>NC_140075.1:41895154-44432445 GCF_964194135.1 Talpa europaea
CTAGCAAAATGGCTAAATCCATTCAGTGGTTTTGGTGTGACAAATCCAATGCACTTTATTTTTATTTCTTATCTCTGATAGCTGATCAAATCTAAAGCAACTGATTTAGAAAGTAGTCTCTAATGTTGACACCGCCACTCTATAATTTTTTCTAATGAAAAAAAATTGTTTTAGTTAACTAATGTGCGGCAATGTTTTTAAGTCATTTAATGGAAAGCAACCTGAAAGCCCACAATCCCCCCTGAAGGCCACTAGACATATACTGTATAGCATGTTCTTTGATTCTTATTCACTATCTCAGAATGAAAACCTCTGCAAACAATAACTAAGTTGCTCATCTGCTTGCTCTGTGGGATCACAATCACACAAACAAGTATAATTATTAGAAATTCAAGAGATTTTAAGAATTTGAAGAAATCTTAGTAACCACCCTTTTCTGCCCAACTCATTTTATAAATGAGGCCCAGAGGACTAAGTGACTAGTGTAGTCACAAGGCTAGTTAAACAACAAAACCAGGATTCAATTCCAAAGTCATCAGGCTTCATACTGTCAGCAAATTTGTTCAGCTATCTAATTTTGAATTGGGTGCTAGGTAATTTTCTTAGAAATAGCAAGAAGAAAAAAAAATAAGTCTATTTGAAATTTAAAAAAACCTGGGTAGTTAAAATAAATAGAGGGAAAAATTGATGAAGGCTAAGTATAAGAATCACAGAAATTGGTTTTCTCATTGGGGCTAACATACAGAAAATGGAAACCGTGAAATAGATCTATTATAACAGAAGGAAGCATACCACTGGATACTGTATGGTCCATATGGACTTCCTAAGAGACTGTAGGTTTACTGAGGACAGGCTGTATCTATTATTCAGTCCCTGGCACAGGTAATTGTTGAACTGAGCTCTCATCAAATAACACAAATGCCGAGACTATTTACCACCATAAGGTGGCAGTTCAAAAAAAAAAAAAAAAAATCTCTTCTATGAAGGCTTTCTGATGGTTCGTCTTACAATAGTTAACCTCTACTACAAGTATTTTTCCTAGTGAGTTTATTCTAAGTCAGCATTTTCTACTTGTTTCATATGCATTATCTTTATAATTTGAGTGAGTTCCTACCTAAATGAGAAATTCATTTATAGTTCCTCTACAGGTTAGTGTTAGGCACGTATTCAGTAAGCACTTGAATTCATTCCTCTAATATCAGACTATGAGAAACTATATTGAACTTTAACAGTGGGAAAAGATGGGCATACAGAATCAAGGTTAGCAATTAATGAGGTGCTAGAATTCGACTCTAAGGAGCCAAATTAATCTGGGGTTGATACTTTTTCTCCATAAATCTAAATATCCTTAGCTATACAATAAGCATATTATATGTCTTTGATGTGATTATTAAAGGAAATCATCTATTTAAAGTGTTTACATTGTAACTAGTAGATATTAGACCCTCAAAAAATAGCCATTATACTAAACTGAACTTTCTATAAATGAATTACTGATAGCCTCTTTTGTTTGAATATGCCAAAGTGTGAATAAGTGATGTGATTTTTAAGTATGACATTTACCAGCTTTTCTTTCCCTGATGGTATGTGAAATTTGTCATTACGAGCATTTACCAGAATGTTCTTATACTTTATACTTAATTCACAGAAAGTATTATGAACTTCAAGGTGTGTATGACTTCATTTATTCATGTACCTGTGTATCTCTGTATGTTTATTCTCTCTCTCTCTCTCTCTCTCTCTCTCTCTCTCTCTCTCTCTCTCTCTCATCTGTCAAATCATAGCATTATGCTATATCCCTGGCACATATTATGAGGGCAGTGAATATTTCTCAAGTTAATAAATTTTTAAACACATAAATTTATTGCCCAGATTATTCACCAAATGCAAAGAATCAAAAGGAAGATCTTAATGTCTTTTGAGATAAATAAATTGTTGCATATTTACTCTTCATCAGAAGAAGGAAAGAAGGGAGGGATAGAAAGGGGTGGAGGGAAAAGGGCGGGAAAGTGGACAGGATGTTAGAGAACTGAATACAGCAAATAGTAAGTTTTCTAATGACCTAAATAACAATAGTCAAAATCTCTGAATCTGTCTTACCTGTCAATTCCACATGTCAATTCTAAAGGCATGTTAACTAGCTTATTAACTAAAAATAGTCTGTTCAATAAATAAATTATTGTGTTTGACTCTTGCAAAGAATCACCATTACTTTCCAGTTCTCTTGGCATTCCAGCCTGATTTGAAAGAGTGGATATGTATTTATTTGACAAGTCCAAAACTTTTCTGGAAAATAAATTTACTTTTGAATAGTCTTTTTTCATCTCAGTATTGTATGCATCCCAGCCTGGCAGCATCAGTGAAAAGTGATCTTCATTTGAAGCAAGTCCTAAAGAAACAGGACCCTGAAGCTTTAAAATATTGAGATGTTTAATGCAGAGATTATCTAGTTCTTTATCCACTCCCCACGGCAAAAGGCAAGACAGGAGCAGTTTAGCTGTGTCGATTATGAGGTTGGCATTAACCTTTCTCGAAGGCTCGTGGTGCACCTTTTTGGAGCTCTTCATTTTTTTGTGCCTTTTGATGCCATCATTTTCTTCTGAGAATTTGATGGTATTATCTCCTTGGACCAGACTTTCATGAACTGGCTTGTTGGCTTGGGCCTCGGCTGAGAGAGGACCACAGGCAGTTTTATTTCTTTTTAGCGTCAATGTTTTCTTCTCTACTGTGCTTCTGGCTCTTCTCAGGATCTCACTCCCATAGAATGAATTGGAAGGGTCAACATCACAGACTGGAGTCAGCAGCAAGAGCTCCACAAGGTTTTCCAGATCAAATAAAAGGATATGAAAGTTAATGTTACTCCATGTGGTCTTCACAGGCAAGACAGTAAAAGGTCCTGCGAAAGATTTATGTTCATCAACCTAAGGGAATAAAAGCATTTAGGTCAAAGTTCTTTATTTCATTAAAGGCTCTGTGATATTAAAATGGCATTTTAAGAGGTACTAAGTAGTAGTGCAAATAAAAGCAAGTTGTTTCAATAAATAGAATTAAATACAAAAATTCCAAATGAAACATTTTATAGTCTAATATTCTTTGAAAGTCTTCTTTCTGAAATTTTTATTTTTTGTGTGAAGAATGGGTCTATAGAATAAAACAGCAGAAGGTTAACATCTTTTTATATACACTTTCACATTTTCCCTCTAATTAGCCATAAAGACTTAAAATGGGGAAGAGTGGGTTTGAAAATTAAGAACAATTAGAACACCTTAAGATTTTAATTAGTCTTTTAATAAAGAGTGGTCTCTTCAAATTTGTTTAAAATTTTAAATAATTGGAAATAACCTAAATATTAGGCAATATCAGACTGCCTTTTTTTTTTTTTTCCTTCAATAAAAAGTCTCCCCTTAGTGGACTTTCAATTTCCCTAACTCTGTCTCAAATAATATTGCTCTAAAGACTGGCATGGTGTGGTCCCATAGGTAGATTCCTGCTCATTTATGAGGCCTTCCATGCACACCCTGTCCACTTATGTCAGCCTACTACTCTGTCTTCTTTGGGTTTTTATTCTTCTAGTACTTACGATTACTTCTTATGAAAATTTTATTTGCATACTATATATTTTTCCTCATAGCATTCAGATTCCACCTTTGCAGTTTTGTGCATTTCCCTGTTCCTTATGCCTATAAAATGATGCTTCAATACAGGTTTACTAGGGGGTCAATAAATACTTGCTGAATGAATGACACATGTATACACAATGGAACACAATTCAACTATTTCTAAATGATGTGTAAGACTACATTTATTAGAAGAAATAGGCTATTTTAGGCAAAAAATATCATCCTTTCTTTTGTAGAACAATCTGTGTGAAATACAGATATTTTTAAATGTTAATGTATATGTATGCTATATATTATATATGTATGTATAGATTGATTATAAAGGGCATGCAGCGAAATGCAAACAGCTGTTAACTGGGAAGAGGGGTTAAAATTAAAATGGTCTTGTCTATAATTTGGGGTCTTTTAATTCCCTTGCAATATTTTTCAGTGATGATATATTTATGTACAATCAGAAAAGTGAAAATTTAAAAATCAAACCATAAAAAATTTAGTTCAAATAAAATGGGGACAAACTGTTAACTTATTTCCACCCTAAGATAATACAAGGGTTGATATGATTATTAAATTTTTTTGGTAAAAAGTGTACTATACAAACTGAAAAATGGGCAAATAGCATCCGTAACAATTCACCAAACATAACTTTAAAATAAAAAATGAAAAAATGCTTAATACTGGTAGTAATTTTAAGAAATGAAATTAAGAGAATACCATTAATTACCTATTGACTTAGTTAAGAGGTCACTTATATTATTGTCATATAATGTTTACAAACAAAATAATATGGAAACCATATATTTAATCATTTTAGGATTATCAATGTTGTATACCAAGAAACATGGATAGTATCACATAGTGTCATTAGTCATAATTGCTTCAAATTAAAAACCACTTAAATGTACATCAGCAGTGGAGTAGGTAGAAACATTGTGTTATATCCATGTGATGGAAAAATGAAAATGAAGGAACTGTAAGCATTCAAAAACATATATAAAAAATGTATAAATTTCACCAACATAATGTTGACCAAAGATACCAGACACAAAAGAAATAACTATATGATTTTTTTCCTGTTAATTTAAAAAAAGTGAGCTGACTTTAAGCTTTAAGGATGCATCAATAGCTAGTAAGCCTGCATGCCTACATTTTTCCCAAAATTTTAAGTTTTGCACAACATTTTAAAACTTCAATGTTTTTCTTTTTGTGTTTGGTTGGCAATAAACTACATTTTTAATATTGTTCTATCTCAATATCCAATAGTTGCAGCATCATTTGTGAGTTTCCCCATGTCTCACTGATTTCTGTTACCTGAGACATTAATCAATTTATGCACAATACTCCATTGTACAATAGTTTTAACAAGACTTGAGAGCTGGGTAAATAGGTTCTCCTACCCTTTTCTCTCTCTTCCCTTTTCTTCCTTTTGACAGTTGCATATAAATTTGAGAATATTTGTCAAGTTTCAGATTATATTTGACCATGCTAAATTTCTTTGATCGTCTACAAGGATGTTCATATTATTTGCTTATAAGCTTATCAATTTTTAAGTTTCTGTAACACCTATAGTCATGAGTTCTTTTCGTTTCTGATATTATTTTTGTTGCTTGTTTTTTTTCTTTGTAAAGGTTTGTCAACTTTTATGTCATTTTCAAAGAATCAACTTTTTTCCATTTTCTTTTATTTCTTTCTCATTTTATACATTTTTTACATCATTTTTCATTTTTGCACAATGTATGCATTTTCATCTTGGTTATAGTCCCCATACAATTCCCACCCCCCCTTGTTTTGATCCTACTCCCTCCTCCCCCCATGTAGTGTGTCTCTGGTTTATAGTTGCTTGTTCATTTTGATTTTTACTTAATTTTTTTTTAATTTAAAAAACCTAAATAAGGGACCAGGAAAAAGACTTAATCATAATAAAGTGAAAATCAAAATCAATAACCAACTATAATCCGGAGACATGCTACAGGGCTGGAGGAGGGAGTAGGAGCAAAACAAGGGGGATGGAAATTGTATGGGGACTATAACCAAGATGAAAATGCATACCTTGTGCAAAAATGAAAAATGATGTGAAAATATATATGAAATAAAATAAAAATGCTCATCACAAAAAAAAAAAAAGGAATCAACTTTTGAATTTGTTGACCCTCTCAACAGAATGTTTTTCTTGATAGTTTTGCTGAGCCTAAAATTTTAGCTTGACTACTATTCACAGCATTTTTGAAGACATTATTCTGAGTCTTCTGACTTTCTTTCATGAGGTTGTGATGTCATCTGGTGTTCTGTCATTCCATCAGTCTTTCCTCCGCTCCTTTTTAGATATTTTTGTCTTTGATATTCTGCAGCTCACTATAATTCTCCTGTGAGTGGTTTTCCCTATTCCTATAGTACGTCTGAGTATTACAATCTTTTATTAATTTTGTGACATTTTCAGGCTTACACTTCTAAATATTTTCCTTCCTCATTATATTATTTACTTATGGAACTCAGACTGGATAATTGTCAGAGGGCATCCTGTCTCATGTTTTTCATTTCTATGACAAGTGCTAGCTGGGTAGTCTCCAGAGATTATTTTCAGTGTGCCAGTTTTCTTCTCTCCTGTCTCTACCATGAAACTTAACTTACCCATTGAGAGTCTAATATTAATTTTTATGTTTTCCATTCCTAGAAGCTGTAATTGGTCCCTTTAAAAAGTAAATTGGCCATTTTTATAATCAGTTATTTCTTTTTTTTTTTATTTTTTTAATAGAGGCATGTTTTATTTATTTATTTATTTGTTTGTTCGTTTGTTTTGTTTATACATGCACTGGGTACAGTCAGAAGCGCGGGAGGGTGAGAGAATTCACCAGAGCCAGAGCAGGGAGCAGAGCAGGCAGAAGGACCGAAGTACACTGCTGAGGGGAGCAGCGGGCGGCAGGAGAGGTCCGCGCGCCATGTGGGACCCTCCTCTGGTGACCGGGGAGCAGCCGGGAATCGAACCGGCACTGCAGAGGCGGCGGGCAGCTTCGCAACCCAGCGCTCAACCGCTGCGCCACCAGGGAGGCCCAATCAGTTATTTCTTACTCACATTTTAAGACCTATATTTTTTTAATTTTTTTTAAGATTTATTTATTTATGCATACAAGAACTGGAGTACAGGTCAGAGTTGTGAGGGATGAGAGGATTCACCAGAGACAGAGCAGGGAACAGAACAGGCAGACTGACTGAAATACACTGCTGAGGGGAGCAGCAGGTGAGTCAGGAGAGGTCTGCTGCACCATGTGGGTTGCTCCCTGGCTGGCAGGGGATCGAACTCGTGCTGCAGAGGCTGCGGATTGCTTCATAGTGCTGTGCTTAACCACTTGCTCCACCAGAGAGACCCCATAATTTTTTTAAATGAACTTACTTTGTATGCTGTATTTATAGTTCCAATTTTTAGAATCTTGTGTATAACTCTGTATTTTGATCTCTTCATGCTTTCTTTTTTTCCTTATATGTTTTGTAATTGCATGAGCGGGGCGGTGAGGGAGGGGATTGGTGAGAATACTTCAAGACATCTGTTGAAGCTGTATTCTTCAAGAGAGGATTTGGGTTTGTGACCGTCAGGTACCCTGTTGGGGTACTACCAACATGTCCCTCTTTAGACAAAATTTCCAGCTTAGCAGTTTTTCATTTCTTGTAGATGGTGTGGATTCTTTCCCCTAACCCGGGTGTAGTGGAAATTTGGTTATTAATTCTCAAGCAAAATTACTTTGCCCGTTCCATCTTGGACTCACATCCACACAGGCAAATATTTTCATTGTCTCCTTTTGTGAAATATATTCCTAAATTGGCTTAGTTTTTCACTGCATTTATAGGTCATAGAGAATTATGGATTTACACAGTGGTCTATAAGCCTTTTCATCAATGTGCTGGCCCTGGGCATTCCTGCTAATCACCTTAGATGTGGTTAAACCTAAAGCTATAAGTATCCAGGTAAAGCACATGCTCTTTTCAGTTCTTCCTACTTAAATATTTGTGCTCTCATTTTGTTTTTTACCCCCCGAATTTCATTAAATTTCATTTTAATTCATATAAATATGTTTAAGAATAATTTTTAAATTATCCAGTATCCCTGAAAAATTAGGTGGGACTGAAGTTAGACTATTAGCTCACAAATAGGTGGAAACTGGATTTACAAAGAGAATTAAAATGAAAGTATTTGTTTTTTATAATGGGGAGAGAAATAGGCACTCTCATACACTGCACAATAGGTGTAAATGAGTATCTTTTTTAATGGAAGAATTTAGCAATATGGCTCAATAGACTTAAGACATCAACTACCCTTTGATCCAGAAGAGGATTTAAAAATAATTTATCCTAAGAGTAAGAGTATCTTACCAGATGCACAAAACTGTATGGAAAAAGAAAGTTAATTTTGGAAATTCTATATGAATAAATTGAAAATAACTCAGATGTCCTAATATAGATTTGACTAAATGCATTATGGTATCTGCACACATATAAGTACTAAGCAGGTATTAAAAAGAGTTCTTTATAAAGTATGCAGTGCCAGGCATGTAATTCATCTGCTTCTAAATTTAAATCTCTGGATTTTAAAAAAGTCATTGTAGTTTTTATAAATTTCAGAGCTTTCTTAATATTTTAAAATCACATAAACTTTTAAAATTTCTACCCAAAACCCTATATTTTGCCATACCTTACAAAAGTTCTTTATAAGAAATAATCAAAATTGCCAAAGAAAATAATAATAGATGTGGCTATTTATAGTTTTCAATATGTACCTCCAAAACAAAGTATTTTAATCAAATCAAACTTTAAAACATAAGAAAAAAGATAATCAAGATATTAAACTAACTTTTAAAGAAGTCATATAAATTAATTAGTAAAATACCTATATCTCTAGAGACTGAGCAAAAGAAAGAAAAATATCACAGACGTGATTAGATAAAGAAGATATGATATGTATGTATACATATGTGTATGCATAATAGAATACATCTCAGTTATTAAAAAATATATAATGTTGCAATTTGCAAAAACTTGGATGAAAGTAGAGGTGGTTATGCTTCTGTGACATAAGTTGGAAGAACAAAGGCAAATACCATATGAATTCACTCAGTGAATGAGTAGATAAAAGCAAAATGAATGAACAAAACAGAACAAAAGCAAATTTTTAGACTATAAGAATAAAATAGTGGTTACTAGAAGGGAAGGAGGAAGAATGTTTGGTTAAATTGGATAAAAGGGGTCAGCTCTATGGTCATGGATGGAAACTAGAATTCTGGTGGTGAACATAATGTATGTAATGCAGTATATGCAGATGCTGATTTATAAGGATAGGTACCTGAGAGCTATGTAATCTTTTTTTTTTTTTTTAGATTTATTTATTTATGTGTACAAGAACTGGGGTACTGGCCAGAGGTGTGGTGGGTGAGAAGATTCACCAGAGACAGAGTGGGGAGCAGAACAGGCGGACTGACTGAAACACACTGCTGAGGGGATCAGCTGGTGAGTCAGGAGAGGTCTGCTGCGCCATGTGGGTCACCACTCTGGCAGGGGATCAAACATGCTGCACTGCTTGCAGATAGCTTCATAGTGCTTCGTCTTAACCCCTTGCGCCACCAGGGAGGCCCTATGTAATCTTTTAAACTAATGTGAATTCAATAAGAAAAAAATCACAAGGGGAAACTGCTTTTAAGTCATTAGTCTCCGTATAAAGGAAACAAGTGTAAAATTTTATTTAGTAGACTAATTTTGATCCCTTAAATTAGTCAATTTTTTTACAAAGTTGTTCAAAGCAAAACATGGAGTATCCCCTGCTTGTTGTAGTCAGGATACTCTGACGGTATCTATATTCCCATTACTCTTTCAAAAACATTGTGAAAATATCCATCAGGGGACTCAAAAATATTCCATATCATCTACTGTAACCCAGATGTTTCTTCATGTTCTTGGAGATCACCATTTTCAATGCCATCCTTTGGGTTTATTTCTAGTATTCATTCAGCTTTCATCCAAGACACTCTTGCTGAGTACCTTCTGGGTAGAACACAGGGTGAGTAGCTGTCCACACAACACAGAAGAAGACCTAGCATCTGCAAAGAGGCAGTTCACACTCTACACCAATAATAAACACATAGTTTGCATGAGGCAGTGCAAGGGCAAATATAGAAAATGATGACTTCTAAAGCAGGCCCCCACATTCAGCCTTGAGGATACAAGAAGTAATGTGAGAGAAGTGACAAAAAACTGAGGTCTGAAAGGTTGAGAAGAAATGAACCAAAGATAAGTGGGAAGTTGAGTGTTACACGTAAAGGAAAGAGCTGCCAAGACCTGTGGGGTGATGGCTGGAAGAGGGGTAAGAAGGACTGGAGAGGGCATGCACTCAAGATTTTAGTAGAGTCAGAAAGTAGAACATGGGATGTAGAATGAGTCAAATGGGGCAGGAGAGAGATTACATTATAGTCTTGCAAACTTTGTTATGTTTCAAATTCGTTTTAAGAGCAGTTAATGCCCTTCAAGGGTAGTTAGCAGAGAAGTCATCTATTCACAAATTGTAGCTGTATTTACTTCTGGATTACAGGTTAATCAAGCAGGCCGAAGGCAGGGTTCTGCCCTCCTGTGCACTTCTACTTCCTCAAAGCTGTAATCTTCTCTGGCCGCAATGTGTAGACCTCCTCAATTACTGGACAAATCAAAATCATAGCAATGCTTCTAGCAATATGATATATTTTCTGCTCTGTTTTCATCTTATTTTGTGTTCCACACAGCTGCAGTAGGTCCTTTGCACTGCTGTCATCACAAATCCTAAATTCTGTCTCTAAATATAATAACCTTAGGCTCTAAAAGCAACAGGCCACTTTATATTAATAATTTTCAAATCATAAATGTCATTCCAAATATATTCAACATACAAAAAAATAGGCTTTCATTTAGAAACAAATCCACTAGATTGTAACTATAAACTATTGCTTCAGTTTAATGTATCACAGTGTGTAAGTACAACTCTAGCCTGTCATCATCACTGGAAATTTTTAAATTATTTTAAGAAATAATGAGTATGTTTTTTAAGTCATGCCACCAAAGGGTGTTAAAGATAGTATTTACTATTATTTTGGACCTACCTAATATTGAATGCAATAAATGTCTATGAACAGAAATTCCTGCATTTATACAAATTATGGATTGGACATACACCATATTTAATATTGTTTAGTAAAGGACACAGTAAATGTTAATCTTATATTCATATTTATATTATTACCTATATACAGTATATTCCTCAGATAAAAATTCTGTCAAAATTAGCCTACTAATTCATGACTAAATAATGTGCAAAAATATAAATATAATTTTATTTTAGAATGACAAAGTATATCAAAACCATTATTATAACAAAAGTACTTTAGAGACATAATCGATCTAGTTAGAATAAAAAAGCCTATAACGAGTAGTTAAATACAAAAAGTATTTCGTTTAACCTACACCACTGCAAAATTGTGCCATATGAGTTAAGTTCTTAGTTCATGTGCTATTTATAATATTCCCCAATTGCCTGACAAACAAGTCCCCAAAGTGAGGTGGCCAGGCTGGTATTTCCCCCAACCTCAAATCACTTTTAGTTCTGCTCTCTGAAATTTCAAGTAGAGGCAAAGGAGGAGGTGGCATTTACCATGAGGGCAGGACCTTAGCCCTACATTACAATAGTGCACTCCAATCTCTGAGCTCTGAGTGAATGGTAGGACATATCTAAATGTGAATGCTACAAACAGCAGGTGGGGAGTAGGAAGAGGTCCACAGAGATCTTTGTCAGAAGAACACACATGTTAGAAATAGTGACTGAGTCAGAAAGTCTGAAAACAGAATCCCCAGAGGGCCAGCAGGCAGAAATTATTCCTCTACTACCTGCAAGAACCCATAGCAAATGAAAAGTAAGACTAAAGGTGACAGCACAAAATTCAAACTTTCAACAACCCGATATACATATAAAAAGGAAAAATAAAGAGACTTAAAATTTTGGAGGAAAAAGTGTAATAGGTGTGAAGTTGTAAGTGTAACGCCTTCATCCAAAATGGTCTTTTTATTACTATTTGCTTCACTCTACCATGTTGAACTGGTGCCTCTTCAATTTTCTATCTGATTCAGAAAAACAAAATGATTAAACAAGTCTGGTTTTACCCCCTGCCTTTGAAGGTGGAAATGCAATGAAAACATGTTCTGGTAAAACTTCTCTCTTAAAACATATTGGATCCCCCACTGAGCTTGCTGAAAAGGATTTGACCTGCTCAAACTACCACAACCATAAAATACATTTGGTAAAATTGTTGCTTAAAACTACCTACATCTTCTCACTTTTGTAACTTTTTGCAATAATAGGTAATGCAAATATTTACACACTCAGAAAACATAGGTGACTTGTATTTTTTTGTAGTATATGAACTTTGTTTACCCTACCTAAATTAATTTTTGTTTTATTAGGTTTTCTGTTCTAGTCATAATTTTTTTTTTATAATTTTTTAAAATTTTTTAATAGAGGCATGTTTTTATTTGTTTATTTGTTTGTTTTGTTTATTTGTACATGCACGGGGTACAGTCAGAAGCGCGGGAGTGTGAGAGAATTCACAAGAGCGGGGAGCAGAGCAGGCAGAAGGACTGAAGTACACTGCTGAGGGGAGCAGCGGGCGGCAGGAGAGGTCTGCATGCCATGTGGGACCCTCCTCTGGTGGCCGGGGAGCAGCCCGAGATCGAACTGGCGCTGCAGGGGCTGCAGGCAGCTTCGCAACCCAGCACTCAACCGCTGCGCCACTGGGGAGGCCCCTAGTCATAATTTTTTTAAAGATTTATTTTATACAAGAATTGGGGTACAGGCCAGAGATACGGGGGGTGAGAGGATTCACCAGAGACAGAGCAGGGAACAGAACAGGCAGATGGACCAAAGTACACTGCTGAGGGGAGCAGTGGGCAAGTGCCGCCATGTGGGTTTCTCCCTGACCAACTGGGAATCAAACTTGTGCTGCAATGACTGCGGATTGCTTTGTAGGTTGCGTCTTATCCCCTGTGCCACCAGGGAGGCCCTCTAGTCATAATTTTTAATATTAGAATATCCACTATTATTATATTTGAATGAAGGTACTTTGTTTCATTGTCCTTATTCTTTTATTCCTTTTTCTTAACATTTTGACATTTGCAAAAAACAGGTTAAGTAATAGTATAAGTGGTAGGTTATTATAATTTAAATCAGTAAGATTATTACTTTTTCATGAAAAATCATTTGATTCATACATTTTCTTAATATTGGTAAGTTGGAATGATTTTCCTGGTTTCTTTTATGTAGGTAACTACCCCCCTTTAATCTGTCATTTAAACTTGACTTATGCAGTATTATCAAGTCAGTGAGAGAATACTGGGTTCATTTAAGCAACATAAACTATAATGATTGCATATTAACATATAGACAAAATATTTTATATATTTTTACATTTTTCATTTTTGTAAATGTGTGCACTTTCATCTTGGTTATCGTCTCTGTAGAATTCCCACCACCCATTCACCCGTGGACTATCACCATGGTCCCTTGTGCTCTTCCCACCCTTGTTTTGATCCTATTCCCTTCTCCCTCCCCCCCTCAGAATGTCTGTGGTTTATAGTTGCCTGTTGATTTTGATTTTTACTTTATTATAATTAGTTTTTTCCTGATCCCTTATAAAAATATTATAAGTAAAAATTAAAAAAATATATATACTCAAAATATATATATATATATATATATATACTCAAAATAACATCCCCCATCAAAATTTTTCTAAAAGAGAAAACTACAGTCTATTTATTGTAGACTTGGGAAAAAAAATAAAAATCTAGCCAGGGTTGATCTTAAAAAGACATACACCAAATATTTTTGATTTAAAGCAACTTGTAGAACAATATTCATAGTATGATCTCAATTCTATGTGAAAAAAGAAATTTGTACATAAGCGTATAGAGCTCTATACACATATTTTTATTTTATGCCTCAGAAAGGACCTCATCAACAGCAAAAGCTGATAAAGCTCCGTGGTTTGAAGGATGAAGTGGCTTCTTTACTCTGCATACATGTCAGGGTCCTCCCTGCACTGTCAAGCACTTATTTCCTAAAATTCAGCCATGATCCATTAGTGATATATGAAACCCAATACTGCTACACTGTATTTTGGAAAGTCTTAATTTACAACACAAACCATACCTGAATAGTCAAGTTACTGTATGTATTACCGACATGATATCCAGGAAAAGAAAATGCTTTTATATTTCTCCCCTCAAATACATCAAGACACGCCATCTACTTTAACTGATTTAATACACATAATCACATAAAAATTTCATGGAAAGTACAACTTAAATGCTATTTTACCTACCTACCTTCTTGTCTCTGAAGGCTGTTTACCATTGGGATTCAACTTATTCTGGGAACTCTGCTACTTTCCTTAAAATACACATTTCCATTAGCTGATGGAGTCCCACATCGGTTTACACTCTTTCCTAAGACACTAGTCATTTTCCTCACAAGACACACACTTCTGATAAATGAGCTCTTCCTTTGCCTGCTGCCTTGCCCTTTGACAAGCTAGAGAGAAAAGTGAAAGGATGGCTAATAAATACAATCACAAATTAACATTTTCTAGTGCTAAAAGCCTCATACAGTTTTTACTTTAGAATTATTTGGTCTGAACAGCAACAACAAAAAGGAACTCACAGCTAGGCCAGATATGAACTTAAAGATTATTTAGTTTGTAAGTATTTAAGACATGGGGTATAGTCAGTGGCTAGTCTCCATACCACTAGCAAATTAACTAGTTATTATAGTAACGACTCAATTCTCATTGATAGAAAACATTTATCAGCAAATCAAACAATCCCTCCATGTCAGGTTATTAGGGGTTTTCTTTTTTCTGAAATGTCTTCCCCTTATCTGTCCTTGAAAAGATGATAGTGCTCCGTTTTATCCTAGAACTATGACTTTCAGAATAATTGGGATCTGGCTTGGGACGTGCTTCCCACCAAACTGCCTTTGGGATAATCAAATACAGTGCCGCAGTGCCAGAGAACCTGGCAAAAATAAAAACAGGCAGCACTGCAATGTCCAGGGAGTAGATGTATGCTCCCCTGCCCATCAGAGGTTTTGTATCCTTTGGGCAGGTATATGGAGGGGGATTATGCTAAGTGAAATGAGTCAGAAGATCCCGGATGGGATGGTGTGTCACTTGTATGTGGAAGACAGAGAAACTAAATCTAGGGTCAGATAAAGCCAAACTAAGAACTAACCCTAGGAAGCTGACTATAGAATGAAGGCTACCAGAGGGGGAGAGAAAGGGGTGAAAGCCAGGTGGGGAGGGGGCACCATGCACTATGGTGAGGGACTATGGGTGTCTTGGTGTTTAGAACAGTGTGGT
Organism: Talpa europaea; assembly: GCF_964194135.1. NCBI lineage: Eukaryota > Metazoa > Chordata > Mammalia > Eulipotyphla > Talpidae > Talpa > Talpa europaea. The sequence continues at coordinate 41,910,186 of NC_140075.1, forward strand.
GACAACACCAGAGTGGGGAGATCCTATACTTCTAAAATACAAATAGGGATATTAACAAATGACACCTCAAAATAAAAGGGCAGTAGAGGTGAAGAGAAGGAGAACCTGTAGTTTTTCTACTGCTCACATATCTCATTTTAATCCACAAGTAGCCTGGATAACATTTTCTTAAATTAAAAGCAGAAATGCATTTTTGTATAGAACAAAAATAATACTTTTCAAAAATTTACTAAATTTCATGATCTAAAATATTTAAACTTTAATTAAAAGATTTCCATGAAGAACTAAAATAACCAATTTTTAATTGTATATATGCAAACTTTATGTTTGAAAAACTATTTTATTCATTAAATGGGCCTCCCTGGTGGCGCAGCGGTTGAGCGCTGGGTTGCGAAGCTGCCCACAGCCTCCGCGTCGCCAGTTCGATCCCCGGCTGCTCCCCGGCCACCGGAGGAGGGTCCCACATGGCGCGCAGACCTCTCCTGCCGCCCGCTGCTCCCCTCAGCAGTGTGCTTCGGTCCTTCTGCCTGCTCTGCTCCCCGCTCTGGCTCTGGTGAATTCTCTCACCCTCCCGCGCTTCTGACTGTACCCAGTGCATGTACAAACAAAACAAACAAATAAATAAATAAATAAAACATGCCTCTATTAAAAAAAAATAAAAAAATAAAAAATTAAAAAAAACTATTTTATTCATTAAAATGCATATGGCTACAATGAGCTCTTCCTTTTTAATATACTATTCATGCTTCAATTATAAAAAAGAAAATCATATTTAAGTGTTATGTTTTATTGTAAATGCTGAGTTAACACCGTTTTTATATAACTATTTCAGGAATACATTTCTATTATGATTTGATGGAAATGGAGTATCTGTAAGTCATGAAATGAAGCCACCTTTGAAGTAAACTCCAGTGTTTGTGGAAGGTAAGCATGTTCCTATACTTACTGATTTTTACTCAGTCTATAAGAGTGGGCTATTTTAAAGCAGGCACAAAAACAAACTACCTCCCTTATACAAATGGAAATGTGAAATAAGATTTATTTTCCTATGTCTGTTCTTGCAATTAGGACATTCGCTCCTTCCTTCCATCTTTTCTCAGTGATATACCGTTTATCTTATTTTTGTGTAAGAAAAATCTAGATGTTCAAAGGAGCTCATTTATATTTCTCCATGGGAATTTTATCCTCATTGACAGAAACCAGTAACTATTTTTAAAAGGATTTTTTTTTTTATTGATTGACTAAATGAAAAAGATCTACAAGGGCTTTGCTTATATTGCACCAAGTACATTGCAACATTTATAACAAATGACTTAATTTCATAGAAAACCATAAGCAGGTAAGAATGTACCTGTTACAAAAAGCATGTATCTCAGAAAGATACGAAAAGCCATTGGTGGAACAATAGGAATGAACAAATATCCCAACAGGGCATAAATCAAACAACAAGGTGTAAATGAAAGTGCCAACCATTCATTTTTAGATCCACTGAGCCCTAGGTTGCTGGAGATAGCTGATAGTTGTAAAAACTGTCTCCCTCCAAAGGGATGGTGTAGAGCAGTTTGATTGGCAGCACAAACAGAAGACAAAGGAGAAAGCCTTCAATCTGCAGCTGATGCACAGGAAGAACATGGGGAGCAGAGTTTACAATAGAGACAACATTACCAAGCTAATGGTACTGGCAATCACGGAGCCACCACGCGTCCCGGGTATCAGCAGGGCATCCATTTTCAGCTAACTGTTAGAGTACCTTTTTGCTTTCTCTCACCACTGCAGGGGTAAAACAACCTAGGGCGTGAAACCCACTGACTGGTAATAAATTACTATATTGGATACTTTTTGTTTTCTTTCAGCAATGACTTTACTGTGTATTCTTGCCATCATTACCAATTAAAGTGGGGCCTGATTTAGCGAACTGTATCTAACAGTATATCAGCCTGATGTTCCAATTGCTTTGGCTAGTATCACAGGGTCAAGAGGCTCCTTTGACCTTTATCATCTAAGTCTTTCTGACCACTCACTATTTGAAGCAATCTCAGCTGAACAGATGGACACTTTCTGCAACTCTATAAAGCTTAGAATATAAAGATAAATGAAATTGTGTTTCAAGCTTCAAACTGGTTTATGAGTGTAAAATATTGTTAGTGTATCCTACAAAATCTCCCATTTTAAACTGCGTACCCCTCTCTCTGGCTAATGGACAAAAGAGCTTGCTTCTTTTTTATAAACTGTAGGTTTTGTTTATTTAAGTCAGAAGAAGAGTAGAATTTTGTAAAACACAACTAGGGGTTACTTGGTTACATTTTAGTTACTATAATAACTAGTTTTAAATGCAGGGGTTACTGTATTTTATTACTGTGCAATGAGATTATTGCATTCTTTAAATAAATGATGCATCCCGAAAGTTTTGCATACACACAAAACAGAAAGACTATAAATGTTGGGTGAAGTAAAATTGAAGAAAATGACTAGATGTGAGAGGAAAATGATTAAACACCAACTTTATATCTTATTAATCTTTTGATAGTTGTATATGTCATCATGGTTACTTGGATATATTGAGAGATTTTTGTTTAACCTAAAATAGAAGATGTGTGTGTGTGTGTGTATGCATATGTGTATGTGTATGAACTTGAACCAAAGGCTGGTCACCTTTATAAAACAACCCTATAATTTGCTATTCAAGCCAGGTCACTTTCGTGAGTAAAATAGTGCACTATTAATAATTACATTGGAACAATAGGCATTTATCAGGATTGTCTCAGTGAACCTGGATGGATGTTCATTCTATCTTAAAGAAATATAGCAATGAGTATGCTTATTAAAAAACAAACTGTGTTTCAGTATCACTCTTGAAATGTGACTACTGTCCTGCAAATCACAATGATAACTCCAGAAGTCTATTTTTCAAATGACTAAAAAAGAAATATTTGTTTTCTTTACTCTCAGTTTCAATTTATTTAGTTCCAATTCTTAAAAAAGTGGCTTGTAGTAAGCAAAAAATAACCAAAGTTCCAATGAGAGACTATTACTGAACAGTTCAAAGCGTTTCATTTTTTGTGTTTTGTGCTTATAATGTCCATGTAACTAGTATTTTCAAATAATTACTCAATAATCAAATAAACTTCTGTAAGGTAAAACAGATTTGGTTTTAGACAATTAAGAAACAATTGATAGGGGCTTTCCCGGTGGCGCAATGGTTGAGCGCCTCACTGCGAAGCTGTCCACAGCCTCTGCAGCGCCAGTTCCATTCCTCGCCAGCCAGGGAGAACCCCACATGGCATAGCAGACCTCTCTTGACTCACCTGCTGTTCCCCTCAACAGTGTATTTCGGTACATCTGCCTGTTCTGTTCACTACTCTGTCTCTGGTGAATCCTCTCCCCCAACCCCACACCTCTGGCCTATAACCCAGTTCTTGTACTCATAAAAAAGTAAAACTTTAAAAAAAATAAAGCAAGTTCCCTGGCAGAGGGATTGATACAGGAAGGGAAAGAAGAAGATAAACAAAATTACCAAAGAGTCAGTAAGAATGATTCAGGATATTCTGATGGGCAACTTTGGGCTTTGCTGATGTTATAACAATTACAGACTAGAGATGAAGGTTAAGGACATAGGTTTTCAGGGCCTCCCCGGTGGTACAGCAGGTTGAGCTCAGCGCCGTGAAGCTGTCTGCAGCCTCTGCAGTGCCGGTTCGATTCCCAGCTGGCCAGGGAGCAACCCACATGGTGCAGCGTACCTCTCCTGTCTGGCCCACTGCTCCTCTTAGCAGTGTCTTTGATCAATCTGCCTGTTCTGTTCCCCACTCTGTCTCTGGTGAATTCTCTTACCCTCCTGCACATCTGGTCTGTACCCCGGCTCTTGTATAAAGAAATAAATCTTTAAAAAAAAAAAAAAGGACATAGATTTTCATCATAACAAAAAAAAGAACCATAACCACAGGTGTGTTCCCACCTTCCGAAAAGGGATTAAAACCATGTACTAGCTTTAGTGTTTTATATTAATTTTGAAAAGCAAATGTACCACAAAATCATGATAGAAGTAATTACAGAAAGATTCTGAAAGAGTTCAGGAAAAAAATAGCAAGTTGAGGTATGCCCAGATAGGAATTACAGAAAATAATTCCTATGTTGTATACATAATGCTTTTCTCTTCTCATATGTTGAAATTCATACGTTGAAACCCTAATCTCAGTATTTGGAGGGGAGGATTTTGAGAGGTAATAGGTTATGAGGATAGAACCCTTGTGAATTGGATTAGTGCCCTTATGAGAAGCCAGAGAACTAGTTAACACTCTTTCCATCACATGAGAATACAAGGAAAAAGAAAGTCATCTGCAATAGAGAACTCCCCAAATACCAAATTGCCCATACTCTGATCTTAGACTTCTCTGTCTTAAGAGCTGCGAGAAATATTTTTTTTTTTAAATAAGCCACTCTATCTATGGGATTTTGTTATAACAGCTCTAGTTAAGATTAAATAAATGAATAACCTAGAAAAAATTAAGGATCTTGACTGTTAAATTTACCTAACATTCCACTGATGCCAAAACAGTTTTCCAAAATATAAGGCATAGCCAGCACTGCAAACAATATAGACAAAAATTTTTATCTTATTATTCCTTCAGAATGCTGCATATATCTAACCTGATCTTGGAACAAAATGTGAACAAGTAGAATTATTTCTGCACACAGAAAGACTAAAGAAATGTTATGACTATCTGGAAAATTGAAAATATATTTTTTATTATTATAAAATCTTGATAATACAGAATATGAATTGTTAACTCAGGCGCCAACTTCTGAATTATTGAAGAGACTAAAGCTATTTATATACATTCATAGTTTTAAAAAAAATTAGTAAGATAAACAAGGGGCATTTAAATGTGATCTTTAACTTTACAAAGAGTTTTTGTTATATTGCTTTTTCCTTTAATAAAGAATACTAATAATACTTACATAGTATTAAGAATACAGATAAAAAATGAAATTAAAATCATTTATAATCATAATACCTAGTGATACCCTTAACTTACTAAAGTAGAAATCTGGAAAGAAATCATGCTTTCCCACAAAGTTTCATAGAATTTTATAAATGGAAAGGGTCTTGGAAATTACTGTGTTATCTTTAGTATAAAGATAACAGTTTTAGTTATCTTTAGTATAAGATAACAGCTTAACAGCTTTAAGTTTCCCATCTTTCCCAACACATGACTTCTCTTTCATCAGTCTGTATTCTATGATTATGAAGAGCAGAAACTGCCTTCTAACCAGAATGGTGCCTGGAATGAGCAAAAAATTAAACCTAGGTATTTTTGGTCCATGATATTTGGGGCATTTTGTTGCTAGAGGATAACTTAACTGCTCCTGATCTCGACATTATTCAACTTGATATCAACAGATGGATAAAATAATAGACAACTATAAAGGGAAAGGATCCTGTGTTTCTCTACTGTACTCTACTACTATTACCACACACATTCTTATGTACTCTCAATACTTCACTTCTGATGCTAAAAATGTTGGGGTTTTCCCTTACCAAACAATTCTCAGATACTAGCAGAATGCCCTACAATTTAACTCAAACCCTACATTATCTATTCATCTGGAAATAGAATCAGATCCCATAGGTTAAAGTCTTATTTCCACAAGACTGTCCTCTACCCCCATTTCATTTGGATGCCAATTGGACATCAAGTTGCTACCTATGCTTCTTCTAACCAGCTGACTACAGATCAGAGATAAACAGTGTTAGAGAATGTATCTTTGTGAAGTATCTTGTGAAGGGGGGGAGGAACATCTTAACAATCTGACACCTCAGAATACAATTCACAATATGCCATGTCTGAATCATGCAACTGGGAAGGAGCCACACAGATACATAAATGGAGGTGGAATGAAGGACAAAGGAGAGGCATATGGAGGAGACACACTTGGAGAATAGGCACATGGTGACAGACACATGGGGAGACTGTTCTTAGTCCTTGACAATGACAACGGCAGCCGTTATCATGACTTCATGGTGGAGTATATGTTACATATTGAATGTCAGGTCTCTTATTCCAGTTCTATGGAATCTTCCCAGCACTCTTTCTTGTTTTCCCTCAGGAAGGTGCCTTAGATTTATGGCAAGGTTTTGGGCCTCAGATGCCCCCTCTTTGGGAAGTCTGTTTGGCTGCACATTTGCCCATGAGGGGATGGGTAATTTTCAGAGGTTGACTGGGAATCTTACTTGAATTCCTTTTCAAATCTCCTGTCACCTCTTCCCCCTCTCTCTATACACACCAATTTTAAAGATCTTTCACATCAAGAATTTGCTTTTTTGCTTTTGTGTGCATGGATGGCACAATCTTTTTAGAATGTGTAAAATAGGTTTTTTTCCTATAACAATTTGGGGTCCCTGGGTATCCCTCCATTGCACAATTTCACCCCCATCCCTTCTTAGAGCTTCATCATTTGCTAGATGGCTGACAGAACACAGAAAAACAGTTCACTTACAAACTAGGTAAATAGTTTATTACAAAGGTGAGTGAAGGGTGTGACTGAACTGTGAGATCCAGAGATAACTAGAACAAGGGATATGGGGAAAAGCGGAGAGCTTACAAAGCTTCTACAGGAGTAAAGTGCTCCCAGCACTGCCATGTGTGCAGCAATCTGAGATTTTTCCAAACCTGATACTTTGGGATTTTTCTGGAGATTTCATTACATAGGAATGATTGATTAAATCACTGGCCTTTAGTGATGATTCAACCATGTTGAAGGTCAGGGGCTGGAGCTGAGAGTTCTAACTCTGGAAGAATTTACTTGATGCCCTTGGCAAATGGTCTCTTTCCTGAGGCTATCTAGGGGGTTTCCTAAAAGTACTTTATTAACATAAACTCCAGTGTGATTGGAAAAAAAAACTTGTTATCAATAACAAAAAAATAACTTTTTGGCTTTTATAATGTAAGAAATTCCATGGGTTTTAGGAAAGTTGTGCCAGGAATCTTGAATGAAGACCAAATATATATTTGTTACTACACCAAATATATATTTGTTGCTACACAATATTGCAGTAGCCAGGAGAGGCTCAGTGACTGTTTCAGTCATCTAGCCATTCACTTAATCATCCTCACTACTGTAGTGGCAAAGTTGAAATTAGAACACAAATTGACTAGTCCTACTCTAGTGGTTTTGCATGACATAAAATATGATATCTCATATTTATGGAGCCTTATGTTTCCCCCAGAAACTACTAGAAGACTCAAAAACTCCACTCCACACTTTTGACAGGTGGTCACAACTGTTTGAATAAACAGTGCATAATTCAAGTTTGGTCTAGTCTTCATCTTCTAAAAATAAATTCAATGACATTAATAGAAAAAAGATATAGTACTCAAGATCAAATTCAAAAGCAATTTCATTAAAAAGCTAAATTATATGTGACCAGAAAGATATTTGTCCCACATGATTTCTTAAATAGTTTCCTTCAATTTCTTTGTACATAATTGTCAATTAAGATAACAAGTATGTGTTACTAAATTACTCTGTACTCACCCCCTAGAGATGAAAACTAATTAAAAGAGATGTGCTGTAGAAATGCTAATTTGACTTACCCCCAACACCTTTCCTTCCTTTGACCTGTAAGTCAAGGGCATCATGCTGATGCCTTCTAAACATCATACTAACAAGCTTATAATTGGCCAAAGGTCAATAAAAGGAACAAAAAATAACCTTGTCAGAATTAATTTAATACTAAGTAGACCAAAGGACACTGAAAAAAGTGTTTCTTCTTATTGTAATGATGTTTCATGTAGCTACATAAAGAATAAGCATTCAAACAGTTATTTTGGGCATGTAGCTACATAAAGAATAAGCATTCAAACAGTTATTTTGGGCATATGCTCTTTTGGGCACCAGCTATGTCAGTCAATTCAGCTAAACATCTACTTTCATGTAAAAAAAAAAAAAGTATACTTTAAAGTTTATGAATTACCCAGGGACATGATTCTTTCCAATGACCATACCACAATAAATTACCACAGATCTAGTTATTGATTGACAAGATCAAGTTAGTTGAATGCCTTAATGAAATAAGAAGTGGAAGAGAAAAAAGTCAAAAAAACAAAATAGATACATAAACCAAAAAGCCAAAACAGAGTCACAAACAGATTCAGGCTCCAAAAATGTATTGAAAAAGTTTATAACTTTTGGCAGAGAGCAATGTAAGAATATCTGTTACTGACAGTAACTAAATAAATTGTAGTTCTTCTTGGATTGAGGGGGAGCGGTTTTTGCCTCTCCACTCTTATTGCCTATCACACTCAATTGTAACAGAATGTAATCACAGCATTAATTATTGTAAGGACTGGAACACCATGATCTCTAGGACAAATCCTTACTACCATGTCTTTTTGCAGATAAAATATTAGTAACACAGAAATGTTCATTTATTTATGTATCATCATGGCTGTTTTGAGATTTTAAAGGCAGAGCTGAATAGCTGTGACAGAAAGTCACACTGTATACATGGCCCAAAAAGCTAAGAACATTTATTATCCAGTCCTTTTTACAGAAACTTTGCCAACCCCTGGCCTATTCATATTTAACAGAAATAGTGAATGTATAAAAAAACTTTTTTTTCTGGAAAAATTTGTAGTATCAAGATAAAGCATGTAATTTAAGGCATTGAATTCCCTTGACTCAGATGTGCTGTATTTTAACAAAGGTTACCATTTTAAAGTTGTATTGGCTGTTTTTATGTCATGTGTGAGATTTTCCACTGCAAATATGAGTTACTTTCAAAAGCCTGAGGTCATATTCCGAGATTTCTTTTTGTTTTCCTGAGGAGTATAAGACATAGTCATCTTCCACCATTTCCATATTGTAATATATTTCATTTCCCATATTCACTTCTCACCAGCTCCCTAGCTGGCCACTTGTCTTCATATTCTGGGACTTTGACCTGTTGTTTCCCACAGCAAAATCTTACTCATCCACCAAGACTGAGACTTGGCATGAGTTCTTACACTCTGTGGACAAGTTGGTTTTACCATCTAAGAGGTTTCTAGTAACACTTGGGAATGTAGGTCTACTAGAACACACATATGTTATCATAACCATTTTGATGTTCCAAACCTAATTTCCTTCTCTCACTGCAGCTGTGCTAGTGCATGCTCTTCCTGAGACTTCCTTTCCTCTAATCCATTTTTTTTGCACAACAATCAAAGTGGTCTTTCAAGACAAATTAGATCACTTTATTCCTTTTGAATAAAACCATAAAACTCCCCTTGGTAGTTAAAAATAGAACTCAAGATCCATATTTTGGCTAGTCACTGCCAACCTTCCTCCCCAATACTGACTTCTAATTCTCTGCCCATACAGTTCTCTCCAGTCACACTGGCCACCTTGACTTCATTGCCTACATCAAGCTCATTCATACTTTAGCCCCATTGTAGTAGCTGTTTGCTTTGCCTAGAATATTCTCCCTTCTGATAGCTGCATGTGGATTCCTTCTTGTCATTCAGACTGATATAAATGCTACCTTTCCCTCTGACCTTCTCTGACTACTCTGCCTAGAGTACAAACCCCAGGCACTCTCTGTCACACTGCCTGATGATCATCCCAGGAGAACATTTAGCACTATCTGACAATCTTGTTTTGATTTAAATTATGATCTATCTCTTCTCACTAGAATGTAAGTGCCATGAGTGTCAGGACTTATTTGAAATTCCTGGTAGCATGAAGACTCTGGGACATAGTAAGGGTTCAATGAATACTTAATGAATGAACAAAGTAGTCTGTCCTACAGTCTATGCTAGAAAGCTTACATAACATACAGACATAGCAGTTCTTTATTCTCAAGGAGTGTAAGGCCTAATTGAGAAGATAAGAAAAAAAAACGTATACAATAAGTGGGCAATCCACAGTTAATTGATAAGAGTTTAGCGATACACATTAAATAGCATCTGCAGATGCTATAGTATGGATAGGAATGGACTAGGTGCAGAGGAGAAAACCTGCATGAGAGATTCTGTAAGAAGAGGAGTATGGAATGCTGGATAAGAAATCATCAGAATGGCCACTTGAAGGAACATAGATCTGCTCACATTTACTGAGATGCGTCCTCGCTGGAGGCCAGGAGACAAGGAACAAGAGCAAATCCCAGGAAGCTTGGCATCTCCTGAGACTCTAATCCAGTGCAATACCATTTGCACTATAAGGAGCTACCTAAAAGCAGTTACTGTCATACACACCACAGTGTGGAATTTTTTCTCTTCACAAACCTCTGATGAAAGGGAGAGTTCAGCAATTTTCAAATGATCTACGAAAGTAGAAAGCAATGCTTGCTACTTGAGGGATCAGGATTGTGCCAGAGACTATGCATCTGGGAAATGAAACATAAATCAGGCTTCTTCATATTTATTACACTTACATTTCGAAAAGTTATTACAAACCTGTTGATTAGATTGTTGCTGGCTTCGGGGGTTTTGTATTGAGGGGAGGGCTGAGTAAAGTAATTATTTGAGGGAAGCAGAGGGCTCATGATATACAATACACTCCTCAGGCTATTTTTGAGTGCTTATTTTAGATAACTTTGTTACTAGAAAAAAAAAAAGAGTCTGAGATTTAAGGGCAAGTGAATGGGGGCAATAATATAAACTTTGTTGGTGTAAGATAAAACCATTTTGCCACCCTGCCTTTTAATCTTTCTTTTTGGGTCTGCATAAGCTTACTGTTGTACCCATCTTACCTGTATCATTCCTCCCTGAAGTGCTGAACATCCTTCATTTCATCACCACCAGTATTTAATAAATTTTTCCTTATAAATTTTCAAATTGATTTGGTCTGGTCTAAATATCAATATGCCTTATAAACTTTTGAATTGATTGAGACTGGTGACTAAATATTGGTGGAGTAGTTGCTGTGTTTCAATAGCCCCTTTGTTATTATTGACTATTTTTTGGTAGGTCACTCCCCTCTGTGAGATCAAGCCATGTGTAAACCCAATTTCGACGTAAAGTGATTGACTGGTAAAGTAAATATGCATTTTTGTCTTGGCAGTCATTTTTATTTTTCCCCTCAGAATTCAAAAAAGGAAGTAGTCCTCATAATTTAATCATCTATTTGTCATTCTTACTCTTTAATAGTTTCCAGTCCATGTATGTATTCAACGACTATTTTTTTTTAAGATTTATTTATTTAAACTGGGGTACAGGCCAGAGACGTGGGGTGGGGTGAGAGGATTCACCAGAGACAGAGTAGGGAACAGAACAGGCAGAGCAACTGAAGTACAATGCTGAGGGGAGCAGTGGGCGAGACAGGAGAGGTCTGCTGTGCCATGTGGTTGCTCCCTGGCTGCCCGGGGATAGAACTGCTGCTGTAGAGGCTGCAGCTTGCTTCATAGTTTGCGTCTTAACCCCTTGCGCTACCAGGGAGGCCCTTAATGACTATTTCTAATTGCCTGACCTGGAGCAGATGTTATTGGTGATAAGGATATTATATAAAAAGGTAAAACGGGTCCCTGCCCCCTTGAGATTATACTGTCCCGAAGGATGGAAAGATAAAAAAAAATGAAACAAAAGGTTGTTTAGAGAGAACAATGGGAAGTGAGCTGATACTTTATGGGGACATGATATTGAAGCGTAAACTTGTAGGTGAAGAATCAGGGGGAAGGCCTTCTGTCAGAGACTAGCAGTAGGGGAAATAGGAGTTTCTTTAATGAGGCCAGAAGTAGGGATTACATATCTGGGTTATGGTGCAAAATCTATTTTTCAATATATTATTCATGCACGCTGCATAATTTTAGGTTTTGTTCCAAAGATAAATACAGCTCAGATTAATAACTGAATGCCCGTATGCTAGACTCATTTCTTCCTATCAGGTCATGCTGGTAGAAGCTGAAAAGACTAATTCATAAAACTGTAATGTGAGAATAATAGATTAGAAAGTCATAGGGGTGAGGAGTATATGTAATCATTTATCCTACCCCCAAGATAAGTATCAAAATCAAATTTAAAAATTCAGAAAGCATTCCTGCTAAGAAAAGAGTAAATGTAGTTCCAGTTTAGGATATATCATAAAAGTTACATCATAATAATGATTAACACTTTGAATTTTATGAAGATTCTGAAATATTAAAAGGGGATATTTTGCAGGTTTTGATTATGCATCAAGATGTCCAGACCCTGGAAATTAACAAAAAGTCAAGGGTACAATATGATCAATTAAGATTCTTCCCCAAATATCACTTATGAATTACTGGCTACAACTCCTTCTCAAGTGAAGACACTTTTTATTATCTCATGGTGTTGTATGTTTGCTCTGAATGAAATTCAGTATATCTTGAAACTTAAAGCAAACACATTAAATGATTTCTCAAGAAGATGTAAGGTACTTGTTAGAGGGCTGCACAAGAATATGGAATATAATGCAGCATTTATACATAGTAAAGTGTACTTATAGGTTATATTGCTGAATTAAGTAGGACTTACACTCTTTTTGTGGGTAGTTGAAATAAAGGCCAAAATTTTTACATTATCCCATTAGCGACAGATAAGTAGATTAGGATAACTACTTTGTATTACAAAACTGAATTCTTATAAATAACAACAATATAATCAATCCTTTCAGATATAATAATCTGAAAATCAACAGATGTAGACTAGTAGGTAAAGAAAGAAACCAATCAAGCTGTGGTCCCACTCTCCCCTGCCAAGAACAGGGATGCAGACCATCATGTGGGCTGCTGTGTGTTATCCAGGCACCTGATTATGGTGCTACTCATGGAACTGCTGTATCTGATCTCTAAACTGCTCTTTTGATTAAGATAAAAGAGTAGATCATTTACATCAGATGTATATTTCATGACATTACTTAGGATGAAAAGAGAAATAAAAATCCTACAACATATACTTAAAACTGCTATTTTTCTGTGACTATCATACTAATTACAAACATCCTTGATAACATCAGACATTTCATGACTAACATAAAAGCTTTAAAAAGAAGTAGTTCTGGGGCCTCCCTGGTGGTGCAGGCAGTTGAGCGCAGTGCTGTGAAGCTGTCCATAGCCTCTGCAGTGCCAGTTCGATCCTGGCCGGCGAGATACCCACATGACACTGCAGCCCTCCCCTGCGTCGCCCACTGCTCCCCTCAGCAGTGTATTTCCATCAGTATGCCTGTTCTGTTCCCCGCTCTGTCTCTGGTGAATCCTCTCACTCTCCCACACATCTAGCCTGTACCATGGTTCTTGTATGCATAAATAAATAAATCTTAAAAAAAAAAAAAGGAGCAGTTCTAAAGATTAGCTAAGTTCATCATTGGGATAGCTAAACACCAAAGGCATAAAGGAAACATATACTTTGTCTTTAAAGACAATTTATCACCATCTACAAACGTGACTTCAATTATAATTGACAGAGTTGAATAAAAGATAGGTCCTTGATAATTAAATATGTTGAACTGTCAGTTGTATGGTGGCAAATTTTGTAAAAAACTATAGATTGAGGTAACTTCTTAAATTTTCAGAGTCACATCAACTATCAAAAGATTTTCTCATTCAAGCCTCATCCTCATATCATGTAGTATAGACAGGGTTCATGTTATTCTTTCCATAATCTTCCAAACATTCCCTTCATGGATGATACTATGGTTGTTGTAAAACTGGATTTGACCTGAGAGACAAAGCAGACAGGTCTGCCTGAGTAAAAGACAACTCCTTACAGGAACATTGTGAAGAGGCTCCAAAAAGAAAGAGCCTTTATTTAAATTCCTCTGCTATAACCAGGACATTTAATCAAGTAATTTGGTAGAGATTACATGTTCCAGAAAAAGAAGAGAGAATTAATTCTAAGACAGCAGTCCCCCGGAGTTAGAATGACTTCCCGTCCATGGGAAAATGATAAAATTTCCCTCCAGTTGCTGGTGAAATATACCTTCTTCAAGTTATTCAGTCATATTCAATCAAACACTAATGCAGGTACTGCTGTAATGGGATTGTGCCAATGTATTTAAGGTCCAAGTAGATTATCTGATAATGTACTCAGATAAGATTAGCTGAGTAGTCCTGATATAATCACAATGTATTTCTGCAAGCAGAGGAAGGAGTCAGATATTCAAAGTACAGGAGGACTTAGTATACCAAAAATCCTCCACTGGTGCCTTGACAATGAAGGTGACTCTATGGCAAGGAATGTGTGACCCTTGGTAGATAGCCACGAAGAAAACATGGACCCAAGTCCTACACCCATGCGGAACTTGAATTCTGCCCCAATAATCTGAATAAGCTTTGAAGAGGACCTGAAGAGGAACTCAGATGACATAGTACCTGGATCTCAGTCACATAAGACCCTATATAGAGAATCCAGTCAGATCATGTTAGACTCTTGACACACAGAGACCATGACATAATAAGTGTATTTTATTCCCAGTGCCTTCATTTATGGAAATTTATTAATAGCTATAGAAAGTCAAGTACCATAAGTAGTGTTCAGGCAAAAGACAAGAACAGTCATCAGTGAGAGCTGAGATTGAGGATTATGGTTCCTGGAGAGGCAACTTGGAAAAGACAGCATACTAGGCAGGGTAATTAGAAAAAGTAAAATCAGGCATCCAAATAAAAGTTCAATGCTAGGTGAAAATTACAGTAAAAACAGGGAATTCTGAAATTCTGGGATGACAGAAATATTATCCAACACTAACTTGTAGGTCTCAAACTTAACAGCAATGAAGGTTCAAGAAAATAGTGTAGGGAAGTGAAGACAAGACAGCATGGGAACCCCGCAGAGAGGGAAATCTGGAAGATTGTAGTGGACTCAGCTGAAGTAGGACTAGGAGATCGGAACCAACAGATCCCAGTTCTGCTCTAAAGCTAGTGTACTGTGTGATTTAATCAAGACTGGGTTCCAAAGTCCTCCTAAGAAAGGAAAAGAGAGAATGGGTAACTAGACCACTTCTGGGTCTAACATGCTATAGGACTATAACTAAAAATGAAGCATTCTGGTGAAACTGTACCTCCACCCACTCCACCCCTGCTACTCCTCCCCATTAATATTTTAGTTCAAGGACCAAAAAGAAAACATGCTTCCTAATCATAATCAGAGATCTTTAGAGGGAGCCGGGAAGAGGTGAGTCTGACTTTGAATTTCATAAGCTTCCATAGTGGCTTCCTAAAATCATCAGGTCTTAAACAACATGTGAAGACAAAAAACAAAACAAAACAAAACAAAAAAAACAGTCAAAAATCCTGGTAAGTTCTATTTGGGTTGGGTTTGCATGTGATTAAACATGTGCATAAGAAAGTCCCTGCTGCTCACAGCAGTCTTTTATGATGATGTTTTTATATCTGGTAAGAATAATCAAACTTGGGCCAAAAACCTATGCAGGGTTTTTTAAAATTAAAACAGCTTCTAGAATAATTTGAGCTTAGTCCTATATGGAAAAGTATAAAAAAGTCATTTATGTCATTATTTGTATTTAATGTCATAGATGCCATTTGGGGATGCAGAGAACTGCTTGTTTCTCCAGGATGTCACTATAAAAACCCAATTCAGAAAAATGCATGGGAGTATTAGCTGTATATATTCTTTAATAAGTTCATGCTCTGACCTCCAATGAATAAAGTGTTAATACATTCTGTTTTTACCAGCATAGGGGAAATAGCCCATGAGAACAAATGCTTTCCTCTTTGAGAATTGCTTCCTGTTCCATTTTTGCATTTGCTGCTCTCTTAGGGCTAGTTTCAACATAAGTCATTGGTACAGAAGTAGTGCTCCTGTTGGGATTCTTTTAAATGGGTCCAGATGGTATTTTCAGTCAATAAGTGATATTACCAGCTTTGAAAAAGAAGGATTTTATTCTCCTCTTTCCTGTTATAAGCCACAAGCCCTTTTAGATAAAATCTGAATTTCTCCCAACATCATTCTTTACTCCTGAAAATATTATCCATTGCATTAATCATAAAAAATAAGATAGAAGCACAAGATTTTTCTTATGTAGAGCAATGACTTGGTTACCAAGGAAACGCCAAGTTACTACAGAGGAGTAGTATTTACCATCACCTTTTTAATCAGACCTAGCAAGTTGCTCAATAACAGAACATCCAAATCCACTGAAGTGAATTTGTATTACAGCAAATGTAGACCTCACAGTAGGTTGGAAAGGTTTATCTACAAGATGCAGGATCCTAATTTGGAAAAGTCAACAGAATTTTAACAAGCAAAAATAATTTACAACTGAGAAGAAAGTAATGAAGGAAGGAAAAAAATAAGGAAAATAAAAGTCCTTAAACAGTTAAATGCTTTTAACATGAGTGCAGAATTAAAGTTTCTAAAATGTATATTTTATTATTTTGTTATATGTAATAATGTAAATGGAGGCAAGTTTAAAGGCATGTTTTAATAAAGTATGCTAAATACAAAATTAAAATTCCCTATGTGTTTGACTTTTACTTATGTTTTTATGCTAGAATCCTCTCCCCACAAGTCAATTCATAACTATATACAGACTATTTAATTCAAGAAGAAAATTATAATCTTATATTTATGTGTTACTTACAAGGTTGATAAATTTTGCAGGGGTGGGTGGGGGTGGGTTAGGTAGGGAGAGGAATTGACATAAATCTAGTCTTGAATATTTGATATAAACACTTACTCAGTGAAAAGGCTTACTTTAGAATTAACAGAAAAAAAGTTTTGAAACCAGCTAAAACCGAAGCAGAACAAACCCTTTCTCTGGTAAAAATCACAACAGCCTATCAGCAACTATAAAAACAGCAATGTTGACCTTGAATCAGGCATTAAAGATCTGTACACAATTATATCATCAGCTTTATGAATTTTAAGTTGCTATCTCAACCACAAATTCAATAAATGCAGAGTAGGTTAGTAATAAGTAGATGGCTGTTTTTAACAGCCTTTACTTAAAAAAGCATTGAGAAAGTAGACAGCAAACTATCATTTTCCTTGTTAAAATAGACAACTCTTTCAAATCCTACTCAGCACACTTTAGGTGAAGACTTATGACATCTCAGGTAAACAACACTCAAAATTCAAAATCAAATTCTGTCAAAACTAGAATTGATTTATATAGATTATATACACAATGCTGGGAAATCAACAGCTAAAAAAAAATGAACTGCAATTTTTTTTATTCATTTTCAGGATTCGAGGTAAATTTTTAAAACACCTTTTTCTCAGCCGGAGTATATAATTTCACTTCCTTTTGAGTATCTTAAACATAACAGCTTAGCAACTGTGGAGAAACCCAATGACAAAGAGCTCTTGGGTGTAGCTATTGTAATTAACAGATTCAATATCTGTTTCTACCAGTCAGGTATCATGGTTGAATTGCTGAAAACTACTAGAAATTTCTTCAAAACCAGCGAGACTTCTACTTTAGGAAATCTTTGACAACACCAGGGACATTACTGGCTGTCAACATCTGTGGGTGTTGCTATGGCACAGTTACAAAGCCTCTTGTCATCTATACAAAAAGGTACACACAGAGAGATGATGGGAGAGACACAGAAGATAAATTGATAAGAAAATCAAGGAGAAATAATTGCGCTGGCACTACACAATAGGCACACAATTTTGAGTCCATGTTTTATACTAATCCTTTTCTACTGGAGCTAGAGAATCCGAATTCAACTGAACTGTAATTATGACTAAACAGGAACCAGGGGGTGGAAATAAAATTCAAAAACTGCACTTGCACCATTTATCACTGGTCTTAATTTGAAACTCAAAGCGAATTACATTTAAAATAATATTTAAACTTCCACTTATAAACCCTTGATAGTCGTTTATAAATCTACAGAAGAGAAAAGAACAGGTTACTATGAACAAGAACCTAATATTGATTTTTTCGGCGGTGCAGTAAGGCATCTCCATTCTATTTGGCTGCTGTCAAAGCCACTCTTTAACAGCTGGAGTCAAATTGCACTATTTACAGCAAGAGCCCTTGTCAAGTGGACCATAAGTATCCTAACAATACACTATTCAAATGGCACTTTGCCACACAAATTGCTGACTTGATGAATAACCTAAGTCAATGACTAAGGCCAATATAAAAGTTTCATTTTTATGAGAGGTTTTACATTCACACATTAAGTAAGCTTTCTTTGAAGAACTATTAGGCTATATATTTCAGGCTTTTGGATGCTGAAAATAATTAAAATCTGTTTAAATACATCAAGGGAACTTGACAACATTAATATGGATCTGGTGTTAACTACATTTGTCACACGAGTCAGAACAGTGCCCTTCTGTTCCTGGCACTCCCCGCCGGCACGTGCGGCACAATGTGGTCCTGAGACAAGCCACGCACCGTGACACTGGCGCATTCTCCTTTTGTGCCTCTGATTTACATGCCCACCGAATGTTTAGATACGAGCAAGCCTTTGAAGTCCTGTGAGGAAATTCAGGGTTGCTTCTGTGTGGAAGGCAGACAGCTGGAGTCATTTAATGGTACATTTCCTACCTTTCATGGTGACTCTGAGACCGTCTAAACCAGTCTTACAACAAAGCTGTGATTGCTTTTCAGTTTTCCTCATCATTGAGAGAACTTTGTATCAAGAACATATTTTAATCATACTGGAAAGTGAGAACAGGGACATTCTTCATAAAGCAGCTAGAAAAAAAGTATTAAGCATTACAGAAATTTGCATTTGGCTTCCGGTAGTTAAAAAATATATAAACTGTTCATAAGAATTCTACACTGTCAAAAATTTGCATAATCACTTCACATGTATTCCAAAGGCAAATGGGCTGGTATAGTTCTCCATTTCTCTATCTTTCTCTGCTCTGTCTTATGAGTAAAAGGGTTATTATCACGTAGGCACTGAAGTTTTCAGTTGGGAGTTGTTAATCAAAATACTTAAAACAAAAATCTTAATCTAATGTTTACAGAAATTCCTATATTTCAAAGTGCTTCCATGTCTCAAGGTAAACATTTATTTTCTTTCAAAATTATATAAAATCATTGCAAAATATGCTCTACATTAGGAAACAATAGCTATGTCCTATTCATTACATTAAAGAGAATATACCAAAAATTAATTACTGATCAAGAAGTGAAAATTAACATTACATATTTGGACTTATCCCTACATAATGCAATTAATTGTTCTCAAATGAATATTGTCTGTTCTTCATGTGGTGATTCAACTTTAATATAAAATATAGACATTTCAATAAAAAATGAGTTAATCTGCAAATTATAATGCTGCTACATCAATTATTTCACATTTTTACATGTAAATTTGCAAGTGAAATTTTCAAATCTCAAAATTTAGAGACGCCTACTTTTTGGTTATGTGTTTGTGTCATATAGTGTAAAATAACTAATTTTCATTCAGATAAAGTAATAGGTGGTATTACAGTCCAGTTTTCTATTGCTGGCCCATCCCTGCACTATCTGTGTTTTACAATAGCAAGATAAAGCACTAAAAATATTATTTGGAAAAGAGTGCCAAACAGATATCACTCTAAGGTCAATTAAAAGTTAAACAGGAAAACAAACATATTTATAGACAGTTCAAATGGAATGTAAATGTATTCTTTATTTATAATCAAAATTATATTTGGATAAAGATGCACATACAAGTGCATTATTTCTCTAAAGTTCCATTGATAAAAATGCTTGCTTGGATTGCAAGCAATAATGGGCATGTTTGTTTTTCCACAAATAACAAATTACAAACACATAAATTTCATGATATCTGTGAGGGCATAGACTAGATACAAGATCTTTTGGATTATATTCCACATAGTACAGAAGAAATTAGGATAAATTATTTTTCAAACATTTAGATAGCTACAGAGAGAGAGCATGTTTGCTATTTTGCCAATTCCTCTTAGGACCTTGTAATATCCAATTCCAAAGATTGTCTAAATCAGAAATTGGCAAACTATAGCCAAACGACATCAAGTCTAATCTACTGCTAGTTTTTGTAAATAAAAGTTTTATTGGATCATAATACTTGTTTATTTATGAATTGTCTGTGCTCAACTAGCAAAGAGAAGTAGTCACAACAGCAAAAACCTGGCCCAAATTATTTACTGTCTGGTACTTTATCAGAAAGTTTATCCCTAATCTTGTTTATCATTGTTGAATATAAAAATAAAAATGCAAACCACATATGTTATTTTAAATTGCTTGTGACTGTATCATAAAACAAAAAGAAACAGGTTAAATTGACTTTCACAGCATGTCTTACTTAGTTCCATACAGCACCTTTTTGACTTATGATGGATATACATTCTGCTAAGCCCATCATCAGTTCAAATTATTGTAAATCTTATTTGCAATTAATATACCTAATCAACCAAACAACATAGCTTAGTCTAGCGTCACACATCTCAGAACTTATAGTACTCTACAGCTGAGCAGTTATCTGGCATAAATTCTATTTTTTAAAATATGTTGAATATGTCATGTAATTTGTGGAATACTGAAGGTGAAAAACATAATGCCCCAATTCACAATTTGAATATAGTTTGGCTGCATGTATATCACTTTCACACCTTCATTAAGTCAAAAAAAAAACATCTTAAGACAGGGACCACTGATATATCCAAAATATCTTTTTAACATAGTGCTAGCCAAATTTCAATTACTTAATAGCTATATGTGGTTAATGGCTACCACCTTACACAGTGCAGGCCTGCATAAGCAAACTGGAATGTGGACCCATTCTGTGGAAAATCAGTTTGAAAAAAAAGACATTCCTGGCACATTACAATAGGTCTAAACTATGGCAATTAAAATAATCCTCCTTATCCTTTTACTCATTGTATAGACAATACAGAAAAATAATTTAAAGCCAGCCAATCAACAGATAAAATAAACCTTCTCTCTTTAAAGTACTATAAAGTTAGAAAGATTTTTTTGCCCCATAAAGATGATTTTAGTCAGGCTGTTTATTTCCTGCTTTGAAGCTAAATTCATGCCACTGCAATTTAAACAGTTTCTATCTTGTTTTATCCCCAGCAGAATCTGAGAAAAAGCAGTTCCCCAACACTAATATGATATTGTATTCCTTTAAATCCTTTAAGACTCTGGCCCTCTCTTACCCCAAAGATTTTTTCTTTGTCTAGCTGTAAAGTTCAGCTCCTCCAGCATTTCAAATTGGACCCATTTTCAAAATGCTTTATTGTATTTATTGTTTTCTTTTCCTAAATCTATATACACTCTTCCAATGCAAGGAGAGAAAGTGAATGCAGCATTCTAACACAGACTAAATATTGATAAACACAGAGAACTCACTGCACAGATCTTACATGCTGTTCTGACATCCAACAGTTTACTACTGGGAAATATTTCACTTATGTCTCACTAAAGTACACACACACACACACACACACACTCCTAAAGCATATAGTATCCTTAGTTCTAAGTTTCACTGACATACTGGTCCTCATTTTTCCCACCTAAAATGTGTGTGATTCAAATCTTTGTCTTTAAAATGTGCTTTTTTCTTAAGAAAACTCGTGCGTGTTAAAATATTAACAATAAAGAGAACAGAGAACTTGTAAGTAACCTTAAAAGGCCATGCGTATCAAATTTGTAAATAAAATGATTAAAAGGTCTAAATCTATGAGGATGAACTACTAAAAGAACAAAGTATGGTAGAAACGGAGATATGTAGTACATTATTAGAGAAGCTATAATTTAGGAGAAGCATAGATTAAAAATAGCTCTAGTTAACACTAAGTTCAATAATAATAGAAATATATAGGACAAAGGAGGTGATAGCACTGTGTGATTCAATTCTCTGATTCTGTAGTGATGACTGGGAATCAGTCATTTGCGGTAAAATGCAGCAGTTAGGGAATAAAGTTGGAATCAGTCTAAGAGTAGGAAAATAAGACCCTGGTCTTTTATTGTTTTCTGGAGTCAAGAAAGAAACAAAATTATGTAAAGAAAATGAAATCTATATATACTATTATCACTACCCAAGAGGTAGCTCTGAGGTCCTCCAAGAAACTGAAAGAAACAGCAATCAGTTTACGTTGTGGGAATTAAACTAGTAAAATAGGAACTTCAATGAGATCTGTTCTTGCTGACCATCAGCATCTGAAATGCATGAGTCAAGAGGTATCTCCAACTTTTCATCTATTCCAGCATCTCATTTCCAGTATGAGAAGCACACTCTATTATGCACAGACAACAACAAAGCTACATTAAGATGGGAATGCTTGACAGTCAGCTAGGTTCACTCACAGAACTTTATCTATCCCAACCTACAATACATATGCGTGATTCAGTTTTGGGCCTTAGGAGACAAAAACTTTGTGACTTTCACCTTCAGTTGTGAATGTTCAAGTTTGATCAAATCAATATAATTGACCTTATAAAACATGACATCTTTCCCCTATAGTCCTCCTATAAGTGAAACCATCCGATATTTTTCTTTTTCCTTCTGACTTCTTTCACTGAAAAAGGTTAAATTGACTTTCCAAATTAAGGCATTAGGAAAAAAATAATAACAATAAAAAACAAAACAAAAATAAATCGTCAACTATAAATCAAAGACATTCTGCAGGGGAGGGGTAAGGAGAGGGGTCAAAATGAGGGAGGGAAGAGCCCAAGGGAGTATGGTGATGGAGCACGGGTGAACTGGTGCGGAAATTCTATGGGGACTACTTCTGAGAAAGGAAAGCAAACATTGTAAAAAAAAAATGAAAAGAGATGTAAAATTTATATTAATTAATTTAAAAATTGAAGTCTTTCAAGTTAAGAACATGAAAAACAGATTTCAGGTTTGTAAAAACAATTTAACCAAATGAGAAAAGAAAAAGAATAGCTATAGCCTAATCACTTGGTTTTTAACATCTGAAGGAGGAAAGTGCAAAACAAATTAGTGGTTTACATGGAGTTTTAAAAAGAGAAATCAAAGACATAGACTATTTTTCCCCAATGTATATCAGTCTTGACCAAGGGAGATGGTGCCTCGATGGGCTGAAAGGGATGACTGCTTTAGACTCTCAGACCTCAATGACTAAATATCCCCTGATTCTGACTCCAAGCCTATCAAGGAAACCTACATTATATTTCCAACTCACTTCCTCTCCCCGTCCTGGTAGCTTTGCTAAAAGAGAATATGCTAAGTAATGAGAAGCTTCAATTATATTTAACATAGTAAATTAATTTATTGCCATTCTGACTTATATATTCATTTCTTAGGTGCTTGTTTATGTGACTCAGATTTCAAAAGGTTGACAATCCCTAGCCTAACTGATTAAATCTAAATCAGGTTTCTAAATCTAAAAATCTGAATAACATGCGCTGGCACCCCTGACCCAAGCCTGCTACGATGAGGATGGGCCTGAGCAGCCTGTTGGTCTTTATTAAAGATGACACATTCTTTTGCTTCTAACTACATATGCACACCTGAGATCAAAGCTTAAAGTTCTTGTTAATGGTATTTTAACAGTCTTCATAAAATCATGAAATAATGGAAAATGTTAATAATTTATAATTAAAAATCAGTTTAAAAGCTTAGAATTCTCACTCGAAATACAGCCCAGAATTTGAAAAAAGTTTCAGGTTTATAGATCTGATATTCATAAAAATGAAACAAAAAAATCCATATATTGAGTCAAAGGAAAACAGTTTATATCAGTAATAATATATGCACACAATATAGAGCACGGTAGTGATTAAACATAAATAGACAATATTATGAAAATATGTTTACATGAAAACATACCACATTAGACATATGCATGTAAATGGCACAGTTACAGCATGGTAAAGTAATAACTTGGAGGTATAGGAAACAAAAAAAAAAACTAGAAAAATAACAAAACTAGTTCAAATATCTGTGAGACTAGTTAACATGGTCATGAGAATAAATGCAAATGCAATCACTGTGTATTAACTGAGATTTGGAATCCTAAGGAACTGGTGATCCTGGAATTGCTGAGTATAACAAAAGAAATATCCCCACAAGATAGTTTTTCTGATACTTTTTCATTTATTTGTAATAAGCATTTTAAAAAGAGGTTAACTATTTTCAGTTGAATAATAAAAATGTATCCAAACCCAAAATATAGTTTTCTCCCCCACTCCTCACACTGAAAACCATCTCGATTTCAAGAGTTAATATATAATTGGCTCAATTTTGATAAGCCAGAACCGATCATGTCGAAAGGAATGCTGTGAATACAATAATCACTCAGAAAGTTATCTCAGTTCACCCCAGATCACTTGGTTTCTATGTTCTGTTTATAAGCTGATATTTAATTGCCACACATTATGAAAGCCTATTACTTCTCACTTTCATTGACAATGTTCTTTGTGAGAGGCTGCTTTAACTTACCTTCCATGAAGACTCCACCTGCAGACCAGGGCAGGGTATTGGCCCAAACTGGTAGGAGCTGGATGATCTCTGTTCTATACTTTTGTGCTTATGTGTCTCTGAGGCAAGTGCAAGTACAGATTCAGGCTTTAGAAGCTGTGAATCATCACAACAATTAAGAATAATTTTGGCCCTTTCTCCTGTTTCATGTCTTTCCAAAGTGCCTAGAACACAAGATTAGAAATAAAAATATATACAAAATATTAACCCTCCAAAACAAAACAAAAACACTTTTAACAGAAAATCACAGAACTTGACGTTCTCTTGCCTGTCTTCTTGCAACCAGACAACAAACTGGGAGCTCTCTCTAAATTATTCAAATCTTTGTCGAACAAAGGTTGAAATTATGGACTGGAAATGCTCATCTTCTTCCTTGTGCTTTTTATCCACAGAAATCAACAGGGCATTCAATAATCTTTAACAGTAAAATCTCTTATTATACAGTATGCAAGTGATCAATAACAAGCAACTATGGAATATTTTAGTGCTGTCCCCTAGTGTTTCAACTCTCAAACAACAGAGAATGCACAGAGTTTTTGCTTTGCTTGGGTCCCCAAACTTAAAATGTTTCTATGGCGAAGGCAGAATTGAAGTGAATAGGGCAAGTGAGAACATAGATGCTTTGTGTTTCAACCTTTCTCACCCACAACCCTCACAGCATCAGGCACCCAGAACACTCAGGGCTTTGTTGTTATTGTTGGTGGTGGTTATTGTTGCAGTTATAACCTTTAGCATTCATTTCTTATGTTATGAGAAGGGGGAAAAAATCCTTTGCCCTCTTCTCTCTTCTCTGCCACTTTTTTTTTTTTTAGTTTCAGAATTTCAAGGTGCTGGCAGGTTCAATTTAAAGTTAAAAGGAACAAATGAAAAATAGAACACAAGTATCAGAAGACAATTCAGTAAAATCTCAATAAATATGAATTAATCATGCCCACTGCCTGTAACAGTTATGAGTGCATTTATATTATTTATACTTTATTAAATATATAACCTACATCCTACTAAGTACAGATGCAAAGGAAGATTAACTTGACATACAATCTAAATACAGGTTTCATTTCATATTATTCCTTTCCTATCAATGAAAAAGAAGCAGTTGTACCATTTGTTAAGAAGGAAAAATACAGTTCTTTAGATAGTATTAATAAAATATCAATTTAAAGTAATATATGAAAATAGAAATAAGGGTTCTGTATCACTGACTTTCAATAGATTTGAAGATTATGACTGACAAATCCTTCCTCATTTTTCCTCCTCTCCTCAACACTTTCTCTTTGCAGCAAGTAAAATACCATTAGTTTGTACTTTAGATCGCTAGCATTTATAATGTTAACATGTTGGGCAGAAATCGTTTTCTTACACAATTTTTTTCATTATAACATTTCTACATTGATAAATTAACATCTTTAGCATGTAAAACAAATAAACATCTTGTTTCTTTAAACTTTCCTTTTCCATCAAAGCTAATACATCTTCAACAAATGAAGCTGGCAGCACTATCAAGAAACACTTTTTCTCAAGAATGACAATAAAAAGCGTATATTAAAAAAAGATAATAGTTATTTCTACTTCCTGAAAATGACTATATTCCAGAACTTGCAACTGTGACATCTGGTGAAATTCTCTGTTTATGAGGAATTTTTTGAATATGATATCACCATGGATATTTCTTCTTAAGGGTTTTCTGTTTCTCCCAAAACTATATGTTTTTTTAAAGAGTAAGAATTTTGGGGTAATAATTTATTATACTTTATTATGCTTTAATACATATATGCGCCTCAAATACATTGCCATGTTCTTACTGATGCCTCAAGAATTTGGAATTGGAAGAACTGCAAGTCAGCCTGTGATGTTAACTTGACCCACAGATTTGCCATTTCTTGTCTCACGGACTGAGGAACAGAACATGCTAGTCTGCAGAAAGGAGGAGAAAATGCACATAGAGAGGCAGAGAGGGAGAGGGAAGGAAAGAGAGATGGACGTGGGGAGGAGTGAGCATGATCCAAATTTCTACCCCACTTTTAGTCCCTTGCTGAGGAAGACTGTCCCTGGAGGTGCCTGCAGTACACCCTTGGGCCCTTTGCAATGAGTACCTCATTTTGATAAAGCCAACTTAACTTGGCTTCTGCTGGTAGCTACCAACATGGCCCTAACAAAGAGAGGAAAGAAAAGATATATCTATTGTTGTAAAAGTCAGTTTTGAGAACATCTAAAGAGGCATGCACAGTTCACCTGTACGCTTCTAGGTAGAGACTAGAGCAGAGATGGAGGCTTCAGCAGCCTCAGCAGATAGATAAGGATGAAATTCCAATGAAAGAATGTGAGCTCCAGGAGCTTGGGCTTGGCGTGAGATGTGTCATGAGAGCAGCACAAATCTTTTAACAGTTTCTGCACAGAGAGAGGAAAGAAAAGAAGGAAGATTCAGAAACTTGTGAATATGTGTGTTGTTAAAATACAGCTGTGTTTAAAATGCATTAGGATTGTCAATATTTATAGGGCACTTATAGTTTGGCTTTATTTTTTTTAAATTGGGCAAATAATCATTTTGAGAGGTGACTGCTCTGAAATCTGATTATTTAAAGTATCAGGTTCTCTTAAAGGAAGACCATGTAGTTTTCAATACACATAGTTTTAGTGGACCTGGGGAACTTTATGTTCCTATAGTAATACTATTTCTACAATGTATCATATATGCCATGATGGCTGCTGCCTTTAATTGTGATAGAAATGCAAGGCAGAGGGTAAAGAGAATACTTTCAGGTGATGAAACAAGCCTTATTGATGTAATAGATTTGAATATCTACTTAAAGAAAGGGAAGATGGGGTAGTAGTATATTATAAATTAATTCTGTTCTGAACAGCCAGAACAGAGTGTATTTTGCCTTGTAATTTGCTCATGCTTTTAGTATTTTGTAAATATTAAAACCCAATGTTTTTTTCCATTTTCACTCATACTTGCTTTCCAAAATTAAAATAGCTATCATACCCTATTATCAACCTACTATCAATTAATCAATAGTCTTAATATACATATTTTAACTCCTCCCCCCTCCCCCCACCCCGTCAGACAAAGTCAATCCTACAAGTTAACAGCTATGACCACTGAGTCTGAGAAAATGAATTGCTACTATCCCCCAAGGAAAGAAAATGGTTAATAAAAATAGTCACCTGCTGAATCTATCTGCAAAGGATCAAGAGTAAATTAAAATTCAAAAATAATACCCAGATGTGTTAACATTTTGCCACATTGCCCAGAAAAATTTTATTTACTTAAAAATCATACATAAGTCAATTAGAAACAGTAATTGATTTACTATAACTTATGGTGCTTCCCTTCAGAAGAACATTGCAAACTGGCAAATTTTAAACAATTTTTTGCACTCACACAAAAAAGAAATATCTTCAATTCTATATTTAATTACATGTTTATTGTGGAATTGTAAAAATGCTGGAATTCAGTAAGTAATTCCAATTATATGGTTAGTAATGAATATAAACTGTCCTTACATGAACAAAGCTTAATGGTAGAACAGATGAGTGGCCACATTATAGGTCTTTTCTACATCAGGTAGGCACTTTCTAACTGAAATCACTACCGTATTGGGCAGAGTTATATTTCAAACTTTTTCTAAAATAGAAGAGACTAAAAAACCAGCTTCACTACCAAATTTAGCAGTCAAATTCATAACATCAGATTTCAACAATACAGCTGACAGACAGTTAACAATCAATTCAAAGACTCAGGGAATTTGACCACTGGATCAGCTGTAAGATGCATCATTTTTCTTCAGTTACACATGGAATTCATTACTCTGCTCACAGAAGTGTATGGAGATGGACCTGGCGCCCCCTTCCTAACAAAATCATTTCACAGTTACTGCATCTTACTCCAGAAAATGTGTAACTGATGGGGGTTCTGACCAGGGATGGCGACCCTGGAGGAATCAAACTTTGCTAAGAGAAAACAGTGGTCGTGAGGGGAAATGAAATGAATCTGAAAATACTGAATTAGACATAAAGGTGCTTACCTCTTCATTCTGAAATGTATGTGAATATGATAGATACAGCTGTAGAACAACGGCAGGGTTTGTTTTGTTCTATGTAATAGTCCTAATATGATAACAAATTCACCACTGCCTACACCTTGAGGGTACACAGAATACATTTTCACAAAGCCCTGACCACCATGACCTTAACCGCAGGGCTGCCACAGCCCCCAGCACATTCAGCGCAACACTGGGATTTATCAGCTGAGCTACACTCAACCCTCACATCTAATCCTGCCCACTGACCTCCACAAAAACAAAATAAAGGGGTTGTTCTGGTGGGGAGAGGAAAACAAGACTGAAACACATTGAGGTTTAATGTTACTGACCTGTATAAATAACACAATGCATCAATTTTAAACAAATTTTAAATGAGGTTTTTCTTGGTAAGATATTTATCTATTAAATACTTTTCCTTCTTAAATGTGTGCTGACAACATGGAATCTACTATCACCATGCTTTTCATTTTCAGCCTCATGGTAAAACTTAATATAACTTGCAACTAATTAAGAAGGTGAATATTTACAGAAAAGTATTTCTGCATTATTAGATGAAAATATATTATCTGTCTATAACTGCCTATTATGTACAAATTACTAAAATTATACTGCTTCTAAGTATTACAAATATTACTCACTTTGTATTGATGGGATTTTTTATATCAGGAATGCTTATTTTTTAATTTTAAAGTATTTAAAAAATGGCTTTCCTTCCTCCTCACATTCTTTTTTTTTTTTTTTTAAAGATTTATTTATGTATATTTAAGAACTGGTGTACAGGTTAAAGGTGTGGGGGGTGACAGGATTCACCAGGGACAGTTTGGGGAACAGGCAGGTTGACTGAAGTACACTGCTGAGGGGAGCAGTGGGCGAGACAGGAGAGGTCTGCAGTGCCAATGTAGGTAGCTCCCTGGCCGGGGATCGAACTCATGCTGCAGTGGCTGAGGATAGCTTCATAGGTTGCGTCTTAATCCCCGCCCCTCACGTTCTTGACTGAAGGCTAAGCTACTTATGGAACACAATATGCTTGATGAGATTTGCATATATCATTTATTCACCTTGCTAAATTGATCTGAAATTTGCCCTTTAAGAGGAAAAGTATTGGAAAATAAAAATTTGGAGTATGGTCTCCTGAATAGGGTGCTGGATTAGGGTGAAGACATACTGAAAATATTTTGCGGAGGTGAATATGGTGGAGACAGGAACATAAAACCATTTTAAATGCAATCAG
Organism: Talpa europaea; assembly: GCF_964194135.1. Lineage (NCBI taxonomy): Eukaryota > Metazoa > Chordata > Mammalia > Eulipotyphla > Talpidae > Talpa > Talpa europaea. The sequence continues at coordinate 41,939,806 of NC_140075.1, forward strand.
TCCTGTTGGGACTGACTTAGGCAAATAGTGAGTGCTCAGAGTTCCAGCAGGTATATCAAGGTTTGTTTTAAAAACACCAGGTCTAAGAATACCTTCACTATATTTCTGGCTGCTGTAAAATTTCATACCATGTTTCTAATAAACCCAGTGACTCAAAATATTTCCCCAAGTTTTTTATTCTTCCATTACAGGAACTCAATTGTCCATGGCAAACTCCAGAAACTATCCTGTCTGAAACCAGCATGACCGGTAGAATTCCAAGAATGATTCTATGACCCTCTTCCTTGTGTGATTGCTTCCTCGGTGACATGATGAGAGAGCACTCTAGTGATTTTGGTGTTATGTGGCAAAAAAAAAAAAAAAAAAAAAGGCGGGGCATAGCAGAAATACGGTTTCTGGTCAGTTGACCTTAAAATAGGGAGATTATTCAAACAGGCTGGATCTAATTCAGTGAGCCCTTTAAAAGCAGAGCATTTTATCCAGCTGGTAGAAGGAGAAGTCGGAGAGATCTGAGGCATGAATCCTTCCTAAGATTCAAAGTGCCAGTGCTGGCTTTGAAGTTGGAAGAAACTATGTACAAGGATCAGTGAGTGGCTTCTGGGAGCTTAGAGTGACAGCTGGCCAACAGCCAGCCAGCACCTCAGGCCCACAACCAGAGAGAACTAAAATCTGCCTAGGAGTATGAGCTGGAGAGCAAATTCTTCTCCAGAACTTCCAGTTAAGTGTCATTTCTCCAACTGTTTGACTTTGGTCTTGTGGAACCCTAAACACAGAACCTAGTTGAGCTCCCCTGGACTTATAGAACTGATAACTTTGTGATAATTTCCAAATGCTTCTGGAAATAAGAAAAATTTGACTCAAGGTTAACCTCAAGTGCAAATCACAGATTAAAAGTAAATTGTTTAATCACATAGTATTACCTTTTGCCCCTCAACATTCTCAATTTTGATCTGTTAGCATAAAGTAGAATCATTTAACTAAATTTACAAAAGATGATGCTATCCTCTTAAATGATAAACTAAATTCCTCTGTTTACTTTTTGTTTCTCTCATGATTCCAAGTGGCTGAAAAAGACCTTTAGTCTTCCCAGCACTTGGGATTAGAGTGGAATGGAATTTGCCTGCACTTCGGTGTGAAAAGGACTGGGGAAAAGAGTGGTCAAGACTTTCTGACAAGGCTGAGATTAGTAACCAACATTTTTTGTAGCACACAAGATAAAACTGGACAACATTCCCCAGTCAAATTCTCCACTCACCACTACCAAGTCAATGATTTGACCTTTGGATCTGATTTCACTTGGTCCATCCCCAAAACACTAAAGGCCTTTCCTATCAAATCCTAACAAGTAAGTGAACGGTAGAAGTTGGATATTATTGATACACTCAGATGCATCAAGTGCATCCAATATCCTTTATCTCTCAGACAAATCAGAGAACCTACTTTCCCAGAGAATAGCAATCATTACAGTCCACTGAGTCTTGCTTTCCAATCGTTTCTGTGGCAGCTGGCTACTGGGAGGCCGCTAGGAACTGAAAGGAGGCAGCATGGGGAGGGGCAGATGGCTCCTTTGGGTTTATTTCGCCAAACATGGCAGCTGTGAAACCCACAAACGTTCCAAGTGGCCATATAAAATGCTGGCAGGAGGGTCCAAGCTAACGAGTGGACACAGAGCAGGCATTCTGATGGCTTCCTCTTTCTGCTGGCTCCTAAAAGAATAAGCCCTCCAAAACACTAAATGCAGACATATGACAAACCCATCCAGGCAGCACTTGAATCAAAAGTGTGATCAGACCTTAGGAATCAGCTAAAACTGATTATGGAGCATACTTTCTTTACTAAAGGAAAACCAGGAAGATAGCAATTGCCAAAGGAAATAGTGAAGACAGCAAAAGATGGTGCTTAATTGGTGAAAGTAATTTGAAGAGAAGAAAATGTTTGCTTTCATAATTAGAATGAGATTGTATTGATTTTCATATTTGTTTCTTATCATATGCAATGTTTGAAAGACATCCCGCAACTACCACAGTCACATGCTTAACAGGCCCCAACATTCCTGGAGATCCCCCCTAAAAAGAAGAAGCTGAATATGGTTTTAATTTAGTGCCTATATAGACGCACATGAATACCTGTGTGTGTTTTACTAAAGTTAAAAGATAATCATATAATGCAGTATTTTAAAAGCAATATACTGAAAACATACCTAAAAACAATACAGAACCATATTTATACAAAGAATAATTCTGTAATAAAATGAAGATAATTGTTCAGATATTTATAACTAATAAGGCGTGATAGAGAAGAAAATCCAACTTTGGGAGGAGAAATTGTGCTTGTTTTGTCAACAGCTTTTCAATGTGATATTTGGATTTTAAAGAGCACAGCAGAAGTTGCACTGTGCAAAACATTCTTTTCTTGAATATCACCTGTACCCCTATGCTTATTGCAGCACTATTTACAATAGGTAAAACCTGGAAACAACCCAAATGCCCAAAAATAGATGACTGGATCAAGAAGATGTGGCATATATACACAATGGAATATTATTCAGCAATCCAAAAAGATAAACTCATGCCATTCACAGCAATGTGGATGGAGCTAGAAGGAATTATGCTCCGTGAAATAAGCCAGAGGAAAAAAGAAAAATTTTGGATTCTTTCACTAATAGTAAGAATATAGGAGTACCAAATAAGACATCAGTGTAAAAAAAAAAATAACAGTACAAAACACAACAAAGCAAAAACAGACAATTATAAATCAGAGACATCCTGCAGGAGAGGAGGCAGGAGAGGGATCAGAGGGAGGGAGGGAGGAGCACAGGGGACTGAGGCGATGGTGCACGGGTGCATTAGGGAAGGAAATATTGTTTAAAAATGAACAATGATGTAAAAAATAATTTTGAAAAAATATTACTAATTCATCCTCAGAATTTCCCTACTTTTGAATTAACACATCTAATTTCACCAAAATAAGGCAACAAAAAGGTCAGTGTTCACTAGATAGAATTACAGAAGCCTATTTCTGATGGCAGGTTTGGGAAGCATCATTCACGTGTAAGTGTGTGTGTGTGTGTGTTGATCACGTGAGTGCACAGCATGTAAAAGTTGTCTATCAAGGCTTTACACTGTAATTATAAAAATATTGTAAAATGAGACTTATATGCCTTTATTTAGTGATACAGTGTTAATTGCTGGACTTACTCTGAAGAAAATAAGATCAAACTATTATTATTGTATTTTGCTTTGTTATTTAAAAAAAAAAAAAAAGATACGGAGGGCAAATGCAAACAGTGAGAAGGCAGATATCTACCTGCAGTCTCCAGTGGCACTGCTATCATTGAGTAATTTCAATGCATCACACTAAAAATCTTCCAGACTAAATGGTTCTTAACCTTTTTCATGCCAAGAACTCCTTTGGCAGTCAGGGGAAGTCAATGAAATCTTTTTCACAATAATGGTTTGAAATGTTGGAATTGAAATACATAGGATGAGAAAGTGTATCAATTATATTGAAATCAATCATCAAGATATTTAAAGAGCCAAATGTACATGTATCTTTATTAGTTAGATAAGTAAAAAGAGATAGTGATGAGCCTCAAGTTTGACATGAAAACATGTAAATGAAACTTGAGGTACTGGTGACAGCTCTAATGTGATATGAAAATATCTGTGTTGTCTTGTTGACAGTGTCTCAGATACTGCAAATACTGCTATCAAGTGTTCCCTATATTCAGAATGGAAAGAAATGCTTAACTTCATTTAGATTTCACAGACACCGTTAAAAAGATACAGATAGTGGTCCCTATACCTGCCAGGGTACCACATTAAAAATGAAAACAATGAACTAATAACACCTTTTATGATATACAATTAAATATAAACATGTCTCTATATAAATTATATACATTAGTATCTAAACAATAAAACACTGAAAGTACAATACACCATCCATTAATACTGATTATCTACAAATACTAGAATTCTGTTGCCATTTAAAAATGTCTCCTTTCTCATTTTCTGTTTTTTTTTCTCTCTGATATAACATACGAAGAACCAGTTCAATGCGTACAATTACGGCATTTAGTGAAAAACAGTGCAACCCCAAACTCTCCCTAGTTTCAAAACTTTTTCATCATCCCCATACTCATCACTCCCTTTCCCCCCTGTGTTCACATCCTGGCAACCACTAATCTGCTTTCTATTTCTATGGATTTTCTTATTCTAAATGTTTAATATAAAAAAGAATTATAAGTATGTGATGTCTTATATCTGGTTTCTTTTTTTTTTAAAGATTTATTTATTTATGCATATAAGAACCAGGGCACAGGCCAGAGGTGCAGGGGCTGAGAGGACTCACCAGAGACAGAGTGGGGAACAGAACAGGCAGATCGACTGAAATACACTGCTGAGGGGAGCAGTGGGTGAGAAGGAGAGATCTGCTGTGCCATGTGGGTAGCTCCCTGGCCAGGGATTAAACTCGTCCTGCAGTGGCTGAGGATAGCTTCATAGGTTGTGTATTAACCCCTTGCACCACCAGGGAGGCCCTATGTCTGGTTTCTTTCACTTAGCATAATATTTTCAAGTTTTAGCCAAGATGGAGCATATATCAGTACTTCATTTCTTTTCTTTTCAAGGTGGGACACTATTTCATTGCATGTCTATACTACAGCTTGATTACTCACCCATCCATTGAAGGACACTGGGGTGTCTTCCATCCTTTGGATATTATGGATAATGCTACTAGAACATTCATGTGTCAGTTTCTGGGTGGATATGTGTCTTCTATAGGTCTATACATAGACGTAAATTTGCCAATTTCTACATTTAACTTTATGAGGAACTGCCAAACCATTTTCTGTGGTGGCTGCACCATTCTATATTCCCTCCGGCAATATATGAGGGTCCTTGCATCCTTGACAAAACTCATTTTCTGTTTGTTTGTTGTTGTTTTGTTTTTTAATAATAAACATGTTAGTCAAAGTGAAGTAGTATCTCATTGTGATTTTAATTTTCATTTCCCTGATGACTAATAATGCCAGTAATTTTTTTATGTGCAGGTTGAGCATTTATGTATCTTCTTTGCAAAAAGATCTATTTTAGCTTTCCTTTTAAAAATTGTGTTTGCCTTTTTGCTGTATTGTAAAAGTTCTTTATACATTCTGGATATTAAATCCTTACCCAATATATTATTTGCAAATAATTTCCCATTGTCGGTTGTATTTTCACATTCTTTTTTTTTAAGATTTATTTATTTATACAGGAACTGGGGTACAGGCCAGATGTGCAAGAGGGTGAGAGGATTCACCAGAGACAGAGCGGGTAGCAGAACAGGCAGACTAAAGAAATACACTGCTGAGGGGAGCAGCAGGTGAGACAGGAGAGGTCTGCCGCGCCTTGTGGGATTCTCGCCGGTTGGCTGGGATTGAGCTGGCGCTGCAGAGGTTGTGGACAACTTCACAGCGTGGCACTCAACCACCTGCGCCACCATGGGAGGCCCTGTATTTTCACATTCTTTTTTGTAAGATTTATTTTATTTATTTATGCATACAAGAACTGGGGTGTAGGCCAGACATGAAGGTTGAGGATTCACCAGAGACAGAGTGGGGAACAAATCAGGCAGATCTACTGAAATACACTGCTGAAGGGAGCAGCAGGCGAGACAGCTGGGGATTCCCTGGTTGGGGATCCAACCCATGCCACAGTGGCTGGTAATAACTTGATAGTGCTGAGACTTTAAGCTCTGTGCCACAGAGAGGCCCTTGTTTTCTTGATAGTGTCATTTTACACACAAAATATTTCAATTTTTACATGTTTCATTAGTCTAATTTTGTTGTGCTGTTTGGGTATCTTTTTTGTTAGAGCAACCATGTGGAATATGTGTGTGCGCACATTGTAGTACATGCTATTTTTTTAATAAATTTTATATTTATATTCCCCATACAATTGCAACCCCCTTATTTTGTCCCCAATCCCTCCCCTCCCCGCACCCCACCCCCCACAGAGTGTCTCTGGTTCATAGTTTTTTGTTGATTTTGATTTTCACTTTCTTCTAGTTGTTCTTTTTCCCGGTCCCTTATTTAAGTTTTCTAGATTCCTGCTATGAGTGAGACCATTGGTATTTTTCTTTTTCTTTCGGGCTTATTTTGCTGAGCATGATCTCTTCCAGCCATGCTAATATATTTTTAATTAATAAAATTAAACCAGTATTTATCTCACACGAGTAACTTCCGACATCTTTTTTGCAAGCCTTGCGTTAAATATCATCATCATCACAGTGAGAAAACTAAAGCTCTGATCAATTTAGTGACTTGTCAAGAAATGCACAAATTCACAGTGGCAGAATCTACGTTCTCTAAATACTAGGCAACAGCATTAGTTAGATACAATAAGAGGGGATAATGAGTCCTGTGGAATGAGTTATGCTTACAGAAGTTAAATACTTTTTTCATTTCCAGTTAAATTCAACGCATATTTGTTGCCTTCTTCCCAGATATAAGGTGCTGTGTACCTTCTGGAAACAGCAATGAAATGACAGACATAATTCTTGCCCCCACAGGCAATTTTTTAGGCTGGCAAGGAGAGGATATACATTATGCTATGGAAACAAAATCTCCACACATTGCCCTGCCTTCCCCATAGCCACCAGCACTTCCCAAGACATGCATAGAATACTTAGCAATACATTTGGGCACTTTACTTTATAGACCACGCTGTTATACATTATCCTATACTTTTTCAAATTGTGTCAAGCATGCAGATTTTTCCTGATTACACTGCAAACTCTTAAAAATGAAGGTCATGGCCTCCCTGGTGGTGCAAGGGGTTAAGGACCACACTATGAAGCAATCCTCAGCCTCTGCAGGACAAGTTCGATCCCTGGCCAGCCAGAGAGAAACCCACATGGTGAAGCAGACCTCTCCTATCTCGCCCACTGCTCCCCTCAGCAGTGTGTTTCAGTCAGTCTGCCTATTATGTTCCCCTCTGTCTCTGGTGAATCCTCTCAACCCCCACACCTCTGGCCTGTACCCCAGCCCTTGTATGCATAAATAAAAAAACTTTAAAAAAAGAATGAAGGCCATGTGTGAGATTTCTAGTATCACCAGAACAAGAAGTAATTGTGAGCCTTAACTGGAATGAAGACAGGGGCATAAGGAGGTAGGAATAATGAAACTTTCAGTACATACTGGTATGATAATATACAAAAGATATATAATAAGTAATATTTAATATTTACTCAGTGTTAACTCTCACTAGGAGACAATGGATGTTTGAGGAGTTAAAGGTTGACTGGGGTAATATAGATGAACAAGGGTAGAACAAGAACTCAAATCCAGCAGCCTGAATGTCAAGATTCATGGTCATAATCTTCTGGACATTCATTCCTACTCAAGAGAGTAAATGTTGCAATCACTGAGTAACTAATCTGCAGGCAAAGCTCATTGACACTTGTGTGTACATTGGGGTGTGCACTCACACACCAACACATACAGTAGTACATGAATAAAAATCTCAAATTGCAATGTAGCTGTGGTAACTAGCACGAAGAAATAAAGATTCAAAAAACAGGCAGTCAACTAAAAATACATGTTGAGTAATAACATCAGTAATCATTATAATAAAGAAGAAAAGGGCTTGGAAAAGGTGATATATAGAACATCCCACCCTGTGCTTTAATGTATCCTATTTTTCTTTTCTAAAAACAATCATCCCAAGAGGGTTCCATCTGTAATCTACCACAACAAAATAACGTAGCTTGAGAAAATAACATACTGGAGAGACTATTACCTGCCAATGCTGCATACCCAGAATCTACCTTTAACACTCATATAATTTAATCCTTATACCAATAGTGCTGACAAGGCGGTTGACACAACATAACTTTAACCCTGTATCTAAGGAGGGTGACCTTGAACAGGAACTCAAGCAAAACTGTCTTCCAGAATGGAATAGGTGGTAACTAACAGAATTTTTTGAATTTTATATGTACAACAATACTACACAGTATATACTATAAAGAACACAACCCAGTAAAATCCATGGGCTGGAAAATTACTTCTCCAAGTACTAACTTTGTATGATATTTTGGTTTGGCAAAGTAAGAGTTTAGCCACACAATTCTATTCTACTGGATAAAATTGACTGCATATTTCTGGGAAGTTGTGTCCTACATTCATCTATATATCCCTCACCCTAAATAATTAAAGCAAACTCAGATCTATAGAAGATTAAACAGTGGATATTTTCTTAAGATTTGGGCTATGATCTATTACTTGACACACTCAGTTTGTCTATCTTAATAGTTTCATTTTTAATTTTTTAAAGATTTATTTATGTATACAAGAACGGGGATGCAGGCCAGAGATGTGGGGTGGGGTGAGAAGATTCACCAGAGACAGAGTGGGGAACAGAACAGGCAGATTGAGTGAAATACACTGCTGAGGGGGGGCAGTGGGTGAGTCAGGAGAGGTCTGCTGCGCCATGTAGGTAGCTCCCTGGCCGGGGATTGAATTTGTGCTGCAGTGGCTGAGGATAGCTTCATAGGTTGTGTCTTAACCCCTTGCACCATGAGGGAGGTCCCCAATAGTTTCATTTCTAAAAATTTTCTTTTTAAGACCATGTATTGTGCAACCATGAAATGAAGGCTTTATTTACATGGCATTGTAGCTGGAATAGTTTTCTGTTACTAATTTCAATAAGAAAAAGCAATTAAGAGAGAGACAAGTTAACTTGCAATTAAGAGAGACAAGTAACACCTGTGGTGAAAATAACTGAAAAGTACTTTCTTCTTCCTTGCTTCCTTAATTTCATATGCATAGGCTTCATTCCAATGGTCTGTTTACAAGATGGTTGTTTTAAAACTCAGAGTGTATTTTCCCACAGAAACCATGTCATAATCAGAGGCTGGGTCCTCAGGCCATGCTACTGGAGTAAAGCTTCCTGCTCAAGTTCATACAGCTCACATTACCTGAGTAGGAGCAGGAAGAAAGCAACAAAAATAGACTCCCATCGTCCCTGAGTTCTACCCACATGTGGGCCAAAGGCTTTAGCTGTTTGGAACTCCAGACTCCAAGCTGCTTCTGAGAATTCCTTAAGTCTGGAACCCACTGAAAGTATACCACTTTTAAGTACACCCCCTGAAACCAGGAGGGCCTGGGAACGAGCAAGTCCAGCTACCCATGAGGAGTGGGGAAGTGCAGCAGCAGCTGCCTAGAGCCTGTTCAGACTCATCAAAGAGCTTCCAGGACAAAGCAAAGGATTTCAGCATTTTCTTGGTGGTTGTCTTTCTGGAGGCAGAGGAAAGACTGCTCTGACCAGTGATGCTGAGTTTTGCCTCTCCTCCCTTCCTGTCAGTTGTTGCTTCTACTATCTCAGTGCCTGCCATTTACAGCCTCCCACTTGCAATTTGCTGCTTCTAATCTGTCATCTGAGAAATCAGATGCCCAGAGTTGTTAGAACTGTGTGTAAATTGAGAGTCAAGCTCTGAGAGATAGCCAGAGACCCTTTCCTTTGGGAGAGCATGTAGCAGGTTTCCTGGCAGCCATTTCTTTTCTCCTCAGAGCTTTTCTTATCTAATTCCCTGCTTGACAGTCTCAAAAAGCTGACCCCCATCTTCAGGGGGTGCTGCTGTTGTATGATACAGTGGAAAACATGCCAGAAAAAAAGAAAGAGATATGTGGCTGCCCAATAACAGTCTAGGGGCCTTCAGACTCAAAACAACTCACCGTGTTCCATTTTCTCATTAGCAAAATGGGTATAAACACAGAGGGTCAGTGAGGTAGGATGCAAACATAATCTGCTTTAGAAGGAGAACTTTAGAAAGCATCATTCTTAGAGCTGTATAAACTATACTATAGGTCAAATCCAGCCTGTTGTCTATATTTGTAAATAAAGTTTTATTGGAACACAGCCTCATCCACCACTTTACATACTGTCTGCATTTTCTTTTGTGATACAAGGGCAGAGTTAAGTAACTGCAATGGGAATCAGGCAGCCCACAGAGCTGAGAGTATTTATTATTCAATCTTTTTGTAAAAAAAAAAAAAAGTTTGCCTGCCTATCTTATCCAGAAGAGCTTTATTTTCAAGCAAGTAAGAGTTAACTTTCTGCTGCACACAAAAAAATTCTGGTCACTTAATATGGCATATTTCAAAACACAGGCCATAAGTTTAACAACACAAGACCTTCAACAATAGTAAGTTATATTAACAACACACAAGAAATTCATTACACAAGTTTTCTGTTATGTAAATCCATTACTGTGAACAGAAAAGTCCTCAGAAATATTTTAAATTCAATTCTTAAAAGAATAATGAGCTCAAAGCTGAGATTTATTTCTGGTGTGTACTTTAGGGGGAAAAAAATCAGTATTACATTATCCCTATTGTGTCTCACAGCAATGAGGGCAGCAAAGCTGCCCAGAGTTGTCAGCGCCAAACACACTGTGGGAGCGCAAATATTAATCAAAATGACATCTCCAATTTTTTCCCTTCCTAATCAGCCTTCAACATCATGGGACATCCGGCAAATCAATAAGCAAAACTAGATGCCCTCATCACTCCCAACCTGGCAGCACTGCATTTTTAGCCCTGAGAAGAGGGCCCTTGCTGTAACACAAATACTTCTCGACTTTGGCTGTTGGCCTCTTCCCTGAGACGAGCATGCCCATCTACGATCCTGAATATGGCCCTGGCATGCACCTGTCAGAGAAAGAAACACTCTTACAATTTCAAGATAAAATCAGCATGGCAGGGATGTGGCTCCAGAATATGCTGAATATTCCATCAAAAAGATTCATGAGTAAAGTGAGAATGGGCTATTACAAACTGTTTGTGAAAAACAGGAGTCTCACACCTGGGAATGGTAGCACAGGAACTGGCTTATACTCCAGCTTTCAGCTCCCCATGTTTCCAGCTTTCAGCTCCCCATGTTTCTACTACCAAGGCAGACTTTTGGCACAATTGAGGATTAAATTTTTTTGGCTTCAAGCCCCTCCCTTTGCATTTTTTTTTTTTCTAGGCACCTTTCCCCAAACTGTTATCCCACCGATACCTCCAATTTTTATTCTATGTGCTCTGGAGTTGTTGTGGTGCAGAAAGATTTAATGAATGCTGTCATGTCAGTGTAGGCCCCAGTCATGTATTTAGAAGGGGCAAAATGCTAGAGAAATGTAGCAAACAATAGGCCTATTCACACACAGAATGAAGCTTGAATCTCTTAAGAAAGCTCCTCAGGAAAAATTGGGTGGAATAGAAAATACACAGATTTATACCTGAGGAGGTGAGACATATCCTGTGGATTCCAGATATCCTAGGGGAGACTTGGAAGAGAAAGCTCAGGGCATGCCCACAGTTGGGAAGCCATGACTGAAGAGCCACCGTGACTAGTCAGTGTTAACATGAGCTCATTCGGACTCAGTCTCCCAAGGCCCAGGTACAGTTTGGTTAGTTCACTCATATTTACTCATGTTCCGGCACATCAGTAAAGAGTACATGCTATATCTTCGTAGACCTCTTTTTAGCCTAATTATTTTAATCCTAACTGTGAAACTATTATAGAAACACTTCCTAGTCCCAGATTTTCCTGCCTTTCCAGGAAAAGGTTGAAATAGAAATCAGGTAACATAAACAGGATGGAAACATCTTAGCCAGCTCAAATCCAACTTAAAACAAAGTATTTAATTAAATCTGAAGCAAAATTGGAATTGCAGAGGTCAAAGGCAACCCAAAACAAAGCTGAACCAGACACAAGACGAAGAAGAACAATATGAAGTTATTTAAAAGGAATGAATGTGGTGAGGAAAATGAGTGTCAGTCACCTCCACAAAGTGCTGTGAAGCTCAGATGGAACTGTGACTGGAGGATACTTTGAAAGTGAACAGGCACTGCACAAAGGCAAAGGCAATGATGACATTATCAGTAATATTCTCACCAATTATTAGCTCCATGTTAGGCTGAGTTAAGTTTGTTTATAAATTATTTGTATAGAAAACCAAGAGATAAATAGCCTCAATGGAAACAAATATTTTACAGTAGAGTTGGCAGTAACATTGATATGGCAATTCTAAAACAAACTTTTTTTTATCAGAAACAATATAAATAAACAACTTGGAAGATTCCTGAATTAACATATGATATGTCCACAATGGTGACTATGCCAATGACTGTCCATCTGACAAGCACACCATCCTTTCCCTACCATTCCATACCTGTTCTGGGCCTTGGAATGACGCCTAGAACTGAACAGCCTATCCCTCTGACTTTCCAATTGTATTAAACTAAAGGAGGAGACTGTATAAGGAGAAATGATCTGTCTCAATCCTGCATTTTTGATGGGAGCTACTTCTCTTCTATGACTTCAGGGAGTGACCATTCCTCCTCTTTGGCCTCAGCTGGCACTGGGTTCCTGCAACACCATTTTCTTTTGTCATTTTAGTCCCAGAAGTACTAGGAATCGCCTGATACTGTTAGTGCTTGGGTAACAGGGACCCCACTATTGATTCCTTGTCTGTTCACTAATCCCTGTAAATAATCTTTTCATTAATGTCTCATCCTTTGGTTCGTCTGGGTTAAATTCTGTTTTCTGCCAGGACCATGGCTGAAACACAATGGAATCATCTATTTACTGACAATGGAAGATGTCTGAGAGAAACTAGATTAAAATATGAATGGCAGGTATCTTTAAGATGTGAGATAAGATTATTTATTTTGATGAAGTTTCTCTATAGTTTTCAAATGTCTTACATTTGATTATGCATTTTGGGAACATAAAAAGAAATCAAGTTAAAGTACACCATGAGAATGAAAATGATTCTGAAGAAGTACTACAGATTTAACTCCCCTCCTTTATTTCCAACCCCATCCAAAAATACACAAAATGTTGCATAGTCTGAAAGGAATCTCATTAAGGCAATGGGACCATAAACACTTGCGAGTGTGTACCTTATTTTTGCCAGATTCTATTTTCTGGGAAAGAATTTACAAATAAAAACAATGTAACTATGCATTTATAAGTGCATGTGTTTTACAGACTCTGATTTCATAAGCAGAAGTGAAGATAATAATACATATCTATTACTAGTGGCTTAGTACCTATAGCACTGTTAAAGGACTGAGATTCTAACAAGGGGACAGTATCATTACTCCCATTTCACAGAGGAGGTAACTGACATGCTTAGAAGCCAAGTAATGTGCCCAAGACCTACAGCTCTTTGTTAGCAGGTCCTGGAGGCAACCTCAATCTTGAGAGTCAATTTTATTCAGTATACACAACTGTCAATCAGGATGATAGATTACCCAAGAATTCTAAAACTCTCCTAATTTTGTGTGTTTCATTCAAAGAACAATGGGGGCCCTCATACTGGCTCACTGCTTACTAGCTGTGCAATCTTGCACATTTACAAATCAGAGTTACAAATTCCTCATCAATAAAATAGAAAATAATACTTGTAGCCTAGAAGCTGTGATCATCTAATGAGAAGTGAGTATGAAAGCCCACCAAAGCTGTTTAATAAGGTAAAAACAGTAGGCAGTTGTATGTTAGCTGATGTGCACACCAGGGCATTAGCCATCATCATTAACACATGAAAGTCAAATGTAAAGAAAACAGTAAGTATTTTGGTGAAGTATGTCTCTAAATGATAATATTATAAACTATCCAGTCTGTTAATAACACCCAACATAAAACCACCACTGATTAATCAATAAAAATCATGCAATGGTTTCAAGAAATGTACTCTGAAATGCATTCCCCTGACTCATATTCATTAACTACCACATTTGATTACCTTATTTGATGTGTTCCTAGCATATTACTCTCCATCTTATGTTATATTAGTAAAAGTTTTTAAGAAACTTGGAAGTTCAAACTATATATTCTCTATGTGACAATATCAAAAGTTTAAATGAGCCACTCAGTTTTCATTTTCCCTGACTCAACTTTTTGGAATTCTGTAATTAATTATATTCCATTATTACTGATCATCAATTAGCTCAAAACGTTGCTGAGATGGTGAGTATGCTGAAGGAGGCAGAATTTAATGATAATTTGAGACTAGTAGGACACTAAATTTCTCTCTTGTTAATAATTAAAGTAGATAACTTCTGTTTTTATTTATAGCTTCCAGAAATATCCGGCTCATTCCTGTGCACTGCTCTGTCAGCTAATCATCATTTGGTCAGGATCTGACTTGGGCACAGTGCTTTATTTTCTATACATGCCTTCAACCCTCACTATTAAATGCAGCTCAGCCAAAGGTTAAAGTAAGTGAGGTCATCACCAAGTCTTCTCAGGAACTCTCCTCTCAGTCAAGTGCTTTGATGTCATAACTATACAAAGGAGGGAAAGGTGTAAAATTTCAGTTTACCTGTTTCGATTTCCCAGATGTAAACAGAGTCATCTGCACATCCAACAATTAAAAAGTTCTCAACTGAGTGCCATTTTATCTTCTTTACAGGGAAAAGGTGCTTCCGGGCATTCAGGAGACACCGCTTCTCCTCAAGGTGAAGGAGAGCTACCGAGTGGTCACTGCACACACAGCAAATGACCTGATCACTTCTTAGCTGTGGGGGAAAAACAGTAATTTCATGTAAGTAAATAGTCAAATGTTCTCTTAAAAGTTAAATCAGATTTCCCTCCTACTGACATAAAATTTTTGTTACAACTCCATTTACAAAATTGCATTGCTGCTTTCTATAGCACCTTTCCACAGAACATTCTACTAGGGAGCTTTTAAATGCCTGCTTTAAACTCAACAACTTATCAGGAAGGTCAAGAGATGCAAGTTAAAAGGAGAATTCCAGGCCAGATCTACTTATAAGATAAATGAAGGACTTGACCATCACTCAGCAAATTCAGGCAGTGAGGCAGACATCGGAAATAATGCAGAATAAAATAAACCCCAGAACTAATTTGTTGCCACAAAAAGAAGCTATTTGTAGACACGAGCTTAGGCCCAAGGGTATCATGAGCTGATATTTTCTACTTAAAGCCTCAAAATGTGATTTGGTGCTGTTCCCAGAACTCTGCAGATTTTAATTCAAACAGGAAACTCAGTATAGACACAATCTAAAAGAGGTAAGCAGTAGATAGTTCCAACGAATGTACAACTTCAAAAATATAAGGACCAAAAATAGGCCCATAGGACAAAGAGTCTTAAGATAATTTTTAAAAAATCAGCATATGGTTACCTCAAACCCAGATTAGGACAAAGACCATCCATCTGGGTGCTGCTGAAGCTAATTTAGGAGGAGTTTTCAAGGTAGTCCTGTGTCTCCTCTACAAGGCCATGCATTACTCAACCCATGAGCAAGACTAGGTGGGGTGGAGTTGGGGTCATTGGGGAAGCAGGCAGGGGCTCTTTCACCCTTTCAACTTCTTTTCTAACCACCTTGCTCTGTGGATGCTCCTACTTTTTCTAACCCACCTCACCTGAGTTCCAGCTGCTGTGTTGAAAGCATCATTAGGATTCCTTTACACTCTCCTAGTATCCATCACTAACCTCCTCTGTGAGGCATCAGGGAACATGTTATTTTCCCTAATTCTTGTTTTTTAATATTTTTGCATAGAAGATCTGGCATGTAGGCCAAAGATATGTGTGTGTGTGTGCGCGCGCACGTGCATGTATGTATGTGTTGGGGGATGAAAGGATTCACCAGAGAGCAGAACAGGCAGATCTACTGAAATACACTGCTAAAGGGAGCAGCAGGCCAGCCAGGGGAGGTCTCCTGTACCATATGTGGCTTAGTTCCCTGGCCAGGGATGGAACTCAGGCCTGTGTGGTAATAGTGCTGAAATCTAAACCCTAGGCCACCAGAGAGGCCCTTATTTTCCCTAATTCTTCTCAAGGGGACTACAGAAATCCTGAGAAAACAAGTAACAAAATGAGTTGTGACATATGGGGAGCCATGGCTTGTGGAATGGGGCAGTGCATAATGCCTCCTTACTAAACTTAGAGAAGCTGATTAACCCACAACTTCTAGAATGGACAGCCCAACATACCTGAGGAAACTTACACACACATAACACGTGAACACACCCAACACATGTGAACAAACTTCCTATGATGCTCAGGAATAGACATACACAAATGACTACACTAGAATAATATTCTCTCCTAGGTATCTGAAATTGTAAATCTGAAAGAAGTCATAGGAAATAGCAAGAAAAAGGAACAATCCAAAGAACAAAATGCTTTTAGTGAAAAAAAGTAAGACTCTTGAGGTAGGAGAGCTTAAAAAGTATCAAACTTGGTTTCTGAATTTAGTTCAAGTTCCACTGGGTGCTTCCTGGATATGTTTTATCTCCCAATGTCTTAAGAGATTGCCCCTGACATCCTGTCAATGAACTTCCTTTTTTATTAGACTTTGTTTGAATGGGTCTTGAGCCTTGTAGTTAAAATACATATGATGAAAAAGAAGTCAAGAGGAAACCTTGGGAATAAAAGATAAATCAAGGTATTCCAAATTACTATATGAAAAGCTTTTTTAAACAAAATCACTTAATAGTGTTTTACTGTTTTAATTGTCTGTATAACTGCAGTACTGCTTTCATTGTCTTGTTACAAAAGTGGCATAAATTTTCTCTGACTTTGAAGCTGATTATTTTTATATTATTACTCTAGAGAAATAATTTTTACAAGTCAATTAATTTTAACTGACAAACTAAGGAAATGCAAATGTTTGCTCATATTTCAACAATGATTAAACAAAGCTCTACAGAAGCTAAATTTAAAGTTACATTTCATGAGAAAATTATATCTGAAAGTATTTCCTTTTACCCAAGACATGATAGATGCTCATAAATTTATTAAAGCTCATTATTTATTAAATAAATGAAAGACACATTTAAGAAAAAGAAAACTATCAATATTATTATAAAAGTGAATGCTTGGATGCTTAAGTTAATTTCTGATTTAGAGATTCTTCTATTATTTTAACTACTTGTGCACAGAATAGTCATTACTTTTATTAAAAATATAATTCCATAAGAAGTAAGATATGGAACTTGGGAAATATATATAAACAGTTAAAGAGAGTTCAGTGATTTTTGTAAAGTCAAAATTTACAAAATCTTTGCTTTAGATGCAAATTATTTATATAAACTAACCTGTAATAACAAAAAGCATATAAATAGGATTACAGATTATAAAGGAAAGCATAAAACTCACCCAATTGTATTATGTGTACATAGAATTTATTTTTTTCTTTTTCTGTGGGAATAGAGGTTATTTTTCTGTATGTTTTAAAAATATCCTCTAGGTTTATGAAACTTTTACACTTATGTGTCATATTTTGTCTTAACTTACTCTGAAGTTCTCTGGTGATATCAAAAGACTTGTTACTGGGCCAGCTTCCAGAAAGAATTTATGTAACATTTCTTCAGTAAAGATATCCCATAAGATAACACATGAGTCCTGGTCCCCAGACACCATCCAACTTTGGTCTAATTTTGAAGAGAGACCATGTGGGTAAAGTAATGAAGTCACACTTTGGTGATGGCCTCTAAGTACTTTGTGAGGAAGGGAATCTGGAAAACAACCAAGCAGCAAATAATTAAAAAGTTAATTAGGGCCTCCCCAGTGGTGCAGCGGTTGAGCGCTGGGTTGCGAAGCTGCCCGCAGCCTCTGCAGCGCCAGTTCGATCCCCGGCTGCTCCCCGGCCACCAGAGGAGGGTCCCACATGGCGCGCAGACCTCTCCTGCCGCCGGCAGCTCCCCTCAGCATTGTACTTCGGTCCTTCTGCCTGCTCTGCTCCCCTCTTTGGCTCTGGTGAATTCTCTCACCCTCCCGTGCTTCTGACTGTACCCAGTGCATGTATAAATAAATAAATAAATCTAAAAATAAATAAATAAATAAATCTTTTAAAAAAGTTAATTATATTCAAGAAATGATGTTTTCTTTCATAAATGTTTAAAGTAAGTTAATGATGTATGATTAAAGCCATGTAGTTGGCTAAGAAAATTATTGAATGACCCTTGAATCATCTCAAAAGGTAAGTTCCTTATCATAAGCCAGGTCATACTTTTGATGAGGAGTAGTTCAAAGTCTACTAATTCTTTAGAATGTTAGCAAGTTACCAATTCCAGAACCATAAAATTACAAATGCTGTTCTAAAAGAATAAATATGTATACACTTGGTCTCTGTGAAAACATATTACTGCTATTCTTTAAATTAGCAAGACCAAGTCTAGTATAAAAGAAACACAAGGTTTCACAGAATATTTTTACTTTAAAAGATGTTTCACATTGCCTAGTTTGATACAGATAAAGTATCTGAGGCTCAGAGAGGTTAAGTGACTTACATCTAAGTGTGAGAAAACACAGCATAATGTTTATTTTTTCAAGATTTATTTTCATTTATTTATTCAAATAAAAACTGGGGTTAGAGGATTCACCAGAGACAGAGTGGGGAGCAGAACAGGCAGATCTACTGAAATACACTGTTGAGGGGAACAGTAAGTGAGACGGGAGAGTTCTGCTGCACCATGTGGGTTAGCATCCTGGCCTGGGATGGAACTCATGCCACAGTGGCTCCTGATAGCTTGATAGTGCTGAGACTTTAACCCCTGTGCCACGAGGGAGGTCTCTGCACAGCGTAAAGTTTAAGAGCAGAGCTTGGCTGACTTTGTGTTCTTGAGTCTATCACTATGTATGTCACCATGGACAAGTTGCTTTTTCCCTTGCAATCACAGGTACTGCATCTGAAATATTGGAATAATAATAACACTAACTTCACACAGCACTGTCGTGTGTGGTAACATGATTCCTTAGCACTTGGCAGGCACTGGGTATTTCATGTGCGAGATACACTGGAGCATGGGGCTAATGCCCTCCCAGGTCCCACATGCTTCTTTCGTTTGGCAAACCTAAAACACTGGCTACACCTAAATCCTTGGCTAAACCTAAAACAATTGGATAGTCCCAGAAGCCATGAACTGCCTTTTTTTAAACTGAAATTTAATCCCAAAGAATTGTAACTACTTCTTGTAAAGAAGCATGATAATATTATTCCATTAGGCACATCCTCACTTTATAGCCTCTAGAGAACCAAGATGAATATTAAATCAGATGTTGAATGTCACATATAGGTGTCTACTTGTCGTCTGGATAAAATTAATCAAACTACATTAAAAGGTAGTTTGGTTTCAAGCCTTTTCACTAACTTTTAACAGCAGCCACTGAGCATTACTTCTCAGTTCATTGCTATTCACTCCCCCAGTTCAGTCAATCAGTGAATTAGAAGTGAACATTTTTAAGTGGCCAAAGTAAGCTGAGAACAACAGCAGGCAATATAACATTTTTTTAAATTGATATTTAGGTCTTAAACATCAAACAGTGTAGCCCAGTAGGATCCATTCCAAAAGGTATACAAATTTCTCAGCACATTCCCAAATCCCAAGCACCTATATTCTCTTACATAAAATAATTTAACAGCATAATAGTCTTAATTTAATAGGTATTCATTGTATTCATTGTTGTAATACATAAAGATTTATATTTCATTAACAAAGAAAAAATAGTAAGATTTTTTTCTTAGTTGACTAATATCAAAACATTTAATAGTCAGTGTTGGCCAAAATTTGGGGGAAAGACACTCTCATAGGTTTTTAGTGGACACACACACTTATCAATACATGTTCCTTGGAGAATATTTTAATACATTTTCAAAATTAAAACCACATGTAAATTTATGCCAGTAATTGATCTCTTAGGAATTAATATTATATGTACATTAACATTTGTATGCAGAGAGATGTAATTGTGCATTGTCTGTAGTAAAGGCTAGAAAAAACATGTATTTGGAGATTTTTAAATAAAATTTTTTATTAGTAGTAACCATTTAAAATGTGCTCATCAAAAATGGGCTCCAAAATACTAACATTTGTTTAAGCACATTTTCGTAAAGTGTATGCAGCATGCTTCTATTTGTGTTTCCTGTACAATCAAGTGATAATTTTTAAATGACTGTATAAATGATCACTTTAAGAGAATGCAAGAAAAGTCCATGTCATAGTCTTAATTAAAATGAGAGTCCTGCATCTGGTATCTGTTTGGAGTTTTAGAGCCACTGTGTTTAAACATACACACACACACATATACACACACACACACACACACAAAACTGTAGCAAGAGACAAGGTGCTTTTTGACTTTTAATCCCTTTGATCAATATGGCTTTTTCCCACATTGGCTAATGGATCAAAATGAAACCTGTGAATGTGAATTCAATTATTGAACTTGTTACTTGTTTTTTTTTTTTTTGCTAGAAATGTCATTAATGTAATAAATATCAATGTGGGAGATAAATTTTATATATAATGTAATTAAAAGAATGTGTACTGCTGTATTGGTATACATGTGCCTATATGTGCATGAAAAATTTCAAGAAGGGTATAGAAGGATTTATTAGAAGTTTTCTTTGGTGGAAGGAACTTGAAGATCAATCACTATAATATATATATATATATATCTCATCATATAATCCTTTGCTTGACTTTTTGAAAAAGCCTATATGAATGTTTTACTTTATTAAAATAAGAACAATTTTATTAGCAAATGCCAGGAATTTTCTTTGGCAATCTTCTTAAGTAAAGCTGATTAAAGGTGAGGCTTAGGTAAATTAAATAAATAGGGTCAAATAAAATTCAATGACCTTTTAATAAAGAACCGCCTTCTAGAAGTCCGGCTTTGGCAGCATTCAAAGCCTGCATAATGAAAATTGTCCCATCTTCACAGCCACATATTAGTTTATCAAGACTTGGAACATACTCTGATGAAGTGACAACTGCAGTTTCTGCCCCATCTTTCAGCCCAGAGAAGTGGTCAATAATACTTTGTGACACTGTATGATGTTTATCAAAATTATCTTGAAGGGTCCAGGTGGTAGTTATTGGTATCTCTAAAAGGAAAACACACAAAAAAGGAAAATTGGGTTTATAAATTCATAGATATAGGAAATATCATTGGGGCACATCTCTTTGGCCATCCTAATAGTGGATTATTAGCATAAAACTTCTCTTGACATCATTCACCTTCACTGAAAGTATTATTGTATTGGCCCTCTGTCCTTCAAAGAGACTCAAAACAGTAGATTTCTACTTGTTCATTCATTTCATATCTAGATTAATGGAAAATAACTAAGAAACTCTTGGAGTGCTGTAAATTGGTGAACTGAATCCATTGGTTCTCTGTTAACCTTAGCAAAACTAAAAAGGAAAATGGGAGGTCTATTAGTTGTGTGAAGTAAATTAAAAAACTTTAATGTCAAGGATTTGAGTATTTCACAATCATATCAAACCCTAAGCAACTATACGGTTATCCAGAGCACTAGTTACCATTTTATGCAGCTGACCACCCAGGCATTTGAATTGGACCTCAAGTGGGCTCAGGAAGTGAGGTGGCATCCAGGAACAAGGAAGGCCAGTTGAAGTCAACCTACTTATCTATGAAAGGGCCTCCCTGAACTTGTAATACACATGCCAGTGACTGTGAAAACCTCAATTCCAACTAACACTTTTTATGAAAAGCATTATTATAGAGTTGGATGTTCTAATTACGAACCCAGTTGGCTAGAGAGTTAATTCTGTTGTTGGGAAGTAGAACTAACACAAAAAAGTCCTAAAGCCACCATCCAGAAGTCTCAGCAATTGGAATGGTACACTTTCCTACTTGAAATTGAACTTGTAAGAAACCTCTGGACTTCTTTGCCTTTTCATTGACTCACTTCTTGTTAGTCAAGCTCTGTTATGATCCATTTTGAAGATATTTCGGACAGGGGCACAAGAAGTTATGCCAGTGTTGTTAAGTAACAGAAACTTGTGCTTACAAATTCAAGTATTATGACTAGGGACGCTCATTGTGCCCTGGTTAATCAGAGATGACTGTTTTTTGGAATAAGGAGCAGAGAGGAAGACAAGATTTCTCAATTTGGAATATGTAGCATCAGGAATGTAAAAATATTGCACAATAATGTTTACTTTGATGATTTCATTTTTGTATACTAAGAAAAAGACAAACAAATAAGCACATGCTAAAGCAAATGTCTTAGCATTTGCTAATTCATCTAATCACTCAAATTGCCAGGTCTCTTAATGTCCAAGTTTATATATGTGTTTGCAGTTCCAAGCAACTGTAATAATCCCAATAGAAAAACTGGTTGCAAAAGTACAGGATATGGACAAGACAAATTTTAAAATGTGAATGTCATATATCAGCCTATCCCATATCCATATCCCAGAATTCATTTCATTTCAATAAAACATCACAAATATTCAATTGATGTTATTTTGAATTATATTTGTCATATTTCTGTAAAAGATCTATAAGCAACATGTTCATATCTACTTTTATGTTGACCAAATGCAGAGTGGTACACAGAAAATTTTCCTCTTACCTAGCCACATGCTCCTCAACTTAGACAAACACCGAGTGATTATAAACTAGTTCTCAGAAGACATGTGACTAGACGCAGTCTTACCTCTAGGAGAACCATCAAACTTGGATACAGGAACGTCAGGGATGTGCCACAGAGTAATTCTTCCTGAGACTTCTCCAGAAAAAAGTACCTGATAAAAAGGCTCCTTCCTTTCATTCATGTAGCCCATAACAAAAGGAAGGCTCTGGTGTGAAACAAAAAGTTAGCTTCTATGTAGGGAAAACATCTAAGTATAAAGAGACAGCCACCATTGTGTTTATAAAGGAGGAACAAAACTCCATCACTGATCTTAAATCATTTCTATTTCTAGTTGTTTCAAAAACTTCAAGTGAATTAAGTGAAATCATCACTTAAGACAAAGACACATTTATACAATAAGCAGCAAAGTCCTCAGCTAGACTTCAGAGAGCTCTGAACATGCTCTGTGTAAGAATTACACTGACTGCTAGGGGCTTTACATCTACTCAGTTAGATAATCCTCACAATCATCCTGCGAAGTTGGCACTATCATTGTCTTCATTTTATAGATGAGTAAACGGAGAGTGAAGAGGCTGATTTATCTGAGGTGATACAGATGGCGATGGGCTTTTGAGTCCAGTAATTCTGACTCAAGCATCCATCTCTTAATGAAAGTACTCTGCCATCCACTGGGGAGGACTGATTTCTTTATGATCCCTTCAGTGACAATTGTCAGTGAAAATAACAGTCACTAATAGGTATATGGTAATTTTGTGTTATTTTTTTTTTTTTAAGACTTCTGTTTTTTTTTTTTTTAAAGATTTTTTTTTTTTAATAGAGGCATGTTTTTCTTTATTTGTTTGCTTGTTTGTTTTGTTTATACATGCACTGGGTACAGTCAGAAGCGCGGGAGGGTGAGAGAATTCACCAGAGCCAGAGCGAGGGGCAGAGCAGGCAGAAGGACCGAAGTACACTGCTGAGGGGAGCAGCGGGCGGCAGGAGAGGTCTGCGCGCCATGTGGGACCCTCCTCCGGTGGCCGGGGAGCAGCCGGGGATTGAACCGGCACCGCAGAGGCCGCGGGCAGCTTCGCAACCCAGCGCTCTACCGCTGCGCCACCGGGGAGGCCCGGTAATTTTGTGTTATTAATGTACTTTTCAGTTTCTGTTGACCATTTGTCTGGTAAGACTTTTTAAATTTTCTGAGTGAACAATGAGTTCACATCTTCAAATATATACTATAATATTTATAAGTACATATATTACCTATATGTGGCTATGTAATAATTTTACTGAAAATATGAATATTGGCTGCCAGCAAACTGAGAGATGTTTTCACTAGTGAATGAGTATAGAATCTCTCTAGTGCTTCAGTGCAGTAAAGCTGTTCTGTGAGTAGACATATAAATACAGATTATACACAAGGGATCAAAGTGATTAAGTGATAAGAAAAACAAAAACAAAACTCTCTTGATGTATAAAGTATCCTGAAAGAAAGCCAACTCTAGGTGTTAGAATGACAAAGTCTAAGAAAGCAACAGTTCCTAGTCAGAAGATACATATTAAAAGGACCAGATTTAGGTATATTCATGGGGAAATACAATAATATATCTTTACAGAATATTAAGGGCAAAACATTGCAACATTTAATACTCACAACCAAAGTACAAAATAGACACTGTTATCATTCCTGTCATGAAAGGAAGGAAACTAACACTGGAAGACAGTATGAAAGGAATCCAAGACCACGTGACCAAGATACATAATAACCCCCTATGCTCCCAAGAAATAAGCACTGGGGAAGAGAAACAGTTCCCAACAAGTCACTTCTCTGAATTTTTTTTTTTTTCACGATTCAGAAGCCACATTGGTATCTTGTGCTTCTCATGCCCATCATTTTTGTAATTGTTAAAAATGGTGGTGATAAAATTTGTTTCAACTGGTTTCTCAAGTTCTCTCAACTTTCAAGAACCTTCGAAGGGATTAGTCCAGATCCCTCAGGATTTTGATAAGAAAATGAAGCTTCGGGGTGGGGGTGGTCACTGTCTCTGAGTGTGGTCACTCAGGAACACCTCCTGCCTCCCAGCCCAGCAGGTTGCCCATCAGCCCATGACCCTTATTTGTGCACACCCCCTCTTTAACCCCCCAATCTTCCTGCTAGATAGTTACCTTTATAGTTCTGCTATTGTTTCAAAAACCCCTTGGAGCCCTTACTGTATGAATTTGGATTTTTCACCCCAGAACCCAGTACCTATCATAAGCAGTACCATCCTCCAAGAGGTAATAAAATAGTTTGTAAGAGTGAATTCTCTTGAGCCACCTTTCTGGATTCAAATCCTGGTTTTAGCACATACTAACTCTAAGAGTCAGTTACTCGATTTAAGCAATTTGTGTGACCTCTCTGTGTCTCACATTGCCTGACTGACTGAAGGCTAATCAAAACACCTATGATGTGCTTTGGGATTGCTGTCAGGGTTAATGAGTTGATAAAGGTAATTTGCTTAGATTGTGCCAGCATTTGGTACATACTCAATAAATATTAATGATTCCTATTGTTCTCTTCTTAGAACAATTGAAAAACTCACTCTAAAGACTTGTTAGGAGACTCTCGGATCACACTGCCTGGGTCATCTCCTGGGAATTAACCTCTCCAAATATCAGTTTCACAATCGAGCATGATGGAAATTCATGCAAATGAGGCAGTGTACATGTTTAACAATAATGAAGACTTAATAAAAGTTGCCAATCATTACCGTCATTGTCATTACTCTTAATTCATGCACCAAATTCCTTATATACAATTCTCAAACTGTTCTATCCCAGCTACTCCTGTCTTGGCACTGTCATCTTAGTCCTCAGCTAGGACACTGGAAAATTCAGTGCCTCATCTCAGAAGCCAGGAACCCTGCCACAGGCCTCAGTACTCATCAGCTGTGATTTGAAACTGGGGAGATTTTCATAAAGCTACTGAAAAGAAGGGGGAGGGTCCTTATTCTTGCTACTATAATTACATTAGTAAATATGTGCACAGCATCACAAATGGTAACTCAGAATATGTTACTGTCAAACCTTGAGATTTAATTCTACCGTATCACTCCAAAAAAAAAAAAAAAAAAAGAGAGAGAGACCAGTTAATACTGTATGTATAAGGAACAATTTTTTCTGGGTTCACTGTATGATATACCCCTAACCCAGTCACGAGCCTTCATTATCTCCTAACTGCAAGTGAGTTTAAGATATCTTACATGCAGTGAATATTGGTAATGTTTTGAATAAGGGGAATAATGTTTGACTTTAATTTTTTGACTGAATAAAAGGCAAAACAGAGCCTAAGGATGGCAGAGTCAGCAGCTTCTTTCAGTTGCAGATTATTCTATTCATATTTCACTGGCTTCCAAACACTTCCCACTTTTAATGTTCAGAAACAATTGTATTGTCTGTATAAGAATTATTGTGAGAAGACCCATACATCTGTGTTTTTACATCTTGAGGAATAAGCAAGACAACTTCCTATAAGATTAGTATTTTTTAAGTTAATTTTTAATTGCTGTATTTTCTTCTTGTATCTATGAATAGCATTAATATTTGCAGTAGACTAGAAGCTCCTACAGGACACCATTTACAATTAGCGTTTAGGGCGAACTGTACTTTTGACTGATTCTGAAGCTAATAAGCAAGAGTGGGCAGGTACTATAAAAATAACTAAAAATGCCTTTATGAGTCACAGGAATGTTTTTGTGATCAACAGCAAAACAAGTCTCCAATGTCACCATAAATGATTTTAGAAATAGTGTTTGATGCTGATTCTGAAGTTTGCTGGGGCCCCAGTGGCACTTGGAGTTCTGATTTCTGGCTGACAGTTTCTTAATCAAGTTTTTGCAACAAAACCTCACAAATATGTTACAGGGACAATCACTGAACTGTAGGATTTCCGGCAGCTCTGCTGCCTATTAAACAAACCATCATTCTGTAAAAAAGAAACATGCTTCTTTGGTTGACACATCAATAATTCAAAACTCCTCCATTCTCCATGATATAACTTTTTGGATAATTAATGGATGACTAAATCCAATAAGTTAAGAAAAACACACTTCAGTTAACTCTACTAAAATAAAATACTTGCTTAAACCTTCAGAATTATAGAGTATCAGAGATATAATTCAGTCAAGTAAAGGCTCACAATTATCTCCTCGAATCTCTGCCAAGAGAATCATAATTATAATTTGTTTTACCAAGAAAATTTATTCAGAATAGTTATATCCATGTAAAAAATCCATATATGATTTTAAGTAAGAAAGAGCAGGATGTACATCACTTGGTAAACTTTAAAAAAATTGTAGTAGATACATCAAAATGTTAATAATAAAATGTCAGTGAAAAATATGTGTATGTGTAAAATTATGAGAAAATAATTTAGAGCAAAATGTTGACAGTTTGTAAATTTTGGTAAAGGGTATGTAAGTGATCTTTTTAGTCTTCTTACAAGTTTTCAAATATTTGAAAATTTCTCCAATTAGGAAAAGGAAGTACTCAAAATAAAAAAAAATATTTAAAGTGATATTTATGGCAGTAAAATTAGGAATTTTTATTCTTCCCTTTAATGTGATTTTTCTGTAATACATATGCATTGCTTAATCAGACTTAAAAATGTAGACTTTTGAAATACATTTTTCTCTTCAGTAGCCATTAACAATTAGATTTAATTTTCTCATTAGCAACTTGATGTGATTCTTCAATTTTTTAAAGCCTGACTCTACTACAGACAAAGCAACACTTATCTAAGAAATGGAGTGAAACAGCTTTGAGGCTGTCACTCTTTTCTTGTATTACCTTATTTTCCTGCACAGAAGTAGAGCACAGTAAATGAGGATAAATGGTCTCTTTAAGCACTCTTCCATCAGCAGGATATATGCTTTTTGAAAGCCCACTGTGTGGCGAAAAATAAAAAGCAAAGTTTAGAACTTTGGGGTTCTTTATTCATTTTTTTCTCCTCCCACTTTCAAAAGCCGGATGGTACCATTCAAGTTTCTAAACTCTAGTTAGAAATTGTTGGGTTAATAATTACAAGTGACTTTTTGAAAACCCAGCACCAGCTGTACAAGTTATACATGGTTAATCTCATTCCTTCATCCCCTGCTGTTTTATACAAAGGCTGAAGCCTACCAAGCCCAGAGTAAATCTTCTAGTGCCAAAGTTGTTTTGTTCTGGTTTTTGATCATGGGCAGCATGCAGGGATTTTTCCATAATAAACCTCCCAAAGTTCATTTTCTACCTGAATGTTTTGTATGCCGCTCCCATCTGAGCCCACCTGTTCAGCAGCTGATAGATATTACTGTGACCATCTTCTGTCCAGATGATGATTCTGTGAGCAGCGAGCACCTCTCCACCAGCAAAGAACTCCCCACTCTTACTAACTTCAGTCCAGAGAAGGGAAAAATCACAATAATCATAAACCTAGGATACAAAATTAATGGTGCACATTAACGATAGCTTACCATCTAGTCTGCCAATGAGATGGAAGGTACATTATGCTTATCAAGTCTATTTAGATGGCAGTATTACTGCAACAACATATTAAGTATTAATAACAGGCCACACAGAACTCTCATATGAAAATAATACTTTACTAGTACTTTCTTTTCCACAGTTCTCCTAGGGTAAGTTTCAGTTGATAACTTTATCTGGTTATATAAATTCAGAATGTGTCCATTAAGCACAGAGACCAAAACCCCCAAAATGTCTCTGTAATTTTGTCTATAGGGATAGTCCCATTGCGATATTTGAAAATTTATTACACAGAAAGGTCTGTACAGCAGGGATACTTTATGAGATCATACACTTCACATTTTCATTTGAAATGTATTACCAGTATATAGGTAAGACAATACAGTTTTGGTAATCAAGTCAGGTATATATGAACCATTATAGAAAAAGATGCTAGCAAATAATGGCAGCATAATTATGTTTTTCTTCTTAAAGATGTCAGTGAATATATTCCCAAGAAATATTGTATGTTCCCTGAAAATAAAGGAGTGACAAAGTAGGAAAAAATATAATAATATCAGTGTATGTAGGTGAAAAGCATTATTGTTCCTTTTAATCCTAAAGTGCAGGCACCAATCTTTGAAAATAAGAAATAAATGCTCATCATTATTGTGATTTGTTGTTAGTGAAATTAGTATATATTCATTCTCTGGATATACATAATATAAAATACATAAACATACACACACACAATGCTAGGCAGGCAGTAGGAAACTAATAAAAGTCAGTCATAAAAGAAAAGTCATTCCATGTTATTACCATACATGGTAATAACATGGTAATAATGAAGATTTTGTATCATATTTAAATGATATTCTTATAATTGTTGCCCTCAACAAGAACAAAAGCAAGTCACGTTTGTACATCACTGGTATTTATTACATTATTTTGCACTACCTTCCAACATTTGGAAAACACCACCAATAGAAGTCTCTCTGTATATGTGCAAAATCGTATTGTCCTGCAGTTCAAGGCATCAAGAAATTTGGATTCCTTTTCATAGACATCTTGCTTTTCCTTCAAAAGGAATGAAAACATTTTAGAATACTATCTAGATAATTTGTATATCACTGTATCAGATGACTTCTTGTCCTGTAACCTTAAGTAAATCACACTATTATTTATAAAATGAAAAGTACCCCAATTTCCTTTTGCATTTTCTGATTTAAGAATTCACTTGACAAAAGAAAGCATGAACAGGAAGCCTAATTGGATCCAGAGATTCATTCCATACAACCATTTAAGAAACATCCTTTATTTTTTTGACTGGATTATTTTCTTTGTTGTTGTTGAGTCTCATCAGCTCTTTGCAGATTTTTGTGATCAGTCCTTTATCATTAGTGTTGGGTGCAAAAATGTTCTCCCAGTTGGTGGGGTTTCTCTTTGTTTTTGTTATTGTCTCTTTTGCTGTGCAAAAGCTCTTTAATTTGATGTAGTCCCAGCTGTTTATCTTTGCCTTCACTATCACTGCTTTGGGTGATGTGTCTGTAAAGATGTCTTTGATGTGCAAATCACGTAGTGTTTCGCCTATATTTCCTTCTATATATTTTATGGTTTCAGGTCTTATGTCTAGTTCTTTAATCCATTTTGAGTTGATTTTTGTGTATGGTGTGAGGTGGTGGTCAAGCTTCATTCTTTTGCATGTAGCGACCCAGTTTTCCCAGCACCATTTATTGAACAAACTTTCTTTGCTCCAATGCATAGTCTTTGCTCCTTTGTCAAAGATTAGTTGACCATAAATCTGTGGGTTTATTTCTGGATTTTCTATTCGATTCCATTGGTCTGTATGTCTGTTCTTGTTCAGTCAAAAAATGGGCAGAAGAGCTTAAAAGAAACTTCTCTGAAGAGGAAATGCAAATGGCCAACAGGCATATGAAAAAATGTTCAACATCACTTGTCATCAGGGAAATGCAAATCAAAACTACCATGAGATACCATCTTACACCAGTGAGAATGGCACATATTAAAAAAACTAGCAACAACAAATGTTGGCGAGGGTGTGGAGAAAAAGGAACTCTTCTGCACTGTTGGTGGGAGTGCAAACTGGTCCAACCACTGTGGAAAGCTGTGTGGAGATTTCTGGACCTACTAAACATAGAGCTTCCATATGACCCAGCAATTCCACTCCTAGGTATTTACCCAAAGGACACAGAAACATCAATTCCAAAGAACACCTGCACCCCTATGTTTATAGCAGCACTGTTTACAATAGCTAAGCTTTGGAAACAACCCAAATGCCCAAAAATAGATGACTGGATCAAGAAGATGTGGTACATATATACCATGGAATATTACTCAGCATTCAAAAAAGATAAACACATGCAATTTGCTGCAACATGGATGGCGCTGGAAGGGATCATGCTCAGCGAAATAAGCCAAAAAGAAAAAGAAAAATACCGGATGGTCTCACTCATAGCAGGAATCTAGAAAACTTAAATAAGGGACCAGGAAAATGAATAACTATAAGAAAGTGAAAATCAAAATCAACAAAAAACTATGAACCAGAGACACTTTTAGGGGGGCGGGGGCGGGAGGGGAGGGATTGGGGTCAGAATGGGGGGCTGCAATTGTATGGGGAATATAACAATAAAATTTATAAAAAAAAAAAATAAAAAATAAAAACAGTAAAAAAAAAAAAAAAAAAAAAAAAGAAACATCCTTTAGGGGAGCTATGCTGGGTGCTGAGGACATTAAGTTACTAAGTTACTGACCTTCAGACATGATAGAGAGATGAAACAAACAAAATGTTAAATATTTTCTTAAAACCCTGTCATAATAGAAAAATGAACAAAGTGCTCTGAAAGAACAGAAGAATATCCAACACTGAACATATACATTACGTTAGTCACAGAAATTTGCTGATAATGCTAGGCATGTTTTTTTTGGGTTCAGTATGCCAGAATGCTTCCTCAACCAAGAAATTCCTTAAAGACAGTCCAGATGTCCATGTGGCAAATTAAACAACTATGTCACCAACGCATATGCAGTGACTGATTTTTTCCTATCACCTAATGGTAGGGAGCAGTATATGTGTCCCCAGCTTTTCATCATCTTCTCCCTACCATTGCTCACATATGCCCAGAAGAAAGGTTTTTTTCCTGCTGTAAGGGGCAGAGAGCTATTCTTCTATGATTTTTTTAATTAAAAATGCAGTGTGTGTGTGTGTGTGCGTGTGTTTGTAGATAAAAGCACCTGTGTATGCATGGAGAAAAGGTTGGAAGGATACAAGCTAATTCTTACCAATGCCTACCAATGAGAAGAGGGATGGAAGAAGTACAGGGAAGTAAACTTCACAATATCAATAAAAAGGTCTGCAGTTAAAGGAACAAGGACTAGAACTTCACAAGCCAACCTGGATGCTGTTGATAGATGATGACAGATCCCACACTTTGAGCTCACCAGCTACTGATACCACGACAAGAGAATCTTCTGTAAAAACAATAACATTCAAGTATAAGCTGACCACTATTATAACTGGTTGCTGTAAGGATTACTTTATGATCATTTAAAGATTATGCAGGGCTATGTTTTTTTTTTTAGATTTTTTTAAATTTATTTTTATATTCCCCATACAATTGCACCCCCCTTATTTTGACCTCAATCCCTCTACAGGGCTATTTCATTGAAAATATTCAACTTATTAAAATAAAAAACAAACATTTTAGATCATAGTCTAAACTTGTTTTAAAATTTCAAAATGACCCCCATGTAAAAGGAGAGCAAACTAAAAGCAGAATCACATTGTGAATCCTTATAATGGCAGTATTACACCTTTCTATTAAAAAAATAGGGATCCAGTCTTCTCTTTCCCATGTAGTTATTCTACAGATATTGAATTATTTTCATCACAATATCCAGAAGATACAGCAGGGCAGAATTCCTAAGAGTCCTGCTAATCAACAAAAAACATCTCTTTGCTGTGCTTAAAATGCACCACTGAGCTGGCCATGGAAACAAAGCTTTCTCTTTCTACTTCATCCTCACTTCTCACTGACTTTCCAACAACTCGAACCACTGGTTTGAGTGTTCTCAGTTGTGCTGTTCTGGCTTAGAGATCTATCCTTCTAACATACATAAGCATTCTGAACTCTTGCCCAACAATTTAACAAATTGTCCAAAAGTGATATTTTTATATTCTGTTATAGTCAATTGCTTATTACTATATAATACCTAACTACTACCTTGAATTCTCACAGAGTGTACGATCGACATGCAGGTGATCCAATCAGGAGACTGAGATGATGCAAAAGTATGAACAACAGCCAAAGTTTTGGCATCAATGATAAGGACATCTTGATATTCTCCACAGCAGAGAAGCCACCCTTCTCCTGTCATCCGGAATGAGCAGTGGTAATACTGCAAATGGAATTAGAAGCAAAAATTTAATCATTACTGCAATTAACATAACTTTGTGGTGAAGGCTTCTCTGGATTTTAATTTTATCATCTACTCAATTGAGGTATTAGATTGATAACTTTTTTTTTTTTTTTACTTCAATTGTGTCACACTTCTAAAGTGTTGATTTGGCATTTTCAGAAAAAAAGGCCTTTGTAAAGAAGGAATGTTATTCCAAATTATGGAAAACTCACAAGTAAATTAGTGGAGTGTTATGTAGACCTAACAAAACCAGGTTCCTTATCCTGGCAACACTTCCATGTGTTTAAAAAGTATTGCAGGAATTCTTGTGACAACTTAGTGTTGAGGATAGCTTTTTTTTTTTGTGATTGAATAATATCTTCTATCCTTGATGAGTTCTCTCTCTGTGCAGGTTTTGGCTCTGGAAAAGAGTTTGTAAAAGTTTGCAAAACAAATATCAAAGTTCAAAGCAATGAATGAAATATAAAAAACTCTGTCAGCACCATAGAAATCATGTAAGTACCTCACATAAATGCTTGGTGCCCAGTCATCAAAAGTTAAAATTTTTGCTTTAAATGTCAGGAAGTGATTATAAAGGTTATGGTTATGCCTCTTTCTAAAAATAAGAAATTTAGAAATTAATTAAACCAAAGGTTAAAATTGGAAGTGAAAAAATTGTTTTATAAAATAGGAAGTTATTAGGAATTAACCTTTCTGTGTTCATGTGAATAACTAAAGATAAAAAAAGGAAACTATCTTTTAAATAGATCAATGATAGAGATGGAAATAAAAGAACTGGGAAAAAATAGTAGGATAATAACTTTTGGGAAAGAATAATGCTAAATAGATGATAACTGAAAGTATTTTAATGACAAAATAAAAACTTCAAGAAAAAATCCTCCAAAGATATTGCTCTATATGTGTGCATAGCAAATGCTATAAAGGAATTTCAGAACCCAGAAATGTTCTGCAGAAAGTATCCATACTCACACAGATTGCAGTGTGCCTGTAAGGAAGTGTGGCCTTCTCCACACACTGTCCATTGGTGACATTCCAGACACACATCTCCCTAGGAGAGAGAACTTTGTATTATTCTCTGTCATTTCCACTCAATTGGCTGGAATAATTTTAGTGCCACCAAGTTTTTCTTTAGTGCTGCACTTACATGAAGCTTGATCGTTTATGTGGCTTTTTGTTATAGATTACTGGGCAAGAAAACGTTGTGGTCATTAGCAGGGATGACATATTGTACAACTGTGTCTTTTTGTCTGGGTAATTACACCCTGTTCTCAGTGTACAAACCTTACTTTAACTCCAACCGGGCCCTCAACAAATTGTGGGGGAACAGCTCTCTCAGCCTTCTAGAGTGGCAGGACAGCAATCTTTCCATGGACGCTGCTTCCTCTTGAAAATGGTTTATTTCACTGAACTTAAACTACATATTCTGAAGAGCATAATGAATCAAATACTACATCTTTTGGAGCTGAGGTACCAATTTTTGTAAAAATAAACAGTGCCACCAAGAGGCCACATTTGGTCAATCAGGAGCACGGTTTGTTTCTTTGCTTCTCTTGAATTCCTGGAATCGTACTTGCCACTTCATATTTAGAAATTCTCATTGTTTAGAAAATACTGATTTGGCTGTATGAATATTACAAAAAGTAATATGAAATACAGCTACTAAATAATCCATTGCAAGGTAGCATAAATCTGTACTATTTCTGTTCATAAAAAAAATTGTTTCAGAGTTATTGGATAATCATATTCTTCAATTTTGACAGTTTTAATGCATAAGCAAATTTTTACATGGATGAAAAGGAAAGCTTTATTGGCTTTAAGGGAGAAGCTGCTAATATTAAGAAGCAAAAGGTAAGGATGAATAACGGTAAATATCCATTTGGTAACAAAGACTATATCCATTTAGTAACAAAGACTTTTTTTTTTTGTTTTTCTGACCTAACACTCTAACTCAATCTTTTTAAAGCTGTGTTCTTCCACTTAAGGTAAGTTTGCACCCCAAACAATAATATTTAGAGAGATTTTTGATTGTCACAACTAGGAACACACTACTGGCATCTAGTGGGGAAAGACCAGGGATGCTGCTAACATCCTATATAACTCAGACAGGACCCCACAACAAAGAATTATCTGGTGGAGGTCCAAAGTACCATGGGTACTGAGGTTGAGAAACCATATTCTAGATAAAGAAACAAATTTTTCATAGTTTTTTTTTTCCTCTCTGTTTATGTTCAACTTTATTCCAACCAGGATTTGAGGTAATCTGAAAAGGGATGTAACTCAATTAAAAAAAAAAAAAAAACTCTGTTTATATGTGTGTCTGAAAATTCAGAGTGGCATAAAGATGGAAACTGAATTATTATCTGAATTGAAAATAAATATATAGCAAAGTAAATAAAAAATAAAACCAAGCAGTCACCAATAAAACATTTTAGCTCTATGCAAGGAATTTGAGTTCATTACCATGGTTCTCAAGTCTACCTGTGAATATTTTAAAAATCATCCTCAAGAGATTCTAATTCCATGCTTCTGTGGGCTTTTTTGAAGCTTCTGGTTAACTGACCTGTTTCTGCATAAGTCTACTGTAGACAAGTGGTCCTAACTTCTGGCTATATGTTGGAATTATCAAGGAGTTTTTAAAAACACTAATGTTCTGAGGATGTGTGAACCCATTCCCCTAAATCATGTTTAGTGATATAAAATAGTGTTACCTCAATAAAGAAAAAATATTAAAAAAAAATACTAATGTCTGTACTCAATTCAGACATGGAGCCATGCTAGTTAATCCGTTTCCAGGGCTGGAACCTGATATTCAGGAGAAGATCTTCAGTGATACTATTTCTAAATTCTCTTGGATTCTGATGTTTCCCCTGTCTTATCATCTTATTTTTTATCTTAAATTTGAAAAAAAAATAACATAAACTGAAAGTAGGCTGTCTACTAATCTTATTTAAGAAAAGAGAACAAATTGTTATTATAAAGTAACATTTGCATTTTAGTTGGAACTGTACAAGTTATATACTCATGATGACATGAAATCTAACCATTAAAGTTCTTCTGTTCCCAGATTAAAGATTAAAAAAAAAATATTTCCAATTTTTTTACAATTCTTCCTATTCTTATTTCAATGAAGAGGAAAATGTAAAGTATCCACAACATATAAAATTGGCAAATTGTTAAATTCCCACTAAAATACCTTGAGAAAGGACTATTTTTTTAAATTCAATGCTATGTCCCCAATTCATTATCTCAGTAAAAATGCATTAATGGTCAAATAGAAGTTATATAGATCTATCACCAGGTTTCCATCCACTTTTCATCATTTAGAAATGCATTATTTTCTGTTGGTCCCATACCTATCTAATAATTCTATGTTATTAACACAGTTATTGCTTCATTAAAATTTTTATGTAGTGTCTAAGAGGGAGAACAGAGCATCAAGAATGCTTAGTTTGCCACTTAAATTCAAGTCCATGACATTTTTCAAATTCTCTTGTTTTCCATTACACTTTTTTTCTGGTCTTTCTTTGGCATTCCCAGGTTCCCCTCTGCTTGCTTCCTCAATGTTAGCTTTCCTTAGATTTTTGTCTTAGGCTTTCTTACATTCTCACATAGCACACTCTCTTTGGGTGAGTTATCAGCACCTTCTATATGCTATTGTAAGCACACGCCTGTTTGTTTGCTGAGTTCCAAATCCAGTTAGCTATTAGATGTCCCCCCTTCCATGACTTTTAGCCCTTCACACCCCTCTAGCTCAAAATGCAACATAACATCCTCCCTCCTTTGGTGCTTATTCTCCATAACCTGTCTGGTCACTGACAAGTGTCCCATCATTCTTGACTTCACAATTCCTCTCTCTGCCCCACTGGTGAGAGGTATGCTACTCCAAATATACTCTCTGAATTAGCAGCATCACCACAATCCAGAAACATGTTAGAAATGTAAGTTCTTGACCCTTCACCAGCCCTATTGAATCTGACGTTCCAGGAGCTGGCCTAGAAATCTGTTTGTAGATAAGAGTTGCTCCAGTTTGAGCAGTGGTGTCCAGAAACCTCCAAGACTGGAACCTGCCTCTTTCTCTAGTCTCATCTCCTTCTGGTGATTGAAAGTTATATTAATAAGTTATAGCCCTCTTTATCAAGCCAAAGCTTTTTGCCTTAAAATTTTATTAACTGCATATATTTATTAATATAAAATATTAATACAGCAATAGCAAATATATTTCAGTTAGTACTTATCTGACAAATCTTTCCCCATCCCTTTACTTTTAACTCTACTATATCCTATGCTGTTTTGGTTTTTCTAATTGTCTGATAATCTTTGTAATTTAGCTGGCGGCTTAGTCTCTTTACATAATTGAGAGTACAACCTTTATTGAGATTTATTTCAACTATCTTATTCTAGTACTAATTGTCCCTGATTTTTGACTCCTTTGGTATAAACATTTTATTTCCTTTTTTAAATAAGAAGTGATTTTATTTCTTCATTATTTTTATTTATTTTTTGTTGATTCTTATAACAGTTATCCAGGAAATGTAAACATGTATCAATATATCTAACTTAAAGTCTAAAGTTTATCAACCTTTTTCCCTAGCTCCAGAATACGAAACCCATGAAATCTGATCACTATTCTTTTATATACAGTTGTTGATTAGGATCCTGTGTGTATGGTAGGGGATGTGGGGGAAGAGGATATATATAAACCATGTGTTATAGTCTGAGCTTATTTAAATGTTATAAAAATGTGTTGCTTTTCATTCAGTATTCTGATTTTCATCTCAGATTTTTCCCCCTGAAATCACTGTTTTACTGAGCTAGTAGTGAGGATTCTTATCATTTGTCTTCAATGTTAACTATTTTGCCTTCATTTTGGAAGCTATTTTCACTGGAGATACAATTCTAAATTAACAGATATTTTCTGTCAACTTGCCGAGGATATTTCACTGTTGTCTAGTCTTCATTTCATTGTTAAGAAACCAGCTTTCAGCTTAATTAATATGCCTTTGTAAAAAAAATCTGCTTTTCCTCACTGACTACATTTCAGGATCTCTGCTATTTCGTTGGCAGTTTGTCATTTCAACATCAGGTGTCCAGGTATTTAGTTCCTTTCACTTATCCTGGAATTCACTGGATTCCTGAATCTTAGGATTTGTGTCTACAGATGAAGTAATATTTGGGGGCAGGGAGTAAAAAATGAGTCATGGAGCAATTTTGGGCCCTCTGTTCATCCTGGGCAAAAATACTAAGTCCACAGCCACTTAGTGGGACTTCTCAAGAAAAAAAAAAAAAGTGATTGTTGTTTAGGTAATAATGGGCTGAGCTTAGTAAGATTAATAACTTCTAGCAAATTAAATTATAGTTTCTCAGGTATGCATTAGCTAAAGTGTAGGTATTGCCTGAGGTGTACCTTATAGATGCAGGCTGGGTTTTAGATGCTGAAGGAACAGAGTTTCAGAAAATTCAAATCATCCTGGAAAAGGAATGCCAAACCATACTCCTTGGTTGTTTAACAATCATATTAACAGGGCTCATACAGCAGCATTCATCTATCAGCAAAATTATGCCCACTAGTTCCATTTGTCCTTTTTGGAGCTAGACCACTGTGGACAAAAACCTC
Organism: Talpa europaea; assembly: GCF_964194135.1. NCBI lineage: Eukaryota > Metazoa > Chordata > Mammalia > Eulipotyphla > Talpidae > Talpa > Talpa europaea. Next base: position 41,977,722 of record NC_140075.1, read on the forward strand.
ATGTTGGAGCTCAGCTGCCTTGCATATCTATTTCTCATTTAGCTATTCATTGTTCTCAACTTTCCAAGTAGTCCCAGAAAACAATCCCATCTACTAAATTCTCTAGTTCAGGACAAAACACAGGGTTTGTGCCAGTCCTAGTTGTACGACAGCTACTGGCGATTGTTTTAAAAAGAATGTTCTAGGGTAATTTACTTTAGCATCATCCAAAGTTCAATCTCTCAAGTGTTACTCTTGTGTTGTTATAAGCTGTGCCAGTTATTAAACTATTCAGTCTCTACAAGTTTGATACCTGATTCTTCTTTATTCTTTTGGCTCTCAGAATTCAGAGCCATGCAATTTCTTCTCGGTTTAAAAACAAAAAAGGACTGGTCTTGTGTCTACCAGTAACCCAATCTTCCATTCACAAATGCAAGCTAAATCCTACGATTCTGCATTCCTGAGTATATTTCCGCGTATAATTCATAAGCCAGTCTAGCTCACAGCAGCTCTTCAATCAGCAGGGCCTTTTCTTACAGCCAAGTCCTGTTTCATTGGAACAAACCTCCCTTCCACGAAACTGCACCAAATCACTGTGTTCCTTTTCCTTATCTCACTTACAAATGAGCCTTCTCTTCTGTTAGTTTTATGGTTTCAGACCAGTGCATAAAACATGAAAACAGTAACTAGTGAATTGTTTTACCAAATGATGAAGGTTTAGATGAGTTTGCTTAAGAGCTGAAAGTGAGTTACTACATGACAAAGGTCAAGCACCTTTACTTTTCCATTTTCAATCTAAAATAGGTGGCTTTTGCCAGTATTCTTTAAATAGGGAGGTTGCCAAGAGATCTGACATATGAGTTGCAATGTTTATCTTGGTCCCAGGTCAGCCACTAAAGGATCCTGGATTGGAGTTATGGTACTGATTACATGTTTTGGGACCACCATTTAAGGACTAAATTTTCCAATTGTAAAAGGAATGTATTGATAATCAAGGTTTTCTTTAGCACTCGAGCTCTACCCCATCAGGCAGAGACAGAGAAAGAAAAAGACAACACATGATTTCTATCATATGTGAATCTAAAAAGAAAAAAGAAACTCATGAATACAGAGAACACACCTCTGCTTACCAGAAGTAAGAGGGCCAGATGTGAAGGATGGAAAGCTAAGAGGAATGAGTGAGGGCGTTGAAAGATTAAAAAAAAAAGAACATATAATTTCACTGGCCAGAACCTAGAGTTATAGTGTCAACTTACTCCAAATTGGGTAACAAATATAATCTTCCTGGATGCCCACAAAGAAAAAAACAAAAGTTGGTAAATGCATAACATTGTTTTTGTCACAGGGAATTTTCCTAAATGCCAAAACTTAATAGTGGGTTTGACCATGTGTTTGTACACTCATAAAAATCAAAGCAATGGTGAAACTATAATTATCACTCCACTTTTAGCACTTTGGTCTTTAATTCTAATTACTTACTATCTATCTGTCTATCTATCTATCTGTGTGTCTGTCTGTCTATCTATCTATCTCCTCTTTCCAAAACAGATTTGAGAGGGTCTCCAAAAGGAGGGGTAGAGGGTATGGAGTGCTGCAAAGTTTCGATTTGGTCTTACTTACCCATTTTCAGCAGCACTGACAACATAAGGCTGTTTAGAGAAGTCTCTAGCTCTTGTCAAACATGTTACTGAAGCCGAATGTCCAAACAGAAGTTCTTTAGCCGAAATCTGAAAATGATAAAGTTAAGCTTTTAAATAATGGTGAACTTTTCAGTTGAAAAATATAAACATCACATTATGTAAGGATTCATGATTCATGATTAGGAAATCCTGTTTTATGTTTTTGTGCAACATAAGTTTCAGGAAAACTGACAATGACATATCTAAATCCACAGGATAATAAACTTCTAGAAGAAGGAAGTGTATTGTACACATTTTTTTGGTTTGTTTTTGGTTTTACATCAATCATGAAACTCAGATGATAGCCAGACCTGTTTTACAACATGTAAGTTTTGAATACAAATACGTCAGTGTTGATATTCATTAAGTGCAAACTGTGCCTCAAATAATAGCAGCATATTAATGTGCAAACAGCAGAACTGAGAAATGAGTTTACAAAAGAATGCAAAAAAATTACCCTTTTTGTAACCATTGTAATACTTTATTTGGCTTTGTGCCTCAGAAATAGTAAAAATTAACTTCTTTACATTCAAAACGAAAATTTACCAAACTATTATATAAAATGCCCATTTTTTTCTCATGTAAATTTTAAAATATGGCCATGAGGGCTAATTCTTCTATTCCTCATATGTGAAGTAAATCTATTCCTTATCATTTTGTAAAAATAAGTTAATAAAAATCAAACTGCAAAACAGAGAACACGTAAGGTCCCATTAAATGTGCAACTGTGAATGGGTTCAATCCTCATTTACAAGTGAAGAAACCAAGGATCCAATAATTTATTTGCCCCCAAACACAGAGTTGGTAAAAATCTGAGCTAGAATATGACCATAATGTCCACTCATCTTCCTACACAACAGTGCCATTCTTCATGTGTCATTGTTGTGTTTCCTGAGTATTAAATGGGAAAAAATAGAGCATAGCAATACTAAGGGAATATACTAAGAGATTCTTCAGTTCACCTTTTTCTATGTTTAAAGGCATGGTGCATAACAGCAGTTAATAGCAGAAAACCCAAGTAAGGAAGTTCCTAGCATGAGATTCCAAGGAGTTCCTTGTTGGTAGATCTCATGCACAAAGTTCTGGGAGAAAAGGAGGGTTTTAGGAGTCAGGCCATGAGCCTGCAATTGGGGGCATGCGAATCTAACTATATGATGAAAAGTCCTGGACAGGGAGGTTCCTATTCTTCAGTTCCTCTGCATCCTATCATCCTACCACTCAAGGCCAGGGAAAGACTGAGATGTGTACATATTCCTCTAGTGAGTACTTGAATACTCCACAATGTCTAGAACATTCCAAAATCAGTTATTTCCCTCTATTCTTGAATTCTGTCTGTTCCTTAATTATGGTATCACCATCCCATCCAGCCATCCAGTCCCACCCATCACTCAAGCCTCAAACCTGGAAAGTATCCTTGACTGTCCCTCCTCTTATATTCACATCCAATTGTTTGCTTTGTTCTGTCTGTTCTCTCTTAATATCTTTCCAGTGTTCTTGTTCTTCTATTCTTCATTCCTGCTGCCTCTCTGCTTCAGTTCAAATGCTTTCTTGACTAATTACTGTAGAAGCCTCCTACCCATAGTCTCTGTGCCTTATCTCACTTCCCCCTCTCTTCAGTATGCCCTTTACATTAATATACCATGTGATATTCTAAATAAAAATATAATAAAATAGTATTACATCATCTCACATAAAAATCCTCAAAATCCCTTCATATTACCACCACTTTTAATTAGCATATAGTGTTGGCTCTTAACAGTTAAAAAAATAAATCTAAACCCCTTAAACATATCAGAGTATGTTGAATCTATTCTGTCGTTTCCAGATGTGCCTACCACCTGTAACTAACCTCTATTCCAAGTTTCTGAGTGTTACCATTTCCCTGAAGGCAAAATGTCCAAAATATCCATCCATGTCAAACACATTTGCCATTCTCTGTCTAATCTCTTCACCTTCTTTCTTATTCAGGTTCTTTGCATTCTTTAGAAATTAGCTGAAGCATCACTCTCAGAAATCCTTTTTCTTCAAAACCACAATGAGATACCACTTCACACTAATTAAGCTATTATAAAAACAGAGAGACAAAATAGTGTTGATAAAGATGTAGAGAAATTGGAACCCTAATACTGCTGGTAAAATAGTTCACCTGTCATAGAAAAAGTCTGGCAGTTTTTCATACACATTAAAATAAAACTAGCATGTGATTCAGAAATCTCATTCCTGGGCATACACCCAAAACACATGAAAGCAGGGGCTCCAAAAGATATTTATATGCCCAGATTCACAGCAGCATCATTCACAATATACAAGAGGTGGAAGCAACCCAAGTATCCATTGAAGAAAAATGGATAAACACAATGCAGCATACATATACAATGGCTTATTCAGCCATAAAATGGAGGGAATTTATGACTCATGATCTAATATTTATGAACTTTGAGGACATTATACTAAGTGAAATAAGCCAGTTAGAAAAGCAAATGCCATGTGATTCCATCTACACGAGACCCACAGAGTAGTCAAATTCATAGAGACAGAAAGTGTCACACTGCTTTACAATTTCCTATTTATACGTCTGCCTTTTACACTCAGAGACTTTAAGGAGGAATATGTGCCTAGAACAAAAAGTATCTGTGTAATTTGTTTAATGACAGTATAAGTAAGTGTCCTTAGGTTAATTTTTGTCACTTTAATGGAGTTAAATGAGTATTCAAGGCCATAGAACCTAATGTCTTTGCTTACCTAAACCTTTTCCAAGGGGATTTAGGTAAACAAATTTAGTATAAGGAGGAAATAAATAGACCCACTCTCTGTAGCTTCCATGTCCCCTTCTTGCAGTCTTCTGCCATAGTCCCACTGGCCTCAAGCTGCCCTTCAGCCCAGTTAATATCCTCTCTTACAAACACCCATGTCCTCAAGGCCTCCTGAATTTTTTCCCTTTCCTGAATGATTCCTTTAGCTATGCATTTAAAAAAAAATCAAATCAAACCACTAAACGTTTAAATATCAGTGACAAACTGTTCACTTGACTATCTTGCAGATAACAATAGGATTTGTTGGGGGCTCAAAAATACCTTGAGATTTGAAAAGTATAGAGACAGCCCTGCTAATAATAGTTAATCGGTGGTCTTTAAGGCTGAGATTTGTAGAACAAATAAGAGATATTCACTCCTTCTGGTTGTATAGTTAGCCACAGAAAACTTTAAGGAAAATTCTCACATGGAGTGTCATATTCATAGTAACCAATGTTGTAATTCTGTTATTAGCGTTTCAAAAACATCTTCACAGTGAATTTCCAAAACAAAGTCAGTCTAACTAATCCTTGTCCATCCTTGTCCATCCCTCTTGAACCCATTTTCATTCCCACCTTATGTTTCTAAGCATGGTTTTCTCAGCATCAGCACTATAGGCATTTCTGATGGCATGATTCTGTATATTCCTGGCCACTAGCTACTCCATGTCCCTTCCTCCAGGTGTAACAACCAAAAATGTCTGCCAACATTACTAAATGTCTGTGGTGGTGGTGCGGGAAGGGGTTACAAACACTCTCAATAAGAACCACTGCTCTAACTCCAAACAAAAGACTTTCCCCTATGAAAACACAGCAGAACTTCTCCCACAGAAGGTGCAGTGCAGAACACTTTGCACCGAGAGTGCCTTGTATTATAACATAGCTGCACCCCTATTACTTATGTCCTCCCTAGACTACAGTGCCACCCTTGGGGGCATCAGCACCAGGGCTTCTCATTCATGTTTGAACTCAGATACCTAACACATGGCCTAACTTATAAAATGCACTCAATAAATGTGTGTTGAATAAATATGAGGCAAACATTTAAAAAGATACAGTATTCCAAGTTCTTTAAGCTTATAAAATTGTGCCCATTGCAACTACTCCAATTAAAAGGCATTATGGGCCTCCCTGGTGGCTCAGTGGTTGAGTGCTGGGTTGCGAAGCTGCCCACAGCCTCTGCAGCACCTGTTCAATCCCCGGCTCCTCTCCGCCACCGGAGGAAGGTCCCACATGGCACGCAGACCTCTCCTGCCACCCACTGCTCCCCTCAGCAGTGTACTTCGGTCCTTCTGCCTGCTCTGCTTCCTGCTCTGGCTCTGGTGAATTCTCTCTCCCTCCCGTGCTTCTGACTGTACCCAGTGCTTGTATAAATAAATAAATAAATCTTAAAAAAAAAGATTAAGAAAAAAGGCATTATGTTTCCATATGAGTGAGAGAGGCAATATGAGTGAGAGAGGCAATACAATAAATGGTGCTGGGAAAAATGGGTCGCTACATGCAAAAGAATGAAGCTTGACCACCACCTCACACCATACACAAAAATCAACTCAAAATGGATTAAAGAACTAGACATAAGACCTGAAACCATAAAATATATAGAAGGAAATATAGGCGAAACACTACGTGATTTGCACATCAAAGACATCTTTACAGACACATCACCCAAAGCAGTGATAGTGAAGGCAAAGATAAACAGCTGGGACTATATCAAATTAAAGAGCTTTTGCACAGCAAAAGAGACAATAACAAAAACAAAGAGAAACCCCACCAACTGGGAGAACATTTTTGCACCCAACACTAATGATAAAGGACTGATCACAAAAATCTGCAAAGAGCTGATGAGACTCAACAACAACAAAGAAAATAATCCAGTCAAAAAATGGGCAGAAGAGCTTAAAAGAAACTTCTCTGAAGAGGAAATGCAAATGGCCAACAGGCATATGAAAAAATGTTCAACATCACTTGTCATCAGGGAAATGCAAATCAAAACTACCATGAGATACCATCTTACACCAGTGAGAATGGCACATATTAAAAAAACTAGCAACAACAAATGTTGGCGAGGGTGTGGAGAAAAAGGAACTCTTCTGCACTGTTGGTGGGAGTGCAAACTGGTCCAACCACTGTGGAAAGCTGTGTGGAGATTTCTGGACCTACTAAACATAGAGCTTCCATATGACCCAGCAATTCCACTCCTAGGTATTTACCCAAAGGACACAGAAACATCAATTCCAAAGAACACCTGCACCCCTATGTTTATAGCAGCACTGTTTACAATAGCTAAGCTTTGGAAACAACCCAAATGCCCAAAAATAGATGACTGGATCAAGAAGATGTGGTACATATATACCATGGAATATTACTCAGCATTCAAAAAAGATAAACACATGCAATTTGCTGCAACATGGATGGCGCTGGAAGGGATCATGCTCAGCGAAATAAGCCAAAAAGAAAAAGAAAAATACCGGATGGTCTCACTCATAGCAGGAATCTAGAAAACTTAAATAATGGACCAGGAAAATGAATAACTATAAGAAAGTGAAAATCAAAATCAACAAAAAACTATGAACCAGAGACACTTTTAGGGGGGCGGGGGCGGGAGGGGAGGGATTGGGGTCAGAATGGGGGGCTGCAATTGTATGGGGAATATAACAATAAAATTTATAAAAAAAAAAAAAATAAAACCATATAGGAGCCTGCATTTAAACTATGAGAGGTAATAAATGAAAGGATGAATTGTCAAAGTTCAAGTGTTGTAAAAATATCAGTTGCTCCTTTCAGGAGTGTTCATAAACAGTGAGGGAGCTGGTCTGTTATGCAGTTCTTGGCAACCCTGTAGTGTAACTCTTCAGTGATGGGAGATGTTAATTAATTACACTATAAAATAGAATTACAATTAATTGTTAATTTAGGTTTCAAAGTGACAAACTTTAAAGGCTAAAAATAGTCTTTGATCTTTAAAAGGCTTCTTAATGAGGGCAGTATACTTTAAGTACATCATTAGTTTAAATGTTCAAATTGGGTCTAGAGGCTGCTTGAGCTAAGAAAATATCTATTCCAATATGTTAAATGTTTATGACTTGGGACGGGGACAATTAATTGCTAATCAATGGGCCAAATCCTAGGTGAGGTCAGGTTCTGATATAGCAGGGCGACAATAGTAAATTGGATTTAGAGCTTTTTGATGTGATCTGTAAAAATCACTGGCAAGCAAAGATCAAAAGAATAGTAAGAAGGCCAAACCAACAGAAAAACCCAGATAATTAAGTTATTACTCATTAGTTAATAGCAGTTTTCAAGAGTACTCTTTGTTTAGATTAATGAGCCATAATTTTTAGAATTAAACTTACATGTCTGTAGTTTAGTTACTTAAACATATAATTCAGGATATAAATAGTAAAACTCAGCACCGCTTAATAGGGGATAACACTTAGCTGGTGACAAAGATTAGAAATATTTGTGATATAATATCCCAATATGACCTTGATCCATCATATGATACTTCATTGTCTCCAAATCCAATAGGAAAACCAATTCATTACTTCAAAAAACACCTTCTTAATAAACATGCAAAAGATCAACTGTCACCTCAGGAAGAAGCAAGCTGTGTTTGAATGTTGTCTGTTTCAGTATTAATAATTATACTAACCTTTAGTTCAGGTGAGAGATTCCAAAGACAGAGCTGACCCTCCTGACTTCCAGTCACAATTGTCTGCTGGTCATCAGTGATCATGATGGCAGTGATACTGTGCTGAGGGGCCTGCTTTCCCCAGAGCACCACTGCCTGCAGGGAGGACCTCATGTTGAGAGAATCCTAGACAAAGGAAAAAGTATGTATACAACCATCATTCTTTAATCTGGAAGAACTGATCATGTATCAAAATGGATTTATTATAACACAAACTTTAATGACCTGTTCTTTCAGAGATATAGGGAAAGGCACTTCCACAGTTAGAGAAGGCAGTCATCAAGCATAGAAATTACCTTGCCCAGTTAATTGATCATAGAACAATGACATTTCTATTATTTTCCTTTAAAATTTTTTTGAAGTAACAGTTCATAGCATTAGCCAGGATTCAGGTGCATAGCATTATAAATAAACATCTGTATATATTACATTAAGGTGACCACTTTTGTCTAATTCTATCTTTTATCATATTTGATTACAGATGTTGGCAAGGAGGATAAGAATAGCCTGTTCATCTCATACTCAGTTTTTACTTTAGGTGATTCTGACTCATGGTAGAATATGAAAACTAACCTATAAAATGTCATACTATGTATATAGAGTGATTTTCTGTTATACAGAAAAATGAAGCTGTAATTTGAAGACAGCTTCAAAGATTCTCTTCCTAGATATGTCACCTCATCTAGGTAACAAATATCTGGACATTACTGCTAAAAAGTAAATCTTTTCCAAAATAACAATAGTTTCTAGTTGTCAATGACTCATATATGAAAGTCATTGTATTTAGTATATTCCTAAGCAGTACTTTTCATAAAATCCCTACCTTCATGTGTTAGTTACAAGGGTTAGGATGAATACATAATTATCAAATAAAATGTTTGCCCGTGTACCACCCAAAATGGTCTAAAATATAACTCATAATATGAGCATTACATTTGTGAACCACTGCATTTAATATTCTCTTGAAATAATGTTCCTTCCTGAAATACAGATAACTTGAGGATGAAGAGTGCTTTAAATCCTTAGATAAATTGAATGTTTTCTCTGTGACTTTTCAGTTTATATTTAATCTCATTGAAAATGTCAAATATAGGAGAATGGGGAAACACCAAGCTTACCTCCTATACTGCCCTTGAGAAAATTAGAAGAACAAAAACCTTAGCTGGGGATTTAAAATTGTTAGTCTCTACAGAGGCATGGCAAGCAAAACCCTCCATGGTGTTGTCTTGCTCAAGGAAAGGGAAACATCAATAAAAATCCCTCCAATACTACTACAGGGAGATAAGGGAGTATATTTCTAAATCTCCCAAGAAAAATACACCAAATATGAGCCACAAAAGAGTTTGAAATAAAACTATCATTATATATAATACTAGAATTTCCATGTCAGGAAATCTATTTAAATTACTGTTTTGAGGTCCATGATACTCTGTAGAAGTCTGTCAAAAACACTACATGCTTATTAAAATATCTTAGATTAAATAAAAGACCACACACAGTGTTAGGAAGATTACAGAGTAACTGAAGCTTACACATTGCTGGTGGAAATACATAATGGAAAATAGTTTTGCAGTTTTTTATGAAGTCAAACATACACTTACAACAAGATCCAGTGAATCCATTCCTAAGTCTTACCCAAGAGAAAAGAATGTATTTATACAAAGATTTTTATTGTGCAATTTTATTTGACATAATCAAAAACTATAAACATTCAAGTGTCCATCATAGGTGACTGGATAAACACATTCTGGAGTAGTAACCCACACAATAGGTTATATTCAGCAATAAAAAATAAACTATTGAGCCACATAACATGAATAAATCTAAAATTAATTGTGTCAGGTGAAAAGGGTAACTAAAAAGAATATATACTTTATTTCAGTTTTGTAAAATTCTATAAAATTCTAATTTATAATAACCGTCCTTTGAACAGGAAGCAGAGGCAGGGAGAAGTTAGATGATTAAGGATGGTAGACATGTTTATTATTTGAACTGTGGTGATGGGTTTTATGAGTCTATACATTGTGTCAAAACTTATCAAACTATACACTTTCAACATACATATGTATGCATATGAATAAATTGCATATCAATTATATTTTAACAACATTATCGTTTTATTAAAAAGCATTCTAGAAGTCATTTGCATGACCAAAATCACATAGGATTTCCATAGAAACAAATAATCCCAGTGGCAAAGAAACTCACTGTCAAAAATTACAAAACACCCAAGAAAATAATACACTATGTATTGAGTGCTGGAGCCTGATCAAGGAAGGGAAGGAATTCACCTGATGAGGCACTTCAGTCAGGTATATTATAAGGCAAAGAGGGTTAAGGGGGTTGAAGGAAGTTTGACCCCTGGTTTGGAGGTCAAAGTGTATGCAGGATAAGAAGGATGTTTACATGGAAAGAAGATGCAGTGTAGAGGGCTAGAGCACAAGGAGGATGGTGATGCTTGGGTGGGATGTTGGGTAAGGATGAACTGGCATAGGAGACTCCAAGGCTGGACTAGGGAAGGAGGGCATTTATTGGTCATGGCAGCAGATATAGGGCTGGAGTTCGAGGGGTATAAGACAGGCATGCACACTGAGGGACATTCAGCACGTACCGGTGGGGTGGGGTGAGCTATTGCTCTAAAATATAAGCAGACACAGTAGGCAGTAGAGGTGGATGAGCAAGTTATTCAAACATGGGGGCAACAGTACCACCAGGGCGTATGTAATCATATAATGATGAGCATGATACCCACAAAGAGAATAAGGCAGCATCATGGATAGAAACCTGATTTATACAGAGTAATAAAGTGATGCATTAATAAGATAACAAGAATCAGGCTTCTTACTGTCAGAAAAAGGAGCTGAAAATACAGAAAGAAAGAAAATCAGAATGATCCCTGTGGTGCTGGAGTGATATTATTATTAGAGGGTTTTTTTTTTAATAAATGAAATAAATAGATGTAAATAAACATACACATGCCTTTTATGTCTGTTCACTGAGAGTCTAAGAGCAGTAAGAGTCCAATAGAAATGAGCTCATTTAGGGCCTCCCCGTTGGCGCAGCAGTTGAGCACTGGGCTATGAAGCTGCCCACAGCCTCTACAGCACCAGTTTGATCCCCAGCTGCCGGCAGCGAGGGTCCCACATGGCATGCAGACCTCTCCTGCCATGCCTGCTGCTCCCCCCAGCAGTGTATTTCATCAATCTGCCTGTTCTGTTCCCCGCTCTGGCTCTGGTGAATTCTGTCACCCTCCCATGCTTCTGACTGTATAAATAAATAAATAAATAAATCTTTAAAAAAAAAAAGTTAAAAAAAAAAAAAAAAGAAATGAGCTCATTTAGCATCTTCCAAATACTTTTCTCTACTAAAAGGAACTAGTGTTTCTTGAGAAATTGGTTGATTCCAAGTCTGGAACAAGGAAAAGACAGGGTGATACTGAGACATATTGTTCAAAGCAAGGAAATGCTCAGAGTGAGGCAGCCATAACAAAAGAACAGAGAAATCAGTTTGAAAGGAGTCCCACTGCTAAATGATGGACAACTTGAGTGTTAAATAATACCAGAAAAAGACTGCAACTCCTTAAATAAAACAGGAAATCATGAGTTTATAAATGAAACAGGAAAACATGATACTAAGGGGCAAAAGAGTGACTTTACAGTTATGAAATAACACACTCTAGGAATGCATGTTAATGAAATCAAAGAGAAAGGAAAAAGTAGAATATAAAATGCAATTGTGAGCAAAGAAATTAGGACACACAAGTAATTTTCAATGAGCATTGTCTATAAAATATTAATGATGATGATTAACTGACGTCAACTTAAATTCTATATACAAATGTGAAAGAAGAGCAAGTGGCAGCTGTGTTAAGCCACTCTAATGTACTCCTGCCGTGAGAAGAGAGCAGAGATACTAGTTAGCTTCACATTCTGTTAAGATAAGAATTTATTGCCAAACATTAAAGAAAAGGTATTGTGTGTTACTGCAAAACCTGTAGGGCGGTAAAAAGAAATAAGGAAAACATCAATCTAGTAGAAGAAATAAAGCAAAGACACATGGAAAATAGAAAATGCAAAACTGAATGGTAAATTCACTTTCAAATTTATCAGAATTTACAATGAATAGAATTAAACTTATTAGTTAAAAGACAAGAATTCTCAATTAAAATATATCCTAGCATATCCCAGTTATAAAAAATTCCTAAGGTATTAAACAGAAAGGTTTAAAATAAGAAATGGGCAGGGATGTATCAGGGATAGAACAATGGAAAAAACTGATGTAATATTATACAAAATAGGCTTTAAAGTGAAAGTAATATTGGGGGGAGTCACTATATAGTGATAAAATCACCCACCACAATGGGATAATAGTCTCCAGTCCCTAGATACCCAATAGCAGAGCCTCAAAATAAAACATAATCGTACATAATTACAAAGTTGGTATTATTAAAAAGGTAGATTTTACAGACCTCAATTAGCAATATTTAGATCAAGCTGATAATAAAGGTAAGTATAAAATGTTTGAACAATACTTGCATTTGCAATATTGTGGACATACATAGATTTCTGCAACTAGACATTAAAAAAATTCTAAATAATATAAATAACATTTATAAAACTGATCCTGTTGGTCCATGAAAACATCTCAATAAATCACAAAAGACTGGTATTCTTTTTTTTTAAGATTGATTTATTTATGTATGCATACAGGAACTGGGGTACAGGCCAGAGGCATGGGGTATGGTGAGAGGATTCACCAGAGACAGTGAGGAACAGAACAGGCAGACTGACTGAAATACACTGCTGAGGGGAGAAGCGGGCGAGACAGGAGAGGTCTGTTGCACCATATGTGGGTAGCTCCCTGGCTGGGGATCAAACTCATGCTGTATTGGCTGTGCCAGAGCTTCATAGTGCTGAGATTTAACCCCTTGTACTACCAGGGAGGTCCTCTGTCACCTTTTTAACTTGATCTGTGAAATAGGGAAATGAGTCTAGACTAAGTAGAACTGTGGCAGAAACAAGTATGGGCAACATTTGCCAGGGAAATAAAATATATTTGTAATGATTAACTTACATTATGCTAATGACAAATGATTTCTGAGGTGAGTTTATTTGTATCCTCATTGCTCTAGAAAATAAAGTTCTCTTAACTTGATCATTGCAAAACAACACTGTCTAGTCAATTACCAGCCACTCTGTAGTAATCTGGGTTTGTATCTCCCTTAAAATGATATGCTCAGCATTGATGTTTCCCTAATGAAATGATACTGCTCCCCAGAGATAGAGACCTGGCTTTGCTTAGCATAGTGCCTGGCCATAGAAAGTACTTGATAAATACTCTTTTAACCAAACTTGATGCTCCCTTCTACATTCTGTATGAAAGATGGGAATCATTTCCTAATCGTTGTTTTATTTCCTATAGTGCCTAAAGCACAGTGCTTTGAACAGGAAAATAATAAATCTTGGTTGAATTAATTATTTTCCTTATTGTTTTTAAGCTCTATGTTCAAGAGGAAGGGAGTTGATTAAAGAGTATGAATGTTAAGTTATGTTGGAATTAAATGTGAGTCACTTAATCCCTCTGAGCTTCAGTTTTGTCATCTATAACCAGGAGTTAGTAATGATACCTAGTTCAAAGAAGAGTGAGAGTGAAAAGAGAGCATGCATATAATGGAGAGCAGGGAGTAGTATTCAGTAAATGACTGGTTTTGTAACTTCAGCTCACATACTTCTGAATAGTAACAGTCATCCTTACATCAAACTTTTTCACCATTACATTTTTGCTTTCTTATTATTCAAATTGAATTCATTTCAAATTCACGAGATTTAAATCCTCCAAAGAGAGGAAATTCTGTCTGAAATGTCCTTTGCTATATTCTCATGGCCCAGAAAAGGGTTTAGGAAAGGCAGGCACTCAATATCTACATGCTGAATGAATAAATGAATAGAAATATATTTTATAGTCTAAAGGCACATGTCCAGCAAATATCCACCCATGTGAATATTTACAAATGTCTAGGCACTAATAAAAGACAAAGTACTTGGAGTATAGAAAATCAAACAAGTCAAAGCATTTCATTGAAAAATACTGTACATAGTCATAGGATTCCTAAAAGATCCAAATTAGAAAACAAGAAGCACCACGGCCAAAGCCACAAAAAATCAGATCTCAACCAGTGCCCATCCTGATCAGTCCAGATTGGGTAGTGTAGTGAAAACAGAGCTGAAAATCAGAGACCTGCTACTAGGGTTCCTTTTACTGCTTATTACCTCTATTTCCAGATTTTGAAAGTTAATATGTAGTAAATGGAGGATAATATCACCTGCATTGCCTACAGCTCAATATTCTTATAAATAAATATAATGATGTAAATAAAAGCATATGAATATAAATATACGCATTATGCCATCATTATACCTTGCACATAATAATTATAAATGCCCATCAATCTAGAATTTGGACAAGAAGTGGCCTTGGGGATCATTTATCTAATTCCCTTGATTTATTAGAAACCTGAAGCACCTAACTCTTCCATCACTTCAATTACTGAGATTCTGTGAGACTGAGCAAATTGCACACTGAGAATAAGTAACTACTTAAAAGGCTGCAAATCTCAGAAGTCACTGTTTTTTAGCCTTCAGTCAGAACGTGTCAGACTGTTACTTGCAAATGTTTTTAAGTCATTCACGATACAAGTGAATAGTTTCAATTTCTAGAAAAAGCCATATTCAATGAAATCAGTAAGATTGCCTCTTATTAAAAATGATTTGAAAGTACTATAGTGACAGTGAGATGTTCCATATAAAAATCTTTATTGGATTAAACTGAAACCCTCCACCCAGTGTGGGTACAAAGATTATCACTTTCTGTATTAATGCTTTGATGTGAAAAGGGCGGAAAACTTGTCTAGAAATATAAATATTGCAAAGCTTCACAATCTGAATCACCTTGGATTAGGAAAATTACACTGGGAACTGAGAAATAAGCCTGGTGATGCAGCCACACTGAGAGCTGCCAACCATGGCACAGACACGCATGATGAGCATGTGAGCACTTTCATGCTGTTCTATTTTAAAAGAAAAATTTTTTAAATAGTGTATTTTTAAATAGCAAGAGCAGAGGGCTGCCCACTCAATAATATGAACTTTCTGGTCTGCTCTCAACTCAGAGAGGCCCTTAAACCACCAGGGAGGAAACATTTGCAAAGCTGTGAATTGTAGGTGGCAAAGGATCACTGTCTTTGCCATTGTTTCATCCCTAGTCCCTATCACACTGCTTGCCACATAGGTGACATTCAGTAAACATTTCTTACATGACTGTATTTAACTTTGAAAATGGAGTAAAAGTTCGCTGGAAACTGGAAGAAGCTTGAAGACTGATAAGAAAGTGGATGAAAGGTGATATACCAACTCTAGAACCAGTCTTCTTATAGCATTTACAGTCCAGAGATACCTGTTTTCCTCTTGGTTCCTTCACCAAAATAGATGGAAATAGAGTTTTAGGTAGATCATTAGGTTGTATCCAGCACACCACCCTCTCCATAAATTTAATTCAAAAACATAATTTATTATTAAGAAAAGAGACAATATGATAGTGATAAATGTTGATCTTCCCCTCGCCCTTATAACTAGCAAATATTTTTTGAGCACCAGTTTCCTCATCTATAAAATGGGAAGGAAAATTAATTTTGAGAATAAATGTGAGGCTAGGTGATTCCATGCAGGAAATGTTCATCATAATTCCTTATTTATAACTGGCACTCATAAATGTTTACTGAGTGAATGAACAAGGAAATAAATCACAATGTTACACCGTAGGCAAAAAAAAAATGTGATTCTCACTTTCCAGCAACAACCTTCTTGTGAATTTCCTTCCTTACTTTTACAATGCTGTCACTACAATTTCTTTTCTCAAAAGTACTGTAGGTATATACTAGAGTCTTTGGTCATGAAAAGGTACAATCTGTTATTATTACTTCTAAATCTTTTTATCTGATCTTTTAATCAGCAACCCCAGATCACATTAGGGTTGTCAGATTCAGCAAATAAAAAAAATTTCCATTTAAATTGGAATTTCAGATAAACAAGAAGTAATTTTTTCTTTGAGTAAGTATGCCCTAGGCAACATTTGGTATATGCTTAGATTAAAGAGAAAAAAAATCTATTGCCTGGGAAATATTATAAAAAAAAATATTGTTTATCTGAAATCCAGATTTAACCGGGTATCTGAGAGCACCTGACAACTACAGGCTATACCACAATGGCACTTTGTAGCTCACTACTCACCCCCCTCCTTGTGTACATGAGGGCATGATGACTGATGAAAGTTGATTTCTTGGTCAAAGTTACCCTGGATGAAAGCTCTGCCAAGGGAGAACAAAAACCAGGTCTTACAACAATCCACCTAGAACTCTCCTGCTGTACATCATAACAGAAATGACTCAGAGACTTCCTCACCAGAAAGTCTCAGAGGTCTGCTAAGCAAAATTCTTCGTTATTTTATTAGGTCTTCAGAAAAACAAAAAGTGAAGCAAAACAACAATTAACATTTCCTTGCCTTTCTCCATAAACACCATAAATGATAAACACAAGAAGAGATAAGGCACAGATACAGCTCCCATCCTCCTGTCCACTTTGTTTCCTACCCCCCTCTGACAATTTGTTGTGATCTCTCTGACTAGTCTGAGGCTAGGAAAATAATGAGCATGATGCAATGTGGTTTCATGGCTGGGGTATACCAAACACTAGAATTGTTTACCTTGTCATAAAGAATTTTCTTCAGGGGCAAATTCAGACACTGAGTCTCTGCTTAGCCAGGTAAGACAAATCTCTTACCCCTTGACTAAGGACAGCAAACCAAAAAGTATGAAGTCCTCAGTTACCACGCATGAATTTTGACAACAACCTCCTGACAAGAGTAAACATCAGTGAGGAATGCAAAAACAGCATAGCAGTTAGTAATGCCAGATTTGGATCTGAATCTCACATCTGCCAACTACAGTTGTGTGACTTCTCTGAATCTCATCTCTTAAGTGGAGGATAATACCACCTACTTTCCACAAAACTAATTCCTCTGGTGCTCTGAGAGTTAAAAAAAGAGTATTTCATGACTTCATTTCCTGAAATAAAACTCTTAGACCCACCGAGTTTTGTTTGTAAATGTTGAGTTCAGGTTAAAAGAGGTTGGAGTGCTTAAACTTACCGAATTTTGTGCTTCAGGCAGATGCAATTTATTGTATATAAAGTATGCCTTAATTTAAATGAAAAAAAACAAAAACAAAAACAAAAAGATAGTAGATCAGAGTAAAGAAGTTTGGCCAGTCTCACAGTGCTAGCAAGTGACAATGAAATGAGAAAGGGCAAAGTAGAGCTTTTCGAAGAAACAAGAAGTAGAAAGCTAGAGAGAAGTGTCTGGGCCTTAGTGATAATTTCTTTGACCACAGGGGAATATGAAAGGCAAAGAACCTTGGAAATCTAGGGCCACCTAAGGGTGCATGCCTCTGTCCTGTAGTTTCTGCTAGAAGTCCTGTCCTCCAAAGCCATTTGTTTGCAGATGCTCCTGAAGCAAAAGGTCTTATTTTATCAACAGATTGTAATCAGATCACTCCTTACAAAAGGTAAAAAGTTTTTTTTTCTACAAAGTCAAAGACTGCCCAAGGCATATTTGAATAGCATAAGCTTCCATCAGGTCTACCCAGTGAAGCATGGCTATTTCAGAATTAACCCCTAGCCAACATCAAGGCAAAGCTCTACCCAAATGTTTTTACTCAGTGATTAGCTGCTACTTAAGAAACTCTAGAAAGTAATGTGTTTTAGGTAGGGACTACCTTGGTAGGTAAAATTAAAGATAAAATAACCCAGAGATCAAGGGAAAATTAAATATGCAAATTAATCTTAAAGCTCCAAACACATGTGTGTTTGATCTGGACATGTAAAAAACAAAATTGTCAATAAGTAACATCCCTGTCACTACATGGATGTAGCTTCTATCACAGTCAGCAGCTCTGCCAGGCTTGGGAGTGAAAGACTTTCAGAAGTACTAATTTCAAACTTGACCTCTGTTTATTAAGGTCCTGTGCAGAGGACCTAACACAGACATATTGATGCCAAGAGTGCTTCATTCACAGTCCTTGTCAAAGTGGTGAGAATCACAACAGTAAAGGAGACATGAGAGGGAAGGCTCTTTTTATTCTGGGTGACTCCACTTCTATTTCTGTTCAGTCTGTGAACAACTTCATGGAACTCCAAACCGCTTGTCTAAAAAACTTGGGTTTGGGCTGTAAGAAGTGGATTTTTCTTCTTTTTAGTTCCTTCTACCTGTAACTCTCTGAATATTCACAGTAATTTTTTAAGGATTTATTTGCTTTTATACAAGAGCTGGGGTACAGGGCAGAGGTGCGGGAGGGTGAGAGGATTCACCAGAGACAGAGCGGGGAGCATAACAGGCAGAGGGACCAAAATACACTGCTGAGGGGAGCAGTGGGTGAGACAGGAGAGGTCTGCCGTGCCCTGTGGGTATCTCCCTGGCAGGCCAGGAATCAAACCTGCACTGCAGAGGCTATAGATAGCTTCACAGTGCTATGCTCAACCCGTTGCACCACCATGGAAGCCCCCACAGTAATTATTCTTAACCTAGAAGTATCTCACATGATCAAATACACTACTGTTCTAGTCTATTGTTATGTCAATTTAACAAGTACTTATTATTTAACAAGTACTTATTGGAAACTAAATATATTCAAGGTGGTGGGTGGGGTTGCAGAGAACATAAAGAACAGAAATACACAGTCCCTGACTTCAAAGAGGTCAAAGATTTTTAACTGAGTCATCTTATGATTGATTTTAACTAACCCTGTCAATAGACAAAACGATTGTTCTTTTATGTGTGATTTCTGTATACCCATTTCCAATCTTGAGGTTTATTTCTCTTTAACATATCCAGTGCAATCTGTGAAACTATGTGCCTAATCTACTGCTTTAAATTAACCCCCTTTGTTATTTTCTGTCCATGGATGTCATTTTCTGTCATGTTTAAATTAGGGGCTCCGAAAGAGCCCAATGGACTGCAGGTTTGAGCTTTGAAACAGTGAGTCTCAGCCATCATTTTTTTTCTTTTCAGGATTTGAGGTTTTTTTTTTTTAAATTTAATTATACACACACATATTTAATTACACACACACACACACACATATATATATATATAAATATTACATCATTTTTTTCTTTTTGTATAATGCATGCTTTCTCCTCTCAGGTATAGTCCCCATATAATTCCCACCACCAATTCACTTGTGCACCATCACCATAGTCCCTTGTGCTCTTCCCTACAGTTCTGATCCCTTTCCCTCCTCTTCCTCCCATGCAGTGTCTCTGATTAATAGTAGCCTGTTAATTTGTTTTGTAATTTATTTTCATTATTTTTTTCCTGATCCCTTATTTGGTTCCCCTAACATCTGTAACTCCATTGATTGTTATTTAGAAATACCTTACTGTGAATGGCCACAACTATGAAGAAAGGAAAGCCCCATGTCAGCAAGAGATGGCCAGTACTTCATCTGGCCAAAAAATTAAAAGTGGTTATTGAAATTTTGGTCGTGGTGGCCCAGATGGTTTTGATGGGAATAACAACTCTGGTCATGGAGAAAACTTTGGTGGTGGTTTGCTTTAGTGGCTTCCATGGTGGTGGTGGATATGGTGGCAGTACAGAGTTGGTAATGATGGAAGCAGTTTTGAAGGTAGCGGAAACTACAGTGATTTTGACAATTACAACAGTTTTCAAATTTGGGACCTGTAGAAGGAGGAAATTTTGGAGGCAGAAGCTCTGGTCCATATGGTGGTAGAGGTCAATACTTAGTCAGATCACAAATTTTTGTTGCTATAGGAGTTTTTAATTTTTATTTCTTCCAGGAACTGAAGCTTAGCAGCAGATAAGCAACAGAGAAGTGATAGAGAAGCTACAGGTTACAGCCAATACGTGAACTCAGCCACGCACAGTGAAGGCAGCAACCTAGCTGCTATAAAGAAGATATATTTTTGAGGATACTCAGATGTATGGGGAAAAAACCCAAGGACTATATTTGTGACTGACTGCATAACTCTTTCAGTTTCTGTTCTGTAGAAAGAGCAAAGGATTTCAACAAGGGTTTTAAGGTAATAAAAAATTTACACCATTATGTTGATTGCTAAAGATAATATTCTGATCATGATGCTGAATAAATATATATTTTTAAAAAATTAATTTATTCAGCTTATTTAGTAATAAACTAAATTATATAACATGCTATATTATATCTTATAAGTTATAATATATACAACATATATAACTTATACATATATCATAACTTAGGGTATATATTATATAACAAGTTATATTGTTTCTCTTTTAAAATTATCTTAAACATTAGTATCCATAATTCATGGAGTTTAATGTGCTGTTTATATTTTTTCAAAACACTCATTAAAATAAATACTTGTCCATTAATATAAAAATCTGCTGTGTAGTACCTAAAATCATATTAGAAAACAAGTCTCTAATCCATTCCCCCAGTTAAATCTTTTTCTTTACCCTTTCAAAATATCACCTCAGCTCAGACAATTCTTCACACTGAAAAAAATCTTGGCTGATGATTCTTTCTTCCAATTAATCAGGAGAATCAAGCACTTAGACATAAGCTTCCTTTCATCATGTCAACATTCTATATCATTTTTAACTTAATATTCTAATATATCTGTACTAGTCTCCTAAACTAATATTTTTATCTTTGCCCCAGGTTTCATCTTCTATCACCTCTTTTACTCCCTTTACTAGCCTTATTTCTTGACTGTTCTCTCTTTTACTTGGTCCCTTTGCCTTAACTTACATATTTAGTCAACAGGTTTTTTTTTTTTTTTTTTTTTTTTTGAGCATCTGTTCTGTGCCAGAGACTATGCAAGACTCAAGGGAGACAAGACAGACAAAAACAGTCACAAACCTCAAGAAGTAGTGTTTAGGGAACAGGCATATCCTGAGCCACCAACAGTGTGACAGGTGCTATGGAAGGAAAATGCAAGAGTGTTTGGGGAAGAAACACGATGGACTTGAAATTTAAACATGGGATGTATTTCTTTAGGGAAATAACATCTAAGCTCAAAATCTCAAATCTTATATTTGTAATTTTGTGACACAAAAAATTCCAATTTATGTTAAATTTTATTTTCCCCATCCACAAAGTGGGAATACCACTCACCCTACCTGGCTGTAACACGATTAAGGAAACAGCATGAAGCCAGAGGTCAGGCCCAGAATTAGGCCTGGATTCAAATGCTAGCTCTGCTAATTATATGTCCTCAGACTGGTTACTTTACAACCTACAACCTGTGAATTGAATTCCCCATCAATAAAATGTCAATAAATAATAATAATATAAATCTAATAGAGTTGATGTGAGAGTTAAGCTGGATAATGCATGGAAATCACTAGAGAGTAAGCATTTAAGAAATGTGAACCGCTAAAGGTTTTCAGTCTCAAAATCAGTGTATAAATCCTGCTAAGTAAATAACAGTCTGATAGACGAAATACCTGTTATTTGTAGTCCTTCATCTTATTACTAATAATGTATAATAGATTCCATCTACTGAGTGAAGTAAGCAAAGGGAGATAAAGATAAAACTCCTAAGATACCAGTGCTTCTAGTTAAGTGGAATAAATCTACTATCTTCTCACCCATTATGATTGAATTGAGCCTAACAAAATTCATATATTGATGGTTTTAGCCCTAGCACTGCAGAATATGACCATATTTGGAAATACGGTCATGGAAAAATGTAATTAATAAGGAAAGTGGAATCACTGTGGACTAGGGATTTCCAATATGATTATTATTCTGTATACAACAGGGCAATCTGAAGACAAACAGATAAGGAGACAGTCATGCAAGATGAAGGCAGAGATGAAGTGATGCTTCTACAAGCCAAGAAGTGCCAAAGATCACCAATAAACCACCAGAAGCTAGGGGAGAAGCATGATTCTTCCTTACAACCCATGAAAGGAATCAACCCTGCTGACTGGTAGGTAACCTCTAGAACTGTGAGACAGTACATTAAAGCCACTCAGGGTGGGTACTTTATTATGTCAGAGCTAGGAACCAATACACCATCTGACAGAGTGCATTTCTTTCTAGTCAGAAGGTAGATTTTAATAACACATACATCAATTTTGAAATATATACATAGTTTTAGTCCAAATTAAATTTTAGTTCACAATTAGTCATATACCAAATTCTGTCCTCTACTTCTTTTGTGTTATAAACCTCCTTTCCATCTACAGCCAGGCTCCCTGGGAAAGGCTATGTCACCTTATTCATTTAACAGGTATTTATTAAAAGACGTACTAAAGGAAAGATGAAAAACCAAGCTCCTGACTTCTAGGAATTCACATCTGACAAGTCAAGTCATAAGTACATAAATAACTGATGCGAAATACATGGGCATAAATGTTCCTAAGATAAAAGAACAAAGTGTACTCACATCCATAGTTGTGGATGATGTAGCCCTCATACTAAGCTTCGCTTTGAGGAAAATGTGTTTTTCCAAGAGTCTGTTGTCTTTTTCCTTGGCCCAAACAGCTACTTCCTTTCTCCAGACTCCAACACAATCTGACATTGGAAGTCAGTCCACAGCCATTACAACAATCCTCTTTTCCTCCCAGACTGAACAGATGGAAGGATGGAAGATATTCCACAGGCAGGCATATGGACCTTTGCAGACAAGTCCTGTTTGGAAAAACCACTCTATGCCCATGATTTTAATGTGTTTGACTCTACGCACAAAACAGGATCACTCCTGCCAGGAGAACTTTAAATTAACATTCTCACACTCCAGGATCCTAGTAGAAGTTTGTCCAAAACAGATTTACCTTAAGAAGGCTTATGAAGGCAAAAATTCATGGTGGTTTCGAGAGAGCCGTAGAGGAGGAAAAAGACCCGAGGGTTAAAATCTAAAGCAACTTTATCCTTACTGGAATATTCAATTGCTTTAATAAAATATTTGCTAGGGCTTATAAGCCAGTCTAACATTAATTAAAAAGAGAAGGTGAGGCATTTGCAACTGTTTTTTTCATCTTTGGGGATCTTTTATCATTAGCAAGCACAAGTCCTTCCTCATTTTTATTTTCCCCTACCTCACCTCTTTATATCATTTTCCCTATTCCTGCCTTTTCCTACTTTCCCTTATTCCAGAACACACACCCATCATCTGCATTGTCCTTTCTTTTTTCTTGCAATTTTAAGACAGTGTTATAAATTCAATTCATGATGTGTTTATCGAACGGCTAGTAAAACTGTGAGCAGTCCAGACATGGCGCTGGGGACTATCCCATGTGTGATCTCATTTAGTCTGCACACCTCCCATGAGTGCTATTAGAAAGAGGAGGGCTGGTAATCCTAAACCCCTTGGTTAGGATTACATGCCTAGGTCGGTCTGTCTGTCTGGTCCATCCCTCTCTGAAAGAGCTCAGTAGTCAGAATACACAGCAGTGACACCGCTACCTGTTTACAGTTTACAGTTCCTATTCACAGACAAACCAGTCCACTTATTTCTTTAAAAACAAAACACAATTTATGTTTAACCTCAAGGGTGATTACGGTGTGGGATCATCCTTTAATCCGGGTAACTATATAAATAGATTTTACTTAATCTACAGAACCTATTCTTTAATGTGTGAAAGCACATGCATGGGCAAGTGTTTTCCAAAAAGCCCACTATAACGCTGGTGTTACAGAACATGACTCACAGTGTAAGGTAAGATTTCCACATGCAGAGATTTCAGTGCAGTGGATGTCGCAAGAGGTAACAGAGGGAGCCAAGGGAGACCAGTGAGGGTGGGACTGGATCTACCAGGCCAACTGAACTAGGCAGATGTAGCACTTCTCATATATCCTGGTCTAGGCTTATTCTAAAAAAAAAAAAAAAAAAAAAAAAAATTCCTAAACAGGGGGAGATTCCTTCTTGTGTCTGATCTGTGGGGTTTCTCCTGACCACAGAAGTCACTGTCCAGTAATATCAAGAAATTTCTGTCCCTGGGGCATAAATAAATGCCCAACTCCTTACAGTTCAAGCGTACATGAAGCCTAAGAGGCTTGGAATCGATCCAGCCCATTTTAACTAGCAAGAAACTACCTAGTAATACCTTGTTTGTATTTCTTGGAGGAGGGACATAAGAAACACTTATTTCATTCCACACAATAATTCAGCACAATCAGAGGGAGCACAGCAAGGGCAACACCATCTCCCAGCTGCTGATTACATCAAAGGCTTGCAGCACAAATTCAATTTTATGATGTTAATCTCAGCCTGCCACTCAGAAATTTTCTCTGAGGGATATGATTTTTCTCTGGATTTCATTTTAAGAATGATTTTCTTCATCCACAATCAATAAAGATATGTTTTCATCAAAAGACTCTATCTTGGTAGAATTCAATTGGCTATTTCAATCCCTTTTGGTGACACAATATTAATTAAAATAGTTTATGTTGCACTTCAACTGGAAAAAGAGGCAGTGAAAATAGCAGCTACTCAGAACACATGTTCTATACACATCAACATGGAGGGCAGAAAATAATTTTCTCCTCCACTCCACAGATATTAACTATTCAAGAGAGTTGTTCTGACTTGGCTTAACTGTGCGATTTCACAGGGAAAAAAAAAAATATGAAGCTCTTCCTGTTTGATTTCTTTGTGCAGTAGGCAATCAAAATGCACATAAAATAAATGCATACCTCCCAGTGCCTCACGAAGAGCAGAAAAAGCGGCTGTGTGCCACTTTTATTTTCAGTTTCTAAAGAATCATTGCAATTGAATATATTTTATTATTCCAAGATTAGTATGTAACATAAGCAGAGTCTTTCCCATTTTCAAAAGAAAATTATGAAATATATTACAGAAGAGAAGTGAATTTTGTTTTAATAGTGGTTTTAAAAGTAGCAGTTAACTTACTTAACAAATAATTTATGAAGAACCTACTGCATGACTGACTCTGGCCACCACCACCACTAGAGACTGAGAGGAAGGCCCCCTGATCCTTGCCCAAATGCCCAGCAACTGTGGAATCTCCATTGCCACAGAGTGGAAAGTGGTAGATTCATGTACACGGGGGCACAGGGCAGGCTGCACTGACTCTGCCTGGAGAGCAGATCAAGGAAGGCTTCTCAAGGGAAGATCTGTTACTGAAATATTCAGCTGGTAATTTATATCCATTGTTTACAAAATGAAGGTAGCTTCATATCTAATTAGGTCTCTATAGAAGAAATCTTCTCATGTCCATAGCCTTGAAATCATCCATCCATTATAATTCTTAACCTAAGTATTTGGTAATAAAGAAAGTGGGTGGTGTGAAACCTAAAGGCATCTAAGTATTTCACAGTACTTTGGTTAGATCTCACTCAACATTCCATTTCTTCACATTTCTTAATCTGAATATGCTCAAAGACTTTGCTTAAACTAATCTGGATGGTATATACAAAAGAGAGAGAGGCATCAAGTTAAACAACAGCATGGAGATTTATAGATCTGGTCCAAGTCCCTATTTCATGGATTAAAAACCACAAGAGAAAGGTAAGTCGACTTGGTTAAAAGTGAGGAGAGGACTTGTATTTGGGTTTGTTTAGACATATCACACTGTTGTCCAAAGAGTATAAAACATGTACACAAATGCTGGAAAAACAGTGGTTACAAAAGAAGAAAGTGATCATCAGTATCAGAATCACCTGCTGAGTTCAGTGAAAAGCAGATTGCTGGACCTCAGCCTGGATATAATCAATCAGAACTTCAAGTGTAGTGTTCAGGAATCTGAACATGAAACATAAGACATTCTTAGCCATGGACTTGAATCAATTTCATCATCCCCTATGCACGGAATAATTAATGAAATATTCAAGTTAATTGATGAAATTAAAGCAATAGTCACGACTGAATGATGAAAAAGAACAATTCCTTCAGGGGCCTCCCTGATGGCCTAAAAGTTAAGTCCCAGCACTATCACTGCTATGGCCTGAGTTGGATCCCTGGCTGGGGAGCTAACCCGGATATAGCACAGCAGGCCTCTCCTGTCTTGCCTGCTGCTTCCCTTATTTCAGTAAATCCACCTGTGCCACTCCTCACTCTGTCTCTGGTGAATCCTGCCCCCTACCACACCTCTGGCCTATACCCCAGGTCTTCTCTGCAAAATAAATAAATAAATAGAACAATCCCCTCTAAAAGTTATTTCTCAGACTAGGTCTAGTAAAAATGTCAATACTTAATCTCATCTAGGCCGTCCATGGCAAACAGGTTGGCCTGGTCTCCCGTTAGTTTTTCCCTGATCATGACCAAAACCTTGAAGTAGTTTAATTCTTTAATGGTCTAAATAGCAAGTAGAAATTTTCTGGACTCTGTAGGACTTTGCAACAAAACTACAGGAAATCATTCTTTTGAAATCTATGCAGGGAAAGGCCTAAGGGGAAAAATTCAAAATATTTGATTTTTCAGCAAATTTGTACAATATTTGCAAGACAGATAATTCAAACTTGACCAAGCTGTAATGTAAAGGGAAGGTCTTGCAAATTTAAATATGAGCTAACAATACCAAAGAAAAATCACAAGAGAGTAAAAGCCTATAACAAATTCCTCCCAAAATAATCCATTTGCATTTTGGTACTCCAGAGTAACTAACCAGTTTTCAATAATATCCCCGCTCCACAAAAAAAAAATGGACTCACTTTAATACTCAGGTCAAAACAATGACCTAAGCAAGTAACAGGGCCTAAAATAGTCTGAGATCCTATCATGCAAATGTAGAATGCTAACTTTGCAGACTTAGAATGGGCCATGCAGGTGATTTCCTATCTTACAGAGCCAGACTCTGAAACAGCACAGCCTTGAGCAAAGGAAAGCCTGTAGTGGTTGGGGAACTGGGGTGGTGGCAGTAGATACACTATAACTTCATACCTTATTCTAAGAGTTACGACATTTCTTGATCTGCTTTTCATAATATGCATCTATGCTCAGGCTGGATTGCCGCAGGATTGTGTTATCTCTGATCGAGAGAATAAGAGAGGCGGAAAGAACCACGCAAGTTGTCCTCTGTGCAGCAAGCAGCCTAATCTATGTGCAACTAAGTCTTCCAATAATTTTGTGAGGTGTAAGGGTAGATCTGAAGATTTAATCAGTAGCAAATCATCCATAATAATCTATGATCCTTTTCTCCTATTTAAGGAAACTGAATTCAGTGAGGTAAAATAATTTATCAATGTCCTGACCCCGATTTGCTTTTATCACTACTCAAGCTAGCATACTTTACCCTAACTTTGCCCTTGGCTTGGAATGCTTTTTCTCAGCTTTTCAACCCTGTAAATTCTTACAAAACTGGAAACTTGAAACCTGGAACTAAACTTGAGCCTCTCTTGGTTGATATTTAGCATTTCATGGCCCAGCATGCCTTTTTCTACTTTTGTCAGAGTACTATCTCTTTCTTTGAGTTATTTCTGCATGTTACTGGAACTATACTGTGAGTGCTGGGAAGTCATAAAGAGAATACTTTTCATTCTACTGGCAGGGAGTTTTACATACAAAAAAGAGGTGAGAAAATGTTGAGGGGGAAATAAGAGAGCTAATGTTTTAGTTATGAATGACTGTGTTATAAGAGTTGCCTCTTTTCTCCTTTCTTTCCCTAGACAAGAGAGTTTATAAGCCATCATCTGAGAATAACTCTGAACACTGCACAAAGAGCATAATGCAGATGTGGGAAAAGATCCTGGCTTGTAGACATCATTCTAATTTGTACTAAACCAGCCTACAATCATATCAGCTTTCTGGGTGCTTACAAGTCACTGCTGATTCAGAGGAGATATAGTCAATCATGAGGTAGATTAGTTTAACTAATTACAATTCCCTCATCTTGTACTTGCTTAGTTTTTAAGCACCTATGCATGGACCTTTACATTTTTCTGGATTAAATTTTGTCTTGTTAAAAGAAAAATAGGAGGGAAATCAATGTTTAAAAAAAATCACTACCATTTATTGATTATAAAGTTGTAGACACTGTGCAGCTTATCTATATCACCTTATTTGATCTTCATGATGACCCTATACATTAGTATCATGTCTATTTGAAATATGAGGAATATGAGACTTGGGGACCATAAATTGCTTGCCCCCACTATCAGTGCTAGAAACAGACTGGCCCATCCAAGACTCATCCTCTTAACCACTGCACCAACTCACTTACGTGGGGCATGAGCATTGCTCAGCATGTTCTGACACTGCTCTGGACATGAGAGCAGACCTAGAAGGACATGCATCTATAACAGCCATGCCTAGCTCTAGAAATGATGATTTGCCACTCTTAGGAGATTTCAGTTAATTAAGGGTCTTGCCAGGACTTCAGAGCTCCTCTAATGCCAACTTAGTGTATAGATTTTTTTTGGCCTTGATCCCTACCTTATTTCCATGCCTCCAACTCAATATAAAGTAGAACTTAATCTAAAAATTTTAATATTTTCAGGACAAGACTCTCCTAAGAGCTGTTCTTTATGATGCACTAATAACAACTATTAAGATGCTATATGTTGTGAGCAACAATACTAAGTAACAGAATAAGTGAATTGTCAAACCACCAAGATATCTGAATGCAGCACTCTTGAAACTCTGAAACACCTTGAGCCATGATTCCAAGTGAACTTACTTTGAGACTAAAATACACTTCTATTCCAGCTGCCCTTCATAAGCTAGACCCTTAGATTTCTAAATCTTTCACTTCATTGGGCAGAGACAATTAATGCAAGTGTTAACACACATGGAGAGTTGGTATTTTATTGATAAAATAATTTAAAGTATTTTCCCAAAAAGAAATGAAAATATTGAATTCAACGAAGTCCCAATTTGTTTGGTTTAAAAAGATAATCAATTTACTAGACTACTAATTTCTTTTTTTTCATCCAACCCTTCACATTCTTTTTTTTTTTAACTTTTTTTTCCTTTTTTTATTTTAACATTTATCATTTTTTACATCCCTTCACATTCTTTACAGAGAAAACTAGTGGTCATTTTAATACTGACAGGACTAGAAGAGGGCTAAGGAACAAGTCACAACATCAAATTAACCACAACCACTTGCAGGACAAAAGTGGTTGTGTCCCTGTCCCCAGGTGTGTAAGTATGAGAACTAAGGAGGATAGAGACACACTGGGTGTTGGAGGATCAGCAAGGGAGGAGGGAAAGAAAGAAACAAAGTTTTTAAACCCTTCACTTAAAAATTTTACCAATAGGTGATTTAGTCTCCAGTGGTTGACCTTAAACTCATTTCGCAAAAAAACTGCGAGGTGGGTTGGGGGAAGAAGTAAGTTATGTGATTGTACAGCAGTGTCCCGTCTGCATTTTAGGTAACTGTTCAGAAATGTAGACCAAAAGGCTTTAATGAATGCAGAAGGTAGAATAACGCCTCTATTCCTGGTGGGGACATTCCTGTTACTTATTTTCCCACAATTTTACCAATGCAGACACCCGCCCCTGCTCCCTTGATTTTCCTACCTCTAATTCAACTTTACAAATGGCAAAACGCTCTCGTCTGCAGTTATTTCAGCCTGTTCTGCTGCACCTTGCGGCAGGGAAATTTTTCACCAGATCGCGCCCCGCACAAAGCTCCCCCTCCTCCCCAAAGCCCTCCAGCTGTCTCGGCAGCCAGGCCGGCCTTCGCCGGATCATTTCCCCGACGACTGAACTCAGGTAACTCAAGCAACTCCTGTCCCGTTCAAGTAGAACTCCGACTCCCAGAAAACTCTCTAGTGAATGGCAGGTCCCTAAATCGCCTGGCACACACTCCTCCCAGGACGACAGGGAGGACCACGAGACCCTCACCAGCCACCCCGGACCCGAAACGACAAGGGTGTCACATGCGCAGCTTCTATCACCACTGATGCGACATCTGCAGAAGACTTCAAGAGGACATTGTTCACACGCCAGAAGTTGGAGCAAAAAAAAAAAAAGGTTACAGCTGCTGAGCGCATTCGCCTCCCTCCCCGCCCTCTGGATCCACCGAGCCGCGCGCGGGAGGCACCTGCCCGGGCGGCCGAGACCCCCGCCGGGGGCCGCGAGCCCGAGCGCAGGGGCGCCGGCTTACCCGAGAAGCTGGGCGGCGGATCCGCATGGGCCGGGCAGGCTCACAGCCGGACGGAGGAACGGCCTGGCGACCCTTCTAGAAGGCCGGGACCCGCCTCGGGCCCGCCCCAAACCCCTCCAGACCCCAGCGCTCCCCGCCCCGCTCCCGCCCCGGCTCTGCTCCTCCCCTCCGCGCGCCGCCGGGTTCCCTCTGGCCGCCTCCGCCCCTGGCCGCCCCGGGCCTCACTCTCGGTTCCCTGCCCCGCGCCCTCCCTCTCCGGCTGTCAGAGGCGGCTGGAACTGGCCCGTCCCGCCCGCGGCCTTGCCCTTCAGGGCTGCCAAAAGAACTGAAGTGGGGAAGGAAGGGCCTGCTAATCCAGGTGACCTCGACCTGCGACCCCGACCCCGGCAGGACCCGGGAAGTCTAAGGGGTGAGAGGACGTTTTCCCCAAGGTTGCATCCTCCCAGCAGGGGGGTGTGTGATTCCAGGTTTCTAGAATGTTTGCAGAAGTGAACATTAAACCAGGCCCTAATTGGTTGAGTGGCCCAAGTGCCAGGACTGACTGGGTGGTTTGAAAAAACTGGGAGGGCAGTTTGTTTTCCTCAGGTTTCTCAGTTATTTTTACGCTCCAAACTCTGTGGACAACCTAATCGTGGAATTTAAGACTCCTGGATGCAGTGAGGAGAGACTTTGACCACCCCTTTTTCCCTGATACCCAGCTTCCCAAATACTAAGTGAGATGATTTGCCCTGGCTCAGGAGAGCCCAAGTTCTTAGTCTCCTGTGGAGTCAAACTTCACATATCCTGGATCGCCCTGTGTGACATCCTGACCAGGACACTCGGCTCACCATCACCATTCTGCGTGCCTGGTTAGTTTCTATTCTTGGTTCATCTACTAGCTCCCCTCCTGCAGGTTAGGTGTTCCTGCTCTTCAAGCTTAAGGAACTTTTCTTCCTCTGTCTTAACATATATCACAACTTACAGCAATTGTCTGTTGCACTGGCCACCCTGCTTGACTGTAAACTCAGTGAAGTCAGGGAACACCAGGCAAGAAGCAGATAATAAGTACTGTTGAATGATAACAGCTGTAAGGCACCCGCACCATAGTTGGGTTTTGTTTTGTTTTTTACTTTCTTCACTTATCCTTATCTCTGAAATCTGTAGGGTCATCTAATAAAGTTAATATTCTCATCCTGCCTCTATTCCCAAGGCTTCATTCTCACTTTTGGCAGAGCATGCTCCAGACTTTATTGAGGTGCAGGTGTGGAGAGAGCCTTAGACTTGGTTCCTCTTGTCTGAGCTCTGCCCTAATTAGTTTAGTGATCTAAGGACCTGCGGTCTCTGTATTTCAGCTCAGCAACCATGCTGTAGGGTCTATGAAAAGGAAAAGAAAGGGGGGGGGGGAAACAACAACAACTGGCAGGTTGAAGGAAGTGTTATAATATTAATTCATTGTTCGTTGACAATGTTAAACTTTACCCAGGTCCTGCAATCCTAGGAACATCGACAGTGAAGGAAACCATCCCACTCCTTTGTTCTGGAACACAGAAAGGCTTGCTGCAAGGAGTCATCCTTCCCAAATGATTTAAACAAGAAATCCCCACTCTTTGCATCATAATGACTAGCTGATCAGTTGTGCTCACCCACCAACCTGACAAAATACCTACTACTTTAACTTGAGCAAACTTTAGTTAGGCCTTGAACTTTGGCCTATCCTCAGCCTGGGGCCAGCACATAACCCTCCTTAACAGTCTACCTGGAGGTAGGCTAATCTCAAAATTTTCTCTTTTCTTCTGGAAGACAATGCCAATGTAGCTCACCCAACTTCCCCATGGCCTGCCTGTCCTGTTTACTTTCTCCGAGAACTTTACCACCTAATTTTGAAAGGCTTGCAGAGAACTTAGTGTCAGAGTTTTTTCCTTTCGTGATAGCCTCTTCATACCCTATTGCAATAGTTCTTTTCCTATGTTTGCAATAATCTTTGAGTCAAGTTTCTTAATCTTAGTCTAATTTGTTTTATGTATGACCTCAAAAATAATTTTTAATAATTGTTTATGGAGGTAGGGACCCAAAACCAAAAGTACCCCGTTTCAGATTCCTGTCTGTGAAATGGAGAAGTTGTATTAGATCAAGTTCTTTGGCACAAAACAAATGAATTCAGAAACAGAATTTCCAAAGATAAGTCAGACCATATAGACAGAAAGAGCAAGCTGGCAGTTGAGATCCAGTTTGGATGCTTGGAAGTGTTTTGTTTGCCTCTCTTGGTACTGGTGTTGCTGTTATTTTGAAAATTGAATTTGTCACTGAGGGGCTCACCACTCGTCATAGTCTTCACCACTTATATTGCCTCTTTGGTCACCAAGTACATTTAAGTTTGTGTCCTTAGAAAACTTTTGCACTCTCAGAAAAGTGCCTTGAATCACAAAATATCTTCTGTCTTACCTCCTACCACACCAATAGGGATAGCCAGGCAATGATGTCTGTTAACCTCTGTACTGTAGGATTCAGGTGTATGAACAAAAGGATAAATATATCACTTATTATAGTTATAATACTTTTCCTTTTCTTTGGTGATAAAATGTTATCCAGTGCATCTTATCTCCCCTTTCACTGCTGAAAGATTTTGTCTAGGTAAATAAAAATCTCTGGAGGATGTATGGCAATTTGGCTTCAAATATGAATAGATTCTATGACATAATATAAAAATGAATAAAAATAATGTCAATGGAAATTAGTTTTAGCCAATTCTGTGAAAAAAAATTGCTTGTGATAGTTTTAATACATGTCCAAAAACTGGGTGACACCTAATTCCCTAACTCTACTTAAGCACTGGCTTCTAGCAAATAGAACGTGGCAGAAATGATGGAGAATAACTATCAAATTTACTTTATAAAACAACATTGCCACTTCTATGTCATTCTCACTTTTTCTAGGATTATTCTCTCTGAAGGAAACCAGTTAACATGTTGTTAGCCATTCAAGCAGCTCTGTAGAGAGGCTCATGTAGTTAGGATCCGAGACCTCCTGTCATTAGCCATCAAAGAACTGAGACTGCCTCATGAGGATGCCATCTTAGAAAAGGACCCTCAGTCCTAGAGGACATTTGACTGCCACCTCATGAGAGAACTTACACCAGAATCACACAGTTCAGTCTCCCCTGAACCCCTGATCTACAGGTACTCTGCAGTGATAAATGTTTGTTATTTTTAAGCCACTAAATGTTGCAGTGATTTATATATAGTAGAAAAGTAATTAAGAACTCATTCAAGAACCTTCCCTGAGGAAAATGTGCTAATGATGATAATATTAATAATGTGAGGCATTTTTAGAGCTTTCTGCATTATAATGGCCTCACCTTTGTGGACTATCATTCTTTTCAATTATGCAGCGTTTGCCCTGTGTTCCTTTGTTTGGAGATTCTCCCCTCTCCTGTGAGATAGAACCTATGGCATCCAGGAGAAGCTATAAAAAGTACATTGCTGACAATTATTCCTCCAATACACATATGATACAGACACATGCTCTAGGCCGTGCCAGTCAGACAAAATGTATCTGGCTGGGGAAGTGGCTGCACTACAGCCACATCTGCAGAGTAATCATCCTCAGCAGAAGCATCAGTGCCTGCGCCCAGTGCTGGTGCAGAGATGCTTCCAGAGCACCAGGGATGCACTATGATTTTGTCATAATTTGTATAATATTCAAACTTAGGTTTCCTTTTCCTGAGAGAGATTCAATGTCCTTTTTAAATTTATTTTTTTTAATTTTTAGTTTTTTAATTTTATATATATTTTACATCATTTTTCATTTTTGTACAATGTGTGCATTTTCATCTTGGTTATAGTCCCTGTACAATTCCCAACACCCTTGTTTTGATCCTACTTCCTTCTCCACCCCCCACCCCGCCCCTAGTGTGTCTCTGGTTTGTATTTGCTTGTTGATTTTGATTTTTATTTAATGTCCTTTTATAAAATAGTTTTTTGCTTAGATTAGAAAGTATTGTTTTCTCTTGCACCCCACTAAAAATTGTTACTCATAGAGGCAGATAATGTCTCCATTTTGCAGAGGAGAACATTGAGGACCAAAGTTGTTAAATGATGCATCATGAGATACCGGAAGCAAGTGATAACATTGGAATACATAGACTAGTACAGATTGAACAAAATAAACAAAGATTGAAATGTAGCATTTTAAAAATAAAGGGTTTGGAACCTTAAAAGGACAAAATAATTATGTTTTTCTTTAAACCATTTGTAATGCTAGTTGTCTGCCCTCACCTACATATTAAGGGCCAGCATAGACATTGAATGCCCTACCTTTTCCAAACTTCCTTGATACTGCAGATACTACTTCTTGCAAATGCTTTTATCTGTTCATCCCTGCAAAACACCCTCTTAAATCATTAGGCCACTTCTTACTTCAAAACCCATAATTAGTGATGAGCCTTCTGAACCTTCAACAATTATTTTCTCCCACTCTCAATGTTCTGACCAGGTTCTGGCTCTTTTCTGTGGCTTACTAATCTTGTTTACCTACCTGAACAACCACACCCCATCCCAACAAAAGAAACAGGGAGACTACAGACTCTGCTCAACCAATGAGTGATGGGTATATTGAAAAATAAAGGACTAGGACAAAGTGTACTTATTGAATATGGACCCCATGCTTTAATGCCATTGTTGTAAGAATGCTGGGAAATGGTCTTTCTAATACTAGTGCTGAACTGGTTGGTGGTTGATTCTAAGAAAAAGAAAGAGTTGAAATTTAATGGCTTTGTCTAAATGAAAAGAAACAAATTTAGCAATAAAATTCAGTATGCAAGGTCCAAAGAGGAGAGTGAGAAATACAGTGGTTGAGGGTCCTAAGAAGGGCAGTATCCATGGGAGGGCGCACTGAAGATCCTCCCCTGAGGGAAGAGGCTTCTTTCCTAAGCCTGGTGTCTTTTTGAAGTTTTCTTATGTTGGATGTCACCTGTTCACTCTGTTTAACACAAAAACATTCCTCCTCTAGATAAAGGTGTGTTCCTTTTGGGTGACAGAAAATAGATAACTATTAGAAGTCTCCTGGTAGAATTTCACAAGGGATATTTGGTGGACAAGGAGAAAACTGTAGGTAGAAATTAGAGGAAGATGGAAAAATTAGTGTTGCAATCTAGTTTAGGATCTCACTTTCTGCAAGGCCATCACTTGGGCTGTGGTTAGCAGTTGTTTTTTGAAGAGTTGTTTCAGGTAGCCAGGCAACTGAGCCACAACATTCCTGTTTTTCAAGTAAGATGGTAGAATTATCTCTGGTGCACATTGGAGGGGATCCTACTACAGATTCAATGCCAATCAAATTTCTATCAGAAGTATTTATAAAAATTAACAACTGATTCTAAAATTATATGAAAAGGCAAAGAAACTAACGAGCCAACCATTTTGAAAAAGAAGAAAAAATTTGGAAAATTTACACTCTGATTTCAAAACTTACTATCAAATGACAGTAGCATAATCACTGCAGTGTTAGTGGTGAAAGGACAGACATACTTCAGTGAAATAAGATAGTTCAGAAACAGACTTGTACATATATGGTCAATTGATGTCTTTTAAAGACACAAAAGGCAACTGAATGGAGAAAGGCAATCCTCAACAAATGTTCTTGAACTTTGTCATCCATATGTTAAGTGAATGAATGAATGAATGAACTTCATCCCTGCCTTGCACCTTATAAAAAAGAAGTTTATTTAAAATGGATCTAAAATCTAAATGAAAAATATAAGATTAAAAATCTCCTTGAAGAAGCATAGAACCAAATTCTTTATGCTCTTGGGTTAGGCAAAGGTTTCTAGATATGACATCAGAAGTACGATCCATAAAATCAAGAATAGACACCACCAAAATGAAGGACTTCTATGAAAATCACAGTTAAGAAAAAGTAAAGAAAATGGGCAGCCTGGAAAATTATTTTGAAATTACATATTTGATAAAGTACTTGGATCCAGAATGTAAAATGAACACCCCAAATTAGTAATAATTAAATTAACAACTGAATAATGAACTGCCAAAATATTTGGTCATTTTACCAAAAGGAAAACAAAACAAAACAAAAGACAGATAGAAAAATGAACTAATAAAGCTTATGCTTAATATCATTTATTTAATAAATGGAAATTTAGCTATACCACTAACCACCTATTAAAATAACTAAAATAGGGCATCCCCTGGTGGTGCAGGCAGTTGAGCACAGCACTGCAAAGCTGTCAGAAGCCTCTGCAGTGCCAGTTCGATCCCAGCTGGCCTGTGAGGGTCCCGCAAGGCACAGCAGACCTCTCCTGTTGCACCTGCTGCTCCCCTCTGCAGTGTATTTCATCAGTCTGCCTGTTCTGTGTCCCGCTTTGTCTCTGATGAATCCTCTCACCCTCCCACGAATCTGGCCTGTACCCCAGTTCTTCTATAAATAAATAAGTAAATCTTTAAAAAAAATCTTAAAATAGCTAAAATAGTAAAAAAAAACTATCATTACCCAAATTGAAGTTATAGAGAACCTCAAAAACTATTAGCTTGATTGTAGGATTGGACAATGGTTCAGACACAATAAAAATGTGTTAGCAATTTCTTTCAAATTTATATATAATAACCTACAGTTATTTTCTGATCTAACAGTCCTCTTCCTTGGTATTTACTTAGTCAAATTAAATGCAAAAATCATACATGTAAGTGTTTATCTTTGTTTTATGTATAACCAGAAAGAATTCAAATGTCCTTCAGCTGGTAAATATACAAATGTTGATATATCCATATATTGGAATGCTGTATAGCAATAAAAGAAAATACAATAATATTGACATATGCAAAAATGTGGATAAATTTCAAGTGCATTATGCTAAATGAAATAAGTCAAATATTCTGTAACAGGATAGAATATATATTCATTGTCAGGGCAGGGGGTAAAATTTTGGAATAATGGAACTCGTCAATATCTTTCTTGAATGTGTTAGTAGATACAAAACTATACTATTTGCTATTTTATATAGAACTGTCATCCAAAAAGTATGAAATTTACTGTATGTAAATTTATATAAATAAGTAGGAACTGAAGAGTAATTCATTTAACCATGGAGAACTAAGTAGAGAGACTAGAATGTGTTTATCACCAGCATATTAACAATACTGACCAAAGAATGCAAAAACATGGCAGCATTGAGTAGGCAAAGGAAAATTTAAGGATTATTATGTCAGTACGATATTCCACAAAAAGAAAAAAAATAGGGGTCAGATGCCTCATTTGTGCAACCTTTTAAAAATTTATTTGAAATAACTTGCAAATGTGCCTTGGCAGATTATCCCAGAGTCGTCTTCACAGAAGAAACTTCCTTTACACAAAAGTTAAAAGTCAAGAAAAGAGCCAGAGATTTATGGTCTATGAATTCTGGATTATTGATTACAAACAGTACAATTTATTTATAACCTCAGAAAGATAATAATTATTATCAGTGAGGGAAAGTCCTCTGTAGGCTGTAAATTATATGCACATGTGAGATATGAGAATTATTAAAATAATTCTGTCCCTGTAGGTATATGTACAGACATATACCTACTTCTCTTCTTTCTTTCTCCTACCCTCTTTTCTCTGTCTCCATCATCCTGACTTGCAATTTAGTGATTAGATGGTAAACCTGGTGGCCAGCACTAGAACTGCAGACATAATGGCGAGAGGGAGGTAACTTGTTCTTCAATATAGGGTTCCTCTACTTCATTTTTAAAACTCTCTAAGGTCATGATGTTGTATATGAATTTTCACTGACAAGGAACTCTTCTAGCGTTGAGACATAGGGAACCTATAGGGACCTATCAGAAGGCTTGTTGGGGATCTTTGTTCTAAGCAATGAACAATCTTTCAGATTTCATAGATCAGTAAAATTTCAAAGAAAATGGGGGAGTATAAACATAAGATTGTTCTTTTTTATTTTTCCATGTAATAACATCTAAAAATAAAACAAAAATATCCTATCAAAGCAAAAAAAAAAAAAAGCTAGTTAGATTATTATGAAGTTATATAATGCCAAAAATAATAAGCAGATTTTAAAACCTCCCAGAGAGAAAAATAGAGAATGCCTACAAAAGTAGAAATGTAATTGTGTCAGTCTAGTCAAAAGCATACAGGATGTTTAAAAGGCACAGTGTATTAGGTCTTCACATTTTTGAAGATGAATGATTTCCAAATTAGAATTCTGTATCCAGCCAAATTATCAAACAAATATGAGACAGCATCATTCCTACAAGGACAAAAAGGTAAAACTTCCTGTATTTAGTTTTAGAGAGGTTACAGAGAGCATCTTTGCCAAACAAAGATGTTAATCCAGGAAGAGGAAAGCATGATAACCAGGAGTTATAGGAACGGAGAGTCAACAGAGAAAGGAGTAAAGGGAAACCCAGCACGAGACCTGTCGCCAAAGCTCAGAAAGTCATCAGTTCATCCTGGAGTAGAGAAAAGGGGTACAGAAAAGAGGCTCTAGAGGAGAAAAAATGAAGTAGAAGAATGAAGTGATATGTAGGACCATTTTGAAAATTATTTGTATACATTTGGTGAGACCAGTTGAATCCTGTGGTAGGTATAGGAGGTAAAAATTAAGCAAAGACAAGCCACATACAAGTACTTAACATAATTTAAAGTTAAAAGAAAAACTATCACAATGATAACCATAACAGCTAAAAGGTATGAGCAAAAAAAAAAAAAAAAAAAAGAAAAGAAAGTAAAAAGAAAACATAGATGAAATTTCCTTTACTTAAAATTTGCCAGAAGATTAACTGGACATTTCTTCTTCATTTGGACTTCCCAGACTCTTGGAACATTCTTCCTGTTTTAGCATCCCTGAAACAGAAGGCAACACTTTCTTGCCCAGCTAACCTGGAATCCCAGTTCATGTGCATGATCTAGATTCACCAATCAGATGTACCCACAGGAGATGTAGATTGTATCAATGAGACAGTGTAGCTGCCTTGAGGAATTCAACCACATGGGTGGGAAAGACCCTGCTCCTGGTGGCAGCAGTGAGGTCATGGGATGCAGTGGCAGCAAGAGCAGTGAGAGTTCTGCTGTGGCCACTGGCAGCGGCTCTCCTGACTCCACAGGACAGTTCTAAACCATTCCTTACTGGTTTCAGCAGGACTCGTACACACATTAATAAGTTATTTTACTGCTGAGATGTCTAGAGTGGGTTTTTGTCATTTACAACTAAATACAGCAACGGAAAATAAGATTATAGTCTTTAGTGTTGACATTTCACACACTTTCTTTCACTATATTATAATCTCCTTAACGAGGACTTTGCAATATGAGACTATGATAAAAGCTGATAATGGCAAAGGTTTGTAAAGATTGAAAAATGATCTTCTTGATCATGACATTTTAGCCAGGAAAGCAAAAATCTGGGTTCACTCAAAGTTGAGCATTGTATTATGACAGCTGGCTTCAAATACCAATCTTTTAGTTTAGTGTTCTTCACACCATTCCACATTGTCTCTGAAATTTAGATTATGCTGTAGTACATAGCTGTTAAATTACAATGTTGTACCCCTGATACTTTTTTTATTTATTTTATTTTTTGTACCCCTGATACTTACGCCATGTTAGCAATCTGTATTACCTCAATGACTATTTTTTAAAAAAATGTTTTAGATCCTGATTTTTTGAAAAACATTTGTGTTAAAAGATGAGAATTGAAGAGATAACCAAGTATGTGTGTGTGTGTGTGTCCTTTCCTGAACTGGTAATATGATTGAAGGTTAGGATCACTTTTAAAGAAGTTATAAGGCTGTGAAACTAGGAGCTTAAAACATGGTGGCAGATTCTTGATTATAGCAGTACCATTGAACAGCCATATAATAGAATATTTTAGGTGAAAAGTAACATTTAGACAGGTTATTTTTCTAGTACTTGATTTCAAGGTCAAATATATTTCTTCATGTTTTGAAAGTGCCTACAACTGAAAGCAAAATGAGATGGGACAAGTAAATGCATTTTTTATAAAATAGAATTCTGGATCTTAAAAAGCTAGCTATTTGAAGTTGTTACTGCAACAGTGACCAAACCTAGTTGCTTTCCACATTCTAAATGCTTCATGCTAGAGTAGAATAATTAATTACTTGAGACTGTTGTAAAATGAAAGATCCAGATGCAGTTTGAATCTTGCAATCTCCTTGGGAATTCTGCTCAGCTGTCTATGTAAATGACTGCAACATAGTGTACTTAATCATCAGCAAATAGAATTTTCCAGAAGAAAAACAGTCCCATAGATTTTAGCATACTGGGACCTGAAGAGAAGGTTAATTACCATAGTTTAATTATATTAACAGGTCAGAAAGGGTCAAGAATAGAGTCGTGTATAGTTAGTATCCTGGCTCTATATATGTTATCCTGAGAAAATCAATTCTAGAACTAGGACTGAACGCTAATTTATAACAGCAACAATATCTTAGATTTGGATAGTGCTTCTTCTGCAAAGTTTGATACATATTTTTAACTGATACAATGAAAGGAGAAGATGCACAAATAACAGAAAGGATGAGACATGAGATCATTTGCTTTTGACTGGGCATGACTTTTGGCAATTCTGAACAATGTCATTTTGAGGTGAACTCTTATTGTCATCCTAAGTAGTTGCTGCCTGTGGATTATCTTTCATAGCTTGGTCTTGTGAATTGAATCCAGTTCATTTCAGGGATAATATAAACTTCCCTAAGTTCTTAACACTCCATTCTCAGAAACAATGCAGGTCCCTTGCCACCTGCCAACTCTCACTTTAGTCTATCCCATTCATTCTTCTGCTCTACTCCACTCCCATCTTATGCCCTGTTTGCTTCAAAGTTTCTATTCCCATTATACTCCTTATTTTGTCATTATAGTCGCCTTGTTTTTCCTTTATAGCACATTTCAAAAT
Source organism: Talpa europaea (assembly GCF_964194135.1). Lineage (NCBI taxonomy): Eukaryota > Metazoa > Chordata > Mammalia > Eulipotyphla > Talpidae > Talpa > Talpa europaea. Next base: position 42,018,884 of record NC_140075.1, read on the forward strand.
TGTGTCTGTCCATTTGCTTATTTACTGTAATAAGTTCCACCATGACACACGGTACACGTATTTACTTTTTTTAAAAAAGATTTATTTATTCACGCATACAAGAACCGGGGTACAGGCCAGATGTGTGAGAGGGTGAGAGGATTCACCAGAGATAGAGCCAGGAACAGAACAGGCAGACTGACTGAAACACACTGCTGGAGGAGCAGCAGGTGAATCCGGAAAGGTCTGCCACACCATGTGGGTATCTCGCCGGCTGGCAGGGATCAAACCCGTGCTGCGGAGGCTGTGGACAGCTTCACAGCACTGCGCTCAACCCGGTACGCCACTGGGGAGACCCCTGTATTTACTTTTTTAACCACTAAATATTCAGTAATCCCCAAAATGCTTAGCACAGTGTAAAGCCTTAATAAAATTTGTTGACTAACATAATGAATAAGTACATTTTTGTTACCTTTTAACCATTTATATAAAAAATAAAGTTAGATCCTAATTTCCTATCTTGAAAAATAAATTCCAGATGAATTAAATACCTAAAAGGTAAAAAGTGAAGCTACAAAATTGTGTGTTACAGTTTAGTAAATATATTAAAAGTTTAGTGTGGTTAAAAAAAACCTTTATTTGTGGGCCTCCCCGGTGGCACAGTGGGTTGAGTGCAGTGCTGTAAAGCTGTCGGTAGCCTCTATAGCGTGGGTTTGATTCCCGGCTGGCCAGGGAGATACCCACATGACACGGCAGACTTCTCCTTTCTCGCCTTCTGTTCCCCTCAGCAGGGCTTTCGGTCCATCTGCCTGTTCTGCTCCCCGCTCTGTCTCTGGTGAATCCTCTCACCCTCCTGTGCCTCTGGCCTGTACCCCAGCATTGTATAAATAAATAAGAAATCTTAAAAATTTAAAAACCCTTTTATTTGTCATATTTTCCGTCTTCTGGTTTTCTGTGACATTTCAAAACTATAAGAAAATCAGTCTCATTATTTTGTAGTTGTAACTTTTGAGTGGGGAGAGAGTAGTTATATGGTTTATTCTGTCAAAAATGTACTTATTGGGGCCTCCTTTGTGGCACAAGGGGTTAAGACACAACCTATGAAGCTCACCGCAGCCACTACAGCATAAGTTCAATCCCTGGCCAGAGAGGTAACCCACATGGAGCAGCAGACCTCTCCTGACTCTTGCGCTACTCCCCTCAGCAGTGTATTTCAGTCATTCTGCCTGTTATGTTCCCAACTCTGTCTCTGGTGAATCCTTTCACCCCCTAAAACTCTACCTTGTACCCCAGTTCTTGTGTGTATAAATAAATCTTTAAAAAATGCAGTTATTAAATTTGATCTTTCACTTTATTTTCCTACTTCATCCAAATGACTTCTGTTAGATTTAGAAAATCAAACCTACTATCAAATGTATAAAATGTGCTGTTTTTAAGCATTGAAAGTAATATATGTGTCAATTTTGTTCAACATATCACATCTGCTGCTAGTGTACGATGTGCCACTTGCTGCGTTAGGGCCTGTGGGTTCAGGGGATATAAAATCAAATGAACAAAAACGTGATCCCTGCCTCACATGTACTCTGGTGGAGCAGACATGCAAGGAGGTGAATCCAATACAGTTGTCATAGTGATATAATAGGAGTCATGTGAATGTAACGAAAGGACACTTAACTTTAATATGGCTAGATAATCCTTCTGGAGGGTTGATATTCCAGATGAGAATTTAAGGGTAGCTGGTAATAATCAGCCAGTAATTAAGAAAGGAATTGGGAGAGGAAGAACAGAGATGGAAATCTAGACAAAGAACATCTGCAAAACTGAGGTTACACAAGGACGTGTTTCACAGTTTGGAGAAGCAAATAGATTAGTTTGGTAAGGCCATAGATAAACTTATCTGTCAATTAAGTAGAGATGGAAGGGATAAAAGAACAACGATGAAGATGAAGTAGATATTTTAAGTTCAAGGATTTTGGATTTTAAGGGAAACAAGTAACCATAGAAAGGTCTTAAAGAAGAGGTTTGGTAATCTCAAAATTGGGATTTTGAACAAATTATCAGCTTCTAAAACTGAGGGCTTCAGGGGGTCTCCCTGGTGACCTAGGGATTACATTGCAGTGATATCACCAGGGTGGCCTGATTTCAATCCCTAGCCAAGGAGCTAACCCACATATGGTGCAGTAGACCTCTGCTGGCTCCCTTAGCAGTGTATTTCAGTGTATCCACCTGTTCTGCCTCCCACTCTGTCTCTGCTGTATCCTCTCACTCCCCATACCTCTAATCTACATTCAGTGATTCAATGAAAAAATAAAAATAAAAATTGAAAAAAAATGAGGACTTCATAGTAATAACACTTATTAGATGCAGAGTATGTGGCCTGATTATCTTATTGAAATTCATCATGTTAACTAACCCCCATTGATATTTTAAACATATTTCTGGACATAGACCGAATTTGGCACAGATCCTATCCTCGTTTCTACACTCAGCTCTTGTCCTCAACCAGTACTCCAATTAGTGCTCATCCATACTGGGCAGAGATGTCATAGAAAGCATGAGGAAACATTAGTTCAAAGTATACAAAGGCAGCACTGAAGAATGATTTATTGCATTATTATACATGCCAAACAATTAAATCTTATCAACAATGCCACTTTTCTGGTCTTTGCTAAGCTTTTGTTTTGCAATAATCTACTGGATCAAATGGTGAAGGATATAGTGTTATTTGTAACTGAGTGAATGTTGAAGATGTAACTAACAGTGTTTTGAAAAATAATGTGCTTTCACAAATTTATGGATATAGATGGGCAAGTTTTTCTGCATGAGATACATGCAGTAATTAAAGAGGTGTTTTATGTTTTTTAATTAAGGTAACATTCAGAAGTATAGGATCACATTGAAGAGGTGCTTTTGAGAGCTGACCAAGGAATTATTTTGTGTAACAGTAAAACAATATTGACACTTCTGTATAAAACACTTCTGCATAAAGTGAAAGCACAAACCATACTCACTTGCTCCTTTGTAGGAACTGTCAAATTCTGCATTCTAATATACAAGTGAAAAGTCAATAAACCTCAATAAAAGTGAAACATTCTTCAGAAGAATGACTACTAAAAAAAGTAATGAATGTGTTAGTAGTTAAAGAATAAAAGGTTTTCTTAAGATGGAAGAGCTTTGTACTTATTTAAAGGAGATAGGTGGCAAGAGATTAAAGATACTTGAGAGGTGAAAAGACAGGAAATTTAATTCTGGAACAACATGGAAGAAAGAAAGAGAGATACGAGGCAAATGGATGCCTCTGTTTTCTAAAATAATTTGAGGCATTTTACAAAAAGGACACTGATGTTATGAAGTTAATAAACAGAAAATAAAAATAAGACTTAGAAAGGAGGGAAACCCCAAATATGGTGACCATAAGAACTAATATATTTAGAGTGATTGCACATCAGATTTGCTTGGTGGGCTGGGCAATGGGGAAATGTGGTATAAATTATCCTTTGCTATAAAACAAAGCACCTCAAAACAGTAACGTTGGAATTAACAATTATTTATTATTATCTCTTCTAGTTCAATGAGTTGCCTATTGTTCAGCCAGCAGGGAAGTTCTGGCTCTGTTTCTCGTGAAGGAGTGGTCAGTGATCGACTGGAATCATCTGAAAACACACTCACTCACTTGTGTGATGACTTTCAGGGAAGACTAAACAGCTGGATGGGAAGAGATGGGCATCTTTATTCTGTGTGTAGTCTCTACCATGAGAGTAGTTCCAATGGCACATGGGCCAAGAGAGGTAAGCAGAAGCTGTATTCTTTTGTGATCTAACCTTGAGAGTCACTCAACAATCACTTCCTCTGCAGTTCTTTCAAATCAAGTTTCAAAGGCTAACATATGTTCGAGGAAGGGGAATTAGATCTTCTTTTGTGTAGAGAGATTTCAAATCGTGTGTAACATGTTTTAAAGCTACCACCTTCTGTAGCAATTTTCTCATTGTCAAAATGTAGTGGTTTGTCCAAGCTTACTCCTTATGTTGTCAATCTTATTTTATTTTATTTTTTTTGCTGTTTTATTTTTTTTTTTATTTTTTTTTTATTTTATAAATTTTATTGTTATATTCCCCATACAATTGCAGCCCCCCATTCTGACCCCAATCCCTCCCCTCCCGCCCCGCCCCCCTAAAAGTGTCTCTGGTTCATAGTTTTTTGTTGATTTTGATTTTCACTTTCTTTTTTTTTTTTTTTTTTTTTTTTTTTTTTTTTTTTTTTTTTTCTTTTTTAAATAAATTTTATTGTTATATTCCCCATACAATTGCAGCCCCCCCCATTCTGACCCCAATCCCTCCCCTCCCGCCCCCCTAAAAGTGTCTCTGGTTCATAGTTTTTTGTTGATTTTGATTTTCACTATCTTATAGTTATTCATTTTCCTGGTCCCTTATTTAAGTTTTCTAGATTCCTGCTATGAGTGAGACCATCCGGTATTTTTCTTTTTCTTTTTGGCTTATTTCGCTGAGCATGATCCCTTCCAGCGCCATCCATGTTGCTGCAAATTGCATGTGTTTATCTTTTTTGAATGCTGAGTAATATTCCATGGTATATATGTACCACATCTTCTTGATCCAGTCATCTATTTTTGGGCATTTGGGTTGTTTCCAAAGCTTAGCTATTGTAAACAGTGCTGCTATAAACATAGGGGTGCAGGTGTTCTTTGGAATTGATGTTTCTGTGTCCTTTGGGTAAATACCTAGGAGTGGAATTGCTGGATCATATGGAAGCTCTATGTTTAGTAGATCCAGAAATCTCCACACAGCTTTCCACAGTGGTTGGACCAGTTTGCACTCCCACCAACAGTGCAGAAGAGTTCCTTTTTCTCCACACCCTCGCCAACATTTGTTGTTGCTAGTTTTTTTAATATGTGCCATTCTCACTGGTGTAAGATGGTATCTCATGGTAGTTTTGATTTGCATTTCCCTGATGACAAGTGATGTTGAACATTTTTTCATATGCCTGTTGGCCATTTGCATTTCCTCTTCAGAGAAGTTTCTTTTAAGCTCTTCTGCCCATTTTTTGACTGGATTATTTTCTTTGTTGTTGTTGAGTCTCATCAGCTCTTTGCAGATTTTTGTGATCAGTCCTTTATCATTAGTGTTGGGTGCAAAAATGTTCTCCCAGTTGGTGGGGTTTCTCTTTGTTTTTGTTATTGTCTCTTTTGCTGTGCAAAAGCTCTTTAATTTGATGTAGTCCCAGCTGTTTATCTTTGCCTTCACTATCACTGCTTTGGGTGATGTGTCTGTAAAGATGTCTTTGATGTGCAAATCACGTAGTGTTTTGCCTATATTTCCTTCTATATATTTTATGGTTTCAGGTCTTATGTCTAGTTCTTTAATCCATTTTGAGTTGATTTTTGTGTATGGTGTGAGGTGGTGGTCAAGCTTCATTCTTTTGCATGTAGCGACCCAGTTTTCCCAGCACCATTTATTGAACAAACTTTCTTTGCTCCAATGCATATTCTTTGCTCCTTTGTCAAAGATTAGTTGACCATAAATCTGTGGGTTTATTTCTGGATTTTCTATTCGATTCCATTGGTCTGTATGTCTGTTCTTGTTCCAATACCATGCAGTTTTGATGATTATGGCTTTGTAGTATAGTTTGAAGTCTGGGAGTGTAATGCCTCCATTCCCTTCTTTTTTTTTCAGGAGAGCTTTGGCTATTCGGGGTTTTTTGTGATTCCATATGAATTTCATCAATAATTGTTCTATTTCTTTGAAGAATGACATTGAAATTTTGATTGGAATAGCATTGAATCTGTATATTGCTTTTGGAAGGATGGCCATTTTAATAATGTTTATTCTTCCAATCCACGAGCAGGGGATGTCTCTCCATTTCTTTGTGTCCTCTTCTATTTCTTTTAACAGTGTTTTATAGTTTTCTTTGTATAGGTCCTTTACCTCTTTTGTTAGATTTATTCCCAAATATTTGATTTTTTTTGTTTCAATAACAAAAGGGATGGTCTTTTTGATTTCTTCTTCTTCAGATTTATTGTTTGTGTATAGGAAGGCTACTGACTTTTGCGTGTTGATTTTGTATCCTGCCACTTTACTGAACTGATTGATGAGTTGAATTAGCTTTTCTGTGGAGTTTTTGGGGTTCTCTATATATAATATCATATCGTCTGCAAATAGTGATAGTTTGACTTCTTCTTTTCCTATTTGGATTCCTTGGATGTCTTTCTCTTGTCTTATTGCCCTGGCTAGGACTTCCAGTATTATATTGAAAAGCAATGGTGAGAGTGGACATCCTTGTCTTGTTCCAGATCTTAATGGAATTGCTTTCAGCTTTTCACCATTGAGAATGATACTGGCTGTTGGCTTGTCATAGATGGCCTTTATGATGTTGAGGTATGTTCCTTGTATCCCAAGAATTTCAAGGGCTTTTATCATGAATGGGTGTTGCACTTTGTCGAAAGCTTTCTCAGCATCTATTGATATTATCATATGGTTTTTATATTTCTTTTTGTTGATGTGTTGGATAACGTTGATTGATTTTCGGATGTTAAACCATCCTTGTGCCCCTGGAATGAATCCAACTTGGTCGTGGTGAATTATCTTATGGATACATTGTTGGATTCTGATAGCTAAAATTTTATTGAGGATTTTTGCATCAGTGTTCATTAGGGAGATTGGCCTGTAGTTTTCCTTTTTTGTGTTGTCCTTGTTCGGTTTTGGTATTAGTGTAATGTTGGCTTCATAAAACGTGTTTGGTATTGTCCCTTCCTTCTCAATTTTTTGGAAGAGTTTGTGAAGGATAGGCACTAATTCGTCTCTGAATGTTTGGTAGAATTCATTTGTAAATCCATCAGGTCCTGGGCTTTTGTTTTTGGGGAGGTTTTTTATTACCATTTCAATTTCGCTAATTGTAATTGGTCTGTTTAGGTGTTCTATTTCTTCTTTATCTAGCTTTGGGTGATTGTAGAGTTGTAGGAATTTGTCCATCTCCTCTAGATTGTTAAACTTGTTTCCATATAACTGTTCATAGTAGTTACTGATTATTCTTTTGATTTCTGCTGTGTCCGTTGTGATTTCTCCTCTTTCATTGATGATCCTGTTTATTTGTGCTTTCTCCCTTTTTTCCTTTGTGAGCCTGGCTAGGGGTTTGTCTATTTTATTGATTTTTTCAAAGAACCAGCTCTTGGTTTCATTGATCTTTTGGATTGTTTTTTTAGTTTCAATTTCATTTATTTCTGCTTTGGTTTTTATTATTTCTTTTCTTCTACTGGTTTTGGGGTTTTTTTGTTGTTCTTTTTCTAGATCTTTGAGCTTCGAGATTAGGTTGTTTCTTTGCGTTCTTTCTTGTTTCTTGATGTGAGCTTCTATTGCTATATATTTTCCTCTTATTACTGCTTTTGCTGCATCCCATACATTTAGGATATTGGTGTCCTCCTTGTCGTTCAATTCAAAAAATTTTTTAATTTCTTCTTTGATCTCCTCATTAGTCCAATGGTCTTCCAGTAGTGTGGTTTTTAATCTCCATGAGGTAGGAAAGTTCCTTGCCTTCTTTTTATGGTTTATTTCTAGTTTGATGCCTTCATGGTCAGAAAAGATGGTTGATATGATTTCAATCTTGGTGTATCTGTTGATGTTTGTCTTGTGCCCCAGTATGTGATCGATCCTGGAGAATGATCCGTGTGCGCTTGAGAAAAATGTGTACTCCGTTTTTTTGGGGTTTAGTGTTCTATAGATGTCTGTTAAGCCCAATTGCTCTAGGTCCTTATTTAGAGCTTTAGTTTCTTTACTTATTTTTTGTCTTGTTGATCTATCCATTGTTGATAGTGGTGTGTTGAAGTCTCCCACTACGTATGTGTTTTCTCTGATGTCTGTTTTCAGAGAGGACAACAGTTGTCTGATATATTTTGGTGCTCCTTCGTTTGGTGAGTATATGTTAATGAGTGTTATTTCTTCTTGAAGTATTGTCCCCTTGATCATAATGTAGTGACCCTTGGGGTCTCTTTTTATCTTTTTGAGTTTGAAATCTGTTTTATCTGATATAAGTATAGCTGTTCCTGCTTTCTTTTTTGGTCCATTTGCTTGTAGGATTGTTTTCCATCCTTTAACTTTGAGCCTATTTTTATCTTTTGTAGCTAAATGTGTTTCCTGGAGACAGCAAAAGGTTGGGTTTTGTTTCTTAATCCAGGCTGCAACTCTGTGTCTTTTTATTGAAGAGTTTAGTCCATTTACATTCAGAGTTATTATTGATATGTTAACATCTGTATTTGCCATTGTGTTTGTCTTTCCTTTGATTTTATTTATTTATTCTTTTAATAACTTTTTTTTTTGGCCTTCTTTCATTGTTATTCGTCCCTCTGAGGTTCTGGCTTTAGGACTCCTTGTAGTATTTTTTGGAGTGGGGGTTTAGTTGCAATGAAATTCCGGAGTTTCTGTTTGTCTGGAAAGGTCCATATTCTTTCTTCAAAGAGGAAGGAGAGCTTTGCGGGATAGAGTATTCTTGGTTGGCATCTGTTTTCTTGGAGTCTGTTGACTATGTCCCTCCACTCTCTCCTTGCCCGTAGTGTTTCTTCGGAGAAGTCTGATGTCAGCCTGATTGGTTTTCCTTTGAATGTTATCTGTTTCTTCCCTCTTGCCAGCTTCATTATTTTTTCCTTGTCCTGGATTCTTGGGAGCTTTACTATTATGTGTCTTGCTGTATTTTTCCTTTCGTCGTGGAAGTTTGGTGTTCTTCTTGCTTCTTGTATATCAATTTTCAGCTCCTTCTTCACATTTGGGAAGTTCTCTTCAATTATCTCTTTGAATATTTTCTCTGTTCCTACATCTCTCTCCTCTCCTTCTGGTATTCCTATAACTCTTATATTTCCTTTCCTCATGGAGTCAGATAGTTCCCGAAGTCTTTCTTCGTTCTTTTTCCTTCGTACTTCTCTTTCCTTTTCTGTTTTGGTTCTTTTTATTTCTATGTCTTCAAGATTACTTATTCGTTCTTCCATTTCATCTATTCTGCTTTCATTGCTTTTCCCAGAATTCTTTAGTTCTTCCATTAATTCTTTGATCTCCTGCATTTCTTTTACTTCCCTCTTTAGGGACTCAATTTCTTTCTTCTGACCATTGTTTTCCCTCTCTAGGGACTCAATTGCATTCTTCTGATCGTTGATTATTTTTCCCTTATCATTGTTTTCCTTTATGACTTCTGTTAGTTTTTTAATCACGGCAATTTTAAATTCTCTTTCTGGAAGGCTCAGAAATTCTTCCAAGTTATTGTCTTTGCAATCTGGGGGCTGGCTTTCTTTTTGTGGTGTGCTTTTTCTCTGGAGAGTTGCTAGGTTGCGTGTGGTTCTTCTCTTCCCTACTGTCTGTTTTCTAATTTGCCGTATGCGTTGGGACACTGTGTAGTTGGGACTGGCCGGCATCTTGGGTGGGCTTCTCTGTTCCCCTCTGGTTCTTCCAGGAGTCATCTGTCAGTTTCAAGCAGTCTTTACTGGAGAAAGGTCCCTGTTCTAAAATGCCGATGTAGGGACACACTCCCCTGTGCGCCTGGTCTGCCCCGGCGGTGGGTTCCTGCTCCCCTCTGGGCTTGGACTGCAGGCCAGAGGGGGTCTGGCGTGGGCGAACTTCCCCCGCTCACCTCTGGCTCCTGAGGAAGCCTTCTGCAGGTAGTCTTTACTGAAGAAATGTCCCTGTTCTAAAATGGTGATGTGGGACACACTCCCTGCGTGTCTGGTCTCAGGCACACTCTTCTGCGCACCTGGTCTGCCCCGGCTGTGGGTGCTCGCTCTCCCTGTGGGCTCAGACTACTTGTTCGGAAGGGGCCCGGTGTGGGCAAACTCCCCAGCTGGCCACTAGCTCCTTCAGGAGCCTCTGCTGGCTTCAAGTCGCTAGGTGGTGCCAGAGATCTCTCCTAGAGCCCTTGGGGAGCTGATTTTCCACCCCGTGGGACAGGGAGCAGAGCGGGGATGGTAGGGTACACCTCAACGGCTTTGGGGTGCTGTGTCTGCCTTGTGCCCCACCGTCGTGGGGAACCCACGCCCCTAATTTCGTGCCCCGGGTCTCTGTTCCAAAGCCCTCAGTTCCAGGACGCGGGCTGTAGCCCAGATCAGTGGGGCGGGAATGGCGCCTTTTGAATCCTGCTCCCCTGCCTGGGCGCCTTGTTCCTGCTCACTCAGGATGGGCCTCCGCCGTCTCCCCCTAATTTCGTGCCCGGGTCTCAGTTCCAAAGCCCTCAATTCCAGGATGCGGGCTGTAGCCCAGATCAGTGGCGCGGGAATGGCGCCTTTTGAGTCCAGCTCCCTTGCCTGGGCGCCTTGTTCCTGCTCACTCAGGGAGGGCCTCCGCAGTCTTCCCCTAATTTCGTGCCCCGGGTCTCAGTTCCAAAGCCCTCAGTTCCAGGACGCAGGCTGTAGCCCAGATCAGTGGCGCGGGAATGGCGCCTTTTGAATCCAGCTCCCTTGCCTGGGCGCCTTGTTCCTGCTCACTCAGGGAGGGCCTCCGCAGTCTCCCCCTAATTTCGTGCCCCGGGTCTCAGTTCCAAAGCCCTCAGTTCCAGGACGCGGGCTGTAGCCCAGATCAGTGGCGCGGGAATGGCGCCTTTTGAATCCCGCTCCCCTGCCTGGGCGCCTTGTTCCTGCTCACTCAGGGAGGGCCTCCGCCGTCTCCCCCTAATTTCGTGCCCCGGGTCTCAGTTCCAAAGCCCTCAGTTCCAGGACGCGGGCTGTAGCCCAGATCAGTGGCGCGGGAATGGCGCCTTTTGAATCCAGCTCCCTTGCCTGGGCGCCTTGTTCCTGCTCACTCAGGGAGGGCCTCCGCAGTCTCCCCCTAATTTCGTGCCCCGGGTCTCAGTTCCAAAGCCCTCAGTTCCAGGACGCAGGCTGTAGCCCAGATCAGTGGCGCGGGAATGGCGCCTTTTGAATCCCGCTCCCCTGCCTGGGCGCCTTGTTCCTGCTCACTCAGGGAGGGCCTCCGCTGTCTCCCCGCAAGCCTAGGTCGCAGGCGCGGGGACCTGGGCAGCTGCGATCCGGTCCGGATCCGCGCCGCTTTCCGCACGCAAGCTTACCGGGTGGCCGGGGCTGTGTGCTGGTGCTGGTCTCCTCCTGGGGGGCGTGGCTCTCTTTAATGGCGGCTGGAGCTCACCTCCGCGGCGGATCCTGCAGGGTTCGCCTCTCCCGTTCACGGGGTGTGGTGGCTGCAATAGTTCCTTTCCACTCACAGTCCCACTTGCTGCGTCCGTTTTTCTTGTTGGCCGTTTTGGTTTGTTGTTTCCCTCCTTTCTGCCGGTCGGTCGGAGAGTGCCGACTTTGTGGGCGGGGGAGGGGAGCAGGGTTCTGCGCTTCCCTCCCTTCTCGTCCTCTTTTATGGCAACTTTCTTCTTCGGGCAGTTTGCTGGAGTCGTCCGTTTATCTTCCGTGTCCCAGTTCTCACTGGGACCTGCCGCTTTTCCTCCCTATTAACTTTTTTTAATGGGAGATCTTACTCGCAGCGTCTCCTCGCCGCCATGTTGCTCCGCCCCCTCCCGGTTATCGATTTTCACTTTCTTATAGTTATTCATTTCCCTGGTCCCTTATTTAAGTTTTCTAGATTCCTGCTATGAGTGAGACCATCCGGTATTTTTCTTTTTCTTTTTGGCTTATTTCGCTGAGCATGATCCCTTCCAGCGCCATCCATGTTGCAGCAAATTGCATGTGTTTATCTTTTTTGAATGCTGAGTAATATTCCATGGTATATATGTACCACATCTTCTTGATCCAGTCATCTCTTTTTGGGCATTTGGGTTGTTTCCAAAGCTTAGCTATTGTAAACAGTGCTGCTATAAACATAGGTGTGCAGGTGTTCTTTGGAATTGATGTTTCTGTGTCCTTTGGGTAAATACCTAGGAGTGGAATTGCTGGATCATATGGAAGCTCTATGTTTAGTAGGTCCAGAAATCTCCACACAGCTTTCCACAGTGGTTGGACCAGTTTGCACTCCCACCAACAGTGCAGAAGAGTTCCTTTTTCTCCACACCCTCGCCAACATTTGTTGTTGCTAGTTTTTTTAATATGTGCCATTCTCACTGGTGTAAGATGGTATCTCATGGTAGTTTTGATTTGCATTTCCCTGATGACAAGTGATGTTGAACATTTTTTCATATGCCTGTTGGCCATTTGCATTTCCTCTTCAGAGAAGTTTCTTTTAAGCTCTTCTGCCCATTTTTTGACTGGATTATTTTCTTTGTTGTTGTTGAGTCTCATCAGCTCTTTGCAGATTTTTGTGATCAGTCCTTTATCATTAGTGTTGGGTGCAAAAATGTTCTCCCAGTTGGTGGGGTTTCTCTTTGTTTTTGTTATTGTCTCTTTTGCTGTGCAGAAGCTCTTTAATTTGATGTAGTCCCAGCTGTTTATCTTTGCCTTCACTATCACTGCTTTGGGTGATGTGTCTGTAAAGATGTCTTTGATGTGCAAATCACGTAGTGTTTCGCCTATATTTCCTTCTATATATTTTATGGTTTCAGGTCTTATGTCTAGTTCTTTAATCCATTTTGAGTTGATTTTTGTGTATGGTGTGAGGTGGTGGTCAAGCTTCATTCTTTTGCATGTAGCGACCCAGTTTTCCCAGCACCATTTATTGAACAAACTTTCTTTGCTCCAATGCATATTCTTTGCTCCTTTGTCAAAGATTAGTTGACCATAAATCTGTGGGTTTATTTCTGGATTTTCTATTCGATTCCATTGGTCTGTATGTCTGTTCTTGTTCCAATACCATGCAGTTTTGATGATTATGGCTTTGTAGTATAGTTTGAAGTCTGGGAGTGTGATGCCTCCATTCCCTTCTTTTTTTTTCAGGAGAGCTTTGGCTATTCGGGGTTTTTTGTGATTCCATATGAATTTCATCAATAATTGTTCTATTTCTTTGAAGAATGGCATTGAAATTTTGATTGGAATAGCATTGAATCTGTATATTGCTTTTGGAAGGATGGCCATTTTAATAATGTTTATTCTTCCAATCCATGAGCAGGGGATGTCTCTCCATTTCTTTGTGTCTTCTTCTATTTCTTTTAACAGTGTTTTATAGTTTTCTTTGTATAGGTCCTTTACCTCTTTTGTTAGATTTATTCCCAAATATTTGATTTTTTTTGTTTCAATAACAAAAGGGATAGTCTTTTTGATTTCTTCTTCTTCAGATTTATTGTTTGTGTATAGGAAGGCTACTGACTTTTGCGTGTTGATTTTGTATCCTGCCACTTTACTGAACTGATTGATGAGTTGAATTAGCTTTTCTGTGGAGTTTTTGGGGTTCTCTATGTAAAATATCATATCGTCTGCAAATAGTGATAGTTTGACTTGTTCTTTTCCTATTTGGATTCCTTGGATGTCTTTCTCTTGTCTTATTGCCCTGGCTAGGACTTCCAGTATTATATTGAAAAGCAATGGTGAGAGTGGACATCCTTGTCTTGTTCCAGATCTTAATGGAATTGCTTTCAGGTTTTCACCATTGAGAATGATACTGGCTGTTGGCTTGTCATAGATGGCCTTTATGATGTTGAGGTATGTTCCTTGTATCCCAAGAATTTCAAGGGCTTTTATCATGAATGGGTGTTGCACTTTGTCGAAAGCTTTCTCAGCATCTATTGATATTATCATATGGTTTTTATATTTCTTTTTGTTGATGTGTTGGATAACGTTGATTGATTTTCAGATGTTAAACCATCCTTGTGCCCCTGGAATGAATCCAACTTGGTCGTGGTGAATTATCTTATGGATACATTGTTGGATTCTGATAGCTAAAATTTTATTGAGGATTTTTGCATCAGTGTTCATTAGGGAGATTGGCCTGTAGTTTTCCTTTTTTGTGTTGTCCTTGTTCGGTTTTGGTATTAGTGTAATGTTGGCTTCATAGAACGTGTTTGGTATTGTCCCTTCCTTCTCAATTTTTTGGAAGAGTTTGTGAAGGATAGGCACTAATTCGTCTCTGAATGTTTGGTAGAATTCATTTGTAAATCCATCAGGTCCTGGGCTTTTGTTTTTGGGGAGGTTTTTGATTACCATTTCAATTTCGCTAATTGTAATTGGTCTGTTTAGGTGTTCTATTTCTTCTTTATCTAGCTTTGGGTGATTGTAGAGTTGTAGGAATTTGTCCATCTCCTCTAGATTGTTAAACTTGTTTCCATATAACTGTTCATAGTAGTTACTGATTATTCTTTTGATTCCTGCTGTGTCCGTTGTGATTTCTCCTCTTTCATTGATGATCCTGTTTATTTGTGCTTTCTCCCTTTTTTCCTTTGTGAGCCTGGCTAGGGGTTTGTCTATTTTATTGATTTTTTCAAAGAACCAGCTCTTGGTTTTATTGATCTTTTGGATTGTTTTTTTAGTTTCAATTTCATTTATTTCTGCTTTGGTTTTTATTATTTCTTTTCTTCTACTGGTTTTGGGGTTTTTTTGTTGTTCTTTTTCTAGATCTTTGAGCTTCGAGATTAGGTTGTTTCTTTGCGTTCTTTCTTGTTTCTTGATGTGAGCTTCTATTGCTATATATTTTCCTCTTATTACTGCTTTTGCTGCATCCCATACATTTAGGATATTGGTGTCCTCCTTGTCGTTCAATTCAAAAAATTTTTTAATTTCTTCTTTGATCTCCTCATTAGTCCAATGGTCTTCCAGTAGTGTGGTTTTTAATCTCCATGAGGTAGGAAAGTTCCTTGCCTTCTTTTTATGGTTTATTTCTAGTTTGATGCCTTCATGGTCAGAAAAGATGGTTGATATGATTTCAATCTTGGTGTATCTGTTGATGTTTGTCTTGTGCCCCAGTATGTGATCGATCCTGGAGAATGATCCATGTGCGCTTGAGAAAAATGTGTACTCCATTTTTTTGGGGTTTAGTGTTCTATAGATGTCTGTTAAGCCCAATTGCTCTAGGTCCTTATTTAGAGCTTTGGTTTCTTTACTTATTTTTTGTCTTGTTGATCTATCCATTGTTGATAGTGGTGTGTTGAAGTCTCCCACTACGTATGTGTTTTCTCTGATGTCTGTTTTCAGAGAGGACAACAGTTGTCTGATATATTTTGGTGCTCCTTCGTTTGGTGAGTATATGTTAATGAGTGTTATTTCTTCTTGAAGTATTGTCCCCTTGATCATAATGTAGTGACCATTGGGGTCTCTTTTTATCTTTTTGAGTTTGAAATCTGTTTTATCTGATATAAGTATAGCTGTTCCTGCTTTCTTTTTTGGTCCATTTGCTTGTAGGATTGTTTTCCATCCTTTAACTTTGAGCCTATTTTTATCTTTTGTAGCTAAATGTGTTTCCTGGAGACAGCAAAAGGTTGGGTTTTGTTTCTTAATCCAGGCTGCAACTCTGTGTCTTTTTATTGAAGAGTTTAGTCCATTTACATTTAGAGTTAATATTGATATGTTAACATCTGTATTTGCCATTGTGTTTGTCTTTCCTTTGATTTTATTTATTTATTCTTTTAATAACTTTTTTTTTTTTTTTTTGGCCTTCTTTCATTGTTATTCGTCCCTCTGAGGTTCTGGCTTTAGGACTCCTTGTAGTATTTTTTGGAGTGGGGGTTTAGTTGCAATGAAATTCCGGAGTTTCTGTTTGTCTGGGAAGGTCCATATTCTTTCTTCAAAGAGGAAGGAGAGCTTTGCGGGATAGAGTATTCTTGGTTGGCATCTGTTTTCTTGGAGTCTGTTGACTATGTCCCTCCACTCTCTCCTTGCCCGTAGTGTTTCTTCGGAGAAGTCTGATGTCAGCCTGATTGGTTTTCCTTTGAATGTTACCTGTTTCTTCCCTCTTGCCAGCTTCATTATTTTTTCCTTGTCCTGGATTCTTGGGAGCTTTACTATTATGTGTCTTGCTGTATTTTTCCTTTCGTCGTGGAAGTTTGGTGTTCTTCTTGCTTCTTGTATATCAATTTTCAGCTCCTTCTTTACATTTGGGAAGTTCTCTTCAATTATCTCTTTGAATATTTTCTCTGTTCCTACATCTCTCTCCTCTCCTTCTGGTATTCCTATAACTCTTATATTTCCTTTCCTCATGGAGTCAGATAGTTCCCGAAGTCTTTCTTCGTTCTTTTTCCTTCGTACTTCTCTTTCCTTTTCTGTTTTGGTTCTTTTTATTTCTGTGTCTTCAAGATTACTTATTCGTTCTTCCATTTCATCTATTCTGCTTTCATTGCTTTTCCCAGAATTCTTTAGTTCTTCCATTAATTCTTTGATCTCCTGTATTTCTTTTACTTCCCTCTTTAGGGACTCAATTTCTTTCTTCTGACCATTGTTTTCCCTCTCTAGGGACTCAATTGCATTCTTCTGATCGTTGATTATTTTTCCCTTATCATTGTTTTCCTTTATGACTTCTGTCAGTTTTTTAATCACGGCAATTTTAAATTCTCTTTCTGGAAGGCTCAGAAATTCTTCCAAGTTATTGTCGTTGCAATCTGGGGGCTGGCTTTCTTTTTGTGGTGTGCTTTTTCTCTGGAGAGTTGCTAGGTTGCGTGTGGTTCTTCTCCTCCCTACTGTCTGTTTTCTAATTTGCTGTATGCGTTGGGACACTGTGTTGTTGGGACTGGCCGGCATCTTGGGTGGGCTTCTCTGTTCCCCTCTGGTTCTTCCAGGAGTCATCTGTCAGTTTCAAGCAGCCTTTACTGGAGAAAGGTCCCTGTTCTAAAATGCCGATGTGGGGACACACTCCCCTGTGCGCCTGGTCTGCCCCGGCGGTGGGTTCCTGCTCTCCTCTGGGCTTGGACTGCAGGCCAGAGGGGGTCTGGCGTGGGCGAACTTCCCCCGCTCACCTCTGGCTCCTGAGGAAGCCTTCTGCAGGTAGTCTTTACTGAAGAAATGTCCCTGTTCTAAAATGGTGATGTGGGACACACTCCCTGCGCTTCTGGTCTCAGGCACACTCTTCTGCGCGCCTGGTCTGCCCCGGCTGTGGGTGCTCGCTCTCCCTGTGGGCTCAGACTTCTTGTTCGGAAGGGGCCTGGTGTGGGCTAACTCCCCAGCTGGCCACTAGCTCCTTCAGTAGCCTGTGCTGGGGTCAAGTCACTAGGTGGCGCCAGAGATCTCTCCTAGAGCCCTTGGGGAGCTGATTTTCCACCCCGTGGGACAGGGAGCAGAGCGGGGATGGTAGGGTACACCTCAACGGCTTTGGGGTGCTGTGTCTGCCTTGTGCCCCACCGTTGTGGGGAACCCACGCCCCTAATTTCGTGCCCCGGGTCTCAGTTCCAAAGCCCTCAGTTCCAGGACGCGGGCTGTAGCCCAGATCAGTGGCGCGGGAATGGCGCCTTTTGAATCCCGCTCCCCTGCCTGGGCACCTTGTTCCTGCTCACTCAGGGAGGGCCTCCGCCGTCTCCCCGCAAGCCTAGGTCGCAGGCGCGGGGACCTGGGCAGCTGCAATCCGAGCGCCGCTTTTGGCAAGCTTACCGGGCGGCCGGGGCTGTGTGCTGGTGCTGGTCTCCTCCTGGGGGGCGGGGCTCTCTTTAATGGCGCCTGGAGCTCACCTCCGCGGCGGATCCTGCAGGGTTCGCCTCAGCTCCCGTTCACGGGGTGTGGTGGCTGAAATAGTTCCTTTCCACTCACAGTCCCACTTGCTGCGTCCGTTTTTCTTGTTGGGCGTTTTGGTTTGTTGTTTCCCTCCTCTCTGCCGGTCGGAGAGTGCCGCCTCTGTGGGCGGGGGAGGGGAGCAGGGTTCTGTGCTTCCCTCCCTTCTCGTCCTCTTTTATGGCAACTTTCTTCTTTGGGCAGTTTGCTGGAGTCGTCCGTTTATCTTCCGTGTCCCAGTTCTCACTGGGACCTGCCGCTTTTCCTCCCTATTAACTTTTTTTAATGGGAGATCTTACTCGCAGCGTCTCCTCGTCGCCATGTTGCTCCGCCCCCTCCCGTCAATCTTATTTTAGATGAGATAAGGGGAGGGATAGTTAATCATAAAAAAGGTGAAAAGAGGACATGGTTAAGGAGAAAGGTATGTGTTTGCACTACCTCCTTACGGGAACATATATCTTCGACATAGTTGAGTCTTGCTTCTCCAAGTGAGGCTTAGGATAATAACACCTGAGAAGTTGTTAGGCATCAGAATTCTGTTCTCTACCTCAGAATGGAAATTGCATCCTAACATTTTAACAAGATTACAGGAGTTCCCTGTGTGGAATAAAATTTGAAAAGCACTGTTTAAGAATTGTCAAAAAAACAGAATTGTCAAAAAAAACAGAATTGTCAAGTAGTAGGAAAGGGCAAATTATTGCTATGTACACAGAGGATGTTTCCTCATGGGACGATGGCAAAGTATGACTAAGAATAAGGAAATTACTACTAAATAGTAGAGGTCATCTGAGGTTGAGAATTCCATGCATTAATTGAACAGGATATTAGGATGGGTAATAGGCACTTAGGATGGATTGAAATAGGAATAAGATCTAACTGGATAATGATTAGAAAACATTGCAAATTGCTTGGAACAAGGAGCTTGGAGTAAAGAGCTGGCATTGCAGAAGTATCAACAATATTATTCAAATAAATGGTAAACAGAAAAGGAAAATGAGTTTTCAGACACATATAAATATTTATCTTGGTGTACTGGAATTAAGTTGTACAGAGATTTTAACTTTGCTTGTTTAACAGAAATAGCTGCAGTAGTGATATTTGTTACATGATAAACTTTTTTTTTTAAGATTTATTTATTTATTCATAAAAGAACAGAGGTGTAGGGCAGAGGTCCAGGGGGTGAGAGAATTAACCAGAGACAGAGTGGGGAGCAGAACAAGTGGATCTACTGAAATACACTGGTGAGGGGAGCAGTGGGCGAGACAAGAAAGGACTACTGTGCCATATATGGGTTAGCTCCCTGGCTGGGACTGATTTTAGGCCTCAGTATGTGATAGCACTGAGATAACCCTATGCCACCAGAGCATAGGCCCCTGATAAACTTTCTTTATGTAGTTAAGGGCAGATAAGCAACAGGGTGAAATCAAGTATTAGCAAATTTCAGTCCACTATCACTGTATGTGTGGTGTGTGGTTTGTATTAACAGTGTAGGTTGTGGTGTGTGGTTTGTATTTAACAGGGTAGGGCTTGGAGAGTATAAGGATCCCTGAAGAAATGGCTCATACCATTTCTGGGCCAGGACATATATAAAATATGTTTGTAATATCTTGTCATACCAAAGAACTGGAAAGCTATTAGACTCAACCAGGTTCATGTCAAATGAACACCAAAGCCAATTTGATGAAATTGCACCTGCCAAAGATGGGGTATTAGCCACACAAAGAATAATATTGATAATGGATTGAGACATCAAACATGTTAAAATCCATTTGTTCTTAATGATACTCACATACAAGAACTCTTAGTCACCTTTGGAAGATGCTATGCTTTATCCTGAAAATTGGTTAAGTGAAGTGCAGCAAGCAACATTTTTTATCATATTTCTTCTAAAATAGTACTTCAGGGTGCCAAATAGTTAGTTTGGGGAAGACCTTTTAAGAGAATATCAGTGAGTAAATATGGAAGCAAAGATAGAACTAAGATATTATCATTGAACACCTAATCAAATAATGAATTTAGGCCATAATCATCAATGGCTATTAAAATCATTAGGTGAATTGCTCATGGGGAGCTTTATAATGGTGTATCAGGCAGACAATAGCAAAGCTAGTGCCTGGTCCTAATGTCACAAAAAAAGAGAGAAATAACTAAGCATTATGTCCCTCTTAATGGAACTACACTACACTATAAAATAGTCATGCCATAAATCTGGAATGAATCTGAGAAAGCTTTAGATTTATAGAAGATAAAGGGACCAAAAAATGTGTGGAAAAAAAACCCATAGAGTGAATGTCAGCAAATTTTATAATGTGGGAATCCTTAAGATGATAACCCATTTCCTTTAACAAACAAATTGTAAGGAAAGAGAAACAATAAGAAAGAATTTATAGATTAAATGAGAGACTTTGGAATTCAGTTTTAATATGTAGAGTTAGGAAATCATCACTCCCATCCTATGACAAGAAAAATATGTTTTAAAAAACTGAAAATTAGGGTTTTTTTCTTAGACCCATTGGAAAACTGAGGTCACAGGGCAATTGTTTCCCCAAAATCCAGAGAATCATTTGAATTCAGAGGATCAGCTAAAATTTGTTTACACAGAAGAGAAACCACTGGGATCATAAACAGTTTGCAATACTTAGATGGTGATTTGCATGAATTCCTGGAGACTATTTTGAGAGTGGGAAACTAGCAGACATGTTAAGTATTATTGTAATATCTCTTTAGAGAATTCTTTAGTTTATCATTATGCAATGTCTTCTTTATTTTTGGTGATTTTTCTTGTTCTTAATCTGTTGTGTCTGAAATTAATATGACTACTCCAGCTTCCTTTTCATTAGTGTTATTTTGCTATGCCTTTTTACATCCTTTATTTTTTAACCTGTCTATATCTTTGTATTTTGGAGTTTCTTGTAGCTAACATATAGTTGAGTCTTGTGTTACTATCCACTTCGATAATTTCTGTCATTTAATAGGTGAATTTAGAACATTAACATTTAAAGTAACTGTTAAGAGTGTCAAATTCACACTTTTATGTTGTTAACTTTTCTACTCTTCAAATTTGGTCTTTTTTTACTTAAAAAAACCTTCTCATTCTGTCTTCTTTGATTTTAATTGAGTATTTAACATGATTTATTTTTTTTCTACTTTCAGCAAATTACAGTTCCCCCCCTTATTTTTGGCTGCCAAGAGTTTTCCATGTACATTTAAGATAATCTAAATTTTCTTTCAAATAACACATAACACTTCACGGGGTATTCCCAGTCCCTACCTCATTGCAACATTTCTGTCATGCATCTTCTCCACATGTCATCACTACCCAATACTGTTTCCAATATTATTTTAAGCAGCTAACTGTTCGATCAATTAGGAGTAATAAAAATAAGATTTTATTTTCCTTTCACGTATTCCTTCTCTCATGTTCCCTTTCTTTACATAGGTCTGAGTTTCTGACCTAATTATTTTTCTTTACTCTGAAGAACTTCTTTAACACTTCTTTTTTTTTTTTTTCAGCAACTTTATCTAAAACGTTTTTTATATAATACTTTTTTTCTTAGATCATTTGTTCATTTTTGGAAAATATACGATATCTCCTCCAGCTGTGGTTACCATAGTTCTCCCACCAGCACACCCGTGGACCTCCTGCATATCCCTTGCATTTTAGCACTTCCTACAGAGCAGGTCTGTTGTGGATGAAGTCCCTAAGTTTTTGTTTACTGAGAAAGTATGTATTTCTCATTCATTTTTGAAGGTTAAATTTGCTAAATATGGAATTTTAGGTTAGTGTTTCTTATTCATTCTACATCATTTTCTTTTTTCTTGTGAGGTTTCTGGTGGACGATTCATTTGCAGTTCTGATCATTGTTCCTTTAACTTGTTTGTGTAACCGTTGCTTTAACGACTAATTGTTTAGTGGATTGCTTCATTGTCTACCTTCTTGTGGTGACTTGTTTTCTATGATTAATTTTAGAAAATCTTCAACCATCATTTCTTTTTTTTTAATATTTATTTATTTCTACAAGAACTGGGGTATAGGCCAGGAGTGCAGGAGGGTGAGAGGATTCACCAGAGACAGGGCAGGGAGCAGAACAGGCAGACGACCAAAGACACTGCTGAGGGGAGCAGTGGGCAAGATGGGAGAGATCTGCCGTGCCATGTGGGTATCTCCCTGGCCGGCTGGGAATCAAACCTGCACTGCAGTGGCTACAGACAGATTCACAGAGCTGCGCTCAATCTCCTGTGCCATCAAGGAGGCCTCTCCACCATCATTTCTACAAGTATTTCTGCTTCTTTCTCTTCTTTTTGATCTAGAATTCCTTTTTATTTTCTTAGGGGTTTCTATCTCTCCATACACATCAACCATTATTTTCTTGCATGTTGCCTCTTTATCCACTGGAGTGCTTGCCATATTAACCATAGTTATTTGAAATTCCCTATTTGGTAATTCTAAAATCTTTATATATCTAGGCCTGGTTCTAACTCTTGCTTTGTTTCTTCAGAGTTTGTTTTTTTTTTTTTTTTTTTTTTTTTGCCTTTTAACATACCTTTTTAATTTCTTGTTAAAAGTAGACATGGTTTACCAAGTAATGAGAGATGAAATAAATAGGTCTTTAATGTGAGGTTTTATGTTGATTGAGGAAAGAGCGAGACTGTGTTTAAAGTTTGTTGTAGCTGTGGGTGCCAGAAGCTCTCATTTTTCTCTAGTATCCTTTGTTCTCCCCACCCTTGCTTTTGGGTAACTTCTTAAGCATTACATGAAAGAGGGATGCTAAAGTCAGCTAATATCCTTGTCTCCAGTTTGTATCAGACTCTGATAAAGTATTTTCCCCAGCTTTAATTGTGGAGGGATGGCCTTTGTCATGGAGTCCATTCTGGGAGTATTTCAAATGATTGCTTTTTTCCCCTGGGCATAATTCAAAAATGGATATTTTCTCTGCCCAGGTGGGCTTTTTTTTTTTTTTTTCATAGACCTTTATTTTTTTTTAAAGTTTTTTAATTAATTAATTTTTTTTATTTTTTTATTTATACAATCACTGGGTACAGTCAGAAGCACGGGAGGGTAAGAGAATTCACCAGAGCCAGAACGGGGAGCAGAACAGGCAGACTGAGGAAGTACACTGCTGAGGAGAGCAGTGGGCGTGGCATGAGAGGTTTGCGCGCCATGTGGGACCCTTGCTGGCCAGCCGGGGATAGAACCAGCGCTGCAGAGGCTGCGGGCAGCTTCACAGCCCAGCACTCAACCGCTGCGCCACTGGGGAGGACCCAGAGCTATTCTTTAGAAATTTAGTTTCTGCAGGTAAAACTAACAAAAGGATGGGTACACCTAAGTCTGGAACTCTCAATCTCAAACTAGTCAACATCCAGCCTCCAGAAATTTTGGACTTCTGCCTACAGAGCTGTGAGAGAATAAATTTATGTTGTTGTGAGCCATCAGCTTTGTAGTAATTTGTGACAGCCGCCTTGGAGAAATTTTACAGCCAATTGGAAGAACTCCCAGTGACTAAAATTAGAACAGTTTGAGTAACAAAATAAAATTAATAGAATTGCGTTTCAACCCAAAGAACAAAATATTATCCATGAATGAGTGAGTGCATAGTGATGTAAATAAATGGTTGAGTAAATATATAAATGGGGACAAAGATGCAAATCTCCTATAGAGATTTCCTGATAAATTTGTAGATACATTCCCAATGAGGTAGAGCATAACTCCCTACTCAGTAAGTGTGGGCTGTGCTTAGTGACTTCCTTCCAAAGAGTACAATATGGAAAGGAGGAAAAGAAAGTAACTTTATGAACACTATTATATCCAGCTGTTCAAGATCAACATTAACAGTCATGAATCATGTTAATAGTATATACTTTTGACATAATGAATAGGACCTTTTATCTCTGTCTTTCTCTGCAAAATCCATAACCCCTGTCTGATCAGACCAGAAAAATTCTGAGAGAAACATCCTACTATATTATCCTAACTGCTGATACTCCTAAAAATTAGCCAAGTAGGAAACAAGAAAAGTCTGAGAAATGAATACAGCCAAGAAGAGCCTTTTTGTTTACTATCTCTCTCTCTCTCTCTCTCTCTCTCTCTCTCTCTCTCTCTCTTATATCTTGATACAGTGTAAGATATCTCTTACTTAAAAAAAATTAAGTTTTCTGTTAATTGTACCATTTAGGTCATCTCTAAACGGACTTATCTTGATCCATTTTATCTTGAGTACATTATTTCTTTTTTCTTTGTCTACCAAGTTTTGATTGAATACCTGACATTATTAATGATATATAGTAAATACATGGAGAGTGACTTTTATTCTGGAAAAGTTAAATTAACTGGATCAGACTCCATACTCTGGTGGTCTGCAGGCAGAAGCTGACTTCTTCCTCAGATATATAGTTTCAACCTTCTGTTTTGTTTTACTAGTTTTTCTGGGGTCTTCCTTGTGAGTATTGTTTAGTGATCAGCCAACATTTCAGGTCAATATTGGTTCCATATTTTTAGTGTACATTTTTGATGTGACTAGTTCCTTTCAAACTCTCCTCTGTAGCTTTCTGACTGCTCTCCAAACCCTGAACTCTGGCCCCTTATGCTTTGAGCACTGAGGCTTTGGTATTCTGCTGACCTGAGCAGCTGCTGATTGGGGATTGTCCTCAGGCAAGAAACCACAAATTCCCCAATCTCACTAGGTGCAATTTCTGTTTACCTGAGTAGATTTCCTTCCAGTTTTGAGCTGATTTTGGTGGTTCTCCAGCATCTCCAAATGCATTTTCTTCTTAAATAATTTTGTTCAAATATTAAAATTTTAATCTGTGGCCAGTCTGGACTATCCAAGCTACTTCCTCAATATCAGATCTAAAAGTCAATGAACTCTTTTGGCAGCTCAGTGAAGTTTAGCCGAGTTTAAAATGAGACAAGTGTCTTATTTAGTCTCATTTTTATTTTATAAACATGTATTTACTGCTTATTAGGTATGAAAAACTATACTCAGTTCTTTGTAAAATCAGCTCATTTATTTCATGCAAACAATCCCTTTGGCAACTGCAATTACTATTTTTATTTACCAACAGAAAAACTGAAGAAAAGAGGTGAAGTTACTTGCCAGAGTTCACGTAGTCAGCAACTGGGCTAATTGCTGAATTCAGCTTAATATTTAGCTATGTTCTTTCTTCTTCCCTGTTTATGTAGATATTCTAAATGCCATTTATATATTATGGGGGTAAATAAAATATTTAAAACGCTGTACCAAGATAGCATTTTGGCTTTTTGGTACATCATTTCTCTTACCTCTGTGAAATGGTGTGGCAATACATTGAACTCTAACAATGTGCTGTAGAAAAATCCAAATACAAACATTCACCTATGTATTCTTCTTGGTCTCCTCTAGAGGGGAAAGTGTTATCAGACAGATTTGGTGAAAACAATTGGAAAAGAAACTCCAATGCAAAAAAAAAAAAAATTAAAAATGTATATGCTTATCTAGAACTTACAGAGAAAAGCATAATGAAGAAAATCTACATCACCTAAAATACCACTGTTGTAAATAGTTTTCATTCCTTTTGTCTGCTTCACACCTCAAACTCCTTCAGCGTAGAGGTAAAACTGCTTGTTTCCCAACCTCTCCTTTCAGCTGGAGTATGGCCACAGACTGAGGCCCTCTGCCCCAGGTTGGAATCTGAAATTACAGGAAAACAGCAAAAAAAAATTCACAAGGGGTAGGAGGTGCAAGCCAGAGAGTAGGCAGCACCTCTTACTTCTAAGGCAGCAATGTCAGTGCTAAGGGAGCATAGGTAAAGTTCCCCCACCTACCGCCCATTTTGACGGGGATGCAAGTATTTGATCTTTGATATCTTTCATCATATTGAAAGAGAGAGCTTTCAGACAATGACAGAGGCATTGGAAACTTTACCGATTTAGCTGGCCTTTTTAGTCCTTTGTAGACCACATTCTTAACATTTTGTGAACTATCTAAGATCTTTTTAAATAAATCTATTTTATGTGTAAAGCAACCAGAACCTTTTCCAAGTGCTTACAACCATGAATCTTGCCGGAAGCATCCCCTCCCAGAAACAATGATAGAGGGAGATATTTACAAGTAAAAATTTCTCCTGGAACTTCCAAGTTATATCCAAATCAGCCATCAGCTTTTCCTAAACCAGTCATACTAAATAACTTAAGTAAGGTTTCATGACATAACGAATATTTCCCCAGACTTTTTCCAGACTTCTCAGTCATCTAGGGATATTTGGGGTCTTTTGTTTGTATGTGTGTGTGTTATGCCGGAGATAGTACTTTTATTTTAGAGTTTATTAAAGAGCGTAGGATCCCTAGACCTCCTTGTTCCAGGGCTATTGTCTTGGTACCCAGAGTTCTTGCTGGTCAGCTAGGCATACAGTCAGGCAGGAAGCCTCTCACCTAGGACAAAAGTCCTGGTATGAGGAACATACTGGGAAATCAGTATCTGCTGAAAACAGGAGGCAGATATTATAATATGCTTTGACTAGCAGGAACAATGGAGCCTCCCCAGGCAGTAGCCCCTGGTCACCCCACTACCTAAACATCCCCAATAATGCATCCCCCATGCGTGTATACTCCCTACATACTTGCTCTACCTTTGTACTTGATTTTAATAAATATGAGACTTTGAATCAGGGGTCACATTACTGCCCATTGTAGCCCCTCTAGGCTTCTCATTACTCCAAACCCCCTTGGACTTTAAGTAATCATTCCCCCATCCTGTGCCACCCTCAATGCTTCCTTTCTGCGAGGTAGCTAAAGAGGAATAATTATATTCAGAATTCGTAGGAATACCAAATACTGTTTCATGACTGCTACTATGAATTTCTTCTCCTCTGACACAATTGGCAAAGATTGAGACCTCTCTGTTTCAGACTATTCACTTGGACCTTTTGTTGACAAACTGCTTTCCTGATTCCTGTTCCTGAATCTGGCTGTAGATGGATTTGGTAGATGTTGGTGATGAACTATATGCTTTACTGAAATTTCTCCTTTAAAAAAAGAAAATTCTCCTTCAACTTCTGGTTGTTTTCTTTGACTGTTTTATCTTGTGATGTAAGCTCACCCAATTTTTCATAAGCATTAGCTTTCCACAGATGTGTACTCATTTTATCAGTTCCACCGATAATATTCTTGCCGTCAAGTCCATATTACACAGATAATAAGTTGTATTATTTTTGTATGTTTGACTTCTCTGCTTGGACCTTTGTCCACAGTGAAGATTTGAATAAATTTATTAAAAATAGCAGGCACACTCCCCGGTGGCGCAGCGGTTGAGCGCTGGGTTGTGAAGCTGCCCGCGGCCTCTGCGGCGCCAGTTCGATCCCCGGCTGCTCCCCGGCCACCGGAGGAGGGTCCCACATGGCGCGCAGACCTCTCCTGCCGCCCGCTGCTCCCCTCAGCAGTGTACTTCGGTCCTTCTGCCTGCTCTGCTCCCCGCTCTGGCTCTGGTGAATTCTCTCACCCTCCCGCGCTTCTGACTGTACCCAATGCTTGTATAAACAAACAAACAAATAAATAAATAAATGAACATGCCTCTATAAAAAAAAAAATAGCAGGCACAGAGGCCTTCCATGTCAAGCACTACAGACACATGAGCCATGTATGCCATTACTGGAATGTCTAGTGTATGCATAGCAGAAATGTATGATCTTCATTTGCTGGTAAAGATGAATGCTTCCATAGGATTCCAATAGATTGTGTTCATTCTCATATATATGATTACTTTTTTTCAGAGGAGTAGCTTGCCTTATATAGTATGTAGTGCTATATTTCTGTCAGAAGTGTAACTACCCAAGTGAAATGTCTCCGTTGGGTCAAATTTAACACTATTTATACGTCAGATCCCCAAATGATTATCCCAAATGTCTACTTCTTATCCACAGATGAGAAAACAGCTACTTTCCAGTGATTCTCCATCCCTCTAGATAATCTTTCTTAATATTGCATATAGCAGTTCTTCCTCTTCTCTGTAGCCTGGTCCATCCATTTGCCACTACTTCACAGCTTTGTCAATGTCAACAGTAAATAAAGATTACTAGGGGAATTTGTTAAAAAAAAAAGAGATATCTGGACTCCAATACAAGTTCCTTGGATCTATTTTTCAAAGTTTCCCAAGTGATTTTGATTTGCATCATGGTTGATAACTTGGATCCTTTGGATCCATGTTATACTTTACAATAAAATGTGTCCCAAACTGAGCCAGTCTTCTTTGCATAAATATCTGCATCTTTTCTTGAACTTCCTGTTGTTTGTAAATGGAAACTTTTTGATAACTAGGTCTCTCTCTTTCCCATTCTACATTTAATTGACTACTGTATTATCTATGGTATAGCATGGATTTCAGCTGCTTTAGAAGTGGATTCTAATTTGACTGATGCATAGAATAGGGCTAGTTTTTTCCTTTCTTTCCTTATCTCCATGAAGTCTAATTGTTCAGTTGCCTGGCTTCTGTAGTGTTGAGGACACTGATGTTTGTAAGCTGTGAACTCTTTCCTGCTTGGAGTTCAGATTAGAAGTCAGATGGAGAGATAGATTGCAGACATGGAGAAAGTACACCCAGGAAGAATTCATTCTAAGCAGAGAACATCTCTAGTGTGGACCTTTCCACTCAGCAATCATGGACAGAGGGGCAGAGTGTTGCAAATATTCCAGGTAGTGATTGGTGTATAAACTCATTCAGTCCAGCTATCATGGTAGCCTGTGTGCTTCCTGGGGGAGATGGATGGGATGAGTCCTGAGGTCTCCACTAAACACTACCTCTCATCATGGCTCAATGTACCCTGCTTTGGATAACCCCAAATTAAATGCAGTAAGGGTGAGGAGTTGAGGGTGGACATTCCTCCCTAATTCAAAGCTAATTTCAAGCTTTCCTTGAAATTTGAGACTGAGCACACTGGTGGCCTGGAAAAATCAGCAGGTTTCTGGATTTCATAGCAGAAGATTCCAGTGGCAGGTGCCACCCTGAATTTGTTGTTGTCCTGTGACTACATGTAAGAAATTAATTTGAAACTCCTAGGAATATTTTAGAGAGACTGTACAGAGAAAGGAATGTCCTACTTGAGCAGGCAACATTTGGAATTATCAAAATTAGAACATGAGAGTAAGTATGACTCAGTCTGCCCTCACAGGGCTGCGAGATGTGGAGATACCCATCTTGCACAGATGTCTCTCAAATTTGTCCCCTCTCTCCTCTCCACACCCCTGACTGCTCTAGGCCTTCCTCATTTCTCACCTGGACTTCAATACCAGCTTCTTAGTCTGGATCCTTTGGTCTCTCTCTGTGTTCCAATGGATTCTCAGAAGGAGTGCCAGAATGAGTTCTAGGGCACCAGTCAGAGAATTTAACTCTTCTACTGAAAAATCGCAATGGTTTCCCATTTCTTTGAAAAAGTATCCAGTCTTTTATCTTGGGAGATTTCCTTCATGATTTGAATTCTTTCATCCTGCATAGACCTCTTGTCCAGTCTTCCTACTGCGAACCTAATACTCCAGTCACATTTAACTGTTGGCAGTTTCATGAACTGGTCATACATTTTAATTTTGTTCATTTCCATATATTTCTCATCTTTATATCCATAGTATTTATTACTATATCTGTGCATATGACAGGTACTTTATACATATTCATTGAATAAGTGAATAAACAGAATATGTTCTCTGAGGTTGAATTCAGAGAAATAAATTCAAGACTCAAGCATTTCCAAAAGGTGTTGAAATTCATTGTCATAATAATACAAATACCAATAATTATATTATTACTACTAATTGTAACAATAACTAACATTTAATGAACACTAGACATAAGATACATTGTAATATACCTTTAATATTCACCCCAATCCTGTAAGGTAGATAACTGTTATATCCATTTAGGAGAAAAGAAAGCTGCAGTACAGTTTGGTTTAGTAACTTGCTTAACCTGGTCAGGTTAGAGCCAAAAATTGAATGCAAGCAAACTAACACAGAACCACATGCTATACATACCACTTTGGCATTTAAACTATAGGTGGAGAACTTTTGTGGCATGAAAGTGAAGGTTGCTGGTTTTGTAGAATTTGAAGAATTACATTGTCAAGGTTTTAAGAAGAATATTAGGGCCTCCCACTGGTGCAGCGGTTGAGCGCTGGGTTGCAAAGCTGCCCGCAGCCTCTGCTGCGCCAGTTCGATCCCCAGCTGCTCCCCGGCCACTGGAGGAGGGTCCCACATGGCGTGCAGACCTCTCCTGCTGCCTGCTGCTCCCTCAGCAGTGTACTTCAGTCCTTCTGCCTGCTCTACTCTCTGCTCTGGCTCTGGTGAATTCTCTCACCCTCCCGTGCTTCTGACTGTACCCCAGTGCTTGTATAAATAAATAAACAAATAAATCTTTTTTAAAAAAGAATATTAACCTGTATTTTTTATTACTTGTTAATTGTCTACATTTCTCCACTAGAAGGAAAACACCATTAGAGGAGGAAAGTTATCTTGTTTTCCACATTGAATATCAAGTGCCTAGAACGTGGTTTACATATATCAATAGTAGGTTGCCGGAGTCCGGCTCCGACTGGGGCCGAGTTTCCATAAGGACGAGATGGCGCAGGTGAGGTGGAGGGATGAGGGGAGAGAGACATGAGGTAGATGAGATAGTGAGGAGACACTGACACTTGATCAGGGTGCAGACATCTCCCACTGATAGCCTCAGCGGGGCTTTGTATATACATCAGAAATTATTTGATCATTACATCATACAATCATGTGCTTTTACTTTTACATTATTTCAGAACTTATTAATGTTCATTAACAGTGCACAGTCCTTTTTTTTAATTTTCCTAGTCTATGGTTAACTTGGTCACTTGGTTACATTAACTTGGTTACATATTTTCCTAGGCAATGTATGTTCTTCAGAAAATAGAAACAGGTGCTATACGCAACGTGATTTATGCAGTCAAGCTCGGTAGCTAAAACAAGGCTAAGCAGGCATTGTAAAATCGAGGGCGGCTTCCTATTTTCTATATAGAACCAAGGGGTCCCGGTGCCATGGGAACAATATGTGGTGTGTTTCTTTCGGACCATTTGGCTTCCCGGGGTGCCTCAGGGCCTTCTCTAGTGGGGACTTTTACTGGGCTCAGTTCCATCAATTCTATCAAGTGTGGTTTGTTAGAAAACTCAATGTTACTCATGGTAACCGAATTACAAATTGGAGGATGTGGAGAAATATTGGAGACCGTTTCATTATCAATCATGTTGGAAGGTATATTTTTTCAAACTACTGAGGTGTGCATTACCAAAACTGACATTGATGCCAACAGTCATTGTGTTAGTCTAAAACTTATAGAAAATTTCCATGGTTTCAATAACTGCCACAAACAAATGAAAGGAAATAGCAGGAGCCAGCTATCGAGTTTTCTGACTTTTCAGAACTCTTCCCCATGGCCGGGCCTTTGTCAGATGGCATGAGTAGCATGGCCCGCGCCAGTAGGTGGTTTATAAATGTTTATGGAAGAAGTAAAGGAGAAAGGAATTACAAAGAAGTTTGGAAGTTACAAAAGATCTGTTTTGAGCATCCCCATGTCTTAGCAAATGTGTTTTAAGTTTCCTAAGTAGATGTAACTCTCTTTACTTTTCCTTCTAGGGAGGCACTGTGTATAATAGGTCTTTAATAAGCATGTATTGAAAAATTGAAGATCGTCAGAAAAATTAATGAAATACTTAGAAATGGGCACCCTTTCAGGTTATCTCTAATTTTCATTATTTTGGTTATTTTACAACTCATTAAGTTATAGAAAATCAATAGTAGTACAATAATGTCCATAGTATTACAAATGAGTTGTGTCTGGTGGGAGGCAATTGATTATTGACCCATTCCATTTTTTTGCTGGGTTCCTATCTTGACAAGTTCTGGAAATGAAAACGCCCCCTCTGTGCACACAGGATAGGGAGAGGCATAGGAGAAAGGCTGATCACTGCAGGTTGATATTCGGCACTTCAAATGAACAGGGAAACTTACCTGGGAGATTTTTGTCTTGGACAACAAGACAAGATTCCTCCCCCCCACACACACACCGCCACCAAATTTAAAAAAAATCTAAATAGAGGCTGTGTACAATCACATATGCAGTTCAGATAATCTCAACAGCACATTATATGTTACACATTACAACACATTTCCTTGAGGCTATATACGTGGGGCAGCTCCCAGGAATGGGAAACATACATTCCAAGAGTCAAGAATATCGTGCACATTCGAAGGGAAAGAAGTGAGGAGCCTCTGATTGTGTGAGTCTAACTCCAGGCTCAAATGGGTGGTCACATTCCCCCGATATTCTTTTCCATACACTGATCTGTGCATATATTCTTTGAATTTTTTTTGAACAGGCTATAAAACTGAACCCCTCATTAATTAGTTAAGTGAAATCTTTATCACAGGATGATTGCATATATCTATAATGAGTACTATCTTCTCACAAGACAAAAATGCAGATACTTTTCATTTACAGTCATGTCTCTCTTAGAAATGGGCTTTCATGGTATATGTGTTATTTTAACCTTCAGTCATTCTATTATGATGATCCGCCATGAGTAGTTTGTGTTTGAAGTTAAGGACTCTGTTTTCTGGTAAGTTGGGATACAACTTCCTTTTTAAGTTTCAACTCAGTAATTTCAAAGAAGTTGAAGTCAGGTAAAAATTAATATTGTTTGCTAGACATGACTGTCCACCAGATGTCAGCCTAACATCTTAGGAGCCACAGAGAACAAAAGAGCTAATCTTCCTTTCTTGGTAGTGCACATATAAACTAGTGATAATTTGTGTCATCATAGAGGGGCTGAGGCCGGCAGGATGAAACTTGCATTTCAAGTCTTCACATTTCTCCACATCCCTCCACATCCCTGCCTATTTGAAGATGCACTTTTCTGTCTGTCAGTTTTTTTGTTAATTATGATATAATTTTTTAAATATACTTTCTTGTAGATTTAAATTTTTTTCTAGTTTTATTGTTTAAAAGATTTATTTATTTATGCACACAAGAACTGAGGTACAGGCCAGAGGTACAGGGGTGAGAGGATTCACCAGAGACAGAGTGGGGAACAGAACAAGCAGATTGACTGAAATATACTGCTGAGGGGAGTAGTGGGCGAGTCAGCAGAGGTCTACTGAGCCATGTGGGTCACCTCCCTCGCTGAGGATCGAATTTGTGCTGCAGTGGGATTGAACTCGTACTGCAGTAGCTGCAGATAGCTTCATAGTGCTGTGTCTTATTTAACCCCTTGCACCACCAGGGAGGCCCCTATTTATTTCTAATTCTAAAACACTCTCAAATAAAACATGGACATTCACAAATAAACCTAAGTTATATGGCTACTTTCTGGATCTTGGAAAGGTTCTTAATTCTAGAGCAGCATCCATTCAGACATGATCAATGATGATGGTCTTTGATGGAGGATTATGACAGAGAACACTCTCATTGATCAAACTTTGGTCAGACGCCTCTGGACCATCTTTTTAGCTAGACCTTGTCCTTGGGCATTGTGTTTTGCCTATGTAGTCCAGTTGTAGCTGGACTCCTGCTAACCCGTTTAGTGAGAATCCCCTACCAATGATAGTTGCTCACCCTCATCTTCCTTCAATAAGAATTCTGATTAGTTGGTTTAGCAAAAGTCTCCTTACCCTTAATGTTTCTTCTTATTAATTTACTGTCTACTGACGCCTCACTCTATGCTGTCTACAAATCTCCCAGTTGTCTGTTATACTTGGAGTTGAACACACTCTCATTCCCCTATTGTGATCATCTTGACACCTATTGTAATAGTTTGAATGAAGTCTTCCATTTCAACACGTGATAATAAATTTTCTTTAACAATCATAGACGCAATTTTACAGTATAGTCAGAATACTGGGTCATCTTACAGATAAAGCAATATGTGATTTCCATTCATCAGTCTCTGTTATTATTGACAATATTTCTGTTGTCAAAAATTGGCATCTTTCATCCTGCTTCAATTTCTTTTGGAGGGTTCATCTATCGTAAGTTTTACATGACACTAAGCTATAATGAGAAACTAGGGTTGACTTTTTCCACCCGAGGTATTTCACCATCTTCCAAAATTTATGGTTATATATTTTAATTTTTACATGAAATTTCAAGGCAAATGATACCAAAAATAACTAAGTAATTCATGTGTTATTGAAGCTCATTCACTAGGAAAAAGAAAGCAAATGTGGATAGAAAACCAAAATTCCTGTGCCATCTAATACATAAAAGGTGTTTTATTTGTATGCTTTTTACATTGCCGCTCATTCTCTTCTCAGGTGTAATCCCCATAAATTTATCACCACCGAGATATCTGTGATATGTCACCATAGCCTCTTATGCTCTTCCCTCTCATGCTTTGGGTCCCCTCCATCTCCCTCCCCAACTGAATGTCTTTGTTTTATAGTTTGCCTGCTATTGTTGTCTCTTTTTTTTTTTTTTTCCTAATCCCTTGTTTGTTTTCTCTATGTTCCTCCTATAAGTGAAATCATCTGTTTTTTTTGTGGGTTTTTTTTGGGCTTATTTTGTTTTTGTTTTTGTTTTTGTTTTTTTTTCCTTGCTTATTTCACTGAGCATAATCCCCTCCAGCTCCATCCATGTTGCTGCATGTGGCATGAGATTATCTTTTCTGATAATTATCTTTTCTAACTGCTGAATAGTATTCTGTTGTGTATATATACCACATCTTCTTGAGCCACTCGTCTGTTTTTCAACATTTAGGTTGTTTCTGTATCTTAGCTATTGTAACTAGTGCTGCAGTAAACATAGGAGTGCAGGTTTCCTTTTGAATCAATGTTTTTTTTTGTGACCTTTAGGTAGATTATTAAAAGTGGAATTGCTGGGTCATTTTTAGTAATTTGAGAGTCCTCTACACAGCTTTCTCTAGTGGCTGGACCATTTTGCATTCCTACCAACAGTGTAAGAGACTTCCTCCTCATGAAAAGTATTTTAGATGTATGGCTTAGATCTCTTTAATTTTCTGAGGTTTGTTTTAAACTGATAGAAAACCTAACCCTGTGCATAATAAGGAATATCATCTCTTCTTACTAATGTGGCAGACAGTCCTGGGTGGTTTGTATTTCTTTTCATTAGCTCTGGCTCCATTTCCCTTAATTCTTGATCTCATTTGTTCCTTCTTTTCTATACTTGCTCTTTCCTAGGCTTGCTAAACACCCCATATACAACAGAAAATTTTCATCTACTTCCCTCAAAAGACAAGTCAGGGATTTATAAAGTTCAAGTGATTTGCTTAAGAAAACACAGTGATGATGCAGAGACATGCATTCAAGTTTTTTTTATTCCCAAATCATAGATATTTCTGTTCACTTTCTTTCTGAAATATTTGCCAACTATACATAGTGGGCAAGGAACTAATAAGGTAAAAATAGTTTTGAAAAAAAAATCTATAATGGTGAAAGTTTATATTTCTAAAAAAAATTATGTAGAGCAATAATTAATTTACCAGTTTCCAGAAAATTGAATTGTTTTCTTACTATAAATTATGTAAGAGTTAATTATATGTATGACTAACATTTAAACATGTGTAATACAGCTACGTAGTCCCTACTTCTCAAATACATTGAATTACTTCCCTCTACCTGTGACTATACTAACATGGACCACAAGGGGTCATTCTGACACAGAAATTATCTTCAAAGGTCTTAGAAACAAAGGGAGGTCACTTTCAAAATATAAAGATGCTCTATTTTGCATTCTTCAGTGCGGTGCGTGAAATCTGTGTTCACTCAGCCCTGGGTATCCATCTACATAGGGGAAGATTAAAATTGTTTATCAAAATAAAATTGCTTCAGTGCAAAGAGAAATATAACATGTGGCTTTTGATATTCAAAGTAGGGTTATTCCTAACAGATTCAATAAAAAAGGAAAACTCATTTAAAACAGCAACAAAGAAGACAATATACATAGAAATAAATCTAACAAGAATGTGCAAAACTCATATGAGGAAAACTTTACAACTATATTGAAAGACACAGTAGACCCAAACAAATTAGCAGATATCCCTGCTTTATGATTAGAGTGTATCAATGACATATAGATGTTAGTTCTTCCCAGGTTAACAAATTCATGTAAAGCATTTTTCATTAAGAATCATTGAAAAATTGCAATTGAAATACCAGAAGTATTTCTGGAGCAAGGCAGTTTGATTCCTTGAAGAATAGCTCTGAAAGCCCTGTTTTGTTTTGTTTTGTTTTTGAAAGAACAATGATGTTGTAAACCTGTGTTATCTCAATTGTTAAAAAAGAGGTTAAATTGTAATGGGTTAAAGATAGAAAAAAAAAAAAACACAGAGGGACTAAAACTACCAGATATTAAAACATACGATAGGGCCTCCCCTGGTGGCACAGCCTCTGCAGCGCCGGTTCATTCCCCAGCCGCCGGCAAGGGTCCCACAAAAAAAACAAAACAAAACAAAAACATAAAGTCCCTGTAATTTAAATATTATGGTATTGTCTAGTATTAGGCAGACTAATAGACAGAATTTCACATCACTCATACTGCTGCTGGTAATTCCAAAATGGTGGAACCCTTATGAAAAGGAATGTGCTAATATTCAATACCACCACGTATTCATGTATCCTTTTATACAGCAATCCTTATTCTAGGAAACTACCCTGAAAGCACATCTCTATTAATATAAAACAAAATATACATATGATTATTAATTCTAGCATTATTTATAAGTACAACAGATTGGAAATAATCTTAATGCCTGTCCGTAGGAGAATAACTGAATAAAGCTACAGTACATCCAGACAGTAGAGCTATTTGCAAATTATTTGCAAAAAATGAAATGAGAAGGATCATTATTGTTATTATAAAATGAGTTACATCTAGGATAGTTAGCATTAATAGGACCTCAGTACAATTCAATAATACATAGGTCTCTAGTTCTTTAGTTTGCCAGATTTTACTAGAATCTTGTCATATATGTCACGTGCACTTGGTAGCTCAGGATACCGAGATTCTTTTTTGATGAGACCCTTTGCTATAATAAATGAGATCCTTTGCTGTAATAGATATGAATTTCTTCACTGAAAATAATATGATTCCCTTTGAAAATATCTGCAAAACTTTATGAACCAGTATTTTATAAATTGCCTAGATATATAATGTTGAAAAGTCAGGCATGAATAAAGATCTTTTCAAAATAGAATATACACCAATGGATTTCAGCACAATAAAGTATGAAGATTTCAGTGATATGACTTCATATTTTACATTGCAACTAGTAAAAGACTGCCATATATTGAGTTTTATATAGTGTCAAAGGAGGATATATCCTAGTTATCTAAAAGGCTACTAAAAAAATGACTCATTTTTCAATTACATGTCTGTGTGAGGCCAGATTTTCTTTATATACCTCTATCAAAAAAGTATATTAAAACAGATTGTATTCAGAAGCAAATATGACAACTTAGTTGTCTTCTATTAATTCTGACATTGTTTCCAAATTACAAAACAATGTTATACTCTTTTTACTCATTTTTAGAAAATCTAAATAGTTTTCAGAACCTTTATTTTTAGATGTCAAAAAGTATTGGTTTACTGTCCTTATTTTAAAACAAAAGTAAATATTATAAAATTGTCATTTATTTACTAAGAAGATATATTTGTAGATATAGCCCATGTAAACAAAAGGTCTTGTGATCCTTACTTTTTTGGTGTGTGTGTGTGTGTATGTGTGTGTATGTGTGTGTGTGTGTATATATATATATATATATACATATATATATGTTAAAAAATAAGTAACATCATTGTTCATTTTTGTACAATGTATACTTTCTTCTCTCAGGTGTAATCCCCATAAAATTCCCATTACCAGTTCACCTGTGCACCATCACCATAGTTCCATGTGTGCTTCTCTCCCCTGTTTTGATCCTTACTTATTTTTAAGAATGTAGAGGATTCATGAGACCAAAAAGTTTGACAGTTGTTTCCCTAGCATATCATGAATCATATTATGATTTTTCCAAAGTAATGGATGGAAATGGATACTTAATTAGTCCCTTTATACCAGAGATTGTATATATTTCATTCTGTTTTATGCATTTTATCTTTTTTGAATTTTCATAATTGCACTATAAAGTTTACACTCATTTCATGATTGAGGAACACAAGATTTGAAATGTTGCAGTCCCCAAGATTGTACAAGTGACTGAGGAAAATTCAAATCCAGATTTGAAAGACTCCAAAGACCTTTCCAATCTTGCACTTAAATGTGTAGAGTTGTATGACTGTTATATGAGATGATGTAGTGTCACATACTTCTATTCACAATTCTAGAAAATGGAGCATTCTGAGTGACCATATTTCACGATTATCCTCTAGCTCCAAACATACATGTATTTTCAAATACAGCTTCATTCTTGATTTAAATACGAGTTCAACCTGAGTATATGCATTTTGGAATTAAGGAACCAGATAATACTTTTTTTTTTTATTTCTTCCATTGTTTCACTGTAACTTACAGGCAAAGAATTGAATTTGACCTGCCTTAGAATTAAATTTTCATTTTAGAAAAGCTTTCTGACTTTTACTAAGAATTGAAGCATTGCTGCTATGACCATTTACTTACACAGGAATAACTACAGATGCAAAAGTCTCTTCCCAGCTGGACTCTGAGCACTGGTGGACAGCAGCTCTCTCTTTCCCATTAGTTTGCCCATTGTCTCCTCAGCAACTGAAACACAGAAAGTACTCAGTACATATTTGTTTAGTTGTCAAATAAAATTGACTTCATTGGAAATGTACTTTTCCTCTAATCTAAAAGCCTTTCTTCTGCTATATGATTCATCAAATTATATAACATCCAGGTCACTTAGTGTATTATTTTGAAAAAAGAATGTGGCAGGATATCTGGTCAGAATGAGTGCACTGAAAATCCTTAATGTTTTCTTGTACATTATCCAGCTTCTCTGACATTTTTTTTTTCCTTTATCACTTTGTGGGAAACACTTTTCACGAGAAGTAGAATTTAAAAAAAAAAAACTTAATTACTGCAGATAGCTAATTTAAATGGCAAATGATATAGTCGGGGAAATATAATTAAAAAAAAGATTTTCTCCAAATGAAGAAATCCTCTTCACAGAAATAGTTGAAAAGAAAGGCACTTTATTATTGAATAAGCATGAAACAGAATGTGCTGAAAATCACAGGCAATTGACTAAAATATTGCAAAGATAGAAAGTTAATTCCCTCTTTTATATAGCCAGGCAGATCCAACCTGCTGCATCCATGGTCTGAAGATAAATAATAATTGGACTTGCCGACACTATTGGTCACACAGAGTTCATTCTAACCTTATTTTGGTAAATTGGATGAACATCCTTGCTATTTTATTAACTTCTCCTGAGGAAAACCACATGGTTTATATATTTATGACAGCAAGTAATTTTGCAACTTGGAGCCCAGGGAAGTAAAACTCCTATCCTCCCACAGAAATCTGGGAGACAGGGCATTGTATCCCTTGATGTGTACATTACAAAGAGATAGCTCCCAGTTTCTGAAGAAAAATGTCCTAGATCATGAAACTGACAAATGCTTATCGAGTCTTTGAGATGTACAGACATTTCAAAGAGAGTAGAGAGCACTTATAAGTTTTCTAAAGTAAATACTTAAAGAAAGAGGGAACATTCCTTTTATTTTCAGCGGAAAAATTTAGCCTCTTTAAATTTGTATCTGTCCTTACTGTATCTCTGCAAATGTTTATGGTAATTGAGTGGGTGTTCAAAGAGAGTAGGAGCACTATCCTCATCTCATCTCACTCATATCCTGCTTCTTAGTACCTATAGTTTGTCTTTTTCTCTTATTTCTGAAAGTTCAAATTGGCACTTGCTGGCCAAGCCATGACCTGAAGTGACTACTGCTCTGCAAGAGAAGACACTAAGTTTGTTCTTCAAGAACCTAGCATGCGGGGAGATCTGGGAATAGCTTGCTCAACCTCCTCCTTGGTCTCAGGTTCTCAAACCCCAAATTAACCTCTGGTTAATAAATAACAGGTAAATAAATAAAGGAGTTAAATGTCCCTTCAATCATTATCCAGATTATTTCCTTTCACAAAGGAAATAATTATTCTACAACAAAATTATTCTTTGTTGTAGTTTCTTTCAAAGGATTTTATTATATATAACACTGTTCACATATGGGTCAGTCGAAGTTATGGCTCAGAAAATCATTTGTGAAGGGGTCTGGAATAAGTTTCTTCCTTGGCCCCCATGATACTGCACTCTACTGTTTGTTTTTACACTTTTATGGCATCGCTGGCTACCACTTCTGTCTCCTTACAGGCGTCTCTTCCTCTGCTTGAATCCCAAATACAGCTTCTGAATGGAGTCAAGAGTTCTCTCTTTATTCATTGTTAACCGTAGGTGTTCCTTCTAGTCCCACAGATTTAATGCCATCTGATATGGATGAGTCTGGATCTATATCTCCAACTCCAAACTCTCTTTTCATCTATTTTATATCTCATAGCTTAGTTGAAAGCTCAACTAAACAGCTGATAAGAGACTCACACTGTGTAGAAACAGAACTCCTGATATCCACTAGTTCTATCCCTCCTCCATGCTTCTTAAGTCAAGAAATAACACCATTATTCATTCAATTGCACCATCAAAATGCAAAACAAAACAAAAACTAAGGAGTCATTTGTGATCCTTAATTATTTTTAAGAGTGTAGAGGATTCATGAGACCAAGAGTTTGAGAACTGCTTACCTAGCCTATCCTGAATTATACCAGGTTTTTCAAAAATAATGGAAGGAAATGGATACTCAATGATTCTCTACTTTATACCAGAGATTGTATAGATTTTGTCTTGTTTTGCACATGTGACTTTCATGGTCCACATCAACCCATCAACAATTTCTGTTGATTCTACTTCTAAAATATATTTTTCATATAAATGCTCTCAGTTTTTATAGCCACCATCCCAAATTACCACATTTTCTCCTGAAAGGGTGAGAAACTGCTTGTCAACCAGTGTCTATTTTTCTTTTCAACCTCTTCCCGCTGTACATTACCATGATCTTATTAGAAAGTGAATCTTATTACTTCTTTAATCTCATGATAAACTTTTAAGAACTTTCCATTGGACAGAAAATTAAAAAAATATTTATTGGGGGCCTCCCCTGGTGGCACAACGGTTGAGCGCTGGGCACAACGGTTGAGCCCACTGCTCCCCTCAGCAGTGTATTTCGTCGGTCTGCTTGTTCTGTTCCCCACTCTGGCTCTGATGAATTCTGTCACTCTCCCGTGCTTCTGACTGTATCCAGTGCTTGTATAAATAAATAAATCTTTAAAAAAAATCTGTATTGGTATGATTGTTATACTTTTTGTTCATATGCCCATAGATATTTAAAAATAGACAAAGTAAGAGTAAATATTGCAGAAAATTTCCTTGCATTTAAATATCAGCATTTTAAAATGAAAAAGGACATATAATTTTTTAAAATATATGGAACTAATTAACTCAGTACCACAAGCAAAATTATACCGTACAACCATCCCTTAGTGAAATGATAGGATTTTTTTCCAGTTAGAACATATTTTGGTAAATTAAATTTTTATAGTTAAAATAAGACAGGTTCAGGGTCCAATATTAGTTCCAGTTCTATTTTGAATGTAAGCACTTTTCCGCATAGCCAAATTTCAACTGAATTGGTTGTTCAGATATGCCTTAATAAGCATGGTGTAGAGAAAAACACTTAAGAATTATTATATATGGTTTCATTTATAATTTTATTTCATGGTTAAAAACCATTAATTTATAATTATACTTTTTATGGAACAAGGACTTCCAATCAATATCTGAGAGGAAGGAATCCATCTTAATTAAACAGAGTTTAATAGTTCAGAGCATAAAATTCTAGGTTGTAATTTGGGAACATTTTGTCCTATACCCATAGTTAAGTGAATATCAAGGATGCAATTTAATCATTTTGAGGAGATTAACAGCAAGAAAGAAAAAAAAAAAGCACTAGCTATTATTATGCACTTACAAATGTTACAATGTTTATGAGAATCTACAACATATGCCCGTTTATTTAACTATAATAAATGAGCCATGAATATAGAAAATAGCGAATGAAGGGATGAGTGATAACAGATAAGAGGCTTTCATCCAAGTAAAATAATATGTATGACTTTACAGTACTTAATAAACTTTTAATAAGTTAATGAGATGTACAAATTCCAACATATTCCTTTCTCTTAATTATCCTTTCTTAAGGGCCATATAACTATTAAGTTTTAATTTATTCATTATCTTGTTCAATATTTCTGTTAAGGGGTCCATATCTCTGAATATTATAGCATTCAAAAATTTATATTTTAAAAATGATTCATTTTAATGAGATATTTAAAAATTTAAAGAGTGATGAATTTAACAACTTTTTTTTCCCAAATCTCATACCTCATGGCTCTGTATCTTTTTTTTTTTTTAGTTTAATTCTGTGGAAATTTATGATTCAGACTGCAGATGCTGGCATTGCAGGCTAACTTTGAAAGAGATGGGTCATTCCATCAGAACATGGTTGCCTATTTTCTGGCAATGGTATTTTATACATGCAAGGCAGAGTTCTATGAATCAGATTATAATTGTAGGATGTATTTTGTGTATCACCTTGAATTTGCTATATCAATACTTTAATATTATTTTGTTTTTATGACAACAAAGAATATGGAGAATCTTAAAAATATTTTTTCTTTGTAATGGTAAAATATGCTTACCATGTAAAAAGGGAGAAAGACAAAAGAATAAAATACCCTTTGGCTGTTTATGTTGTGGTTTGGAGCATGGATTTTAGGGTGTGTTGACTAGGTTCAAATTCCAGCTATGCTATCAACTAACTTTTATGAACTTGGGATCATTACTTTGCTTGTCTGGGCCTCAGTTTCTTCATTTGTATAGCCAGATGATGCGTATAGTAACTATCCTCAGGGGTGTCTGTGAAATAAAATGGGTCATTCGAATGCACCATCTGACTTCTGGGAGTCTTCAGTAGGCATTAGTTAACATCATCCATGATGATGATGGTTGATGATTTACTACTATCCTCTTTTTCTTCACGTTTTTAATTTTTCTTTTAATAATAATATGTGTATGTGTACTTGTTTTCTTTTAAAATTAATTTAACAAGTTTATTTTTCACAGCAACAAAATGGTTACATACTCTATATTAAAATATAATGTGGACAGTACATTACTTTAAAAATATTGTTCTGGTCACGGAAGACATTTACAACAACTTTCCTAAAGTATCTTAGAACACTGATACAAGAACTGAGAATAACTGGATGGGAGCGTGTATGGACTGAGTTGTTGTCCTGACAAACATCTGTGGGAAATCATAATATGAATCTGAAAATTGGTTGCTTGTTTCAAAGGAAATTAGACATCCCATCCCACAAAGGGTGAATATAATAGGGTCCTTATGCTGACTGCCTCAGTGATAAATGTAAGTCTTGCAGTCAGTGTCTCTAAAGGAAACAGTCTCATTTACCATCATCACCAGTTGCTCTCTTTTAACCCAGGAGAGAGTTCCCAGAAGACTCCATGAACAGGAAAGAAGCTCTAACATTTAGTTGAGGGCCTCCCCGGTGGTGCAGCGGGTTGAGCTCAGTGCTCTGAAGCTGTCCGCAGCCTCTACAGTGTTGGTTTGATTCCCGGCTGGCCAGGGAGAAACCCACATGGCACGGCAGACCTCTCCTGACTCGCCCGCTCCTTCTGCCTGTTCTGCTCCCTTCCCTGTCTCAGGTGAATTCTCTCACCCTCCCGCACCTCTGACTTGTACCCCAGTGCTTGTATAAATAAATAAATCTTAAAAAAAAAAGTTAAAAATATTTAGTCAAACAGAAATATAAGAAAGAGCCTGGTTGGGTCAGTTTGGGTTGCTGAAACAAAAGGTCAGAGCTTGGATAGATTAAACAACAGAAATTTATTTCTCATAGTTTTGGGAAATCCATGATCAAGGTGCTGGCTGATTAGGTTTCTGGTGAGGGCTTTCTTCCTGGCTTGTGCATTGCTGTGTCCTCATACAGAAGAGAGAGGGAGAGAGAAGAGAGATTTTTTTAAAAAGCCACATTCCTGTCTGATTAGGGTTTGAGTCTCATTAAGTTATTTAACCCAGTTACCTCCTAAAGACATTAGTTATAGTGGTTTTAGGGCTTCAACATAAAAGTTTTGCCAGGACAATCCAGGCCACAGCAACTCCCATGTCTTGCAAAAGTGAAGTGGAATTCAGTAAATACCAATTCTATCATCTGAGTGAGTGCATTCTCCTTACCTTATTTTGGGATGAAAAAGGTACTTTTTTTTGTTTTTAAGATTTATTTATTTACAAGCACTGGGTACAGTCAGAAGCGCGGGAGGGTGAGAGAATTCACTAGAGCCAGAGCGGGGAACAGAACAGGCAGACTGACAATACGCTGCTGAGGGGAGCAGCGGGCGGCAGGAGAGGTCTGTTGCACCATGTGGGACCCTCGCCAGTGGCCGGGGATCAAACCGGTGTTGCAGAGGCTGCGGGCAGCCTCGTAGCCCAGCGCTCAACCGCTGCGCCACCAGGGGAGGCCCGAAAAAGGTACTTCTTCATTTTAACACAGCATCATTATGAAAACACTGTTAGTATACCAGAAACTATGGGTCCTGACGCCTGAATTCTGTTCTACAGACACTCTGTTACCTCCATATCTAAAATCATCCTGAGTCTTTAGATACTTTTTCCTTATCCACTTGGCCAAATTTATCTCTCATCATACTCCAGTGTGAATGACTCACTCTATTTCAATTGTTCAACCTACAAATGCTTTTGAGTGCTTAGCATATGCTGGGTATGTAGTAGGCTTCGTGGATACAGAGACAATCAAAATAAAGTCTCTGCGTCTATGGATTTTAAAGCCAGTAGGGGATTCAAACA
The DNA here is from genome assembly GCF_964194135.1 of Talpa europaea. Classification (NCBI taxonomy): domain Eukaryota; kingdom Metazoa; phylum Chordata; class Mammalia; order Eulipotyphla; family Talpidae; genus Talpa; species Talpa europaea. The sequence goes on from NC_140075.1 coordinate 42,063,309, forward strand.
ATAAACAAAATTACATGTTGTCAGTTATAAACCTTTATTGTAAAGTATTAATAAGAAGGACAGGAGGAAAAAGAGCAATTAACTAAATACATGTGCTATTTTGGATAGGGTCATTAAGAAAATTTTCTTAGGCGGGGACACTTGAATAAGAACTACAATAATTGAAAGAGGGATTTGTGTGACTATTATGGGAATTCTAGAAAGAGCTCAAAGTGCAGTATTTTTAAAGTGAGTATGTGGATATTTGTGAAATGGCATGACAACCAGAGTAGATGGGTGGAATAAACTAGGTAAAAAAATGGTGGAAAATGTAATTGAAAGAGAGTCAGGTATCATATCCTGCAAAGCCTGGGAGTGTGGTAAACCTTTGAGTTTTCTATCAAGTAGAAATCCTTTAGGGAGGTGTGGCAGGGCAGGGTGGAAGAGTTGCTGGCTGTGTTGATAATTAATAGATAGTTGCACTCAAAATTGGAGGTAGGCTATTGAGTGATCCAGTTTAAAAGACCCCTCTCTGCCTCACTGTTGTGCTTCACATGCATTTCTGCTTCGTCACCTTTGTTCTGCTCCCCTTACTCAGCCTTGTTCCATCCTCTCTCCACTTATTCAAGCCTTTGCAATCCAACTCATTTAATTGACTGGTTTCATTCACGTCTAGCATAGTTTACACTGGAAAAACACTGAAAATATAATTTCAATGGATGGATTCTGCCATCTAACTCCATTATTTTGAGAATTATTTCCTAAATTTTTATGATTCTATTTTAGTAAATTAACACGTTGCTAACCTAGAGATCTCTGACTCTAGATTCTTAGCTAAATATCGAGAGACTGCAGAAGAGAATCTGGAGGAATATACCTCCGGGCTGCCAGAAAAGATGCCCCAAGTCCATTCCCTAAAGTCCATGGTGTTTTCTTCTTACAGCCTCATTTCCATGAATGGCCATTAGAAGAGGTAGGTGATAGACATTGGTGGGTTCGTTGCGACAGGAAGTTTCCCACCTTTCTTGTTTCCAGGGAGCTTACTTATTATACCACTGAATGTGAGGAAGAATTTGTTTTTCTGCAACTAATAGGACTACTTAACTCCCTTAGCTTGATAAAGGGTGAAGTTGGTTCCACAACATCTAAACTGTTCCATCAGCAGGAGTTATTGGGGACATCTGAAGGTATAGTCTCGAGCAAATATTCTGATCAGAGGAAGCAAGGATATATCTGACATTTTTCAAAGCTTAGTAGTCAGGTCTTTGGAGGGCTGTAGTTCACAAATTAGAAAGTATTTCTAACTCTTAAGCTTTCTGTTATTCTCCTCCACTGCTATTTCTTTCCACCGCCCACCTTCTTTTCTATCTCCCTATCGGGGGAAAGAAAGGGGAGGTCTTTTGCATATCATCCTAGTTAATCAGTCTATTCTTTAAGCGCCTCAGAGAAATTTCTGAGAGTAATGAAATGATAGAGCAAAATGGGTAACAGTGTCTCAGGAATGCCTTCTACTGCATTACTTTTTAGAATGGTGAGTGCATAATGCATGCATTTAAATTTAGTATCTGTTTTTATGTTGCAAACTTGGCACCTGAATTAATAAAGATTAATAAGCTGGTCCTGCAAATAATGAGCAGTATATAAACATCGGTCATAAGGTTCACAAGGAATGCCTGTTGAATTGAATTCAATTTTAGTAATAACCTGTCCCATTAAATGAATGACACAAGTTCTGAGGAAGGCAGCTTGTGCATCAGCTCATGGTTATGACAGCTGTGAGGAGATAGGAAGCTCCCTATGAACTGCTTAAGGAGAGCAAAATAGATATTTTACTCAGGTTTCCAATAAACAACTAGACTCTTAACAGCTCTGGCTTTAAGCCAGTTATAACTTGTAAGTGTGTGTATATCTATATATATACTTTGAAAGTATATAACTTGAAAATATGAGGCATACTTTCTAAAAGTCTCAAGCTTATTTTAAAATGTCCCTTTTCTCTCTAATAATGCATCTTGAACATTCTCCCATATCTCATATTTCATAATTTTTAATGATTTCATAGTATTCCATCACATAGATAGGTCATAATTGACTTAACCATTTTCTTATTGGTGATGCTTAAATGGTTTCCAATTTGTCATCTGCAAAACTCTTTAAAAGTCTTACCTTAGATTTTGACAAGTGAGACCCCTGACCCTTGGATTTCCCAGGAGCTCTGATTTCCATGAAGCTAGTTGGAGGGTTGAGGTGTTCTGCTAATTAATTAGGAACCTACAAGCTTCTGCTTGTTCTCTACCCCAGACTTTTGGGGCAACTCGATCAACTCCTGGTCTGCTGGAGCAGTTAAGAAGGTGTAAAGGAATTTTATTACTGCTAATAGTGGAAATGAATTGAAGGGTGTGGGAAAGGAGAATGCACATGGGAGGAGGAGAGAAAACCCACACAGAACATAATCAAAAGAGAAGTGCTGTAGTTAGGGTATAGTCAGCAGTCAGGTTTGGAACATACCACCCAACTCCCTGTATCTGATCCCAGATGATCTGCGGTTCACCCTGGAATTTCTTCAGTGGTTGGCAGGAACTTCTACTCTGATTTGCTCCATCACATAAAGCTTGTTGGTGAGGTGACACTAGGCTCATTCTTCAAGCTCTTCTGTCTTAGCCTTTTGGCTTCAAAGTCTGCATTTTCAGCAGTTGGTTGATTCCTAGCTGAGCCAAGATCTGGTCTGGGAATGAAGCCAGAACACGGGCAACCAAAAGGCAAAAATTGGCTGTGAAATTAACGCTAGTACATCCTCAGGAACTCTAGGATGATAGCAGTGTTCTGGAGATGCTTTGTTTATTTTAGGCCTTATGTTTCTGGTCTATACATATTTTGTATTTGTATTGTATACATGTATATAATGCAATTGTGAACATATGTTGGGGATAGTTGCTATGAACATCAGTTTGGATTGCAAAATTACATAGAGAGGAGTGGAAAGGTACAGAGGGTAATTTTAATTTGCAACTTGAATGTTGTCACAGCATACTGGGAGTTGGGGTGGAATTTAATTTAGTCTAGTCTTATAAACCTTTGAGTTGCTTTAATTTCTAAAGACATAAGGATTATTTGTAAATAAGTAAAGTTGTTATTTTACCATACAGAGTAAAATCACTGTTAATATTTTGCTTTAGTCTCTTTTATCCAATATTTGTAATAAATTATACTTTCAAGAATTTAAAAGTAATATATGATAGTTATAGACAATATGTAAAATCAAAAATAGAAAAAATTAAGATCATCCACAATTCTTCTATCTATAACACTGTTGCTATTGTAGTATATATATACTTCAAAAATGTTTATGTGCATGTGTGTGTGATTTGTTAAAACATATATGTAATATGTGCTCTACAATTAAATTATAATATTTAGCTTATTTTAAAATATCCATTTTCTCTCTAATAATGCATCTTGAACATTCTCCCATATCTCATATTTCATAATTTTTAATTTCATAGTATTCCATCACATAGATATGTCATAATTGACTTAACCATTTGTTTATTGGTGATATTTAAATGGTTTCCAATTTGTCATTGTAGAATGTTAGATAGCAGGAGTTTGCTGCTTCTGTGTTTAGTATCAGATGGACTTGCTAAAAATGATTCTTTCTCTTCTCTGTTGCTTCCAGTCTCTACTGTTTCTGGAAAAACTCACTGACTCAATTCTCTCAGTGTTAAAAGCTTAGTGTTAAGAGCATAAATCTTATTATAAGATGGTAGAGTGGAGAGTGTTGCTCGGTAAAGCCAGACTGACCTGGGTTCAAATATTCTCAGACTCAGTTTCCTGATATTTAAAAATTGGGTTATTGTAAGAACTGCATGAGACAGTGCTCTGCATTTATGTACCTATATTAGCTGATAAAAGAATCATCACTTCATGGCTATGAGTCATTTATTGAACATTTTAATGTGGCCAACTTTTGTGTTAGGTGCTAAAGATACACAGATAAGAAACTCAAACACAATGCTGTCCTTGTGACTTTTACAACCTAGAATTACAGAAAATCACGAGGTAATCATGTTTTAAAAAATTCAAACTTGCAGCTTCTCCATGTGTTAGGAAAAAGAGAGGCCTTGTGCAATAAGACCTATCACATGGGCCTCCCCTGGTGGCGCAGCGGGTGAGCGCTGGGTTGCGAGGCTGCCCACAGCCTCTGCAGCTCCAGTTAGATCCCTGGCCACCGGTGAGGGTCCCACAAAAAAAAAAAAAAAAAAAAAAACAACTATCACAGAGAAAATGTAGTCACAGAAGAACTCTTCTGTCTTAGAGGGAGTGTCCATTTTTGTCCATTATTCTGGAAAAGAAAATAAGGCTTCAGAATGGTTGATATCCACCAGAGACCACAGTATTTGCCCTAAGAATTTTTTTTTTCTTCTCTCCCAAAGGAACGGAAACTATGAATATGACTTTGCAGTGAAATGGTGCAGACTGGGTCCAGCAGGAAGTGTCTTTAACTCTCTCCTGCTCTCTGTGCGCTGACTCTGGTGTTCTTTCTTTCCAGGGCACTTGTGCTTTTGCAGCCTTGTGCACGTGCCTCCAGGATGGATGCTTGAAATGTGCTTTGCCAGAGTGTCTGCTGTCTCCCACCTTCTTAACTTTGCATCTTTGCATTACCAGAGCTTATGGCAGGGTGCCTGGTCCACAATAGATTTTCACAGCACGCAAGGCAGATTAACTTAAAAATCAGTCTGAGACATCAAGGAGAGGAGGAGGAGCGAGAGGAGGAGAGTAGGAAGGAATTGCAAGAGGATAGCAGTGCAGAATGGTAGAGGACTGGGGGCACTTTGGTGGTGGGGAAACTATGGTGACTACACCTATGGGGAGAAATCCTATGTTGTGAAAAATAAGTGAGATGTTTAAAACAAAATAAACAGGGCTTCCCTGGAGGCGCAGTGGTTGAGCGCTGGGTTGCGAAGCTGCCCGCAGCCTCTGCAGTGCCATTTCAATCCCCGGCTGCTCCCCGGCTACTCCCCGGCTACTCCCCGGCTACTCCCTGCCCCTCCCCGGCCCCAGAGGAGGGTCCCACAAGGAGCACAGACCTCTCCTGCCACCCGCTGCTCCCCTCAGCAGTGTACTTCGGTCCTTCTGCTTGCTCTGCACCCTGCTCTGGCTCTGGTGAATTCTCTCACCCTCCCGCGCTTCTAACTGTACCCAGTGCATGTATAAATAAAAATAAATCTTTAAAAAAAATAAAAAAAAAATAAACAAAGCAGAAGTTCAGGGCAAGGCAGATAACACCTGTCTAGGAAGATGTGTAGAGGGAAGAAGGATATTTTGGTGCCTGAATATACTAGAACTTTAAGACAATACAGTGTGAAAGGGAAATGTCAAGGGGCAATTGCTAGAAAGGCTTCACTGAATAAAAGCAGGGTGGGGTTTCATTCCGGACAATTCTAACTAATTTCCCCTTAAGTTCCTTGCTGCTAGCATTGCAAATATTTTAGCTGTATGGCAATTTTGCCATAAATGATAAAATAACTGCTTGATACTTTGACCTGACAATTTGGTTTCAAGTTTGGCCTGTACAGTGACAGTAGATCTGGCAGTCTTAAAGTAGTGGGTGACAACTATGTATATCAAATCCATAGAAAAAAAAATGAGGAAAAAAAATCTTCAAGCCAGACTGCATATTCTCTTAGAAAAGGATAATATATCAGTTTGTAAGTGCTTCAGTGAGCGCTGTCAACCCTCCACCTGTCAAAACCAAGTTTACCAAGTTATGGCACATATAAAAGAGTTCACTAGTAATTCATAAACTATGGCAAATAATCAAATATTGCCATGAATCTACACACAGTTTAAAAGATATTTTGGGCTTTTGTCTTTCACAATAGAATCTTTGTAATGTGGTTGATTTTACATTTTATTATGTCCTTTTAAATGTTCATATTTTATTTTTAATGGTTATCTCCTTTTTTATAGCAAAAAATGCTGATGCAAAAACACTTAGGACAAAGAATATGGTGAATCTACCAGGCATGGTTCCAGACATGAGGGACGTAGGTAAGAAAGGATGGACAAGGCCTCCTGCAGTACGAGTATCAAGGTAGGACTGTGTAAGGAGCAAGGAGCAGCTGGGAACAGGAGGATAAATAGGAGATGCTGCTGGGAAAGTCTTTGGAGCTGACTTGTCAAATGTTTTTTTCATTATATTAGAAACAAATTTTAAAAATCACAGAGGCTGGGGAAGAGCAGAGGGTTTTAAAAAATAGAATTTAAATAATGATAATTATCTGACAGCACAGAAAAACAACACAGAGCAAATCAAATTTTCCCAACTGTGATCAGCATGCCCTTGAACTTTATAAGTAATTGGGGATTGGGAAACTAAATCCTCCTGGTCTGATATCCTTGTTCCTTGCTTTGCCCTGCTCCTTAATATCATCTTCAATGTGTGACGATAAAGATATCTTTAGACAAGAGAAATATGACATCTTTTTTTAACTCTTTGGTTTTCATATTTTTGTTTTAAAATGTATAAGCAATGTGATTTTATAATTTTACTACATGAAAAAATTCCTTATTAATAGTAAATGTCTTTGTATACTGACGGATTAGAAAGTTTATTTGTATAAATTATAAAGTTTATTTGTATAAACTTTCAAGTTTATGCAAGAAATTAGGGAATCAGACTTGCTGGAATAAATAGGACTTAATAAGTTGGCTTCTATTCTGTCACTCATGGATTATATGTAAATTTTCCATGTACCTGTTCCTTTTCAGAACTGTGGTTTATTGCCTCTCAACCTAATTTCTAGAAACATATTGAGGTGCTTATATTAACTTGGCTGGAGGATGCCACTGTCTAGTTCTGGTTTCTTCTCTAAGGATTCAGAATTTCAGAACCTAGGCTAGAACAGGTTACAGCAAACAGTGGGCAGTAATATTGATGTCACAAGCAAACATTGATTTGATGCCAAGCCTGGGACAAATATATATACAATCAGAGTCCAAAAATAGAGTTTTCATGCTCAAATTAGAATAATTTATAGGGGGTTTATTTGAGAGGGACTAATTGCAAAAGTTCAAGGGAGTGAAGGTCATATCAGAAGTTCCAAAAGCTGGGTAGTTCCCTTTGTGCTCTGCTTTGCATACCACTGTCTATTTGGAAAACAAAATGCAATGTTTATGTGTACACATCATTATTTTATGTGCTAAAAAAAAACTCATCAGGAAGGGAGAAATACTAAAGAAAATCTGCCAGAGCATGTGTAGGGACAGGAATGACACAGTATAGGTTCTCTGTGACCTGAGCAGATGGGTGAAGAAGTCCTAAAGCCTTCAGTGGCTTTTGTAGGCTTTTATTGGGATTTACCAGGTACATGGCAGGCGGGGTGCTGGGGGGCCTCCCAGCCCCCAGCAAGTCTTCACTCTTTCTGGGCTCTCTGGCATTCTCTCTGCTTCTCTGCTTCTTCTCTCTTCTACCTCCTTGTGGTAGTTCTGCTTCTCTTGTGGTTCTCTTGGCTTCCCCCGTGAAGCCGCCCTTATAAGCTCACTCTCTCAGCCCAGGTGTACCCACTTCTGCATGCCCACACCACCGTCAGGCATGCATTCAGGACCGCAAGGATCCATCATCAATCCTAATGTGGAAGGGCAGAAAACCCTGATACTCTACTTACCCTACAGCATGTAGAAACAAACCCAGGTTTTCTGATTTAGAATACATTTTCTTTCACGGCAGCTCAGTTGTAGAGCAAATTAGCAAGTTCTTCCTTTACTTGATGCTCTCCGTCTGCTGCTGGAACGAACCTACAGCGCTGCAGGTGTTTGTTTTGTTGATTGGTTGCCCACCCAATCAGGCACTGACCCGCCTTATTGAAAAACCCTGTTGTTCACACTATTTCATTTGTTTTCTATGTGGTATGGACTGCTCAGTCTTGGGCTGCGCTGCAGTGCATGTCCTGACACTTTAAATCGTCTAGCTCCTTGTTCTCTGGCTTAACTTCACACATGGGCTTTCCATTGGCAGAGGTGAGAGTTAGAATAGTTTTCAGCTGCCATTTAACAAAAACCATGCTGAGCAGCACCAAAGTAGCCCACAGATGGCATTAGGGGAGAACACAGGAGGGAGAGCTGACTGTCTCGACCGTAAGTTTTAATGCTTGTTTTTGTATTTATATGTTTATTATAACTTGAATTGTTTTTTGTGTATAATATCAAGTAAGGATCCAACTTCACTTTTTCTGTCTTTGTTTTTAAAGATTTATTTATTTATGCATACGAGAGCTGGGGTACAATTCAGAGATGCGTGTGTGTGTGTGTGTGTGTGTGTGTGTGTGTGTGTGTGTGTGTGAGAGAGAGAGAGAGAGAGAGAGAGAGAGAGAGAGAGAGAGAGAGAGAAAGGATTCACCAGAGACAGAGTGAGGAACAGAACAGGTCCCTGGCTGGGGATAAAACTTGTGCTGCAGTAGCTGCAGATTGCTTCATAGTGCTGAAGCTTAACCCCTTGCACCACCAGGGAGGCCCCCAATTTCACTTTTTCTAATGTGGAATTTGCTCTAGCACCCTTTATTGCATTGTCAACCTGTTCCCCACTGGTTTGCAATACCATCTGCAGGGGCAGGACTGGACCACAGTGCAGGTTTTCTGATCCCATGCAGACCGGGTAAAGGAGGAGTCACAGTCCTCAGTGGTTTTTTGCAGGTCTTTTATTGGGGTTCGGCAGGCAGGGGTGCTGGGGGGCCGGGAGGCTGGCAATCCTCCCAGCCCCCAGCAAATCTTCACTCTATCTGGGCTCTCTAGCGTTCGTTCTGCTGCTTCTTGGCTTCTCTTTCGGCTTCTGCTGCTGCTGGCGTCCCCGTGACGCCGCCCTTAAAAGCCCAGTCTCAGCCCAGGTGAATCCCATCTACCTATGCCCACACCCTACTCCAGGTGCCCGCCATCAGGCATGCGTTCAGGACCGCAAGGATCCATCATCTATCCTAGGGAGGGAGGGCAGAAAAGCCTGACATTTTTCCTTACCCTACACCATCTTAGTTGGATCACACTTTATGTGTGCAGATCTGTATTGTGTTCTATTGTTTGTTTTTTTAATCAGTATATTACTTTAGATTAATATATTCCTGCCAACTTCCTAAACTAATTTGGCTTTAAATCTTGTTATTTTGATAGTCAATGTTCACTCCTTTAATCATTCATTTTTTGAAAAATTTTTCCTGCTTTTTTGATGTTCTATTAGATATTTCAAATTAGCCTATAATTTGCCAGGAAAAAATTTTGTTAGGATTTTTATTGAATTGGAATTGCATAAATGTACCACTAGTTTGGGAAGTATCTCTAAATATTATCTGTCTATAGCATGGTATATGTATTCATTATTAATTGCTTCTTTAATACTTTTTGAAAAGTTTTATCTTTTTTCCATAAAATTGCCACATATTTATTATGCCATTCATCACTGTTATTTTCTTAGAAGATTTACTCTTCAAACTAGCAAATTTGCCAACACTCTCGATTTTGAAGAGGTTTTTTTTTCATTACCAGCTGTGATAAGTATGGCAGGTTTTCGTAGATATGTTTTTATCAGGTTAAGTAAGCTCCTTTCTAGGCTTAATTTTTGCTATTAATTGGTGGTTAAATTTTACTGAGCACTTTTCATCTGTTGATATGGTTGTGATGGTTTTCTTCTTCAAACTTACTATGGAAAATTACACTGATTTTATATATTAAGTCATTCTACATTACTAATATTTTGCTTCATTATGATTGTTATGATTTTATATATTTAAATATGGCTTGACAACTTATTATTTAGAATGTTTGTATTATTTTGTGAGAGAGGTTAATTTTCCATTCTTATACATTTCATGTTAAGATTTTGCCATTCTCATAAAATAGTTCAGTGAAGTTTTGCTTATTTTTCTTTTTTCTGGAAATGTTTGTAAAAGTATTTGCACATTTGGTATAAATCACTAATAAGCCTAAAGTGTTGGTGATTTTCTGTGAAGATTTTGGTTAGAATTTTAACTATTAATTCAATTTCTTGTTTCAGGTATATTCAAATTTTTAATTTCTTATTAATTCCTGTTTGATAAATAATTTTCTAAGAAAGTTAAAATTACCCTGATTTCTCAAATTTATTTGCTCAGGATATTAAAAATATACTTTTTACCTTCCAGTTGTGATTATTCTCCGACCTATTTTAATTCCCAGTATTTTTATATTTGCTTCTCTTTTTTCCCTATGATTAAAAGTATTTTAGATGTATTCCAGTATAGAACAAATAAGTAGATGGGTTTTTGGAAGCCAGGTTTCTCACAGTGGAAAAATCACACACACACACACACACACATACGTGTCCATATAGACATGTGCCTATATTGCTTCTCCTTCTCTTATTTTACCTTAATTAGATTTTTTTTTACTCTCTTTGAAAATTTTATAATTACTTTGTTTTTTAAATAAATTTGGATATGTCTGCACAATTTTTAAATGTCTTGTATTAATAACTCCATATGAGCACTTTAGAATACTTAACTCTAATCTCCAGCCTCTCATCCTAGTAGTGTTATTGCTAGCAAACATTTTATTTCTGTCCTATTTCTTACTGTCCCCTCCTACTCATCAAGACTCATATATCTAGGTTTATGAAATCTTCAAATATCCAATGATTTGTTATTTGCAACCAAATGAACTTTAATGGGATGGAAGTGCACCTGTTCTTACTTCACAACTGGGTGTCTCTGCTAAGAACCCACTCCCTTAGCACTACGTAAAAATTAGAAATTGATACCACTTTTATTATTTAGCACAGAGAATTTTTCCCTAGAATGAAATTATACCCATAGGAAGAAGAATGCCTGTTTAGTGGTTTACCTGTGCAGGAAGAGATTGAGAATAACAACTATATGTCTGAAAAGTGTTCCTCTTGTTCTAAATTTCAGGAAATTATCTTTTTAGAATTTTAGCTCTATCAAAGAGAGATAATGGGCTAAACCAAGGCATTTATTGAGTACTTGCTGTGAAGGACCTTATCTATTTTCTCTGGAACTCAAAACTGGGATCTGCTTCTAGTGAAACCAGATCTCACTGGGAAGGAGTGGAGAGAAGATAATGCCTAAAATGGGGGCCTCCAGGATTTGAGCAGCCATAAGACAAGGTTCTAACCACTGGAGATAAACCCTGTATACAGGGTAAAAATGGGTTGAGTAGCTAATGATTAATAATGGCCTCCCTTTGCTTTGATGTCCAAATCTTAGAGTAATTTGTGTCACTCTTAGCATTATAGGTTCCATTTTGGGTATGAGTCAAGGCATTGAAGAACTGTCAATGTCCCATTGTTAAGGTTGGTTTGAGAGAACAGGAGATCAGATATGAATAGGCAGGATTCAGAATTAATAGGTTCCAGAAGAGAGTAGGGGGCATAACTTGGACCAGGGAAGCAATTCTAGGTCCCAGGATTCTAATATGGTACATAAATGCCAGACTAAGAGGGTTTGTTCATGCTCACAAATATTAGAAGTAAATGGGAAGCCAAAGTCCAAAATCAAATTGGCTGTCAGTTGTCTTTTTTTTTTTTGTACCACCTACTGTGTATCAATTCACATACCTTATCTTTAATGTTCTTTAATTCATATACCTTATCTTTAATGTTCGCAGGAATCCTGGAAATTTTGACTTATTTCAATCCCTATTTAACATTATAAACTGAGATCAAAGGTGTTAAAACACTTGATCATTTTACATTTATCAATCAGTGGAGCTAGGATTTAAGTACTAATTTATTTCACTCTGGAATCTGTGCTTTTTCTACTACACTCTGTCATCTCTCATTTATTTTTTTTTAATAAATTTTATTGTTATATTCCCCATACAATTGCAGCCCCCCCATTCTGACCCCAATCCCTCCCCTCCCGCCCCCCTAAAAGTGTCTCTGGTTCATAGTTTTTTGTTGATTTTGATTTTCACTTTCTTATAGTTATTCATTTTCCTGGTCCCTTATTTAAGTTTTCTAGATTCCTGCTATGAGTGAGACCATCCGGTATTTTTCTTTTTCTTTTTGGCTTATTTCGCTGAGCATGATCCCTTCCAGCGCCATCCATGTTGCAGCAAATTGCATGTGTTTATCTTTTTTGAATGCTGAGTAATATTCCATGGTATATATGGACCACATCTTCTTGATCCAGTCATCTATTTTTGGGCATTTGGGTTGTTTCCAAAGCTTAGCTATTGTAAACAGTGCTGCTATAAACATAGGGGTGCAGGTGTTCTTTGGAATTGATGTTTCTGTGTCCTTTGGGTAAATACCTAGGAGTGGAATTGCTGGATCATATGGAAGCTCTATGTTTAGTAGGTCCAGAAATCTCCACACAGCTCTCCACAGTGGTTGGACCAGTTTGCACTCCCACCAACAGTGCAGAAGAGTTCCTTTTTCTCCACACCCTCGCCAGCATTTGTTGTTGCTAGTTTTTTTAATATGTGCCATTCTCACTGGTGTAAGATGGTATCTCATGGTAGTTTTGATTTGCATTTCCCTGATGGCAAGTGATGTTGAACATTTTTTCATATGCCTGTTGGCCATTTGCATTTCCTCTTCAGAGAAGTTTCTTTTTAGCTCTTCTGCCCATTTTTTGACTGGATTATTTTCTTTGTTGTTGTTGAGTCTCATCAGCTCTTTGCAGATTTTTGTGATCAGTCCTTTATCATTAGTGTTGGGTGCAAAAATGTTCTCCCAGTTGGTGGGGTTTCTCTCATATGGAATCACAAAAAACTCCGAATAGTCAAAGCTCTCCTGAAAAAAAAAGAAGGCAATGGAGGCATCACACTCCCAGACTTCAAACTATACTACAAAGCCATAATCATCAAAACTGCATGGTATTGGAACAAGAACAGACATACAGACCAATGGAATTGAATAGAAAATCCAGAAATAAACCCACAGATTTATGGTCAACTAATCTTTGACAAAGGAGCAAAGACTATGCATTGGAGCAAAGAAAGTTTGTTCAATAAATGGTGCTGGGAAAACTGGGTCGCTACATGCAAAAGAATGAAGCTTGACCACTACCTCACACCATACACAAAAATCAACTCAAAATGGATTAAAGAACTAGACATAAGACCTGAAACCATAAAATATATAGAAGGAAATATAGGCGAAACACTACGTGATCTGCACATAAAAGACATCTTTACAGACACATCACCCAAAGCAGTGATAGTGAAGGCAAAGATAAACAGCTGGGACTACATCAAATTAAAGAGCTTCTGCACAGCAAAAGAGACAATAACAAAAACAATGTCATCTCTCATTTAAATGAACTCCTATTTGTTTCAAATAACTCTTGTAAGCTCAACCACAGGTTAGACGGAAACATACACATTTTTCATTAAAATTTATCTTGGGTGGATGTTTTTGTTCTGCACTCACTTCACATTATTTCTCAAGACATTTTCATTAAGCAAAAATTTACAGGGAACTAATAGGTATTAACATAGCCAGGTTTTTAAAAAATAGGATATCTTATTTATTATTAAAAAATAGCTGAGAGCCAGTATGTGGAAAGATTGCCTACTGTTTGCAATTTAAAAAAAAAAGTTTATAGTACATGTGATAGATGGGTACTTCCCACAGAATGTCCTAAGAATAGAAGGTTTGGAATTTTTATTTGGGAAAACTTATAAGATCTGTGGTCTTATTTAACGGAAACAAAAACTGGAAGATTGTTAAAGGTTTTATGTGGATTTGCACTATTTGCCAGTTCATAAGATTGTCACTGCAGCCGATTAATTTTGCATCTCCTGTCTTCATTGCTAGTGTTGCCATGGCGATGTTATGACATCAAGCTTTGCTCAGAGGGTTGCTTCTTCTTACCTGCAGACTTTGGCACAAGCTGGCTAGGAAGAATATCTGGATGAACTAGGGAAGATTTTTATATATGTTAAAGTCAGGGTAAGGGTAGACAGTTGTCTGTTAAGCTCTTGCTCTATGACTTTCTTAATACCAATATCTATTTTGATGTTCATTGTAATATTCTGAACATAAGTGAAGAACACCAAGCTGTATATTTACATTTACATAAATTTAGGTTTCAGTATATTTTCTTTCACAATCTGAAAAATGTATAACCTCTTATTCCTACTGAGCAGGAGAATTGGAAGCTTTGCAAAGTGGAAAGAATATTGATTTTGGAAAATAGAAACTAGAAACTAAATGGAAAATAGAAACTAAAGTTCAAAATTGCTTTTTTACTATGTGATACTGAATTTAATTCCTCTGAATTTTGTTTCACTTATTGATAAAGTGTGAATATTGCACTTGTTGAGAAGATAAAGATCATTTTCCAGGTATAAAGTATGAGCATAGATGAATTTTCTGGTAACACAGCAGCACACTGTTTTACCTTTGGGGAAACTATTCTTCACAGTCTCAATCCAGGACTTTCTGATGAGACTGTCAATTTCCTCAGAACATTGACTGAAATGGTGACTGAGAACTGGCTAATCAGAATTCTGCCTCCTATTGGTCATAGTGAAGGTTCACTATGAACTGTGACATGAGCCAGGCCATTGAGAACCCACTTGAGACTTGTGCTGGATACATTGAGGGCTAGCCTCTCTTTCAGGTATAGTCTCTTAGCTGGTAGAATAGAAGCCTAAGTAGATAAGACATCTTTGTCACCAGTTGGGCATGGTCAGCCTCAATTCAAAAATGAAGTTGACACAGGGAAACTGAGTTGAGAGAGGTGACACTCTGAACACTTGAACCCAAAACATCTGTTCCTTAACTTTTCTAAAGTTATGTGCTTAAGCTAATTTGAGTTGGGTTTATATTGCTTGAAATTGGAAAATGCTGAATATCAGGATGATAAATTTTCTTGTACATGTGAACAAGTTATATTTTATTAAAAATTTTTCTAATTAGCTAGACATATGCTCATAACTAGAATAATAAAAAATTAGCTATTTGTGACTTTGATGTTTCATGTCCTTTAGATGTTTCTCAGTTGAAATCTTTGCCATTTTAATATTTCTATTGCTGAAAAACAAATTGGGTCAGCTATTTGGTAAATATAATTGACTGTTTAAGATAGACACTATTCAAATAATTAGGCAAGGAAGCCATTATGCAGAGGTGATTCTAATGCTGTGATGGATGGCATAAGCAAACCAAAATCTAAGCCTGTAAATGCCTCAAGGTTGTGAAATCAAAACACTATTTACAGTCATTCAAAAACACCACCTAGGCTTTGCAGCTATAGATGATCAATAATTTCCTTCGTTTGCTTTCTCCTTGTCTCTGCAAAAATCCCTCTCCAAGTTCCTATTAGTGGAGCTTCTAAACACTGCCTGACAAATTTTTGCTCAAATAAACTTAATATTTTAATATGCCTCAATTTATCATTAAGCAGTTATTTTTTTTTGGTCTTGCTTGTATTCATTTTTTTTTCTTTTTTACTCCCTCCTCCCCTCCCTGTAGTGTGTCTCTGGTTTATAGTTGCTTGTTGATTTGATTTTTGGTTCCTATTTTTAATGAAAATTCAATGATTGCAACAATAAAATATCAAAATCCAAAGTTTGTTAAAGTTTTTCCTGAATAATATACTTTATAAAATATAACTTCTATTTAAACTCCCTAAAATATATGCTAGCATGGCATTTCAGTATTATATCTTCTGTTGAATTCTCCATTATCTATATTTAATCATTTCCCCCTACACCATTCTTTCTACTTGTTAGACCCTTCCTCCCTTCCTTTTTCTTGTTCATGTAGGGACCAATGAATGAGAAGACCAAGATTAGAGTCTGCAGATGTTAGGTTATAATTATGTGGAGAAAGGAGAGTATGTGAAGGCAAATGAAAGTCAAGGTGAAAGTGTTCAGAACAGGCCTCCCCAAGACCTGATGTCATTTTGCTATGTGGATTATTTTGAATTGAGGTCAAAGTCTCACAGGCTCATGAGAAACTGATACCACTCCCCTAACTACCTAAAAGAATGAAAATTGGAGATCTTACCTGGAATTAGCATTGTTACCAGAAATAACCTTTCTATCGGACAAGCCTATTTATATGATATAGATAACTTCTAATTACAGTGTATCTCTTCATCATGTAAATTCCCTGCCCCTCTTCTTGAAACCACAGGACCCTATCCCATTCCTTAGCTCAGAATCTGTGCCTCATTATATCTTCCCTTCCCTGGACCCTTCATGTCTATGTAGGTTCCCTTGTAGGTATGACATTAACTTTATTTATTTATTTATTTATTTATTTTTTTATAAATTTTATTGTTATATTCCCCATACAATTGCAGCCCCCCCATTCTGACCCCAATCCCTCCCCTCCCGCCCCCGCCCCCCTAAAAGTGTCTCTGGTTCATAGTATTTATTTATTTTTTACTAATATGTCTGTTGTGAAGATATTATTTGACCAACCCAAGACAAACTAAAGGGTTATGGGGTGATTTCCCCTTATCTCCTACAAAGGCAAAGTATATTGTCTCATGGAGTCAAGTGAGAAAATAAAATATTCAGAATATGCTAAAGGTCTGAAAAAATGTTTATTTTCAGACAGGGTATGATTCCAAAATCTCTAGATGGCTATAGATGATGTTGGCACGGTATAATTCTGGCAAAAACTTGTGGATATTTTTGCCAAAAGGCAGTGTCCCTGGATGAAAGTAGATTGGCAAAACAGCAAGCCAGTGTAAAACAAAATCTTTTGAACTTTTTTTTTGATTGAATAATGCTTCCTGGACCTTTCAAACTTGCTCTGCTTTTGAGGTGATAAACTTGGTTCCTATTTTTTTCAATTTTTTAGTTTATATATTTTTGCATCATTTTTCATTTTTGCACAATGTATGCATTTTCATCTCCCTCCTTGTTTTGATCCTACTCCCTCCTCCCCTTCCTGTAGTGTGTCTCTGGTTTATAGTTGCTTGTTGATTGGATTTTTGGTTCCTATTTTTAATGAAAATTCAGTGATTACAACAATAAAATATCAAAATCTAAAGTTTGTTAATAAAAGTTTTTCCTGAATAATATACTTTATAAAATATAACTTCTATTTAAACTCCCCTGAAATATATGCTAGCATGGCATTTCAGTATTATATCTTATGTTGAACTCTTCGTTATCTATACTTAGTCATCCCCCCCACCACCATTCTTTCTGCTTGTTAGACCCTTTCTCCCTTCCTTTTCCTTCTTAGCTTCTTTTATTTTGTCCACTAGTTTGTATAAATATTTAACTTCGTTGAATCTTCTGCTGTATCTCAATTATTTGTCTTTATCATTTCAGCTGGCTTTACTATACATAATACCCTACAGCTACTCACATTTTTCGGTAAATGGCAACATTTTGTGTTTTGTTGTGGCTGGAGCTTATTCCATTGCATAGATGGACCACATCTTCTTAATCCACTCCTCTCTCTGAGGGCACTTAGATTGTATCTGTGTCCCAGCTGTTGTGAACAGTGCTGCAATAAACATTGCAGAGCCTATAATTGCATGAGTCCAATAGTGGGATTGCTATTTCCAGTTTTATTTTATTAAGGTAAATCCGGATTGCTTTCCAAAATGACTGTGACAGTTTACAGTCCCACCTACAGTGTAATCCTCCTTTTTTTCTCTGCATCTCTGTCAATTGAGAGTCCTTTTAATAGGTCCCATTTTCAAGGTTGTGAGTTATCTCATTGTGGTTTTGACCTGTATCTACCTTTTTAAAAGTGATGGTAAACATTCTTCCATGCAGCTATTTACCTTCCGGATATCCTCTTTGGTGAATTGTCTGTCCAGATCTACTGCCCATCTGTTAATTGGGATGTTCTTTTTCTGGTAGTGTTAACTTGAATAACTTTTTTGGTATATCTTGGATGTTAATCTCTTTTCAGTTGTGTAATGTGCAAATCTTTTTACTCATTCAGTAAATTGTCTTTTTTGTCTATCTATGTCAAATTTAATTTGAGATAATCCTAATTGTTTATTTTTGTTTTTATGCTCTTTGCCATAGGGGTCAAGTTTCCACAAACATGAAACATATCATCAATGTTGCCTCTGTATGTTTTATTGTTGCAGTACATATAGCTAATCCATTTGTATGTCTTTAATCAATTTAGAATTTAATTTTGAGTATGGAGTTACAGATTGACCCAAATTCATTACATATGGCCTTTCAGATTTATCAGAACAATTTTTCCAACAGACTCTCCTCTCCCCACTGTATGTGTCTCCTTTTTCATGAATTAAGTATTAATATATATGTGGATTTATAGCTGTATATTTAGTTCTGTGTTTATTGAGCCATGTGTCTATTCTTATTCTAATACATATTGTTTTACTGTTTGTTTATAGTATAGTTAAATGTCAGATAATGCCATGTTCCATTTCTCCGCTTTTTCTCATGATTGCTGCTGCAATTTGTCTTTATCTGGTCTCAGTATTAAGGTAGCATTGATATCCTAGAATGAATTCAGGGACATCCCCTCTTCTTGGGCCTTGAGAAGTAATGTTAGTATGGTGGGCATAAGTTATTCTTTAAAAGTTTGATAGAATTCACTTGTAATGTTTCATTTAGTAAGTTTAGGGCATTTAGTGAGTCTAATATCTTTTAGGAAGAGCCTTTAGTTATCATCTGGTCATGTGTGGCATGTAGATTTTGAGGGAGAGTCAAGAATATCCTAGAAGTTGTCAACCAGAGAACAAGCCTCAGTGATGGTTAGCACCTGAACAAACTTCAGAGGATTTAGGTCTCTATAGAGCTGAGGGATGGGAATGATATTTCTGGAAGACCTAGACAGAGATATTGTCATGGGCTACAGGGACCTTAGCGTAAGATTGAGTGAGATGTCAGGAACAAAGAAAATGCACAAGTGTTAGTGGGTAGACCGAGGGGTACCCCAGGCTCCCCAAACCTGCAGCTCTAAAAAGGAAGAGGAACTAGGCAAAGCATTTCATGAGCTAAATTCCTACATTCGTGTGTGTAGGAACAATCTTTAGATAGAGAAATACAATTCTAATGATTGCCTTTTAGTGGTTTCTTATAAATACTCATTGTGTTCATTGGGGTCCTTTATTTTGGGTGTTGGGAAACAAATTATTTTAGGTCATATATGAGCTCTGAGAATTTTTGTCTTACAATTTTCTGCAATTGTTCTTTCCCTATGAGCTTCCCTTAGTCTCGCTTCATGACATCCCCCTACGTGTACACAGATTTTTTTTTTTTTCCCAGACTTACAGTAACTCCAAAATAAATTTCTTGAACTTTTTCTCTGCATAAATTCTCTCTCTCAGGTACTCTGCCCTGAAAATTTTACCTCATTCTACTACTTGAAATTTGACCTCTTTCTCTAGGCTCTTTTGGAGTCTTGCCTTTCTTTCTTTCTTTTTTTTTTTTTTTAAGATATTTATGCATCCAAGAGCTGGGGTACAGGCCAGAGTTGTGGAAGGGTGAGAGGATTCACCAGAGACAGAGTGGGGAACAGAACAGGCAGACTGACTGAAATACACTGCTGAGGGGAGCAGCAGGTGAGATGGGAGCAGTCTGCTGCACCATGTGGGTAGCTCCCTGGCTAGGGATCAAACTTGTGCCGCAGTGGCTGTGGATAGCTTCATAGGTTGCAGCTTAACCCCTTGCACCACCAGGGAGGCCCTGGAGTCTCTCCTTTCTATGCTACTGTCTGAAAATTGCTTCAAGGTAGAAAGTTAGGCAGTTACAAGGTTTACCTTGTGTTTTATTTCTCTCTGGCATCATAACCCTGAACTATGCATAGTCCAATATCTGAAAATAGTTTGCACTTTTGAATTGTTTTCCAGTTGTTTATGGCAGCAAAGTAATTCTGAATTCTGGTAGTCCTTCATGATTAGAAGTAAAAATCAACTTGCCTGTTTTAGGGCAGCTAATGTTGAAAGAGAGAAAACATTAAACCATATCTTGGTAAATTACTGGGCAACTCATTGTAACTTTACAGGATTATAACTGATTTGCCTCAAAACCTAGTAGTTGAGCAAATAAGGAAAATATAAGACTATTTGACTCAGATGAACACACAAAACAAGCCACCCAGGACTCATGAACCTTGAATTCTACCTGCATGCTGTGACAGCTTCTGTCTCCAACTCCCTGAAATATGGGTATCATTTGGTAGGAGTAACTTGCCTGATCATCTCCAGGGAATTTATTCCCCATCATGTTCACTTAGCAGGAGGTATTTGGAGCATAATTACTTAGGTATTACTATTCCAAGTAATTTTGAATCTTAGATGTGAGTCTTTAAATTGAAAACCACCCTTGAATCCTAAAGGGATGATTTGAATGTTGTTTTATATAGGCACAGTGATAGGCTGTGTGAAGTAAATTGAACTAGTCTGCATTAAAACAAAAAAAAAGAGCTATTTCTGTTTTATTCCCTTGAGGGGCAAAGAAGACAGGGATATAGCTTAGAAGGGAAGAAAAAGAAGCTATAATGGAGGACAAAATGGCTGTGGAAGGCTAGAACCCAGGTCATAGATTTTTTTTTTAAATAAGAACTTAAGAAGAAGGAAGGGAAAAGAGGACTAAGAAATGAGAAAGATTTGAAAGAAAAATGTTCTACATTAAAATTTAAGTTGTTTGCTCTGTGATGTAGATAATTCTCATATCTCAAATCTTTCGTAGAGATTATTAGACAAAAAGCAACAACTAAATTTTATAGAACTTAAGAACACTGGTTTTCGCATCTGGATTGGCACCAGGCAGAGCAAATAGTCCATATGAAATGGAAAGGCTGCTCTGTACTGAACTAACAGTCAGCTTTGGGAACATAAACTCTTGGAAATATTCCGAAATCTGAGGAGACATCAAACTTTTTGAACTCCATGGAAGGGAGATTTAGCAAACATATTGCCGCTGATCTGTTGAGCAGGATGACCTAGTGTAACCTCTGTGTCAACCCCAGGCTCTGTGCTGCCATGACCAGTAATACCCTGAGAGGCACTGAGCATCTATTATTAACCTTCCACAGCTGGCAGTGGCAGTCTGCTCGGGAAAATTATGCAGAGAAAAGATTCCACTTCTTCCCCATATTTTGGCAGAGGATTAGGAGGAAAATTATCTGAAAAATGAAGTGATTTAGTATAAAATATTATGTAATAAGCTACCTCTTTCTGGATGACACTTGGATTAGTAGGCAGAAAGTGTGGTGGTGAGCCGGTGTGAAGGTTCTTTTCAATGTTACTTAAAATAATAAAGGCAGAGTTATTTTTAAAACAACTTAGTCACCCCGAATTTATTTCATTCCCAAAGGCAGTTCATAAATTAAAATTTATACTTAACATGCTGCTTTCAGAATTCGGGATATGTTAGTATAAGATATGACACACATTATTTTGGGATTTCTAATTTAGCTCTTGCAGAGATGGTATTTTTATGCTCTGTATGAATGTCATATTTCATGTTTCATTTCTTCATTTTTGATAGGTATATCTAAAATATTTGTGGTTAGATAGAAACGAGAGTAGGCTAGATGTTGTCTAGTGTTCTATCAATTGAAACTTTTCTAACATTGATACTTAGTGAAATTAAAGGGAACCATGTAAAATATAAAATTTTCATATGCATTTTGAATCATTAGGTTACAAATATTATTAAATTATGCTTGGTTTCTTTTTAGTATTGTGATATGACTAATACAATTGTCAGTGATAAAAACAACTCACAGTTCTACATTATCCATTGTGTCATTTTGTTCTCATAATTAACTTTGGAAATAGACTCAGAAAAATAATGCTTGTCTCACCTAATGGCTAACACAATGCATCTTAAATTTTTCAAGTGTAAATGTGGACAGAGTTCACATTCATGATTTATTTTTAATCCTAAAAAGAATTGATGCATTGCTTGGAAAAAATACTCAATAGCATTCAGTCATAGTCATATGATTCAAACTATACTTTTATGCCTTCAACATATCATTTTTGGATTAAAATATTAAGACTTTTTATATGCATTTAGAAATATCTCTAGGTAGTAATATTTAATATGTAAAGTCTGCAAAGCCTAAATATTGAAAATGATTAACTTTGCTATTTTCTATTTTGTTTATTTGTATTTCATAAATAATCCAGTACTACTCACAGGACAACAAAACTAGTTTACATACACTTACCAAAGCAGTTAATAAAGCCGTATGGTATAACGGAAATAATTTGTACAGCTATTGATTGCATTTGCTAGGTGAATCGATTCCTTTCAAACATGTTTCTTAGTTCAAACTTAACATATCTCCTTGACTGCCTCACAAAATCAAATTGCAAATATGGATGGATGTTGTGGGCCAGACATTTCCAGAATTTCAATTTCACAGACTGTTGAAATTAAAAGAAAAACGAGGAGGTTTGCCCAGATTTGTTTGTATTTCCTATTGCCATTGAGATTTCTAAACAAAACAAAGCTAAATTATTTACAATGATCATTATTTCATAAAAGAGAGGCTATAGGAACTACAAGACAAGAATAAAAGAAGCAAGGAAGGTTATAATCTTATACCGAAGTCTTTGAGAAGAAAATGGCTTATAAAACAAATTTACTTTCTTTTTCTTTTCTGTTTATTTTTCATGCTATGAATTTCCAACCTCATGCTCGGAAATTTCATGTAAATGGGGAAGTGAACATCATCCTTGGCTGTTACCCAGACCCTTCTTTTATCTCCCTGTCCAGATTCTGGACTCCATGCACATCTCTGATACCTGTGTGTGTTGTACTCCCATTGCACATCCACCCAATTTCACTGCTGGCTTTGGTGACCTGGGTTTTCCATAAGGGTTTTGGGCAATGCACATTCCCTTTATTTTGTCATTTCTGCTACTTATTTAGAATGAGATAGCCCTGTTCCACCTTTTTGCTCCTTAGGCTCCCCACCCCAGCTGTGGCTGCCCCAGTGTCTATAAAAAAATTCAAGCAAGTTTTCTCACCTGAATCACATTTCAGTTATGCTAATCATATCAGCTCCATGTATCTTCTCTTCCTGGATATTTTGCTTCTTTGTTGCCCATGACATTGAGCATTAGGATGCCTTCTGTTAAGTAGAATAAAATTGTCTGGTCATTTTAAGCTTTGAAGATACGTGTTTTATTTTTTCTTTTTAAAAAGTATTTTACTGAGGTGAGAGTCATGTGATGATGTGTTTTAAATGATATTTTACATGTCTCTTTTATGACCTAATTTTATTCAAATTTTCAGAATTAAAGGAGGATGTTTGTAGGCCCTATCGCAGGTAACTTGCCCTGCCCTTCTGCTACTGTGTATGCAGGTCAACAGAATTTTAATTAAATTATTGTGTGACCATTATGTGGATATTTTTAGTCATGGAGAGGTCATTGCCACCTAAGGTGCCTCATTCTGTCACTGGGCATCATCATTGGAAACTTCTTAGAATGATTTTTAATATGCAAGCATACATCTTTTTCTAATAATAGCTCCTCAGTTATTTGAAGATAGCTGTCAAATCCCCCAGGAATCTTCTCTTCTCTAGGTTAAATATTCCTGTTCTTTCAATCATTCGTTTTTATATGACAGGCTTTTCAGATACTTAAGTTTTTAACCTTAATTTTCTAAATATGTTGGCCATTTTAGCAGTTTTCAATTCATATTGGCTCCCAGGAATTGGACCCAGTTTTCCTGGGAAAAAAAAAAAAAAAAAAAGGTCTTACAGCACAGAGGATGGTGAACTAGTTCTTTTGGGTATTCTAGACAAAGTGTTTCTAATAAAGTGTAAGACCAGTTAGATTCATAAAGGTGTTTATATGAGTTTTGTGATCAGTTGAATCCTTAGATTTAACTTTTGCAGATGAAATAGTTTCTTTCTACCCAGATCATGTATATTTGAATTTCCAAGCCAAAATGTGGGGCTTTGGATTTATCCTGTTAAAATTAACCTTGTCAGAACATTTTTGCACTCACTCTGAGAAGGAGATATTTCACACTAGAGAATGAGATCATTTTGAATCTTGATTTTATTATTTATAATATATTTCTCTCCATTTCCTATTACTTGAACATTCAGTTTAGTTTTTAAAATAAACCTATGTCAGTGATAAATATAACAGTGAATGCGTTCAAGGACTTTATATTTGAGACCTCTTATCAAACTTGTAATTTTATTATTTGGGAACAGGTGTTTAAAAGCCATGAATCCAATTAAGTATATCTTATATTCAGCTCATACTTTTATATAGGGATCTAATTGGAAACTTTATTGCTCACATTTTAAAAGATAATGGTATCTGAGTAGTCACCTCAAATGTAAAATATCTAATTCAATAATTTTTGCATATTTTTCCTATAAGTTCACTGGACTTTTTCTATTATTACAAAAATATAGTGTCTTTACACTATATTTACTATAATATGTGTTTTTAGTATGGGTCCTTTAAAAATTAGAGCCTGAGGTAATAACTAAGGTGTTGCTCTCTTAAGAGGTACCAACCTGTAAGGTAAAGGAAGAAATTGAGACACGAGAAGATGTGGAGCATGGTGAACAGAAGACAGATGTAGCAGATTGCTCAGTGGATATACTTGGCATTCAGTGCTTCCCAAGACTGAAAGGAGGAA
This sequence comes from Talpa europaea, assembly GCF_964194135.1. Lineage (NCBI taxonomy): Eukaryota > Metazoa > Chordata > Mammalia > Eulipotyphla > Talpidae > Talpa > Talpa europaea. The sequence goes on from NC_140075.1 coordinate 42,087,861, forward strand.
TGAAACCTCAGAGTAGCCCACGAAAGAGAGTTAAAAGGGAAAAATACATCTGCCTAGCTCTGTGCTTTCTCCTGTTTTGCATTAATCAGGGTTCAGCCACTCTAACCCCCTCTTCCCACCAGCTCAGCTCTCTTGTCTGGCCAACTTAGTTCTCACATAGAGTATCTACGCCATGCAGTGCATGCTTAGGCATCAATTCTCCTGTGAAATTATACCAGATGCATTAATCTGTTCAGGCTGCCATAACAAAATTCCATAGATTGGGTCATCTAAGCAACAGAAATTTATTTCTTACAGTTCTGGACACTGGGAAGTCCACGGTCAGAGTGGCGGCATCGTTGGGTGCTGGTGAGAGGTCTCTTGCTCTGTCCTCACTTGGGGACTTAGCGAGAGAGGCAGAGGGACAGGGAAAGAGATTGCGCCTGGTGTCTCTTCTTACAAGAACACTAATGCAGTCATGAAGTTCACCCTCACGAACTCATCTAAGCTTTATAACCACACAGAGCCCCCAAATGCCCTCACTTTGGAGGTTAGGGACTTTAACATAAGAATTTTGTGGGGATACAGTTGATCCTATTGCATCTACCACTGTCCTTTCTAAAAGTATGTCCTTCTCATATGCAGAATACATGCATTTCATCACAATCCCAAGTCTTCAAATCCTCCTAGCATCATCTGTAAAGCCTGGTGTCCAGAGTCTCATCTAAATATCATTCAAATCAGATTGGGTGAGTGTCAAGATAGAATACATTCTGAGGCAAAATTCCTCTCCAGCTAAATTCCTCTCTAGCTATGAACCTGTGAATCCAGGCAAGTGATGGGGTTCCGAAATGCAATGGGGAACAGCCTTAGGATAGATAGTCTGATCACAAAAAGGAGAAACTAGAAGGAAGAGAAGAGTAACATTTCTCAAGAAAGACCAGAATCAGTATGACAAACTCTACTAAATCTTAAGGCTCGAGAATAATTCTCTCCAGCCAAGTCCACTCATGTTGGTCACTCCCATGGCCTTTTGGGGCAGCCCGGCCTTTTGGGGCAGCCCTGCCCTTTGGCTCAGTAGTGGTCAAGAAACCATAGAAATGCCTCATACTGCTAATTGTGTAAGTCCTTCCAATTTTTCTAGAGAGCAGCTTTACAATGCAAATCCAAAGCCCCAAATGCATATGCATATCCTTCAATGCAGGGCTTCATAGTCTAGCTATTTTATAATACTTATACTGTTATGACTCTACAAAATATTTCAATACAGGGATATTTGCTACAATTTCTATATTATAATTAAAAAAGATGGAAATCCCAATACCAACAATCAGAAATGAGTGTAGTCATTCACTAATGTAATATGCAGCCAAAAAAGAGTGGCAGTAACATTATCAGACCATTCAATATCAGGTAAAAGATTCAAGGTATTAGCAGCATAAATACAGTACCTAGAACAGCATTCCCGATTGTGGTAGATGTTGTATGTGCCAGGTCATGTACCTTCCATCTTAGTATTTCAGTTGGCTGCTCCCATTGCCAACATCTGCTTCTATTGGCCTGAGTTTCTTTGGGTTTAGCAGGCTTGAAGAGGTTAAGAACCATGCCCTTGAATGAGCACTCACCTAGGGATTATTGAGTTCCTACATTCATAGGTTTTGCACCCTTTGTTGAGATGACTTTGAGACCCATGTTCTATACTGACTCCCAGAATTTCCCATTGGGATCAGCTCCAGTTACCCACAGTGGTCATTCCCTGGGTATTACCTTCTTGACTGGCTGCCTCCCCTTTCCTGTCTTACTTTCTTTCTCCTACCAGTGTTTCCTGACATTTTCAGTCCAATGAACTGCCAGCACTCAAATCCTGGTCTCAAGGTCTTCTAGCGAAATCCAATCAAAAAATCAATCTAAGTAGAATTTCAATTAAAAATATTATTTGTCTATATAAAAGTGACTGGAAATAGGTACATTGAATTAGCAATATGGGTTCTTGGGATGGTGAGATGATAGGTGGATGTTTTCTTCCTTTTTATTTATTTACATTATCTTTAATGAGACTTGAGGAAGGAGAAAATAATAAAAAAATTTTAAATAGGAAAAATCAAGAGATGCTCCCCTCCCTGCTTACTTTCTCAACCCCAGTCTCATTTTCACCCTTTCAAAGGAAAGCTTCTTAATATGAACTCCATTGATTTATACTGCAGACTTATTACATAATTATATAATGGCTTTCAGTCAAAGAAATATTGAAGATAATACAGGCCTCAAGCAGTGCCTGTAGCAAGTGATTTTCAATTTTAAACTTTTAATATTCTGCCTGCCTTGGCAATATCTTTAAATATTTCACAACTAAGGAATTATTAACTGGAAGAGGTTGACTTGAGAAATCAGTAGTGTTTGTCGAATTATAGGTGTAGATGTCTCTAGAGAATACCTTCTTTCTAGATTGCATTCGTTGTTATAAAGTAACCACATTTCTTTCTAGATAGAGAGGTATCAGGCCTTATGAATGGCTTCAGAAATACTCATTTCACAAAAGCTTGAAGGGTAGTTTGGTAGTTTGACTATAGTGCAATATTATGTTTAGGGATGGAGAGAAAGTGATTTCTCTAGACAGATCTTTGAGTCCATTGAGTGGGTTGTGTAGTGAGTGGGAAAGCGCCTTGAACTGAGAGCCAGAAGACCTGGATTCTCAGACTTGCTCTTGCAAATTAAAGGAATGAGACCGTCTCTTAGAAACATAAGAATTATAGAGAGTAAAGTGATCTAACTTGAACCATCCTTTGTTTTTCTATTGTTGATAGAGACATAGGCATTGAAATCTTTCTTTTAAAAAAAGCAATATACATGTATGGCTAATGGGTTGCAAATGTACTTGGCCTTATGAAGGGTGCGGTAGAAACTGTGGTCCATGGGTGATTGTATTATTTTGCTAGGGCTGCCATAATGAAATACCACACACACCTGATGACTTAAACAACCATGTTAAAACAACAATAACTATTTTCTCACAGTTCTCCAGAGGCTGAAGTCCAAGAACAAGGCCTGTTCCCCCAGGACTCTCCTAATCTTGCTGTCTTCTCACTGTGCCCTCTGGTGGCCTTTGTCATGCATGTTGCACACATGGTGTGTCTCTTTTAAGGACACCAATGCTCTTGGATTAGGACCCCACTCTAATGGACTCATGTTAACTTTATCACCTCTATAAAGACCTTATCACTGATTGGGGTTGCATTCTGAACTACTGGGGGCTGGGACTTAACTTTAGAATGACTGAGAGAGAAAGAGGGAAGAATGATGATTCAGGTTTTAAGACTCACTGAACTCCATAACTAATGATCCTTCAAAACCTGTTTTGAATCTCAGGCTATATTTTTCTTGAGATAGCTTTTAAAATATATATTTAAAATTATACTTCTATTAATGTTTTTCTTTAGAATTATAAATGTAGAAATGTGCTCAAAGTTGGTTCCACTTAGAGGTAAATTGACTAGGAAACATTCACACATTAAAAATTGATTATCTGTTAGGTTAAAGGGAAAATGGCAATACATTTCCTAAAGTAGAAATTCTGACCTAAAAACCAATAGAGAAAATAACCAGTGACTAAAAGATGGTAAAAACAAATTAAGCAAAAGAAGACATTAAAGGAACCATAAATAAATATTTTTTAAAAGAAACTTTTAAATAACTCATGTTAAAGAGTCAAAGAAGACTATGTGGAAGGCAGGGAGAGCAAGAAAACTTCTCAGTTGTTATTCTCCAGTACTCTGAAATTATGATGCTATTATATCACATTTATGACAAGTAAAAAATATAAATGGCTGTGACAAAAAAGCATATTATAACCTTATATTTTTTGAAAACAAAAAGAAAAAAAAAAGATTCAAAATATATGAGCTATATATTCCAACTCAGGAGGTAGATAAATTGCAGTATTAAAGAAATAAACATAAGAAAATTAATGAAGGTAGGAGCAGAAATTAATAAAATGGAAAGCAAAAACATTGTCTTTCAGAGCTGTTTCTATGAGAAAACTTTATGGACAGCATGCATACCCAGTATCAGTAGTGAGGGAGTATTTATTCAGATAAAGAAATTTAACCATTCTAAATGAATACTGAATAACAACAAATCAAAATATAGAACAAATAACTTCCCTGAGAAAGATGGACAATCTGGATTCAAGAGCAGGCAGAAACAATAAAGAAAGAAAATCAAGAAAGAGAACTCTCTCCTACTTCACTCCCGATTCACAGGCAGGCACTAGAGCCAAACATATAGGCAATAAATTCACTCCAGCTTTCAGAAGACAAAGATATTGAATTGCTGAAGCTATTGTGAAGCATAGATGAACACTTATCAGTTAGTAACTCACCTTATGAAAGTGATGTCACTAGTTGCAAGAGTACAAATAGCACCAAAAAAATAGAAATGTACAGACTTTCTCCATACATGAACATAGAGACAAAAATATTGAAGTCACTTAATACAAACTAGAAGAATATTCAAACGACATTTCTGAGAAACATCTTTAATAAACTTAGCATTTAAAGGAAACCTGCTACAATAGCTAAGCTTTGGAAACAACCCAAATGCCCAAAAATAGATGACTGGATCAAGAAGATTTGGTACACATATACCATGGAATATTACTCAGCATTCAAAAAAGTTAAACACATGCAATTTGCAGCAACATGGATGGCGCTGGAAGGGATCATGCTCAGCGAAATAAGCCAAAAAGAAAAAGAAAAATACCGGATGGTCTCACTCATAGCAGGAATCTAGAAAACTTAAATAAGGGACCAGGAAAATGAATAACTATAAGAAAGTGAAAATCAAAATCAACAAAAACTATGAACCAGAGACACTCTATAAGGGGTGGGGAGGGGAGGGATTGGGGTCAAAATAAGGGGGTTGCAATTGCATGGGGAATATAAAATTTATAAAAATTTAAAAAAGTAAAGGAAACCTGCTTATTTTGAAAGTGGTTTTGTTATCAATTAATGGTTGGCATTATGCTAATGGAGAAATGTGACAGGAATTCCTAATAAATTTATGGAAAAGACAAGGATGCCTGCTCTCATTTCTATTATCAATCACCAGCCTGGTAGTCAAAGGATTCAAGTAAATTGTTATGAAAAATTCAAATGAAATAGAAGCAAGAAACATGCAATTTGAAAACATGCAATTTGAAAACATGCAATTTGAAAACATGCTCATTTGTAGTAATAATCAGAACAAAAACTAAGACTAACAAAATATATCTTTTTTACTTATCAGATAGACACTAGCAATGTTCCATATCGATGCAATAGCTCCCTTTATGCATTGGGAGGCATTCACATCCTACCCTTCCTCTCTTTGTGCTCTTGCTTCTCTGCAGTGGTGGCCTACAGTTCTTCATAACAGAAGAACAGATTTAAAGGAATAAAGTTGATCATCTGCCTGGGGGCCCACCTCAGGTTTTTACTTTCTGGAAAGAATCTGGAAGCTAGATGCTGGGCTTACATGGACTGTTCTGCAGGTGTGAGATGAGGGATTACTGGGGAGACCTAAGAACCTGTGCAGTCTGCCCGAGCAACACCTTCATCTTTGCTTAATGTACAAGGTGTTCTTGCTTGGAGAAGTGCCTTGTCCATAAAATGCCTTTTCTCCTGTTGTTTAACCACAGGCAATTAGGATTGTTGATTTTGCTTTGGGTCAAACTATAACACATAAAAATAACCTGTAAGGTCTGCAGGGTTGAAAATAAATTAAATTCTAAGCTAGATACCGGGTTTCATTACTCAAGGGTATGGAAATGCTCGCTGAAGTTTTCTGTAAAGGGACAGTTTTAAAAATTAGATTAATCATTGGAAAATAATAATAATAATAAAAAAAGCTAAGTGATAGTCCTCCATTTTAGATGAGAGATAGACAAAGATCCTGGAACAGGAGCTGGAATTTGAACGTACAAAGCTAGAAAACAAATGAAGTAAATGACACGAAAATAGATTTTTCACCTAGAAGACCAATTATTGTCAGAATGGATAAAAAAGAACTTGTAAGAATGGAAAAGAGAAAAATTGGGTAAATTGGGAAAATGAAGACAATGGTATGGTGAAAGATAAAATTGAATTTTTGGCATTGGACCTACAGTAATATAGTCCTGATGCACACCTGAAGCTTATTTAATATCACAATGCAGCGTTACTTCCACAGATAAGTAAAACCAAAACAAAATAGAGCTTTAGGGCAGCAGATAATCAGTTGCTGCAGTTACAGAGGACAGCCACACGGGAGCAGCAAACCGTTGCAATCTTGGCGTGGCCAGTCAGTTGGTTCCCAGGCTCTGCGGCTCACTGATGAGATAGCACATATCTCATGGGTTACCCAAAAAGCAAGTGCCCACTTGGATATAAACGTTCACTTTGCTTTCTTTAAAAGAAATGTCATGCGCAGAAGAAAATCTTTAACACTTTCCTCCATGGTGTCATGTATTTCTCCATTAAAAAAGGGAATCCATAGAAATACCCGGTGGGCTCTCATTTTTCTCTCAATATTAAGATTTATTTACCCTCTTACTAAAAATAGTTCATTAATAATATTTGAAGGTTTCTTTAGCTTTATTCTAAATGCTTTAACTAATTCGTGCAATACTCCTGATACATGAAGCTTAAATTCTTTGAGATCTTCATTTTCCTTGTATAATTTTTGTGCAAATCATTATCTTTCAATAAATCACTGGAGTTATCCTATGCTTAAGGTTTACCAATTCTCACCTACCAGAATTTCCCACTTTCTCCTCTCCTCTAAGCAATCAATTTCTATCTCTATAGAACATGATCGAAATTGAATATTATTAACTGCTAGATGTCTCCCTGATAGGCATTCTCTCCCCTCCTTTTTTAAAATGAGACAGCACCTGAATTTTACTTGTATGTGATGTTCCTTCTCACCTTTCCTTTTTCTTTTTTCCACTGTCTGGAAAGGGTGTGCTCTGGGCTGTGTGTTTAATGGTGCAGCAACAGATGGAAGAATCCTTGGCCATCTGGGCGGTCTTTCTAGGACTGCTTACATGTGGATGTAAGAAAAGCACACTCTATCTTAGTTAAGTCACTGTTGTTGGAAACTTCAGCACATAAGCCTATGTCCTAATTATTACAAGCAACTAATATGTGCAAGCTAGTAGATGGGCATTGCATGTGCTTTATCACACTTAAATTTCATAATCACTTTATAAGGCAGATCATTATTTCCATTTTATGAATGAATAGCCTAAGGAAAGAGGTTTGAACATTTTGGCCAAGGTCATAGCATAAAGGGGAGAAGCAAAGCCTCTCCTCTGAAACACCTTGGTGTGCCTAGGACACTCAAGGACAGCTCCACCCCTTTCTTCCTTCATATATATAATCGAGACCAAGGCTTGCACATCTGTGACAGTAGCGTGGGAATCTATTTCTTTCTTCCCGATTCTACCATCACGAATCACCCTCATTCTCCCTAAATCGGGGGGCAGGAGGAAGATTCTAATTTTATCCTTTTAATTCATTCTCACTTCCAAAGTTACCTGCCCCCAAATGCATCTGGCTGCTCTGTACTGCCCCTGAATTCTTTTTTTTTTTTTGTCATTGTATTTATTTAAAAATCTCTCTTTTTATATATATATATATTTTACATCATTGTTCATCTTTAAACATTATTTGTGTCCCCCTACCACCTCAGGTGTAGTCCCCATAGAGCTTTCTTCAGCAGTGCACCCCTGCACCATCACCTCAGTCCCCTGTGCTCCTCCCTCCCTTCCTTCCTCTGATCCCTCTCCCTCCTCCTCCCCTGCAGGGTGTCTCTGATTAATAATTGTCTGCTTTTGCTTTGTTGTGTTTTGTACTGTTACTATTTTTTTACATGGATGTCTTATTTGGTTCCCCTATATTCCTGCTATAACTGAAACCATCCGATATTTTTCTTTCTTCCTTCTGGCTTATTTCACTGAGCATAATTCCTTCTGGCTCCATCCAAGTTGCTGTGAATGGCATGATTTTATCATTTCTGATTGCTGAATAATATTCCATTGTGTATATATGCCACATCTTCTTGATCCAGTCATCTATTTTGGGGCATTTGGGTTGTTTCCAGGTTTTACCTATTGTAAATAGTGCTGCAATAAACATAGGTGTACAGGTATTCTTTTGAATCAGTGTTTTTTGCACAGCAAAAGAGACATTAACCAAAACAGAGAGATACCCCACTGATTGGAAAAAAGCTTTGCACTCCAGTCAACTGATAAAGGACTGATCACAAAGATATACAAAGAACTCACACCACTCAACAAAAACAAAATAAACAATCCAGAAGAACTTAAAAGACATTTCTCCAAAGAGGAAATGCAAATGGCCAACAGGCTTATAAAAAAATGTTCCACATCCCTTTTCATGAGGGAAATGCAAATTAAAACCACATTGAGATACTACCTTACACCAGTAAGAATGGCACATATCAAAAAAAAAAAAAAAGCAACACCAAATGTTGGCGAGGATGTGGTGAAAAAGGAACTCCCCTACATTGCTGGTAGCAGTGCAAAATGATCCAACCACTATGGAAAGCTGTCTGGAAGTTCCTCAGTCTACTCAAAATGGAGCTACCACACAACCCAGCAATTCCACTCCTAGGGATCTGCCCTTGAATTCTTATCAATTCTTTTACAAACCTTCATTTACAAAGAACTTCATTTATACTGTGGCTCCTGAGTTTCTTCATGACTTCCTCCTCTTTTGCTCAATTCCCCTACCAATGCCCCACTCTCCCTCAATTCCCTAGGCTCCAGAGATGCTAATGGACCTCCCATGCCCATGCAGTGTTTCTTCTTATCATGAAGCTTCTGCATATATCTGGAACATCAGTCCTTGATCCACCTAAAGGACTTCTTCAGGTTCTGGTTATATCTGAATTTTGGCGAAGCATTCCCTGACCCTCCAAATCTAAGCAGCTGATCATTTCTATTGCAATTTCTGCTCATTTATGTTAGATATGACATTCTGCTTTTCTGTCTTTGATGTGTTCCTAGCAAAACTCTGGTATCCTTGAGGGTAGGTCTATTTCTTTGTATTTTTTTTTCAATTTTATTTTATATGTTTCTTACATCATTTTTCATTATTGCACAATGTGTACATTTTTATCTTGGTTATATTTCCCATACAATTGGACCCCCCTTATTTGACCCCAATCCCTCCTACTCCTGCCCCTCCCCATAGTGTGTCTCTGGCTTATAGTTGCTTGTTGATTTTGATTTTTACTTTATTATAATTAGGTTTTTTCCTGGCTTATTTAGGTTTTCTAGATTCCTGCTATGAGTGAGACCATGCGGTATTTTTCTTTTTCTTTCTGGCTTATTTCACTGAGCAAGATTTCTTTATTGCTAGATTCCAGCTGAGAGTACTTTCCCCGCTTTTTCTGTCCTTTTCCTCAAATCAGTGAAATTCAGAGGCAAATCAACTAGTAGTCTGTAGATATATACTTACAGTCATGGCATGGAATGTCAGCTACCTGTACATGCTACCTGTACATGTCTTGGAGGCACCCCTATTTGACTTTGGGAAGATTGAGCATTCCCCTCTCCATTTCATAGGAAGAAAGAAGAAAGAAAAGTAACATAATGCCTTTGCCTGGACAGATGACTTACATTTCTGTGATTTTCTCTCCTCCCCACCTTAACCCCTCACCCCTATTGCATTATCCTTTGTTTGGTAGAAGGGAAGGGAGAGCTGTGCAAGGTGGTGGTGGCAGTGTGGGCGAGATGGCTTAGTCACCTCCAAAGAGTCTTAAAGACTGATCGTGCAATGTTCGGAATGTGTTAGCACTTGGCCATTAGCTCCACGTTTTAGTCCCCATTCTGGGAAAACTGGAGAAGTTTGAGTCAAACAATTTTGCACATTCCCTCGCAGGTGTATTTCTAATAATAATAATGAAAGCTACATTTTACTGTGTGTTTACTCCATGCTAGGTCATATACAAAATACTTCACAACATTGTCTCATTTACTTCTTCTGACAACCTAGTAGAGTGCAGTTTTAGTATTGTTCATTTTATAGATAAAAACAAATGAGACAAGTTACACATCTCTCCTTAGGTCACAAGTGTGGAGAGTGGTAGCACAGGAGTGAAACCGAGGTCTGTCTGACTTCTACACCCGCGATTGTGACCCCAATGGCAGATGCACTGTCATCTCCAAATGCACCACATGCCAGACCGTTACTCAGATGATTGAAACTGAGCTTTAGAGGGTATCCAGTTCGAAACTTCATCTTTTTTTAAAAAAAAAAAAACTTTTTTTTAAAGATTTATTTATTTATACAAGAACTGGGGTACAGGCCAGATGCGTGGGAGGGTGAGAGGATTCACCAGAGACAGAGTGGGGAACAGAACAGGCAGACTGATGAAATACACTGCTGAGCGGAGCAGTGGGCGAGACAGGAGAGGTCTACTGTGCCATGCGGGATTCTCACCGGCTGGCCGGGATTGAATCTGCGCTGCAGCGCCTGCAGACAGCTTCACACCAGGGAGGCACTCCAGTTTGATACGTCTATCATGCAGATGAGAAATGTCACCAGGAGTGGTCAGGTGAATTTGTCAAAGTTTCTTTCCTGAAATGTCTCTCCACCATTTTATATATCCAAGCCCTATAGAGCCTTCACTGCCCAGCTCAGATTGCACCCCACACCAAAACCATCCCAGTCCAGCCTGGCTCTCATTCATCCCTATTTTTCTGAAACCCAACCTGCTTTCTGCTGGCACCACTCATCAGTTCTTCCACATAGTGTGTCTTGGCATACTTTAATTACCATGTGACTAATTTAAGCAGTCATCTTGTGAGCACATGATTTTTTCCTTCAAATAGATTGCATGTAATTTTAATAATAATTAAAAAAAAGTATTTCTTTCATGTTGCAGTTTCAATTCAGTTTGTTGAAAATGTCTTGGATACCTAATAAGGGTATTATGATATACCTGAAGATAATGAGAAAGTCTTTAATCTCAGGAGCTTTCTTATTACTCAGTAAAGAACACACACACACACATATATATCTATGTGTATATATATATATATATATATACATATATATATATTTAATTTATTTATACATGCAAGAACTGGGGTGTAAGCCAGAGGTGTGTGGGGGAATAGTGGGGGGGGGACAGTGAGAGGATTCACAGAGAGTGTGGGGAGCAGAACAGACCAATCTACTGAAATACATTGCTGAGGGGAGCAGTGGGCCAGACTGGAGAGGTCTGCTGCGTAGTATGTGTTAGCTCCCTGGCAGACCGGGGATCAAATTCCTGCTGCAGTGGCTGCCTATAGCTTAATAGTGCTAAGTCTTTAACCCCTGTACCACCAGGGAGGCCTAGTAAAGAATATAATTTAAGTGCAGAAATTATAAATCTTAGAAGTACAAGTTTATACATGTATGTAAACATGCCTGCACAATAACACACACACGCACGGCTATGCCACTTGTAAGGATAGATTACCTCTGATTTGAGGGGGTTTGGGAGGCCTTTTAGAGGAAGCAGATTTAAGATCAGTCTTAAAGGTGAGGATGTGGTCTTACAGGCATTGAAGGACAGTGAAAATCAAGCAGATGAGAAGAGAAAGGCAAATGGCGCCCAGGGTAAGGGACTCACTGTGGTCTCCCTGGGATGTAGCCTGGAGTCCAGCAGGTCCCTGGACCTCAGTCTTATTTTGTTTAACCTGTACAAGTTTATTTCCTTCATTAAAAATCTGGATGTCTTGAGCTAGGCCCTGCCTAGTCTTTATACTCCCTGTAGCTTTCCAACATTTTTCTCTTTCCTGCCCAGACCCTGAAGTCTCTGAGTGAGGAGGACAGCAGGTGGTGTTGAGGCTGATGTCACGTCAGGGTAAAGATTTCCAAATAAACAGGCCACTGGGGAGAGACTCGAGATTTCAAGTGAAAGAGTAATGTGATTAGAGCTGCACTTTGGGACGATGGATCTGGCAGTGGTATGTAAGATTGATTGAGCAGAAAGAAGTGGCAATCAAGTGAGAATCAATACTCCCTTTGTTCCCTTGCAGCCTGTGGCACAGGGAACTGCTACTTCTTTAGTGGTTCCTGTGGCCTGTATTTTGCAGCCTGGCTCTATTCTGTGTTTCCAGCTTTAGTGTCGTGGCCACTTTACTCAAGGACTAGCACTCTGAGTTTGTGACTTGTACTTTCCATGTGTCACACTCGCTGGCACATGGCAGGCAGGCCTTGGAGAAGTTGGCTGGCCCTTAGTGTTACTTCTCTGGAGCAAGAGAGGCTGAGGAGGGGCCTTTAATGTAGGTACAATGGGGATTCGAATTATTAAAATGTTGTATCAGATATCAAGCACAGGGCATGTGTTCTAAAATACTTTTGTTTGGCTTTGGGCCGTGTAATATTTTTATGCCAATAAATCTTTCCTCTTTGAGATCAAATATCTTTTTGTAGTCTGATATACACAATGTGTTCTCAATTATTCATGATTATTTTGAGTTTTTGCTCATGTTGCATTTAAAAAAAAATGCACACATATTTTGGCATAGTGTGGTGCTAAAGTCACTTATATATACATTAGAATTTGTTTTCCTAATTCAATGGAAAATTTAAACTTACAAACTCAAGTGCCCAAATTTCCACTGAATTTCAATTGAGCCCTACTCAAAAATCAAACCTTCTTATTTTAATATTATACTAAAAAGGAAGCCTTAAAGGAATGGTTCATTGAGGGCCTCCCCTGTGGTGCAGCAGTTGAGTGCTGGGCTGTGAAGCTGCCCACAGTCTCTGTAGTGCCGGTTCAATCCCTGGCCACCGGCGAGGGTCCCACATGGTGCGCAGACCTCTCCTGCCACCCGCTGCTCCCCTCAGCAGTGTATTTCATCTGTCTGCCTGTTCTGTTCCCCGCTCTGGCTCTGGTGAATTCTCTCACCCTTCTGTGCTTCTGACTGTACCCAGGGCTTGTATAAATAAATAAATCTTTAAAAAAAAAAAGGAATGGTTCATTGATCTATTATTCTTTGAAGGAGTGGTGAAGAGGCCTGGCAATTCAACTGCCCCTTGTTATCGGCCACATTATAAAACTAGGTTGTCAAGATATTAAGAAAATGCTGTAGACCAAGATTGATTTCTTCTATAAAAAGAGTCACATCTCATGACATTCACGTAACATGTCTAAGAAATCAAGTGAGAAGAGCAGATTATTGCCATTGTCATTTTTTGTTGTTTTTTAAAGATTTATTTATTTATGCATACAAGAACTGGGGTATAGGCCAGAGGTGGGAGGAGGAGGATTCACCAGAGACAGAGTGGGGAACAGACCAGGCAGATTGACTAAGATACCTGCTGAGGGGAGCAGCAGGCAAGACAGGAAAGGTCAGCTGTGCCATGTGGCTAGCTCCTGGCCAGGGTCAAACTTGTGCTGCAGTGGCTGTGGATAGCTTCATAGTGCCGAGACTTAACCCCTTGCACCACCTGGGGAGGCCCCTAGTGTCATGTTTTTTTTTTAAAAATTTCAGTAGTTTTATGATTTTATCTTTGGATAAGGATGGACAAGTTTTTTTTTTTTTATATATATATTTTTTAAGATTTTATTTATTTATTTATTTATTTATTTATTTATTTATTTATTTATTTATACAAGCACTGGGTACAGTGAGAAGCGCAGGAGGGTGAGAGAATTCACCAGAGCCAGAGTGGGGAGCAGAGCAGGCAGAAGGACCGAAGGACACTGCTGAGGGGAGCAGCGGGCGGCAAGAGAGGTCTGCGCGCCATGTGGGACCCTCCTCCGGTGGCCGGGGAGCAGCCGGGGAATTGAACCGGCGCCACAGAGGCCGCGGGCAGCTTCGCAACCCAGCGCTCAACCGCTGCGCCACTGGGGAGGCCCAAGTTTGTTTTTTATTAAATATAATCAAGAAAGTGGGTATAGACTGTTATAATTTTCCTCTCATGTCTGTTTCTTTCTAGAAGAATTTTTACTATATCTTAAGTCATTTTTGTAATTATCGAAATATATATGAATTAAAAAAAAAAACACCACATACAACAAATGAACAAATGCAGAGATGAGTAAGATAGTAAAGGCTTCCTATGAGTCTTTTCTCCAGAGTTAACCAGTGCCAATAGTTTGGTGCCTGGAGGGAAGGGTAGATAAATGATGGATGGGTAGTGGGAGGGAGGGACACATGCATGTGTGCTTTCATAAGCTTCTTGGCACTTTAAATAATAAAGTAATTTATGGTGTTACTATAAGTCTGCCATAAACATACTCTTCAGAAATCAGTGAGATGATTTATCTCACATTATGTTTGAATTTCTTTTTTAAATCTTTTTTAACGATCAATTTATGCATACAAGAACTGGGGTACAGGCCAGAGGTGTAGGGGGTGAGAGGACTCATCAGAGACAGAGTGGGGGGACAGAACAGGCAGATTGACAGAAATACACTGCTGAGGGGAGTAGTGGGCGAGACAGGAGAGGTCTTCTAGGACAAAACAGGCATGAAAGGATAATTGTAACATGTGGGTAGCTCCCTGGCAGGCCAGGGATCAACCTTGTGCTGCAGAGGCTGTGGATAGCTTTATAGTTCTGTGCTTAATCCCTTGCACCACCAGGGAAGCCCCTCAAAAATTATATTTGAGGGGCTTGATTCATCTTGATCTAAGAGCCAACATCTTCAGTGCAGGGTGTTTCTTAATTCTGTGACTGTTGAGGGACCACCCACTGACTAGAGTATAGGTCTTAGGTCATTAAACTCTTTGAAATAATTTGAATCAGTGGTTGAGTTAACCCAATAGCTAACTTATCAAGTCCAAGAGATTCTGGAAGTGCTTTCCCTGGGCCATTTTAAAAGTTGTCAAGATAAGGTGCCTCTGGGATAACAACAGTTCAGTTTAAAAAAGACATTTGAAGATAATTATTCAACTTGATTAGCTGAATCATGGAAAAATGTGTTAAGGTTCCATGGAGATTGTGTAGCAGAGCTAGAAAAGGCTCCAGTTGTCCTTTACTTTACCTTCTCTGGTGTGTCCTGCCCCTTCAGTGCCACCGATGTCATGTTCCCTCCCTGAGGGTGAGCAGATGCTCTTAGGATCATAGCTCAGCAAAGTCAGAGTCAAGTTCAAGGCTTCTGCCCTGACTTTCAGAGGTCTGCCCAGGGGTTAGTCCCATTAAAACCAGAGACACGCTACAGGGGGGCGGGGAAGGGAGTAGGATCAAAACAAGGGGGGTGGGAATTGTATGGGGACTATAACCAAGATGAAAATGCATACATTGTGCAAAAATGAAAAATGATGTAAAAAATATATAAAATTAAAAATTAAAAAAAAAACTAGGGCAATATTCATAGAAATTTAAAGAACTTAACTTTCTCAAGTACAAGACAAGGTGATGGAGAGAGAGGCTAGGTTAATTGAAAGGTTAGTGTGCTTGGAGGGGGAGCTAGTGGAGGGAGACTGGCAGAAGGAGGAAAGAAGGTAGAGGAGGATCAGGAGGATGTTTAGGGAGAGGGTTTAGGGTAAGAAAATCAAAGCAGCTTTCCTTTCCTTGAGATAAAATGCATGTTCAGAGAAATGTGCAGATCTTAAGGGTAGAATCAGATGAGGTTTGAGGCATATGTACGCTTTTGTAAACAATACCTGATAAAGATAGAAAACATTTCCTTCACCTCAGTTTCTTTACTCCATCCCCAGTGAAATGGATGCCATCTTCCCGAGAATGATGGTGATTTCTGTTGTTCTAGATTAGTTTTGACCGTTTATGAACTTCCTCTAAGTGAAATCACTGAGTTCGTTCTTTTCTGTGTCTGGCTTTATTTGTTTCATATACAATTTTTTGTGTTCTTTTAATATCATAATTGTTTCTTTTTTAGTATTAGGATTCTACTTTGTGAACATAACACTCTACAGAGGTCAGGGAGGATTTCCCTTCACCCCTTTGAATTCTTCTGGGAAGGACTGATAAAATTATCAAAATAAGTCAGATGAATAGGTGAGAAAACAAATTTGATTTTGGATGTATTTATGCGAATACCACATAAACACGAGGGGTCTAAAGAAGGGAAGGTGCGGCCTCCCTGATGGTGCAAGGGGTAGTCTCAGCACTATGAAGCTGTTGGCAGCCACTGCAGCACGAGTTCTGTCAGGGACCAGGGAGCTACCCACATGGCACAGCAGACCTCTCCTGTCTTGCCCGCTGCTCCCCTCAGCAGTATATTTCTATAGATCTGCCTGTTCTGCTCCCCACTCTGTCTCTGGTAAATCCTCTAACCACCACCACCCCCATGCACCTCTGCCCTACACCCCAGCTCTTGTATCCATAAATAAATAAATCTTTAAAAAAAATAAAAGGGAAGGTTGAAAGGTCCATGTAGAAGGCCAGAATGCAAAAACCCACCAGGAAGCCCACCTGGGAACAGGAATGCGGAAGCCTGCCTAGAGGATTCAGTCAATGAACCTCCCCAGCCCTACAAATCTTTTCTCAGACAAAGAAACTCCCCCTGCCCTACAAACTTCTTCCTGCCTTAGTAACCCAGTTTCCCACCTGACCTCTCCTCACCCTATAAAAGCCTGCTTCCCCCTGACAACGTGAGCAGCTTCACTGACTCCCACCTTGGGTCCGTGAGGTCCGCCTGGGGCGCAATAAATTTTCCCTTCCTTTAAGAAATTTAGCCTGACTCTCCTTTTCTTTACCTTGCTGAACCATTCAAAGGTAAAATGAAATACAGATCTTGAGATAAAGAATGGAATAGGAGCTTCAGGAAGACAAGAAGGGACTTACCTGATAAAGAGCAAATGCTCTGTAATTAGATGTCCTGCTGTGTATATGGTTATTCAGATCAAATGGCTCTATCTGGTACTAACCCTAACTCTGGATATGAACCCCAGTTTTCATTCTTCTGGGGAGTTAAAGTAGTGGTAAAAGTTTCTAATGAGTCTTTGATAAAGACTTTGATTGTGAGGGCCTTGATTGATTTCCTTTTGAAATAATCAACATGACAAAGTGGCCTGTTCTGTAGGTGGTCTTTTTTGAATATCTTGGGGAGTCCTATGAGGTGATCTTGCAATGTTAAGGAGGCATACAAGGGGGGATCCTGTGATTAAAATGCAACTCCACTGAAAGATTTTCCAGTGCTTTTGCTGCTACACATATAATTTTTATTTATTTATTTATTTGTTTTTGCCTGTTGTCTTCAGTTTTGGGTCAGCCGCCCAAGGAGAAAACCAGGGTCAAAGCCAAGAATGGAAAGAGACTGCAAATGGTATGAGAGCTCTAGATGAATGGTAATTTTACTCAGATCTGAGAACTAGAAAGCTGGCTCAAAAGCTTATAAAGATTGAAGGAACTAGATGGAAAATCAATATTCATCCAGAATAAACTTTATTGAGCCATTCCTTAAATTTCAAAGAAGTTAATTTATGTTGCAGCGGTTTCACAATTGTTTTTTGAAAAGCTGAAGGAATAGCCTAATGATATTTGAAGTGCGTGTTTGGTTTTCAGAGAGGATTGTGTGCTGTGCCTTAGACTGCAGCTGTAGGTCAGCATTTTGGGGACAGCAAAATAGGGTTGTAGCTTCCTGGGGCTCTCTGTGAGATCAGTTGGGAGCTCTTCAGGAGCCAAGTCCTGACCTCTGATCTGGATGACCTATCCTGTTCTGGAAATGCTGTTCTTAACAGAAATTCACCAGGACTGCTTTCCCCTTTCTTCAAAGAGCAAGCTGCCTTGTCACCCTTCCTTTACTGAAATTGTCACAAAAAGAGAGTTTGCAGGAGAAGTTGTCTGCTTAAACCATTGCAGCTGCTAACAATGAGAAGAGGTGATTGCTTGCTGCCTCCTCCAGACTTCATCACTTCCTGCTCCCCTTAGAGAATACCCAAGTGGGTTTTAGGATAACAATGGCTTGGTTTTAATGTTCATGAATAAAAGAAGCAGGCTGGAAGAGTGTGAATTTGGAAGGCAATAAAGAATCATAGCGAGAGAAAAGGAATCTGGGGCTGAATTGGAAGTGAAATAGAAAGGCAGTGCTCCTTTTCTGTATTGCCCCAAGTCACACTGGCCTTGTCAAATGCTTCACAGCTTGAGTCAAATGCTCAGCAGTGGCTGAGGGAACAGCAAGGGAACAATGCATCCTTTAAAGGCTGCATTAACTCCTCTCTACCAGTTCAAAAATTGTGTGTATGTTGTGTTTGTATGTATCTATTTATAAAGTTAAATCTAATAGGTTTTGTTTGTTTTGCTCTGTGTAGGGGGAGAAATAGAGCTTCGTAATTGCCTAAATTCTTTATTTTCAACCTCATTTAGGACCAAGTAGGTAGAACTTTACCTTCTTCTAGCCAGTTGTCAAAGTGGTCTTAAAAATGCTTTGTTTTGTATTAAAATCATAACTTCTGGCTTGAAGACATTTAAAATCAAATTCACATAAATTTTAAAGAAGTCTTGCTCAATCATACATTACTTTCACCATTTTAATCCAGAATAACAGGAATGAGGAATAATGCATAGAACTTCATTTAAAAAATGAATAGGGCTGTCAACTTCTCCAGGATCCTCTTCCCTGGTCAGTGTTTATTATCCAGTGGTGGTATTATAGGACAGGGAGAGGGGCAGCCCAAAACCCCGCAAACCTGCCTGTTCTAAATGGGTTCTGCCATCCGCCGCATCAACACAAAACATATGAGACTTTAATGGGAAGGAACTTTAATAAAACTAGGAAAAAATACAGGTAAGGCAAAGAGTCTAGTTTCTAAATGAAGCACCCAAAGTTACCCGTCCCCTCGTGGGTAAAACTCCATCCATATGGGATCGGCCCAGAACAAGGCCCCAAAGCCTGCCACAAGTCCAAAGCATCTTCCAGTGGGGAACCACAGAAAAGGGTCAGAAACAACTAGACAAGCCCGGAAGGAAAAGAGCAAAATCAACATCAAGATAAAAGCTGCCATTGTCACCTCCCCACAGGTCTCACCCACATCTGTGTCACCCAGTCCACGACCAAAAGACAAGCGCAGTTTCTTCACATGTCTCTAGGCTCCATGCGCCTCCTCCAGGTCTCCTGGCTCCATCCTGCTTCCTTCCTCAGTCTCTTCTGCAGCTTCTCCTCTCCCTGCTCAGCTCCACCCTCCCTTGGGTGGGGCAGGGAACCTCCCCCTTTCCTGGGGACCACCCTGTTACAATCCCCATTTTTAATTTTTATTCTACCACCACCCTGTTACAGTGGGGCCTGTGACTTAAGTTTCAATAATAGCTTTTGACCATAGGAGTCATCAAGCCTGAATAGAAAGTTCTGTAGTCAGTTTTCTCTTGTCAAGTATATTGTGAGGTTTGCAAGTTGATTTTGTAACTTATCATCAAAATCCTGACATTTATTCACCTGGGGTTTTTTTAAAGAAATCTGTGCTCAAAAATCTCTTCCAATAAGTGGAATATTCCTGTGTTAGTTACATAAAACCATAGAGGACCTTATTAAAATGCAAATATTTAAAAGAACCATACATCAAGTCTTTAATGTTTGTGATTGCTTAATGCTAATTACCTTTCTGTTACCAGCAACCTCTCTGAGTCTTCATAGAAAAAGTCAACACAGGTAAGGCCAGAAGCTAGCACCATGGGAGGGGAGGAGAAATAAGTCATGTCTGGTTTGAAGATGCCCAGAATGTGAACAATTGTAACCTCTGTAAAATGGGTATAAATAATACCTAGCTCTCAGGGTATATGAAGATTAATTAAGATAATTCATTTTAAGGTATTGAATATGGTATCTAACTCTTATGTTCAGCAATGTCAGCTGTTGCTATTCTAATAAAAAATCAAAATATTTAACATAAAGGGTATATGCTTTTGATTTGTGAACTACTTCAAAATCTTCCATTATCTTGTGCCCATTTGGTTTTTATTATATAGTGTTATATAAAAATGTGGCATTGTCTTTGGGATTTGCAAGTTTAGAAGTTCTAGAAATTTTTGTTGCTGTAGTACTTTTGCTTGTAGTAGTATTTGTATATATCTATGGTGATCATATAGTATCATTGTTCATGATATTCCATGTGACCCACAGTCATTATTTCTGTTTGTATTTGTGTGTATGTGTACATTTGATTTTACAATGTGTCAGACTTCTTAAATATCTCATGACAGGGAATCAGTTATTCAGCCAGGCTTGATGACTCCTATGGTCCTCTGAGAAGAGACATTTCAGTAATTTATTTTTCACATTTCAACATTTTCCTACCATTTGACAAGCTAACAGAGTTTATCAAAACATAACTTACATTTATTGAAAATGGATTTGGCGATGGTGCCCTACTGTCTTCCCGAAATTGGGTCCGATCCATACATTCAAGAAACAGATTTTGGGGGGCTGTGGGTATAACAATCCCAAGGTTCTGATTTATAAAGTGGCATGGTATTTATAGATGTTGTTAAGCATTAAATAGTTGGACAGACTTTGGAAAAATATTGTTCTCCACTGTTTATATCAGTATTTTTCCCTAATGGTCAACATTTTTGTTAATACTCAGAGATATCAGGGTGGGGGAGGTATATAGTTACAATATCTGAGAAAACCAAGTTGTAGGAAATGGTGTAATGGGGAAATAGCAATGGGCTTCTATAAAATGGAAAATAAACCAAATATATTATCTCACCCTATGTGAGTACCAGCCTGAAAAGAGTGGAAGTTATTGGTAGGTGTGAGTCATGGACTGTGTTGCTGGGAGCCTCAAAAATGGGAATTTACTTATTTCCATGTCCATTTCTGACATCAAGTATTATTGCTGTTTGCTTTGAAACACTTCTTGGTATCAGACAAGTCCCTGAAGAAACTGACAAATAAAGCAAATTTCTCGGGTTTTTGGGTGGAGTCAGAAGCAAAAGATAACTGTTTTTTTGCATCAAAATGAAATAATTTCTTTAATTTTCTTAACCGAAAAGGAGAGCACCAAATGCCCATGCAGGTCTATCACATGTTCTTTCCTAGAGCTGTTTGAAAAGCAATTAAATGCATAAATGACAGAAATGATAGATATTGTTTCCATTATTGCTATTTTATGCAGGGAGAGTATGTGGTTTCCCAAGATTAGATTTTTTTATGTCATGATTTTTTTAGTCATAATACAGATCTGTTATTTGTCAAAGTTATATTTGTGTTTGGCTGTGGAAGAAATCTCAGGAGAAAATACCTAGTTCTGTTTTACTTTTAAGAAGTACATAACCTAAGGAAAGTAAGTCTTTTCTTTCAAACTGGGTTTTGTTTTGATTTTGAAAGTCTCAGACTTCCCCAAAGCATTCTAATATTTGGAGTAAGCTTATAAAATATTTCAGGGTATTGGTGGATATTTAACAGAAGATATGCAATTCTGGGGAAAAAATTTCCAGGAAAAGTCTGAGGATAGATTACTTTCATTTTCCCTGCTGTTTTCAGTTTTCCAAGTTGCTTTGATGGGGACCCTGGGGGAAGTTCTCAATACAACCAGGTCTAGGTGTCCACCAGGCCATTGACACCATTGTTATATAAGGTACTTAAACTGGAAGGTATTTTCCAATCATCTATGGATCAAGTGAAGCCTATCAGTTTTTTAGGTGGGAACCTGGTACACAGGTAGATGAAGGAATTGTCAAGGTCCTGCAATTAGCTAGTATCAGAATTTGATCCTGGCAGACTGACTCAACATGTGGTGATCTTTTCAGTAATTTTTCAGGATCCATTTTACTTCACTTTTTTTAAAAAAAGATTATTCATGCATACAAAAGCTGGGGTACAGGCCAGAGGTGCAGAGGGTGAGAGGATTCACCAAAGACAGAGTGGGGAACAGAACAGGCTGACTGACTGAAGTACACTGCTGAGGGGAGCAGCAGGCGAGACAGGAGAGGTCTGCTGCACCATGTGGGTTGCTTCCTGGCCGGCCGGGGATCAAACTCGTGCTGCAGAGGATGCAGATTACTTCATAGTGCAGTGCTCAACCCCTTGCGCCACCAGGAAGGCCCCATTTACTTCATTCTTGACTTGCATCCACTCCATTCTATTCCAGCTGCCCCCTGATCTGGATCAGGCTGTTGTTTTGGTTTCAGTCTTGTCCTTTGACTGATTGGGAATTCCAAACCTCGAGTCTTGGCATTCTGTGAATGTTTATTTGTTTTTGTTGTTCACTGGCAATCCATTTATATTTCTACTCCACAAGAGTTTTTTTTTTTTTTTTTTCTTTTTAAACATTCTTGTTTGTTTTTTCGTAATACAGAATTTCTCTCCTCAGGTGTGGTTTCACCATAGTTTCCCACAACCAAATTATCTATAGTCTTCCACTATAGTTCATTGCTTTCTCCTACACCCTGTTTTCTACTCTCCCCTAAACTGTAAGACCGACTCTTTAAAGCAGACAATAGATCTGAGTGATTCTGAGTTGGACTTAACTTCCCTTGGGGTTTTAGTTCTTGATGACCTTGAGAAGAGCTCCTTCTGCAGCCCCTGCCTCTTGGTCTCTGCCACTACTGCTTCTGCTGTTCCTCTTCCACCACCACGATATTCAGTATTGCTTACTGTCAGGAACTGTACTTGGCATGTTATAAAAATAGGCTTATTTACTCTACACAACAGCAGTCTAGGTGGGTATTTTAGTCTCTGTCTTGCAGTTGGGGAAATTAAAGCTCTCTGTTGTTTCCATTAACCCCACACCACTCAGTGATGGACAGGGATTTTTGGGTGAAGAATGATAAACCCTAGTTACCAGGTGATCTGGTAGGAATGGGAGAGTGACACTGCATATCTTTAGGCCTTTACAACTCAGCAGATTCTTCTATCTGGTAGTTAAACAAAGAACCAAGATGATCTATTAAATCTGTGTGTTGAGTACAAGGAGAAAAAGATCTAGCTAACTAGATTAGTTAATTCTTCTTTCTTTGCATTGATAGTTCCTAACCTGAAAAAAAAATTCTATTTCTAACAATTTTTCCCACTCTGCCTTTCCTTCTCCCTCTCTCCTCCCTGCTCCCTCTTTGCTTCTCTCATTCTCCCTTTTTCTTCACTTCTCTTATCCTCCACTTTTATCTCCTGTGACTCTCTCTACCCAAACAGTAACACTAGCCACACACAGTGCCACTGTGCATTGAGTCTTATTTTTAAATAATGTCCCTTTTTATGAAGCTGGACATCGATTATTATACTTTATTTTTTATAACTCAGATCTCTTCTCTAAACTTGGAAAATGAAAGACTGGACTGAAAATATTTTAGAATTTTGTGTGTGTGTGTGTATATGTGTGTGTGTCAAAATAAGTAAACCTTCCTGAAGTTTCTGTTCTTTCACTTTGTAAAATTTTAACTGCAGTCTCAGCAGCCACAAGGTGGTTGTCTCTGTCCATGGCTGTGAGGCAGGGATTTGTTGATATTTCTCTCCCATCCAAGCACTAACCAAGCCCAACCCTGCTTAGCTTCTGAGATCAGACGAGATCGAGCACATTCAGGGTGGTATGGCTGTAGACTATTGTTATTTCTCTAGGTCCCATCAGTGCAGAGTCTCCTTTTTCTCACTGTCTTCATGGACATCTTATTCTCTGTGTAGCTCCTTCGTCATTCCTCAGTAACGCACTATTTCTCTCTGCGTCTGCCCTCAGGGGCTCACCAGGTAGAAGCAAGGTGTTGGGGACTCATGTCAAACTTTCTTCTGATTCTCAACTAAGTTTTTTTTTCCTGTCCAAAAGGTACAGATTCTGTCAGACCATATTAACTTCAACAAGTGTTTGTTTAGTACCTACTGTTTACAAACTTGTATTTCCTTCTAGGAATCCAACCTCACCAAAGAGAAAGTTTTGTAGAAGAAACTGGGAATAATTTTATTAATTCTTCTTCTCTTTTGAAAGAAAGATTTTTCTCAGCTCCCAATTAAACTGTGATTCAAAAATAAGCTTTTTTCTTTTTAATACAAATGTATTTTAATAAAAATACATGTTTATCAACATACATAGTTTATGACTTCAAAAGAGAGATTTACTTACCTACTGGGTTTTTTTGTTTCATACATTGTTTTCAAGAGTATTCATATCCAGATATGATGATTAGAATTCTAAAAACTTCCACTTTATTTTTAGAAAACTTGGTAAGTTATAGGAGAGATGGGGTTAGACCAAGGAGTTTACTTATGACCTATGAAGGTATTTATTAATATATTTTATGCTCATTAAAATAATATAATAAAGAAAACCTATTAAATTAAGTGACTAATAGTTAATTAACATCTATTAAAGTAGTAGTAGTGGGTAGTATATAATTTCTTGCTCAAAGAAATCCATCTTAGGATATTACATTAAAATTTTCTGAGTTATTAATTTGTATAGCTATTTTTTGTGTGCAGGATTTTCCTCCTGAATAGATATTTGTTCCTAATGCGTTAGAGTGGAATTGTTGACTCCTGTGTCTAGTTTCCATGGTGGTTCCAGAAACACAGATTAATTAATGAGCAGGATGAAATCAATGAATAAAGTAATGGGAATTCTTTCAAATAGCTGAAATAAATACATCTCAGTTCTACAGGTTGTTCACCCTTAGTGAGCAATCCTGCTCATTACTTTAGGCCAAAGTACATCATAGCAGCTCCTTTTTCAAGCCTTTTCCTTCTCTCCTTAAGACTCTTCAACAGTTTTAAAGCTCAGGCTGACTGTTCCTCAGATTTCATTATGTCTCTTTGGCAGCATTATAGAGACACCCTCCACCCCACCCCAGTCAAATGTCAATCATTTTATGAAAACATTCTTTACTACCCATTAGAATTTGGAAATTCCCTGTTTTGGAGTCCTACTTATCTTATTCTCACTCTGGTGCAATTAAATTAGTAGATGTTATCTTCATCTTCATTATTTTATAAACTTTTAAAATATCATATGCCCTTATCTTTATTTCCCTGGCAGCATCTGTCAGACTGTGACTGTTCGACAAACATTGGCTGGAATGAATTATTGAGTTACTGCTTGGTGTCCTTGTATTAGCAGTGAAAAGACAATATTTATTATCTAAAAAAATAAAACCAAAAGCCCAAATATATGCCCTTTATCTATTTTTTTAATTTCATGATATTGAATCCAACTACATTAAATCTATTTTTGTAAAATTTATAAAAATTAAACATTGGCAATCCAATACGGTTCAATGTATTATTTTTTCCCAATGTTTTATAAACACGTGCATAACTTTTCGACACTCACATAGCACCTGTTAATTTTTTCAACCCCCAAGAAGCTTTTTATAGTATGGAATCTAATATGTGGGTATTCAAACCATTGGGTCTGAAAACATTAAATCTTTCCCTTTTCATTCTTTCCTAACAAATTCTCCTTCTAGTGATGAAGTTAATTATTCCTCAAATTTTCAAAGGCAAATGGAATTTTTTTAAAAAGATTTATTTATTTATTTATACAAGTACTGGGCACAGTCAGAAGCATGGGAGGGTGAGAGAATTCACCTGAGCCAGAGCGGAGAACAGCACAGGCAGACTGACAAAGTACACTGCTGAGGGAAGCAGCGGGCGGCAGGAGAGGTCTGCGCACCATGTGGGACCCTTGCCCGGTGGCCGGGGATGGAACTGGTGCTGCAGAGGCTGCGGGCAGCTTCGCAACCCAGAGCTCAACTGCTGTGCCACCAGGGAGGCCCAGCAAATGGAATTTTATGTGAATAGAACCTATTTTTTTCCTGAAGAATTTAAAAGTTATCTTTTTGTGAATAATGCTGCTCTAAACATAGGGAGGCATAAAAAAGTGAAAGACAACTATTAGATGATTTTACTCATTTGTAGACTATAAACAACCAAAGAAAACAAACTGACAGAGCACAAGAAAAATAACTTAGACTGTGTAAAAAATGTGGAGGTTACCATAGGGCAGGGTATGTGGGCAGAGGAGAGAAGAGGACATAGATGGGTAAAACTGGCATGGTAGTAATGCTTGAACTCTGGCAGAGGGTGGGTGAAGATATGGCATGTCTGGGTGTGCAGCTGTAACCCCCAAAGTATATGGATTTATAAACAAATGGTTAATAGAATTTGATTAAAAAGTCAGTGATCTTTATTTTGTATTTTTAAATTTTTTTTGTTGTTATTTAGGATACATGGAAAGAATGGATTTGTTATCCACCCAATTGTTTTTCTCAATAGAGATGTGTTTGGGAAAAAATTATATGGGTTTTGGGTTTTTATTTTTATGTAGATTGAGCTACAATCTGTTTGAATAATTTTAACTTTTGCATGTCAAAAAATGAAACTTGATTTGATCCTCTTCCAAAGTTGTTTTACCCAAAGCTTTCTTCATCACAACTTACAGCGACTTCATCTCTCCAATTGATCAGGTCAACAAGCATAGAGTCATTGATGGATCCCCTTTATTTTTTCACAGTCCAATACAGTTAGTCATGACTGCACCGTCATGATTATACCTTCGCTTCCACTTCTCCTGCCCTGGCTCAGAACATCATTACTTCTTTTTTTTTTTTATTTATTATTTATTTATTTTTTTATAGAGGCATGTTTTATTTATTTGTTTGTTTGTTTTGCCTATACATGCACTGGGTACAGTCAGAAGCGCGGGAGGGTGAGAGAATTCACCAGAGCCAGAGCGGGGAGCAGAGCAGGCAGAAGGACCGAAGTACACTGCTGAGGGGAGCAGCGGGTGGCAGGAGAGTTCTGCGCGCCATGTGGGACCCTCCTCCGGTGGCCGGGGAGCAGCCGGGGATCGAACTGGCGCCGCAGAGGCCGCGGGCAGCTTCGCAACCCAGCGCTCAACCGCTGCGCCACCGGGGAGGCCCCATCATTACTTCTTATCCGTATTACTGCAATAGTCTCCTCCAATCCTCCTTGTTTCTGCTTTGTTCTTTTAAATTCTATTCTCAAAAAGTAGTAAAAGTAATGCTTTTAAAACATGAGTCAGTTCCTGTTACTCCTCTGCTTAGAACTTTGCAATGAGTGGCTCTTCATTGCACTCAGAACAAAAGCCAGAGAGTGTTTACAGTGATCTATAAGGCTCTTCACAGTCTACCTCCTCCCCCTGTACCAGGAAGAGATTATAAATTTCTGAAACAATCTCACTGAAGCAATGGAGGGGAAAAGGCTGTTATTAGTAAGTTTGGAAACTAGTAAATGCAGCCTGTAACACCAAAGGATCAACACCTAAGCAGTTCTCTCATTAACAGAGTTTTCTATCAAGTGAGCTTAACAAATCTGCATGAATTATCAATATTTGCATGAATTAAACAATTAAGGGAAAGAGTAGTTTCTCACTGTTGGGTTGACAATGCACAGAAAGTTAAGGGGGTGTGGGATGCTGGAATAATCCATATGGTAATGATTAAGAGTTGGAGACATTGATCACAATTTGTCCAGCTAGTCGCCTATAGAAACATTTATAGATATATGTATTCATAGAGGTTAGTACACATAAATATGTTTGTTTTCTCTGTTAACTGATAGGACCTAAAAAGAGAAAAGATACCCTACTACTAATGAGCACATCTAGCACTCAGTCTTGATATCTAGTACCATTCAGGTAGAAATACCTGGTATTTGTCAGTATCAGGCCTCCTTGGAAAAATGGCTATTTCTAGGACCAGTACAGGAAGTATTCAAGATGAAGTCTGAGCATCTTATAGCTCCAGAAATTAAGGGAGTGCTCAAAAATGCATTAATGAACAAACAAAAAGCAACAAACCCAAACTAACTTTGTTAGGGGAATGGCAAAGAGGCACAAGAGCCAACTGAAGGAGCTTCAATGGCTGAAGCTAAGAAATTTGAGTAAAAAAATAAGGTGATACTTGATTATAACCCAGCATGTAAAGCAAATATCTGTGAGTTCCTAGTGATAGAATTAAATTAACATGTGGGGGCAAAAGGACAAATCTCTCAGGCAGAAGTTTAGTTAGTAACTTATGAAAATACTTTCCCAAAGAGGGGGGTGGTGCATACTTAATGCTTTACTCATAAATAAGGGCAGCTAGTAGCAATTTTCTTCCCGATATTGCAACGTTTAAAAAGGAGAAAAAGAGTAACTGTGAAGTGGAGAAAATTAATAAACACTCTTTGAGCCAGATAACCTGGTCAACATTAGTAGTCATTAATCAGCTTGATAGCACCCACCCGTGGTATGATATGATGAAATTGACACTTTACCTCTGATATCCCTTCCCCAGACCATTAACTCCAGTCTAATCATGAAAAAAACATTTGAAAAATTATAATATGGGAATTATCTGTATCTTCTCAATCTTGTAAATCTAAATTTTTTCTAAAAAGATTAAGTGTATTTGAACTTTTAACTATATTAAAATGTCTATTATCATTTATATCCTTATACATTTATTGTTTATTATGTTGATTTTTTTACTCTGCTCCACAAAGCATTATGTTGATAATTATAATGCTTCTAAATTGAAATATTATTATAATTATCTAGTGAACATTTTCATGAGTAAAGACTTTTTTTTTCTGTTAGGATTGTTTCTTTAGATTATTTCCTTCGAGATAAAATTAAGGGGTCAATATGTGATGGCCCTTGTCTTTTGAAAGATAAATTATGACGATTTGGGCATGGTTGATGCTATTTAAATCTTAGATAAGGTAACTGAAAGACATAAACTGATAAAATAAAAATATTTTCTGTAAAATATATTTCAGAATGTCTACAAGCATAATTAAAATGTATCCCAGCCTAAGTAAGCTGTATAACTAATAATACCTATAATCCCTTGAAGATGAGTTTTGTATTCTGCAGCTGTCTGTGAGATTATAATGTGTACAAAAAGCTGAAGAATAAATACCACATTTTATGTTTCTTAGGCGTTCCAGATGAGAAGGATTTACCCATGTCTGAATTCATTATGTCATTGATATTTTCACAAGTTTTCTAATGTCTGCTCCAAATCCTTCAAAATTTTGAGAAACCACTGTTCTTTGGTGAACATTGAAAGCATGAATTAAGATTAATATTATCCATTGTTTAATCTTAGTGTCCTTTAATAAAGATAGGATTCTCATAATATTCAAAACATTGAGAATGACTCCAAAGGTGAGGTTGAGGCTTTTAGTCCAGTGTTTTTCAACTTTTAGCATTTCTTTGAAGTTCCTCAGAGCACTGCAAACATTTTGTTTGATTACTTACAAAACTATCTGAAACTAATTAAAATTATAATATGTAAATAAAACAATACATAAATCTAAATGTGCTGTTAAATATGACAGATTAGTGACCATCATCAAGGTAATTTTTCTAGTCATGTGAGAATATATATAAATATCTTGAAAACATGCTATTGCTTGAAGAGCATGCTAACTATCATTTTCATTTGGCCTGTTCAGATCTTCTGCCTATTTTTTTTCACTTGGGTTGTTTGTGTTTCTTATGATAGAGTTGAAGGGTTCCTTACTGTATCCTAGATATGGCTTTAATATCACACATATGTATTTCCTGAGTATTTTCTTCCATTATATGCCTATATTTTAAATTAACAGTGCCTTAAACAGTGTCTTTTGATTAGCCTCATTTATATTTGTGCAACTTTTTCTCTCTGTCCTGCCCCAAAATCTTTGCTTGTGTGCAAGTCACAAGTCACTGTTTTTATATCTTCTTTTAAACATTTTGTAGTTTTATTTTTATGTATGTCTATGATGTACCTAAAATAAATTTCTGCATCTGCTGTGCGGAAGGCATCAAGGTTTTTTTTTTTTTTTTTTGTGTGTGTGTGTATACACACACACACATATATATGTGTATATATATATATATATATATATATTTAGCCTATTATTTCAAAATCAATAGTTTGGTGACTTTCCTTTACCTATCAGTGATTTTGGTGTCTTTGCTGAAAATCCAGTGACTCTAAGTGTGGGTCTAATGCTCTCCTTTTGTTCTCTGACTCACCTGTTAGTTCTTTTGTCATATTCTTCTAGTTACTATAACTTTATAGTAGTCAAGAAGTTAGGTGGTTAGGTCTTGCAACTTTATTCATTCTCAATATATTTTAGATATTCCAAGTCCTTTGTATCTCCAAATAAATTTTAGAAAAAGTCAGTTTCTACTATAACATGGTGGAATTGAGACTGGGATTTTGTTGAATCCTTAAGTAGTTTGGGGGAATTGACTTTTAACAATGTTGAGTCTTCCAAGCCATTAACATGTAAAAGTAATTTTAACATGTAAAGTAATTCTTTAATTTCATTCATCAATGTTTTATGGTTTTAAATGTCATTTATTCATTTATCTATTTATTTTGAGGTAGCATTAGTTTATAGTGCTGCATATGGTTTAGATTGAGTATATGTTCACCCTTCAGCTACAACATGTTACACACCATGCCCACCAACCACCAAGATAGCCATAGTCTTACATCATAGTCCATTGTGCTCCATTCTACTTTGCTCATGCCCTCTCTCTCCCTTCTCTAGAGGCTTAAATTTTATAGTCAGATTTCTAGAGTTTGTTTTGCATGCTTTTTGTTAAATTTGTTCCTAGGCATTTTTTTTTAAAGGATGCAAAGGGTAGTCTGTTGGGAATTTCTAGGTAAGTCTGGCTTTTGAAAGCAGATATTATTTTGTATTCCATGACACTTCTTTCTTCATCATGCCTGGAAGGTGACTAGGAGAGCACTATATAGCGGGAATGTCATGAGCACAAAAACCACAGTCTAAGGACTTGAGTAGAAACTGGGAACATAGTGAAACTATTCTACCAGACCTTGATGGCCTGCTCCTCTACTTTTATGCTAAGTGAAAATAATAAACTTCTATTTGTGAAAGCCAAATAATTAATTTGTTAAGTGTTTTGTTATGTATGATTAACAACTGATGAAATCCAATCTCAACATTTTGTAGAGAACGTAATTTGTTCTCTTCTTTTACTTTATAATACCTTATCCAACATTATTTTTCATGGTTCCCGAAATGATAAATTTATTTATTTACTGTCTGTTTTTATTTACTATTTGTCTTCTTACTTAGAATATAAGTTCCATGAAATTAAGGAGTAGATCTTGTCCATTGCTAAACCACTAACATATACGATAGTGTCTCACATAGCAGAGATGCTCTTGAATAAATAAATTAATCGATGAGTCTTCAAAAGAGTCCAGTGATGAAATAAAGAAAATAGAAATATAGGGACCAGACTACAAAAAGTGTTGAAAACTATTTTTACCAATCCTTTATTATTCTACTTGGTATTTTGGTGGCACTTTCAAATCCTTGTATATTGATGATCTGTTCAATTTGATACTCACATTTAAACAGAAGCACATTACAATTCAACTGAAACTCTCACAATGCCATCAAATTCTTGTAGCATTTTCTCTTCAGACTTGTCCATAATATAATGCCATTGTTGCAACTTTTCCTGAATTGCCATGACTGGAAGCTGTCCCTTAAAGGGTTCTATAGGTGAATCCCTTTCTTTTAAAATCATGAAATGCATAAACATATTAAAGATTCTGGAACTATAATAAACTATACCATAATAAATTAATCCATGTTGTTTTACCCTAACATTTAAAAAAAACTATTTTCTCTAAGAATGTCCAACCTATCTTCATTTTCTGGATCACTCCTGCTAAAAATCCCAAGGGGGTAGTGCACTTTGAAAAACCATAGGTCTTTACCACTGCAGTTTAACGTGAGTATCTTATGCCCTCCCCTGCTTATAAAGTCCTTGATGAACATTGATGTCTGATGACAAAAGCCTCATTTATACAAGTGTTCACTGATTGTCCTAATCCTTCCAGCTGTGAAATTCATGCTGATCTGTTCAATATAAGAATTTTTGGATCAGTTCCTCCTGCTGGTGCCTACAGTCCTAAAAATGCACCTTATTCTTTTACACAAAAATAATGACCATCGTCATCATCATAATCACCATCATCTTTTAGTATTAGAGTTAGGACTGTATTATTTTTAACTAGTTATGTTATCTTTTAAGCATGGTTATAATAAAATTATTTTAAATAATTAAGGGTGAGAGTGTTAGGTTATTGAGTGCAGTTTTTCTTGACCTAAGTAATTCTAAAAATCTTGAAATTATTCCCCACAAACACAAGCACACAGGCACACACACATACACATACAGCCACTTTTCCCCCCTAGTAGCTATTTCTTGAAAAAATTTCTTTAAAAAAATTCATACTTATCCTTGACTGGCTTGCTCCAAGGGAGCCTAGAGAGAGAGGTCACCATGGTCTGTCCAGTTTTCATAGTAAATTGAGAAAAGATTGAAAAGGCATCAGTTTCCTGGGGGAAGTACACTGTCCCAGAACAGTGTATTTGATAACACTTGTATTAGCAATAGCGTACTTCTAGTTAACAGGTTTTAAGAAGTAGGTAGTCCATGCATTTTTAAGAGACTATCGTAAAAAATTTTTGTAGGCCAATAACAAAAAGTTGTTAGAGATTGTTCTTGATCTGTAGCTTAGCAGTAAGGTAAGACTCTGCAGATTAATTTTCCAGGATATTGTTAAAAAGTTCAAATTTAGTACCTTCTTTCATTGTTTCTCGTCCCTCTGAGGTTCTGGCTTTAGGACTCCTTGTAGTATTTTTTGGAGTGGGGGTTTAGTTGTAATGAAATTCCAGAGTTTCTGTTTGTCTGGGAAGGTCCCTATTCTTTCTTCATAGAGAAAGGAGAGCTTTGCGGGATAGAGTTGGAATCTGTTTTCTTGGAGTCTGTTGACTATGTCCCTCCACTCTCTCCTTGCCCGTAATGTTTCTTCAGAGAAGTCTGATGTCAGCCTGATTGGTTTTCCTTTGAATGTTATCCATTTCTTCCCTCTTGTCAGCTTCATTATTTTTTCCTTGTCCTGGATTCTTGGGAGCTGTACTATTATGTGTTTTGCTGCATTTTTCCTTTCGTCGTGGAAGTTTGGTGTTCTTCTTGCTTCTTGTATATCAATTTTCAGCTCCTTCTTCATGTTTGGGAAATTCTCTTCAATTATCTCCTGGAATATTTTCTCTGTTCCTACATCTCTCTCCTCTCCTTCTGGTATTCTTATAACTCTTATGTTTCCTTTCCTCATGGAGTCAGATAGTTCCCAAAGTCTTTCTTCGTTCTTTTTCCTTCGTACTTCTCTTTCCTTTTCTGTTTTGGTTTTTTTTACTTCTGTGTCTTCAAGAGTGCTTATTTGTTCTTCCATTTCATCTATTCTGCTTTCAGTGCTTTTCCCAGAGTTCTTTAGGGCCTCCATTAATTCTTTGATCTCCTGAATTTCTTTTACTTCCCTCTTTAGGGATTCAATTTCATTCTTCTGATCATTGATTATTTTTCCCTTATCATTGTTTTCCTTTATGACTTCTGTCAGTTTTTTAATCATGGCAATTTTAAATTCTCTTTCTGGAAGTCTCAGAAGTTCTTCCAAGTTACTGACGTTGCAATCTGGGGGGTGGTTTTCTTTTTGTGGTGTGCTTTTTTCCTGAGGAGTTGCTGGGTTGCATGTGGTTCTTCTACTCCCTACTGTCTGTTTTCTAATTTGCCATATGCATTGGGCCACTGTGTTGCTGGGACTGGCCGGCATCTTGAGTGAGCTTCTCTGCTCCCCTCTGGCTCCTCCGGGAGCCATATGTCAGTTTCAAGCAGTCTTTACTGAAGAAAGGTCCCTGTTCTAAAATGCTGATGCGGGGACACATTCCCCTGCGTTTCTGGTCTGCCCCGGCGGTTGGTTTCCTCTCCATCTCTGGGTTCGGACTGCAGGCCAGAAGGGGCCTGACGTGGGCGAACTTCCCAGCTCACCTCTGCATCCTCCGAGAGCCTTCTGCTGGTTTCAGGCAGTCTTTATTAAAGAAATGTCCCTGTTCTAAAATGGCAATGCGGGACGCACTCCCTGCATGCCCGGTCTGCCCCCGGCGGTGGGTTCCTGCTCCCCCTCCGGGCTTGGACTGCAGGCCAGAAGGGGCCTGGTGAGGGTGAACTTCCCAGCTCACCTCTGGCTCCTGAGGGAGCCTTCTGCTGGTTTCAGGCAGTCTTTACTGAAGAAATGTCCCTGTTCTAAAATGGCAATGCGGGACGCACTCCCTGTGCGCCCTGTCTGCCCTGGCAGTGGGTTCCCACTCCCCCTCTGTGCTCAGACTGCTGGTCAGAAGGGGCCTGGCATGGGCGAACTTCCCAGCTCACCACTGGCTCCTCCAGGAGCCTTCTGCTGGTTTCAAGCAGCCTTTACTGAAGAAAGGTCCCTGTTCTATGGGGTGTTGGTGATATTTTTTTCTGATCGCTAGGTGGCGCCAGAGATCTCTCCTAGTGTCCTTGGGGAGCTGTTTTTTTCACCCCGTGGGACGGAGAACAGAGTGGGAGTGGTGGGGAAAGCATCAACGGCTTTGGGGTGCTGTATCTGCTTTGTGTCCCACCGTCGTGGGGAACCCATGCCCCAAATTTCGTGCCCCGGGTCTCAGTTACAAAGCCCTCAGGTCCAGGATGCGGGCTGTAGCCCAGTTCAGTGTCCGCAGAAATGGCACCTTTTGTACCCCGTTCCCGTGTCCGGGCGCCTGGTTTCTGATTACTCAGTGAGGGACATTCACCTCAGTGAGGGCCCCTGCACGTCTCCCCGCAAGCCTAGCTCACAGGCGTGGGGACCTGGGCAGCCATGATCTGCGTTTGCTTTTCAAGTGCACTGCTTTTCGGCACAAGCTTACCGGCTGGCCTGGGGCTGTGTGTAGGTCTCCGGGAGTCTTTGCTTTACTCTAATGGCGCCTGGAGCTGTTCACTCACCTCCTCGGTGAATCCTGCAGGGTTCGTCACAGCTCCAGTTCAAAGGGTGTGGTGGCTGAAATAGTTCCTTTCCACTCACAGTCCTGCTTGATATGTAGTTTGTTCTTGTTGGTTGTTTTAGGTTTTTTTTTTTGTTTTGTTTTTTTCCTCCTTTCTGTTGGTCAGAGTGTGCAGACTTTGTGGGTGGGGGAGGGTAGCAGGGTTCTGAGCTTTCCTCCCTTCTAGTTCTCTTTTATGGCAACTTTCTTCTTCGGGTAGTTTGCTGGAGTCTTCCGTTTATCTTCCGTGTCCCAGTCTCACTGGGACCTGCCGCTTTTCCTCCCTATTAACTTTTTTTAATGGGAGATCTTACTCGCAGCATCTCCTCGCTGCCATGTTGATCCGCCACTGCCATTGGTTTCTTATGATCATCAGAAATCTGATTTCAGAATTGCAATTCTCTTCACTGTTTCTTCCATCTTCAAAATGATGACACTCCCCACGAAGTTCTGGAGCACTGAGCTCTTGCCAGCGCTCTGGCCGCCCACCACAGCGATCTGCAGCAGCTCCAGCAGACAGCTCTGTCCCAGCACCGAGGAGGCATCCTGGTGAAGTCCAAATTCCTCATTCTTACTCCTTCAACCTTTGTATGCATCTGCATAGAGATTTTTACCTACCCTTTCCCCAAAGTGAAAATGTTTAGTTATCTCATGTTTATATTATTGGCTTTCTTTGTTCTCCATGAACACACTCTGTTTGGGTCATGTATCCTGGAATCAAGATGTTAAATATTACCTGATTTCTCTAAAGGGCACATCTCTAGAATTGACCACCATTGCACTCCAGACCTAAATATCCCAGTGCTTCTTGAATATATGTGTTTATTTGGAAATCTAATAGACGTGTCAAACTTGAGATATTCTAAATAGAAATCTTAATTTCTGTCCACCACCCCTATCACTGTTTTCCCTAGTTTTCACCATTTCAGGAATTGCTGAGTCCAGTTGCTCAATGGGATCAAACAATCAATTTTTTTTTTTTTTAGTATTTCTTTCTTTCTTTTTTTAAGATTTTTTTATTTATTTATACAAGCACTGGGTACAGTCAGAAGCGCGGGGAGGGTGAGAGAATGGCCGGGAGCAGCCGAGGATCGAACCGGCACTGCAGAGGCTGCGGGCAACTTCGCAACCCAGCACTCAACCGCTGCGCCACCGGGGAGGCCCCCAAACAATCAGATTTTTAATTTCCTGTTTCTCCTTATATTCTACACCCAATTCATTAATAAATTCTATGAGTACTTCTTCCAAAATATTTCTATATGATAACTTGAAACCCTCTGCACTGATAAACTCTGATCCAAGTCATTTTGAATTCTCTTCTTGACACTCCCAACAAGCTTTTATGGGTCTCTTGAGCCTGCTCTTGACCTTTCATGGTCAGCATTCTTCATTTGGCCAAAGTAATCTCTCCAATGTGTAAATCTTATTGTATTACTTAACTGACTAAAACTCGTCAGTGGCTTCATGGATCAACAGGGCAACAATTCAAGTTCCTACATCACCTGTATTTTTTCATTATCTTTCTGGCCTCCATCTCTTTTTCTTCCCATTACTCAATACATTTCTAGTCTTGGCTTTTTTTCCTTTTTAGTTCCTTAAACATACCATGCCCATATTCTCTTGGGACTATTGTGCTTGTTACTCCCTTTGCCTCAGATACACTTCTTATGTGTTTTAATATAGTTGTCTCATTTTCATTATGAAGACTCATGTAAGTGTTGCTTCTGAGAAACATCTCTTTGATCACATGAACTCCAGGAGGATCCTGTGCATATATGTTACTCTATTCTGTGTATCTGTATATGTCCACTTATCTTTGATCTCAAGGAATTTAATTGTGTATCCCAGCACTTAAGAGAGCCTTTTATAACAAGTGTTCTCTAAGAACTACAAGTTCTGACCATCTGAATAAACATGTGTTATAAAAGCACTTCTTTGTCAACTTTGTCTCTAATATTTTCCTCACTTTCCTTACAAATTAAACTCAAAAATTAACTCGTTGTGTTTAAGTGCATAAAATAGCTTCATTAATGAGTCAAGTTCCATTTTAGAATTTTAAGACACTTATTTTCTTTTTTTTTAAATAATAAATTTTATTTTTATATTCCCCATACAATTGCAGCCCCCCCATTCTGACCCCAATCCCTCTCCTCCTGCCCCCACCCCCCTAAAAGTGTCTCTGGTTCATAGTTTTTTGTTGATTTTGATTTTCACTTTCTTATAGTTATTCATTTTCCTGGTCCCTTATTTAAGTTTTCTAGATTCCTGCTATGAGTGAGACCATCCGGTATTTTTCTTTTTCTTTTTGGCTTATTTCGCTGAGCATGATCCCTTCCAGCGCCATCCATGTTGCTGCAAATTGCATGTGTTTATCTTTTTTGAATGCTGAGTAATATTCCATGGTGTATATGTACCACATCTTCTTGATCCAGTCATCTATTTTTGGGCATTTGGGTTGTTTCCAAAGCTTAGCTATTGTAAACAGTGCTGCTATAAACATAGGGGTGCAGGTGTTCTTTGGAATTGATGTTTCTGTGTCCTTTGGGTAAATACCTAGGAGTGGAATTGCTGGATCATATGGAAGCTCTATGTTTAGTAGGTCCAGAAATCTCCACACAGCTTTCCACAGTGGTTGGACCAGTTTGCACTCCCACCAACAGTGCAGGAGAGTTCCTTTTTCTCCACACCCTCGCCAACATTTGTTGTTGCTAGTTTTTTTAATATGTGCCATTCTCACTGGTGTGAGATGGTATCTCATGGTAGTTTTGATTTGCATTTCCCTGATGACAAGTGATGTTGAACATTTTTTCATATGCCTGTTGGCCATTTGCATTTCCTCTTCAGAGAAGTTTCTTTTAAGCTCTTCTGCCCATTTTTTGACTGGATAATTTTCTTTGTTGTTGTTGAGTCTCATCAGCTCTTTGCAGATTTTTGTGATCAGTCCTTTATCATTAGTGTTGTGTGCAAAAATGTTCTCCCAGTTGGTGGGGTTTCTCTTTGTTTTTGTTATTGTCTCTTTTGCTGTGCAGAAGCTCTTTAACCCAATCTTCTCAGATGAAATTTTTGTCCATTATTCCCTAAAATTAACCCTGAACTGGATAATTGATTTCCTCATCTCTGACAAAGTTCCTATCTAGCCTCTTGCCTTTGCTGTGGTCCCTCTCACTAGGAATTCTCCCCAGGTCCACATAGGTGTGGATGGATTTCCCACTCTCACACCAAGCATTGTACTCCAGCCTGAAGAAAGCGCTTCTTTTCTGCTATATATATATCTTATTTTTTTAATACTGTCCTGTAAGTATTATAATCCTTATGAAAGTAAAGATTGAATCTTAATGTGAAATTTCCCCTTCATCTTCTAGAATGTTCCACAGACACTACAGTATTCAACTACGGTTTTACTAGACATGGTGACATAAAACACTCATTTACAGTAAATACTTATTTACTATAAAATATGTAAGAAGACAAGGATGAGGACAAAGGCAACTGATATTTCCTCTTATTGTCAGGAATATAATCACATAGGTTCTTGAGGATTATGGATAGCGGTGGTCACTAATCTATCAGGCAGCCACAGCGTATGTCCAGGGTTATTTTACATGGAGTATGGATGCTCAGTATTCACTGAGCATTTTTTTTCTCAAGAAGGACCAGAAATACATATCACTCATGTTAAATCACCCAGTTTTTAAATGTTCACCATATCTGAAGCCCAAATGTTCAAACTTTATTTTGTACTTAAGCAATGCTGACTTAGAATATGATCAATATTGTTAATTGAGTTCCGGGAATCTGAACTTATTTCCCCACCTTAACTTCATTTTCATATAACAATATTTTCTTTTTCTTCCCTTCAACATTAGTCTTAATACAAAGATTTAAAATAAACAGTTGACATGTATTTTCTAATGACAAAAGTAATTTATACTGCTGTACTAAACTTGAAATATACTCAAAGTATTTCCAAGAATGTAATAATCTTACACATTGCTATAATTTTCATTCTATACTTATTATCTAATATAGTTAACATTATTGGATTTATTTTTCATGAGAGAATTCTTAAAGAAATTAGAAATTCTTAATAAGACTTTTTTTTATCTCTTTACAATTGTCTAATGCCTAGATTTACCATAATTTATTTAGCTACTTCTCTATCATTGAACAATTAGGTTATTTCCAGTTTTTCCCCCTTAATGAATCACATTATGTTGAGTATTTTTTTTATACAAGTGCTCGAGTACAGTCCAGAGTCATGGGAGGGTGAGATGATTCACCAGAGACAGAGCAGGGAGCAGAACAGGCAGACCGAAAGCACTGCTTAGGGGAGCAGTGGGCGAGACAGCAGAGGTCTGCCTCACCATGTGGGATTCTCCCTGGCTGGCCGGGAATCAAACCGGCACCTCAGAGGCTGCAGACAGCTTCACAGTGTGGCACTCAACCCGCTGTGCCACTGGGGAGGCCCAATGTTGAATATTTTTGTATATAAACTTGTGTTTATTTGAATTATTTTTTTTTAGAAATGAAGTCAGTAGAGTTAAATATGTGAACATTTTTTTAGACCAAATGAATTTCTAAAAACACTGTGCTATGTTGTAGTGCTGCTAGCAATTTGAGAGCACACACATACACAAACATACATTCATATACATGTGTATATGTACATATACACTGCATCTAGAACACATAATATCATTTATTTTCAAGTTTTTTCTCTTGCTATTGACTTATATCAGCATAGGAACTTTATACCTATTTAAAATGAAAATTGAGGAGTCCTATTCCTTTGCTTATAGTTAACTCAGAGCATTCTCATTCTCATTCTCTTCCACTTGCCTCAATAGAAGAAGTTACATTTTGTCATTGGTTAATTCCTCCATGTGTGCTTTAATTCTCCCCTCTTTCTGTATTCTCCACGTCTTTCTCTCTCAGCCAGACCTCTGTCTTGAGTATTTTCAATATCTTCCTCTCTTCTGTCTATTTCCTCATGGCTTTTAACAATATTTGATTTTGTATTTTTAAAAAAATCCTTTCTTTCCGTTTTCTCTTCTAGATGAATTCTCACTTCTTTCTTTTATAGCCAAGTTTCTTCGAAAAATTCGTCTTCACTTCCCACCTTTACTTTTTCCACTTCCAACATTCTCCTGGACACCAGTGTCATTACTCCTGTGAAACTAGTTTTGTTCAGATCACCAGTAATCTAATATATGTAAATCCTGCGGCTTCTTTTTCTGGTTACTTGTCCTCTAGTATCATTTAATACTCCTGACTTTATTAGGTGTACTTTTCTAGATATAGGATACAGACAGATTGAAAGATTGTTGAGCCAAATTTGTACTTCAGAGCATCACCAAGTGTAACCAGAAATAGAAAGTAGTGGATGAGAAAGAAGACTAATATGGTCACGAAGACACTGAAGAAAGTAATTTTATCCATTGAGATGTGAAATATGAAGTCCTAAGATGACCAGTTGGGCAGCAAGAACCTTATATTATTAGCACCAGTGAAGAGACCGACTGTAAATATTGGATGCAAAACCTGAAAAAAACGTTGAGACCAGTGAGTCTGATCAGTTCATTCATCTCATATTAAATACTTGCTAGTTGCTAAATACAGAAATTATTGTATTTTAAGGGATAGATAATTAATTTTCAATATCAGTAGCAGCAGGGAATGTATAATTTGTAATTATAGAAGACAATGCAGAAAAGATTTACTCATGAGTCTTCAGGGGTTTTAGGAGGCCAAGGAAGCATAGTGACCCTAGCATAAATCGACCCTGGTACTAACATCAGCTTTTGGGAATAACACCAAGTGTAAAGGAAGGAAGTAATGACATAAGAGGAATTATAGGAGAAATAGAGGGAAAAATCAGTAGCAGCAGAAGCTTTAAAGATGTCTGTGTTGAGGCCACAACATTGGAGCATGCATCCTGATAAAAGTACCTTTGGAAGATGCCAGTGGTAATCACCTAGTCAACCTGAAGCTCTGTTCTGTTACAGGATATTCTGATGTAATTGTTTATTTGCTTAAAATATTCTCTAACTAATGGGATAAATGTTCATAAAAAATCAACTATGTGATGTTGATAAATAGATATCTTCAATTTGGAACATTAAAGCGAATGTAGACTGTTTGACATCAGACCCGCTCAGATTTCAAGATTACTTTGACCCCAACAGATGTAAACATTAGAATTTCTTAGTGTAAATAAACAGGCCCAGTCGTATTGTTCTACCTCACAAGATTTCTTTATGGAGCCTATCGAAATCAATCAGAAGTACATCCATCAAATGTCACATAAAATATTTCACTGCATAATTTCTCAAGAGAAAATAATTTCCATTCTAATTAAGTCTTCTGAATTGAAATCCAGCCAGAACAAGATAAATCTGATCGGCATTCTCTTCATTAATTGTAGTTTCTTATGATGTCTCCATGCAGAACAGAATGGTTATAAAGCTAGATAATTTTGCCCTTTTTTAATACTAGTGTCCCCACCAAATCAATAGAGTGCAAGTCCCACAATGATCAGACCAGGTATACTGCCATCAGTGACTTTTTCTATCTACCAGTCAATATGTATGATCTGGTATTGGGAAAATGGAATTTGAAGGACTGTATTCAAATCTAGGTCAGGTAGGCAGTCATATTTGCAGCTTAGTTTGCTGTGAATGAGAAGGTATTTGTAATGAAATAAATAAAATGCAATAAATAAAACTAGACCACTGTCTCTTATTCTATAAAAATTAACTTAGAATAGATTAAAGACTTGAATGTAAGACTTGAAAACATAAAACACATAGAAGAAAACATAGGCAAAACACACCATGACATTGTTTTGTAATGAGAAGGTATTGCTGTGAATGAGAAGACCTGCTTTAGTGGTTGTGGAAAAGTGAAAGAAAATGGAGATAATGGTTTCCATCTGAGATAGGAATACTTAGTATTTAGACCTTGAAAGCACATAAGAAAAGAGTGATAATGTGGAGTAGCTACAACACTGTTCAGGGGCATTAAAGGTGAAAAAAACACTTGAATCTCAGTGTGCCTTTAACATTAATATTGACATACCTACTCATTCTCAGTTGGCTGACTGGAAAATAGATTGGTTTACTTGACCAAATGCAGGCCTTAAACTTCTTTTTTTTTTAAATGAGGTAACATTGATTAAAACACTGTATGTGAGTCAAAGGTATATGATCATATCCTTTCAGATGTATATTACTACACCACACCTACCACCAATGCACCCATAGTCCTCCCCAAATTCCACTGGGCCACATGCTACTCTTCACACTACCCCTGCCCCCCGGAACTGGTAGCCTCAACTCTATAATCAGACTTCTAGGGTTGTTATTGGTTTGGCTCTGTCTGAACCTTTGTTTTGTTTCTCTATATGTAGTTGACCGCATCCAGTATTTGTTTTTCTCCTTCTGACTTATTTTGTTTAGTGTAAAACCTTCTAGTTGCATCCATATTGTTGCAAATGGAAAAAGTTTGTGCATATATCGCATTCAATTGTGTGTGTGTATGTGTGTGGTGTGTGTGTGAATATATATACCCCTCTTTTTTTTTTTAAAGATTTATTTATTTATTTATTTATTTATTTATTTATTTATTTATTTATTTATTTATTTATACAAGCACTGGGTACAGTCAGAAGCACAGGAGGGTGAGAGAATTCTCCAGAGCCAGAGCGGGGAGCAGAGCAGGCAGAAGGACCAAAGTACACTGCTGAGGGGAACAGCAGGCGCAGGAGAGGTCTGTGTGCCATGCGGGACCCTCCTCCAGTGGCCGGGGAGCAGCTGGGGATCGAACCGGCGCCGCAGAGGCTGCGGGCAGCTTCGCAACCCAGCGCTCAACCGCTGCACCACCGGGGAGGCCCTATACCCCTCTTTTTAATCCACTTGTTTTTTATTGTTGGAAACATTTTTTTTTCTATACAATGACTATTGTAAATAGTGCTGCAATGAACATTGGATTGCATGTAGCCCTTTGAATTAGTGAATTTGAATTTTTCTGGTAGCTATCTAGGAGTAGAATTGGTGGATATTATGGTAGATGTAATATTTAATATTATGGTAGATTTAATATTTCAAGAAATCCCCATTCTGTAAGGTTGCACCAGCTTATATTCCCACCAACAGCATATGAGGGTTCCTTATTCTTCACACCCTTGCCAACACTTGTTTCTCGTCTTTTTGATATGGACATTCTCGAAGATAAGAGATGGTATCTCCCAGTGGTTTTGATTTGCATTCCTCTGATGATATGTGCTGATGAGTGTTTTATCATGTGCTTATTGGCCATTTGTATATCTTTGGAGAAGTATTTATTTTGCTCTTTGGCTCTTTTTTTTTTTTTTGATTGGTTATTTTTTTTTTTAATTGAGTTCTTTCTAGCCTTCTGTAATATGTATGATGCGCAAATATTTTTCATTCGGTATGGTGTCTTTTTGTTTTAATGATAGTTTCTTCTACTGTGCTTTTTCATTTGTTTATATTATCTCTTGTTTATCTTGCCCATGGAGACAAATCCACAAAGACATCTCTGAAAACAATGTCATGGAGTGTTTTGCTGTTTTCTTCTGTGTGTTTTATGGTTTCAAGTCTTACATTCAAGTCTTTTTTTAATTAATAATCTCTTTTTTAATTTTATTTTTATATTCCTCATACAATTGCAACCCCCTTATTTTGACCCCAATCTCTCCTTTCCCCACCCCACCCCCCGCGCCCCCATAGTGTTTCTCTGGTTCATAGTTGTTTGTTGATTTTGTTTTTTTTTCTTATAGTTATTCTTTTTCTTGGTCCCTTATTTAGGTTTTCTAAATTCCTGCTATGTGTGAGACCATCCGGTATTTTTCTTTCTGGCTTATATTCAGTCTTTATTCTAAGTTAATTTTTATAGAATAAGAGATAACAGTCTAGTTTTATTTATTTATTTGTTTGTTTATTTATTTGCATTAGGCTATCCAGCTTTCCTAATACTTTGCTAAAGACACTTTCCTTCCTCAAATGTATACTCTCAGCTTGTGTGTTGTAGATAACTATCCATGTAAGTGCGGGTTTATTTCTGTGCTCTCAATTCTATTTCATTTTCATGTGTCTATTTTTATTCCAATACCATGAAATTTTGGTTACTATATTTTTGTACTATAGTCTGAAGTCTGTGACTGTGGACCACTATTTTTTTTTTTTTTTTTTGGTCAGGTATGCTTTGGATATTTGGGGCTTTTGTGGTTCCATATGAATTTCAGTAGTGTTTCTTCTATTTCTGTGAGGAATGCCATTGAAAATTTGGTAGGGATTACATTCAATCTGTATATTGCTTTGGTTATGATGGGCATTTACAGTGCTAATTCTTCCACTCCATGAGCAAGGAATATCTTTCCATTTCTTTGTGTCTTCTGTTTCTTTTAACCATGTCTTATACCTTTCATTGTATAGCCCCTTTAACTCCTTTGTTAAGTTTATTCCTATATGTTTAATTCATTTTCATGTGATTCATTTCTTTGTCTTCCAACTTATTATAGATATATAGGAACACTAAAGATTTTTGTAAATTGTTATGTAACCTGCAGTTTGTAGTTATTATTTCAAGTAGTTTTTCAGTGGAATATTTAGAGTTTTCTATGCATTTTGTCATGTCACCTACAAATAATGATCATTTTACTCCTTTTAAAATTTGGTTTTCTTTTGACCCCTTTTATACATGTGGTGGGAATATAAACTTATCCAGCTACCATGCAAAACTGTGTGGAGAATCCTCAAAACACTAAAAATCTACCATATGACCCACTGATTCCACCCCTAGGAATCTACTCAAAGGACACAGAAACTCTAATTCAAATGGAAACATGCACTCCTGTATTTATTGCAGCACTATTTACAATAGCTAAGATATGGATACAACCAAAATGCCTCCAAACAGATGAATGGATCAAGAATATGTGGTATATATACACAATGGGATACTTCTCAGTGATCAAAAAAGATAAACTCATGCCTCAAAAATTGAGTCTTTCTGTTTCTTGTTAGGGATCTTGAGCAAGTCATTCATCCTCTTTGAACTAGTTTCCTCATTTGTAATGTGGAGATAATAATATGTCTGTCTAAAAGTTACTATAATTATTCACTGAGATGATGCATGTGATACTTTGTGGCACACAACTGTTCTCATGACAAGAATGAGTAGTAACATAAGGTA
Source organism: Talpa europaea (assembly GCF_964194135.1). Classification (NCBI taxonomy): domain Eukaryota; kingdom Metazoa; phylum Chordata; class Mammalia; order Eulipotyphla; family Talpidae; genus Talpa; species Talpa europaea. The sequence continues at coordinate 42,132,798 of NC_140075.1, forward strand.
AATAATGGTTAGATAATTTTATATGGTAAGGTAAATAATATGCCTGTTAACATAAATAACATTTATTTTTATCTAATTAAAAATTCATGTATTTCTTCTTTACCAAAGAGCAGGGACCATCACTATCTTCATCACTAGTTTCAAGGATAATGCTCATATATGTGTTGCTTAATAATATTTGTTGAATAAATGAATAAAAAAATCAAACTGACAGAACCATTGGAGATTAGATATAGTGTCTTGTTTGTCTTATGTTTACTCCACCAAACTTGCAGATACTTGCATTCTGAGAAAGATAGTATTGAAAACTTAGAGCAATTGTTACTGTATAAGTTCAAATACATACTTAGAGATAATAGGAAAAAACTTTACTACAGTATTTACAAAAACAAAAGGTCTAGGGCCTCCCCTGGTGGTGCAGCAGTTGAGCGCTGGGCTGCGAGGCTGCCCGCAGCCTCTGCATCACCGGTTCATTCCCAGGCCGCCGATGAGGGTCCCACAAAAAAAAAAAAAAAAAAAAAGGTCTAGCTAGTAGTATATGACCCATTGGAGAGTATCCACTGTGTTAAAAAAAGAACTATATAAACACTTAGTTTTATACATGTTTTTCGAAGTTACTGTTTTAAAATATTTAAAACCCTTTTTTACATTGGTTGAGTGTTACTGCACAAGTGATACATGATAGTCTTAGAACAAATTATATTAGCAAATGGTGAAAATATTAAACCTGATTTTATCATTAACACAAATAATTAGCTCAGTGCATATAAAAACACATTTGTATATAGTTTATATATTTATGTATATGTATGTAAATATAATACTGTTTTATTATAAACAGAACACATGCATGATGAAAATTCAAACACTAATGGCATATTTAATATACAGTAATTTTTCCTCTCCATGCAAACTGCCAAGATCTTGCTTCCTGAGTGCCCAAGAAACTACCATTGCTAGTATTCTCTGCATTCTAATAGCAGCATCTAATGAATATAAACAAATATTTGTGTCTTTTTAAAATTCCATATTAGAGCACTTTTCTGCATTGTGCTTTTTTAAAAAATCATTTTATCAGCTTGGATATTTTATTCCATATAAATATATTAAATGATATAACCTAGCAATAAATTACAAAAAAAAAAAAAAGTTTAGTGGAACCCCTGAATCATCAGGGTGTGATTCTAGTGTTAATAGAATCCAGCTCTCCCATCTTATGGATAAGTAGACTGAGACTCAAGAATGTAATGTAAAAGTGAGAGTATCAGAACACAGGACTTTTGGGTCTCAATCTATAACTGCATTTTACCCTTGGGGGAAGTTCACAGAAATCCTTGAAGATATACATACTGGGAAGAGTAAAATATTGAAAGGAAGAGAAACATTCATGAGAATAATAACTATAATGTGTTATTCATTTATTAAAATGCAAAAGCTTTAGGGTCCCTTGCTAAAGAGTTGCATGGAATGACTTGCATTTCTGGCTCAGTTTTTATATAAAACCTGGAGCAGATATTTAGACCTTTGGAATTTTGCATGATTTGAATCTGAATGAAATAAGATGCTACTGCAATTACTAGGTTTAGCCAGTGAAAAGGAGAAGGATTCTCCCTCCCTTCTCTCTAGCCCTACAGCATGACTGTGCCCCCAGGTGGCTTCCTTGGACAGTGCTGGGTCCAAGGGACCTGCCCTCGAGGCTGTTGAGAGCCGGAGCCAATTCTTCTGAGGGTTATTCAGTTGTAAACCTGAGCTCTGGGACTCAAATCAGTACTGTTCACCAGTCCAAGCTCCAGGGGCTCTTTTCACAGAAAGACTTTAACTAATTAGGCGAGATATTTTATAAACAAAAAAAATCTGTGGGGATATTTCTTTATCAAACACTCACATTAGGGAGACAATAATTTTCTATTTCTTTTAACACTTTAGTTTCCTCCAAGGCCAAATCAACTCATACACAGTCTGTGTGGTAAATTCTGTCATGAGGTCCACCTAACTGCTTCCTACAAATTAGCTACACCACTTCTCTATGGAATCTTTTCTGGCCTATCTTAGCAGAATGCTGTTTAAATTTATATATAACTATAAAGTTAGAGGCATGTATGTTTCTAATAGAGTGCTATGGTTGATGAACATTAGAAATTTAAATTTTTAAAAATTAATAAAGCCAATGGATTGTGATATTCAATTAAATTCTGTAACTATTTTGAGCACATATTTGGTATAAATCTTTCTGCTGAGATTGGGGTAGGCAGGGTGGTTGGGAAAGATAAATGCTGAATATAATAAAGTTTCTACCGCAAGGACACCTCATGTTTAAGGAGCCCAACTCATGTATGATTGGTTATAATACAGAGAGGAGGGTGCCTTTTTAATGCTGTTTGGACTTCTATGTTCACTCATGCCTACTAGGTTTGAAAAGAACAGTACAATTACCATGCTGCAGAGAAGACAATGTCTCAGGTATTATAGAGACCTAAAGAGAAACTATAAGCAAATGCAAACTCTTCTCCAAATTTGAGTAGATTAAATGAAAGTTAGATATACTTATCAAACATGTAGAGAGGAAATCAATTTTTATGTCTCATAAAAAAACATAAATGAAAATAGCTCCAAATTGAACTACTTAACTACTGAATTTGAACTACTTAACATGATTTTTTTAAATGAGGTAACACTGTTTTACAACCCTCTATAAGTTTTAGAGGTATAGGTTTACATCTCTTCAGATGTGTGTTACCACATCAAACCCACAACCACGGTACCCATAGTTGTCCACCATATGCCACTGAGCACCCTTAAACCTTTTCTTCTCTCTCTGCCTCCCTCTGGTAGCCTCATATCTACAGTCAGATTTCTGGTATTTGCTTTGGTTTAGTTTTAGCTGTTTGATTGTTTTGTTTCTCTTTGATTCCACATATGAACAAAATCATGGGTATTTGTCTTTTTCCTACTGACTTGTTTTGCTTAGCTTATTCCCCTTAAGTTCCATCTATATTGTCACAAATGGTGAAATTCCATTTTTTAACAGCTGAGTAGTATTCCACATATTCTTAATCAATTCATCTGTCATTGTACACTTAGGTTGTAACTTGGCTATAAAATACCCTGAATAAACAAAGCAATCTTGACCAAAAAGAAGTATGGCTATATCACACTTCCACACTTCATATTATACTACACAACTATAGTAACCAAAACAATATGGTAGTGGAGTAAAAATAGAAACACAGACCAATTGAATAGAATTGAGAGCCCAGAAATAAAGCCAAACATATATGGACAGGTAATCTATGACAAAGGTTCAGACTTGGGAAAAAGGAAAGTGTATTAAAAAATGGTTTTGGGGGGTCTCCCCAATGGTGCAATGGTTGAGCCCAGCGCTGTGAAGCTGTCCACAGCCTCTGAAATATAGGTTCGGTTCCTGGCCGGCCAGGGAGATACCCACATGGTGCGGTAGACCTGTCCTGTCTCGCCTGCTGCTCCCCGCAGCAGTGATTTCCACTGCTGCTCCCTGCTCTGTCTGTGGTGAATCCTCTCACCCTCCTAAGCCTCTTACCTGTACCCCATCTCTTGCACAAATAAATAAATCTTTAAAAAAAAAAGAAATGGTTTTGGGAAAACTGGAGAGTCATATGTATAAAATGAAATTAGACCACACCATACACAAAAATTACCTCAAGTTGGATTAAATATATATATATATGAAAAAAACCCAAACCATAATATTTATAAGAAACATAAGGAAAAAACATTCCATGGCATGACTTCGGGGTTATCTTTGGAGACTCAACTCTAACAGCAAGGGAAACAAAGCAAAAGGTAACAAAGAGACTATATCAGAGTAAAAAGTTTCTGCAAGGTTAAAGAAACCATGAATAAAATGAAATGACATTCTACCAAATGGGAGACAATATTAATATTTTCACATCATGCATCATACATCCACAAGAGGCTTATATCCAAGGTCTACAAAGAACTCACACAACTCAACAAAAAGAAAACAAAAAACCAATCAAAACATTGGCAGAAGAGAAGGGTATATGAAAAAATAATGGTCATTATCACTTTTCAGGGAAATGCATAACAAAATCATGAGATAACATCTTAACGTCCATGAGACTGACCTGTATCAAAAAGACTGCAAAAAAGTGTTGGTGAGGATGTGGAGAAAAAGGAAACCTCATACATTGTTGATGGGAATGTGGATTTGTCTAGCCCTTCTGGAAAACAGTATAAAGGATCTCAGAATATTAAAAAATATATATCTACCATGTTATTCAGCAATTCTACTTGTTGGTATTAACCTAAAGGTTGCACAGACATGAGTTCAAAGAGCTATATGCACTGTTATATAGCATGATTTTTAAAACATTTACATGTATGAAAAATTTCAAGTAACCAAAAGAAAAAATACAGACTATAGATTGAGACATACTGTAGTAACTGTGACCACCTACATATTTACATTTCTCATATATAAAACTTTTTAATAAAAAATTCACAGATGACAAATGGACAAAGAGTTTGAGTGTATATTTCATAAATAAGAGAATACAATTACTAAGCAAATAATTGAAAACCGTTTTCTTCACTGGTAAAAAAAAGTAATTATCAGCAAGTTATGTTATATTTTGCTTGTTACATCAACTAAAACTTTTAAAAACTGTAAACCAATAGTGATACACTGGAGTATATTAAAAGTTTATTGAATAAAAATAAGTGAATAAATGAATAAATAAGTATTAAGGGAAATACAAGATACAAATTTTTATCAATGAATGAACACTATGCATATGAGTATAGGTGTATGAAAAAATAGTTGGAACAATATACATTGTCCTATAGTATCTTTTATTTCTCTTACTTTTAAAACCAAAATCTTAAAATAGGGGCTCAAAATGTAGATAGATAGATAGATAGATAGATAGATAGATAGATAGATAGAGATGTATCTATCTAGCTAGCTATGTAAGTTAAACATAGGTTATTTATTGAATGAAGGTGCAGGATAGCGGGATAGTTTGTGATCAGGACTTGTCATAATTCAGAGAATAGAAGAGCTGACAACCAGGGCAGCGATTTTTTTGTGCAACCTGATTCAAGTCTCTGCATGGTGGCAATGCCTTTAGGTCAAAGATGGTACAAAAGGATGTTTTCTAGAAGGACATCCTGAAAAATGAGAATCTTTTATTTTGTAGTTTATCGCTATTAAGCTGAATTTTCCCTGAAATAACCTCTCTCTTCAGTGTCATTTCCTATTGCACTTGAATCAGCATGGGGAGAAGTAGCATTGAGGAAGTCACCAGTGGGAGAAAGACAAAGCCCAGATCTGCAAGACAGAAAAATGAGACCAATCAGTAGTCAGAGAGTTGGGAACTCCAGGTGTATGCATTGTCAAATACCCTGAAACTCTGTGCATTGTTGCAAAAGTGTGTTCTGATTCAGAATTACTAGAATTAATTTATAAAAATATAGATTGTTGGGCCTTATCCAAAATGACTGAATCCCAGGCCTGAGAATGTTCATTTTATGCATCTTCTCAAGGGGATTCCTGTACATTTTGAAGCTTGAGAACTCGCAAATGTGAGCATGCCCAAGAATCATCAGGAAGCTATGAATTTCTGGATCCCCTTGCTAGCGATTCTGATGAAGTTGGGGTGCAGGTAGGGAGTCAGGAATTTGAGTGAGCACTTTGGAGCTTTGAGAAATACAGTTCACAGTTCACTGCTCTTTGGGATGTTACAGGCTCTTTGTACATAGTTAAAAATTGTCAGGAAGGTAAAGAATTAGATGATCTGGCTATGAGTCTACAATTGGATGTTAAGAACTCCATCAGGATGGCATTCCCCCCTCTGTCTCTCTCACAGTGTAGTTCTGGTGAATTTGTTTAATAAAATGAGAACTTTGGGAGAGAATCTTGCCCTTTTTTATTCCCATACCATCACTACTGGCTGTGTAAGTTGTAAACCTGCAATGAGTCATTTTTTTGAGCTCACTTTTTCCCATCTCTCCCTCTCCAACTTTCTTTTTGAATGTGAGCAGTGATTTATTTCTGTTGAATTCTCCAGACTTCTCTCTCAGGCTGCAGTTAAAGGCTCCAGGGCTGAGGAAGGGGCTGACCCTATGGTGTTGAGTGCCCTGCTTCCAGCTGCTCTGCCTTTAAGTTAAAAACCAGGGCACTAACCAGTCCTCGCTTCCATCTGAGCCTTCCATTTTTCTGGAGTAGCCTGTTTTCCAGGGCCACTTAGGTTGAGCTGGGCTGGAAGCCTTCCCTGCTAGCCATGGTGGGGGAGGGGTGGGTCCACTCTAGGCCAAGAGTTGTTTTTTTTTTTTTTTCTTTTCTTTCCAAAAGACAGAGCAGCTTGGAAACTAGAGCAAACTAGGAAGGCTCTAGGCAACCAGTCTCAAGAATTAAAGCACAAAAAGAAAATCAAGTTCTCTTACTGGTCTGGGAGGAACTTGTGTGAGTGGGTACACCGGTTCATAGATAACAAGTGGTTGGCATCTGAAGCAGGCTTGATGGTGAAGACCCAGGGAGATGAGAACCTTGAAATTTGCAAGGGGAAAAATTTGGATTTAAGGTAATTTAATTCAGATGTGGTCAGACATTTTACACATATGAAGGGCCTGTTCACCATCCTATTCCCTCTTCTGCCATCTAATTTCCACCACTCACACACCCCCATATGCAAACATGTACTATATACATTGTAGTCATCCTATTATTCTTTCCATGGGAAATAAAGTAGGACAGGCAAGATATATACAAAGTGGAACCAGCATTTGGCTTCAGACAAAAAGGCTTGGGGTGTATCAAGTTCTCAGCTACTTTCATTGATTGAAAAATAGATTTTTTTATTTGTTGATGACATTCATTGACATTAAGAAGTAGTACTTTTAAAAACTATTTGCAATAGTTTGTTACTGTTTGTTTTTCTTCTGTCCCTAATTTTTCAGTCACTTGCAACACAGTCACCTGTCTTAGCTGAGAGAAAGGGATAATAATTTTGTTGTTCTTGACTATTGTTTAGCTTTGTATGTTTTAAGGAGAGTAAGACATTCCTGGGACTAAGCATGGTGGTGGCAATGGAATCAAAAGAAAACAACCTAGTAGAAGAAGTAGGACTGTAAAAGCAAAAATTGTGAATATGTATAAGGCAAATTCTCCCCTTACCCCTAGCAAGAGTCTCCTGCCAGAATTTTATTTGTTTAAAATTTGGATTTTTTATATTCTATTTGAATAGATGATTGATTATTTACCAACTGTACTTATTGGTTTTATTATTATTATTATTATTTGCTTGCCTTGTTTATAAGAGCCTCTCAATTGCAGAAGCAACAGGGACTCAACCCAGTGGTGTATTGAAGCCCTGTTTATGCTCCTCTCCCAGTCTAGCTGCAGCTCCAGGGACTTGAACAGGTATTTGGCTTGAGTCCCAGCTGCCTCCCTCCCTTTGTGAATAGCTGTTTATTTCCCTACAAAGATTCTTTTTTCTTTTCCTCACCCATTTGTCACGTCACACTTATGAACAGTTTGTTAACAGTCTTTTTAGTTAAGGCAGAGCTGGAAAAAACTTCTCAACCCTCAGTCTTTCATAGCTAGAAAATGATCCTTCCTTCCCCTCAGAGGTGCATCCGTGTGTGACATTGTCCCTGGTTAGCGAGTCTTGTTTATGTCTCTTCCTTGCTGTGATAGCCAAGTCAGCCTGCACACAGGGACTGTTGCAACCCTTGTAGCTGATGCGACACACTGGCTGGGGCTAGTGAAGACTTGCACTCCCATTGCCTGGTGACTGCTGGGACCCACAGGGACTCCCGGAAACTGGCTGTTTTCCAACACAAAGACTGGTGGTACAGCCAGGATCCTGAAGCCAGATGTGTCTCCCAGCCTTTCCTGCCATCCGAGAACTTCTGTCACACAGTGCATGGAATTTGTCTGGTAGTATAAGCCATGGACTTGAGAATTTGGTTGGGTATTGCATGGTGCTCTAATGTACTATTGAGAAACAAGGGACACAGGCGACTTTTCTACAGTCACGTATGTGCCTCTCTGACTCTCAGGAGGGATTTCTCTTCCTCTCCCATCTTTGTTTCGTATATGTGGAGATATAAGAAGCTCATTGATGCACGTGAATTTAATCTCAGAATGGAAGCAGGTATTTTCTGTCTTGCCAGTTTTTTCTAAAGTGTTTCTGACCTCACCTTCTCATGGAAGGAGAGTATCCTGGTTGAATGTGTGGGCTCTGCGTCACTTCCTTACTTGATGCATACTGGTTCTGTGACCTTGGGCTGGTGATGTAGCTATTATGGTGTCTCAGTTCCTTTTGTTAAAAAGTGAAGGTTAATAATAATGCCTCAAAGGTGGAGTTGTTGTGAGGGTGAAATAGAGTAGTCATGAATGGCATGCTTGGAGATGTGTCTGGCGCATCATAAACAAACATAATTAGCCATTGGTGTAAATGTTAGAAGGACCTACTTGTTTTCCTAGGAGACTATGCTTGCCTTAGTGAAACAGTGCTTTTAGGGTGGAACTTCCCTAGCTGAGTAATAATTAACTCACTGATTGGAATCAGAGGGGATTCTCAGAAGCTGGTTCCTTTATAGCTGCTTGAGTTCTGATTTCAAACAGAATGCCGCTGGAATTATCTCCATTCTAGGCCAACAGAGGTCCAACTCTAATACTATTTTGTGATTGGAGGTACGTTGGAAAATCTCAAGAAGCTGACAATCCTCTGATGGAATAATGTCATTTTTAGATCCCAGTCAAGTCACTCACTAGTCGTAGATCATGGAGTTTTCAATGGTAAGATTAAGAGTTGCTTGGTATTCGCATTCTGCATTCAAGGCATAACCTAGTTGTTCTTTACCCTGGAAAGTATGCCATATGTCGCATGCTATAGAATTCTCAAGATTAGTACATGAAGTAATGAAAAGCATTCTGCAGGCAGCCTCTAAGGATTACTTTATGTATATTTGAAATATTAATTCAAGTAATGAACTATAGTAAAAATGTTCATTATAATTTTATCACACTTATAAGGTATGAATATGACATTCCCACATCAAGTTGCTTTTCTTTCCATGGTTTTTCCAGTCTATTTTTATAAATAAATCTATGATTTGTATACTACAAGATTACATATAATTTTGTATTTTGTTCTTATTCTCTTAGCCTTATTCATTTGAGCATTTTCCTTTTTAAAGCATAATTTTCATAATTATTCACTTTCACATGTAGATAACATTCTACTGAATAGAGGCATCATGTTTTACCATTATTGTTGAATATAAGCCCATTTCCATATATACTGTTAGGGTAACTCTACATTGTATTATTTTGTACATAAACTCTTTCCTTTTCTCTTGGATTATTTCTCTAGGTATCAATTTCAAAAGTAACATTATATTAATAATTAACTGTTTTATATTATTCTTATAAAGCATTAACTTCTTAGTTTATAAATCCCTTCAGGATTAAAGACTCCAGGCATAGTATTTGAAGGAGGATAAATGGTGTCTTCTCCAGGAGAGAGCCACATACTCTCTCAAATAACATTTACTGAGTATTTTACATGTTCTGGGCACTCTGCTATGTCCTGGGGATATGATGGTTTAGGTATGGTTCCTTGTTCTCTTAGAGTTTTAATCTAGTGAGGGAGGCATTTTTATATAAAATAATTACATACATAAATAAATAATAAATTCCACTTCTAACAATGGCTGCAACAACAAAATGTGCACATGGCCTGAGGGTTTAACTACAGAAAATGACTAAGGCAAGAGACTCAGGACAGTTTTCTGAGGAAGCAACATTTGAGCACAAATTACAGCTATTTATAACTTAATCTTCTCTGGACTATGAAGGACTCCGCCTGCCTCCCACTCTGGCATGTGGACAGTGATGGATGGAATTTGTAGTCCATACAGATGGATGGACGTGAAGGGTAGTAGTTGTGAAGGATGAAGAGAAACTTAATTATGGAGTCAGGGTGTTTTCTAGACAGTGGGAAGATAATTTGAACTGTCCCTGTTGCAAGAGAGGAAAGGCTTACTGAAGATATGAAAGCCGTGCCAGGATGCCAGGGTAGATGGTGCATAACTTTTGAGGCAGCCTCTGTTTTCTGTGACAGCAAGATATATTGCTCTTGTGTATTTACTCAGGATGTGAATGGGAAAATAGAGTTGATGTTTTCATTACTTTTTATTCTGCAAACTTCCCATTGCTGCTGTAAAAACTGCTTCTGATATTGGTAACCATCTTCAAAGCTGCTGAGCAGTCTCAATATGCTTATTAGAAATAATATTCCATTATTTCTTTATTCATTCCATTATTCCCCATTATTCAATGGGGAAAAATTGCCATGTTATTAACATAGCTATTTTTAAGATAGGAATTTGTATCTATGGTTGTGTCAATAAAAGGCATTTCATCAAGATGATTTCTGAACCAAGCAAAGCAAATATATGCATTCTGGTTAATGTTAAAGTTGGCCACATCTCTGTAGAGATTATACATTACATATGAAATGAAGTCAAATGGCTTAAACATCTGTCATTCTCAGAGTTCTCCAATCGAATAACTTCTTCAGTGGGATATCAACTTTCTAAATGTCAGAACACATTACAGCTATTTATTATTTAATCTTTTCTGGACTATGAAGTACTCATGATGCCTGCCCTCTCCCTCTGGTGTGTGGACAGGATGGTGGAATTTGTAGTGCTTTGGGCTCATAAAGATAGATACATAGGATTATTGGATATGTTATGACTACCTCATATTTTCATGGCACTTTCAATTTTCTAAAGAAAAATATTCAAGAGGGCCTCCCTGGTGGCGCAAGGGGCTAAGCACAACAATATGAAGCTGTCCGCAGCCACTGCAGCACAAGTTCTATCCCCGGCCAGCCAGGGAGCTACCCACAAGGCTCAGCAGACTTCTGACTCATTCGCTGCTCCCCTCACCAGTGTATTTCAGTCAGTCTGCCCGTTCTGTTCCCCACTTTGTCTCTGGTGAATCCTCTTACCCCTTGTATCTCTGGCCTGTACCCCAGTTCTTGTATGCATAAATAAAATAAATCTTTAAAAAAAAAGAAAAAATACAAGAACAGACTAACAAAAAGCAATGGGCTTAAAGAGCTGTGTTCTAGTTGAACTCTGTGATCTACTGGATAAGTTGCATTCAGCAAGTCACATAATTTTGTCAAGTTAGTTTCTTCATTTCTACACTGGAGCTAATATTAACAAGTGCACAGACAGGGTGAGCAATAATTAAGGGTATATAAAAAAAGGTTTCCTGGAGATGGTAGAAATACAACATATGTTCAAACACAAACTAAGACAGGAATGCATACAAGTGGTTTACAGTCAGATATTATTGGCTCAATTTTACACATGATGAAACAGAAGTGAATGGGGCAAACCACTTCTTAAGACCATCTAACAAGAATGAATCACAATAAAGTTGAGGTCTTCTCACTCTGGGTCTTTCTATTTACCTCCATTCTTATCCTTTACCTTTGGAATTTCTTCCCCCCACCATGTTCCTTCTTCAGTGACTTATTCCTTTTCATGTTAAGCAAAAAATAAATAACAATGTATATGGGTTTTATTTTTTTAACAGATTTATTTATTTTTGCATAAAAAATTGGGGTGTAGGCCAGAGATGTGGGCCATGAGAAGATTCACCAGAAACAGAATGGTGAGCAGAACAGGCGGATCTACTGAAATACACTTCTGAGGGGAGCAGCAGGTGAGACAGGAGAGGTCTGCTGTGCCATGTGGGTTCCCTGGCCTCGAATCAAACTTAGGCCGCAGGGGTGATAGCGTGATATCCCTGAGATGTAACCCCTACATCACCAGGGAGACCCCCTCTTGGTTTTATTAACATGACCTTCTGACCTCAGACTACTACTCCTAAGTCTTACAAAAGACATCTCTAAGATAAAATTATTGACTTACAACAATGAGCTGCAGTATCACAGAAAGAAGCTAACTCAGACACCAGGGAATCTAAGTTTTAATCTTCTTTCAGTGAGTACTTGTATGATTTTAAAATAAGACACTTAATCATTCTGTGCCTCATCAAAAAAGATGATATTTAACTAGGTTATAGCTAATATTTTTCTACCCTTAATGCGTTGAGAATGTATACATAGATGTAATAATTAAAGTGTCTTTAATTTTTCAGAAGCAGTTATCAATGGTGAAATGCTTGAGGTATATTTCCATAGTTACTATTTACTAAAACATTCCATGTATTGTTCTGGGAGTTTTTGCCTTTCTTTAGAATATTTCAACATTAGGTTGTTAGAGATGTGCCATGGACAATGATGCATTCATATGCTTGTCAACTGCAGCAGAAATAAAATACTCTCATTTCTACTCCCCGTTTACTCAACTACTAATTAACCTGTAAGAATGGGATCAAATGAAATAATTTCTGTGAAATCTGTGCACTCACCTGAGTGGAAATAATTGTACCCAAAACTCTTAGTTATACCATTCACCAAGATACAATGTGATTTTTATGTCTACTTTTCATAAAAGACTCACGTATCCTCAAGATCTAGCCTAGAGGCAGGCACATAATAGATACTCACTGTAGGTCCTAAACAGAACTATTTCCAGATTATTTTAGGATTGTCTTCATGGCAATTTTGTACTGTATAATCTTTATGGTGAAAATAATTATGAAGAGAGTTGTGACAACCTGAGTAATTCTTAGCCTTGATGACTGCAGGCACTGCCCTGGGACCCTTGATTGATGGCTCAAAATGCCATAGTAACGGTTACTGCAGAGATCACATTGTTGGTTTTATGGTAAAAACTATTGAAATATAAAGCTGCAGAGAGCAGGATTCATTTAGAAAGAGATGAGTGTCCAGAGAGCTCAATAGGGCACATTGAGGGTGAGCAGATGGGCTCTCCTTGGAGTGGAACTATCACCAGGAGAATGTTGGCGATTCTCTTAGAGCACATTTAAAAATGCTCCACAGCAGTTCAGAAACTCTCCTTCCGTGCTTACCAATTTGTAGAATTATCACTAGAGATAATTTATGTCAGATTGGCAACTAGTAGCAGTTTGGGTGCTAAGTGGATTTTCCTAGGTAGCAGGCAGGTTTATTCAAGAGTGTAGCTTGGTGTATTTCAGTGCCAATTCACTATATATGTGGCCAATCTGCCATGTACCAGCTGGGTGACCTTGCAAAAACCATGTCACCTTTCAGAGGCTCAGCATCTCTGCCGAAGGGGAATAATGATTCCTTCTCTTTTCTTTCATAGCATTGGTATGAGACTCAATTGAAAAAAATAATTAGATAAATGTTTGGGGAATGTCAGATGCTATTAATACTTTCATATTTTACACCCGTGAATTAAGAAACTTAACAAACTATTGTATATGTTTAGCTTGTGGTTAGGGTAAATTTAGTTTGGGGTAATTTGGGCAATATGGTTTATGACCTTGTGTTTAGTTTAACCTAAATATTTAAATATCATGGCAACTTTAGATGATTTGATGTGCCATTTGTAGGCTTTTAGTCAGGAAATTAAAAAGCAAGAGATGTCTTTTCCTAATCCCAAAGGAAGCCTCTTGTTTCACTTGATTAAAACATAGACTTTTGCACACTGAATCATCTAAGTGTTATAACAAACAAAATATGAATTCTTTTAAAATGTTGATTTTTTAATTATATTTTTTAATTTTATATATTTTTTACATCATTCTTCATTTTTGTACAATGTATGCTTTCTCATCTCGGTTATAGTCCCATCAAAGTCTATTTAAATTATGAATGTTTCTCCTAAAGATGGAATGTTGCTCATAAAATGTGTCCAGGACAGTATGGCTCTAAGTATCTGCCAGTTTGTAACTAAGTATTCCAAGGTGAGATGGGATTAAGCTATCAGTAGAAAATTGTGCTTTCACAGCTGTTCTGGGTCAGATATTGACTCAGAGTATTGTTTCAGTTGATCGTTTTTATAAAGAGAAAGTAGCATTCAGTTTCATGGGGAATAAATGGCCTTGAACAAAGGGAGTTTGTTTACATTATTCTGCCTTTTCAATGGAGTGAATAAATGTCTCCTGGTTATTTGATTGGATAGTCATGGACTTTTATAGCAAATGCATTAGATTCAGATTCTTATTTCAGATAGTCACACCTAGGGCAGACAGCTTCTTAAAATAAAGGTAAAATAAAGTGCATCATATACTTTTCGTGTTACTAAAAAGTTAAACACTAAAATCTATAAAGAGGAGACAAAAACAAACTACCTTTGTTTGGGGCCTGTCAAGATTTCAAATCCCAAAGGGTGTGTGTGTTTGGCAATGCAGCCTCTCTTTCCCAAGGGAAAGCCTTGTTTTCTTTGCAGTTAGCATTTGCCACACACCTGAATATGGAAGGACTTCTGAAGTAAGGGAAAAATACTCATTTTTGAGCATTGGTATAAACCCCTATAGTCAAATAGGATAGAAGTACTTTTGTATTTTACATTCTGGCTTTCTTAAACTCCCTGGAAAGGCAGGCTAGCCCTGTTGTTTAGATTTTAAATACGCAGCAATCTCAGGAAAATTGCAGGCTCTGAGAGTCTGGCTGCCTCATTTAATTTGTGGTGTCAGGAGAAACAATCCCCAGTGAAAACATAAACACCAGACTATTATTTACCAGTGACACTGGCTCTGAGCCTAATCTGCAGGTGTCTCCAAAAAAAAATTTTTTTTTAAAGAAAGAGCTTCCTTATTTAGAGCTCATGAAAAATCCCCGTGCCTGGATGTTTTGTTTTTCACCATATCTTCCTGAGTCTGCAAATACTGAAATGACATAACCCATCAGGCTTTCATATTAACTCCCAGGATTGGAATTCCTTGGAAAGGAGTCTCATATTTTGGTATCCCTACACCCACCCCCTTAGGAACACAGAGTAAATTCAAATGATCCCGATCTTGGTGTTTACAAGAACGTGCATATAAGAAATTAGTGTATTTGATTATTCTTGTTGATTAAAGCAAGATAGTTTAGTTGTCTTTTTTTTTTTGATAGGGGAGTATGTATCTTACTCACATAAAAGAAGAGGACTTTTTTGAAGAAGGTGAAGGAGGAAGTATCATTAATTTCCCTTTATGTAAGTAATACAAAGTGGTCATCTTAAAGGGAGGGTCTGTGATTAGGAAAACAGCATACGATTTGGAATTGAAAGTCCTGGATTTGGATTATGGCTGTCCAATCCCAGGGAAACCCTCTAACTCATAGATTTCTCACCAGTAAAGTAGGCATCATTTTTTTTTTTTTTGTATTTTACTCCATGGATCAAAATAATTGCTTCAAAGTACTTTGTGAATATTAAAGCAGTAAGATGCTAATAATATGTTAATGAAGATGATGATGATTACCACCACTACTTATAATATTGAAAGAATAAGGAGAAAACATAGATAACAAATGAATATAAATACTAATTGTAACCTATGTTTCTTATTAAATATTTTGATAACCATAAAACATCTCAAGAAGCCTGACAAGTCCCTATCTAAAAAAGTGTGTCTGGGGCCTCCCTGGTGGCACAGCATTTGAGCGCTGGGTTGCGAAGCTGCCTGCAGCCTCTGCAGCACTGGTTCGATCCCCAGCTTCTCCCAGCCACCGGAGGAGGGTCCCACATGGCGCGCAGACCTCTCCTGCCGCCCGCTGCTCCCCTCAGCAGTGTACTTCTGTCCTTCTGCCTGCTCTGCTCCCCGCTCTGGCTCTGGTGAATTCTCTCACCCTCCCACGCTTCTGAATGTACCCAGTGCTTGAATAAATAAATAAATAAATCTTTAAAAAAAAAGTGTGTCTGGTAAGGGAAGTAGGCTTGCCAAAAACATAATTGCAAGGCAGTGTGGTAAATGAAATATTAGAGATACCAATTAGCTTCCAGAACAAAACAAAAAAAGTAGTAGTTTGACATTTAGTGATTTCAAAGTGCTTCCTGGTCCCTTGGGATTGGGACATCCCTAACAGGAAATGGAAGAATCAAATAGCAGGGCATGTTCAGGATCTGCCAGTCATTTGCTATCCCAGCACACTGCTCTTACATGGGATTAAAGTAATGAGCTGAGACTAGACAGGTAATTAGGTGGCAGTTTGTGGAGGGATCTCTTTCCCTGAGTAAGCGTTTTCCTCCAGAAAAAGATTTTAAGTAGATAGTAGAATCCGTTTCTTTAACAAATGCTTATATTGCACTTTCGTGTGCAGGCACTGTTCTAAGAACTTAAGATGTGCCAGATACTGATATAAGAACTTTATAGATGATAATTAATTTTATCATTGTAACAGTCAGTGAAATTGGTACTATTTTTATTCCCATTTAACTTCTGAGAAAAGTGAGCATAGATTAACTAATATTCCCAAAATGGCATGGCCAGATTTCAACCAGGTTTCAACATTCCTAACCAGTCCACTATACTGTCACTCAGGATTCATTCTGTTTTAAAAAGATCACTTTGGCTGCTGTGCAGGGAATTGATTGTGAAAGAGGCAAAGCTGTATAGAGGGATACAGTGCAAGAGTAATACAGTGATACCGTGATACTGTGATACAGTGCAAGAGTCCAGACAATAACCGAGGCACTGAGGAAAGAGAGACGGAACCAGTGGGTTCAAAGGTTGCTTTTGGAGGTGGAATTGATAGTAATTAGGGGTGACTGGATGTAGAGTGTTAGGTAGAAGGAGATAAGGAGTTAATGGATTCCATTGTCAGGCATTAGGTACAGAACTGAGAATGAATAATTGGTCACATGAGTTCTGAAGTAGTGGTGAAATATACAGAGGACAGATGGTTATACAGAGCTGGAATTCCAAGAAAAGGT
Organism: Talpa europaea; assembly: GCF_964194135.1. NCBI lineage: Eukaryota > Metazoa > Chordata > Mammalia > Eulipotyphla > Talpidae > Talpa > Talpa europaea. The sequence goes on from NC_140075.1 coordinate 42,149,637, forward strand.
CTAAATCTAAAACTTAGAATTGGGAGTCATCACCGGTAGCTGTTGGCATGTGATTGCCCAGGGAAATTTGAAAGGGATCCCAACTTCTTTGATCTAATTAGAAGACACACACACACACACACACACACACACACACATATATATATAAAGTCTGGAGTCTGCCTCTTCTAGAATAAAGTGAAAAGAACAGAGGATATGGGATTGCACTATCAAGGTGTCTTCAACGACACAATGAGCAAAATCATATCAGTGTATTCTGCCAGCAGTGAAATGAAATAGGTATATGCGATAGCTCAATCAGAGTTTGAAAACTGCAGAAGTATTGTTTATAAAAAAGGAGATAACACACATCTGCATGTTGAACATTATTGGAGGGGTCTCCGATATTGGATCTCCATTATTGGAGAGACAGAATATCTGACTATTTAAAAAAAAAAAAAAAGTTCTGTTTAGACTCCCCTGGGAGGATACTTGATGAGATCTGCTTTTAGCTTTGTTATGAGAAAGTGTTACTGTAAGCGATTGCAGTTGGGATTTATAATACAGTGCAGTTTACAGCCTTCTTGGGGCAGACTAGGGTGCAATCCCCAGGTGCTGCTGCTTTCAGAATCTAATTTACTAGTTCACCCTTTGTATAAGTAATCCTGATATACCATAGAATTTTTTTTTTTTGTCAGTGGAACATAAACAATTTCAGGAGTCGGTCATGCCCTTTCTGTTCTATTTGGGAAGAATTTGTATTGAAGTTCAACCTGGAAGAAAGGAATGGGGATTATACAATGACAGGAGTCACTAATGCAAGGGATCATATTTGATGTTGCCTGGAGATTTTTATAGAGTTCACTTTAATCGCTATGTTCTTTTGCAATGCTAGTACATAAAAATGGTATTTCCTGACACTTTAGATGATACTATCGACTGTAAGTAACTTTAAAGCATCTAATACAAAAATTTAGAATGTCAGAAGAAGAAATTATACCTGATTATAAAAAGATAACTTATTTTGTGGTTTTGTAGTTAGTTAACTATGTGATATATCAGTTTAGGTCTGAATGATACATTTAGGTGCATGTAGTAGGGAGAGGCTACACTAAATTTGAAGTTTGCTCTTATACTGACTACATAAAAATCAGCAGAATTTGAAGAATAAAATGCCTATGTATTTGTTCCAATATAGTGAATTAGATTATAGTAAATAGAGACAGGCTATCTCTAATATAGTGAAATTTATACTATCTGGCATTGTACCCATTGGAAAGTATAACTCTTCATTCTAGAACTGGCTTCAGCACCACAGGTATAGGAAAGAAATGGTAGTTTTTCTTTAAGAAAAGTATTTTTAAAAAGAGACCTAATGGTGACAGAAGACAGGAGGACTGTTGTCATTTGTTTTCGTTTTCTGTTACTATGTAACATCACCTGAAACATGAACTTAAAGCAATGGTTTATTATTTCTTGTCATTCCAATGGTTGAATAGTTGTCCTTTTGCTCCAGTGAGGGTCATTCAATTAGCTGCGTTCAGTAGACAATTGGGCTAAACTGGAACATTCGAGACGTCCTCTCTTGCATGTCTGGGACCTTGAAGCTGACTGTCAGCTGGGCTGCCTCCATTCTCCTCCAGATCTCACATGGCCTCTCTCTATATATGGTGTCTTATCTCCCAGGGTTTCTCTCCATGACTGCTGTCTCTGGCAGAGAGCATAGACTTCCTTACAGCTTGGCAGTTGGGTTCCAAGAGAGCACAAATGTGTGCTACCAGTCATCTTAATGGCTAGATCCCAAACCACACATGTCTCTGCCATTGCATTCTGTTGGTCAAAGAAAATCACAGGGCAGCTCAGATGCAAATGGAGGGCAAATAATCTGTATCTATTGATGGGAGGGCTAGTCCGTTGTCTAGAAGAGTGAGTGAAATGTTGGTAGCCTTTTTTTGAAAAAAACAACCACAGTTTTAAAAGATTTTCTGGAAAGAGGTCTATTTTGACTCCCTCAAGGGCAGTGGTGGATTAAATATAGAGAATGTTGGTGTTCAAAAACAACCTGATTGGTCCATCTGTGCTAAGGAAAATTGCTCCTCAGTAGACTTTCTCGAATTTTACTTGTATCTTTGCTGTCTGTACTCACACATCATACTCACTGCCTGACAGAATCAATATGATGTACAGATTTAAGGCTGTATCCTAATGTCTTCATTCAGCATTTACCAAAGATATACTGTAAATGTTAGCCCAATGATGTGGAAATATCATTGAGCAATGCAGATATGTGTTTCAGGTCTGAGATCTTAAGATACACTTTTAGTTTAAAATTTCTAGAGCAAGGTACTGGAATGATTTAAACCCAGATACAGTTATTTTTAATCTATGCAGAGAACACTTTGTTGTATCAAATGAAAAATACCATCTAGTCATTGTCTAATGGGTTCATCCTAAAATGAATGTGTCTATTTGGAAAAAGCACTTAATCAAGAAGTTTCCCAGGGAAAGAACCAGCAGGTGATAACTTCCTTATGCTGTTCAATGATAGTGACTTCTCCTTAAGTGAGATGAGATTGCCATTCCAGGCAGGAACTTTTTTTTTTTCTTTTTCCTTTTTTTTTTATTAATTGTAACCTCAACCTTTGTATTACAATTTGTGTGTGTGTGTGTGTGGATTGATCAATCATGATTCCTTGCTTCTAACCACATACACCTTCCTGTGTGATTCAGAGTGAAGAGTTGATTCAGAGGGCACCTTGAATTCTAGCTTATGTGTTGAGCTTGCGTTTTCTAATTCATTGCTAAGATAAATAGAAGTATACAGCTGGTTGATTTTTTTTTTTTTTGGAGAATCTTAGTACACTACTGGGAAAGATGAAATTAACTGAGCTGTGTCTTGGTTAACGTTATTTTCTATTTTGCCAGTAGGAAGTGTGCCCTGGTGCCACATGCAGCTTGTGTGCTACAAGGAGAGTCAGGTCCCTGGTGTTGTGATTCATGTCAGTGATTCATGTAGTAGATATGAAGTCATTTACCAAAATGGAGATGATTAACTTGATTACTTGCTAACATCTGGACAACATCAGTGTCAGAGTTTTTTAATGATTCACAGAACATGCAACTCATGTTGCTCTTAATTTATCATATACTGGATTTGGGGTTACCTGTGCTGACCTCTGACAGTGAAACGAAGACAAAATTGTTTAATATTGAGAATACTGTTCACAGATATTCTCTTCTAAATTGTAGTTCACATCCATAATCCTATGATGGTAAAATTAATGAATTTTTTCTAACTGTAAGTGCTTAATAAATACTTGACAAGGTTAACAGGATGATCAGAGGAATTTTTTTTTTTTTTTTTTTTTTACAAAGGCTATTACACGAATCATTTTTCTTCATGAAGCTCTCTCTTCCCTGGACTTCCGTACTCCTGTCTCTGCTTACGTTGTTCCTAACAATTTTTGTTTTTCCTCTGAGTTTCTTTTTCTGTCTTTTCCTCCTGTGCATTTCCTTTAAATATTGGAATTCCCTTAGTTTCTGTCCTTGAAATTTTTTTCCTTTTTATTCACTTCTGGACACTCCATTTCATTTGTGGGGCTTCTGAATAGAAGCCGTTAACTCCTAGTTATTTTTATCACCAAGTTAGATCTTGTTTCAGAGCTTTACAACCCACCAGTCAAACTAGATCATTGACATTTTCACTTGATTGTTAAGGAATTTCACAACTAAAAATGTTCCAAAAGTAGATCTTATTACCTTCCCCACCAAAGCTTCTCTATTCCCTTTTCCCAATTACTACGGCTAGTGTTGCTGCCCCTGAATAACCCCGTCCAATAACACAGGTGTCATTTCAAATGCCCCTCTCTTTTCACTTCTTTTCTTTCATAAGAAACTAAATCCTGTTAATTTTTTGATAAAATCTTGCAATAATAGTCCCTTTTTTCCTAGACAATGGCAATAACATCCTAACTGTTCTCCTTTGTCTCTAATCTATACTATTTGCTGCCCAAGTTCTCCCTTACCATGAAGGCATTTAATGCAAAAGTCACAATTCTTTATGGTACTGCTTATATTTTAATAGCAGTTGTCTTCAAACTTTGTAGATAATGTATTGCATTAGTAAAGGAAAAGTTTAATTAAATGCACCTAAATATGTATATTTGTTCACTTGCAAAACATCAACATGTGTTATTGCCCAAACACATTGCATGATAAAACAAATGCAAAAATTGAAATTAAGCATACAATTAAAATACATATAAGGGCCTCCCCTGGTGGCCCAGCAGTTGAGCGCTGGGCTCCGAAGAAGCTGCCCACAGCCTCTGCAGCACCAATTCGATCCCTGGCCACCAGCGAGGGTCCCACATGGCACGACAGACCTCTCCTGCCACCGCTGCTCCCCTCAGCAGTGTATTTCATGACTCTGCCTGTTCTGTTCCCCGCTCTGGCTCTGGTGAATTCTCTCACCCTCCTGCGTTTCTGACTGTACCCAGTGCTTATATAAATAAATAAGTAAATCTTTAAAAAAAAAATAAATATGATTAGACATTCTAATACTATTCCCTGTATTCTAGCACAAGTCACAATAGCACTGGTATATAAAACCCACTGGGCAGACCTATGAGCTTTGAATAACTCCAAATTTTTTTTCAAGATTTATTTATTTATTTATTTGTTTGTTTGTTTGTTTGTTTGTTTGTACAAGCACTGGGTACAGTCAGAAGCGCGGGAGGGTGAGAGAATTCACCAGAACCAGAGCGGGGAGCAGAGCAGGCAGACTGACTAAGAAATTCTCTGCTGAGGGGAGCAGCGGGCGGCAGGAGAGGTCTGCGCGCCATGTGGGACCCTCCTCTGGTGGCCGGGGAGCAGCCGGGGATGGAACCAGTGCTGCAGAGGCTGCGGGCAGCTTCACAACCCAGCGCTCAACTTTTACACCACCGGGGAGGCCCAACTCCAAAAAATTTTAACATGTCACATGTGATATGGTCTGTCTTTATTCCTCTGGCCTTCAGCCTTAACACACCCAATTAGCATTGTGTGCTTTAGTCATGTATCTCCCTGACTGCACCACACTGATGCATGCTTTTGGGCCTTTGCTCCTCCAATTTCCCAGCTTTGTGTACCCTCCCTATCCTTGTCTATTTGGTAACTCTCTATTGAATGTTCAAGATATGGCTTGTAGATACTTTTATCAATGTCTTTCCTGCAGTTATACCTAATAATGCAAGAACATCCTTAGAACTTCACTTGTATCTACAATTGTTTATTGATACTGGACCTTAAATGCTATTTTCACAGAGCTTTCACCTCATCTCCTCATTGTTTTTGAGTCTTGATACCCTAGCCCTACAAAAATTGAATGCCTGAGTCATTTTACTATGATTGATGTTCAAGAATGTGTTTTCTGGGTCACATAGTCAGTGTTTTAAGTAATTGCCAAACTGTTACCCTGTGGACATGACACTGTACATTCCTCCCAGCAATGTATGTGATCCAGTTTCTTTACATCCTCTCCAGCATTTGGTATTGCCTCTAGCTTTTATTTTAAACATTCTGATTGGAATATAGTGATGTTTCATTGTGGTTTTAAAATTACCTCCCTAATGGTTAATGATCTTGAATGTATTTTCTTTACATACCTTCTTTGGTGAAATGTCTATGTCTTTAATGCTTTTTTTTTTTTTTTTACTATTGAGTTTGAGAATTCATTATATATATTCTTGATACTAGCCCTTTTGCTCTGTCTGTGATAAGATTTGAAAATGTCTTCCATTTTATAAGTTTTCATCCTTTTAACAATCTTGTGCATATCAAAAGCTTTTAATTTTGATCCAGTTTATTAATTTTTCCTTTTATGGATGATGATTTTGGTGTCAAGTGTAAGAATGTTTTGCCTACTTGTGGGTCCCTGAAGATTTAATCTTTTTTTTGAAATGATTTCATGGTGTTATAGCTTACATTTTAATCAGTAATCCACTGATTTTAGTTTTCTATTGAGTAAAATTCTGTATAAATTCTTGTATAAACCTCTGTCCGAGGCTGAAGTTAATTTTTTTTTGCCTATCCATACCAACTATTTGTTGAAAATAAATAGCACTATTTGTTGAAAAGGCTATCTTTCCTTTCTGAATTGCTTTTCACCTTTGTCAAAAATCAGTTGGACATATTTGTGTTTTTTTCCTTTAAATTTGGTATTTGAGGAAGTTTCCTTAATAGTCAGTTCCATTGATCTGTATGTCTGTCTGTCTGCTAATATCATAGTCTTAATTAAAATAGCTATATAATAAGTATCAAAATTAGATTTGTGCCTCCAACTTTATTATTTTTCATAATTGTTTTAGCTATTCTAGTTTCCTTTCCTTTTCATATAAATTTTAGAATAAACTTCTCTATAAAAATTATTGCTGCAATTTTGATAACAACTGTGTTGAATCTGGATATCAGTTTGGGGAGATTGGACAGCTGTACTGTACTGTGCTGAGTCTTCCAATTCATGAATATTGTACATCAAAGCATTTATTTATGTCTTCTTTGATTTCTTCCACCAGTGTTATATAAACCTGCATTAAGTTCTATACACATATTTTGGATTTATACCTAAGTATTTCAATTTTATGAGCAATTTGAAATAGTAGTATATTTAAATTTTGATTGCCTTTATATATTGCTAGTATATAGAAATACCACTGTTTTGCATGTGTTTATCTTGTATTCTGCAACCTTGTTTAATTCACATATTAGATTTAGAAGATTTATTTTGGGAGGGTAGAATCCTTGAGATTTTCTACATAGACAAGCATGTATGATAAGTAAGGACAGTTTTATTTCCTCCTATATATTATTATGTTTTTGAATTCTCTTTTTTACCATATCGCTTTGGCTACCACTTCCAATGTTAAGTTGGATAAGAGTGGTAAGACTAAACATTCTTGCATTGTTCCCAATCATTAGGGAAGAACATACAGTTTTATACTATTAAATATAATAATTATTATAAGATTTTATTTATACTTGCTCTTTATTAGTTTGCAGAAATTTCTATTTTTCTGCATTTTTAAATGAATGAATATTACATTTTGTCAAATGCTTGTTTTGGCAACTATTGATATGACAATGTATATGATTATGTAATATTTATCCCTTCAATTGTTAATGTAGTGAATTATATTGGTTAACTTTCACATACTGTACCAATATGGAAACCCTGAAATAAATATCAGTTGGTTATAGTATATAATTCTTTTTATATATTGCTGAATTTTATTTGCTTATATTTTTGCTACCTATTGTTACATTTAGATGCATGAAGCATATTGGCTTATAATCCCTTCTTTTGGTACTCTCTTTGTCCAATTTTGGTGTCAAACTATTTCTAGCTTTGTAAAATGAGAGGAGAAGTATCCTTTTTTCTGTTTCCTGGCATAAGTTATGTAACATTTGTTCTAATTCTTCTTTAAAGATGTGATAGAATTATCCAGTGAAATCACTTGAGTCTGGAGATGAACTTTTTAGTGTGGTTTGTATTCATGTATTCAATTTCTTTAATTGTATATGGTTGTTAAAATTATTTCATCTTGTGAGTTGTGGTAGTTTTTTTTTTTTTTGAGAAATTGATATATTTAATCAAAGGTGTCAACTTATGGGGTAAAGTTCATGTATTATGTACTCTACTCCTTTGGTAGCTAAAGAATCTGTAGTTGTTCATCTCTTTCTTTAGTTGTTAGTCTTGCTAAAGATTTGTCAATCTTTATTATATTTCCAAATAACAAGTTATTTGTTTCATTGAATTTCTCTATTATTTTTCTGTTTTAAGTTGCATTGCTTTTTTTTACACATATCTCTGTTGTTTCTAAGTTTCTGCTAGCTTGGGACTTACTTTATGTTCCTTTTTTTAAGAGATGCCCTGGAAACTCAGATGACAGATTTGAGACTTTTTATTGTGTGCATTTAGTGCTATGACTTTTTCTCTCGGTGTTGCCTTCTTTGTTTCCCACAATTTTGATTATGTTTTACTTTCATTTTTGTTCTATCTATTTTTAAAATTTTCCATTGAGACTTCTTATTTGACTCACTGGCTATTTAGAAGTATATTGGTTAGTGTCCAAGCTTTTGGAGATTTTTCCCTATATTTTTCTGTTACTGATTTTTAGTTTGATTTCCTCATGGATGGAAAATACAGTATAGTGCCTTCAATTCATTTAAATTTGTGGGCATTTACTCTACAGTCTATAATGTGGCCGATTTTGATATCTATACTGTGGGTGCTCAAAAAGAATGTATATTCTACAATTATTGGGAGGATTGTTCTTCAAATGTCAATTAGTGTCTATTGTTTGATACTGTTGTTGAAATCTTCTTTAGCTTTGTTATTTTTTTGTCTGGTGGTTTTATCCAATTTTGATAGGTGTCAGATTAAAATCTATAGTTGTAATTGTAGATTTGCCTATTTCTCACTTAGTTTTTTAAGTTCTTACTTTACATATTTTACATATCTGTATTTGATCCAGGTTCATTTAGGGTGCTCTCTTTTTGGTGGATTGACCTTTTTATCTATAAGTAATGTCTCTCGCATTGTCTGATAATTTCCTTTGCTATGAAACCTGTATCTTATCTGATATTAATGTAACCTGCTTCCTTTTGATTGATTTTCACACATTATCTTTGTCTTTTCTTTTACATTCAGTATACCTGTTTTATTTGAAGTAAGTTACTTGTAGAAAGCATAAAATATGTTCATGTGTTCTAATCCACTGTCCATATGTCTTTTAATTGGTGTATAAAGACAATTTTCATTTAATATAATCATTTTTAATATTAAATGTTTTATGTCTGGCATTCTAAGATAGCTCCAGTTTTCCTAATTATTGTCTCTTAAAACTCCAAAAAGAAAAATGCGAATTCATTATTTCATGATTTTGACAATTTATTTATTTTTTTTAATCATTAGCACAGAGGCTAGTAGGTTGTAATGAATGCTCTAGCTTCTTATACTTTGTGTGTGAGCAAACCCTGAAATAGTATTTTCTCTTTTGCCCCCTGTCTTTCCAAATGTAAGTATAAATTTTGGTCTCAAACCTACAGTGATGACTTTTGTGCAGTTAATCAACAACAGCCCATATGGTCTGCTCTGGGCTCTTTAATCTATGCTCTGATGTGTTCCAGAATCATATGCTGCCAGATTTGCAAAGTGAAAATGAAAAAAATGAAGTGGATAGAGCAATTTTGCACTCTAAGCTCTCTATTTTGTTCACCTATGTATACTAAAAGCATAGAATAGTCTGACTCAAAGTAGGTATTTGATTAATATTTTTTTGAATCAGTAAATGAACAAATAAACTAGAGAGCTGATTCATCAGCTCTCAGCTCAAAAGCAGTGCTCAGTTGTTAGGATACCCTTTCTTGCATCTTCTCCTGTCCACACGCAATCCCTATTTCTCAAGGCATAGTTCATAGCTCTTCATAACATTTTCTGAATCCTCTCCCAAGTGGGAAGCAGCCTTTCCCTTTCTTGAGGTCTTACAGTCCTACGTAATACCACTGCACACTTTCTATTTCTAATGGAATTTATTCCCATGAAGTATTATGACCCTGCAGTGCTCTTTATTTCCTGAAAGGGGCACCTGTGTTTCTTTGATCTTGTCTTAACGGCCCTTGATAGAGTGTTTTGTACCCATCAGAGGCTCCTGTTAGATGTCTTATTGCAGAAAATCATGACTGCATGAGATGATTGCTATTGTCTGGGAGTTGTTCCATGGTGATGGATTGATAAAGTCAGAAGATGACCTTCTAGGTTTTGCTATAGAGATAAATTGGGTAAAAGGGTTCAATTGTATGATGAAGGATAGAATTGGACTTTTAATGGTGAACATCATGCAGTTTATACAGATGTTGGTTTATAATGAGTCATACCTGAAATTTATATAATGTTATAGTGCAGTGTTACTGCAATATTTTTTAAAAAAGAAACAAATGGACAGTATAACACTGAAAGCCACAGCTTCCATATAGTGACACAGTGACTTTGTCTTCAGAAATATGAGAAATTTTGGAAAGTGACAGTTTCTTTTTTTTTTAATTTTTATTTATTTATGTATACAAGAGCTGGGTACAGGCCAGAGATGCAGGAGGGTGAGAGGATTAACCAGAGACAGAGTGGGGAGCAGAACAGGCAGACTGACTGAAATACACTGCTGAGGGGAGCAGCGGGCGAGACAGGAGAGGTTTACTTCACCATGTGGGCTGCTTCATGGCCAGCAGGGCATCAGACTCGTGCTGCAGAGGCCGGATTGCTTCACAGCACTGTGCTTAACCCCTCGTACCACTAGGGAGGCCCAGGAAAATGACAGTTTCTTCTGAATAGATAGTTTAGTTTTGTCAGCGGGATTGACTTTCTATGTAATTCAGTACAACTTTGTGGATATTTTCATAAAGTAAATGTGTAAGAACTGAAATTAACCAGAAGAATAGGTTGGAAGTATAGATGAAAACCAAACTCTAAATTTAATATTATTTTCCATCTTAAAAACTACTACCCAGGTTATAACTACTTAGACTTTCTAACATAATTAGTATTGCTTGCTTGCTTTTTCTTTTTTATTAAAATGCCAATTTACTGAATGTCATATTTTGAAGGACAGGAAAAAATGATAACTGTTTTCAGAAGAAATTACTCTATTGAGAAACATTTAGTATAAGAACTATCAAAAGTACTAAAGACCAACAGAATTATATTTATTGTACTTTAAGAGCCTAGAGCCAGAATTCTTCTATTTTCTGAGTTCTTAAGTTTAAAAAAAGGGGAGGAGAAACTAAATGACTCTAGAAGGATGTGTGGGAATTAGCCAGGTAAGAAAATAACCTTTCAAGAACTGGAAATGGAGAGAGTCAATCCACAGGGATGATAGAGAGTATGATGTGTAGAGAGACCTCAGGCTGATGTGAAAGATAGGAAATGAGGCTAGAGAGATGAATTCAGAGCTTAGGATATTGTGGTGAAAGAGCTTAGATTTTATTTTTTTATGCAGGGTAAACCACTAGCGGTATTTTCCATTAAGTCATTCATAACTATTCTATTTATTATGCTAGAAACTGTTCTATGCAGTGGGGAGCGAGCAGTGTCCAGGACACAGTGCCTTCTCTCAAGGGATTTACACTGTGGTGAGGGGGATGAATGAAGAAATGAATAGACAATTAAAATATAATTAATGACTTATCATCGGCAGTAGAGAATCTTGGCGCCTTTAAAGTACTTAATGGGTATTTTAGTTTGGTGCAGTTTGGAGGATGTTACAAGCTGAAAAAATAGAATGGAAACATTTTATTTAGGTAAATTTCCTGCTACTATTTGACAGATAGTTACTTAATATCCTAAATCCTTTATTGCTTCCTACTTGTTGGAAAGGAGATTAGAAGATGTTCAAAAAATTTAGCACCTGAGTAGGAATTATTTATTGAGGCAACCTAGGTCATCTTTATAAGTTTCTTTTGGCTTTGCATTTGTTTGTCTATTGTTATAAGAGAGAAATAAGACAACAAGTTATCTAAAGTAATTTGTTATCTAGCAAGTTATCTAAAGTAATTTGTGTAGGTTAATTTCTCCAAAATGTGTTTAATTATAATGTGAAGTACTTAGTCCTTTTTTCCTTTTATTTCCCTGTAGCATGCTGTATAGGCCCCCATGAACTTTACTGCAGTACTGCAATCTTCGGATTGCACATCCCAGAGTTGGAGGTCTGTGATCTCTCCAGGAGTCTAAGCTGAATCCTACAGGAAACTTCCTGGAATGTCAGAGATACTGTTCTCAGATCATCCCTGGACCAGGTGAAGGGCTTGCAAAAATTCAGATTCCTGGAGCACTGCTCTAGAAATACTGAATCATTTTATTGGAAGGGCTTGGGAATTTGCATTTTTAAATACAGTTCTCAAAGGATTCTTATGTACATTAAAATTTGAGAAACATTTGTTATACTGATTTTCAAGAGCTTGTACTTTTTGAGTGAAGAAGGTATCTTATAATAGAGTCAGGGTTACCTAAAATTATATTTAACCTTTAAAAATCTCCCACTATCTATTTTTTGTTCTTTTCATATTTTTGGAACCACTAGCCTCATTGTCAGAAACACATGCAGGAAGAGGATATAAATGTCAATACACAGAAATATATCTAGAAAAACATCTGTGACACTCTTACCTCAGTATATTGTATTAGTCCAGGTTGAGGAGAGAAAAATCTACATTAACCCCATCAGGTCTCTGAAAGTCATCTCTATGGCAACTCCTAAACTTAAATACAAAGAAGGGCCTGGGTAAGGGCGATCTGATATTGAGAGACTACCATGCAACACACCTTATTATTTATGAGTGTGTTTTAAACAAAAAAACCTTTAGTAGGCAATTCTAGTCCCACTTTATATGCAGGAAATTGAGATACTGAGAGGTCAAGTAATTTTCTCTGAGAAAGCCTCTTTGTTTTTTCTTTACTTGTTAAATTGTAGTTTACTTTTCCCCATAGCCAGTTTTAGAAAGTACTTGCAAGGCAAAGATAGGTGTGAACAAAGGTTTTTGCCCCTGTAGTATTTAATGTGTACTAGCTAATTTGATGTTAGTCTTTTCCGATATAATTCTGTGGTACCTAATTTTGTTGTAATTTCTCCTCTTTGTCACAGAAGACAATGTTTGGGGGTTGGAGGTCAATTGACACTCAAGATTTTTATGTGTACTTTTTGATAACATTCAAATTGTTCACATCTAGCATCCATCCACATTTGTAAGACACGGAATACTTCTGTGAGATAGACACCTGATTAGAGAAAGTCACATCTGATTATAGATTTGAATCCTAAGACATGGAAACAGTGAGTAGCAACCAGTGATTATGTTTTTTCCCCCATCTGAGAGAGCAAACTCAGGGTTAGCAGCTACACACATTTTGTTCTGCTTAGGTAAGAACTTTGTTCACAGAAACTTGTGGGAAACCAGCTAAAAGCAAATGCATTTGCTTCATGAATGTATTCCCACTAGTTTTAGATCTTTATGTAATAACAGTTTTTGATAGATTACAAAGAGAAATTTAATATAATAATCTTATGAAAAGAACCCTGGAGTTTTCTCTGTTCTCTGATACACACTAGAATATGAGAAGATTATGCCTTTTCTCTAAGGCTGTTTCCTGAACTAAACTATGAGCAATGGACAGGAAATTTTCTAAGATCCCTTTTGTTGAACTTTCTTTAGTGATCATTTATGTATGTTTGTAACAAATGTGAAAATCTCTGTGCATTCTTTTAATCCAAATTTAACTTTATAAAGCTGCATTAATGGGTGACTTGGACTCAGATACAAACTGAATAGTGGAGACCGAGTTACAACTTGATACATTTCAATATTTTGCCTTGGTTTCAAATATGTTTTATCTTTAAAGGTATCTTTGGTATTTCAACACAGTAATGTGTATAACTGACCTCTTTTGGGGTTGCCCACTGTATAGATCGACAGCATATCCAAGTGTGCTATGAACATGTTTAGCTCTATTACAACAAGATTAAAACCCATTAATTAGTGTAGTGAGCACTTTTCACTCTCAAAAGCAACCTGGTAAGGTATGTCTAGTTATCCTAACCCATAGATAAGAAGGTGGTAGCTGGGCTTGAGTGGTTAGCACCTTGCTTGAACTAGCAAGTGGTGGAGCTGATATGAAAAGTCAGTTCTGTCTGATGCCAAAAACCATGTTCTTAACCACTACCCTGAAAGGACTCATTTTCCTACAAAATAATAGAAAAAAATATTTAAAATTTAACACTGAAAAGGATACTATACCCTTTATTTACTTTTTAAGTATGAGTAACCTTTGCTTCTAGGACATTTTTCCTTATGTTAAACTCAAATCCATCCTGTTGCAAATTCAAGTGTTTCCGTTGGCTGTGTCCCAGCAGAGCTGGAGACCAGCTGGTCAGGAAGATTTTGTATTTTTTCAAGGTGTATTTATCCCTTAAGCCTCAGTAAATGGAAAACTTTGACCACAGAGAACAAAGGATAGATGTTGCATAGGATGATATGACTCTTTGGTTCACACACCTGCTGTAGGACTATATGGGGGTTTGACAATGTTGAGACTTATAGTGGTGGCTTTAAGTAATATTCTGGAAGCGGATAACACAGTAAGCCATTCTTTGAGAAGGCATTGCCCTGAGAGAAAAAAGGCATATCTTAAGATATTAAGAGTAGGGTTCTGAAGACCTGAGACCCAAGGCTTGGAGAAGCATGGCTATCCCTTTCCTGTTATGCAGATCTGAACCAAGTGGGAGCTTCAGATGGTGATTTAGAAGTAAATGTGGTAATGGTGATTAAGATGATGGTGGTGGTGTTAGAACAAATCATTTTCTCTATTTCACAGAAAAGAAAATGGTCTCATACTATGTGACTGGCTTGCCCAATGTACACAGACATAAGCAAGGTAGATTTTAAATTTAGGAATTCTAACTAAATCATTTTCCCCTTCATTCACTCTCTCCTCATCAGTCCACTCCTGCACTTGTCTGTTATTTTTTATCAATAGTTATTATCACTTATCTATTCAGTACCAACTTCCTGCTAAGCCAGTGGTTCCAGATTTTGTTGCCTCTTTGACACACTTTGAGATATTTAGAGACACTGATTCCTATCCGGCTGCTAACCTAGGTATTCTGACTTAATAGGTCAGTTGTGACATTGAGGAGTTAAGATTGTTAAAAGTTTCCCAGTTAATCTACTGTATAACCAAATTAGGAATCAACTGTCTAGGTACATGGCTATCAGGTAGTAATAAGATGAGCTCAGCAAACTGTTCCCCTTAAACAATTGCAATGAAATGAGGGATTCTTATTCCAAGTTAACAGAGAAATCATTAAAGGGTAGGGGCCACATACTCATAATATTCAGATCATATAAAAAATTGTGAAATTTTTCAACCTTTTCACATATCTAATTTTTTTAGATGGGTTTGGTAAAGAGCACAGCAAAATGAAAAATAGATTGCTGGAGTGCCTTGTATTTATGTGAAGTGCAAAATGTGAAATAAATGTCACTTCTATGTTCAAAACATTAAGTAAAATGGTACAAGTGAATAGAGCAAATTGTTATGGAATTAGCACCTCTCAACAGCTGCTCCCAGGAGGTAATTTGGGCTTCTTTTTATATCATGCTTCAGACTTTGATGTGATAAGAGGATTTTGAAATGCACTTTGAGAATTCTTTTCCTCATATTCACATGGTTAAATGATCAGAGATCACATTTTATGTCTATGTGGAGAATATCCATTAATTTGATGTAAAGGAGGTACTCTTGAATCCCGTGGGATATGAGAAATTGATGGCTTTCCTTTTAAGAACATGAAGAGTGGGTGGGAAAATAGGCTGTGCCAACAGGCAGCTTTTGTGTCATGTTCCTAGGGGTTCCCCATAGGAGGGCCCCAAAAGTCAAGGCACATTAGCAGCATGTCTCTGGCTGCTATCTGATTCAACCCTGGGGAATCTTCTAGACCCATGGATATTTCTGGAATAGCAATATTATGGCCTCACCTAAGACTTGTATTATAAAATAAGCAGAATAAAAAGTCTCCTTTTTGGCCTTAGCTAAAGCTTATACAAATTTTCTATAAAAATGGATGCATTACAAATTGGGACAGTTGCCTGTGGCAGGGACTAGAGACCATAGCGGAGAGGATATGTAACCTACATATCCAAAAGCATTTGTTATTACACATGCCAACACATTAGATGTTAATCTCCCTAGTGCAACTTTGGGATTGAAAGGGTTATAGAAAGATCTTAGGGGTTTCCAGTTTCTAGCTAAATTGCCGCTGAATGATTGGGGTTCTCATCACAAATCTCTCCTAGTTCTTACAGCCTTTGGAAGCAATGTAATAGCAGAATCCAGAGTTTCTTGTTAATAGACCACCAGCTGCCAGATGCAGTTAGGTCTGGACAGGTGCTGTGCCTCTGGGAAGACACACAGCGGGCAGGAAAGTGTGCATGACTTTGAGCTTCAAGCCCTCCTCTCCCTCTACCACTGTCTCCTTCCTTTCTCATTCATCATTTCCCACCTGTTTTTTTTTTTTTTCATTTTATTTAAATTTTATTTTTTATATTCCTCTTACAATTACAACCCCCTTATTTTGACCACAAGCCCTCCTTTCCCGCCCCTCACCCCCCATAGAGTGTCTCTGGTTCATAGTTGTTTGTTGATTTTCTTTTTTTTTTTTTTTATTTTTTTTTTTAAATTTTATTGTTATATTCCCCATACAATTGCAGCCCCCCATTCTGACCCCAAACACTCCCCTCCCGCCCCCGCCCCCCTAAAAGTGTCTCTGGTTCATAGTTTTTTGTTGATTTTGATTTTCACTTTCTTATAGTTATTCATTTTCCTGGTCCCTTATTTAAGTTTTCTAGATTCCTGCTATGAGTGAGACCATCCGGTATTTTTCTTTTTCTTTTTGGCTTATTTCGCTGAGCATGATCCCTTCCAGCGCCATCCATGTTGCAGCAAATTGCATGTGTTTATCTTTTTTGAATGCTGAGTAATATTCCATGGTATATATGTACCACATCTTCTTGATCCAGTCATCTATTTTTGGGCATTTGGGTTGTTTCCAAAGCTTAGCTATTGTAAACAGTGCTGCTATAAACATAGGGGTGCAGGTGTTCTTTGGAATTGATGTTTCTGTGTCCTTTGGGTAAATACCTAGGAGTGGAATTGCTGGATCATATGGAAGCTCTATGTTTAGTAGGTCCAGAAATCTCCACACAGCTTTCCACAGTGGTTGGACCAGTTTGCACTCCCACCAACAGTGCAGAAGAGTTCCTTTTTCTCCACACCCTCGCCAACATTTGTTGTTGCTAGTTTTTTTAATATGTGCCATTCTCACTGGTGTAAGATGGTATCTCATGGTAGTTTTGATTTGCATTTCCCTGATGACAAGTGATGTTGAACATTTTTTCATATGCCTGTTGGCCATTTGCATTTCCTCTTCAGAGAAGTTTCTTTTTAGCTCTTCTGCCCATTTTTTGACTGGATTATTTTCTTTGTTGTTGTTGAGTCTCATCAGCTCTTTGCAGATTTTTGTGATCAGTCCTTTATCATTAGTGTTGGGTGCAAAAATGTTCTCCCAGTTGGTGGGGTTTCTCTTTGTTTTTGTTATTGTCTCTTTTGCTGTGCAAAAGCTCTTTAATTTGATGTAGTCCCAGCTGTTTATCTTTGCCTTCACTATCACTGCTTTGGGTGATGTGTCTGTAAAGATGTCTTTGATGTGCAAATCACGTAGTGTTTCGCCTATATTTCCTTCTATATATTTTATGGTTTCAGGTCTTATGTATAGTTCTTTAATCCATTTTGAGTTGATTTTTGTGTATGGTGTGAGGTGGTGGTCAAGCTTCATTCTTTTGCATGTAGCGACCCAGTTTTCCCAGCACCATTTATTGAACAAACTTTCTTTGCTCCAATGCATATTCTTTGCTCCTTTGTCAAAGATTAGTTGACCATAAATCTGTGGGTTTATTTCTGGATTTTCTATTCGATTCCATTGGTCTGTATGTCTGTTCTTGTTCCAATACCATGCAGTTTTGATGATTATGGCTTTGTAGTATAGTTTGAAGTCTGGGAGTCTGATGCCTCCATTCCCTTCTTTTTTTTTCAGGAGAGCTTTGGCTATTCGGGGTTTTTTGTGATTCCATATGAATTTCATCAATAATTGTTCTATTTCTTTGAAGAATGACATTGAAATTTTGATTGGAATAGCATTGAATCTGTATATTGCTTTTGGAAGGATGGCCATTTTAATAATGTTTATTCTCCCACCTGTTTTTTTAAAGAGCCTGAATTTCTTGTAGTGATGAATGTAGGAGGAATAACTACTCTGTACCTGTCAGTTTCACACATGCCATCTCATTTAGCTCCAATAACCTGTCAGATTCTATTGCAATCACCTCCTCAGTTAAAGTCTTGGCCAAGTGTTTCTCTTCTGCATTTTCATAACATAGCCATGTCTAAATCTATTTTGATAACATGTTTTAATTGCATATTTATTGCACTAGACTGTATGCTTCTTGAGGGTATGAGATAATGTTTCTCTTTGAAAAACCACTCTTCAGTATAGAAATCTCACCTAGTATGTACTTGGATAATTATTTATTTTAATTAGTGACTGATATTTGCAAAGAAGGTATTAATCAAATGAATGAAGAAAACAAAGTGTCCAGGAAGTTCAAAATCTGATAGTACGGTTACACAGTTATGAGTTGGTCAACCTGACACTCAGACCCCAAAGTTCCAAATTCAGATCTCAGCGCTTCTCCTAGTACCATACTGTCTCTTTTGATAAAAATAAAATCCAAAATTAGATGTGACTGTACTCTGAAATTCTAACACATGCAAGTGACAAGTTTTGTCTTCCAACTATAGGTTTCAAGTGGAAGTTATGACTTAGATCTGTCTGTTACAGAAGTATAAATTTAGATCGCTCCCTGCACAAGCTTATGAAAGAATAGTAAGACTTTTCCTTCCTCAATGTTTTCATTTATGTTTAAGGGATAGGGCATTTTATTCTCTCAAAGATATGGGAGAAACTTCATATGAATTTTAAAAATTCTATGTTTAATTTCCAGTAAATAAATGATGTGTTTTTACCCTTGCATGGAGAACACTATATTGTCTTCTTGTAACTTGAATTTATGGTGGTGCCAAGTCAAGATGCAAGGTCAATGCTGAAAGTCAAAATGATCAAGAAATCACAAATGTTTCAGTCCGTTATAATTCTCAGGTGAACTAAGACTTGAAATTCGATTTCTTTTTGCAAATATAAGAAGATAATTGGAGCATGCGTGTTGTCACAGAAGTACCAATATATTGGTGCCTTTAAGTGCAAGGCAAATATGTATTTTGAGTGTGCATTATCTAGATCATATTTTAAATTATCTGTAGTATTTCTCCATGTAAACAGAGATGCTGGACTACTCTGTGAAGATTTCACCCTCTTTTTGTATGATGAAATCAGCAGTATGGGTTTTGTCTAAGTCATACATACTATGTCAAATTTAATTAAGAAGGGGCCTCCCTGGTGGTGCAAAGGGTTACGTCTCAGCACTATTAAGCTATCAATCTATTGCCAGCCACTGCAACATGAGTTTGATCCCCAGCCAGGGGTGAAGCAGACCTCTCCTGCCTCGCCCGCTGCTTCCCTCAGCAATGTATTTCCGTAAATCTGCCTGTTCTGCTTCCCACCCAGTCTCTGGTGACGCCTCTCACCCTCCCCCCGTACCTTTGGCCTAAACCCTAGTTCTTGTATGTATAAATAAATAAAAATATGTCTTGAAAAATTAACTAGAAAACCTAGAAATAATGCTAAATATTGAATATGCTGAATGAAGGGGTTCAGCATTATATGAGACAGGGTTAGTAAGACGTGATCCTCAGCTGCTCTATTCCTTTTATTTCATTAGAATGAAAGGAACTATGAAATGAAAAAAATTGAAACTACTCCAGCCAAAATGATGTGGGTCATTAGAGCAATCTGTGTTTGGCCGAAACACAATCAAAGTGACAGGACTATTGAAATTCCATCTCGAAAACATTTATATATATTTAGAGTATCTTCTGCAGAATCTGGGTGGTCGTGATGTGGTGGAGTATAGATGGATGGTGGCAGCAGCTCAAGAAGACATGGAGGGGAGTGTGCACAGTGTGCACAGAAGAGAGGGAAACAGTTAGTGCTGAAGTTGTAATCTGCTGACCAGTCCATGCTGGTGGCCATCTTTATTTAACCCTCACCGTACCTGCCTCCCATAACTCGTAGCTTCACCACAGTTGTGTAAGGCTGAGAATGTTCTCTTTGGGTTCAAACAAAGGCTTTCTAACCTAATTTGATAAATTATTGCAGGCAGTATTACTTGAGAGACATTTCCTGACAAGGTTTTTTTTGTATTAGAGCTCACAATTGTAAATAGATCCAAACTGCAAGGTGAATGTGGAAACTCAATACAGATAGATGATTTGTGTTGATTAGAATATATCTTCCATTTTTTATAAAGTAAATGTCAAATTCGTTTCCCATGAATTTCATTATAAAGTCTGAGCTGGGTATTACCATAATAAAATGAAGTTGAAAAAACAAATCTTTACTGTTCACATTTTAGAAGAGGAAAAATTATGACATTTTAATGGATGTAGTGATGTGACTAGAGGTGAAATTTAGAAATCCCTTAGATAATCCTTTTTGTTCCCTTTTTTTTTGGTTTATACTTAAATAGACCACTGATATCACCCTCTTACCTCTTGCCTCTAAGTGCCAGCACTAAGAAGGTACACCTCCTCTGGTAGTAATGCCATTTCTACACATTTACCCAGTTACTAAAGGTCCATTTGTTTCTAAGTAGAATCAAACCTGTGTGAAACTTTAAGCTGTCACTGTCCCCTCAGGCAGATACATCACTCCTCTAAGTCTTACTTTCTTTATCTGTGTAACAAGTTATGCCTTAGAGGGTTATTGTGGCAACCTTATAGGATCCTCTAGCAAACAACCAAGTATGGAGCCCACCTTATTATCTCTCTTCTAAAGGATAGTTTGAGTTTTGGAACCAGGGTGTCCTTGGTTTTTGAGAGATATCTTTGCATGCTTTGTCTTGTTTGAAGTTTGATTACCATTTAAGGAAAGCCTTTCTAAATAAGAGGCACAAGAGTGATGCACTGGGTGTGTTCATAATCTGTGACAATTTCTTACTTCAGATTACCATGAAAATGCATTGGTACTATGTGAAATAAGGATGTAGTCTGGAAAGTAGTCAGATTACTCATTCAATAATTATAAGGTGCTCATACAGTTTAGATCCTGAACTAGATTATTTTTGGAGGGTGAGGGAATCATTTGTCTAGTCTTTTATCATTTTCTTTTTTATGTTTTTATTTTATTATTATTTTTAAGATTTATTTATTTATTTATTCAAGCACTGGGTATAGTCAGAAGCGCGGGAGAGTGAGAGAATTCGCCAGAGCAGGGAACAGAACAGGCAGACTGACAAAGTATACTGCTGAGGGGAGCAGCGTGGGGCAGGAGAGGTCGGCGCACCATGTGGGACCCTCTCCTGGCGGCTGGGGATTGAACCGGCACTGCAGAGGCTGCGGGCAGCTTCACAGCCCAGCGATCAACCGCTATGCCACCGGGGAGGCCCCCTTATTTTTTATTTTTAAGATTTATTTTATTTATATAAGAACTGGGGTACAGGTCAGAAGTGTTGGAGGGTGAGAGAATTCACCAGAGACAGAGTGGCGAGCAAAACAGGCAGATGGACTGAAAACACTGCTGAGGGGAGCAACAGGCAAGACAGGAGAGGTCTGCCATGCCGTGTGGGTGTCTCCCTGGCCAGTAAGAAATCGAACCTGTGCTGCAGATGCTGCTTCACAGTGCTGCACTCAACCCACTGCACCACTAGGGAGGCCCTAGTCTTTTATCATTTTAATAGTAAATACTTTCATATTTATTTTAACTAATCCCAGCATCAAATAAAGTTTATCTATGAAGTTACTTTCCATAGATACTCTCTTCTTTGCAGCCAACTTCTCACCCTCACATTTTCCCTTGTTTTTTTCCCCAATGTTTTTTTCATATATATATATATATATATATATATATATATATAAAGTGATGAAAAGTTTATCACAATAAAGTCAGATAATAACTCCATCCCCTCACATAATTACCATGTCTTTAGTGTGTGGTGAAAATATTTACAATCTATTCTCTGAACAAATTTCAAGTATGTAATACAATATTGTTATCGTCACTATGGTGGACATTAGATCCCAGGTTTTATTCCTCTTCTAACTCCAAATTTGTATTTTCTAACCAATACCTCCCCAATTCACCCCAGCTTTCCACTCTCAGCCTCTAGCAACCTCCAGTCTATTTCTATGAGTCCGAATGTTTTAGATTCCACATATAATGAAATCTCCTATTTTTATATATTACATAATAGGCAAAAATATGATGCAAGTATTTAAGTTATCTTTAGTGATGGGTGAACTCCAAAATCATAAAAATATTCAACCTCCCTCTGTCTTTCTTTTTCCCTCTCTCAGAGCCATACCTGTGTTTTTTTTTTTTTTTTTTTTTTTGTGTGTGTGTGTGTGTAAGTAAAACACTTTTGGAATGACTTCCTACTTTCTGATGGCCCTCAGGTCTCCTTTCGACATCCTTTTCTTCATGCCTGAGGTTTTGCCGCAGCAAATAGTCAGTAAACAACTCCTTGAACTTTGTGGGATACCGAGACAATGAAGTATGATCCAGCAGAGGGAGGGGATACCTGTGCCTCCCACTCCTGCCCACCACCCAGCACATGGGCATGTCTGTTCTGAGGCCTTGTGCCCTCCTTCCTGCCCCCGGAGGACTATGCTTAGCAGATCTCATCTCTGAATTATTTGACCTCTCAGAAAATGGACTTGTTGCCAAGAGTTTCTGGGGTTCTAGCTCTTTTATATACCAAACTGTGCCCTTCTTCATGATGAAGGATGTAAGTGTAAATAAACATAGGGATGCTTTTGCCACTGTGTCTTAGAGTAATAGCACATGATTGTTCAGAGCAGGTTTGGAAAATGCATTCAAATCATGATTTTGTTACTATGGCATCTCTAAGCCTTCATTTCCCTAATAGTATAAAACTGGAAAAATGAGAGCATTGAGAATATTGGTTAATGTATATCAGTACTTTAAATTGGTTAGTGTATGTGAGAGTTTAGCATAAAGTACAATTTTTATCATTAGGTAATGTTTCCTCTGTAACAAAATTGGTGTTCCTGAAAACCTTATAACTACTTTCCTATTTACTACAAACTAATTCCCCTTGTAGAAATATGTACTGTAGCAGAATAAATTATATCTTTGGATCCATCAGCATGCGAAATCTACAAACCAACCTTAACAATGTCAAGAATTTGAGGAAAAGAAGTCATAGAAAGTATAAATCCACCTCCTATTTAGTTATTCTGCTTTCTTATTTTTAATGTCTTTCCATATGTCTTCACTTTTGTTTATATAATCAGACTTTAGGAATAATCTTAGATCCCTGCTTTCATTTTGTTTTCACTCTGTTATCTAGCTAATCTCTCACAGTGCTAGGCATTTTGATGGATTAAGGAATATAATTTTTCACTCTAACAGTGCTGATGAGAGTATCAGAAAAATAAATGTATAAATCATTGCATGAAAAATAGAGAACACATATTGAAAGCTACTAATTTGCTGATTTTTGGATATTGCCCTTTCCCAATACTGATGCTATTTGAATAAATTAATATTTTGATATAGTCACTATTTCTATATATTTATAATTTCTTTCAAGTATATTACTTGTTATCTTTAATTTTATTTCTCTGTGTGTGTGCTCCTGTTTTTTGCAGAGCACACATCTGATTGATTCCCTTGGCTCCAAAGGAGACTTTTGCAAACACAGTGACAGTTATCTGTCTCGAGAAGCAGACAAACCAGTAAGATGCTGACTGTTCCATTTCAGTGTTGCAGTGTTCATCAAGTATCTGGCTGCAAAAGAAATACTGCATTATTAAAGAGAAGGGAGGAACAGATGGGCGTAAATGCCAAGGTTTTTAGTGTCTTTTTTTCTTCAGATATAAAATGGAATCACAGAGGTGAACTTCTGCTCTAATTAATTCTGTCTCTGATTAGAATATCCACCTTCTCTTCTCTGCTTCCCTCATCAGAACCACCTGAAGGGAGAGCTAATAAGAGTTCATCTGCCATCTTTTGTACATGACAAAAATCAGACTGCCCAGAAATCAAAGGTGGCAAGTTATCTCACCCTGCAGAAAAATCATAATAAAGCATATTCATATAGTTCTTACCATTTGATGCTTTTACACATTGACTTACTGAGGTCAGAGGGTGATTCCTGTCCAAATTCTAAACAGACAGAAAGTATGTTATGTTTTAATGACCCCACAGTAAGATTCTAGCTGTGCAGACGCCTCTTTAAAAACAAATAAGTACGCCAGCAGGGGGCGAGCACTAGCCATGAGAAAGCTCAGATTAGCCTTTAAGGAGACAAACACAAGACTTAATTATATTGTGGACCTTATTTTAGAAGGCTTTAAAATTTAAATTGTATTTCCTCTGTTATATGAAGACCCTCAAGTGCTATCACCAAAATTATACTCAGACTTTTGTTTTAAAAATGCTTTCTGTTTGCGGGGAACAACTTTGCATGACAGAATACACCAAGCTTGCATTGAATCAAGCCTGCTTGAATTGGGATCCCTGGATACTGAGAAACCAGAAGCAAATATTATAACACATATGAGCTTCAGGTTTCTCATTGATTATTTGGGGGTGATAAGGGTACTACCTCAGCATGTTGCCAAGATATCTGTGCAGGTAATAAATGTAAAAGATTTAGCTCTCTATCAGCCACATGATAAAATTCTGGTTTTATAGATCATTAGCAATGAATACAGATCCTGAGAATGCATAGACACACAAGAATAGCAGTACCCATTTGGGAAGGCTGATTTCAGAATGAGTCTGCAAAACTGAAGGACAGAAGAGATGCCCCAGAATGTCCGATGCATATTTCAGTTAGCAGAGGTGAATCTACAGGAGGACAGAGCCAAAGACTAAAGTTCACGGTTCACAAACCTCAAATGACTAAGAAATTGTCAGGGGAATTGAGTGCTGCACATGGAAATGGAAATAAAACAGGCTGGATGGTTTTATATCCAGAAACATAATTTACAGTCAAGCAATTGTGTCAGGACAGAGGGATTTTCTGTATCTATTTTAGCACCCAAGTTCTTTCTGGCAGGATTTGGGGAAGAACATATCTTTTGGAGTTTGGCAAATCACTAGCAGGCCCATCTGTTCTGGAAGGAAATAGTCTTTATCCATTGCTCTTTCACAGTTTGCAGGCTTGATAAATGAAAGATATGAGCTTGGAGGAATGAAAAAGGGTTACAATTGCCAGAAATAAAATCAGAGAGGACAAACATGTTTATGGAGTAGAATGTGCACTGAGACATCTCCTGGGAAAGCCTCCATATCTATGTCTTCATCCTGAACTGTGTATTCAGGAGACCCCTAGGTCAAACAGTTTGATAAAGAAAGGTTTGGAAAAAATTAACGACTTTGCAGGGGTGTTTAACTACTTGCTGAAAAGAGTCCATGTGGTTGATCTGTCTTCCTAAATCCTGAACACTCTGTGGAAGTAGTATTTTAACCTAAGCATTGCATTTAGTACAAACAATATACATTTTTACAGCTGTTTGTACAGAGCTATTCCTATGATCAGTCTTTAAATCACTAATGAGTAGCCTATATCATCCTGTATTCCGATGACATGTAGAGAGTCTTAATTAGGCAAAATTAATTGTTACAGGAAAGGAAGAAGGGCATCCCCAAACCCCCAAACCTGCCCATTCTAGTTAGGTTCTGCCATCCGACAGATCAAGACAAAACATACTCTAGTGTGTAAGACCTTCAATAGAAAGGAACTTTAATATGATTAGTGTGCAATACAGAGAAGGGAAGAATGTAGTTTCCAAATCAAGCATCTGAAGTTACCCATCCCCTCATGGGTAAATGTCCAGCCAAACAGGGTTGGCCCAAAGCAGGGCCACTGAGGCCTGAAAACCTGCCACAAGTCTAAGGCACCTCCTGGTAGAGACCCATAGAAAAGGGTCAGAAACAGTCAGACAAGACTGGGAGGAAAAGAGCAAAATCAAAATTAAGATAAAAACTGCCATCATTAACCTCCCCATGGGTTTCTCACCCACATCTGTTTCAACCAGTCCAGGACCACGAAGCAAATGCAGCTTCTTCACATGTCTCTCTGCTCCATGTGCCTCCTCCAGGTCTCCTTCTTGTTCTCCATCCTTCCTCTTTCCTACCCTAGTCTCCTCCCCAGCTTCTCTCCTCCCTGCTCAGATCCACCCTGATCTGAGTGGGGCAGGGAACCCAGAACCTCCCCTTTACCTGGGGACCACTCTGTTACAAAGTGATGCTCAGATATTCTGAGGTATTAAAATATACATCCAATTAAAACAGATTTTAGTACTTGAGCCAAAAATCGATCACATTATACCACGACTTCAGTTTTATTGTTAAAGATGATCTGTGAAATGCCATCTTTTCTAAAACGCCAAGTAGTGTGTTAAAGTAGCAAGTCAGCTAGAGTCAGCACCAGGTGAGGATTTGACAAGCAACAAGGAACTTATAACCCTTCAGCATTTCAGAGGCTCTGACAGCAGCCACTGTCACTGGGGGGCAATAATGTCACAGCTTGAGGACATGTTGTCAGCCACAATCATGTATGTGGACTACATGCTAAGGTGATTTCTCAATTTCCGTGCTTTCTGTGGAGGCAGCACCTTGGAAAAGACTCCCTGCCCCCAAATGATGGTGGGGAATTCATCATTTGTAGTATTGTTGTCATAATGTAGTTGTCATCAAGGTTTTCCTGTGTGGAGATTGTTAAATTGCATCAGGATCTTCATGGCCATTGTCTCATAGTGTTCAGAAATATAGTTTCTGATCTTCTGAAGAAGATCAGAAACTATATTTCTGAACACTATGAGACAATGGCCATGAAGATCCTGATGCAATTTAGTGTGACACAGTTTTTCTGAACACTATGAGACAATGGCCATGAAGATCCTGATGCAATTTAGTGTGACACAGTTTTGTCTACACTCTGCTCCTAAATGTACCTGTTCAGGTAAGGCAATATGATTGAGCAATAAAAGAACACTAATGATCTTATCTTCTTTCACTTTGATCATTCTAATAGACCCCTTTTTTTTAATTTATAAAGGAACTCAGGTTCAATCTTCTTTGAAACGACTATTTTATAAGTGGTTTATATTTTTAGATAAGAAGGCACTTGAGGTCTGATTATCTCTCTTTTTGTGGTGTTAACAACTGTTGATGCTCAGTGCTACCAGTTTTTCTACCTAACATGCTCCCATTCCTTTTGGTTACCTAAATCTTTTTTTTATATATATTCCCCAGGAAAAGATTATAAGAATTGTATTCTTTGAGTTTTTGTACTTTAAAGCAGTTTGTACTTTTTTATCTTTGGAAGTCAAACTTATAACTGATATTTTCATTCCCTAAATATTTTAATTTTGTTATTCCATTGCCTTCTAGCAATTTACATAGTCAAAAATTCTGAAAACAGTATATATTTTTTTCCTTATAAATAACTGGGTCCTTTTTGCCTAAATGTGCAAATTTGCTAGAATATGTGCTGGTATTGATCATTATGGATAGATTTTCTTAAGTATGCAGTATACCTTCTTAAAACAATATAGTTCAGTGTTTTTTCCTTAGTTTTACATTTCAGGATACTTTCCATAGCAAATGTAAAAACCTTTGCTATGTTTTTCTTCAGAAACTTCAATATATGTATTTTTTCTTTGCCTAGTTTTTATAGTTATAATTTTATCTGGAGTGCTTTTTACCATTGTACATATTTTTTATCTAAAAATATACAATCTCTAATTTATAAAAATATTGTTTTATTTCTAATTCTTTTCTGAATTCTATAATCTTACTTATGAATTCTAATTTATGTTATTTTCTCAGCTTATTGAGAAAATTCATTTTCCTAAATTTACTTTTGCTTATTTGAAAGATGAAGTTATGTGCTTTTTTTAAAGATATATTTATTTATGCATCCAAGAGCTGGGTACAGGCCAGAGATGAGGGGGGGTGAGAGGATTCACATAGAGTTTTGCAGTCATCCTGGGTTGAGGTATGCAGCTGCTGATCTCACATGTCCCACTGTACTTTTATGTGAATACCTTTATTTTTGGGTTCTTCTATTCTCAAGCCCTTTACACTCTGTTGATTTTTTCTATTTCTTCACATACAAAAACTGATGCCAGGAGGGTCTTGTAGCTTTTTATGTTTTAGAATAAAGATACCTTGCCACCTATTATTTTGGTTGGTTGTGAATTTTTGTTTTTGAAATCTGGTACTCTGTCTAGTTTTAAGTGGTGTTCCCTTGAACTAGTCTTAAAGGACAGGTAATGCTGCAGAGTAAGGTGGAGGCAGAAGGGAAGGTAGAAGCATAAATTGCATTAAGTTCTTTTGCTTTAGTGAAATACTTGCATTTCTTGAATATAAATATATTTGGTACAAGCCAGATTGTTGCAACTGATTTAGTAGTTTCATGTATGATATAGTATAAACTGTTCCATATTATTTTAAACAGTATAAACTGTTAAAAGAGAATGTATATGCAGATCCTGTAAAGTCTTCATACTGGAATAAGTGCCTTCATTATCTTTTCTCTGACCTCAGCATCTCATATTATCTTGCACATTTATCTTGGATATATCTTCATATATTTTGAATCTGTACAATTTCCAGTCAGTTATGATTCTCTTCAGTCATCATGAAGTTTTTGAGTTTCTGTTGAAGTCATTTGTACTGTTTGTGGAGTCATCAGCAAATACTACTTAGTTCCTGAAATACTGGCAGGCAGTATTGTGATGCAAAATTATACTCCTTAGTCTTCACAGGGGAGGAAAAGTCATCAGTGCTGTTTCTGAAGAAAGGGACACCCACAAATCATTTATCACTGTGTACATAAATATTTTATCTGAGATATTGATTTCTTCTAATATTGAACAAAATAACTTGATTTATATATAAACTTTAACTATTGTCAAGCATGTAAAAATGTCCAGTGGGCATAAAATATTTTTTTCATTTTGTCAAATTCATTTGGAATGTGAATTTGGAAATCCATAAAGAATAGAAGAGGTAAAAAGAATACACATTTGAACACATAATACATATAAACACAGGAAACTGAGGCTTAGAAAATTTTGTAACTGGTATAAGACCATACAGGGAAAAAGCAATAGAACTATGAATCAGAGACAGACCCATTCAGACTCTAGTACTTTGACTTTTAAAATAAATTCTTATTAAAATAAAAAATATAACTCCTCTGAAAACTTTACTGAAATAAGTAAAGGGGAGGCTAGTAATAGAAAATGATAATGATACTTGGAAAGAAGTTTGGTGATATATAAATTATTAGTAGCTAAGTATTGAATACTTGATATGTCAGGTATATACTATATTGCTTTAAATAGACTATCTCATATGACTAATCAGAAGGAGTATAAATAGCAATTACTTTTATGCAATTTTTTTAAGATTTATTTTTATTTATTTGTTTATTTATGCAAGCACTGGGTACAGTCAGAAGCGCGGGAGGGTGAGAGAATTCACCAGAACCAGAGCGGGGAGCAGAGCAGGCAGAAGGACAGAAGTACACTGCTGAGGGGAGCAGCGGGCGGCAGGAGAGGTCTGCGCGCCATGCGGGACCCTCCTCCGGTGGCCGGGGAGCAGCCGGGGATCGAACCTGTGCTGCAGAGGCTGCGGGCAGCTTTGCAACCCAGCGCTCAACCCCTGCGCCACTGGGGAGGCCCCCTTTATGCAATTTTTTGAGGTTTATGGTTAAAGTAACCAAGATGTAGGCTGACAAACTTGGGCAAGTTTAGAAAAAGATTACATGCTAAGGGGCCTCCCTGGTGGTGCAAGGGGTTGAGATGCAGCACTATGAAGCTATCCACAGCCACTGCAGTGCGATTTCCATTCCCAGCCAGGGAGGTGACCCACATGGGGCAACAGACCGCTCCCGTCTCAACTGCTGTTCACTTCAGCAATGTATTTCAATAGATCCAACTGTTCTGCTCTCCACTCTGTCTCTAGTGAATCCTCTCACCTCCGCACCTCTGGCCTGTACCCCAGTTCTTGTATGTATATATGGCACATCTTCTTGATCCAGTCATCTATTTTTGGGCATTTGGGTTGTTTCCAGGTTTTACCTATTTAAACATTGCTGCAATAAACATAGGGGTACAGGTGCTCCTTTGAATCACTGTTTTTGTGTCCTTTGGGTAGATCCCTAGGTGTGGAATTGCCAGGTCATATGGTAGCTCCATTTTTAGTAGACTGAGGAACCTGCAGACAGCTTTCCACAGTGGCTGGGCCAGTTTGCACTCCCACCAGCAACGTAGGAGAGTTCCTTTTTCACCACATCCTCGCCAACATTTGTTGTTGCTTGTTTTTTTTTTTTTTTTTTTTTTTTAATATCTGCCATTCTTACTGGTGTAAGATGGTATCTCACTGTGGTTTCGATTTGCATTTCCCTGATGATAAGGGATGTGGAACATTTTTTCATATGCCTGTTGGCCATTTGTATTTCTTTTGAGTTCTTCTGCCCATTTCTTGACTGGATTGTTTATTTTGTTTTTGTTGAGCTGTGTGAGTTCTTTGTGTGTCTTTGTGATCAGTTCCTTATCCATCGAATGGAGTGCAAAGATTTTTTTCCCAATCAGTGGGGTGTCTGTCTCTCTGTTTTGGTTAATGTCTCTTTGGCTGTGCAGAAGCTTTTCAATTTGATACCCGAGTATGGTGCTGACACTAATTTTACAGAAGAAAAAAAAATGAATAACGGAAAATATAAATGATGTCACACCAAACTGTATTCAGCATTTACAGCATACAATGATCCTTAGCCAAAGTACAAAGATCATGACCTAAGCAGAAATACTCTAAGAGAATGTTTGAATGATTTTATTCTCTTTATATATTAAACATTTTAAGACTTAGAAATTTTGCCATCAGTTCAGAGCTTTAAAAAGTTTCCCTGTTAATTGACCATCCATAATGGGTTTTTAAAAGTTTCGCTGTTAGCTTATGGTTAAACTAGTTTTTAAGTAAAGTCAAATTTTTGATTTCTAATCTCGTTTCCAGCATTTGTACATTAAAGTATTTCTATATTAGGAAGGAAAAAAAAAACCAAAAAACAAATTACTAGTTCTACACAATCAGGTACATCATGTAACCTTAGTGAGTCTCTGTTCACCGTTACAGATAAAGACAGTAACAACACTCCTAGAATATTTTACAGGATTATTTTCCTTCCCTCCTTCCTCCTCCCTCCCAGCCCTTACCCCACCCGCCACCAAAACACCCATAACCCTTTACCTTAGTCCACTGGGGCCCCTCCTACTTTGTTCCTCACCCCTGTCTTCCCCCTGAAGGCAACATCAGATATCTAGGGTTTACTTTGGTTTAGTTTTGTCTGTTGCTTTGTTTTGTTTCTTTATATTCCACATGAATAAGTCATCTAGTATGGATAAATATCAAATGACAAAAAAATGTAAAAATAATTTGTAAGGGTGTTAAACAAACGTTAGACATTATTACTGTGTTACTGATTCACCATTATTGGAATCTGTAGTTAGGTTTGTTCTGGCACAATTTGTGAGACAGCTGGTGAGAACTAAAGGTACCATTTGGATCAATAAATAGAACAAAGCTAATTGATTACAGGAAGACTCAAGCCATGTCCTTTCCCTCATTAACTCTGATCTACTGACTACCACACTGTCAACGCTGTCACTCAGTCACTCACTCACCACCCTACGTTTTAGCCAAAGGCCAGGCTCACAAAAGATGATCATGGGCCTCCCTGGTGGTGCAAGGGGTTAAGACACAACCTATGAAGTTATTGGCAGCCACTGCAGCACAAGTTTGATCCCCAGCCAGCCAGGGAGCTACCCACATGGTGCAGCAGACCTCTGCTGTCTCGTCCGCTGCTCCCCTAGCAGTGTATTTCAGTCAGTCTGCCTTTTCTGTTCCCCACTCTCTCTCTGGTGAATCCTCTCACCCCCCACTTCTGGCCTGTACCCCAGTTCTTATATGCATAAATAAATAAATCCTTTAAAAAAAAAGATGACCAATGAGCTGGATTTAAATATAAATGACAATGATCTCTGTCCTCAAGGAAATCTCCGTCTAATAGGGAAAGGCAGACTGATGAATAAAATAATTGTTAAAATTCTTTATAATGAAATAATACTACAGTAGAAGCTTATAAAGTGCTAAGGGAACACAGAGAACTACCAATAATGACTAGGGAAGTAAGACATTCTCACCTTGTAACTGAATTTATTGAACCTGAAATGTTTACATCTCAAAACACATAGGAGCAATTAAATCTACAAGTTAATAATCTAATTCCTCATTTGGAAGTTCCTGAAGTGCCTCCTCTTCCTCGGCCCCTCCCCCTAGCTGGGGAGCAGTTTGGTAATTTCCAAACTCTTTCGTGTGGCTAACAGGATCCTCTAGGACTTGGTGTCTCCCTGGTTTTCAAGTTCTATTGATTCCTTTTCTCCTTTTCCTCCCCCTTCCTCCTCTTCTTACTTAAATACTGAATATTTATCATCCCACAGTTTCAGTGGGTCAGAACTTTGGAAAAATCTTAGCTAATGTCTCTCACTTAGGGTTCCTTGGGTCATTTCATTCAGCATGTCAGCAGGGGCTGCTTTCATCACAGAGCTTGAATGTAGCTAGAAGGTCAGCTTCCAAAATGACTCATACACATCTCTGTTGGCAGGAAGTGTCAGTTGCTTTCTGGCTGTTGGCAGAAGACCTTAGCTCCTTGCCCTGTGGGCTCCTAGGTTGCTTGAACATCCTCATTACATGGAAGCTAATTTCCCCAAGAGACACAGAGCAGGGGGCAAAGAGAAATCTGCAGTACCTTGTGTGACCTATTCTCTGAATCTGCAAAGTTATTTCTACTTGAAAGTGAAACTTCTAACTGACCCATAATTTAATAGAAAGCTTTAAGAATGGAAGTTAGTGTATGCTTTATTATCATTAAATGAGCATTTTGCAAATCTTTACAAATTACATTGGGTTATTTACTCCCAAATATTTGTTCTCTTATAGAGAGCTAGAAACATCAACTTGCTAGTTTAGACGTCATAATGTTTTTGTCCTCAGTTATCTTAACTATTACTCCATTTGTTAGGGGGAAAAGGATGTCCAAAAAAGCTAATTCCATACAGGCTTTGTGGACTCCACCCCCACCCCAGGCCAAAGCCAAAGACACTGGGAACTCCAAATCCCATCCCCACCAAAGGGAAGGTAGCTGGGAACTGAGGGTGGGGTTAAGCAGCCAGGTGGATATAAAAGGCAGACACGTGGGCTTTGGGGGGTCCCCCATTTTGGCTCTCCACCAGCTCGCAGCGTCCGGCCGTCTCGGAGAGTGCCTTTGGGTTTCCAGGTCGGCGGATTGGGTAGGACGCATTAAAGACTTTATTTCCCTATTTTCTCCCTGAGTTGTACATTTTCTTTATTTCCTTTTCCCTTGTAAATAAACCTTTCATTAACCTTTTGTGTGTGCCTGTAGTGGAGTATTAATAAGTCCCTTTTAAGCGCACGGGTGAGGACCCACAGCCAGGAACCCGTTCAATATCGGGGCTGCTCTATAACAGCTTCGCACCCCACGTTGGGCACCAAATCTGTTATAGGACAGGGAGAGGGGCAGCCCAAACCCCGCAAACCTGCCTATTCTAAATGGGTTCTGCCATCCGCCTCATCAACACAAAACATATGAGACTTTAATGGGAAGGAACTTTAATAAAACTAGGAAACAATACAGGTAAGGCAAAGAGTCTAGTTTCTAAATGAAGCACCCAAAGTTACCCATCCCTCATGGGTAAAAGTCCATCCATATGGGAATGGCCCAGAGCAAGGCCCCAAAGCCTGCCACAAGTCTAAAACATCTTCCAGTGGGGACCCACAGAAAAGGGTCAGAAACAACCAGACAAGCCCGGAAGGAAAAGAGCAAAATCAACATCAAGATAAAAGCTGCCATTGTCACCTCCCCACGGGTCTCACCCACATCTGTGTCACCCAGTCCACGACCAAAAGACAAGCGCAGTTTCTTCACATGTCTCTAGGCTCCATGCGCCTCCTCCAGGTCTCCTGGCTCTATCCTGCTTCCTTCCTCAGTCTCTTCTGCAGCTTCTCCTCTCCCTGCTCAGCTCCACCCTCCCTTGGGTGGGGCAGGGAACCTCCCCCTTTCCTGGGGACCACGCTGTTACACATTAATCTATTCATCATTAATCTTTCAATCTATTAATCTTCCCATTGGAATGAGTAGTCAGTTTTTTTTTTTTTTTAAATAACTGTTATAACTGTGATAATGGTCACAGTTTTTTGTTTTTGTTTTTTTAATAGTGGGATCCAGTGACTACTTACTTTCTCTGAAAATTGAAAGTACAATTTGATGGACACAGGTTGATTTATGTTTTTTCAAGAATTCCTCTATCACTTAAAGTCAAGTGCATGAGCAGGACAGAATTATACCAGGATAACATTTTTACCTGATCTTTTGGTTTAATCAAGCTTTACTACCAATAAAAGGTGACCAAGGAGCTGGACTTCTTGCTGTTCTCCCACCTGGAACATAAAATGAGCCAAATTATCTGCTTTACATTCTACCTTGGGTTGTGGGAAGTGAATGGTACCCTGGAGGTGTTATTCCTCCTGACATTACTGCTGAAAGATTAAAGAAGAAATGATCTATTATCTTAATCAATCTGTGAGTAATGTTAGGGCATATATCTATGGAGTTGCAAGTATGTAAGTGGAAATTACTCATTTCCTATCCTCTGTTTTTCATTGTTATAATCCAAGCATTTGAAAAATGCTTTGCAGAAATAGAATGTGTTACTGATAAGAATGCCCAGGACTCTTGTTGATTTCTGTATTCATACTATTGTGATTATACATCACTGGAATCAGATACTCAGTAGGTGAAAACAGCCCCTCAGAGTACAGGGAGTTCTGTTACAGATTTTGGTGTCTCTGCAGGTCAGTAAGTCACAAAATTCTGTCATTCTTTCCAGTAGAGACATGTGGGTCTGCTAAACTTAAGCGGCCTGTTCGGCTGCCATTATGGTTACCTGCAGCTCTACATTCCTATACAAAGTCAGAACTGCCTTTCAGAACCAGTCAGTCAGCCATATGAGCCAAACCTTACAAAGTGCCTTTCATATCAATCAAGAGCAGAAAGCTTGATCACTCTGGGAAGGGTGTGCATCAAGAGGTATGACCAGGAACACATGGGGGGCTGAGAACAGATGTGCAAACTTATTCCGGACTCATATGTCATGAGCTATGACCAGGAATGCCCTGGGGACCGAAGACTGATATATGACAAGGGATCCCAGAAGCTGATCAGTGGAATGCCTTGTTGTAAGATTAGAACCATGGCCAGGGGTCTGGGGTTCAGTTTTGATGGCAACACTTGCTCATCAAACTGATAACATGGTCAGCAGACTCATGCTCCCCCAAGCTCTAGATGACATTCCTGAGTTTCATATATCCTTTTCTCCTTGTCCTCCTAATGCACATAGCTAATGCTGTATGATTATTCTATAAATAAAAATGGCCAGGATCTTGCTCTCAGCAGCATCCTGCATTATGTAGACTGCTCCATGATTCCCTCCTGTGTCTTTGTCAGTATGGTGTTGCCCGACACAACAATGACATATTTTATTAGCAGCTGGTGTCCCTTAGACACATGATTCCTTTCATTTTTGTAGATGTAAATAATTTTCATTTTGAAATATATAACTAGAATCCTGATGCTTAGAAGTAAGTGGTGCATTTAGCAGAATACACACTGACTTTAGAGTCTTCATGTCACTTTCTTTTTAAGAGCAGACTGTTGATCACCACCCATGTTATTGCCTCTATGAGTTCATTTGAATTATAGCAGTATTTTCCACACCTCTTCTTACTACACTACATGCTAGTCTGGAGACCAGCCTGGGTAGAATCATGTTACTTGTATTTCCTTCTTTAGGTTTAAACATCTAAACCACTGACATTATATGCTAGATTACTGAGGATATATATATGATATATTGTAGTATGTTGGGTGCTAGAGGACTCTCCACTTAGCTTGGCTCTTGTACTTTGTTCTGGATACTACACACCAAAAAAGAGGGAAAAATAAGTAATAGGTGTTTTTTTGCTTTCTGTATTGAAGGGCACTCTTCAAACCGTGGATTGGCTTACCTGAATTTTTTGTATGTAAAGTCATGGTTACTTAGAGGTCTAACCAATTTTCCTTTGCTACTCTCAAGTGCTTACAGCCGAGGGCAGCAGAGCTTTGTCCTGCCATTCACTCTGGTGGTTGCTGCAGGTGGGGATCACATTGCCCCAGTGTTTGCCCCCTGATGCAGCTCATTACATCTTGAACAGCTGTTCAAGTCCATTAACAGTCCCTTAAGCAGCAGGTGGAGGAAGCTGTGATGCTCTGAGTTAAAGGTGGGGCCAAGAACTGAATTGGTGAGGGCGCACTACCAGTCCCTGGCATATATTTTGTATTAAAATCGGAGACTTTTTAAATAAAGCATAGAGAGGTTATTTATTGGTTCTCACATAATAGGTAGATTGTGTTTTGCCATCAGTGTATCAGACTGATGGCTCTATCAGATTTAACTGCTTATTTTACTGGCACCTATTATCTGTTACCTTTTAGGTAGAGTCATTTAGTCAAGACATAGCCATCTTGAGGTGTACTGAAAAATGCCATACAGATCTGTGTATCTGCTTCTAATACTGTTTGATTTCAAATGCAACTTGACTATTTCAATCCTGGAAACATCTTCCTGTTTTCTAAAAAGCTTAGAAAAGTAAATATAAGTAAGCCAGCAGACCAGATGCAGCTTAAAACCTACAAATTATTCCAAGACTTGAGCTTCTCTAAGACACTATTTTAAGATCCAGTACATTTTTTGTTTGTTTGTTTCAGGGTTAGAGGATGGAA
The DNA here is from genome assembly GCF_964194135.1 of Talpa europaea. NCBI lineage: Eukaryota > Metazoa > Chordata > Mammalia > Eulipotyphla > Talpidae > Talpa > Talpa europaea. The sequence continues at coordinate 42,186,303 of NC_140075.1, forward strand.
AATGCTTTATTGATGGAAAGTGGGAGCTGTTACTCCCCCCACCTCCTCTACTCAGCAAAACTGAAACAGAAAGCAAGCCCATTCAATTCCTGGCTCTCAAAAATGCTAACATCAAAGTGAGAAGCCAAACCTTTGTATCCCTGCAAGTTTTCCATGTTTTCTCACTTTGATTTGTGTACTTATCTTTGATTCAAATTTTGGTTTCCACACTATAAAAAGAAGGAAACCACCTGGATCTGATATCAGCTCCTCCTCTATCTAAAGTCGGGGTCCTGTTAGCTGCTTCTTGGTGGCTAATTGATATGGTATGATACTGTGTGCAAAGTATTTTTCATGATTCCAAGCACAGCCAACATCTAAACCAGCAGTTATTGAATTACCTGTGTTATCAAAGAGGCCACACACACACACCAGCAGAATTGGCTTTAAGATTATTTCCTAGATCATCACCCAGAGATATTGAGGAGATTAGGCTGAGGAAGCACCCGCATCTAGGCACTCTTCCCAGAGAGGAAACTGTGCCCCACACAGTTGTCAGTGCGGTGGTGACGACCACACCTGGCGGCGGTCACAGTGCATCTCCTGGGAGCTAGGGCTGTGCCCAGCTGGAGCAGCTGCTTAGTGCAGCCGTGGCGGCGGCAGCAGAGGGAGCCCCGGCGCTCTGGGTAGAGGAGCCTGGGGGATCGCAGTGTCTGTGCTGCATTCCCCAAAGCAGCAGCCGCGGCCCACCACGCTGTGTGAAGTTCCCGGCACTCACTCAGCCGCGGCTGCTCGTCAGCCTCAATTGTTGATGAGCCTTGGCGCTCGCTCGTCAGTGCGCGGGAGACAACCCATTTTGCTTTCTTAGAGACAGGGGTGAGAAATGAGCTGCCGAAGAAATTTGGCAATGAGGAGAGTAAAAGGCAGTTTCGTGCCAGCGGCTAAGTTGTAAAATTGCTTTGGAGGCTGCTGCCCCCGGGGAGCACAATAGAATTGACAAGAACAGACACCGTTGCAGACCAGAGGCATGCTTGATTGCACTTGAGTCTGAACGCTGGGAAGCAGCATCCTCCTGCTCTAACTATTTGTGGCGGAATAAAGGAAAGGAGACTAGAAACACGATTGCAAGTGGTAATTCCTGAAAGGAAAACACATACGCTCAGAAAGAAGGGGAGGAACTGCTCAGCTGGTGTGTACATTTTTTTAAAGGCGAATCCCTCAGGTATGTTCTCTTTTCCCATATGTCCTGCCTCATCTGCATGGGATTTTGTGTCTGCCTTTTTTTTTTAGTTTTTTCGTCTGCGCTTTGAGTCACAACAGTGGGGTTCTCCTAGTGTAGTAGATGCATTTGTAAATGCTAAGTTCTTCCGTGTTTATAATATGGATGTTTCTATTGAGGATCATGGACTTCTCAGTCATTGCTTTATTTTAAATGCAGAATGATAAATGATTGCTTAGTCTCTGCTTAACTTTCAGGAATATCTGCTTAGGAACTGGCATAAAAGATGGGATTATTCTCTAATTCCTTGGAATTTAAGGAAAAAATAAAGCAAAAGCAGAAAGAAAAGTTGAGGTCTTCTAGGAAGGGGTTAAAAGCCAAGATGTCATAGACAAGCATTGTATCTCCCAAGTGTTTTTCCAGCTCAATGTCCCATTCTTGAGTAAATTTAGCTTTACTAATGCTTATATATTTTGAGCTGTTCGTCAGTCCTTCAAGATAAAGAACCTGCAGATTTGCTTTCAAGAGATGAATTGCTTACATTGTGCGCTTGGTATGATTTTACAATTGTTCTGTGGTGCCAAAAGAGGCAGTGCTAGGAAAAATTTCTTTGCTCCAACAGCTTGAGTAAACCCTAACTTCTGCAATTACATCATCGATATACTTGTATAATAAAGAGCAGGACAGATGTAGCAACAATAGTCATGCTGGCTGCCTTTAGTACCTATAGTGAGATGACAAAGCTTAAAGTCAATTTTCTTTATTGTGCTTTTAAAAAGAAAAAGGAAAGAGGATGGTGGAAGCACACAAAAAATGAGATTGTGAAATAATCTGCACTTCTTTAAACAAAAACTAAGAAAAGTGTTTCTCATTTTTTGAATTGATAGTCAAGGTAGTGTTTTAAAAATATCCCAAATATCTTTTACTCTTCAATACATTATTTTCATAAAAGTGGATATAATTGATAGTAAGTTAAACATTCATGAATTTAAATGCAATGAGCTTTCTGGAGGGGAGAAACAAGAGAATAAGAAAGTTTGCTACATTTTTGTGTTTATAAAGAATTTGTGTAGGTTAAGTGTTCAGCTAATATAGTTACTGCCAAAACTCCAGGACCCTGATGTTTAATTATTATTGGCTTTACTTTCTTATGCAAATAGTGAAGTTACCTGAGACTTAAATTACAATTTATGCATACTGTAAAGTAATTATCAAAATTATCAAAATCAAAACTACCATTTTTGCCAGGCAGTAGCAATCTGGAGCACTAAATTGGGTGGTAAAACAAAATGAGTAAATCACTAGTTTCATAATTCTACACATAGTATAATAATTATAACATCAAAATATGTTAAGTAACTACAAGCAATTTGGGGCCCAGAAGGTTGATTTAGAAGATGGGCAAAGTTTGAATTTATGTACAGTGGAAAAAAATGTGTGTTCCTTTTATATTGACATCTTAAATGTAGAGTTTTAGACTATCTACAGATGAAACACTACAGTAACGATACAACTGCAATTTTACTGACTCCACTAAATGATTTATTTTTTAATTGGGCTAAGATAATTCAAAAGCATATTTAGATATTTGAGGCCCATATGTAAATTTTCATTTTCAAACTGCAATAGAATGTTGTTGAAAAAGTAATTTCAATAGTAAAGTGGACTTGAGTTTGAAGGTGGATGAGCAGGTATGGATTTGTTTCCTAGCATTTGATCATTTGCTATCAGACTTCCATTATACAGATTTGGAAACTTCTTCCAGAAATTGTCATCACCATGGACTTGAATAAATCCATGTGCAGGTAGAAGATGAGGTAAACATGTAAGATAAGCCTAGAGAATTTACTCTCTGTGCTTGTTATTAACAAATGAAACTATTTCCCTTCCTAGGACATCTGACACCTCTCTTTGGTGGCTAGTCTTTAAATGTGAAGTGATGAAGTGCATGGTGGACAGAACTACCCCTAGAGAGCCAGTGAATCTTTGTAAACACATGACAACTGATGATACCCCGTTCAAAGACAAATTACCCTAAATGTATGTGTGTAGGTCAGTTGAGAAGAGTTCATTTCTTTGCCAATTTAGGTCAAATCTGTGATTTGGAGTATCAGCACAATTTCATATGATAATATCTTTTTCCCACTGCTCCGGGCACTTTCATTTCTACTAATCTACTCAGATAATGCATTGCATAAACCCAACTGAGCTCCCTGAGACTTTGGGTCACCTGTACATCATCTTCCAGATTTCACACTGTCAACCTTAGTTGTTTATTTTTTCCATCCTGTAGCCTTTACTACAGAAGGACTTTCTCATGAATTTTTGAAAAATTTTAAACAACTTCCCAACTAAGAAAATTATCCCTGCTTTTCAGCTGCAAATTTTAGGACATTGAGTGCATGTTCAATTTGTTTCTAAAATACATTCTCATAGTTAGAAAACCACTTTCTACTATCATATTTTGTCCTTAATATCAACATATGTGATAATATATTTAAAATAATATAAATGAGGCATCAACTGCAAATTCAAGGAATTAAATTTTCATCTTTGCTGCTGTTAGAAACAGCAAATCTTTCTGAATGTTAAGTTGTCTGAGCTTATGTGGCTGACTCTGATTCCCTTTCAGCTTAAAAAACAAGAGGGGGGATGTTATTCATAGCCTTCAGTCTGCAGCTTTTGAACATGTAGAAGATTGAGATCCTGGATATCTCTAGAGAGATAATGGATGCCATAGCACCGTTTGTTCCACTTGCCTGTTACAGTGTAGTTGAGAGGAAAGAAGGTATTCTAACTTTTAAAGTCCTTGAGAGGAGAGGTAGAAATGAAAACACATTGAATTATTTCTTCTCCATTTGTGAAATGGATTGTCATCCAAGAGCCATAAATATTTTCCCTCTCTGGCATATCCTAGCTAGATGGTATAGTTTAGCTTCGGCAAATAGCAATCATTATAATTCTAATCAGGAAATTTTATATTATTTTTCCTGCTTAGAGAGTTAAGGAAGTATTCTGTAGAAATAAATGCTGGTTAGCAAGATATGGATGCAACACACTATACATTGTATTTAGGGCTTTCAAAGTATTTTTCAAAAAGTAATCAGAAAAAAATGGGCTTTCCTCTCAAATACTTTCTTGTCTGTCTTAGACTTTGACAACCTTGTCTTTAATCTGTCTCTATTATCAGTAGTCTCCATAAGCCCAAGTCCTATGTTCAGGATAAACATACATTTTTTTCTTAGTATTCTGGGTCTTAAGTATCTGGGTGTAATCTCTTTCCTTGATAGACAAAAAGTGTTTTGCATGATTTTTTTTTTTTTGCTCTATGTATTCTCTGCACATTCTAGAAGCAGATTTTCAAGGCACATTAAATCTAAGAAAAAAAGGTAAAAAAAATAGCTGTCAGATGGGATGATTATTTCACTTCACAAGTGGGAAGAACTGATGACTTAGGCACCATCACTAAGGCATATTTCTGTGAGGGGACAAGGTTTACCTGATCCTGCAAAATCTGTATGTGCTTATTAAGTGGCACACAGCTGGGGAAACCTACATCATTTCTTCACAATGAGAACTATTTAGTAAACTTTGACAATGATATAGAAATAGAGAATGCACATATTCTAACAAGAGTTCAGTACTTTTTCTTGCCTGGTATGACATATTGGAGTTAGTCAGACCCTGGTTCAGTCTCCAACTTGTTATTGTCATTTTCTAAGCTTCGGTTTTCTCACCTGTAAAGAATACTATTCAATGTACATGCCACCCTCTAATAGTTCTTAGAAATTCTATAGAATCTACATAATGCTGTCTCTATAGTCAACCTCATCTGAAATGGAGCCACGGAATTACTTGCTCTGATTTATCTCCCTTGAGTCTACAGGTTTATAATTATCATATACCTGCCTGATAAGCTGAAGGATAAGTATTCATCCTTTTAGGACTGAGTGAGAAATTTGTCAGCGCGTTTTTCTTTGCACAACTAGGCAATGATAAGTACTGGCTGAACCATATTCTGTGTAGTTGCATGTTTTGCATAAGGCCCTGTATTTGTGAGTCATAATATATTTGCTGCAGCTTTGATGGATGTTGAGATACTGCCATTTCCTTCTAAGAAACAAATGCCATTTGGGTGCTCAGTTGCTCACTTTATTAGAGTTGTTCATAGAGCATTTTTATTGAAAGCTTTTAAAAATATAGTTTATGTGCACACTCTACTTAGTCATTTGAATAGATTTACTCTCTCTTCTTCCAGCTTTCTCGCTTTTGGATGGGCACACTCACAAGAACCTGCTAGAAAGAAGGGCATTGCGGGGTTCTCTCAAGGTTAACAGGGCAGACTTACCTTGGAAAGGTTTTTAAGCGAGGGAGAACTTATAATTTCTTCTTTTTCCAAGGTAATTGATTGGCAGGAGACAAAATATATAAGTTAATTTTAGATATGTATAAATTAAAATTTAATTCTAGTTACTTCTTAGAAAGTAATTCATGGGAGTACAAGATTGTGCCTAATTATTCAGTAAGGTGTTACAGTATTACTGAACACTAGTGAACAACTTTTTAAACAATTTCTAAAATGTATAAATCTTGATATGTAAATACAATTACAATAAAAACATACTTTTATGCTGTCTTCCTTTATTTAGCCTTGAATGAGAACATTTCTTGATTCTCTCTTGGAAAGCTGACTCACTTGGGGGACCAATTCTACCTTATTGATGGAATTATACTAACATGTTCTACAACATTCAGGAGTTTCAATTCCTCCAGCTTCCCACAATAGTTCCTTTTCCTGTTTTCCTCAGTCTCTCAGGCGCAAATCTCAAGCCATCCTTACTGCATTATTCTTGTTCGTGACACATATTCAATTACTTACCAAATCTTATATTCTGCTATATACCATCTCCACAGTCATGCCTTCTTTTCTCTTTCTATTAACTCCACCCTAATTCAAGTTCAAGTTCTCATCATTTTATGACTATAATATAGCACTTATCTTCCAATTGCTCTGTTTGTTATGAACCTCTCCTCTGAGCATCTCTTCTATATACATTCTATATACTTCTCTTCTATATACATCTCTTCTAGATTCATTGCCCGAAAAAAGTAATTATGGCACATGTTACCCCCTGCTCAAAACTTTCAAGGATACCACATTGTGTCTGGTTTAATGACTAAAGTATTTGGTGTAGCAAAATAAACCTTTTACTGTCAGATCCCAGACTGCCTTTTCAGCTTTATCTTCTACTTCCTTCTACTTCTACTTCCTTACCCATTCTCTGTAAAACAGACTACTCAGTTTCCAAATATTGAAATTTTATACAATTCTATAGTACTAAATTATCTGCACAATTAATTTACTGATGCATACTATACTGTCTCATGACCTATAGTTTCAACCTTTGACCTATAGTTTTAGCATTTATTTTTGTGTATAACTTTTTTTTTTATAAATCCTAGCAAAACTATAAAACCACTGAATACAGTATCTGTGTAAACTTTGGCAAATTACTTAAAATTTTTGTGTCTTAACTTCTCAACCAGAAAAATAATTACACTTTTAAAGGCATTTATTTACAGTTTTCATGAGAATTAAATGAAATAATATATAGATTATGTGCCCAAAGAATACTGGCTATGAATAATTACAGTTATGTTCATATCTTTCACTACTTTGTTAAAGAAGGTGGGTGCTCAGTATTTTGGTTGCTTTTAAATTTAAATTCTTATTTAGAATTTATAGTAACAGAATTATATAATCTATAATTCTCTAGTTATTAGAGCAGAATATTAATAATGGGAGGAGACTGGTGTACAAAATAGAAATAAGAAAATGGAAAAATTTAAGTCAGAAAGAAAAGCTCAGTCTGCTCTTGTGACCTAAGGCAGTAATCATCTCAACTACATTTAGAGCAAATTGGAATAACCTTGGACACCCTGTTTTATATGATACGAAATGCACTGAAATTCCAGTGTTCTCATATGTGTTTTCCATACTATTTGGAGGCAACAGATTTTAATGACTTTCTGTATTGCAGCTAATTTGTGTTTCTTGAGGAGTATACCACTGTAAAAAGCTCCTGGAAACCAGAGGAGAGACTAGAGTATGATCAGCAACCTTGATTTATCCTCTTTGTTCAGAGCTTTGACTTTTGGAGGTGCATGTCAGGATCTGGTGCCAGTGCGGCTCACAAGTAGAAATGCTGAACAAGAGAAGTATAGCTTCAGGAGAGGTGGAAGATGAACAGTTAATAACAGGAGAGCTACCTCCCTGACTTCGTCTAGATCAGAATCATGTCTAATTATAGGTCCATTTCAACTTGCTGTGGTGTTTTTCTTCCTGTTTTGATGAGGAGTTGTGAGACTAATCACTACATTTTTTCTAGTTTGGTGTTTCAGATAACAGTATTTTCCTCATTGGTTCTCTCTCCTATGTCTTCTTTCACTTCCTTTGATATAAATCATCCCCTTCTAACTTAAGCTGATCATCTGGAATGTTGTCCTCTCTCTCATTCACCCCTGCAGTACACCCAATATATGTCCACATTATTGGTCTCAACACTCTGCTTTATGGCACCTAGTTCCCAATAGACTCAACAATATACAGTTACGGAAAGAAATGCATGCAGTCCCCAATGGTGTGTTCTAGTTTTCTGGAGAGCTTTTGATATTCTGGAATAAGAGGAATTGTAACTGATTATACACAGGTGTTTTCACCTGCAATCTTTCCCTGAAAGAGGGATTAAAGAATCTGAGTAAAACTTGCCTTGGAGTCCACAGTTGAACTTGAAATCTCTAAATTTTTAATGATGGTAAGGGGGGAAGTGCCAATTAGGAGGGACAAAGTGGGGAAAACTCTGAAATCTATTGAGAGGGAATATGTGCCTGACTCTAAGACTTCCTTGTGAATTTCTAGATTTTTATAATACCTTCCTCTTAAGACTCTTCACAAGTTGGTTCCAGTTGTCTATACTTCAGGCTTTGCTTCCAAGATATCATTTGCTGATTGTTGTGTTTAGAATATAGAACTTCCTTCCAGGAGACTGGAGAAGACATTTTTTAGAATGAGAACACTTAAAAGTCACAAGATGTAACACAAATTTCAAATGTGAAATTTATTTAGAATTATAAAACTCTGGATGTGGTTAAAATAATATAGGAGCACCAAAGTATTTTTTAAAGTAACTACAGTGTTTGGATGTCTATTTTTCCATAGTTTTCCCATTAATCCACATATTGTCTCATTTTTCATTATGAATTCAAACCCTTAGTTCAGTTATTTAAAGCATTTAGAGGACTGATGATTTGTTATACTGCTTTGTACCATATGAAAATGTACTATAAGCCTGTTAATATTTTCATGCAAAGAGATTTGTTATTTTATGTCTGTGTATAAAAATGAGTATTAAAATAAGGCAATCTGAACACTAATGGAAACATACTATAAACTCCTATTTATCAAAAATTTGAATATGAGTAAACAATTTTCTAATTTGTTTCAGTAGCTTTAGAAAAAGGATAAATAGAATATACATTTATAGGTCATGATACTATTTATAATTTAATACTTATCAACTTATGTCTGAATATGATACAAAAATGATACATAGTCATTAGAATTACATGGAATATTATCAAGGCTTCCTCATAGTGCTTCAATATTTTAAAATAATTATGGTTAGCAGAATTGGATTTTATTTAATACTCTCTAATTATTTAAAATTGATGGATATTTTGGATAAATAAACATTTCCTACTTAGTTTAACAATACAATATTAATAATGAGGAATGGCTATCTAGATAAAAATTTCTATTTATTTGGTTTCAAAGGTAGTAGAAACAACCTGTGGAAAGTCAGTTGATTCCTAGTTGAACTGATTATTAGGATTGAGAAAAATACCCTGTTGCAAGATCCCATACCTGGATCCCAACGCATCATCTTGCAAGACAAAAACAATTGATTATAAAGGTGGATAGAAAATTGCTTTTCCACAAAAAGCAATTCAAAGCCAGCAACTCACTGAAGGGAAACTAAAGCATCAGCTCTATTTGTGGAAATACATTTTTCATACTGAGTATTCACATGTTTATCTTAATTACATTTGCTCAGATCACTATTGAAATTCAGCTACAGATCTGAAGGACCCAGCAGGTGACTGTGGAAGAATGTGGGGCAGGAAGATCACAGGAGATAGTCAAGACTGGATTTGAAACATGTCCACACATTTCACATTTTAGAAATCCCAGCACACCAAGGTGACAGTGTTTACATTTTTTCATTCTTGCTTGTGCCTTAGGCTGCCTGAGAGATGGACGTCTCCAGGACCTTCCTGATTGAAAGGTGTATATTGTGTTTTTTGAGCTGCTGCCTTTTTCCTAATTAGAGGAACTATAAAACACTTGGAGTCTAGGGGATTACTTCTGGGTTAATTACAGAGCTGTGAGCAGGGTTTGCTGGAGAAGTGAAGTAAGTTCAATTTCCAACAAGATGTGTCTGTGTGGTTTTAGTGTATGGTTACCTGTTAAACAATAAAAAGACTTGGGTTTTCAGGTGGCCCTTTTTCCTCATCTGCTAATCTTGTCTGAATTTCTAGTGCCTTTACCATCTTCTCTTTAGTTTTTCACTAGATTGTGAACTCCTTGTTGTAAAGGGTTGTGCCACTGTCCTTACTGCTAAACGCAGGGAATAGTAACCTATACTAGTTATAGAGGATACCAACCTGGTGGACTACACTGAGCTGGTTCTGATGAGCTACAGTGCAACAGTTTCTTGTGCTTGACATTGTTAATAACAAAAAATAGTACTGAAAAGAGCTTTTCTTGATATTTCAAAGAAGAGGGGATGACATAAATTGGATTATGATTATTGGTCAGGAAAAAAAGTCCAGACAGAAGTTATGCTTGTGGGGAAAGCAAGTAACAAAGTCATTTTACGTGGAGAAGAGCAAGCAGGTTTTGTTGATATTTAAGGTTGCTTTGGGCACTTCTCTAGGCTCTATAGAAGGAATGTGAAATTTAATAAAAAGAAAACCTGCCATTGAAAGCTCTAACATCTGTTGGGGGAAGAAAACATGGCCATAAATTATTGTAGAAAGAGTAAATTAAGGAGTATTGCTACATAGTGAATGTGGGCTAAATATTAACTACAAATAGATGGAATGGATTGTAAGATATGAGAGCCCATGTTGCAACAGTGACAGTCTGGTCAGGAGGAAATGAAAGCACATTTGATTCAAGTACATTTTTTTAAAAGATTTATTTATTTATTTATTTATTTATTCATTCATTCATTCATTCATTTATACAAGCACTGGGTACAGTCAGAAGCACGGGAGGGTGAGAGAATTCACCAGAGCCAGAGCGGGGAGCAGAGCAGGCAGAAGGACCGAAGTACACTGCTGAGGGGAGCAGCAGGCGGCAGGAGAGGTCTGTGCGCCATGTGGGACCCTCCTCCGGTGGCCGGGGAGCAGCCGGGGATTGAACCAGCACTGCAGAGGCTGCGGGCAGCTTCGCAATCCAGCACTCAACTGCTGCACCACTGGGGAGGCCCCTCAAGTACATTTAATTCAAGCACACAGGTAAAATCATGTGTCAGATGAAAGCACAGACTGTATGGTGAGGAGTAGGGTTGTTGGTAGGTATCAAAGGATAACTTTTTGGTGGAAATGCTTAGAAAGAAAATAACTATTGTTTGTTGAAATTTCCTGTTTAAATAAATTTCCCTGTCTATTCTAATCTTACACAGGACAGGGAGATTGCTGTTTTGCTCCCAATTATAGCTACCAAATTTAGTAGAGCTTTGCTCTCAGACTTTGGCTCCCAACACAAAGGTAGTACTCAATGAATATTTGTTGGATGATTGAATAAAGTTTTGCTATCTCCATAATGTCAGTATTTTTTTTAATTTTGCATTAAAATTAAAAAAATAACTAGTGAATAAGAATATATAGGAGGCTGAGATTATCTTTCACTTCTTCATCTTCACTAGTAATTTATTCTCTGTAGAACACTATTCAATTACGAGGGTTACTTGTTTTTCCAAGGAGTGACTTTTGTAACCATATGAGAGAGAGAAGACAGACAGAAAGCATGCTTGGTTTGAGTAGACTGTTACAGAGTAAATTGAGCTCTCCCACTAATAACAGCATATTGTTCAGTATTTTGGATTTTATTAAATAAATACCTCCCTTCCAAAGTTTGGTCAAATATTTCTCATCTCTGCACTGTGGCTCAATTTGCTTTTGTAAATGAAGACAAACCTCATTGAGGTTATGCAACCTCAATTACAAACTTGGAAAACTGTCAACAAATTCTGATTAATAAGTACTGCTTAGTTGTAAAAAAAAATAAAATCTGGCAATCTTTCTCGGTTCCTACCTGACATAATAGCTTGGTAAAATATTCAGGGACAAAATCAGAAAATAGTTATTCCAGATAATTCCTGAAGACAACAAGGCAGAGCAGTGATTTTATATTAAAACTACCGTTCTTACTTCATCTATTTTCTTATCAAATGTGCACATGTTTCCCCTTTTCCTATTGCTTTTATTTTTATTTTTACTGTTGGATACAGACACAGCTTACTACAAACCAGATGGAAGACTGCTTTGAATATGTGTTCAGGTGTTTCTTAATTGAAACATCACGGATGTTTGCAAAATATCTACAAGCTTATATTAATGTTAAATTTCTTAGGGAATTGTCTTACAGTTTTCTGGAAAATTGTGCTGAATACATTTGTAAAGCAAGTATCAATGCATTGGCTACCTATTTTTTAAATATGAATTTGTTTATGTATTGCATATCTGAACATTTTCTTTAGAAGCAGTCTTTCAAAAATGACCACATTTAAAAGGTAGCTGTCCTTGGTGCTGAGACATAATGGTGCAATTGTCCTGCATGTCTGCTAACAGAGATTCCTGACACTAACAATATGAAAATTAGAGGAAAAGTTGGATGGATTGCCAATAAGACTATTTTTATGCTTACTTCTCTGATTCCGAACACTATCCATACACTGGGTAATGAGGTAGGGATTACTTAATTGGGAAGAACTCATAATGTTGGAAGAATGTAAACCAAAAGGAAACCAAGGAAAACAAGCCATGACAATTACCACTATTTCTGGATGTCTCTTTCCCTATGAAAACACAGCTGTTTTGTATCTCATCCCTTATTTATTTGAAACTCTTTAAATTGTTCTAAAGATGCAGACAATTATTCTATGTATCAGTGGTGTCATCACAGAGAGATTATAAATAATAACTAAAGAATTGTAGTTTTCAAGAAAAAACAATGAAAGATTAAGAAAATTAACTGCAGAACAAAAGTACAGAGGATGGACTATCTTGCCCTCTGCTGGCTAAGAAATCGGTGACAAAATTCTTAACTTCAATTGGTCTGCTCATTTTTGTGTATGAGAAAAATGTTGGCGTCACACCTAAATGTTACATGATAATATATTAAAATCTGTTATTTAAAAATTTTTCAGTAGTGATAATATATGTATATATATTTCCTACCTCATTCTTCTAATGATTGAGAATTTTCTTTTTACTGTCTCTTTTATAGTATATGTGGATTTAAGTTTTGTTACCAGTAAAGTTTGAATTGGTAGAAAATGAAAAATAGTTTAAAGAAAATAAGTGTTTTAGAACTAGCAAACTAGTCTTCGCTTATTTTGTAAGATTTCAGGGTCATGAAGCTCTTAAATTTAGGAGGGAAAAAACCTATCCTCCCCCAGAAAATCAGTGCTTTGTTACTCTAAAATTCTTACAAATGTTCCAGAAAGGCAAATAATCTAGGCTGTAATCAGCTATTAACATCTCTAGATGCTAGATTCCTGAAAGTTGTGTTATGTCAGGTAAAATTTGAGAAATTATACACTTAAGGCAGAGAAAGTAATAGTTAACTGGGATAGAAATGGTAATCAAAGAGGCCAGATGTGGGGGAAAATATTTACTTCACAATCTGTATTTCTAGGACTAGGCATATCTGTGCCTCTAAGCTTCAAGGTTCAGGCCAACTCCACATGCTAGGTGAACTCCACCACATGCTAGGAAATGACTGGTTTAGTGTTCCAGATCTGAAAAAAGCTGGGAGATGGAGAATTTGCCTTGGAGATGGAATTTCCTAATAATATCCATTAGGAATGATTTTTGATATTTTTATTAAAGTAACATTGGTTTACATCCTTGTTAGTATTTTGGAGTTAGAGGATTTCTTCCTTTAGGTATACAGTCTATCAATATGGGGCCTTTTCAGTAGAATACTTGGTACATTTATATTTAGTATATTTAAATGGACAAGCAGAGAGTTTGAATCCAAATGATGTTTTCTCTGATTTCAGTATGTACTTTTCATTTTTTGCTGGTATGTCATAAAATACTTTATATATCTACAGATATATCTACAGATATATCTACAGATATATCTATGACAGATAGATATAGATATAAGAATGATCATATTCTATTTTCAGATATGAGTACTACCACTTTTTAGAATTGTGATATTAGGTAAGATGCTTAGTTACACCAAGTCATAGTTTCTTCCTCTCCACAACATGAATTGTATATTTTTTCAGAGGATTCTTGCCATCATTACATGAAATATTTTTAAAATATTCAACATAGTTCCTGGGACAAAGAAAACGTGTAATGGCAACTATTATTATTATATTTTGTTATTCATTACCTGATTCTGCTACTTATAATGTGAAAATAAATATATTTTTGTAGATCTGGAGTTACATAATATAAAGGCCAAAATGAGGAAATATTCAGGGGTAGTATGAAAAAAAAAAAAACATTAACTGTCTCAGTGCACAAACCAAGGCTCTATTTTCTTGAGGGCCATTTACAGAATTTGACTCAGGGAATGAGTCCCTGAAGGAACCATACTCTGCCACCCGTTACAATTTTCCCTGAGCACTTAAACTCACTTGTTTTACATTGCAAGTTAAGAACATCTGGGATAGCTTGCTGTTCTCTTTTCCTGGGGAACACTTTCATGAAGAATGTCATTGGAATGAACTAGAGCCTCTGTAATTGTTACTGTTTTCAAGACTATAGTGCATCATCTCCCTCTTATACCTCTCATTTTAGATATTTCCTAACCATGGCTAGCACTTCTACTAGTCTAGGTAGCTTACCTGATGGAGTGACCCAAAATATCCTCTGTGATGGGCTTGAAATCTTGGTAATTTTACCATTTTGTCCACTTATCATCAAATCAGGCAAGAGTTTCCACCAAGTTGCCTTGGTTCCAAACATATTCTTCCTTTTCCCCACAGGATAACTTCAATCCTGCTTCTCCTACTGATTAGAGTTGGCTCCTCCTGTCATAAATATAAAGTAATCAGTGACAACTATATTTTAAGATTTTATGTGCATTCATTGTGTGTCCTCAAAGTGAACCTCCTTTGGGAATCAGGTGCTTGTAATCACAGAGATCAAAGTTGTGTGGATAGGAAGTATAAATACTTCAAGTGAAACATTGAAAATGATAACAAATATATCCATTTCTCGGTTTCTAGATACATATATTCTATTTAGTAGGCACAAAATAACATGTGATGGTCATTGATTTAGAATATACACTGTATCGTTAAATGTGGTATCCTATCCTATCAGGAAATAATTTCTAAACTGACACCTCAAATGTGTCTTTGAAGGTGATTAAAAAAAATGACGAGATTGGAAGTTTCTGGGCTTTGATATGATATGTCATAGGACTGGAGGAGTCCATGTTCAGGAGTCCACAGTTGCATATCCATGATTGTGAAGTAGTCCCTTTAGTCTAATGAAATTGTATGGATGAGAACGGCAAATTAATATTTGGAATTTTGTTGATTCTAGTTAAAATGAAGTATTGTCCTGACGAGTAGAAGTTCAGTGTAATCAATAGCTACCAAGTAGCTAGAAAGCCTTCTTGAAAGGTGTTTTTGTATTAGGTGCTCAGCATTGGTATATGTTGCTGGTAGATTGTTAATTCAATTACAGCAGAACCTAGATCAGCCTTGGTAAATAGAAAGCCGGTGTTGAATTCATGCATAATCCATCTCAAGCACACTTGGTCAAATAATTCTATTTACTTGATTATTTATGGTCACTTTCATGGTAGATGCTCTTAGTTTGGCCTAAATATATAACACAAAAATTTTTACTTTGAACACTTTCCTTTATGCCTCTCCCCTAATTCTCTTAACCCCAATATTCCAATTTTTTTACAAGTTCATGACAGATTAATCAAGTTAATTACCACTGCTCATGAGTTTACATATATTCTTTTGTGGGCAACTTCTCTTTCCACGCAAAGTGGAAGATCAGGTAACAATCTTAGTTTATCTCCATTAGGAAGACTTTTTTTACTATTGTCATTTAGTGCTGTGTTGAATGGGCCTATGCATCAATATCAATTTTCGCAGACTACACACATATTGAAACACTCACATACCGAAATAACCATCCATACACTGAGTTCAGATTTTTTTCTCATTCCCTTAGCGATCTCCAAGAGATACCTGCCCATAAGAGAGAGAGGAGAGAGAAGGGAGGGAGGGAGGGATGAGTGGAATGTGCAAGAGACAGACACATACAATAGTGGTGGTAGTGGATGACAAAAGTCTAGACCACCCACTCATGCAGCTTGCTTGTGCCTTATAACCCTGTTGAGGGCTGATAATCCCAGATATACTTTTCCCATCTTATGGTGAGTTACTGTTGGTTTTACCCAATCTTGTGATTTCATGAATTAGAACTCAGTTCTAATTTATGATGGCTCTGATAGCATGGTCCATCAATGCCACATATTCAAGTTCTCCGTATGTATTTGGGCCCAGTTGCAGATTGGAAAATAGTATTTAATCCTGTACAGTACTCTCCTGCAGGTGACATGCCCTTTCTCTAGAACCCAAGTGGTCAACACTATGATTCTCCTATTGGAGTTCACTATAAATTCTACAGCATGACTTTCTTTCTCACAACAGATATCTTTATCTATAGGTCTGAACCATGTTGGCTTTTCTTATTACCAGCATATGGGTCAGAATATATTCCAAAAAATGGATTCTATTTTCTTCAGAATCTGAAAGATCACCACACTTTGGATATGAGAGACAACGAATGATTAATCTTTACTTTGGAGGCAATAGGGGTGTCCTCTATATCATTCATCACCCTAAGGTTAATCTTCCACTGCAGTTCATCTATCATATCAAGGTCTTCTTGACAACCTTCTTGCTACTTTTTGCTGACTAGATCCAGTTAATAGGATATCATTAATGTGGTAGATCAGGGAGATACTCTTCAGAATGTTCAGGTGGTGTAGGTTCCACTGCTTGATGGAGTAAATGGCCGGTCTGTAACTCCAATTAACATAAGATCTGGGAAAGACTGCACATTCTTGTTTGTACCACATGGAGAAACTCAACATCATATTTCCTATTTAATTGATAAATGATGTGTCCTTTC
The DNA here is from genome assembly GCF_964194135.1 of Talpa europaea. Taxonomy (NCBI): domain Eukaryota; kingdom Metazoa; phylum Chordata; class Mammalia; order Eulipotyphla; family Talpidae; genus Talpa; species Talpa europaea. Next base: position 42,202,978 of record NC_140075.1, read on the forward strand.
ATGAAACATTTTTGAATGATACGTTTTCTAGCTTTATGTAATAAATATCTACTTCTCTAAAACTTATGATCTCTTTCTTTACTGTTAACCATACTATTTTTATTTAGTGTACATGATAATTTTTTTCTAAGCTTCCAAGAACCTCTGCTCCTTTTGTCTTTTTCAGGTGTTAAATTCAATATTAAAGGAGAGTGCTACCATAGCAGTGAATTTCCTATTTAACTTTATATACCTCCTCATTGATTTAGTACTCACAGACTACAGTTCATAAGTACTTTCTCAGTTCCTATTTATAAATACATGGTAGTGAAGTTTCTCATCTTTGTCTGTATCTGCTGCAAAAGGTCAGAATTTATTGATCTGGTAACATGGATGACACTGTCTTATACTTAGTCTTACGTAGGTAACTAAACACTGTTAGTCTTTCATTGACTTTCTCACTGTATCAAGAAATCTGGACAATAGCTGTTCTATTCCAAAGGGCTAATCACCTCTTTCCCTCAACCTCTCACATATCTTGAGATATTGTACACACAAGTTCATTTTTTTTCCACTGCTATCCCACCTCAGTCTCCCACTTGCCTGTATTTTAACAATTGCTGTGTGACAATGTACAATAGGCTATCAGATTTCCTTATAGCATCAGTGGTTAGATCCTCATTGCCAGTCTAACAGAGAGGATTCAGATAAAATATATACTGAGTCACTTCCTCAATGCTCCCAACTTTCTTCACATTTCCTTAGAAACAGACTATAAAAAAGATATATGTGCAGAAATTCTTTTGGATTAGGTAGAGGGAAAAGCTGAACTGCAATGCTTTTGCAACAGAGATCTCAAGTCAATCTTATGGGAAGCTCTGATGGTGAGATGGCCCTTGAATTAAAGCAAGATGTCTTGGTATTTTAACACTCGCATCAATTAGTCATTGGATATGGGCTTCCCCAGAGGAGAGGGGCTAACCCCAAGGTCATTCTCAGAAAGTGACTCAGCAGTCATATTTGTCAATGGATATAACACTCTCTGCAGTTGGAGGAATGAGTGACTTAGTCCCAGAGGAGTTATCTGTGGCTCACCACAACTATGGTGCACCACATCTTTCCTTCAATTCTGAGGGCAGATTTAGATGGAAGCTATGGTACAGATATTATGTTTGAAACTGCATTGATTTTAATATCAAGGTTATACTGGGAAGTGTTTGCTCTCTGAAACACCCCTGTTATGTCCTTCTTCCTCATAAGGCACAGACATTTACTCAGAGGGCTTTCTCACAAATTAGTTTAAAAATTATGTTTAATTATCTTTTTAAATGATCTAAAGTTTTAGAAAATTAGAAGATTATGGTTCCCTGGTGAGAAAATAGTCTCTCTAATCTCCCACTGCATGCTTTTGGATTTTTGCTTTATTAAGACCTAAATAAAAGATCTGAGCTGAGTTAGGTAGTCAGGTGAACATAGATCCAACCAGAGCCCGAATCTGCATGTGGCTTATATGAGGGAAGAAAGACTTAACTTCTTTTGTGAGAAGCACCTTCAGAAAACTTGAATTTGGAAAAATAGATATTTTATACTTTTTGTTCCCCTGGTTATTAGAGATGTAGCAATGTTTGTATTGCCTTCTTAATTTCTTCCTATTATTTCAACTGCATCAACTCCTAGATTTCCCATAGATCAAGTTAGTAACTATGTCTGTTCCGATTATTTATTCCCAGAAGCTCTTTGAGTTAAGAGCTAATTGATGCTAAGCATGTTTCAGCTTTAAACTAGAGGTTTTACATGTATAATTTAGTATTCTCTAAGAAAAATATAAGAAAAATATAAAGATCTAACCTTGATCTTTTGAATTCTTCATTGGGCTCATGTATTGCCTATTATTATGTGGAAAACACTGTCTTTAAAAAGCTGCAAGATGTCTTGCTACTAGGTATATTGAAACAATCACTTTATGGATTTTCTTAAAAGCACTGCGTGATACAAGAAAAGGATGAAAGTACAGCTCTGTTTAGTGAGACACTAATTTTAATTATAGTTCTAAGTGCCACACCCATTTTGCTTGCCTGCTTTGAAGCATAAGTAATTGACTCTCACCCAAGAGTTGGAATCAAAGGAAGTTCCATTGTGTAGAGGAAATCGCACTAAAGGGGAAGGGAGGGAGAATAATAATTATGTAAGCACCTCAGTTTTGTTCTCTTGCCATGTGGCACAGCATTCATTAATATTTAAAATTCTACTTTTACTACAGAAAAAGGACATATCTAAAGTTATGCACACTCACTGAGGTGAGAAGAACAGCCAGGAAGTCACATCAGTAGTCAAGTGTCTGTGGTGAGGATTAAGAGAATTTATGTATTTTAATGTGTTTAATACAATAACTGGAATATTTTAGGACCTACATACAATTATTTTTATGTGAAATTTTTCTTTTCTGAAAGAAGGTAAGGACCTGAAGTGAACATTGGTGAGTGCCTGAACCAAGGTCATAGTTCTAGGTCATAGTTTTGGGGAATGAGGAATTATCAAGTTAAGGACCATAAAATTTAGAACTGGTTAGAAATTTGGGGCAAAGCAATGGAGGGGTGCAAGGTCCCATCTGTGTAAGAAAGAGAATGTTTGTTTTCTTCAGTAGTTACTATGAGCTGAGAAGATTGGAAAACATTGTAGCTTGTGAAGGAAGATAAATTTGAAATTATAGAGTTTGTGATGTTAAAAATCATTTATATCAAACTGGTCAACTTAAACTAAGAATTAGTGAAAAGGAGAGAAGCTAATAAAGACAGTGCTTTGGCAGTCAGAAGAAAGGAAAATAAGTCTCAAAAGACAAAGAGAGGTAAGTGAAGGACCTTGTTAGGGTTTTCTTATAAAGAACACTTACTGGTATCTCATAATTAAGATGAAGATGATTGAGAGTAATAATTCAGGAAAGCAACTAGGTTTTAGGCTTTATTTTGGGCAAACCAGATAAAGCAACCAGCTGAAAAATGGGTCAATTCTTTTATTTTTTTATGCTTGGAGATAAGTGAACATATTTGAAATTATCAGTACAGTCTATGGCATATACACATGCATTATTTCCAAAAGTTTCTTCCCATTTTCCTTCGTTGATGATGATGATGATTTTGTGATATGAATATAAAACATAAGATCTACCGTCATGACAAAATTTTAAATATGCAATCAGTTCAAGTATATAATTATTATAGATATTATGCTGTACAATAGGTTTCTCGGATTTATATCTTACATAATTGAAACTTTGTACTCTTTGGGCCGTTTCTTCAATAAACATTTATTAAGTACTTAACGTTTACTAAGTTGAGGATGCTTAAAATTTAACAAGTCATAGTTTTTACCTATGCAGTTCAGTAGATGAAGACATAAATGAGATTATAATGCAGATAAATTCTAATTACCTGTGACCTGGGTTGCTAAGCCTGGCAATGAGAGCGAAAGTTGGACTGGGTAGTTGGTGAAGTTTCTATGGGACAAGTGATTTTGGAATTTAAGCACAACTTTTATTGATGAGAAGGGCTGGATATGAATGATTTTCTGGGTAGAGAGAACAGAAGTTACTGGGGTGTGAAAGAGCATAGAGTCCTTAGTGAATAACAAATCATTCTTTGTGGTCGGAATATAAAGCCAGTGAGTCTGTATGTGCAACAGTGGACACATGCCTTTGGGTTTCTGTTTTTGAAGCAGGACTTCAACTCAGGTTGAATTTCCTACTCAAAAATTGTCCAACATTTATTCCCTAGAACAATAATTTTTAACTAATATTGCAGATCGGGAAGCCCAGACACATTTTCTTGACAATATCAGAATCATTGACAGAATTTCTTTCCTTTGGAAAAAAACCTAGGTTTGGGAGACTGAGGATCTTGGACTGAGTGATTAGCAGAACTGTTAGCTCTGCCAATATGAATTATAAAATAATGTATCTACCTCTGCTTACCTATCCAAAGTCTTTTCTCCACAAGGAGGGGTTGCATAGGGAGTACAATTAATCTTTTTGGATTTAATTCAAGAGTCAATTTCTTGACATATGTATTAGTAGAAAACAGTTCCTGGCTTGTAATTGTTTCAGACAGGAGGAATTAGACTGACAGCTTGTGAATTCCAGAAGATATGGCCTTCTTTAGACTCCGTTTTTTTCCCTCCATCTTTTAGTTTGCCTTTCTTATTTATATCACCCTGTCTTTTGGCAAGCTTGGCTGCTGTCCAGACCATGTGTTCTCCAGGTCCCTGCAGATCCTGAGTGAAGTGAAACTGGCAGATTTCCAAGTGGAGGGAATTGAGATTAGCAGGCTGCTAAAGCCATATGCAGTTTATGATGTGTTCTTTAAATAATTAAATAGATTATTTATCTACCCAAATACGTAGTCAGATAGCAACGAAGATGTTTGATGATTACTGTTATTCTGTGATAAATTTCAGAGGTAGTCAGTTCAATTCCAAAATTTTATTTGAATGCATAGCATTTGCAAATCATGCTGCTAGTGAACCAGCAAGAAGTAAACTTTTCTCTTCCTCCTCTCTTTCCCCCTCCTCTGACTTCTCCCCTCCTCTTTCATCTTCTTCATATACTTCAAGAAGTTAATCATCATCAAACTTACATGGATTTACCTGCATTTTCAAATGCATTGACCCATTTTGTTTTAACTGTTGACGCAGTGCCCAATTTGATGGAACTTTCTAGTTTTTGAACTCGATATTCCATTATTACACTTGATGACTAATTTATATTTGTTTTTGGTATTTACTTCATCATATAAAATATTTTTTACTTGCATTACTTTAATAATTATTTAAAAATTTTCAAACTTTGAATACTGAGAGTAGTAAAAGAAAATTCAAATAAGAAAAGATTTTATATGCATGAATAATATTAACTGATGAATTTTAATTATCTTGGGTGGGGGGAATACATTTAAATTTAAATGATTATGTTTGCATAAGTCAAATGAAACTTTAGAAAAGAAAATAAAGTGGAAGTAATAACATCATACAGTTAATACAGTTTTAAAAAATTTACCTGTCATACAGCCTTTTTAAATAATCAGTATTATCTTTTATTATTATTTCAACTTTGCTGACCCATAAGCAGTTTAAGAAAAAAATATAAATTTAAATATCATTATGGATACTGATTTGCTTTTAGTTTTGTTTTTTTTTTTAAAGTAACTGTGTGTGAAAATAAGATATTCTTTTGTCCCCTCTGTGTATGTTGGATACTCTTGGAAAATATTGGAAATGAAATAAATCTAAAACTGAATATTGATATTCATTTTCACATTCCTTTTTTTTTTTTAGGAAATACATGAAGTTATGTGGAAATGAGAAAGGTTTATGAAATCACTCCTCCAGGAGAGAATATCTTTCATAAATGGAGTTTTGCTTCTGTTTTGTGCAGGGCATTGACATTGTGGCAGAACCACAATTGCCCTTGCTGCTCTTTTCAGTGATACACAGAACATCTCAACAGTGATGCTTGCCTTGGATTTACAAATTTTCATTCTGTTACCTTGTTTACTTCTTTGGACTAGAAAAGCTTGCACTAATTGCTCTCCATGGTGGCTCATCTTTTCAAGAGATTGATTTTACCTTATATACATAAGCTCTGCAAAGGAATGTTTACAAAGAAATTGGGAAATACAACCAAAAAAAAGGAGAATCGTCAGCAGAAAAAGGATCAAGATTTTCCTACTGCTGACCAGAACAAACCCCCTAAATTTTCTAATACCTTGAAAAGTACTGTAAAGAGGATTGCAAAGTGTTCATCTGCTCGCAACCTCTCCACTGAGGAAGACGAAGCTAATAAAGAATTTTCTCTCTCTCCAACATTCAGTTACCGAGTAGCCATTGCCAATGGTCTGCAAAAGAATGTTAATGTAACCAACAGTGATAATGAGGATCTGCTTCAAGAGTTATCATCAATTGAAAGTTCCTATTCAGAATCACTAAATGAACTAAGGTGTAGTACAGAAAACCAGACACAATCAACACCCATAATGCCAGTAAGACGAAATAGAAAGAGTTCCAGCAGCCTGGCACCTTCTGAGGGCAGCTCTGATGGGGAACGCACTCTTCATAGCTTAAAACTAGGAGCTTTACGCAAGCTGAGGAAATGGAAAAAGAGTCAAGAGTGTGTCTCCTCAGATTCAGAATTGAGCACAATGAAGAAAACCTGGGGGATAAGAAGCAAATCTTTGGACAGAACTGCCCGAAACCCAAAGACAAATACCTTGGAGCCAGGATTCAGTTCCTCTGGCTGCATTAGCCAAACACATGATGTCATGGAAATGATCTTTAAGGAACTTCAGGGAATAAGTCAGATAGAAACAGAACTTTCTGAACTACGAGGACATGTCAATGCTCTTAAGCATTCCATTGATGAGATCTCCAGTAGTGTGGAGGTTGTACAAAGTGAAATTGAACAGCTACGAACAGGATTTGTCCAGTCTCGAAGGGAAACCAGAGACATCCATGATTACATTAAACACTTAGGTCATATGGGTGGTAAGGCAAGCCTGAGATTTTTAAATGTGCCTGAAGAAAGATTTGAATATGTTGAAAGTGTGGTGTACCAAATTCTGATAGAAAAAATGGGGTTTTCAGATGCAGCAAATGCTGTTAAAATTGAATTTGCTCAGAGGATAGGACACCAAAGGGACTGCCCTAGTGCAAAGCCTCGACCCATACTTGTATACTTTGAGACCCCACAGCAAAGGGACTCTGTATTGAAAAAATCATATAAACTCAAAGGAACAGGCATAGGAATCTCAACTGATATTCTTACTCATGACATCAAAGAAAGAAAAGAGAGACTGATACCATCCTCCCAGACATATGAGAGCATGGATATGAAGCTGTCTACACCAGAACCCAAAGTCAAGAAGAACAATTGGCAGTCACCTGATAATAGTGATGGAGAACTACAGTCTGACCTCAGTAGGAATAGTTATGCTGTGCTTACCAAGTCAGAGTTTCCAGCAAAAGGAAGTACTTCCAAATCAAGTTCAAAATCACACAATGTCAGATCCAAGAATAAAACTACTAATAGCAGAATTTCGAATAAATCAGGCTATGATAAAATTTCCCCACAAATGCAAGAATCGACTAACTTGGGAAAGCAGACTACAACCCAGTATGCAGATGCAGCACCTCTCTGGCATTCACAGAGTGATTTTTTCACTGCTAAACTTAGTCGTTCTGAGTCAGATTTTTCCAAATTGTGTCAATCTTACTCAGAGGATTTTTCAGAAAATCAGTTTTTCACTAGAACTAATGGAAGCTCCCTCCTGTCATCTTCAGATCGGGAACTTTGGCAGAGGAAACAGGAGGACTTACCTACCTTGTATGACAGGTCTCACAACCAGCATGTAAATGCAACTGTCCAGGACATCCAAGGGCAGAGTGAAATTGAGAACACAGAAACTGTGGACAGTGGAATGAGTAATGGCATGATATGTGCATCTGGAGACCGAAGTCATTACAGTGATTCTCAACTTTCTTTACATGAGGATCTTTCTCCATGGAAGGAATGGAATCAAGTAGAGCAAGGAGCTGATTTAGGTTTGGATTCATCTACCCGGGAAGCTTTTGACTATGACACAAACAGTCTATCAGATCAACAGCTAGATGCTTACAGTAAAGACCTGGAAGACCTGGGAAAGTGCCACAGTGACCTTCAGGATGACTCTGAGAGCTATGACTTAACCCAAGATGACAACTCATCTCCTTGTCCTGGCTTGGATAATGAACCACAAGGCCAATGGGTTGGCCCATATGATTCTTATCAGGAAGCTAATTCTAATGAGCTGTACCAAAATCAGAATCAGTTGTCGATGATGTACCGAAGTCAAAGTGAACTACAAAGCGATTATTCAGAGGATGCCCCATCCAAATCTTGGCATAGTCGATTAAGCATTGACCTCTCTGATAAGGCTTTCAGCTTCCCAAAATTTGGATCTACACTACAGAGGGCTAAATCAGCCTTGGAAGTGGTATGGAACAAAAGCACACAGAGTCTCAGTGGATATGAGGACAATGGTTCTTCCTTAATGGGGAGATTTCGGACATTATCCCAATCAACTGCAAATGAATCAAGTACTACCCTTGACTCTGATGTCTACACAGAGCCTTATTACTACAAAGCAGAGGATGAGGAGGACTACAGTGAAGCAGTGGCTGATAATGAAACAGATTATGTTGAAGTGATGGAGCAAGTGCTTGCTAAGCTAGAAAACAGAACGAGCATGACAGAAACAGATGAACAAATGCAGGAATATGATCACCCTTCATATGAAACACCTTATGAAACCCCACAAGATGAGGGTTATGATGGGCAGGAAGATGATGTGGTTAGTGAAGAGGGACTGGACTCTTTAAATGAAATAGCTGAAATGGAAGTCAAAGAAGATGAAAATCAAAACATCCCTGAACAACCAATGGAAATCACGAAGCCAAAGAGAATCCGTCCTTCTTTCAAAGAAGCAGCTTTAAAAGCCTATAAGATGCAAATGGCAGAATTAGAAGAAAGGATCCTGGCTGGAGGTACTCATGTTTAAATGCTACATTAGGAGCTAATTGTGTTTTAACCTTGGGTGTTTACTTCTCTAGAGCATGTTCTGTGCTTACTCATGGGAGAAAGAATTGTGAGGAATTTGCATGTTGTGATAAGGATTTTATTTTACTTAGCTCTCCCAGCATTGGGCTTGAGGACATAAGAGCAAAGTGTTTTCAAATGGGCCCTACCAAAGTGGGCCCTACACACAGGGGATCACAATATTTTTGCAAGGTTTAGGCACAAACCCCATTTCATATTAACCAAACTTGAGGTAACAGTTATCAAAGGAAGAATGAGCAAAATCAAAAAGCAATCTGGGGCCTGCTCCTTTATTCTATTAGATTTACAGGGAAAGAAAATATGAGTGTAGTTCCTTATAAAGAATTTTAAAAAAAAATTTACTCTCAGATTTACCAATCCTTTTCCCATCCAATCTTCACTTCGGGAGCCACCAGTAAGCCTCAGTCATCCCCTTGGGGTGGAGGGCATAGCCTCTCTTACTTACAACAGATGCAATTGAGGAGCACAATAGAGCCAAAATACTAGGCCCTGCCAGAGTCATCACAAGTCATTCTCTGAGGAGGAGTCAGTAAGAGCACAGTATCGAGAAAGTTTCTCTTAAAGAATGAGTGGAAATCTCTTCCCCATTATGGGAATTAAAAGAGAACCTTATCTAGCAATTTTACTTGATCTCCTAGGGAAACAATTTTTGATCATATACTTTTGAAAAGTGGCTGTATATACATAAAAGAATTGATTGAGTTTCTATCACTTAACCAAATTTCATTGGCACTTACCCCGGCCCCTTACCTTTTATTTATGGGCTTATTTTTTATATCTTTGGAGTAGTTTGATAGAATCTCAATTTTAACAAATATGTCTTGAATATTTTCCTTGATCATAGGATTGTCATATTTAATTAAAATATTTTTGGCACAGCATTTGTTAAAGGTATATATTTATTTGATAAAGTATTGTATGCTGTCATGAGATACTGAAATAAGCTCCACAGTCAGTAGTTGATTATGACTTCTCTGTCTTGACCCAAATTATGATCAGACACTCCTCCAAACTAGCTACCTTCTAGCTGATATGGTGGTTTTGAAATAATTGTTATGGTTAGTTAATAATAATATTGACTATTCATATGGTTTACTGAATATTGTTAAATGGTTTCAGTTCCTAAGAGAATTGAAATAACAAGGTATCTGCTCTTAAAATGTGTCTTTATACAATAGCACATCCTATGCATTTTATAAAAAGAATGTAAGGGGACCTTAGATACATTGGGTGTGATTTTTTCTTGCAGAGAAGTTCTCAAGTATACCTAAATCTGATTTGAATATGCAAAGTAGTCAATTTTTTATGTACATATAATTCATATTGGAATATCGCCTATCTTATTTTAGTTTGACTTTTATTAGAGGTCTTTTCCTGAAACTCAGTTGATATTTTCTTGGGATACAAAGCAGTAGTTTGATATTATATTTTATTTGCTGTGGAAAAGTCCATTCAAAGGCACAGCAAGACTAAGGAATGGGTGTGTGTGTGTGTATGTGTGTGTGTGTAATAGGTAAGTGTTTCAAAGCCAATTAGTTAAGGTATCTAAATGTTAGAAAATATTACAAACTAAACGAATCTATAAGTTTCAGAAAAAAAATTGGTTCTTCATCAAAGTTTTAAAATTCCTAATTAGCAAACCTCTGCAAAGTGGCACTTATCCTTAGAGAATACAAATGCACCAACGTACAAATTATAAAAGAGGTAATGTAATTGTGTGCCATATACCTGGCATAGCTAGTCTGATTACAGAAATCTCAGGCTCCTCCACCTTCTTGGCTTGTTATCCTATGCCCAGCTTTGAATGGAATCAATTGATGTTGTTCTGTCCTAGAGGAAATCAGTTACACTTCTTTAAAATTCTCTCTAGTTGTTTGAAAGGCACCAGATTGAGTACCCAGGAGGCTGCAGTAGCCTAGATTTTAAAGGCTATTTCTTCTTCCCTTGGCAATAATCAGGCAGGTTTTTTTTTTCCTTCCTGTGCTACCAATATGCCTTAGGAGGAAGGGCAGCCAGAGAAGGGCATTTTTCAGGCCCCTTCCCTGCTCAGAGCATCCCAGGGAGGTGCCAATGGTCAGGATGGAATTTTGTGCCCATGGCCATCTGGTTACTGGGCTTTGAGAAGATGCCAACAGATTTTTCTCTCCATGTCTACTCTGTCCCCACTAGGTAGCCAGGCTACCTTATTCTCCACTACTAAGCTGGCAAGAATGGACCTCAGAGCTCTTGCTGTAAACTCCATGGGATGCTGTGCCACTGACATAGCTTACCAAATTGTAAGCTCATCTAAGTTTGAATTGTTTATCTTAACTTCTATTTTCCATGTCCTGATAAATAAGGATTTTAAGATCCTAATGTCAGTGTATATGGACATTTGGTTTTAGTGTTGATGAGAACCTTCTCCTGAACTGTGTGCCAATAGGAAAGAGATTTTAGAGTATGTACAGCCAGAAGCCCCATGAGGTCACATTCTTTCCTTGCACTGGACCCTGTGGAGTGACATCTTTTGTGTAGTTGGCCTGAACCCCACACCATGCTTGTGACTAGCTGATCCTTCAACCCCAGTCCTGCCCTACCCATCAACTGGAATTAACTCTTTATGGTCTCTGATTTCCCACATACCTGCCTCTTACGACACTGGCTTCCATCTTATATAACGACAATTTATGCTCCTTTCTAATTTCTCTTCTAAACTGTAATCTAGAGTACAGAGATCTTATCTTTTTTCATTATTTTATTTACGCTATGCCTAAACTAAAACTTTATATAGAGATGGCACTGAGTTACTATGTATCGGATGAGTGCTAGAATCAAGAGATGCAGGATGTTAAATTAAAAAGCACAAACTTTGATGTCAAATTTGAATCCAAATTGTGTCCTTTAGTTGCTCAGTCTGTGGCTTATCTCCTGGCAATTTGAAAGTGTGATAGAAGATAAACCTTTACTACTAACTACTACTGTATACCAGGACATTTCCAGGCAACTTATTTTTAATCTTTCACTTGTTACAACACTATGGATTTGATTCCATGATTCCATTTTACAGATAAGCAAACTAAGAGTCTGAAAACTTACTGTAACTTACTTAGTGTCTAAAGGGGGGATCCAGAATTTAATAATCACCATTTGGGCAATTTAGATCAGTCATATGCTTCTTCACTTCAAAGGTTGTTTTATTCCTGTTACAAGATAGAAAGACATGATTAGAGGGGGAGGATAGCTTTATCCACAAGAATTATTCCATCTCAAGTATTTTTCATGAAAAAAAAAACACTAATAACATTAAAGGTACTGAGATTTTGACATGAAATAGTTCATTTTCAGTTTTTCTACTTCAAATCCTTATTTCATTTCAAAAATCAAAGCTTTTGGAGTCTAATAAAAATTGTATAATAGTTGCTTGAAGGATGACACATTTCAAGTCTGTATAGAATTTACCTGAAATTAGAATCCAAAGTCAGCTTGAAGTAAATTTTTCTTAAAGAACAAAAATCTCATTTGAATGCTATTCCCAGACTGTAGATTCTGAAAGAGACTGTGACACTTCTTTTTTAATACACTTTAAATGGATGCATTTTATTGAACAATAAAATTAGTTCAAAAAATCTCAAGTACTCTGGCAGATGAATGGATAAACAAAATATAGTAGAAACACACAGTGGGAAATTGCTCAGCCTTAACTAGGAAGGCAATTCTGACACATCATGACTAAGTAAAACAAGCCAGTCACAGAAGGGCAAATTCTGGGTGATTCTACCCATGTGAGCTACCTGGAGTAATCAAATTTAGAGAGACACAAAGAAGAATGGAAGTTATCAGGGACTGGAGAAAGGGGAGTTGGAAGTTAGCATTTGCTACTGTGATATTTCAAATCAGTATGATTACCAATATTTTTTGTCATGACATGCATTTTTTATTGAATAGTCACATAGTTTTATGGTAATATTTTTGCTCTCAATAAGAATATGAAATTGAATGTGAGGATTTTTCCTGAGATTGCTATTTTATTATGTTAACCAGAGAATACTAAGGCACATTATGATAAAAATAATCTAAGAGTCTCAGTACTGGTAGTTGTAGAATCATTTGGGAACTTTTATCATGTTTGTTACTATTCACAAAGCGGTGTTATAAAATTATGAATTGTTAGGATCCTGTCACTGGATAACTTTGATTTCATAGTCTTGTGATGGTGCCCAAGGATATGTATCCAAAACTGTATGTGTTATTGATGGATTTTATGTGTCCTATGAGTAAAGCAGCAACAACCCCCTTCACACACAAACACATAACAAAACAAAATCTTAAAAATTCCAAAGTGAAAAGTAAAAAAGACAGTCCTCCTATTCCTTAAAGTTTCAGACACTTTGTATTCATAAATATACATAAACCACCTTTCATTTTCTTTTAACATAAATGGGATTATACTGCATTGTGTTCATGTTTTTGGCATCTTGAGTTTGTTCGTTTCAGGTAATATATATTTGAAAGATCTTTTCATGTTATTACCTGTTGAATATTTTTTAATGACATAAAGGTTTCTACTATGTCAGCATTTCATAACTTATTGACTCAGTCTGTGATCACTGAACAAAGTTTCTTATAAACTCATAAACAGTGTAGCTTCATTATCTATATTTGAGCAAATGAGACAGCATTTATGTTGGATAAATTTCTACATGCAGAATTATTGGGTTTATGAATTTACTCCAGCTTAGGGAAGTTTAGGAACTCATGAATTCTGGGTCAGTCACGAGTTTTTCTTTCTCAATTGCCTATAAGTATCACAATTGTAAATTTCCATCTAGGTATATGAATATTTGATTGTTGTATATCTCTGCTATTAGACTACACTGCAAAGTTAATGTGTATATTTTTCTTTCTATTACTGTTGCAATGCCAGAGTCTGGCCAGTGTCCACCATAGAGTAAGTGCTCAGTTAATAGTTATTGAATAAATAAATAAATAGTAGCTTTCTCCCTAGATTGTTGAGCTATCTAGTTCTATGTAAGGTGAAATACACTTAGAATTCAAATAAACTTTGGTTGTCTTACTTTCTATGAAAAAGACATTTTTCTTATTTTATGCATTTTAATATAGCACAGGCGGGAAAATGACTTCTCACATACCTGTTAACTCAGTTTTTTCTGTATAATCCATATCTATGAGAAGACTTGCTATTCTTTCCATGATGATATAACCTACACATCTCCAATAGTCTTGCTGAATTTATTTAATTTCCAGGCTTAATATTTAAGAAGAGAAAATACTTCCACCAAGTTTGTGGGCCTTGCTAGCCCAAATCTATCAAAAAGTGCTTCTCAGACTTCTGAATGAGTCTGGGCCTTACCTGCAGAGTCCAAGTCAGGAGTATAGGGGTCTGAATAGTTGTATTCCTTGAAAGGTCTGTGTAAATAGAAAAATTTAGAAATCACCAATTTTAAAATTTTAGGAGATTTTGCTGTTGGAATCATTCAGTGCATAATTTTGCCTATAGATAAATCCCCATCACATCCATCTTTTGTTTGCAAGTTTGATATTTGTTTGCATCATCATCATCATCATCATCATCATCATCATCATCATCATATCCTCCTTCTAAGCAAGCACAGCAGTGTGGTAATAATAGCAGGCAACCATTGGTAAAATGTCCCATTAAAATCCAATACGTAACAATGCACTTTTAATGTAGTATTGCTTATTTCTAAATATCCTAGAATTCCCTCAATATAAATTATTTTTTGAATAACACTATGATCTAGAAAGGAGTCTTGTGATGGTTAAAGTGACCATTGTTCCCGAGAGGCAGCATAAACAGCTAGTGTCTCTACTCATGCTAGACATAAAACCCAAAATGCCCAAGGGGGTAATTCTCATAAGAGGCAGGACTGGGAATTTTTTTTTAAATGTGTGTTTATCAATCATTTGAGAGGGGAGTATATAAGGACATTCTTTCCAAGGGAAGCCAAAGGTCTTAAAATACATTCCACTGTGAAATGAAATGAAGGGGAAGGAAATCAACACATACTTAATGCTTTCCTATCAGACTGAGTTTTAGAAAATTGAAGCGCATATTTAAACCTCCCTATTATCTTCAGAAGAAGGAATTATTAGCCCCACTTTACAAATGAAATGACGGCCTCAGGCAAAAGAAGGTCAGGTTATACAGTTAATAGGAGTATTGATGGTATCTGATATACTGCTGACCGAATGGAGAGTCTGATGCTTTTACTTTGACATCCCATTGCAACTATGGGCAGATCTCATTGAATAAGTTGTACTTTAAAATCAGCCAGATTTGCATTAGTAGTTGTACTAGGTATTGATCCTTATTAACGCAAAATGAGTGATAATAGTTTGGGCTTGGAGATAGTATCACATTTTTAAGAAGTTTAGAAAAACTGGGAAGGTGACACTTGTCACATTAAAAGACTATTGGGGTGAACAAGTGTCAAAATAATAGCTTTTGAGGAATTAAAGCACTTTACATAAGGTAGCAGAGAAATTCACAAGGATACATCAAAGTCAACCACTAGCAGGTCATTTCATTAACATTGAAAATGTTGTAGGGTTCAGATATTTTGTTTATTTATAATAATTAATGACTCTAAAACTATATAACTCGATACTTGTTTCTGAAGGAAAAATTTAACTGGCGATGATAGATGGTGCTTTCCAGATGTATTAGGAGTATTCAAAGGTTACAGTGTAAATTTCCAGTTCAAGAGATTCAAGCAGTGTTATTCAAATCTCAGATGAATAGCCTTTTATTTGTTTCTGCCAATGTCATTGTCCATGTTCATTCCTGCAAATTCAGAGAAATATAACCTATGGAAATTCTATATCATTTGAGAACTTTCTTTTTTCTTTAAAAAAAAATTATTTATATAAGCACTGGGTACAGTCAGAAGCACAGGAGGGTGAGAGAATCCACCAGAGCCAGAGCGGGGAACAGAACAGGCAGACTGCCAAAATACACTGCTGAGGGGAGCAGCAGGCAGAAGGAGAGGTCTGCGCACCATGTGGGACCCTTGCTGGTGGCTAGGGATAGAACTGGTGCTGCAGAGGCTGCGGGCAGCTTCACAGCTCAGCGCTCAACCACTGCGCCACCAGGGGAGGCCCTCATTTGAGAACTCTCTATATGGAATGAAATAAACTCTGAACCCTGGTTTAAGATACAGAAAATTATAAGAAAAACAATTATTATTGATTAAATTAGGATGAAAGGCATTAGGACTAGGAATATATGTGGTTGGAAGTCCCAGGTAAAGCTCAGAGAGGAGATGCAGCAGAAAAAAACTAGCACCCAGAAGAATACCTCAGACTACATATGACTGCTAAGCATCTGGGTATATAACTGGCCAGATAAAACATCAAGGAGCAAAGAGCATTGGTGGCCTGACATGAGCAGAAAGTTTTGTTCTTTAGGAAGATTTTTTGCTGATAGCACCTTGGTT
This sequence comes from Talpa europaea, assembly GCF_964194135.1. Classification (NCBI taxonomy): domain Eukaryota; kingdom Metazoa; phylum Chordata; class Mammalia; order Eulipotyphla; family Talpidae; genus Talpa; species Talpa europaea. The sequence continues at coordinate 42,219,055 of NC_140075.1, forward strand.
ACCTGGCCAGGGACTATGTGAGTCTGTAATCACCCCAGGATTGGAACTTTTAAAAAAGGAAAGCAAGTATAATTTTTTAGTATTGCTGGAGAGAGAGATATTTTTCATTGTTTTAGGTAACTACTGCTGGAAAGTGCTTAGGAGTGATTCAAAACAAGAAAAAAAAACAATCTATGAGTTTTGTAAATGTTCCTACTTTCTTGGTTATTTTCTTATCTGTGATAATTGGGCTGTAATTGATAAATATAAATAAAAAGTAAACTTAAAAAAATAAAAAAAGGAAAGTGGGTCCCAGAGGGATTGATATACTAGACAGGTCATTAAGAGCATGACCCAGTCATTTAGGCATCTGGTATCCAAGGTGAGGAATGAGTCTCTAAGACAAGTTAAAAAAATAGTCTGATCACTCCAGTAAAGTCCAAGAAACTTGACTTTCAAGCAGATTACCTTGAGGTTGAGTCCCAAGATAATGGAATAACCTGACCCAAAACAGATCTGTTCCTCATGCTAAAGGCATTAGTTTAGGTTTCTCCATAGACTACCAAACTGCATGGAACTAGATTTATTAAGAGACTTTTTCTCCAGGCTGCTTCCTCTTTTTTCTTCTCCTTCTTCCTCCATCTACCCTCCTCCTTGCTGCATCCTCTGTCCTTTCTCCGTCTCTTCTCTCTCCTTCACCTTCTTTATGTAAAGGAAAATTTCATGGAATGTTGTCAACTACATCATTCAGCAATCAGGTTTCATGCTTTCAACTACTTCTAAAGATAAAAGAAACCTTTAAAAGATAAAAATAAATAATATTCAGCAGATTCAAACAACTGTAGGCAATCCCAAGGGTCCCAAAGACACTTTTGGGCAATATCATTTTATTTTATTTAGAATAAATATATCTGTCCCTACTTCCTCCAACCATTTTCACTGCCCTCATTTTATCTGCCACTGCTTCTCCAATTCAAACGTGGTTGCTACTTTATGTCAATTTTTTTTTAATTGAGGAGCAGTTGACATATACCATAAATTCATTTTAGGCGTATATATAATGGTTACAGTTCACACACACACACACACATATTAATTTTCTTAAGAACCCCAGGAAGTAAGTAACTGAATAACAGTAACATTTATTGAGTCCTTTTATTCCTTACAATAACCCACCAAGATGAATACTATTATTATTATCTCCATTTTATACGTGAGAAACAGAGACACTATAACTTATCTAGGGGAGGAGGGAAAAAAGCCCAGAAGGGGCAGAACTAGGATTTAGAAATAGACATGTTTTCCAGATATTTTGTGATCACTCAGAGAAGTCTGGTTTAGGAATTCAGAAATTAGAGGTTGATATTTAACTTTGTAAGTTGGAAACCTAAGAAAGGAAAATGTTGATTTATTGGACAGCATTGATTTGTCAGCAGAGCTACAATTAAAATGTATCCTCCCAAATTATAAACCAGCACTCAAGCAGTCAATCTACTTTCCACTTTTACATATTATTATAGGCAACCCATCTATCCAGGTGTCATTTCTGTATAACTTGTGTTAAAAGAAATTGTTGACTGCATGTAGTAGTGCAATAAGATATGACAGACCAGGTATGATCTTATTTCCTAGAGATGTAGGTTAAGCTTCTCGTTTCTTAATACATTTTCTGATGCTTTGACTATCTTGTGGCAAGCTCATGGTTTTAACTTTTTGTTTCTGTTCTTAAGAACACACACAGTTATGCACATGCATAGAAAATATGAATTAATGCCTAAAACAGTGGTATTTTATCATATGAGGGAAATCACTAGGAAATTCTCAAACTGATTAAAATTCCCTTTGCATTTTCTAAAAGAATGCAATTATAGTATTTTTTAAACTTAATTGTCACATACATTTAATCCTCATAAAATATCAATGAATTGTAAAGCTAGCAAGTGATGCGTTCAAGTCAGAGTCCCAGGACTTCTGAATCCTACTCTGGCATTCTTTGCATAACAACTTATGCTACTCACACATATTTATGCTTCTTTTTTCTGGACTTTAGAATACCTTGTTTGCAATACAAACTTCTGGGCTGTGTCAAGGGTATTTCTATGTGGTTTTCAGATTTTAGGATGTATGAGATTCACCCAAGAGTATCTGTTATTACATGCCTTGTATAGTCTTCAGTTGACTCCAGTGCAGGATGGTCCATTAAGAAATGCTAGATCAGGGCTCCCTTGCCCCTCCCTGGCCTGGTTCCACAGGCCTGGGAGTCCCACTTTATCTCTGTTCCTTTTCTCCTCAATAAACATTTTTTTCTTTCTCTAAACAACAACAAAAAAGAAATATTTAGTTGTTAATAATACATTCTAAGTGCTCTTTTCCTTTCACTGTTTTTTGAGTGACATCATTTGATCTATTTGGTTTGAGCTACTATCTGTATGCTGATGGTTCCAGACCAGTGTCTTTGGGCTAACTTTCCCCTGCTCAGACTTTGCCTATTACATGTTTATTTTTTCAACCATTTTTTTTGCCCACTAATTCTCTCATTCTTCAATAAATGTCTAATTGTTTGGCTGACATCTGGGATATACTAGAGAAAAATCTTCTTTGACCTTGGGCTATGTTAAGTGGGCATGAGGAACTTAAAATTAAAAACTATACAAATAAATCATTTCAACTTTTGATAATTGGTGTTACCCTGCTGTTGCATAAATAAATACAAAATGTTAAAAGAACATAGTTTGGAAGTTGCAAAACTCTTCCCTGAAGAAATAACTTTTGAGCTGAGATCTGAAGAATGAGTAAGTTGAACTAGCTTGGGCTTTTTTTTTTTTTTCCAGAAATGTGAAATGTGTTTTTATTCAAAAATACAAAATAAATCATCTGTATATATGGACAATGACCAGCAATAAACTGTTGTATGTTGCCAACTGAGACAAGAAACAGATGATTACAGTGATTTTCTTAAAACATCAGCTAGCCTTTTCTTCAGTCATTTCCTTCATCTGACTTCTCTGAAGTTACAGATGAGGACCTCTGCTCTGAGCTTCCTCTCAGTGCTCATCAATAATGGTAAATCTCTATTCTAGGGATTCGAACATGCTAATTCTCATTCTACATGTTCTGCCCATTCCAGGGTCTTTCTCTTCTTTAGGGATTTCTGTAACTACAACATCTGCTGTAGTTAACAAAGAGGCTACCCCCAGCAGCATCCAGTACAGCAGTTTTAACAACCATGGTTGGATTAATGATTCCTTTTTCCACCATATTCACAAAATCTTCAACTGAAGCATCATAACCAACTTCTGAGGAGCTCTCCAAAAGTTTCTCAACTAGTGATTCTTCAACACTTGAAGAATAGGAGCCCCTATTCTTCACAACAGGCATTGTAGGAGTTTTGAGTGTTCTTTTAATAATTTCTATACCAATTTTGTGATCTTCATTAACTGAAGTTAATGAGTCCAAGGCTGGAATGCACTTAAGCGGAGCACAACATCCTCCCAAACACATGCTTTCTTTGACAGCAACTGGTATAGCATTGAGGGCATCTGTAACTCATCTTTCTCTTCATTCATTTCAATATCACTTTTCTCACTCACCTTCAGCACAACTATACCATTTGAGAGTTTTGCCAAATGTTTGTTTAGTTTTTCCTTTTTATATTGACTAGTTTTGATATCTTACTGCTTGATGATGTGTTGAATACATTTTTCAGTTTGAGCTTTGTCACCTTTTCCTTTCAAGAGCCTGATATCATCTTTGGTCACAATGACTTCTCCAGTCCTTTCTAAGACATGAGGTTGAACATCTCTAAGATTTTGTCAATCTTTTTTTCCAAATACTGCACTATTAGTAGCAATACCCATATCTTTCAGCCATTTCTTTTCTATTGTCATCAAAATCTGGAACTTGAAGACCAACTTTTAGCTTCAAAACAGGCATAGTCAAAACTTCTCTATCAACAGCCTCAGAAATTTTGACCAAAGATTTACATTGAGCATTGATAATTTCAAGAGCACATCCAATGCACTGAACACTAAAAATTTTCTTTACATTCACTGGAACATAAGCGTCTTAGAATTCACATTTCTGGCCTTTGATTATTAATAAAGAATGGAGAAATATGACCTCAATCAAACTTCATGCCTTCAATAATTTCTAATTCACTATTGTGTTTTTCTATCCTTTAACTTGGTGATACCCTTTCTTGCAACTATTTTCATTGCATCCACAATAATGTTGATAATTTCTTTTTCTCCATTTGCAGAGATTATAGAAACCTGAGCAATTTCTTCAGGTATTGTCACAAGTTGTAATTACTTAAATTCAGCAATTGCAGCATCTACTGCCAATATCACACCTCTACTTATTTCTACTGGATTAACACTTTTGCTAATCTTCTCAAAGCCTTCCTTGGCAGTAGTACAGTGGCAGTAGTATTACCAGCCCCAGCTTTTCATTTGTGCTATTAGAATCATCTCGAACAAGTTTGGTGCAAACATTTTTTTTTTATTTGCACATATATATTTATTTATTTAATTTTTAATGATAAATTTTATTTTTATATTCCCCATACAATTGCAACCCCCTTATTTTGACCCCAATCCCTTCCCTCCCGCCCCCTACCCCCCATAGAGTGTCTCTGGTTCATAATTTTTTGTTGATTTTGATTTTCACTTTCTTATAGTTATTCATTTTCCTGGTCCCTTATTTAAGTTTTCTAGATTCCTTCTATGAGTGAGACCATCTGGTATTTTTCTTTTTCTTTTTGGCTTATTTCGCTGAGCATGATCCCTTCCAGCGCCATCCATGTTGCTGCAAATTGCATGTGTTTATCTTTTTTGAATGCTGAGTAATATTCCATGATATATATGTACCACATCTTCTTGATCCAGTCATCTATTTTTGGGCATTTGGGTTGTTTCCAAAGCTTATCTGCTATAAACATACAGTGCTGCTATAAACATAGGGGTGCAGGTGCTCTTTGGAATTGATGTTTCTGAGTCCTTTGGGTAAATACTAGGAGTGGAATTGCTGGATCATATGGAAGCTCTATGTTTAGTAGGTCCAGAAATCTCCACACAGCTCTCCATAGTGGTTGGACCAGTTTGCACTCCCACCAACAGTGCAGGAGAGTTCCTTTTTCTCCACACCCTCACCAACATTTGTTGTTGCTAGTTTTTTAATATGTGCCATTCTCATTGGTGTAAGATGGTATCTCATGGTAGTTTTGATTTGCATTTCCCTGATTACAAGTGATGTTGAACATTTTTTCATATGCCTGTTGGCCATTTTGGTGCAAACATTTTTAATTCATTTTTTAAGTCAAGGGGCTTTGCAACAGTCACACTGTCTTTTGTTACTTTGGAACTTCCCCAATTCTCTTCCGTAATCATGGTTCTTCCATTTGGCCACATAGTAATCACCACAGCAACAGCTAAAGATCTACCCCTTGAAGCATTAAGGCCCAGACATCTGCACCAAATGTTACATCTTTGGCATATGTCCCAGTGAGATGAGGAGCCAGTGCCCAGGACACTGGCATAATCTGATAAAGGACTGCAGGTTATTCAAGAATTTCTTTGGGATGTTGACAGGGCATGTGGGTGAGGAGGCAGGTGAGTGAGGGACAGGGTGTCTGAACCAGCTCAAGGGAAAGGAAGATGATTATTCCAGGAAGAGAAAAATACATTTACTGGGATAGACCGTGGATAAGAACACAAACATGGCTTGACTTACTTGAGAAATTTAAAGAAAGTCAGATTTGATCAAGTACATCAACAAAGCAGAGAATACTGTGAAACAAATCTGATGCAATAATTAGATGCCAGATTTTCCTGAGTCTTACGGATCACTTAGAGATTGTGTGTGTGTGCGTGCGTGTGTGTGTGTGTGTGTGTGTGTGTGTGTAGTGTCCATGGAAAGTCATTGAAGGGGTTGCCATAATGATTTTTAAGAATTGTCAAGTAGGATATCCCATAGGCTTCAAACTTTCTCTATTTCCTAACCCTGCTTTCTTCTCCTGGGTCTCTTAATTAATGGGACCACCATCCCCCTATTTGTTCAAATCAGAATCATCCTCCTTGTCTACTTCCTTGCCACTCTGGAGTGGACATTTATCTCTTGTGGCCACCTAGCCTCTGAAGTCCTTTCTTACTGGTGTCCCGAGTATTTGGGCTCTTGGAAGAAAGCAGTGACCTCTGTCCTACTACAGAAGTTGAAGGGAGCTCTGAGTTCCTTATCCTCACCCCTAGAAGCCATGGCTCGAGCCTATGAATTAGTCTTGGCCAATTAGAACCTTTTTCCTAGGACTTTGAAATTGGAAGGAGTGATGTAAGATCTTAGAAATTGCACATTCGCACTCTGCATAAAATCAGAGTGCTTGCAGTTGCTCACAGTTGCGATGTCAGTAGTGGTGAACTGACCAACGTAACTGTGATCAGGCTCTATGTCACCTCTACTCCTGTATCTGAACCTGGTTTTCAGACAGCCACTTGATTCTATGTTCTAACAAATAAAATGCTTCTCTCCTTTTATTAGCCAAAGTAAATTTTGTTATTTGTAGTATATTCATCATCTCTGAATCATTCATTTTAATAAGCCCTTAACAAGTTTACCTCCTAATTATCCCTCAAGTACAGTAAATTCTCTCAATCTACATTGTCTCTACCCTAGTTTCAGCAACCATGATCTCTTCCTGAACTATTATTAGAACTTCCTAACTAACCTTCCTGTCTCTTTACCCTGAGCTCCCTGGTCTCTCACCTCTTTGCACCCCCTCAGTCTCTCACCTCTTTGCACCCAGAGACACATGCATTGTTGCTGGTGTTTTCTTGCTGCCTCTCTCACAAGGCTGTAGACTCCTAAGAGTCAAGGTTGTGCTTTGTGCCCTAGGCATGTCTACAGTGCCCACCAGTGACTAGCAGTGAGGCATCTTGATTAAGGAAGTGACCTGTAGAGTCAGCCTACACATTGTGTAAACTTAAGCAAGACGCTTAATTTCTCTTTGGCTCAGATTCCTCACTTATAAAATGCAGATAATAATAGCATCTCTGATAAAAACAAAATCAATCAATAAATAAAAGTAAGATAGGTTTTCAATTGAACTGGTAAGTAATCAGTAGAGACTCAACTTACCCAAAAAGCATCAAGACTTTTTCCTTGATCTTAAACTATTTGTGAAAATTATGCTAAGAAGCCTAGAAGCCAAATGGTAGTTATTTTCTTATAGCTATTGCATTTCTTAACTAACCTATGATAACCATACAAAATGCATTTTGAGAAGTGATCAATTATATGATTATTTTTGTGGTTTGAATCCTGGAAAGTTTACTCCAGGCTCAGGCAGCTTGGTACAAGTTCCACAGCATAGTATTAGTAGTTACACTTATTGATGTTTTCATGAAACATAAAAACATGTAACTGACTGAACTCTCTGGCTTGTTAACTGCTTTGCCTTGGGGCCATATCAACATGGCAAAGCAAGTGAGTCCAGCAACATTTACTGAGTGCTAGAAGTGGGATGAAATCAAGATGAGGACCCTGGGAAGAGAGAAAACACAAAATGTGAAGACATGGATTCTTGCATTCATAGACATATGCACAGTTCAGGTCAGTTTAAAATTACCTTTTTTTTTTAAAGATTTATTTATTTATACAAGAACTGAGGTATAGGCCAGAGATGTGAGAAGGTGAGAGAATCCACCAGAGACAGAGTGGGGAGCAGAACAGGCAGACGGACTGAAAACACTGCTGAAGGGAGCAGCGGGAGAGACAGGAGAAGGCCTGCCTCGCCATGTGGGTAGCTCCTCAGCTGGCCGGGCATTGAACCTGCACTGCAGAGGCTGTAGACAGCCCCACAGCACTGCTCTCAACCCGCTGTGCCCCTGGGGAGGCCCGAAAATTACTTTTAAGTTAACTATTGTGAGAGATGTTTGGGGCTTATAATCAAGTGTTAGTCATAATTTTATTAAAATTATTAGCAACTAACATGAATGTATACTGCGAAGAACATTATAATTAGCAGACACAGGAAGGATAATTGAATAACTGGATAACCATTGGCAGTTGCTATCAATTATTAATTATTTAAATTCTAGCTATTAATTATTACTTCTAATATTCCTAGAAAATAAAAAGGAATGATCCCATTCACTATAACAACTAAGATTTATTCCATCCAAACTACATGACAGAGGAGAGAACTTTACATGACTGTCCATGTACCCTGGAGAGGCAGCGACATCTCTGGAACTTGATGTCATCCTTGCATCTTCCTCTGATTTCCACTGCAGCTGTCCTAGACCACAGCTTGTCCTGGAACCCAAACTGAGGACTGAGATCATAACTGTTATCTCCATTTTACTGTGGGCTAGTGAAGACTTAGACCATTAGGGTCATTGTTACCATTAGCTGATTCATCTTAACCAGAGCCAGGGTTGGAATATCCACTCTTAATTATTATATAAGTGCTTGTGAACAATACGAAGGGATTTGTGGAAAAAAGCATAATTAATTGCATTTAAAATGCTTAGGTTTGAAAGGCCTTAGAAATGATCTCAAATAGTGAGGTTAATTGGGTTAGAAATTATTAGTGACTATATTGAGTGAGCAAAAACACTTCTGTATATTTAGAAAAGCATCAGGGTACAATTATATAGAAATCCATGGGGTTTCTCTTATCCTCTTTTCTCTAGCCCTGCCCTACCTTCGGTCTTCTGAGCTTGCAATTCTGTGCCTTCTGATTTTTAAGTATCTGTTCTTCATCCTTCCCCTGTCCTTACCAACACTGTTGTGTAGAATCAATCTGATATTTATTGTCATTGATTTCATTTAATAAGCTGCATCTCTTGGGGATGTTTGCATTTTTATGCACTTTCTCTTCCATTGTACAATGACAGGTTTTCCTGCTGATAGAGGTACTTTAAGTATTGGCAAGCAGGTAGTTGCAAGTATTGGCAAGGCTGCATTTAGCAACGCTTACCCAGTTGTCTGGAAATCATAGCATTTTAGCAATCAAACGTACACGAGACTAGGCTTGAATGAAATCATCTTTGATGAGTTTGGACTTTTTATATTTTTATGTGGAGTTAGGACTGATAGAAATGGAAAGAAGCAGAGCATTATTTCTCTCCAAATATTTGGGAAGGGACATAAGTGTGTTTGTTTGCCTGCATGACTGTGAATGCTTGCATAGTGTTCTAACCATACAGGTAGCTAGCAATGGTTTTAGCTGATCCTTTTAAGACACTCCAGAAACAAGGATCAAATACAGGAAAACTTTGATCTGGCAGCAGAAAATTAGCCATAAACACAGTGTGTTATCTGTTTATCATGATCATAGTATTATTAAAATCAACTCTCAAGCAAAATCAATTTTTGAATATCACTGATGCATTTTGTTGTGCATTTTGTACTATTACTGAATTATTAACATGGGTGCTTGATCCTTATGGTAGGCTGCTTAAGTGACTTGATTTTCTACAAACTGCTTAAACTGTGATGTATTAATTAGAACTATTTTATTTTCTTATGGAAAAGACATGACTCCATATATCTTAAAGACAGAGAAAAATTATAGGAGGAAATCTGAAATACAGTTCAGGGTCAGAGAGTTGCTTTGTGTTGAATGGTGTTATTGAATTATGAGTGTATTCATTTATTACTATAATTTGATTTTGAGGGTGGTTTCGATTTCTCTGGCATTGTTCAGTATGAGTATAAATGATTTAGAAGGAAAAGCAGTGGGTGAAGAAGGAAGTCTTTTCCATGTCAAGATTGATAAGAAAACGCTCCTTTGATTATAAGACTGAATGAAAATGAAGAACACTTGGACCAGCCGAGAAGCCAACTCTTCAGAGAAAACTTGCCCATCCTCTTGGGCTTCTCAGCTGCACTGGGGAATGATTTCTTCAGTTTGAAGAATTTAGAGTTGTTATGCTCCCTTTAGAACAAACACAAGGTATCCAAATTTATATATTTTTCCAAATTCTGTTTATTTAAATAAGGTTGGTTTACATCTTTGTATCTGCTCTGGGGGTTTGAGGTTTAAACTTCTACAAATTTGTGCTTTCATACCCTGCCCACCTCGAGAGGCCCAACAATTCTCCTCCATGTTCTGTTGGGCCCCTTCCCTCCCTCACTTCTTCTCCACCACCTACTTTCTTTCTCTGGTTGCCTCAGTTTTGCCATCAGAGATTATTGTTTTGGTTTTGGCTTATCTCCTGTTAAGTTTCTCTACAGTCTGCATAGCAATATAAGTGAGACCTTCTGGTATTTGTCTTTTTTTTTTCTTACTTAGATCGTTTAGCATCTTCTCTCAGTTCTACATATGTTGCTGCAAATGGCAGCTCATTTTTTTCTTTATAGCTGAGTAGTATTCCATTGTGTATGTGCATATGTGTGTATGTATGTATATGTATTTATGCATCTTTATTGTTGCTATCTTGGAATGCATCATGGATATTTTCTTTAGCTTTTTAAGTTCTTTAAAAATTTTATAAAATTCATTTGTAACTCCATCTGGTCCTGGGCTTTTGTTTTTCAGAAGATTTTTTTATTTCTGTTTCAATTTCCATGCTTGTGATCAGTTTGTTCAATTCTTATGTTCCTTTTTTTATTTTTAAAGATTTATTTTATTTATGCAGATAAGAGCTGGGGTGTAGGCCAGAGGTATAGGGGGTGAGAGGATTAACCAGACACAGAGCGGGGAACAGAACAGGTGGATCTACTGAAACACTGCTGTAGGGAGCAGTGGGTGAGACAGGAGAGGTCTGCTCCACCACGTGGATTAGTTCCCTGGCCAGGGATCTCACTTGTGCCACAGTGGCTGGTGATAGCTTGATAACACTGAGTCTTTGAACCCCTTTGCTACTAGGAAGGTACTAATTCTTCTGTTTCTTTCAGAGTTAGTCTTGGTAGAAAATGTTAATCATAGTAGATTATGTTGATCTTAATTGGGAAGATAATTGCAATACAAGCCCTCATTAAATATCAAGAAAAATTCCAAATAATCTAATATCATACCTAAAGCAACTTGAAAAAGAGGAACAAACAAGACTCAAAATTATTGTAAAGAAGGAAATAATAAAAAGTGGCAATAAATGACATAGAGATGTAAAAGATTAGACAACAATTCAATTAAACTAGGTGCTGATTCTTAAGAGAAAAAAAATTAGATAAACTTCTAGCTAGGCTAACAAAAATAAAAAGAGAGAAAACATTAATAAACAGAATCACAATGAAAGAGAAGAAATCACTACAGATGGCACAGAAATAAGAATGATCATAAGATTACTATACACAACTATATGGAAATTATTCATTAAGATAGAACAAATGGATAAATCGCTCCACTATTAGTGATATGCTGTTAATTTTTAATTTCTATGGCCTGAAATAGTGGTTTTCCTTTGCTAATCATGATAACTTGGCTTTATACTCCTCCTACAAGAAGATAAGAATAATCTTTGGGTTTTTCTTTTTTTTAACACAGAATCTTTATTTGTATATTATTTTATATAGTGATGCTTTTGTACATTCTTGGGTGGCTGGGGCACTGATGCTGGTAAGAGATAATAGAAAAGAACCAGGAAAGTAGGGCACTGAATGGTCATCTCAGTGAGTGTCAGGAGTTCAAGTTGTATGGTGGGAATTCTAGGCCAATCCCTTGGCCAAAAATGTCTTGTATAGTTTCATTCCAGTCTCAACCACTACACTGTGACTAACTAATAAATAGATGTAGCACAGCATGAGGATTGTAGTTGGGACAGGGTCACATGTAGGGAATTATTTTCTTTGACTTAGAACATATAACCTTTGCCTGTTTGGGGGAAGTAGGGATCTTGGTCCTGTTGTTAAGATCCAGTTGCCTTGAACTCTGCTTAATGAGAACATTCAGTTGTCTTAGTTTTGGTTCTGGGTTGGGGGGGTGGTGGCATATATCAGGTGTTTTTACATACTACATCCTCAAGCTGAAAAATGGTAATCTCTGATATGAGAAGACACAGGTTATCTGATCCGCCTCTCTGTGCTTCCAGTTTGGGCTCCAGTGATTTTAATTTGGCAGCCTCAGGCTCAAATCACTATCACCACCCTTACATCTTCTTCTCCAGTACAATAACCATTTTTTAAGTCCCTTAAGTACACATATGGATGGGGATCCTACAGCAGAGGTCACTCCTCTCTCTCATGTGGTATCACCCCAAACACACTTTAATTACAGTTTATCCTATCCATTTTCCATGATGAAAATGTTCTGTTGTATGCAATAGTTAGCCATTTATCTTTCAAGAATTGTTGTCCTTATCTAGTTGTAATTAGGTTGTGAATATATAAAGGAGACATCTTTGCTGCCTTCTTACCACATCCTTGATTTTCTGAGTACAGTTGTTCCCAAGACTGGAACCATGCTGGTATCATGTGTGTGAATTTTATCTACAAAAGTTTTAGGTTTCCACTTCTGAGGATTCCAATTTAGTGAGTCCAAAGAAGGACTTAGAAATATGTATTTTCAGTAGATTCTCTAAGTTTCTGAAGACTAGCCAGGTTGAAGAACTTCCAATCTAATCCTACCACCTTGTTTCAAAATGTCAAAAACTAAAACCCATACATAACATGCTTTGATAATTGTTTTAGGGCAACATATTGAGTAATTGAAGAGGGCATTAGCACCTTTAGGAAGCTTATCTAAGTGCTAACTTCATGAAAACTCTCACAATGAAACCTTGTGATATATGTCTTTTTACTGTTCATTTTTGTGGGGTAGGAAAAACATGAGCTCTCTAGTGAAATCCTCTATTGTATACAGTGCAGTGTCATCATAGGTCATTGAATTTGCAGAACTCCTTGGGGAGAAATAGGGTGAGAGAGAAGGGGTAAGGAGAAGGGAGGAAGAGAGAGAGACAGACAGACAGACAGACTTAGTGACAGTGATGACAGTGAGTCATCTTCCCAGTGTATTCAATGAGCTTTTGCTCCTCAATGGCTTCTCTAACTTGCTTGCTGTCCCAGGAGGCTGACCCCTGCCTCTTTCATTCAGTCTCCGTTGGCAGCAGGCTTCTGGCCAGATTTGTAGGAGGTTACCTAGCAGAAGTTAAATGAGGTCAAGGTGTCTCTTCTTACTATTTTCCTCAATGTCTTAACCCTGACCTTGTCTCTCTGGTTCACACTTCTTTCTATCAGTCACCATTAGCAGTTCTCAGGGGATTTTGGGTACACTCTTTTCTCCCCTTTGTCATTAGGCCCCATTATGGTTTCCACATAGTAACCGTTTACCTCTGTATCTAATCTCTGGGGACTTTACCACTCCTTTTTTGTTTCCTTAACCCAGGACACAACTCTGTAATTTGTCCCATTCTAATGGACACATTCATTTGGACCATTTTCAAATGATTTTCTGTTTTTTTTTTTTTTTTCAGACAGCTGTAGATTAATACAAATGTACATATTAAAATATATAACACCATGCATATATAAATACAAAAATACAAATATGGGAAGTAGAATAATATGTTTTCTTCTGTAATTCTAAATTCTTGATTTCTGTTATAGTTCCAGTAGTTCCTTGAACTGAAAATCACTTATTTTTAAGAATATGAAATTCTACTTTTCACTTACTTGATTTGTATTGCACATTATTGTTCAATTTGTAACTTTTCAGTTATCATTGTACAAATTTGCTCTCACAAAACTGGACACTTTGCACTTTATAATCTATTTAAGATGCTTTCAAAGTTAATGTTAACTACAGAGGCTTTCTTCCTTAGAAAATGACTTCAAAATCTCCTTCCCAGGTTGAGTACAAGTTGGCTGTGCGTATCATAAAAGAATTTGAAACTGGTAGGGAGACCTGAGTGAGAGAGCAGGGACAGAATTTATCAATTCATCTCACTCACACAACCTGCAATTTTCTGTGTCTTAGAAATCTGGAACAAATTCTTCAAAATGTCCCCTGGGAATGTATAAATTGGTGTCTTGGGTTTCAAGGACAATTTTTCAGTATCTGCCAAAGTTTTAAATAAACATACACTTTCTTCTTTCATGAATGATATTTCACATATGCATGTGTAAGTCTTCTCATCTCAGAATCGTCATATGAAACCCAGTATACAACTTATACATTCATGAAAGGAGACCTTTAAAAGGTATAATGTATCCAGACAGTGGTATACTTTGTTGTCATTATAAAGAGTGATATATCAACATGCCTCAGAGATAGTAAGTTTTAAAAAAAAAAAAAATCTAAGATGTAGGACAGCATAGGCTATGCAACACTATTTATGTAATATATTCCTGATCTTTTCTGTTTTTGTCACAAGCATACATTATTTGCAGGATAAATACAAACCGTAATGTCTCAGTGATGATAGTGAGAATATAGACACCCAGCAAAAAAAAAAAAAAAAAAAAAAAAAACCACTTACCATTAGTTAACCCACTGACTTCATAGGAACTCGGTATCTCCAGTTGAAAGACACCTCCCTTCAGATTCCAGTGCTCTTATTCCAACCATTTTACATCTGAAACCTATTGCTGAATGCATGCACATTGTCGTTAGGGTGGTGGCTTGAGCTCTGACTTGATTTGCAGAGAAATGCCTGTGTGCCTCATCACTCAGAGGGGAATGTGGAAGCTGATTTCTGCAGGTGATGAGAAGGTTTTCATCATCCAAGCTGTCAGCCAAACAAATGAGAATGGATGAGAGAGCAAGATGCCAGAAGCAGAGAGAGTGCAGGACATGATTCCAGAAAGCCGAGCAACTCACAGAGAGGTTTCATATAGAGGAAACATGTAAATCCAAGAGAATGTTTACATGGTTTATATTGTTAGAGGAAGTCATTGACTGCCAGAAAGAGAGAAAAAAGGTTTATATTGTTAGAGGAAGTCATTGACTGCCAGCAAGAGAGAAAAAATAAAGATGTGGACATAAATTCCTCTGTCTTAAAAAGCAGGTTTAATCATAATAGTTCAGCAATTTTATAGGCTGGCCACCTGGAACTTGAGGTTACAAAGAATTATTGTCATGCTAGGGCCTTGCAAGTTAAGTTGCAAGTTGAGAGGTTTGGCTCCAAGTAAAAGCACTTTCTCAGAGCACTTGTCTCTACCTACCTCAGTCTTGTATTCATTCCCAACAAAACCTACTACTCAAATTATTTCTGAGTGCTAAGTGAATAGTGTTAGAACATTTAAAGATGAAATCCTAGGAATAGTCCCTATAATTGGACAATTATGGCTTTTCTTTCACTGTTTCCTGAATTTCATTTTTATCACAACACTAAGTATGTCAGAGACAACAGATATAGATTTAACTCATTGTTTTCAATGGCCAAATATTCTTATGGCATGCAGACACCATAATTTATATGCTTCTTTTATTTTTCATGAAAATTCACTTTGCTGCCAGTTTTTGCTACTAACAGCAATGTTAAATATTTTTTAACATGTCTCCATAGTTTGATGTTTTATTGCTATGGGAAAGATTCCAGGTGGATTTGCTAGATAATGGCTTATATTTATATGTGTATACCTAAGTGTTCATGTGCTGTATATTCTGTTTCTATTTATTATTGCCAGATTGCCTTCCAAAATGGTGTAACACTTACATTTCACTAGCAGTTAATAGTGTAACACTTGTATTTCACCTTTCCCACCTGTACTCCGATAATAGGCACCGAAGGTCTTTTTAGTTTGTTAATCTAAAATAGGTAAAATATTATAACATTGTTAATACACATAGTTTATATTTCAGACTACTAGAGAATTTAAACTTGTCTTTAGATGTTTTGTCTGTGGATTTTTTTTGTGTGTACTCAATTCAGATGTCTTTATCTCCTTTTCTGTTGAAATGCTTCCCATTTTTTCTTTTTATTAAAATTGCATTTTTTTTTATCCAGGTAATATCGGTTACAACACTATATGTGATTTAGGGGTATAGATTCATACTTCTTCAGATGAATGTTACAAACACCTACCACCAAGCACCAGTAATCCTTCCCCTTTGACATCATCTCTCTGTCCTCAATTCTACCATCAGATTTCTAGGGTTTATTAGGTTTAGTTTTGTCTGTCCCTCTGTTTTGTTTCTTTATATTCCACACATGAGTGCAATCATCTGTTTTTTGTCTTTCTCCTTCTGACTTATTTTGCTTAGCATAATTCCCTTCCGAAGCTCAGAAACACTTTTAACTGGAAAGCACAGAGAGTACCCAGAACAGGACTCCTTTTACTGCTAGGTTATTTGGGAGCCCAACAATTTAAAATAAACCACACTTAACTGCCATATAGGGAACGATTTCTTGGCAGTTCTGCCCTTCATGTGGGCAGCTGCCTGCTTCTGGTGACTTAAGCAAAGGAAGATGTTAGTTTCGTTAGCTTACTGATTCTCCTTACTGTACCCAGGGTCCTCTCAACTAAGACATTGGAAGCTTGCCTAATTCATAGTCATAGAAATTCACAGTCTTTTTCGAAGGAAAAAGAACTTTGGAAGTTTTCCATTCTATTCTTTTTTTTTTTATATATCACAAAATACTGCTTGAAAAAGTATTTTTGGGAGTCCAATCAGCGTATTGGTTAACTCAAGCTTTTTTTGTGCCCTATATTTTTCCAAATAAAACTCATGTATGTTTATGAAAATTGACAAATGCAAAAGAACTTCTATTTTTTTACCAACAAGCAGGGAGTATAAAAGTGAGCCATTATTGGTGTCTTTGGACAACTTTTGAACTAGAAAATTAATTGTACATATATGGTTTTAAAATTAATATTTATTAGTTATATTTTTTAAACATGTTTTTTTCATATACTTTTAAGTTCAACTTGTGTATTTTATTGTATTTATAGATGTAAACTTGTGTATTTTATTGTATTTATAGATGTAATATTTTATTGTTTTATTTTTTTTAAAGATTTATTTTTATTTATTTATACAAGCACTGGGTACAGTCAGAAGCACGGGAGGGTGAGAGAATTCACCAGAGCCAGAGCGGGGATCAGAGCAGGCAGAGGAACTGAAGTACACTGCTGAGGGGAGCAGTGGGTGGCAGGAGAGGTCTGCGTACCATGTGGGACCCTCCACCGGTGGCCAGGGAGCAGCCGGGGATCGAACCAGTGCTGCAGAGGCTGTGGGCAGCTTTGCAACCCAGTTCTCAAACTCTGTGCCACCGGGGAGGCCCTAGATGTAATATTTTAAAGACACTTGTTAAAATAAAAAATATTTTGAATTAATATTATGCTGTATTCAGAAATGATGTTATCTATACAATATTCAATTTATTAAACTACATTTATACATTAAAATGTTTAACTTCTTATTTAGCACTTTGACTGACTGATAAAATCCATCTAAGCAATTATTTAATATATGATAAATTATACTTGTAAAGATCAGGTTTTCTTAAATGGCACTATTCTTTTAGAAAACTTTACTAAATCATTTTTGAATAATATCACAATCCCAAAATCAATAATCAATTAGTTTTGTTTAAATTTGGAATCCTAAGGCTTATACGTTAACTTGATAAATTAAATTGTCCTTAGTACTTCTAACACTTTCCCAAATATAGTTGTTTCCATTTTTATAGAAACCATTTTCTTAAATTTAATGCTGTTGCTTGAAGTTATGGGTTTGATTTATCCTCTTTAAGTTTTAAGCATTTATGTTTAAGGCCCCTTCAGATTACAAATCAATGGAAGATTTTGGACCTGGCTGGAGTATTTGAGACCCCCCCCCCTTTTCCACTTACCTGTAAATTGACCTGGTTTTTAGACATGCTATAAAAACAGGACTTCAAGCCCTGTAGAAGACATTGTCCTTTCCTGGGTTCAGACTGTTGTTATGTAACATTTTATGCCCACTTCTATTGAGACTGTAATTCTCCTCACAGCCTGGTTAGGTTTTGCATTTATTTGAGGTCTCTTCATATGCTTCAGTGTTATCCCATCTGGTTCAAAATACAGTTTCTTTCTATGCTTTAGATATTTCACACACATATGTAATAATTTTGAAATCTCATTTAATTGTATTGCCTGATTTATGTTGTTGAAATTCTGTATTCCTGTTATTCCGATTGGCAGAGCAACAAAAAGATAGAATGACATAGCTTTAGATGCTGCATGTCCCTCAGGTCTTTGGAGCCATAGACAAAGCCCTGAAGTCAAGCTAATGACAGTCATGTAAAATAACCACCACCCAGAGTCCCTCCACACAGTTATTACTGCTACTGACTTTAATCATGCTGCCTTCCAACATTCCTAAATAAATAAAAAGTCCCAGGGCTCAGTTCTTGGACTTTTCCTTTTCCTTTTTCTATTTACACTTGGTTTGTAAATGATCTCATTCAGTCCAGTGATTTTAAATGCCATGTATATGGTGATGACAACAACTTCTGTATCCACCACCATAGGATCTCTTTCCTAAACTCTAGACCAGTTATGATCCAACTGTTTACTTGACTGCTTCACAAGAATGCCCAGAACCTGCCTTCTTTTCATATGCCCACTGTCTTTCCCCCGCCATATATGTCTATTATCCTTACCTGGGTTCCTGCAGTGGCCTCTGAACCGATTTCCTCATTGCTTCTGCCCTTCATTTTTGCCAGAAACTAGTGTGAAGCTGTTAACATTAGAGTTTATCATCATGGCATCCTCTGATTAAAAACTTCATAATGGACACCCATTTAACTTTAGTAAAAGTCAAAATCCTGGCATCTACAATATATCATCATCTCCCGATTACTCTCCAACTCTTTTTCCGAATACCTATATCATCTTCCCCCGTGCCCTTCTGAAATGCTGTTCCTTTTCCTGCTACTGAACTCACTTGTTTTGCTCCAGCTACAATGGCTTCCTTGTGTCCCTCTAGTTCATGCATACTCTTGCCTCAGATTATGGTATTGACTTGTCTTAGCAGATTCTAAGACAAGGTGAATGTAACGAGCTTATTATAATAATGATGCCAGGTTAACACTGTGTGGGAGGGAATAAATGAGTTAGGATTTGGAAGGAAGCCATAAAGCATGTGTTACCTCTGTGTTTAGGGGGCCCAGTCCCTCTAAAGAACTCTGGGACCTCACTTTTGAAGATATGGTCTGTGATGCTGCTGCTTTGGTCACCTGGTACTTGAATCTGCGTTTGAATAGAGACTCCAGATGATTCATACGTACTGACTGATGTTTGAGAAACACTCTCTTAGGAGATAATGTAGAACATGCCTCAGAACTATCCCACCAACAGGCAGAAGCTAGGGATTTTATTCATCAGTTCTTTGACTCTCATTGTTTTAGAACCAATTTCAGAAACATAAATTCTCAAATTGCCTCACATACTGTCTGAATGTGTCCCAGGGCCGAAAATGAGTATGTGTGAGTCACAGGTATTAACACACTAGTCTCCAGGTGTGCAGGTAGAGGTGCACTCCAGCACATTGGTAGGGTAGCAGCAACATCTGCTACTGAGCCTTTGCTCTACCTGTTCTCTCAGCTTGAAATGCCTTTCCCCAGGTATTAAAGTAACTAAGTTCTCCAAGTCCTCTAAGCAGAAATTATACTATCTTAGTGAGGCTTTCTTCTATTTAATTTTATAACCGGCACACGCCAACCTAGAATTCCCAATTCCCATCATTTTCTCCTCCCTTTTTTCACTTGTACTTATCCATCTAATTCATGGTATAATCCATTTACTTACTATGTTAATTGTTTTCCTTCTCCAATAGAAAATTAGCACCATCAGAGCACCATCTGGCTTGCTTACTTGTTGAATGAATAAATTTCTGCATTTTAAAATATAAGCTAATATAAATGCAATTTTGTATTCTGAATTTTGTTTAGCATTATATCATGGATGCTCTTCATAAACATTTCTTACTGACCAAAAATATTCCATTTTTTACATAGATTATGATTCATTTAAATGTTCTTATGACATTTGGAATTTCATATGTTTTTCTACTTTCCTTTGGTGATTTTATATATAATGCTCTTAAGAGACTGTCTTTGCATCAGTCTGTTTTATTTTAATTATTATTTCTTTAGACTACATTCCTAGAAGCCAAAATGCTGAGACGAAGACTCAAAGTTATTCAAGTTAAGACTATTGATAGATATACATGAAAGAGTCTTCCAAAAATTAAATCTCCAAATACCTCTAATAGGCAGTGAATGAATATTCTGAAATCACTATATCCTTTCCATCAACCTGAAGCTACAAAACATAGGGAATAAGAGTAAATGTGTAGAGATAAACTGATAGGAACTGAAGGCCAATTCTCTGACTTCAGACTTATGTGACTTCTAAGTTATTTCACTTACCTGTGTCTCATTTTCTTCATCTGTTAAAGAGTAACAAGGGGGCCTCCCCTGGTGGCACAGCAGTTGAGCGCTGGGCTGCAAAGCTGCCCACAGCCTCTGCAGTGCCGGTTCAATCCCTGGCCGCTGGTGAGGGTCCCACATGGCGTGCAGACCTCTCCTGCTGCACCCGCTGCTCCCCTCAGCAGTGTATTTCGTCAGTCTGCCTGTTCTGTTCTCTGCTCTGGCTCAGGTGAATCCTCTTACCCTCCCGCACTTCTGACTGTACCCAGTGCTTGTATAAATAAATAAATAAATAAATAAATAAATAAATAAATAAATAAATAAATCTTTAAAAAAAAAAAGAGTAACAATGAAAATGTTATTGTTTACCTAATAAGCAGCTATCAGGGATAAATTAGCACAAAGATGTATAACTGGTTTATAATAAGCACTGTATAATTGTTAACTATCATACTGAGACCTTTTGAAATTGATAAGTAAATAAATGGTGCTTTGCTTTTGCCTTATTGAATTTTGAAGTTTCCTCTTGGAGAAATTGAATAATTCTCTTTATAGCTGGCATTTATATTTTTCTCTTGAGGATTTTGTGTTCTCCTTACATTTTCCTATTGGATTGCATAGAAATGTTATTTATTTGTGGTATTTGGGGCAAATACTTTCTTGCATTAGCTGTTTGATATCCATGAACTGTATTTATATGGTAATTTCTTAATATTTTATTTTTATCATGTATTCATGATATTTTCCTCAAAAATCAAAGATTTATTTATTTATGCATACAAGAGCTGGGGTACAGGCCTGAGGTGTGGGGTGTGAGAGGATTCACCAGAGACAGAGTAGGAAGCAGAACAGGGTGACTGAGTGAAATACACTGCTGAGGGGAGCAGCGGGCAAAACAGGAGAGGTCTGCTGTGCCATGTGGGTCACCTCCCTGGCCGGGGATTGACTCATGCTGCAGAGGCTGCAGATAGCTTCATAGAGCCCTTGGGCTACCACAGAGGCCTCTGTATTTTATTTTCATCATTAATTGGTTGGTTTTTCTGTATCTTCTTAAAAATGCATATTAGGAAATAAATTCTAAGTCAGATTTTATGTCCAAATTAGCCTGCCATTTCTTAGGTAATTTGAATAAGAGAAGAAATTGGATCACTCCATTTTCTTTGCCAGTTTTACAATATACTATAAATTATTTTCAGTCATAAAGGTACATCACAATATTAGTTAGTTAGCTCAAATATTTAGTTTGTCTGTTCTCTGCTATGTAGAAGATAGCCCAAATAGATTTTCACCAAGATACTAATTTTTCGGCTTTTAGTTAGCTTGTTTGCTCTTGAAAAAGGATAAACATAAACTCAATTGACTTTTGTACTATTGATTTTTCTTTTCCTTAATGTTCACGGTGTCTGTTCCCAATGAGTTGGATCAACTATTGCAACCGCTGAACCAGCTGTGGCCAGCATTGTTTAATCAAGGTTGCTTGCTTATTTTATTTATTTTCTTAATTTATAATTACAGTCTACAGATAAACAGGAATTATTTTAGGGTTGAACTTAGGTTACATATTACATTGTAATCTTGTTCATGTTGTTTTATGAAAATGAACTGATTTGATTATATTTATTAAAACATGATACTATATGATTAATTTCACAACAGAATACTTAAGACTCACTTCTAAATTGTTTAAAACAACTCATTCATACTTTAAAATCAACATACTATAGGAAAAATCACATTTTTGCATATTTGGGTTTCTTAAAAAGTGTATTTCCTGCTTTTAGTTACCAACTTTATTATATTTTGTGCTATTTTCTTTTCTGTCATTTTTCCAGTAAAGTTTTACCAAACTACTCATTTAACTAAAAATTGGTGAGTGTTTACCTTTGGAGAAATCTATTTCTTGAGATTTCATTGTTTTTTTCCTCCTTTTGATCTATTCTTTATATAACATACAAGTGTTAATGTTGTATTGATGACAGAGATTTATTTGGTGCTTCAATTTGATCAACTGAGGAATTTTAGTCTGCAACTGTATCGAAACAAAATGTAAATGTGCTTATTGACTCTTTTTTTTTACTGTCGGTATGCATTTGGAAAGTATTCAGCTATTTCTCTTAGCTAATTATTTTATAGAACCATTGTCAAGACTGATTTTTTGGGATAAATTTATTTCTATATACATTATTTTTTATTTTCTCCACTAGTTTTGGAGACTGAACTCAGTGCTTCTTGGTTTTGACCTTATCTTTTTTTTTTAAGATTATTTATTTATACAAGCACTGGGTACAGTCAGAGGCGTGGGAGGGTGAGAGAATTCACCAGAGCTAGAGTGGGAAACAGAATGGGCAGACTGACGAAATACACTGCTGAGGGGAGCAGTGGGTGCAGCAGGAGAGGTCTGCGCGCCATGTGGGACCCTCTCCCGGCGGCCAGGGATCAAACCCGTGCTGCAGAGTCTGCGGGCAGCTTCTCAGCCCAGCGCTCAACCACTGCGCCACCATGGAGGCCCCTTGACCTTATCTTTTGACTGGATTAACACAACATAGCACTGAGTCTCTATATCTTCAACCCTACAATAGAGACTTGGCGTTGACTATGAATTCTTATTCTGCTTGGCCACTTGGTCGGTTTCCCTGATTTTAGAATTTCTACTCTCCATTGCCTAATCTCATTATAGAGGATCATTAAGAAAGAGTCTAAACTTTATTTCTTGATTCTGGATAAAAATTGGAAACTGCTTCTGTTTGTTGCTGAGTTATGTGAAAGAATGAATGAACTCAATAGGATGGAATAAGAAAATTTGTCTTTTTGCTTGCAGAGGTAAAGTAAATCGTATTAATCACAAAGTTGAAAGGGGTTTTAGATAACATCTAATCTGGTGTTTCTTAGCCCTCACTGCATATTAGAATCATCTGGGGATTTTTAAAGAAATACCAATGGTTGAGCCCCACCCAAGACCAATTAAATCAGAAAATCCAGGGGTGTGACCCATGCATCAATATTTTTTAAAAGTTTCAGTTGAATATAATACACACCTAGTAATGGGAATGAATGATCTGGGAAATATGAATATTCTGGGAAATATGGCGCAGAAATTTAACAGATTTTCTGGAACTCATTACTTTTGCCAAAGGTTATTGAAACAGGAATCCTACATACATTTTCTTGAAAAGCATTTATAAAGTCAATATAACCAAATGGTACAGAATTTATGTGATACTGATAGAAGCTTAAAGATCATGGAATTGACATGTTTTGTTTCCAGTGGATGCAATTTGTAACTGATACTAAGGAATTTTAAGATAACCAAATGATGGAAAAGGAAGAATCCTCCAAATAACTATAGGATAGCTGTCGGTGCTCTTCCCGCACCCACTGGACACCATCCATTAGCTTCCGTGAATCTCTGTAGGTTGTCTTTGCCTGAAGGAACATACAGTGCCCATGGCATTGTACTGCTTTGCAGAGGGACTGGACCAGTCTGCATTCCCAACAGTGCAGAAGGGTTTCTTTTTCTGTACACCCTCACCACCACTTGTTGTTTCTGTTGAATGTCAAAACCACAATGAGATAGCACCTCACACCTGTGAGAATGTTTGTTTGTTTGTTTGTTTAATATGGGTCATTCTCACAGGTGTGAGGTACTATCTCATTGTGGTTTTGACATGAAATTTCCTAATAATAAGTGATGCTGAATAATTTTTCATATGCCTGTTGACAATATGCATGTCTTTTTTGGAGAAATACCTATTTAATTCTTCTGCCCATTATTTTGATTGGGTTGTTTGCTTTCTTTTTGTTGAGTTATATAAGCTCTTTGTATAAGATCTTGGAATTTTAACATCTCTTGTTAGCACAATGGTCCAGGAAGCACTTTTTTTTAAGATTTATTTATTTATGCATACAAAAATTGGGGTACAGGCCAAAGGTGAGAAGATTCACCAGAGACAGCGTGGGGAGCAGAACAGGCAGATGTACTGAAATACACAGGGAGCAGCAGGTGAGGCAGGAGAGGTCTGCTGCGCCGTGTGGGTCACCTCCCTGGCCAGGGATTGAACTCATGCTGCAGTGGCTGAGGATAGCTTCATAGTGCTGTCTTAAACCCTTGCGCCACCAGGGAGGCCCCAGGATACACTTATATATGTTAAATGAGAGAGAGCAAAGGGAACAAGTTAGTGAAGGGAAGAGAGGCTGAGAGCCCAATTTAGGAATAAAATAATATAGAAGTAAAGAATCTTAATCCACAAAAACTTCTCAAGCACTTGGGTTGCTCAGTGTATGTACAAAGAAGAAAGAAGAAAAAGGGATTGGGAAGTGACTGTGGTAGAGACCTCATCTTCATCTTTCACATGCTCTTTTATATTGCTGTGTTGTTATATATCCTCTTTTCCACTTGGCATGTTTTTCTCTTCAGATGGAAGGGAAATTGGTATAAGGTCAATTTTTAACGTGTTTGCTTGGACCATCAACATCACCAGGGATTTTGTTAGAAATGCAAATTTTTGGTCCCAGATAAACATACTGAATTAGAAATTCAAGGTGGACCTTAGCAGTCTGTGGTTCAACAAACATTTACATAATTCTGATCCACCATAATTTTGGGAACTACTTGATTGTGTAGCTACAAATATTGGAATGATTGACAGCTGAAAATATTGGAAACCAAGATAAGAGTTCCTTCTGTGACTTGGTGTAAGGTTAGCCAAACCTGTTGTTCTTACCCCACCCCCTCCTCCTGGAGGAAACATTGTAATTAAGTAAGCTCATTGGTGTTGATAAAGGAAGTTGGTAAGCGTGAAAAGAAGGGCTTATTTATTCCTATCATGAGTAGAACTAGGGAATCATGATGGGAACGGATTAAGAGAAATCTGTGTTGTTTTTTTTTTTTATTTTCTCTTTCCTGTAAGAAAGAAGGTATCTTCCTATTCCAAACTATCTCCTCATACCAAGTGAGATTTTTGTCAGTAAGAATGAATAATACATTATGGATATGTTAAAGAATATGTGGGGAAATGATGAGCCGTAAATGTAATGTGCATCAGCTTAATTAGCTTTCATTCTAACCTGGTTCAGATGCCCAAAGAAAATGAGAGTTTTGATTTAAGGGAAAGGTAATTCCAAAGCAAGACATATTGCGGTTGAGTAGGAGATTTGGAACTTCATCAGAGGGAAGAAGTTGAGGAGAAAGATTTAGGTAGTTACAAGACTTGGTAAGCTTGGACAGGGCACTAATGGGGAGAAGAGAGGTACTGAAAGTACATGTCAAAGCAAATAATGTGTGTTCTCACTTTTTTTGTCTGGATTCCTCATAGAAGCCATCAGCTCTCAGTCAAGAATAACTGTCATTTGGTTGTTTTTTTTTTTTTTAATCCTTACTTGCTTCCTCCTCATTCATTTTTATTTTACTGAATTCAAAAGGTGGCAGCATATGGAGGCAAGCTAGTATTTTTCTGGAGGCAAATATAGGAAAGAGACTTAAAGGGGATTCGCTTATATGAATTCTAGGTACCTAGTAAATGCTAAGTGAATATCTTGACCTTTAAAAAAATGACCACTCATTATATGAAATGTGTAGGAGACAAGCTATACTTCCATGGAGTTCCACAGACTTGTTTTGTGTGCAGAGAAAGGCTAATGAGACCCACCCCACATACTGCAGGGGATACCAAAATCAGAGAAACAAGGCTGTTCTGGAAGGTTTGTCAGTGGTGAGGAGAAGAAAAGGCAGGTAGATAAATAACCTTACCACAACCTAGAAATGAGGGACTTCAGGTAGAACAAGGGACAATATGAGGGTTTTGTTTGTTTGTTTGTTTGTTTGTTTGTTTGTTTTTTGAGAGAAAGATCACTGTTGCAGCACATGAATTTCAAAGGTCTGATCCATGGCCATGTGGATTGATTAGTCTCTTTCTGTGTCAAATTTCTTACCATCTCCCTGCCTTAGTTTCTTCTCCTTCCATAGATTATTTTTGTGTATAATTCTTGGTGAAATTGCTTTCTCAAAAGATGCTTAGCCTACAAAGGAACAGAGAGTTATTTAAAGATTGTACCTCAAGGTCACAGGACTAGTTTGTGACAACACAGAAATCCATGGCTCCATGATCTTGCCGTGATTTCATTTCTGTTATTGTTTCTGTCTATAAATAGCTCTACTGGCTCTGCAGAAATGTGTTCAATTTGTTGCTGGGAAGATCATAAAGAAATGATCAGGTCCTTGAAGCTTGAAATACTGTCTATAATTCAGTCAAGCAGAGGCAACTGAGGTGAGGTCTTCCCTTACTTTAGAATTTGCAGTAGAGGGCTGGCAAGTCAGTGCCTCAAAGTCTCATAGTGCTTCCCTTAGTTAGGATCAGCAGAGAATAAATTTGTATTGAGTCTGTACTTTTTCATTCAATATTCAGGTGGGAGCAGTGAAACAAATGCAATGTGACTGATTTCCCAAGAGATGATGCTAACGTGAACCAGAAGCTCATTGAGAAGAATTAAATGGAGATCTTCCAAATACATATTTACTCATCCACTGCTTCCCTCCCCCATTTCCTGGGCTTCTTACTCCTTTGCACTTAATCTATCAGCAGGAACCACTGCCTAAAAATCTCATTAAGAACAGTTAAATAGGAACAACTAGAGATACTGTTTAATATACCTTCAGGAAATGGGCTTTAATTGAAGAATTCCCATCTCTTGCATGTGCATTCCAAAATGTTGGGGGTTTTAATTTGCCATTGTTGACCATTACTGGGTGAGAAGGCTTTCATTGAAGAAAGTCTTGTGTTCTCAAAATTAGAGAGGGATGAGAGTATTTGAGAAGTGACATAGGTAAATAAATAAATTCATTCTGCAAGTATTTCTACCTGAGTAATACAATTTTTTTATTATAGAAAACTGCCTGGTTTAAAAATTCACTCACTCCAATTTCATGGTACCCTTAGAATTATGAGCTAATAGTTAGGTCTCTAAATTAGATACGTAAACCACAGTGTCTTTCTCCAAGTACTGGCCTGGAATATGAATGCCAATTAACCTGGCTATCCTGGAGCTCACCTATAGCCTGGATCAGAGATAAGCACCAGTTACAGCCAGGTTAGCCCTCAGGACTCTTCTCCCTGTTAGTGACCTGCCTTCTCCATGTTAACAAAAGAGCCAGCTCCTAGATACAGTCTCCAGATCTACTACAACCTCTGTTGTCTCTGTCTTTGATTTGCCAACAGTCTTGGATTCTAGGTTCCCAACTTCACTGTTTTTGCTTTTTTCTGCATTAAATGATATCTACTGCCACTCCTCGCTGTTACTGCTCCCTTGTGAATCTGAGATGATTTTCCCATAATGATGAGCCATACTAAGATGGCTGAGAATATTGGGTCTGAGTGAGCCCCTTTCTCAGTGTTAGATGAATGCTGGTAAGTGCCTTTAACAAACAATACCAGCATCTCAGTCGCTTAACACAGAGGAATTATTTTGTGTTCCTGTCATAGTGATTAGGTAGCTAACTTCCAAGTGGGATGCAGGTATCTGGGTGCTTGCTTTAGGGGAATTTCACCACCTGAGGGACCTGTACTTCCAGTTAGTGGGAGAAAGTGCAGGGTTTTGAGGAACTTTTAGGGGTCAGGCCATTCCATTAATTAGAGTTAGTCTTATGACTCCAGTCTGGCTGACATGAAACTGAAAATGTGCTCTTCCTATGCCCCTTGGAGGAGGGATGCTGTTGGGGGACCTCTAGCTCCTCTCTACCTCACCTGTCACTGATCGACATACTGACTTCCCATCAGGGCAGTTATGTTAAATGATTACAGTATGGGCTTAGGGGGCAAAGAGTGCGCAACTCGAATTCAATTATTTTCTCTTGAATGATTAATTAATCATAACCACAAATTTTATTATCTGTTTGCTTGATCCCCATGTAAATAAAGGCCAGGAAATCTGAATTACCTTACCTCTAATTATGATTTTAATGGTATTTGAGCCAGTTCAAGCAAATAATGGAAAAGACCAAAAATCTTTAACGCTGTCAGCAAAGTCAACCCCAGAGTAACTCTTGGAAATAGTTTATTTCACTTTTACAGTTAGTGTCAATTAGAGATACTCATGGGCTCCCTAATAAGGAAGTAGTTGTGGATTTATTAAGTTTTTATCTAAGGCATTTCCTGTTGTATATAGTGATGGGCAACAGTTTAGTACATTATTGGAACTGTATAAAAGTTAATTTCTCCCCCACCTCCCCTAATGACTACTTTCTGCAATGAATAGGGGGTATTCTTTGGGAATCCTTTCTTAGTGAATTTGGAGCTTATTTTTTTTAATTTTTTTAATTTTTTTTGAGATTTATTTATTCATTTATACAAGCACTGGGGTGCAGTCAGAAGCACGGGAGGGTGAGAGACTTCACCAGAGCAGAGAGCAGAACAGGCAGACTGACGAAGTCCACTGCTGAGGGGAGCAGTGGGTGGCAGGAGAGGTGGAACCGGCGCTGCAGAGGCTGCAGGCAGCTTCGCAACCCAGCGCTCAACCGCTGTGCCACTGGGGAGGCCCAGGAGCTTATGTTTCTTTAGAGCCATTCCATACTGTCCCTGGTGTTTGAAAATGTTTGCAGATATTTCTTTCTAGGTTGGAAGTCTCCACTTTCAAATTCAGTGTTATCTGCACACTTATTAAATAAACACAAGGAGGGTGCTATGAGCTAGGGATTCCACTCAGCCTCCTCCCTTCTACCTCACCCCAAGATGTACTCCTCATGAGGAGACAGAGGCTGCTGAGGTGAGACCTGTGATGCTGAGAGATCACACTTTATACCTCCTAATGACCACTTCCCAGAATTAATGACCAAATTGATGGGCCATTTCTTTCTCTGAGAAGTAGGAACCAAGAATGAGGCCAATATGAGTATTTGAGCACTGAAAATTGAGGAATGGAAACAAAGAAAGTCCATGTGAGTGACAGGATATCCACCACTTTTTGTCTAGAAAATAATTAATTTCAAATTGTGCTTTCTTTTCCCCCTAAGCCAGTACTGGATCACTTTAATATTACTTCCCTGATTCCAGAAGGCAGAGTTTCTCTCATAGAAATATCTAAATTTGATCTTTGAAATCTATGCATTAATGTTTAGGGGAATAGAGAAATTTTCCCTTGGTTGTTTTATTTAATTCTGGGCAGAATGTATTATGCCATGCTAATAAAGATGTTGCTATCTTACTCCATCAAAAGCTTGCTTGTTATCACCATGGTTCAGTTTATAGCCCTGGCTAATGCTGATATTTTTCCTGGTAAATGAGTTTCTAAGATTATTAGGACAGTGATTCTTCCCAGTACCCCAGTTTACTGCAATTTGATGACTACTTTCTACTCATGTTTGAGTATTCCTGAAAGTGATGTGGCCTCAAGTAATTGCTTTTAACTCCAGGAAAACTGGGTTGTCTTCACATAAACATTATTGAATATTTAGATGAAACCATATTTAAAATGCCTTTTAATCATATACTTTTCTGAGAAATAGTACATCTGTTTGGTTATCTTTTAGAGACAACATACTCCACACCTAATTTTAGTCTCTATTTTCAGATTTAATTAATGTCATAAAAATTATTAAATATTTGACTTTCTTCAAATGATTAAAAAAAGTCCCTTCTCCCAGAGAGGGAGAATTCATCTTTACAATCATTAAGTCATATTGTGGCAGGTAAAGGTTCTCCATATGATGACTCACTTGAATATTGTTTTATGAAATTGCTATAAATATTAGCACTGTGTAGATAAAACAAATGGAAAACTGAAGATTCACACTTTGACAGGTATATCTTTTTGAATATCAGCTGTTCAAAATAAATAACAACTCCATAATGAATTGAATGTTTGTCTCTTTCTGCAGTCACTAGGGGATATTTAGACTTACTTGTTATTAACCCCATGATCTCAGTTAATTTATAAGTTCTTGCACTTCAGCTTGTTCCTGATTAGAGGGAAGATAATTCTCCCTGTGACCAACAGGTGGGGTACTGTGAGACATAATGAAATCATACAGGTGAGAATGCATCATAAAAATGCCTACAGTCTGACTCCTTTCTCAATTTAAGGAATTAAAAGTGAAATATGGCAGTCCAAATTAAATGTAAATTTCAGATAAACAACAGTGTATCCCTGCTAAAACTTCTACCCCTCAATGAAGTTTATTGAAATCTATCATTTCCCATTGGGAAGAGAAATTTCATTTCCTTATCTGTGGCCTACAATGGGGACTGACTTTCCAGGGACCCTTAGGCAACCTTGGTCCTTCAAGAAAGCCTTGACAAACCATTATGACTGTAGCTCTTTGTAACCTGAATGAAAGTCATACTGGTAGAGAGAGAGTTGGAAAATTGGCTTGTAGATATTTTGAAATCAAAGTTCAACTAAAAGTCATCTGATTTTCTGCACTTAGAGATGAATGTAGTTCAAAGTTGGGAAGTGTCTGCTTGCTGTCATGCAAGAGAGAATGCTGTTCTGATTCCTGGCTCAATGTTCTTCCCACCCTCACCGTGCTGTGCCAAGGGAAAATCCAGACATCCACCTGTTTTTGTAAATGAGATTTTAGTTAGAACAGCAGAAATTATTTGCATACATATTGTGTATGGCTGCTTTCAATCTACAATGACGTCGTTGAGTAGCTGTAACAGGTCTGTATGGCTGGAAAAGTCTATATATTTATTATCAAAAGTCTGTGTTGATCACCAGTGAAGAAGGAAGGGCATTCTACATCTTGTGATTGTAAAGCTGTAACTGGGTTTGCTCTTCTAGTTATCACAGGCAAACCATACTAAATGTGTAATATTGCCTTTACAAAAATGACAAAGAACAAGCTGCACATATCATGAATTACTATAACTGAAATAGTCACTAAATTTCAGTAAAGGGCACCAGAATTGTAAAATGTTGAATTTTTTCCCTTTACGGTTTGCATCCCATACCAAAGGTAAACTATCATTATTAATGATTTTCATTGGGAGGACATTGTGCACAGGACATTGTGTCTGTTTGGTCATTCTAAAATAGGTACCATCGGAGTTTTACCATCAAGATGACAACATGTAAAAAGAACACTAGGCTTAACTCCTGTATTATATTGCACATTTTTAATAATGTGATAATTCCAGGAATGCCATGGGTTATACAGTATGTTTGCATACAAATATGGAAACTCATATGTTAAAATTTCCTGTACCTCTGCAAAGAGCAGACTAAAAGAGAATAAGAAGCAGCTCTAAGGAAACTGGTTCTGTCTCAGTTTTATTCCTGTCAATATGGCAAAGGTTGTCACTGAAAAGAGCAAGTTACCTTTCAGGGTAAAAGTGTTTAATCAGGTCTAGTAGGGCCATCAGGAAGTTAAGAGATAAGAGCTGGATGAGATGGCTATTAAAGTTACTTTTTATGCTGAGATTCTTTAATTAACAGCCTATGACATTTAGGAGTCCTGTTCAATCTCCTTTTTGTCATTAGAAATCCTCTGTTCATGTAACCCATGTGCATAGACATTACTAACATCTCAGTTGTGTCTATGAATACTGAATCACCACACATGTTATCCTAATGAGACTGTTTATTTTGCAAATTCATACTTTCTGCATTAAATAATGCTGGGATCCATATATTTGACTGCATTCTTTCATGAATATATTGAAAATCATACACAGCTCTATCCTTTGCCAAGTTTCCCACAAACTTGTATTTTTAAAGCTATGAATGTCTTCTTGCACAGGTCTTGCACTTGTAGAAGTATTTTAAAAGAATGATTTTTCAAAGCAACTCGCAGAATCATAACTCATTTGAAATCACACAAGATACACAGTAAGATTAAATGTCTCCAGTTATTGTCAGGTGTCTCTTGCCCCAGAGGATTCTACAGCATTTGTTCGACCTGATTTTCCCTAGATGATGGAGAATTACCTGGAGAGGAGGAACAGTGTTCAATCTTCTGTAAGAAACTTAATCTTCCCTTGGCCAGATAAATAAGGAAAATAATCTGTATTGTTGTGATCTGTTCTATGTCATATGCTTTATAGATTATTTCATTTCATCCACAGAATGAATTAAATATCAATCTTCCAATTTACAAATGATATTGATTATCAGAGAATTTGTGTGACAAAATCAAGTCATATAATGTGAAGCTAGGGAGTTGGTATTCTGGCTTAGTTCTGCTGGATTCCAAAGTCTCATTAGCTGATTTTACCACAGTGTTTCCCACTAGCAATGAGAACTCCAGTAACTCAGACTTCGGGCTGTTTTGAGTTAGCCATAGCTATTTATAGTTTATTTTAACATCAGTCCAAAATGTTTTCATTAAGCCCTTGCTGTGTTCAAGGCACTATGCCAATTGTTGTGGAAATTCAGAGATACATGGCCACCCTCAAAGACCCTCAAGGATCTTATCATCTAGTTAAAGATAAAAGACATGACGATATGAAACAATAACTGAAAATGGAAGTAACTCATGCCAAGAGCTGCCTAAGTTGAATATGTAAGATGTAGGGGTTAGAAAAGGGCAAGTCACTTCCAGCTGTGTGTGAAATCATAGGGAAAGGAATTATCAGATTCCTTTTAGGATATCAGATATCAGTTAGTAGCCTGACTGTAGTAGTAGGTATTATTGTAGTCCATTAGCCAGTTGAGAATTGCAGCAAGAATATCACATTTGACCTATAGACCTGTTTTGTTGGTCTACATAGTTTTCGTTTTTTTAAGTTTAGTAATAAATTAATACATAAATACATGTATATTAATACAGAAATATCTGGTTTTGGTTTTTCTCAGATACTTTCAGTAGAGTTAGGCCATACATGTTCACATAGCAAAGCCAGATCTCGTATTTTCTAGTTTGCTACAGCCT
Source organism: Talpa europaea (assembly GCF_964194135.1). Classification (NCBI taxonomy): domain Eukaryota; kingdom Metazoa; phylum Chordata; class Mammalia; order Eulipotyphla; family Talpidae; genus Talpa; species Talpa europaea. The sequence goes on from NC_140075.1 coordinate 42,252,187, forward strand.
CTGCCCTCCCTGGAGCTTCCCCTACCTACCTCGGCTTCTCCCATCTATGTCCTGGACTGATGGTGATTTGATTTTAAGGCCCCTCATTAAGATGAGGAAATTGAGACCCAGAGAGAGAGAAGCAAATTTTCTAATGATCCCAACTCGTTAGTAACAAGATGGACTCTAATAATCCAGTTTTCTTTTTACTAGACTGCAGTAAACATGGATATTCATGAGAACTTATTAATTCTTTGGTAAAGAATAAGGTGTTAAAACAGGTTTACAATTCATTATCTAACGGTCATAGCACCAGATAGGTTTGGTAAGTCAGCATATTTTAAACCTTAGAAGATAACACTATTCATAGATGAACCTACTATGCAACAAGTATAGCAGAACCTGGGGACAGTATTCTATAATAAATCATTAATATTTTTAATTTTATTTTTATATTCCCCATACAGTTGCAACCCCCTTATTTGGACACCAATCCCCCCTTTTTCTGCCCCCCCCCATAGTGTGTCTCTGGTTCATAGTTATTTGTTGATTTTGATTTTTTCTTTCTTATGTTCTTTTTCTTGGTGCCTTATTTAGGTTTTCTAGAATCCTGCTATGAGTGAGACCATCCGGTATTTTGCTTTTTCTTTCTGGCTTATTTCGCTGAGCATGATCTCTTCCAGCTCCATCCATGTTGCCGCAAATTGCATGTGTTTATCTTTTTTGATTGCTGAGTGGTATTCCATTGTGTATATGTACCACATCTTCTTGATCAAGTCATCTGTTTTGGGGCATTTGGGTTGTTTCCAAAGCTTAGCTATTGTAAACAGTGCTGCTATAAACATAGTGGTGCAGATGCTCTTTGGAATTAATGTTTCTGTGTCCTTTGGGTAAATACCTAGGAGTGGAATTGCTGGATCATATGGAAGCTCTATCTTTAGTAGACTGAGGAACCTCCAGACAGCTCTCCATAGTGATTGGACCAGTTTGCGCTACCACCAGCAGTGCAGGAAAGTTCCTTTTTCTCCACATCATCGCCAACATTTGTTGTTGCTAGTTTTTTTTAATATGTGCCATTCTCACTGGTGTGAGATGGTATCTCATTGTAGTTTTGATCTGCATTTCCCTGATTGCAAGTGATGTTGAACATTTTTTCATATGCCTGTTGGCCATTTGTATTTCCTCTTTGGAGAAGTTTCTTTTTAGCTCTTCTGCCCATTTTTTGACTGGATTATTTTCTTTGTTTTTGTTGAGTCTCGTCAGCTCTTTGTAGATTTTTGTGATCAGTCCTTTATCATTAGTGTTGTGTACAAAAGTTTTCTCCCAGTCGGTGGGATTTTGCTTTATTTTGGTAATTGTCTCTTTTGCTGTGCAGAAGCTCTTTAATTTGATGTAGTCCCATCTGTAAAACATTAATATTTTACCATGAAATGTATGAATGTTCACCCAAAGTGGGGAGAAATAAAGATTATGAGTAACCATCTGTCAATTCAGGTCAGGATTTGCTCCTTTGTCAGTTCAGATAAAGTCAGGTTTTGCAATAAATTTTTTCTAATCCAAAACTTTTAGGATGTCAGATATAGGTTTGCAGTTATAGCTGTCTTAATACTCATTTTGATAGTCTCAGTTGTCTTAGAATATGGAAATAATAAGATTTTTCCCTTAGCAAAGACTGAGTATATAAACAGTGCCTGAAACATAGTAAGATCTCTATAAGTAATGGTTATTGTTATTATTTTCTATTATTGATATTTTTTGTTTAAAATGTTTATTTTATATTTCAGATTCTCCTTCTGTGTCTCTGCATCAGTATACAAAGGCACTCTGTACAGTCTGTTCTGAATGGCTTACCCTGACCTACGGGATAGAAAGCAATGACCCATTAGCCAAATACAACCTGATGCTTTTTGTAAGGCCCATTACCTAAGAATAACTTTTACATTTTAAAGTGGATGCAAACACAAATCAGGAATATAATATTTTGTACCATGTGAAACTTGTATAAAATTCATATTTCAGTGCCCATACATTAAGTTTAATGGAAACACAACCATACTCATTTATTTTGATATTTTATATAGACATTATATGGTAGATGTGAGTAGTTGGAGCATATACCATATGTCTTGCAAAGCCTAAAATATTTATAATATTGCCCATTACAGGAAACATTTGCTGGCCCCTGACTTGACATATTTCTGGTCACATACTCTCTGTTGCTCTGTTTCTCTGACTCCTGTTTTAATTGTCCCTATCTGCCCATGTCTTCTCTTGCCAAACAGACCCATTTCACTCTATCTGTTTTCCTAAGGTGACCTTGGATTTGCTTCTATTATGACTTAGGGTAGCCTTCCCTTTTATAGAATTGAATACTTTCTCCCCTTATCACAACTATCACTAGCTTTATATTGCTCTGTTTACCCAATTCTAGGAGCAGAAGCCAGGGTTCTGATCTGTGGCTCCTTTATGATTGATTGGTGAAAGTAGAGGGTAACAAATGGGTGTATTTTCTTTTGGGTAATACAGTCTAAAATTTCTTCTATTTTTTAAGCATTTCTGAACTGCCAATTCCCACCCCAAACAAACTTTTTAGATCTCTCTTTGAAATCTGTGCTGTCCAGGGGCCTCCCTGGTGGCACAAGGGGTTAAGACGCAGCACTATGAAGCTATCCGCAGCCTCTGCAGCACATGTTCAATCACCGGCCAGGGAAGTGACCCACATGGTGCAGCAGACCTCTCCTGTCTTGCCCACTCCTCCCCTGCTCCCCTCAGCAGTGTATTTCAGTCAGTCTGCCTGTTCTGTTTCCTACTCTGTCTCTGGTGAATCGTCTCAACCCCCGCACCTCTGGCCTGTACCCCAATTCTTGTTTGCATAAATAAATAAATCTTTTATGCATACAAGAACTGGAGTATAGGCCAGAGGTACAGGGGTTGTGGGGCGAGAGGATTCACCAGAGACAGAGTAGGGAACAGAACAGGCAGATTGACTGAAATATACTGCTGAGAGGAACAGCCAGAGAGACAGGAAAGGTCTGCTGCACCATGTGGGTTGCTCTTTGGCCAGCCAGGGATTGAACTCATTCTGCAGAGGCTGCAGACAGCTTCACAATGTTGTGCTTAACCTCTTGTGCCACCAGGGAGGCCCCATAAATAAATAAATCTTAAAAAAAAAAACCAAAACTGTGCTTCTTACATTGTAGGTATTTTGCCCCTACTTTTATCTGTAGATAAAATTGACAATGGCATGTCTAGAGTAAACTGAATTTTATATCAGAGTGCCTAGAAAATGCCTTGGTTACTGTTAAGGCTGTCCTTTCTGCCCATTTCATACTTAAATGGAGCCAGTAGGGCATGAGAAAGGGAAAATTGAGTTCTTTATCCAAACAGCTTGGGAGTTTGCCATGTCACTATTACATAGGTCTTGATTTGCTTAGAGAGTACAAGGCCTTTTTGCCCTCCTTTCTTTCAAACCACTACATTTTCTTTCTTTCATACTGAAGTGATTTTTAATGGAGAGTTCAACTTGGGGTAGGCAGAGGTGAATTGAGAAAAGAATTTGAATTATCAAGGAACTCTTAAGAAGAGAGCTTTGTCCTCATTCTCATTGGGTAATGTGCATTTTCTAGTATTTCAGGATGATTTGTGTAAGAGAACATTTTATTACTTGTAGGTGTAATTATATAAATGAATAATTTACTAACCAAACCTTTACAGCTTGCCAACAATTTAAACTGCAGTAGATCCACAGCCTCTTCACAGCTCGTTAAGAATTGAACACCTTGAAGGACTCTTATTGGTGATATGGATCTTTAGTATCATCAGAAGTGTGTAGCTAGAGACCTGTGCTCAGACCTTTACTGAACCTTAATTTCCTCACCTATAAATGTCTTATTATTTACAGAGTAATGGAAGAATTAAGGAAGAAAGTTCACATAAGTTGTCTGTCCAGTTTCTCAGACCTAGTGGGCTTTCTATAAATGATGGTTGATAATATTTTTAGAAATATTGAATAGCCTTGTTCTGCAGTTCATTATTTTATATAACTCATGGTTATTTTAGATCAACTTAAATAAGCATCTGTTTGTATTTCATTCAGCTTCATGTGTGCCCATGTTTACAAACCTTCTCTCTGTATATTTGTTATCTCTAGATATAAAAGTGCCAGAGAATAATGTTCAAATATTGGATGCAGAAACATGTACATTATATTTTTCACATGAAAACTGAAGAGAAGTTTGGAGCCCCTCTAGTTAATTGTCTTCTTTTTACAGTAGGTGAGGATGCTGTGTGATTCCCTCAAAGTCACACATGTAGTGACACAGTCCACTCATAACAAGGTCTATTAGAGTTCTAGACAGCCTCTTTCCACTTTCTACTCAGCTTCATTCATTTAATTTAATTTCCTTTTAAACGCTTCATCTCCTTTCATTTGTAAATGTAGAAAATGTTAGAGAAGTTATTTTTTAGATTCTTATAATTCCCTGGAAATCATCACATTTAATGGGTAGTTCAAACAGAGGTAATTCAGTTCTCTAACAGGTGTCAAGGAGGCTGCAGGTAATGGAGGGAAATCTTTTACTTCACAATTAATTCAATTCAATGAAAGGAAGCTAAGAATTGGAATTATGGTTATTACCACCCCACCACCACCAAAATAAAGCCGTGCAAATGTACACACATCTTTAACTTCACTATGATGTTCTATTTTACGTCACATTCTTGTGTGAATATTTTTTGTTGTGGAGTAGAAATGAAGGGAAAGAGACTGATGTAACTGAGGAAATATATCTGCATTCTTTCCATGAAAGATTTTTTTTAGAGTGATGGTAAATGATTATAAAAACTCATTTTGTATAATGGTCTTTATAAACTAGTTGGATACATATTTCTTATCTGTGGAAAGAGTATTTCAACACAGTATTTATGCATAACAAAGCAACCTCTAAGAGACAAGTGATTTATCAATATCACATGGTTAGTCAGTGGTTCTACTAGGTCTCAGGTTTCAGTATTTGGGCAACAAATTCAGAGACCTTCTGGAAAGAACATGACTCTTTCTCCCCTATATTCACAGATCTCACACAGTTTGGAGGGAGAGGGGAGAAAAGTAGAGTAAGGATGGCCTAGAATGAGCCGGCAATATCTCACTGAATACATTGCCTGGAAAATACTAAATATGCATTCTTAATGCATATCATTAAGTATTTTCTTTCTTACAGTGCATTTTTAATACATTTTCTTATTTGCAAGTTATATTTCTTCAGCAAGACTTAATCTTAAAACATACTATTCAGTAATTGGTGTGAATAGTTGCTGGTTTATTGGTCCCATAATATCTAATTAAATTTAGTAACAATAATTACAAACCAACTTGCTAAATAAGAAATTGCTTCCTAAACAAATAAGCCTGTGTAATTTTCTTTCCCCAGCACCTTTTTTTTTGTTTCTGTACTCTTTCAGTTCTATTATTCTATTATTTTCAGTCAGTTGGGTCTGAATGCCCTGTGAGAGAATGCATGCGGACTGATTCTTTCAAAGACCCCTCTTTGCAATCACATCTTATGAGTTCATGGATTGTCTTTAAGAAGCAGAAGAACAAATGTGGAGGAATACCTATCCTCCTTTCTTCTTAAGTTATACTTAATCTGTTAATTAATTAATTAATTATTTTTTCTTACAATGTTGCTTTTCTCAGGTGTAGTCCCCATAGAATTTCCACCACTAATTCACCCGTGCACCATCACCATAGTCCCTTGTACTCTTCCTGCTTGCCCTTGTTTTGATACCTTCCCTGCCCTCCCCTGCAGAATGTCTCTGATTTATAATTGTCTGTTTATTTTTTGTTTTTTGTGTTTTTGCTATTGTTACTATTTTTTTCCTTGATCCCCTATATTCCTCCTATAAGTGCAACCATCCAGTATTTTTCTTTTTCCTTCTGACTTATTTTCCTGAGCTTCATCCCTTCAAGCTCCATCCATGTTGCTGCAAACGGCATGAGTTCATCTTTTTGATTGCTGAATAATATTCCATTGTGTATATATACCACATCTTCTTGATCCAGTCATCTATTTTGGGGCATTTAGGTTGATTCCTAGTCTTACCTATTATAAATAGTACTGCAATAAACATAGGGATGCATGTTTTCTTTTGAATTAATATTTTATTTGGGTAGATCCCTAAGAGTGGAATTGCTGGGTCATATGGTAGCTCCATTTTTAGTAGACTGAGGAACTTCCATATAGCTTTCCATAGTGGTTGGACCGTAAGCTATTAATTTTTGGCTTCACAAATTCTCAGCCTCATGTTGGGATTATTTCCATCTTTTTTTTTCTGAATCATTATAATGACCAACCCTGTCTCTTGATAACTTATAAGCTGGACATTTGCTTTATCTGCTTTAAGTATAGCTTTTCCTTCCTTTTTTTTTTTTGAGTTTCAGCTACTTGTAGGATTGTTTCTCAACCATTTACTTTGAGTTTATGTTTATCTTTGGAGCTCAGGTGGGTCTCCAGGAAACAGTAGGAAATTGAGTTTTGTTTTCTGATCCAACCAGCCGCTCTGTGTGTTTCAGCCCACTTAGATTTATTGATAGATAGGGGTTTGCTATCGCTGTTTTGTCTTTAGTTTTCTGGTTCTTTCTATTTCCTTGTTCAGGTTTTTTTTTTTTTTGGTGGACTTTCTTATGCTTGATTTAAACAGGTGGGCTCCTATCAATATATTTTGTAGGGGAGATACTGTTTTCAAACTCTTTCAGTTTCTGTTTATCTGGGAAGACCTTTATTTCTCCCTTATATCTAAGGGAAAGTATTGCAGGGTATAGTATAGGAACATTTTGTGTCTAAGATGTAGACACAAAACAATAATATTTATAATAACCACAAACTAGATACCACTAATATCCACCAATAGTAAAATTCAGTAGCATAAATTATAGTACAGCTATTCAGAGAAATATTTTAAGGCAGTAGTTCCTAGGAGGGACCAAGTTGCCTAAGGACAACTTAGAAACGTTTGGGATCTTTTTAATTGTTTTAATTGGAGTGGGGAGATACTCCTGGCATCTAGTGGATATAGACCAAGAATACTGCTAAATATCCTGCAATAGACAGAACACACCCTGTAACAAAAATTGTTTGGCCCAAAATATTAATACTGCCTATGTTGAGAAAGTTTGTACTATGATATGACAAATAAATGAGGAGCAGTTACACAAGCAACTTGGAGACTCTTACAAAAGGAATTTTGAGGGGAAAGAGCCAACCTCAAAATAATGCATGACTATATGACTCCATTTATATAAATTGAAAAAAAAATATGAGACTTAGAGATATCAGTTCATGTAGGTTTTTTTTTTTTTTAAGGTAGTTTTAAAACGGAGAACAAGGAAGTGATTACATTCAAGTCAGGACTATAAGTTCCTTTGAGGGAGTGAGAAGAGAGAGAGAGAATCTAAATGGGGCCCAAGTTGAGTTTCGGAGGTGTTGGGCATATTCTATTTCCTGACCTGTATGGCAGTTCCATGGGTTTTCACTGTATGATAAATTTTGAACTTTATTTTACACAGTCCATTTTTCTGTTTACATAATTAAAATGCTTAAAAGCAAAAAGAAAAAAACAAATAATTATTAAGCTTTTGTTGGAAAGCTCTGAAGACTTCATTGCCTCTCCTTTTTTTAGCATCCCACAAAAGGGGATGACATTAGGAGAATTCCATTGAGGAAAATGCATAGATAGTGGGGGTACATCCCGAAAGCTCTTTTTAAAAAGCTCTTTTTTTTTTCTGAGATGCCCAGAAATGATGTTTCCTGTTTATTTGAGTGTCACTTGGCATAATAAAAATTTTATTAGCAAAATGATAAATCAAGTCTGCTCTGCCAGTCAAAATAATATGTTAGTCAATGGGTCTGGAGATTAGTTGTTTTCTAATCTCCCCTAACAGAGAGAAAGACAAATCCCCTCTCAGTTGTTTTGTTTGTTTTATAATCTCCTAAAATAAAAGCCCCAAAGAGGGAAAGTGGGCCAGTGGAAAAAAAGGAATCATAAATCTGTTGGAAGCAGCAGTTTGCTGCCATGGAAATTGTCTTATTTGTTGTAAGTTTGAAACATTACCACTGACTTCACTGCTACCGTAGGTGCTGCTAATTTTCTACCTCATTTCTTGTAGGTTGCTGGAAACATGTTTTCCTTTTCTCCTAGCAACATAAATTGAACTTATCTGATTCAGACAAGTGTCAGTTACCTCCTCTGATTTATTCTTCTTGTTCCCATTTTAAGCACTATTTTTATAAATTCTTCCCAAGACAGTGGAACAGGTTTAAGGTCTGTTTTTCTCTGTGTTAATTGTAAAGTTAATTCTAACTTCTGAAGGTGTATCATTTGTCTTAGCATGTGCTGTGATTGGCGAAGGAACAATAGATCAATTAAATTTTTATGGAATGAAAGAATCTTAAATTTTAAACATCCCATGGACATCTATTACATCAGATGTGACAGGGAGATTTATATCCTCTATGTCAACACTACTGGTGTTCGGTGTAGCTCAGTATCTCATGCACTGCATTTGTGCGAAGCTCTATTTATGAGAAAACTGTCTTACTAGATTGAAATATGCAACCTTGCATTTTCCATTCATCTTCATGTCCTTAGTTCTAGCTTTATAAAAATATATCTGATCATTATAATTTCTATTTTTCTCCATGATGACCATAGGCTAATTCATGTAGAGAGATTGCTGAATCCCTAAAATCCATAGCTGTGCAGGTTACAGACTTAATGTGATGACTGTTACTACCTCTGGTGAATTTCCTGTGCCACATCTACTTCTGCTACACTGAGCGACACCTACAGAGCAGACTTACAGGAGAATTATTTTCTTTTTTTAAAAGATTTATTTATTAATTTATGCAAGCAATGGGTACAGTCAGAAGCGCAGGAGGGTGAGAGAATTCACCTGAGCCAGAGCGGGGCGCAGAGCAGGCAGAGTGATGAAATACACTGCTGAGGGGAGCAGCGGATGCTGCAGGAGAGGTCTGTCGCACCATGTCGGACCCTTGCTGGTGGCCAGGGATCGAACCAGCACTGCAGAGGTTGCGGGCAGCTTCGCAGCCCAGCGCTCAACCGCTGTGCCACCAGGGGAGGCCCAGGAGAATTATTTTAGATAGCCTCAGCACCTATGAAGCCTAAAAAAAGAAAAATTACTTTTTGTTTTATATTCTTCAAGTTCTGCTGACTAAAGCATTTGTCTCTACCAGAGACTTCCCTGACTGGAGAATTTTTTTTTTTTAAGATTTATTTATTTATTTATTTATCTATCTATCTATTTATTTATTTATACAAGCACTGGGTACAGTCAGAAGCGCGGGAGGGTGAGAGAATTCACCAGAGCCAGAGTGGGGAGCAGAGCAGGCAGAAGGACTGAAGTACACTGCTGAGGGGAGTAGCAGGTGGCAGGAGAGGTCTGTGCGCCATGCGGGACCCTCGTCTGGTGGCCGGGGAGCAGCCGGGGATCAAACCTGCGCTGCAGAGGCTGCGGGCAGCTTCGCAACCCAGTGCTCAACAGCTGCGCCAATCGGGAGGCCCTGACTGGAGAAATTATCAGATACTTTCCAATAATTATTCATCTGGTTAACTTGGATATTGAGAGGAAAGGAGTTTAGAGACAACTTCCAATACTTGTTTAGAGCAAAACTGGGCAAATAAACATCAAACAGAAAATGTAATTTCATTTACCTAAAACTAAATAAAATACTTAAGGACACATTTATTTGTTTAAAATGCACCATTAAAATGTGTACAAATAATGCCCATGATGCTTAGAATCCAGTATATTATATACATTTCTTGATTTTAAAATGGACTACTATCAACTGAATTATCCATTTTGTATTTAAACATGTTAAGCATAGATGTAGAAGCATCAATAAGCTTCCTTTTCCTTCTTTTTTTTCAATTCGTTCATTCCCTGATGACCTCTGCTTTCACATCCCTAATTCTTAGGCTCCATGCTCAGGTATCTCTCCCCCAGCCTGTCTGTATCCCTGATCTTCAGTTTGAGGTGAGTCTTGTACTCTTAGGGAAAGTGGGGCAGAGTGAAGATGTTCCTGGAGCACACTGGTGGGCTCTTGAGTGTCACTCAAGAATGCAATGAGAACTTGAAATATTGAGTGATGGTGGGAGCATTCCTTATTGAACACAAAAGACTAAGAGACAGAACTCCAGGGAGGTTCCTCATCTGGGGCCCAGATGGGGATTTTAAGGACAAGGGTCTCAATTTCTCTGTCTTGTCTCTACCTTATTCTTTACCTTGTTTTCCTCGATATTTTTCTCTTTCCTTTGGTTGTCAAATCTGTTGGTCATACTGTCCAATAAATTCCCATTTTCTGTGTTTGTACCCTCATATACCTGAAATATACTGAAAAATTATCTCAAAATATATAGTGAGCCCTCCAGCATCCCCACTGTGGGTTATGGTAAGGGCACTTGTAAACTGTTTGCGCAAGAATAAGGGAAGGGGCTTGCTTGGGAGACCTGCAACTCCCTAGCTTTTGTTCTCAGCAGGTTGTTCTGCTCTGGTCTGCACACTGCTGTCAAGTACAATTATGCTTGTGGCCAGATAGGGGCTTTATCATGTGTTCCAGTTACAATTGGTGGTTTTCCACCCCTATCACAAGACATGCTGTTCTGACCGTGAAGGGGGGTTAGTAGTTTTAGATAGCTTTGATCAAAATGTGATTTTGGCTGACGTTCCAAACATAAACTCTTCTATATGGTTAGGATTGTGATGATTCATATGAATTTTAACTTTTTTCTCTTAGATGCTATTGTTGTTGTGTATTGTCATTTATAGTGGCATTGTTTAAATCAAAGCACAGCTATAAACAGTTTAAACTATTCCTGGTCTGTGTTCTTAATCAGTCTGTGCTGCTTTCTTTCTCCAAAATATTCTTTTAAGGTTAATTGGACATAGGAGTTAGGATTGTAGGTCAAAAATAAAATGAATTCCCTTTCTCTTTTATTCTTTCAATTCTAAACATATGGAATGTAGAGACGATACCATGTCCATGTATTGTTTGACTCATCCCTCATATTGTAAATAATAAGTGAGAATGTGAATATTTTTTGCTTTTTTTCATGGTTAATTGACTCTTCCTTCTTCCAAGGCTGGGGGGAGGAAAATAGGGGACTAGTTCGTACCGGTGAAACAGAAGAGAACTAGGGATTGGCTGTACCTAGTTTGGAAACCAGATGACAAAGGAGTGAGATACTGTAGACAAACCAGAAAAGCATGATGCTGGACTTGGCAATTTTGTGGCGCTGTCATAGGCTACAGCTCCATGCCCTCATTCAGAGCAGCCTCCTCCCATGCTTCTCCCGTGCTTCCTTGTAATGTTTCCTTTCTCGCAGCCTTCCTGAATCTGTGAAAGTGGCATTCTGGCAGTCTCTGGGACTTCAGAAAATGTTCCAAGAGAGCAAGGAAATTGCCACAGAGCTCTGACTGGTAATAATGGGAGAGGACTTTGGCCCCCACACAAAAGCCTTGGGCTCACATGTGTTTTCCTTTGTGATGTACAGGAGAACTTTGACATTGGTTCAAATTCTTTCTCTGAGGATATGGATCACCTGCAAATGTCAAGTGATAATTTTTTGCTGGCTAAAAGGAATCAGATTACTAAAAATGAAATCACTTCAGGATTCAGGGAGAGAATACACTCTGGATTGGCCTCCTTTAGAAGACCATGCTGAAGGATTTTTTTCAGATACTATTTTAAAAAAAGATTTCTCAGTTAAAACTCCGATATTTCTGTGGAAAAATAAGTGTTGGCAAAATAAGGCTTAAGGGTGAAGGAGCAGGAAACTATCCACACAACAATAAGTATCATTTTTTAAAATAAGAAGAGCAAATGATATTACAATACTGTGTGATCAACACACCTCCAAATGCTTTTTATATTTGCATATAATTCTTACAACAATCTTACAAGATACTAACCTAAGTTTATCTGATATAGGTCTAAATAAACTAATTGACCAAACACTTTCTGAAAGCATCAGTGTCAGGATTCGAACTCACAATCTATGGCTCGAGTTAATGCTCTTAATCAATTATATGAAGCTATCAAGAAATTTATCCTACATGCCGCCGAACATTAATATTAATGTCTTTTTTTATTTATTTGTTTGTTTGTTTATACATGCACTGGGTACAGTCAGAAGCACGGGAGGGTGAGAGAATTCACCAGAGCCAGAGCGGGGAGCAGAGCAGGCAGAAGGACCGAAGCACACTGCTGAGGGGAGCAGCGGGCGGCAGGAGAGGTCTGCACGCCATGCGGGACCCTCCTCTGGTGGCCGGGGAGCAGCCGGGGATCGAACCGGCGCCGCAGAGGCCGCGGGCAGCTTCGCAACCCAGCGCTCAACTGCTGCGCCACCGGGGAGGCCCAATATATTAATGTCTTTTAAAACTCAGAGGTATGGGAGTTCACTTTCCATCCAGATGTTTGTGTAGTTTAGACATAGTGGGTAACAGCATTTGATAGCTCCTTGTGGAGAGGCTGTGGGCCTATTAGCTCCCCTGGCTGGGTTAAACTACTTGAGATTTAAGCAGGTGCATGAGCTCTAGGAAACATCCAGGTGATTCTGTCCCTCCATTATGGAGAGTGTGAGATGGTACTGGCACATGTCAAGAGTGCACCTGGTGATTCAACCTAGAAATGTTAAGGACCCTAGAAATTACAAGCCTATGTGCGAAGGGATGATAATGCCATTGGCTTGGCTTCTGTAAGCTCTGAAGGTCATCAGAGGATGCCCAGGAATCACACACCTTGCACAAAGACCAGCAGGGGTTTGCCCGAGCAGCCTCCCAGGACCCTCCTTATTGAATCTCTGACTTTCTCTGGTTCACTCTGAACTGCTTTGTGGTGCTCATTTAATTCTGCCCCCAGTCATCTATTCCCCTTACCAGCTTACTTAGGATTTTGTCCTTAGATGGCATCTATTCTTTTATAAACAGTCCTCCTTCAAGTTATATTTATGCTATTATTATTCATCCCTAAGGCAATGTTTAGAGAATGGTAAAACATTAGGTAAAATACTTCTTAAAAATATGACCATCTTATTTTTCTGACCATACAATCAAAAGCTGTTTTCAAACAAATAGTTTAGTTAATCAAATATGTTCATAACCTATTTGTTTCTTATTTGTACAGCAAAAGAATTGAATTATTATTTTACTTTCCCTAGGATCCTTTAGTTATATGTGCACTTATGTAGACATGACTACATAGTTAAACTAGTTGTGTTTGCTTTGAATTAGTATTACTCATTCAATTTTCCTTTGTTTTATGAAAGATGTGATTTGATAATTAGCTATTAAATAAAAATTACAGGTTGTAACCTTAGTCAAGCTGGATGTTACTGATGCTCTAATGAAATGAACAGTTTAATGAGAACATCTTTTATTCTTATGAGTTTTTAAGTTCTTGTTCATACTAGTAGATAGTTACAGAGTGCTATAGACAGTAATACTATAGTCTGACTTACTATGCTCTGAAAGTCTTTGGAAAGTCATATTCAGATTTTCCTGGCTATAATTTAAGTACACTCTGGATTCAATATGACTGCCTCTTGCTGCTGTTGAGTGTATGCACATTTTAATAGTACCTTTGCAATTCTGATGAAGAGACACAGCCACATTCACTTTCATAAATACATTGTCCAGGAGTAATTCAATTACTTTTGAAAATATACTGTATGATACATGGTTTGCCCTTAAATGCTATTTTCTCAGTTCAAGATCCCATGGGAAAAATCAGTAAGTAAATAAATTTAAACTCTGTATAACTGTTGTGGATGTTATGAGAATGCACCTCTTGGATCTTTGACTGTGAAGAGCATAATTGACCTAAAGGCCCAGGTGTTATGCTCCGAAATCCATCACTGCATTCCTGCTGAGGCCATATTTCTATTGGGATAGAACATCCAAAGACTGTGCAGGGTAGAGATGTAGGACAGACCTGTTGTTGGATGACATGTGACTCCTTTGACAGGTGACTTTGACTTGAGGAGTCCCCAAGACTGCCAAAATCTCTCAGAACTTGACTGCTCTCTAAGACATCCACCCTAATCCTTCTGTCTCTCCTATATCCAGGCTGAGGGTCTGGGATCATAGCTACAACTCTGACAGTCTCTCCTTGATGCTATCTGATTTTCCCAAAGTTTGCTCCTATAACATCTCTTTGCAGTAATCAATCCTATTTTGATAGCTGCTGCTTAAGGGAGCCAGTCTAACACCCCCATCTTTCAAGCTGGAATAGGACTAATGGCTGTTTTAAGGTCAAAGAGACTCATGAATTTGTGCATTCTTTATAATGTTTTGAGGTTAACTATGTAATTATGTCTTTAAACAAACTAGATTCATAGGGTGATATTTTAAAATAACTTTATTTTTGTCTCCTACTATCCCTTCATACTTGCATTTGGGATGGTTCTTCCCACCACTTAGATGAAAACTTGGGCAGATATCTTTGACTTGTATTTTATTCTCAGGCAACAAAAAATTCCTTGAATGGTTTAATTTACCAAATAGTCCCAGATGATCAATTGAAGTGTCTACTTCCATCTAATAATCAAGAGTGCTATTCTACACCTCCTACCCCTTTCAGTTTAGGCCTATGAACTTTTGATGTTTGGACAAGTGTTTAAAGCTGAGATTTTTGGATGTCTTTGGTCATTGGGATCACCCATAATTGCAGAAGGTCTCTATTTTTTATTTCTAAGATATTATCAAATGCAAGAATTCTGCTATTTGCTCAGATTCTTCTTCATCTCTAAGGGAACTATTCAGATGGCTCTAGTATCTTTCTGATGAGATCTCTAAACACAATTCTGATAAATCCCTTGAGCTACACCTAAGACAATCCCACTCTGAGTCTTTAACAGTTGTGGCCACTCTTGCTCCATAGGAAACACACGTCCTTTGTCCAACAAATTCTGAGCATTCAGGCTCCCTCACATAGAGTTATCACTGAAGAGCACTATTTACTTCAATAGATAGAATGCCACGGTCTCTTTTGCTTTTGATTTCTCAGGCACTGTTTCTCCATAACTCCAGGGGACACAAAGCAAACTCTGTATTAATTCCATTGAAAACCTTTCCAAAGACTTGAGTTGTGAAAAAAATTATTCTCTAATCTCCATAGGTTAAGATATAGTAGGGTGGGCAGAACCCTTAGTATACAATATTATTTCCAAGATTGCTATGAACTATAAATCTCACTTGCCCTCTGTAACTTTTCTTACGAACTAGAGGTACATTTCTAGAGGTCATTACATTAGCATTAAGCAACCTCCCATGCTTTTGTGCTACCACTTGGAATGTGGGAATTGGTATTTATTCAACAGATTGATTGCAATTCCAAATGTGGTGCAAGTGTAAGCAGCCTCTTCCACTGGGAGTTAGTACAATGCCGGATATCAGATTACATCCCAGAATCACAATTTGCATTTTAACCTAGTCCCCTGATTTGTATTCACAGTATCTTTTGAGAAGTACTTGTCTAGAGCACTCAACTGAAACAAAGCTTAAAAGTGTTCTATTTTAACATTTTATTACAATCACATTATTTATTCAACAAATATTTGTTCACTACTATTAGATACAAGACATTTTCAAAATACTTCTTTAAGGTTTTGGAAGGGAGCTTGAACAAGCTAATGCATAAACAAAATGAAAAGAATGAAATTAAAAAGCTTAGAGAATAATAGAGTTCTGTAGGATTTTAGAGGAGGAAAGATTGCTTTTTGATTGGGAGATTCAGAAAGGAAATGATTTGAATTGAGCCTTGAAATGTACATAGCTCTTGGCCATGTGGAGTTGAGGAATTGGTCTTTTTATGTGGAAAGACTGGAGTAACTAACAGCACACGAGTGCAAGTAGCTATATTTGAAGTGGATTCTGGGGAAACATTAAAAATGGTATCATCTGAGGACCTTGAATGCTAAATCAAAGATTATATTTCATTCAGAAATGAAGTAAAAGTTTTACTCTGGTGGGATGTAGAATGGTTCTCCTTTGCTCACACTCTTCTTCAGCGATACCTACTAGTTAGAGAAATGACTTGAGATTTAATCCATTTTTTTTAATATTTTATTTTATATAATTCTTACATCGTTTTTCACTTTGCACAATGTATGCATTTTCATTTTGGTTGTATTCCCCATGCACTTGCACCCCCCCCCCCTTATTTTGACCCTAATCCTTCTTTTCCCCGTTTCTGAAGTTAAAATCTGGCTGGAGCTGAAAGTAGGAATCTGGAGATGCAGGTGGGATTGGCCTAGGCCAGTGATCTCAGCGATGCTCACCTCGTCTTTTGATGTTGTTCAATATTCTATTTGGAAAAGAAATCCATTATATACAAAGAACCATGGCTTCAAATATTCCCAGGGAAATTTTAAGGTTGGGGTAGGGGGAGGGAGAGTGAAGGGGAAGAAGCCAGATACAGTATTTGGGAGTCTTCTTTGGAGAAGTGTGACATTTCGGCTTCTTTTCACAAGAAAACTTCTCTAGTTGTGTACATTTACAATCTCCAGTTCTTCAGCTTTCATTCTCTCCTCAACATCCATTCTGATGTAACCTTCACTCAGTTGCCAGAGTAGTCTTTACACACAATTTGATTATAACAATTCTCTGCCTTAAGCTTTTAAGTACAATGAGAATAAACAACAGTTCCTTATCATTGCCTATAATTTATTCTCCGGCTCCTGCTTCTCTCTCCAATCTTATTCTCTTCTACCTCTCATTTATATGCTCTCAGCTGACCAGAGGCAGAATAAAACACATCAGAGAAGACTAGGATGAAAGACAAACAAAAAACCTGTTTATTTTCATAAGTTCATGTGTAAATGTAGATATATATTTTACTATCCAGAAAATTTATGAAAAATTGATAAGGTTTTTAGAGGGGGATCTTAAACCTGAGAGGGGGACATTTTTATCAGCAATGTTTACTATGTAATTTTTGGGTCTAGTTCTCTACTTGTGTAGGAAAAGCACACGCCTGTGTTTCCCTTTAGGTCTTAAACTACCACCAGGGTTCACATATGCTCACCAAGCATGTGTGTGGCTGCTCTACAATTAAACTCAATTCTGACACTATCTCTCTGCAGCTAGCATGAGATCCCACACATTAAGAGGAAGGAGGCGGAATCTGTCCTATGTGACTGATGCTGATGGTTTGGCAGTTTCTCAGGGTTCAAAACTGAGAGAAAAAACCTGTTTTTCCACAGTGTTTGTTTCATTTCCATCACAGATCTGGGCTCCATCCATTATTAAATTTGGTGAGTTGCTCACATCTAAATACAGACACACACTCATAACATATTCACACAGTTATTCACATGCACGGAGACACACACATGTAGTTATACATGCATGCACACACACAGAACCATGTGCACCAGGGTGAATGAGCACAGCCAACCTTCATCACCTGAATATTCAGACTTTATAGCTGAAATTTGACCTTCTTAGCTTCAAAGCCCACTCTATTTCCTGAACACAAGCTGAAATTTCTTCCACAAGCTAAAAGTTCTTCCACAAAAAGCCATACCTGGTGGTGCATAGAGAACATTTTACAATTTTAAAGCATATTCAAATGAATCATCTCATTTGGAAATACAATAACATTATTTTCCTTTTATAGACTAAAATGCAAAACAAAGGTCAGGGACATTATGGACACACTCACAGACACAGCACTTTGACATGACAAACCTCTCTTCTTGTCATATCCGCCTTAATTTTTGGTACCTTATTTAAAAAAATATAAGTTATTCTGCATAAAAATTATTCAGACATAAAATATGTGAGAAGAAAACTGTAATGAATATCCATGCACCCACCATCCAGTTTAAGAATTAAAGTATTGCATACAGAATTGAAACTTATTTGTGTCTCTGTCTAGCTTCATTTCTCTCCATGTTAAGTAACCATTATTCTGTAGCTGACCTTTATCATTTTAGTACATTTCTTTAAATTTTTATTATACATGTATGTATGTATATATATATATTTTTTTTCTAATCAATGTCTAGGACATCTTACTACAAATTTCATGTCTTTTCTATGTCTCAGTTTCCTCATTTATAAAATGGAAATTATAATAATCCCTACTTTATTTGGTTATTAAGAACATAAGTCATTGAATATGTGTAAAAATAAT
Source organism: Talpa europaea (assembly GCF_964194135.1). NCBI lineage: Eukaryota > Metazoa > Chordata > Mammalia > Eulipotyphla > Talpidae > Talpa > Talpa europaea. Next base: position 42,270,381 of record NC_140075.1, read on the forward strand.
AATGCTTGCTATCTAGTGAGATATTGTTAAATCAAGTTTTAAAATACTCATGCATTTTTCTGCAAATTTTTTTACTGTACTGTATTTTTGTGAGATTCATTCATCCTGATACATGTAGTTCTAGTTTATTCATTTCTCTTACTTTCCAGTGGGTTACCTTTTACTACAATAATATTAGGTGTTTATATTTTTTTAAGATTTATTTATTCATGCATACAAGAACTGGGATATAGGCCAGATGTGTGGGAGGGTGAGAAGATTCACCAGAGACAGAGCTGGGAACAGAACAGGCAGACTGACCGAAAGCACTGCTGAGGGGAGCAGCGAGTGAGACAGGAGAGGTCTGCCTCGCTATGCTATGTGGGTATCTCCCTGGCCAGCCAGATCGAACCGGCACTGGAGACGCTGAGGACAGCTTCACAGTGCTGAGCTCACCCACCTGCGCCACCAGGGAGGCCCAGTTGTTCATACATTTTAATTTAAATAATGCTGTTATAGATGTTTTTGTACGTATCTCTATGGAACAGAGCCTTTAAGAAATAAATCAAAGAAAATAAGTGCCCAGTCTTGGAAATGCACATCATCATCCTCACCGGACATTGCCAAATTGCTTCCTGAATTTGTGCCCAGTGACACCTCCACTGGCAGCCTGTGAAAATGCATGAGTAGATGTAATATCCTGCCAACAGCTTATATAATTTTCCAACTTCTGCCAATATGATGGAGTAATCATTTCATACATTTTGTCCTTTCTTTAGTAGACTCTTTGTCCTTTTATCTCTCAATTGTAGGAATTCTTCATATAATTTGAATTATAATACCTTGTTATTTACATTGGAAACTGTATCATCTGAAAACCAGTGACATATTATTCTTGTTTTTATACTTTTTAGGAGACTTTTGATTGATTTTCCATTTAATGTCATAAAATTTAACATTTTCTTTTGTGAAATATTTTTTTGGGAAGGATTTATTGAGGAAAATTTCTCTATCCTAAAGTCATATAGTCTTTAATTTTTCTTCTAAATGTGTTAGGATTTTATTTTTATTTTTCTCTAAATTGTCTGGACTGAAAAAAATGAGATGGTTTTCCAATTTTAAGTTTTCATATAAATGTGAAAATGTAAAAAGGAACAAAGCCCAGCATTATATATTCAAGTGTTCTTTCTTTCACCACTGATCTATGGTGCCATCTGTAGTGTGTGTGTGTATATATGTATAGGGTCTTCTAGTCCATTGGTATATTTGTTTGTCACTAAACCAAGTCCACAATTATAATTGCTTTTTATTTATTACATGAAGTAATGTTTATCATAGGCTTTATTCTTTGGTGGACATAGTCATTTGTTTTTTCATAAAATTTTAATACCTTCTCAAATTCAATAAAAACTCCATGTTTATTTTGCTATATTATTTCTTTTTAAAAAAGATTTATTTATTTATGCATACAAGAACTGGGATGTAGGCCAGAGGTGTGGGTGGTGAGAGGATTCACTAGAGATAGAGTGGGGAACAGAACAGGCAGACTGACTTAAATACACTGCTGAGGGGAGCAGTGGGTGAGACAGGAGAGGTCTGCTGTGCCATGTGGATTGCTCCCTGTAGGGTCAGGACTGACACAGTGCAGGTTTTCAGATCCAGCAGACCGGGTAAAGGAGGAGTCAGGCTTTTGCAGGTTTTTTATTTAGATTTACCAGGCACATGTCAGGCAGGAGTGCTGGGGAGCCAGGAGGCTGGCAGGCCTCCCAGCCCCCAGCAAGTCTTCACTCTATCTGGGCTCTCCTGCCTTATCTTGTGTTCTCTCTGCTTCTCTGCTTTCCTGGTTCCGTTCGTTCTTGGCTTCTGCTGGTGTCCCCGTAATGCCGCCCTTAAAAGCCCAGTCTTAGCCCAGGTGAATCCCATCTACCTGTGCCCAGACCCTACTCCAGGTGCCCGCGATCAGGCATGCATTTGGGACCACAGGGTTCCATCATCCATCCTAATGGTGGGGGGACAGAAAAGCCGGATACTTTTTACCTTACCCTACGCTCCCTGGCTGGCCAGGGATCGAATTCCTGCTGTAGAGGCTGCGGATAGCTTCATAGTGTGGTGCTTAACCCCTTGTACCATCCGGGAGGCCTGCAATATTATTTCCATTGCTCTGTACTGCCCTTTATATGCGATGAAATTTTTCATTCTTTAGGGCCTCCCAGGTGGCATAGTGGGTTGAGCGCAGTGCTGTGAAGCTGTTCACAGCCTCTGCAGTGCGGTCAGATCCTGGCCAGTGGGCGAGAATCCCACGTGGCATGGCAGACCTCTCCTGTCTTGCCCGCTGCTCCCCTCAGCAGTGTATTTCGTCAGTCTGCCTGCTCTGTTCCCCGCTCTGTCTTTGTTGAGTCCTCGCACCCTCCCGCACCTCTGGCTTGTACGCCAGCTCTTGTTTAAAAATAAATAAATCTTAAAAAAATATTTCATTCTTTAAATCTATTTTTTTTCTCAGATTTGTGACTATAATTTTGGTCTCCTCAAAGATACCCATTTTGGATTTGTGTTTTTCTTAATGTATCCAATAAGTGTTAAGGTACTGATAACTGCTGTATGGTATAGGGTGTGGGTTAGACAATTAAGGTAACTAAAAATCAACCACTTTCATCAGCACCTTAGAATGAGTACATTATTTTCCTTCAATGGATAAATGTCAGGAGACTTTGCCGGTGAGTTATATCCTAAAGCCTATTATTCTCTTAGCATCAATCAGGATCTTTTTTTTTTTCCCTGCAATATCTTTGCCACTTTGCTACAGTAGTGGGATACAGTTGAAAGAAAAATGATTCATAATTACTCCCAAATACTTCAAAAGCATACTTGGAAACTTACAGTTGCTGGGAACTCACTATTTCAGCTTGGGTTTTCTCATCAGTAAATGAAGAAAATATGCAGCTTATAGAATTTCAATTAAAAATGAGGTAATAAATGTGAAATGACAGCACACTATCTGCTATGTCACATGTAGAATGAAACATTAACTTACTTTTTCTTTTTTTTAAGATTTATTTATTTATTTATGCATACAAGAACTGGGGTGTAAGACAGAGGTGCAGGGGTGAGGAGGGAGGTGAGAGGATTCATCAGAGAGAGCGGGGAGCAGAACAGGCAGATCTACTGAAATACACTGCTAAGGGCAGCAGCAGTTGAGATAGGCAAGGTCTGCTGCGCCATGTGGGCTAGCTCCCTTGCCAGGGATGGAACTTATGCTGCAGTGGATGGCAATAGCTTAATAGTGCTGTCTTTAATGCCTGCGCCACCAGGGAGGACCAATTTACTTTTTCTTCAGATGAATTTGAAGATATCTTACATTTTTGCTGAGTAGCAAGTGGCAAGATTATTTACAGGTGATTTTCCTTGTTGAAGTAATAACAGTAATGGGTTGATTAAGTTTCAGTTGGCTAAGAGAGGCTGATTTATTGTAGGTACAAAGTTTAAATGAAATAAGACATTCCTTTCTTAGAATTCTGGCTTTGCAATTATACTAATTGTAATTGCAATTTATAATATGGAGAAGTGTATTTTCTTATTGGTGTTGAGGAGATATTATTTTAAAGAGCTTTTTAAAAAAAAATTGAGATAGTAGATTCAAAATTTCCACTTCACTGCTTGCTACAGAGTAAATGCTAAATAAGTAGAACCTGGTATGTTTAACTTTTTTTTTTCCTTTTAGCTGAGCTTTCAATTGCACTGGCATGGAACTTTCAACTCTTTCTGTCTGCTTGAGAACAATCTCATTGAAATATATGTCAATAAGTAGTAATTCATTTTTGCTCTTTAATAAATTGAGGCTTAGTATCTGAAATTTTACATGGTACCTTTCACTAAGTCATCATTTAGTAAGTGCACATAGGATAAATGGATAAATGGGAAATGGAATTCTTAGCTATTATAATTATTTATGATTTCCAGATGTACATTAGTTACAAAAACATAATCCTACCAACATGTCTGCAAAGATTAGCAAATAAATCATTGATAAATACTTTCTATTATGGTATTCCAATGGCAGAGAGCAAAGGAGAAGATAGCCAGGCCTTGCAGCTATTAAGTTAGAGAAGAATTGTGATTGACCTCAGCATCCAAAAAAGATAAACACATGCAATTTGCAGCAACATGGATGGCGCTGGAAGGGATCATGCTCAGCGAAATAAGCCAGAAAGAAAAAGAAAAATACCGGATGGTCTCACTCATAGTAGGAATCTAGAAAACTTAAATAAGGGACCAGGAAAATGAATAACTATAAGAAAGTGAAAATAAAAAACAACAAAAAACTATGAACCAGAGACACTCTATGGGGGGTAGGGGGCGGGAGGAGAGGAATTGGGGTCAAAATAAGGGGGTTGCAATTGTATGGGGGATATAAAAATAAAATTTATTATAAAAAAAGGAACACAAGGTTGACAAGAAATTGTTCCAATAAATTAAAAGATTTCAAAGCAAAAAAAAAAAAAGAATTGTGATTGACAAAGTACTGGCACAGGAAATCAAGAAAGGGTTGTGTAGGGTTAAGAAAATGTCAGGCTTTTCTGCCCTTCCGCCATCAGGATAGATGATGGATCCTTGTCCTGAATGCATGCCTGATGGCGGGCACCTGGAATAGGGTGTGGGCATAGGAAGATGGGATTCAGCTGAGCTAAGACTGTGCTTTTAAGGGCGGCGTCACGGGGGGCGCCAGCAGCAGCAGCAGAAGTCGCAGCAGAAGCCGAGAAACAGCCGAGAAGCAGCAGAACGAACGCCAGAGAGTCCAGATAGAGTGAAGACTTGCTGAGGGCTGGGAGGCCTGTCAGCCTCCCAGACTCCCAGCCAGCACCCCTGCCTGCCATATGCCTGGTGAACCCCAAATAAAAAACCTGCAAAACCACTGAGGACTCTGACTCCTCCTTTACCCGGTCTGCATGGGATCAGAAAACCTGCACAGTGCCGGGTCCCGCCCTTACAATTGGCGTAAGTCGGCAAGATCCATGCAGACGGGGATTGGAGCCCACCGAAGACCTGGAGGGACTAAGGAGAACAGGCTGCTTGCCTGTGACGACGCTGGAGGCGCCATGGCAGCACAGAAGGTGGATATGGTCCGGAGCTGTGGGACGAGACCTCGCATGGAGGAGATGCCCGAGAGGACCAGCCGATGACACCGGAAAGGACCAGCCAATGACTCCTGAGGCAGCAGGCCGTTGCTGAAGCAGGGAGAGGCCAATGGACTTGAACTGATGGACTGACAATCCCACCAGAAGGCGGAGGACCTTGCAGGTTGATATGTTTTGGGACCCTGGGGGTGGAACAGTTTTGTTTGTAAACCCCAGGAGATGGGAATCTAGGGGTGGCCAGTGGGCCTAGATGGCCAAAAGCAGCCTGTTATGCCCAGCAGCCAGGTGGCGGAGAAAAGCCAACTAAGAAGGCAAAAGCTGGTGCTGATGCTAAGTTGAGAAGCCCTGAGCGGCTGTTAAGCAGCCTGAGTATGCTGAAGCCCTGTGAGTCTCATAAAATCACCTGTGGGTGATGCCCTGCTCATTCTTGAGTGAAGGTGAGGAGCTGAGAAACCCATCCTTGAGGGACGGGTGGGGAACGTGGCTTGGGGTGGAGCCCAAGCCAAATGTAGAGTTTGGATCCCAACCCATGTGCTTGTGCAGTGGGTTGGCTTGAGTGCAGGGGTCTGTGAGTCGCACTGGTGGCTGGGAAGGCCGAGTGTTGGAGCGACTGCAGACAGAAACCCTGAAGGTTGGCGATTACCCCCAACAGAATAAAATTGCCAATCCCAGAGCTAGTGCATCCTGGGGGTGGATGCTGTGTGTGCCTTGTAGCCTAGACTACAGCCAGAGAAGGCCAGGAAGCCTGACGGCTCCTGGTGTGTTATAGCAGATGGCGTGTGTGATTTCCCCTCCCTCATATGAGCAGTGCCTTCGGCAGCAGATTTGGTGGCTCATCTGCTGGTACCAATAATTGTCTTTTGCACTAGGTTGGTGCCCTGCCTGGACTTATTTGTGTTCTGTTGTATTTTATTATATTGTATTTTGTAATATTTGATGTATTTGCTTTTGTGGGCCATGGCTGCATTGTTTGTTTGCTTAGAAAATTGTATATATATGTATAGACCATATGGCAGAAAACCCTGAGGGGGTGGACTGTAGGGTAAAGAAAATGTCAGGCTTTTCTGCCCTTCCGCCATCAGGATAGATGATGGATCCTTGTCCTGAATGCATGCCTGATGGCGGGCACCTGGAATAGTGTGTGGGCATAGGTAGATGGGATTCAGCTGAGCTAAGACTGTGCTTTTTTAAGGGCGGCGTCACGGGGGGACGCCAGCACCACCAGTAGCAGTAGTAGAAGCCGAAGTAGAAGCCGAAGCAGAAGCCGAAAGAGAAGCCGAGAAGCAGCAGAACGAACACCAGAGAGCCCAGATAGAGTGAAGACTTGCTGGGGGCTGGGAGGCCTGCCAGCCTCCCAGCCCCCCAGCCAGCACCCCTGCCTGCCATATGCCTGCTGAACCCCAAATAAAAAACCTGCAAAACCACTGAGGACTCTGACTCCTCCTTTACCCGGTCTGCATGGGATCAGAAAACCTGCCCTGTGACCATTCCTGCCTTTACAGGTTGCCAACAGAGATTTTCAAAATCTCTACCATTAAAGAAAGGAAAGGAATTTAAAATTTTTAAAATCTGCCATATATTTTTCCCTTTGGGCAGAGCAAGCACATGAAAACTACCTTAAGTCATATCATAAGCAAACTGTCCAACACAAGTAATGAAACAAATGTCGTCTTTAATTTTGAGAAGTTAATTTCATTACACTGTATCGAACAGACAGCGATGATGGGGGGAAACGGTAAACAGTATCACTGGGAGTGTTTTTCTAGCCCAAACCAAGCTGTTAGCTTCTCCTCCCTTGCTAAGCATCCCACACCTGGGATTCCTGCACAGGCCTGCCCCTCCCTGCGCATGTGCGCACACCTGTGGCCGCTTGTCCCTGAAGAGCTCCACTCCCAGCGTCCCCTGCGCCGGGCGTCCTGTCCCGGAGCCCCCAGCTCTTAAGCACTTGCCCCAGCGCCGCGGATTTGGTGGGACCTCTGCACTTCAGCACAAGGCTCTTGAGACACCGAGGCACCTGAAGTTGGGGAGCCGCGGCACTGCACCCACAGAGCATGGAGCTCACCTCTGTCAGGAGCTACTCTCTTAGTTCTAGAAGAAAGTCTGGGCTCTAGACCCTAGACCAGGTCACGAATCCTCTGAGGAGCGTGGGCACCAGAGAGTGGGCTCATGGACTTGGGCAAGTCTTGGGAATAGCAATAGAGCCTGGAAATGACTTAGGGGAGCCTTGAAGAAAACAAAGGAGGGAGACAGGAGGCTGCTGGGCCAGGACAGGACCTGAGCCTGTTTTCACAAGTAACTGCCTGGAGGACGCCTCTGGTGTTTCCAGAACCAAAAAAAGGTAAGGAGGCCAACCCAGGAGGGATGGAGAGCCCCTCCTCTCTACCTCTGCACCCCAAGTGACTGAATGACCCTGAAGTACCCTAACTGACCATATGTATATCCTTCTGGGTACTGGCGTCCGTAGTAGGGAGAGTCAGTACAATTGGTTATGTCCCCGCAACACTTGAAATTGCTGATGATGGAAATTATCTTCATGGCAAATAAGACTTCACTTTCATACTTAAAGGACTGAAATTACTCTATAAAGGATAAAATACTCTGACCTCAAATGTGTTCATAGTGAAGTGTGACATAAGCCCTCTTCCAGGGTTGATAGAGGCCAGGAAAAGGTGGTTGGAAAAGCACCCATACATGGGGCGTGAGGTCCTGTAAAAGACCCACGTTCCCAGCCTCACTATTTCATCCTGTCTGCCTGAAGGCAGTCTCAGGTGGAGGAAATGGCCTGGGCAGAGCTTCTGGAGAGTGTGGTATTAGCTGCTGCTGGGCCCCTGATTTATTTATTTCTTTTGCATGAGATTTCACCTGAGACTTTTGTGTGAAAGAAGTATTTCAAAAATATGCTGCAAAATACTTCCAAGTATTGTGTTACTCAAAAGATGCTTATTGTTCATAGGTATGAACTCAGAACAAATATGCTTACCCCAAAAGGGACAGGTTTAAATGTGAGGGTTTCTTTAATTAGATTGGTTCCCTAGTTAAATATAATAGACACCGAATCCCTGAGTCTACAAAATCTTTCCAGACAATATTTTTTACCTTTGACTCCACATCTTTTCCATCTTCTTGGCCTCTCCTGCCAGCAGTGGGGATGGCCTCATTCAAACTCTTTGCCAGGTTATGGGGGCTTAGAACTCTTTTCAGTGGCACACTACAGGTTTCTCAAATTTATTGTCTCTCTTATTATTCACTGCCAATAAGGTAGGCAAGGTGCCTTTCATTATGATTTGACAGAAAGCTAACGTGAACAGCAAGGGTTTCCTTTGGCTATGCAGTAAGTTAGAAGATGGTCAGCCTCTCTGAGTGGGCTCATGACCACCTTTCCTGAACCAGGCTTTTGCAAGTTCAGAGCTTTGTATCCAGGCCTAACAGGCTCACCTGAATCTCGCTATGCCTGAGTGCAGGTGTGGTGTGGAGACAACACCTCCATTGGAAGTATAAGTCACATAGCCAGTGCCTTTCCTCTCTTCCAGATAGAATGTGTATAGATAAACTGAAGGCAGACTGGCCATTCTGAGCCGGGGACTCCTGAGAAGTAGGAATTAACCATTTGCATTTTGTTGTATACCCTATTAGACCCTTAAACTGGAGTCCAAGGTAAACACTTACCAAAATAACAAGAGTCAGTAATGGGAAAATTTTATAAATAGCTAAATATTACAACTAATTAGCAATATAATATATCAAGTGGCTTTTAATATAGGCTAATATATTGTCCTATATTTCCTTGTTTTTATTTTTATTTTTTGAGAGGAGAAGCTGTTTATCTTAAATTTTATGGTTTAGGTGGGAAAGATCTGTCTCCCTACAAAGCCGTAAGAGAAAGATCCAGGAAAGAAAATAATCCTGTTTTTCTGGAGTTTCCTGGCTGCCCAAAGCTTTCCTCTACAGCTGACATTGATAAAATTTCATCAAAGACACTGGTCAATTAGGCTAGAGGTTTTTTTTTTTTTTTAATATTTACTATGTAAGTGATTAGCACTTAGGATATTGATACTTTTTTGTGTAAAATGTGTCCATTTTACACATTTTCAGTTTCCCTGTACAACCCCTAAAGATAATGAAAAAAACTTTAAAATATCGTTTAAAAAAATAATAGTTTGATACCCCTAACAGACATAAAAAGCATTCTTGAAAAATTAGACATCTCTTGTGTACGCTTAGGGTAACTGAGTATTACAAAGATTTCATTTTCTGTAAGTTAATTTTGGTAACTTTCATTAAATTTTTCTAGTTTTATTGGGATCAATAATGTATTACTACATAAGCTTAGGGGCAAAACACAATGATTTGAATTTAAGGTATTGTGACATGATTACTACAGTAAGTTTATCCAACATCCATCATCTCACATAGAACAACCAAAAAAACCCAGAAAAAATCATTTCTCCTTGTGATGAGCTCTCTTAGGATTTACTGACTGAATGGTGTTTTATAATTACTGTATAAGTGTTAACCATAATTATCATGTTGTACATTATATTCCTAGCACTTTATAACTAGAAGTTTCTACCTTTCACCACCTCATCCAGTCCCTTTCCCCTCAACTCCTACCTCTGGTAACTGCAAATCTGATTTCTTTTTCTGAATTTGGTCTTTGGTGGTGTTTTTTTAGATTCCACATACATGTGAGGTCATACCGTATTTGCCTTTTTCTGTCTGACTGACTTTGCTTAGTTTAATAACCTCAGGCCTATTCATGTAGTTCCAAATGGCAACATTTCCTCCTTTTTATGGCTGAATAACATGCCAGTCATGTGCTGTGAACACTTAGGTTGTTGCCATGCCTTGGCCGTTGTAAATAATGCAGCTGTGAACATGGGTGGAGGTGGCAGGATTGCAGCTCTCTTCCACAGTGTTTTAATTTCCTTTGAAGTGTTCCCCAAAGTGGAATTGTTAGATCATATAGTAATTGTATGTTTTATTTTGGGGGGAGCCTCATTCTGTTTCCATAGTGGTTGCATCAAATTAAAATCCCACCAGCAATTCACAAGGATATTCTTCACTTCTACCTGTAGGGTAAATGAAGTTGGTCAGGCTTTTTTTTTATGCCATTAGCAAGATCCCCTGTGACCTTGATCGTGCTAATGTAAAAGGCACATGGGTGTGGGGCACATGTGCCTGACTCTGAACACCTAAGCATAGGTGTGCGTCATGGGCAATTGTGCACACCTGACCCTAGAAGTCAGGGCAATAAAAATGGTGTTACACAGAGACAGCTACTACAGAATGGCTATGAGAGGAGTGAGGGCTACAAGAGGAAGAGCCCAGAAGGGAATGCCAGAGAAAGGCTAGAGAAAAAAGCGAATGGAGAGTTCCTTTTTCTCCACAACCTCGCCAACATTTGTTGTTGCTAGTTTTTTTTAATATGTGCCATTCTCACTGGTGTGAGATGGTATCTCATGGTAGTTTTGATTTGCATTTCCCTGATGACAAGTGATGTTGAACATTTTTTCATATGCCTGTTGGCCATTTGCATTTCCTCTTCAAAGAAGTTTCTTTTTAGCTCTTCTACCCATTTTTTGACAGGATTATTTTCTTTGTTGTTGTTGAGTCTCATCAGCTCTTTGCAGATTTTTGTGATCAGTCCTTTATCATTAGTGTTGTGTGCAAAAATGTTCTCCCAGTCACTCATAGCAGGAATCTAGAAAACTTAAATAAGGGACCAGGAAAATGAATAACTGTAAGAAAGGGAAAATCAAAATCAACAAACAACTATGAACCAGAGACACTCTATGGGGGGTGAGGGGCGGGGAGGGGAGGGATTGGGGTCAAAATAAGGGGGTTGCAATTATATGGGGAATATAAAAATAAAATTTATAATAAAAAACAAACAAAATAACAACAACAAAAGCGAATGGAGATTTGCAGGGGACTCATGTTGCTTTCTCCCTCCTGGCTTGTTTCCCCTGCTTACTATAAAAACCTGTGAAAATGGTGCCAAGGGCTCCAGAATTCTCCTTCAGATTGCTAGAACCCCCAGTGAACCTACCCAGCCTGGGTTGGTTGCAAAACACTAGCCAACATTTGTTAACTTTTTTTTTTTTTTTGAGAATAATTATCCTAAGAAGTTTGAGATGATAATCGCATTGTGTTTTTGATTTGTATTTCCCTAGTGATAAGCCATGTTGAACACCTTTCCGTTTACTTGTCCATTCCTCTACATACTTTGAAAAGAGTCCTTTGCAAATTTGTAATTGTACTATTTGGTTGGTTGTGTTTTTTCCTCGGCTATTAAGTTTTATAAGTTCTTTATATATGGGGGGGTCATTTATTTGATGGGTGGTTTGTAACTACTACTGTTTTTTGATTCTGTAGAGTTCATTTCATTGTTTCCTTTGTATGTAAATGCTTTTTAGCTTGTGTCATTCCAATTATTTTCATTATTTGTGCTTCACTTTTTTTAAAGATTTATTTATTTATGCATACACGAACTGGGGTACAGGCCAGAGATGCAGGAGTGAGAAGATTCACCAGAGACAGAGCGGGGAACAGAACAGGCAGGCTGACTGAAATACACTACTGAGGGGATCAGCGGGTGAGTCAGGAGAGGTCTGCTGCGCCATGTGGGTCACCTCCCTGGCCAGGGATCAAACTCATGGTGCAGTGGCTGCGGTAAGCTTCATAGGTTGCATCTTAACCCCTTGCGCCACCAGGGAGGCCCCTTATTTCTGCTTTGTGTCAAAAGTGAGCCTAAAAGTTATTACCGAAACCACACCAAGGAGCTGTTACACTATTTTTTTCCTCCTAGGATTTTTATGGTTTCAGGGCTTAGGTTTAAGTCTTCAGTTTAGTTTGCGTTAATTTTTGTGGAGTGTAAGATAGGGATCTAGCACTATTTATTGAAGAGATTGTCTTTTCTCCACTGAATATTCATGGATTCCTTGTCAAATAATCATATATGCATAGGTTTATTTTTTGTCTCATTTCTGTTCCATTGGCCTATGCAACTGTTTTTATGTCAGTACAATACCGTTTTGATTATTATTAGAATATAGTTAGAAATCAGGAAATGTAATGCCTCGTGCTTTATTATTCTTTGTCAAGATTACTTTGGCTATTTGAAGTCTTTTGCAGTTTTGTGTGAATTTTAGGATTATTCTTTCTACTTCTGTATAAGGGCAAATCTTAAAAGCAACCAAGGGTAAAAGAAACCAGCAGACCCATACTCCAGGATATGTTAATGGAAGTTTTAGGAACTTTATTTTATGTTTTAGGAAGCAGGGAACTCATATTAGATGAAAATATAAATCCACACAAATCAGTGGAGAATACTGGAAATGTGACCTGTATAGGGAACATGTAAGATACAGTTCCTGCTCACAAGGGATTCAGACCTACTAGGAAAGTAAAAGCTGGGTTGAATAGTCTATCATTCAACAAAGCTCACCTCATTAATTAGCATTTAAATTATTTATATGTTTAATTATTATTTTAATCAGTGATTTAAAATAATTTTAATGACAGAGTAGACCTTACCCCTCTCTCCTCTTCACAGAACTTTATTTCGTAGCAGCCTTTCAAAAGTATCTTAGCTTCTGGAGTTTACTTCTGTATATCAAAATGTGAAAATAATGTACTTTTGCTGCTCTTTTTTTGTTCTCAGTATTAATAATAATATATTACATTTTATAGTGAATATGTATTAAACCCTTCAATATTTTTCTCCCCTACTTACCTTTCTTATTGCTTACCCCTTTTTACAATAGTTCTTCTTTATGTTTATATCACTAGGTACATATATTTTTTTACTACAAATCCAATAGAATTAAATTTACTTGACTGTATTTTGTTTTCCCTAGAATTGCTTGCCTTATTCCTTTATCCAATGTTCTATAACTCATTTTTTTCTGTGTGTAACATCATACCTGTCAGACAAGTATCAGTATAATTTACCAGACATATAGAGGTCTGAAGATGAGGTGTCAAGTTTTTTTTTTTTCCTTGAGGTCCTCAAACCTTAGCCTCAGCTTATTGCTCTAGATTCCTGTTTCATTGCTCTTCCTGGCCTTCCATTAGCAATAATTCTGAAAGTTTCCATCATTTTCCTCATATGCTGCCAGTATTCTATCCATTGTATGACTTGTCTCTTTGTTATTATGGATGACAGTAATTTCTTGAGGAAGCATCAATGTCACACTTTTAAATCTTTAAATCTTTTAAAATATTAGCATATGCTTATTTTAATTTTTTTATTGTGACTTCTAAAAAAACTTTTACTTTGTACAAATTTATTGTGGCTTTTTTCTTAAATTCTTTTACCTTGTGGTTGAGCATCAAGAGTAGATCTAATTTTCTTTTCTGAACTTTTCCTTCCATTTCTGTTCTAATTGCTGAGGTTTTATGAACACTTTATTTGAATTGTCTTATTTCAGCTATCATATTTTTTGTTTGTTTTTTAAAAGATTTATTTATTTATAAAAGAAATGGGGTACAGGCCAGATGTGTGGGAAGGTGATAGGATTCACCAGAGACAGAGTGGGGACCAGGACAGGCAGACTGACTGAAATACACTGCTGAGGGGAGCAGCAGGTGAGACAGGAGAGGTCTGCCATGCCATGTGGGTTGCTCCCAGGCTGGCGGGGATCAAACCGGCACTGCAGAGGCTGTGGCCAGCTTCACAGTGCTGCGCTCAAATGCCTGTGCCACCAGGTAGGCCCTAGCTATCGTATTTTTAATATTCAATTGTGCTTTCTATTTTCTGATAGTTATATTATTGCAGAATATTTATTTTGTGATGCTATGTAATTTCTTATCTCTCAAAAAACATATTTTAATTTACGCTTCCTGACTTTTCCAATTATTGACTATTGTTCATTTGGGTTTCTTTTTTGGTTTGTATCTGCCTTTTGTATTAATAGCTTGTTATTCATTGTCTCATAATCCTTTGGTTTTTGTTGGTTCTTATGTAAGAATGAATGACAATGCTGTGAATTTCACTTTCTGGAAATCTTGTCTCTGAGGCTCTCATTTTGTTCAGAAGAGAAGTCTCACATTCTCCTCAGGGGCAGATACCTGTTCCATAGTTAAGGGAATAGAGCAGGCAAAACATCTCATAGTTCAATATTTTATCTATAAGATTTAATTATCTTTGCTGATTTTATACCCTTCCCACCATTTCTCTAGACTGTCTGGTACCATAACCTTTCCGATTCAACATCTCTAAAGAATAAACCTTGGGTCTCCCTGAGACAGTGACAACTTAATTGTCTGGATGGTGATCAGGACCAGGGGATTCAAATACTATATTTGGATAGTCAGTCATCCTCTTGCTTTTAGCCCCTCCTCTCCATCCATTTTCCTTTTCACCTGGTACCTTGTGGAGTTGAATCTGTCAGGGTGTCTTAAGATTAGAGTAAGTTTACTTTTTGTAGTCACTATCCAGTTTAGTTTTGTTTCCTGCAGTTCATTCTTTTTGAAGGTATGGTATTATTAATCTTTTATTATTCTAATGAGGTCACAAAAGGGACAACAGATATGTTCTTGGGCAATTTGTCAAGTTTAAACACAAGTTTCATGTTGTATTTTGAAACCCTTGAATGAGTAAGGAGAAGAAAATATAAATAAAACAATTTCCTTTACTATAATCAACAAGTACACTTCTACCAGTTTGTGGCGAAACATCCAAAAGTATCCATACTGAATTCTGCAGAATCATGAAAATCTGAACTGTGGCAGTGATAGGGCTGAATTGCAAGAGTATGAGGAGTATATGAGAGAGATTAAAGAAGTGATTTTAGCCACACTTAGTGACTGGTTGAATGTGGGGTAAATGGAATAGGAGCAATAAAAAGTCTGGGATGAGTCAGGACTTTGGACTTGAGAAAAGGTTGAAAGCTAAGCTACTTTTTTTAAACAAAGAGAATGCAGGAAGAAGATTGACAAAGGAGTCTATCAGTTTTAAACTTACTCCTGTTGTTCACCTAAGGTCAATTTACTTAGTAAAGTAGATACTTTCCTCATGAATTTTGAAGTTTGAAAGACAGTGACTGCAATCCCTACTAGAGTAATCTTCATTGAGGTAACTGTAATGAACTCTCATAATTCTATTTGTTGGTATAGTAGTGTATCTAGAGCCCTTGAATGATCAACAGGTATAAGTAATACAGAAATTCTATCTTTATTTGAAATGAGAAAGAATAATAAGAGCTCTGAGAATTATTTTCACAGAAAAAGGAAGTGATATATATAGAGAAAAAGATTTGAAGCTTAGATTTTGGGCTTTGTCAATGTGGGTAATTTCCATATAAATTTGGATCATTATTGATCCTCAAGTCATCTTGAAGAAAATAAATATTAAAACAAGATCTTAAAACACCCCAGTGACCACCTAAATTCCTCTAACCCTTAAAAATCATGGCAAATAAATATATTTTCAGGTTTGCTGTTAAAAAGAGATTCTAGCAGTCAGCAGGCAGGCAAGAAAGAAAAAGACCTTTCCTTGATTATCTAGACTAAGTTTCACAGGGCAGAACATTGGCTCAGAACATACAGGTTTTCCTATAATGTTTCAGAAAAGAAATTTTTAGAATCAAGTTGTTTCTGGAAATACAAAATCTCCAGGGCCTCCCTGGTGGCACAGTGAGTTGAGTGCAGTGCTGTGAAGCTGTCCTCAGCCTCTGTATCAGGGGTTCAATTTTCACTGGCCAGGGAGATACTCACATGGTATAGCAGACCTCTCCTGTCTCACCTGCTGCTCCCCTCAGCAGTGTTTTTGGTCAGTCTGCCTGTTCTGCTTCCTCTGTGTCTCTGGTGAATTCTCTCACCCTCCTGCATCTCTGGCCTGTACCCCAATTCTTATATAAATAAATCTTAAAAAAAAAAGATACATGGGGCCTCCCTCATAGTGCAGTTAAGCACTGCACTATGAAGCAATCTGAAGCCTCTGCAGCACAAGTTCAATCCCCGGTGAGAGAGCAACCCACATGGCGAAGCAGATCTCTCCTGTGTTGCCTGCTGCTCCCCTCAGCAGTGTATTTCAGTCGGTCTACCTGTTCTGTTCCCCACTCTGTCTCTGGTGGATCCTCTCTCCCTCCTGCACATCTGGCCTGTACCCCAGCTCTTGTATGCATAATTTTTTTTTTTTTAAATGATACAGCCCACTGCTCCCTTCAACAGTGTATTTCTTCAGTCTGCCTGTTCTGTTCCCCGCTCTGGCTCTGGTGAATTCTCTCACCCTCCCACGCTTCTGACTGTACCCAGTGCTTGTATAAATAAATAAATCTTAAAAAAAAAGATACGCATTCTCCAAGTTAGTTTCACAGATTAGTGTGCAAAAGGTATCATCTGACCATGTTGATATTACATGTATTTTTGTACAGAGCAATATCAGAAAGTTAAAGATACGTAGTCACAACTGCTTTTATTGATATGAAAAGGAAATTATGACTTAATTGTATTTTTTATTGGAATAATTGGAATACAACACTGTGTATGATTTAGGAGAATAGGTTCGCACCACCTCAGAATGCATGTCACCACACCCACCACCAAAGTACCCATAGTCCTTTACCCTAGACCATTGATTCCCTTCCCCTTTTATCCCCTCAATGGTAATCTGATTTCTGTAGTCTAATTTCTAGGGTTTGTTTCGGTTTGATTTTTTTCAGTTCCTAGTTGTTTGTCTCCTACATGTTAGTGAAATATCCAGTGTTTGGCTTGTATATGAGCAAAATCATATAATGGGGAAAGGAAAGCCTCATCGATAAATGGTGTTGGGAAATCAGGACAGTGATATGCAAAAGAATAAATCTAGAGCACTATTTCACACCATATATAAAAATTAACTCAATGGATTAAAGACTTGCATGTAAAACTGAACCCATAAAATAAATAGAAGAAAACATAGGCAAACACTCCTCAACCTTGACATCAGTGATGTCTTTGAGACGTTGACTCTAACTGCAAAGGAAACAAAAGCAGGAATAAAGTGGGACATCAAACTAAAAAACAAACAAAAAAATAAACAAACAAAAAACCTTCTGTACAGTTGGGCCTCCCTGGCGGCACAAGGGGTTAACTCTCAGCACTATCAAGCTATCTTAGCAGATACTGCAACAGAGTTAAATCCCTGGCCAGGGAGAAACCACATGGTGCAGTAGACCTTTCCTGTCTGGCCGCTGCTCCCCTCAGCAGTGTATTTTAGTCAGTCTTCATATTGTGTTCTCCACTCTGTCTCTGTTGAATCCTCTCACCCCCTACACCTCTGGCATAGACCCCAGCTCTTGTATGCATTAATAAATAAAATCTTAAGGAAAAAAAAAAACTTCTGTACAGCATAATAAACTATCATTGAAACAAAAAGCTGCCCTACCAAATGGGAGAAAGTATTTAGTATATTAAACATCTGACAAGGGCCTTGTATCCAAGATATGTAAAAATGCCTATCACTTATCAGGGATATGATGGTATTTTATTTAACCATTTATTTCAAACCATAATCCTGTATTACAATGAGATGCCTAAACCTTTTCTAAATTTTGATATACCAGTGATTAAATGGAATAAAGCTGAAAATAAGAACTCCCTAGGTACACGGAGGAAAAGGCTATAACAAATGTGACATTTGTATTTTGAATAATTATTCAAATATCAATATAAATCTTTCCAAGGTAGTATCTTAATATAGTTTCAGATCACTTGTAGTGCTCTCCTTTATTGCTTGATATACATAGGTATGTGCCAGGCACAGAATTAGAATGTGTCTTCTGTTTTAAAGATGACCACCTGTTCCCCACCTTTGAAGGAGCCTTTGATCTGCAAGGAGACAGTTAAATAAGGCAGTATTTAAAATTTATGGTATTAATTCAACTTCAGGAACCAGCTGAGAATAAAAACAGGATTGGCTTTCAATGGCACTGCTTATTTCCTGCAAAATGATAACTCAGCTCTTAGTTTAAAGTAAATTGGTGTGATATACAACACTTAAGGGAAATAGAATCTTTGCTCAAGTTTTTATATAAAACAGCATTATCCCCGTGGCATTGGTATGGTTTTGCTATCCACTTTTAAGGACAATAGAACTACATCATCTCTTAAATTCCCTATTTCATTCTAGAGTTACATAAAAAAGGCAAAAGCATCCTTTGAAATTAAACTTAGCATTAAAAGACTTGAGTCTTGAGAGGATTGAAATTTTAGTCTTTAAACTAAAATTTTCTGAAAACTGCTAAGAGTAAAGGGCAAGAGAATGACTTACTATGATGTGATGCATTGTAACACAAGAAAAACCATACTTAAGAGAAAAACTTCTAGGTGTGTTATCAAGATACAAATATTATCTGGATTTTCTTTTGTAGGGATGGTATTTTCAGATCTGTAATAAAATTTTGGAGATAATGGCTTGGTGACACTGGCTTTTCTGTTATTGAGCAAAATGTATTTTACTAGATTTTTTTTTTTAAATCTCAATGTAGTTTAAGAAGAAATTATCTGGTATAAGAATTCATGGTATTATAGTAGATTTGATTTCAAGTATCAAATCCATTAAAATTTTCCCCATAGCATGTAGATTTACCTCCAAAACTAGATAAGAATTATTGATTAGAGGAAAGGTTCTGCCCTTTTCTTAGTGGTAACTTGATGTCTTCCCTATATTATTTTGTCTCAAAGTAGGAGCTGTAGATACATGTATTTCCTTGGGCTAACAACATTAGTTTACAACAATATATGTGATTCAGAGGTATAGGATCACACCTCTTCAGATGTATGTCACCACACCCACCACCAGAGTGCCCATAATTCTTCCCCATAGTCTATGGCACCCCTCACTTTGCTCTCATCCCTTACCCTCCTTCCCAGATACGGACTGTAGATTTAAAAAAGATGAAGGTATACAGTCAACTGAATTCCTCTGCATTTGTTGATTGAGTGATCACAAGGAAAGAAGTCTGCTGGAGAGGATAGTCTAGATCCAAGCAACCCTTTAGTCAGACCTTTAGCAAGAGGCATGCTTCAGCAAACTCAGAGGAAGAAGCATTCCATGTACCTGTTCTATCTTGAAGTGTTTGTTTTGTTTTAATATATTCAGCCAGGGGGAATTCTTTTCTTTTATTTATTTTTTTAATAGAGGCATGTTTTATTTATTTGTTTGTTTGTTTTTGTTTATACATGCACTGGGTACAGTCAGAAGTGTGGGAGGGTGAGAGAATTCACCAGAGCCAGAGTGGGGAGCAGAGCAGGCAGAAGGACCGACGTACACTGCTGAGGGGAGCAGCGGGCGGCAGGAGAGGTCTGTGTGCCATGTGGGACCCTCCTCTGGTGGCCGGGGAGCAGCTGGGGATTGAACCGGCACCGCAGAGGCCGCGGGCAGCTTCGCAACCCAGCGCTCAACCACTGTGCCACCAGGGAGGCCCCATCCAGGAGGAATTCTAAGTCGGAGCGAGAGTCAGAGCTTGGAATACAGGTGCAGTTGGGATTTCTGCTCTCTCTGCCTGCCCATGGGGATATTCTGCCCATAGTCTTTATTTTTTGTGCCCCTTCCATGGACAGATGTTTCCTACTTAGCACTAAAAATACTCATTATCTGCAGTTGTTTCTGCCTCCAACGAATGCTTTAGAAAACTGAAGGCTAAAAATAGCTCTTAACTTCTCTACCAGCAGTGGTTATTGTCTTAAAAACTATATTTTCTGACTCATCCAAATAATTTTGCTGAGAATAATGCCTCATGCAAAATCCATTTTTAAGTTCAGTACTCCTTGATAAGTGGAGGGATATGAAATAGTAAGGGCTGTAAGTTGCACGGGTAGGGATGGGAATGTTACAAGTGAACAGTCCCTCTCATCCTGCAAAATATGTTCAGAACGTGGCAACCTTTTCTCCTTCAAAGTCATTGTTTGGTGGCTAGATACAGCCATCTTCTTGGGCTCCAGCATGATGGCTATTCTGAACATCTCCAAGTGTGTTGACAAGTTCTTCTGTTCAAAGTAGAAATATTAATAGATGATCCTAACCTAGGAAATTCTACAAAAGATAAATAATTTCAATCATTTGTTCTAGGAGGAATAGAAAAAAATACTGCCTGTGTTCCATTTGTTAGGTTCAAAGACTTTTGAATGTAGAAGAAACTTCTGCATCTTCATAATATAGCTTGGCAAGTGCAATTGCTTTCCATATTTGAAGACGTGGAAAAGCTATTATAAGTAAATTAATGTGTTGTGGTAGTTGGTTTCAAGATCATTAAAAGGTATCTATTCATTAGGAAAAATATAATTTAGTGTTACTTGAACATTGTAGCTCTAAGCATATAATACCTTTCTGTAATAATTAATGATTATTAGTTTTACAGATCATTTAGCAAAGCGTAAAGGAAAGATCAAAGTTGATTTTTGTGAATTTTCTTTCTCATGAACTTACTGTAATTATCTCCAGTTTTAGTGATTTCCTTGAGGAAAACTGATTAGCCTCACAAATGACCTCCATTAGAGATTACCAAAGTAACAGAGGCAGGAATGGAAAATTGATGACTTAGTCCTTCCTCCTACAACTTTAGATAGGAGTAAACAATTGCTTTCTGAAAGCTCATATGCTGTTGCACTTTCTTTAATGTGTAATGCTTATTTACAGGGTTACTGCTAGGTTAAATGAATCCATTTGATTTATGCCCATACCCTTTGTTGGTGAGACTCTTATTCTTCCAACTGTTAGAGCAGGGCATGATGCATGATGCAAAATTTGAGGGAGTAAATTTTATCTTCTCCTTCCTACTTGAATTCACACCAGAATTGCTCTTTTGGTAAATGAACTGTAATCAGTCTTTCACCTCTGTTTGTTTACTTTTTAAAAGATTTATTTTATTTATGCATACAAGAGCTGGGGTATAGGCCAGAGGTGCAGGGGCAGAGAGGATTCATCAGAGACAGAGCAGGGAGCAGAACAGGCGGACTGACCGAAATACACTGCTGAGGGGAGCAGCAGGCGAGACAGGAGAGGTCTGATGTGCCATGTGGGTTAGCTCCCTGCCTGGGGATCCAAGTTGTGCTGCAGTGGCTGCTGATAGCTTTACAGTGCTGAGACTTAAACCTTTGCGCCATCAAGGAGGTCCCCTTTCACCTCTGTTTAATTGATATGATGAGATGGACATTAAAAACCAAAGGCTCCCGTACATCTTCCTTAGCAGCTTCCCATAGTGCTGAGAATTCAGAAGCCATCAAATCTCTTAGTCATGGGAGAGTTATGTCACCTAGCTAGAAAATGACCTTAACGTTTACTTGTAAAAAAAAATTAAGTCATGGGCCTCCCCTGGTGGCGCAGCGGTTGAGCACTGGCCTGTGAGGCTGCCTGCAGCCTCTGCAGTGCAGGTTTGTTCCCCGGCCACCAGCAAGGTCCCACAAAAAAAACAAAAAACCCACAAAAAACATGGCCTAATTTTATTGTTTTTATCCTTTTTAAGAGTGGAAGTGTTTTTGTAAGCAGTCTTGTTTGGTACCTCAATTACAAATATATAACATCAGAACTACTGTACTTCTGTAAGGAGGTAAGTACATAGTCCTAGCTGCCAGCCCCTACTCTCACTCCCCAGAGCAGCTTTGAAGAACCCCAAGGCTTTCAGAACACAATTTGAAACAACTGAGCAATGTGATCTTTAACAGCATGTTGGTTCTGAGGGACCATGATTCTAATGAGTAATTATTCAATGTTTCCATGTTATTTGCTCTGTACCCTGCTTTGCCCATGGATAATTGACATGATAGACTTATGTCATCAAAGGATAGTATGACTTGGGCATATGAAATGCCAAAGAATACTTGAGGGTATATGGGGGAGCTAGTTATGGGAGACAGAGGAGTTTTGTGTTTGATGTTAAATGGTGAGACATGAAGGGAAATACTGTATTTCCTTAAAGATTATTTGGTTCTCATTCCCTTGCTTCCTTGGGGGTAATCACTATAATATAAAGTGTGTGTGTGTGTGTGTGTGTGTCTCAGCTATAATATCATAATTTTACTATACATACTTTGAGTATGTAGAAATCAAACTTTGAGATTTAATTTTTTTTTTTTATAAATTGTGGCATACCATGTAATTCTGCAACTTGTTAAGCCCAGTAGATAGCATTGTATGTCAGATCTAATCTGTAGCTCTTCAGTGAATAGAGGGTCCCGGAGGGGTCCATTGCTGGTGATAGTAGTAAGGATGGGCTCAGCTCATGCCTTAGTTTATTACCTCTTAGTTTATTACCTCTCTGGGGTTTCAGATCCACATTTCTGCAATCTGTGAGCTGCAATTTTGATGCAATCCCAGGGCATTCCGATGTAGCTTCAGTGTATTCACTTGGTGACCATATGTCCCTGCTCCTGGGGGAAATGGGTGGAAGGAGTTGCACCTTTATGAGGCTTTTCTTTGGCACTAGAGGCCCTGTCTTCCTTCCTCACCTCAGCTCTCTGGTCTGTATCCTCCATGGTTGTATCTACAAGAGTCAGTTTTGCCCTCCCCAGATGCAGGCGTGAACCATTCTTTCTGCCTATTCTTCTCCCCACCCTTTTGTTGCCCAAAGGTGAAATTCCTCTCTGGTGGTCAAGAACATGCTAGTACATCCTCAAGGACATGCTGAGGTACGAGTTGTGGAGCAGGTATGAAAGGCAGGACTCTGCTTCTCAGTGAGCAGTGTTCTTGCATTTATTAGCAGGAATGAACAAGCATGATTGATTATGTGACAATGGCAGGAGGAGCAGGGTCCAGGGGAGACAGTGGGTAATCAGTTTTTATGGGGAACAGGAAGGGACATGTTGGCCATGTATACAGGGAGAATTTCCCATGGCAGGTGCTTGGTGTAATTTCTACTCCCAGACTGCCTTGGACCCTGACCACACAATCAATCAAAGGCTGCCTAGGCATCCCTGGCTGCCTCATGATGTGGGCCATTGTCTTTTTTTTTTTTTTTTGTGGGACCCTCGCCGGCAGCCAGGTAACGAACCAGCACTGCAGAGGCTGCAGGGACCATTGTCTTAAGGCAGTCATGCAGGAGTGCCTTATCCAATTCTTTTACACACACACAGGTGCTTAGAGAGGCCATACACATGCAGGTGCAGAGGCCCTAAGTGGGAGAGAGGCTGCATTCCTCCACATCTCCTGTAACACTGACCATATTGGCCACTAGTGATCACGAGGCACTCGAGTTTCACTTCATGTCACATGATCCTGTGAGTCCAGTGACTGAATGGACCTATTTTAGTTTATTATCCCAGAGCAAAGCAAGGAGCTTCCTCTGATGCCATCTCCCCCATATATTAATTTTAAATATTAATTTTTAATGGTGACTGCTGAGTAAATATTCCTTGTTGTACTATGTATAAAATAAAAAATAAAGGAACTTCAAGTTTGAAGTTTTATATGTGCTGGTCAAGCCTTTTTCACTTATATGTGAAGGAAAACAGGACTAAGAAAGTTACATGTGGTCTTAAATCACAATACAGCTTTCTTTTTTTTGAAGACTTATTTATTTGTGCATACAAGAGCTTGGGTACAGGCCAGAGATGAGGGGGGTGTTGAGAGGATTCACCAGAGACAGAGTGGGGAACAGAACAGGCAGAATGACTGAAATACATTGCTGAGGGGAGCAGCGGGCGAGACAGGAGAGTTCTGCTGCGCCATGTGGGTTTCTCTCTGGCAGACCGGAGATCGAACTCATGCTACAGAGGCTGTGGATTGCTTCATAGTGCACTCCTTAACCCCTTGTGCCACCAGGGAGACCCCACACATTCAGTTTTCTTTTTGGAGATGTTCACACAGTAAGCTCTGACAGACATAAAATACAGGAGACACACATATGTCATGTGCATTCCTATTAAACTCAAGGTTTATTAAAGTTTTTTTTTACATATATCTTTTCAAGTTTTTGTATTGTTCAGATAAGAATACAACTATTTATTCAGATAAAGAATACAAATTGTTCAGATAAAGAATACAAATAAAGAATACAACTGCTTTTGTATTCTTGAGATAAAGAAGTAGCTGGATCATATATTTCTAAATATTTGGAAAAAATCTCTATACTGTTTCCATAGTGCTACACCAATTTACATTGTCATCAATATACAAGGGTTCCCTTTTCCCCCTACATCTTTGCCAATACTGCTTATTTCTTAATTTACGTTTGATGTGTACTTAGAATATTTTATGTTCAAATGTTTAGAAAACTAGTTTTGAATTTTGAGGCATTAAAAAGGTATAGTTATTATAACCAATTTAAACCCATTGGTAAAGGAGGTTTTTCTATAAAGTAGCAAAAGTAGATGGATACAACAAATTGATGTTGTGATGATATGACATCAATGACAGTGAGCTTTGGAATCACCATAGGAAGTATCCAGAATAGAATAATAGAGGTCCAAGCAGAATTTCACTGAGATAAACAAATATATTTAGAATAAAATGTGTATGTATTCCACACACATACATGCTATAAACATTTCCTACATTTTTATATAATCTTTAAATACATTTTAATGGTCAAACATTGTTGCAGCAAGTCATGGAACATAATTTTCAGCTCATTCTTCTATGCTTGATCCTATGTGTTTCCATTTCTTACTGTAATGAAAACATGTAGATCTTCACTTTTAGTTTTCTTTCAGTTTTTAAAATTATATTGGTTTGCTAGGGATGATAACAAAGTAACACAAACTTAGTGTCTGAGAGCAATGGACTGTATTTTGTTACAGTTCTGGAAGCTGGTATTTTGAGATCAAGCTGGGTCAAAAAGCAATGTTCCTTTTGAAGACACTCGGAAAGGGTCTCTCCAACCTCTTTAATTTCTGGTAGATAGTTCTTGCCTTGTGGCAGCATAATTCCTCTCCTTCTGTGATATGTTTCTTATGCATGCCTCTTTCTGCAAATTTCTCCTTTTTTTAAGGTCACCAGTCAT
Organism: Talpa europaea; assembly: GCF_964194135.1. Classification (NCBI taxonomy): domain Eukaryota; kingdom Metazoa; phylum Chordata; class Mammalia; order Eulipotyphla; family Talpidae; genus Talpa; species Talpa europaea. The sequence goes on from NC_140075.1 coordinate 42,295,414, forward strand.
GCCATATTGAGGAATCACATTAGTCAAGTGTAATCCCATTTTAACTATGTCAGCAGCAGCCCTGTTTCCAAACAAGGCTATGTCCTGAGGTACTGGGGTTTAGGAACTGAACATACGGATCTGGGTTTGAGAAGCGCAATACAATCCATAACAAAGATACTTCCCTTTGCATCAACTTCCACAAAAGGAATTTCCTTATCAAAATAGTCTATTACTCAATATCACTAACAGTTTTCTGAAAATTTTCTTAGTATTTTCACTGTCATCAATAATGCGTCTGAATGTCTGACTCATGACACCCTCGGAGTTGGGGTTTATTTTTAATATTATTAAAACAAATTCAAAAAAGATAAACACATGCAATTTCCAGCAACATGGATGGCACTGGAAGTCATCATGCTCAGCGAAATAAGCCAGAAAAAAAAAGAAAAATACCGGATGGTCTCACTCATAGCAGGAATCTAGAAAACTTAAATAAGGGACCAGGAAAATGTATAACTAAAAGAAAATAAAAATCAAAATGAACAAACAACTATGAATCAGAGACACTCTATGGGGGGTGGAGGGCGGGAAGGGGAGGGATTGGGGTCAAAATAAGGGTGTCGCAATTGTATGGGGAATATAAAAATAAAATTTATAATAAAAATTCTAACTTTTTAATTTTATAATCATGATTAGGCATAATTTAAACTGGGCCTTTTTTCAAACTTAGTTACCATTATTGCATTCTAAGTTGTGCCTTGTCACATTCTTGACTATTCTTATAGAAGTACTGGGGTCATTTTTTATAGACAAAGTTTTTTATATGCTAAACTTGAATTAATATACATATTTTCAGGAAATGTTTTAATTTTCCTTTTAATGCTTTTATGTACAAAAGTAAAAATTGGACATTATCACAGTCTTCTTTGTGGGACCTTTTATCTCTAAGTTTGAATGTATCTTCTCATTCCATATAGTTACTAAAGATTCCTTCTATTTTTATTTTGAATTTAATTTGATTTTTATTTAATTCTTTAAAGCACATGGAGCTTCATGGGGTATATATGAGATGACTATTACAGATATTTAATCCATAATCTAAGTATCACTGAGAACTGCCTCTCTTTGTCTTTGAAAACAATACACTCTCTCTTGTTCACTGAATTCTTAAGGATAAGGGTACTTTACTTAGTTGTGTTTTACATTTTACCAACCTGTTAGTCTATTTTGGTAGAACCATAATACTTTAGCTGTTATAAATTTTTAATATGTGTAGAAACTCATAATTCTTTAAAAAAAGATATTTTCACTTGTTTGTTGTAGTTACACTTGAAATTAAGGTAATTTCAGGTTATGGCAATTTGCCATTATGATTTTAGCCATTAAATCTATCAATCTGTTAGAAAATAATTTTTTCTTCCTATACTGTAATATGGAATGAGTTTCCTTTATTCAAATTTTTAGATGTTTTCATTATGTGGTGTAGCTTAAATTTCTTCATTCAATGTCCAGTAAACATTTATTGGTCATCTATTTCAGGAACAGAGAAATGCATATTTTTTTCTATGGTAATGGTAGAAGTTTGAAAAAGCGGGTGAAAATTAGGCTGTCATCCAGGTATCTAGGAGAATTGCAGACAAAGAAACTGGCGAAAGATGATTAGTCAAGGTTGAGGTAGGTATCAAAGACCATTAACTGTGAACTGACAAGATTCCAAGAGAGGGGGATATGCTTCAACTGAGTTTTGAATAGTGACAGGCAAGTAGCTAGATGAAGCAGGGAACCACATTAGGGGAAGGAAACTGAAAATGCAAAGCACACAGATTTCAAAGAGCATGGCGTAGAGTTGAGACAGTAAGAATTTAAATAAGTGTTAGGATGAATGAAAACCGGTGACCAATGAACCTGTAGAAGATACAGATCTGATTTTTTTTCTCAAGTGGGCATTGGGTAATCTTGGTGAATTTTAAAAAAGAGGAACTGGGCCTCCCCTGGTGGCGCAGGCGGTTGAGCATTGTGCTGTGAAGCTGTCCGCAGTTTCTGCTGCACTGGTTCGGTCCAGGCCGGCAGGCAAGGGTCCCACATGGCGAGCAGACCTCTCCTGTTGTGCCCGCTGCTCCCCTCAGCAGTGTATTTCATCAGTCTGCCTGTTCTGTTCCCCGCTCTGTCTCTGGTGAATCCGCTCACCCTCCCGCACATCTGGTTTGTACCCTGGTTTGATTTATTTTTCTTGTATAAATAAATCTTAAAAAAATAAAAAAAAGGGGAATTACATGAGCATATTTGTATTTTAGAAAGATTTCAGGGCAGAAAATATAGCAGGACATAAGAAAGGTGTCAAAATGAACAAAAAAGGGGTTGTTGATAATTAATAAAAAATATATTCAATGAGTAAATGAAACACTGAATGAATGAATGAAAAACTCAAAACATTACCAGATGAAGCAGCTGAAAAATAATTGTTTTTGGAAAGATCACCAAATCTTTGATATGGAAGTCAGATATCAATGGGAGACAATGTCAAATTAGTGGATATTTGAAATCAGATGTAATATTATTGTTTTTGAAACTAGCTGTTGCTAGTAAGTAATAAATAACTTGCTATTGTTATTTGTATTGGTTATATTCACCTTATTCATATTTTATTATCGCTAATAGTTTTCCAGGTTTTTTTTTTTCTGGGTATACATTGTAATTCCTGAGATTATAACAACTTTCGTGCCTTCTAAAACACACAAACACACTCACTCTCTCTCTCTCTCTCTCTCTGTTTGTTTTGTGTTTTAACATGGGTCATAATTTCTAGAAATAAGTTAAAATAGTGGTAATAGATATTTTGCTTTTAAATATAACTGCAGTGGCCTAATATTTCACTCTTAAGTTGATGACTCTGAAAATGAGATTATTTTTGCATATTAGTCTTAAGGAATAATTGTTGCAATCCTATATTAAAGAGGTTTTTCAAAAGCCATTTAGGTTTCAAAATTTTATCAAATGAGTTTTTGTAACTGAAATTCAGATACACATATTTTGGTCAATTATTGTAGTATTTCATCTTAAATTTTTCCGTGATTTTAAATCAAACGTGTGATAAATCTTCATGAATATGATAAATAATTTTCATATAATGTTGAATCCTATATTTTATGGTATATTTATGAATGTTTATAGCCATAAGTAGGAATGGTCTTTTATATTGTGCTTTATCCTATTTCATATTCAAAGATATGAGATACTGTAAAATCTCTATTTTATAAAGCATTTAGTTATGTAATTAATCTTCCCATACTTAGTGGTTAAGAAAACCAAATTCACTTCATATTTTCATCAGTAAAATTTATCATTGAGCTACATAACCTTGAGGCTTTCTTTCTCAGTGGCTCATCTATGAAAATGAGGAGTGAGGAGTTTGGACCAAATGAACCCCACTGTCACCCCAGCTCTAGCATTCTGCCAATTTATATTCAGAGAAGTTCTCTAGCTTATGCTAATTACCAAAGACGAATTAATAAGTCTAAGGTAAAAATAGACTATGCCCTGATGACCCTGGTACTTTTAGACTTGAATTTAAAAAAATTCCTCAGTCTATTGTTGATTTACTTAGGCCCATGAGTAGTTGAACCTAGGAAGACTAATACCCCTAATTTATTCTTAAATTGCTCTAGAGAACAGTGGGCCAACAACCCCTCACTGTTGCATTCAGCTCAACTGAAACACTGGATATAAAAACGGGCAGATTAAGAACTCTGGATTCATGTCCTGCTTCTACCATTTGGAAACTTTGGTTTTAATCAACTTACTTACCTTCAGACATGGTTTTTCTTATTCACAAGATGAAGTTTTCTTTTTTTTTTTTTAATAGAGGCATGTTTTTTTTATTTATTTGTTTGTTTGTTTTGTTTATACAAGCACTGGGTACAGTCCGAAGCGTGGGAGGGTGAGAGAATTCACCAGAGCCAGAGCGGGCAGCAGAGCAGGCAGAAGGACTGAAGTACACTGCTGAGGGGAGCAGCGGGCGGCAGGAGAGGTCTGCGCGCCATGTGGGACCCTCCTCCGGTGGCTGGGGAGCAGCCGGGGATCGAACCGGCGCTGCAGAGGCTGCGGGCAGCTTCGCAACCCAGCGCTCAACCGCTGCGCCACCGGGGAGGCCCAAGATGAAGTTTTCTTAATTGATCTTTTAGCTCTTGAGTTCTATGATATGAAAACCATAAATAAAAATTAATAAAACATCTTGAATTTACATAGTCATCTGAGGTTTACTTTCACATACATTGATCTCATTGAAATCTCAACAATTTTGTAAGGTAAATACAGTATTAGTGCCCTTATTTCAGATTTGGATGTAAACTCTGGACTCCAGAGAAGTTGGTAGTTTTGTTTAATGTGCTTATTAGTAAGTGGTAGAGCCCCAGCTGGATCCAAGGACTTCTGATTCTTCAATTGTGTTCTTTTCTTTATATGACCTATTATCTTGCACTAAATCCCATTATCACCTTTTTATACTTTCCAAGCATTCTGGCACAATTTGTCTCTTTAAATTAAGGAGCAACTATTCCTCTTCCTTTGGGGTTCAGACTTAGAATTCTTTCATGATTTTAAACAACGTAACATGGTAACACTTGGCTCATTTGTATGTTTAAATGATTATTTGAAAAATACTCCATCTAACACTTATCCCTTTTCCTGATTCTCTTTCAGATAGCAATTCTGTGGATGAAAAGGTTTTAAATCATACTTTTTCTTCCCTCCTGAGGGATCTTGTCCTTTGTATATGTTTGTTTGTGACATATTAGACCTTTTTTGGTTCCCCTGTTTTAGTTGTGAAATGTGCATGTTATCATAGCTTTCCATTCTTTGGTTGTCCTTTCAGTGTGCCCCTGATATGTTGCATTTATGAAGAGGTTACACCTTGCCAGCTGCGCTTACTTTAGCTTATACTTGCCAATCTAGGGGTCTGCTACGGTCAAACTCAGCATCTGTTCTTAAGTCTGGCTAATCATGATCTCCCTGACTGATTCATGATCTTCACTGCACATACCATGTTTTAAGGGCAAATAGTATTTGGAATACCATATATTTTCCTGAATTCTGCCAGTGCTTTTGTTTAAATGCTGACAGCTAATTTCAAAACATCCACCCACAAAATCGTAGTAGCTTTGACTTGCAGCTGACCCTGCTTAGCATTTGTCATACTGGGTGTTACGTGTTTAGTGCAGTTGATATATGTCCCAAATTCACATATATACACTAAGATTATGCTAAAAGCCTCTTTGTTTTGTTTTGTTTTGTTTTTCTCTTTTTTCACTTAAGGCTCGAATAGTAAGTGGCAGTGATTTGGATGCTTCTAAATTCTCTGCACTCCAGGCATTTGGTGGGTAAGTACATTCATGACCTTTGTAATTTATGCTATTCATCAGTGTACTTAGTTGTGCTTCCAACATTGTCTTTGGAGTTCAGAATGTTGAATAATGGTATAACTAGTCTCACTGTTGCATTCTTTTTTCACAAATAAAGGACCATTTACAGTATTTTAAAAAATAATGTGTAGTTGTCTGTAATGTGTAATTGTTTATATGTATCTATATGTAAAGAATGAATCACCTAACTTGATTAGCTATTAGCATTATCATTCCTTGCACAAATACAACCATATAAGCTTCATAGATGAATTCATATTAATACAATTAATATTATCTTTTGATCTGTTTACATCTAATGTGTGCATGAACGAACATCTTTCTATGTCAGTAAGTCAATGCATACAATCTTAACCATTATTTTTTATACTTTAATGGGTGTACAAAGGTCTTCAAATTTTAATTATGAAATTAATATATAATCATTTACGTAAAATAAAGAAGAAGCAAGGAATCTCTAATTCCCATAGTTACACATTGGTATTGTTTTGGTATGTATGCTCATTTGCCTTTTTCAGTATGCTTGCATACATATCTACAGTCATATAACCAAGTAGTTTATATGTGTATCTGTGCATTTAAATAAGTTAGTTCATTATGTATTTAAATAAAAAAACATTGATTTAGCACTGATTATATCAAGTATTGTTAGGAACGGTTTGTGTGTAATGACTCATGTAATCGTTTCGGTATCCCTTTGAGGTAAGTAATATTTTGATATATGATTTACCAGTGATAAAATCAGTGTATCAAGCAGTCAGAAAACTTCACCTCCTTTCAACTAGTGAGTGGCAAAGTCAAAATCAAACCTAGTTAATCTAGTTCCAGAGCCTGTGGTCTTAATTACTGTGTGTGTTGCATGTGCAACTTGTTCCATTTAACAACTTTCAATTTCATTATTTTTATGTGATACAAACATTTCAAAACACTTTTATGTAATATGGTTACTGTTATTTATGCATTTTTAAGAATATTTCTAGATGCCATTATTGTAAATGATACTACAACAAACACATAATAGATATTTAAAGTGTAATATATTGAACAAAACAGGCACAGTTTATACATCTACACATCTAGATTAAGATAGGTTGTTAAATATATTGTTAGGGAAATTTGAACATATTTCTGTACAGTATAAATGGAAGCAAAATTTAGATACGCATTTTAGGTATATTTTTAGGCAAAGAAATAATTTCACAGTTATGGTTTATACTGTCATTCTTTGAAAGTGAATCTTTTGTTAAATAAAACCATATTACATATAGAAAATTTAAAATTTTAAGTGTAAAACTCTTGAAAAAATACCACATGCTATTTTTATTTGATTTTTCTCAAATGTAATTCAGGTGTTATTTTGTCTATACACTCTTCACAATCCTTAAAATATATAAAGTATTAATTTTTTTGATATATAAGGCTGATTAAAATATGTTACAAAATCAGCAGTGGTCAGGAATCGTTATGAATTATCCACAGAAAGCTCAAGTAATAAGTGGATTACTCTCTTTCTCTCATTCTACAATACTATCTCATTTACATTGGCTTAAATATGAAAACTTGACAAAAGGAATAGTTATCTCAGAAAATAATTCAGTTGAAATTCATTGTAATTATGAAAGATACAGTTTCATGATCATGGAAGCTTATCTGAGTTTATGATCTTCAAGTTCTTATAATTCCTCCCTGCCAAAAACATCCTTCACTTCCTAACATCTTTTTTAATTCACACCTGAATATGTACTTCTGTCATTGTCAAAGCAGTAGAATTCATCTATAACCATACTTTTGTTCAATGCATGTTTGTAAATGTCTAGCTAAAATAGGTCATTTTTGTATTTTGAATAGGCTCCTTCTACATAATTTACCCAAAACTGCCTATTTTCAAGGACTTACCAAGGGATTTTAGTATTATGATAGTATGGGAAAGGGGTGATAATTCTAGTCATCAAGAGAATTCATTTTTATCTGAATGCTTATTTCCTCTTGATGAGCCCCTTCAATTATAATAACCTCTTTCAGAAAGATTTGCTTCCAATTTTTACTTTTCCTTTAAATATTTAAATATATATTTTTATTTAATTGAAGCATCCCTATAATTCTTCTAAACCTTACAATGTCTATTACTGGGAAACTGGGACTGAAACAGACTTTCAAAATTTGGAGTCTTTGCTTCTGTATGCCAGTACTACTCTACAGAGTCAAACACCTCTAAGCAGTTGAGAGCCAAACCATATTCATCCTTCCTTCTTTACGTATCAATAAAAGAACAACCTATACACACTCCAGATAATGGAGTTAACAATGCTGCTTTCTGCACATCTCTCTATACATTTCTTGGAAAAGATGTTGAAAATACACATCAAACTTCATTCTGTTTTTCCATCTGTCATAATAAAAAATTTAGACAGTCTTCATGAAAGGAATTGTGTGAGAAGGAAGAGACAGAAGACCAGAAGGATGCATGTTTCAGAAAGCATTAAACTTAAGAGGTTTATATCTTAGTGTTTTAATCAGAATTTGGTAACATATCCATATATGTAAGCTAAGAGTCATACTACAAGTGTGTGCCAAAATGATGTTAGAAGTACAAGAATTTTATGTGGGAATAATCTCAAAGATTAAATGATGACAAAGAAATAGGAAAGAGGGGTCTTTGTAACATGATATGAGCTTAATGTCTGTAAAAGAAGACCAGAAAAGAAAAAGGACTGGTGTGAAAACTTTCCAGCTGACCGAAATGAGTCTACAGGAAATTGTCAGTCACATCATTGTGTTTTAGATTGATTAGTTAGTGTTTCTTGAGTAGATTCAGGTCTACTGTATTTTAAGAAAATAATGTTCTTGAAACTGATGAATTCAGGATGAGAGAGAGAGTACTGTGAGCTTTAAAAGAAACTAACCCTTTCCGCCCCCACCATAGTCTATTGCCTATCCCAAACTCAAAGCTCAGTTACTAAGTCCTTACAGGAAAATCAAGGAATTTTTCTCATGTTAGTTATAAATCCAGTAAGCCACTTAGCTTTTCTTTGTCAATCTCCTTTACTTTGGAAAAACTTTTGAAGGTTGACTTGAGCAAATCTATAAACATATTTCTATAATTATGCTAATATGTACATTTTTATTTTTTTATTGTCTATAAACTTCCTCACTTTTTGAATATCTTAGATATAAACTTAGACTGTATTACAGATTTTCTCTACTCAACCGCATTATTACTGCTTTAGGATAGAGACCTTTTTTGATTAATAATTGAATGATTTTCTTTTACCTTGTTCTTCATAAAAGTAATAAGGGGGTTTATCCTGCTCAGTCCACTACAGGATGAACAAAACTATGTTTCCAGGTAGCCATTTATATCAGCTAGAAAAGAATTTCATATGAGGTGCGGGGATGCCTGAACCCACCATACACTCTTGATTGTACCATGTCAGCTAGTCCTCAGAACTCTGCCTGCAGTCTTCCAGTATAACAGAAATGTTACATACTATATACCAAGATTTTATGTAGATAGTCTATTAATTAGGAAAGCTTGTAGCGGTAAGACCACCAACTTCCTAAAACCCATGTATCAAGAACTGGTCACTAAACCATTCACTTTCAGTGACCAAAACAAACCAGTCTCAGTTTGTCCAGCCACTGGCAGTCACTTCTCTAACTTGGTCAGCTTAGTGTTTCACAAGACTCCCTTCATAATTACGCAGGGAGTTCTTGAGATCTGTTTAGAAAGTCATGGGGCTATTAGACAATACATTTTGATGTTAGCCACAGAGACCATCCAGTAGACAAACTCATGAGCCACCAGGACCACAGGCATGGATCCCCTTAATGGGAAATACACTTTGGCATAGTATCTGTTGAGCGAATATCAAAGTTACTAACTCCAGCCTAAAATGGTCTAACAAACTCCATTTGTTTTCTTTGAGTGTATAATAAACAATTCTTTGAGACATATTTTTCTATATAGTGGCTAAAGAATTCATAAAAAAAGAATTAAGAAAATGGAACACTTTTCTTCAAGCTATAAAAAGCTTGTAGTTCATAAAATTATAGATTGGCTCATTTTTCATCATGCACTTTGACGATTTTCCTTGTTGGTTCTTGCCACTGAAAGTGTTCAATACAGCATTGGTTGACTCCCCATAAAGGGTCTGCTTTCCTTTTTATCTTTAGATGATGGCCATTCAAAACACCTGAATGAGAAATTGCCTTTCCCTAGTTTCTAAGGCCAGCTTTTCTCTTAGAAAAGTAAGAGCACCAATGTAAAGTTAAACATATGTTTCCTTCCTTTGGGACCTCCAGTCAATATGTACCCCTCCTTCTACTTCAAAACAAAACAAACAAAACAAAACCAAGCTCTCAAGCTTACTATATTCTCTTCTAACTCTGAGCATTGAAGGAGTACCCACCTATTACCATAGCAGCTATTGGAGACAGTCCAACCTCAGAAAAATGATCTTCTATTTAAGGAACCTGAGAGCATATTAGTTGGAGAAAAAAATTCAGTGTCATAACATATTTTTCTAAAGCCTCTACGTTCAGTCTGCTTATTGAAATTTACATATTACTATACATTTCCAGTTCTTTAAATCAGATCTTAATTATGACATCTAAATCTCTGGCTTGTTAAATTTATTAGAAAGTCAGTTGATTTATAGAACTACACCACACAGAATCAAATTTAATCTTCTAATGCCTTCCAAATTGTTTTTGAGAAGTAACAAATTAAGATCTCTGATGTATCCTTTATGAAGACAGCATTTGAGCAGTCAGTCTTAAAGCAGTGCCAATTATAACTATGGAAGGTATCCTGTTACATGGAGCAGAATAATCACTTTTATTAGAACATCCTTAGCTGTTACTCGAAAAAACACTGAAAATAACCCCATAAAGTGGCAGTTATAATGCATACCATGGTTGCTATACCTGCTGTCTCTTTCCAAAATGCAATTCATCTGACTATTGAGTACATCTAACTTTTATAAAGCATCTTACAAAAAAAAAGAGGAACACAAAGCTTAATCATTGCATTTACCAATAAAGCATATATTGAATGTGTTTTTAAGTATCTTTTAATAAATGAATACCATATTCCATAAGGGTAGATAACATAATTTACTCTCATAGGCAGATTATAGAGTGGTGCAATAGAACAATAAAATAATCACTACTAACAAAGTCGTATGCTTCTATAATCTTGTAATTGCTCATACCTTATTTAAAGTAACAGATTTGCCTAAAACACAATACTTTCTTAAATATTAAACAGCTTGCTGTCAGAACCATATCATGATTCTTATATTTGGCAATTCTAAATTTAAATTGAGCAATTAACGTGGTTCTTGGTCTTTAGTCTCCCTTAGCATTAATAAGCAGTATGAAATTTAATATGTTAAATATAAAGAAATATTGAGCTGTTTTAAAATGTGGATAATGTCTCAAATTCATAATTACTAAGATTATAGAGTAATAACTTTTGAATGGTGTCTAAAAATTATTTATGCATTATCCCCTTTATCCTAATGAAAACTTCTTGAGGTAGATGTTGTAATTATACCATTTTCAAATGAGGCATCTGAGCCTTAGCAATACTAAACATTGTCAAGGTCAAACAGTCACTAAGTATCAGAGTTGAGATTTTAACTAGGTTGACCTGATACTAGCACTAAGCTATTTCACTATTATGCCATATTGATATAATTTGCTAATGAATGATGCTTATTTCTAAATCAGTTCTATTTTGTACTCAATGTCTCATCATATATTGATCTGATGAGGTTTATAACGGGGATCAAATCAGTGTTGTAGACATTTCTGTCTGGACTCCAGAAAGGTATTTGCCAAGGATTTTCAGAATATCTCTAGAAAAATATCACCTAGCTGAATTAACAATGAACTGAATGACTAAATCTAAAATGTGAAAATTCCTTAATGTCTTTGTATCAGGGGAGCCTCTTATTGGAGTGCTTGAGCAACTGCCATAGATAACTTTTCACTTGAACTAGATGGGAACAATAAAAGATATTATTGTAGAATTTGATAGTGACATAAGACTGGGGGAGTAAAAAATAGTGTTTTAAGTGATGGAATTACTATGAAAAAGATCTTAACATACTATACAATGAGCTGAATCTAACAAAATGAAATATAAAAAAAAATGTATCCATCAGGATTAGCTAGGCTATGGTACAGTAACAAGTAAATGCCAAATTTCAGTGTATTAATCAAATACAGGTTTATTTTTCACTTATACTACATTTTCAATATACAGAGAATGGAGGGGTAATGCACTTTGTTATAGTTGCTCACGAACCCAGGTAGGCAAAGGTTTATATCAATGCATACTTTCATTGCAGGGCAGTTAGGATGCGACAAACTGGACTCTGGACATAGACTTATGTTTCCCTTCTAGTCATATTATAATGGACAAAGCAAATTGCATGGCAATAACTAGGTGCAGTTCTATTGTGTGTCTAAAAGGAGAAAAGAAATATTTCTTCCTAGTCTGAATTATTACATTTGGGATAAATGGAGTTCTTAGATGCTTTAAAGAGAGATATCAGTTTAATATTAGCATATGAAAAAAATAAGAATTCATTGAATTGAATGGGCACTTTAATGCTGTAGTGATAGTGCAAGGACCTGCAAGAAAAGCAACTTAGAGATCAGGGAGAAAATTGTATTATGTGAAGTAGGGTGAGAAATTGTTGCTTCCCAGCATGCCTATGCTTAGTTTAGGGAGCAGCTTCTGAATAGGGTGTATAACAAGGAGAAAATTTACACAAGTAGATAGAAAAGGTGTTTCAAGTCATACTATGTGAAAAATCACTATGTGAATCTGGAAAATATATTTTTCAGATGGGAATGTTAGAGGTCTTCAAATGGGATGAGGAGCAAGAAATTAAAATGCCCTGAGAGCCTAGAAGGAGGAACATCAATTATTAGAAAAAATAGGGGTAGGCACACTTCTCAATATGAAAAGAAATTTCCAGCAATAAGAATTGCATTTTTAGCACTGATATCCAAGATCTACAAAGAACTATTTAACTCAACAAAAGGAAAACAACCGAATCAAAAAAATTTGGCAATGTAAATAGACACTTCTCCAAAAAAGACATACAGGTGGCCAACAATCACATTGAAGAATTGTCCATCATCACTTATAGGGAAATACATATAAAAACTATGAGATACCACCTTACCTGTGAGAATGGCCCATATTAAAAAGACCAGGAAAAACATGTGTTGGTGAAGATATAGAGAAAAATGAGCCCTCTTATACTGTTGCTGAGAATGTAGATTGGTCCATTGCCTGTGGAAAATAGTGTGGAGGTTCCTCAAAATATTAAAAATAGATCTACCATATGATCCAGCAATTCCATTCCTCGGTATCATCCTGAATACAAAAATACTAATTTGAAGGAATACATGCACTCCTGTGTTCATTGCACAATTATTTATAAATAGCGATGTTATACAACAGCCCAAGTGGTCAAGGACAGAGAAGTGGATTAGAAAAATGTGGTATATATACACAATGGTATTCTATATAACTGGATTAAAAAAGTTGAAATCTTGCCATTTGGGGCAACAGGGATTGAACTGGAAGGGATTGATTTTTGTGTTTACCCAGTTATCTGAGATACATTACAGGGCAGAAAGTGATTTACATTCTTGTGGATAATATGATCTAAAAATTTAAGGAAGATATTTTGGAGTTATCAGGGCTGACTTTGTGGAGAAGATGACATTTAAAGTTTGGATAGAATTTTGATATGCAAAAGAAAAGGCAGAGCAGGAAGCAGTACAAAAAATTTAGTGTCATGGGCAAGAAAATGTGCTGGACAGTAATGTGTCAGTGTATAGAGGCGGGAAGTAGAAGATAAGTCAGGTAAAGTGAAACTTTAAATGCCTGGTTACTGATATTGCATATATTAATCTTTTGAATGTTGTGTCTGTAACTTTGAATATTTGCATCTTGTGAAAATGACTCAGGGGTTCTTTGAACATAGTGATCCAACCATAACTACTGGATTTTCATCACAATAAGAGGGAAGAAGCTTGGATTTATATTCAGTCTTGTATAATTTTTGTTAACTCTAGCAGAATCATTTGCCAAAAGCACAAGAAAACTTAATTTTTAGAAAGACATTAGTCTCCAGAAGAAGTGCATTCAGGCATAGCAGGCATCTCTCTTCCTTTGAGTACTTTTACATAACTGTCAACTGGCATAAACGTAACTGTAACTCCTGCTCATTATCTTGATGTTTAGACTATAAGGGTCCAGGCAGTAAAGGCCAAAGCCTGAGATTGGTAGAAGCCATCATTGCTCAGGAACATCTGAGAGTAAATCATCACACAAGGTGACACCATCTGCTACATAATGTTTACTTTTCCCTTCAGAAAACAATACTCGAAATAGTTGCTCCAGTGTCAGAGTGACCACTACAAAATCCCGTGTTTTTTTGAAGATTCCCAAGTTTAATAAGATGCATTTATTTTTACAAAGTGTGAGGTGTTGGGTAGGGTGAATATAACCATGAATTACTTATTATAGAGTAGCCAATCTGTGTCAGAGACAAGACTCAGATTTGCCCAGGGTCTGAGATCTGTGGCAACTCTTTCCAGTTGCCTTTATCAATTTATTCAGACACTGTAGAGGGTATTTAGAAGTTACTCAGAATTGGGATTTAGTCTTAGACATATTTGATGCAAAACTATATTAGCAGTAATGAAAATGGTGGACCCCTAAATTTATTGAAGGAGAGTGGGGTTCTGTGAGAACTCTTGTAAGGAAGCAATGAGTTTGGCATAGTAATTCAGACTCAGAAGTAAGACTTGAACATCACATCAGGGGGAAGAAATTTCGGCTGTGTATATGTGCGTGTGTTTTATTTTTTTTCAAGATTTATTTATTTATACAAGCACTGGGTACAGTCAGAAGCACGGAAGGGGGAGAGAATCCACCAGAGCCAGAGTGGGGAACAGAACAGGCAGACTGATGAAATACAATGCTGAGGGGAGCAGGGGTTGTGGCAGGAAAGGTCTGTGCACCATGTGGGACCCTCGCTGGCGGCCGGGGATCAAACCCGTGCTGCAGAGGCTGCGGGCAGCTTCGCAGCCCAGCACTCAACCACTGCACCAGCAGGGGAGGCCCTGTGTGTGTGTTTTAAACCACTGTGTTCTAGCCACCCTGGTTATATAAATACCGTTTAAGAAAACAAAGTTAAAATAAGATACATATATGACTTTTAGCTGTTTCTTTTTGTTTTTAAAGATTTATTTATGTATACATGAGCTGGTACAGGCCAGAGTTGCAGGGGTAGGGGTGAGAGGATTCACCAGAGACAGAGTGCCTGCAGAACAGGCAGACTGACTGAAATACACTGCTGAGGGGAGCAGTGGGTGAGACAGGAGAGGTCTGCTGCACCATGTGGGTTGCTCTCTGGCCGGCCAAGGATTGAACTCATGCTGCAGAGGCTGTGGATTGCTTCATAGTGTGGTGCTTAACTCCTTGTGCCACCAGGGAGGCCCTTAGCTGTTTCTTTGAAATCCAGGCAAAACTTCCCACCACCACCCCACCTCCCCATGCAAACTGGGCACAAACAACAAAAATGATACTAATTAGAGATATAACACTGAGATGAAATTGTTTCTTCAGTTCTTCCATTTGTTCAGTAGACCCACGAAGGAATATTGCATTATTTCTGAGCAAAACACAGGCAATAATGTGATACAATGGCAAATGCACATAACATGAATTAGAAACCTAGTTTTAAAACTGGATTTTTTTAAAGATTTATTTATTGATTGATTGATTGATTGATTGATACAAACACTGGGTACAGTCAGAAGCGCGGGAGGGTGAGAGAATTCACCAGAGCCAGAGTGGGGAGCAGAGCAGGCAGAAGGACCGAAGTACACTTTTACCATTTATTAACTGGATGAATTTGAGCAAGTCACTTAACCTGCAAATATTATTGCCACATTCCGTTACCTCAACATTCTGTTACTTACAGGATAGTTTAGTTCACCTCAATGTTTTTACATTGTTTTTACATTGAAGTAAAATCTTTGCTCTTGGTGGCCAGAGATAGAATTTCCTGGGACTTGTGGGTTTTGTAGGACACAGAACTTGCAGCACTAAAACCATGGGGAACAACTGACCATCTTAGGGGACTTGGGGGAATTCTTGCTCCCACTGGCAGTTGAGAGAGTTGATTTGAGAAGAGCAACATACCTATAACACATGTGTAGCTCACTAGAAGTTCTAGTTTAGAGATTTAAATTAGACAGTATACTTGCATCTATATAAGATACTTCTATCTCTGCATTTTTGAGAAATGCATGTAGTCAAGCTTGAAAAAGTTGCATACTATTGTCCCCTATCTGGTATATTTCATTATTCATGATTGTCTCTTGAAAACATTAAGGAATATCTTCAGACAAAGTAAAGCCCATCTCCAGAAAGACAAAGGAACAAGAGAGGTCTTGATAGAAGGGAGAGTTCATTTTGGAACTGGATTGTAGAAGGAGAAACCTGGGTAGAATGGAAATCTGTTACCTTTTTGAAGAAACTGCAGTAAGAACTAGGCAGGGACTCTTTCCCTTTCTAGAAACATTGATGACTGACTGAAGGTGTGGCGACACCAACTAACTTCTTTTTCATTGTATATTACAGTGTAGGCTTCTGCTTTCATTACTAGAGATTAGCTTTATCATTTCATCTGAGCTGAGCTTTTCCCTCCCTATCACTGTAAACTGGGGCATGGGCAGGTTTCATTTCACTTTGGCAAGAAGGTCCAATTTCTCGGAGTCAAAGTAGGAAACAGATCTTATTACTACTTAGAAACTTGACCCTTCCTGTATTACACCATTAACTGTCTTCCTAATGGTGATGAATCTGTCTTACCCATACTTGAGCTATTTCATACTTGCAATTGAGCAGGATGTAGTAGATCAGTCTAATAAGCATGCCGATATAAACATGTCCACCTTTCTGTAGCATCCCAGTTGAGACCACTGGACCAGGCAAAATGAACAGAGAAATCTGAAACCATCATTATCAGTAGATTTGAGTAGAAAGGACAAAATTAAGACTGTATAGTTTCAAAGTAAACACGATTATTGAAGGTACATCAGGGAGTAACAGTGTAAAAACACCATTAATTCTGTGGGCCTTTTTTTTTTTTATTTTTTAATTTTTATTTTTTTAATTTTTTTTAAATAGAGGCATGTTTTATTTATTTATTTGTTTATTTGTTTTGTTTTGTTTACACATGCACTGGGTACAGTCAGAAGCGCGGGAGGGTGAGAGAATTCACCAGAGCCAGAGCGGGGAGCAGAGCAGGCAGAAGGACTGAAGTACACTGCTGAGGGGAGCAGCGGGCGGCAGGAGAGGTCTGCGCGCCATGTGGGACCCTCCTCCGGTGGCCGGGGAGCAGCCGGGGATCGAACCGTCACCGCAGAGGCCGCGGGCAGCTTCACAACCCAGCGCTCAACCGCTGCGCCACCGGGGAGGCCCTTTTTTTTTTTTTTTTTAAAGATTGATTTATTTATACAAGCACTGGGTACAATCAAAAGAGCGGGAGGATGAGAGAATTCACCAGAGCCAGAGCAGGGAGCTGAGCAGGCATAAGGGCCGAAGTACACTGCTGAGGGGAGCAGCAGGCGGCAGGAGAGGTCTGCGCGCCATGTGGGACACTCCTGCGGTGGCTGGGGAGCAGCCAGGGATTGAACCGGCACCGCAGAGGCTGCGGGCAGCTTTGCAACCCATAGTTCAACTGCTGCGCCACCGGGGAGGCCTGGGCCTTTTTTGATTGTAAGATGCAGAGCATGCAGACCTCTCTCTTTGAATGCTGAATTTTAGTGAGAGGGTAGTTGAGAAGAAAAGAGGGGCTCATGAAATATAAGGGACCACAGGAAACAGGAAAGAAAAAATATGTAATATATATTGGAAACAAGACAAAGACCAGTGGAATATTAACGGCAGAAAAAAGCATTTACTTTATCACAATAAATGATGATTGCAGATTTTTTTAAAGATTTATTTATGCATACAAGAACTGGGGTATAGGCCAGAGGTGTAGGGGTGAGAGGATTCACCAGAGACAGAGTGAGGAACAGAACAGGCATATTGACTGAAATACACTGCTGAGGGGAGCAGTGGGCAAGTCAGTAGAGGTCTGCTGTGCCACGTGGGTAGCTCCCTGATGGGGTATTGAACTCGTGCTACAGTGGGTGTGGACAGCTTCATAGGTTGCATCTTAACCCCTTGCACCACCAGGGAGGCCCGATTATTGCAGATTTAAGCATATTTAGCTTAGGAAAAATATGAAACTATAATCAAATAGAAATGTTGTGTAGACTGCTAGTGGAGAGAAGCTAGGCCACAGGTGATCATTTAAGAATAGTGTAGAGGGCCTCCCTTGTGGCACAGCAGTTGAGCACTGGGTTGCGAAGCTGCCCACAGCTTCTGCAGAATGGGTTCAATCCCCAGCCTCCGGACAAGGGTCCCACATGGTGCACAGACCTCTCCTGCTGCCTGCTGCTCCCCTCAGCAGTGTACTTCGTCAGTCTGCCTGTTCTGCTCCCTGCTCCTGCTCTGGTAAATTCTCTCACCTTCCCGTGCTTCTGACTGTACCCAGTGCATGTATAAATAAATAAATATTAAAAAAAAATAGTATAGACATTTGAGATTCAGTTACACAGAAATAACTACTGATAGATGGTAAAAAAAAAAGAGACTATAGAAAGATAGAGTGAATAATTTTAAAAGTATATTTAATATTCTCTTAACAATGTACATTACGGGCCTCCCCAGTGGCGCAGAGGTTGAGCGCTGGGTTGCGAGGCTGCCCGCAGCCTCTGCGGTGCCGGTTCGATCCCCGGCTGCTCGCCGGCCACCGGAGGAGGGTCCCACATGGCACGCAGACCTCTCCTGCCGCCCGCTGCTCCCCTCAGCAGTGTACTTCGGTCCTTCTGCCTGCTCTGCTCCCCGCTCTGGCTCTGGTGAATTCTCTCACCCTCCTGCGCTTCTGACTGTACCCAGTGCATGTATAAATAAAACGAGTGAACAAATAAATAAATAAAATAAAATAAAACATACCTCTTAAAAAAACAAAACAAAACAATGTACATTACTCTCTTTCCTGTATTAAGAAACAAAGTTAAGCACATGCTTGTCATAGGAACTGTGATAAGTTGCTGATCATTCCAGGATGACCTTGGCTTACCTGTATTTAAAGAAGACTAAATTATGAAAATATGGAACCATTAATCTTTTTTTCCATTTAAAAATAGAATTCATGAATTTTAAATCTGGTATAAGATTCTGATGTCTGGAGTGAATTTTAGCTAGTTATTCAACAGTTATTTTATTTAACTAAAAGTTTACTTTTAATTTTTTCAAAGAAATAATTACAATTTCTACTTGATTCCATTGCTATGAGTACTAAAGTAATCATTTTAGGTAAACAATTTCAGAATATGTAGTGCGTAGAGAGTATGACAAGCTGGTTATGAATAACTTCCATGTTTTCAAATATGATTCAATATCTTGCTTCTGATAGCTTAGTTTTTTGAAGATCAGGCTGTATTTTAGTGAGAACTTAAATGATTATATCCTTGAATACCCTTTGGAATGTAAAATATCCTTACACCTGCTCATTCATATTGGACTATGATACATCAGCGAAGAAAATATGGGTAACAGGAAAACAGCCCCACACTTAAAAGAGGTTACCTAAACCACACTTGATGGATTATTATATGTAATTCTTTGATCTATAATCTCAGCATGATTGTATTGAAAAATGGACAGAAACACTTAAGCTTGCTGATTTGGGCACAGAGAATGGATGGGTTTCAGGTTAACATTAGACATAGTCATGATTGGCTGCCGGATGCATCTAGTTTTGGCAGGTGTCCAACTTCCTGAGACCAAAGATTTAGTTCAGGGAAACTGCAGCAAGCCAGTTTAAGTATATTAATAATAATTCAATAAACTGGGAGAATTAATAACACTGCCATAATTTCTCTTATGGAATTATATATCTCAATATTTATATAAATTTAGAGTTTTCCTTTGGTATTTCCAACTCTTTTAAAATATTGGTTAGACCTACTAAAGATAGAGCTTCCATATGATCCAGCAATTCCACTCCTAGGTATTTACCCAAAGGACACAGAAACATTAATTCTAAATAGCACCTGCACCCCTATGTTGATAGCAGCACTATTTACAATAGCTAAGATTTGGAGACAACCCAAATGCCCAAAAATAGATGACTGGATCAAGAAGATGTGGTACATATGCACAATGGAATATTACTCAGCATTCAAAAAAGATAAACACATGCAATTTGCAGCAACATGGATGGCGCTGAAAGGGATCATGCTCAGCAAAATAAGCCAGAAAGAAAAAGGAAAATAATGGATGGTCTCACTCATAATAGGAATCTAGAAAACCTAAATATGGACCAGGAAAAAGAATAACTATAAGAAAGGAAAAATCAAAATCGACAAACAACTATGAACCAGAGACACTCTTTGCAGGCGTGGAGGAGGGATTGGGGTCAAAATTGGGGTTGCAATTGTATGGGGAATATAAAATATATATATATATATATATATATATTGGTTAGAGTAGGCCCTTCATCACTTATTAGAATTGACTATTTTTAATAGATGACTGGATCAAGAAGATGTGGTACATATATACCATGGAATGTTACTCAGCATTCAAAAAAGATAAACACATGCAATTTTCAGCAACATGGATGGTGCTGGAAGGGATCATGCTCAGCAAAATAAGCCAGAAAGAAAAAGAAAAATACCGGATGGTCTCACTCATAGCAGGAATCTAGAAAACTTAAATAAGGGACCAGGAAAATGAATAACTATAAGAAAGTGAAAATCAAAATCAACAAAAAACTATGAACCAGAGACACTCTATGGGGGGTAGAGGGCGGGAGGGGAGGGATTGGGGTCAAAATAAGGGGGTTGCAATTGTATGGGGAATACAAAAATAAAATTTATTAAAAAAATTGACTATTTTTTTAAAAAAATTAAATAATTCCACATCTTTGTTGTAGAGGGATTTTTGGTTATGACATACAGATTTTATGGTGGTCTCCAAAATTCTCGTTTTCATGCTCCCTTGTTCTCTAGTTACATTTTCTATTAGTGAAGTCAAATACATTCTTTGTTACTTGCCATTTACTTTTTTTTTAACTTTGTGATTGTTGTGATACTATTTTCCATTTTATTCCCTTTGTTTTCAGTAAATTATAGGAGTTATATTAAGGCTTATAGGAATTAATTGTATATTTAGAAGAATATTATTGGCCTGTCAGAAGATTTTGTGATTTTGTTATATTTTAAAAGTTTTATGCATTCAATTTGAAGAAATTTTTATTTTGCTTGATCTTTCAATATTTTCTTAACTTCTGTCTTTGGATAATTATAAAACCATTCTTCATATTATGATGATAAAATATTTTTCTTCCAGTGCTCTTAAGGACAAACATTTGTATCATTAATCTGTTAATTTATTTTGAATGCATTATATGAGCTATAGAAAAAAATTGTCTAATTGATATTCAAAGTACATGAATGAGTAAAAGTTTTCAACACTGAACAAAAGAACATAAGGGAATATTTTCCAGTATGCACATGAAAAAATGTGCAAATCATTAGTCTTCAGAAAAATGCAAATTAAAACCACTGTGAAAACAACTGCACACCCACCCAAATGTTTAAAATTATTATTTTGGGTGGGGGGAATTTTTTTTAATGAAGTACCATTGCTTAAAATCCTTGTTAATATTTTCATAGTGTAGGAGTTTCTCCTCAAAGGAGAGGTCATTGTATGTAATTCTCCCACCACCATAACACCTATAGTTATCTATCATAATCTGCAGCATGGTTAAAATTAAAACAAATTAACAGCACCAAACTTTGGTGAGCATACAGAGTAACCAGAACTCTTCTCTCTGGTTAATTGGAACCATATCTTATGAAAGAAAGATAGATATGGATAGAAATTTAATAAAGCAATTCTGGTAAATTGATAATGATAGAATCTACGTGGTGGGCATAAGGCATTCCCATAAAATTTCTTTCAACTATGCTGAGTGTTTGATAAATTATTGCAAAAATATAGTTTGAAAGCGCAATTAAAGGTACAATTACCACAGTACTCACCTTTTTGTTTCTATTGTCACTTGTGTACATGACCATTCTTTATAAAAGTATTTCTAGATTTGTTTACACATTTAATTATTTGTTTTGTGGCTAAGCCAGGGTTATCCTGGCTCCTAGAACTGTCAACTCCCCAATCTTGGCATTAAGCACACAGCCCTTAAGGTGCTTTAACACAGCACTGAGGCACAGCAGGAAGAAACACCTAAAATTCTTGCTGTGAGGTCATCACTGGTTTTGAGAAAGTTGCCACAACCTGTCTCACATTCTTTCCAAGGGATGCCCTTGAGACCTGAAAGCTACTTTTAAGTTTTATATTGTTTCTGAAATCGCACTGAGGGCCAATCTCCAAGAGCTTAACAACTCAATTCAAGCGAATAGTGTGAATGTCATATATAAAGGCTGGGTGGATGCTATCTGTACCAGTGATTTAGTTTTCTTACAAACTTTTCGTATTTACTTCTTTAATACCCTCAAACTTTACAATTTGCAAATATATTTTCACTTTTGGAGACAGGTTATCTATCTCTATTTTCTGTCATAAAACAGAGGCACCTTCTGAACAAGTGTACCCGCCTCCTGATTGGCTTTTCTTTATTGTCAACATTTATTGAAGTAAATGTTGATTTACATCACAGTCTATGTCTTAGAGGTATGGGCTCTCTATTCCTTTGGTGTGTGTGTTTTTATTCCAATATCATACTGTTGATTCTATTCCTAAGTATCATAGTTTGAAGTGCAAAAGTTAGACACCACTCTATTTATTCTTTTAGGATTACTTTGGCTTGGCTATTTGGTACCTTTTTTGGCTTGATGCAAAGTTTATAATTGGTTGTTCTGTTTCCTTAAAAAATGTCAATAGGGTTTTGATAGGTATGGTGCTGAACTCATAAATTAGATAATTTGGGAATCTTAACAATGTTTATTCTTTTAATACATGAGCGTAGGATACCTTTTTATTTGTTTTTTTTTTTCATTCTCTTTAACAGCAACTTACGTTTTTCAATGTATAGGTCTTTGACCACCTTCATTAAGTTTGTTCCCTGGTATTTCTTTCTTTTTAGTGTGATAATAAGTGGGCTTTTAAAAAAATTTCTCTTCTAATTCATTGCTTGCATATAAAATTGCAACTGTTTTTTTCTGTATTTTTTTTTTATCCTGCCACTTTACTGAATTCATTTATTCTGGTAGTTTTGTTGGAGGAATTGTAACAGGGTGGTCTTGCACATACTGTAACCCTGAACAAAAAAAACTGTCTTATAAGGCTTCATCCTGAAATCTGTGCCACCAAAAATGTGGAATAAATATTTAAAGGGGGGATTGTAATAGGTGGCTCCCAGGAAAACGGGAGGTTCCAGGTTTCCTGCCCCACCCAAGGGAGGGTGGAGTGGAGCTGGGAGAACAGTAAGCTGGAGAAGAGACCGAAGAAGGAAGGAAGCAGGTTAGAGACCAAAAGTTGACCTGGAGGAGGCACATGGAGCCGGGAGGCATGTGAAGAAGCTGCACTTTTTCTTTGGTCCTGAACTGGTTGAAACTGACGTGGGTGAATGACCCATGGGTAGGTTAACAATGGCAGCTTTTATCTTGATTTTGCTCTTTTCTTCCCAGACTTGTCTGGCTGTTCCTGACCCTGTTCTATGAGTCCCTGCCAGAAGGTGCTTTAGACTTGTGGCAGGCTTTTGGGCCTTGCTTTGGGCCAACCCTGTTTGGCTGGACATTTACCAACGAGGGGATGGGTAACTTCAGGTGCTTAGTTTGGAAACTATATATTTTGTCTTTTCTGTATTGCACACTAATTGTATTAAAGTTCCTTTCCATTAAAGGTTGTATATGTCTTGTCTTGATGTGGTGGATGGCAGAACCTATTTAGAGCAGGCAGTTTTGGGGGTTCTGGGGTGCTCCTCTCCCTGCCCTGTAACAGAATCTTTGTATTTTCTATGTGTATTAGGTCATTTGCAAGTAGTGTTAGATTCAGTTCTTCTCTTCCAATGTGGATTCCTTTTATGTCTTTTTCTTGCTTAATTGTCTCAGCTAGGGCTTCCAATACTGCAGTGATGGTGGACATCCTTGTCTTCATCCTGATGGTGGGGAAAATGGTTTCAGGTTTTCACCAATGGCTATAATTTTGGCTGTGAGTTTCTCATATATGACCTTTATTATTTGAGATAATTCTGTTTATTCTAATTTACTGGGACTTTTTATAAATGGACGTTGAATTGTGTTGAATGCTTTTTCAGCATCTCTTGAAATGGTCATGTGATTTATATCTTCCTTTCAGTTGATCTGTTAGATGACATTGTTTGATTTTGTATGGTGATTCAACCTTGCTTCTCTGAGATCAGTCTTACTGGATCATAATGGATGATTCTTTTAATATATTGCTGAATTTGATTAGCTAAGATATTGTTGCAGGTTTTTGCATCTATGTTCATCAGATGTATCACCCTACAATTTCTTTTTGTCTGTGTGCTGTTCTTGTTTGGTTTTGGGATCAGGGGGACGTTGGTCATATAAAAGGTGTCTGAGAGATTTCCACCCTATTCAATTTTGGGGAAGAGTTTGAATAGGATAGTTATTAGGTTCTCCTTACAGGTTTGTTGAGAATTCCCTGTAGAATCCATTTGATCCTGAGTTTTATTATTTGAGAGACTTTTGATTACTCTTTGAATTTCTGAACCTGTGATCTTTAAATAAGTATAACAATTATAAAATCTATGGTTGAAATATATGTAATTCATACTTTTAATATTTATTGCTAAATATTAAATATTTTTGTGTTTTGTATCATTGGATTATCACATTCATTTTTATTCTAATTGGTTTTTACTAGTACAGATGCTCTTCTACGTAAGAGTTTTTAGTCTCCAATTTTCACATACTTCAAAGCAAAAGGGCATCACTTTTGTAATTAACATTGATTGGAGTCAATTTTTATCCACAGCAATTTTGTTCTTGGACAGTTTGGGCTATGTCTTTCTCCCTGTGCTGGATTATTTTTGAGATAGTTTATGAATATGGTGACCCCATCTTGTCTGTTAAGCTGAACACTGTTAAGAGTGCAAAAAAGCTCAAAACTTTAGAAAGCAGAACTCTAGAATTAATTTGAAATGAAAGTAGAAAAAAATCAAGGAAATCTGACCTATAATTATTACATGGGATAAAATGTTCCAACAATCCAAACATTTGGAAGGATGTGAGTGAATCTTGCAACATATAAGTGCTGGGTCTGTACAATGAACAGTGATCACAAAGAATTAGTGAAAATGATCCTCCTTCCAAGATTTCTTTGACCCTCAAATTTGTACTAGGCACTATTCTCCCTCTCATATAGGCCAGTGCTTTGCTTTCAGGCCAGTGCTTTGCTTTCACAGTCCGTGACTCTATCTTTTATGTGATATTGGATTTGATTACTATCCCCTTATCCACAAGGTTGTAAGCTTCATATCAGCAAGGGGGGTGTCTTTTTTGTCATTCACTTTATTCCTATACCTAGCAGGATGCATGTGATATAGTTGGAGCACCATAAATGTTTCTTTATTTCTTTTTTTTATTTATTTTTTAAAGATTTATTTTTTATACAATAGCTGGGGTACAGGCCAGAGGCATGGGAGGGTGAGAGGATTCACCAGAGACAGAGTGGGGAACAGAACATGCGGATGGACCAAAATACATTACTGAGGGGAGCAGCAGGTGAGTCAGGAGAGGTCTGCTGAGCCATGTGGGTCAGCAACCTGGCCGGGGATTGAACTCGTGCTAGCAGTGGCTACGGTTAGCTTCATAGGTTGTGTCTTAACCTCTTGCACCACCAGGGAGGCCCATAAATGGTTCTTTAAAAACTGAATGTTTGGGCCTCCCTGGTGGCACAAGGTATTCAGACACAACCTATGAAGCTATCCACAGCCACTGCAGCACGAGTTCGATCCCTGGCCAGGGAGCTGACCCACATGGCACAGCAGACCTCTCCTGACTTGCCTGCTGCTCCCCTAAGCAGTGTACTTCAGTCAATCTGCCTGTTCTGTTCCCCATTCTGTCCCTGGTGAATCCTCTCACCTCTGGCCTGTACCCCAAGTCTTGTGTGCATCAATAAATCTTTAAAGTAAACCCCTTAAAACAAACAAACAAAAAAAAAAACTGAATGTTGTCACAATGTTTTTTTGTTTTTTCTGGATAAGACCTAGCTCTCACCTGTCTGTTTAGAGGGAAATTAAAAAAAAATCTAGTCTCTGTTATGAAACTAATGTCTGATAATGACTTAATAGATTTCCACTTGAGAAACGTTTGTATTTGAGAAATATGCAGCATATTAATGAAATAGGTTTTTTTATGGTAAAATTATCAGACAAGGGGCTTAAAGGAGAAACAGCAACCTCACATCATTTATTTCATAGCTACGTGGGTGGCTGTTAATTCCCAGTTCCATACTTGGCAAAATGAAAGATATCCTAAACATAAGTAGTATGGAGGGGGTATAAATATACTAAAGGAGATGCTCTGTATATTTTAAAGAATTAAAAAAATAACATACATGGTACTGAGAAACTGTCTTTAGATTAAAAATATTGATAAGGATTTTTAATTCTTTTTTTTTTTTAAGAAAGTAGTCTATTAATAAAAAAAACTATTATTAATGGCAAGAAGCTTTCTCCCAACGTAACTTACACATCATTGCTGCTGTTATATTCACTGCAACTGAAATAAACTGTTCATGGAGATTATAAACATTAAAATGATTCTTATAGATTTTATTGAAAGGGCACCAGTTTTCATATTAAAGATTTTGGGCAAACATTTTTAAAATATCTAATTGCCTTTTTCTCTAAAATGTCTTGTTTTTCTGAGAAAGAGGCAGCCATTTCACTTGATCAGGTTGAAATTTTATGTGTTACAATATGTACCCTGCACTTTAAGGTTTATGGGTATTAGATTAGAAATGGTCCCAGAAGCCTCAGTAATCTGCTAGAAAAAGTGCTACAATGAATACTGGATGGGCAATTCATTTTCATTATCTCTCTCTCTCTCTTTTTTTTTTTTTTGACAACAATGGCACTTCCTTTAGGAATTCCCACTCTTTCATCAATACCTGCATAGTAAATTGAGCTAGAAGTCTGAGAGAATACTTAAAGAATGTCTGCCTAAGTTACAAATTACTTATTTAGTTAGGATCTGAACAGGAAACAGATGCCATCACAAAACAGGAGAATTCAGTTTTGTTTACAAAGGGACTATTTACCCGTGGGTATAGGAAGAACAGAAGAATGGGTGTATGTAATATATACAGGAAAACAAAACCATGTTAAGTGTGCAACTTCAATGAATATTGTCAAAAGGACACTCACTTGTGTAATTAGCGACACAGTATAATCCAGAATATTTCCAACATTATGAAACCTTTCCTCCTGTCACTTTATAATCACTCCTCAATCATAGGCTCAGGCAATCACTCAGCAACTTTGAATCACTATAGATTAATTGTGCCCCATCCTGGAAATCTGTATAAATGACTCAATACTCTAAGTACTCTTCTTCAGCTTCTTTAATTCTGCAAACGTTGATTATAACCATAGTTATTCCCCTTTACTCCACTGTAAGAATCTACATAGATTATCAATTCTTGAAGGAAACATATCTGGAATATTTTCAGGTCTAGTGATTTTTGGACTGCTTTTTTAAAGATTTATTTATGCATACAAGAACTAGGATACAGGCCAGAGGTGTGGGGGTGGGGGGCGGTGAGAGAATTCTCCAGAGTTAAAGTGGGGAACAGAACAGGTGGATTGACTGAAATACACTGCTGAGGGGAGCACCTGGCAAGATAGGAGAGGTCTGCTGCACCATGTGGGTAGCTCCAGAGACAGAGTGGGGAACAGTACAGGTAGAATGAATGAAATACAATGAGGGGAGCAGCTGGTGAAACAGGAGAGGTCTGCTGCACCATGTAGGTAGTGTCAGAGACAGAGTGGGGAAAAGAACAGGTGGATTGACTGAAATACACTGCTGAGGGGAGCAGCAGACAAGACAGGAGAGGTCTGCTGCACCATGTGGTTAGTTCCCTGGCTGGCCAGGGATCAAACTGGTGCTGCAGAGACTGTGGATAGCATCATAGTGCTATGCTTAGCCCCTTGCGTGAGCAGAGAGGCCCTGGACTATTTTTCTCTTTAACACTCTTGTACAAGTTTTAATTTTGGCAAAGATCAGTATACATATTTTTTTCTAAATAGAATATTTTGGGTCCTAAGAAATATTTCCCTATTCTGAACTTGTGAAGATTTTTGTTGCTGTCCTTTAGAGATTTTATACTTTAAACTTTTGTACACTGATACCTGTAATCCACTCACAGTTGATATTCGTATATGTAAATGTAAGAGGCAATTGTGTTCATATGACTTCGCAGTTGTTAACATTATTTGTTGGAAATACTGGCATTTCCCCATAGAATTGCTTTGCTACTTTTAAGAGAACTAGTTTTGATCTGAGTAAACCATTTCTGTAATTTCTTTCCTGATTACTTACCCGTTTCTATTTATTTATGCCAGTGCTATACCATCTTGATTTCCAAAGCTTTATAGTAAGACTTGAACATTAATGTTTTGCTCCAATACATTACTTTTTTCAAGATTTTTTTTATAAAGTTGTGAATTTCCATATGAATTTTTAGAAAAAATCTTTTGGAATTTTGATTAGTAACACATTAGATCTTGATCAATTACTGCTTGATTGTTATCTTTAAAATAATGATTGTTTTGAGCAAAGGACTTAGACTATCTCTCCACTTATTTAGGTATTCTTCAGTTTCTTTTGCTGTGCTTCTCTGTAGTTTACAGTGTACAGTTTGTGCAGGTATTAAATTCATGGTTTTGGATGTTATAAATTGTACTTTTTGTGCATTTTACTTTATTACAGATGTATTTCAGAAAAGAAATAATGAGATTGAAGCTTGTAGAATACAGTTTTTTTCTTGTTTTAACCTACATGGTATATTCAGAAAACAGTAGTACATTAAAATTTTTAAATAATTTTTTAGTGAGATAAGATTGATTTGATGATGGGTTCACTATGATGATAACTGAGGGTACACTTGGGTTGGGGGGGGGAGAGCCTGTACTTCTAAGATGCCAATACTATAAGCCAGTCTTGCCTCAATTTAGAAAATAAAAGATTGCATTATGATATTATGTTAGTTTCAGGTATGTACCTTATAAATCATGTGTTTATGTATTGTATTACTCTGACCTGTAAAAGTTCTAGTCTACCATTTACCCTATACTTAAGACCTTTTTCCCAATTTACTAACCCCCTTTCTCCTTTCTTTCTTAGTCACTGTTTTGGTCTTATAGTCTGAAAGTTTATTTTTGTTTTATATAGTTCATTGTTTTGTCTCTACTTACTACATAGGATTGTTGTTTGTATTTCTCCATCTGATATATTTCACTGGCAGAATATCCTCAAGGTCCATCCATGTTGTTGCAAATGGCAGGATTTCATTTTTTTAAGTTTAGTAATACTATGTTTTGTGTGTGTATATACACACATATATATGTATGTATATATAGCTGTGTATATATATACATATATATGTATGTGTGTACACACATACCATATCTTCTTTAATCATCTGTTAACGGACATTAAAATTTACCCAGCTCTTAGCTATTGTAAACAATGCTGCAATGGGAGTGTAAGTAGCATTCCAAATTAGTGTTTTGTATTTTGGGGTAAATACTTAGAAGTGGGATAACTGGATATTACAGAATTTCTATTTTTAACTTTTTTGGGGATTCTCTATACTGCTTCCCATAATGGCTGTGCCAGGTTACATTCCCATGAGCAGTATAGAAAGGTTCTCTTCTCTCCACATCCTCTCTAATACTGCTATTTCTTACCTACTGGGTAATAGCCATTCTCACATGTGTGAGATGATATCTCATTGTTGCTTTTATTTTCATTTTCTTAATAATAAGCAATGAACATTTATAATTTTTACTTTCCATTTTTGTTTTTCAGAATTAGAGATGGAATTTATTTTGTAATACTGATCTCTATTCTGCAACCCAGCCAAAATTACTACCTAGGTTTCATTTTTATGGTTTGCTTAGGCATTTCTCTGTACATGATATTGTCTACCTGTACTTAGAGTGATTGTTTATTGCTACCTTTCCACTTGTAGCTTTTATTTATCTTGCCTAGTGTCCTGCCTCAGATCTCTAGTATAATGGCAATTAGAAGTGATAGAATTCACTTCTTTGCTTTAGTCTCAGACTTAAATTGAGGCATCCAGGCTTTCTTTGTTCAATGTACTTCTATTCACACACATTTTTATCATTGAATGGGTGTTGAATTTTGTCGAATGACTCTTCAGCATATGAGAATATCTTGTGGATTTTTCCCTTTATTTTGTTTGTATGGCAAATTAAACTGATTATAAAATACCAATTTTGCATTCCTAGGGTAAACTCCACTTGGTCTTTTTCTTCTTTTTTCTCTATGGCTGAATCCAACTTATTAATACTCATTGAATAAATTTTGTGTCTCTGTTCATGAAAGCAACTGGTCTCTCATCTTATTTCCCACTATTTGTTATTAATTAGTCATACTGTCCTCATAAAATACTTTGAAAAATGTTCTTTCATCCTAATTTTTCTGGAAGAATTTGCTTAAGAGTGGAATATTTCCTCCTTACATATTTGCTGAAAGTCTCCAGTGAAGTTCTCTGGGAATAGAGTGGATATGACATTATGTCCATAGACAAGCTTTTAGAGACCCAATTATTGTTCTTTTTTTTAAGATTTCCTTAATTGAAAGCTTTTTTTTAATAATAGATTTTATTTTTATATTCCCCATACAATTGCAAACCCCCCCCCCATTTTGACCCCAATCCCTCCCCTCCCACCCCCCACCCACCAAAAAGTGTCTCTGGTTCATAGTTTTTTGTTGATTTTGATTTTCACTTTCTTATAGTTATTCATTTTCCTGGTCCCTTATTTAAGTTTTCTAGATTCCTGCTATGAGTGAGACCATCCGGTATTTTTCTTTTTCTTTCTGGCTTATTTCACTGAGCATGATCCCTTCCAGCGCCATCCATGTTGCTGCAAATTGCGTGTGTTTATCATTTTTGAATTGCATTGAACAACTGGGGTGTAGGCCAGAGGTGCAGGGGGTGACAGAGAAAGAGTGGGGAGCAGAACAAGCAGGCATCTACTGAAATACAATGCTGAAGGGAGCAGCAGTTAAGACAGGAGAGGTCTGCTGTGCCATATGTGGGTTAGCTCCCTGGTCAAAGATGGAGGATGGTACTCAGGCTGCCTTGTCTAGGAGGGTGATCACAGTGATAGTGCACCCTAGGCCTCCAGGGAGGCCCTATTTCATTCTTAAATGTGGCAGTGCCAGGTGACAAGTTACAGAAGTGTAAGTGGATAATGCCCTGATGCCCCATTATTAAGGTGAATAAGCATTTATTGTTGCTGCTATTTGAAAAGTAACATCTAATAGCAGTTTCAAAAGTTAGGTTTTAGAAGGAGAAACATTGCTTTAATGACACTGATTAAAATGTCTTTGAAGAGTCAATTTATACAAATGGCTAGATAAGTGTGTGTGTGCACTTAAATATTAACAGTCTAGTAAGTTTCCATAATTCCACTTTCTCAATGACACATGTGAATCTAATAACTTCTTGATGTTGTCTTCTACATTTAATCCAAAGTGCTATTAAAATTACTAATAATAGCAAGATAGCAACACTATCTTGGATTATCATATTTCAGAAGTAATAGAGAAGAAAATAAATGAAAGACAAAACAAATTTTTTTTGTACAAAGTATATCTTCAAGAATATGGGAGTTTCTGCTACTAGTAGTAAACTGGCTCATTATATATATAATTAACCCTCAATTTTTTGTGGAAATATTACTCATAGAAAATCTTTACATTTTAATATCAATGCTGTTTTAATTCATACCAAACATCAGCAAATCAGTTAGTTCAGTATTTACATAACAATATGTAATTGTTATATTCTTTACTGTAATCTAGTGTAATACCAAGAAATAAAGCTAAAACATTAGGTTTAAAAACAATTTGTACTTATAAATATTCACTTCTTAAAAATAATATAAATCTACAGTTCTATCTTACTCTCAAATACTTAAGCAAATAAAGCAAAATGGGTTTGGACGATACATTAATTCCATAATTATTTTTTGACCTTGACTATTAGAGTTAATAGTCTAATAAGGAGTGTTGGACTCAAAGAAATCAATAACAGCATTAATGGAAGAGTAGACTGAAGAAAGGAAGGAAAAGAGGGATATATCAGGAAAGTAATAACAAAGATGTGACCTCTTGAGCTATGTCTGGAGGAATAAACAGGGATTTCTAAAGAGAATAGAGGGGAAAACTTGCAATGCCAGAAATACAGCATTTTCTGTGGAAATGAGATTTAAACCAGCACAGTGAGTCTTGGAAACTATAACAAATCTTGAAATTCAAGAAATTCAAGAAAATAAAGGTAAGATGGAACTTGTGTGAAGACAAGGTAGAGATGATGGCAGAATCCACATTATGGACGGTGATTTATGGAGAGGAACATGAATTTTTATGGGAAGCTTAAAAAAAAAAACAACTGTGGGATTTTAATCAGTAGAATTGATAAAGTGCATCTAGGTTTTAGGAAAACAAGCCCTTTATATTGCAGAGAATGAATTGATAGCTTATGAGAATGTATAAGAAGCCTGTCATGCAAACCCTTTCTACCTCTCCTGCTGGATGCTTCAAATCTGTGATCTCCTTTTAGGGATTTGTTTTGCAGTTTGTCTTTTATGATCCTTTAATTTCTCTATATTCCACATATAAGTGAAACCATCTGGCATCTATATTTCTGTCTGGCTGATTTCACTTAGGATTGTCCCTTCCAGCCAGTTCCATTTAATGTTGCCCTGGATGGCATGGATGGCATGAGTTTTTGTTTTTTTTTTTTTTTATTACCAAGTGGTGTTTTTTTTTTATTCTATTGTGTATATATATTAACATATCTCCTTTTTTGGGAGCATTTTAATTTTATTTTATATATTTTTACGTCATTTTCCATTTTTGCACAAGGTATGCATTTTCATCTTGGTTATAGTCCCCATACAATTCCCACCCTCCTTGTTTTGATCCTACTCCCTTTTCTCCACAGTAGTGTGTATCTAGTTTATAGTTGCTTGTTGATTATGATTTTTACTTTATTATAAATAGTCTTTTTCCTGGTCTCTTATTTAGATTATCTGAATTCCTGCTATGAGTGAGACCATCCAGTATTTTTCTTTTTCTTTCTGACTTTGCTGAGCATGATCCCTTCCAGCTCCATCCATGTTGCTGCAAATGGCATGAGTTTATCTTTTTTGATTGCTGAGTAATATTCCATTGGGTACATATACCATATCTTGATCCACTCATCTGTTTAGGTTGTTTCCATGTCTAGGCAGTAGTAAATGGTGCTATAAACATGGGAATACAGGTTTCCTCTCAAATTAGTGTTTTTGTATTCTTTGGGTAGGTTCCTGGAAGTGGAATTCCTGGATCATGGCAGATCCATTTTTAGTCTTTGGAGGAACCCCCACACTTTTATCCATAGAACTGGACCAGTCAGTTTGCATTCCCACTAACCGTGTAAGAGGGTTCCTTTTTCTCCCCACCCTCGCCAGTACTTGTTTCTGTTATTTTTTATATGAATCATCCTCACAAGTGTGAGGTGGTATATCATCATGGTTTTGATTTGCATTTACCTGATGATAAATGATGGTGACCAACTTTTCATATGCATTTTGTTCACCTGCATGTCTTCTTTTGAGAACTGCCTATTGAACTCTTGATGGTAGGAGAACTAAGGTGAAAAGATCAAGATTTATAAAGTGGATTCATCTATCTGTTATAAGGGACATTATTAACTGCTATGATTTACAACTAGTATATATTTACAACTAGCATGATTTATGGTGTTATTAATGGTACCCTCATTAATTCTCAGAAGAGTTTCCAATTTAGGTATTTTATGGTAATGCGAAAAATTTGACTTTAACTTAGAAATTCGGTTGCTCACATTCGTTCAGTAATGTGAATTATAGTAACTTAACAGCTTTCTTTGGGTAGTTTGGATTTTAAGTATGTGAGGCTATCCCTTCCATTTTAAAATTTAAGTTGATTGTCTATAATCCTATACCTCACTGCTAATAAACTACCTGAGTGTTGCAACTAAATTATAAAATGGATACAAATGTTGATAAATTGCTTCAGAATGACTCTTACATTTTATTTACATTCACTTACCTCCAACAATTACTCATTTAAAAGGAGTTTGGCTATGTAGAGCGAGACATCAGAAACTTCTGCAAATTCGAGGGATTTAGTTCAGAGCTGTTCTTTCTATGCAGTGAGTTTATAGTCTTCAAAGTTATTTTATACAGTAAAACTCCATTCCTATGATAACTGGATCTCCACATTCAAATTCACTTAAAAATACATATTTTTATAAACTGGAGAATATAATTTTTATATTTTATAACTGCTTAGTGAATCTGCTTTCTCTCTCAATATGGCTTATAGAATACTGGTCTAGACCTTGCTGTCTTTTGTGGTAGACATTAGCCACAAATAAGTGTTAAGCATGTGAGTTGTGGCTAATTCAAGTTGAGGTGTGCTATAAAACATAAAATGTATGTTGTATTTTACATAATTTATATAAGAAGATGCAAATCCCCATTGATTTTTATACTGATTATATGTAAAATATTTTGGATGTATTAGGTTAAATTAAATATATTTCCTTCATTTAATATTGCTACTACATTGTATTTTTATTGAACAATTTTGAACCCTAGACATGAGATTATCAGCCTGTGTAAAAGCTTAGTGAATTCTATCTGTTCTGCCAAATGAGGGGTGCAGGTGAAATCACAATGATTTCCATGGATGCAGGAAATGTTATAATCCTATTTGGGTAATAATCCCTCTTTGTTCCCCCTTCCATTCACATATTAAAGCAACAAATAATTAATTTCACTGTAGAAACAACTGTCAGTACTCTGTAACCCCTGATGCGCAATTTTAGTTAAAAATCTTAATTTTAACTTTGAACATTATGTAGTCAGACCATCAGAACAAAACAATAGTTATGTAAGGGCTGTTCTAAGAGTTTTAAATATTTCAAACTATTTGTTTAATATTGACAGTAACCCTATAGGAGAAGTACTGAGTATGCCCATTTTACAGATGAACAAAATGAAGCACAGGGACTGTAGATAAGTTTCCCAGGTTTGTCAGGTAGTGTCAGTGTTAGGAATTTCAATCCAGAAAGTCTGACTCCATAATCTCCTCTGTTAACCCACACTATATTTCTTCTCAATGTCAAATGTGAAACTTTAGGTCTGTGCTATTACCATACTTTGAGGAATACAGTGAGAAATTCAGGAGGAATTGCATCAGTTACTCCAGGAGACTGGACCTAGTTGAATTAATCCAGCAAGCTACATGAAAGAGAATTGGAGAATCATTAGAACATGGATTCTTGGCTTTTAGTACATGTTGATCGTGTCATCTGTACACATGACCAGATATATTAAACTAATCTAATCAAATTAGCAGCTGCAATTCCCAAAGTTAGATGGTAGGAGTGGGTTTGGAGAGGGAGTGTCGTGATGTTCAAGAGGAAGGCCAAGGTGGAAAATCCCTATATTTTCATTACTTTTTCTTTAAGTTCCTAGAATCTAAGGTCAGATTGATGAAACTAAAATTTAAGCTTAGTATCAGGAGTATCCAGCTCCCATAATGATGAGGCAATTCTTCCAATATAAACCTTTGTTCTCCTATATTCCAATTGAACACAGTGAGATGGGCTATATTGAAATAACTTCAAGCCATTTTATAGTCAAGACCAAAAATTCACACATATCAGTTTTTATGTTGTCAGACCTAAGTAAGCAAAGTATCACATAAGAACCCAGTGATAATTCAACAACATAAAAATACCCCACATTTTGAACAGTATGAACACTTAAGTTCTATCAGAGAAATGAAAACTAAAATTACCCAGATTTCTCTGTTGAAATTGAAATCTCCAAATTATTAAAAATCAAAATTCTTCCCTTTCCTAGTTCATATTTTTCACTTTTTTGGTCTTGGATGCTCAGTTTCAGAGATTTTAGTGCAGCCTTGGTTCTTTCTAGAGGATGAATAGCCAAGACATCATTCATTCCAATAGCTTAGTTCTTTTCGTGTATCCAGGTTTAAACTAAGTCAACACTCAGTTCTTGAGTTCCATTTGTCTTAAGTACCAAAGAGTAGACAGGGCCATACCCACACAATTCAGAACTCATTGTTTCCTCTGAGGTAACATTTCATGATCAAAAGAATGTTCTTATGATGTCTTTTCTAGTCATGAACAATTGGAGTGTAAATATAGATAAAACATGTGAGAAAAACCATCTTTTTTTTTATTTCAATTTTACCAAGATGCCAATTATCCAAAGTCCATGACTTTGAAATAAAATTAATTTTGAGGAAACCTCATGTACAAGTAAATTGTGTATTTGCCAAATGCTGCCGACTTTTTTTTTGGCCAACCTCAAGCCTTTTGCCCCCACATGCTTCTACTTTTATTTCCCAGACTTATGATTCCAGGGGGCATTAAGAAGCAGAATGTTCTATGTCTTTATCTTTGCTTCATTCCTCAATTCCCCAGGCCTTGGCTGATCTTTGTTTCTCCAGTTGGGCCAGCTTACTATGGGAAAGCAAGCTACTCATTCGCCCTGATGGGGAAATGAACTAAAGGAGGAAAAGTTGAAAAATAAGCAGAACAACAGAATCCATGATGGTCAATTTAATATCAACAGTACCACTGTAATTGCCTTAATATCACCCCAATAATAGTAACCCAAACACCTGCTGTTTTGAGGTTAGTCTCCCCAGGTGCCAAAAGAAACCTCTTTCCTATGTACCTATAATACCAGCTGTGGTCATAAGTTGTTAACCTTGGAGCCTGTTTCTCTTAATGAGACTCTTGCTCTCAAAAGCTAATAAAGTATCAACTAGTCAAAACTCTTCATTTCTATTATTCATTTTTAATAATATTTGATGACATAATAGCCATTATATCAGTAGAACTATCACATGGATTTGGGTCATCTGCTCTATCTTTATGCCTTAATCTTTGGGAGTTTTGGTATCCGACCTACCTTGGTTTTCTAATCTACAGTCACCTTTTATATTATCTCCTTTAACATCTACTCATTTTTATAATAATATTTCTAAAAATATATCAAGAAATGAGGTTGAAACAATTGTTGAAATACTTAAGCCATTTGTCAAAAAGTTCTTAAAAATAAAATTATAATTCTAATAATTCATATCCACAGTAAGACCATAGAGAATGAAAAAAAAGTTAAGCCTATATAGATATCTTTCATGGGAGTTTGACACTGAAAAATATTTAATATTACCAAGCAATGCCTTAAAAGCACAAATATGATAAGGGTTTAATACTTGAAGACTAAGATATTAGATCTAGAATTAAATTTTTGGTTCACCATGCAGTCATTTTTACCTTTATGGTGCAAAAAGAGTGAAAGCTTCATAGGAGATGTCTTACAGTGCTATAAAAGAAGCATAAATGCTACCAATGAAGACTCATCCAGTTAAATTGAAGAGTTTAATATTCTTTATCAAGTGAACAATTACAGCATTGAGCCTGGTATTACAAAATGATCTGTAAATTGGTAAGCTGGATATGTGATTGGGTTGCTAATTCTAACATCCCAAATGAAAACATTTCTGTGGTTATAACCTCAAAATCTGAAAACCTGAAATGTTTCAAAAGCATTCTGAAGAATGATCTTAAAAATCAGCCCTATCTAACAGCATGGGCATGTATTTTACAATCGTACCACGCCTATATATATATATATATATATATATATATATATATATATATATGTATATATGGATTAACATGATTAAAGCAAACTGATCCTACACAGGTACTGTTCTATAAAATACTGCCTCTACCACCTCCACCACCAATATTAATAAAGAGTGATGGTATTGGTAACAGTTACCAGATAGGTTGTATGTGTGGACTGGGATGGTAACCACATAGATCTAATTGAAAATGTTCACTGCAATTCAGGAATTTATAAGGACCTTTACACACAGATGGGCTAGGGTAACTTTCCATATGCTAGAAAAGAACTACATGCAGCTACTTATATTAATATGAATACATGTGTAATAAATAGAGATATGACTATACTGTGGTGCATGAGTCACTAGTCTCTTACCACTAAAGGATAAGAAAGGTCAGAAATAACTTAGAGGAAAAGCAGAATGAAGCTTTAGTGTGCAATCTCTTCTTTGGGTCTATTTTCTTATAAATTAACTCAAAAATAACTAACCACTACCTATATAAATGCAAATGTGGTGAATTCTTAAATTAATCTTGGAAATATTGTGCCCACTCCCTGGAACTCTCTGGAGTTACTGGGTATTTTATTAGTCAGAGATTCTGGGTAGAGTCTTAAACCTCTAATTTTTAGACTTCTTGATATGTAGGTGGCAACAGCAGAGGATTTTCCAGTAAGAAACCCTAAAGACAATTTATAAATTTCATGAGGCTCTAAAGGCACAAATGCAGTCTTCCTTAGAAAAACATTTCCCTTTCATCTGGCAGAATTCAGGCAAGCAGAAGCATTTTTATATTCAGAAGAAATTCATATTTTAAACTTGTATAGAATTTATTAGGTAACAAATATTATGCAAATATTTGTTTAAAAAAATGCCTTTTTTTTAATTAGAGAAAATATCTCAGGAAATTTAGCTACTCTGTAGAACAGGGAGGGAGGGAGGCATCATGGTCCATGGTGGTGGGTGCACTACAGTGGTAAAAGCTAATGAGGATACCCAGTGTTACCTCAGTTAAAAATAAATTAATTTTTAAAAATAGAGAAAAGAAAATAATCTCTGGTATATATACTTGACAGTTAAAAAAATTGTTTTAAACCACAAAATGACTGACATCAGTCAAGTATAGTAGTGTTATATTATTTTCTCCTCAATTTTACAGCATATTTCAGGATTCCGAACATAAATGTTTTAACTATATCACACAATATAACTTATCTCAAGACAAGAAATTTATATTATAGTTTTTAATACTCAAACAATAAGTCCACCCCTGCTGTGGGAAAATACTAATCTTGATTTGGTAATGAGATAGTTAGGGTCCCATCTCTATATAAGAACAGCATAATACCTTTGAACTTCTGGAGAAAATTTCTTTGATATGTTGAGAAATAACAGTGTATCTTTAAGTTAATGCCTGGTGCCTATAATCACCAAACTTTTATGATCTGTGATGCACACAAAACACAGTTTTTGTAGCATTTTTACACATATAAAATTGATATTTATACACACAAATTATATATGAAAACTGGTGCATACCCACATCTGAGAGTAATTTTTCAAATTAAAATAAAACTCTAATCATCTTCAAAGTGTTTCTATCACTCCTCCCCTACCCTGACCAATGAATTTCTAGCATAGTCTTCTATGTGGCATCCTTACATCCATTTTCATCCATACCAAGATGTTCTCTCTGCCATGGTTAGAATGGGCTACTTCAAAATACAGTTGTGAGCCTGTAAACCTACTGTTTAAACTCACTCAGTGGCTGTCCATTGTTCTTAAAAGAAAATAAAAAAAAAATCTATAAAATGGCCTAAGACTTCTCTATAGTTCTATAGACCTGTTCTTTTTACACCAACTGCCCAGCATCTATCTAGCAGTGCGTGCCTGGTAAAAAGCAGTACTCAACACACAATTGTTTCATCCTCTTAAATCATTTCAACTAAGTGGAAAGTCATTGCAATTGAAATTAATTTCAGTAGCATATGAGGCAAAAACTGACCTTATTTTAAATATATTCATGTACAAAAAAGTACTTTTTGAGCTTTTATCTCACTCATGAACTAGCAACAGGCAAACAGTGGATTTTAAATCCCCAGGAAAGGATTTTATTTATCATGGTCAATGTAATTTTCATAGAAGAATATGATGAAAATATTTTATGATAATGATGGAATGTGGCAAACTATGTTTACTTCTATTTTGTTATATGAGAAGTAAGTTGCTAAGTGTT
Organism: Talpa europaea; assembly: GCF_964194135.1. NCBI lineage: Eukaryota > Metazoa > Chordata > Mammalia > Eulipotyphla > Talpidae > Talpa > Talpa europaea. The sequence continues at coordinate 42,335,179 of NC_140075.1, forward strand.
TTGTCAAGAGATTTTTAATACTCTTAAGTGTAACTGTGAATGGGATTCAAACCCAGGTTGCCTGACTCTCTAGCAGAAGTTCTTGTACTACTGTTTTGGTAGAGTGTGTGCATGTGTAGTATATGTGTGAAATAATTATTCATTAAGCATGTGTCATAAAACAAGTACTCCGCTAAGACCTTTATAGACATGACCTTATGGGAACCTCAGTGTTGGATATGTATGTATAATTATTCCTATTTATTAGATAACTCTTCTGATGATGAATGTATGAGACCTTTAAAATTAATCATCACAAATAGGGAAAACCACTCATGCTTAAATATTATTGTCCTTTCCAAATAGGATCTTTTCTCAGGAATCAGTGCAAGGTCATTCTTCCACTGTTATAATTTACAAATTCTATATCAATAATGTATATGTTTATGTAATACTTTTTTGATAGAACTACATAAAGATCAGGACCATCATTGATTTGAAAATTGGTTTTGGCTAAATAACATTCCAAAAATAGCAGTTATTAATGGAAAAGTTGAAGATTTTTGCACCAAAAAATGTAAATATCAAGAGTATCCAGTTAGTTACCATAGGCAGTGGTCATATGTTCTCTATGTCAGAAGCTCATTTTCTTTGTCCTGCAGATAAGTGTCTGATAAGGGTGGAATATATAAATGTGTCTCTGGAGATTTTCTTTTCTCCTCACCCAGAAAAATAAACATCTTCTCAGCACACAAGGGAGAAATGAGTTGGAGGGTGTGGGTGTTCAGCTTGCCTGTTCATATTTTGTTTAGAATTTCTTTTCTTATAAAGTGAGCTCTTTGTTACCATTTTTAAAAATTCAATTTATTTTAATAGCACTTTCAAGAAAAACAGTACCTTCATAGCATCAGTTGCCTACTGAATCTTTTATAACTATTAAGAAACGAGCTTCATAAGTAGTAGCCACTTCCGTAAAAGTTACTAGGAAATTTTAAGAGTATATGAGGTGGTGAAGGTGGTGTCAACAGAGGTAGAATAAAGGAGGTAATTGAGTCAATTTTCTAGATATTTTGGGAAAATAGAAGTAAGATAATTAAGAGAAATATGAATTATTTAACTCAAGAGATTTCTTGGTCATTATTCAAAATTATCTGCAGTAAAGTTTATAAGACCATGTGCAAAAGTTTTTAATGCCACCCACAGCTGTTTCATTCTGGTATCTTTATTCTTTTGTGCCATTAACTACCCATTTCAGTAAAAAAAATCCTATTTTAGAAAGAATGCCACTACAAAATTAGAACTGAGATATTTTGGGAAAAATTCATGTAAATGGGATGTAACTTATAAGATAAATGGTCTTTTGTTTAGCTAATTATTGTGCTTTTGAGAGAAAGTTTAGGGGCCAGAACTGATTATCTACAAAATTTTATGAAAAGGTCCAGTGTGGTGTGGCCTCTCTACCACTTTGGGTCTCTGCACCTGTGTGTGTATGACCTCTCTGTACACCTATGTGTGTGTGAAAGATTTGGATAAGGCACTCCTGCATGACTGCCTTAAGACAATGGCCCACATCATGAGGTAGCCATTGACTGATTGTGTGGCCATGGTCTGAGGTGGTCTGGGAGTAGCTCAGAAATTACATCAAGCACCTGCATAGGAAGTCCTCCTTTTACATGTGGCCGACATGACCCTCCTGTTCCCCATAAAGTTGATTACCCTTTGTCTCCCCTGGACCCTTCTCCTCCTGCCATTGTTACATAATCAATCATGCTTGTTTATGGCTGCCAAGAAAAAGCAAGAGGGCTACTCACTGAGCAGAAGGGTCTTGCCTTGCGAACCGGCTCCATGACTAGCCCCTCAGTATGCCCTGGGATGTGCTGGTGATTTCCTGACCCAACAGTGTGGCAGTGCCTTAATCTTTGGAGTGGTAGGGTAATGTGTAAGGTAATTAAGTATAAATTTTTAGTATTCTGATACCACCGGTGCCTAGAGCAGATATATAGTTATGAATATATATCTATGGCTATTTCATTATTTATAGATATTTACATTACTCTATGAATGATTAGTACCTCTACCCCCTCCAATTCATATGTTGAAACCTAATCCAATTGTGAGAGTATGTGAAGGTGGGAACATTGAAGGAGAATTAGGTCATGAGGGTACAACCCTCACTAAAGAGACAAGTATTCATTTAAAAGAGCCCTTGCTGTGTGAGTTTACAATGAAAGGATGGCCATCTATAAACCTAAAATCTGCTAGTGCTTTATTCTTGGACTTCCCAACCTCTAGAATAGTGAGAAAGTAATAAATAAATTTCTGTTGTTTATATGCTATCTAGTCTTTGGTATTTTGCTATCCAGGCTTACTAGGACATAGCCATTGTAATAATAAATTGATTCAGTTCTGCATGTGCAAGTGGCAGAACCAAGACTTGAAAGCTATTGCTTTAAAAAAAAATGCTTATTTTAAAAATGGTAGTTCACATACATTAAAAATTCAAAAGAGGCCAAAGTACACAGTGATAAGTAAATCTCCCAATCCCTTACTTCTGGTCATTCTTTCCTTTTCCTCATAGACAACCACTCACCATTTCCTCATGTCTTTCTGGTACTAGTCTACAAGCATGACATGTATGTCATCTGCGTAAAAAACATGGTGGCATATCACATATGCTTTTCTGTCTGGTAGTTGATTCTTTTAAAATTTATATATCATAGTTTCATATTTTCTTATGTGTAACATGTCTCGATATTCTTGAGAATTTTTTCCAGTCTAATATTATTACTAACAGTATTATAAAATTTATTTCTGTGTATGACATTTAATATTTTTGGCATATCCTTCTGCATATAGTGAAGAGTTGAATCCTGTGTTATACCTAATATTGTATTTAAACCATTTACATTTCTTGATATAAGAGGCTGAGTTTTATCATCTTTTTAAATTTTGTTTTTTATAACCTATTTTCTTTAATAGACTGCATGTTTTCCTAATAATTGTAATGTTCATTTTTTTACTATAGAGTAGAATTATTCCTTTAGTTTTTAAGATAGTATTTCCCATGATAGACAGTGATACACCTAATACCTCTGAACTTGTACTTAGCTTTAAATGTTAGCTTTGCCCATAAATGAGTTCAGCAAATCTCAACTTCTCACATTCTGTTTCCCTTCTTCTGTCAACTTTTGTCAGTTATATCATGTTTACATTATCAAGGCTTATATTTACATTACTTTATGTAGTTACAATAATTATATTATTGTCTTTGGATGACACTTAAAATGATTGAAGGTCCCCTCCTATTTTTTTCTTGCCACCATTTTTCCATTTACCTTTTGGTTTGCTGAAATTCATCTTCAACTACTATTTCTATGAAATGCTCAGGTAACTGTTCTCTGAATTCTCAACATTTAAAAAAAAACTTGGATTATTGCCTTTATAATTGAACAATGATTTAACTGGTTTATTAATCAGAATACTATATGCAATATAGCCTTCAGAAATGTCTTATAGAACAATACAGAACTAATCAACAGAAGAGTCATTAATGGTGAGGCAAACATTGCAAATGTTGAGTTCAGTCCATAAACCCATTGCTATAATTCAGAGTTAGAAAGCCAGAATTGAGAAGTTGCTACTGCTGCTAATGCCATCATACCTGCCTCTGAACCTAGAAACCTGGAGAAGGAAAATGGAATATTGTTTCAGGAAAAGCTGTTATCATACAAACAAAAAAGAGGAAGAAAGATGAACTCTATAGCAGTTCTGCCTTACAAATCACACATGAATGCATCTAATTGGTGGACCCTAAATTAAAGTAAAAGCCCTACCTATGAGTGTGGGAAGTGGTATTTCTGCCGTCCCTTGTCTACATAATAAAAGGAAGAAAATATGGAGGTTAGAGTAACCAACTTTTATCCAATACTGGTGTACTTCATCAAGGTACTTATAATACTTCTATATTCTGGATATTGAGAAAGAACCCAGGAGTAATTCCTTTTCTCCCTTTATTGTAATATTATATTTGTTTAGTTTATCCCAAATATTCCCATTTTTCCCCTTTTGTATGATTTGTTTTTAGTGTCTTACCTTTTTTGGTTTCTAATACCATATCAATTTCAGGAGTATACAACTTCATAGATATAACTAAAATAAATATGTATCTTCCACAATGAACCTACCATTAAAGTTCTAGAAGCAGTCACCTATATCATACTGACTTCTGGTACCCATTCTTCCACCCCCTTCCTGTTCTCTGGTAACCAACATTTTGTCATTGTCTTAAGAGTTATTGTATTTTGTTAGCTTTGTTTCTATTCAATATGTGAGTGAAATTACCTGCTAATAGCCATTACCTTTCTGATTTATTTTGCTCAGCATGATCATCACAGTTTTAATCCATGTTCTCACTTAATATTCTATTGTGTGTGCTAATATATCACATCTTCATTATTCGGCCATCCACCAAAAACTTGGAAGAAGATCGGAATAGATTGTTACTAAAAAAAAAGACATACAGATCACCAACAGGCACCTGAAAATATGTTCAACATCACTTTTTGTTAGGGAAATACCAATTAAAACTACAGAGGGAGATCACACCTGTTAGAATGGACTGTATCAAAAAGATTAGAATAACAGTGTTGGTAAGGGTATGGAGAAAAAGGAACTCTCCCACACTATTGTGGGAATGTAAATTTGTGTGGCCTTTATGGGAAAAAAAATGCAGATTCCTAAAACAATTAAACATAGAAATGCCATATGACCCATCAATACTATTTATATGTATTTATCTTATAAAAGCATTGATTCAAAAAGATATATGCATCCCTGTGTCCATTGCAGCACTGTTCACAATAGCCAAGACACTGAAACAACATAAATGCCCAACATTGCAAGTATTCTTTATCTGTATGGTTTAGTAATTTACATAAGCTAAGTTTTGATAATGATAATTCTGAATTTTTTTTTAAAATTCTGAGTAGTGTATCTTTTATATATTTCAAATCTTCATTTATTTCAAGAATATATTGTCTTGAGTCATGATCATTACTACTATTTTAGCCTTTTGGCATGCTGAGTATGCATGGATGGGATTTGTTTTAATTGGTCTTCCTTATCTACATTTTTGTTTGTGATTCTTTTATATTGAATCTCTTCTTACTGTAATTTGTTAATTCTCTTCAATCTTATACTCCTTTTCTTCTTTCTATATATCCTTAGTATTGTCTGTTCTTTTATATGTAGTTCTTTGTGGTTTTTTCTCCTCGGCTTCCTTCTTCAGTTCTATCTTCTGATATTTTCTCTCTAGATGTGAATTATATATTCTCTGATCATGTTTCCTATATAATTTTGTATAATAGAGTCAATTATTATATTCCTGAATCATTATTTTAAAGGCTTTATTTATGCATACAAGAACTGGGGTACAGGCCAGAGGTGTGTGGGAGGAGAGGAGTCACCAGAGACAGAGTGGAGAACAGAACAGGTGGATTGACTGAAATACACTGCTGAGGGGAGCAGTGGGCGAGTCAGGAGAGGTCTGCTGCACCATGTGGGTCACCTCCCTAGCCAGGGATCAAATTCATGCTGCAGTGGCTGCTGATAGGTTCAAAGTGCTGCATCTTAACCCCTTGTGCCACCAGGGAGGCCCTCCTTGATTTATTTGTTAAATGCAAGGTTGCATTTCTTCAAAGTATCTGTTTCATATCTTGTTAACTTGCTCTCTTGTCACTGGTTTTTCCTAGTCCCTTTCTCTCACCTTATTTGGTTAGTATCATTGTGTCAATCCTATGTTAGTTTTTTTTTTTTTTCCAGTCACTTTAAAAAGGATACAAAATCATCTTTGATAAACCTACCAATAGAGGAATGCCCTAGACAAGAATAGAGTCTTCATGATTATCAAGTGTACCTGATGACACAGGATGGTGTGTATATGAATTTTAACTTCGACTTTTCTCCAGACAACTGAGATTAGCAGCTGCCAGACTGCTCACAATGCTGTCTTTCTTCTGCAGTATTTTATTCCTTGAATTTTTATATCTGGATAATTTTCGCTGGTTTTACCTTGATTCGCTATATCACCATGCATTATCTCAGGGCATATCTTCTTAACCACTACAATAGACTATTGGCTTTTTTAGAGTGCAGTATCTAATTTCAGTCATTGTGTTCTGTTTTATTTGAAAGCTGCAGTGTAAGAAAACTCTCTTGGCCTCTTCTGCACCTTATTTGACCTTCACTGTATTTGGCAGCCCTTTCTCATATATTGTGTTTTGGATTACAGATATCTTCTGGTTTTATCTAAAATCAAATTTGCTACTTTTTCTCTCTCTTATTGATTCAGATGAAAGAGACAGGAAGCAGTGCTATTTTTTTCTATTAATTTTCAAAACAGAAACCTGAGCATCTCACAGCTTTCATTCTCAATTACTTCTCTTTATTTTTGTAGAAATTTTATTAAAATCTTATATATCTCCCTAGGAATCAAATTCAGCCTCAAGCAACATTTTGTCACTAATGACCACAGGGTATGCTTACTTCATGACTCTTGCACATTCCCTACCACTACCCAATACATGTTGACATCTCATTAAAGAAATAGCTTTTAGCATTCAAAGGATTATCCCTTTTACTTTTTCCTTACATCCCACAATTTTCTATTGTGTTTCCTCAACCTCTTCCATGCTAGAAGCTTCCATCTATTTTGAGCACACTTACCACTTTTCAGTGTTTCCTCTTATTCCACCTATCCAAAGACCCTGCAGTCATGTGAGATATCACACTTTATTCTGCTATTTCTGTTTTACCCTTTACAAATAAACCAATCAAGAGGCTAGGCAATATACTAGTGCCTATCTTTATGTCCATTTTAATGGTAAAGGAAACAAAACAGTAAAAGGTAAAGTGACCCAGCCTTACCTTAATATGAGGACTTCTTTTAATGGATATTCATCTTCCTGTGGAGATGGCCCTATTACTTATATAGCTTGCAGTCCTAATGTACATACCTTGCCTTGATTTCATATTTTGACTAAAGTATACTTAATTTTTAATGATTTTAAGATAATTTTTCCATAAAAATTAGAATTAAATACCTAAATACACATTTATATTTTCCTTCTATTTCTATACATAGAAAATAATTTTTGTATAATTTTACTCTTTATCAGTTATAACCCTACTTACCTGATTCCTGGGGTTTAATATCCTTTGGGTAATGTTAAACTCTTCCATCTTTACTCGCCAACAGTGTAAGTACTCATTGAAATTCAGTTTAATAATGCTATTCAACATGGTTTTATGTCAGACATCCTGTTTTCAATCTAATCCCAGTTTAATTATATTATTAGGCAATTGCTGTGTGTATGTGAACAATTTATCATATTGCTCCCTTGTTCATAAGTTACAGTAATTCTCTCCTGGAAAATATTTTTTAGAATATATTTTAAATTCATCTACTCAATAAATGTTTTTTAACCTCCTTCATTGTTTTAGGCACTGTTTCTGGCCCTAGTAGAACTTACAAACAGGAAAAGTAGAATCTGTATGATTTCTTTCTTGTAGTACATAAAGAAAGCAAACAGATGAACAAAACAAAAGCAAACTTTTTTTTTATTGATATAACATTGGTTTACAATGGCTATCAATGTAATGTTATCAGTGTTTTGATTGAGAGGTATAGGATCACACCATTTCAGATGTGTGCTATCACACCATACCTACCACTAAGGTAGGTATAGTAGGACCCATAGTCCTCCACCATAATCCACTGGGTCCCCTCTACACTTTGCTTTCCATCCTCCCCCTCCTGATCTGGCACTTCAATTTTACAATCAAGCTTCTAGTGTTTGTTTTTTAGTTCAGCTTTGCCTGATCCTTTGTTTTGTTTCTCTATAGTCCACATGTGAGTGAAAATATCCCATATTGGCTTTCTCTTTCTGACTTATTCCTCATAACATAACTCCCTTCATTTCCATCTATACTGTCACAAATAGCAAACTTTCATCTCATTTTAATAGTTGCATAGTATGCCATTGTGTATATATATACAACATGATCTTTATAATAAACTCATCTGTCCTTAAGCATTTAGGTTGTTTCCATAACTTGGCCATTGTAAGTAGAGCTGCATTGAACCTGGGAGTTCATGTATTTCTTCGAGTTAGTGTTTGTGCATTCTATGGGTAGATACCTAGGTATGGGATTGCTGTATTGTATTGTATTTTGAGAAATCTTGACACTGCTTTCCATGGGACTGGACCACTCTACATTCCCACCAAGAGTATATGATGGAGGCATCCTTGATGGCTCAGGGGTTAAAGACAGTGCTATCAAGCTATCACCAACCATTGCAGGACAAGTTTGATCCCTATCTGGACAGGGAGCTACCCACATGGCTCAGCAGACCTCTCCTGTCTCACCTGCTGTTCCCCTCAGCAGTGTATTTCAGTAGATCTGCCTGTTCTGCTCCCCACTCTGTCTCTAGTGAATCCTCTCACCCCCCACACCTTTGGCCTGTACCCCAGTTCTTGTATGCATAAATAAATAAATCTTTTAAAAACAGGGTGGGTGAGGGTTCCTTTTCCTCCACATACTGGCCAACATTTGTTTTGGTCTTTTTGATACAGGCCATTCTCACATGTTTGATGTTGTATATCACTGTTGTTTTGATTTACATTTACTTGATGGCTTTGGTCATTTTGTTTGTCTTTGGATACAACTTTTTTCTGCCCATTTCTTGATTGATTTTTTGGTTTTGTTCTGATGTTGTTGAGTTGTGTGAGTTTTTCTTAAATCTTGGGTAATAGTCACTTGTCAGATGTATGGTATGCAAATATTTTCCAATTTAGCAAGGTATCTTATTTTTCATATATTTTTTTCATTGAGGTAACATTAGTTTACAACATTGTATGTGTTTTAGAGATACAGGATCCCCTCCCCCTTGGTGTCTTTTTATTTCTTAATGATAGTTTCTTTCACTGTGCAGAGCTTTTTAGCTTTATGTAGTCTCATTGTTTATTTTTGCCTTCATTTTCATTGCTGTTGGATTTGAGTCTCAAAGACACCCCTCAAGCCAATATTGTAAAGTTTTCTAATATGTATTTCATGGTATTGGGTCTTGCATCCAAGTCTTTCATACACTTTGAGTAATCTTTGTACAGGATAAGATAGTAGTTGCATTCTTTTGCATGTGGCTGCCCAGTTTTCCCAACACCATTGGTTGAGACTTTCTTCAGTGTATGCTGTTGGCTGCTTTGTCACAGATTAACTGTCCGTACCCTGTAGTACAAGTGTAGGTTTATTTCTGGGCTCTCAGTTCTATTCCACTGTTCCATATGTATATTTTTATTCTAATACCATGTTGTTGTGATTACAATAGCTTTGTAGTATAGTTTGAATCTGAGAGTGTGAAACCAACATTCTTCCTCTTTTTGGTCAGGATTGATTATTTAGGATCTACTATTATGCCATATAAATTAAGAAATATCTGTTCTGTGTCTTAAATAATCCCTCTGAAACTTTGATAGGGATCACATTGAATCTTTGATAGGGATCGCATTGGGCAAGATTTAGAATATTGTATGTATATGTGTGTATCTATATATATACACACCACATGCACACATGCAGTCCATGCAGTCGAGAAGGTGAAATAAACTCTGACAAAGCCTTTTGTGCTTTGAAACATTTTCTAAAATTTTCCTTTTATATTTGTCATGATCCTGTGTCACATACTCATTTTTTGGTGTGGTTTATGGGAGGTCTGTACTACCTTCTCAGTTTCCTTTGCTGGCGTTCAATCACTGTCTTCTCTTTCTTCCAAGGTATACCAGCTGAATCTTTAGTCTCCATTGACCTGTTGTTAATCTTCTCTAATAGTGTAGTTGATCAACTGTGGTTTTTTAAACTATCATGTATGGCTACCACCTTATTTTTTTATTAACGTTTAGCTTTATAAATTGTCATGCTATAAGTAGTGCAGTAGTGGTCAAAAGTGACCAGTCAAGATCTCCTTGCTGTATTTGTGCAACACTGAGCTCATAGCTTTGCAATGTCTTTGAAGCCATGTTCCTACTTCTATACAGCTAAATGGTACAACTAGATCTCTTATTCTAACATTTGAATTCAGGCCCAGTAAACACTAAAAATATTTAAGGAAGTTCTAATATATCTTGTTCAAACAACAGCATTTAATTAAATAAGCCCTGTCCAAAGGGCAGTTCATCTACAAAGCTGTAAGGTGCAGACACATGACTGTGGTATTTGGCTTCTATGGTATGTGAAGACAGGCTAAGACCCTTTATCTGGAACAGTGACAAGTACCCCTCTGCTTTCTTTGTTATAAGGGCTACATAGTCATTAAAACTCTTTCAAGAAATTTGCCTAACATGTTGGTTAGCAGTGAATATAACCTGATGGATTTAATTCTGAGATTATTTTCTATGCAATTTTAGTTGCAGCTGGGATTGAAACTTGGAGAGGAGGGGATTTTACAAGACAGGACCAAACCTCTGATGCAAAATATCACTGTGCTAAAATGCTTTCAAATGTAATTTTTTCTTCAACAACTCCAAAAACAAACACATACCAGTTTTGACCTTTCCATTACCGGAACAACCATGAACATCTCAGAGGCAGACTGGTTAGAAATGTGTTCCTTCCTTTTCCCCCCTTCCTCATAATCAGTAGTTCTCAAACCTTACTGTACTTGGCAGTCACCCTGAGGACTCGTCAAAATGCATTTTTGGATCCCATACCCAGAGTTTTTTCTAAGATCTAGGTCAGAGCCAAATGATTTGTATGTCTAACAAGCACAAGATAATACTGATGCTGCTAATCCAGGAACCACTCTTAGAGAATGACTATCCTAAATGCTTAGCTAGTCCAGAAATTACTTCAACTCTTTTAAGAATTTGTCCTTTCTTTTCCCTCCTCACCTAATTAAGCAGGGAAGCATCAGGCCTAGTTCTGTTGTCTGTGCTTTAGCTAGAGTGGCATCATTTTTAACCCAGAATCATGCAAAGATCCTTCTCATTTCACAACTCCTACACAGGTATGTGTTACTGCTTGAGTGACTCTTCCCATATCTTTCCATGGCTGGCCCCTTCTATCAACTGAGCCTTAGCACAAATGGCACTTTCTGTGGTTTTTATTAATCAAAGGCTATTACCATGCTGCACTCTGCCCTCTCCCCAGTTGCACCAGTACATCACCTGTTTCATTTTTTTTTAAGATTTATTTATTTATGCATGCAAGAGCTGGGGTACAGGCCAAAGATGCAGGGGTGTGAGAGGATTCACCAAAGACAGTGTAGGGAACAGAACAGGCAGACTGACTGAAATACACTGCTGAGGGGAGCAGCGGGCGAGACAGGAGAGGTCTGCTTCGCCATGTGGATTGCTCCCTGGCCAGCCGGGGATCAAACTCGTGCTGCAGAGGCTGTGGATTGCTTCATAGTATGGTGCTTAACCCCTTGCGCCACCAGGGAGGCCCACTTGTTTCATTTTCTAAATAGATCTCACAGTCATAGACTGAAACCTCCATGGTGTCTATGCCTTGCCTGTCTGGCTCACCCCTGTAAACAGATCTTCAGAGTATCTTTAGAATGATCAATTCTTTACCTTTCCACCACTGTTCATCCTACAAAGCCAGTTATTCTCAGGGACTTCTACAGTTGTCGGTTCTCGCCATTACATAATCCCATCACAGGGAGGTTTTTCTCAAGATAGGACCTAATTCCTTCTGGACTCCAGTATCCCTCTCCCACTAGTCATTTATACTGTGCTAGTAAGGCATGGGTCTTACCTGAGGAGGGCCCAGGGCCACTGACGCTTGCATTGCCGTGGTGTATTATACTCTGCCATGCCTAAATACTGAGCTAAACATTGATCAACCCCAACTCCATGGCACAATTAGAAGATTTTTCAATTGTATTTCCAAAGAAAATCTTTTACATATAAAACGTTTTAAAATTTTTAACAGGGCCACCTCGGTGGTGCAGCGGTTGAGAGCCGGGCTGTGAAGCTGCCCGCAGCCTCTGCAGTGCCCGTTCGATCCCCGGCCACTGGCTAGGGTCCCACATGGCGCGCAGACCTCTCCTACTGCCCGCTGCTCCCCTCAGCAGTGTACTTCGTCAGTCTGCCTGTTCTCTTTCCCGCTCTGGCTCTGGTGAATTCTTCACCCTCCCGCGCTTCTGACTGTACCCAGTCCTTGTATAAATAAATAGATAGATAGATAGATAGATAGATAGATAGATAGATAGATAGATAGATAGATAATAAATCTTTAAAAAAATGTGGATGGATAAAGAAGACGCCCATCTTCCCCCCACCCCCGTCTCTTTTTCTACACACACACACACACACACACACACACACACACAAGAAAACAAGATCTTGCATTTTATAACAACATGGATGGACTTAGAGGTGGTATGTCAGACTGAGGAGGGAAAAAAAAAAAAACCCTTGTAATTTCATTCATGTGCAATATAAAGAAACAAAGCTAGCAAACAAAAGAAAAAAAGTCTCATACATATCAGGTCAGGGGTCACTAGAGGGGAAAGATGTTGAGGGATGGGTGAAGTGGATAAAGGGGTCAATTATATTTTGTTGGGTGGATGTTGGCCATGATCATGCTGTAATGTATTATAGATGTCAGGTTATAATGTTGTACACTGCAAACTTACAAAGTAATGTTATCACAATATGAATTTATTTTTAAAAAGGCCCCTCTCATGAAACCTAAATACTAATGTAGAGATAGGGAAATAGATGAGAGAGAGCTAGAGAAGGAGAAAGCCAAAAAAGAGAGAGAAACTAGGATTTAACGGAAAATCCTAAATCTATGGAGGCACTAAATCAAGATAATGCGTCAAAGACTGTCAGAGTAATATTTTGCATTGTTTTTCAAGATAACATCTAAATTATTGGTTAATGATATCTGGAGTGAAAAAAACAAACAAGCAAACAAAAAACTTAGTAAAAAGAACAGAGGTGGGAATGAGCCTAACCAAGGTAGGAGAACAGAGTGAAAGCAAGTGTGCTCCAAATACAAAACCAAAAGGAAGAGAGAGTGATTGAAGATGAGTTTGGAGAGGCAAAGTCTAGAGCACTGAGAGCCAGGTATACCTTTGTACATTGTATGGACTTTAAGGATGCAATTAGAGAATCTTTTTTAAAAAGATTTAGAACTGGGGTACAGACCAGAGGTGAGAGGATTCACCAGAGACAGAGTGGGGAACAGAACAGCCAGACTAACTGAAATACACTGCTAAGGGGAGCAGCAGGCAAGTCAGGAGATGTGTGCTGCTCCATGTGGGTCACCTCCCTGGCCTGGGATCGAACTTATGCTGCAGTGGCTGTGGATATCTTCATAGGGTGCAATTTAACCCCTGTGCTACCAGGAAAGTCCGAGAATCTTACAAATACATGTGAAGAAATTGTTCTGGCAACCCTGTAAACACCATTTAGTAGACAATAGAATAATCCAGGCTAGAGAGGGCATTGGTATACAAACCAGGGCAATGATAGATCTAGATGATTATATCTTGAAAGTCCTTTAAGTTCAATAGTCAAAGCCTGCTTTATCAAATTCATCTCTTGTTTTCCTTGACACCTGTTTTATTTTAGTCCTCATGTGGAGGGACAAGTTATCTTTCATGGTAATCATCACATCTTTTATTTGTCTCATATTTTTTTTTGAGAGTTGCTTTTTTTAAGATTTATTTATTTTTCAGGGCCTCCCTGGTGGTGCAAGGGGTTAAGCTCTGCACTGTGAAGCAATACACAGCCTCTGCAGCACAAGTTCCATCCCTGGCTAGCCAGGGAGCTACCCACATGGTCCAGCAGACCTCTCCTGTCTCACCCACTGCTCCCCTCAGCAGTGTATTTCAGTCAGTCTGCCTGTTCTGTTCCCCACTCTGTCTCTGGTGAATCCTCTCACCCCTGGCATCTCTGGCTTTGTTTTAAAAAATATATATATTTATTATACAAGGGCTGGGGAACAGGCCAGAGGCACAGGAGGGTAAGAGGATTCACCAGAGACAGAGGGGAGCAGAACAGGCAGACAACTGAAATACACTGCTGAGGGGAGCAGCGGGTGTGACAGGAGAGATCTGCCACTCCGGGAATCTTACTGAACCATAATTTTATCATAACTTATTTTAATGTTAAAAGAAGTTCTAAAATTGAATTACACTTGTAATGAACAGTGAGCATTTAATATACTTTTCTACATTGACTGCCATGTAAGAATTAGCTGCTGCTGCTGCCTGATAATATGGACTAAACAAAATGATGCAAAAGTGTCTTTTAACCTAAGTTGTTTCAAAATTAATTTGTGAAATTCAAATCTGAAGTCTAGGTTAAAAAAAAAAGCAAACAACAAAACCTTGAGATATATTTACCACTGTATTGAGATTGGGTTGTGTAGTGTGGAAGTGAAATGAAGTGTTGAATACTGTATAGAAATAGAGGACATCCTACACTTTTGCATGTTGTAGAAAGGATATTTATTGCTTACTGAGCCTCAAATCAGCCACACAGGTATGTTTGTTCTCACAGATATATCCAAGGTCCTCTGAGTGTGGCCCTGCTCTTGAGATTAGGTTTAAAAACACAAAAATAAGTATTTTTATAAAGCAACATTAAACTCTGAACAGGTTTATTGCAGAAATGGATATTAGAAGCATCATACAAAACTCTTTAGGAAATAACGATCAAACACATAATTGAAGTTCTTATCCGTGTAATTTGTCATCCTTAATCAAAAATTACATTTTACTGCTGTCATTCCATACATAGAGTGAGTATATTTAGTTTTCCAGAAAAGAAAGATTTGTGTGCATGTTTGATTTTGTTTTGGTTCTGCCTCCCCTAGCCTTTGATGTTGCACATAGAATTTAAATCTTGATTATTTTCCAGTAGGTAACCACTTCACAGATACTCTGCTGAAAGAGGAAACAGCTTAAATGAACATAGGAGACAGGTTTATGTTCTACATTACTGTACCAGTTGAAGCCTGGCAGACAAAATGTAGTTTTGTCATTTTATTATTTAATCGTGCAAACCATTCTAAGCTGCCATTCCATTGTAACTTTGATACAAACCAAATGTATAATAAATGATAGTGCTTTTGAAAAGAACCATGTTATACCAATTGACTATTTATTCAATAAATATTATGAGTAGCCAACTCTGTACCTTTTTATCAAATAGGTAGAGTAGTGATTGATAGATACAAGCAGTATTATTAGGAAGGCTTATATACACAAAGTAACGCAAATTTTACATAATCCAAACTCCTCTGAATATTCAAACTTCTTTATTATTTGTTTTTAAGTTGCTATATTCTTAGTGAATCAATCTCATTACTATTTGATTCTCCACCCCCCACCCCCGCCCTGACCTATCTATCAGTGTTATTTTAAGATGAAGAGCATTGAGAAAATTTCAGGGAAGTTATGCCAAAGGAGATAGTACTGCTGACTGCAGAGAAGGATCCTTGTTATAATTGGTTAAAATTGCTCAGATTTAACTAGTTGCTTTATAATATGCTGAAAACAGAATTAATTTAAAATAAGCTACATAGCTTTCCGTGCCACAGTTGCATTTGTTTTTCTCATTACTACCACGTTGCAAATGCATATGTTCCCCTGCTTTCTCATAGCACTGGTCATCAGCTTTGTTTTCTCTCCAATTCACCAACCGCCTTGTAGTTACTCAAGCAGATTGTTTCACCATGATGGGAAAGCTCTATATGAACAAGTGATAATTTCTCTTTCACCCTACTTGAAGAATGACACACTCTTGTTTCCTAAACAATATGTAAAAATTATCTCTTAAATGTTAGCCATGCCTGCAAGAAAGTAAGGAAACTCTTTGTAAGTCTTAGATGATGTGTGAGTGCAAATTCAGACAGAGTAGAAGTACAAAGTGGAACCTGCCCTGGAGAATCTGTTTAGTATCAAAAGCTTTGGTCTTTAGTGTTAGTGGTTTGTATACCACAAGGTAAAAGGACCTCCAAAAATGAGACTTCGTGGTAGAGATTCCTGCAAAAATGCCAGATCCTAGAAGAACCAATTTTACATTAACTTTTGCAGGTAATAGGAAATAGGAAACATTGTCCAAGTTGTAAAAATTTTGAAAGCTTCTTACCAAAATCAGACAGGAATATAAGATATGAGACAGTTACAGTTCATGCTCACTTGTGTATAAATAGAAAATTACTAAATACATGATCTAGTCAGATTTATCCTAGACATGTTAAGTTTGATTTAACAAGATAATCTGTTTTAGCTAAGGAGAAAAAAAAATTGATGTTTCAGTAGATGATGAAAATCATTAATATTGAAAACTCATTAGTAATATTTGAAAAAATATCCTAGTGAATTGAAAAGAAAAATGGTTTAACTTGATGATTTTTTAAATCAATCCTAAAGAAAATATGCTTAAGAGTAAAAAAGAATTAATTTTAGGGCCTCCCAGGTGGCGTAGCGATTGAGCGCTGGGCTGCAAAGCTACCCGCAGCCTCTGCAGCGCCAGTTCGATCCCCGGCTGCCAGGCGAGGCTCCCACATGGCGCGCAGACCTCTCCTGCCGCCTGCTGCTCCCCTCAGCAGTGTACTTCGTCAGCCTGCCTGCTCTGCTCTCCCCTCTGGCTCTGGTGAATTCTCTCACCCTCCCACGCTTCTGACTGTACCCAGTGCTTGTATAAAATAACTAAATAAATAAATCTTTAAAAGAATTCATTTTAAGTCATGAATGAGAAATTATGTCTGTTATATCACCACGACTATTTAGTATTGGTTTGGATTCTAACAGCACCATAAGAAAGAAAAATAAATAACTTCTGGAAAATAGAAAACTAAAATTTATTTACAGATGATACAATGGTCTATATAGAGGTGTATTCAATAAAAAGAAGGAATTCAGAATGTTAATGAGTATAAGAACTATATAGAAGTATTCTAATCAATATTTTGCCATTTATGGAAAAACTACAAAACTTAAAATATTTAAAAAGTCATAATAAATGGAGAGCTATACAATGTTCATGAAGATATCAGTTATTTTTAAACTGATCCATAGGTTTGATGAAAGTAAAATTTCAACAGAATTTTAAATTTACTGAAAAGGTGATCTAAAATTTTTGTGGAAGGCAAAGGGGAAGGTAGCCAAAACAGTCTTAAAGAAAATAGGTAGAGGCACTTAACCTACCAGATGAATAACAGATTTCAAAACTCCAATAATTAGAACAGAGTTAGGGAAAGTAAGAAAAGTAGCACATCCAGGATAGTAGTGACCTCTGGATGACAGGGAAAGTAAGATTGAAGGGGATCAACAGAGTAGTAATTATGGTGTTTGTTTTTATTTATATCACATATGTATCACCTACATTATTACATATATATTGTTTTATAATAAAAAGGCTAACTTGACATGTTAGAATAAGTTTAGTCCTGTTTATACCTCATTCTATTCTTTATATTTGCTATCAGACAGTTTGAATCTGAACAGGGAGATACCAGATGTAATGTTTTCTGATCCTGATTCATAATCAGAGCACTGAAGAATTTTTAAAAATATGCACGGCATAGCTCTCTTTTGATCTCTTTAGTCAGCATCTTAATAAATCACATCTTGTGTTGGGAATGTGATAAAGGGACTGATGATCGGTAGACTAGTACACTGGTTTAAATACAAGACTTTGCTCCTTAAAATAAATTCTGATGATCAATCAATTTCCTAGTTTGTCCTCTCCCACAATATAAGTTTTATTCCTACATTAACATATGGACAGCCTATGTCTTTTTCCATGTGTATTGTAATTACAGTGATCTGTGGTGATTTGATTTCTAACTATATATTTCTTTTTACCAGTTGGTCCTAGTTCTACTTTCTGGAGCAAGAGATTTGGTTCCTTTTTCTGCCAAGGGACTGTAATATTTAAGGAACCTTGTCATGTCACCTTTAAATTTTCTCTGCTTTTTGCAAACTACTGGTAGTTGTTACTGTCATGTTTTCAGATTAGTGGGAGAAAGTGAGATGAGCTTCTAGGTGTTCAGAATAGCTACTTAAAGCAACAAGCAAAAAATGAAAGATTTAAGCCTTTATTCACTTACTGTGAGGGTATAAGCAAGATAGTACAAGAAAGGAAGTGCCAGCTATCCCTTTTTGCTTCCCCCATAGAACATGGATAGAAAGCCACATGGGTCTGTGAATTCATGGGAGTCTTTCTCACTGTTGAGGATCTGAGAACAGAAGGCTCCAGTAATTTTTTTGAACCTGAATTATGTGTATATAGGGAGAAGGCAAGTGGGCAGGTTAGGAATGAAAGAACTGAATACTAAGAATCGGGAGTAGTATCTTCAGGATTTCCCTTACTTCTCCTATAAGATCTTGAGAAGCTAAAGACATTTGCCCAAGGCTTCAGATAAAGAGAACCAAGGTGCCAAAACAAGGAAAGTAAACATACAAAAAAGCATGATGGCGAGGCAAGCCTCAACCTTTGAGTGTAGCCTCCCTCTAGAGACAAGAATCCATTGGCTGATGTGGAGAGGGCAGTTTTGTCCTTCTTGGGGGGGAGGGTTGTAATTGCTCGGGGACAGACCTGAAAAATAACACACATGTTTTAACTGACCAGTCTATTCACATAAATATTTTTTTTTTATTTTAAGTTTTTTTTTATTTTTTTTTTTTTACTACATTGTTCATTTTTAAACCATATTTGCTCCCTCCCTCCTCCTCAGGTATAGTGCCCATAGAGTTTCCTTCACCAGTGCACCCGTGCACCATCAACTCAATCCCCTGTGCTCCTCCCTCCCTCCCTCTGATCCTCTACCTCCTCCTCCCCTGCAGGATGTCTCTGATTTTTAATTGTCGCTTTTTGCTTTGTTGTGTTTTGCACTATTGTTATTTTTTACACTGATGTCTTATTTGGTTCCCCTATATTCCTGCTATAAGTATTCACATAAATTATTTAGAGTATGATTTGGCTTAAATACCCCTCACCTTCCTGCATAATCTTCTCAGAGTGTATTGTTTAGCACAACAACATAGGGAATTATCAAGTGGTGACAAGGAAGTGATTAGGTCAGTAGAAATTACATCTGTTTTTCTGAGAACTTATGACTGATACAGTATTAAATTAGGCCTATCTAAGGACATATTTCTCTAGCTGAACTATTAAGTTCTTTCTTTGAAGGATCAGGGTATAATTTAACTTAAAATCAAGTGTTCATTGTCATCTAAATGAACAGAATATAATGAAACCAATGATAACTTGCAGTTTTAATATATAACAGATTAGACTTGCAGTAAATGTTCAGATTTTTAAGAATACTGTTTTTCCCTGACGTTATGAACATTATAAGCACTCAAAAATCATCTTCCTAAAAAGACATATAGATGAGGGCCTCCCCTGGTGGTGCAGCGGTTGAGCGCTGAGCTGAGAAGCTGCCCATGACCTGGCCTCTGAAGCGCTGAGGCTATTCCCGGCCACAGGCGAGGGTCCCACATGGCGCGACAGGCCTCTCCTGCCGTGCCCGCTGCTCCCTCAGCAGTGTATTTCATCAGTCTGCTTGTTCTGCTCCCCACTCTGGCTCTGGTGAATTCTCTCACCCTCGCGTGCTTCTGACTGTACCCAGTGCTTGTATAAATAAATCTTTAAAAAACAAAAAGACATATAGATGAACATTTTCTTTTTTCTTGTCCTGAAAAACTATTTCCACTTTGTACTATTCATTTACCATATATTTTTATGCCTAAATCCATCTTCATAAGTTTCTATCCCTTATCTGCCAATCAACTTATGTGCCCATTTACATGAATAGAAGTTATTTTTCACAATAGCTTTGTTTTCCATGAAAGTTATTCTGAACTCAGCTCAGCCTACTTGGGGAAGTTCAGTGTAGCCTAGCATCCCTGTAAGAAACTCCTTAACTGGAATATTAAATTTTCTCTGGTTAGACATTCGAATAGTTGGTATTTATTACAGCACGGACTATGAATCAGTGCTCAGAGTATTTAAGAACTCTGTCTCCTCACTTCTGCTTCCTCAGAGTTGGAGAGTAAATCAGGATCAAGTAAAGGAAATGCCTGATAGACGTGATTGTGTCTCAACTAGAGAGTACATAGTGTTAAAAGTATTTGTGACACATGTCAGGTAGTAATGTGAAAATAGGAGCCTTATGATGCTTCTAATAGATACATCTATAGTGACTAAAAGAACTCAATTTAGAGTGTTGAGACAATCACAATCAGGAAAATTACAAGCAACGTGGAACTGCAAGATAAGTGCTCTTGGCATATGAAATTGCTCTGGCAAGAGCACAATTCATGAATGTCAGAAGTCTGTAATGTGACCTATGATTATGTTTATAATGCCCAATATAAAACATTGTGCTGGGGTTAAAATGAAACCCAACTTCTAAAGAAAAAACTTACACTAAATAGAGGGTATAGCTTGGGCCCTAAATAAAACTCTGATTAGGGCCTCCCTGGTGGCGCAGGGGATTAAGCGCAGCACTATGAAGCTATCCACAGCTTCTGCAGCACCAGTTCAATCCCAGACTGCTCCTGACTCGCCCACTACTCCCCTCAGTAGTGTATTTCAGTCAGTCTGTCTGCTCTGCTCCCCACTCTGTCTCTGGTGAGTCTTCTCACCCCCACACCCCTGGCCTATACCCCAGTTCTTGTATGTATTAATAAATAAATCTTTTAAAAAAAAGTGTGACTTGTATGTTGGCTCCCAGTGTCACAGAAAAAAGTGTTCTCATACAACACAATGAGCTGATTTAAGTTAGAAGTGACATCTTGTTGATGGTAGTAAGGATGGTGATGATCAATACTTAGAGGACATGAAGGACAGGAGGAGAAAAGGAAAGGACAAGGAAAAAGGGAGGCAGAGGAAGAGAATAAATTATGGAAACAAAATTATTACCACCAGAATTCAACAATTAGTTGAATTCCAAATAATGGAATGAGGATATCATATAACTATTCAGAAAACTAAAGTTCACATTAAAGATGCCTAAGTAATTAAGGTTTTAGTAGGGTAATGTTGATTGCATGCCTTCCTAAGTAGTAGTGCATTCATTTCTGACTTCTTACAATATTCAGGACATAATATTTGTCTTTTATTTAAATGTTCTTCACCACCCATTATGAATCACTGACATAGTAGTTAGGAAGGTTGCCTCTGAAACCAGACTTACCTGCTTCAAAACTCACTTCTGTACCTACTAGTCATGTGATCTTGGGACTAAATGCTTATGTTATCCAATAAAGTAAAGGTAATAGTAGTTTCTAGCTTATAGATTAGTTTTCTTGTATGGATTAAATGAGGTTATATATATAAAGCAGTTATAACACTACCTGTGACATGGTAGGAGCTCAAATAATAATCATACAGGTAGTTATTTACTCATTTCCATAGAAGGTATTGAACAACTGTGTACCAGGCATTGCTCAAGGCACTTGGAAACAAAACAGATGTCCCTACTCCTGGTGGAGCTTGAATTCTAGTAGGGACACAAGATAATAAACATAAAGTAGTGGTTAAGATGTTCATCAAAACTATAGATGTGGATGCCCCTCTGGTGGTGCAAGGATTTAAGCATAGCACTGTGAAGCTATCTATAACCTCTGTAGCGTGTTTGATCCCGGGCCAGGGAGCAACCCACATGGAGCAGCAGACCTCTCCTGTCTCGCCCGCTGCTCCCATCAGCAGTGTATTTCAGTCAGTCTGCCTCTTCTGGTCCCCACTCTGTCTCTGGTGAATCCTCTCAGCTCCCACATCTCTGGTCTACACCCCATTCTTGTATGCATAAATAATAAACAAAAACTATAGATGTAGAAAAGAATTAGAATCAGGATAAAGGGGATTGAGAGTTGAGGGAGTAGTGGGATTTTGAGGGGAAAGAGGACCAGCCCACATTTTACAGTGTTAAATGCAGTGGTAAGGTTAAGTAAGTCTCTCTGAAAAGATGAGATTTAAATAAAATCTTGTATATCGGAGGAGTACAGGGGACTGAGGTGATGGTACATGGGTGCATTGGTGAAGAAAATTCTATGGGGACTATACCTGAGGGGGTGGGGAGAAGTAAATATTGTTTAAAAATGAACAATGATGAAAAAATTAAAAATAATTATTAAAAGAGTGATGAGATCTAGCAATCTAACAAAAAAAGCTTTATCATACACAATAAACAGCCCCAAACTATAGTATTTTGACTTCTTATAATTGTTTTTCAAGAGAAAGAAACATGGCTTTTTGATATGTATTATTTTGGCCTTAGTGCATTTATTTATGTTTATCAGTGTTTGTCTACACAAACCAAAATAGACCAGCATTCTTGCTCTGTGTGATTCAGGGTCTTCAGGAAAGAAGCAGTTTCTATTTATGCAAAACAAATCTGTGGTTGACAGGCCAAGTCCCTGGATCTTGAATACCTTGTCCTTGCTCTGCTCATGATTCAGGATTCCTCTACTGAGGCCATGTGTCCCCAGGGTACAGCACACTGGTCTTCCACACTACTCCTCATCCATTCTATTTCCCTAGTCTGAATATTTAGCTATGTAAAAGTTTAAGTGCCTGAGGAGGGAGAGTTTCAGGATGCACCTGGGGTAGGTATCTAAATGTCCTAGATACCCAATGGAAAATAAAAGTATTTGAACTTTTTGATGTTCCTTTTAACTATATTTGATATCTAGATTATTAGCTACCCAATTTTATGCTCCAATTATAAATTATCCTAAATGGTGCAGAGATAGTAAGGAGTCTTGCACACATTATCAATGTTTATTAAAAGTATGTTAAAGATAGGTTTTATCGTTACTTGACTAAAATTTTGAATCAATTTCCTGCTACTTACTAGCTGTATTAATTTTTAACAAACTATTTAACTTCTCTGAAATAGTTTCCTTTTCTATCCATTAATGATAATATTTTTCTACTTGAAAAGTTATTGCATTACTTTTCAAAAATACTTATAAAGTCCCAGTGTACTACTATCAAACATAGTGCCCAACAAATATGAAGAAATGTTTCATATTATTTATTACATTAAACAAAAACTTATTCCCTGCATTTTTGATCAGGTAAAACAAGTGTTATTTTTTCTAAATGATTTTGTTGAAAGCTATTTCTCTCTTGATTCTTTAAATTATTTTAAATTACCTGCGTAGATCATCAGTGCTCCAATCTAACAAGCATGATTGTGAATGAGGGTTGTATGGCATGAAATATTTATATTTGCAATGAATTGTAATACTGTACCACAGATTACTTCATGATAAGAAAGTCAAGCATTTATGATACAAATCTTTCCCCCTTTGGACCACTTGATACAACCTTATATGCAGGTAAGGGCTTTATAATTTACATGCATCCATATATCATGTCTCATGCCCCAATAAGTTTGTGTTTCCTTAACAGCCAAAAATAAACTTGTGGACTCTCTGTCAAGAACTGTGAACTGACAATTTACTATCTTACAAGCTGATAAGTTAGTCTACCTCAGATTCATGGATGCTGGCAGAAGACATGAGATACTGGATCAGAGACTCCTGGCACCGCAGGAAGCATGGGCTTTGTGGTTTGATCAGTTTCTCATATCCCCTAAGCTCCAGGGTGCATTGTAGAGGTGTATGCAAGGTACACAGTGGATTTGCATCAGTTTCTGAGTTTAAGAAACTGCAATCTTTTAAATACGTCCTCTGCTCCAGAGGATGTCATTATCTCTGGGATCTAAAAACATCTGTGAAAAGTTAGTCTAGAACAAAAGTGCCTCCACATATAAGATGTACAGAAGTGCAAGAGACCCATGAAGAATTGTCTCCCATCATTCCATAGCACTGAGTCATCTCGGTGCATAGTAGGAACTCAGTAGATGTTGAATTAATTTGAGCAGCGAATCATTAAGTCATTGCTGTAATTATATGAGCAGTTAAGTATACTCTATGCTGATTTCCTTTTTAGTTGTGTTTCTGAGGAAGATACTTATTTTTAAGAACTCAAATATTTCTACACAGATGATTCAGAAAGAAAGGAAAGACCTACATCAATCAAAAATAGAGATGAATGTGAACAAAAGTTAGCTCCATTAGTCAAGAGATAAATTATAGGAGTTCCATTTTGTACATATTACCAAGGTTTGTGATTAGTGGTGTGCTGGTAACTTTCACAGCTGGCTACTACAAAATCCCTAATTTGTAGTGTTTGCCTATTTCCTGGGTCTCAGTTGTGCTAACATGACCCATTTCAAGCTCTCAGTGTGATGTCTTTGAATGTAGAAAGATGTGTAGTCTCCTCTTTGGACGAATAAGGTCAGTTCCAGCATACTACAAGTTGCATTGGACAAGTGGGAGTAATAATACCAAATGTTTACTTCCCAACTCCCACTCTTTGCCCCAGTGATTTCCTATTTTCTGGAGGAGAGGAGCATGAGTTTGCATAACAACTGTCAGCAACATGTCAGGAGGACCAGGTCAGGAGGTAACTTTAGCTGTAACATCATTACCAGTAGCATATATCTGCTCTTCCCTCATATATTGTTCCAACGAATGTGAGCTAGATGAGTTGTAATTGGTTTGCTTACTCCTAAGCCCTTTTATTTTACGTGGGGTCCTAGTTATTATTCATGCAAATGCCTTAGCTTGCAGAGGGAGACAAAGTGACCAACTTATGATTCCAGGAACTAATATATTCTGGACTAGCACTTGTCAACTGAAAAAATGTTGTGACCTTGTTTTATTATCATATTGTTTGCAGTAACAAACTGGACATGTTCTTTTATATCAATTCCCAAGATGAAATAATCACAAAAAAGTAGGAATCTAAGCTTCTACAGTGCCGAGCTGCTGTTCATCACATCTGTGTTGAACGTGCCAGCAGGTATGAACAGACAGTTCAGGTAGATGTTTCTGTTTTTGTGTTAATGACCATATTCAGAAACTATATTTATATACCACTGGACAGATTATTTTTGCCCAAATTCAAAGTGTTATATACAGTTACTAAAAACTGGCTCCATATCAACATGCATTGGAAAAAACTGCTAGTCACATACAAGATAGGTGCTCCTCCTAGGAGCTGAACAGAATATACAAAGGTCTTCCCTCTTTCTGCTTCTCCTGTCAGTACAGTCAAATTCCCTAAATTTATATAGTTTGCTTCCTACTCTAACCCCTCCTCTCTAATTAGATCTATGTCTGTCTCTTTTAAATACTGGGTTTTAAAAGTGTTTCTAGAATACCTGTTTGACAGTTTGCTAGTGGAGCTGATTACACATTAAGAGAAGCATAGATATTTGTTTAAATAACTAATTACCTTTAGGTGAGTGAGAAGGAGAGAGAGAGAGAGACAGAGAGAGAGAGAGAGAGAGAGAGAGAGTGTGTGTGTGTGTGTGTGTGTGTGTGTGCGTGTGTGTTTTAAAGCTCCATTTCACTTCCAGTAACTCTACTTGATAATGCAGGGCATATCCATTGAGAATAAATAATACTTATTTTCTATTTAACCCCTAATTGTACTGAGTAGACAAAATGACCTTAGAACAGTAACAGCAACATTTTGGTTTAGAGAAATAATGAATTGATTTATTTTACAATTTTAAGAGCACATACCTGGTAGAATAATAATCTTTGTTCCAAATTGTGAAGCAGAAAAGAAAATTGGAACAGTTTTTTAATTTCTAATTACTCAAATTTCTAAATGTATTATATGTATTAGCATTAGAAGTATCGTAAAATAACTGAAAATAATTCTTCCAATCATTAATTTTGCTATTATTTACTCAGTAATATGTGTAGTAATCCTAATATGTGTAAACTACTATATTACCTAATATTAAATTAATACCTAATATTAATACTAGAGATTAAAAATAAATTGTATATAATTCCTTTTTTGGAGGAATACAAAATCTGAGGGGATGTCAGATGTATAAAAGCAAGTAATTATAGAACAATTCTTTTTTTTTAAATTTTTATTGTATTTATTTATTTATTTTAATAATAAATTTTATTTTTATATTCCCCATACAATTGCAACCCCCTTATTTTGACCCCAATCCCTCCCCTCCCACCCCCTAGAGTGTCTCAGGTTCATAGATTTTTGTTGATTTTGATTTTCACTTTCTTATAGTTATTCATTTTCCTGGTCCCTTATTTAAGTTTTCTAGATTCCTGCTATGAGTGAGACCATCCGGTATTTTTCTTTTTCTTTCTGGCTTATTTCGTTGAGCATGATCCCTTCCAGCGCCATCCATGTTGCTGCAAATTGCATGTGTTTATCTTTTTTGAATGCTGAGTAATATTCCATGGTGTATATGTACCACATCTTCTTGATCCAGTCATCTATTTTTGGGCATTTGGGTTGTTTCCAAAGCTTAGCTATTGTAAATAGTGCTGCTATAAACATAGGGGTGCAGGTGCTCTTTGGAATTGACGTTTCTGTGTCCTTTGGGTAAATACCTAGGAGTGGAATTGGTGAATCCTATGGAAGCTCTATGTTTAGTAGGTCCAGAAATCTCCACACAGCTCTCCATAGTGGTTGGACCAGTTTGCACTCCCACCAACAGTGCAGAAGAGTTCCTTTTTCTCCACACCTTGCCAACATTTGTTGTTGCTAGTTTTTTTAATATGTGCCATTCTCACTGGTGTAAGATGGTATCTCATGGTAGTTTTGATTTGCATTTCCCTGATTACAAGTGATGTTGAACATTTTTTCATATGCCTGTTGGCCATTTGCATTTCCTCTTCAGAGAAGTTTCTTTTTAGCTCTTCTGCTCATTTTTTGACTGGATTATTTTCTTTGTTGTTGAGTCTCATCAGCTCTTTGCAGATTTTTGTGATCAGTCCTTTATCATTAGTGTTATGTGCAAAAATGTTCTCCCAGTTGGTGGGGTTTCTCTTTGTTTTTGTTATTGTCTCTTCTGCTGTGCAGAAGCTCTTTAATTTGATGTAGCCCAGCTGTTTATTTTTGCCTTCACTATCACTGCTTTGGGTGATGTGTCTTTAAAGATGTTTTTGATGTGAATATCACGTAGTGTTTTGCCTATATTTCCTTCTATGTATTTTATGGTTTCAGGTCTTATGTCTAGAATTATAGAACAATTCTTAATGTGTGTTATAAAAGGAAAAAATTGAGTGCAGTGGTAGCATGTTCAAATTCATCCTTGTCTATTAAATAGACAGTTGTGTTATCTTTCTGAGTTTCTGATCACTTAGCCAACTCTTGTAAGTTACTCTTCTTAGTACTTCCATGGGTAACAGAGGTATGCTTTTGCAACAAATGGAAGGTTCGTGAAGCCACTTCTTAACCTAGCCCAAGAATAGCAGGTAATAACACATGAAGCTTTCATTAGTGTGTGAATGTTTGCTAATCCAATGCTGTCACAAGTCTGCCAGAAACAAGAAGTGAGGTCATATATTTAAAGAATCAGAGTACAGATGAAGCTACTGAGGGAGAGAAATAACAAACTAGGAATCATCGATTAGAGAAACCTTTTAAAAAATATAACTGAGGGCCTCTCTGGTGGCACAGTGGGTTTGAGCACAGCGCTGCGAATCTATCCACAGCCTCTGCAGAGAGGGTTTGATTCCAGGCCTGCCAGAGAGATACCCACATGGTGCAGCAGACCTCTCCTGCCTCGCCCACTGCTCCCCTCAACAGTTCTTTCAGTCTGTCTGCCTGTTCTGCTCCCCGCTCTGTTTCTAGTGAATCCTCTCACCCTCCTGCGCCTCTGGCCTGTACCCCAGCTCTTGTATAAATAAATAAATCTTTAAATATATATGCATATACATAAAACTAAAAATGAAATGACAAAATATTATCCTATCCTTGTATGTTTGGTTCACTTGTCATATTTCCATCCCCTTGTTGGCAACTCATTAAAACAGTACTCTGTATATAATTTTTTTTTTTTTAAGGGAGAGTTCAGTTTTACCCTAAGAACTCTGTAATATCCCTTAAACAGTGAGACCACCATTGGCTAACATATCACCAGGACTTGACTTGGTTGTATTGTCCATGAATGGGGTACCTCCTGATATAATAGGTAGCATGAGTTTTCTGTGTTCATTTTTCATCCATTGAGGTAGGTAGGTCCTCATAACCTTTCTTGATACTGCCTTTCCTACTACTGGGTTGGGTGATTTTTTACTATGAATGCCAGTCTGGGTCATGTCTTTTGCTTCTATGAGTAAGAAATAGAAACTAGAAAATGATACAAGAAACAGTATCTAAGAATGAAATGGACTTAGTCAAGCTTAGCGTACAGCGAGAGAAAAGTAGGATTAAAAGTAATCTGAGATTTTAGTTTTGAGCATTATAGTTTGTTTGCTACTGAATATTTGATTTTAGTTAATAGCATTTAAGTAAAGCATATTAATTTATTAATTTATTAATGAAAGAATTTTTTAAAAGCTATGTATAAATGGATGCTGAGATTTTCCAGAGAGAGACTACTAAGAAAATTAGCTTCAAATTAAAGAACATTAATATACACATTTTGACATTCACTACAGTTTTGTGTCATAAAAGCATGGTTAGGAGTTTAAAAACTAACACTATAAGTTGAGCCCCTATGCCCCATGAATTCTAACTAAAGGGAATATTTTTTCACACATTAAGAGGTGCCTAATTATGAGAATTTAAGCATCACATTTTTTTTTTGTTCTGTAGCATGTGATAATGTCTGGGGTTAATTTAGGTGCATATAATTTTATGGAGAAGAGAAGGCTTTTGGTGTAAAGAATCACAATTCCTAGAAAAGGTTTTTTTGTCAACTTGATAAACAGTCTATTAAGGAAATGAATTCTAGAAGGTACATATTGTAATTGAGTTGTTGGCAAGTAATCTCTGACATCTGACATTGTCCCCTCAAGCTTAACATTGAGAAAAACTTCAGGGAACTGCTTAATAGCTGTATTTTAGGTTTTAACTTCTGCAACTCACTGTAATAAACCTAGGCCATTGGTGGTTTTGCTCAAAAACATTTTTAATCACTGGCAATATAATTTGCAATCCCCTTTTTTAGAATATTAACTTTTTCATACACCCCTTATAGCATCAAAAACTTTTTTAAAATGGTACTAGCTTTTCAAAAAATAAAGTGAAGATGAATAATGAGGCAGCACATCTGAAACCATGTTTCAAAGGAAAAAGGATTTGAAAGAAAATGTCTGCTTACAGTGTTAAGGAGCATCATCCAGTGTTACGAGGTCAAGTGCTTAAGGAAGCAAAATGTAATTTAGTAGAATATAAAGCCTCTTTTGACAATGAAGCCATTTTTTCTTTAAAATATTATAGTAGTTTGAATTGAGAATTTTGCCGGAGTTCATGAAGGGGTTGAAAAAGAAAGTAGTGACACCACCTCATTCAGAGACCGTCTTTAAGGAATCTATAATTACTTCAGCAATCTTTGATACTTCTATCTTCTCTACTCACTGACTTGCCCCACTCTGAGAATTCTGATATTGAGATTATAGAGAATGATATTTGTTTGAGATGGGGAGGAGGTACATATGTCTGCTTGTGGAGTGATGAGTGTTATGTTCAGGTTTTACTTGAGAGGCAGGTAGGTGTTAGCCCATGCCTCTCAGCAGGCAGGCAGTACATGCAGAATAAAAACAGAAAAGCGGGGGAATTGTGCAATGTTTCTGAGGATTTAAAAGGAGTACAAAAGAAGTAGAGGATGAAGTTAAAAGTGATGAGATAGGATGAGCAATCAGCCATTACAGGGATGTAGAGGGGTTTGTGCTGTATCTTGTAGGTAATAAGGTATATTGATGAAATTTCCATTTTTCAGGTGAATCTACATCTTGAGATTTAGCTATGTTCTAGAAAAATCACTCTGTCAGCAATGTAAAAATGGATTGGAAAAAAATGAGAGATTAAAATTTTAAGAACTGGAATAGGGCATGATCTATGAAGAGGTTCAAAGAGTGAAGCAGAAGCCAAAAATACCCATTTTATCTATTCTATAAAACACCTCTCTATATATTATAAAAACTGAAATGTAGCTTAATAACTCATGTTGTCTCAAAAGCATTAGTGGTAGCCAAGCAGCAATTATAAGAGTTTTCTTGCCTACACACAGTAAACTTAGTTGAAAATATCCTGAGAAAGATTTAGAATGTGATTGTTATTGCTGGTGGCATTGTTGAGCAACTGCAATTTCTTAATGCTTCAGTTAGAACAATATGGATAATTTTAGGAAAGATAAGAGTCCTGTTTGTCTCCTGTGAGGTTTTTTTTTGTAAGGATGAGAGCCTACCAGCATCAAAATTAGCAGATAACTCTCTGCTTCTTGAAAGAGAAGAGACAATAATGGAGCACTGTTGTAGATAATGCTCAATCACCAGTGCTCTTTAAGATTTAAAGGACAATAATTAGGAAAAGGTTTACACATTGACAATTCTGAGTTGAAAAATAATTCTGAGAAGTAGGACACTGAATAAGAAGTATAAAGAATAACAATAATTTATTGAAATCTGACAGTTTAAGAAGAATCTTTCAATAAGTATAAAATGTAAAATATAGCTAAAGAGACATGCTATGAGAGTAATTTGATTTTTATAAAAAATAAAATAATGCTGTATCTTACAACAGTTGGTATCTTGGGTTTAATGAAATGTGGAATCAAACCTTCAGATTTGGTAATTAATTGAATGTGGGGAGTGCATCATCAATTATACTAATATCTATTCAATGTTGACAACAATAGAAAAAAGAAGATGAAAAATATCCAGAATAACTAATATTATGCATGTGAATAAATAATAATATTATGCATGTTTTAAAGTATATGAAAATATCTAGTGTTGAGCAAAAACATAAAACAGACTACTGTATATTTACTCGTAATTAACTAAGTACAATGTTGTTTTTAAAAGTTTGAAGATAATAGGTCTATATTCTAGGTGAGGGAATTCAAATGATTCATAACAAATATTTTCAATTGCCTGAATGTTTCATAGTGCTATAAAGGGTTAATTATATCAACTTACCCAATAATGTGAATAATTAAAGTAAATAATGATTAGAAAATTGTGTTAAACCCAGAAACAAGCAGAAGCAGTATGTATTTTTTAGGGCTGTTATCTTCAGTTTAATAACAGTATTGGATATAAAGAGTCTACCCATTTTATATTTGTAATAGAAATTAGCTAGTCTATGAATATTGCTAATTAACTATCAGACATCCATTTGTGGAAATAGCACACCCTTCTCCCATAATGAAAAAGATGTACCATTGGAAAATCTGCTTATAGCTTTCATGAGATACTCTTCTGGTGCCTTGTCTCATTCTTACTCAATTTTAGTATATAATCAAATTAATTTTCACTGATAATAATAATAATATGCACTTAGTAAAATCAGCTTTTATATCCTCTACCTAAATATCAAATCCCTTAAAAATTACAGAATAGTCTACTAAAATCAGTAAACTTCTTTTAATATAATTACGTTAAGAACTAAGAAATAGGGCCTCCCTGGTGGCGCAGCGTTTGAGCGCTGGGTTACGAAGCTGCCCGCAGCCTCTGCGTTGCTGGTTCGATCCCCGGCTGCTCCCAGGCCGGCCACCAGAGGAGGGTCCCACATGGTGCACAGACCTCTCCTGCCACCTGCTGTTCCCCTCAGCAGTGTACTTCGGTCCTTCTGCCTGCTCTGCTCCCCGCTCTGGCTCTGGTGAATTCTCTCACCCTCCCGCGCTTCTGACTGTACCCAGTGCTTGTATAAATAAATAAATAAATAAATCTTTTTTAAAAAAGGCATTAAAAAAAAGAACTAAGAAATAAACCAAGGTATGACAAATATTAAAACTTTAATAGAACAAATGTTGAGTTAGAACACATCTCATTTAATTTAGCCTATGACATATCCTTCTTGTTGATTTTATGGGATGATTGACTCTCCGGATATTTCCATAGATCTGACCATTTGGCCCCATTTTTAGTGTCTGTAGTCTAATTGGCTCATTTTACCTAGGAATGTCACTTGAATAGCTGGAATCATGTGGTAGGATTGGGACTATACTATAGAGTGATCAGGATTTCTGCCATTTCAAATAATGACAGCACCTCTGAATTAGCTAAGGATGGCCTTTTATTTTCTCCTAACAAAAGCATTAGTTACTAAGAATGTGGAATAAAGGACATTTCAATCCAAGGTTTGTCATACACTTCTAGGGGAAGTATATGGGGTCTGGGAAGTTACTTTAGTTTCATTAAATGTAAAATGGGATAGACCATAAATTTCAGCTCACATTGTTATAAATGTGAATTCTTCAATCATATAAGACATAGGAAATGATACACCATAGAACTTTGGCTAAAATTCTGAAACCATTAAAAAATATATAGAAGGAAATATAGGCAAAACACTACATGACATACACCTCAGCAACATCTTTAAGGACACATCACCCAAAGCAGTGATAGTGAAGGCAAAGAACAGCTGGGACTACATCAAATTAAAGGGCTTCTGCACAGCAAAAGAGACAGTAACCTAAATAAAGAGATACCCCACCGACTGGGAAAATTTTTTTGCACACAACACTAATGATAAAGGACTGATCACAAAAATCTACAAAGAGCTGATGAGACTCACCAAAAACAAAGTAAATAATTCCTTCAAAAAATGGGCAGAAGAGCTAAAAAGGAACTTCTCCAAATTCTGGCTGCTGCTTAGATAATGTCCTTGAGGTGATTATGAACAACTCTTATGCCTTCATTTCCTTATTTATAAAATGAGGGAAATTTATCTATAACATTGAATTTTTGAGAATAAAATGAGGCAATGCATGTAAATATTAGCTACAATGCTGAACATTATACAGGCTACTGGTAAGCACTTCATAAATACCGGCTATTGTAAGCCAGACTGCTGATTACAGTTAGAGCCAACTTAATACAAAAGGGTGGAAATCAAGCCTCTTTCCTAGCTTGAGACCTTACCTTTAGCATTACTTTTCTGTTGAGTTGATCATCAATAAGGATCATTACTGAGCCTAACCATTTTCTTCCAGATTTGAACAAATATACATGAACTAAATTGCTTGCCAAAAAAAAAAAAAAAATTGCCTACTGATACTTTTAGTCCTTATGTCTTTCTTTTTTCATTTTTGTTATTTAATCTCTCTAAGATCTTTTAGTTAGGAAGTTTCTCAATAAATGTGATAAAAAATATTTTACATTTACACAGAGCTTCAGTGTTTACCAAGCATGTCTCTACTTGTGAGGTAAGGGGCCTTTTTTTTTTTTTTTTAAACATTCAGGTTTGTAACACAAAACACAACAAACCAAAAACAAACAATTATAAATCAGAGGCAGGGGAGGAGGAGGGAGAGGGATCAGTGGGAGGGAGGGAGGAGCACAGGGGACTGTGATGATGGTGCACGGGACCACTGGTAAAGGAAATTCTGTGGGGACTATATCTGAGGGCAGGGGGAGGAGGGGAGGCAAATATTGTTTGAAAATGAACAATGATGTAACAAAATAAATTTAAAAAAAGATTCAGGTTTGTAATGAAAGTCATATTATTTGATGGATAAACTCTTGAAAGTTTATATTTATGTGTGTGTTTCTTGAAGTGATGGTAAAAAATTTAAATTATAAGGAAGTATAACCTTCTAAAGACAATTTTGAGCCTGTCTGTGAAAATTAATAGAAAGTTTTTTATTGTACTTTTCCAGATTACAAAGTATAGATTGAATAAAATTAACAAAGTCAGAAGGGCAGAAATGAAATTTGGATTCCTGTCTTCAAATTGTGTTCATTATTCTGTAATATTTAGATTTGGCATGGGTACTTGATCTCTGTGGTCTGATAGCATAGGCATAGAGGCAAAGTGTGGGGCCCAAGAAAGTATATAACTATCTCCTAAGTAGGATTGCTCAAGATTCTAAATATGTTTTGTTAAGTTCCTTGAGAAAGAAAACATTAAAAAAATAAAGAATTATTGATAGGATGAAAATACAAAACTGATTTATATAACACTTTGCATTTTATAAATCACTTTCTCAACCATTATCACACTTGAATAGATTTCTTAGTTACTTAAGTCACATTATTTAGGTGTCAACATTTCAAAACATTTTAAGGCAGTTAGTATGATTGTCATATAATATGGTGGAAAGAATTGCTCACTTATGCCATTATTAATCCTGGTCACAGAAAGGAGAAAATGGAAATTGCTTGGAATCGGTCTTAGGGGCAATCAAAAATGGAAAAG
This sequence comes from Talpa europaea, assembly GCF_964194135.1. NCBI lineage: Eukaryota > Metazoa > Chordata > Mammalia > Eulipotyphla > Talpidae > Talpa > Talpa europaea. Next base: position 42,369,402 of record NC_140075.1, read on the forward strand.
TCCTCTAGAAAGCCACATAACTCTCTTTAGATGTATTTAATGTTTGAAGTGTGGGACGGGCAAGCATAAACTTGCAAGGAGAGGTGAAGAATGTGGAAAGGGTTGGAAGAAGAAAGACGTTTACAGTGATGTATTAGTTGGTTCACTTCTTGACGACAGGTGTTGAGAAGAAAGCATACATACATTGTTCTTTTCCTCTTCTCCACTTTGCAGTTTCTTGCAGCTCATAGGAGCATGGTGCTAAAGATTCTTTGAATCCCAATTCTTAATTTTTTACTGTCACTGTGACTGCCACAGCCCTTGGCCTAGAATATGTCAGTAAGCATTATTGGAAAAGTATTACTTCCTTAATTCAATGACGGAGTCAGTGCTATTCAGTATTTTTTCACACAATCAATAATGAACAGGATCTTAATATACACTGTCTTTCCTCTTGTCTTTTTTCCTTTTCTTTTATTCATTATCCTTCATTCCTTCATCTCTGTCCACAACTACTCTTTTTCCATATTCTGTCATCTAAATTAAAGTATGATTTAAATATAACTTGTTCATCATTGATATACTCCTTATTCATATACAATGGCTTTAATATTATACATTTATTATTACATTGGATTCTCATTTGAAAACACAAGTTATGGCAGTATTGATATTTATTACCACTTTATCCTTATTAATAAGTTGTTTTACTTGAGTTGTATGATACATTGAGTAATTTGTTCAAGATCACCAAGCAAGTGATTATTACAGCTAGAAGTATTAGACTAAACATGCCTACTGAGAAAAATCCAGTAAGACAAAAGTTTCCCTTTATTAAGCTAAGAAACAAGAATAAAGAAGCCATCTCTTTATAATCTCTAGGTTGTAAAATAATAACAATTTATTGACAACTGTAGCCAATGGTATAACTGCCCACTAGCTGTGAGAGGTATGAATTGAATTGTGACTGGTGAAAAAAGTGACTCTAAGCTAGAGGGTAGCAAGAGTTTTGTAATTTAAGTGAGTATTTAAAAAAGCTATTGGTGATTTTAACACCATTTTTTGTATAAAATGACTATATTTGATAGAATAAGAAATAAATTCCAGTCTATTAAACTTTAATAAACATAAGATTAATAATTTCAAATCATTTTAAATGGCAAAAATGACACATGATTATGAAAATATTAACTATTTTAGATTTATAATGAAGTAACAGTATCTTCCTCACCCATTTTCACTTTGTAAAGGTAACTGGTTATTAATTAATAAATATATTTCTAGATATTTTCTGCACATGTATTAATGCAATACACATATATGAAAGCATACTAAGCCTACTAAATACAAATTTGATTTTTCACTTTTCTGTGTATTTTATATATAAGCTTATATTTTTTATTATTTTCCCATTTTATAATTTGCTATAATTCATCTAATCAATATCCAATTATTATTGAATATTTAGGCTTCCAAGTTTTATAAAGTTGCAGTGAACATCCTTGTAAAGCAAATTATTTTAATCTTGTGTAACTATCTGAGAGCTACGTTCAGATAAATGAAAGTTCTGTTGTTGTTTTTTTTAAAGATTTATTTATTTATGCATTCAAGAACTGGAGTATAGACCAGACATGCAGGGGTAAGGGTGGGAGGATTCACCAGACAGAGTCGGGAGCAGAACAGGCAGACTGACTGAAATACACTGCTGAGGGGAGCAATGGGCAAGACAGGAGAGGTCTGCTGCACCATGCGGGTAGCTCTCTGGCCAGCCTGGGATTGGACTCATGCTGCAGAGGCTGTGGATAGCTTCATAGTATGTGCTTAACCCCTTGTGCCACCAGGGAGGCCCGGAAATTCTTTTAATGATAACTATATTTCAAACTTTCCTGTTGCAATTTACAATGTCATTTTGAAGTTTAATCTGTGAAGATGCAAAGCACCAAGGAATGGTATTAAAAGAAACATCTTTACCATTACTGTCACACGAAACTTGCACCAAGAACAATTTGGTTTCATTGTTTCCAGCAAGTACAAGTTTCTATGTACCTAACAAACTGATTATTCGCTCTGAGATGCTGACTGAGGCACAGTGTGTTAAACCATGTATATTTTTAAAGTTTCAATATACAGGACTATCCAAGAAGGCAAATGATCACTATATAGGGTAGGCATAGACTTCCTCCTCTCACTAAGATCCTGGAGTCTTGAATCTTTACTGATTTGTGAACTAGTTGAGAGCCATGGTATCCATTTAGGCTTTTGCACAACTTTCTTAGCTATGAACAGTGTATTTTTTCTTGCAGTTATCCATTGAAATTTTTTCCTTTTTCCTCTTTCAGAGCTGGGAGGGGACTTTATGGTATTGACAGTATGCCAGATCTCCGCAGGAAAAAAACTTTGCCTATTGTCCGAGATGTGGTAAGTTACTCCTCATTCAATTCATTTTGATTACACGTGTTGTCTTTTTCTTTATAAATGTCATATTGCCCTTCTCATTTAGTACCCTAGTCTCTGTATTTCATAGAATAAAATGACTGGAGCTGAACTCAAGTTTTTTATTTAAAATATTAAAAATATATTTTATATTTTTTTAAAAATCTGGATGGAGAGGATAACTCTAAATTTTTGACAGCTTTTGATATTAGATGAATTACAAACGGAGTGAGAATGACCCTGTAATTAAGCAAAAAGAAGTTACACAGCATGCCAAGATAGCTGTTGCCACAGGCTTTTCATGTGTTCAGTGTTGTGAATGGCCACAAGCCTCATTTATAGTCTTGATTTGAACGTCTCCTTAATTCAGTAGACTTTAATATTTTACAAAGCAAACAGAAAATATTAATCAGTTCTCCTTTCTACTAGAATAAGATCAAGTCTAGTCAAATTAATAAGCTATTCAATTATCTAAAGAAAATCACAGCTCCCAAGTTATTAAAACATTCATTAACCCTGAATTGTTCTTGGTGCAGGTTTGGTTGAATAATACAAACTCTCATATAATGAAATATGCTGGGGACTCACTAGAAATGCAAAGAATTAGTAGTTGCCTGTATAAGATTATAAAAACAGCATTTTTCTTCCATCAGCAAGAAGAAAATGAGTACTGTCTATCATCCACAATAAATTCACATTTTCTTGAAGCCATATTTTTACCATGAAACTATATTTCCTCTGGAGAAACAAAAATGCCCTTAGAACACAAAAGCACACAATTTCTTGATACTATTTTTAATATTGTATTGAAAAACTTTACCTAAAGGCCATTGCTTTCATTTAAAATTAGGAAAGGTAATGCATTGACTAGAAAGATTTTATACTAGAAAACATACCACACATGCACAATTAGCTTATATTCCTGTCACTAGGGTGCAGTCATTGTTTTAAAGGGTTAGGCTTATTTAATATTGTCATACTCTTTTATCACTGTTAGTATGTCTAACTATTTATACTTTGTTTCCTCTCACACCTGGAATCTTCAGGCCATGGTAAGTGATTTTCAATTTATTTAACTGATATTTTCATTTTCTCAAATATACTCTGTATTTTTCATGGCATAAAAGAGGGAAAGATAGGGAAGTAAAAAAATCAGTGACAAACACAAGATTGAGTTCTCCAGAAATTTGAGATCTACTTCAATTCTGAAAGACAGACCAAATTATATGTACACTGGGTGCAAATACAGACCAAAGGAAAAAAAAAGGACATAAACAGCTTTAAGGACAATAATTGTCAGATATGCACTATAACCTTGGGGAAACCCAGAAGGCTTGTAAACCCTCTGTAGGTTTAGGGTGGAAATGGATGGTATGTGACTTTCTCCTTAGGATTGTGCAGAATTTATCTGTGTGCTTTGTAGCTTGAAAAAGGTATGTTTATCGAAGACCTCCCTGGTGGTACAAGGGGTTAAGTCTCAGTACTACCAAGCAATCACCAGCTACTACATCATGAGTTTGATCCCCTGCCACGAAGCTAGCCCACATGGTGCAGCAGACCTGTCTCATCACTGCTCACCTCAGCAGTGTATTTTAGTTGATCTGCCTGTTCTGCTCCCCACTCTGTCTCTGGTGATTCCTCTCACCACCACCCCATCCCACCCTACCCCGCGTACCTCTGGCCTACTCCCTAGCTCTTATCTGAACAAATAAAATAAATCTTTAAAAAAAGAACAAGCTGTATTTATGAACAGATGCATTGTTCTACTATGGCTTTCCTTTGTTCCTACAGGACAGAAGATTTAATATCCCCTTCTAGGACTTCAGATTTCCATAGTTAACTAGGACGCTGTTGAGTTTATTATACTGCATATATAATGGTTCTTTTTGCAGTGGGGAAGCTAAGGGAACTTGATTCTTGCTTTAAATTACCTAAGTTACCGTACTGTGTGAAGAAACCAAATCTGGGTATAATGATTCTGACTTGATAAAGTAGACACTTGGAAGAAAATATCCTGATCAGTATGGAAGAGTATTCCAGGGAACTGTGAATATATCTGGCACCATCTAGCATCAGCTGTGATTCAGGATCATCACATAGATCAGCCGGCTACCTGCTAGTGGTAACATTTTATGATAGGTGGTCATGAGCACCTTGAGTGAAAATGAAGTTCTTGAAGCCTCTTGCTAGTTTGTAAGTGTTGTTCACGTTGAAATAACTGGCTTCATTTGTCTCATTTGTAAAATTTATGATTGGGTTTGATACTATAAGGGGTCCTTTCAGCCTTAATGCTCTAGAATTCCACATTCTGAATGAACTGACTGGCTACTGTATTCTTGCACTTTCACATTCTGCTCAGTAGTATGTACGTAGCAGTCATTTCATGTACTAATTAATAGCTCATGATTCTATTTGTTTTAGACCTTGGCTGCCCGGAAATCTGGACTCTCCCTGGCAATGGTGATTAGGACATCACTGAACAATGAGGAACTGGTAGGTGTTGAACCACTTAGTAACTACATATTGATCATAAGCCAGGCAAAAAACTGTTCTGGTTGAGCCACTCATTTATAATGTTCATTCCAATGTGCCAGGAATAATTGGGAGTCTGGGAAATGTCTGACACTCTACTAAACAAATTTATGAGGGCCTCAGCATCACTACCATATGATTCTCTGCTGCTCAAATATGCATCCACCTTCCCATTCTTAGTAATACTCTCCCACTGTAACATAGCTTACCTGTTACTCTCACCATGGGGTGGCAGGGGGAGAGGGAACCTTAATTTTTACTTAGTTTGGATTTTTTTTTCTTTTTTTTTTTAAGATTTATTTACTTATTTATACAAGCACTGGGTACAGTCATTTTTCTTCTTCTTTTTTTAAGATTTATTTACTTATTTATACAAGCACTGGGTACAGTCAGAAGCGCCGGAGGGTGAGAGAATTCACCAGAGCCAGAGCAGGGAGCAGAGCAGGCAGATTGACAAAGTACACTGCTGAGGGGAGCAGCAGGCCCAGCAAGAGAGGTCTGCAAGCCATGTGGGACCCTCGCCGGTGGCTGGGGAGCGAACCAGTGTTGCAGAGGCTGCAGGCATCTTTGCAGCCCAGCGCTCAACCGCTGCGCCACTGGGGAGGCCTGGGATTTTTTCTTCTTTATGAGGTATTCCTTAATATCATGCTCCCCTTCTGGCTGAATTATTAGTTTCCTCATCTGAACTTTTTAGCATTTAATCATCGCTTCCATAGTGCAGTATGGTTAAGAGTAAAGTCTTAGGATGAGTCCAATCTGTGGTATTAGGTTAGCACTATTGTATCTGTAAAGTTATGCAACTTCTCTGAGCCTGAGTTCTATCATCTGAGGTGATAATAAGACAGGATGAAAGGAGAGGATATATGTGTAACACTTCACATAGCATAGGGTAAAATAAACAAAAATAAAGGCTGAATTTTTAATACTTGTTACTGCAATTATTTTGCACAATTTTTTTTTTTTTTTTTGCGCTCATATCCTTGCAGGAAGTGCTATAACTTGTTTGTTGATCTTGTTAAATGTTTTCATCCCTTAACAACAAAAGGGCCTTAAGGAAGCACAATGGTCTGTGGTGGTGGGTGCACTATGGGGGCAATACCTGATAGGGGCATCAAATATTATCTCAGTTAAAATAAATGAATAAAATAAATAAAACATCTTTTAGAATGACAAAATAGTTTCATGCCTGTTGTTTAGAACACCGTCTGGCATGAGGAAGATACTTTGTAAATTCTTACTGAATGGAAGAACCAATGTGATTAGGACACACAAATAGGCTACAAATATGTAGATCAGGGATTCTTAGGTTTGGCTCATTAGATCACCTGGAGGAGCTTTAAAACATACAGATTGCTCAGTGAATCTGATTTATTTAGCTTCTGGTATAGCCTGGGTAGAAGGATTTTTTTGTTTGTTTGTTTGTTTTGTCTTTTTAAATCTCTCAGGTGATTATGAAGTACAGTGGTGTGTCATGGTAAATTCCATCATGCACATACACTTGACAGGGACTTTTGCTCAAGAAAATCCTCTTTTATGGGGACTTATATAAGCTACCTCTCCAAATTTTAAAGACTTTATAGAATTAAAAAAATACCCATAATATTTCTTTGTTTTACAATAAATTTCTGTGCACTTTAGCTCTGAACACCATTATTTGCATTTGTATTCCTCACTTTTCTGTCATTGCTATCTTCCACTCAAAAAGCATGTGTCCATTTGAATATCTAGTTGCTATAGCAGTTTAAAACATTTTCTCTTGTGCCACAGAATTGAAAAATGTGGTTGCTTTCCCAACGTCATATGCTTACTCATACATATTAGATTTATGATGCCATGTTATATTTTGAGTATAATTTGAATATAAGAGAAACATCCGCTGGTGTGTGAGAAAAGCCCAGTTCCCTCGCTGAATCTCAACTTATCTGATATTTTGCTACTGAGGAAATAGTCAAGCTCAAGGTTTTTATTGATTGACCCCTACACTATTTCTTTCTTGTATATAAAATAGGGGATTTAGTTTAAACCAAAAATACTCATTCCATGAAAAGCTTGGTGGAAAAGACAAAGAACTGATGGGAATGTGCCTACATTTCCTGAGGGCCTGGAGGGGAGACTTTCTTGTTCAATCAAGTATTGAATGACTGTTTATCAACTTAAAAAGTATTATTTGTTTAAGTTTTACTAAGTACAAGGCTTCTCTTTGTGTTGAGTGGATGAATAGAGACTGCCAGCTCCTGCTGAAACTCATGAAGGCTATTTCCCTGGGGCCCATTTAGCAAAAACTAAATGAAATATGACTTCTGTTCAACAGGCATATTAAATCTCATTCTTGATAAGCTGCCACATTAAGTTGTTACATGGACAATGAACATAAATGTTGAAGTGAAAACTTTGCACTTTTCAGTGCCGAAAGTCTTCCTGGGCTTCATCAGTGTGAAAGCGTGAAATATTAGCATTTTCGTGAACAAAAATGGCTTGACTATGTGGAAAATTTCAAATGCTTGCTCTTCTCTTTTAATTAAAAAGATGTATGGTAAAAATCTCAGCTATCTCATTTAGGAAAGGCAAGACTCTAAAGTCTGATGTGAGGTGACAGTGGGTCAGAGAGCCCTGTGCCCATTTACACTCTGTGGGCAGTGGGAGAAGCTCTGCCAGGTGCCCCATCCATCCATTACCACTTCCAGCTCACTTCCACCACGAGGAGCTGATAGGTCTGATTGGGGATTTCAGTCAATAAACTCTTAAGGACTAGGTTTCTGTATATAGCTTCTTGCTTAATAACAGAAGAAGGGATAACAACTTAGTCTTCAGGGCCTCCTGGTGGTTTAGGGGTTAAGTCTCAGTGCTATCACACTGTGCTGTCAATTCCTAACCAGGGAGCTGACCCACATGGCACAACAGACCTCTCCTGTCTCACCCCCAGTTCCCCTCAGCAGTGTACTTCAGTAGATCCACCTGCTCCCCACACTGTCTCTGGTACATCCTCTCAACCCTGCACCTCTGGCCTGTACCCCAGTTCTTCTATGCATAAATAAATAAATCTTTAAAACAAACAAAAAAAAAAAACCACTTAGTCTTCAAATGCCCCAGTAGCCTGCATGGCCATACTGATCAGCTTTGTGTTTGCTTTCATAGCATGATAGTTTCTCAGGTGTGGTGCCAACAGTGGGGCAACCAAAGGAGATCCATTTGATAGTTTAACAAATTCACTGTCTACTGTGTCAGGCATTGTTTCAGAGTCTGGAAATTAAATGGTCAACAACTCAGCTAAAAATCCCTGCTGCCGTGAGGCTTACCATATAGCTGAAGGGAAACTGAGATAATGTGTTTTTTATTCACTATTGTAAGCATCTAGTAGGCAAGAGTATTTAAAAGAAGATAGGCTCAGGTGAGGGGAATAGATAACTCAGGTAGCATGAGAAATCGTGTCACCAAACTTAAAGAGATTTTGGAACTGGTTTTTATTTTTTTTTAAGATTTATTTATTTATACATGCACTGGGTACAGTCAGAAGCGCTGGAGGGTGAGAGAATTCACCAGAGTCAGAGTGGGGAGCAGAGCAGGCAGAAGGACCGAAGTACACTGCTGAGGGGAGCAGCGGGCGGCAGGAGAGGTCTGCGCGCCATGTGGGACCCTCCTCCAGTGGCCGTGGAGCAGCGGGGGATCGAACCGGCGCCGCAGAGGCTTCGGGCAGCTTCGCAACCCAGCGCTCAACCGCTGCGCCACCGGGGAGGCCCTGGTTTTTAAATCTTGATGAACATGGCTGGAGTTGGTCTGATGGCATTTTTTAAGGAAGTGTAAATTTTTGGTAAAGGTTGGTTTGTATATGAAAGTGATGAGGGTCCTTTTTTCAGTAGCAGGATTCAGGCCCAGTAAAAAGGGCTAACTAGGTGGGAATAATCAGAAGATCAGACCTTGGCTTTATGAGTAGCATGGCACTGCTAAGTAACATGGAAAGAGGAAGCAGGTCAGAATACCTGTCCAGTACTTAGGGATCAGTCCCAAAGCTGCAGGCTCACTGTACACCCAGGTCCCCTGGAATCCTGCTCAAGAACAGGAATTCTCGCATGACACCTGAACAAGTGTTGAAGTGATAAGGGCCTGAAATGGAACCTCAGTTCCACCTCTAACTACCTTTGAGAACTTGTTTGTATCAGTATTCTGCCTCCCTGAGACATGTTCACCTCATCCATAAAATAAAAGAAATAAGTTTTTTCTCATAGTTTGTAAGAACAATGTAGAGCATGTATAATAAGGGAACTGAGGCAGTCACTAGAGATTAGGTGTCCAGAGGACACAGAGTCCAGTGTCTCCCTGTAACCTTTGTAACTGAGGGTTAGATTTCAGGGCGTTCTCGCTTGGGAATCGCCAGTAGTGACTCCAATATGAAGATTATCTCTTGCATACAAGTTTTGCTATTGGTTCTTCTTCCTACCTTTAAGATGACAGTTTAGCTTGAGAGAAATGTTGTTCCAGCTCCACCATTTACATGAGAACTTGAGCATATTTCTGAAACTCATTGACCTTGATATTCTGGTATATATGCTAATTATTCAAAATTTTCACATATGTATTTCTAAGTAAATGACCTATCATTGGTTTACTGTGTCCTTTAACAATTTCAACAGTAGCACCATTAAATAATTTGGGAAGTTTTTATTTTCGTTGCTTTTCTGGTATGGTTTGCATAAATAAGTGTTGCTTTACCTGAAATGACTGGTAAAACTTGCCTTTAAAATCATCTTTCAGGTTTATTGAGGGTGATTTTCTGACAGCTAAATCAACTTAATATAATAATAGGATTCACGTTCTTTAATCATTATTCTTGAACTAATTTTGATAATTATAATTTTTTAGAAAGTTGTCTTTTTCCCCTAAATTTTCAAAATTAATACCATCAAAGTTTTCATGTAATATTATGATTTATAAAATGCTGTTTTCATCTTATCTTTTTTCTCTTGTTTATAAAAGCCATACTATGAGTAATTCTCCAGAGTTTGCTTTATTGATGCCATATTGTTTTTGTTTTCTATTTTGTTTATTTCTGCTTTTCTTTAGATTCATCCTCTCTTCTCTTTGTATTTCTTCTGAAGCTGCCTCTCTAACTTTGTCACTAAATTTGATTTTTAACTTATTAATTTTGATTGCCATTTTTAATTGTTGCATATATATGGCAGAATACTTACAGCATCAATGAAGGGAATGCCTAACAATGTTACATAAACTTGTGTATCCATGACTCAGCACTGAAAGAGAATATTTCATCCCTCCTTGTCTATTCAGTCCTCATTTTATTTTTTTCCTTCCAGCATTCAAATATTTCATGTCTATCATTTCCTTTCTGTGGTTTATGCTTTTTCCCATACTTGTATAAAATAACTTAATTTCCTATTTTTCCTCTCTAACATGCATTTAAAGTTACTCATTTCCTCTCAGTGTACTCTAGGTGCATGATACAAATGTTGATATATAGCCTTTCTGGAGTTTATATGTAATTACTGCTTAAGTGATCCAGTGGTAAATATTTTGACTCATCAGTTATTTAGGAAGTGTTTTCTAGTCTTCCAAAGTAATTTGGGCTTTATTTTTGTTACTGGATTGTGCTTAGATGACATGAACTGTATATTTTCGTTTTTAGTATTTAATTGAGCACTAACTGTTAAGTGTGTAATCAATTTTGTAAGTATTCCGTATGAACATTTTCAGTTGGATACGTACATTTTCAGAACATCCATATTTTTGAAAAATTTCTCCTTTCAACATTTTTAACAATCCTATTAATCTATTAATTGCTTTTTCCTTAAACTATATTCTCTGTGATGTTAATACAGCAACACTAGATTGATTAGGTCAATATTTCCTTAATGGAAATTTTTGTAGTCTTTTCTTCAAATCTCAATGTATTTGATGTGTTTCTCATAAACAAAAAGTTTAATTTTTAAAATTTTGTTTCAGAATTTCTCTGATTAGAGGCACATTCAATCAAATATTTATTATAATATATTTGAGCTTAGTTCTATTACTTTTAGGGCATTTATTGTGTCTCATCCTGTACCTATAGGACAGTAGAAAGATTTAAAGAATGCTTAATGAAGTATTTCAAGAAATGCTCAAAACAAAAAGTGTTCTGGGCCTCCCGGGTGGCACAAGGGGTTAAGACCAACGTATGAAGCTATCTGCAGCCTCTGCAGCATGAGTTCAATCCCCGGCCATCCAGGGAGCAACCCACATGGCGCAGCAGACCTCTCCTGTCTTGCCTGCTGCTCCCCTCAACAGTGTACTTCGGTCAGTCTGCCTGTTCTGTTCCCCACTCTGCCTCTGGTGAATCCTCTCACCACCCACACTGCTGACCTGTACCCCAGCTCTTATATGCATAAATAAGTAAATCTTTTTTAAAAAGTCTTCTTGGAATTGTCAAAATTTGATTTTTTGTTCAAGTATAGAAAAGGGATGGTTTATAAAATCCCATGATCCCTCATGGGTACTCCAAAGGATAAAGAAGAAAACAAAACTTCAGCACTTAATTCACTGGTTAACATAGAAAAAAAGGGGAAAAGATAGATGGCAAATGTAGACAGACAAGATTTGTTCCTCTTATGTTAACAGTTGCTGCATTGCAATTTTGTTGGGGGTAAAAATGCTGTTCATTGCTCTTGGCAGGAAGGCTTCTTTGTTTCTTGGACTCATTTTAGTTTGCTCATATAGTTATGAATAGAAAAGGTAATTAATTTCCTTCTAGTGTCCTAATTGTTGAAAAATATATTAGGATTTTTTTTCAAATTTCACTTTCTTGGAACAGGATTTTTTAGCAAAATATTTGTAGAATATGAGCATCTTCCCCTTTATAGTGTATAGGTTATACCTGGCTACAAAGGTTTATCAGAGTGAAAGCATGCCGTACCTTCATTTCTACAGATTAAAAATATCTATACACAATAAAAATTGTCTTTTCTGAAATCACTCCAGTGAAGTAAAAATAATTTTTTCCTCGTTGAACAAGTCTTTTGTCTATAAATGGAGAAAACACTGGAAGAACATGCATTAAACCATGGCTCACTTTTAAGAAATAAAATTGCATTTTTTTTAACTTTCGTGATTTTTTTTTGGCTTCATAAATTATTTTTACAGTAAGCATACATACATTCTAATCAAAAATAAATTTTATAAAATAATGCTTGTTGTAAAATATTTGAAAATAAAAAAAAATAGATAAGCAGCAAATCACCTTTATTGCTGTCCGTATTGGTAATACAAGTAATTAGAGTTCTCCTTGTACTTGGGGCACTCTTGTCTGTATCTGGTTCCTGTTTACCTAGGCCAGTGACCCTCTTTTGATCACATATCCAGTTATATCCTTTCACTTCTGCTAAATCCTGCTAGCCACACAATTATCTCTCTGCCTGCATGAAGTGCTGTATTAAAAAGAATTCCCTTTTCTCCTTAAATCAACTCAAAATCATTGTCCATGGCTAATTTTCAGGCTTCTCATTTTCTGCATTGCTTTTATTCAGTGCTCCTTACCCTGTCTTTTCCCTTATTCCATGAAAATCCCACAGTCTGTGTCCTCCTTATAATAATGTTTAGTCTTATTTTGCTGCTAAGAAAGTATCTTCCTTCTGCAAGATGCAGAATTTCCCTGAGGTGTAAGAATTCCTTCTCATGATAAGTATTTTTAAAAGCTTTCCCTAGCTATTCATTTCCTGAGTTTCTAAATTGACCATCATTTCATCTAATAATTTGCTAGAGTAAGTTTATATTTTCACATGTCATTTACTTTAAAGTAATTTTCAGATTTGATAAACACATGCTTATATTCTGAAAATCAAGAATGAATAAAAGCTCATAATATTTCCCTGATGCTGGGGAGACATACCCTCTAGTGAATTATCCAGTGATTTTCTCCAGCTTTTAAATGTTGGTGTCTTTTTAATGCCCCATTCAATTGATTCTCCATGTTTTGGCAAGTAAATTTTCTTTGTTTCTTATTTTTTGAAATTAGCTTTACTATCTCTCTTCATGACGTGGATCATGGCTCTTGAACCAAACTAAACAAAACATTTTTTAAAAAAACCTCTCAGTTGTCTATTCAGACCTATTTTTAATTTGTTTTCCTCCAGCATGTTTACTTTTTTAGCAAATGTTCCTTGTACTTATTACTCCTGCTGTAGCCTAAGAGGGATGACTATATAGCATTTACCTTCAGTAAAAAAGAAAATGGACATAGGGAATAATAAGATGTATCAATCGTTTACTTAACCTTAAAATATGTAAATAATTTGGGCCTCCCTGGCGGTGCAAGGGGTTGAGTGCAGCACTGTGAAGATGTCCGGAGACACTGCAGCGTGGGTTTGATCCCCAGCCTGCCAGGGGGATAACCACATGGTGAGGAGGCAACCTCTCCTGTCCTGTCTCGCCTGTTTGCTCCCTTCAGCAGCGTTTTTGGTCCATCTACCTATTCTGTTCCCTGCTCTGTCTCTGGCGAATCCTCTCACTCTCCCACACCTCTGGCCTGTACCCCAGTTGTTGTATGCATAAATAAATCTTTTAAAAAATGTAGATAGGGCCTCCCCGGTGGCGCAGCAGTTGAGCCCTGGGTTGCGAAGCTGCATGCAGCCTTTGCAGCGCCGGTTCAATCCCTGGCTGCTTCCCAGCCACCCGAGGAGGGTCCCACATGGCGCGTAGACCTCTCTGCCGCCTGCTGCTCCCCTCAGCAGTGTACTTCTGTCCTTCTGCCTGCTCTGCTCCCCACTCTGGCTCTGGTGAATTCTCTCACCCTCCCGTGCTTCTGACTGTACCCAGTGCTTGTATAAATAAATAAATAAATAAATAAATGAATGAATGAATAAATAAATAAATAAATTGTTAAAAAATAAAATAAAAGGTATTTTCTGTCCCTTGGGGAAAAAATGTAGATAAATTAATGCTCAAAAATAATCCCTTTCCCAACTCTTGTTTTCTAAGTTCATGTCTCTCTTTTCTTGTGTTCAGTAGCAGACTGTGTTCTGTTCCCACCTAGTGTTTCATTGAGTAAGAACTGTTAATTTACTAAAACAATACATTGCCAGGTATGCTTACAAACATTAAATTTCCTTCCTATTTTTTTAGGTAAACTGAAAATGCTATATTATACACATACACCACCACCCCACCTTACTCTCAGGCCAGCTAGTACAGGAAACTGTCTCTGGATCGTTGATGGAAAATGTTATGCCAGGAATCATTCAATTCACTTTAATGATGTTGGAAAGAACCCACTCGGTAGAGTAGTTAAGGGGAAGCAAAGATGAATATTACATGCTCTTAATTCTAAAAGATCTCTTAACAGCTCTTTGCAAGATAGCCTTATCATGAATTAAAGTCAAGAGACTGACTTGGCTCAGGCTGTCGTTATTGAAAAGTGTTGGATCCAGTCATTCTGTCTCTATAAATCTTCATGTGAGGCTCTCGCTCTTGAGTAATTCCCATATTTAACCATAATGCTGTTCTGTAGACTCACTTGAAACAGAAAGAACTTTGGCCAGAACCTCATGTAATAGTGAAGCTGGATCTTGATATTCAAAAATTAGAAAAAAGTATGACACTTAACTCCCTGGTAGGGAACCTCCCAGCACCATTGCCAGACATATTGTGAGAAATCATATAGTGAGGAGAATGTACTAATAAAGGGAAATAGGCTGTTGCCATACTGTGGAATTGAAATATAATGGAAAGTTGACTGTTTGAACACTGTGGGAAGGTATTCTGAAATGAGATTTGTGGATGATTAATGTAAAATATAAATGTTTCCCATCTAGCAGTACTTATTAGCTAGGTTCCTGCAGGACTTATGTAAATAGCTACTCATTATGTAGCAGGCATTTGTGTGAAATTGACCTGCAAATGTAACTGCAGAGTGCTGGTCTTTCAGGAAGTTACCTGCATGGTGGGATACAAGAAGCATAGAGGACTCAACTGAACCCATTTCTTTCTTTATAGTGATTTTTTAAATATCCACTGTCACTATTAATACTCAGGATTTATTTAGTGTTTTAAAATCTATGGAATATAATTGTTAACATCATACAATTTGATCTTCATGGTAACACCACAGGAAGAAAAGGAGAGGAAAATAAGACTTAGAAACCTCTATAGATTACAAGACTCTTAAATTGCAGAACACTGATTTTTTTTCACAAAATATGTGCCAGGGCCAGTAATACATGCTGTTTCTTTACTAAGTAGAGAACTATGGAAGTTAGCTTCTGCCTGAAGAAGCCCATTATTTTAAGTATGTGATTGGGACTGCTAGGGAACCCGGGTCTCCCGGCTTTCTCTGTCAGTGGATTTTTCCATCTGACCAATAGTTAGTTATTAGAAAGTCCTTCCTTATACTGTTAAAATGATCTCCTTTACATGAACAACAATGTAAAACAATGTTATAGCATAAAATAATCATCTTAAAAGTTGATCTCCCTTTAAAATATAAATTACCATAGGAGATTGCTACATTTAACCTTTATCAGTAGTACTAGTACTTATGAATTAATGAGTTTCTTCCTAAGGAATGTGCAATTAAACTAGTTGTCTGCAGAAAGAATTACAGAAAATGCATAGTTGGCAATGAGGAGGGCTGAAGTATCAGTGTGTGCATGCAGTGAAGGGAGTGAGGCCTAAGCAGATACAAAAGAGGGGTGCAGATGCCTCTATAGTGTTTCAGTCAACATTGAGACTACTTTCCATCTCCTTCAGTCTTACCAAACTCAACTTAGACCAAGGATAGCATTACTTTTTTATTTTTTTTATTTCTTTGGTATTAATGCTTCCTGAGCACCTATCTCCAAGCAGAGACAAGGTTAGGCTCTGAGGCATGATGATAGGTCTGAGTAAGATGTCCGTATCCTTCCCCTCATGTAGTTTATAGTGTAGCTGGGATATAGAAGTTATCAAGTCATTTAGAGCTTTGTGCTGCTATGAAAGAACTTTACCCAACAAGGGAATCCCAATCCTATATGTAAAAATAAGTTCTTTATGTTCAAATAGTGTCACTGAGCCCTAAAACACTGAGAGAAGAACATGTGAGCAGAGGCACTGTGCTTACTGTCATCACTAATTGTGATGAGAGAGTCAAGGATGTCTCATAATACCATTTTCTGGGAAAGGTAATAAAATGGTTTATTTCATGTTATTCTTTTGCACTGAGTTGCCTTGCCTTTTCTCATCTTCACAGAAAATACATGTCTTCAAGAAGACCTTACAAGCATTAATCTATCCCATGTCCTCAACGACCCCACACAATTTTGAGGTCTGGACGGCTACAACTCCTACCTACTGTTACGAGTGTGAAGGGCTCCTGTGGGGCATTGCCCGGCAAGGCATGAAGTGTTTGGAGTGTGGAGTCAAGTGCCATGAAAAGTGTCAGGACCTCCTAAATGCTGACTGTTTGCAGAGTAAGTAATCAGTTAGACTGAAGAAGTTGGTGTGCAGAGCCTGACCTATCCTATGTATTTTCAATTTGGACTTCTTCAGCTCTTGAGGTCCAACCTACATGCCCCCTACCATTCACCCATAGAGCCTGTCCGGTCAGATATTTTGTGATGTGTGCTGATGGTGTTGAACTCTGAACTTTAGGTTCCTCATAATGAGTTCCTGGAGTACAACATCACCCTCATCAAGTTGAAAATAACAAAGTGACTACCAGCCTGTTTTTATTTTCACTTTTATCTCTTAAGAGTCCCATGTGATTAGTGGGAATGTGTTGTCATGGTCCTCAAATGGGCTAAATCACACCCCTGTGATTACAGTAACTAGAATTCTTTTCCAACCTAATCTGGTGCCTAAATACAGGAGCTATGTTCTTTGACAGCCCTTGAACAAGCTTTGGAATTAGAAACTAACAGATATGTGACTTTGGCAAATTGTTTTTAACTTCCCAGAGCTATATTTTCCTCCATTAAATGAACAGGAGTAGTAAATTCACCTCAAAGGGTTATAAGTCTGGCATGTAGTAGATGCTTAATAAATGTTAAGCATTTAACATCTTTTCACACTTCCACCTTTAGTGCATGGTATTTTAACTTTTTCATTAAAACTGGTAAGTTAGGTCTAGAAATGCTAACTATCAATAATACAAGTTACATTTCTCTTTATAGAATTTGTAATGTTTCTGTATACAAAACACTGCCTCAAGAAATTTCTCTTACTGCTTTAAGCAAGACATTTATAATGGTGACACCTTGTGTACAATACTTCCATCTATGCCAACAATTACAATTAAAAATAAATGTAGAAAAATCAGAGTTGGTAGGTATAGTAAATTCAGCCTCCTGAAAAGGTTCTGTGATTTCATTCTCAAAATGGTCTTTCAATCTGTTTGAAAACCTCCAGGGAAAATTTATCACCTTGGCAGCCCATTTAATTCATCATTAGAAAGTTCTAGCTTAAAAATTAAAACTTGGATCAAGGCCTATCTCCTAGTTACCTCTACTCTTTAAGCCAAATCTAACCTCTGGAGAAATTATTTACTAAATTAACTTTCACTGTATATGATAGGTTTTAAAGTACTTGAAAATAATAGTCTTTCAGGTTTCTAGAATTCTTGTTATTTTGTAATTTTTTCTGAAGGCATTCTAGTCCATCAACACACACACAAACAGACACATTCACACTGGGAATAAAACAAAAAATATTTTTTAAATGTGGTTTGAACAATGACCCATGCAAAACATTTTAAGGTACTTAAAATTGATTTGATTTTGGTATTTCATTCCTATCAAGCCTTAGGTCTGGAACTTACATAATTACAGTCCAATGAAATTAGGCCAGGTGATTATAAGACCCCATTCACTGGTCCGGTACTCCCTGACAGGTCAGAGATGCATGGAAATGTCAATTTAATTATGCAGCCTCATCTCAGCTTCTCTCTCACTAGTTTTACTTAGTGATTGTTCCTATACTTTTTGCTGACAGGTATGTGGAGTGATTAATAGGGACAGAGGAGACCAAAAGGAAACAGTTTTATCCTTGAGAAATGAGAACTGAGTTATCTTCCCCTCTGGGTTTCAAGTCAGCAGCAGGAGGGAGCCACCTGGTTTTTATTTAATCAGCTTATTTCTGTCCTGCTATTAAAGAAAATTGTTTTAATTGTAACTAATGGAGGAGTAGTTTGTGACCCTGAATTATGTTACTAGAACCCATAAGCAACTTTCAAAAGTTACGGTAAAGTTTTAAGCTAGAAGAAAAACGCTGAATAGGTACTGTGCATGGTAAAACATGTGTAGAAGACTGAACATATGTAAAAAGTTCCCCTTGAATTTTTTTTCAGTAGAAAAGAGGGAATTCAAATTGGAAAAAACAAATAATCATGGCACCTAACCCAATCTACCTGTATGTACTTCCTTACGCATCTCCAAAGAAGGATTTCTGTAGTCCCACTGAAAAATGTTCCCCCTTACTTTAAATTCTGACTGGAAATTTCAAGTACATGCATTCGGACAGAAAGTATTTCACCCAAAGTTCAGGAAAACCACCTTTTGTGAAATGTGTTCTTTTTATTTTGTGTGTTTTCCGCTGTAATTGTGCTAAGCTTATATGTCCTAATTAGTAACCACCACAAATTCATAATATTAACATAACCTGGCTAGTATTTTCCTTTCTGCAAACTAGATATTGATTCTCTCTCTCTTTATTTGTTTCCACATTTTGCGGCCGTGATAGCTTAAGACATACATTTATTTGTATATATTGAATAGCTACTGGGTAGGAGCTTTACTCTGAGCTTTCAGAATTAGAAAGAAAGTAATCAATATTGTGTCTGGTCCCAAATGTCTATTCTCTAACTTAGATAAATAGATATCATGAAGGCTTCACATTTTACTCCTTCAACAACAATTATACAAAATTTGTTATGTGACAAATAGGAAACTTAGAAGCAGGAATCTGTGTTTTTACTGCTCCCCAGTGAACACTATAGTCTTATTTTCCTTATAATTTAACACACATTTAAGCATAGTTAGCTGCTTAATAAATGTTGGTTAAGCAACCAATGAGGGCATGAGTATCACAATTAGACATAACATGCAGTGGTGTAAAGATCATCCTTCCATAGAACCATAGATGATTAGGGAAGCCTTTGAAAACAGTAGCTTTGAAAACCCAATGGCTACTGAGTTCACACAATTTATGTCTTGTTAAAAAGAATCAAGTATATAACATATCTTGAGTTCTAACCCAGATCTCTGAACTTCCATCAATGATTTCTCCTAATTTCTTTAAAAAAAAGAAAAGAAAAAAATTTCCAAAGTTGACCTTAAGAGAAAATAAGTGAAGGGCCTCCCCAGTGGTGTAAGGGATTAAGCACAGCACTGTGAAGCTATCTGCAGCCTATGCAGCAGGAGTTCAATCCCTGCTCTGGCCAGGGAGCTACTCACCTGGCACAATAGACCTCTCCTGTCTCACCAGCTGCTCCCCTCAGCAGTGTATTTCAGTCAGCCCATCTGTTCTGTTCCCCACTCTGTCTATGGTGAATCATCTTACCCACTGCACCTCCGATCTGTACCCCAGTTCTTGTATGCACAACTAAATGTATCTTATTTAAAAAGATAGAAAATAAGTGAAGAGTCGTTGGATTTTATTTTTAGTAATTTTCTGTTATATGGTACAGTATTTTAGTCTATACTGCCCAGACCTTGCTTTCAGAGCTCCCCATTGTGATGGCTTCTCATGGCCTGCCTTTGTGGCTGACCCACCAAGCATGAGCTGTCCCTCAATACCACCATCCCCTGTCACAATATATTGCTTTAACTTCACAACAACATTACAGAGGATATAATGGTAAGTTGGTTGTCTTCGATATAAACAACTAAAGATTAAGATTATATCTTAATCTGGTAAGTTAATTCAGATAAAAGTGATAATAGTTACCTTTATAGAATGGTCCCATTATTCCAAAAGAAAAAAAATGAATAATGGACTGTTTTCAGATGAGGTAGGCTGCTGTAGAGGGATAAAAGGGGTAAGGATGCCTTACATAATGTTTTGGAGATATTCAACTTAACATAAGCAGTGGATGTCTATATCTGTATCACATTTATCTCTATTTTATTGATCCATTCATCTTTCATCCATCTCATCTTTCTGAGCTTGAGAAAGACCTAGAGTTTTTAAAAATCTCTCTGAGCATCACTGTTCTCATATATGAAAACAATGATACTCAGCGGAAGATCACCAGAAACACACTAGTTGTGTCAGTCAAGTTCCTGGATATTAGAAGCTATTTAAGCAAAAATATAAATAGAAAAAAATGTTGCACTTATTTTTTTCTAAATTTGTGTATGTGAGAAAAGGATGGGAAGAAATAGATGTAAATGAAAGATAAGCACAAAACTCTTTATGCTTCCCTTTTCTCCCTTGTTTCCTTTTTATAGCATAGTAAAACTATTTTCTTAGCTGTGTATACTTTATATCACAATTAATTTGCTTCCTTAATCCATGTAGTTTTTTGACTCTGCTATTACAGTAAAAAATCTAGAAAGTAGGAATCTAGACAATGCTCTTGAGATTCAGTAGCTTTGACATGCAGATAGTGCATTCCTTATTTTGTCCTTTTTAATTATGCATGTGTTTCCACACTTGTTCTAAAAGTTTGCATTTACCAATGATGGGACATTTAGAAAAGGTGGGGGTGGTACAGGCAGAGGGGGAGGAAAGGTTGAGTTTTGTTTTTTTTTTTTTTTTTTCCTAAGCCCACTGACAGTGAAATCACTTTATAGAAGGTGGCAGTTCCTTGAGAGACGGCTACCTGCCCACATGCTCCCACTGTCAGGCATGGGCATCTACAGGAGTGGGAGAGGATTCAGTGCTAGGGCTGGGCTCCTCCAATTACCCTTCTGTTAAACATCACCCTTTGTTGTTTGAGAGAAATCTTGTAGAGTGTGCAGCTTTGATTTTATGTATAAAAAGGAGGCGGCTGACTTGAAGACTGGGGGAGTTGCAGGTCTATTCCTTGAAAAGATTGAAAGCATGTTCAAAGAGGAGGGTTAAGATTATCTTGGATATAAACCAACTAAAGGGAAAGGGTAGAAAATGTCAACTACATGCCCACCTACATGATTTCATTGGAAAGGAAAAACAGAGGCACGAAAGGCAGGCCACCTACATGATTTTACTGGGAAAGAAAAGAAAAGCAACAGAATTTCATGCTAAAGACTCCTGGAGGTTGAAGGGCCTCAAGCATCAGACCCTCTGCTTGCTTTCTGTGGTTGGAAGCCACCTCATTCCTTTGGGCTCAGCATTCTCAAATACAGGAGAGTGTTTATAGATGTAAATAATAAAAATTCTCTACAGTTTCTTTAACTATTCTCACTTCATTGGCTCCTATCTAGCAAATATTTACAGAACATTTAGTAAGAGACAGACACTGACTGTGGCAATGTCCATGGAGAGTTTTCAAAAAATTTTTCACAGGTCAAGTAATTATGAAACTCAAAACCCTAAAATTCTTTTCTGATGTGATTTTGAAAATGTTTATCTTCAACTTTTATGACCTTCTGAAATCCCTATACTTGTTCCATTATTGTTATTAAAACTACATGCATAATCTCACTTAATCCTTACAATTTAATCTTCCCTGTTAAGGGAGATTATATTTCCTTACATTTTCAAATGAAAAATTTAGAGACAGAAAGTATCCCCAATGCTACTGGTTAGCAAACAGCTTATCAGGATTCACACACAAAACTCAGAGCATTCTGTACCCAGAGCATTAGAGGCAGTCTGTTCTTTTGTCTTACTTAAAAGTGATTTTAAAAAAATAGGTTTATTTTATTTATGCATAGACAATCTGGGGTGTAGGCCAGAGGTGTGGGAGGTGAGAGGATTCACCAGAGAAAGAGCGGGGAGCAGAACAGGCAGATTGACCGAAATACGCTGCTGAGGGGAGCAGCTGGTTAGACAGGAAAGGTCTGCTGTGCCATGTGGGTGAGCTCCCTGGGTGGGAATCAAACTCATGCCACAGTAGCTAGCAATAGCTTGATAGTGCTGAGACTTTAAACCCTGCGCCACCAGGGAGGCCCAAACGTGATTTTTTTTTAAGTAATTCTTCAGTTTTGTTTGGATCTCTGCCCTTGTTTTATTCTGTCTGTTAAATTCATGAGATTTATGGGCCAACAAAATTCTGCTTTCTAAGAGTAACACTCAATCAAATTAAATCCAGCACCAAATTAAATATCCCAATAGAATAATAATTTTATTTTAGTACTACCCTCCCAGGGGATACTTCGTTTTATTTATTATTACCAGGCAGTGCTCTAGAAGCTTGGACTGCACATTTAATGGAAATAGGCCTTAAGGCTAGCATGTAGGATAGACATATATTCAGAAAGCTGTGTCTTGTAGTAGTAACACTGCAGAAATCTGCTAATGCTACATATAAGGCTTGATTTTTGTTTGTTTTTCTTCCATAAGGGAGGGGAAAAAATATGGCCAGTGAGTTTAGAAAGTCTATTACTGTTAAGGAGGAAATAAGATCATTTACTGAGAATGGAGGATGATGGGATGATGGTGGTGAAGTAGGTGGCTTAAAGAGAATAGAAATGTTTTTAGAGCAGCTATATAAGGAAAAAAATGGGAAAAAGAAGAAAATGACATGATTGAGGATATTGCAGATCTTCATAGATATGGTTATGAAGAAACACTAAAATTGCAAATATCAATGTAAAGATGGTGAAAGTATGAATTTCAACTTATGTTTTGGGATAATAAAAATTAAAGAAAACTGGAGAGTTTTAACTTACAGGCTGGTCCATTGGTTCATGTAGAAGAGAACCATGTAGGATAAGTTTGCTTCTCTCTAAAACTGAATTTTCTTGCAGTTGTACTGGCTGATCTGTCAATTAAATGTTTTTAAAAGTAATGGTGATGCATGCCATTTGGATAATGTGTGATGACACTTTACAAAGTGCCTGCACTGTACCTTGTCTCTTTTGATCTAATTTATTGTTGATCTCTAGTTAGCATATCACTGTACATCAATAAAGCTACCAGAATTTCTACCACACATCTTGAAGGATAAGCTTATCTCTGATGACTTTGTGATAAAAAGAATAAACATAGTAAACTCAAAGTGTGGAAATTCAAATAATTTCACTGGGAAAATAAGATGGATAGGTGGGTTCAGTAGACAAGTAGATAGTGGGAAATACTTGTAGATCAAAGACAAAAATTATGAATTTTTTCTCTCTGAACTAAATAGATCTAAGTTGAATTACTTTCTTCAGATCAAAAATGTGAAAGTAGAACTTTAAAAAATACATACTTTTCGAAGGTACAGATAAAGGTTTAATGATAAGTCTCTGTAAACTGGTTCTTAACTGATTGTCAGTTTCAAAGCTTAAGGGTCTATCTGGAGTCTGTATATGAGAATACATCTTCTATTACAACATCAAGAACATTGGTGAAGGGTTACAAAGCAAATTGCCAAGCTAGTTCCTAATTAATTTTTTTTAAATAATTCAAGAGACAGTCATTCAATATAGAGATTTGCTTTCTTTACATAAAAAAATTCTTGGCATTTTTGTTTTGAATTTGACCTTCACTGCTAGAATGAGCATTTATTAAATGGGTAGTCATCAGCTGGCTCTTTCTGAATTTAGGAAAATTATCCAAAGTATATTTTACTCCTGGGGACTTGGACACTCTTTTCTAGAGCCTTTGGAGGCCACAACAGTGATAATTATTTAGAAATATTGACGGGAGTCAACATTGCTGTGATACTTGTAACATTTTCAACATTTAGGATAACTTACAAACATGACTTTTGGGGCACTTTGAATTTTGTGCTTTTCTGTCCACCATTGTCCTTTCAATTTAAAGAGTATTCCAATACTCAAAGTGTAGTATGTCTATTGGGGTGCAGCTGTTTAGGTTATGCCAAATTTACCACCTGAGAATTATGCACTATATAGTTGTCATTATAGATAATTTACTAACATGCTTAATTGCTTAAGGGTACACAATTTATAAACATGTAGCTGTTCTGGGGCATGTTTTAACTGATGAACAAGACATTTTGAATGTCCTTTTAAATTACCATAATGGAATTCATTAAGTTTTAGTATTCCTTTTTTAATGTTTTAAATCTTCAGGTAAAAAAAAAAAGATAAAAACAAATGTACTATTTTTACCATTAGAGCATTCACCTCTCTTAGCTTCCTCTAATTATACCTTGATTATTATGAATGCATTTTCCACTTTCAAATAACTGAATTCTTGTCAAATAGTATACACATTTATTATAAGGAAAGTTATTAGGTAACCTTCCCTCTTTTGTCTTAGCTCAGTTCTTATGTTGGGTTTAACATTAACAGAACTAGATTCAACAAACATTGAGGCTCTCCTTTGTGGCAGGAATTGAAAAGAGAAATGGTCACATTTAATTTATAAATATTTTGTAACGCATAAATATGCCACTTTCAGAAATATAAATTTCAGAAAAAAATACAAGTTGGGCAATAATTACAGTACTGTATGTAAAAATGAAAAAAATACAAGCCTTTGACACTTTCAACACATTTTTGTGCCAGTCATGCTTGGCATCAGCAATGGAAGTTGCTATAGGCATTGGTAGGTAGGCTTTTGCTTAATTACTTCAAATTCATTGAGAAATCTTGGGAATGGGAAGCAGGATCCACTATTTGTTTCATGATGTTGGGCAACTTAGAGACCACACTAAGCAGCAAGAATATTTGACAGAAGTTGAAGAAAGTAAGGGACACAAGGATAGAATTTTGATAATCCTTCATTGCCAAATGGATTCATGTTAAAAATGCCCAGAACATTGAGACTAATCATAAAAAATATATTCTAGGAGGGCCTCCCTGGGGGTGCAAGGGGTTAAGCACAGCACTATGAAGCAATCTGCAGCCTCTGCAGCACAACTTCGAGCCCTGGACAGCCAGGGAACAGCCCATATGGCGCAGCAGACCTCTCCTGTCTTGCCCACTGCTCCCCTCAGCAGTGTATTTCACTCAATCTGCCTTTTCTGCTCCCCACTCTGTTTCTGGTGAATCCTCTCACCTCCTGCACCTCTGACCTGTACCCAGTTCTTGTATGCATAAATAAATCATTTGTATTCTCTCAGTTATTTTAGAGGATATCTAGCCCCGTCATTGCCTTTTTTAAAAATAGCAGAAACACTTTGATTATGTAGAGAATTTTACACTTGCACTGTATAACAAATAGAAATGGTATTTATTCCACAAGAAAAAAATATAAGCATTTAATTATAAATTCCATCAATAATAATAATATTCTGTATGAGTGCAAGTATTTGAAATCATGAATTTGGGTGCCATTTGCCATATATATCCAATCTATTCTTTGATTTTGTTCTCCTTATCCATAGATTAAATTTATTTGACTGTTTTCATTGTTTTTTGTGGCTTTGAAATGTTTCTGCAAATTCAAACAGATTTTTTTTTCGTTATGTCCAAAAGGGCAGGATTATTACAAAAAGGGAGAGAAGAACAAAGGACACTTGAATAGGCACAAGCAGGCAGAAAAGACTGCCTGCAGAAAAGACTGTGGCTGCGACTAGAGCGGCCTCTGCTGAGGGAGGTCAGTGAAGAGAAGCCCCAGCAGGGATGCTGCCTTGCAGAGGAGCAGAGATGGGCAAAAGAAACACCTCTGTAGGCACAGGTGGGCAGAAGGACTGCTGCTCATACCAAATATTTTTACAACCCCTAATTTAATCCAAAAATACAAGTGAGAAAAGTGGGAATCATGAAAGTTTATTTACTTGCCATTAACACAAGGGCTAGTTCTGAATCTCAGCTGAGTGACTTGTTCAACTGATTTTTTTTTTTAATTACCATGACTCATTTAAATGAAAACATTCATTCATTGTTATGTTCTTCCTTTTTAGTCCCTCTCTTGCATAATCAAAAAGAACTTGGTTGTATATTGACTTTTTTCACCAATGACCTTTTTCATTACAGGGGCAGCAGAGAAGAGTTCTAAGCATGGTGCCGAAGACAAGACTCAGACAATTATTACAGCGATGAAAGAAAGAATGAAGATCAGGGAGAAAAATAGGCCTGAAGTGTTTGAAGTAATTCAGGAAATGTTTCAGATTTCTAAAGAAGATTTTGTGCAGTACACAAAGGCAGCCAAACAGAGTGTACTGGATGGGACATCTAAGTGGTCAGCAAAAATAACCATTACAGGTAAAAATTAGTCATCTTAAAATGTATTCCATTTTAATTTTTTTGTGTCTTAGAAATCACTTAATAATGATTACAGGTAATAGAGATTTTTAAATATCAATAATGACAGTAAACTAGCTGGTACTTCAAAATTTTAAAACATATTCAAGACAATTG
This sequence comes from Talpa europaea, assembly GCF_964194135.1. NCBI lineage: Eukaryota > Metazoa > Chordata > Mammalia > Eulipotyphla > Talpidae > Talpa > Talpa europaea. The sequence continues at coordinate 42,395,699 of NC_140075.1, forward strand.
AGTAGTTTCAGATTCTGTGTTATACAGATCAAAAGCCCTTACAGAGGAAGAAGGTTCTGTTTTACAATACTCTGCAGTTGACAGATTAGCTTTGTTGCTGCTTGCCATGATAAATTGCAATAGTAGCCAATAATCTCTTCAGTCAGTTTTCTTTGTGAGAAGACAAATAACATTTTTACTTACTCCCGGATCAATATCAAGACAATTTGAGTTAGTGACATCTAATAATTTGAACTTCTGGGGTTGCTTATAACATTAACAGCTAGTACCTATGTATCACACTAGTTTGCTAAGACCCTTCTCATATTGTATTTACAAAGTAAAATAAAAATGCTTTGATTTACTGGGTTGAGTTAATCAGTATTCATGACAAATATAAACAGATTTTATCACAGACCACTGAATTATGTTGGGAAGTTGTTTTCTTTGTTTCTGGCATGTTATAGGTGCAACCTAATTTTCTATGCATGTGTACAATAATATGTGTGAATATATAGCTAATATGTTTGTGTATATAGCAGTATAGCTACTGTTCATTACAAGTAAAAGCAAATATAACTCAAAGGAAGGGTTTAATATTTGGTGTATTCATGCTTTTATTATATATTATATGTATATTTATATATATTATATATATATTTATATACACACATGTACATATATATATATATGTGTATATATATATATATATATATATATATATATATATATATATAAAGTCCTGTTGCTCAGGAGAAAGAAACCAGTGTGATTTCATCTGCAAACCCAGTGATTGAGACTGTTTCCTTCATCATTATCATTTGTTTCTGAGGAAATCTCCATATTAAAAAGTTTGATTTGGTTTATTTCAGTTGTTTCTGCACAAGGCTTACAGGCAAAAGACAAAACAGGGTCAAGCGATCCATATGTTACAGTTCAAGTTGGAAAGAATAAAAGAAGAACCAAAACCATTTTTGGAAACCTGAATCCAGTATGGGATGAAAAGTTCTATTTGTGAGTATATAATCTACTCATTACCAATATTAAAAAATTTAAAAATAATTTTAAGACAGGCATGTAAAATATGCAAACAGTACTTACCTCATCTTTAATAAAATCTATGCAGAAATCACAAAAAGAGAAATCATGATGTAAACTCGCTCAACATTCTACCAATATTTATTACTCATTCTTCATTTGGTAACAAATGAAGAAAAAATATTTCAAACAAAATTGGTGGCAAATTTGAGGTGACTTTGCAGTAGGGGAAAAAAACAGCATGATCAATACTTTGTGTTTATTCTAAATAGAGAGAAATTTGTAGGCTTGATTCAGCAATATTTTGATATCTAGAGATGTATAGTTTGATAATAGAAAGGTTCAGGCATCTCCTGGCCTGTCTGTCTCACTTACATCTTTACTAATGATGTGGTTGATGATAACTTATACAACCTCTGACTTTCTGTGAGGTCATTTATTTTTAAATCTCTTGTATTTTGCACCGAACAGCAGGAAGTTATTTTTCTATCATTTTTTTTTCTTTCTACCACTATTTTTCTTGGGGACACATTACTTTGAATTACCATTTAGTAGACATGAAAATCCCAACACTTTAAGACTGTCATTTCTTTTCCTTTCCTTCTGTTCTTGCTAATAATTTAAACATGGATCGTATTAACTTGATAAGTCACCAAATCATATACAGTTTGCTTGGTAATATAGGCAACATTGTGTGAGAAATATAGTGTTTCATGTGTTTATGGACTGCTGAGGATAATGTTAAGAAATAGTTATGGAATTCTACAAGCAAAAGAGACTATCATTAAGACAAAAAGACACTCTACTGAGTAGAAGAAAATATTTGTGTATCATACATCCAACAAGGGGTTAAATATTCAAGATAAAGAACTCATACAACTCAACCAAAAGAAAACAAATAGCTCATTCAAAAATGGGCAAGGTTGCTAAATAGATACTTTTCCAAAGAAGATGAACAGTTGGCCAATAGGCATATAAAAACATGTTCATCCTCATTTATCAGGGAAATGCAAATCAAAATCACGATGAGCTACCACCTCACACATATGAGAATGGTCAAAATTAAAAAGACCAGAAACAAGTGTTGATGAGGATGCAAAAAAACAAGAAGAATCAAATTAAGATTCATGATGTTAGTGAACTGGTCAACCCCTATAAAAAATAGTAAGAAGTTTCTCAAAATATTAAAAATATATTGCCATGTGATCTAGGAATTCCACTCTTAGGTATCTCTCTGAAGAATACAAACACACTAGTTTGGAAGGGATCATTGTTCATTGCAGCATTATTTACAACAGCCAAGTTATGGAAACAACCTGGTTGCCAGATGAGTGTATAAAGATGTGGCACCTATACATGTTGGGATAATGTTCAGCTCTGAAAAAAAGATGAACACAAAGGGAACTGGAGGGGGTTATCCTGAGTAAAATAAGTCAAAAGGGAAAAGACAAATATTGGATGATTTCACTCAGGTGTGGAATATTGAAAAAAAAAAGGGAAAAAAATAAAAAAAAACACTAGAAATCTGACTATAGAATTAAGACTACCAGAGGGGGACTGTAGGGTAAAGAATGAAGGAGGGGAGGAGACCCAATGGAAAAATAATGGAGGTTTATGGGGGCTTTGGTGGTTCATGTGCTAGGGTAACATAAATCTGAAGCTATATGAACCTATTCTCCTAAGTTATATACAGTACTGCAAATCAATGTTGCTGCAAAACAAACCAACCAAACAACCCTCAAAAACCCCACATTTTTGAAAAAAGATACAGCTTTGGGGAATCATTTGGGACCAAATCACAGAGGATAGCATAGAATGAGTTAAGGGGTCAGGATAGTTTCCTTCAGACTAATGGGAGAAGCTATTTCAATATTTATCTGTTAACAGAAAACAAACAATCTATAGTCATAAATTCAAGTTACTAAGAGAATCAAGTAACTGTCTAAGGCAGAACAAGGGTAAGGAAGGAGAGAGACAGAGAACTTGGCAAATTTGAGAGCAAGAGCTCTTGGAAAATAAGCAACTTTCATGGCCATGAAATCATGTAGATGCAATGCAACTTGAGTTTCCAAATTCTCAAGAGAACCTGGACATTTGAAAGTTTAGACTGTCTTTGAGGTATAATTGACATAACATAAAATCTACATATTTAAAGTATAAAGTTGACATATGTATACCTCCAGGAACCTATCACCAAAAACAAAATAACATCCATCACCCCAAAAGATTTCTTCATGCCTTATTGAAGTCATTCTTCTTGATCTACCCTCATGCCTGCCAAGGGAATCACTGATCTATTTGCTCTGTTTTTAGTTCATACATATTAAAGATAAGTCTCTTAGAAACACTTGTATATAAATATCTAGATGAACATATATTTAAATTTCTCTTGAATAATAAGAGTGGAATAGCTAGAATGCGTATTAAGGTATGTTTTATTTTAATGACATTTTTCCCAAGTACTGTCCATGTAAGTTTTTGTCATACACGTCCTTCCAACACTTGGTAAGGGCAGTCAAATTTTAGCCACTCTACAGTGGTTTTATTTTGCATTTTTCTCATGTCTAGTGATTTAAACCTTTTTCATGTGGTTGTATTCTATGTATGTTTTTGTGTTGTGTTGCTGGGTAAAAATGTCACTCTTCTTTTTGTATTAAAGTTAAGATTTATATTTAGTTCTATGATACATTTTTAGGTAATTTGTGCGTGTGATATAAATTACAGACCTTAGTTCATTATTTTGCATATGGGTATCCAATTCTTCTTCTATCCTTTTTTTGGAAGCACTATAATTTCTCTACCAAATTACTTTTTGTACCTCAAACAAACTTCAACTCTTCATATATGTGTAGATGTGTTTTGTATTATTCTGTTCTGTCAATCTATTTTTCCATCTGTATGTGAACACCACATAGTTTTGATTCCTATAGATTTACTTGATAATAAGACTTAAAATCTTGTTAGTTCTCCATTTTTCCCCTAAGTTATTTCACCTTTTTTCTTGAAAACTTTAGAATTGTTTCCATATGAACATTAGAATGAGTTTCATTTTTCATACATCAAAAGCCTGATTCTATTGTCTTATTGCCCTGCCTAAAATTATTACTGACATCATGGTATTACAAATTTCATAGTTTACTGGTTATAATTGGAGTTTTCATCTATGCACTTGAACAAATAAATAATGAAATATACCAACTGATATGGTATCAGGGTATTTTCATTACTTTAAAAATCCTTTGTGCTCTACCTGTTTATCCCTTTCCCGACCTTTGGCAATCACTGATCTTTATATTGCTTCAATAGTTTTCAGAACTTGTCAAGTTTTACCTTTTCTAAAACATAATAGTCGGAATCATACAGTATGTATCCTTTTCAGATTGGCTTCTTTCACTTAGTAATATGCATGTAAGGAGTATCTACCTTTTTTTTTTTTTTTGATTTGATAGACCATTTCTGTCTAGCACTGAATAATATTCCATTGTCTGGATGTGCCACATTTTATTTATCCAATCACATAGTAAAGGACAAGTCAGTTGAGCCTAAGTTCTGACAATTTTGAATAGAGCTACTATGTGCATGTATTTGTGTGGAGATGTTTTCATTTCCTTTGGGTAAATGCCAAGGATCATGATTGTTGGGTCATATAGTAAGAGAATCATTCGTTTTGTAAGAAATTTCCATTTATCTCCAAAGTGGCTCTATCATTTTGTGTCCTCACCATCAATGAATAAGAGTTCATGTTGCTTTTTCTCCTGTCTCCATTTGATGTTTTCAGTGTTCCAGATTTTGGCTATTCTAGTAAGTGTGTAGTGGTATGTCATTGTTGTTTAAATTTGCATTTACTGATGACCTAAGATGGGTAACATATCCCCATATGTTTTCCATCTTTATGAATGGTTTGGTGAGATGTGTGTTGAGGTTTTTGGCCCATAATGTTAAACTGGTTGTTTTCTTATTGTTTTAAGATTTCTCTGAATTTTTGGATAGTAGTCCTTTATCACATATGCCTTTTGAAAATGTTTTCTGCCTGTTTATGTATTCTTTTTTTCCAACCAAAGGGAACTGTTTTATTATGAGGCTGTAATTACATAGATAATTGTCCTGTCCCTAAACAATATATAGAAGAATTTCAATGATGTGAACCAGAAACACAATTTATTACTAATGAATGAAGTCAGTGGAAAAGTATATGATCCAAAGTGTGTTCAAATATATTGCAATGCATCTTTTTTTTTTCTTTGTTCAATTTGCTATTTTTATTAACTGTGATGGCACATTTTTGCCCACTTTATTTGCCATTTTGTTATTATATATTACATCATTCTTCATTTTTGTACAATGTATGCTTTCTCATCTTGGTTATAGTGTTTATAGCATGTATTCTGATTCTTCTGATACCTTCCTCTACTTAACATTTTGAACATATGTAATGCTTCTTATCATTGTTTTTTTTTTTTAAGTCCTTTACCGCCAGTTCTAACATTTGTGGCCATTCTTGGTCAGTTTTATGACAGGTTTTTCTACATTGTGTGGCAAACTTCCCTGCTACTGTGCATGCCTAATAATTTCATACTGAATATCATACTAAATATCGACATAGATTTTGGATATTTTAGATATTATTTAAACATTCTTGAACTTTATTCTAGGACATAGATTACATAGAAATAGTTCTTTGGATCTTGCTTTTAAGAGTTGTTAAGTGAAAAATAAATTTAATCATTTTAACTAATTATTCGTCAACACCAAAATAATATTTTTCCTTTTGCTCTACCTACAAACTCATAAATGATAAATTTTCTAGTCTTTCCAGAAGAAACGCACTATTTCCAGCCTTGCTGAGTGCAGACAACTGTTATAAATCTAAGCCTTTCAATGACCCTTCTCCTGACCTTGGGCAATGCCATCTCATGAAAACAGGTACTCAGTTGAGAGCTCAAGAGCAGCCCTCTGTAGATGGGTGGAATTGACCTTTAGTTCAGCACTCACTCTCTTTTTTGATACTATCTCCTGTAACCTCTAGCTGCCTTGGTCTCCCTAAATTTTCATCTATGCCTTTTCAAAACAGAGACTGGCAGACTTCACTTAGATTCCCTCTTCTTCCTCAATGAGTGGCCAAGATGCTCCCTCAAGGCAGTAATCTGAGGTAATCATAAGAATCACATAGTTCACTTTTGCTTCTATGATCACTTTTACTCAGTGACATATCTATATACTGTCTCATACTTCTTGTTCACTTTTTTTTAGTGGGAAGATATCTCTAGTCCCTGTTACTAGACTAAAAATCAGAATTTAAATAATAACCAAAATGAAATAAAACAAACACAAGGCATGTCAGAAAATACAACATCTGATTCATAGGTTGCTAGTTGTACTCTATGAAAGAAAACATCCAGTCAAAAAATATAATATTCTAATATTTTAACCCTGATAAAGAGTCTCCTGGAGAAATGATCAGAATAGTAATAAGTGCATGTATATGAGGTAACTTCCTAAACACAAAATAACCACCCTAAAGAACTAGATGTGACAATGGTCAATGTTCATCCAGGTTATAGTGTTTGTTCCTACCAGACCTGCTAGGGAACCTCATGATACATGGGGTGAGTATACCTTAGAGTATATTGGATTGAAAGTTAAAATACAAGTTTTCTGTATACTGTCAGTTTTCATATTTTTACTATATTGTATATCTCTTTTCTTTTGATAAAGGCCATTATCTACATTGGCAAAACACTGTCTAGTTGGTTTTATTTAAGATTTTATTTATTTATGCATATAAGAACTGGGGTACAAGCTAGAGGTGTGAGGGGTGAGAACATTCATCAGAGACAGAGTGGGGAACAGAACAGGCAGACTGACTGAAATACACTGTTGAGGGGAGCAGCAGGTGAGTCAGGAGAGTTCTGCTGCACCATGTGGGCAGCTCCCTGGCTGGGGATCAAACTTGTGCTGCAGTGGCTGTGGGATAGCTTCATAGGTTATGTCTTAACCCCTTGTGCCACCAGGGAGGCTCCTATGTCTATGTCTAGTTTTTAAACAAAAGTATTTTTAAGGAAGAAGAAATTCAAATTTAAATCTATTACACCCTACTTTGCATGTATCATTTGCATAGTTTTCACAATATTTTTCACTTTATTGATAAAGTTTTACAAGCTTTAAGTGGGTTGTGTTCATAATTATTTTCTGTTGGTCACCTTTAAAAATATAAAAAGCAAATGCCCAAATTTTCAACAGAAATTCTATTTTCTTGTCATTTTTCTGTGTTCCAAGATTCCATTCTTTCTGGTTTTTTTATAGCACTGGTTCAAGAACTACTGTTTTGAATCTATGTTTGCATGTTTTCATCTGAACATGAAAGTAGCAGGATTAATTGCAAATTTGACTTCATTTGTAATAAGTTCTCCTTTGCAGAAGGAACTGAGTTAATAGTAAATTATGTGCATATTTTAAAAAATGCATACATATCCTAGATGCATCCATGCCTTTCTCTTCCTCAATAGTACTGCCCTATGAACTACAGGGTAAAGACATGTCCTGACATTCTGAAAAAGAATGGCTTACTAATCGTATGACTTTTACTACATATTGAGCTATTTTAACCTCTGAATTTTACTTATCCTAGTATGAAAAATTGGAAAACTAATACATGTCTCACAAGATTGTTACATCTGTTAAGATAATAAGAATTTAATGATACGTGTTAAACTTTCAGCTGGCAGTTATAATAAGCATTAGTAGTATGATTACATATTTTGTGCTAACTTTACACTGTCATGCCAAAAAATTTCCAACCATAATAGTGAGAAAGAGAGAAGACCAATGAACAAGGTGCTATTAAAATATTGCTGCTGCAATAAGAATTAGAGAACTGAGATTGGGCAAGAGGGCAGAGAGAGAGTTTCATCCTATTCCCTCACTTTTCTGTTGGAAAAAAACAAGCTCACTGGGTTTTAGTAGAATCAGGACTACAAATCAGTTTCCAACTGTGATGCTACAAATAAAATACAATTAGAAACAAAGGTACAGGGCCTCCCCTGGTGGCACAGGCAGTTGAGCGCAGCACTGTGAAGCTTTACGCATCCTCTGCAGCGCCGTTCAATCGGGCCAGCCGGCGAGGGTCCCACATGGAATGGCAGACCTTTCCTGTCACGCCTGCTGCTCCTCTCAGCACTGTATTTCTTCAGTCTGCCTGTTCTGTTTCCCGCTCTGTCTTTGGTGAATCCTCTCACCCTCTCGAGCATCTGTTCTGTACCCTGGTTCTTGTATAAAATAAATAAATCTTTAAAAAAAAAAAAAAAAGAAAGGTGCATTATGTCTTTCCCCCATACCCAAACTCTTCTCTTAAAAAATAAGTGCTTTTGTTCTGAACAAGACAGTCACAAATCTGGTAACAGGAAAATGCAAATGAAGTCCTTTTTTTTCCTTTTTTTAATTTGAAAATGTAGTTCCCCTAAATAATAGCACATTGATATCCTCAAGAGATTAATACTAAGTAATTGAAATTTTAATTTTACCTCTCTTACCATGGGGTAAAAACAGGCGTGAATAGAAAACACAGAAACAAACATGACCAACTGAGCTCTTGAGAATGATGCATCAGGTGGCCATGTAAACATGTGTAATCTTTAAAATATCACATAAAGGTTAATTAAGAGAATGTATATGAAAGTGCTTTGAAAATGATAAAGTATAAATAAATTGTAAGGTGCTTGTTATCTTTGTTCTTTGATCCTAGTAAATTGAAAATGTGGTCATTTCATAATTAATGGTGACATTTGATTTAACTTTCCTATGCTACAGTTAATGAAATGTTTTATGCTTATCATAAACCATTCCCCCAAGAGGAATGGAAGTAAATTCTCCCAATGGGTAATAGAATGGAAATGGCAGTGTAATCCACCCATTTGAATATGAAATTTTATGGTTTGGAGACTTATATTTTATATATATAACACAAATTTCCCCTGTACTCTTGTCTCTTTTAGTTACTATGTTGTTTTCCATATTGACTGCACTGTTTTGCAATATACAAAGGTTTGTTTACAAGGGTGTCAAAACTACAAAACAGGAAATGAATGAAAGGAACTGGGACCTTAGAAGGCAGTCCCAGCTAGCAGTCACTTGAATCATGGAGGAGTCCCAGAAGTTGTTGGTAGTGCTATCTAAGGCAAAGAGATTAAGGGGAAGGGAGTTTAAGTGAAAACTAGATACTCCTGGCTTCCCACCTTTGATCTTATGGCAGATTCATTCTGGCATTGTTCACAATGCTGAAGATGTGGGAACAACCTGAATGTTAATCTACAGGTGAATGGGTAAAGAAAAAGTGACATATCTATGTAATGTAATATTATTCAGGCTTACAAAAAAGGGAAATTTTGTAATATACAACAAAATAGATGAAGCTTCAGGGCTTTATGCTAACTGAAATAGGCCAATTACATAAATTCTGCATGATTTCACTCATGTAAAGTATCTGAGATACTGAAATTCACAAACTCAAAGGACTGGCATGATATTTTCTAGGAGCTGTGGAAATGGGGATATGTGGTTTATTAATCAGGATGCACAAAATTTCAAATAAATAAGAAAAATAAGTTTCAGAGATCTTCTATATAATATTGTACCAATAATGAGCTCAACATTTGTTTAGGGATAAAGAAAAAGCTACAGTAGCCAGTAATAGTAGCACTGTTATACAGACAGATATATAGATCGATAGTACAGTATTGAGAGCTCTGGACAAAACCCTCACCTAAAGTAGTATTTTTAATAGTTGGATAAAAATATATTGCATCAGTATGTATTAATATTTTATCAATATCCTGTGTTTTAATAATTAGACTAAACATGCCCCTGTTTTATATATCTGCACTAACTTCTTTGCTATTGAAAACAAAATACATCTATATGGTTGAATGATATGTTTTGCTGCATTAGTTAGCTAGCTAGCTATAATTTAAAATGTAGTAAGTGCCAAACACAATTCTAAATATTTTATATGTATTTATCATCTTTAAGACATAATTATTAACATTCTAATTTTATAGATTGGGCTTTGGAGATTCAGCACAACTGCATAACTTGCCCAAAACTGATTCAGAGATATAAATTGTACCTCTTCAGATGTGTGCCTTGACACCATACTCACACCAAGTTATCCACCAGAGTCTATTGGGCCCACATCTCACTTTGCTCCCCGTATTCCCCCTCCAATTATGGTAGCCTCAATTTTACAATCAGATTCTTAGGGTTGTTTTGGTGTGATTTTTTTTTTACACTTTGTTTCTCTGTATTCCACATATCAGTGAAACAATCCAGTATCTGTCTTCTCTCTCTATCTTATTTCTTTTAGCATAATCCCCAGTTCCATCTATGGTGTTGCAAATGACAAGAGTTCATCTTATTTTATAGTTGCAAAGTGTTCTATTACATATTTGTGTGTATGTTTATATATATATTTATATATATATATATAAAACATATAGCTATGTATGTATAAACATATTCCTAACCTACTCATCTGCCCTTGGGCACTTAAGTCTTTTCTAAAACTCGGCTATTGTAAATAGTACTGCAGTGAACATATGAGTGCACATATCCCTCTGAATTACTGTTTTTTTCATTCTTCAGGTAGGTAGATACTAGGAGTGGAATTGCTAGTTCAAATGGTAGAGCTACTTTTAATGTTTTTTTTTTAAGATTTTTTTTTTAATAGAGGCATGTTTTTCTTAATTTACTTGTTTGCTTGTTTGTTTGTTTTGTTTATACATGCACTGGGTACAGTCAGAAGCGCGGGAGGGCGAGAGAATTCACCAGAGCCAGAATGGGGAGCAGAGCAGGCAGAAGGACCAAAGTACACTGCTGAGGGGAGCAGCGGGAGGCAGGAGAGGTCTGCGCGCCATGTGGGACTCTCCTCTGGTGGCCGGGGAGCAGGCGGGGATTGAACCGGCGCCGCAGAGGCCGCGGGCAGCTTCGCAACTCAGCGCTCTACCGCTGCGCCACTGGGGAGGCCCGCTACTTTTAATGTTTTGAGACATCCCCATACTTTTTTTACCACAGGGGCTGGACCAGTGTACATTGCCTACATGGTGTACAAGTGTGCCTTTATCTCTAAACCTTCACCAGCACGTCTTGTTTCTGGTCTTTCTGATTTGGGTCATTCTTACAGGAAAGAGATGATATTTCATTGGTTTAGATTTGCATTTCCTTAATGATAATGGTGAGCTTTTTTTTTCATGTGCCTTTTCGTCATTTATAAATTGTCTTTGGAGAAGTGTTTATTCAGCTCTTCTATGTCTTTTGTGATTTTTTTTGTTATTGTTGCATGAGTTCTTTGTAGATGTCAGATATTGTCCATTGTATAATGTGCAAATATTTTCTTCCATTCATTATAGTATCTTTTAATTATACTGATAGTTTTCACTCTGAAGATATGGTCCCTTTTTTTTAAATCTTTGCTTTTGTTTCCCTTGCTGTTGGAGTTGAGTCCCCAAAGACACAAAGTTAAGGTCGTGAGTGCATTGTATATGTTTTCTTCTATGTATTTCATGGTTTCAAGTTTTATATCCAATTCCTTAATCCATTTTGAGTTAAATTTTGTAGCTGATATGAGTGAGTAGTCTAGTTTCATACGTTAGCATGTGGCTATCCAGTTTACACCATTTGTTGAAGAAAGTTTCCTTTTCCAGGATATACTTGGCTACTTTGCCATAAATTACCTGTCCACATAAGTGTGGGTTTATTTATGTGCACTTAATTCTTTTCCATTGATCTGTGTGTCTGCTTATATTCCAACATCATACTGTTTTGATTGTGGTAGCCTTATAGTTTAAAGTCCGAAAGTATGATATCTATATTTTTTCCACTTTTTTTTAGTCAGGATTGCTTTGCTGTTCAGGTTCTTGAAGCTTAATGACTTGTGCTTTTCTCAGTCAATACCCTGCCTTCCAGCCTGCGTTGAAATGGGATTACTTATTACGACTTGATGTTTTAAATAATAATTTTGTTGATTATAACATAAAATTATAAAGATGTTTTCACTATTTCTACCATCTACATTTTAACATATATCCTTACAGATTATTTAAATGAGTATATATTTTATTAATATATACTTAATATTTCTATTTATGTATTCACTAATAAAACCTGGTAAGACACCATTGAAAATATTAGACTCTCGTTTGCTACATTTAATATACGTAGCTAGAATTTTACATATTCTTAAGGAATGTGATTTTTTAATGGTGGCATCATTTCATTTTTTTCTTTTCTTTTTTTTTTATTATTTTATAGAGGCATGTTTATTTATTTGTTTTTTTGTTTGTTTGTTTGGTTTACACATGCACTGGGTACAGCCAGAAGCATGGGAGGGTGAGAGAATTCACCAGAGCCAGAGCGGGGAGCAGAGCAGGCAGAAGGACCGAAGTACACTGCTGAGGGGAGCAGCGGGCGGCAGGAGAGGTCTGCGCGCCATGTGGGACCCTCCTCAGGTGGCCGGGGAGCAGCCGGGGATCGAACTGGCGCTGCAGAGGCCGCGGGCAGGTTCGCAACCCAGCACTCAACCGCTGCGGGTGGCATCATTTCATATTGATGTATTTTTCTGATACAGTTGTGATGTATTTTGGTTGTTTCATTAGAGCTAGCTTGACTGTAAGTGCAGTTTTCATTTTTGAACAATCTTTGTCTTGTGTACTACTCTATTAGTGACTTCCCATCAGGGGATAATTACTTGAGCAAGAGCTTATTTTTTCCTTTAAATTAAGGTTTTACTGATCTTGTGAAATACATGGGCATCTTTACAGTTAGAGAAATTCCTACTGGAATGGACTAATTTCTGATAACTTGGGGAAGGATAGCCTTTTTTTGGTGGGTAGTGGTTTTTTCTTTAATTATAGGAGATATATAGTAGGTTCATAGCCAAGGAAGTCTAAATCTAAAAATGTTTGCAGTAAGATCATTTGAAAAGGAGAATAAATAAATTAGACTTTGGATAGCTGCCAAAAGAAAATTGTCTAAATGGTGATTATCTCTATAGTTATATGTACCTGTGAATTACACACACACATACACACACACACGTACACACACACATGCACAGGAATCCAGAAACTGGAAGTGTAATTTGGGAATATAACACGTTATTTCCAAGGAAATAAAACCAGTCCTATCTTTCACAATGGGAAAACATAAATAAATTTTGCAAATGAACCACTCTTTAAGAAAGGAATTATTTTTAATTAATGGAACACCACAAAGCAAATGGTTCCAATAGAACTTACATTATTTATTAAGAATTTTTGCAGTAAAATTTCTTATTCTCTAATGATAAGAAAGGCAAATTCATAAAATGGTAAACTAAAGCTGGTATCTTGGTTAGCTAATTAATCAGATTGAAGTGGTCTAATAGCAGATTTAATATAACTGCTTTTTCTCTCTATGATGTGATAGATTTTTCTATTTATACAATTTATTTCTCTTGCTGTCAAATTTTATTTAATACATGAGCCATCATTTCCCATATGAAACACAAAAGTTTACATTTTCATGAAAGTTGAAGTTTGTGAAACACGTTAAATATAAGGTGTGACATAAAATACTGCTAATATAAAAACAGTAACAGTTTGTCATTTATCTAAAATCATCTCATATGCTGTGAAACAAAATGAACTTAATAGGTCTTATACTCATTTCTTTCTTTATTCCATTAGAATTTCATTCACTTTTACATTAAGCCATGAATTGTGGCTTAGTCAAAAATACAGATTTATTTCATTCAATAAGAATTTTAGCTGTAGATGTTTGAGAGCCAGTGTGATAATTCGATTATTCAGTCAATGAACAAAGCTTAGTGTATCTTGCTGTTTTAATATCTTCAGTGAAGGCCACATTCTTGGCTAATAAGAGAAAATAAAATAGATAGGACCAGAAACCTTTTTTTATAACTCACTGGCTGATGTATGTCATGTGGTTTTATGAAGTGACATGGGAGGATGGGAAATTACATAATAGAGGGGAAGGGAGGGGCAGGGAAGGTTGTATGCACATTGTGTGAATGAGCCTAACAGTATTTGTCACATTCCATCTCTTTTCTATTCCCCTTTTATATGCGGCTTTTCTGTGTTTACTTTGAATGAAATGAATGTTTTCTCTCCCTTCCAAGGTAGGCTATATCAAAATCATGCCCAGTTATTGCATCTAGCTTGCAGTATAGGATCTTTAGTAGTCTCTTATTCAGCTCCAGGCTTGGTTCTTTGTGATTCTTGGACCTATATGTTAAAGAAAAATCACCTTCCTTCAACACTCCTAATTTATTATTGTAGAAAAGGGAGAAGATAAATAATAGCAATTTTTAAACCTTATTTACTAAGAGGGAAAGTTGGAAATACATGACTATTGTTAGTATATAGCTAATAGAGTCCTGCTGGAGTTATGCTTGGGACATCTCAATCCTTACAATAGAAGTAGCTATTTAGCCAATCTGACAAATCCTTATTCCCACATCTGGTGAGAACTTTCTTGCCCAATTTATGAATGTATAAACTATAAGAAGTTATTGCACTAAATAAGAGTAATTGAAAGAGGGCTCTAAAAATAAAAGGCATGACATATATCTAATACTATAAATTGAGACTAACCCAGGAAATACAGGAATATAGTATTCCTAGTTGAAGCTCACTTCCTACTGCTGTGACTTTAAAGACCAGAAATTGTTGGCTGCTCTAACCAGCCAAACCTGAGGCACAATGCTTCACCTGGAAAATTTACCAGGTTTCAAGACACTTTTATGAGTAACCATATAGCCTGGAAATTTTAACTCTTCACTCCTGGCTCTTCTGTTTTGACCAGTTCTTTCCCTGAACCAAATGCCTGCTACTTCAGGCCCTGCAACATAAGTATGCTAGGGTGAGAATGCAACATCATTAATCTGATTTTTACCACTCAATTCCCCTTCATTGTCAGATTCTTCCCAAAGGAAGGTGTTTGAAAAGCTCTGGAGCAATGATATTAATCTCTTTTTGAAGTTGAACTTAGAAACTTCTGCTTATGTAGGTGTATTTTGGGACACAGAGGCAGCTGGATTTTTCTCAACCCTGCAGGGTTCCAAATTATGATACTCTCAGTCAATTTATATTGTAGGATACAAGCAGAGTGAGTCTCTTTTGGTATAACTGTGTTCCCTTGTATCTCTGCTTACAGACTCTCTAGCTCCAGCTTAAGTGTGTCTCCACTGTAGTACATTTTTGAAAACAGCAAGATTTAATAAGTACCTGCCAACATTCTGAATTTTATTCCTCCCATTCACACTAATGAAAAAGATTCAGTTGATATGTGGTCAGGATGCCAAGGATTCCAATGGCAAGCTGCAGTTTGACCAGCTGTTTTGCTATTTCATTTCAAAATGCGTTGGTTTTCCAGCCGAGGTAATGAAATCCTCAGTTTGCCTCCATCGTCTTCTCCAGAGTCACCTCTACATTTTAAGTTCTGTTATTACAGCTCCCTTTACTCTTTAAAAATTACATTAGTTAGTGCACTTAGTTGCAAACAAGAGTTCACTCTGCTTTTTGCTTAAGAGGATTATTTCATAGACTATTAGGTTGCTCAAGAGTTTTTGGAGAGTCCAGAGCATAAGCCTCTGAAGCTACTGTGCAGGATCAAAGTCCAGTTACATCATGTATTTCCTTCAAGAAAATACCATTGCCTCCAGTGATCCATGCCTTTGCTCCTCAGCACTAAATACCTAAAACTTTACATCAACTACTAAAGATTCCACTATTGTTGTCAAGGAGACAAAAATAGCACTCATCATTTTGCTCAATTTTGAGTTCAGATATGGCTTTAGTGCAGGTCAAACACTACACCATAGCTACAGAATGTCTGGTAATATGAGTTGTCCGGCTTCAGTCTTGAGAAGATGAGGAACATAGGGAGAGAAGGAAGCTGGACATTTCCTCTTAATGACTCTACCACACTATCTTAAACTCTACTTTTTTGCGAGTTGCAAAATCCTTGTATATTTTCCAATCATTGAAACAGCAGCTCCACTGGTGTCTTTACTCTGTGGGGGTTAAAATGTGGGTTTATTTTAGTTTAAGAATGAAACAGAATGGAAAACATTGCTTACATTTTAATATTCCTCAAAATAGCTTTTTTGGGAAGGATAAATAAAAATAGGAACTGACTAGTCCCTATGAGAAAAATAAAACAGTCCAATGTTAGTTGTTACAAATGTTAATAATGTAAGATAACAATAGAGAAATCTGGCTGGAAGTCTATACACTATACAATCCAGCTTTCCCATTTCTGGATATTTACCAAAATAACACAAACACATTAATTTGAAGAGATTTAAAACTCCCATGTATGCAGCAACATCATTACAATAGCCATGAATTGATAATCTAAGTATCCTTTGACTTAAAAATGGGTAAAGAAGATGTGGTATATGCACATGATGGAATACTATTCAGCTATCAAAAATGAAATTCTGACATTTGCAATAGCATATTTGGACATAGAGGGTATAATACTTAGTGAAATAAGCCAGATGGAAAATAATTACTTTGTGATTTCACACATGGTATATAGAGAAATATTTTAAAAATAAATATACTTTTGGACTATAAGACAAATCATTGGTTACCAGAAGGGAAGGAAATAGGTAAACTAGGTAAAATCAGTCAATTGTATGGCAAGGGAGAGAACTGGACTTCCAGTGGAGAGCCTAATGTAGTATATATACATTGATTTGAATTTTAATGATGCACACCTGAAATTTATAATATTTAAATAGTTACTTCAGTTAAAAAAAGTAAAATTCTAAATTCAATGTTTATTTCATTAAAAATGAAAAAAATTGAATCAATGAGGAATGCAAAATCACACTAAATTTATAAGAACACATTAAAGTGCTGAATGCATTCATGTAACATATATTTTGATATTATATAAAGCAAAAGTTTGGTTGGTTGAATTATCTAACCTCACTAAACCTCAGTGTTGTCTAGCGTACTAGTAGCTGCTTGATAAATAACTGCTAAATGGGTGACTGAATTCATTGATGGTGATGTATGGATCAGGACCTAGTAAATGAGAACCTAGTAAGTTAATATAATAAAAACAAAAGCAAGCCAAATTAATGACAAAACTGAATAGAAATGTGAGCAATGTTTTGGAAGGTATACTTGCACCTAGTAGAGAAGAGAGCTATTTCTTTTATTTATTTATTTATTTATGCAAAAACCAGGGTACAGGCCAGATGCGCGGGAGGGTGAGAGGATTCACCAGAGACAGCGGGGAACAGAACAGGTAGACTGACGAAATACACTGCTGAGGGGAGTAGCAGGCACAATGCGAGAGGTCTGCCAGTCCATGTAGGACCCTCGCCAGCTAACTGGTATTGAATTGGTGCTGCAGAGGCTGCGTGTGGACAGCTTCACAGTGCTGTGCTCAACCGCCTGCGCCACCAGGGGAGGTCCAAAGAAAGCTATTTCTATTAGAAATTTGGAAAGATAGTATTGTCTCTATTCTTGCTACATAATATATATGTAATGTTTATATAGTGTGAAATAATATATACACAATGCATGATGTATATGCATATATGTGCATATACACATATATGTATATGCACATATATGCACATATGTACAAAGATAGGAAAAGTTTTATATGTGAGTATACATATTTATGTATATGTTATTACTCTCTTCAATAGAATATTATTTGTGTATATTATTAACAAGCTAAACAGCCTTTATTAGATAACATAGTCTCAAAATATTCAAAATGAGGCAGAGTATTTTATATTAAATAATGTTAGAAATGTTTACTAATCTTTATTATCTAGACAGCACCATTTACTGTAGTAGTTATTGCAGCTAAAAAACAAATTAGGTCTTTATCTCCTAGAACTTATAAACTCTAGTGATTTATTTTATAGACAAGGTGGCAGTAGGGGCTTCTTTTATTTTTAGTTCTCTTTGTGTTTGAAGTCAAATCCAAAATATCTTGGATATTTATGTGACGTATTATGTAAGTCTTATGTAAAGCACCTTACTGCATATGTTTTCTTCTAGTTTTTTGGTTTCAAGTCTTAATAGTCAATCCTCGAATCCATTTTGAGTTCATTTTTGTAGATAATATATAAAATAGTGATCGAGTTTTGTACTTTTGCAAGTTTCTGTCCAGTTTTCCCACCACCATTTATTTAAGAGAGACTTCCATTTCCTCATTGTATATTCTTGATTCCCTTTTTATAAATTAATTGATCATACATGTGTAGGTTTATTTCTGGGCTCTCTGTTTTGGTCTGCTGATCTGTGTGTATGTTTTTATGCCAATACCATGCTGTTTTTGATTCCACAGCTTAGAATAGAGTTTAAAATCAGGGAGCATTATGAGTCCAGTTTTGTTTTCTTGAGATTGCTTTGGCTATATAGGGTCTTTTGTAATTTCATACAAATTTTAGGATTTTATGTCTTTTTGAGAAGCATGACATTGAAGTTTTTTTTTTAAAAAAAGATTTATTTATTTATACAAGCACTGGGGTACAGGCCAGAGGTGCTGGGGGGTGAGAGAATTCACCAGAGACAGAGCAGGAAGCAGAACAGGCAGAAAGACCGAAAACACCATTGAGGAGAGCAGTGGGCAAAACATGAGTGGTCTGCTGCGCCATGTGGGTATCCCCCTGGCCAGCTGAGAATCCAACTAGCACTCTAGAGGCTGCAGACAGCTTCACAGCACCATGCTCAACCCGCTGCACCACCAGGGAGGCCCACCATTGAAATTTTGACAAGGATTGTATTGAATTTGTTGATTGCTTCGCGAGTTTGTAAATAAATTTTGTATCATTTGTCCATTTGGTGATCTGGTGGCCACTATAGATCCTTTCTCAAAATGTATTTTTAAATGCATAAAATATTTATAAGAAAGTCAGTGACATATAAATTTTTAGTACAGTAATATAATTTTAAATAATAAATCAAGTTTCACAAATTATTAATGTTGTAAAATGTAAATATAGAGAACATGCCCTCAAGATTTCTGACCTATATTTGATTATATCTCATTCAATTAAAGGGAATAGGATATAGTGACAGGATTTACATGCCCTCAAGATTTCTGACCTATATTTGATTATATCTCATTCAATTAAAGGAAATAAGATATAGTGACATAGGATTTCCTTATTAGCATTATTTAATTCAACTTTCCTTCAATATTCCTGATACCTGTTCTGGGATGAAATGAGTCAATGAGGAATCTCATTTCTTTTTATTATTTATTTATTTTTTTAAAGATTTATTTTTACAAGCACTGGGTACAGTCAGAAGCGCAAGAGGGTGAGAGAACTCACCAGGGCGGGGAACAGGACAGGCAGACCGGACGAAACACACTGCTGAGGGAAGCAGCAGGCTCAGCAGGAGAGGTCTGTTGTGCCATGTGGGACCATTGACTGTGGCCAGGGATGGAACCAGCACTGCAGAGGCTATGGGCAGCCTTGCAGCCAGCGCTCAACCACTGCGCCACCAGGGGAGGCCCTCTCGTTTCTTTTTAACATACTATGCTTTTCTGGATTAGGTATATTTTAACTAAGTTGATAACATCAATCACACTTAAAGTAATATTAATGGTTAACTTATCCACATTTATTTTCAGTGAGTGCCATAACTCCACAGATCGAATCAAAGTCAGAGTATGGGATGAAGATGATGACATTAAATCCAGAGTCAAGCAACATTTTAAAAAAGAGTCAGATGACTTTCTGGGACAAACAATTGTAGAAGTGAGGACCCTAAGTGGAGAAATGGATGTCTGGTACAACTTAGGTGATGATCTTTATATGCTTATTTGAAAAAAACTTACATAAATTTCAATATATATCTATAAATCTTACATAAATCTCAGTATATATGTGGCAAGCATTATTTTGTCATGTAGGTAAAAATAACCATTCCCTTTGTAGAATATTCTGTGATATTCTGAGGACTTAATTTCATTGGAAACTAAGGGTATTATTAAATTCAAATAATCAAATTCAGTGTTACTGAAAGATGTAATTTGAGATGAAAAGAAAAGTCTTTAATGCACTGGGTATCTTTTAGGAGAAAAATGTTATCCCTCTCAATATTTAATTAAATATAACTTTTAAAACTTTTACCAAATATGTGAGATACAAGTAATACTGTCAATAATAAATAATGCAATTAGTAATCTTATTTCTTTCCTTTTGGTCACTTAATAAAATGAAATTTATGAAGTTTTTTTTTTATTCTCAATAAAGAAAATACATATTTTAGCTATCTTTCAAATTGTATAAATGTAGACTTTAGTTGGCAAAAGCAAGTGCATATATGAACTTATGATAAAAATGTTGAGACAGTTTCATTGGCATGATTTTTTTTTCAAATTATGTTTATTGAAGTAAAGTTGGTTTACTTCATTGTGTCTGCTTTCTGGATTATAGATTTATACCTCTACTAATGTATATTTTTACATCATACCCACCACTAATGTCCTAGTATTCCTCCACCATGTTCCAATGGACCCACTCCCTCCCACACACCCACCCACACTCCCTCACCCTCTGTTGCCTCAGTTGTGCAGAGTTGAAGGGTTTATTATTGGTTTAATTTGACCCTTTGTTTTGTTTCTCTGCACTCCACATCTAAATGATTTTTAATTGCCATTGTGTTTTGGTACTTATACATTACTGGCACAAAACTTGTTTACATCAGTTGTAATCATTGCCCTCTTTTATTTTGTTCATTCATGCTAGCTGTCATACTGAAACTGTCCTTCAGTCTATGGAGAGGTAATTACCATGCAAAACAACATGTAAGCTTTTGCACTTTCCCTGTTTCTTGTTTTGTGCCCTCATTGCTACTGTGTAGCCAAGAGAGAGAATGAACACTGAGAGGCCTATTACATATTAACAATAAAAAAAAAGTAGACATTCCATAAGAATAAAGGCACCCTCTTGATTTAACCTTATCTATTATTGCTAAAAGCAGATATGTTTACAAAGAGGGTCAATTAAAAGAGCCTCCAATACTGACTCTTTTGTGTCTCAGCTTATTTTTTATTTGTGAAATGGGTCTCTTGCTCCTTTATTTTGGGTGTCAAGTGTAGGGCCTCTGTCTATGATCACACTACAAATTTTGTGACACTGCTTTTCTTTCAAAGCTTTTTTCATATTGGACATTATTCATTCACACCTTAGTTGACTGAATGGACTTCCTATTTATTCCATTTAAATAAGCAGTTAATCCAACATCTATAACTAAACACAGACTGTCAATTATAGGTCTTTATGAATCACTGAAAAAGAAAATTATTAGCATATTTTTTGTTGTTCTTAGGCAGAGATTTGGCTCATATTTTCAAGCACAGAAAGAAAAGAACCTGTGCAGTGGAAACTTTCAGGTTAAATACATTTCTGGTTATGTTTATACTTCAGTTGTCTTGCTTTGAATTGCCCAATAATTTCATTGCATAAAGTGATCAAGTGCACAGATATGTATATAAGAATGATGGGTTCTTTGATTAAATTTATCAATTTAAAGTGTCATATAATGCGTTTTGACAACCAAAAATTAAACAATAGGCTCATTAATGTAAATTGCATTTAGAGGAATCATTGATACCTAATAATAAAGCCTAACCTAGAAAAAAAAAAAGCCTTTTAGTCCCATAAGCTTTATTTTAAGCTTTTGAGATCTTGTAAGAGAAATAGGGTGTTGAAAATAAGTTACTGATTGCTTTTTGCTTCCTCAGAGAAACGGACAGATAAGTCAGCTGTATCTGGGGCCATTCGGTTGAAAATCAATGTGGAAATAAAAGGAGAAGAGAAGGTTGCTCCATATCATATACAGTATACATGTTTACATGAGGTAATTAAATTTTTTTAATAATACCTAGAAAAGAAATTGTTGTTAATTATGGATTGTGCAAGAAGATATTTGGTTTAAAAACACAATTGAATTAGGTTTGTGCTGTTGTTCCTATACTTCTTACTCTGTACTTAAGTACATGATGTGCTAGGATCATGTAGCCCATGTATATGATACCGGAAGAAGTGGTCCTCTAAAGAGTGTTTAGAAACAAGCACATGACACAGGCATTTATAAATAATTGAAAAACACTATATGAATAAAGTAAGCCAAGTTGAATTACCATTTCTTTTCATGAATGCCTGATTTCATAAGGCATTCATTGAAGAAATGAGTCATGACATACTTAGCATTTTAAATATACAGTACTTTACAAGGAGACAATCCAAATAACAACTGTTTAGGACAACTCTGAGTTAGCGCTCAGATTTTACTGAATTTAAATTAAGCTTATTGCTTATAAATAAAAATCTTAAAATGCCTGATGTGTCTCACATTTTGGAAGCCAATATAATAGGCAGCAATCTCTTTTTCTGTGTACAACAAAGGATTTCATAGACATTGAACCCTCCTTCATTTTCACCATCCTTTCTACAAACATATGTTAGAGAGTATCAGAATGTAGTTACCCAGCCAAGGATAGTAGAGAATACAGTCACTCCAATGGCAGGGCCTGTTTGGCTTGGAAGGAGGTAGAGACCTTCTGATTTGAATCAAAGGACAGATTCACCAGTTCCCTTTTGTGTCTCAATGTGGACACACAGACAAATAATCCTGAGTCTTTATTGGGGATGCTTTACATCTGAGAATACCAGGTGAAGCTGAGGATTGCCTCTTTCACCATATTCAAAATAGCAAAGAGAATTGTGTCTTTCTAAAACAGAATAAAATAACGGAAACGATTTTGGCTCTTTGTACATGATTTTTCATGTATATACACACACACACACACACACATATATATATATGTATATGAAAAGTGATGTGTGTAATTTTTTGCATATCCATTTTATAAAGAAAGAATGATGTACTGCATTTAAATCATTTACATATTACAAAGTAATGTAGTATCTAGGCTTAATTTCCTAACTGCAGTCTGGCCAGTGATATTCTTTTAAGATTAAATTTTCAGACCAATAAAAAGAAATTGCTTGATTTCCAGAGTTGGGAAGCAACTTGGACTTAAAGCTGGGCAGAAAAGATTCAGGATCAAATGAAGAGTATTATGCTTAGCTTAAGAACCAAAAGTAACTGAAATCCTAGAAAAGTTCCTTCAGTGTACCACACTGCATCCACATAGGAGTTACTAAACTTGTGAGATGAAAAAAGGAGTTGTGAGTAGTGATTTCTTTCATTACAGTCCATTGGCCTGGTTTCTACCATATTATTGCAAAAGCCTACTAATTTTATTATATGACTAGATTCTTTATTAACATAGGCAAAATTACATGACTCATCCAGTCTATAATTTACTCAGAATTCACAAGTGCAGAATATATCCTAGCATATGGGCATATTTACATGGAAAAACTTACCCTAAAATGGTTTTGTATATGTGAAGCATTTGAATCATTGATTGTATATAGACCCACACATAAATGAAAGCAGAATTTACATAAAGTTTAGATGAAGTAGAATAAAAATCCTAGGAATTCCTATTGCTTATAGATGCTGATGAAACATCAAATGCAAGTGTAATTTACTGAAAGTTACAGTTAAATATTTCTGGCCTATTCTGAGGAATTATTGAACAATTGAAAACCACTTACTTTTAGAATCTGTTCCATTACTTGACTGAAGTGAAATCTAATGGTGGAGTGAAAATCCCAGAGGTCAAAGGGGATGAAGCCTGGAAAGTTTTTTTTGATGATGCTTCCCAAGAAATAGTTGATGAATTTGCCATGCGTTATGGGATTGAATCCATTTATCAAGCTATGACGTAAGTACTGTAGACCATTTATATGTTAAAAAAAATCTCTATTGAAACTTAAAGGAAAAAAGGTAAGCATTCAACTTAAATGAAATTTTGAGTAAGAAAACAACTAAATTTGATGTGCCAGTTTGGTGTTGGCTACCCTTTTATTTTGATGAGGTTGAGTTTAGACTGAGTTCAGATCTCGCTCCCTATTAAATAAAATTTTCCTTGCCCACATAACTTTGTACAGTACAGTTTTGCTTTTGCAATTCAAAATTCACCATTTTACCAGAATAAAAATATTCTTTGACAACATAATTCCTAAAAAATAATTGCAACCAAGATATGCCATCTCTGTTTACTATCTATTGGCTGATCATAAGTTGTTAATTCTTTAGAGAAAATACACATGTCCATTTTATGTCAATGTTAACCCTTTGCACTCCGCTGTCCCCTCTCAGGGGACATTGGAATTCTAGCATATCACTCGGATGTCCCCTCTCAGGGGACATTACGGGGAATTGAGTTATTTCAACGCAACTTTTTGAGACATGCATGTTTCCCTGAAGTTTTATCTTGAAATGGCACAAGAAATTAAATCAAAATATCGTGAAATTACTAAGATATATACAAGAAATGTCAGCAGGTTTTGTGTCGGACGAGAACGTGAGATGCGTGCTCACGACGGTCCAAGCACTTCGCGACGCCACTTGAAAAGAGCGATAAGGGGAGTTTGTAGAAGAAAGGTCGGTTTTCGAACATAGCGCACACTGTATAGTGAGATATATAATTACAAATAAACAAGTCTACATCTGGAGGAAAAGATTTTCAAAACTGAGCTCATTTTGGTTTGAAGCTTTGAGCAGCGCACATAGATCTAACGAGGAGAAAATCGGAAAAGTGATTCTTTTCTTAGTGAATAAATTGGTGAAAGCTATTTTGGTAAATATCATCTTGTCAGTTAGTAATAACAATTAGAAATTTTCAACCCATGCATTTATTCATATTTTTATTAGGCAAAGCGTCCAATCACGAATGAGTCTCATGACACAAGTGGTAGTGAAGATGAGCTCCAGACAGACCTCTATACAGACATGTCAAACATGCACTAATCAGCCTGCAATGCGTATTGGGGAGTGTTACAAAACTTATCATACTGTACAAAATTATAAACAATAAAATATTGGTTTTTTTTTTTGCAAATATACATTCCTCGATGTCACCCAATTCATATAAGTCCAATATCATTATAATACGTTACTTGGTTCCAAAATTATACTAAATAATACAAGGGTCTGTAAATGCATGTTTCCGCCGCAAAGTAGCGTCGTCAAGTACCTGGTAGCCAATGTCCAGAATGGTTCGGAGTGCAAAGGGTTAATATAATGTAAATTCATGTTTAGGAGTGACAATAGAGTTACTTAGAGGAACACTTGACTTCTCTCCAAGACTTTACAAACTGAAATCTTGAATCAAGCAGTCACCTTTTATTACTGCTTTCTAAAAAGTTCTAGGTGCATGATGGAAACTCAGTGAGTATTTGTAATTGAGTGAATCAGAAGCAGAAATTGTTACTTAGAATTACTTTTATTCTCAATGTACCTTGGCTTATCTCTGCATGTCAGAAGTTTTCAGTAGTCAAAAGTAAGCAAAGTGCAACGGAAATGTTTAAGCTATTATAGGTTTCTTCTTTACCGTTTATGCTGTATTTAAATGTCTTAGAGCGTACCTGTACCTCATTTTTCTAATTTGGGGAAGGTATGGAGTATTGACATTCTTCTCTCAGGGGTTGAAATACAACTGTCATTCCTTTAAACCATGTTTTAAAAATGGTGCTTTTGCAGTTGAACTTAACCTACTATTGACCAATGAATTATTTAACTTTTTAGTGCACAAGGGAGTTTAGTTTGTTGGCAAATGGATTATTTAACTTTTTAGTTCACAAGGTAGTTTAGTTTAGAAGGTAAAATTTAGTTTACCTTTTTTGAAGCTGAATTGGTGCAGAAATAAAGGGGAAGTGTATTAAGTCATCGTCTGGTTGTACATTATTAAATTTTCCTCTTGTGCATTTCATCTAAGAGGAAAACTAAATCTGTTTTGCTGGTAAATATTCTAAACAATAATGCCAGAATTCCCCGTCTCCAGGTTACCTCCTACTTACTGTAAAGACTCTCTCCTTTTACCACAGACTTTCTTATATCTTTTGTTTTGGAACATTTAGGAGAAAGAGGAACAGGATTGCAGTTTTCCTGTTTCAATAAGTGATTGATCAAACACTTTGGAGGTTTGGTTTCCACATAGCAGATGCAACCATCCATCAATAAAAAAGCAATTTACCAAGTTATGACAGGAAGAATGAGCATCTGTGCACTTTTAAAGAGTATTCCATTCCACATTATCTTAACTCATGAGTTCAGGCATAGAGCCTTTTGCATCTTAATGTGAGGAGCCCTTGATTTTTATCTTATTTATGCAAGTATATATATATATATATATATATATATATATCCTTGATAATGTTCTGAGAGACCAACTCTTCACTTCTGAAAACATACAGGGAATTTCATATCAGGCATTAATATCATCTGGAGATGATATTTATCAAGAAAATATACTTTATTAGAATATTTAATGATTCTTTCTTGTATTAGAAAATAAACACATTGTCTTTCACAAAGCTGTGTTTCTGTTAGACTATCGTCATGCTTCCATAATAACAAAATAGGGGAAAGAATTAGGAATTTAGTCATTTTTTAAAAAACCTTGGTGTGTTTAACTGACAACCTATATTTTGGCATTGGTCATCTAAATTTAATTCACATTTGAACTAGAACTGCTAGGATACAGTTTACTTTAAAGCCACTAGTATTTTTTAGCTGTTTCGTTTGTAGGTTACTTCTGAAGAAGAGTGCTGTTTAATTGAATAATACATAACTTTAAGAATTATGTACAGTGTAATATGTTCACCATGTGCCAGGAACTTTTCTAGGCACTGAGGATGTAGAAGTTAGTAAGAAGTCAAGATGTAGTCTCTCATGAAGTCCAAATTCTAAGTGCTGGAATCCTGTTCTGATTAACTGTGAGGGCCTATCCAGGACAATGTGGGTAAAGAAGATAGCCCTCCAGTGAGCACCTAATCTAGGGGGATGAGGAAGAAGAAATTAAATAACAAGTTAATACAGTAAAGTTATACACATGGGTGACGTAAGAGCAGAGACATGGAGGAACCAAACCCAGGCACACATGAGGAGAGGCGTCAGAGGACTGCTAGACAGCTATAGTCTCGTTATACATTCTTAGTCTTCAGCTTCTGTCATTTCCCTAACTCTTACCCATTACTTTCCTGTGCCACATCACTGTCTTCATACTCAAAAACTATATAATTGGGCTCAAGCAATCCAGCCTCAGTGATAAAGTTACAGTACTTTTAGCCAAGGGTTTCAAAAAGTGATCTTTGAATGTCCAAGCTCCACTTTAGTGAAAGATGAATTAAATACGTACTTACCATTGAAATGCATGCTGATCTGAATTTTCAGGAGCAAATACTGTTTGAGTGTATTTCTGATATCAGGAATATGGTCTTTTTATCTTCTACTGTTTCTGTGAAATATCTTCCAATGATCTGAGAATTTCAGTCTGTGTGCTCTTTCCCAAACACCCTGCTCTTCCTTTCATTAAAAAATAATTGATTTTGGAATTTGAATCAAAGCCATTTTCATTCTTGGAAAAATCACAAGATAGGTGTGATTAAAGTGCCCAAGAAATGGTTTGTATATTAGGTAATGGTTTAATTTTTTTTCCCATCATGATGCATCATGAAGAGCAAGTTTTGGGTTATTATTTGAAATACTTGTGACCAACTTTGTCATTTGAGATACTCATGATTTCCACATATTTACCAATAATATTTTGAGAATTAGTGGTTGATAATGTAGTGGTTGCTGAAAGCATGATAGTAACTATCTCATAATTGTCAATTTAATCATCTTTCTGGAATTATTTTACCCTAACTTTTCCCATGTCCTGATAATCCATTTGTTAAATTTTTTTGATATTCTGTTTTTTTGCAAAAGTAAAATAATTTTAATATTAATCCATTTTTAAAAATACATCTTTGTAAGTTTCTGATTTGTTTAATAAGAAAATGTTTAACATTTCTAGAGATAATAGTAATACTTTCATTTTTAATTATTTACTTAGATCATTGTTAATTTTTGGACAATATTTGATTTCTCCCCTCAGGGTATAGTCCCCATAATTCTCCCACCACCACATCACCTGTGATTCATCACCACAGTCCCTTGTGCTCCTCTCTCCCGTGTTTCAGGCCCTCTACTTTTCTCTCCCCTACTATATGCCTGAGGTCTAGGGTCAGCTTGTAAATTTTGATTTTTTTTCCCTGACACCTTGGTTTCTCTATATTCGGTATATAAGTGAAACCATCCAATATTTATCTTTTTCCTTCTGACTTATTGATCCACATCTTGATCCATTCATCTGTTTGGGGGCATTTAGGCTGTTACCATATCTTGGCTATTATAAATAGTACTGCAATAAACATAAGAGTGTAGTTTTCCTTTTGAATAAGTGTTTCTGTTTGAGTAGATTCCTAAGAATGGAATTGCTGGGTCATATAGTAGATTCATTTTTAGTGTTTTGAGGATCCTCCACACTGCTTTGCCTAGTGACTGGACCAGTTTACATTCCCATCAACTGACAAGGATTTTTACTACATCCTTGTCAGCATTTGTTGTTTTTGGTTTTTTTTATTGTATTTTTTGTTTTGTTTTGTTTTTAATATGGGCCCTTCTCATAGGTGTAAGGTGGTATCTTATTGTGGTTTTGATTTGCATTTTCCTGATGATAAGTGGTTTTGAACATTTTTTCATACACAGTATTTCTTTTTAACTTATTTTTTTTTTGAACAGATACTTTTGAAAGGGATGATTTGCAGTAGGAATATAGTCAGTCATTTTATTTTTATTAATATTTTATATAATTCTTACATCATTTTTCATTTTTGCACAATGTATGCATTTTCATTTTGGTTATATTCCCCATACAATTGCACCCCACCCCTTATTTTGACCCTAGTCCTTCATTGTAAAAATGCTAATTGTAGTTGGAATCCTGTTTCCCCCTCTTAGAATAATTTAAGTAATATAGGAACTGCAGCCTTTGAAGGGAAACAATTTTGAAGGAGCTATTTAGAAACAAGAAAGCTTGCACTGGTGGTAAACTTGCTTAAAGAAGGGGTGCACATACCCTATGTTTATAGCAGCACTGTTTACAATAGCTAAGCTTTGGAAACAGCCCAAATGCCCAAAAATAGATGACTGGATCAAGAAGATGTGGTACATATACACCATGGAATATTACTCAGCATTTAAAAAAGATAAACACATGCAATTTGCAGCAACATGAATGGCGCTGGAAGGGATCATGCTCAGCGAAATAAGCCAGAAAGAAAGAGAAAAATACTGGATGGTCTCACTCATAGCAGGAATCTAGAAAACTTAAATAAGGGACCAGGAAAATGAATAACTATAAGAAAGTGAAAATCAAAATCAACAAAAAACTATGAGCCAGAGACACTTTTTGGGTGGTGGGGGGTGGGAGGGGAGGGATTGGGGTCAAAATGGGGGGTTGCAATTGTATGGGGAATATAAAAATAAAATCTATTATTTAAAAAATAAAAAAATAAAAATAAAAAATGAAGGGGTGCACATAAACCAGAGCAGACACTTTGCCACTTGAAGCCTATGGGAGACTGTAAGCTGAAAGTTGTCAAGAGCAGGGGATGCCTTATCTGACCCCTCGGTCCCTGTTTCTGGTCATCCCTACTAAGATGAGCTTGTATCCCGTAGATTTATTTCAGTGTTGCTAGGAGGAAATAATGCTTGTGGCTGGGTACAATATGGTGTCCGTATTTAGAAACACATGGCAGTTAAAGCTTATAAGGAGTAGATCTTCTAATAGCCCTTTAATTTTTAAAATGGAGAAAGTGATTCTAGGAGTGATGAAGTTGCATTTCTTTTTTTTTTTAAGATTTATCTATCTATCTATCTATCTATCTATCTATCTATCTATCTATCTATTTATTTATTTATACAAGCACTGGGTACAGTCAGAAGCGCGGGAGGGTGAGAGAATTCACCAGAGCCAGAGCAGGGAGCAGAGCAGGCAGAAGGACCGAAGTACACTGCTGAGGGGAGCAGCGGGCGGCAGGAGAGGTCTGCGAGCCATGCGGGACCCTCCTCCGGTGGCCGGGGAGCATCTGGGGATTGAACCGGGGATTGAACCGAGGATTGAACCGGCGCCACAGAGGCTGCGGGCAGCTTTGCAACCCAGCACTCAACCGCTGTGCCACCGGGGAGGCCCTGAAGTTGCATTTCTAAGATCACTGAACAGACTAGGATTCGAATTAATCATCTCTGTACAATGGTACTTGTGACTGTAATCATCCAGAATCCCTCGGTCCCCCTCACATATTCAAAAAAGCATTTTTTATCTATTTCTTCAAGGTTTCTAGAAGTGTATCTTCTCATCCTGAGTAACACCTTTCCTTCTTTGAAAATTTGTCTCTTTTGTTTTCCTTCAGTTATTTAATAATGTGTCCTTTGATGCCAACTGCTACATTTATTACATCAATATCTAGTGGCTTGATTGAAGATTAAAAGCAAATATGAGGAAACAAATCCCAGTGTAGACTACTGCATGGCACCAAGAGGGTACTGTAGTTTTTGACTTACCACCACCCCATATGACAGTTTCTAGAAAAATATATTTTTACCAACTGAGGAAAAGATGATACTCATCAATGACCTGAAGATCCTATTTCTAACTTTTAGTGTTGTATTTCTTTACTATCAAATACTTCAATTTTTAATCTTTGCACTCTGATTGTTTAACTCACTAGGTGTCTTGTTTTCTAAGATGAATATTTTTAAAAAAATTCTAAGAGATGACAACTACTTCCTAAACATTGTATCTTTTCTCTTCAGGTATATTGAGGAATGTTCAACTTAATTCTGACCAAATTTGAGAGGGTCATATTTATAATTTGAACTACTTCTCCCTCTTATTTTACCCAACAAAATTTTTGTTGATTACAAATTTAATACCCTGAAAATAATGTCATAATTATGTTAATCTGATTTTGAACTTAATGTAAAGGTGTAATTGGAAGAAAAGTAATATTCAGTGAAATTTGTGTTTATTTTATTTAAATTAATGGAGTACATTATTTTATATCCTTGCTGATATTTTGACAGTCTGGTATTTCTACCCTCCGGTGTGGTCACTATAGCTCTACCATCACCAAGCACCTATGTCCTCCACCATCATCCCTTATGCTCGCTACCAGTCTCTCACCCTCTTTCTCATCCCTACCTCTCTTCTTCCTCCTCTCCTCTTAAAGACCTCAGATCTGTGGCCAGTTTTCTAGGGTTGGTTTTAAAGTTTGTCTTTGTCTGCCCTTTGTTTAGTTTCTCTGTATGCCACATATATGTGACACCATTCAGTATTTATCTTTCTCCTGTTTTATTTCACTTAGGATTTAATCCCTTCCAGCTCCCAACCACGTTGCCATAAAAGGCATCAGTTTTGTTTTGTTGTATTTTTTTAATCCTGAGTAATATTCTATTGTGAATATATATATATACCTCAACTTTTTGATCAATTCATCTGTTTTGGGTTGTTTCCATTTTTTAAATATATATCCATTTTATATATATATATATATATATATATGGAGTGTGTGTGTATATATATATGTGGAGTATATATATATAGCATAGTGTATATATATATATACACTCCACATATATATAGCATAGTGTATATATATGTATATACCCCACATATATATACTCCATATATAGCAGGCAACCATAATATATATACTCCATATATATATACTCCATATATGTATATATACTTCATATATATATATACTTCATATATATACTCCATATATACTCCAATATATACTCCATATGTAGCAGGCAACCATAAATCACAGACATTCCGCAAGGGAGGGGGAGGAAGAAGGACCAAAACAAGGGAGAGAAGAGCTCAAGTGACTATGGTGATGGTGCACAGGTGAACGGGTGGTGGGAATTTTAAGGGGAATATACCTGAAAGGAGAAAGCATACAAGCATGCATTGTACCAAAAATGAACAATCATGCTATCTATATATATGTGTGGAGTGTATATATATATATATATATATATATATATATATATATATATATATATATGTCATCATATATATATATACACTCCACATATATATGTATAGCTAGCATATATAGAGATAGCATATATATAGATAGATAGATAGATACATTTATATATATGATATATATGCTTGGTTATTGTTAATATATTGTAAATATATCTTGGTTATTGTAAATAGAGCTGCAGTGAACACAGGTGTGCAGGGATGCTTTCAAATTAGTGTTTGTGTGTTCTTTGGATAAATAACTGGAGTAAAATTGCAGGATCATATGGCAGATCCATTTTTAGTTATTATCCTTCTAGATTCCATAAATATCTTTTAAATTCCTGATAGATTTTATTTTGTGAAATCAACCTGGTATCTGCTTCATAATAAATTTATATTGCATTGCATATTTACTCATTAACCAGAAATTAGTAAATTCTATGATAAATTTTGTGAGAAATAATTATATATATAATTATATATATATATAAAGATACACACACAAAACATCTTTTTGTGCATTGTTTGCTTTCTCCTCTCAGGTGTAGTCCCCATAAAATTCCCACCACCAATTCACCTGTGCACCATCATCATAGTCTCTTGTGCTCTTCCCTCCCCTGTTTTGATCCCTCTCCTTCCCCCTCTCCTGTAGAAATAACTTTTTATGGATGATTTGACTTCCACAAAAATCATGTTTAATGATTCTTTAAGGAAATCTATATGGAGCTTATATATAAATTACAAGAGAAATATAGTTACAAGGAAACTTCTGAAATTAATAATAGAGCAAAAAATGAATTAATATTTATAATAAATATTTTTATGATTTGGGTAATAAAAATGCTAATGGTAAATTATTTTTAAAATACAGAATACAATTTTAATATCAAAAATCTATAATTCCACACACAAATAGCACTGTAACTATTTAGCTAGCAATTCCTAGCAAGTTATTGGCTATTTTTGCAGTATGTATGTGTGTGCCCATGAATGTGTATAAGTTGAGGTAATAATATGAAATGGTGTTTGCATCCTCTGTTTTTCTACTTACAGATTTCCTTTGAAACCATATTTGCTGATCACCTGGTGGTGTCAGCATTCACCTGCAGGCCTTAAATGGAAATTAAGTCTCTAGAAATGTTCTCCTGTTTACCATGTCTTTATTCAAATACAGCTCTCTTTTAAATTAGGAAAAGACAGTAATCTGCTACTACTGGTGGCTTCTCCAAGTATAACGGCATGTGATTTCATGTCTTTCTAGAAGTAACTCAAGAGAGTATATATAATTCCCCGGGTGTATATAATATTCCTAATGTTCTTGCAGCCCTCTCTTCTAACTAATGTCAAATCCCCCTTCCCATTCCCTCTTGCACAAGCTGTACTGCAGTCTTGGGAGTGGCACACTTTAATGGATATAGATTGAGAAGGTTTGGGAAACAGAAAACAGCTCAGGCAGCAATTACCATGGAACAGGGGAGTGTTTGACAGCATTGCTGGCCAGAATCCTAGGTCCCAAATCTCCAACTATAAATGGTTCCTGGAAATGTCCTCCCATTTCCTCTCTAGTAAGGTTAATATTTTAGGAGTTTAGATTCTATTTAGTCACATAATATCTTGCAGCGGAGCCAGCCCCTGTAAAGCTAGTCAAAATACCTCCTAAATACTGGAATATATATGATTGGTAACCCTAACTAATTTCCAGTGTTGTTATAACTTAATGTCATTTTGGTCTTCTGCTTATTTCCTTCAGTTACTCAGAGGTACAGGTAGCTAGCTACCTCCCATCATACTCCAGAAATAATCCTAGTTAAATTTTAATCAGAAAGTAAAATATTTCTATAATTTCTCTAAGAGAAATACATGC
This sequence comes from Talpa europaea, assembly GCF_964194135.1. Lineage (NCBI taxonomy): Eukaryota > Metazoa > Chordata > Mammalia > Eulipotyphla > Talpidae > Talpa > Talpa europaea. Next base: position 42,429,624 of record NC_140075.1, read on the forward strand.
CTAATGCTCTGGAAAATTTAAAATAATGCTCTTAGTGTATAGCCATTATAAGCAAAGATGAATACTATCAGCCTTCAGAATTGGCATCATCATTACAGCATTAACTGCTGTGCACTTCAGCAGAATGTTCAGAAAGCAATTGGGTGTTTTGATAAACTGGCCTGTTCAAGGTAACCAGCACATGTCCTGCACACGCTAGCTTTACATAAATACCTTTGCTCATGTTCCTGTCATTTGTTTTTATTAATGTTGATCAGTTAACTCCTGTGTATTAGAAAACAATAAGCTAAATGTGGGCTGGTTAAGGTGACAACTAAGCATGAACTAAACAAATCCTGGAAAAAAACACACATACACAAGAAATGCAGCACATTGCAGAGGAATTGTAAGAGGAGTACTCTAGTGGTTAACTACATTGCATCACATTGTTTGAGCTCCAGTCCTTAATCGTCTTTCTTTCTGTGTAACCTCGGGTAAAAAATTTGAACAAGGTTTATGGTTTCTACAATAAATACAGAGAGTCAGACTTCAGAAGCATTGGCAAGACTAAATAAAAGAAGCAATCAGCATCCTCTTGCATGATTCTGTCATGCTCTTCTTGATGGAAACAACAGCTTTCCGACCTGATTTTCATGTATTTCAGAGGACAATTTTTCTATTGTAATGTGAGGACAGTCAGGTTCAAAATTATTTTATTAGTAATTCAGGTTGTAGAGGCATAGTCAAGGTTTATATTTTGGAGGTCAGAAACAGTGTAATTCTTTGATTTTTAGTTTATTTCAAGGTGCAAAATAGTTTGTTCCTTCTGACTGCAGTATGTGACATCCTTAGTCATACTGAAAGCAGCGGCCAAAATGCCATCTCTGGCTGCTACAGTTCTTAAATTGTTTTTCTGCTTCCAGTACCTACTTGTTTTATTCCATATTTATACCACTTCGATCACCTTTTCAAATTCATCTGATAATGTCAGTTCCCTCTGCAATAATCTTAGCTGTTGTCATACAGTCCACATGAAAAAGTGAAACTCCTTAGCTAGAGAACAAAACCCTTGGCCCTGACCCATTTTACTTTCATCCCTGGCACCTTCTCACTTTTATCCTATTACCTCTTAGTGCAAACTCCCATCACCCCACTAACATTGATTTTATTATGGTCAACAATGTTTATTTATCAAATCCAACAATCTTATTTTCTTTACCGTATTTTTTAAAAGTTTTTTTTAAGTTACCATCAGCTTAACCCTTCAAACACTCCATTCTCATGATTTCCCTGATTCTGGTACCCTATTCCTTCTATCTACCTTTTCCTTTTGCCTCAGTCATAGAAGGCATATTTTTTTTTTCCTCCAGTCCTTTGTATGTTGGTATTTCTCAGGTTCTACTCCCTGACAGTTCTTTCTTCCTTTTTCATAATCTCCCAGGATGATTTTATCCTTTTCATAGTTTTGACTGACTATGAAAAGTTGACCACTTGAAAAAGTTGACCACCAAAAAGTTGACCACCTACTATGAAAATGTTGACCACTTCCACATTTAAGTGTTAATTTCTGATGCCGCCAATAACCTGGTGGACACTCCTGTATGAAAAGTCTATGAGGACTTTAAGCTCAAACTCAATTGATACCTTAACTCCATTTTAAAATTCTGTTTTCCTGGTTCCTAGTTCACTAGGCAGAAGCACAATTCACTTAGTCACCCAAACTAAATACTTGGAACTTTAACTTTTTTTTTTTTCTGTCTCATTCCTTATCAGTCTGCAACTCCTCTGTTTTTCCTCTCTCAGTGTTTCGCAAATCCATTTTGTCATCCTTTGCAGATCTCCTACCCTAGTTTAGACGCCCATCTCTTCCTGTTATAATCTCCTAATTGAGCTCTCCTCTCTAGTCTGAACTTCTTTGAACTCATTCTAAAATCTCCTCCCAATTTCTATTTGAAATTAAACTCTAATGATGACATTCCCTATCTCTATAAAGAACCAGAAATAGGTGATTTTTTTACTTACATTAACTCTGTATAGCTTTCCAAATCCTCCTTGCTTGGGGAAAAAAAAAAAAAAAGTCTTTTGACCAGATAATAGGTCCAACTTAGCTAATTTATTGCACAACTGTTTCATGTTACATAATCCCTTGCCTTATCTCTGATCATGGGCCTGGAATGTTCTTTTGGAAATTTGAGCTCCACCAGTCTAAAATTGCTAGGGTTCATGCTACACAATACCTTGTTTCCTTCCTTTTTTAAAAAAGATTTATTTATGCATACAAGAACTGGGGTACAGGCCAGAGGTGTGGAGGGTGAGAGGATTCACCAGAGACACAGTAGGGAGCAGAACAGGCGGATCTACTGAAATACACTGCTGAGGGGAGCACTGGGCAAGACAGGAGAGGTCTGCTGTGCCATGTGGGTCACCTCCCTGACCAGAGATCAAACTCATGCCATAGTGGCTGTGATAGCTTCATAAGTGCTTCATCTTAATTCCTTGTGCCACCAGGGAGGCCCACTATACCTTGTTTCTTTCCATTGTGCCTGTGTTTGTACTATTCTTTAGGATTACAATTTTTATCAGTAATAGCAAACCTTAATTCTTGGCTTGATTATCTTTTAGTTATGCATTAACTCATCCCAGCCTCATTTTGAGAAATCTTTGTTGACCTTCCCTAGTAGGTTATAAAGCATCTTTTAACTCAGTATCTCATAGCACTCTGTTATGCTTTTCTTTCTCATAATTGTATTTTTGTGGGACTGATTTCCCAACTAGTTTGTAAGTGGATTCATTGGTGTGTACCCAGCACCCAGTACAGCATCTGGCATTCAGACTTTTTCAATAACATTGAATCAAATTTTAGGGACATAAAATTCTTCACTCTTCCATTACTATGATATAAATCCTAATCCTTGATACCTTGGTTCATACATTTCCCCTCAATTTTTGTCCTGTGGATTTACCACTAGAGGATTCAGCTGTTGGGAAATTTGCCCCTCACTCCTTTATCTTTAGCTTACCCAAACTTTTAGATACTTCTATAGTAGCACTTTCTCCTACATGACAAATTTAGGCTTTAATGTGTGTGCCTTTCAATGAGGAGTATGCGTTTTCTACAGGACCTTGTTTTATTCAACTCTAGATCCCTGTCACAAAGAATAATGACAGAAATATAATAAATGGGGCCTCCCTGGTGGTGCAGGCGGTTAAGTCTCAGCACAATGAAGCGATCCATAGCCACTGCAGCACGAGTCCGACCCCTGGGCAGGGAGCTAACCCACATGCAGCAGACCTCTCCTGTCTCCTCCACTGCTCTGCTCCCCTCAGCAGTGTATTTAGGTGGATCCACCTGTTCTGCTCCCCACTCTGTCTCTGGTGACTCCTCTTACCCCCTTCCACACACCTCTGGTCTATCCACCAGTTCTTGGATGCATAAATAAATCTTTTTTAAGAAAAGAAATATAATAAATGTGTAGTTATTGAAGGGATAGTGTTCTGAACAGATGACTTCAATATATAGATGAATCCAAGATTAAGGAGTAGAATAAAACACTAGAATCAATGTTAATTCTAATTATTCCAATTAATTGATAATTAACTTCAATAAGACAAATTATAATTCTATTTGTTTATAAATAGAATTTTTAAAGAAAAGCTTAAAGCATAAATAATTTTATTAATTTTCTGATATCTATTTTTATATATTTTACATTTCTAATTATAATATAATACCTAATATGGTACTAAATATAATACCTAATATAATACCTAATATGGTACCTAATTATAATACCTAATATGGTACTATAATTTATGAAAAATACATATCAGGGATTGTATTAAACTAGATGTCTCAAATTATATTTATTTACATGGTGAGCCTGTATTAACTAAAAATTTTCTTAGCTTCCTTAAAAATTGTTAAACCTCTCATTTTAATTGTAAAATGTGACTTAGGATTCCCAAATGCACAAATTTATAGGACAAGGTAACTGGCATAACCACCATGGTGGCAATACATGATGGAGAGATCCAGATAGTATCTCAATTAAAAATAAATACTGGCATAACCAACTCAAGTGTAAAATAGGCAAAGCTTACTTGCTGACATTTCCTGTCTTCTGTTACACCCATTTTTCACTCACATGCCTTATAAATAGTGAGTAGGGTTCAATAATTTGTCATTTTCAACATAAAGTGCTCTGTTTCACTTATAAAATGAACACGCGCCTTGTGTGGATTTTGTATTTTCTCCTTCACTATGCTTAGAGTAATCGTTAAACTGTTGCTGTAACCTTGATCTGACATAAAAAATCTCAAGATTACAACTAAAGGTAGTAAAAACTAACAGGCTGAATTATGAGGACACCAGTCCTTTTCAATCCAAGAAAAAATGCATCCATTCTGAGGATTACCATTGCCCTTTAAATAAGTAATGCTTGCTCAGAACAATAAAATTTTGATCTTTGAGTTCCTTATCAGTTTATTTTGACCACTATATCTGTTATTACCCCTATGTGTATGTGTAGTTTGCTATTTCCATCCCCCACACCTTTATAGTTAGGTACTGTAGCTTATACAACTCTTGATCTCTGACTTAAGTATAACAAATCTAATTGCAAATAGTTGGAAAATAAAACAAAGAAATATACTCCTTAATTTTGTAAGGATTTGTTAATTTTTTTTAAATTTTTGTTAATATTTTTAAAGATTTATTTATTTATGCTGAGGTACAGGCCAGAGATGTGGGGCAGTAAGAGAATTCACCAGAGACAGAATGGGGAGCAGAACAGGCAGTCTGACTGAAATACACTGCTGAGGGGAGCAGCGGATGAGACAGGAGAGGTCTGCCTCGCCATGTGTGTTGCCTCCTGGCTGGGCCGGGAATCAAACTCGTGCTCCAGAGGCTGCAGATTCTTTGTAGTGCAGTGCTTAACCCCTTGCGCCACCAGGCAACACCTTAATTTATATTTTAACATCATTATGTCATTGGTTGTGTTCTTAATAGAGATTGGGTAACTATAGCCTATATAAAGTCAAAATATGTATCATTTGCCTTAGCAATCATTAATCTAATATCAGTATTAGAGTGATTAAATCAGACAATTATCATGATACAAGTTAAGATTCTCAAAGATATATGTTTAAAATTTGAACCTACTTTCATTAACAAGTATCCTAAAAAGGTATGTGTGTGACCTGTCAGATCTAGGAGAAGCTGTAATTTTACCCTTGCATTTATTTTCGGTTGCCTCTCAGGGCTTTTATATATGAATATTGTGTTTGTGTTCAATAATACAAAATCCAGGGCCTCCATGGTGGTGTAGGGGTTAAGTCTTAGTGCTATCACCTCTGCAGTCTGAGGTCAAGCCCTGGCCAGGGAGCAAACCCATGGTGTAGCAGACCTCTCCTGTCTCCCCCGATGCACCCCGTGGCAGTCTATTTCAGTCAGTCTGCTTGTTTTGCTCCCTAGTCTGTCTCTGGTGTATCCTCTCACCCCCCACAACTCTGGCCTGCACCCCAGTTCTTCTACAAAACAAATAAATATATAAAAAATAAAAATAATACAAAATTAAGAGATGCCTAGTTGAAAGCTAAATTGCTGATATGAGAGCAAAATACCAGATTATATATTGAAAATCTCTTTCCTGTATGCATATCTTTTCACTTTATCATACGCTGTGCTTTCAACATTCAGTTCTTTTGTTATAGTTAAAATGAAACAGGTTTTCTTGAGAGAAGTAACAGATTTAAACAGTTGCTGCTTGTGGTGTCTGTAAACGATACTATTATTCAAAGTTTAGGAGATCTTTAAGAATAAAACTAGCATAATTGAATCTGTCCTCACTATTCATCTTATGCCTAATTAAATCATGGCTTTAACAAAATGCATAGAAAACAGAACTGCTTAAGGAAGATAATTCCTTTATGACAAAAGTTCATAAATTAGACTTAAGTCAGATGTTAAGTTCACTTCTTTAATCAGTGTGCAATGAAAGGAGAGCCTTTTGCATGTTTCATCAGTTTAAATCAGTTCACACAATACAAGTGTGAAAGAACATTCTAGTTGGAAGATAGCATTTCAGGAACTGAAATGAACCAGGGAGAGAGGGAGACTCTTGTGTTACTGCTTTCTGACAGTGCCAGAAAGTTGGACTTTTGGTGTGTCCATACCAGTCTCTCACAGTTGTATGGAATTATGCTCACTTTCTTGTGGCAATTCACATTCTGAGTTAGCCAGCTCACAGTTGTGAATGAAGTATTTTAAAGGCTGGCATTACCTTCTCTTTCAATTAGATTGTGGGGATTTTCTCTCCTTTTCTTAGATGTAGTTGAGGAATTTAATTAGAGGACATACTGTTACGTTAATAAATTAGTTTTTGCTTTAAAAATGCTTAATGTTTTTATTTTGCAGGCACTTTTCATGTCTATCTTCAAAGTACATGTGCCCTGGTGTCCCTGCTGTCATGAGCACCTTGCTGGCAAATATCAACGCTTTTTATGCTCACACAACAGTTTCCACAAATGTACAAGTTTCTGCCTCAGATCGATTTGCTGCTACCAACTTTGGTGTAAGTATTAAATTTTGAACTGTAAGATTCTCTGTAGCTAATGGGAGTTACATTTTCAAAGGGCTTTGGAGTCAAAACTTTCTTGGAATCCTCCCACCCACAGGAGGTACGTTTAGGGAACACCTTAGTATAGTAGGCTAAAGCTAAAAGATTATTTGCATCAATTTCTGTGAAATAATTTTTGTTGATAGTTAATGGATGACTTCATTAGACTAAATCAACATATCTGGAATGACCTTTTCCACTGGGGGAAAAAAAAAGTACATTTTGTGAAAGAACACTGAAATTTAATAGCATATTCTCCATGTATGTAGACTTGGGATTTGCTGTTTTAGAGACTGATCTCTAGTGAGCTTGAATGTGGTTGACTTCTCTGACACCTGGTAGGCTTCATTTGCACTTTCTAATGGTTCCTACTGATACCGGTAGATAATAGCTTGTTTTCTAAGTAAAAAATATTAGGTGTATAAAGAGTCTTAAAAGAAATCAATATTGTTCATTTGAAGTATTCAGTTACATCAAAAACATAATGAAAAGTAGAAATGCAGGGATCCTAAGTAGTCTCAAGTATTTGTTGTCAGGCCCTAGAAATTACTCTGATAGCATATGAAAACAAATTGTTAGGACTAAAGTTGGCTATAAATTAAGAGTAATCCCAATAAAATGATGAGGGTCTCAATCAAGGCAGAATTACAGATGGAAAAGAAGGGTAGAGCTTTTCAGGGCTTAGATTCAACAATACAGGATACTTCTAGGGACGTGTACAGTGAGACAAAGGGAAAGATGCCTGGAAAGATTCCCAAGGTTTTAGTCACATCAACATGTCACTTTTTTTTTTTTTTTTAATAAAAGATACTAAGATTCTTGGTAGAAAAGTGATTTCTGTGGCACAGATAAAACTTCTGAATTGATTCACTAAGTAGGTTTTTGTTATTGATTATGTTGTTAAAAATGAAATTTGGGTATATATATATCACTGAATAGAAAAAAAATGTGACCAAGATAAAAATAAAAGCAAGTAAAAGAATGTAAAGGCGGAAGGAAAAAAATGTACTACTGTGCTTGCTCTCTTCTGTCCTTTTCATTGTAAAGAGAAAATGCATATGAGGTTTGTGACATGAGTTGGCTGCTAAATGACAAACGAAAATAAATGCCAGGAGAAGAAAACAATAGCTGGGTTAGGAGTCATGGGTTTGAGTTTAATCATCTAAGCCTCAATTTCTCCATCTGCTCAGTGGCGGTGATTATTTGCTCTCATATGTTGCTCAAATTGAGAGTGAAAATCAGATGTGTTAAAAGACAGTAAAGCAATTTATAAATTTGAAGGTGTGCTATGACTATAAGGTATGAGGATGTTGTCTCTCATTCCCTGCTACAGTGTAAGCATTACACTATCTGCTGCTTATGTTATATTGGCCCTGTAAGAACTTGGGCCAAAGAACATTCTATAGCCAGTTCAACAAAGTCTTATTGTGACCAATACCAGATCGTAGAACAGTTTTGCTATAAAAACCTCATCTTGGTAATAGCATTCATAATCTTGGGATTTTACCTTTAACATAAAACATTCTATGTATGAAATTGTTTTGCTTTTAATATTCTGCCTGGGTACGTTGTAGAGAATAAGCTATCCTTGTGGAACAAGGAACCTTTCTACCTCTGAAAGAGAATATGCGTTTATATGATTAATATCCACATAAAAGCTACCTAGAGGAAAATTAGATAGCATGCTCCTTTACTTCATGCTGACCCAAAGAAGAGAAACCAAATTGATTTCAGTATGTGTCAGTGGCAAAATGATTATAGGAAACCTTATTTTGTAATTCAAATAACTTACTGTTTAAGAGAGTTAAATGTGTGTGGATATATACATACATATATATATATATATATATATATGTTTTTCAAACTACATTCTGATAAATTGGTGATTCAATATATAAACTTGACTATTTTTCTCTGCCTACTGAAAATAATGTCATTCAGTGAGTCAAATATATTTAAGTATAATGGCTTCCACCTCTACTTTAGGGCTACAAAGGTCTTATATGATTTCTCAAACTGATACTGCTACTTGTGAAACAAATACCATTATTATGTTTTTATTTTAATTTTGAGGTTACATTTTTGCTCTCCCATATGTGCCCATATTTCACTCACCCTCCATTAAACCACCCATGCCAATACCCCATTTACCTTCCTCCTCTTCCCTCACCCCTGTTCCCTCTGGTAACCATTGTATTCTTTCACTGAGTTTGTTTATTCCTACTGTATTTTAACTGTTTATGGGTTTTTGATTACTTACATTCCACAGAGAAGTGAAACCATTCATTATCTGTCTTTGCTTTTGTGACTTATTTCCCATAACATAATCACCTCAAGGTCTATCCATTTTGTCCCAAATGCCACAATTCCATCTTTTTCACAGCTGTGTTGTATTCCATCGACTATATATTGCACAGTTTATCCATCTGTATGTTGAAGGACACTTAGTTTGTTTCCATGACGTGGCAATTTTGGACAGTATTGTTTTGAACATAGGCATACATAATTTTTTCATATTTGAGATTTCAATTGTTTGGATAAATACCTAACAAAGGTATTGTCTGACCATACAGATTTTCTATTTTTATTTCCTTATGAAATCACCAGACTGTTTTCCACAGATGCTCATCAACTCCATTCCCCCAATTGTTGATGAGAGTTATTTTTCACTGTAATCTTGCCAACATTTGTTGATTCCATTCTTTTTTATATGGGCTTTTCTCACAGGGGTGAGGTTATAATTTTTTGTGATTTTGATTTGCATTTACCTGAGAATAAGTAATGCTGAACAATTTTTTATGTGTCTATAGTCTAACTGAACATTTTTAGAAAAGTGTTTTAAGTCACCATGTGTAACTATAAATCATTTCCAAAATGTGGTACATGACCAAAGAGTTTATACCTATAAATTTGCTGAGATTGAAGAGGAACAAATGGTTGATTCTGTACAAGAGCTCATGGAAGCGTGACAGAAAGAACAGGACTTTTAAGGATGAGCAGTATTTTTCAAAGTTCAAGTAGTAGGATAACTATATTAGGCTTGAGATGGCATTTGAGGAAAGACAAGGAGGAATAAAAATGTATCATAAATTCAAAGAAGTGTATGTAAAATAGCCTGCCTACCACTTGGGCATATAGAAAATATAGATGTATAAGCAAAGCATGGATTACTGGGTTGCTGTTAGATTGTCAAGAGCTTTTAATATTCAGTGAGATGTTTGGACATTATTCTTGAGTCATATGGTAACAGTGATAGAATGACTGATTAAAAAGATCATTCTGTAAAGGAAATATTTCAGAAATGTATAGATTGTTGAGTTATAGTAACAAATTATCATGCCAACTTAAATGAAAAAGGGGTTTGGCACAGGGAATTAGATGCTCACAATATCATCTGAAGTGTTGGAAGAGGATCCTACCATAATAATTCTCAAAATAATACAGTGAGACTGATTTGAGAGAGAAGCTGTGAATTTTCTGACTAACAAGAGACTGAGGAATCAGGCAGAGCTTCTATTACCAATGGAATTGTCTTTCTACAATCACAAAACTAGTAATACTTAGTTATTAAAACAAAAAGAAGATGAACTCTTAACATGTGTGACATGTTTAGAACTTGAGGGGATTATACTAAGGTAAATGAGAGAAAGAAAAAGACAGGTATTACTGGTTTTGTTTATATGTGGATTATAAATAAAGGGTCAGTCAAACCCAAACTAGTAAAAAAAAAAAAAAAACCTTAGAAATCTGTTTGTGTAATTAAGGCTAGCAGAGGGTGGAGAACAGGGCATGGAGGCGGCACAATGGATTATGGTGGAGGGATATGGATGACTTGTGGAGTGGTGGTAGCATACATCTGAAGAGGTGTGATCCCATACCTCTGAATCACACATGATTCTGTAAACCAACAGACCTCAATTAAACACAAAAGACCTAGTTTCAATGCCTGGGGAACAGATGTCTCCCTGTTTTAGTAGAAGAAGTAAACTAAGCAGCAAGAAGTGGGCTTCCACCTCATGTTTGCTTTCCAAACTTAACAGTACGCCTGCATCTAGGAGGCAGAAATCAAGATAATTGCAGAAACCTAGCTTCAAAGAAATTGAGGAGTTTCGGTGTTAGTTTTCAAGTCTCAGAACTACAGAATTCTCACTGAGAAAGAAGAAATGAGTAAACAGTGTCATGACAGTGAATGTTGGGAGATCTAGAAGGAAATTAGTGAAACAGCGTATGTGCTACTCCTGGCAAGGCCAAGTGAGTCTGCCTTAGACAGTGGTTTACAGAAAATGAATTTATGTGGCAGTGGAGAGAATGGATGTGAGAAACAGTTTGGGAGAGATAGTTTCTTTATGATTTGCCATGTGATGAGTCCTGGATAGAGGTGTACCTAGGTTTTGTGCTGCCAAAGTGTTATACAATTTGATGAGACTCTCTTCTAGAAGAATGCAAAAATTGTCATTTGGAAATTTGATATGAAATTCATATTTATAAGGAAAAAATAAATCTCAAATTATACCACACATTACAAATTCTAGAAACACAAGATATTCTCATTTACTATTGACCAACTTCTCTTAAGAGATTTTTGAAGTTTTTTATCACTTCTTCATGTGAAAAATACTCTGAAATATTTTTATTAAAAAAAGTTTTATCTAGCAGAGATTATAGAAGTTTTTAAATTGATACTTTAGAAAAGTTTCTTCTATTTGTATTGCCATGTGCAAGCCCATGTTAGTAGCTTTTATTAAATTTGATAAATCTTTCTTTCCTATAGGATGTGAAGCCAAAAACTGTACCCAACAATGCTTAAACAGTCATGGAAAACGTTATTCACTCCAATAGGGAGAGAGGCCAGATATCCTAACATGTTGATAAACATTAATTAAATTACAAAAAAATCAAAATAGCCCATACATCTATTTGAAATGTATTTATTTTTCTGCTTTTGGAATAACTCTGGAGAAAGTTTTTTTATAATTTACTAGTCCAGATTAGGATAATTTTTACCTTATTCTTGTAAATTTTACAAAAACATGAAATAATATCAGCATATAACTAATGCTCTCTGCAGGGAAGCTGAAGCAAGTTGGGGCCATAGAGCTTAGATCATAAATTCTGGTAAAGTCTATGCCTGCTGTTGGAATGAGAAAGGAAGGAATGAAGAGGAGGCAGAAGATGATGCCAAGGTTTTTACACTCTTCTTTAGAAGAGTTTTTCTTTCCATGGTTCCCAGGATCTTAGGAAACTGCTCAAAAGCATAACACTTGTGGGGAAACAACTGGCTCCGCCTCCTCAAACAGTCCCCCCCCTTCCCAAGGACCAAATCTGGCCCACCAAGTGTTTTTGTTTTTTTAAAGATTTATTTTTATTTATTTATTTATACAAGCACTGGGTACAGTCAGAAGCGCAGGAGGGTGAGCGAACTCACCAGAGCCAGAGCGGGGAGCAGAGCAGGCAGAAGGACCGAAGTACACTGCTGAGGGGAGCAGCAGGCGGCAGGAGAGATCTGCGCGCCATGTGGGACCCTCCTCCGGTGGCCGGGGAGCAGCCAGGGATCGAACCGGTGCTGCAGAGGCTGCGGGTAGCTTTGCAACCCAGCACTCAACCGCTGCACCACCGGGGAGGACCAAGTGTTTTTGTATGAATTATGATTTTTACATTTGTAAATAGTCAAAGACTATTTTGTAATGCAGGAAGAGTATATGAAATTCACATTTCAATGTTCATAAACAACATTTTATTGGAAAGCAACTATGGACATTTTCTTACATCATATCTATAGGAGCTATTGTGTTATAATGGCAGAGTGTAACAGTTATGACAGAGACCAGAAAGCTGAAAACATACTGACTACTGGTCTTTATTCTTACCAACTAAGTCAGCCTAAATTTTGATAACTGATAATTCTTATATTATTGATTTAGCTTCTATCAAACACCAGGCTTGTGTAGTCCTTACCTAAATCAAAGTACTGAACAATGTGGCAGTTTCAAATATTGTGACATGCCCCTCGGGGGAAACAATTTTTAATCACCAGTCTTGTTCCTTAAATCACATCATGCAGGCGGTGGTAGACCTTCTCTGCTTTTACAAAGGCAATCTCATTGCAGTTAAGTAGAAATATGGTAAATAAAATTAAATTTCAAGCTGCCCTGCTGTTTAAAGAAGCTCTATGAAAATTCAATCAGCAGCACACTTTTAATTTCACGTCATCTGATAGTGTTTGGGATTTAGTGACAAGAAGCCTGGCAGTTTTCTCCACAGTTTTCTGTTTTCCTTGAACGTGGATTTTCCAGCTGAGCACTGAAAAATCTAGGTAGGAAAGCCAAATGTGTAATCACTATTGTATCAATCAGAATTCTTCCAACTGCACGAAATAGAATGTCAACTGAATAAATTTAAATAACCTATTCCAGAGATAAGGATTCAGAACTAGTGTAGCTATTCAAGATGCTAATTTTTTAGAAAAGGTAGGCAGGGCAGGGCTTAAATAAGCTGTGGGAGTCCCTTCTAGCATCCTGCTCCATTATTCTTAGCATATGTCTAGCTTTTCATCTTACAGCACAACATGACTGCTTTACCTTCTATTGTAGTATGTAGTCTGAGCTTAATATGGGGGGAAAGGAGAGAAGCACAAAGGGTTAAAAAGTCAAAGAATTATTTAGCAAACAATATAACAAATACTGTCTGCCATTTCCTCTTAGAGGATCTTTCCAAATAGTAATTAGTTGACAATATGCTAACTAAGCCTATCACTTGTAATAAGGTGTCTATACCTCATTGGCCTAAACCATGCTAGGTGGCCATCCTTAGAGAAAAAAGAAATCTGGATACTGGGCACATTTAATTCATGAGTTTGTTTTATGGCCAACTGTATGATTTGGGCCAAAGCATGTGTTGTAACAATCACAGAGGTTAGATTAAACATCCAGAGACATGCCATGAATCATGTGGACTTTATAATTACAATCTTTGAGTGATTAGTAAAGTGATCATTGTAGAGGCTCTTTTAATTTTGTTTTTTTTTTTTTTAAGTCACTTTACCCATCTGGATGGGTGATAAGGGATTAATAAAGAATAACACAGGTGTCCACCTACCCTGGGGATGTAGGATGGAGAATGGGAATGAAAAGTCCAAGACATTCAAGGTGTCTGTTTTTTACAATAGCTTTATTGGAGCATCTGACCTGCCTAACTAGACTGCAAGCTTCCAGAAGGCAACTTTTGTTTCTTAAGCTCATTGCATACACAGGGATTAACACGGAGGCAACACTCAGTCCTCACCAATGAGTAAACCTGATGAAGGCCTTTTATCAGAAAATTGAAATAACAGAGGAACAATTTATCAACTCTGTTAATGTTCAGTTCACTTCATCAAGATCGATGACTTTAAGGGTAAGAGCTACATACCCCATAAATCCACATTGTACATGTAGTTTCCATTTTTCCCAGTATCTTACATGGTGCTATTTGATGTTTACTGAATATTAATGTAGGTAGAGAGTTTTATTCTCATTTCCCCCTGCTTTTTAAAATTTTTTTAAAGACTTTTTTATCCATACAAGAACTGGGATACAGGCCAGAGATGTAGGGGCTGAGAGGATTCACCAGAGAAAGAGTAGGGAACATAACAGGCAGATTGACTGGCATAAACTGCTGAGGGGAGCAGTGAGCGAGTCAAGAGAGGTCTGCTGCACCATGTGGGTATCTTCCAGGCCGGGATCAAATTCATGCTGCAGTGGCTGTGGGATAGCTTCATAAGTTGCGTCTTAACCCCTTGCACCACCAGAGAGGCCCTGTAATTTTTTGTTAGAAATCTAATATTCTTAATTGTGAATTTTCTACCTGTAAAGTTGGTGTGTGACTGACTTTATCTTGTGTAATGTATTTAATCTACACAAGTGCATCCTGATGCTTATTAACAAAACTCCTTATTTTTAATTTCACATCCTTCTATGAATGTCAGTCCAACATGGACAACATCAGAGGGAAGCATTGGTTGTTTATTTTTTGCCTGTTACTTATATTAGTTTTAGCACTGAATCAGAAACACTTTAAAAGCAATCAGGCCTTTTAGATTATGAAGCCTGTACTATTATAAAAAAAAAATTAAGAAAAATTTTTGATACAACAGCTGTTATTGCTTCCATATATGGTATAAGTTAAAAAAAAAACTAATTTATTCCTGAAAAGGTAGGGTGATGTGCAGGGGTACAGAGAGGGGTGGGCTCTAGATTCTCATGCTGACTCTCTTGTTGGGAATCATTATACATAAAGGAATACAGTGCAACTGTGCAGAACATAACTCTCGGGTATTTGTCACAAAGGAGGAGTGTGACTCATTGGAGGGAGCATGGGTTTGGTGTCAAAGAAATCTTAGTTTGAATCACCACTATGTCACATTAGCAGCTCTGATTTTGGACAAGTCATTGACATAGTTGAACTTTCTATAAAATGGGATAACTCATGGAACTGTGAGCTCTACATTTACAATGACCATTTATTTCCATTTCTCTATTTTGTGTTTACTTTGTACAGAGGGAAAAATTCATAAAACTGCTGGACCAGCTGCATAACTCTTTAAGGATTGACCTGTCAAAGTACAGGGTATGTATAAAATTATTTGCCTAGAGGTAAATACTGAGTTTGGCTTAGATGATTTTTTCGTCAAATGTAAAAATAAAACCTAATATGTAATGGAAAAATAAAACTACAGTAGAAGAATCTCATAAGGAAGAGATCAGGCATCTTTTTTTTTTCAGATACTTTGCCCCATATTAGCCTATGTCAATATTGTGTGTGTGTGTGTGTGTAAGAGAGAGACAGAGAGAGAGCACTTTAATTTTATAATTCTTGTAATAAGCATCAGATTGAAAACAAACAAAAATATATAAAATACAAAAATAACTGTCAGTTTGAGTGACCCTCTGCTAGTTCTTAAACATATGGCCCAGTCCTCATCTTGAAAGCTCCCCTACTCAGTGAGATATCCTTCTAATACTTTGCCTGCTTCTGTGATTTTTATTGCTATTTGCTGAATATTTTGGTCCTTCTAGATCAGTACAATGTACTTTATTGCAGCTGCCCAGAATTCATTATCAGTAATTCTATACTTTTCCTCCAGGTGAAATGCAGACACACATATGTACACACATACATACACTACAGTTATATCTATCCCTGTGTTTACGTGTGTATGTGTAAGTATACACATAAAATTTTAGTTACAAACAATTAGATAAAAATTTTAGTTACAAAAAACTATAGTAATGACTGTTTCATTCTTTTATATCCTAAACTGCATTTCCATATCTGCATTCATATTTTTGGTCTCTTATTAATGGACAGTTTAATTGTATACTTTGAAAATTATAATGCCAAATTTTGTCTAACTTACCTTTTATGTTAGAACTGGGATCAATACTATGAAAAGAGACTGCAATGTCAGAGACTGAAAAATATATTGGGGGCAAGTGCATTTGCCATCATTTAGGTACCCCAACTCTGCTTGAGTTCATGAATATTTAAAAGTTACCTGTGAATTTCCTAATAGTTCTTTAAAAGTCAATCTGAGAGCATGTTAATATGAGAAATTTCTCAATTTTAAAATTGCTTCTTAGATGAAACATTTTAATAATTATACCTTTCCTTTCCTTCAAAATTCTGAGCATCTACATTTTTATGACTTGTCTCACCAAACCTCTAAAAGAAACTTTTTGTTGAGGCCACAATACTATAAGAGATACTATACAGTGTAGTCTTTACTTTCTCATTAGAAGCTTAATGCTGATAATTTAACCATTTTCTGTTTCTTAATAAGGAAAACTTTCCTGCTAGCAATGCTGAAAGACTGCAAGACCTGAAATCAACTGTTGACCTGCTAACAAGTATCACCTTTTTTAGGATGAAGGTACTTCATTTTATTTCTCATTATCTTGGTGCGGCATCACACTTTTGTTCCTGGTAAAATATGTTTTTATCTTAATCAGCACTGCTCAGCTCAAGCAGTTAAGCTGTGGTGACTTTTCCTGAGCTAAATGAATCCTACAATATGAAGTTTATTGAAGAAGGGGTTATCCTGGTCCCAGGATATTCTGATATATTTGGTTTTAAATTAAAGCCATATTAAAGTTTTCTAGTAAGTGGACATGAAACTTCGAAAAACCCCAACTCTTTAAAATGTTAAATGGAAATGAAGTTTGTTTATTTTAGTTTTAACTATTTTGCTGACTTTTTCATCCCAAGGGAAAGGTTAACTCTTTTACACTTACCCCAAATTGTGGCAACTTCCATTTTCAGCCCTGGCAATGTCTCTATAGGAATATAATTAATTGGCTGATTCCTAGGTATAATTAATTGTTATCTACCAAATTGTAAAGTTACTTACTTTTAGATACATATATCATTTTACTTTTTGTAATATTTTTATTCAGTTAATATTGGTTTACATCACTGTTTCCAAGTGTAGGATCCTCCTTTAGATATTGTCACTATAATGCATCCACCACCAAAGAACCCAAAATAAACCACCATACACCCTTCCAATGCTGCTCTTATGCTCAAACATATACACAATGGAATATTACTCAGTGATCAAAAAAGAAAATCTCATGCCATTTGCAGCAACATGGTTGGAGCTGGAAGGGATCATGTTAACTGAAATAAGTTAGAAGTAAAATAAATACCAGTGATGTCATAAACGTGTGGAATATAGAGAAAACAAACTAAGAGTCAGATAAAAACAAACTTAAAAACCAACCCTTGAAAGTTGACTACAAAACTAAAGCATCTAGATGGGGAGGAGGTGGGGAAGAGGTAAGAACAAAGAGGAAAGGAATCACAATGAACTATGATGGTGGACTGTGGGTGATTTGATAGTGAGCGCAGTATGGTGGCAATACCTGATGGAGGTATCCTAATATTACCTCAATTAAAAATAAAGAAACTTGGAAAAAAGGAAATATTGAACTTACTGAAAAGCAATAAAAACAGTACAATTCCTATCTATCTTGCTTATACTTAGTTATATAGTAAGCTGTATGTGATTTTTCCACTGGCCCATCTGCTCTGAATTCATCTACTATTGTTGTACTCTGATTAATTATATCCCAATAGAACACTATTTCTTCTTCTTTCTTCTTTTTTTTCAAAAGGTAACATCATGCAATATATTTTCTTCATTTATTTTATCCATCATCTACTAGAATTTAGCTCCAGAAGGAAATGGATTTTTAATTGTAGCACCACCATTTTCTGCCATATAGTGGGTGATAAATACTGGTTGAATGAGCAAATGAATGAAAAATTATAAGAGTTATGCAATGGTTGGTGAAATGAAGTGGGTGAAATGAAGTGTTTCTATTTGAATATTTACAGCAATCATTTTCACTCAGTTGTCATATCAGGAAGACAAAATGGATATTTATACATTTAAAACATATTAAAGCCATATTTTTCCTGAACATTGGAAAATCAGTTAAAATCAATCAGTCAATTAAAATTCTACGTTGAATGTTGTTTGAATTGTTTATACTGGATTAAAAATGTTCCATTTTTGAATTTAAGAACATAATTTGTCTATCAGGTTCTAGAGCTTCAGAGTCCCCCAAAGGCTAGCATGGTCGTGAAGGACTGTGTCAGAGCTTGCCTGGATTCTACATACAAGTATATTTTTGACAATTGCCACGAACTCTATTCCCAGTTATTAGATCCGGTAAGAAAATATATGTGTCTACTTTCTAATGTGTTTTTTCACAAATTTAGAATGACAGTTAAATGGAAAAATATGTTCATTTAATTTCACATCAACTGCAGTTTTTAAGGATTTCCAATACCTTTTATACACATTTGAATATCACTCTCATATACACAAAGCAATTTATTCCTTACAATAACTTCATGCAGTAAAGGAAAATGCTGTCATTCAAGTTTTTCAGATGAGGAATCAGTTTTTGAAGAATTAAGTGATTTCCTCAAGGTCGCATAATGAGCAAGTAGATTTGAGATCAGAATTTGGATTCCAACTCCTATCCGTATGTTGTTCTTCTTACACTGAGCTTTCCTTATCATTTTACCTCATAAATATGACAGGGAAATTTTTATAGAACAAAATAAAATTTTCATGTATCTAAATTTCACTAAGAAATATTCAAAAATACAAAAAGTAAATCAATTATGCATATACTTACCATCTAGATGACCAACTGTTTTAATGCTGCAATATTTGCTCTGCTCTTTAAAGACATTAAATATTATACATGAAATGGTGTTTCACTTTTTACATCTTTCAAATTCCTTTTCCCTCTCTTCATCTTCAAAGATAAGCACTAGTCTAGTATTGCTAATTCTTTAAAAAGAATGTTTCTGTGAATATAAAAAATGTTTAAGTATTATAATTTTTCTACCATATAAGTGAATTTAGTAAATTGTACTTTTTTATATCAAAATCAGTTGTATTAGAATTTAAAGGGCAAGGGTACAATCTTCTTAGAAAGGAAAAGAAAAGGCTGGTTCTTTTGTCTTCACTGAAATAATAGTAACAACAAGAAGGCCAATAATGAATTACAAAATCATTTCACATGCTCAGTCAGCATTTGAGTTTTATTTTTTGTGAATTTCCTGTTGATATTTTGCTGTTTTTTCTTTTAACTTGCTTGTCTTTTACTTACTAATTTTTAGAAAATTCTACAATATATTCTGGATTCTGTTCCTGTGTTGATTAAGTGATTTCATTTATTACTTTCATCTCTATATATTATGTTTTTGTTGCATTGAAATTTTCTAATGCATGCTATGACTTCTATATTGTTATTTACAAAACTGGTGTTTGGAGGTAGATTTTTAACCATGTTTCTATTGCCTGTTCCCTTCCATGAAGAGTACAGTTGATTCACTAGATTTTGAGAACTGTTATTATCCATGGAAATGCCTAGTTACTGGAGTGGATCAGATTCCTGAAGTATATGTTAGATGAAAGCAAGTGAAATTCTGTCAAGCTGGGTTTCAAGCTGGGTTTCATAATGGTATTACATCTTTCTGGGGTAACTCATTCCTTAGCCTAATAGAAAAAAAAAAATTAAGCTAGGAGTTTGTCACTGTATAAGCAAAACATTTTATATATACATCATTGTTTGTAATTTTAGCTTTTCATTCTGCTAGATGACGCTAGTTTAGAAATTTGGTTCTCTGGAAATTCTAGGAATAAATTTGTCTCTCACTCATTCTATCCCGGCAGCCTGCTTTCTAATGGCTCACCCTCTGTCTATATTCTCTCTCTCTTTTAACCATAAGACACTTTTCCAATTTGTCTTCTGTGTTTTTGACATCATTGTCTTTATTTTACCTAAAAGATAAAATTGAAACTTTTTATTACAGCATGTAAGTTACCAACCCATAAATTCATAATCAACCTTACCAGACTTTAAGAGCTCCAAACCCAAACTGGTCCCCTTTCATGGGCCCTATATCCTAATATTTCCAACAATTTGCCATCTTCTTTTTCATTCATTCTATTATGTATACTGTTCTATATGCTTAAATGTTCCTCCCCATTCCCTTCCTTCATTAAAATCCAGCAGACCGTCTTTGAAATCCAGCAGACTTTCTGTTTTGCTGATTCACACACAGTGGATGCATCAAATCACAAAGTAGAGGGTTGTGCCATATTTTGGTGTCTTTCTAGTATTAGTAAAATAAAAATAGCAACAGTAATATAAAAGAAATAGAAATACAGAAGTCCCCATAAAATGGATATGTACCTAACAAAAAGTAAATGAAGGGCCTCCCTGGTGGCACAGCAGGTTGAGCGCAGTGCTGGGAAGCTGTCCAGAGCCTCTGCAGCACGGTATTGATTCCTGGCTGGCCAGGGAGATACCCACATGGCATGGCAGATCTCTCCTGTCTCACCCGCTGCTCCCATCAGCAGTGTATTTCAGTCAGTCTGCTTCTTCTGTTCCCCACTCTGTCCCCGGTGAATCCTCTCACCCTCCCTCACCTATGGCTTGTACCCCAGTTCTTGTATAAAAATAAATCTTTAAAAAAATAGTAAATTAATTGTGTCACATTGAAATAAATAAGGTGGAGGACTATGAGTGCTTTATGGTGGGTGAGGTGTGAGACATGCCTTGAAGAAGTGTGACCCTAGGCCTTTGAATTACATACAATGTTGTAAGCCAAAATTTACCTCAGTATTTGTTGATTTCGTTTTTAAAAATAGTATTTGTACAATTTGCTGACTAGTTTTCTTTTCAGGTAGGTCTTATATGGAATCTTGTCAATGTAGGCGGAGTGTTATGAAGGGGGGGGAAAAATTATTGGCCTTATGCCATATACAATGTGAACTCAAGGGATGAAAGAGCCAAATGTACATGAAAGTAATAATGATAATATAGGAGAATACCTTTCTGATGCAAGGTAGGAAAGAGTTCTTAAAACTCCAAGGCATAATTTTCAATATTAAAACCATTCATTTCAATTATATTAAAATTGAGAATTTCATGTAAGTGTACACTATAACAGAGGTAGAAAAGATGATGGACTGAAAACTATTTGTAGTGTAAAAAACTGACAAAGGATATTCTGACACCAGAATATCAATCAGGAAAAGGCAGAAATTCTGTTTTTTTAAAACAGGCATGAGAAGCATTGTGGTGGCAAAACCTGATGGGGGTAGCTAAATATTACCTCAATTTAAAATAAGTAAATTTAGGGCCTCCCTGGTGACACAGGCAGTTGAGCGCAGCACTGTGAAGCTGCCCACAGCCTCTGCAGCATGGGTTCAATCCCAGCCAGCAGGGGAGATACCCACATGGTGAGGCAGACCTCTACTGTCTCACCCGCTGCTCCCCTCAGCAGTGTATTTCAGTCTGTCTGCCTGTTCTGTTCCCCACTCTGTCTCTGGTGAATCTTCTCACCCTCCTGCACATCTGGCCTGTACCCCAGTTCTTGCATAAATAAAAATAAATCTTAAAAATTTAAAAAAAGTTTAATATATTAAAAAGATAAGTAAATTTTAAAAAAGGGCATGAGAAAAGAACAGGTAACTTGCAAAGATGTTTGATTAAGAGGCCAATAAGTTTATGAGAAGATTCTTAACCTTCTTATTAATTAATGAAATATAATTAAAATATTTATATCTTGCTCCTACACATGCATGTGTGCACACACACACACATATATACATATGCAAATATATATAAAATAGACATGTATATAAAATAGACATAAATATAAAATAGACATTTTCACAAAGTCTCCTAAAGGGATATTCATAAGGATATTCAATATAGCATTATTTGTGAACCTGAGAAATTGGAGGCATGATTCCAGGAGGATAGATCAGTAGAATGTGGTGGATGCATTCCATGGAATAGTGTAGAGCATTTAAAGAAACTGGGTGGATGTTTTCATGGAAACGAGGATAGAAATTGAAAACAAAGCACTGTGTAAAAAGAAATAGGTACTATATAGCACAATATAGGTATGTAAATTTTAAACGTACAGCTAATCACTAAGCAGAGAAATAGATAAAAACCAAACACCATACATGGCTTATATAGATCAGGATGAAGATGAGTCTTTGGGATGGTGACATAAAAAAAGATGGATGGATGGAAATTGCAAGATCCAAATCGCTGTATTTGAATTCCAGCATCTCTCTCACCTTAAATTTTAAAAAAGACTAAGTTAAATCTAAATTTCCAGTGAAAAACATATTATAGATGATATATTTAGAATCAAGTATCTGATCTTCATAAAACTTTACAATTAATCTAAATTTAGCATTTAATAAGTATAGAACTGGAGTAGATTTATTATTGACTCTTTCTGCTTCTCATGACCATACACAAAAAAAAGAATTTTGACCCCTGAAATTGCACAATGCTGTAGCCATAAAACCACCCTATTAGAGACCAGATGTATAACCAGTACTACACTATGTGATTTTTTTATGTGTTGCTGCTTTAGAAACCTTCATTCTTTAAACCTTCATTCACAAATGATAGGCAAAATTAATTTACTCTATCATGTGACCCTTTGTATTAACATATGGTATTTTAAAACATTACATGTGAAGTTGTCTTACTTAAAATTTCTTCTTTCACACTTCTGAAGTGTGATTTTTGTAGTTACCTAGGATATCAATTGAGTCTTGAGTATGTTATGCTAAAAATATAGTTGTTGACTCAGATAAGCCATTTTAAAAAATCATTCCAAAATCATGAAAATTCCAGTAATCATAGAGATGGAAACAGACATTTTCTTAAAATGTTTGATTCTAGGTTAATGTTTTCTAAGCTTTTCTGCTCCTAAACATTATCACAGGAGCTTGTAAAACCACAAATTCTTGATCACACAGGCACAAGTAAGGATATTCAGTAAAGACTACAAGGAATCTCTGTATTTTCACAAGTTCAAGTGACACATATCACCAAGCAATTATTAAATAAAATAGAATGCTTTTGTTACTATTCTGATTGCCTATTTTCCTTTTTTTTCCCACAGATAGGTAACAAAATTTATCTGTGATGAAGATTTTCAAGATTTACTCTTAATAATTTTTAAATTTGTAATATAGTATTATTAACCATATGCACCATGCTGTACATTACACCTCCATGACTCATTTCTTTTTTAAATTTTATTTTTAATTTTATTTTATATATTTTTTACATCATTTTTCATTTTTGCACAATGTATGCATTTTCATTCTTGGTTATAGTCCCCATACAATTCCCACCCCCCCTTGTTTTGACCTTAATCCCTCCTCCCTTCCCCCCCTTAGTGTGTCTCTGGTTTATAGTTGCTTTTTGATTTTGATTTTTACTTTATTATAATTAGTCTTTTTCCTGGTTCCTTACTTAGGTTTTCTAAATTCCTGCTAGGAGTGAGACCATTGGGTATTTTTCTTTTTCTTTCTTGCTTATTTTGCCGAGCATGATCCCTTCCAGATGTGTCACATATACACTATTTTCTTTTAGATATGCATCCAGGGGGGGGGAAAGAAACTTCCCATTGAAAATTTAATTGTAAATAGATCTATAGTATGTAAGAAATACCTGAGAGCTATTTTTGTCTAATAGTCTGTATTACTTTCCCGGTTTTCAAGAATTTACAGGTTTTTTTTTCTTTATATGTATGTGTATATATATATATATATATATATATATTTTTAATGAAGTACTAGTATTTTACAACATTGTTTGATTTGATCACAATCTAGTATTTCTTCCCTTGGGTATGGTCACCATAGCTCTCCTACTGCCAAAGCACCCGTAATCCTCCACCAAGGTCCATCGTGCTCTCCTCACACCCCCACCTGTTTTCTTCTTTCTTCTTCCCCTTTCCGCCTAGTTGCTTCAGATCTCTGGTCAGCTTTCAAGCATAGGTTTTTGTGTTTGTTGTTGTTTTTTAATTATATATATATATTTTACATCATTTTTCATTTTTGCACAATATATGCATTTTCATCTTGGTTATAGTCCCCATACAATTCCCACCCCCCTTATTTTGATTCTACTCCCCCCCATACTGTGTCTCTGGTTTAAATTTGCTTGTTGATTTACCCAAAGGACACAGAAACATTAATTCAAAAGGGCACCTGCACCCCCATGTTTATAGCAGCACTATTTACAATAGCTAAGCTATGGAAACAACCCAGATGCCCAAAAATAGATGACTGGATCAAGAAGATGTGGTAGATTACTCAGCAATCAAAAAGATATGTGGAATATTACTCAGCAATCAAAAAGATCAACTCATTCAATTTGCAGCAACGTGGATGGAGCTGGAATGGATCATGCTCAGTGAAATAAGCCAGAAAGAAAAAGAAAAATACCAGATAGTCTCACCCATAGCAGACACTTAGAAAACCTAAATAAGGGACTGTGAAAAAGACTAATTATAATAAAGTAAAATTCAAGCATAGGTTTTAATGTTTGTCTGAATCTTTGACTTCTTCATATTCCACATATAAGTGAAGCCATTTGGTGTTTATCTTTCTGCTTCTTGTTTCCCTCAGTATAATCACTTCCATTTCCATCCATTTCCATCCGCAAATGGCATGACTTTCTTTTTTGATTAATAAGTAGTGTTCCACTGTGTGTACATACCATATCTTCTTGATCCACTCATCTGTTCTGGAGCATTTAGGTTGTTTCCATATCTTGACTATTGTAAACAGTGGTGCTATTATCACTGGATTTACATGTTTCCTTTCAAATTAATGTTTTTGTGTTCTTTGGGTAGATACTTAGAAGTGGAATTGCTGGGTCATATGGCAGATCCATTTTTAGTCTTTTAAGGAAGCACCACACTTCTTTCCATAGAAGCTGAACCAGTCAATATTTCCACCAACAATACAAGAGTGTTTCTTTTTCTCCATACCCTTGCCAGCACTTACTGTTTCTGTTTGTTTGTTTTTAATAGGGGCCATTCTCACAGGTGTGAGGTGGTATCTCACTGTGGTTTTGATTTGCATTTCCCTGATGATTATGGAGAACATTTTTCATGTGCCTCTTGGCCATCTTCATGTCTTCTTTGGAGAAATGCCTATTTAGCTGTACTACCCATCTTTTTTTTTTCTTTTTAAAGATTTATTTATTTATGCATACAAGAGCGGGGGTACAGGCACCCAGAGGTGTGGTGGGGTGAGAGAATTCATCAGAGACAGAGTGGGGAACAGAACAGGCAGATTGACCGAAGTACACTGCTGAGGGGAGCAGCAGGCCAATCAGGAGAGGTCTGCTACGCCATGCTGGTTGCTTCTTGGCTGGCCGGGGATCGAACTTGTGCTGCAGAGGCTGCAAATTGCTTCATAGTGCAGTGCTCAACCCCCTGTGCCACCAGGGAGGCCCTGTTCTGCCCATCTTTTGATTGGTTGTTCTCTTTTGGTTGAATTGTATGAGTTCTTTATAGTTCTTTTATATCAGTCCCTTTCAGATGTAATATGATCCCATTTCATAAGAAAACATATAGGTAGATGTTAGTAAAAGTACTCAATATTTAGTAAAGCAATTAAGGTCAGAGAGGAGACTATCCTTTAGAACAGATTGTAAATCTTACCAGAATGGGCAGTTTATCTCTTCATCACTAGTGCATTTATATATGCATTGCAAAAATATTGGATGTAGTCATTTTGATTTTTGTTTATATTGCATTTAAATTGAAAATAATAAGGCTTCTGTTTCTATTTGTGATGCTGCCAATCACCAAGTAGACTTAGCAAAGAAATCACTCTTTAGCCACAATTTTCTCAACTCTAAAATAAACCCAATGATACTTTATTCCAGAGCTAGTGGGTCCTAAAATCAGAAAGAGATGTGTTCAAAAGTACCTGGTAAGTCAGAAAGCAGTGTAGTCTTAAAGCAGTGTAAAGAGGGAGAAATATACTGGAGATGGAATTTGAGTTAAAATACTATTATATATTCTGTGATTTCATTGAAATGAAGGTCTTGGGTTGATATGCAATGTAAAATTCTAAAAGAAGATACCAAGAGCTCTGCATCATCTTAGAGGATGCACCCCCCGCCATCACATACACACTTCATTATACCTGCACATTTTTTTTAAAAAAATCATTATCTGCAACCTTCTAGGAAACACTATTTTTCTTACTGCTTTCACTTTCTTTGTGTATTTTGCTTATAGGAGTATTAATGTAAATATTTAAAGGCAGGATATACTCCCCAATGAATATTTAGGTTCACAGCATAATAAGCCATGTGTATAAAAAGGTGTCACTTTAATAAAATGGGCTTTGATGTTTTTAGACACAGTTTCTTTCATTAAGAGTCTTACAGTTACTACCATGTTTCTGTCAGGGCATCTAACTCTTCAGAATTCTCAATTCCTTTTTAAAAGAAAAAATATAGGTGGATGTTAGAAACCTTCAGAACTGTCAAATAGAAGGCATAAAACAACAGTACAACAAACTATCATTTGTATTAATTTCTAGAATACATACATAAGGATACATACATAGTTTAATCATTACCCATTAAATGGTCTCTATTCTTATTTTCTATCACATGACTTAACAAAGGCAGAATTGACAGTAATAATCCAGTAATCCAATTTCCCTCCCAATCTCCAAAGCAAGTTAAAGGGTACTGGAATCTTACAAAGAAATGAATTGACCCCTTATTTTCTGGCTGCATTTTATTTTCCTCACATATGTTACATGTCTCCATAGAGGGTTTTAGTTTCCTCATCATCCTTGAAAAATTCTTATAAAAAGGCAGTTCATATATCCTGCTTTATTACTTTTAAAATTTCATTTAGTGAAAAATTCTGTCTTTGAGTTACTTTCTTTTTTTGGCAAAGGTAAAAATGGCCAAAGGGAAGCATTCCATGTCATCCAGAAAGATTGGTTCTGAGCTCTTTGTCCCATGTGTGGGAATGTAGGAAAGGACTTAAAAATCACTCATTCACAAATATACAATAATAACTTTTTTTTTTTACTTTCACCATGTGCCAGAGACTGTTAGAATAAGGGAAAGAGCAGTACGAAAGACAAACACAATTAACACTCTCATGGGGCCCACAGTGTAGCCAGAGAGATAGACACTAAAAAGTAATTATACCAATAGGTAAAAATAGTGTTGGGTGCTGCACGGGAAAATACAATATGCTGTGTAACAGGAATCACCCTCTTAATCTGGGATGTAGGGAAAAGACTTTATAATAATTTCTTGAAATACACCACAGAAGATCCTTTCCTGGAGGTGTTAATTCTGAATATATTTCCAGAATGGTACAGGAAATTTTGAAAAATAAAAATAAACATTCTCTTTTATTCAAAATCCCAGTCTAGTAGGCAGTACCCGGAATACTACTTTGATTTCATTACAAGATGTGAAAGTAGACCCATTTGTTTTTTTTGCTTCAGTTACATGACTCTTCTGAAGCTGTAACTAGATCACCAGTTATGTGGATTTTACCTAAACAAGGGGTCAATTCTGTGACCTCATTCTCCTGAACCTCTCAATAGCATTTAAAATTGTTGACCCCCTCCATCCTTCCTGAAACACTGTTTTCTAAGTGTTTAATCACCATAGTTATGTGTTTTACTCCAATCTTGCTGACTACTCCTTTCAGACTTTTTGTCAAATCCCCTCGCCTACTCAAATACTGGAGTCCGCAGGGCTCTGTCCTTGACTCTTAATCTAGCTTCATCTAGTGAGTCAATCAAATGCTGCAAACACAAGGCAGTCCCATGAAAAACTGGAAGCACTTCAGCCTGCTGGAAAACAGGTTGTTTCTGGGCCAGGAAGAAGCTAGACCCTTTTTCTTCATTTGTGGAAACAGTTCTTATAAAACCTAGAGATTAGGTGTTCCTGCCTGCCTTATGTCGTTTGGAAGCTTGTTCCTTTGGGGAAAAAGTGGGCATAAGAGAAAGAGGTGAAGTTTTAAATCAGATGCACCAGAATTCAAGTATTTAGAATCTTCCTCCCACCTCTATTAATTAAGAAGATATTGGATCTTAGACAAGATATTAAGTCCTCTAAATCTCAGTTGTGTCATTTGTCAAAAGGGAATAGCAGCAGTTATCTGATAAGAGCCCTGCGGGGATTAAATGAGAGTTTGTGAATCACCTCTCATTGATATGCAGAAGGTTTTTCTTTCTTTATTCCACTAAAAGTTGACTTGTACTAAATTCATTGGGAGCAGGAGTTTGTGCTATATGCATTAAAACACAGTTTTTGGTTCAGTGCTCCTTTACCTGATTCTGTTAGTCTGTTAAGGAAGGAGGCGATTGTAACATGCAAAATACATAGTTTGCTGAGCCCATCAGGCTTACTTGAAATACATGAGCTATTTCTCTTCATCTGCTCACAAAATATCTTAAGATATTTAGAAGCCTTGGCATATGCTCTGTAATTAAACTTGGCCCTGGAGCTACATCAGAATTGCTACTGCTGGAAATGTAGTTTGTTGTCTTTTCTGTCTTCTGGTTCCATAGCTTGTGGCATAGTCCTTATATATCTGGTAACAGGAACAAGGTTATAAAAGACAAAGAAGCATTCTCAACTCAAGGAAAAACTCAACATCTGTTATAATTCAAGAAATAGATCAATGCCCCCAAATTCTGCCTATGATAGAACTTGTAGTAAATAATATATCTGTATATATAGAAATGTTACTCAAGTATCAAGGCAAGAATTGTAATTATTTTCATTATTATGCAACCAAGGAACAATGTTTAATCACCTTTGCATTGAACTCTTAAATTTTTATTAAGGTTACATTGGTTTGTAATATTATATTAGTTTCACATGTACAGACTTCTAAGTCTGTATTAACTATTTTTTGGTCACCACCTAAAGTTTAATTTCTGTCCCTCACCATACAATGGATGATGCCTTGCACACCTTTACCCAGGACAACCCCCAGCCTCCTCTCTTACTGGTAACCACCAGCCTGTTCTCTGTATCTACCAGTTTGTTTGTTCATTTCTTTATTTTTCACTCAAGTGAAGTCACACCATATTTGTGAAATTTGACACGTTTCACTTAGCATAATACATCCTCAAGTTACATCTTGTCTGTGGCTGAGTAGTATTCCATTCTGTGACACTGTGTGTGTGTATAGACATGCACAAATTCCAATATCACATCTTACATCTTTATCCATTTATTTTGTTCATACACATTTAGGTTGTTTCCATATGTTGACCATTGTAAATAATGTTGCTGTGAACGGAGAGGTACATCTATCTTTGTTTTTTTTTAAATAATTTTTTATTTATATATTTTTCATCATTGTTTATTCCCCATAAAATTCCCACCACCAGTTCAGCTGTGAACCCACACCATAGTCCCTTGTGCAAAATGGGCAGAGAAGCTAAAAAGACACTTTTCCAAAGAGGAAATGCAAATGGTCAAAAAGTATATGAAAAAATGTTCAACATCACTTATAATCGGGGAAATGCAAATCAAAACCAGTGAGATACCACCTTTAATAGCATTTGCTTTGTATTCCTTTTCGTTCTAAAATAGAATTTAGAGTACTGTAAAAAGATTCCTTTTTCCCTCTATGGTATCTTTCTGCAAATTGTTTTCATGAAATACTAAATTTGAAAATAGTTGTCAAGCTCAGCTTTAGGAATAAAATTACTTTTTTTAATTTAAAAAAATCTAGTTTTTACTGCTGCAGTTAAAGTAAAAATAAATTGCCACACAAAGTAGATAAAAATAAATTCTTCTAAACTTTTTAGGAGAAGGTGATTTGGAGAGAGAATCAGTAAGAAAGCCAGAGAAAAGTGTGAACAAATGTTTTCATTCTTTCAGTAAACTATTCTGTGAGTTGCTTACAAATTACTCTTGTCCTTTGAAAGGCACTATTTTATGAAACATTTTGCCTTCTTTTAAATTTGTTTTCTCAATTATCATCAAAAAGCTATAAAGGCTTAGGCTAAGCTAATTGTGGTGTTTACTGAGGACATCTGACTTTTAATTTCTAAAAACAGAAAAGGTTCAAGGGAATTGGGTAGATAATCAATATACAATTAGATTTTTTGTAGTGGATTTATTTTAATTTAATTCTTTATGATGTAAAATTGGTTTACAACACTGTATATGATTTAGAACGATAGGTTTACACCACCTCAGATGGATGTTACCCCATAACACCTGCTACCAAAACAGCCATACTCCTTTACCTTAGACAATTAGCCTCCTCCCTATTCTGTTCCTATTCCCACCCTATCTTCTCCTCTTGTACCTCAGTTCTGCAGAGGGTTTGTTACCATTTGGTTTTGTCAGTTCCTTTGTTTTGTTTCTCTATATTATGTATTTCAGTGAAGTCATCTCCAGTGTTTGTCTTTCTCCTAACCTATTTCAAGTATAATCTCTTCCAGTTCCATCCATGTTGCTGCAAATGGCAAGAGCTCATCTTTTTTTGTTTTTTAATAACTGAGTGTTCCATCATGTACATACCACATTTTCTTAAGCCACTGCTCTGTCATTAGACACATATTGTTTTTATAACTTTGCTATTGTAAATAGTGTTGCAATGAACATAAAAGTGCATATATCCATGCAAATCAGAGCTTTTGCATTTTTTGGGTAGAATACATAGAAATGGAATTGCTGCATCATATGGTAGATCTATTTTTAACATTTTGAGAAACAGCAATACTGTTTTCCATAGAGTCTGGAACAGTGTATTTTCCAACAGTGACTGACCAAGGGCTCCTTTGTCTCCATACCCTTGTCAATACATACTGTTTCTGATATGATCTAACTCATAGGAGTATGTGTTAATTGTGGTTTTAATTTGCATTTTCTTGATAAGTGATGTTGTACATTTTTTTCATATGCCTGTTGGACATTTGTGTGTCATCTTTGGAGAAGTATCTATTTCATTCTTCTTTCTCTTTTTGATAGGGATCTTTGTTTTCTTTTTAGTGATCCATATGAGTTCTTTGTAGATCTTTGATATTAGCTTCTTGTCAGATGTATGATGTACAAATATTTTCTCCCATTCAGTAGGGTATCTTTTTGTTTTAATGATAATTTTTTCATCATAAAGAAGCTTTTTAGTTTGCTGTAGTACCATTTGTTTATTTTTTGCTTTTGTTTTCCTTGCCATTGGCATTTGGCCTCCCCCGGCCCCCAAACATCATTGAAGCCATGCATAAAGTGTTCTGCCGGTTTTTCCTATGCATTTTATGATTCAAGGTCTTACATCCAAGTCTCTAATCCACAATCCATGAGTATGGAATATCTTTCCATTTCCTTGTGTCTTTTCTGCTTTCTTTTAGAAATGTCATGCAGTTTTCACTAAACAGGCCTTTCACTTCTTTTGATTTAATTCTAGGTATTTAATCGTTTTTGAATAGTTTTTTGTTTGTTTGTGTTTTGGTTTTTTGGTTTTTTTAGTGAGCTCTTTCGGGCTTTCAATGTATAGTGTTAATAATGATAGTTGTAATTATTTTTCCAATTTAGGTTTATTTCACATCTTTCTCACAACTTAAGCACCACATCCAGAGGATGGGAAGTAGGAGTGCAAATCATGATGTTTTGCTATTTTACTGAGGACCCAACCTGTTGGAGCACCCCAGCTCCTCCACAAGGTTTTCCCTTCTTTTAAGGGAGTACGCCTCCATATAACCTTTGCCTCAAGCTAAGGGACTGTTCTGCCACTGGCGTTACCTACTCCAGACCACAGCCCTCAGGTTCTTATCTCCACACACTTCCTTTATGTGGTCGTGTGAGTCTCTTCAGAGTCAAAGCTGTTGAAGTCTGCACTGTTGCCATTGTCCAAAGGATAATCAGTTCCACTCCTTTCAGTGGGTCTGTCTCTCTCTACAGTGTCCCTCTAGCCTGCTTTTCCAACGGCTACATCCAATGGGGGCCAAGCCCTGCCATTTCCTCAGTCGGGATCTGTCACATCTGTGTGCCCTTTGGCAGGGCTTGTTGCATTCCTTGCCCCAGCTTACTGGATCTGGGCCACTGTTAGATCCTGTCCGGTCTACAGGGTCCTACCACATCAGGGCCACTTGAAAGTTCTGCTGGTGGTTGGGCCCACCAAGTCACCAGAACTCACATCACTAGTTCAGGCTACCTGGTTCCACTGCTCGCTGGGGCCCTCTGCCTCTGAACATTGTTCCTTGTGTGTGCTGTAATTGTTTTACCTTCAGGAGTTATTGGCTTTGCTCTTCTGCAGTCTAGCTGAAATCCCACATCACAGACATGATTAATGCACAGCATGTTTGAAACTATCCATTCTTTCAACTGTCATAGGCATGAACTCATATTCGAATGATTTTTCTTTGACTTGGTGCCTGCTGTGGTCAGTGGGTTTGTGCTATCTAAGGACCTCACGGTGTGAGCCTTAAAACTTGGCATTTTTCTTCTGGCCTGCAGTTGACTACTGCCCCTCAGGGAAAACCAGCTGGGCTGTGACTTGTAATCAGTTTCAATATTGAAAATCATGTGAAAACATAACAGCGATTAATGAAATACTAGAAAATATGGGCAATATTGAGCTAAGGAAGTACCAAAGACAAAGTTTTTTTCTTTATCTTTATATCTACACGTAGGATAATTTAAGTCCCCAAATATGGAATCCACATAATAAATGCTTCTCTAGCTCCTATTTGGTTAAGGCACATTATAGAGCTAAGGTATACCAGAGTAACTCTCTCAAAGCCTTGCTTTCAAAATTTATTTTTTATTGCAGCATTCACAAAGTGTAATCATTGATCCACAGCATCAATATTACCTAGGAACTGATTGAAAATGCATGTCAGAGCCACACATCCCCACTCATTCGCATACACATGCACACCTTCCCAGAAGCTGCTAAATCAGAAACTCTAAGGGTGTGGCTCAGTGATCTGTGTTTTATCGAACTGTGCAAGTGCTGTTGCAGATTCACCAATCTCTGACTCAAGTAAAGGGAATATTGTGGAAATTGCTCTAAGAGAAAATGTGGGGTGTTTGGTGAGCACATGAATGACTCAAGTAATGCCCTATGGGAGATAAAAGGAAACTTTTCAGCTTTCGGGAAGAAGTGACTTAGAAGAAGAAATGCAAAGAATAAGTAAGAATTAAGCAAGCTAAGTTTTTAAGGTAAAAGAAGGATGGAAGTGTTGTAAGGAAGAGAAGACAAAGAGTATTACAAATAAATGAGGAACCTCAGATGTCTACCAGGGTTTGATCCCTTCCAGAACTATAGGCTGGATCAGCTGTGACCAACTATATGGAAAGTTGATCATATAAGCAAGCTAATAATGAGTATAGTGGTGGTGATAGAGAAGGCTGAAGAGGAGAGCAGAGGTTTTGTTAGCTAAGTTAAAGCATATGAATTTATCCTGAAAGAAATGTGAAACCTCTAAGAATTTTCAAAAGGAGCATGATGAATTCAGATTTGTGTTTTGCAAAGATAAAGCTGGCTGCAGAACTGAGAGTTGTTAATTGGAGGAGTGAGGCAGAAAGCAAGGAGTACAGTTTATAAACTGTTTGGGTAATCTGGCTGAGTTAAGTTACAAATGGAATCTGACTTGTTTTCTCTAAAATGATTCATTTACCAAAATAAGCTCTAGGTCTTCAGTGTATCTTGTGTAAGAGTAATGCATACAGAAAGATTATGTCTTCAATCTCTTAGATGACTTCCAATTTGGACATTATGAACAACTATAGGTGTCATAGAAAGTAAAGGAAAATCATTAGCTAATTTCAGTAAAGTCAAATAGGGGCCTCCCTAGTGGCGCAGGGGTTAAAGACAGCACTATCAAGCTATGGCCAGCCACTGCAGTGAGAGTTCAATCCCAGCTGGCCAGGGAGCAACCCACATGGCGCAGCAGACCTCTCCTATCTCATCCACTGCTCCCTTCAGCAGTGTATTTCAGTAGACCTGCCTGTTCTGCTTCCCACTCTGTCTCTGGTAAATCCTCTCACCCCCCACAACTCTGGCTTACACCCCAGTTCTTGTGTGCATCAATAAATAAATATCTTTTTAAAAAAGTAAAATAATCATACACTCATATAAGAACAAAGTACAATTAAAATTTTGTTCCACATTCACTAAAATTATATCAACTTGGTATAGGTGTTCCAGTCATTTAATGCTGATTAAAAATCCCAGCTTGATCTTCACATATTGATCAAAAATGTGAGAAACTTAGAACAACATGAGAAAATGAGCTTTTTGCTTAATGCAGTATGAAAAAAAAATTAAATAGAGTGCATGGGGGAAAACGAAAAACATATGTCTTGATATTTAAAGATTATAAACCGTGGCATGTTGTCTGTTCTGTGATGTAGCTGGACCCAAGTGAATTAGATGGCATCTCAAGCATTAAGTAGCAAAGAAGTGACCCGAAATGAAAAGATACAATAAATTGCATGATAAAAGTTCAGTTTTTGAGATGAAATCATATTTTATTTGTCAGTAGTTACTCTCAGAGCTATGAGAAAGAAAAGCATCAGCTTCCATGAAAGCTTTGTGATCCTGGCATTTGAGCCTGCCCCCAATAAAGTGTTCATTTTTCTGTAGCATCAGGAGCCTTCTGGCACTTAATACCATTGTGTTCAGGTCCCGAGTTGAATTCCTCTCATCTTCAGAGTAGCAGGTGCTTTTGTATTTTGATAGAGCCTGATGACAGATCATACTTTTAGTGAGGGACAGTAAGAATTCAGATTAGTAACTTTTTTTTTTTTGAGGGGGAAGAGGTCATGGAACCAACACACATGCACACAGACATAAATCTGAAGCCTTTTTGGAAAACAGAGGTACCATATCTGAGGTTCATGTCAGGGTACCAGACGTGTAATGATATTGATTGTATTTATTGTGTTCTTCATTAAATGGCTTAGAGGACCTGGTTCAGTATAATTTGTGTCTAGAAAGTGCTGGTGCCACACTTACCTAGTGATTAATTCTCACCTAACAATAACTGTGTGAGCCAGAAAACCACAAGAGTCTATTGGCAGGAATTTAGAATAACTTAGGGCTGGACATAAGAATAGCCCAGCTGTGAGTTATAAGTGCTAGTCAAGCTACTGCATTTCCAGATTTTGATGCTGACTCTAGCACCATGTCTGGAACAGCAGTTCTGATTGAACTGCAAAGAATCTAGCCACTGAGGTAGTGCAGCTCCACCATCGTTCTAATTTTGAAAGCTGTTTCCTCTTCATCCAGCAGAGGGGAGTCCCTTTTAAAAAAATATTCTGTTCCCTGTCAGATCTGCAGAGCTGCAGCACTCAGCCACATCCTGAACTGTTGCTGGGCTTTTTTTTTTTTCCCCCTAATATTAAACTTTTTTTTTTTTTTCATTGAAGTAGCACTGTATGATTCTAAAGTAGAGGATCACACTTCAGAAGTATATTACCACATGGCACCCACCACCAAGGCTGGGCTGTCTTTGTGGTCTGCTCACTCCTATCTGTACTCTGGTCCTGAGGCCACTGGACCAGTGTTCTCATTGCAGTCCATCTTCTCAACCATCCCCCCCCTTCTGCAAGCTGATTTCAGAGGCTAAGCTCACTGTAACCACTGGAAGTCTCGCTGTCATCTTCCTAGTTCCTTGGAGAAGGGTGATTCTCCTGTTATTGTCCATGGTTCCTGCTTAAAGTAGCCTTTTTTTCAGTAGTCCAAATTTGTTATTTATATTTGAAAAATATCCTTTGTATTACCTTACTTTGTATTACCTTACTTTGTATTAGGAGAGCATGGAAGTCTAGAATTTTGTAAATGTTAGCTTTGAATCCCGGGAGACTCAGACTTTAGAAGATCCTAAGTCTTTTTTGGCAGTCTTCATATAACATTTCCTAGTGCACCCCCATTCCCCTGTCTTGTCCCCTGTACCCAACATTGGCCCTCAGGGTCAGCTCTACCTGTATAGAAACATTCTTGAGAGGTTCTTTAACTATGATGTGTCTTCCTGGAGGTTCAGTACTTGGACTGAACCTCTTATCCAAGTTTAAATGTAGTATAGATGTTTATAAGGAAAGAACAATATTTCATTTTCAGTTTTGCATTTTGAAGGCATTTATGGTAAATTTTCTGACATCTTAGCTAAAAGTGTTCTAAGAGAATTTGTTTAGTTGTTTTTTAGAAGAAAAGCAATGCAGGACATTGCCTACATTTGTTATTTTCTTTCCTATTCTTATTAACTGTTGCCTTTAAAATCAAGCCTCTCTCAATGGCCTCAAATACAAAGGCCTTGCTTTGACTTTAAAAGCTTATGTTTAATGTGATTATTCTGTCATTCAGAATTAATTGCTGATGTTTCAGCAACATATAATTTTGTTGATGCATTTTCTACCTACTTTGTAACAGATTTTGTTCCGTAACATGACCACATGTTATAAAGAAGCTGTCAGCATAGGGTACTTATGTTTAGCCTTTCCAGATTTCCCTCTCGGCTTTACAGATGTAGATTGTAATCCTGCTTTGTGTTTTGCCTGAGATTCACTTTCCAGCTCAAATCCCCAAAATAAAAAGCATGCATGTCTACATTTTAATTTATTTCATTTTGTGTACTTGAACACACACATTTATATCTGATACCTAGAGGTTTTTTTTTGTTTGTTTGTTTTTGATATCTGGTTCTACAAAGTTTGCATTCTAAAGTTGTAAATAGTGCGTTTCAATAGGTTTTAAGTGATTAACAGTTTGACCCAGGATAGTGTCTGTAACTGCAGTTCTTTTTTGCTAGAAAAAAATAACATAATGGGAAGATTTCTCTCCATGATATTTCTGTTTAACATCATCTCACAAACAGATGGTGTTTTATTGTGGCAGTGTGCCTAAACTCTCACAGATGTTTTACATAAAAAACATAAGACTTTTTTTTTTTTCTGAAAGCTGCAAAACCTATCTTTAAAGCACATTTTGATAGTTTTCAATTATATACATATAATACATCCGGTCATCTAAGAGCTACAAGGCTCTTTATATATCAAACCTTAACATTACACATCTCTTGTAATGTTCTCATTACACAGAGCAGGGCACTGTTCCTTAAGTTCCAGTTAGAGTCAGGGATTATTGGGCCTTAACGCTATTATTTACTCACAGAAAAACTGGTGTCTGTGAACTTCAGGGGACAAAAGTCAACTTAATTAGTGGAATTAATACATAATTAAAGGAATTTATATAATAATATATAATTAATGAAATTTATATATAAGATCAGCTGTTAATTACATAATTATTTATTAATTTGGATTGACTTGCACTGAAAATCTATTTATATTAAAATTGTTGCTCAGGAATTTTCGTAACAGAGGTTATTAACAAAACCTAAGAAATTATGCTACCTCCCTACCTTTTACTCAAGCATACCAAACAGTTCCTTCCATATATATTTCTCATTTTCCTCCTGCCTTTTCTTAGAGACCTCTTCCTACTTCTGTATTCACATTTCACCTTATCCTAAAGACTCAATTTAAATATCACTTTTCTATAAAGATTTCTTGGCAGATCACCAGTTTATCTCCACTCTGAACTCCTGTTTGGAAATTTGTTCCACTCATATTGTAATTGCTTTCATCTTAACTCACCTTAATTATACCATGGACCCTTTGTAGGGAGGATTTGAGTCTAATTTGTGTCTAAGAATCCCATTTTTCTCCCTTTCCCAGCCATCCATAGTGTCTTGAATAAGATATCTGCTCAGCACTGAGTGAATTCAAAATAAAAATTTTAAAGCTTCTAGAAGGAAAATACAAATGATTCGAAAAATTGTAGTGTAATCCGAAATGTTATATTTCCTTTATTTCGGAAGCAATTCTAGCTTCTAGTCTCAGTTAAAGTTAGGGCACCTATTTTCAGATTGTGGACTGAACCAAAATAGCACTGCCCAATAGTGTGTTTTGCAATGAGAATATTTTATTTTGTACTGTCCAGTGTGCTTTCCACTAGCCAGATCTTGGTAGATCTATCACCAGTTTATTTCCACTCTGAACTTCTGTTTGGAAATTTGTACATGAGTTGTGGCTTGAGCAACTGAATTTTAATTTTATTTCAATAATCATTTGACTGGTGCTACCATATTGGAAAATACAGCTCTGGAAGTTAGAGCAATTGTTGACATTCACACTGTGCTGAAACACTTCAGCTGGGCCAGCACCAGGGTCCTTGAGGATGAGACTTCTTAGAGTGTGTACATGTAGGTTTGACCCTTAAATTTTGCACTCGAGACACCTTGCTTGCCTCACCCTAGTGCCTGTCCTATTACATTCAGTATTAACAAGGTGTTGGGCCCCTGTTAAGGTGGCACTGACTAGTCAAGAACAATGTTATCTATAAAATGGATGGCTCACTGACCTAAGAAATGCTCTTTCTGTTATTTTGGTTATCAAGATGAGTTTCCCTTCACTCTGCCCCTTTCCTTGATAGCTTAAATATCAAACCAAGTGGCTCTTGGTGCTTGTATATTCACTCTCCTGACAGAATTTAGTGTAAACAATGATTAAGCAGAATGGCCTAGATATATTAACTTTTTAAAGCTTCAGTTTTTCTTCTAATCCCCAATCCAAATATGCTGATGCTAAAACCTACTTCATATTTATTTTACTAAAAACTATTTAATGAGTGCCTAGTATGTACCTGGTTTTTCATTAAATGCAGATAGTCTATTCAGCAAGAAAGATTTGACCTTTTATTACACAAAATGGACTTAAGGTCAAATAATTAGGTAAGCAGTTGTTATATGTCTATCATCACTGCAAAGCTCCTGTTTTAGAAATTGAAGCAGAGTTAGGTACTCATTAAATCATAGCTTTTACTACTATCCTTCCCTCTATTATTAAAGTTGAGTCTATTCCTAAACTTTAGAGAGTGAATCAATTAGCACGACATTGTTATTTTAAACTACTGTCTATGCACTTCACTATATTTTATTGAAGGAGATTTGAATCATCTCCTCCATCAAGTAAAGATTTGTTTAAATATATCTTCCAAGGATTTCCAAAAATTACAAATGAAGGAAAAAGACTTCTATTCACTACAACTGATAAAATTGAACATCCTTATGTTTTTGTATGCACAATTAAATTATAGAAATAGACTTTGTGGGTTAAAGGTTTCATAATCAAAGAAGAGTTGAATAGTGAATGCTGATGGGAAACAGCTGTATGGTAGGATGTTATAATTTTATGTCATTTTAATAATGATTGTTTTGATGTGCCATTATTGGAATAATGTGTATTTGGAAATTTTATCCTTTAACAAAATTATCACCTTCTCAGAATTCCTTTCTTTTCTTTACCTGCTTAGTGCAGTCGGATATAACAGACACATTTGTAACTAAAATTAGTAATTGACTATTTAGATCTCTCTTTCCCATGCAATACCAAACTCATACGTAATGATTCCAGCATTAACGAGAATCCCTATAATTTAAAGAATTACAGATTTTACATTTACATAATCAGTTGATAATTCCACAAGGGAATTCTGATGGGAGCTACCCATTGTAAAATTAAAGAGCATGAATAACCATAAGTATCCTTTTGGTTATTTGCAGATGAATTATCTAGTTTGAAAGAGCCTTAATTCCCCTTCTCTGTGTTTTGCTTATGTCATTTTCACTGATTATTTCAGCAAGGGGTATGTAAGCAGTGAAGAAAAGTGACATTTAGATTAGTCGACTCATATGTCATACAGAGGAGATAAGAAGAGTGTCAAAAAGATAAGAGGACCTGTTTGTGCTCTCTAATTACATATCTTATGATTTTCTACTAATTATAAGAAAAATGGGAGTCAACTGTATCGAACTCTCTGATTAGTCAGGGATGCTCAGTGTTGTTTACATACCCTCTCTGTGATTTTAGGGGTGATAAGAAATAATAGGCAGCATTTATTATGAACTCATTGGTTGTAACTAATACCTGTTGTTGACCTTTTCTATGCTGTTATCGCTGGTAGTAAAGCACTGCTATAGAACTAACACTTAGATTTTCTATAACACTAAAGTGTTTGCTCAATGTCATGTTAACTTCCATCTCTCTACACACAGATCCTTTTATAAAAAAAAAATTAAAAAAAGGTCAGTTTTGGGTTTGGGCCTGCTATATCTATTCAGTAAGTGATGGAAGTAAACTGATATCCAATGTTTACTGACCCCCTTTAGCATGACTATTAAACACATAACTACTGTTAATTTAGAAAAGCAAGGGTCTAGTGACTGTCAATTTTTGCTCAGTCTGACATAAATTCCGGACCTTGAATTACCCTTAAGCAATTTAGTTCACTATATAAAGTCAACAAATGCTTTATATTGAGATATAGACATTTCAGCATACAGATAACATTTGCCTACTTGTCAGTAAACAGAGAGAAAAATAGAACTTGGAATTTTTGTCTCCATTCAACGCTAAAACTCTTTATAAGCAATCTGACAGTACTGTCTACTCATGACAATGTCTGCAGCTAGCTCAGTGCTAATTCTCCTTAAATTGCTTTTGCCTGAATCTTGACTTTCAGTCTACTTATAACAAAACAGGGATTTGGCGGTTTTTGTTAGCTCATTCTTCTGATTTCTACATTGACATCTTGTCATATTTTTATTTGTAGATTTCAGTTTACAAGTCAGCATTCCAAAAAATATTTACAGATTTTTGGCTTTATGGTCCCTTTTAAAAGTCTCTTACCTTAGTATCTGGATAAGATAAAGGCATCTAAATTTCTTGCAGATATTAAAAATACTAATCCAACTAATATTATTTTAAAACATAAAATATCAACATTCATTAAAATGCAAATTTTCACTGATCAGATGTTTGAGGAAAATGGATAGAATGTCAACTCTTAAGTACAATTAAAAACATTCAGTCCCAATTCCCCATTCTTGGCATTAAATGGGACCCTATTAATTTTCTAATTTAATAAACATACCCAATTCATGTCAAAACTTTGTCATGAGGCTTATTAATAGTTCTTAGCTCACTAGTCTGTTTTGGATAAACACATTTATTTTACAAAATGTTAATGTGATATAATTAAATTATAGCACTTGTCTCTCTGATGTCTCTAATCTTAGTTCCAATTTAACTACTGCATTCTCAAGATTTGTCTATGGCCTTACTATAATGGTCTTAAGTCCTATCAGTGAGTTCTATCTTATTTGTACCTACTAAAAACACAAAATGAATCAACCTCCTCCTTAAGAGCCCAGATTATTATTTTAATTCATTTCATTTTGAAATTATTCTACGTAAAAGTGATGAACACTTATGTTTCAAAAAATAATGGAATGAACACCTAAATATTTGTAACCCAGATTTAATAAGATGTTACCCTGATATTATTTGGTTCCCTAGAAATAATAATTCTCATAAAGCTTGCTCCATGTGGGACCTTGCGCCATGTGGGACCCTGGCCAGCAGCCAGGGATCAAACCTGCAGCTTTGCAGCACAGCGCTCAACCACTGCGCCACCAGGGGAGGCCTATAAAGCTTTTGTTAGTGACTTCATGATACTTTTTCACATTCCTTTAAACATTCTCTAAATTAGTGAATGACTCATTTTTCTCATTTTTCAGTTGATATAAATGGAAACATGAATATATTTCTCTTTATCATGACCTTTTTTGCTCTGCATTATGTTTTTGAAGTTTGTGTGTGCTGCTGTGTGTAGCCATTTGTTTTGACATCAGGAAACCAATTACTTTGCAGAGAATTGCATGCAGAAATTTCACCTGAGAGTGCTCTAAAACATTGCTGTTCCACAGAACTTGGCGGGATTGTGAAAATGTTCTGTAGTAGTTAATATCTGATATAGTCGCCATACCACTAGCACATTAAACTAATCAGTACTTGAATTCATTTAAATACCAATTTATCCACATGAAGCTAGTGGACAACTGTAGTGTATAGTATAACTCCCCTAAATGTATGGGGAAATAAAGGATCAGGTAGAGGGAGAACCTGACTGGTATGTTATATTTAAAGCCTCAGAAAACCCTACAGGATGGCCTGAAGCCCTTCAAATCTGTTCCACTTAG
Organism: Talpa europaea; assembly: GCF_964194135.1. Classification (NCBI taxonomy): domain Eukaryota; kingdom Metazoa; phylum Chordata; class Mammalia; order Eulipotyphla; family Talpidae; genus Talpa; species Talpa europaea. Next base: position 42,471,675 of record NC_140075.1, read on the forward strand.
GGAAAGCAACTGAGCTTAGTATCATAGTATAAGTCAGTCATTAGTGTTCCCTCCATGAAGAGGAAGTAGCCTTGAGCAAATCAGTTCCTTTTCTATGAAGGCTATGTCCAGTAAAGAGCATGACTATGAACCTTCAGTAGCCAATGGCAAAGGGATTTGTCCTAAACCCTAAACAGAAAATCTGAGCAGAATACGGTAGTATACACTGTACAGTTAGACATTCATTTTCAGTACTCTATGGAAATTGGAATCCTCTCAGAATGTCCATGGGAATGTAGAATGGTCCAGCCCCTAACGAAAACAGTATGAAACTTTTGGAAAATATTAAAAATCTACCATTTCAGAGTGATCCACCAATTCCACTCATGGGTATCTATCTGAAGAATAGAAATACACTAATTTGAAGGTACATATGCACACCTGTGTTCATTGCAGCCCTGTTTGCCTGATCGCTAAATTATGGCAACAACCCAAGTGTCCAAGGACACTTTTCATGAGCATATCATAAAAATGTGGTGTATGTGTATGTAATGGAATAATATTCAGCTCTAAAAATGGATAGACTCTTGGCAAATTGCAATAATGTGGAGAGAACTAGAGAGAATAATGCTAAGCAAAATAAGTCAGGAGAAAGACAAATACTGTTGGCTTCCCTTGTATGTGGGATATAGAGAAACATAATTAAGGCTCAATCAAAACCAAACCAATAATGAACATTTAACATCTGACTGCATAACTAAGACAACCAGAAGCAGGCGGGGGCGGGGCAGGGTAGTTTGGTGAATGGGAAGAGGGGACCCCTGTGGATCATGGTGAGGATGATTGGAGCATTGGTTGATAGGCATGGTGTGAAGATGACATTTGTGCAGTTTTGAACCTATAGCCTATAAAGATGCGACAGTGTAAACCAACTTTACTGCAATAAGCATAATTTTAAAAACTCATCTAGTTCCCTATGACTTCACTGGTGTGAGGTTCCATGGGGCTGCTGTGGTTGGCATCTTCCAGTATGCACACTCACACTACTAGAAAGTTGGTTCACGCTGTCAGCTGGGACCTGCACTGGATTAGTAAGTTCTTCTGCACATCGACCTCTCCATGGGTCTGCTCAGGCATTTTCACAGCTTGATGGCTGCATTTTAAGAACAAATGTTCCAAGAGACAGAAATTGGGAGCCATCAGCGTCTTAAAACTTTGGCTTAGAAACAGACATTGGTCATTTCTGCCAGTCTCTTTGTCTAAATCATTTATATTCCAGGGAAGGAAATATATACATGCCTTTTAATGGAAAGTTATAAAGGAATTTGAAGCTATCTTAAATCCTTCACAGTAGTCTACCTATATATTCAAGGAAACGGGGAAATGGATTTGGTGAACTGCTCTCTAGTTTCTACCTCAGCATATTTTAACTTTTAAAATAGTAACCATATGTTCAATTGGTATAAAGTTACAGTTACATAAGATAATTAGGTTCTAGAGATCTGTTGTATAATAATCTATTATAGTTACAATTAAGAGTATAGTTAACTGTACAATGTTGCATATTTTAAATTCAGTAAGGGGATGTCTTGAAAGTGTTCTTAGCATGAAGTTGGAGGGGAAAGCAAAGGGACATAGGAAATATTTGGGGGTGGTGTATATGTTTATTGCCCTGTTTGTGATGATGGTATCATGGACATATGCATATATCCATCATACAACTGCATTAATGATAACCACTTTTTAATTTTTTTTTATTTTTTTAAACAATATTTTCTTCCCCCACCCCTGCAGGTTGAGTCCCCATAGAATTTCCTTCCCAAGGCACCCGTGCACCATCACCTCAGTCGCCTGTGCTCCTCCCTCCCCCCTCACTCCCTCTGATCCCTCTCCCTCCTCCACCCCTGCAGGATGTCTCTGATTTGCAATTGTTTGTTTTTGCTTTGCTGTGTTTTGTACTGTTGTTATTTTTTTTTTTACACTGATGTCTTATTTGGTTCCCCTATATTCCTGTTATAAGTGAAACCATCTGATATTTTTCTTTTTCCTTCTGGCTTATTTCACTGAGCGTAATTCCTTCTAGCTCCATCCATGCTGCGAATGACATGTGTTTATCTTTTTTGATTGCTGAATAGTATTCCATTGTGTATATGTACCACATATTCTTGATCCAGTCATCTATTTTTGGGCATTTGGGTTGTTTCCAGGTTTTACCTATTGTAAATAGTGCTGCAAAAAACATAGGTGTACAGGTGCTCTTTTGAATCAATGTTTTTGTGTCCTTTGGGTAGATCCCTGGGAGTAGAATTGCTGGGTAGTATGGTGGTTGGACAAGTTTGCATAGTGGTTGTACCAGTTTGCTCTCCCACCAGCAATGTAGGAGAGTTCCCTTTTCACCACATCCTCACCAACATTTGTTGTTGCTTGTTTTTTTGATATGTGCCATTCTTACTGGTGTAAGGTGGTATCTCAGTGTGGTTTTTATTTGCATTTCCCTGATGATAAGGGATGTTGAACATTTTTCATATGCCTGTTGGCCATTTGCATTTCCTCTTTGGATAAATGTCTTTTAAGTTCTTCTTCCCATTTCTTGACTGGGATCAATCCATAATCCATTTCTTGACTGGATTATTTATTTTGTTTTTGTTGAGCCCTGTGAGTTCTTTGTATATCATTGTGATCAGTCCCTTATCAGTTACATGGAGTGCAAAGATTTTTCCCAATCAGTGGGGTGTCTCTCTGTTTTGGTTAATGTCTCTTTGGCTATGCAGAAGTTTTTCAGTTTAATATAATCCCAGGTGTTTATCTTTGCCTTCACTGTGACTGCCTTGGGTGATGAGTCTTTAAAGATGTTTCTGAGATATATGTCTTGTAGTGTTTTACCTATATTTTCTTCTATATATTTTATGGTTTCAGGTCTTATGTTCAGTTCTTTTATCCATTTTGAGTTGATTTTTGTGCATGGTGAGAGGTAATGGTCTAGTTTCATAGTCTTGCATGTAGAGATCCAATTTTCCCAGCACAATTTATTGAACAAACTGTCCATGTTCTGTTGCATATTCTTTGCTCCTTTGTCAAAGATTAGTTGTTTGTATAAGTGTGGCTTTATTTCTGGGCTCTCTGTTTGGTTCCATTGGTCTGTGTATCTTTTTTTGTTGTTGTTGTTCTTGTTGTTGTTGTTCCAATACCAAATTGTTTTAATTATTATGGCTTTGTAGTATAGCTTGAAGTTTGGAAGTGTAATACCTCCTTTCTCCTTTGTTTTCATTAGCAGGGCTTTGGCTATTCGTGGTTTTTTGTGGTTCCATATGAATTTCATCAATATTTGTTCTATTTCTTTGAAGATTGTCATTGAGATTTTTATTGGGATAGCATTGAATCTGTATATTGCTTTTGGGAGGATGGCCATTTTAATAATGTTAATTCTTCCTATCTGTGAGCAGGGGATGTCTTTCCATTTCTTTGTGTCTTCTTCAATTTCTTTTAACAGTGTTTTTATAATTTTCTTTGTATAGGTCTTTCACCTCTTTTGTGATAACTACTTTTTAATACCAATTATATTTCAAATGTAAAGCTGAAAAGGGGAAAGATAATAACCATATATTTTTCATCAACATCCTGTCTAGTGCTCAAAACTTTTGAATTATGTTTTCTTTTTTATGAATGTAGCCACAGACATACAGTCATAGAAATGTATATTTAAAATGAAATTTTAATATCAAGTTCTGAATTTTTAGATATAATGTAGAAAAGGAATTTCCTGTATAGCTGTCCCTGAATGCCTTTTAGTGTCTGGCAGATTATAACATTTGGAGAGATCTGATATTTAGAAGCTTTTTCTATACATTGAGTTAAATTGTTCCTGTTAAAAAATTTTCTCCTGGGCCTTCATGGTGGCGCGGCAGGTTGAGTGCAACGCTGTGGAGCTGTCTGCAGCCTCTGTGGAGCTGTCCGCAGCCTCTGTGGTGTGGGTTCAGTTCTCAATAGCTAGGGAGATACCCACATAGCGTGGCAGACCTCTCCTGTCTCACCCGCTATTCCCCTCAGCAGTGTTTTCGGCCGTCTGCCTGTTCTCTGGTGAATTCTGTCACCCTCCCACTTCTCTGGCCTGTGCCCCAGTTCTTGCATAAATAAATAAATCAAAAATAAATAATTTGCTCCCAAATACTAGTTTTATTTTCTCATTCACAGAAGACAAATCCAGTGTATCTTCTAATCTCTTTCTATTCAATAGCCTGTGATATATTTGGTGTCAGCTATCATGATATTCCCAGGTTTGCTATCTACTTTTTTTTTAAGATGTATTATCTTAAATGGAAAATAAATGCCTGCTAGATGTGACCTATTGCATTTTTTGTTTTTAACGTAAATTCAATTTATATAAAGAGTTTATATAAAATTATTATTTTATTTAAATAGTAATTTATATTCAAGAAACTTCTTTGCATCTCAGGATCCTAAACAGAGCCTTGTCAATTATGCAAAGTGTATATCACAAATAATTAAATATAACATTTCAGTAAAGGTCAGTATCTATCTGTTATGGTAATAAAGAGCTCTCATTGAAAAATTCTACCTAGAATTATCATGAACATACAGTTTCATGTATTTTTCCCACACAAATATTAGGCATCCAAAGTCAAATATATTAATTTCTTGCCCGAATTTGTACAGCAAGCTATAGGTGAGTTGATATCAAAATACAAGTTTCTGATTCCAAGTTCAATTATTTTTTGTATTACACCATGCTGTTAAGTAATTTATATAAAATTCTCTTTCAGAGTTATGACAATTTACAGTTATGTATACATCACTTAACCATTGACAATCTATTTAAACTCAAGGACCATTTAGTGCTATTAAAAACCACTTAGAGTGTCCAAACACTTGAAATGTAGTGTTAGCAATTTAAATGTCAGGATAGCTATGACTTACTGTGTCTGAAAGACCCAGTGAAGATTCTTTGGATATTCTGCTATAATAAATGTGATATATCCTAATGTATGGAAATCCCTTGTTTTATTTAACCATGTTAACATTGTCACTTCTCAATAGTTACTCTTAACCAAGACTATTACTTACTCAACTGTTTGTTCTCACTTAGCAATGCCACTGGCTTCCTAATGACTTAATTTAAAAAGTAATGTTTTACAAAAGAATCTAGCATAGGAGGTTATCAACACCTGGAAAGGGTGTCACATAAATCTCCAGTAAGATATCCCAACTCCTCTTAAAATTGTGAAACTGTATGAAGTTGGAAATTTGTAAGATGTATAGAAGACACAGGAATCTTTTGTTACCATGACAGAATACAAAATCTAACAAACCCAAGACTGATACTGGTATTCAGGAAGAACTATATCATTTTTCTTGCTCAGCAAAATAAGGCAGAAGGAAAAAGAAAAATCCCGGATGGTCTCACTCATAGCAGGAGTTTAGAAAACCTAAATAAGGGACCAGGAAAAAACTAATTCTGATGAAGTAAAAATTAAAATTAACAAGCAACTATAAACCAGAGATACAGTACAGGGAGGGGAGGAGGCAGTAGGATCAAAACAAGGGGGGGGGGTGAGAATTGTATGGGGACTATAACCAAGAGGAAAATGCATACATTGAAATGAAAAATGAAAAATGATGTAAAAATGTATAAAATAAAAAATATATATATGGGAAAAATAGAAGAACTATTTTTATTTGATTTATTGACAAATTAAAAGTGGACTCTTCTCATACTCAGGAGGATTTCAGAAGAGCAGTTTCATGTGTAAGTTCAGATGCACAGGTCCTACCTCTAGTTACCCTTATTCAGAAGATCTGTAACACCGGCTCTGAACTCCAGTATATTTCTCCAGGTGATTTTGATGTAGATAAGCCATGGGGCTGACTTAGAAAAACACTAGTTGAAGGTAGTTTTGAATAATTTCACCTTTCTCCAATTATTGATGAAATTCATATGGAATCACAAAAAACCCCGAATAGCCAAAGCTCTCCTGAAAAAAAAAGAAGGGAATGGAGGCATCAGACTCCCAGACTTCAAACTATACTACAAAGCCATAATCATCAAAACCGCATGGTATTGGAACAAGAACAGACATACAGACCAATGGAATCGAATAGAAAATCCAGAAATAAACCCACAGGTTTATGGTCAACTAATCTTTGACAAAGGAGCAAAGACTATGCATTGGAGCAAAGAAAGTTTGTTCAATAAATGGTGCTGGGAAAACTGGGTCGCTACATGCAAAAGAATGAAGCTTGACCACCACCTCACACCATACACAAAAATCAACTCAAAATGGATTAAAGAACTAGACATAAGACCTGAAACCATAAAATATATAGAAGGAAATATAGGCGAAACACTACGTGATTTGCACATCAAAGACATCTTTACAGACACATCACCCAAAGCAGTGATAGTGAAGGCAAAGATAAACAGCTGGGACTATATCAAATTAAAGAGCTTTTGCACAGCAAAAGAGACAATAACAAAAACAAAGAGAAACCCCACCAACTGGGAGAACATTTTTGCACCCAACACTAATGATAAAGGACTGATCACAAAAATCTGCAAAGAGCTGATGAGTCTCAACAACAACAAAGAAAATAATCCAGTCAAAAAATGGGCAGAAGAGCTTAAAAGAAACTTCTCTGAAGAGGAAATGCAAATGGCCAACAGGCATATGAAAAAATGTTCAACATCACTTGTCATCAGGGAAATGCAAATCAAAACTACCATGAGATACCATCTTACACCAGTGAGAATGGCACATATTAAAAAAACTAGCAATAACAAATGTTGGCGAGGGTGTGGAGAAAAAGGAACTCTTCTGCACTGTTGGTGGGAGTGCAAACTGGTCCAACCACTGTGGAAAGCTGTGTGGAGATTTCTGGACCTACTAAACATAGAGCTTCCATATGACCCAGCAATTCCACTCCTAGGTATTTACCCAAAGGACACAGAAACATCAATTCCAAAGAGCACCTGCACCCCTATGTTTATAGCAGCACTGTTTACAATAGCTAAGCTTTGGAAACAACCCAAATGCCCAAAAATAGATGACTGGATCAAGAAGATGTGGTACATATATACCATGGAATATTACTCAGCATTCAAAAAAGATAAACACATGCAATTTGCTGCAACATGGATGGCGCTGGAAGGGATCATGCTCAGCGAAATAAGCCAAAAAGAAAAAGAAAAATACCGGATGGTCTCACTCATAGCAGGAATCTAGAAAACTTAAATAAGGGACCAGGAAAATGAATAACTATAAGAAAGTGAAAATCAAAATCAACAAAAAACTATGAACCAGAGACACTTTTAGGGGGGCGGGGGCGGGAGGGGAGGGATTGGGGTCAGAATGGGGGGCTGCAATTGTATGGGGAATATAACAATAAAATTTATAAAAAAAAAAAAAAAATAATAATTTCACCTTTCTCTTCTCAGTGTATTTCTTTTCAATTCTCTCTATAAGTTGGGTTAGCACAATTTGCATTGTCCCATTGCATTTTTCTATGGATTTAAAAAAAGCAGCTGTACAAAAAATCATGACAATAAGAATATACACTCTATCTCAACTATCCCTGAAAGGCAAAGCTGGCACAACTTTATCTACAATGAAAGTGAAATAAGATTAGTCAGTGGCATAGACAGACACTATTGGCTCTTCACAAAGTTCATGATCAAAACCCAGCTCGTTAGAAAATCCAGGTATAAGCTTTATTCAGCCTAAGCCTAACTTCCCCAAAACTCTGCCATTATTAGCTAAAGTTTAAATATTTTACCGTATGTCAGTAAAATTCAGTGTGTGAAGAAAACGCCTTCGACAGTGGCATTAAAGTTTAATAGAGGAAAAAACCTTTGAAGTAGGCAGATGAAAGGTGATGAACTGAGCTTTTCCATAGGCAAAATAAAATAGTAACAGGAGCTATTAGTACCACCTTCAAAAGGATGCCTCATTCGTATTTGATCATAGAATATATAGGGAGACTTCTTAAGTCATCTGTTATAAATACTGTTTCCATTCAGTAACTACTCTCAAGTATTTTAATTGGAGGGGTCGTAAAACCTGTTGGTCTTATAATACTTTTTTATTCCTTGGCAAACAACTCTATTTCCTGCTATTTAACTTGAGTGATTTTTAACTCTAGGGGAGGGAGGTAAAGTAGGATCTTTTTGAGAATATTACATTTTTACTGCCTAAGCTATCTGATTTTATGACCTTATGTGACCTTGAATAGATCACTTCAAACTATGTCAGGGTCTATGTGCGAATGCAATAAATGATGTCTCTAGCCTTTTTGTTCTACACTGTAATTAAAGAGCAAAGAAAAGAGGTGCAATAGCATGGGTCTCTGATATTTCGGCAAAAGTTGAGATAAATAAATTTATTTATTGATTTTAACTTCTGTACCTCTTTCTCTCTTGTCTTGCCTGTGGACCGTCTTCTGCTTTCACTCCATATACAAGACTCTGGAATCACCCTGACTGCCTTTGAGTGAGCTGACAAAGAGCAGGGGTTGTAGAAATATCTGATGTGATCACCAAGTTGCTCACATAAAGTTATACATCTTAACAATCCTTCTTTTCATGTTCTTATCTAGGTGGAAGCATCCATGAAATACTTTTGCATCATGGATGTATATGTTTATTTGTTGACTTTACACCTACCCCTTCATAGCATGAACAGAGACATGTCATTTTGCTTAAGTGTAATCATCAAACAGGGATTTAGACTGAAACAGGAAGATAGCAGGTGTGGGTACGGCTGATGTGACAACTTGTCAGAAATGCCACTGGGAAGCTGTCTGCTTTGCCTTCACCTTTCATCTCACTGCATTACTTGTATGAAAACCCATCAGGCACCTTGTGGCTCCCAAGTTTGATTACGCTGGAGATGGAAATTTAGATGGTAACCTACAAGAAAGAACTGTGGGAAATGGAGAAAAGATGTTCTTTCTATAGTTGATGACTTAGCTGTAGGATGATAGGTACACTTGGATCTAACCTTAGTGGGAGGTGTCTTGTGCTTCATGCTGCATTTGCATGACCAGAAAAGGTGCTCACTCTTATTGGTATAGATACACCTGCAAAAGGCAGGTGTATCTATCAGCTTTCTGTTGAGGTAAAAAAAGAAATGGATGAAAGGTGTTTGGACCTTGCCATCAAAATACAATAAAAAAGAAATTTACATGTTCAATTCTGTTTCAGTAAAGAAGTTGAACCCCACCTCTTACTCCATACCCTTCTTCCTGCCCTGTAAGATTGCTCTCTGCCATGAAGTATGACATCATACCTTGGCATATGTGCAGGCAAGTTGGTGACTCATTAGTGAGGAAAAGGTTATATATAGTCACCCTCAGAAGACACAATGATGATGGAATGAAGATAAAATCAGATATTCACCCTCCTATTTTCATAATCGATGGCTTAATTGAAAAGTTTTCAACTATAGAAAACTGGAATCACATTGTTACTTGGTATGTTAATGAATGGATTTGGATGCTTGGAAGAGTGATAACAAATGAAAAGACACTAATACATAGAAAGTTTTTTTCGTCTTAGCTCCATTTTGTAAATATCATGAGTATTTACTTAATAGTGTTTTTTTTTAATTTTTAAAAAGATTTATTTATTTATTTATTTATTTACACATACAAGAACCAGGATACAGGCCAGATGTGCGGGAGGGTGAGAGGATTCACCAGAGACACAGCAGGGAACAGAACAGGCAGACAGACTGAAACACACTGCTGAGGGGAGTAGCAGAGTAGCAGACTAGACAGGAGAGGTCTGCCACACCATGTGGGTAGCTCCCCAGCCAGCTGGGATCAAACCCGCACTGCAGAGGCTGCGGACAGCTTCACAGCACTGCACTCAACTACCTGCGCCACCAGGGAGGCCCCTACTTAATATTGTTTTTATATAAGTGATACAAATGGTAAAGAAAGTACCAACTGCTCTTTGGAAAATTTTCTCCTTCCTTCATTCTTTAATTTTTTTTTATTTAAATGTTTCCTAGGTATATATTCAAAAGATGTTTATATTCGAATATTTATATTTATTATGCCAGTTCATAATGGTGCCTCTTATTATTAGAATTGCTAATAAAGATTGTATTTGGGTTTTGTTTGATATAAAAAAAGGGATTTAACTTTGCAAGATTACCAAGATAAGCAATTTTAGTAAAGTTGTTCTGGAAACTGTAGTATCATTTTGATGGTTTCCTGTTTGAGGAAGTACAATAGAGAGATTGTGAAGAGTTCACTCTTAGGATCTTCCTATTGCCCTATTCTGGTTGTCCATACTGCTTAAAACTGAATGAAATTAACCCAGCTTTAGTTGGGAGGAGAAATGAAGGGTCTTGGCTAATATGAACAGTAAGAATTAGTGCTTTTGTAGGAACTTTTGGGACAATAAGGTCCTGTTGATAAAACAATGACAACTAAGACAGCTCTAAAACTGGAGAACCAAGTGGAAATCAAAGCTAGACCCTGATTGTGCTGGTAGCTCTTGAACTACAAATGAATGCTGAGCACCTGTGGTAGTCTCAGGAACCCAGGAAGTATGTAGGCATTTCATATAAATCTCAGTAATTTTATTCCTTGAAAGGTTTCCTTCTCATTCAGGATACATAACTCAGAATAAAAATCAGCTTGGTATGATTAGGAGGAAGTAATAGCCGTCCTCTGTGTCTATAAACTACATAACCAGGTCTTTGGATTAAGGATGAAAGGAAAAAAACAAGGTTCTGAGTTTTAAATGTAGTCTGTATGTCTTATTTTCAGTTAAGAAGAGGTGGTAGGGATTGTGATATTTGGCCTTGATATTTGAAAATGAATAAAGGTTGCACACCTCCCACAATGAGAACAATCAGAGGTTATTTTATTCAGCAAGGAAGTTAGTGAACATCACTTTTATCAGGTAGAGATTCAAAACAGGTAGAGAATGGGAATGCTTTCTAGTGAAAAACAGGGAAGGCTTCAAGTGTGATATGATTGTACTGCAATAGCATGAGAAGACTGGGAGTCAGCCAACTAGGAGGGTCTCCTATATGATTGGTTTAGTATCATTGTGACTTTCTCTGATTGACCCTGAGTTGGAAGTTACAGCAAAATATAAGGAAGCTGGGGTTCATTGACCAAGTCCTGACCATACTGGACCAACTTCTGTTGAGAGTGTGGCATGGCTTCCTGAACTAATATCTGTAGATATTTCTGTATATGTAGTCTGCTCATTGTTTGTTTGTATATAAATCTTTAGGGCTAAAAGTTTTGTTGTATGAATTGAAGAATATGAGTGCCTGTGTTGCTGCCTTTGGAGGTAGTGCAAATATTTTTTTAATATTTTATTTTATATAATTCTTTACATCATTTTTAATTTTTGCACAATGTATGCATTTTCATTTTGGTTATATTCCCCATACAATTGCACCCTCCCCTTCTTTTGACCCTAATCCTTCCTCTCCCCGTGCCCCCCCCCATAGTTTGTCTCTGGTTTATAGTTGCTTGTTGATTTTGATTTTTACTTTGTATTAATTAGTGTTTTTCCTGGTCCCTTATTTAGGTTTTCTAAATTCCTGCTATGAGTGAGACCATCCGGTATTTTTCTTTTTCTTTCTGACTTATTTCGCTGAACATGATCCCTTCTAGCTCCATCCACGTAGCTGCAAACTGCATGTGTTTATCTTTTTTGATGCTGAGTAATATTCCATGGTGTATATGTACCACATCTTCTTGATCCAGTCATCTATTTTTGGGCATTTGGGTTGTTTCCATAGCTTAGCTATTGTAAATAGTGCTGCTATAAACATAGGGGTGCAGGTGCTCTTTGGAATTGATGTTTCTGTGTCCTTTGGGTAAATACCTAGGAGTGGAATTGCTGGATCATATGGAAGCTCTATGTTTAGTAGTTTGAGGAATCTCCACACAGCTATCCCTAGTGGCTGGACCAGTTTGCAGGAGAGTGCAGGAGAGTTCCTTTTTCTCCACAACCTCGCCAACATTTGTTGTTGCTAGTTTTTTTTTTTTAATATGTGTCATTCTCACTGGTGTAAAATGGTATCTCATGGTAGTTTTGATCTGCATTTCCCTGATTACAGTGATGTTGAACATTTTTTCATATGCCTCTTGGCCATTTGCATTTAGGTAGTGGAAATATTTTTAGGCAGTAAGGGAAAGGCAGCAGTATCAGGGAGAGAGAAGCAGGAAGTGTGGCAACATTGTTGTTAGGAAAGTTCAGACCAGTGACCCTAGGCTGGGGAAGGTCACCTAGAGAAATTCTCTTCCCCAATTCTTTTTAAGTGTAGGATAGGAGAAATGTCTTCATTTCCCATAGCTGATAAACTGTCTATATTGTTTTCCACATCTCAACTTCCATGGACCTCTGAAATTTATGTTCTGCTTCCAAAACTATTGACAGAGTTCCCATTTTAGTAACTAGTGAACCCTTAGAGCTAAAATTTCCTTGTTTCAGAAATATGAAGAGTTAAATAGCCAACTAAAAGGGATTTGCAGACTTATTACATATTAGAGATTAGAGCTATCTATTAGTAATTAGAGGTTTAATATTAGTTTATTTCACCAAACCTTTTTTGTTATCACATTTCAAAGCTTCTTTTTAATATTTAGGTTCATGTTTTTTTTATGTCTTTCCAGATTCCTAGCATCAGTAAGCCTTGTTGCCAAAATCTTTAATCATTACTTATGAACAAAAGTCATCTTGCTAAGCAATTCTTTATTTTCAGAGATATCACAGCTTTGTTATCTTACATAAGGAATCATTTCCTTTCCTAGATCTCAGTTCTAGAGACCTTCACCTAGTCTGCACTCTTGCCTCTCATTTCCACTTGAGTGCCTAAGGAAATATCCTATCACAACATGCTGTCCTTCTTCTCTCACCACTTCCTCTACATCTGTTTTCCCCCACACCCATCCCATTTTGCATATTCCTTTCTCTGATCAAAATATATACTTCTCCTAGCATTTCAACCATTCTTGTCAAACGCAAATCTCTTCTTTTGTACTTTTATTTCACTAGTAAGTCCAACAGTGTTTCTTTGACTTCTACATCAGTACTGCAGAAAAGCCCCATGATAATCCAGAGTAGTATCACTATGTGTTCAGGGAACCGACTCTCTACAGAGCTTTCCTTTCTCACCATCAACAAGACTTATTTACAACATTCTTTATCACCTAACTCAGAGGAAGCCATGTTCCTCATTTGTCTCTGAAGTTGGCCCTTCCGCATATACCCTGGAACTCATTCTGCAAGACCTCACTACCCCATGTATGTCTTTATTTGGTAAAATTTTACTCTTTTACAGATTTTTCTGCTAAGGTTTTGCCAATGGCCATGTATCATTCCCTTCCTTTTTTAATTGGAGTATAATTGGCATGTTCTATTATATTACTCTCAGGAATGTATTAATAAAATGATTTAGATCAATATACAATATGAATGATCACTATAGTAAGTTGAGTTCCCATCTTCAGCATACAAAGTTACTCATTTATTGTGATGAGAACTTTTAAGATTTACTCTCTTGGCAACTTTTAACTGTTACTATGGTATTATTAACTATAGTCACTTTGCTGTACCTTACATCCCCATGATTTATTTAGATGAAGTGGATGGGAGAGTCAAGAGGTACAAACTTCCAGTTATAAAATAAATAATAATATTCCCTCTCTCTTTACTTACTCGTCATTTCTGCTAGCACATATATCCTGGAATTCTATATACATCAATAGTCTAAAATGATTTTTAAACTCTAGACTCATCTAATTGCCTTCTGAATTGCTCTACTTGATTTCTCCCTCTCTTCTATCTCACAAATGAGGCAATGAGTTCTGCAATTTTACTTATTTTGTCATGTTAACTTCATTAAACTTCCTGCTACTTCAATTTGAAACATAAATATAATTAAATATTTCCCCAAATCTATAATCTTTTATTGTCCCTCAGGTTTGATTTAAAAGCAAATTTCTTAGTGTGACACACAGGTCCTTCAGGAGTTAACAGCATCTAGTCTCTAGATGCTCTGGTTTTTGGCTTGCTAAAGCTTGTTAAGAGGAATATGTATTCATGGAAAGTTTTGCAAGATGAGGTGAAGAGAATGGTGTAGTAATTTCAAATACCTGTAAGAAATTAATGCTCCATTATCTTGATTTATCTAATCATAGGCTCAACTGCCTTAGTAGATGTCTAGGATTTGAATAAAGTGTTACTTAGAAAATTTAATTTTAAAAAATTGGGTAAATATTCTAATATGAGATTTTAGAGATGCAGCCTATTAAAATGTACAAGTAACATAAGTAATCTCCAAACTAAGCACCCTGTGTAAAACCTGATTGATGAAACTGTTGGAGGGTACAGAAAAACTTAATGATTCATGCAAGCAATTTGGTCTGTTTCAATGCAAAACACAGACTTTGATAAAAACATAGTACTACCTATAATCCACCGAGGTCATGTAAAAGAATCATGATAGAATAATTTGTGACAGCTAAGGGACTTAGGAATTAATGCTTAAGCAACTATTTCAGTCTCCTCTTTTCCATGTCACTCTTTGTACTCTTACCATTTGATGTTAAATGTATCTATAAGCAATTACTGTCACTTAACTATACTACTTGAAATTGAATAGATGTATAGTTTCTGTATGTACACATCATGGTGATTATTGATAGTATGCTAATATCATCCACTGTGGCCATGGTAACCCATTTTACTTAAAACCTTCACAACTCACCTGGTTCTCCAGATTTCTAAATATATCCCAGAGAGGGAAATCTATTTAACTTATAACCTTCTGAGTAAACAATCACATGATTGTGATAATTAAAGAGCCCTGTTCACAAAAGAAAGATAAATTTCAGTAAAACATTTAGCTTACATGAGGGCTAAGCTGAGTGTTCATAAGCTTGTATTCTCCCCTACTTTTTTTTTTCTTAAGGATCTTCTTGCAATTTGAAGCAACTTGTGTCAGTTACTAATTTTTCACTATTTTAATTTAGTTCTCCATCTTTTAGTATCTGTTGCATTTTTAGCATACATGTAACTCAACAGCACCTGGAAACACCCTAATAAAATACATGTCCCTAAAGGTGCATTGTAGTCTGTGTGTGGAAGTCTCTAAAACTAAGTGAATTCAGTCTGGGGCTGTATTTTAACTTATTGAGAACAATACTAGTGCTATGAGTCTTCCAAGTCTGGTTACATGTCCTAGTCAGCATTAGCGGATAAGCATACAACCACTGAAATGGGAGTTGCTGATCTCAGGTAAGACATCGTGGATGGATTTAGCATTAGATAAGGCCAAATTAGTCTAATCCACCTTTTATATCAGAGAATTCTTGAGTTTTCTGAGCCACAAGAGAAGTTTTCAAATATCCTGGGCCTATTGGCATGGGACAGTCAGGAAAGCCATATATTTGAAAGAATTGTATGTATTGTGTATGAAGTTTATATAGGAAACATCTAAGGTTTTTATAATATGTTAACCTTAATGTAAATTTAGATCATTATGGCCGACATATTTTCTAGAGGTGAGATATAGATGTTTCATTCAGTATATATATATAAGAAGGGTTCAAATATTATTTAAACATACATGCACAAAGAATAGTTTCAGTTAACCAGATGTATTTGCAGGTGAAAAGAGAGAGTTAGGGCCATTCATATAACAGATGCATACCATAGAATTTAACAATATTGATTTTTTTGTGTCTGTATTATTTTTTTACTATGATAACATTGGCTTATGACTCTGTATTATTTAGAGGCATAGATTTACAGCACCTCAGATGGATGTTACTACACTACAGCCACCACGTAGGCACTCAGTCCTCCACCCTAGTCCAGTTGGCCTCCTTCCCAGCTTTGTGCTCAGCCCGCCCACCAATAAACTCAATTCTACAGTCATATTTCTAGAGGGTTTTTTTTGTGACTCTGTTTTGTTTCTCTATACTCCACGTAAAATCAAAAAAATCATCAGTGTTTGTCATTCTTCTTCTGACTTCACTTAGCATAATCTCTCCAGTTTAATCTCAAATTACAGTTATTTTTTTTTAATTTATTTATGCAGCCAAGAACTGGGGGTACAGGCCAGAGGTGTGGGGGGGTGAGAGGATTCACCAGAGACAGAGTGGGGAACAGAACAGGCAGATTGACTGAAATACACTGCTGAGGGGAGTAGCGGGTGACAGGAGAGTTCTGCTGCACTGTGTGGGTAGCTCCCTGGCCGGGGATAGAATTCGTGCTGCAGTGGCTGTGTATTGCTCCATAGGAGCATCTTAACCCCTTGCACCACCAGGGAGGCCCAAGAGTTATTTTTTAATAGGTGAATTGTATTTGCTGACTTTGTAACTAGACACACATGCATTCTGTCCACTTACTACCAACAATACCTTGGGCAAAATATTTAGGTAGGATAAATTTCTCACATTTGTTTTCAACACACAGGATTCAACTACTCTCCTGGGAAGAGGACACATTAAGAAATACTTTCTAGAATAATAACTCCAAAGATCATGAACTGCAATAAAGGAAGAGACACCTCCCCTCTATAATCAAAGTATTTAGAAATAAAAGCAAGGTCTTTGTTGCTTTATCCAATGGGATGCTGTTCCATGAAGAAAAGAAAATCTGAATTTAACAGTATTGACTCATATGATCTAAGAGTTTTTCTGTAACCACTTTTCTCTAATCCTCCTGTCTGACAGTGACATCTCTAACTAAAGTGGTAACACTTAACCTTTTCTTTTACATGTCATGTGACCTTGTGAGCAGAGTAAGAAACAAGACATTTCTCGGGAAGATCAGGGACCAACAATCAAGAATTTGGATTTTTGGCCCCAACTTATTACACTGATGGTCACAATTATTGATGAAGATAAAACTGCCTACACACCTGTCCTAAATCAGTAAGTACACTGTTTTGGAAAAAATTATTTCAAAGTTAAGAAAAAAAAAATATTTGAAGCATGGCTGATGCTCTTATGACAATTGACAAACTTTTCCATAATTAAAATTAAGAATGCATATTTTTCTACTTTAAGCAGTAAATATCAATTAAGTGATATGAATTTTTAGTGCAAGCTCATACTTCAAATATGTAGGCAACTATTTTCCAAAATTTATTTTCACTTGATGTGTAAACATTTCCTTTTTTTCTGATTTATAACTATGCCCTTATCTCAGAAGAAAAAAAAAACACTCCACTAAACTAAAATAATTAAAAATGCAATACTGAGTGTATTCTATTGTGACTTTTTAATAATAGAGATTTGTCCAAAGTGCATATTCTGGATTTTAATATTTTATTTATATTTACGAGAACAAGATCCATTTTCATAAATAACAAACTAAGCCTATTCATCCATGCTTAAAATTTACAAATTATGAGCAGGTAAATCAATGGCATATGAATTCAAATTTGTGTTGATTCTAGAAGAACAGACACTAGAAAAGTCTAAAATCATCATCTGATCAGTTGCCACTAGCTTTGATACTTGGGCAAGTTACTTATTTTCTATGGGTCTTATTTTCCTCATCTGTAAAATGAGGATGTATTACTAAAAAAAATCCAAGACTCAGTCCAACTTGAAGGTTTCACACTTAGGATTTCTTTCATGCTCAAATGGTGAGAACTATACAAGGAAAATAGCAGCTGATTCTGCCCATTAGGATCGTGCAGTCTGGTTGAAAAGAGAGGGTCTCCCGACATGTAACACCTGAAATGCTATGGGGTAGCAAAGATAGATGAAATAGACAAACCTGAAGTAAAATATGCAGTAAATGCAAACATAATATGGAGAACTGGTTTTGATATCTCTCATTTTCTAGTCAAGATGGTTGGGGTCAAAAGTTTATTTTGAATGTAATTTCAGTTCCAGTCATGGAAGAAATCATTTAAGTAACCCAATTGTCATCCTTTCCTGCTTCTTAACCATCATTTTTTCACTTATATGTCCCTGAAATATGAGGACACAGCAATTTGTAAAGGGTGTATCAGACTAAAACATGTTTTGGTTTTATTATTAAGCAGTGGCAAATGAACAAATTATTTGAAAATAGAAAACTTCTGGATCCTTCAATGTAATACAGTATTATTGATAAATAATTTACTGAATGAAGTATTTATTGCTAACATAACTGAGAAATTGTAAGCTATTGCTTTTGGATATGTCTCTCATGCGGGACCCTTAAAATTGGGGCCTGTACAATTCCCACCCCCCTTACTTTAACCTAATCCCTTTATAACCAAGATGAAAATGCATACATTGTGCAAAAATGAAAAATGTAAAAAATATATATAAATTAAATAAAATTTAAAAAGAGAGAGAGAGAAATTGGGGCCTAGATGAGCAGTCCAAACCCTTTGCTCTGCAGGAAGAGCTGGGAGCTGGGGGTTCTCTCCCTAGTGTCTGCTGCTGTGCCACACATGGGATTTATGAAAAGACTTTTTCTCGGTCTTTCCAAGCTAATTTGATGTGGGTATTTTTTCTTTCACTTTCCCAGACTTAATTGTTTTTGATGAACTTTTGAAGTGGTTGTTTTCCCAGGAGCTTTTCCTTCTAATCTGAGTGGTTAGATTTGCTGCCAAATAGTTGTTTATGACAAGCATATACATCCTTTTAATGTTTGTAAAATTTGAAGTTATTTCTCCCCACTCATCCTTTAATATTGCAATTTTGTATCTTTTTTCCTGTCCACTTTGTTATATATTTATAAATGTTATTTATCATCTTTAAAAAAAAGCAACTTTTGGTTTTATTGAATTTGTTTTGGTTTTCGTTTCAAAGTAAATTTTTTTCCTCTTTAATTCCTTCTGTAAGTAGAGGTAACAGTCAAGTGGCTACAACAGTACTTCAGTGAGATGTTATGAGGGTCTTGCATATGATCATGGAAAGATAGTATCATATTTGAGAATATTAAGAAGATAAATCAAGACTAACTGCACTAAGCAGTGTTAGAAGAGGGTAGAGGCTTGGGCCTCCCCGGTGGTGCAGCGGTTGAGTGCCGGGTTGCGAAGCTGCCCGCAGCCTCTGCTGCACCTGTTCCATCCCCGGCTGCTCCCCGGCCACCAGAGGAGGGTCCCACATGGCGCGCAGACCTCTCCTGCAGCCCGCTGCTCCCCTCAGCAGTGTACTTCGGTCCTTCTGCCTGCTCTGCTCCCCGCTCTGGCTCTGGTGAATTCTCTCACCCTCCCGTGCTTCTGACTGTACCCAGTGCATGTATAAATAAATAAATAAAAATAAATCTTAAAAAAAAAAAAGAAGAGGGTAGAGGTGATGAAGATTGTATTTTTTTGTGACCATCATTAGTTGAGATAATTCAGAAGGAAGTATCAATTTAAAAGAAATTAGAAAGGGAATTAAAGTAAGGGAAGAGTATTGTGAGTTACATTTAGATAAGTACACATTTGACTATCTGTGTGACTTCCATGAATTACATGAGTAGGCAGTCATGTATTACATGAGTAGGCAGTCATGTATGACTGTATTTTAATACAGTCATGTATTAAAAGTGAAAGTACTTTTAACTGGCAACAGTAAAGGCTCAATTTATTTTCTCTCTGCATTAATAGTATATTTCAGAAAGTATCCAAGGTTCAAGTTGAGTAGGAAATGTACCAGCTTTCAATAACCTGCCATTTCATTTGCCATTTCATTTTCTTAAGGCTGAGGGATGAGCCGGAACATTATTTTCAAACTGTGTGTTTTAAAAGATAGTATATTTAATTTGATATACTAAGATTACATTTAAGCTACTGTGATCAGGGATTTACATCTTGTTTTTACTGTGATCAGGGATTTACATCTTGTTCTTTCTGTTTGAAACTAATGTTTTTCAAAGTATTAACAGCTATTGACTCCTTTACCTGTAATGTGACTTTCCTAAATTATTCCTGTTTTAGAAGTTGTTAGGAAAAATGTGCATCAGAGAGATTATATATAGGAGCCTAATTGCATAACTTAAACTCAACAATTACCTTGATTTTGTTGTTTTCTTTTCATCTATACTCTTGAACTTTTGTTTTCTTTATTTTTTTCTTTGCTGAATTATTTCACATAAATCTAAGCCATCATTTCATTCCTGTATACTTCAGAAATTCATCTCCAAAAGTGATGACTATTTTCTTGCATATCATAAGTCATTATCACAACTTATGGTATTAGTGGTAATGCTGTGGTATTGTGTACTCCCTGTTCCATAGAGAAATGCCACTATTTTTCTTTAAAAATTTATTTTTCACGTTTGGTCTGTTTTAATTGGGAAAAACGATCCACATATTACATTTGTCTGTTAGGTGTCTTAAGTCTCTTTTCTTCCTATTCAACTCCTTTTTATTTTATCCATTTTATTGACTTCTTAAAGTAACCATATTCTTATAAAATGTTCCATTTCTGGGTTATTCTGTTTGTCTTCTTGTTGTATTTAATTTATTCTTCCATATTTGATAGTTATCATAGTTGAGCACTATCTCTGGAGACTAGCTTTAAGGTTCCTTTTTCCCTAATAGTATTTCACAGGTGACTGTGTACTTCAAACTCTGTCAGGGGGAACATTGTCACATTGTTCCCCTTGTATTGATGTGAAGTTTGATCAGTTCTGACAGCCTGATCCTTGAAAAGATCTCTATTCCCCTCTCCTTCAGTACTTATGTATAATCATTTCAGAAACAATTATTCCACTAGATATTGCAAATTGTGGTTTCATGATATTTTTTCAACATTATTATTAGAATTTTTCAGTGGAGAAGAATGTTCTTTCATTAACTAGGGACACTTGTTTACTTTGAAATATAATAAGTCCTGGAAAGAGTAAAGACTTAATTCTCTCTCTCAATATTTTTTTGATGGGCATTTTAATATCTTACCTTCTTTTTTTTATTGAGGTAATTCTTTTAACCTAAAGGTTTTTTATTCCATTCTTTTATGTCCTGCTTCATTGATTATAATTTCTCATTAACAGCCTCTTTTAAATTGAAAAAATAAAAGTTGAACATTAAATATATGTAAGAAACTATATAAAGTTGCAGCC
The DNA here is from genome assembly GCF_964194135.1 of Talpa europaea. NCBI lineage: Eukaryota > Metazoa > Chordata > Mammalia > Eulipotyphla > Talpidae > Talpa > Talpa europaea. Next base: position 42,492,706 of record NC_140075.1, read on the forward strand.
ATAAAGATTTACTTTAATATTTAACAATATTTGAACATGGGTCTTAAACTGGTTAATCACTGAGCCTGTCTCATTCACTAGTCGTTCTGGGATTGAACAACTCCACTCAAGTGCCTTTTTGAGGTAACCTAATGAAAAAGGTTTTGTACAATAAGAAAAACTTGATTTGCTCTCCAGACCTCAACTGAGAACAGTTGACAGGAGACTGAGCGAGTGACACAGCTGACAGGGAGGACAGTCATTGAAAAGTTACAATTTCAGAGATGGTTATAGCAAATGATCCTAAATTAAAACTAAATTAAAATAAGGTATAAACAGAAGTAGATAAACAGGATTTAAAGAAAAAAAAAGGCATTGCCAGTGAAACAAGAGAAAAAAATGGCTGGGAGGAAAAACAGAAATGACAGGAGCAGCAGTTACAGTGTTGGTCTTACATGAGGACCCTTTTATGCTCATCCATGAAGGAGCTACTTGTTTGTGGTTCCGTGAGGCACAGACATACTGATTATTGCTCTCTGCTTGTTAAGCTGAGTTCAGTTTTACTTGGGTTCCAGTGTATTAAAGCAATGCAGTTTAGTCTTATTTCTCCATTACACAAAGTGTGCCTATAAAAATTTCCTTTAAATATGTGTAGTTATGTGCATCGTGATCCTTATAACCAACGTAGCATAACTAACCCAGTATAATATTATATGAAATGACACATGTATTCCACTATAGTTGGAGTCTATGTTGCTGTAAGTATAAGGGAATGTTTCAGTTGGAATCCTTAGAATCTAAGCAGTTTATTTCCTGTAAGCAATCAGATCTGCAAAGCGAGGGTTTTATAGTGGGGTGAATGAATAATCACAAAATCCAAAAATCAGAACTGAAACCTGCCTGACTAAAAGTAAACATTTGTATAGATTTTACTCATATAATTACCATTACACTAAATTTCAAAACATCAGTATCTCTGCAAATTCCTCAAAAAATACATTATCTGGAAAGAATAAGAATATTTTTCTAAGAGCATAAGAGTACTGTTACAAGAATGCTTACTAAGAATTGTACTAGTTTAACCACTTCTGAAGTTTTTAATTTTCTATCTCTCAGATTGCCCATCATAATGGAAAGAAAAAGTTCACCTTGAATTTTTCAGGTGATTTAGGCCCAGCTGATACTTATATGTGATAAATACTGTCACCATCTATAAAGAATTAACTGGAGACAGACACTATATGAGGCACTTTAATTCTAATGACAGCAACACTGTTATCATCTGCAAATTGCAGATTATGACACTAAAGCATAGAGGGGTTAAGTAACGTTTCCAAGATCATACATTAAGTCAGCAACAGAAGCAGAATATAAGCAGCCCTTGAACTAACAAAAGGATTAATCTTTTTTAATAAATTATTTTATGTAATTCTTACATCATTTTTCATTTTTGCATAATTATTCATTTTCATTTTGGTTATAGCCCCCATACAATTCCCACCCCCTTTCTTTTTTTTTTAATTTCTATTTATTTATTTATTTGTTTGTTTGTTTGTTTGTTTGCTTGTTTATACAAGCACTGGGTACAGTCAGAAGCACGGGAGCGTGAGAGAATTCACCAGAGCCAGAGCGGGGAATAAAATAGGCAGACCGACGAAATACTCTGCTGAGGGGAGCAGTGGGTATGGCAGGAGAGGTCTGCACTCCATGTCCCACCACCTTTTTCTGACCCTAATCCCTCTTCTCCTCCCCCCGCCCCCTACTGTAGTGTGTCTCTGGTCTATAGTTGCCTTTTGATGTTGATTTTGAATTTTACTTTATTGCAATTAGTCTTTTTCCTGGTCCCTTATTTAGGTTTTCTAAATTCCTGCTATGTGTGAGACAATCCGTTTTTTTTTTTTTTTTTTCTTTCTGGCTTATTTCGCTGAGCATGATCCCTTCCAGCTCCATCCATGTTGCTGCAAATTGCATGAGTTTATCTTTTTTGATTGCTGGGTAATATTCCATTGTGTATTGTACCACATCTTCTTGATCCAGTCATCTATTTTTGGGCATTTGGGTTGTTTCCATAAAGAAAAAATCTAGTCAAAAAATGGGCAGAAGAGCTAAAAAGAAACTTCTCCAAAGAGAAAATGCAAATGGCCAACAGGCATATGAAAAAATGTTCAACATCACTCATAATCAGGGAAATGCAAATCAAAACTACAATGAGATACCATCTCACAACAGTGAGAATGGCACATATTAAAAACAACTAGCAACAACAAATGTTGGCAAGGTTGTGGAGAAAAAGGAACACTCCTGCACTGCTGGTGGGTGTGCAAACTGGTCCAAATACTATGGAGAGCTGTGTGGAGATTTCTTGACCTACTAAACAAAGAGCTTCCATATGATCCAGCAATTCCATTCCTAGGTATTTACCCAAATGACACAGAAACATTAAAATTCCAAAGGGCACCTGCACCCCTATGTTTATAGCAGCACTATTTACAATAGCTAAGCTATGGAAGCAACCCAAATGCCCAAAAATAGATGACTGGATCAAGAAGATGTGGTACATAAACACAATGGAATATTACTCAGCAATCAAAAAAGATAAGTACATGCAGTTTGCAGCAACATGGATGGAGCTAGTAGGGATCATGCTCAGCGAAATAAGTCAGAAAGAAAAAGAAAAAACCGGATGGTCTCACTCATAGCAGGAATTTAGAAAACCTAAATAAGAGATCAGGAAAAAGACTAATCAGTACAAAGTAAAAATCAAAATCAACAAGCAACTATAAACCAGAGACACACTATGGGGGGGGGTGGTAGAGGGGAGGGGAAAGGAAGAACTAGAGTCAAAATAAGGGGGGAGGTGCAATTGTGTGGGGAATATAAGTAAAATGAAAATGCATACATTGTGCAAAGATGAAAAAAGATGTAAGAATTATATAAAATAAAATATTAAAAAAAATAAAATTCACCACCAATGTTAAAAAAAATAGTTAACCAAGATCCATCCTCATTTTTATTTTGCATTTTTCAAAATAAATGTACATCGAGGGATCTGAGTACATAAAAATAATGCCTTAGGTTATAAATGTAAACAGAAAAAAAACATAAGGATAAAGGGTGGTTGAGTTGATCAACTTATAGTAAAGAGAACATAAGAACAAAAGGAAAAATTATCACCACAGGAAATAGTGAGTTAGATGAATTCACACTCAAATGCTTAAGCTGACTTTCATCTTTACATCCAGTGTTACCATGTTTTAATTTCCCTGTAATACAGCTATAATTTATAAGGCTAGCATATAATTTACTACTAGTCCTGCTTAATAAAGTTCATTGTTCTTGACTGTTTTTTCTTGTGATAAGGGCATTTAATTGCACGAAAGCATGTCAAATATTGTTAAATATAGAACATATTAAAAGCTAATTTAAAAAATAATAATGTAAAAAGAGTGCAGCAAACTGTCTTCTGAATTTTGGCTATGCTAATTAAACTTCAGTTGCATATATGACATGCAACAATAGAATCAATGCTTAATCATTTGTAACAATGAACACACTTGTCTTCAAAGACAAACTTTGCATATCAAAATAATACTTCACATTTAATGGATTCTAATTTTATCTGTTGTGACTAATGAATCAGTATTATCAAATTTGGCAGTGGTAGATTATGTTTTCCTTATTTCACAAAGAGATTTTCAAGATAATAAATTGGGTCATTAAATTGTTTTGTCTCATGATTCAAGGTTTAAAACATTTATGCTTTATAATAATTGCTGCAAATCAAAAACAGGAGATATCAGAATGGATTAGTTATTTCATTAAGCCCTCCTTTTATAAATGATAGTTTAAGCTATAACTGCACTGAAAATTAAGAGGTGGAGGTTGATATTAGAAATATTAATTTGTGTACAGCAGAATTTCACAAGTTCAGATCAGTATGAGGACAGTCAATTTTATTTTTAAAAGATCAGGAAGTCAGTGTGAATAGTGTACCTTTTTTTTAATATGTGCTCGTTTTGACTTTTATACACGCTAATTCCTACAAGGTTAGGAAAGAATTGTAGGAAGCTAAAATTTTTTTCAGCTCTGCTTTTAGCAGTTTGAAATTGTTTGTAATTGGCTTATAAATTGTTTGTGTGTAGCTTGAGATTTCCCAGGTTTGTGAAACCATTTTATTTCAGTGAGTACATAAATTTTCTCTCTGCAGTCTAGTTTATTACTATTAATTTTATTACCAAATTACTTTTTTCTCAAGATAAAAAACTCAAATACAAATTGACTTCCATTCATATTCTGTGATGTTTATCAATGGATCTAAATAACAACTTCCTATGTTTTATTTATATTTAGAATTTAATTATTATCAGAAAACATTTATTGAATTCTCAGTATGTGCCAATGGCTCCACAAAGATTTACATATAAAATCTTATTTAATTTTTCCGCTAGCCTTAGAATAAGTCCCAAATAACACAATAATCATCACCCCCATTTGACAGGTGAGGAAATTGAGTTTTAAAGAGATTAGTCACTGCTTCCCTGGGTAAATTAGCTAAGCAGCAAAGGAGAAATTCATCTCTATATTTTGAGTTCCAGTGAGGTTTAACCACTGCATTATGATGCTGTGGCTTATGCAGAGGAAATTACCAGAACAGTGTTAAACTGTGGAAAATAAGCCTGTAGGAAATATGCAGATGGCATAGACTTAACCAGACCAAAGGAGAAGCAGAAATATTCACTGTAGAATGTGTTCGGGGAAAGCAACTATACTGAATCATAATTTGCTACTAGAGATGCAGCATTAGACAAAAGTATATACAATTTGATGCCAACATTATATTAAGCATTTACAAATCTGCAGAAAAACACTTAGACACAGTACAATAACATTTTTATGAGATTTTAATTACTTTGTGGCCTCTTAAAGACTGGAAACCTAAAATCTAGCCAGTAGTTAGAATGTGATGATAAAAGCTATGATCAGAAATATTAGATACCTCTCCTTTGGAATCCAAGTACTGATTTGATTATTTCATTTACTAATAGTTGTGACTTTTTCTCTCTTTTCATTACTAGAAATGTACGGGTATATATATTGTTAGCTTTTCAAATATTGTCACCCAGGTTATAGTCCAGCTTCTGAAGTGTTTACATCATATATGTACATGTTTAAGAGTTACACATATAACAAGAAATCAAATTATACGTGGACTGTATAAGCATAATTATACAGTTGTGTTGGTCTTGAAGACATGGTATGTGAAAAGAGAAGAATCCACAGAAGTGTAAGAAGGAAAAGATACCATAAATTGTGGCAGAATTTAATGGCTAAGTTCGCTATTTAGTTTCAGGGCCATGTTAGTGATTTTTTTTTTTTTATTTACCTAGGTCAGAGAAATATTGCCAAATGTAACAGGAGTACCACAGACTGGTAGCAAAGTAAAATTAAAAAGACTTCAGAAGAGCCTGTGTAAATACTAAGTAAAGGAAAGCTGTGTTATTTTTTCCTAGCATAGAATGTCCATTATCACCATTGGTAAGCACATGCAAATTTAAAAACAATATATCATAATACATTATAAACAAAACTTCTTCCAATGTACATATAAGAATAATTTCTCAGACCCCCAAAGAGTGTCTTCTGTATAAAAGTAGAGCCTAGCAAGAAATGGATGTTGAAATTTAGAGCAGGACTATTATATAAAATATGCAGCTAATAATGTGAATTTTAAATATTTTAAAGCAAAATTAGTAGGCTAATAAAAAGTAGAAAAATTAACTGAAGACATTTTCATTGTTTAGCAATTTTTGTAATTGTTAGAAAAGAATGAAAAGGAATGTGGTCAACAATCCTAAGTTTAATTTCTAATTCTATCTTTAGTTAATGTGTTAGGACACATTTTTTATTGAGTTAATGATTTTCGGCACCACATATGTTTTAGGGGTAATGATTTTCCCATGGTGGTTGGCTCACCTTCCCTGAGCACTTGGCTCAGGGTGGTTGGCTCACCTTCCCAAAGAGCACTTTGTGGTAGCCCTGCTTTAGGGTTTCATCCCGGTCCCATCCCAGCTCTCACTGAGATATGTGCTGATGTCTTTAGAAGCCTCATGATAGTGCTGCTTCCAGGCCCACCCCAGCTTCCTCTGAGCTCTGCAGAGGGTGACTGTGTGAGGGCCTTGCCAGTTCCACTCTGCGGCTTGCACGGCCCACCGTGCTGCTGGGACTCAGCTCACCTGCCCAGGTGAAAACCTTGGCCCATTCCACCCCAGACCTTACTCCTAGCACGTGCTGCACTCATCTTTTACTCCTTCAGGAGTTATTGGATATGTTCTGCAGTCTTAACTATGAATATGTGGAGCAAGTGAGCTAACCATCTAAAACTCTGTCACCATTTTGCTGTGCCCCCTTATTTTAAATTTTTATTTTAAAATATTTTTAAAGATTTAATTATTTATACATACAAGAACTGGGGTACAGCCAGAGGTGCAGGGAGTGAGAGGATTTCCCAGAGACAGAGTAGGGAGCAGAACAGGCAAATCTACTGAAATACATTGCTGAGGGGAACAGCGGGCGAGACAGGTGAGGTCTGTTGTGCCATGTGGGTAGCTCCCTGGCTGGGGATCAAACTCTTGCTGCAGTGGCTGCCTGTGGCTTCATAGTGCTGAGACATAACCCCTTGCGCCATGAAGGAGGCCCATATTTTTATTTTAAATCATAGTTTGGTTTCGGTTTTGCCATATTGATATTTTTTTACACAAAAATGAGCTTTTAAAATTCATGGGTTGACTAATTTTTTAATTTGCATAAAGGAATAAAGATATGAATATAAATTACCATTTTATTACCATCTCAACAGTCAAATTAAAATTTTGGTGGGAGGCAGGGTGGACTCATGAAGGGAGTTTTGGGGACATGAACTGAACTTAGAAACTTGATGTATCAACAAGTTCTAAAACTTAGGCAGACTCTACATGCTGAGAATTTTACAGCAGTGATAAGAACACTTAAACCACTGTTTTCTAAGAATTAAAATCAAACTCAACATTGCTCATGCAGCTGAGAAAATTCTGAGACCAACAGCTTATTTTTAGATTCCGTGTTTTGAAGTTATCTGATTGAAGCTTCTAAATTAAAGAAAAAATATTTTAGAAATCACTTTGAGAGTCTTTTCTTATGGTAATTACAACCATTAACTGGGGTGCACAGCTTTTCTTTTCCACCAATTAATCTTTATCCTCTTTCAAAAGTAGACACAAAGATTACTTTCTTCAAGTAAACTTCTGTGAATACTTGCAACAGTAATCATCTTCTGCATCAAATATGCTTAGCTTTATTGTATTCAGTAATTTTCACGTACTACGGGTGATAGATCTTTCAGCTGAAACCCATGTTTCTTGAAGTTTTATCAATCCAAAGGTAGAAAATAGACTAGAAAAACAACAGTCACTTAGTATACTTTTGACTCGTTTTGTTCTTGTTCTTTGGTCTGACTCCTTGGTGTCCTCTCAACCATAGTTGATATTCTTGTTTTCTTTTTCTAATAATCCTTCAAATCCTGCTCCCCTTCTTGCTGTTTTTATGTCCCCTTTTGACATGGCAGTCACAATAACTTACACATACACCAAGTTTTCTACCACTGCTGACACCTGATACCCAGAAGTTCTGAATCTCCATTAGCAAAAACTGTTTGTGTTGCTTCTTTGCATTTCTGTAGATGTTACAGGAGTGCTTCAGCATTGAAAGTGAGATGCTATTATAGCCCTGAGACCAGATAATGTGTTTCCAAAAAGGCTTGCTATACCAAAGCCACTGCTTTCCATAACCATCTCTAACTTTTCACCCTATATTTTTCTTCATGGACTTATCCAAATATATGTACACCTAAATATTTATAACATTTAATACATTTATATTATTAAATTATATTAATATAAGTATATTTACATTGCCATTAATACTAAGTTATAAACTTCAGCAGGGCAGGGACCATATATGTTTCATTTAGCAGTATATAGTCTTCCCTTAGCACAGTGCAAAACACTTCAAGCCTTCAGTTAATGACCATGTATTAATGAATGTTCGTTATTAAATGCTAAATGTGTTAGTAGTCATTTATATTAGCTCTTATTTTCCTGCTTATTATTTATAAAATATTTAGATATTCTTCTAATTTAAACCATTGCAAATTGAAGGTTTTTTTTGTGTGTATATCTGCCTCACTGAATCAAATCCTTTTACTCCTTATCCAAACACAGTTGTTAGAACAGATTGTAAATTTTTATCTATATGAATTCCCTTATATTCTTTGATATGCTTATGCATCTCCTAGAAAACTATGTTACTATCCTCTCCCCTAAATGTTATTGACTGATTTGAAAGTAAAGTCTGTGAGCCTGACAAGTTAGATAGAAGGCAACAGCAAAAAACTGAGAAAATTGAACAAAGGAACAAAGGGATAATTGGAAATCATGAGTTAAAAAATAGTGGTTCCAATGAACACCCCAGGCATAGAACAGGGCTGAAAAGGATTATATCCTAGGAACAAATATGAATAAAATATTGACTGACTGACTAATCTCAGTCCCAAATTGGATTAAGATCATCTCTACCAAACCTAAAACAGACCTGCCAGAAAAAAAATCCTTTCTGGAAGAATACAGAGATTCAAATTCTTTTTTTTTTCTATGCAGCAGATTTTTCATTTAAAACAAAACAAAAATTAAAAAAATCAGGGCCTCCCCGGTGGCACAGCGGTTGAGCACTGGGTTGTGAAGCTGCTCGCAGCCTCTGCAGCACCGGTTCGATTCCCAGCCACCTGGCAAGGGTCCCACATGGCACGCAGACCTCTCCTGCAGCCCGCTGCTCCCCTCAGCAGTGTACTTTGGTATTTTGTACTTCTGCCTGCTCTGCTCCCCGCTCTGGCTCTGGTGAATTCTCTCACCCTCCCGCACTTCTGACTGTACCCAATGCCTGTGTAAATAAAAATAAATAAATCTTTAAAAAAAATAAAAAAGCAGTCTATAAAGATGAGCAGAATATAGGAGACTCAGATAGCATAACTGATACATTTAAGAAATTAAATGAAATAGAAACTCTGTAATGAACACAAAACTACTGAAAGAATCACATGGAAGCTCTAGAACTGAAAACTATAACAAGTGAAATTATATTATCAAACCCATAATAGATGGGTTTGATAAAACGTTAGCTACAACTGAAGAGAGAATTAGTAAACATGAAGCTAGCATAGAAGAAAATATGCAGAATGAAGCTCAAAGAGACAAGAAGTAGAGAATAAAAATGCTTAAAATTAATTTTCAATAATGTATTAAATGAAAGCATTCAGTATCAATATGCAGACTTTGAGTAATTCTTTTAATGACTCAATATAATATTTACCTTTAAGTTTTAAAATATCAATTGCTATTTTATTTTTTAAAATATTTATTTATACAAGCACTGGGTACAGTCAGAAGCGTGGGAGAGTGAGAGAATTCAGCAGAGTAGGGAACAGAACAGGCAGACTTGACCGAAGTACACTGCTGAGGGGAGCAGCGGGCGGCAGGAGAGGTCTGCGCGCCATGTGGGACCCTCCTCTGGTGGCCGGGGAGCAGCCGGGGAGTGAACCGGTGCTGCAGAGGCCACGGGCAGCTTCGCAACCCAGGGCTTAACCGCTGCGCCACCGGGGAGGCCCTCAATTGCTATTTTAGATAAATTGATAGTTGCAGTTAGTAAGGGGGTATTTGATGAAACACGCATGCTTTTAATGGAAAGTTGGGCTTAGAACTGTTTTGTGTAGTTTCTGGTCTTTTCTTAGTTGAGGTGACATAGGTGACAGTTTCTATTCCTTTGTTTAAGTTGGATACAATAATAAAAAATCAGACTGAGTTATTTTTGTTCCTTAATGTGTATTAGTTTTTGTATAAATGTATGAATACATACATATGCATGAATTTGATAAAACCAAATTTCTAAGAGAATAAATTTGTGTTATATACATGCATGGGATGAATAGTGTAATGAAAAGACTTGGTCCTTATATCCTTCTTTGTTACTAGGACTCTTATGATGAGATTGAAAACAAAAAGAGTACCTATTTAGCAGCATTAGGAATCTTGCCTTTACCTATACTTCTCTCATCAAAACTACCAATATTCCTGAGAGTTCTGGAGCACTGATTAATGGGTTCATCCTGGATCATTTTATCATAGGAATAAGGAACCTTTCTTGAAGTAATTCATTTTAAGCAAATAGAAAATGGAAGCACTCAAACTTCCTTCATAGAAAATGGCTAATGCAAGAATGTGAGTTGTGATTTGAGGCATTATATGGTCACTGTGATTAATTATACTGTTACTGTGATTAATATGATCTAACCGCACAATTGAGACACGTAAAAATGGAGTGTGATAAAACTGAAGCAGTTATTTAGACCTAAACACACATCCTACCATATTCCTTGGGCGCCCTAAGCACCATTATTTTGGTACTAATGTACTGTAGTCTTTTTTTCCCCACCACCCAAGAATTTCTTTTACAGCCATATACATATAGTTTAACTTTCCCATGAAAGTTCATAAAGAGAAATCTCATAAATAAAAGTGTTTGTGAACTGCATGATAATGGCTGTTATATATGTCAAAAGAGGTGTTTAGTTTTAGACACATTTCTCCTTTTGATGCTATAATATATGTCTTTGGTTTTAGATTTCCTCAAGAACTGAATATGGGAAAAATCAGTGCTGAAATTATGTGGACCCTTTTTGCTCTGGATATGAAATATGCGCTGGAAGGTAATTACAAATATCTATAATTTTGGAATAGATGTTTTAGGTTAATTATGATTTTGTGTTTGGGTTTTAAATGTAAGGATTTAATGCATTAAAATAGATTGTTATGATCTGTTCTAAATCTTTTACCACATTGTAAAAAGAGAAAGATCTCAAAGTCTCAAAGATGCTTACACATTTCTAATCAAATTGTCTAATTTACAGGAGCATAACAGTATTTTACTTGTAGGATAATACTCAGATGCAAGAATACTTTATAGCAGATCATTTACCAAGGCAGACCGTGTTGGATGTGGGCCAGTAGCATTAACCTAGACGTTTGCCTACTTTGTCTTTCACATGATATCCATGGTTAGGCAGGTAAACCTTACACAAAGAATATGATACAGCTCTTAACCAGAAACCCCATCATGTAATGTAAAGTCCATATCATGCAATATAAAGCAAAGGAAATAAAGCCTCAATTTAAAAATTCTATAAATGTTCTTTGAGCACTAAATTATATTTAGAGTTATAGATAGAAGCTAAACTAGCCTAAGGTTCCTGTCCTTTAAGAATTTTAAGCCAATAGAAAATGGAAGCACTCAAACTTCCTTCATAGTAGAGATGAAGGAAGTAGAAATTTATCTTTGTCCTATTGGACAAAATATATATTGAGTGAGTCCCTTGATGCTAAATGCCCAGCCTTGCATTCAGAGTAGAGAATATAATTAATAGGAAACAAGAAAGCATGGCTCCTGTCCTCAACAAAATTATGAAGGATAGCTACAAGTATGCAAACAATTGCAATATGGGAGTGGTAAGGGCTATTGATGATGGAGTAACTGGAGGAGGAGCACTTAAATGAGGCAGGTGGGCAAGGATCTTACTTGGAGGAAGTGTTACTTTTAAAAGACCTGAAGTTTAAATAAAAGTGCTGGAAAGAGATAAGCCGGAAGCAGTTCTGTCTTTTCCTGGTAGAGGAAAGACCATTAGCAATTAGAGGGAGCATAGGTGCGTTTGAGAATAGAGGACGCAGCAGGTGGAATAAGCAAGAGCTAGCAAGACGTGAAGCAGAAGAAATTGGCGGTGACCAACATTCGATGCTGTTAGCCATGGTGAGGAGTTTGACTCTGCTGAGAAGAAAGAAAGGCCCCTGAAGGGATTTCAGTGGGGACATGTATTTTCAGATTTGCAATTTAGGAAAAGCACTTTGACTACAGAAAATAGATTGGTAGAGTAAGACTCGCTCAAACTTTGTGCTGCTAGGGAACACAGTGATGCAGTAGATTATACTCCTTGGTTTTAAGGTAAAGTCTGAGTATACTACTCAAAATAATGAAGTTTATCAAACCCTTAAAATAGCGTCAAAAACTGCACAAAGGTTCTACTGGAATGAAGTACTTTCTCTACATTGTATTAATCAACCCTGCTTTCTCTAGTTCTGTCTCTGCCTCCAGCCAGCTACATCCTTTAATATGTAGAGCTTTTTTTGATACCTTTATTTTCCTCAGCACACTCCAAGGTCAATACTGCTGTTGGGCTTTTTTTCCAACCAGTGTACTACCTAAATACCTTTTTTTAAATTTATTATTATTTTTTGAATTTTATATATTTTTACACAATGTATGCATTTTCATCTTGGTTATAATCCCCATACAATTCCCACTGCCCCCCCTTGTTTTGATCCTACTCCCCGCCCCCCTCCCCCGGAGTGTGTCTCTGGTTTTTAGTAGCTTATTGATTTTGATTTTCACTTTATTATAATTAGTCTTTTTCCTGGTCCCTTATTTTTCTAAATTCCTGCTATGAGTGAGACCATCTGGTATTTTCTTTTTCTTTCTGGCTTATTTCGCTGAGCATGATCCCGTCCAGCTCCATCCTCAACGGTGGGGTTCAGCTTAATGTCAACTCCTCAGAATCTAAATTCACTCCCCAGTATTAACCTCATTTCATTCCTCTGAATGGAAACTAATCTTTTATTTATTGGTGCATTTATGATTGCTCATTCAGTTACTTCCTTACCTTTCTCACCACTATGTGGATTTTTTCTTTGATTTCTACCAACATATCTGTAATCCTGAGAATGGTGCCTAAAAAAATGAAGTTATTTATTTATTGAATAAAGGCCAGGTAACCCCAACTCAACAGAACAGTGAAATGGGCAATGGAGGAAACTTTCACTTAAGTTCGTCTTTTGCTGTATGACCTTGAGAATATTCCAAGAGGTCAACACGTTTGTGTTTCATTGGCCTCACCTGTAAAATAAAAGGTTCACTTTGGATTGAAGCACTAGACTATGGGCAGGGAGGCTCTTGCCTGTGCTTCACAGGAACTTGATAGTTTGGAACCATTCCAAGGCGACACTGCTTGCCAGAGCACATTTTGTTGGGCAGAGTCTCTATTTATGGTTTTATAAATAAGTAGTATTTTAAAAATATTTTTAAAAATAGTAATGTGGGCCTCCCTGGTGGTGCAGGGGCTAAATGTCAGTGCTATCAATCTATCTTCAGCCACTGCAGCACGAGTGCATTCCACAAGTTCAGTCCCTGGCAAGGGAGCTACCCACATGGCATAGCAGACCTTTCCTGTCTTGCCTGCTGCTCCCCTCAGCAGTGTATTTCAGTAGATTCACCTGTTCTGCTCCCCACTCTGTCTCTGGTGAATCAGCCCCTACACATCTGGCCTATACCCCCGTCCTTAAATGCATAACCAAGTATATTTATGTTAAGAATATATAATTCTCAAAAAATTAATGTTTGTTTGAAGCAACCCTAAAATTAAAAATACTACAAATAAAGCACCTATAACTTTGATAAAAATTGTAGGTTAATAATTTTGTGCAAAAGTGTCCCTAAAAATACTGAGATTTTATCATAAAGCAGGTACACACTATCCAGGGTAATTAATAGCTTTGTGATTATCCTTGACTTTTTATAAACAAATACTCCCTTTTAAGAAGAATTATTTGTTTGATTTTATCTCCTTTTAAAAATAATTTTGTTAGATTTTTTTCATTAGAAGCTTTATTGCAATATAATTCATATACTGTACAATTCTTTTATTTCAAGTGGCAATTCAATAGTTGTTACATTTATACTTTCACACACATTTTCAGAAAGGCACAGTGAATATATAGTAAGAAAATAACTTGAGTTGCAGTTTATGTATGTATCTTCTCTACCAAATGAGAATGGTTTGGGGTACACTGATTATATTTGTCATCTCTGTAGCAATTGAACCTTAATAGAAACACAATATGTACATTTACTTCAGTCAAATTGAAAATGAGACATCCCTATAAAATCCTCTTGGAGACAAGACTAGAATACTTGGCCATGTTCAAATTAAACATTGATAGTGTTACAAGTTGGAAGACAGCAGGAAATCTGAATCTGGGAAATTGAATTTCAGAAACCTTTATTACTTGTGAGCTATATGACCTTGGGCAGTTAATGACTAACTTCTCTTATATTTAGTTTTCTTTTCTATGAAGAGGAGACAGTATTTCCCAGGTTATTGTGAGGATCACATATACCTTAAAAGTACTTTAAACTCTAAAGCACTCTGTTAATGGTGGGGAACATTATTATTATAGAAGGAAAGATTTGTTGAAATGTTATACAGTCTCTATTAAGGGTCATTTAAGGTTTAAACTCCTAGAAAATAGGTTATAAATGCATGTTAATTTGTTCACTATTTCTGCCTCCTACCCTTTTGTTATTTCAATCTAATAGGTGGTTTTAAGAAAGGTAGAGCACCCTCTTTTCAATATGGCATAAATATTAGAGAAAAATGAAGATTATCTCAGAGTAAATAACATATACTTAAAAACTTTCGTCTGGCTAGCTCTTTTGCGCATTGATCGTAATGTTCTTACTCTACCTATTTGCCTATAGAATGTTAATTGTGAAGTAGTGCTTTTTATTGGAGTATTGCTTCAGGCTGTTGGCCTAAAAAGACTGTGTCATTATTACATAATGTGGGCTAAATATTTTGTCTTGTGATTAAGGCATATGCACCCAGCTAATGTGCAACCTCTGATGAAGCAGGCCAACAGAGAAGAACCAGTTAGAATTTATAAGCTTGTAGTTTTTTGATACAGCTTTTGCTTTAATTAATTAACTTACTAGGTATTAAGAAAGAAATAACTGAATTTTAAAATATAACAATTTTCCCCCAACTATACTCAATTTATACAAGCCAATGGATAGTTTTCACATTTGACATTAATCACCTTACAAATTTGATAGACATTAATTTGTTTGTGGCCATAACTTGTTGAATGAAACAATATATATTTCTACAGATTTTTTTTAAAAAGATGGACCTTCTGTGAAAAGGGGAGATGTAGAAAAAAAATGCTTAAGTGTGGAGTGTTTTATAGTGAAGTGTTGGTTTTACAGATTTTTTTTTTTCTAACACATTTTTCTATACCACATCTTCTGGGTGGTAGGTTCACAATGGTGGTAATATCTGATGGGGATACCCCAACATTCCCTCAATTGAAAATTGGTATGTGAAAATAAAAACCAAAGAAATTCTGAAGATTTCTATGGTCTTTACCCTTGAAGGTACATATGTAGATTTTGTAATCCCTTAGACCTAGATTGAGTTCAGACTCTGCTACTCTCCGTTGACATATTGGCTATGATTTTGGAAAATTTATTAAGCTCACTAAACTTCAGTTTCTACACTTGCAAACTAGGGACAACAGTACCTACCTTATGAAGTTATTTTAAGGATAAAGAGCAAGAGACAGGGGGGCAAAAAAGAGTATTTTCCCTACCTCCCTTACTGCATCCTACTAATTATATTAACAAATCTTTATACAGGATTCCATGTCTAGATTAATGCACCAAAAATGAAAACAAACCTCAATGGTCACTATCTCTCAATTCCCATTACTACAGGAAAAAAAAAGGAAAACAAACAGTTCTGTCCATTTAAACTTATACTTTCAGGTCACATGAGTCAACCTACAAACTGAAGTGATTTCTGGATTAATAATTTATAAGAGATAATTTATTTGAGAGGTCGTATGTTCTATTTGTTCCCATTCTCTCAAAGTAAAGTGAAAGCAGAATGTATTTGCTGGTATTTCTTTTTTTTTTTTTTAAGATTTATTTTATTTATTCATACAAGCTCTGGGTACAGTCAGAGGTGTGGGAGGGTGAGAGAATTCACCAGAGCCACAGCAGGGAGCAGAACAGGCAGACTGATGAAGTACACTGCTGAGGGGAGCAGCGGGCAGCAGGTGAGGTCTGCGCACCATGTGGGACCCTCGCCTGGCAGCCGCGGATCAAACCGGCGCTGCAGAGGCTGCGGGCAGCCAGCTCTCAACCGCTGCGCCACTGGGGAGGCACTATTTGCTGGTATTTAAGTTTTTCTGATTCATTAAGTCGATGGTTCTCAAAGTGTGAATCCCAAACAGCAACACCAACATCACTAGGTCCCATACCAAATCTACTGATTAAATTGAAGCCCCATAATCTATTATTTTAACAATACATCCATCCGATTCTTATGCATGCTAAAGTCTGAGAAACACTGATCTAGGTAATATCAGTATAGTAGCTTCTTCTAACTTCCTGGATACACAGTGATTTTTAAGACATTTACATATGTCAGAAATAAGCTCATTACAAGGAAAGTTAAAATGCTGGAGCTAGTATGATTGCATTAACCATGTAGGACAAACCAGGAAAAGAAGAAAACCATAGGAGAAAAAGTTAAAGGAACAAATTGATAGGTGTTGGCTAAACTTTCAAATATTCATAAGTAAAGAAAGGGGATAAGAGAGAAATGATAAAGAAAAAGTAGAAGAGAAAATTAAAAACCAAATCTCAAGTAAATAAAGAGCAGAAAGGAATGGACTGGACCTATAATGAGACCTATAATTGATGACTCAGTCAAGCAGGCTCACAACTCTTATATTAAAAGTCCATGGAGTATTCTATAACTCTTGCAAAAAAAATGAAAGTTTGGCTTATTCTTTTTAATATTCTATTCAAAAGAAAATTAGAAATACAGACTACATTTACGTCATTTTTCATTATTTCGCCTTGGAGTCAAATTCCAACAAGAGCAAATAAATTTCCTCCAATGTTTACATCCTTTTTTAGATCTATTATTTTTAATTAGAACAAAACTCACTGCATTTTGAAACAAGTAAAGCTTTTTTTGTACCATGATGCTGCAAAAACCAAGTATTATATTGCTGCAAACTGCATGTGTTTATCGCAACATGGATGGAGCTGGAAGGGATCATGCTCAGCGAAATAAGTCAGAAAGAAAAAGAAAAATACCGCATGGTCTCACTCACAGTAGAAATTTAGAAAACCTAAATAAGAGACCAGGAAAAAGACTAATCAATACAAAGTAAAAATCAAAATCAACAAGCAACTATAAACCACAGACACACTACGTGGGGGGTTGGCGGGGGGCCAGGGAAAGGAAGGACTAGAGTCAAAATAAGGGGGGTTGTGCAATTGTATGGGGAATATAACCAAAATGAAAATGTATACATTGTGCAAGGATGAAAAATGATGTAAGAATTATATATATAAAAAAACAAGTATCATAGAAACTGGATAACTAGCTTTATCACTTACATTTTATTTTTTTTTTTAATTTATTTTTATACAAGATTTGGGGTACAGGCCAGAGATGCGGGGGGTGAGAGGATTCACCAGAGACAGAGGGACTGAAGTACACTGCTGAGGGGAGCAGCGGGCAAGACAGGAGAGGTTTGTCCTGCTATGTGGATTTCTCCCTGGCCGGCAGGGAATCCAACTCATGCTGCAGAGGCTGCGGGTTGCTTCATAGGTTGCGTCTTAACCCCTGCGCCGCCAGGGAGGCCCATATCACTTACATTTTATTGCTTTTATCAGTATGACTGCCTGAGGCTTTTGGTAAAAGTTTACCTAACAATATTCTCAATATTTAGCTGTTAATCTTGTTTCATATATATATATATATATATATATATTTATTTATTTAAAGACTAAAACATTTTAAGTACAATGAATGATCTTATTAGTAACATTCTCAATTATGTAACCTTGTGAGCTCCCTTTGGGTACAGACCTATATTAACCTGTTCAGTCCTTGACACAAACCTACTGTGTGTAGTTGTTTGATAACTAATTGAATGAAAATCCAAAATATACTAAAACAGTGCGTTTATGAATGTGTGTAGGGGTTAACTGTATAATTCAGAATGATTTTTATCTAGCTTAGAGCCAGCGATTGCACACTTAAAACTTTCTATGTGTCCTCTGGTATATTCCACACTAAAGTACATTCTTCATCAGTTTAATGGTCCCAATTGATATTTGGACACTGCACCATAAAACTTTCATTGGATAAGCCTTTGGAATTCAAGCCTAGCCATAGGCTCTCTAATATATAACTGTCTATTTTACATTAACAAGCACCACACACAGAGCATATGGTAAAACTCTACTTTTATGAGACAGTGTCAAATTTTAGCCATCAAACAGATTTTACAGGCTGGTTAATAAACATCAGCTGTCAAGCTATATAATCTGAAGTATAAAAACATTCCATTAAGAGCCCCATGGCACTTACTGGAGAAAGAGCGATCAGTGAGAGTGCACGCTGAAAACTAGGGCAAGCCAAGGTAGACAAGTGCTTTGGGGGCCTGCTTTCGTTGCTTATGCTGTTTTGGTTTTTCTTCCTACTGCCTCTTTGCCCTTCTCCACCTTTATCATCCTTTTATATACTGTACACTCAGGACCTTCCAGCTGATTGACTACATCCTGATTATCCCTACCAAAGATCTAAAAATCAAAAAAGGAAGGGAAAATATTGTAATTAAAAATTGGGAGTTATGGGGGCAGCAAATAAAGCCTGCTCACACTAGCAAGCTGGAGTTGGACTGTGGACAGAGACATATGAGAAAAAAATAAATGGAAAATAGAAATGAAGCCTGTTACGCTCTGCATTTCAACTTCTAAAAATGTTTTTGTTTTTGTTTTAATTTTGCCCCAGAAATTTAGGGGATTCTCGTGTCCTTTTATCTTGACTCTGAAGGAAAGCATCAGTGTTAATTCAAATGACCTAAACTGGGAAGTAGGGCGCCTCCTTCACACCTAGAGTAAATGCACTTCACAGTTTTCTCCTCGGGAGCAGTGCCCCTTCCCACCTTCCACACCCCCCCACCCCTGTAATTAAGCTGAAACTACTTGTTTTGTATCTCTGGAATAGAGAGGGAAATCGCTGTGTGTAATTAATCTAGAAACATGCTGACTAAAATATTTGGCTTGTAAATAACAAGCCAAATAATAATAAACAATAATAATAAACAACAAAACAATAATTTGGTTTGTAATGCTGTTGTTCATCTTAACCTTTAGCCGTCTACTAACTTGCCATATAATCTATTTCAGTAAAAGATAATTAAAATATGTGACCTGAGTAATATATTATGTTCCTCTGATAGACATGAATGTAGCAGAGTATATGTATGTAAATAACTAGTTAGCCAAATCCCCAATTTGAAAAGGAACCCTACAACAAAAATAAGTCTATGCTAACTTCAAATAGTAGTACAGATGTGGTTTCTCTAGCAGTATAGACAAATCCACTTGTCATACAAACCCCTTGTGTGTTCTGAAATTCAATGGTTTCTAAATCCATCTTCTCACTATGATAATCTTCAGTGAAACGGCAGGAAATGATTTCCTAAAAGTCCGAGTCACTTAATTTATTAAAATTAAGAAGTGGAACATCAAATAGATATTTTAAATTGTTAAATAGCCAGTATAAAAATGGCACATGAACGATATTAAAAGTTAAACAAAAAAAAAAAAAAAAAAAGGCGAGCCATCAGGCACTAAACACTACAAGTTTCTTTGATGTTTCTGTTTTCTCTTGCTCCCTGGGTGTGAATTTGCCTGTTGGCTGTGTCTGTTTACCATGAAAGGTGGACTTTTTATTTTGTCACACTTGGGGCACCAAGAGCTACAGAGGCTTCTTGGGACCGCAGCCTTGTCCACTTGCCTCAGTGCACTGCATAGTGATATCTGTCTTGTTCCATGTACCCTCCCCCCAACACTTGTCACCTCACCCTTTTCCCATTCCGTTAAGCCCTCAAGATGTTTGTTGATGTCTAGTAGTGTTTAAAGTGTTTTCTCATTGTTGAATTTCCTATTACATGAACGTCCAATATTTACTTTATCATTCTGTCTTGCTTTGCTGCATATAATTTTTCATACTTATGTTAAAAATGAACTTCTAGGATTAAAATCTCCTCACCCAAATCCTGGTCCTATCCTCCTCTTTCCCATTTCAGCAGAAGATGCCAACATTTGCATCGTGTTTAGTTATTATCATTGATTCCCCTATTTCTCTTACTCTACAACCATCCCCAAACATACAACACACATACACAAATTCACAGGTAAATGTTACTCATTCTCTCTCTAAAACATATCAAGCTCTGTACCCTTCTCTCCGCCTTCACTGTCTCTAACTACGCCTAACCATAGATGGACCCATTGCTTTGATAGCTGTACTATCCCCCTAACAGTTTGCACATTCCACTCTTGTTCCTATGACCCATTGTGCTCATAACATCCAGACTGATCTCCATAAAATTAAACTAGAACAAGACGTTCTTTGGTATATAAAGCCTTCCATAATTTTTCCCATTCAGTAGAACAAAATCCATTTCTTCTTCACTGTGGTTTATCATGCCCTGTGTAATCTGGACTGTACTTATTTCTTCATCTCATTTACTTTTGCTGCCACTTATCTCTAGCTGTGCTGCACTGTTACTTAGCTGGGCCAAATTTGTTTTCATTCCAGCACGATCACTGTTGCTCTTGTTCCTGTGTGAAGCTCTTGCTCATGAGTGAAACTTTTCTCTGTGATGGGCTGTTCCCATGACAGTTTTTTGCATAATCCACCCTGACCATACCTTCCCTCATTATACTCACACAGACCCTTTTTGCCCCCTAAAACACTTAACTGTATCTGCATAATTTTATTTAGCCTAATTATTTTGTCTACTTGTTTACTTATTTTGTTTTCTTACCTTTATAACTGTATTTCTAAGTGTTCAGTTCATAATCCAAAGTAAAAGCTACATTTTCACAATGATGTAGTTAAACATAGCTCTTCCCCCGAGGTTTCATGAAACACAGATTCTTGACAAGGATATAGGTGATAAATACTGAAAATTTCTTATTTTTTCAATTTGTAAATTTTCTCTCTATATTTTATTTATGATCTTCTATATTGAATTTATAACTCACTACTGAGTGAGGGCCAGCAGTTTAAAAACCCTGCTCTTGGACCTCCCTGGTGGTGCAAGGGTTAAGCGCTGCACTATGAGGCAATCTGCAGCCTCTGCAGTACGAGTTCGATCCCCCAGCCAGCCAGGGAGCTACCCACATGGCACAGCAGACCTCTCCTGTTTTGCCCGCTGTTCCCCTCAGCAGTGTTTTCAGTCAATCTGCCTGTTCTATTCCCTGCTGTCTCTGGTGAATCCTCTCACCCCCTGCATTTCTGGCCTGTACCCCAGCTCTTGTATGTATAAATCAATCTTAAAAAATAAATACATAAATAAATAAAAACCCTGCTTTTAAACTTAGAAATAAGCTTCATGGAGTCAGAAACTTTACAATCTCATTTACAGTTTAATCCTTACCCCTCAAACACATTAGGTAGTCAAATATAATATTTGAATGTTAAAATACATTACACAGAAAACTGTAATCTCCCAAAAAGAACATACAAATATTTCCATGTTCATTGTAATACTATCAGATCATATAATTTCCCCAATAATTTTTGTGAATTTGACACAAATTTGAGTCTATTTTTGTCTACTTAGCTCTTTATTTTAAGCATAACATTTTTTTCCTCTTAAGGCTAATTAAAATACTCCTGGACAATTTTTACATCTCTTGGGTAAGGTATTTGAATGACATGTGAATCTGAACATCTGTAATAGCTCATAATTGCCAGGAGAAAAATGTGGTAAGAGAGTTATCAGGAAAAATGTTGACATTTAGTGAAAACAAAGAAATAGATTTGTATATGTAAATATCATAATATAGTAATTTTCACTTATTTGAAAAACATATTTATCTCTATTTTTCCCTCTGTTTTCCTGATGTTCATCTTTTCAGCTATATTTCAACTGGGAAAAAATAGAGGGAAAATAAAAATAAAGAGGAAGTAATAAAATCCATATTGGAAATATTCTTCCTTATTCATACTTTTGGAAAAATAGCTTAAAGAACTAACAAAATGAAAGTAACTGTTAAGATTAATTTAGAAAAAACAGGAAATAGAAATATTTAAATATTATGGCCTTAGATACTAATTGCTGCCTTGTTCCCCCATGGTTTATATTGAAGGAGATTAAATGGTTTAGAAATGCATTAGCATTATCTAAATTGCTTGACTTTAATTATGGAATTTGTGAATTTAATCTCATCAAATCATATCAATCACAAATACAGCAATGCATGCACACAGATGAAATCAAAGAATGTAAATATCTGTGCATTTTGGTCAGGAATCTTTGTCTTTGTTTAAGATTACTTGTATCCTGCTAGTGAAAGTGCTTGAACAAAGTGTTTGAGCAAAAGAAACTTGAGAAAACTGGCAATTGGCATAAAGTCAGTTTTCCAGAAATTTTGTCCTGATTAAAAGCCAGGGTAAGAAAGGGTAAGATAGGATAGTATAGTATGGGATAGAATAGGAAAGGGAAAGGAATTTGTTGTTTTCCTTCTGACTTAGTTAGCTTAACCTTATCTCTTCTAATTCTATTCACATTGTCATTGTCCCAAATTGCAAGGCTTCATCTTTTTTATAGCTGAGTGGTATTCCATCATGTATATATAATCACATCTCTCAAATCACTTCTCTGTCCTTAGGGCAGTTAGGTTTTCCCTATAACTTGATTATTGTAATTGTGCTTCACTGAACATGGGGGTGCATATATCCCTTATAATTAATATATTTGCATTATTCAGGTAGATTCTTTGGAGTGGAGTTTCTAGATCATAGGGCAGAACTATTCTTAATATCATAAATAACCTCCATGCAGTTTTCTATAAGGGCTGTATTCCTACTCACAGTATACAAGAGTTCTTTTTTCCTACATTTTCACCCACACTTTCTGTCATTCTCACAGGTGTAAAACAGTATCTCATTGTGATTTTGATTTGCATTTCCTTGATAAGTAAAGATGAATGTTTTTTTATGTGCCTGTTTTCCATTTGCGTTGCTTTACAGGAACTCAGTGGGTCCTTAAACCTTATACTCAGATATTTCTTCAATTTTGAAAACATCATTGTATTGTTTCTTTGCTTTGACCAGACAAAAATCAAATTGCCATTCTTCTATTCATAATCCTCATCACACGCAAATGAAATCCACAGTCCGTCCTTTGGCCTATAGGTCTTACGCAGTTGGTGAATTTCTCTTTGCACTCACCTACTACTTCTCTCATCCTGTCCCACTGCCTCAATTGCTCTGATTTCCTTGACTTTTTGCAGTCACATCAAACATCTCTGTCCCTCAGGTTCTCCACATGTATCATTCCCTCTGCTTGCAGTGTTTTTATCTAATCTTTTAATTCTTTAAAAAAAGAGCGCCTTGATGTCTTAACAAAATATGAACATAAAAACCACAATTTATTACCCACAGATATGCCTATTTATTTATTGAGCATTTACCTTATGGAATATAAGCGCCATGAAGGCAGTGCCCTTTGTTTTGTCTCTCACTGTAATGCCAGCATCAGCACAGGTAGTCTGCACACAGAGATGCACAGAAATGGTAGGTACTTAACAAATACATGTTGCATGAGTTACTTCCCTAGTTTAATATACTGCCATGCTGCCTATGCTAGATCTGAGGTGGGCATAAGAAAGCACAGCTGCATTATCCTCAGGTAGTGGATTTTTTGGTTCCCTGTATGCTAACCAAAATTTTAATCTATTCCAAATATGTCTCTACCACTTTATGGTACTTGTTGCCCCGCCTCTTCTGGGCTGGATTGCTAATCAGTCCTAGTGTATATTTCTGCCTCTTTGATATTTACTCCTTCACATGCTTTCTTCCTTTTCTTTGGTCCCAAGTGTTACACATCTTGTATAATTTCTTTGTTTCTTGCATATGAATGCCATCTCTCGCTGGAATTTAGACTCTCAAAGGCTTTTGTAAGCATGAAAAGAGATAATGGGCAGAGGGTTTTAGTATATTTATGAATTATTGACAACTAAATGGAGAACATTTTCATCATTGCAAAAAGGAACCTTGCACCCACTAGCTGTCACTCTGCGTCCCCTCAACATCAACTGAATTGTATACACTAAATAGAATAATTGTGTGATTGGGAAATTATAACCATAACACAGTTTTGAAAGGTGATATTTATAAGTGGGAGTGTTACATAGATATTTATAAGTGGGAGTGATTTTTATGATGCAAAGAGAAACAGAAAAGCCTCTTAGGGCAGCAGTTTAAAACATTCCTTTATAAACCATATTTCCATCTCTTTGTCTTTTCAAAAAAATCAACATTCAACTTTAACACACCATCCATTATTTTCCTCAAAACATAACAGTCATTTCTCATGAACCATGATTTTATGTAAGTAAATATGGAAACACATGGTCATATTTAGGCTTAATATATTAACTGTAGCTAGTAGCATTCCCATCTCTCTTTTTCAAATTCACTTACCTAGAACACAATGCAGGTAGATAATTTCCATTATAAATATGTATTGATATTATTCATGAATATGTATGCACTTAATTTTCATTAGTTTTACCTTAGTTGAATTCTATGCAAGTTCATTAATTTCAAAGCTATCATCTGTTAATTGTTGTTCTTTATCTCTGGGAAATTGATAATGAAACTTTGATACCAATGTAGTGTTCCCATTTTGCTGTTCCTTTCATTTATTTCTATTTGTGTAAGGAGAAATAAGTTCAGTCACTGAGAAGTATTAGAAAATGGAGAATAATGTTGGCTTCATAGAAAGTGTTTGGTATTGTCCCTTCCTTCTCAATTTTTTGGAAGAGTTTGTGAAGGATAGGCACTAATTCGTCTCTGAATGTTTGGTAGAATTCATTTGTAAATCCATCAGGTCCTGGGCTTTTGTTTTTGGGGAGGTTTTTTATTACCATTTCAATTTCGCTAATTGTAATTGGTCTGTTTAGGTGTTCTATTTCTTCTTTATCTAGCTTTGGGTGATTGTAGAGTTGTAGGAATTTGTCCATCTCCTCTAGATTGTTAAACTTGTTTCCATATAACTGTTCATAGTAGTTACTAATTATTCTTTTGATTTCTGCTGTGTCCGTTGTGATTTCTCCTCTTTCATTGATGATCCTGTTTATTTGTGCTTTCTCCCTTTTTTCCTTTGTGAGCCTGGCTAGGGGTTTGTCTATTTTATTGATTTTTTTCAAAGAACCAGCTCTTGGTTTCATTGATCTTTTGGATTGTTTTTTTTAGTTTCAATTTCATTTATTTATGCTTTGGTTTTTATTATTTCTTTTCTTCTACTGGTTTTGGGGTTTTTTTGTTGTTCTTTTTCTAGATCTTTGAGCTTCGAGATTAGGTTGTTTCTTTGAGTTCTTTCTTGTTTCTTGATGTGAGCTTCTATTGCTATATATTTTCCTCTTATTACTGCTTTTGCTGCATCCCATACATTTAGGATATTGGTGTCCTCCTTGTCGTTCAATTCAAAGAATTTTTTAATTTCTTCTTTGATCTCATTAGTCCAGTGGTCTTCCAGTAGTGTGGTTTTTAATCTCCATGAGGTAGGAAAGTTCCTTGCCTTCTTTTTATGGTTTATTTCTAGTTTGATGCCTTCATGGTCAGAAAAGATGGTTGATATGATTTCAATCTTGGTGTATCTGTTGATGTTTGTCTTGTTGTGCCCTAATGAACACTGATGCAAAAATCCTCAATAAAATTTTAGCTATCAGAATCCAACAATGTATCCATAAGATAATTCACCACGACCAAGTAGGATTCATTCCAGGGACACAAGGATGGTTTAACATCCGAAAATCAATCAACGTTATCCAACACATCAACAAAAAGAAATATAAAAACCATATGATAATATCAATAGATGCTGAGAAAGCTTTTGACAAAGTGCAACACCCATTCATGATAAAAGCCCTTGAAATTCTTGGGATACAAGGAACATATCTCAACATCATAAAGGCCATCTATGACAAGCCAACAGCCAGTATCATTCTCAATGGTGAAAAGCTGAAAGCAATTCCATTAAGATCTGGAACAAAACAAGGATGTCCACTCTCACCACTGCTTTTCAATATAATACTGGAAGTCCTAGCCAGAGCAATAAGACAAGAGAAAGACATCCAAGGAATCCAAATAGGAAAAGAAGAAGTCAAACTATCACTATTTGCAGATGATATGATAATATACATAGAGAACCCCAAAAACTCCACAGAAAAACTAATTCAACTCATCAATCAGTTCAGTAAAGTGGCAGGATACAAAATCAACACGCAAAAGTCAGTAGCCTTCCTATACACAAACAATAAATCTGAAGAAGAAGAAATCAAAAAAACCATCCCTTTTTTTTATTGAAACAAAAAAAATCAAATATTTGGGAATAAATCTAACAAAAGAGGTAAAGGACCTATACAAAGAAAACTATAAAACACTGTTAAAAGAAATAGAAGAAGACACAAAGAAATGGAAAGACATCCCGTGCTCATGGATTGGAAGAATAAACATTATTAAAATGGCCATCCTTCCAAAAGCAATATACAGATTCAATGCTATTCCAATCAAAATTTCAATGTCATTCTTCAAAGAAATAGAACAATTATTGATGAAATTCATATGGAATCACAAAAAACCCTGAATAGCCAAAGCTCTCCTGAAAAAAAAAAGAAGGGAATGGAGGCATCACACTCCCAGACTTCAAACTATACTACAAAGCCATAATCATCAAAACTGCATGGTATTGGAACAAGAACAGACATACAGACCAATGGAATCGAATAGAAAATCCAGAAATAAACCCACAGATTTATGGTCAACTAATCTTTGACAAAGGAGCAAAGACTATGCATTGGAGCAAAGAAAGTTTGTTCAATAAATGGTGCTGGGAAAACTGGGTCGCTACATGCAAAAGAATGAAGCTTGACCACTACCTCACACCATACACAAAAATCAACTCAAAATGGATTAAAGAACTAGACATAAGACCTGAAACCATAAAATATATAGAAGGAAACATAGGCGAAACACTACGTGATTTGCACATCAAAGACATCTTTACAGACACATCACCCAAAGCAGTAATAGTAAAGGCAAAGATAAACAGCTGGGACTACATCAAATTAAAGAGCTTCTGCACAGCAAAAGAGACAATAACAAAAACAAAGAGAAACCCCACCAACTGGGAGAACATTTTTGCACCCAACACTAATGATAAAGGACTGATCACAAAAATCTGCAAAGAGCTGATGAGACTCAACAACAACAAAGAAAATAATCCAATCAAAAAATGGGCAGAAGAGCTAAAACGAAACTTCTCTGAAGAGGAAATGCAAATGGCCAACAGGCATATGAAAAAATGTTCAACATCACTTGTCATCAGGGAAATGCAAATCAAAACTACCATGAGATACCATCTTACACCAGTGAGAATGGCACATATTAAAAAAAACTAGCAACAACAAATGTTGGCGAGGGTGTGGAGAAAAAGGAACTCTTCTGCACTGTTGGTGGGAGTGCAAACTGGTCCAACCACTGTGGAGAGCTGTGTGGAGATTTCTGGACCTACTAAACATAGAGCTTCCATATAATCCAGCAATTCCACTCCTAGGTATTTACCCAAAGGACACAGAAACATCAATTCCAAAGAACACCTGCACCACTATGTTTATAGCAGCACTTTTTACAGTAGCTAAGCTTTGGAAACAACCCAAATGCCCAAAAATAGATGACTGGATCAAGAAGATGTGGTACATATATACCATGGAATATTACTCAGCATTCAAAAAAGATAAACACATGCAATTTGCAGCAACATGGATGGCGCTGGACAGGATCATGCTCAGCGAAATAAGCCAAAAAGAAAAAGAAAAATACCGGATGGTCTCACTCATAGCAGGAATCTAGAAAACTTAAATAAGGGACCAGAAAATGAATAACTATAAGAAAGTGAAAATCAAAATCAACAAAAAACTATGAACCAGAGACACTTTTATGGGGACGGGGGTGGGAGGGGAGGGATTGGGGTCAGAATGGGGGGGGCTGCAATTG
Organism: Talpa europaea; assembly: GCF_964194135.1. Taxonomy (NCBI): domain Eukaryota; kingdom Metazoa; phylum Chordata; class Mammalia; order Eulipotyphla; family Talpidae; genus Talpa; species Talpa europaea. The sequence continues at coordinate 42,520,760 of NC_140075.1, forward strand.
TATGGGGAATATAAAAATAAAATTTATTTAAAAAAAAAGATTCAAGGGCTAATGTGAAAGGAAAGCTAAGAGATGTTTGATAAAGTCATAAAAAATTTTAAAACTAAAAAAAAAAAACATAAAGACAATAAGAAAGATATTTGTGAATAAACCAACAATAGGTTTAAAGGCACAGGCACTGTAGGCATCCATGCAACCTTTGGAAAATTGTTTAACAAATAAAGGTTGATTGATAGACTTTAAAAAAAAAAAGAAAATGGAGAATAATATAGTTATGGGTAAAATATAAAAGGTTTGATTTAGAGAGTAAAAATGGAATTGTAATGGTATTTCATCTTTTATATTTAAAGGCAATGATATACTAAATATATGCTTGTCACTAAAATACTTTATTACTAAAAAAAATCAGGCAATTTGAAAGTATGAGCATATGAACAAATTGACTGTCACGTTTTAGATCATGCTTCATTCACTTTTTCATTGAGAAGGAAAAAGAAGCTATCTGCCTATTCTTTCCAACGGTTTTATTTCATTTTCACCCCTCAAACTGTGATATGATTATGATTTTTACTTATAAATTTGATTCTCCTTGATGAACAATCCCAGCTGGGATCAGTTACCAAATTTTAGATCCTCTGATAAAATATAAAGAAATCCTAAATTATATTGCTATCAATCTTTACATTCACCTTTCATATTGAATTCTACCTTTCATGCATTAGTTTAGACATTTCATAATAATATGATACTTGTTCATATTTGCTGGCCTATTAAGCTAACAGACATCCTATGAGGTAAATCAGTATTAAATGTCATTAATAGAAATTTAGGTGCACAGAGGTTAAATACTTGTCAAATCATATTTCCTGTGATTTAAAGAATTATCTTGTTTGATTTTGCATTAACTGAATAATACATCTGTTTGCATGGAACTTGAAGTCACATTTTTCCACTACATGGAAGAGGTAGCCTGTGGGATTGGTACCTCAGGTATTTCGAGAGCAGAATAAGCCTTCTGGGTAATATATATCTTTCATTCATTTATTCCCCGAAGAGTTTCTGGAATTTGGCGACTATACTCAATAGTTAATGTAACCAAGGGAGTAGTTGGTGCATGGGTTTGGAAAGATTTTGCCTACTTAGTGATCCAAGTCTTTCCTATGGGAAATTTCAGATATCATGATCTGTGTTACGAGTTCTCTTTAGAGAAAACTTGAATGGGAGATAATACCCAATGCTGTAGCATTATTATTTCCCACTTTCCATTGTCCTTACAAACAAATTAGATAACTCACTGCTCATGGAGGAACATTCAGAATAATTATTACTAACAGTACTGGATTTAGGTATTTATTTCGGTGAATGCTTGGTTTTGTTAAATCATGTGCTTAAGAAAAGAAATGTATAAAGTTGATTCCATTCAACCTTATGATATAAGCAAATTTTTAATAGTAATTGTTTTTTAAAACATAGATGTCATCTAATGTTGTGTTACTGTAGTGGAGAACCACCTTTACCAATTTCACTTTTCTGAATCACAAATTTTTTTTCTTACCTGGGTAACCAATGATTTTCATCTGTCTTTAATAGGGGTCGTCACAGCATTTATGCTCTCTTATAATGTCTGAACACTTAGAATGTCTCATAGAGTGTATAATATGCAATGTCACATATTGTCAGTGCAGGTCACTGTATTAAATTGCAAATCCATCTGGTTTTATTTATTTTAAACTTTAAAGTTTGATAAAGTGATTTTCTTATTTTCTTCTAAAATTCTTTAAAACAGTTCTACTTAAAATATATTCTGTATTTATGTAATATGAATTGACTGCAACTGAGGAAGTAGTTTTGAAGACAGGGGGCTTTATATTATGTTAATTACTTTCTTTCTTAAGTAGCATTTGTTTTTTTGGAATTCAGAATTTCTATAGCTGTATATACTGTATCTTCCATGAAAATAACAGGACACATAGTTGGACAAGTAAGAAAGTATATCTCTATAAAGTGGAACAACATATTTGAAATTGGAATAATCTGAGAAAATCCAAACCATATGGTTTCCGTAGCTAATACCAGGAAAAGTCTTACTATAAAAATATACTTAAGATGTGAGTTGATCATTTATCTATGATTTTTTTGTATTGTTTTAATAAAATAGTATTGGTTTACCAATGATTTACAGTACTATATAAGTTTCAGGATTATATCCTCACATTCTTGATATGTATCCTCACTGCATCTACCACACCATAGTTCTCCCATTCACTCTATTAAGTGCCTCCTCTCTCCAGTCCCCCCATCTTCTTCCTATTCCCTTTTAGTAACCACCATATTTTTCTCATTCTGAGTCATTTTTGTTGTGTTTTGTTAGTTTCTTTACTAATATTTATTTATAATCCACCATATGGCAACTGCCTTTTTCTGACTTATTTCACATAGCATAATCACTTCAAGTTCCATAATGTTGTTACAAAAGGTAAGATTTTGTATTTTTAAGAGCTGAGTAGTATTCCATTGGATATAAATATATATCATATATATCATATCATCAGATATATATATATATATATATATATATATATATATATATATATATATATATCTCAAACTACTTTATCCAGTCTACAGTCTTTGGGCATTTAGGTTGTTTCCATGTACTGGCTATTGTGAATAATGCTGCTGTGAACAGAGGGGGGTGCATGTATCTTTTCAAATTAGTGTTTTCATGTTTGTCAAATAAATATTTAGGAGAGATATTGTGGGAAAACATGGTATTTCTGTTTGTTTGTTTTTTAGTTTTTTTTAGTTTTTAAGACCTCTTCATGCCACTTTCCATAGAGACTGCACCAATTCATATTCCCACCAACAGTTCATAAGTTTCTTTTTCTCTACACCCTCGCTAACACATTTCTAGACTTTTTGATAAAGAAAATTCTCACAGGTGTGAGGTGATATCTCATTGTTTTGATTTTCATGTACCTGCTATTCAGTAAGGATGAGCATTTTTTCATTTGTTGGCCAGCTGTAGGTCATCTTTGGAGCAGTGTCTATTCAGGTCTTCTGTCCATTTTTTTACTGAGTTGTTGTATGAGTTATTTGTAGCTTATGAAAATTAACCCCTTGTCAGACATACGAAGTGCAAATATTTTCTCTCTCTTTCAGAAAGCTGCCTTTTTACTTTCTGTGGTGGCCTCTTTCACTGAACAAGAGCTTTTTAGTTTGTTGTAGTCCCATTTACTCATTTTATTTTCATTTAATCCCTTGCCATTGGAGTTCACCTCCAAAGACATCTCTGAGATCAGTGTTCAAGAATGTAGTTTGTAGTCAAAGACATTCCTAAACTCCACAAAAATTGTTACTCCATTATGATCATTTACTGAGCCAGTGTTAAAATATTTATTCTGTATTAGGCTCTATATAGGTATTGAAGACCAAAAAGTTTCTTTGATCCTATGGAGCTCATAATCTTGTCAAGGATAAGGTACTGGTCAAATACCCATGCTTATTTAGGTAAAAGTAACTGTGATTCCAGCTGTAAAAGATGAGTGGATTATTCTATAATAACATTTGAGAGGGACATTTTGTTTTGTAAGGTGATTCTGAAAAGCATTCCCTAACTAAGTGATTTTTAAGCTAAGATCTTAAAAACATGCAGGAGTTAACCAGTTGAAAAATATGGGAACATCATTTTTTAATGAAAATTTTAAATCCAATAAGTTTATTGCAAAATAGAGGATTTATATTTCTCTGTTGGCTGCCTGCAATACTAGTATTAGGTTTCTGTGCATAGGCATCCTCCCATTTGGTATGTCGGATAACAAATCTACTTCTTCGCTCTTGTAAAATCAGCTTCCACTTGGATAATTGTTCTCATTGACTACCACTTAGGCTCAACTCTTTTTTTAAGTTGGCAAGTTCCCAGAAAGTCCCCAAAGAGGAAATGCCTGTCCATCTTTAGCTATTTGATTGTGTTCATCATATTTTAGTCACGAAATAATTGCAAGCTGGCAAGCTTAACATACATATTCAACAGTATCTAAATATTGTTGTTGCATCTATTATATAAGCTGCAAAGAAACTCACTCAACAGATGCTCCAAAATTTATAAAACTTGTAATTCTCAAAACATTTGGTGTTTTGTTCATAAAATGAGTCTCATCTATGATTGATTTGATTGTTCACATTACTGCCCTTCTCTTCCTTGGATCTATATGGTTTGTTTATTTTTCTGAGCTCCCATATGTTCCTTTTTTTTTTTTTTAAGAGTTGGGCCATTTCCCCAGAGTTAGGCCATGAGCGAAATTTTGTGATAGGAAAGCTTGTATGAAGTGAATCATACCAGTTAGAATATGAGACATATAAGAGGAAGGTCAATTAGTAAAACCATCCTATTGTAGCAAATAGAAAATAAAACCCACCGGTGCCAAGGACATCAAAGGATCACTGAGGGTCACACAGGTCCTTAGAACACAGCTTAGGCAGATGACCACCCCTCTTTCTCCAGGATCTATCTAGTATGGTTTACATTATACATTTTATAAGGTAATGATTAATACCAGGTTTTGAAACCCATGAAATTAAGTAACTTTTGTCTAAGCTACTTACACACAGTTTGAGGCACTGCTACATTTGCAGTATATAATGAAAGCAATTATACTTCTGTCCTTACATCTCTTATATATCCTTTGATTATTAGTCATAAGTTTCTCTACTTAGGTGTGGATGTATTTATAAATAGAAATGGGGTAAAGTAAATTTCAAGCAATACCAATACCATATTTAGTCCTTAAATATGTGATGGGGTTTATTCTTTCAGAGACTCTTCCAAAAAAAAAAAAATCAACACATTACTGGCCCAGCCTAGGACAGCTTATTTTTTTTTCAATTGAGGTACTATTTTGATACCCCCATCAGTTATTGCCACCATAATGCACCCACTACCAAATAATCACCCATAATTCATTGTGCTTCCTTCCTTCTTTTCTTACCTCTCCCTTCCTCCCCACTGTGTGTTTTAGTTTGTAGTCAGCTTTTAAGGGTAGGTTTTTAAGCTTGTCTTTATCTGGCTCTTGAATTAATTTCTTTATATTCCCCATATTAATGATACCATCAGGTATTTATCTGTCTCCTCCTGATATATTTCACTTAGAATTATCCCTTCCAGCTCTATCCATGTTGCCACAAATGTCATAAGTTCATCTTTTTGATCACTAATAGTCCGTTGTGTGTATATATACCATATCTTCTTGATCCATTCATGTTTTTAGGCAGTTTCCATAATTTAGCTATAGTAAGTAGTGCTGTAATAAATGTGGGAGTACCCTTTTGAATTAGTGTTTTTGAATTTTGGGGGTAGATGCCTATAGGTGGAATTACCGGATCATATGCATATCCATTTCTAATGTTTTCACGTAACTCCATACTGCTTTCCATAAGGATTATACCGGTCAACTTTTTATCACAAATCTCCCAACCGATGAGTATGGTCTCATAGAAAACTACAAGCTGCACAAAGTTTATAATTCATAAAGATTCAATTGCTTCCTCAAAGTATGTTTCCTGATGGCTCTGATTCTTCTTCCAAAATATGGATGGAAGGGGATCACAATATAAAACAACCATCTGTTTGGCATCCTTCTAAAAGAAAATGGCATGTCTACAAAAGAATTTAATTTTAGACATTGAATATTCTCTTGTTTCCAGGGTTTCACACTCACTAGTGTAAGCATTATGTCTTTAAAATATAGATTTAAGTTTGGCTCAACTGTTCTTGTCAACATAAGGAGCCTTCTGAGATCCTAGATTCATATAACCAGAATCTTCTCAATTATAAAATGCTAATAGAATGTACTTTAATATGTGTACCCTTGCCAAAAAAAGTACAGCATTTCTCATTTAATAGCTATGTACAATGTCCCAGTCTTGAACTGCTTGATCTACTGTAACTATGAGTTAAGGTTAGCCTCGCTAAAGGGCTCGTGGGAGATAATATCTCTGGAATCCCAAAAGCACATTTAGAATGCATCCTCTTGCTATGGCTGATCTTCCTCCTAGATTCCCTGTAGTATTGATGGTTCTTTTCTAAATCCATTATAATTCAAAGCGTATTTTTGTCTTTTTCAGTTCATCTCTTCATTTTCTTATATACTACAAAAGCCAAATCATACCGTGTCTATGTTTCTCTGTCTGGCTTAATTCACTAAGATCAATTCCCTATGTTTCCATTCATGTTGCTGCAAATGGCAGGATTTCATCTTTTTATTTTTTTCCCCTAGCATTCCACTGTACATATACCACATCTTTATACATTCCTAAGTCAATAGAATTTCAGTTTTCAATTTTTGAGGAATCTCCATGTTGCTTTCTATAGAGCTATACCAGTTTATGTTCCCACCAGCAGTGTACAATTTTTATCTCTCTCCACATTCTTTCCAACACTTTTTTTTTCCTTGTCTTTTGGATAATAGTGGTTCTATCAGGTATTTGATGGCATCCCATGGTGATTTTAATTTGCATTTCCCTACGTCAAGGAAAAGATGATATATCAAAGATGGTGAACATATTTTCACATACCTATTGCCCACATCTATGTCTTAATTGGCTTTTAATTTTAGAAATACTAACTGCATATATTTTCCTCAAGGTGTTTTCTATTTAAGTTACCTTATTGTTGTAGGGGTCTTGTAATCTATATTTGTGGTTTCACTTAGCTTAAATTTTACTCAGAAAAAAATAATCTGTTAATGTCTGATTTAATTGTATGTGCATAATGTTAATTTTTAAACCTTTTGGCCTTTATATTAGTATTAAAAATCCATTTAATAATAGAAAATATTATTATCTTCTTATGATTGTGTAAATAATCCAGTTGGAGAGAGAGAATTTGATAATACAGAAGAGATGATACATAATAGCAATAGCCAAGACTTTGAGTGGGAGGAATCAGTATTAACCAGTACAGAAGTGGACTGGCTGGCTTTCAGCAGTGTACTTCAGTCCTTCTGCCTGCTCTGCTCCCCGCTCTGGCTCTGGTGAATTCTCTCACCCTCCTGCACTTCTGACTGTGCCCAGTGCTTGTATAAATAAATAAATAAGTCTTAAAAAAAAAAAAAGAACATGGGTAGTTTAGCCACAATAACTTTAGTGGAGGGGAAGCAGAGCATATGGCTAATATATAGGCTAATATATGGCTAATATCAACATATAGCTAATATAGGAGATATGGAATCTAAGTAGTCAAGTGATGGTGAGGACAGGAGATCTGTTCTTGGATGTTTCAGAAAAGAGAGCACCAGTATGAAATATTAGCCTCAGACAGTAGGAGGAAAAGTGCTTAGTGAAATGCAGAGACTGCTGTCAGTACTGAGGGTCATTTTGAACTTTGTGCATCAGTTTAAAGTAACACCAATCATTTTTTAATACAATTAAAAAATGAAAAAAAGGGGAGAGGGAGTGAGGTCAGGTAGTAGCCAAAGAGTAGGATGCGTTTCCAAGAACAACGTGATAGCATGATTGATCTTGGAGAGAACGTCATTGTTGTTAGTAACATTATTTAGGGTGCAGACAATGGGAAAACATGGCTGTGGTGAGGAGGAGGAAATAAACCTATTTGAAAAATGGAGGTCAGAGACTGAATAGCAGGGCATTAAATAGGCATCTACATAATTAAGAACACAAAAAAATGATGATGGAGTGATGCAGAAGATAGGGGAGTAATAAGCTAAATGTAGCTCTGAAATAATGGCAATTTCCATTAATTTTATATAATTAAAGATTTCCATTAACAATCTTTGAAAGTGCCACATCCTTATTTCATATCATATATACTGGCCAACACCATACATTCTCAATGTGCTTACTTTTTCTCAGTCTCCTAGGTCAAAGCAAGTATCTTGGTATTGGATTTCCCTCTCCTAATAATACAATTTATCATCTCCCAAATAGTCATTTGTATTCCCTTTTCTAATCATGATTTTGCCCATTATTCTGCTGATTATTAGCCTTTTATTAGCTATTTCAAAGAATTCTTCTTGGGATGAAGAAACTACCTCTGAGCTATCACATCCTTTGCAAGAATTTTTCAGTCATTTTTATAATGATATTTTACTAAAGTATTAGTAATTTCTCTATTCCTGAAAATAACAGTTGATTCTAGATTACATTAGATTGATGTTTATTAGATTTAATCATGTATTTCCTTTTAAAGGTTGAAATCTCATTGCATGTGAGTAAAATATATATTTGAAAATCCCATAGTTGCTCAAGAAAAAGGAGTCTATGCTCTAAGTTTAAAAGCTTTTTAAAACCAAAATTTCACTTACATACTTTCAGTATGAAACAGATACTTTCAACAATACATATTGTAGACAGATGTTTCAAATACATTTTTTTTTGTTATTTCAGTGAAAATGAGAGTAATTAACACAATGCTAAGAGAAACGCAACTTTATTGACTATTTTCATGATGGGAAGGGATTAAGTACTCCAGATGAAATGATTTTTAAAGGTAAATAGTTTTAGGTCTATGTATACATTGATTTTCTTTGTATTTTAGAACTTCTGTAGTACATCATTTATTAAAAATTTAATTTATTGCTGGCTCAAGGGACAATGAAAACTGACTTTCTATAATATAGTAGAATTTTTGTATATTAAATTGGTAATACATATCTGGTAGCAACATTCAGTATTATACAATTTCAAAATGTGTTAGTGCTATCGTTATCTGCATTGGAATGTATCTGACGTCAACTTAAAAAAAGCAATAAATTAGCTGTAAGGAGACAACTAACAAGACAGTGAAGAGAATAAATGATCAAATTTTAAATGAATTATACTGTTTTGTGACCCCACTCATTTTAAATTATTTTATATATTCAGCGACCAAGAATATACAAGAAGATAATGAATCCTATGTTGTAGAATTCCTAGTTTTCTTTTGTTTGCCAATCCTTTTGTTTCTTGAATGATGAATTCCAATTAATTAATTCAGTATTTTTTGAGCTACTCTCTGCAAACACTGGTATAAACACTTGAGTTGACATGATAAAAGCATATGGTTGGTTTTTGGGCCTCCCTTGGTGGCGCAGCAGTTGAGAGCTGGGCTGCGAGGCTGCCCGCAGCCTCTGCAGCACTGGTTCGTTCCCCGGCCGCCAGTGAGGGTCCCACCAAAAAAAAAAAAAGCATATGGTTTCTTTAGGGTAAGAGTTGATAAGGAAAAAAAATATATTAGCACAACCTCCAACCTATAAAATGTCAGCATGTAATACTACTAACAAGTACTAACTATTGATGAGAATTTGAAGCTACATTTAAATGAGATTATGACAATAGCTGAATCTGGTTGAAATGAGAATTCTTCCAAGATAGGGAAATAATAACAAAGATCTATGTGTACAGACAGGACTAGTAGACTGATTCCAGAAAGATGGACAAAATGTTGGTACTATTATATGACAGATTTTCATTTACTAGAATTGGAGAGCATAATGTGTATTAGATTTGGGGACTAATTCAGAAATAAACTCTGGAGCTAAAGTTAGGACAAGAAGCAATGTAAGGAGTGTGATAACATATATATTTAAATTATTTTCCCTTAAAGCCTGTAATATTCCTAGAAAAGTAATTTTCAGACTTCAATATGCAAAAGCATCACCTCAGGAGTTTATTTAAAAGATAATTGAAGTCCAGAGGATTCTGATGCATGTGATAAACTTCATATGGTGATATGCTTTTGCATATCACCACTGAAATACAGTTAGGGAGTTTCTGATTTTAGAGACCAACTTCAGACTGAATCTGTCTTTGGATGTAGTTGACGTCTGCAGAAGTTAGTTATCAAGTAAGAATGTTGCATATTTAAATAAAAAAGTAGATGATTATTCTATTTTGGCAAATCACAAAGAGACCACACACTCACGTGTGTATACCACTGAAAGGTAGAGGTGTTAGTCCCATTTTACATAAACGGGAATGGAGTCTTTTAGGAGCAGAAGGGCTGATCCAAGGTCACAAGGCCAGTACGTGAATCAGCCATGACTGTAGACTATATCTTTTGACTTTTTTGGAGTCTGTCCTCTAGTGACCCAGGAGATAGTTTATATATATATATATATATATATATTTTTTTTTTAAATACAGGGAACATTTCCTAGGCTTTTTTGTATTCCTATAGCATAAAGAATAGTGATTTGTATATAAGTTATTAGTGACATATTTTGGCATTAGTTTACCAAAAAAAAAATAATAAAAGCTACCAATGATACTTGTTTTAATAAATACTTGAATTTAAGTTACAAAGCAGTATGAATAAGTAGAAAGAGGAGAACAGAATAAAAGCCAGTGCTTAAAGTAGGTCTTTGAAAATATTGATTCTTTTGTTTGAACCCTTGCAAAAGAGTAAAATTTCTTAATGGACTCAATGGAAAAGTCAGGTCAATGAATACAAATGGAAGATTGATTCTATAAAGGTAGAGTTTAAAATGTAACTGAAAGACAGTGACTATTTGACTAGTAATTTTAGCTTTCAAATGGGAATTCTGTTGATAAAGTTCTGAATAGGTAAAATATGGCAAGGTGTTTTGTCTTTCGCACTGTGCTTTGGTAAGTGTTTGCCTAGATACAAGTACAGTTGACATCTTGTAACTTCTGTCTTTATAAATCTTCACATAGGTGAAGTACTTTCAGTCATTGACCATAGCTTAAAGGACAAGGTTAATGTTTGCTCAAGTAAGCATTTTATTGAACTATAGTATACACAGCAAAAGTGCACAAATAAGAGTTTCCAGCTAAATGAATTTTCACACACTGAGCTTCCCTGTTAACCGACCCCAGAAACCTTCACCTTGCTCCTCCCCCATGACTACCTAACCCCTGTAATAAAGGTACTTTCTACATTGACTTAAAACATTGTAGAATAGGGCCTCCTCGGTGGCGCAGCGGTTGAGCGCTGGATTGCGATGCTCCCCGCAGCACCGGTTCGATCCCCGGCTGCTCCCCGGCCACCAGAGGAGGGTCCTGCGCAGACCTCTCCTGCCGCCCGCTGCTCCCCTCAGCAGTGTACTTTGGTCCTTCTGCCTGCTCTGCTCCCTGCTCTGGCAAATTCTCTCACCCTCCCGCGTTTCTGACTGTGCTTGTATAAATAAATAAAAATAAATTTAAAAAAATTGTAGAATAGATTCGCCCATTTTGGAACTTTATTTAAATGAAATTATAGAGCTCATTCTATTTTGTACACTTTACATTTTTTTGTGAGATTTTACCTATATTATTGTACCAGATTATAGTGTGTCCATGCATATTACTGCATTGATATTCTAGTATTAGTGTGCAAATATGCCACTGCTTTAGCATATCATCACTGAAATAGAGTTAGGGAGTTTCTTATTTAGGCTGTAAATAATAATAGTGCTGATCAGAATGTTTTTATACAGTTTTCTGTGAATAATGGATATTTGTCATGAGTATACCCACAGAGTGTATGCATATTTTCAGCTTAGCAGGTAGTGTAAAATAGTTTCCCAAAGTGATTATTCCAGTTACTTCTTCCACCAACAGTTTATAAAAATTCCAGTTGCTCTATGTTTTCACCAACTTGTTATTGTCTTTCATTTTCATTCTAGCCATTTTTGTAGGTGTTTAGTAATAATGGTTTCATTTCCTTATCTAAGAAGTGAGGCGGTCTATCTAAACTCACTGTTTTGTGTGTGTATTGAACTACCATGGATGAAGTTGTATGATGGAACAGAAAGGACTTAGACCCTGAAGTCAGATACAAAGAATAAAAACAGAAATATATAAACATTTTTATACATAAAACATAGTTTCTTAGAAATCATTGTAAATAATGACATAAGTAATTTTATGGGCACGGGAAAATGTTGAGTGAGAGGAGTGAGCTATAGAACAAAATATTTGTACAGATATCTATAAAGTTATATTAATTTACTGAGTTATCTGGAGGGATATTCACTCATAGTTTAAAGATGTATTTATGAACCATGGAATTTCTGGTAACTTTTATTTTTTTTTAATTTTCTTTGAGTTTTCTTTTTTTCTTTTTTTTTTTTTGGTTTATAACTTTTTTGGTAGCTTTTACAAATTATTTTTAAGTGAGGTAATATTGGGATACCCCGTCAGTTATTAGCATCATAGTGTACCCACCCTCAACTCACCCATATTCCACCACCATAGACCTTTGTGCTTTTTTCCTTTTTCATTATTTCCCCTTCCCCAACCCCTTTCTACCCTTTGTGTTTCAGTTTTGTACTCAACTAATAAGGGTTAGTTTTTTTTTTTTTATCATGTCTTTAATTTACTTTATAGTCCACTTATTTCACTTAACATTATCCTTTCAAGCTAATGAACATGGATTTTCATTTTTAAACTAAACATAAAAAATCATTCTTATTAAAGTACAAAGAAGTACATTAAGAGTCATCCATAGATAACAACTTTTTGGGTCTTTCCATTCAGTCTTTTTTCTTGATATAGGGAGGTGGTAGGTCTTTCATCCTTGAGTAAAAATTGTAATTTCTTTTTTTTTTTTTTAATTTTCTGGAGGCATGTCTTAATTTATTTATTATTTGTTTGTTTGTTTGATTTATACATGCACTGGGTACAGTCAGAAGCGAGGGAGGGTGAGAGAATTCACCAGAGCCAGAGCGGGGAGCAGAGCAGGCAGAAGGACCGAAGTACACTGCTGAGGGGAGCAGCGGGCAGCAGGAGAGGTCTGCGCGCCATGTGGGACCCTCCTCCGGTGGCCGGGGAGCAGCCGGGGATCGAACCAGCTGCAGAGGTTGCAGGCAGCTTCGCAACCCAGCGCTCAACCGCTGCACCACCGGGGAGGCCCAAAAATTGTAATTAATTTCTATTTAGTTTTAGATTTCTGAATCTGTTATAAGTCTAGCTTGAAGAAGAGAGATTGTAGTAGAGAACTGCTGTGTCCGAGCATTAGGTTTATTTCTGTAATAAAAACGATTCGTTATAAAACATATAACTTAAACTTCATCTACATACTGTTATGAAAGAAGAAATGAGTCCCTTCACATCTTAGGATGTTTATAGTGAATCCAGTTCTGCTGTATGTACCTTTACTTCCTGTCAGAAATACGACTGAATATGAAATTCCTCAGCCCTCATGAATTTTCCTCTCAAAACTCGGAGCAGATCAGTTATCCCATAGCCCCTAGCAAATAGAAGAGTAACAGGTCAGCCTATTCTAAGTATTTATGTTTTTTTCCTGATTAGAAGAATGTAAGATTTTTATTTTTTTTTCCCTTGAAACAGTGTGGTAACTATGTCTATTTACTAATATCTAGATGTCAGTACCTTTTCCCTAGTAAAGAATTTCTTCACACTTTACTCTCCAACTGGAAGATAGTTTTCCTCAATTTTGTCTTTTATGATTTATTGCTACATGTTTTGGATTTTTTCTGTGTTGAAACTCTACTCTCTAGAAGTCTCTCTGAATTCCATGTCAGTCATTTATTCTGTAATTTTCTTTCTTTTTTAATTTATTTTTAATTAGGGTACTATTTGGGTACCCCCATCAGGTGATGCCACCATAGTGTAACATCCACCATATCCTGTAATTTTCTTCTCTAATAATTATCCCTGAATTCTGAACAAATTTGTTAAACTATCCTTCAAATTACTGATTTATTTCCCTAAATTATTTGGTTGGTTCTTTACCATGTCTAGTTGTATTACTTAACTGAGGGCTTGATTTTTGAAGATATAACATTTGTACCTGTTTAAAACAATCTGTACTGAAGAATGTTGGGTGAAATTTTCCCTTCAGTACCCATCCAGTCTTTTTCCTTAAATATGATCACTATTTTCAGTATATATGATTCTTGAGTATGCCCAGAAATATTCTGAACATATATATATATATATATATATATGTATATGTATATATGCACATGTCTTTTTCTTTTTTGCACAGGGGATAAGACATCATTCATATATCCTGAGCCTCACTATTTTACTTAACAATATACTTTGGCCTCATACAATGTAAACACATTTATACCTACATTCTTTGTTATATTTTATTATTTTCATGGAATGGGTATATAAATCAAATGTGTTTATTCCTACAATATTTAGATTATTTCTAATATTTTTCTAAACTAAGTAGCTCTGAACTTATATTTTTATTACATGTGTCAATATATTTAGAAGAGGAATTACTGAAATATCTGTGCCTTTGATGGTTGATTTATATTGTCAATTTTCCCTAAAAAGCAAAATAGCATATTTTCTATTCTTTTGCAGTCTGATAAATACATCACATTACTTTTCATTTCTTTAATATATGTAGTTGTGCATTTTTCACATGTTTAAAGACCATTGTCATTTTTAATGAAAATTCCCAAAGAAATTATCAATAAAACAGTGATTAACTCCAGTAATTAAAGTGAAAGTACTCATATATTCAGGATGTTTTAATAATTTCCAGCTGGAATACAAATTGAGGCAAACTTTTTTTTTTTTTTGTTAGCTGTGTTCATGATTTTTCAATTAGTACTCTTCTTTGTTAAGTAACAGAGATGATAGAACCTCAGGAAGCTATGGAAAAAATAACTCAGTTGAAATCTGCTAAAAAAGATAAAGTACTTTTTAATTTTGTATGTTGTAAATAATTGATAGAAATCGATTTTATTCTAAAAAAGAATCTCAAGTACAGGTTACACTTAAATAATGAGAAAATTATACAGGAAACTATAAAAAGTGAAATCCATAAAGATTTGAGTCTTTAAAAAAACTAAAAGCAAATTATGCAATAATGTTATAAACTTCTGAGAAATGCATAGAAGTAATTTCTTGTGTTTTATAGGAGGACATTCTTTTTTTAATTTTATTTGTAATTCTTTTTTCTTAGTGGGAAATACCATGCAATCTAAGTCAATGATTTCTAAAACTATTTTAACAGGCAGATGAAGTTTTTTCATTATTTCACTTCTTTATAATTTGTATTTTTTTTATTTTAAACATTTTTTAAGATTATTTATTTATATAAGCACTGGGTACAGTCAGAAGGACAGGAGGGTGAGAGAATTCACCAGAGCCAGAGCGGGGAGCAGAGCAGGCAGAAGGACCGAAGTACACTGCTGAGGGGAGCAGCAGGCGGCAGGAGAGGTCTGCCGGGTGGCCGGGAATCAAACTGGTGCTGCAGAGGCTGCGACCAGCTTCGCAACCCAGCGCTCAACCTCTGCGCCACCAGGGAGGCCCTATAATTTTTATTAAGGTAACATTGGTTTGTAACACAATATATAGTTCATATGCTACCCACTACACCCACCACCAAAGCACCCATAGTTCTTCCTCATAGTCCACTGTGCCCCCCATCTCCTTCTAACATTTCACTTAGCATTATCCCCTCCAATTCCATTCATGTAGTCACCACAGGCAAGAGTTCATCATCTTTATTTTTTATAGTTGAGTAGTATTATATTGTGTGAATATACCAAATCTTCTTAATGTACTCATCTGCCCCAGGGCATTTAGATTGTTGCCCTAACTTGGCTCTTGCCAGCAGTCCTGCAATGAACATATACGTGCATATGTCCTATTGAATTAATGGTATTTTTGCATTCTTTGAGTGATACTTAGTAGAATTTCAAGGTCAAATAATATATCTATTTTTAATATTTTGTGAATCCTCCACATTTTCCATAAGTGCTGCACTAGTCTACATTCCCACCAACCATGTGGGAAGTTTCCTTTTTCTCCACATCCTCTCTAGAACTTGTTGTTTTGGTCTTTTTGATGAGGGCCATTCTCATACGTGTGAGGACTTACCTCATTTTTGTTTTGATTTGCATTTCCCTGATAAGTGATGAATACTTTTTCATGTGCCTGTTGGTCATCTGTATCACTTCTTTTGAGAATAGCCTATTTAGTTCTTATGTTTATTTTTTTAATGGGTGATTTGTGGAGTTGTATGAGTTCTTTGTAGATCTTGGATATCAGTCCCTTGTCAGAAGTATGGTGGATGAATATTTTCTCCCACTCAGTAGGATGTCTTTCTGAAGTCTTTGTTACAGTTCCTTTTCCTATGCAGAAACTTTTTTGTTTGATATAGTCCCAATTGCTTATAGTCTGTTTTCTCTGCTTTTGGAGACATCTGTGAAGACATCACTGAAGCTTATGTCATTTGAACTCTGTCTCGTCTATGTCTTTGTGGTTATTTCCTGGAAGGTTGTTCTTTCTTCATGATAACATATTCCCTGAGATATCAAGGTACCATGTTTTGTATTTTTCCATCTCCCCTTATGCTGCATTCAATTCCCCATTCAATTCAAGTGACTGTAGCAGTAGCATAACATTTTGCTGTGCTAGTTTCCTAGTAGGTGGTGGCATTGACTATTTTTCTCCTCTTTTCCCAGTTTTGAATGTTTTTAAATGTTTGTCCTTTTCAGTCTTCCATAAATCTACACATCTGATCTTTCAACTGTTGAGTCAGAGTGTGAAGGAAAGATCTGGAGGGGTCCAGATGCTGGTGGGAATTGTGGGAAGGGGCTGGTTCAGGCCTGCGACACTGCTGATAGCCTACCTCTTTGGAGTTCCAGACAGAAGTCTCTTTAGGCTGTGTGCTGTCAGTGAGCTCCCAAAGTCAATACCAGTGTAAAGGGGTGCAGGAGGGGAACACAGCATAGTATACTTTCCCTGTCCCCTTCACTGGAGATCAGGCCCACTGGGAGCTCCCCAGTCTCTCTGCAGGCATCTCAACCTCACTCAACAGTGTGTGCCTACAGACCTCTGTTCTTTCTCTTCTGCAAGGCCACCGGCTAGATGGCGGTGCTGTGGTTTGCAAGGCAGCCTTCCACCTGGAACCACAACCTCCTGGTTATTCACTCTACTCATTTCTTATTTACTCCACTCACTTCTTATTTACTGAAATAGGAACTTCTTTAATGTCCCATCTCTTGTCGCCTGTCCTCATGTCCAGGAGGAATTCCAGTTTTGTCCCAAGCCAAGGAAACCTATGGATGCAATGTTAGTATGAGTTAGCTTTCAGATTATTTTCCCCAGGAGCAAAGCAAGGAAATTCTTCTTAGCTTATCTATGAAGAAAGGAGGTGAGGGGCAAGGTTATGAAACAGAAATGTAAAGAACCACTTGTGGACCCCATGGCGCATCACTTCTACCATTACTGCTGTTAACCTCGAAGTCCAAGTTGCCTAACCCAATGCTTGTTATATTACAGAAACCTCCTGCATTCTCTAACATTTTTGGACCCTATAATCTCTTCTCCAGAAAGTGACCAAAGTGATGTTTTAAAAATGTATTATAGACCAAAATTTTAAGTCAGTATACCATAACTCTTATGGAGACAGTTCCTTCTCGTGGGCTATAAAGTTCTCTGAACTTCTCCTGGCTTCTCTCTGAAATCAGCTCTTGTATTCATTCACTGCTTCCTTCCATCTCTTTGAACTTTTCAAGAATACTCTTTGCTAGGACTTCCAGTATTATATTGAAAAGCAGTGGTGAGAGTGGACATCCTTGTCTTGTTCCAGATCTTAATGGAATTGCTTTCAGCTTTTCACCATTGAGAATGATACTGGCTGTTGGCTTGTCATAGATGGCCTTTATGATGTTGAGGTATGTTCCTTGTATTCCAAGAATTTCAAGGGCTTTTATCATGAATGGGTGTTGCACCTTGTCGAAAGCTTTCTCAGCATCTATTGATATTATCATATGGTTTTTATATTTCTTTTTGTTGATGTGTTGGATAACGTTGATTGATTTTCGGATGTTAAACCATCCTTGTGTCCCTGGAATGAATCCTACTTGGTCATGGTGAATTATCTTATGGATACATTGTTGGATTCTGATAGCTAAAATTTTATTGAGGATTTTTGCATCAGTGTTCATTAGGGAGATTGGCCTGTAGTTTTCCTTTTTTGTGTTGTCCTTGTTCGGTTTTGGTATTAGTGTAATGTTGGCTTCATAGAACGTGTTTGGTATTGTCCCTTCCTTCTCAATTTTTTGGAAGAGTTTGTGAAGGATAGGCACTAATTCGTCTCTGAATGTTTGGTAGAATTCATTTGTAAATCCATCAGGTCCTGGGCTTTTGTTTTTGGGGAGGTTTTTGATTACCATTTCAATTTCGCTGCTTGTAATTGGTCTGTTTAGGTGTTCTGTTTCTTCTTTATCTAGCTTTGGGTGATTGTAGAGTTGTAGGAATTTGTCCATCTCCTCTAGATTGTCGAACTTGTTTCCATATAACTGTTCATAGTAGTTACTGATTATTCTTTTGATTTCTGCTGTGTCCGTTGTGATTTCTCCTCTTTCATTGATGATCCTGTTTATTTGTGCTTTCTCCCTTTTTTCCTTTGTGAGCCTGGCTAGGGGTTTGTCTATTTTATTGATTTTTTCAAAGAACCAGCTCTTGGTTTCATTGATCTTTTGGATTGTTTACAATAGCTACGCTTTGGAAACAACCCAAATGCCCCAAAATAGTTGACTGGATCAAGAAGATGTGGTACATATATACCATGGAATATTACTCAGCATTCAGAAAAGATAAACACATGCAATTTGCAGCAACATGGATGGCGCTGGAAGGGATCATGCTCAGCGAAATAAGCCAGAAGGAAAAAGAAAAATACCAGATGGTCTCACTCATAGCAGGAATCTAGAAAACTTAAATAAGGGACCAGGAAAATGAATAACTGTAAGAAAGTGAAAATCAAAATCAACAAAAAACTATGAACCAGAGACACTTTTAGGGGGGCGGGGGCAGGAGGGGAGGGATTGGCGTCATAATGGGGGGGGGCTGCAATTGTATGGGGAATATAAAAATAAAATTTATTATTTAAAATAAAATAAAATAAAACCTAAAAAAAAGAAATAAATTATAAAATTTCGTTATAAAAAAAAAAGAGTACTCTTTGCTTAAGAGCCACTTTACCTATTGTGTTTCCTACCTCAGATGCTCTTCCATGACATGGCTATGTCATTTGCTCTCATTTTTTTCACTGTTTTTTGTTTCTGTCACCTCTTTAAAGACTTTCCCTGAATACCCTATGAGAAAGGTATCCGCAACTCATCTCTCTTACTGTGCATTATTACTACTTCATATTATATTGTATGGTTAAATTATCTGCCTTTCCATGCTGTATTATAAACTCCAAGATGACAGAGACTCTGTTTTCTTCTTTGTTGTATTCTCCATATATGTAATGGTACCTGGTTCATAGATTACCAGTAAATATATGTTGCAAAAATAAATGAAATCCATAGTTCAGTCCCATTTATAAATGTCATAGAAATGCTTGCAACCCCATCTGTTGCTAGGAAGAGGGTAAAAATGCAAAATAAGTGAAGCTCACTTTACTTATTTTTTGTATACTATTTCATAACCTCTCAATGCCAATAACTTATTTGAAAATCTAAATTTTACCATCATGTTTCATCCTGTTTGCTATTTCTGTCTCTTCAAACATTCCTATTTCATCTTGTTTTTCCCTTTCTAGTAACTATCCATCTTTAGTTTCCTTTCATTAGCTTATGTTGTTATGCTTTTCTACTGCATTCTGATTTTCCAAGACTTTTGTCAAAGACAAGTCATGCAACTTTCTTCCAAGTCATATCATGGAGTGATTGCTGACACTAAACACCTGATAGCTTTGTGGATTATAGATCTACACCACAATTCTAAGATATATTAAAGAGTGTACCAATGAAATATGTCAAATTCCATATTATCCCTGACTTAATGAACACAGGGAGCCTGGATTCAATGTGGGATTCTACTGAGAGATTATCATTATGAATAGATAGCCACCTATACTGCTCTAGGGTAAGGCTACTTCTGACTTCACTTCCAGTGGTCATAGAGTAAGGCAATATTTTATTAATTTTCTTTGGTATTTTTTGTGGTTTTGTTTTAGTAAAGCTTAGTTTTGAGAAATGTGTTATAAAAAAATTCTGTATCTTTTTTCTAATCTTACAAAAAGTAGGGTTTTTTTTACTTAGTTCTTTAATTCATTAAGTCATTATTATGAAATTTGATTACTTATAATTGTGGCTTAATCTTTTCTCTTGTTTACCTTTTTTTCCCTCTCTGGAAGCTTCACATCGATCCAAATGATTTTTCCTAAAATATATAGTCATTTTTTCATTTTCATTTTATTATTCTAATGTTTAAACTTTGTTAATACCATGGCTTACTTTGGCAGTTAGAATATTAGATGATTTCTGTCCTTTAAGAATATGCTGATATGGGCCTCTCTGGTGGCGGTTGAGCGAAGCTGCCCAAAGCCTCCGCAGTGCCGGTTCTATCCCCAGCTGCTCCTCGGCCACCGGAGGAGGGTCCTGCATGGCACGCAGACCTCTACTGCCGTCCACTGCTCCCCTCAGCAGTGTACTTAGGTTCTTCTGCCTGTTGTGCTCCTCTGGCTCTGGTGAATTCTCTCACCCTCCCGCGCTTCTGACTGTACCCAGTGCTTGTATAAATAAATAAATAAATCTTTAAAAAAAAAAAAGAATATGCTGGTATTAGAAGACCTTTATAGAGTTTCTTTCAAATAGAAAATAATGTTTTCTCTCTTTTATTTTTAGTTACATGACTTAGCATTCTCACTGTATAAAAGAGATTCCATGATGCACATATATTTGTTGATATGAATTTATAGTTATCTTGATAGATGTTTTTATATGTATGTCTCTACACATATATATGCATATGATGAATATTTAAGACCAATCTCTAGGTAAGATTTTGGGATTGTGAGCACACAAAATCTAGTAAGGCATCATATTCACTGGGTCCCGAATGTATCTTTTATATTCCTTCCTGAATTTTTATAATACCACCTCCTAGAGAGATCAGGCTATCAAACGCTCAGAGGGAAAGTTAAGATAGTCCTGGAAAAATGGTATACTATCAATTTTAGGGTATTCCGAGTATTTATTCAATAAAATGATGTCAAAATTAAGGAACAATGACACTGTGATTACTGATGATAGAAAAGTTGTTTTTGGCATGAGAATGTGTAGAATATATACCACACCAACCTTCTAAACCAAACCAACATGTAATTGTACATTAATTTATATAAAACCTCATGCCTTAAAAAGTAACTTTCAGGAGAAAATACATTCTTTCCATGTAAATACTGGTAAACACTATCTAAAGGAAAATAGACACAGTCTTCTAAATTGCCATCCTTTTGCTTGTACAATTTTAATGATGCTTTTTGATTCTGGTAGTAAAATATTCATGTTTCTCATTCAAATTCATAGATCAAATTTCATAGAAAATTATTATACTGCAGTTTGGAAAACTAATTAAATGTTTTATTTTGCAAATGTAATGAACTAGTTGAATATTTGTTGCCAAAATTTAAAATGTAGGAAGATTGATGGCTAAATAAACTCTGAGAGTCATTCATATTGTATGAGACAAATGCAATTTTGTCAACATAACCTACCACTAAGCAGAAGATAATTCAAGTGGAAATAATGATAATTCAAAGTATATTTTTGCATTTGATATTATAATTTCCTACATTGGTATTTGGTAGGCAGCAGATAGGATATAATTATAGTTTATTTGAAAAATGTTCCTATAATAGGTGACTGCATATTATGGGAGGAATGTATGAAGACATGAAAACAATGGGCAGATGGGTTTTAGAACAATAACAGTTCACCTCTCATAAAATCATTTAAGTCGCAAGAATAACCACCACAATAGTTGAAAGCACACAAGTATGAAACTAAGCTGACGGGAAGGTTAGAAAGTCATATTAGTCTATCCACAAAGCATATGCACTTTACTTCTGTGATTATTCTGCCTTCAGAGCCTATACACTATTATCTTGACATGAATTTCAAGTTTGGCTAACTGATTTTCTCTGTGATGGTGGGTCAGTTCATGTTAGTGTCTGTTAGAGGTACTTATACTGATACAGGTGCACAAAGCAAGGTGGTAGCCTGGAACTATATAACTGCATTTATGTATACATATATGTTGCTATGTGTAACTCTAGTGAAACAACATAGAATGAAAGCAGGTCTTGAATCATATTGTTTTGTTTAAAATTGGTCTGAATTTTTTTTCTAATTAGTGAACAAGGTGATGATATGTTGTCATGGGTGTATATGTATGTATGAATATGTATCACATACTTATGTAATGTACAAAAACATATGTATATACTTACCTAGATAGATAGATGTCTGTGTGTGTGTGTATATACACACATACAGTTTTCTTCCAGTATGAGCAACAGAACATATCTGTTTGGTATGATTATTTAGTAGTCTTATTTTTGGGTCTAGGATTATGAAAAATATATAGTAACAAATGGGTGTCAATCTTTGAACATTTGTCATATAATGCAATAGTATATAACCCTGTGTAGCCTAATCCTGTAACAAATAATTTAACATGGTACTAGTTTGTTTGTTTCTTAGTTATATAAGCAAGAGTAGATATTTCTGGTTGGGGCAGCTGTCCTTGAGAGTGACTCAAGGATCCAAACTTCCTCCTGCTGTTGACTGTGTAATCCACTAAAGTCTTGGAATCCTTGCCACATCTCCTGCATCTAGCCAGCATGTGAGGGCATATAGAACAGAGGGGATTTCAGAAGTGTTTTAAGGCAAGACTGGAAATGGTGTATGTTACTTTGGAACAAAATTCAGACATAGGTCACACCTATTGTAAGGAAAACTGGGAAATGTAGCCTGGTTATGTACCTGGGAAGAAAAGAACATGATTTGGTAACCAATTAGTTAAACCTGCCACAAGCACTGTTTTTGAGGTTCATGATGGTTACAAGTAACAGCTAAAAAAGATTAAATAATATTTAATATTTATTATTTAAGATAGATATCATAGGGGAACCTTATTTCACACAAAAAAAATAGCCTTTCCTTTTTCATTTTCTTTTTCCTCAAGATCAAATCTATGTCATTAATTAATAAACTGAAAACTTCTTGCTATATCTGCTGAAGTACACAATGCATGTAAAGATGCCAATTATTCTTTTGTTGAATTGGGAAAATGTAAAAATAGACAGTATTCCTTTTTCCATCCACAGAGAGCACTAAATTATTAGTTGATAGTTCATGAGAGATATGTGACTTAAAGGGATAAAAACTAAATACTAATGGCTCGGAAGTAATTCTGTAAGGAGGAATTATTAGTATAATTCTAAGATTTTGTGTTTGTTTTTCTTCAACAGAGTGACCAGTAAAACACTGGTAGTTTGTCATATCAGGTAGATTCCTTAAAAATAAAATGAATTGTCCTACACTAGAGCTTAACTAGACTTCATTTTTAAAGAGATCATTGTTCCTATCGCTTTTCCCATATGCACCCTTGAGAGAGCAGGAAAAAGAGGGGGTGTACTGGCTAATGTGTGGCTTTAGAAAATCAAGACATATAGAATTATTTCCTGGAAATGTAGGAACAGTTAAGAATGAGGGGGATTAATGTTTCTGTGTCCTTTGGGTAAATACCTGGGAGTGGAATTGCTGGATCATATGGAAGCTCCATCTTTAGCAGGTTGAGGAATCTCCACACAGCTCTCCATAGTGGTTGGACCAGTCACTCATAGCAGAAATTTAGAAAACCTAAATAAGGGACCAGGAAAAAGACTAATTATAATGAAGTTAAAATCAAAATCATCACGCAACTATAAACCGGAGACACACTACAGGGGGAAGAGGAGGAAGTAGGATCAAAACAAGGAGTGGTGGGAATTGTATGGGGACTATAACCAGGATGAAAATGCATACATTGTGCAACAATGAAAAATGATGTAAAAAATATTTAAAATTTTAAAAATTTAAAAAGAAAAAAAAAGAATGAGGGGGATGTATGAATAAAGGGAATTGCAGATCCCAAGAGGATGGATTTGGGGAGCTCTGAAAGTTCTGAACCAAGTGCCCAAATAAGAAGGAAGGAAAGAATTTTGCCGTTGTGTAGAAGTGAAGTTTAAATGTGTTAGGCACATAAATTGAGTGGAAAACAGATCAGGATGCTTCTCACAGCTGGCTTTTGCTTTTCGTTTTTAAATATGGTAGAACTTGGAAAAATATAGATAACACAATTTAATCAGTGTGTATAGTTGGGTGTTCTTCATGGACCATCAATGTTTGGATATGTAAAGATATAAATAACTTACATTTTTCATAGGTTTTATATTTCTACTTCAGTAAAATTGATTATACTACTATTATAAAACATTTTCAAATATTTAGTGTTCAACTTAAAATGCCCTATTTAGTGTTATCTTTACAGTGGTGCCAAATAATATAACCTTTGTTGAGTTACATAATGTCTGCTTTCTAAAAAATTTTCAGCGTAACTTCTCTTTGAGCCTTTTCTATTTTCTTTCAGTTTCTTTCCCTGAGACCTACTAACTTTTTAAGTCCAATCTAAGTTTACATACATTCTTAATATTTAGATGACTAAAATTAAATGTTATTATATTCAAAATAGAGATTTTTTTAATATTTTATTTTATATAATTACATCATTTTTCATCTTTGTACAATGTATGAATTTTCATTCAAAATAGAGATTTTAACACATTTTATAAGAAGATATTTATTATGGAAATAATATAAATTTTTTTGTTTTCAGATAATAGTTCCTATTTAGTTTTTAGAAAGCTGTTTTGTTCTACAGCATTTAAAATATTTTTTAAAATAAGAACAAAATGCAAATCATTATTTTAAATAGTTATATAATTTGAATAAAACTAAAATTCAATTATTTAAATCTCAGATCTAAATTTAAAAAAAACTATGGATAGTTCTAGCATTCAATAACCACCTTGTTGGCAAATAACATCAGGATTCATGTATATTATATGAAGAACCACATATATACAAACTTTGAGAGGAATATGAATCATTCAGTATTCAGAATACTTCCCAATTATGTGCATATTTTTTGTGTACTGCGTTGATTTATGAGTGCCTTCAAAAGCATGCATCATAACCAGAGAAAGAACAGGTGGTATCAATACTTGAAAATATGTGTTAGGCAATAATCTATTGCATTTATGCCATCCAAAGATCCTTTTGAGGATCTTAATTAGTACGCCTTTTCTTATCTAAATGCTTCCATATCTCAAATTCCTTCCCATACTCCAAAGCACTATTTTTATTGTTAGCAATGGCAATTTGCAAACCTAGGTAGCCTTTGAATAAAGTTACTTTTCATTCTTGAATATAGAACAAAAATTAGTCCAAGGTGTTTCTGTGGTTTAGAAAGTGCTCACCATTAGAGCAGGTGGTGTGTGGCAGAGGAGCAAATGTTGAGCATCCTGGTTTGCTCTTTGCCATCTCCAAGTGTGAGATCCCAAGTGACGGAGGATCCCACAAGGTATTTAGTGTTTCGAGTTTGTGTCTGTGATTAGTAGAATTTACTAAATGTGTGGGTCCCAGGGCAAGGGTCTGCCTTTATCTGGTTTTCAGGGTAGTATTATATTAAATTCCTACCTATAAGCTTATGAAATAAGTGTTTCTTCTCAAGGAGGAAATAATATATGAAGGGAGAAGGATGTGTGGACATCTGATATTGAAAGGGAAAAAGTGAAATGAATTTGACAGAGCTGAAGCAAAATATCACTAGTTCATAATTCTGTTTGGGAGTTTGCTCTAGAAGTCTATTTATTCCTCATTTTTCTGTGTGCATTGTGTATCCTCGCTCACTATTGTTGCCTATTTCCCTTGGTTCTATAAATTCTTTTGATTCAATCATTGTTTAGATAATTGAAAATGTTAATTTGGGGTTGTATTTCCTCTTGTGTTTATCACTGGGATTTAAGTTCCTCTATAGTTCAGTTTTGGAAAGCAGGGATGCCCTCAAATTGTTTATAACAATCCAATACCTTCATTTATTATTTTCAGTCTGGAATATAAAGTATAGTTGACTCTATTGTGACTCAAACCCTTAGCTTAAGGAAGACTCACACACGTCAACCAAAACATCTGAGAGGGTACTTTTAACCAGAATATAGCTAGGGATATTTCACGTTTAGTTGACTGTATTTGCCGTCAAAATTGGCCAATATACTAATGTTGGGGGAGTAGGGAGCAGGAAAAAACATATTTAGCTACAACATTATTTGTCTCTATTTCCCAGTACTATGTACCTGGATAAGAATAAAAGTTTTAAGATAAGCTTTTTGAACAAGAGAGAAAAGTGCCACATTTTAGAAATTCTGCTAAATAAATGTCAAAAAGACTGAGAATGCAAAATATTTTAGTTGAAGTTGAAAGGTAAAGAAGAACTCACTTGGCTCAGAAGTTAGATGTATTCCTCTCCTTTTCAACTATCTGTAAGGGTTAAAATCAGGCTAGAAATATAATCTAGTCATTCTCATTGCCAATGTTAACCAGGGATAAAGTCCCTTACTTTGATTCTTATTTAATCAATCAGGTATAGTTTGAATTCTTTCTGGCACTTTGTATCAGGCTAAAAATTATGAAAATATGAACACTTACTGATAAGTAGTCAAATTTTATTAATTGTGTTAGAATTCTCACTTGTTTAGACAGGCACATTAGAACATTCATGTTATTTTACATTCTAATTCAGCTCCTCTGTGTAATGATCAGGAATGATCTTGCTTTTTGTAAAACTTCAGGTCTGTCTATAGCAATTTCTTTTGCCTTTACCTCAAATACACTAGCATTATTAATAAAAGTAGATTGGAATATAGCAGCTTTGTTGGCAAACCAAACTTTATTAAATGTTTGATTTTATCTGTTATAGAACATGAAAAGCAGCGGTTATGCAAGAGCACCGATTATATGAATTTGCATTTCAAAGTGAAATGGTTTTATAATGAATATGTGCGAGAACTTCCTGCCTTCAAGGATGCAGTTCCTGAATATTCATTGTAAGTAGTGATTTTCACTCCCAAGTTTGTTCTCAATTCATAATCCTATAAAATTACACCTGATTATGCAGCCTTAAAATCTCTTCACATAGTCTTTGTTTGAATGCATACATTTCTAATATAAAATATATATTAAGTGATTTACATGTCTTTGGGAACCATATTTAATTGATTTGTGTTGTATCTTTCAAAAATGCCTTAATTGATAATCAACTCAGAGAGAAAGAAATGATAGGACATACACAATGTGGCTCTTTCTTGTGAAAGTTCTCATACTCAGATTTTTGTTGGGAATGTGAGAGTGCTTGTATATTGATTTACACAATCAGATTTTCCTTTAATTGAAATTTAAAAATAATTAAAACGTGAAATAAGTAAACTTAAAAATGAGTAAAAGGTAATATGGTAAAAATGGTTTTGAACTAGTTTATTACAAAGAAATGCTGTGAAGCTTGTATTGCATTCATTAGACATTGTGGGCATTGAAACAGACAGGGAAGAGAGTTTGAAGGCAGTGAGTAGTATAATGATTTTAGGAGAGCCCTTTAATACAACTAATTGAACCCTTTAATACAACTAACTTCTAATTGAAGTTCATTGGATAGAATGGGACACAGGAACAAATTAAAAGGCTATTATAATAATGCTGTAGTGAGAATGTAAAGAATGAAGATGTGTGAGAAGGAAATTTTGAACATAGAAATTTTCAACTAAATATAAGGATAAAGGAAAAAGGGAAGAATTAACCATAATGAATCTGAGCAGTTGGTAGTGCCATTGATTGGGAAAAGAGAAGTTAAAAAGGGAAATACTGCCAGAGACTTATGTTTCTGGTTCTGTATAGACAAATTAAAATCAGACTAACATAGCCACTGAAGACCAATTACAAAAACTATTTGAGTAAAATTAAACAGCATCAGAGAACAAACAAGGCAATCAGAATTTGAGAAACTAAGATCCCTGGGAAAAGAAAAATACATGGAGATGAAACCTTATTTGCTGCAGTTGCTTCCCCAACCTTCTAACCTCTTTGCATTTACCGATTTGCAACATGGTCATGGTGACCACATGGAGAGCAGTAGCCTAGAACACATAGCGATTCCCCTGACCTGTAGATACTAGATCGGTGTTCAGGGCTACAAAGGATGCTGGAACTTGTGGAACCAAGAGCCTAGAGAAAAGGGAACTGCAGAGACATGAGCACAATCTGCGTGAAGTTTTTCCTTAAGGTATTTCCTGATCTGCTATGTGTGGAGATTGAGGCAGGAAAAAAGCTAGTAGAGAGCATGAAGACATTAAAAACTAAGCAAAGACTTCAGGAATCTCACAACACTGGTGAGAAAAAAAGACAGAGGACAATGATTATTAAGAAAGAAGAGCACTATAAATACCCCAGGTTTTCACGTGAGATCCCTGAAGGGCTCAATCATAGAATAAGGGAAAACTGGAAATAACCCAACCTAAAACCCAGCTCGCCTAGATATGATTATCTCTGAATTCAGTCTGCCAGGAGAAATTTAGATCCTCTTTGGAGGAAATGACCAATCAAATGTTCATGGACAATGTATAATACTATGCAGCAACAGAAAAACAAAAACAAACAAACAAAAAAACCTCTACTACTAGGCAACAGTACCAAATGATTAGAATCCAACAAAGAAAAATCTTATTAGATAGGGACTTTGATGTTTACCTTAAAATATGAGAGAATTCACAGAAAATGGAATCTATACAATAAAATTAGGAGTGTAACAGATGGGTTTAGTAGCATATTATTCATATCGGAAGAATTCAAATTATTGGAATATTGGCTTGAGAAAATATCCATATAGAAACAGAGAGAGGAAAAAATGGGATGGGGAAATAAAATAAAATAAGGGATATATGGTACAAGTATAAAGGTCCAATTACAAACAATTGCATCAATGAAAGAAAGAATAGTACAGAACAAAATTTTAAAAGATACTAGTGTCTATGGCCATGAAAAGATACTAGGTATGAATTTTGTAAACTGATGAAAAACATGTGGCCATAGTTGAAGAATTTCTATAAATCCTAAGCTGAATAAATGCCAGGAAAAATACAATTAGACACATCATAGAAAAAGGAGAAAATCTTAAAATGTATTTTAGTCAAGGAAGGGATGACATTTAACCTTTAGTACTACTTATTGGTGACTGTTCAATATAAATGAAACAAGAATACAATGTAATGACATCTTTTAAGTGCTGAAAGAAAACAAGAACTTAGAATTTTAAAAGCCATCAAAACTATCCTTCAAAAATGAAGCAATAGAACCATTTACATAACTGAAAAGCTGAATGATTCCATTTCCAGTAGACCATTACCAAGAGTATACTATAAGCTATACTTCAGATAAAAGAAAATGACCACTGTAGATAAAATTCTATATATTAGTAATGCAGGAAGAAACAGAAAATATTAGTATATTTTAAAATACATAATTTGTTTACTTTTTCTAACTTCAAAATAATTTCAATAGAATAAAATATACATAAAATACTAGATAACAGTTATATGAAGAACACAAGAGTCATAAGGACAATTAACAAGCTATAAGGTCCTTGAATTATTTGAAAAGTTTAAAGTACTCATTTTTAAAAGTGTCTAATATATCACAGGTGTGTGTGATGATTTATAATACAACCTCTTAAGGTTCCTAATACAAAGCTATGCATAAATAAAATAATGAAGAATATTAAAGTAAATAACATTTAAAATCAACAAAGGTAAATAAGGACCTCCCTGGTGGTACAAGGGGTTATGACACAACCTATGAAGCTGTCACCAGCCACTGCAGCATGAGTTCAATCCCTGGCCAGGGAGCAACCCACATGGCGCAGCAGACCTCTCCTGACTCACCCGCTGCTCCCCTCAGCAGTGTACTTAAGTCAGTCTGCCTGTTCTGTTCCCCACTCTGTATCTGGTGAATCCGCTCACCTCCCACACCTCTGGCCTATACCCCAGCTCTTGTGTGCATAAAGAAATAAATATTAGGAAGGAGAGGAGGGAGGGAGGGAGGGAGGGAAAAACTAGCAGAAAACTTAGAGGAAAATGTTATAGATTTATAATTAAATATATAAAATTAAATATATCAGAAAATTAAATATAATCATTAAATGTAAATCAGTTTTCTCCTTTTTCTATATGAGGCTACTTAAATATTATACTAGATAAAATGATAAAACCAAAAATATCTTAAAATTTATTCATCAATAACATAAGGGCCTAGAAAAGTTAAGTGAAAACAGTAAAACAAGAAAGCATATTTAGCTATACTAGTACTAAACAGCACAGACTTTAAGAAATATTTTGAGAAAAAAATCATGATTAAATGAGCAATTCAATAAAAAGATGTATCAGTTCTAAATTTGTATGTATATTACATCAGGAAAATACATGAAGCTAAAACTTAGAAATTTTTGAAAATTCAACATATCTACAAATCTACTTGTAAATTAGTTCTTTCAGCAACTAACTGAAGACAAAAATTGTAAGAAGTTTCAGCAACAGGAATAATATTTAGAGATATCTATTTACCCATCTATGTCTATATCTAATTAGGTTTCACGATATTTCGTAAACATTCTTCATACAAACACGCGCACAATCTATATACAATTTATAATCAATAATTACAAAATAACGTTGCTAGCAGATGCACATGGTGCATTTACCAAAAAGGGTTATCTGCTAGACCATAAAACATGTCTAATGAATTCTGAAATGTTGAAACATATCCAGTATATTTTCAGGCCTCTATAGAAGCTAGAAGTCAACTCCAAGAAGGTAACTAGAAAATAACCATGCAGAAATTAAGCTGAACAATTTAAATAACTCGAGTAAAAAAGAAATCATCAGTGGACTATGGTGCAGGACTGTGGGTGTCTTTGTACTATGTGGTAAGACCATGATCCTTTATCGATGAATCACATACAATGTTGTAAACCAATGTTACCTTGAAAAAATATATATTAAAAAGAAATCAGTGTAAATTACAAAATATTTTAAACTAAAGTGATAATAAAATATAGCATAATGAATCTTCTAGATTACAATTAAAACAGGAAATAGAAAAATTTAGCTCTAATTCTATAGGGAAGGGAAGTTATGAAATCAATAATATAAGTGTCAGAGGCAATTTTTAAACAGCAAAATAAATCAAAAGAAAGGAAAAGTAAGAAAATCAATATGGCCTGGGGTATAGATAAAATAGAAAAGTTAAAATAGGAGAAATTACGGCCAGAAGTTGGTCTTTAAGAAAACTAGTAATATCAAAAAAGCTTTTGCAATGTCAAAAACAAACAAAAGACGTAACACAAATTATTATAAGGAATTTAGTAAAGATTTTACAAATATTAATAACAAGTGAATATTTACACTAGTGCATTTAGATAACTAGACAAAATGTTTAAAATGCACCTAAAAAATAGAATGTCCTTTAAAAATAGAATTTAACAAGAAAATATATAAAATCTGAATGACCCACAACTATTTTTATGTTTTTAAGATTTATTATGTATTTATTTATTTATTTAAAGAACTGGGGTGTAGGTCAGAGGTTGGGGGCCAGAAACGGTGGATCCACTGAAATACACTGCTGAGGGGAGCAGCGGATGAGATAGGAAAGGTCTGCTGCACCATGTGGGTTAGCTTTTTGGCCAGGGATCGAACTCAGGTTGTGGTGTGATAGCACTGAGACCTACTCCCTAGGCCACCAGGGAGGCCCAGATGCTAAAAGTGGAATTTTTCCAACTATGTAAGGAAGAATATCACCAATTTTATATAAGCTGTTCAAGAGAAGGAAAGACTACTCCGTTTATTTTATTATTTTTTAAAGATTTATTTATTTATACAAGCACTGGGTATAGTCAGAAGCGAGGGAGGGTGAGAGAATTCACCAGAGCCAGAACGGGGAGCAGAGCAGGCAGAAGGACTGAAGTACACTGCTGAGGGGAGCAGCGGGCGGCAGGAGAGGTCTGTGCGCCATGCGGGACCCTCCTCCAGTGGCCGGGGAGCAGCTGGGGGTTGAACCGGCACTGCAGAGGCTCAGCGCTCAACCGCTGCGCCACCGGGGAGGCCCTACTCCGTTTATTTTTTAATAAGTTCTTACTACTATAACCTATTGAAAATATGACAACTAAAAATAATTACAGGCCAAGTTCTCTCATGAGTATAGTAAAATAAAAATAAAAACTTCAAATGAAAATTTAACTACTTGAATTCAGTGGTTTTTATAAAGACTGGTATAATATGACAAGTTGTATTTATTTTCAGCATGAGTTAGTGAAACATTTTGAAAGCAAAGAATGCAATTCACTACAGTTAAAGGAAAAAAGCCCTACAACGTAGAATAAAAATTAAAAAAAAAAATGCAACATCAACTAAAAAAAATCAGCAAATTCAGAATAGAAGGGAACTACTTTAATGTAATAGAAGATTCCCCCCTTTTATTACTCAAATTTGTTTCCATTTAAGATTCCCCTTTAAAAAAAAATAATCAAAAATGCTTTATGATAAAATGTTGAAAGCTTCCCCCGAGATCAAGAATGAGCTTGAGAGCTGATATAACCACTTTTATTTAAATTTTGCTAGAAGTCCTAGGCTGTGCAATAAAACAGGAAAAAGGAGAGAAAAGTATAATAATTATAAAAGCATATAATGATACTATTGCATTTGTAGATGAAATAATTATGCATCAAGAAATACAAAAGATTTCAAAAAGTGCTATAATAAAACTAATTGAATTTAAAAAGTGAATGCAGTAAATTGATGTGAAAGTTCACTGAATTTTATATAATAGCCAAAATTAGAAAATTACATATAAATTATACCATTTAAATAGCATAGCATTAAAACCATGAGAAACAAATGTGATGAAAGATGTGCAAGCCTTTCTATTCAGACAATTATAAAAATTCTGAGAACTTTAAGATGAACTAAATAAAATACACAGTGTTTCTTAAAAGATGCATTATTATGATAGTTCATGATAATAATTATCTAATGATAGTTCTCCCCACATTGACTTACAGATTCAATGCACTCTCATAAAAATTCCAGCAGGTATTTTTGTGCAAATTACAAATATATATATATAGATATGCAAAGAATTAAAAATAGCCAAGGCAATCTTGAAAAGGAAAAGGCTGGAGAACTTTTGTGTTTGGTCAATTATCAAAATTTATTTAAATATTACATTATTAAAAGAATGTGGTGACAGACTGAGTGAACACAAAATAGCCCAGAGGCAAGCCCACACATAATGTTGTTACCTGAATGCGTCATGAAGACACTTAAATGCAGTGGGGGAATGGATGGTATTGTAAATAAATGGTGCTGGGCAATTGCACATCTGTATGGAGAAAAGAACTTGAAACTTAGATCATTAATAAAACCCAATAATAGGCAGAATGTAGTTCATATTAAGTCAAAGGTGATCACCCAGAACCAGTTACAAAAGAATAGACTGGGTGGAAGCTCACAATCAGTAAAGTAGACCATGGTATGATATACACAGCACAAAAGGTCTACATTTTATAGGATTTTGAATTGTAAAGAGAATAGGAAGTAGAAACTAAGAATATTTAAAACATTGTGAAAGAATCCAAGGGAGGTGAGAGGGAGATATATATTTAAATTAATTTATATATATTTTACATCATTGTTCTTTTTTTTAAAGATTTATTTATTTATATATACAAGAGTTGGGGGGTACAGGCCAGAGGTGCAGGGGGCTGAGAGGAGTCACCAGAGACAGAGTGGGGAACAGAACAGGCAGACTGACTGAAATACACTGCTGAGGGGAGCAGCGGGCGAGTCAGGAGAGGTCTGCTGCACATGTGGGTTGCTCCCTGGCAGCGGGGATTGAACTCGTACTGCAGAGGCTGCGGATTGCTTCATAGTGCGGTGCTTAACCCCTTGCGCCACCAGGGAGGCCCTCACTGTTCATTTTTAAGCAATGTTTACCCCCACACACACACCCCAGTTGTAGTCCCCGTAGAATTTCATCCACCAATTCAACCATGCACCATCACCAGTCTCCTGTGCTTCTCCCTCCCTCTCCCTATCTCTGGTTTATAATTGTCTGCTTGTTTGTGTTTTGTTGTGTTGTGTTTTGTATTGTTACTATTTTTTTCCCTTGATGTGAAGCTAAAGGTATCTGAGAAAACTGGAAAAAGGGAGTGAAAAGAAATTTTTGGTCCTGAAATACTGTCAAATAAGAAAAAAGTAGTGTTCATGTACAAATGACATATTTTATATTATGTATCATTATTAAAAATTTTAGGTGGTTTGAACCCTTTGTCATACAGTGGCTAGATGAAAATGAAGATGTGTCGATGGAATTCCTTCATGGAGCACTGGGAAGAGACAAAAAAGATGGAGTAAGTTTAAATTACTTTAGTATTGCTTACTGTCAACTGGCATTCATGCTGCTTTTATTTTTCTTTGAGTGAACTAACATTGCATCATATTACATAGCTTCAGGTGTTCATCATTGAGAATGAACATTCTACATTAGAATTCACCACTAAACATCCATTCTGTCCTTCGCCATAGAAGGACAGAATTGTCCCCTCTTTCCCTTTTTACCCACCATCTTCCCCCTTCCTTTCTGGAATCTACTAATTGGTCTTAATATTCCTAAAGTTTGTTTTTTATTACTTTCATCTGTTTTCTCTGTATACCACATAGGAATGAAATCATATAGCATTTGCCTTTGTCTGTGAGGCTTAATTTACTAAGCATAATTCCCTGTAGGTCCATTCATGTTGCATATGGCAGGATTTCATCTTTTTTATAGCTTAATAGTATTCCATTGTGCATTTTTCCTACATCTTTATCCATTCATTAATCATTAGGCCCTGGGTTGTTTCCAGTTCCTGCTATTGTAAACAGCTCTGCAGTGAACATGGGAGCTCACTTAACTCTTTGAGTTAGTGTTCTCATATTTGTCGTGTAAATATACATCTGTGTGATAAGTGGATCAGATTGAATAGAATTGCTATTTTTACTTTTTTTGAGGAATCGCCACCCTGCTTTCTATAATGACTGCATTCTCAACTCACACTGCTCACTTTATGCTAAATAGGAATGATTAGTCTTTTGTTATTAAGCTTTGTTTTAATTATCTGATGACTAAATAAATTGAATGCTATTTTACTTTTTAAGATTCTTTATTGAAGTAACATTACAACATTACATAGGTTTCAGGTATGCATCATTGTAAATCAGTATATGTATATAATACATTTTTGATAGACTGGTAAGAACCCTACAGAATTATTTAAAACAAACAAAATAAATCAATTAGCTTTTTACTTAATTCTAAACTCCTGAATTGGTCTAATTCTACAACACAGTAAATTCATACCAAAATCCCTGTGATCCTAGAGCCTTCTGGTGTACCTAGATTAGGAGTAGATGCACACACCCTTCCAATGTCTCTGGAGAAACTCAGAAGCCTTGAGCCACAATCAAGTTACTGATCTATCCTAATGCCTGTGGAGAATGAGAAATATGAAAAAGTTAACCCCTCTACTCAGCAAAGAAACAATTAACAGCGGCCTGCCCCGTGAGATTAGTTGTACTACATGTTCCTGTAGAGGTCATTAATTTAATGAGGGTAAACACTTTTTTTTTAACCAGGAAATAGAGGAATATGATACGGGAGAATCACTTGTTTGTGTGAAATAATGAAGAAACATTCCATGGTCTGTCCAGCATGTTCATTGGGATGAATTTCTTCTTTTCTTCCCTCAGTTCCAGCAGACATCTGATCATGCCCTATTCTCCTGTTCTGTGGTTGATGTCTTCGCCCAGCTTAATCAGAGCTTTGAGATTATTAAGAAACTGGAATGCCCTAATCCTGAGGCATTATCTCACCTAATGAGAAGATTTGCAAAGGTA
Organism: Talpa europaea; assembly: GCF_964194135.1. Lineage (NCBI taxonomy): Eukaryota > Metazoa > Chordata > Mammalia > Eulipotyphla > Talpidae > Talpa > Talpa europaea. Next base: position 42,556,569 of record NC_140075.1, read on the forward strand.
AGTTAAATGGAATGAGCCCTTGGCTGGGACTTACTGTTTTCCTTCACAGAATCTGGAAATGCTAATGTTTCATATTATTTGTTTTTCTAATGCCAGTAACCCAATTTAATTTAAAAATTTAGCACTAATCGATTGACTTATTTTAGTTTACTATTCTGACTTCTTTAACAATTTTTCTGTTCCTTAAATATGGATTATCTTAAAACACCATTTGTTATTCATATTAATTACTCAGTAATTGGTAATGGAGGAGACTATCATGGCCAAATTATTTCCCTCTCAAATGTACTTTCTAGCTGAAAACAAGCCTTGGCATTTCATATTTAATTTTTAAGTATATTTTTAGCAGGCCATGTATTAGAAGGAAACGTAAATTGAGTTTTGGGTCATGAAAACTGAGTGCTGATTTCAAGTCAATAAATAACTGTAGTGTGAGTCTGAGTAGTCCCCTTGAATTTTATGAATTATTTTTCTTAGTTGACGGATCTTGATGATTTAGATTATTGTAAAACCTCTTCCTCCTCTTAGATTCTAAGAAGTGTTACAGAGCCCTTACTACTTTGCTAAAAATTTCAAGGGAAATGTAAAAACATAAGGTGAAATTTCTGCCATTCAAATCTTAAAAAAAAAATCTATATAGTAATCAGGACTACAAGACATGACCTAATTGGAATATGACATGAAGAGGGGAACAGAAAATCGGGTCTCAAGCATAGTGGGAGGTAGACACAGGTTGAGACAAAGAAAATAGAGGTTTAGTAAGTAAAACAGTCTTGTTCATCCTTAACAGGTGAACTTAAAAACCTATCCTAAGCCATGGGAACAGGAGATGCATAGAGAGAGGTAAAGTTAGCTTGACCTGTAAAGAGCAGGGAGAGACCATCGGTTGGCAAAAGTATCTGCTAAAAGAAGCCGTATGGAATATTGGAAGAGTGGAGGTGGATCTAGATACTAAAGAGTTTTGTTTTCCAGATTGAGCAGTTTAGAATTAACCTCTTGAATAGTCTAAGAAACACTAAACATTTGGGGATCATTTTGCAGGTCAGCAGCCTGACAAGCATACTATAATGGAGCACAGTCCTATTTCTGGTTGTCCTAAGAATAAGTTTGGTCCAATGGATTGGATGATGGTTGAGTCTCTGCTGTTCACTGAGCAGATGCTTACTCGTTGCCTCACTTGCACAATTTTCTAGTCACTTTGAGAGTTGTAGTCATGAAAACACAATGTTTGACCTCAGAAATTTTATAATGGGAGGGACAAGCCTGCAAACAACTATGATTAAGTCAAATTTTATAAGAGCATCAGAGAAGTTGGAAAAGGCCAAAATATATAAATGTTCAATAATAAGGAAATGCCAAATTCAGTCAAATTGTGTAATACTGAAGATACATCCATTTTCTAGGGCTGCCATAATAAAATACCACAGATTGATGACTTAAGCAACAGAAATTTATTGTCTGTTTTGGAAGGTAAAATTCTAAATAGTGTCAGCAGGTTTGGTTTCTTCTGAGGCTCTGTTCTTTGGCTGTGGATGACTGTTTTCTCACGATGACTTGTTCCGGTCTTTCCTCTAACTTGAAAATCCCTGATGTTTCTTGTTATTCCTTTATTTTTTAATAAGGTAGCACTGGTTTATAATGTCATATATGTTTTAGAAAAAAATGAAATCCAACCTCGCCAGGTGTTGTTACCACAACCACCACCATGGATCCTGCAGTCTTCCATCATAGTCCTCTGTGCCTCCTGCCCATTTTCCTTTGCAAACTCCCTGCCCACTCTGGTAGTCTGAGTTTTATAGACACATTTCTAGGGTTTGTTTTTGGGCTGGTGTTTTCGAGCTCTCTGTTTCTCTACTTTCCACATGGCAGTGACACCATTCAGTGTTTGTCTTTCTCCTCTAACTCATTTCACTGAGCATAATCCCCTCCAGTTCTATCAATGATGTGGAAAATGGCAAGAGTTCATTTTTTTTTATTGGGTAATCTTCCATTGTGTGTGTGTGTGTATGTGTATTTACCAAATATTCTTGATCCACTCCTCTGTTCCTGGGCACTTTGGTTGTTTCCATAACTTGGTTATCGTAAATAGATCTCCAATGAACATAGGAGTGCATATATCCCTTTGATTAGTGGTTTGGCTTTCTTAGGCAGATAACTAGGGGTGGAATTGCTGAGGCATGTGACATATCTCTTTTTATTATTTTCAGAAACGTCCAAAATGTTTCCCATAGGGGCTGCACCAGTATGGGCTCCCACCTACTGTCCAAGGGTTCCTTTTTTCTCTCCACCCCTGCTGACAATTGTTCCTGGACTTTTGATATGGGATATTCTCAGAGGTGTGAGGTGGTATCTCATGGTTTTGATTTGCATTTCATTGATAAGTTATGATAAGAATTTTTTCAGGTGCCTCTTGGCTGGCATCTGTATGTCTTCTTTGGAGAAATATCTATTTAGCTCTTCTGCCCATTTTTTCATTGGGTAATTTGTTGAGTTGTATGAGTTCTTAGTAGATCTTGGCTATCAGCCCCTTGTCAGGTGTATGATGTGCAAATATTTCTCCCATTCAGTAGGGTGTCTTTTTGGTTTAATTATAGTTATGTTCACTGCATACAAGCTTTTTAGTTTGTTGCAGTCCCATTTGTTTACTTTTTCTTTTGTTTCCCTTGCTGAAGGAGTTGAGGTCCTAGATGCATCACTGAGGTCAATGTCATAGTGTTTTGCATACATTTTTTCTATGATTTTATGGTTTTAGGTCTTACATTTAATTCTTTAATCCATTTTGAGTCAAGTTTTGTATATGATGTGAAATGGTGTTTGGAAAACTGGAACACTTTGTTGAAGAGACTTTCTTTTCTATAATATACATACACTTAGCCCTTTGTTGTAAATTAACTCTATATAACTTTATTTTTGGGCTCTCTATTCTATTCCATTGGTCTGCATGTCCATTTTTGTTCCAATACTATACTGTGTTGATTCCAATACTATACAACAACTGTGAAATAGTAGTGTAAGTTTGAAGTCTGGGAATGTGACACCACAATCCTTTCTCTTTTTTCTCAGGACTGCTTTGGTTATTTGGGTGGTTATATGGAACCTTGTGGTTCCATATAAATTTTAGTAATGTTTGTTCTATGTCTTTGAAGAATGCCTTTGAAACTTTGATACAGATTGCATTGAATCTTTGTATTGCTTTGTGTTGAGACAGCCAGTTTAACAGTGTTAATTCTCCAAGTACATAAACAGGGGATATCTTTCCATTCCTTTTAGTGTTCTCTTTCTTTCAAAAATGTCTTATGTTTTTCATTGTATTGGTCCTTCACCTCATTTGTTTGGCATATTTTTGGGATGAGATAGTAATGGGGATTGTTTTCTTGATGTCTTTCTCATCTTTGTTCATTGTTTGCATATGGAACACAACTGATTTTTGTAGATTTATTTTGTAACCCGCCAATTTACTGATTTATAATGACAATTTTACTTAGATTGCATTTTTTATATCTTTCTCTTTCCTGACTGCTCTACCTAGTATTTCTAATACTATGTTAAAAAGTATTGATGAAAGTGGACATCCCGTTCACATACCAGATCTTAGAGGAAAAGCTTCCAGTTTTTCACTATTGAGTATGATATCACCTGTGAATTTGTCATATATGGCTTTTATTATGTTTCAATATGTCCCTTCTAACCCATTTTTGAGGCCCTTTATCATAAATGGATGTTAAATTTATCAAATGCTTTCTCTGCATCTATTGATATAATCACTTGATTTTTATCTTTCCTTTTGTTGATGTGGTGACTTACAGTGATTGATTTTCAGATGTTGAACTTTCCTTGAATCCCTGAATTTAATCTCACTTTCTAATGAATTATCCTTTTAATGCATTGTTGAATGCATTTTGTTGAGGATTTGCATCTGTATTCCTCAAGGCTATTGGTCTGCAAATTTTTTCTGATGCCCTTGCCATTTTTTTGGCATCACTGTAATGTTAGCCTCATAAAAATGTGTTTAGAAGTATTTTCTTTTCCTCAGCTTTTTGGAAGCATTGATAAGAAAAGGTATTAGTGTATCTTTGAAGGCCTCTGGTATTTCTATGTATGTTCAGATTTCCTCCTCTTAGCAAGTTACCAGTTAGATTGGATAAGAATTCACTCTAATGGCCTCATTTTAACTAAATAATTTCTTAAAGTCCTTATGTCTAAACAGTGACATTCTGAAATACTGGGTATTAGGATTTCAACATATGAATTTTAGGGGACACAGAGTTCATAATGGATGTATACATTTAACATGTCACTACTTTTAACAGCAGTCATAAAAAAGAGAATATGTAATTACATTTTTCATCATCATTGGAAGTCCATTATGAATGGAAGACTTGAAGCTGACCCTGTCATTGAACCAGGTTCTTAGAAAAGTATAAACATAGTTCACTGATAGATGGATTAGGAAAGGCTTCTTACTGGATAGTTATCTTTATAGTTGTGTAGTATAGTTTATGTTAACAAGTACAGCAAGAATCTTCAAGTTCTAACACCTCAAAGATTTCTTTCTTGCTCACACATCAGACATGAATTGAGTAATTTTTAAAGATTTATTTATGCATACAAGAACTGGGGTACAGGCCAGAGGTGTGGGGGGGTGAGAGAATTCACCAGAGACAGAGTGGGGAGCAGCGGGCAAGACAGGAGAGGTCTGCTTCACCATGTGGGTTAGCTCCCTGGCTGGTCTGGGATCGATCTCGTGCTGCAGAGGCTGCGGATTACTTCACAGTGCTGTGCTTAACCCCTTGTGCCACCAGGGAGGAGGTATAAGTTGAGTAATTCTTTAGGGGAAAGAGCTAAACAAAGCCAGACACTATTTAGAATGGTAAGTGCAAACTAATCAGTAATATACAGTTGCAACAGGCAAGAGTCCAGCATGAAGCAGCGTCAACTTTTATGTCTACGGACATTTTAAGGGTATCTAGGATCAACGACAAGTTGCTATCTTGAGCTGTTATATTATTGTTTTGTTCAGTATTTGTAGGCCAAAGGTGAGAAGAGGGCTCACAGGAACCTATCCAGAGCTTGACCAAGGAGAGAATTTTTGTTACCATCCACCATTCTGTAAGTCATAGGTTGCAGCATGAGAAGTTTCAATAAGAAGGGAGCACTGGCTTCATATGAGGCTAATGCTTGTGAGGAAAAGTAGACCCACTTGGTAAAGATTCTTGAATAGGCAAAATGACTGAACCTACTAGAAAATAAGGAGCTGATGAAAGCTTTTAAGCAGATAAATGATCAGCCTAAATTGTGATACATTATCTGACTTGAAATATTTTGAACTCCACTCTTGCAGTTCTGTTAATTAGGAAGACTAAAGTAACCTTCCATTTTATAAGATAATATTTAAAAATTTCTTATTTGTATCATTTCCAGAGGACTTCCTTGGTAGCATCAGATTTTAATTTTTCAGTATATTCTGCAGTAAATTATTCTAAAAATTTGTCTAAGTTTTTTCTTAAGTAGCACTGTATTTTGGGTGACTGCCAAGAAAAGAATGAAACAGGGTCATTAGGGATAGTGTTCAAAAAGGTATGTCACATGCTATTCTTGGAACTCTGTAGGACTTAAAGTGGAACAGGATCATAAGAGAATTTAATCTCAGAGTTAATGTATTTAGTCACATACTATTGTAATTGCACATAATGTTAGAAAAGTAACTAGAGTTCACCCTTGGAATAGTCAGGCATAAGGTTATATAAGGTAAAAACCTGGAGCCACTGAGAAAGTGTGGAAGGAAAGCTGAACTGGTACCCCTAGGCTCTGAACTCTAGTTTACCCTTCTCTTCTTTTTTTTATTAAAACTCATATAGTATGTTTATATGATTTGTATGAGAATATTAAGGCTGACTTAAAGAACAAAACAGTCATTGGTGTAGTTGATTTATAATATACATCAAATGCCAAAATTAAAAACTCAAAGGTACTACAGGGTAATAGATGCTTTACATACGGAGGGGTGTTTAGTGGCATGGTAGTTTTTTTTTTTTTAATTTTTATATTCCCCATACAATTGCAACCCCCCCATTCTGATCCCAATCCCTCCCCTCCCGCACCCCCCCCCCAAAGTGTCTCTGTTTCATAGTTTTTTGTTGATTCTGATTTTCACTTTCATAGTTATTCATTTTCTTGGTCCCTTATTTAAGTTTTCTAGATTCCAGCTATGAGTGAGACCATCCGGTATTTTTTTCTTTTTGGCTTATTTCGCTGAGCATGATCCCTTCCAGCGCCATCCATGTTGCTGCAAATGGCATGTGTTTATCTTTTTTGAATGTTGAGTAATATTCCATGGTGTATATGGACCACATCTTCTTGATCCAGTCATCTATTTTTGGGCATTTGGGTTGTTTCCAAAGCTTAGCTATTGTAAACAGTGCTGCTATAAACATAGGGGTGCAGGTGTTCTTTGATGTTTCTGTGTCCTTTGGGTAAATACCTAGGAGTGGAATTGCTGGATCATATGGAAGCTCTATGTTTAGTAGGTCCAGAAATCTCCACACAGCTTTCCACAGTGGTTGGACCAGTTTGCACTCCCACCAACAGTGCAGAAGAGTTCCTTTTTCTCCACACCCTCGCCAACATTTGTTGTTGCTAGTTTTTTTTAATATGTGCCATTCTCACTGGTGTAAGATGGTATCTCATGGTAGTTTTGATTTGCATTTCCCTGATGACAAGTGATGTTGAACATTTTTTCATGGCATGGTAGTTCTTAATCACGACTGATATTCTCATTATTTGGTGTAGGCACTCGGGAGTATCTAGGATGTCAGATTTTTATTAGGAAGACTTGTGGAAGGGCGGGGCGGAGGGGGAGGTGGGCGAGGGGAGATCTGAAGCACAGAGAGAAGAGACGTTCTGCTGCACCACATGCGCTCTAGCTCCATGCTCCCTTAAGGGGGCTAACTCCCACGCTCCTTGTGGGTAGCTCCCTGGCCGGGGCTTGAACTCAGGCCACAGCGGTGAGAGCGCTGAGCCTAACCCCAAAGCCATCCTGGAGGCCCCGCTAAGGCCTTAGTTAAATGGAACCTTTAACCTTTATTAGGCGGCTTCAGGAGAATTACTGACAGCTGCTTCTCCAGCAAGTCAGAAGAGACTACGGCTGCCCTTCCCTCAGTGATCATCACTGTCTCCTCCTAAGGCCCAGTGGGCACTGAGGGAAGATGGCTTTCAGCAGCACCTCCATGTCTTCATCGGTGACAAGAGGGGGCAGTATGGGGATTTTTCAATTCTAAAACAAGTATTTTTCATTGATGAATCAGAAGAAACACAGTTCAGAAAGTAATCAGGATTGTACTGATCCTGAAAGATTTTTTTGGTGATGATCATGTGTAAAATCAATATTTAGAAGTTTCTAGAGATTTAAGTATGCAGACTTCAGATGTCCTCATAGAATAATGAATGCTCTTAGCGAGCTGAAGAGACTCAAAAAAAAAAAAAAAAAACCAAATAACCCAGTCACAAAATGGGCAGAAGAGCTAAAAAGAAACTTCTCTGAAGAGGAAATGCAAATGACCAACAGGCATATGAAAAAATGTTCAACATCACTTGTAATCAGGGAAATGCAAATCAAAACTACCATGAGGTACCATCTTACACCAGTGAGAATGGCACATATTAAAAAACTAGCAACAACAAATGTTGGTGAGGTTGGAGAGAAAAAGGAACTCTCCTGCACTGCTGGTGGGAGTGCAAACTGGTCCAGCCACTAGGGAAAGCTGTGTGGAGATTTCTGGACCTACTAAACATAGAGCTTCCATATGATCCAGCAATTCCACTCCTAGGTATTTACCCAAAGGACACAGAACCATTAATTCAAAAGGGCACCTGCACCCGTGTTTATAGCAGCACTATATTCAATAGCTAAGCTTTGGAAACAACCCAAATGCCCCAAAATAGATGACTGGATCAAGAAGATGTGGTCCATATACACCATGGAATATTACTCAGCATTCAAAAAAGATAAACACATGCCATTTGCAGCAACATGGATGGCACTGGAAGGGATCATGCTCAGTGAAATAAGCCAGAAAGAAGACGAAAAACACTGGATGGTCTCACTCATAGCAGGAATTTAGAAACCAGCAAAGCACCTGTAGTCTATGACCTTAGTCTATCCTTTGCACTTGTTTTCTTCATGTTGTATAGAAGAAATGGATTAAGTAGAAGAAGCCATACATTTCTGGGCATTAAAGAATAGTTCGTGTGGTTGTTCAGAATCATCTTGGAAGGTGCAGTGATTTCTCTCTCCATATCCTCCAGATATTTCTTAGCTCCTAAGTGTCTTCTAGTACCACCGTCTCTTCTCCCATCAGTATACATTCTGTTTGCCTTCCTTGCTCCTAGAAGCTGCCCAAGGACATATGACATTTGTTATTAAAAATGCTACCTGCCAACATTCTAAGATCTTTCCAGGCCCTCCATGGATGGCAGTGGTTTCATATCACACTTAAAAAATCTCCTGAGGTTGTGACCAGAGATTCGTCCATTGTCGCTGCTCTCACAGACGCGCGAGGGCTCTGGAGCGGCGCTGGGAGGGCGATGGGGTCCAGCACAGAGGACGGAGGCAGCTGCCGGGGTCCGGGAGTCTCCTGGCCAGAGCCCGCCACACGCTGCCTCGGGGAGCCCCAGTGCTCGCGGACTACCCTTCTCTTCTTAGTAGCTGTCACCTTTTTCCAGCTATAAAGTTCAACCTATAACCAAGTGGACTGGTAGGGAATATAAAAGAGTAGGAGGCCATAGAGAGGGTCATGTTAGACCCACAACCAGTAAAAGACATTCACTTAGGCAAGAACAAAAGAACTAGACTGTATGTGTTACTGAGCTGTGTGGTCTTATGTATACAATTTTGAAAGTTCCATGGAAATCTAATACTAACCAGTTCTTACCAAAGGAAATAATGTAGCAACAATATAAAAACATTTGGGGAAAAACAGAAATTAGTAATTTTAATTTAGAAGAAAATTCTGTTTTATTGGGATGGTATAAAAATAAAAATGCAACAATATAATTATAGCTATTTCACAATAACTTCAGACTACTAGGCTTTATTTCCTATCATCTAAGTAAGACCAGAGGTTTTGAAAACCCCACATTCTTAGGTTTGGGTTACTTACTTCAAAATGTACTGAAATCAAATTTTCTTTGTGGGATTTATATTAATGTAAGCCATTATCTGGAGAGAAGACATATTAATGTATCTACAGATATTTTAGAAGATTTAGCATTCTAAAATGGAACTAAAGGAATGATTTGTTCTTAGAAAAGAATATATAAAACTGAATAAGGTACCAAACAAATATTTCAAATTTCAAGAATTCACAGGGATGGTGAACATTCCTATGACTGAACAGCTCTTGTCAAATATGGGTAGTTTACTATTAAAAGAGAGAGAGAGATGAAATAATGAAATATTCAATATTACTTTAAAACAAATCAACAATTACTGTGTCCTAGCTGTGAGTCTGGCTGTTTGAATTTCATCTGTGCCATTTTTAGCTGAGTGTGATCAGACTCTGGTAATTTGGAGAACAGAGTCTCACCATTCATGGGCCACATCTAGGCATCTATGGGGGATTCTATCTTAAGTTGGCTGGGTTAAAATATTGTTAGAAATGTAACTTCAGAGATAATACACTGTCTTCTTGTCCTTTTTCTTTTAAAGATTTATTTATTTATGCATAAAAGAACTGGGGTATAGGCCAGAGGTGCAGAGGGTGAAAGGATTCACCACAGACAGTGGGGAGCAGAACAGGCAGATCAACTGAAATACACTGCTGAAGGGAGCGGCAGGCGAGACAGGAGAGGTCTGCTTCGCCATGTGGGTAGCTTCCTGGCTGGCCAGGGATTGAACTCATGCTGCAGATGCTGCAGATAGCTTCATAGTACTGTGCTTAACCCCTTGAGCCACCAGGGAGGCCCGGCTTGTTTTTTTTTTTTGTTCTAAGGAAATGCATAAAATGTGACTGAAAAGATTCTTGAACTAGGTCTCTTAATGATCACAAGAGTAATTAATACCCTAGATGGACCTACTGGGGTTTCGGCAATATATTTAGCCTGCTCTACTAGCATAGCATTAGCTCAGGTAACCATGACTTTGAGTAATTAATGGTCTTCCCATGGGATAACACAGTAACTGCATGTCAAATCAGAGCAAAGTGAGTCTTGGAAGTATTTTAGTCATCCTTTCTGAACCTTTTAAGTGCAGCAGAAGCCATCTCTTATAAGTTCCTAAATTTAGGGGGATGGGGGTTGTTGTTCTTGTTTTTAAAATATGATGAAATGACTTCTACAGTTTATCATTATAATCTGAAAATTGCAACTGATATTAATATGTACAAGTGAAGTAGTACCCCTTAGGTAACTTCCAAAGACATTTTCAATATTACAGCTAAAGTAAAATTTCAACAGCTATTTTTGGAAAAGGCTGAGGTCTATTCAGTCATCTGTTTTCCTAGATTTATTAGTCTGCTGCTTGATTTTCCATCACCCAAGTCTGATTCTCCATTAAGTTGATCCATGTTATCATTTTTCTATGCCCTTCCACAAAATATCAATTTTCTTTCTGCCTATTATAACCTATTTTTTCCTGCCTATTATTATTCAGGTTTCCATAGTTTTTAATTCTATGAAGCAAACTTACAGTCACATTTGGTGAATTCTGATTTGTAGATTTGAGCCACAAAGAAAATTCAAATGTAGATCTTATACCAACACAAAAACCTTTTGTCCTTGCTTTTCCATGAAAGGTGGTGTCTATATATCATTGTTGCTATTTCTCTTCTAAGAAAATTGCATCTCACTTGAGTGATAATTCAGACTATATAAGTAAAAGCAATAAGATGGAAGCTGTTAATATCATCTTGAAGTAATTTTTATAAAATATAACAGTGTTTGGGGCCTCCCTGGTGGTGCAAGGGGTTAAGCACCACACTATTAAGTAATCCACAAGCAACTCACTTGGCACAGCAGACCTCTCCTGACTTGCCCGCTGCTCCACTCAGCAGTGTGTTTCGGTTGGTCTGCCTGTTCTGCTCCGCATCTCTGGCCTATACCCCAACTCTTGTATGCATAAATAAAAAAAATCTTTAAAAAATACATAACAGTGTTTGTTGATTTTCCCTTGTTCTGCATAATTAATGGAAGCAGAGGGTATCCTTATGCTCAGAAATAGTTATTAGATGGAGAAGGAAAATGTGGATTAGGATTAAAAAGTACAGAAAAGAACAGAAAAGATAAAAATTAGGTGATATTTTTAACAAATCATATGTCAAAACAGTAAATTAAAGGTAAATATATTGTAATAATATGCAATTAAAGCTAAAGTTTAGGTTTTAAGAAATGGTGTTTGATAAGGCTCAACATTAGAGAATATATCTGAAAATACTCATTATTAATATGTATGGGAATGATCAAAGAATTTTGGCATAGTGTATATGTGTCAGTAATAGGAATGGTAGTGCAGAGGGGGGTGGTTAGTTACTAGAAACCAGGAGAGATGATTCAAAGCATAAGGTGTCATTTCAGAAAAACAACAAAACTGGGCATCATTGGGGTAATAAATATACAAGCATAGAGGGGGCTGTCAAAAGATAGTATCTATCTTCTGAGTATTTGATAAAGTTATAACTAAAGATATGGGTGATGGAGTAGTTGTGCTAAAATGAATCCATATGGACTATCTTCTCAATGTATTCAGAAATACAGGAAATTATCTAAAAGCTTGATTGAGATCCTCTTTTTTTTTGGCAGGATTTAATAACTCAGATGGCCTCTTTCAGTCAAAAAAGACATGGAAAATCTGCCTGCTTACTTTTATTCTGGATAATGTATATATATAAAGCTATGTACTTACCTGGATACATTTCATCTTTCCTCCCCAGACTATCAATAAAGTTCTGCTTCGGTATGCTGCAATTGTATCAAGTGATTTCAGTTCATATTGTGATAAAGAAAATGTGGTAAGTAAAAATGTCTCTACTTTGAATTATTCTTCACTTGAGAGCCACTTATTCAAACGTATAAGCAAGATAAATTGTTTTCTTTCTGCTTGCATGCAAGATGATAGGAAATAGGGATCCCAATAGATTGTCTGAAAAACTTCTCTTGTACTTCTAAATTGGTTATAATACTGAATTCAGAGGAAGATTCAGAGCATATTAATATGAGCCAATCTGGTCTTTCTGTGATGATAAGGAAAAAAGAATCATACATAATTGAAAATCCACATATGTGTAAAATGGAGGTAAGGATGGAATAGGAGTTAAAAAGATGTTTACTGTTGATACCAATTATTTTAGTTTTGGTACCAATACTAAAATGTGTAATTTAATCTTTCAGTTTTATTTAAGTTGAGTAGGATAGTAAATGTAAGGGTGCTGATTTCTACTGATTTATTAATGTCCTATTTTTTGGATGATTGTGAAAATGTTTATAAAATCCAAAGTAGTATTTTAACTTTTAAAAGGCAGAAAGATAAACAAGATAAAGTGGTTTAGAATATGTCAACTGTTATTTTATGGTGGAAGGTGAAATCTATCTTAATACACTATATGTAACATTAGGAGAAATATGTCAGGAAAATTATGGGAATAAAACACTCAAGTCAGCACAAGAGTTTTAAAGAGAAAGAAATCAGTCCAATCAGGTAAGTCTAAAAGACAATTCTAAAAAAAACCTTGTGTTCCCCCTGAAACCTCATTGGCCTTTTGCTGACAGCTCATTAAGATAAGTAGTTTTAATGTTTCTTGAGGGTCCCAGAAGATTCTTCTTTCTCTTAATATGCTGCCCAAACATTTCATTAAAATTTGCAAGTATTTCAGCAGATAGCTCTAATTGCCATTGATTATTAATACTTTAATAGGTAAGAGATATTTACTGAATGAATTTTCTACATTTTTAAAGGATAATATATATGAAAATAAAACAGTGTCAGACAATTTGAGAAAAATTGTTTTAGGAGAAGAGTCAATGTGAAGAGTTTGATAGCTGTGAATTATCAAGGACAATTCCTGTCATTCTGAAAGGACTATTAGCCTTTAAAAAAAAAACAAAACACTATAACCTTACACTTTATTTCTTAATGTTCTACTGTATATTTCAAAAAAACTGAGAAAAAGATCATAAATCAGTGTTAATTGTATTATCTGTATTCTTCCTGCTGATACCAATTATTTTAGTTCTGGTACCAATACTGCAATGAGTGTAATTTATTTTAAGAGTGTTTATAGTTTTCGGGCTTCCCTTGGTGGTGCAGCGGTTGAGCGCTGGGCTGCCCGCAGCCTCTGCAGCGCTGGTTCGATCCCCAGCCACCCTCGAGGGTCCCACATGGAGGGCAGACCTCTCCTGCCGCCCGCTGCTCCCCTCAGCAGTGTATTTTGTCAGTCTGCCTGTTCTGCTCCCCGCTCTGGCTCTGGTGCATTCTCTCACCCTCCCGCTCTTCTGACTGTACCCAGTGCTTGTATAAATGAATAAATAAAATGTTAAAAAAAAAAGTTTATAGTTTTCAAAATCAAACTTTTATAAAAAAGTACCCTTGCAAATATAGCACAGGAACTTCCTTTTCCTTTAAGGCTTTTCTTCCCTAATTACTGTTGTCTTGGCCAGTCTTAGACTATCACTCAAATGCCAAATTCATTTTAGCTTTTCCATGAAGGAATATCAATTAGCTGCTTGTTTATGCTTTTTGCTAGACCACGTTGACATGTGTTGTACATTTGTTGTATACAACATGTCAATGTTATACATACACAAAACCTTTTTTTTAAAGATTTATTTATACAAGAACCGGGGTACAGGCCAGATGCGCGGGATGGTGATAGGATTCACCAGAGACAGAGTGGGGAACAGAACAGGCAGACAGACAAAATACACTGCTGAGGGGAGCAGTGGGCGAGACAAGAGAGGTCTGCCGCGCCATGCGGGACCCTCGCCAGCCAGCTGGGATCGAACCGGCACTGCAGAGGCTGCAAACAGCTTCACAGTGCTGCGCTCAACCACCTGCACCACCAGGAGAGGTCCGACACACACATAACTATTGATTTACTTTTCTTTGAATACCAAGGACATTAAATCTTCTTTTCTCAGATAGGTAGGTAGGTGGATGGAAATATGTATTTTTCATCTGGAAGTTGAGGTTGAAACTTTCAAAGATAGACATCTTTTAAGATATATCATACAATTTGCTTTTTGAGTGTTAGAATTAAGGAAGACAGTTAAACAAAATGTCTGTCAGAGAACTGTCTACTGTAACATAACAAAACAACATTATCTAAACATGAAATACTTGATTTTGAAATTTTTGTACCTTTTTCAATTCAGAAACAGTTAGGTCATCTAGAAATTACCATATCTGAACATAACTTCTATGTTCATTGTATTTTAAGATTCTAACTATGTTCCAGATTTAAGTAAAATACAATCATTCTGATAATTTTAGTGGAAAAGCCAAATATACAACTATAAAGAGTACACGTTGACATCAAATAAAGGATACTTAACTAAACTCATCAACAAATGAAACTTCTGAATTGTTACTGTTCTTTACTGTGGGGGATGTTCTTTTGGGTTTTATTTTTGTGTCTCTTTTTCATTTACTATAGAGGTTTATAAAGTAAAATCTGTTGCACAACTAGGTTTAAGGTAGATTTGTGTAATTAAATTCTCAGTAGTGATCTGATGAATTAGCTTAATAAAATTGAAAGTTTAACATTCAAGGTCAGGGAAGGCTTATGAAAGAGAAAAGTCTGGGCCTCTCTGGTAGTGCAAGAGGTGAAGTCTCAATGCTGCAAGCTACTGTCAGCCACTGCAGCACAAGTTCTATCCCCGGCCAGGGAGCTAACCCACGTGGTGCAGCCGACCTCTCCTGTCTCGCCCGCTGCTCCCCTCAGCAATGTATTTCAGTCAATCTGCCTGTTCTGCTCCCCACTCTGTCTCTGGTGAATCCTTTTATCCCCCTCATCTCTGGCCTACACCCCAGTTCTTATATGAATAAATAAATAAAATAAATCTTAAAGAGAGAACTATCTCCCCCTGGATAAAGGCATCTCTTTTACCTACGCAGGCTTACCTGGGGTCAGTAGCAGCCCAAGTGTCTATATTCATTTGTTTCTTAGTAGCTCTTTTCTATAAGAAATGATCATAGTAAGAAGGCTTAGGGGATGAGTTTTATTTATAAAGCTGATACATATGTAATTTGACCCAAAAAAGATATGCTTACATGTTAATGGCAAATAGTCATAGAAGAGTCTACCCAGCTCACTTAGGCCCTGGGGACAGATGATAAAATCTTTCCTCCTTGTGGGCTTGTCATGAAGAGTCATCATTTTTCTTTGACCTTAGTGTTCTTCTTGCTAGCACTGTCCAAATTCAAGCCAATCTTTCCTCAAGTCAATGACTATATTCCCTCAGGGAAAAAGTCTTCTGACTCAGTTTGTTGACTTTGGGTCAAGATGCTAAATCTCCTGAAAGTTTTACCTCACGTGCTGTAGGAAAGATTAAGCCAAAATCAAACGACTCTCAATCATGGCTGGAGATCAGAGTCATTTGTGGAACATGTGGCTCAGCATATTGAACAGAATCAATGAGAAAAATATTTTATTTTGCAACATGGATATCTAAGATTTAAGTGGTTGGAATCAAGGAAACATAATGGAAGTTTAGAATGATTTCATAAATCGATGTTAGGATGTGGTTACTTTAAGAACCAAATAGAGGTTTTTCAAAGGTCAGTAATGTGGTTAAAGCAATAATAAAATCTTTCCACTGAAGAGAACACCTCTCTGATGTCCTGTAAGTCCTTTGCCTGCCTCCCTCTGATTCATTATTGGCTCATTTCCTAGCAACTTGGAAGGTATATCCATTTTTTTCTTTGTTTTCTTCCCCTAGATTTGTCAATTCCTTGGAGTCAGTATCCAGCAAATACTAACTTATTTTATAACTATTCTGAATTCTGTTTTCCAATTATAAATAATTACTACCTTTTCAAGGTTACATTTAGTCCTTGCACAAAGCTTTGCATCTTCGTGTCATTATTATATTTCTGCCTTCTTAGGAACTAGTCTAGAAACATTTTCTAAGCATGTGTTAAATGTAAGAATCTATGAAGTACTGTGTACATTTTTTTAAAAAGGCAGAAAAATACATAACAGAATGTATAGTGCAGTTAGAGTGACACAGTAAAAATAGCTTAAATATAAGATACATTAAAACAAATGTCCAGTGAGAAAAGGATATAATCTGGGTAAGAGAAGGCACTAATGTGAAGGATGGATATGATTCAGACAAGAGAGGTTCAAGTGAAGAGGCCACATGCTAAGCCAAATAGGGAAAGCATAGGTGTTTGGGAGGGAATAAGTGGCTTCGAATTGAGAGTTAAGATGAATGCAGTAGAGGGAGATAAGGAAAACATGTTGGAACCAGATAACAAAGCGTCTTGGATACCAACATGTGGACTTTTATCTAAGTATTTAAAGTTGTGTTTTGGTTTTTTGAAACAGTGGGATAACAGAAACTTAAACTTCTTAAATTTATTTGTTCTTAAATCTTTAACAACAAAATTAGGTTAATTTCTGAGTATAAAGTGCCACAAAGTTATTAAAAAAAAACTACTAGTAGTTCTATAATGGTTTGTTGCATGAATATATTTTTCTTATCCTTTCTAAACTGTTAAGAGGCACCATCAGGCCTCCCCAGTGGCGCATCAGGTTGAGCGCAGCACTGTGAAGCTGTCCACAGCCTCTGCAGTGGGGGTTCGATTCCCGGTGGGCCAGGGAGATACCAACATGGCACGAAGGACCTCTCCTGTCTCGCCTGCTGCTCCCCTCAGCAGTGTATTTCGGTCCTTCTGCCTGTTCTGCTCCCGCTCTGTCTCTGGCGAATTCTCTCACCCTCCTGCATCTCTGGCCTGTACCCCAGCTCTTGTATATAAATAAATCTTAAAAAAAAAAAAAAGGTAAGCTCACGCAATATTTCAATGTATAAAGGATTCTCACACAACTTTTTTTTTCTATTTAAAGCCCTGTATATTGATGAATAATATTCAACAATTACGAGTTCAGCTGGAAAAAATGTTTGAATCCATGGGAGGCAAAGAGGTGAGTATGTTTTTATACTTTCTTTTGCCAAATGCCTATTTAAAGATTACTAGCAGCTTACCTCTTTGCTGTGGAAAGTGTCAAAATCAAGTTTTTACATGGTCTAACCAAAGAACAGGAAATAATATTCTAACATCAAAATCCCATTAACAAGTAGGGCATTATTTTGCACAAGTATTATTAAGTACATTAGAAATGTGAATGGGAGGTGGTCAATGGCCTTTATGGCTATACCGTCATATACACACATATCTATATGTTAATGATCTATAATGTTCCACAAGGTGTAGGTTTATTTACCATATTATACAACGTCAACTTGGTATTAATTTTTGGTCTTTGTGGTGCTAGTGGTTTTTGCTGTATTGGTGTTTTGTTGTACACATCAAAAAATCTGTCAAAAATGTGCGCTGTGTCTGTAATGTGTCATGTCTTTGTCCAACATCCTTAACTTGCAATTCCATGAGCAGAAGAAGGAAGGAGAAAGATTCTTTTATGAGGTTTGTGTTAGTAAGCATCTTATGTTTTACCTGGCTGTACATGCCCCCCACCACCCAACCTAAAGTCCATTGCGCCTCCTACTTACTCTCATTTGCTTGTTTCAATCAGGTAGACAGTGAAAAATACTAGCTATGCACCCATCAACTCCTGCTGCTGTCACAGTCTTTCCTGTTACAAACCCACATGAGCACGTGGGGAATCGAGGACAGCAGATAGGACTGAGATGGAAGGTTCTACAGCTGGCCTTCGCTTACCACCAAGCCTTTCAAAAATCAATCCTAAGGGCTGCTAGAATGCTAGATGTTTCTGTCTAAGATTTTAAAATGTTCTTTTTGGTGATAAGTGTGTGAGGTGTATGCAAGGTTGGTTTGGGTTTCAAGTCCACGATCCCTTTTTTTCTAAATTGGAAGGGCTCAAATTCTTTTTAAGATTGGAACTCTTCACAGGTGATTTTTGCCTTTAACCCTAAAGAGACATTTATATGTCTCCCATGTCATTTTCATCATACTCAAGCCTCATTAGCACCCACAAATGAGAAGCACTAGGTTCCATGTACAAAGGTGCATTTTAAAAATGAACTTTCAAGAGCTCTGCTCCACTACAGTCTTGGTTTAATTTGTGTCAAATAAGTTTCCATTCCCAAAAGTGTGTTAATGTTTTTTGCACAATTTGAGGGCATCAGTCTCATTTGTAGAGTTCTTCAGCTGAATTTAGCGAACACAAGCAATTGGGAATCATAACTGGAAATTCTCTTTTGTATTTTAGTGATGTTTTATAGTCACATTTTATATGTACTTGGTGTTTTGAAAATAGGAAGAATTTCCCACAAGAAATCAATAATGTCTTCTATCTCCTTTAAGTGAAATTTTAAGACCACGAATCATTTATGTATGAAGTAATATTTTGATGCCATTATCTAGAAATTTCTCAGATTTTTACCATTTTATTACTATTTTGTGGTTGAAATCTCATGTGAGTGATATACTGCTGAACTAAATATTAATCAGACAAATCAAACCTGTACGTAAAGGAAGCTGTGGGCCAAGTTACCTGCTAACCAAAAATGTTATAAGGTGGTTCCTTCACAAGTCATAAATGGACTCTATTTCAGATAAACTTGCCAGTTTGAAATGTGCAAGTTTCAATTATAAATTTAGTTGCAAATCTGTGGTTAAATCACAGAACTCTTCTTTTTGGAGAAAATAATGAAGATAAAAATACTGAGCATGGTGCCTTCTTTCTTTATAATTCTTGCAAAGTCAATTGTAAACTCCTCATATATCATTTACAGGGATAATTCAACTAGATAAATGAAACAAAGGTCTAACTTCTAACAGTGTAATTTGTTACTGATACAGCATATCCCAGAGATCCTTTCTTTTCCTACATTTCAGTAGTTTCATCCCTTTCTCCCTCTCTTAACCCTCTTCTGTGCCCCTCTGTCCCTTTCTATGCACAGTTTGTTTTTCAGTTACATCTTCCATCATCTGTTGATAAGAAAAGGCTTTGGGCAGGCCCCGCAAACACAGGGATTGATGAAATGTAGGGAGCAAGACCTGAACCAAAGTCTGAGTTTAACATGCAGCTTCCCAGATAGAAATAAGCTTCATTAATACAGAAATATGTTACTTGCTGATTGCTATACTCAGCCTCCTCTAGGCACCATGATCTCAAAACAATAGGCAGAATTCCTCCAATCAGCTTTCTATATATGTATTAGCTGAGTGGGTTTCTTAACTTAGGGCTTTTGTAAAAATGAAAAAAGATTTTATTCAGAATGACACCCTTTGATGTGAAAGTGTATGCAGTAGACCACACTTAATTTGGGCATGTTTAATGGTGTTTAAAAGATAATACAATGTGTACTAGTGACAATTCCAGGTTTTCCTCACTGTGGAGCTGGTTATAAAACATTGACTGGTATTGCTTAGGGAAACCTTCCCACCTAGATCGCATTTGTCTTCTTTCAGTAGTTTATTATGTTGTCCCCCACCGTCTGTGCTAGAATATGCACTTCTTGCTACAGAAATCTAATTAGTAAATGACTGCCTGTGCACTTGCTCAAGAGTTTGTAATGCCATGTATGTATTAGTTGGCTTCTAACTACAAGAGTTGCTTGCCTCTGATACTCTGCAAGGTGCTGGGCGCTTGCAGGCCTGGTTGCATGATGCTGCAGCTCTCTGCCGCTTTGCCCTGACTATTGTTGAGGCAGCTGTTCTTTCTTTGCAAGATCAATCCTTCCTACCACTACCACACCCAAAAAACATAAAGATTGTTTAAAATAGATTTTGATAGAAAAACTCTCTACAGAATCCAAGTTAAAAATATTGCCTAACACTGTCAATCCTGGAGTGATGGTACTAACAGTGGCTCCAAAAGCAGTCACTGTTCATATTGCATGCACAGTATCCAGAGGACCATGTAGGCACATTCTGTTCCAATACTGTATTTCGGGGGAAAAAAGTAAATCAGCTTTTTTATTACTGAAAAGTGACTTTCCAACATGCTTTCTTGCATAGTTTCTTACATAACAAATCAAGAGCATGTTTTGGCATAACAACTTTAGGGAATGTTTTAAAAAAATGGGCACACAAACCATGAAACAAGTAACCTTTAGGAATGAGAAGCAGAGACTATTCTAAACATCTCAGGTAACTTTATGTACAAACTGTTTTGGGAGCCACTATTCTAAAACAGATAAAATAGGTAACTCATGGTATGAACTGACGTGAGCTAGAAGTTAAATTATTTATGCCATAATCCCCATAGTGTATTGCTTGCCCCTTTATAACCTAACAAAACGATGAACAGGATTGCCAGTAATAATTTTTACTAATTGGTGAATAATTGTTTTATCCTCAAATTACCCTAAGGTAAAACAGATATATTGTGATCTGTTATTTCATTAGCTTAGTTATTTCATAAGTATAATTCAGTATATAGTAATTAAAAATAAATACATAATCTATATTCACTTTTTCATAAAAACATTGCCACAGCCTACAGAAAGGACTCAGTTGTTCCTCAATATGCAATCTAATTTATACAAGTACATAAAAAGAAAATCAAACCAAAATTTAATTTCAAGAAGTCATAAGATATTGTTCATTGAAACTCTACAAAACTTGCATCATAGTAATTGAATTTGAAAAATTATGACTGTGCTGTGTAAGCAGAATATGAATTACTCCTTTACAATATCATACTGGTGCAATCATCTCGAAGGTAGAATTCATAATTATGGATCTGCTACACATTACTGATAGTTCTTCAAATTCTGGAAGTTAGTCAATACTAAAACATTTAGGGGGAATAGAGGAATTTGTTTACTTAGCTAAACTATTTCATTCTGCTGATTACAAAATTAACTGATTAGGTGTAATAGTAATGTTATTGTTATTGATATGTCTCAAATGATTGAACCTTTTGGTTTATTAACTTTGCTGAACATGGCCAATGAATTTGAACATAGCTCTACCTATCCAAAAATGTATATATTTTTAATGAGCAGTGTAGTTATTACTTTGAGAATATATCTGTATCATTTTTAATTGTTTAGTGATGATTGTGGTGTCAATTAGAAGCTTCATATGACACCCTAAAGTGTATGCATGTAGCTGATTGAGCTTCCTCATAAACCCATTAGCCGTATGGACTCAGTTCAGCCAAGCAACCCTTGTTATACTTTAGTAAGCACCGTCCTCTCAGCTCTATACTTGCAGGGCAATAGGGAGTTGTAGATGACTGTTTTAAAGGAAATAATACTTCAAGTCAGTATTTTTGGAACTTTAACATGCGTCAGAACAAACATAGCATATTAAGACAAACATAGCTGAACTTCATTCCTAGACCATTTAATTTAGTCGGGATGGAATTTGATGATTTGCATTTCTAACAAATTCCCAGGAGACTGCTTTTTGAGAATTACTATTCATTGCTTTTAGAACACCAGTCAGGTATTAGGAAGTGGCTTGGAATACCCCCTTTGTCTTACCTGTACACCTAACTAACCAACTTAATCTGTTATCAATCTTGAGAACACATGGGATTCAATGTGCTTGAGCAGACCTCGAGACAACATGCAACAGTGCAGGCAAATAAATATTTGGCAGTGTGTGTGTGTATCTGTATGTATCTACATGGCCAAAATATACCTAGGGAATTTATAGTCATATACAAATATCCAGCATTGTTTAAATATCCTGGACTGTGAGGTGTTACAGTTGGAAGGCGGCTAATCTTTATGCTCAGGTTTCTTGTCTGTCTCATCTTTTCTCAAATCAGTAGAGACAAAATTCATGAGTTAGCACAGTAATGTGAATCAAAGTACTGTTTGAATTTTTTTAGCAAATTAAAATAAGTTATAAAATTAAATACTAGATATATTAGACTATTTCAACTAGCTGTATTTTTCTTTTAGCTCTAAATTTTTTTCCTAAAGCAATTTGCAAAGACATCCGATTAAGGTATGTGTGGCTGCCTACTGATATTTAGAATCTGGTGGGGAGAGGGAAGCAAGCTTGAGGTAGGAAATAGATATTTTTTTAATGCTTTAGACCTCATAGAGCTTAAAAAGAGACCCTGTAAAACAATTTGTGCAGAAATGCCTTTTAGCACATAGTGAAAGTTATTTAGGAACCACATGCTTTATGTCCTGCCTGGGCCACTTTAAACCTCTCTTCCCCTGGGGCCTATCTCCTCCTGAAAACACAGGACAGAGAACAGTAAACTTGAAGAAAGATTACCCCTCATTAATTCAAATATTTATTTGGTGAGCACCTATTATAAGCAGTAATTTTTACAAGGCAACAGAGATACAATAATAAAATGCAGACTCTGTCTTCAAAAAAATTATTTTAATTGGGGAAGTGGAATAATTAAAGAGATAAGATTCGGGGGGGGGGGGTGCCAACCCCATCAGACTTTCCAAATTTGAATATATCCTTCAAAAGAAAGTTGTAACTGTTTTATCCCAGAACAATTAAAAGACTAGCCTCTTGCTGTGTAAATAAAGCTCAAATTTTAGCTGAATGGAGTAAAATCAGTTATTTTTAGTTTCACGGCAGTGGATTATAAGCAGGGCTGACCACTGGAGGTGCTGACCTTTTATTTTGGCAGGATGCAGATACCACCTGCTTGCTTTCTCCTCCTCCAGCTCAGCAATTAGATTTAACAAATTGGACTTGATAGAAAATTAAGAGCATAATGAGGGCCAGAAAGGCAAATTGCATTGAGGTGACTTAATAAATATGATTAAGAATTTAGCACTAATACCACATAAAGTTCAGCTAACTGCTAAGCTTATGAAATTAAGATAAAGATACTACCTAGGAGCTTGAGAGCTATACAGGCTGTTGATCCAGGACAAAATGAAACTCAGACCCAGGCACAAGCTGCTTGTTAACCTCACCCCTTGGAGTAATCCTGAGAGATTCCAGGGTCACTCTTTTCACTGCCAAGTCTCTTTTTAAAATAACCTTTTTCAAAACTTTAAGGAAACTTGAGAAGACAGAACACAAGCCATAACCAAGAGGGAGAGAAGAGGTTTTTGTCTGTAATAGACCTATTTCAGTGTCTTGTGGTCCCTTTGATTGTTTATAGCTGACTTAACAAATCGTAAATCAATGCAGATATCAGTAAAACTAACTTCTTTCACCTCGGAATCCTTCCTCTTCTCCAACTTGGCAGAATGGCCCACGGAGAGGTCACAAAAATGACTCACCTAGGGAATTCTGTTCCTATCACTTGATGTTCAGCAGGTACTCAGTTTAGTTGATTGATCAGCCAATAGTCCCACTAAAGAGTGGAGGGAAGCAATAATGTGAGCAACTGAGTGGGAGACAGAGGGCCAAAGAGAGCTTTTACAGAACCAATGCTGAACAGAAATTCTCTGGCTCATGTCTTATATTCACAACTTATCCCTGCTCTGTCCAGTTTCCTATTTAGCCAATACATGGAAATAGCCAGCCAAAATTTCTTTCCACTGAGGTTATCATATTTGATTTTTAGTTATTATTTTCAGAAGGGAATTCCTTAAAAGTCCATAGCTTTTCAGAGTGCTGCTTTTCCTAATGTAGCCCAAAAATGTGCTGTGTGGCATGACATGTTACCTAAGCATTGATTTTCCCACCTCTAAAAAAGAGGAAGTTGAATTGTTTGTTCAGAGAGATAATGTGCACGTTATAGTAAGAAAGAAAAAAAATGTTTACTAAGGGAAAATAATGTCATATTAATTATATAAGGCCTCAAGGTGTAATTTTAAATAGTTCAGAGAAGGAGAAACAGAAAAATTCAAAATCTGCCATATGTTTAACTAACTCAAAACTAACATTGAGTGAATAGTAAAGGACAAGACAGTATTTTTCCCTTCAATTGTCTGGGTTGAAGAATATACCTCAAAGGTATTTAGCTGATCTGAAGCATAACGACAGCTGGACTTACTGCACGCTTGCTGTAATGAAGGTGAGACATAGTGACTAATGTTGAACTTTTTGTTACCAAGAAGTCTGAAACATGAATTGATATAATTGATAACTATAGTATGACAGCTTATGCGAATCTGAATAGGATAAGGAAAATGCCATGATCTCTCTCTAAAAATGACCCTATAAGTTCTTGGTGAAGGTCTCTTCTATGAGGAATTTAAAAATACAGGGTAGCATTGGTAGTGCCAGAGCACTTCAGTTTGCCATAAAGAGGGGATCATATGCTCTTTTATTTTTGGCAACATGCCACAGTATCTACATTGAACACCATCCTCTAACAATGATTTAGGGTATTTCACAAAGAGTAACATCCTTCTGTATTCACTAGGGAATTTTTATAGCTTTCTCTGTTATATTTTAAATTAAGGTAGACATTTTAGAATGAATAGATTTGGGGCAAATAAAAGAATTGGAGGAAAGTTGCATTTTCAAAATAAAAGAAATAGTGAGAGCTCAGATTAATTTTTTAAGGAATTTCTTGGGCATACTTCCCTGGTTGAAAGCCATTTAGACAGGTCAGCAGATGCTGTAATCAGATTTGTATTTATTAAAACTCTAGGAAATGTTAGGGTAATAGAATAAAAGAGGAAAACTAGTAAGAATATAAGAGAAAAATGTTAAGAAAAAAAATTACTTCAAAAATTGAAAAGGATAGGACAGATGGAGAAAACATTTCACAGATATAATCAATCTTATTTGGTATTGAAATGAATGTGGAAGAAGACAAAAAAGAAAGATGAAACAATTCTGACTTACATAATTACATGCTGTCAATGAAATAAGAGACAACAAGAAGGGAAGTTAAGGATAGCCAGGTAAGAAGTTCACTTAAAAAAAAAAATTATGCATATAAGAGCTGGGGTACAGGCCAGAGATACGGGGGGTGAGAGGATTCACCAGAGACAGAGTGGAGAACAAAACAGGCAGGCTGACTGAAATACACTGCTGAGCGGAGCAGTGGGTAAGTCAGGAGAGGTCTGCTGGGCCATGTGGGTTGCTCCCTGGCCACTTGGGGGATTGAACTCGTGCTCAGAGGCTGCAGATTGCTTCACAGTGCGGTGTTTAACCCCTTGTGCCACCAGAGAGGCCCAAGAAGTTCACTTTTGATATGTTGAACTTGGTCATCAAAATGGAAAAGGCTAGTATGCATGTGGGAATGTAGGCACTGTGCTCAGGCAGACTGACTGTGTTGTGCTTCATAGACTGGTCATTACCATAGCCATCCTTAAGAAGAACTTACAAGATATCCTGCTCACTAGCTATCTCTTTCAGACATTATTTATATTACTACAACTCAATGATACAAATTATCTCAGTGGTATAAAAACTTACTCCATATGTGTCTGTGATTTGTGCAGACATTTGAAATGCATTTAACAGCCTAGAATTTTGAATTCCCAAACCTTTCATAAAATTGTGGAAAAATCTGTTTTGAATGCTTTCCAGAAAATTCAAAAATTGACTTGGTAACCTTAAATTTTCATTGGTGTATTTCTCTTTTCATAGGGCCATTATTTTTTCTTTACCAGCCAATTAGAATTTTCAGGTATATTTGGTTATTCAGTTTCTCATTGAGAATACATTACCTGTGATTTTTGAATCCTTAAAAATTATCCAATTTGCTTTTAATAATAGCTCTAACATAAGATGATGCAACTTAATTTTGATATTTTATGTCATAATTACTGATAGGGCCTAGGCTGTTTTAAATCATTGTTTAAAAATTAGGTAGTTTCTCACTACGTGATTTGCACATCAAAGACATCTTTACAGACACATCACCCAAAGCAGTGATAGTGAAGGCAAAGATAAACAACTGGGACTACATCAAATTAAAGAGCTTCTGCACAGCAAAAGAGACAATAACAAAAACAAAGAGAAACCCCACCAACTGGGAGAACATTTTTGCACACAACACTAATGATAAAGGACTGATCACAAAAATCTGCAAAGAGCTGATGAGACTCAACAAAAACAAAGTAAATAATCCAGTCAAAAAATGGGCAGAAGAGCTAAAAAGAAACTTCTCTGAAGAAGAAATGCAAATGGCCAACAGGCATATGAAAAAATGTTCAACATCACTTGTAATCAGGGAAATGCAAATCAAAACTACCATGAGATACCATCTTACACCAGTGAGAATGGCACATATTAAAAAAACTAGCAACAACAAATGTTGGCGAGGGTGTGGAGAAAAAGGAACTCTTCTGCACTGTTGGTGGGAGTGCAAACTGGTCCAACCACTATGGAGAGCTGTGTGGAGATTTCTGGACCTACTAAACATAGAGCTTCCATATGATCCAGCAATTCCACTCCTAGGTATTTACCCAAAGGACACAGAAACATCAATTCCAAAGAGCACCTGCACCCCTATGTTTATAGCAGCACTGTTTACAATAGCTAAGCTTTGGAAACAGCCCAAGTGCCCAAAAATAGATGACTGGATCAAGAAGATGTGGTCCATATACACCATGGAATATTACTCAGCATTCAAAAAAGATAAACACATGCCACATGCCATTTGCAGCAACATGGATGGCGCTGGAAGGGATCATGCTCAGCGAAATAAGCCAAAAAGAAAAAGAAAAATACCGGATGGTCTCACTCATGGCAGGAATCTAGAAAACTTAAATAAGGGACCAGGAAAATGAATAACTATAAGAAAGTGAAAATCAGAATCCACAAAAACTATGAAACAGAGACACTTTGGGGGGGGGAGGGAATGGGATCAGAATGGGGGGGTTGCAATTGTATGGGGAATATAAAAATAAAATTTATTATTTAAAAAAAATAAATAAAACAAGAAGACATTAAAAAATAATAATAATAAAAATTAGGTAGTTTCTGACCTTTCCAGAATAGCCAATAATTTGTCTCATATGCTGTTAGCAATTTAGCCAATAACCTCTCAAAGCCCATTTTATTTCTTACAAACTTTAGAGAGCTTGTAACGGTAAGGAAATTTTTCCTAACTGTGGCACATAAAGAAATGTAGAATTCCAAAATTGGCAAACTTGCTGCATAAAGAAATTGTTTTAAATTAGTTGAGCATAATATTTATGCCTGTTGTTATTGTGGAAGATCTCCAGTTTTCTTATTGACCTCAAAATTACTGTTTGATTTGTATCAGATGAATATCAAATAATTAACTGATATAATTCCCCATTATTTTGCCTGAATAAGATAATAGAGCCATCCTTTCTGAACGTAGAAATGCATGCTTCTATCACAATGGAACTGTCATCCGGTATTTAAATTGTTGTAGTTTGATAATTTTCTTATTTTCAAGTAAATAAGTAATTCTTTCATAAGAAATTTCCATTTGTAATTATCTAGGGTAAACTAACAATTTATGGGAAAAGAGCACAATGTCATCTAACTGACCTACTAGCCCTTTTTGTATGATGTTTAAAGCCATTATCAGGTTAAACTACCTCATGGTGTATATGAAATTATTATGAAACCTAAACATATATTTGAAATACGTAGCAAGCCCATTTCCTGAAGAAAATTCTACCCTCACAGGCATTTCCTAGGATGTGGGAGATGTGTAGGTAGTTATCAACTATCCATACACGTTGTGTCAAGGAGTGGGAAACCTAAAGGAAACCATAGAAGAGATTTCTTGCACATTTTCTACTGCCTTAATTTTTTATCCAAATAAATGAAGTTGGTAAGAGTGATATATGAGGAAAACAGTAAGCATTTAGCTTACATGGTTCCCTAGTACTGGGGTAAGCAATCCACATATACTTAAGGTTTGAAGAGTTATGGTTTATTGGCCTAATTGTATTTAGGCCTAATTGTACCATTGTAAATAATTGTATTACTTCTAAAAGTAAGGGTCATCTAATTGTCCTTCTGAATCATTCCCTTGTAATTGATGAAACTCTCAGAAAATAAGAGACTCAAGGGTATTCCAATTTTCCAACTGCTATAAAGGTCTCTCTCTTATTTTGTGTGTGTGTCAGGGCTATGAGCCCACATGAAGATATGGACAGAAAAAAAATCACTTTGGCTCTGATAGAGGGACAGAAACTAATCAATCTCAAAATCATCCGGATATGAGTAAAATTGACCTCAAAGATTGGTTTGATATAATCAACAGTGTCAGATGCCAAATGCAATTTTTTACTCCCATTCCAATGTTCTCAGTCATGTCAGTCAAACCTAGAGCTTCCCAAAGGCTGCGGTATATAAATAACGCTTCTTCCTGTTTCCTACAATTAGAAACTGTTCTTGGGTGTTATACGACCAGTATATGTCACTTGGGAGACTTTTTGGTCCTGGACTGGCTCCCAGAAATTTAAACTGATAACGGTTGCTACATTTACTTGCTATCTTTCTAAATTTCTGTTATTTAAGCTAAGGCTTAGGAATTTTCTCTATTTCCAAAAGTTGCTACACTGCTATCCTTTTCTTTTTCAATAGCAGACTAGCTTGCAGAAGAATTATAGGTATTGACGGGATGGCAGGAAACCGATTTTTGAATTTAAGTCTCAAAATAAGACTGACTTAAATCTCAGAGACTATTATATGTTGTGCTTTGCATGAATTTCTATAAGTTTAATCCATGTTATAAGTTATTGACAGCAAAATATAAGGATAAAATTTTCTAAATTGTTAGTAAATCTGTTTTTTCACTTTAATTTCAAAAATATGTAAATATAGTTGTGTAAGTTATTTTGTAATATTAATTAACATCCTTTTAAGAACTGGAATCAAAATAGTGACTTTTAAGGTTTACAGCATAAGAACAACTACCAAATATGATTTAACTGATTTTTCTTTTGCCTCCAAATTTGTTTAATATTTTACCCCCAAACTATAAGTAGTCACAGATGTAGAGAGGACTAAATTATGAAACTTTGACTCTTGAACCCTGATTTGAAAATTGGCATCCAGGAAGAGAAGTTGGGCCTATCACCTCTATAGACACATTGGAGCTTTTCAATAATGTGTTTATCCTATTACTTGGCGAACTATGAAAACAACTTCAAGTGACTCATAATGCAATACATAATTTGTAATCTTTTTACTATAACGGGCCTAGTGATTTATAGGAATAATAAAGATTGAGGTTTATTTGAGGCAACATGTATATTTAATATACAACGGGTTTTCTAGGGTATGAAGTTACCATGTTCTGGAGGTTATTTCGTCATGCCTTGCATCCCATTGCTATAATCAACAAAAGCTTTGCTGATCGAGCTCTTACTTGTATGCATGCAATGCATTTCAATGGATTTGCTTCATATAGAACTCTGGTTTCTTTAAAATTTCCTAAATATTGCATTTAAGGAAAGGTGAAAGGAAAGAAAGCAGCACATGTGTGCTGTTTGACATTTACCTTATCACGAGCAAAATGCTTTAAGAAAAACAAAGACCTGCTTTTTCCGAATACAAAAGTGATGCTGCTGTTGTTCTCTTTGCAGCTAGATCCTGAAGCTAGCGCTGTTCTCAAAGAGCTTCAAGTTAAACTCAATGGGGTTCTGGATGAGCTCAGCATCACTTATGGTGAAAGGTAAGTGGTTTGAATAGTTAAACTATGATTAAGTAGATAATGGTTATTATCCAGATGAATTTGATTTCAGTTAATAATAGCCATGCCTTTAATGCCGTCTATTCCTCATACTGCTAAATCCACTTGACTTCATGACTTAATCTAAGCATCATCTCCTCTGAACAGTTTTTCCTGACTCCATTGTCAAATAGTGATGTCTGGCTATGTGCTTCCCAGAACTGTGTATCCTTATTGGATAGCACTCAAAACATTGTTTTCTGAGTTCTGGTTACTTGCCTGTTTCCCTCACTTCACATGCTCATAACGTGAGAAACCATATCTCATTCCTATTTATAACTTTGTTTTGTTTTTTTTTTAAAAAAAAAAAAAACAAGATTTATTTACACAAGAACAGGGGTGCAGGCCAGAGGAGTGAGAGGTTCTCCAGTGACAGAGCGGAGAGCAGAACAGGCAGTCAGACCAAAACACACTGCCGAGGGGAGCCGCAGGCAAGACGGGACAGGTCTGCCGAGCCATGTGGGCATCTCCCTCACCCGCCAGGAATCAACCCACACTGCAGAGGCTGCGGACAGCCTCACGGCGCTGCGCTTACCCTGCTGCGCCACCAGGGAGGCCCCCTATTTATAATTTTGGTGTTTAAAGCTTATCAATTGACTATTGAAAGAATAGCGAAAGGAAAGGGGGGGGGTGAAAGCTTTACATAAGTAAGTAGCACAAGTTGCATTCATGCCATACATATAATGCAGTTATACTGCTAAATAATTGCTTTCAAACTCTTAACTGAATCAAATCAAGATTCCAGATTTTAGTGGGTGGGAATCGTAATGCAATTACCCCATGGGAAACTGGTGACATTTTTCCAACTTAAAAAAAAAAATAATGATGTGGCTCTAAAGAGAAGTGCATCTTAGATGAACATCATCTTGATCCTACAGAGAAAAGCCATCTTGTCATCAGATGTTAAAATAGATAGGAAAATAGTTAGGTTTTCTAAATTCCTGCTATGAGTGAGACCATCAGTATTTTTCTTTTTTTTCTGGCTTATTTCACTGAGTATGATCCCTTCCAGCGCCATCCATGTTGCTGCAAATTGCATGAGTTTATCTTTTTTGATTGCTGAATAATATTCCATTGTGTATATGTACCACATCTTCTTGATCCAGTCATCTATTTTGGGGCATTTGGGTTGTTTCCCTGCCTCACCTATTGTAAATAGTGCTGCAATTGTAATTAGTGCTTCCTGGTCCTCACCAGGAAAAAGACCAATTATAATACAGTAAAAATCAAAATCAACAAGCAATTATAAACCAGAGACACACTAAGGGTTGGGGGGGAGTAGGTTCCAAACAAGGGTGGTAGGAACTGAATGGGGACTACAACCAAGAAGAAAATGCATACATTGTGCAAAAATGAAAAATGTAAAATATTTATAAAATAAATAACCTAAAAAAATAGATAGGAAAGTAAACATTTTGAAGAGTCTCTTAATTTCATATAAAATTTGCTTTATATGACTTATTTTTAACTGTATTCAGTTCTCAAAGCTTCAAAAATACTCTACTAGCAAGGGATAGCTATGCCTCTGAACCCCACTCATAACTTACTATGTTTTCAAAAGGTACGTGCTTAAACATTTAATGGTTACTTATGTCAAGAGCTAAAGAAACAGTGAAAGCATCATTTCCTCCCCCCATCATCTATAGGAATGAGGTAAAGTAAAGCAAAGTCCCAAACTGGGCCTTCTCTTCAATATCACAGGTGTGCTCATTTGCTTTTATGTAGCCCACCTTCATGGGTCATAAGCTAAGCCAGATGCAGCCTTGCTAAATAGAGCTTATGGTTGTCACTTTGCTTTCTGTTTGCTGACTGGGGTGATTCAGGTTACTTGGTCTAGATACTAACAAACAGCTTGAAGTTTCTATTTACCTGAAGTAGGAAAGGCAGACATGGTCCCAGAGATTTGGAGACTGATTGGCTCTGACATGGGCTGTCATTTAGCAATGGGACCTGTGGTCAACCATCTTAGGCTTACCTCTGTTTAGTGGTGAATTAATATGTGCTTAGCAGAAAAACTATTGCCTTCAGCTAGGAAGGCAAAAATAGAGATTATTTAGCAAAGTTTCTTATTTCATGGGAAATAAGAAAACTAAACAAAATAGAAACTAGAATGTAAATAGAAAAAGCATTCTAAGATTACTCTGTGTAATATGTCCACATCATCCTTTTGAGCAACTGCATTTTGTTTAGTTTGCAAGAGAATATTCAGGTCAGTAAAGCTAAAATATGATTTATGTTGAAAAAGTCTGAATAAATACATTATGAAACAAGGAGTAGCCCTCCTAGGAGCAAACTTGAAGTACTTTATTTGTTCAAACCCAGCTATTTTAACCTAGACATTGAAACTCCTGGTCACTCATTATCTATCTTGTTTTTTTTTTTTTTTTAACATAGGAAAAATTAAATTATTTTGTACAAATAGGGCTACTGTTATTGGAATAAATAGCTTACATGGCATGCTTTCCTTTTAAAAAAGGATAATTATTGTATCCTTGTTGCTATGGATTTATATCCTAGACTACCAGAGATGTTTATAACATATACACATGGTGGGTAGAAAGTTCATAATGATCACTGTGATCCTTTCAGTCTGAATATACCATTCTTACAGTCTAAATTAACAAACGGAGCTTAAAATTATGTATATAACGAACCACTAAAAAAAAAAAAAAATCCTTACAGTGGTGTTATTAAAACCTGCAGTTAAATGTGGTGGGATTATACAGTAAACCCAGGACAGAGTCAAACTGAACATGCTGTCCTTGCTTCCGAGTTCCTGCCATACTCTTAGGGCACCCACCTTAGAGATGCTTTTAGAGTTTTCAAGCTTTCAAAATTTTCAAAATCTGCTGTACACATATTTTACTGGTGTTTGTTTTGGTCTTTAGTTTACTACATTCTTTTGTTATTGGTAGCTAACTAGATTAAGTAAACAGTGAACTCAGAATACTTTGTTAGGACTTCTTCTGTGACTGGTTTCTAAAGAATTTTTCAACCAAAAAAAAAAAAAAAAGAAAGAAAGAAAAAATTTGGGTAGACACAAATGATTTTTAGGTGAAATTTAGGTACTGGTTTACTAAGAATTAGGTAGAATATCATTATTTTTTAGATACTTACATACCTTTACATATGTCATTCACATGCACACAACTGGCTTCTGAGGACATTTACTTTATCCATTTGTTCTAAGAACCTATTTGCACATTTTTTGGTAATAGAAATATAAGTTCTGCTCAGTCTAGTCTCCAACTCAATAGATTGCTTTGAGAATCAGTATTAAAAAATAGCTGTTTCAAAGGCAATTATTACTGTAGTCAGCAGGATCTGACCACCCCATGGAAAATCAACTAGTTCAAAAATTCCATCATTTTCCTCTTTTCTATTACCCCAATTATCTATAAGCAGTAAGCCCACTACAAGCAAACAGCATCACTCCATCTCACCTTTTCCACCTTCCCTCTCCCATGACCATACCAGACAAAAACCCATAATCAGTTTTAGCTAGATAAAAGCCAAATGGTCAGGCATTTGGAACCATTTGAACCTCAGTCTGAAAGAGGATGTCCCATTGCATTAAATAAATACACTGAGAATCTATAAATGAGTCTCATCCATAAAGGCAAGCAGAGATCCAAAGACCAAGGAACCCAGTA
The DNA here is from genome assembly GCF_964194135.1 of Talpa europaea. Lineage (NCBI taxonomy): Eukaryota > Metazoa > Chordata > Mammalia > Eulipotyphla > Talpidae > Talpa > Talpa europaea. Next base: position 42,589,924 of record NC_140075.1, read on the forward strand.
CAAATGCCAGGTCCAAAGGGGCAAGAATGGTATTTAAAACAGTAAAGAAAATCAAGAATTCAGGAGCCAAAGATGGAAACATGTCAAATATGACAGATGTTGAATCAGGCTTTGACTATAGTCAAGATTAGGGACTCATTTATAGACCTGTTTAAAAGGACCAGTAGCAAGAAAAACACTGAAGTTGTGATAATTTAAAGTCTAGCAAAGATATTCCATGTTAGATAACAAAGCCAAAATCTATAGAAATGATATATTTAACTTAAATTCTAAAATACAGGGTCATAACTGTATTCACTCTCACCACTACTATTCCGCATAGTACTGGAATAAGTCCTTTGTAGCGCAATCAGGCAAGAAAAAGAAATGAAGAAGTAAAATTGTTTTATTTTGCAGAAAGCATGATTTTATATATAAAAAATCCTACAGACCCCACCAAAAAAAAACCTTACATTTAATCAGTGGATTTAGTAAAGTTGCAGGATGCAAAATTAACAAAGAAAATTGGTAGTATTTGTATACACTAATAACAAATTAACTGAAAATAAAATGATACCATTTATAATAGCATCAGAAGCAATAAAATATTTAGCCAAGGAAGTGAAAGATCTCAACTCTGAGTATTATAAGACATTCAGGAAAGAATTCAAGGAAGTTATAAATAAATGGAAAGGTAGTGTTCATGGCTTAAAAGTAGTATTCTTAAAATATCAATACTGCCAAAGCCATTTATAAATTTCATGCAAACTCTACTCAGATTTCAGGATTTCAGAACCAACTGAAAAAGAAAAATAAATTCAATTGTATGTTCAACTAATATTTAACTAGGAAACCTAGAATACCTAAAGAAACAGACAATCTCTCCAATAAATCATGCTGGGAAAACTGGAATTCACATGTGAAAAAAAATGAAACTACCCCTACCTTACAACCACCCAAAAAATTAACTAGAAATGCATGACCTGAAACTGTACAACTCCAAAAAAACATAGGTAAAAATTGCCTTGATGTGGACGTTAGCAATGATTTTCTAGGTATGATGCCTTAAGTACAAGCAACAAAATGAAAACTAAACAAGTGTGACTACAAGAAACTAAAAAGCTTCTGCATAAAAGAAACAACAAAGTGAAAAGACAACCTATAGAATGTGAAGAAAATATTTACAAACCAAATATCTGATGAGGGATTAATATTGAAAATATAGAAAACTCATATACTGCAGTAGCAAAAAATAAAAACCAGATAATCCCATTTAAAATGGGCAAAACACCTGAACATTTTTCCAAAATGGCCAGCCATTACCTGGAAAGATGCATATTAGTGTTCATTACGGAAATGCAAATGGAAACACAAATATCACCTCATATCTTTTAGAATGGCCATCATCCAAAAGACAGTAGAAGATAAATACTGGTGAGGTTGTGCAGAAAAAGTAACCCTAATACGCAGTTGGTGGGAATATAAACTGGTGCGACCACTTTGGAAAACTGCAGTGCTTCCTCAAAAAACTAAAAATAAACCTACTGTATGATCCAGTAATTCCACCTCTGGGAATATATCCAAATAAAACAAGAACACTAACTCAAAAGGGTGTATGCACCCCATTTTATAGCAGCATTATTTACAATAGCCAATATATAGAAACAACCTAAGTGTCCATCAATAGATGAACAGATACAGAGTCATGGTATATTTACACAATGAAATATTATTCAATCATTAAAAATGAGGAAATCCTAACATTTGTAACAATATGGATGAAGGTTCAGTCATTATGCTAAGTGAAATAAGTTAGACTTTAAAAAGATGAATACTGTATTGATTTCATTTGTACTTGAAATTTAATTTTAAAAAATTAATGATTGCACATTTCATATTACTGAAGAAGTAGCCAAATGCATCTAACTTCCAGTTTTGAGATAAGTATGCTGGATGTAATGTAAACAGGATGACTATAACTAGTACTGCTGGGTGATATATATTAGTTGTGAATATGGTAGATCCTAAGAGTTATCACAAGGAATTTTTTTTTACAGTTTCACCAGTTTATATTTACATAAAAAAGTAGAAATGCTGATAATCTCCATTATTTAAGTCTCTATCTGCCACTGCTTTAGTAAGAACCACCAAAACTAGTTTAGAGGATACAAAAAAATGAGAATAGTATTTATTGAACATGCCATGTTGTAAGTATGTAAGTTTTTAGAACATGTACAGAGACTTTTTTGTTGTTCAGTGTTACATACCCAAATTCTATTTGGGGCAAAAGTAGTAAACAAATGAAAAGGTATCCATTATGTCAAATAATGGGGAATACAAGTAAAAAAAAAAATTTAAAGAACTGAAAAGGAATGGAAAATCATAGAAATGACATTTCAGGTTGTGTGTTCAAGGAAGACTTCTCTGAGGAGGTGACATTTGACATATATCTGAAACATTTGAGGGACATGAAAAACTGCATAGAGAAGGAAACATATTAGTGGTCATAACAAAAGAGTCTCCTCAGAGAATTATTAAGAATACCAGAAGGCTGCTATGGCTGGACTGCAATAAAGCAGAGGGAAGAGTGCTAAGAAATGATTAGGGAGGTTTCCAGAACCAGACTATTCTGAGCTATAATTAAGGCTATGAAATACATTCTAAGTTTTTTTGTAAGTGGATCTGGAAGCCATTGAAGATGACTAGTAAGGAAGAAGCAATATTTAGCTTTAACAGGGTATCTGAAGAGGTTGAACAGAGAAACAATTTATGAAATTATCACAAAAATTTAGGAGAAAGATAATGGTGGGCTGTAGTAGTAACAGTAGATCCTCAGGGATAGGATATTTTGTAAAGGTTTGATGATGAAAAGATGTTGAGTATGACAAAAGCTCACTAGACTTCTGCTTTCTAAGTAGAAAGTTTACGTAGGCAATTTTTTATAATAGTCTGGAATTTGAAGAAGTCAAATCTGCAGATAAATATTTAGGAGTCACCGATATATAGATGGCATGAAAGTCATGAGACAGATATGCTTGACGAGGAAGTGATTTTGATAGAGACGTGGCATGATCCAAGGATATAGCCTGGCAACACTAGAGGGTTGCCAGAGGAAACACAGCATATGCCCAGTTACATTTGCATTTCAGATAAACAGTGAATAAATGTCCCAAATATTGCCTGACACATACTTATCTCACACTCTGAAATTCAATTTTCTTTCTTTTTTTAATTTTATTTTTATATTCCCCATACAATTGCAACCCCCTATTTTGACCCCAATCCCTCCTTTCTTGACACTGTGTTTTTATTTACTAAGTCTGACACCCCTATCTCAATGGTTAGAGGGCAGAAAATTGAGGGGTTGCCAGGAGGAAAGCCAAGAGGGTGTGGAGCCCCAAAACCAAGATATATCCAAATGCCAACACTCTTTCAAAATCAGTCATTTCTCCAAACAGTGCACAAAGGAACATCTCAGCTGGCACTCTAAGAAATGGTGGTTGAATGAACCTCCACTTTAACTAATTTAACCAGAATAGTATTACTTTTAATCTGCTTTATACATAAGTGTTCCAAATAAGCTTTTATTCCAACAAAAAAAAAATTTGCAGCTGAACAGTAAGTTTGAAAACTAAAGATAAAGGGAATTCACACCATTTGAAACAGACCAAACTCCTCAAGGTGGATTAAACAGACACAGGCAAAGGAAATCATAAATGTTTGATTTTTAATCCCAGAATTTACATTCTTTATTTTCAGTTTCCAGCTTATCATTGAAGAGTGTATAAAACAGATGAGTTTTGAACTAAATCAAATGAGAATAAATGGAAATACTGCATCTAATAAGAACAGTGCCGCCATGGATGCTGAGATTGTATTAAGACCTCTCATGGACTTCCTGGACAAAACGTAAGTTTCCTTGTCTAGTATTTGACTCTTGTCTAAAGACAGGAAAGCATCTAAGGTAAAAAATATATAATTGTTTCCCTTTATGTAAAAGGCTTCTGCAAAAATATGTCAATTCATTAAAATGTAAAAACACTTTTAGTTCAATATGAATGGGAAAAAACATTGTACAGGAAAGGAAAAGGATGGAGGAAAGAAATACTGGTGACTAAAGAGGATGCTGCTGAGGCAGGGAAAGATTTAAGATTCTGTGATGCCCACAGTACATGTCGTTTTGTCTCTTCCTGGACATAAAGAATAAGTTGTCTAGAATATCTGAAACCTGCTAAAGAGGAGAAAAGCACAATATGACTAGAATTAAATCAGCTCACAGGTAAGTAGACTGCTTCCCAAGTCACCCTTAAAAAATTAAAAAAAAAATGATTGAGTGCCCACCTGGATCAAACTTTATAGTCACAAAATAGTTAATGAAAAATAAAGTCAAAATCCCTGACTATGAAAATGGCAGTCTGTAATGGTGGAAGTGGGTGGAATGAGGGTCCCTCATAACCAACTGAGACAGTTTTCTTAGAAGGTTGCTTGTTTAATGCCACTCAGTTCCTACTCTTTGAAGCCTTGGGTGGCTAAGTTTGGAGTAGGGTCCGCACACTCATTTTCATATTAATATATTAAAATGTACACATCTGGCAACCATTGATCCAAAGCAACCAAAGACAAGCCTTTTTTGAAAAGAATAATATTAAAAGAAAGGTAGAAAGTAGAAGAAAAAGGTAAGTAACAATTTGAATGCCTACCTAGGGACCAGCACTAAAGATTATGTGTATAATCCTTTTCGTTACTGTTGTGGCAAACTAAAAGGACCAAGATAAATAATAATATATTTGCTTAAAGGATATCAAAGAAGGAATCAGTAGGGAGAAATATTTATCACTTCTATTTTAATTAAATATTACTTTATCAGTTTAATCTAAATATTTGGTAGAAAAATGAGGTCTTATTTTCTGTTTTCTATATGGAAATACCTGGAAAATATGTGAGTAGGTAATTTGATAGCATAGCGGGAGGTTAAGTATAGAAGAAAGAAGAAACAGGCAGGATAGAGCAGGAAAGGAAAGGCAGAAAGACTTCATTTATTTGGCTTCTTAATGTAGATTTTTAGTTTTGTCACCTAATCTCCCACATAGCTTTTGAAAATTTTATCTTATTAGGTGACTTTTCTATAGACAATACACAATGGAATCACAAGGTCACCACCATTTGGCTACAAATATGATGGATAGGGCTAAGAACATAGCAAGTGACGCTCCTAAAACTCCTACTGGAATGCCTTCTGTTTTCAGAACTTCAACCAGCGGTTTGAGGCTTTATCATTTATAACTAAGGAAATTATTTATGTATGTATATACTGCAATGAAAAGCTGTGATACAAAGTTTTAAATTCTTCTGATAGTGTAAGCTACTAGTCAAGGGGTCAGGAATCTATTTTACCACCCACAAAATGGAAGCCATACGTAAAGTGGCTCTTATTTTACTTAGTCTTAATTTTCTCTATTTATCCTTTATTATATCATATATATGTAATTTTTAATAATGGAATTTTAAATAGCTGTCTAAAGACAGGAAAGTAAGTAAGTTTAAAACTTTGGGGAACAGCGTAGCTGCATAGATAGGGCGGTGAGGGGTGACCCTCTTCGCCTACATGGACTGTGCTGTAAACCAGTATTACCCCAATAGAGAAAAATTAAATTAAATTAAATTAAAAATTAAATTAAATTAAAAATTAAATTAAATTAAAAATTGTGACAGAGATCTAACTTAGAGCTAATGAGGTAGCATAGGTTTACAAAAAAAAATTTAAGTAACATGGCATTACAACTTGATACAAGTTTCAGATGTGCATCACTGACGAGCAACATGAACTTACATTAAATTCACTGCCAAGAGTCCAATTCTGTCCTTCAGCATACCATTGTCCCCTTCGTGCTGATTCCCTGCCCTTCTTCCCTAGCCCACTAGGGCAACCATTAATTGGTCTTATACACTAGCATTTTAGTTGTATTTATTATACATCACATGGGTGAAATAATATGGTATTTGCCAGTTGATGGGCATATAGGTTATTTTCTGTCCTTGGTGAGTGTGACTTGTGCTTCAGTAAACAGGGGAGAGACACATCTCTTCTAATTAGTGTTTTTTGTTATCACCCAGAAAGGATGACAACTGGATTATATGGCATTTCTAGTTTCAGTTTTCTAAGAAATCTCCATACTGCTTTTCACAATGGCTGCACACATGCATAATCCTACTAAACAGTGTATAGGATTCTCTCCACGTCTTCTCCAACACTGTTTCTTGTCTTTTTGAATAGCATTTCTCACCTCAGATATGAGGTGCTATCTCATTGCTGTTTGGATTTGCATTTCTCTAACAGGAGATGGACACTTTTTTCATGTGCCAATCAGCAATCTGTATATCTTCTTTGGAAGACATAGCCTCTATCTGTTTTTTAATCAGGTTGTTTTTTTTTTTTTTTGCTAAGTTATATGAATTCTTTGTATATTTTGGATATTAACTCCATGTTATACATATGATGCGCAATTATCTTCTTCCAAACAGGATTGTGTTTTCATTTTGATAATAGTGCACATGCTTTTTAGTTTGATGTAGTCCCATTTGTTTCCCTTGTTGTCCAAGTTGAGTCTTTAGTCACATCTCTAAGGTCAGTATCATTGCAGTACCACCTATATTTTCTTCTATGTGTTTTAGATATGTCTTGATTTAAATTTTGTGTATGGTTTTAGTGACCTACTTTCTTTTTCTTTGAAAGAGAAACTATGAGGCATAGAGAGTTGCAGAAATTCTCAGAGCTATTACAGAATGTATAACCATAAACCACATGTTAGTGGTTTGTGTTTTTCTGTTTTTACGTGAAATAGTCTTTTCTCAGGAAGCCAACATTTAGGGATTAAAAAAAAACATAATAAAACATACAGTAGAAATTTAATTTGGCGTGGGATTTCACAGATAGATCAGATTGGATTTCTGGAAATCACTGACAGGCATTCCAGGGGGAGGGAGAACAGCTGGATTCAATTTCATGAAAATCTGATCAACTGTATGACAGGAAATCTCTGTTGTCAGTTAATATACAGGACATTTTGAAAATAGTCACGGTAACTGGCTATGTGGTAAGCCAGTCTAGATAGGTTCCAAAATCATTTTTCAGTTGGTGTTAACAAGTTTGACTAAATTAAGGAAGCAGTTGCTTATCCCACCCTTTATATTATTTGTAATGAACAATAGAAGGCTGAAGGTCTTCAAAGTGGATTTGAGAAAATACACCTAGAAATCATTTAAATCATATAAATGTATAGTCTCTCTTTGTCTTTGTGCATTCAGCCTCTCTAAATAACTTATGAGAGGTTTTGTTTTTTTTTTTCCCCTACAGAGACCTCACCACTATAAAACAAGCTATATACTCCCATTTTTAGGTGGCAGAAATAACATGCAAAGCCACAAATATGTCAATGACTTTACTCCTATCCATTCAGTTCCAGTCCAAGTAGGGTTAGTTAGCATGCCAAGCACATGAGCGGACCATAAATACAATATCAGTTCTTAAACCTTTCAAAAATGTAAATTAGACACCTGCTGTAACACTGGCATATATGTTGTGTCTCAGATTCTCCTAGGAGTTTCTGAAGATAGGTTCAGTTAGTCCACCTTGACACATCTGCAGGTTTCGATCTCATATCCATAGCATGAATATCCATTAGCAAGCTAGACATACTACCCTTCAAAGATGGTTTCCAGCCCAATAAGGCTACTGTTCCCTGGATATGCCTCAGCAGTTCCCAGCTCTCCTTTTCATCCAGAGGAGGTTGCTTTAATGCATTTGCATATAGGAATGTTATAGAACAAATAATTTATATGAAAATGTATTTTGGAAATTTCTCCCTTTGTGACTGCCTTCCACATCTCTTTAAATACTGGTTTGCATAGTAATTATTAACATGAATGTTTTAAATGTTTAAATATTGTAAGTTCTGTCTCTATCAGAACTGCAACCCAAGTTATAATTTCCAAAGTATACAAAGTAGTTAACTGCATTATAGGGATCAGTGAGGTAGCTGTGAAATATTATGCCAAATTGTTGGCCCTCTGTGAAAGAGGTTTGATGAACATTATTATAAGAGCCCCAAAAAAGGGGCCTCCCTGGTGGTGCAGCGGTTTGAGCATAGCACTGTGAAGCTGTCCGCAGCCTCTGCAGTGTGGGTTCGATTCCCAGCCAGCCAGGGAGGTACCCACATGACATGGCAGACCTCTCCTTTCTCGCCCGCTGCTCCCCTCAGCAGTGCCTTTAGTCTGTCTGGCTGTTCTGCTCCCCACTCTGTCTCTAGTGAATCCTCTCATCCTCCTGCACCTCTGGCCTATACCCCAGCTCTGGTATAAATAAATAAAAAATCTTAAAAAAAAGGGCCTCCCCGGTGGCGCAGCGGTTGAGCGCTGGGTTGCGAAGCTGCCCGCGGCCTCTGCGGCGCCGGTTCGATCCCCGGCTGCTCCCAGGCCACTGGAGGAGGGTCCCACATGGCGCGCAGACCTCTCCTGCCGCCCGCTGCTCCCCTCAGCAGTGTACTTCGGTCCTTCTGTCTACTCTGCTCCCCGCTCTGGCTCTGGTGAATTCTCTCACCCTCCCGCGCTTCTGACTGTACCCAGTGCATGTATAAACAAAACAAATAAACAAACCAGCAAACAAATAAAGCATGCCTCTATAAAAAAAAAAAAAAAGAAAAAAAAAAAGAAAAAATCTTAAAAAAAAGTCCACAAAAGTTAAGTTTGATATTATGGTACATTCAGTAAATATTTATGCATCACTCTGCCTTCATAGACTGTTGGGCCTTCATATACAAGCACATTTATCAAGGGCAGCTTGAGGCAGTGGAAGACATACTGGGTTTAGGGATAGAGTCTGACTTTATCAGCCTTCACTCTCTAGCTCTGCTTTCTTGGACAAGTTCCCTTACTTCTCTAAGCCTGCTTATTATTTCTAAAATGAATATAATAAATGAGAAATAACTACAGAAGAGTTTCTAAATTAAGTTGTTACATAAATGACATTTTGTTACTATCTCATTGTGAGAATTTGTAAGAAATGCCTTAAGACTATTAATAGTCTGAAACTTAAAAAAAAACCTCAGTAACAGAGAATCATAGGGTCAGGGGAGAAGTGGGTGATCAAATGGATGAGGATACAGATTTTCAGTTTTAAGAAAGTCCTAGGGATGTAGTATGCAGTGTGGCGACTATGGTTAATAATACTGTATTTTATATTAAAACATTGCTGAGGGAATAGATTTTAGGTTCTCATTGCAAGAAAAAAATAGAACATAGTAAGCTGATGAATGTTAACTAAACTTATAGTGGTCATTTTGCAATACATTCACACATCAAATAATTACATCATACACCTTAAACTTAAGCAATGTTAATCACACCTTGATAGAACTGAAAAACGAAATTGGTAAATTGCAGTTCGTAGGTGAAATCATATGCAGTGTTGTCCTGTGGCTGCAGTGATGAAAGCTTGTTTCCTAGGTGCTTATGCTGCACCCTGAACATGGAGCATGGAGAAAATACAAGTCAGGAGAGCAGGTGATAAATCTTGTACTTTGGGAGATTTGATGTAAATTGAGGCAACAATTTAAGGAAAGACTCTGAATTTGTTTTATACCCAAAATAGTGCATTATCTAATGTTTGGTGTTGGTGTGATGAAACAAATTTTGAAATCATGTATTTATTAGTGAATTTTAGTAAGTGAAATTTAGCATTAGAATAATAATACCTGTTCAGTTACTTGAATCTCAGTATCAACAAAATTTAAATTTCTGATTAATAAGTAGGTAACTTGATATGAGATTTATAGTGAGTACACATTTTATTTCAGATTAAGTCTCTCAGCAAAAATCTGTGAGAAGACAGTTCTGAAGCGAGTTTTGAAAGAGCTATGGAAACTGGTTCTTAACAAAATAGAAAAACAAATTGTTCTACCTCCTCTGACAGATCAAACAGTAAGTATTTAAACGAAAGTTTGGTAACACTCTCAAAAAGCCATCTAATTATTTTGCTTACTTGAATGGATTTGATGCTGATTAAATTCCAATTAAATCCATTGTGGGGAAAAATGCCTGGTATTCAGTGTCTTAAGAATAATAATTCAAATAACATTTTCCTATATAAATCAATTTTAAATAGTTGCAGTAGCAAATTCACATTTACTTGACATTCAGAACTTAATTTCTTTTGAAAAAAGATATCAAAGTTCAATTTATAGGTTTATATGGTCTACACATAGAATTTTTTAATTTAATTTTACTGTAAACCCACCAAGAAATGAATTTCAGATCAAATAACCTTGTTGTTTCTTTCTGAAAATTTAGTTTAATAAGATAAATCCAACACTATCATATGACATTTTTTTCACCCTCCCACTTGGAGTTTCGTAGAGGAGATACCTTATAGTGTATTTGAAGAACATGATTAAATGAATCAGACACAGTGAAATAAAGAATCAGAAAATTTGGCAAAGTTAGACAATGTGATCTAGCCAGGTACCTCAGTGTTTATATGTTCTAAGCTGAGCTGAGCAAAGATCAATAACCCTAACAAGCAACAGTTATGGAGTAATTTTCTGTGAGTGAGGAAGGCAACTTGATGCAAATAATGAGGAACTAGATACTAAACTAAAATATTTATTGATATCATGAATCAGATACACTATGTCCATATTTATCCAGTGAAATTGCATGTGTAGAAAATGTTTTCTTATAAAGTATTTTAGATGGAAGAGGTACCCGTTTCTGTTGATTTACTGCCAGACAGTGGATGATAAATTATAAAATGCTTCTAGTTCTGCTTAATGTCATGAATATGTATTATAAATCGTTTAAGCTTACATATACAGCTAATCAATCAATCACATATATTAGCGCGCACACACAACTTATTCATTTACCTACCATGTCATCAGTAGGGAAATGATGTCAGTACAATCTGGAGATTGGGTTGACTTATATGCTAATTTTACTAGGTGAGAGATTAGAGAATATAATAGAAAACTTAAGCAAAAATGAAAAGAGCACTCAGCTTGGCTAACACACAGGCAGGATCCTTTCATCGCTATCTTAAAAAAAAAAAAGAGAGATGGGAGGATTTCATACTCGCACATGTGGCCAGTTCCCTTCCCCCATGTCCACCTGTGGGCATAGAGTTCACAATTGCACTCTATTTAGTGTTGTTTAGTTAGGTTGTTTGTAATTTTATTTTTTGCATTTTTAAAATCCTTTGAGACAGCCAACCAGCCTGAGTTCCCTGCTAGCTGCCCAAGCTATCTCTCTTACTGTTTCTAATAGTTTCTCAGTAACAGATTGCTGACTTCTAATTATTTTTCCCCATAATTCCTAGTGTACAATTTTGTAGAATATAAGGTTTTTCAAGAAAGTATATATCATGTTGTAGCCAAAATACTGTACATGACATTTTTGATGTAAAGTCCTTCCTGGGAAAGCTCAGCATTACCTCAGTCTTTTGTAGCATTGGGATCTCCAGGTATGAAGCTATATCATTCAATATATGCTCTTTAAATTTCTTTGTATTAAGCAATGTGCTAAGGATAAAATATGCGCAATATTAGAGTTACTTGCTGCTCTCATGAGCCTTCTAGTCTTTAATTTCTCCACTAAAAATGAAGACTTTTTCCAGATTAGTCTTTTTCTTATTGTGAAAAATTCTAGGCTGATTAACTAACTTAGCCAAATCTAATACTTCACCTGCCTCATTTACCAACAGATAGGCCTTTGGGTTTTCACTCTAGTAGTGCTTCAGGTGTTTATTCTGGTGTCTTTCAAACTTTTGGAGAAACTTGGGGTTCTAGGAAACCCTGTGATTGAGGGAGTTAAGAGGGTAGATACCTAGTAAAATGTACAGCATTTCAGGAAGAAATGCAGTTCTACTTTCTTCAGCTCTGTATCTTGAAATTTTGTACAGATTTATTTTGTGGGGAGGGGAATTGGATGAGGGAGTTGCCACTGCTAAAAATTAACAAATAAAAATTAAAGATCTGAAAGCTGTTGGGGAAAGTCACTGATCTAATCCACATTCTACATTAAACTGGCTCTACTGACAGCAACCCATTCAAAAACTCAAGCTTAAGACTTTCCGAAGTGGGATGCTTACAAGGACAGCTATATTGCCAGTATTAGATCTCTCATTGACCCAAACTGTAAAATAGATCAATTAAGGGCATCTGACAATCTACTAACAAATGCACTAAGGGAAATAAAATAGATTCTCTCTTCTTCACATTTCCATTGTGACTTTTACTAAAGATCTCCTTGTGTCTCTAGGGACCCCAGATGATTTTCATTGCAGCTAAAGATCTTGGTCAACTATCCAAACTGAAGGTAAGAAGAATTTTAAAATGTGAAAATTAATGAACTAACGACAGGTCTTCAAGAAACTATCCTTCTACTAGTAATGGCATCTAACGTGGCATTGCTATGAAGATGTAATTGCTTCTCAGCCTTTTGGCTAAGATCAAGTGTACTAAGATGTATGTCTGTAATCTCACAATCTGCTTTGAAGATGAATGAGACTAAAACTTAGGGACTAAATTTTAAGTTATTTCCCATGAATTTCTCATCTTTTCCAGTTGGTATGATAACTGGAAATTTTTCACTTTGTGTTTTAGCATTCAGCATGACTGCTTTTGGAGTAAATTAGAGAACATTATTTTCTTTCATGAAATAAAGTAGCTTTGTATGAATGAAGGCGAAATGGAACACTTCATAGAAATCCAGTCAAGTCTGGGAAAGTCTTTGAGACAAGAAACTTGATGTGGGAATATGAAACTCATCAAAGCAGACTTTCAAACATAATATCACCATATTCTGCCTCATTATACTTGAGAATTTGCTGACTAAAAAGCCCTACCCTAAATTATTACTTGCAATTCACAACGCTGTAGAGTTGCACAGGGTAACCTCAGGTTCTGCCCGTCTAGGATAGGAATTTGGCTTCACAACTAAGGCAGGATTTCCTTCTTTATAAAGTTGAAAAAAAAATCCCATTGATATGTATACCACATTATCCACTTAATCATAAAAGAACTACACATAAGAACATTATATAAGTAAAGTGGGATTACAGTGTATCCTGGGGAATGAGTTTCAGACACAGAAAACATTGTTTAAATTCTATCTCGACTGCCTTTAACTACCTGCCAATTGCCAAAGGATTTTACCTTTTTAATCTTCAGACTTAGCATTTGTGAAATGTAGAAAAATTTAACCCTTGTTTTATAGAAGTGTTGAGGATAAATAATATATATGTTGTCTTTGAGTGGTACCTGTGAGGAGTATGTGATCTTCTACTTCCAGAGGTAACTATCTTATCTTCTCTTCCATCTGTCAGCTCTGAATTAGGGATCACTGCAATTGTTCTGTGCAGTGCAGGGAAGGATAATCCACTTGACTGAGTAATTGCTGACATAAAATGGATACCCTATAATTTCAGTATCCTATTTTATCACCTACGTTATTCCCTTCCTCAAAAAAATTAGAAGCCAATAATCCATTTTAAAAGACATAACCACTACTTAAAATTGTTGCTCGCAGGTGGTCAATGAAGTTGAAAGCCGAGAGAGAAAGTAAAGTGTTCATGTCACTGCCAAACTATTGTTTTGGATCACAGATTGGTATCTCCATTTTTCCCCCTGTCATTATTTCCCTGGGGTGTCTAGTCCCTGCTTTGAAAAATAGATTTATGTAGTGTTGAGGTATGTAATATAAAACCCTGAAGGTGAAATAGCGTAGTGTCTCACTACAAAAGAAATGGCTCTTAGCCTGCATCTACTCACATGTGTGGTACTAGGAAATACTCCAGCTCTTCCAGTTTTCTGAATTTAATGTTCCATCGGCTAGAATTCAGTCAGTTCAAAGTGATAGAAATTCATACTAACATTAACAAAGAGGGAATTTATTGCTACATGAAACTTTATAGTCCTGGGATAACTGGTTTCTATCACTGCTTGATTAATAACTCAAATGATGCTACAGGACCCACTTCCTATTTCTCTGCATTTTCCTTGTTGGATAAATCCCAGTAACAAACCACCCATCTTACCTCTGTTCTCTATCTAAGGTCCTTGGACCTTGAAATCTTGTAGAAAAGAACCACATATGTAAGGAATTTTGGCAAAGTCTAGTGGCACATCATTGGCTTTCATGGAATATTGTTGCCATTACCAACTCAAACACTGTAATCTGGAGGGCAACATAAGCTGCTTAGCTAAACTCACATACATCCCTGAACTCGCTGTGCACTCAGTCCTGTCTAAATTTTATGAACTTTAGAACACGTTATGTCTCTTTCAGCCAACATTTCTTCAGTTCAGGGAATTCTCTTTTGGTTGTAATAAACTAAAAGCAAACTATTAATAAGATGTCCTACATGGTAATTCATCAATACTAAAATAACCTGAAGGACTAAATTAAAATCTTGTTATTATAGGTATCAGAAAAAATAGCTATTCTGAATATTTTTTCTATTATTTAATTTTTTTAATTTGGTCCATTTAGTTATTTGAATTACAGAGTCATAATACCTTTACAATTATATGCAAAAAATTAAAACCTCACCAGAATTAAGACCTTCAAATTTTACAAGTCTGTTTCCACTTACTTTATTAGAATGTCACCTCCAATGTTTTGTTTTCATTTTAAACTACAGGGCTTTATCTAGAAGTACTAACTACCTTATTTTAAAAGCATTGCAGAAAAATAGAACAAAAATTTATTTATCTGCATTTGACTACAATTTAGTGATTAATTTGAAAATTCATTGAACAAAAATCTATTGAACAGTTTGATATATTCTATATTATTTTGCTTTTGAGCATTTTTTGCCAAATGTTATTAATTAAGTCTTCATGGACAGGTAAAACAGTATCAAAAGCAATTAATTAAAACCATCCAGACTATGAGTTTACTATAAGCACAATTTTTGGGGGCAGTGACTCACTGCCTGCCTCTTTTAGAGACTCCCTTATTTGAATTAGTTTAAGTATTTCTAGCAAGAATTATATTTCTCTGTAAAACCCACAATATTAGCATCTATTAAAAAAATAATATGACCACATTGTAAAACTGGTCAAGACTGAGGAAACCAGAGAGGCTTATTAATATATTTACATTTACTTGCCCTTAATCATTCCCCCACTATCATTCAGCAAAGATTTTCATTGCTCTTTGAGTCTCAGTTAGTGGGTACTTCCTATTTTTAAAATATTTGTTGGACTCATTTGAGTTGAAATTCCTATGTCAGAGTGAGAAACAGTGAGATGCACAAGTACATCATGGATTTATTAAGCTGTATGCCTTGTATCAACAATATTTAGAGGACTATGATTCCATTCAAGCAAAGTAACCCTACAAGATATGCTGAAGGAAACACAATTCAATTACCAAAAATATACTGAGTGCTTTGCAGGTGATAATTGCCAACCTAAGCAATAAAAGGCTGCACAAATAAGACATAGGTAGAGATTTATCCTCAGGAAATGATGCCATTTAGTAAGTAACAGAATAAGAAAAGAGCCAGAATCGACTGATGAACTACCAAGTGTGACTTGTGCATTGCACAGAAGTAATGACAGTAAATAGGACCCTTCTCCATTTGCCAAGCCTTATGTGCTGATGAGAAGGAGCTTTGCCCTGTGGAAAGAGGCAACTTTGAATACTGACCAGTAGTAGTGATCCATTCATCAAGCCATGAGTACTCAGAGCTATGTCTACCTAAGTGGGTTTCCCCAAACAAACACAAAGGCAACTATGTGAGTTTAGAATTTAAACTCCAGGAGCACAAAAATCTTTTTAAGTATGGGGACAATATAACAATCACTTAGAACATTACTCACTCAATGTTTGTCAGATATTGTTGATTTGGACAGTGGCAGCCCTGGAGAGATTATATCAGTTTGGTGGGGCGGGGGCGGGGGGGGGGGTGGTGACAGCAGGAAATTTAAAAATGTTTTCCCCAAATTTCTATTTCCTATATTATTTTCTTCAGCTTTCTACCATTATTTCCTAAATAAACTTTGAATGATGGACTGAGGCAGTCCAAATGAACAAAAATCTATTGTAAAAGATGGAAATCAGTTCTAAAATAATGAAATCTCCAAAGCCAAATTCAGTTAATTCTTTGGGGCTCTTCCTGATAGTGACCAAGAATTAATTGAATCCAAAAAAGAGAATAATTGGTGAAATCGTACTTAAAGTAGACATCAGTAGTAGTTGAGAGAGGCTAAAATTCACCTTTTAAATCCCTTTCACAATTGACCTTCCTCAGTACAACAAAGCATAAAGGAATTAAGGCAAGAAAGCTTTGACAAACATTGTCTTGATGAATAGATAATAAAGCCACATATGAGTCAATGTACTACTCCTTTAGTGAACATTAGCATTTTTTTCACAATCATCAAACAAGTGTTCATATGAAAAGTATATCTTAAATAAGAAATGTTTGAAAGTAATTGTTAAATAAATGGATCAGTGATTTTATCAGTAATCATGAACCTGTTTTATAGGAGCATATGATTCGAGAAGATGCCAAGGGTCTGACACCAAGACAGTGTGCTGTAATGGAGGTGGTCCTGGCTACCATCAAGGTAAAGTTCTAGCACCCCCAGAGTATGATAGCCCCATGTGTATCTGTAAACTCCAGCACTTATGGAAACAGTAGCCTGTTGTATGGATACATTCCCAAAGTGTGTTAGATTTAGCCCATTCTACCTCCTAATGATGCCCACAAGTCTCTGCTCTTAGGCTTGCTTCCTTTGCATATCTCAGAAAAAAGTGTGTTATAACATATGTTTTAAAAGAAATACATGTACCCCAGAATCCCAACTAAACAAATGCCTTAGGGGACTGGGGTTAACAGAATTTCTTTTTATACCTTCTATGCTTGTTGGAATGGTTTTAAAAGATAAATCTTTTCTCTCTTTGTAAGCATAGTAATTTAATTTTCTGCTGAAAACCCATTGTAGATTGTATTGTGTGCATCAATTTTTTATAGCCAAAGATTGACCAAAAGTTATTATAGTGTGGGCTGAAGGTGGACAGATCCAAAAATGTAAGTTACAAGTTCTTCCTTTTCAAATATTCCTCAATATTTATATATACCATGTTCTATTTATATGTGAAAGTCTACTGAAGAATGAAAAATTAATATCCTAAATTTCAACCATGTCCAGAGTTCCCACCTCTTTCAGGGGAAAGCATCCATTTTCTAAGACTTGTGAACAGTGTAGCAAAGAACTGTTAAAACAGAGTTATGCTTGTATAACAATTGGACATCTTTATAAAACTATTACCTCATGGCTTTTGTTTTGCTGTTTTAATATTTAATGATGCCATGTTTTTCTACTTCAGTGTCAAAATCTGCAAAATGATAGTTGTGAGCCTGAGAATTTTGTGATTCCTGCTGGAAACTGGAGAGTATGATTAGGCAGTGAGATTACAGAAATGGAGATGCAGTAAGGGTGTTGTATGGAAGCTTTGGAAAAATAATTTTGAAGGGAAAATGAAAAAGAAACAGGGAAGCAAAACCAGTTTTTTTTAAAAAAATGATTTTTAGTGCTTGCTTTAGCAGCATATGTACTAAAATTGGAAAGATACAGAGAAGATTAGTATGACCCCTGCACAAGGATGGCATGCAGATTCGTGAAGCATTCTGCATTTTAAAACCAATTATTTTCAAAAACAGAAATAGGAAATTAACCTTTAGAGTTACAGCAGAACTAATAGCTATATATAGTAAAAATGTTGGAAAAAAACTAGCAAGATCTCCTAAAGTAAAAATTTTAGAATATAAATTCAGCCCTCATAATTTCGTTAGGTCAGTGCATGACTTTCAGAGAGGAAAGATATTTTGTAGAAGTAGGTAATGACATTCAGTGAAACAAAAGAACTGATACTTTCACCCAGCTCCAAAATTTCTCTTTCCTGTTGATGGTGACACATGACTACCGCATAGAGTTTGGTCCACCTTCTAGAAAAATCCTGACCCTCCCAACAAATCCTCTTGACAATTCATCGTTGTTTCTTGTCCTAGTAATTTGTGATTTTTTTATTCTGTATTAAGGTACATTGGTTTAAAACACTGTATATGATTTAATTCAGCATCAGACACTCGCCTTCCTCTTTAGAACAAAACTAATGCTCGATACCCAAGATGCAATCAAAGGATCCATGTCTTTAGCTCACCCCTCTGACACTGAGCCTCCAGATAGGGAAGGCCAGGTCTCCAGTCCCCCTAATCCCTAAATTTTTTGATACCAACTCTTTCTATTGGGTCTCCATTATACACCTATTGTGCCTTCCTTGAGATCCTATTCTTCCTCTGCTTTGTCCATTTGCCCGAACATTCACCTGATGCCTATTTTCAATGCCTCTGTAATACCATGATAGAGACTCACTTTATTTTGTCTTCTGAGATTTGCCTATTAGAATACTGACTATTCTATCAAGCATTAATTCTGATGTTGAATACAACGACATTCAGGAGGAGAAACTCCATTTAACAGAATTGGGATCCCAATAGCTAATGATTCAGTGTCTGCTTGGAGCCTAACATAGGGCATACTGTAAAGCAAGCAGTGGAATCATGAGAAAGATGTTCTAACTCCAAAAGGCTGCCAAAATGATGGCCTATAATTCCTCTTTAGCTCATAATAAATAAGCTGCAGTAAGAACTAAAGGAAGAGAATGTTATAGAATTTATAAATTATAGACTAAAATAGTATTTCAGATTTGTTCATGTATTTCATGAAAAAAAATATATATGATATAGATGTATATATGATCTTGCCTGATTCTTATAAACATGCTGGGTAGTAGGTAGGTAAAAATGATCATTCTGAATAATGTACAGTGTTGTGAACCAGCGTTACCTAAATTTTTATATATAAATAAATAGATGCAAGGAAGAGCGATTATTTACATTTTATAAATGAGAACAACTTAAGCCCTTATCTTCTAAGAGCTCCTAGTGACTGGTAGAACTGAGAAAGAACTCCAAAATTTAAAGTATTTATTCTGTCTTCTAGGTTAGCATTTAGTAAAACAAGGTGACAAAGTATAGGTAAAATTCAGCAGGCCGAAATAGATAGTACTTCTTTATAAAGACTATCAATTAAAATACCATGTTTCATTTATTTTCATTTTCTATTTATTAAAATAATTCAAAATCTTGCAACCTTAGTGTACAGTATTGAAAATATAACCTTTAAATACTAAAGTGGTCGTTTTATGTTGTCACACCAACCACATTTAGTTTTTTTTTTTTTTAATTTATTTTTCTTTTTTTTTTTTAATTTTTTTTATTTATACAAGTGCTGGGTACAGTCAGAAGCGCGGGAGGGTGAGAGAATTCACCAGAGCCAGAGCGGGGAGCAGAACAGGCAGAAGGACCGAAGTACACTGCTGAGGGGAGCAGCGGGCGGCAGGAGAGGTCTGCCCGCCATGTGGGACCCTCCTCTGATGGCCGGGGAGCAGCCCGGGATAGAACCAGCGCCGCAGAGGCCGCGGGCAGCTTCGCAACCCAGCTCTCAACCGCTGCGCCAGCGGGGAGGCCCCACATTTAGTTTTTTTTTGTTTGTTTGTTTTTTATTTTTTTTTATTTTTTTTTTACTTTATTTTTTTATTTTTTTTTATTTATTTTTTTTATTTATTGTTATATTCCCCATACAATTGCAGCCCCCCCATTCTGACCCCAATCCCTCCCCTCCCACCCCCGCCCCCCTAAAAGTGTCTCTGGTTCATAGTTTTTTGTTGATTTTGATTTTCACTTTCTTATAGTTATTCATTTTCCTGGTCCCTTATTTAAGTTTTCTAGATTCCTGCTATGAGTGAGACCATCCGGTATTTTTCTTTTTCTTTTTGGCTTATTTCGCTGAGCATGATCCCTTCCAGCGCCATCCATGTTGCTGCAAATTGCATGTGTTTATCTTTTTTGAATGCTGAGTAATATTCCATGGTATATGTGTACCACATCTTCTTGATCCAGTCATCTATTTTTGGGCATTTGGGTTGTTTCCAAAGCTTAGCTATTGTAAACAGTGCTGCTATAAACATAGGGGTGCAGGTGTTCTTTGGAATTGATGTTTCTGTGTCCTTTGGGTAAATACCTAGGAGTGGAATTGCTGGATCATATGGAAGCTCTATGTTTAGTAGGTCCAGAAATCTCCACACAGCTTTCCACAGTGGTTGGACCAGTTTGCACTCCCACCAACAGTGCAGAAGAGTTCCTTTTTCTCCACACCCTCGCCAACATTTGTTGTTGCTAGTTTTTTTAATATGTGCCATTCTCACTGGTGTAAGATGGTATCTCATGGTAGTTTTGATTTGCATTTCCCTGATGACAAGTGATGTTGAACATTTTTTCATATGCCTGTTGGCCATTTGCATTTCCTCTTCAGAGAAGTTTCTTTTTAGCTCTTCTGCCCATTTTTTGACTGGGTTATTTTCTTTGTTGTTGTTGAGTCTCATCAGCTCTTTGCAGATTTTTGTGATCAGTCCTTTATCATTAGTGTTGGGTGCAAAAATGTTCTCCCAGTTGGTGGGGTTTCTCTTTGTTTTTGTTATTGTCTCTTTTGCTGTGCAAAAGCTCTTTAATTTGATGTAGTCCCAGCTGTTTATCTTTGCCTTCACTATCACTGCTTTGGGTAATGGGTCTGTAAAGATGTCTTTGATGTGCAAATCACGTAGTGTTTTGCCTATATTTCCTTCTATATATTTTATGGTTTCAGGTCTTATGTCTAGTTCTTTAATCCATTTTGAGTTGATTTTTGTGTATGGTGTGAGGTAGTGGTCAAGCTTCATTCTTTTGCATGTAGCGACCCAGTTTTCCCAGCACCATTTATTGAACAAACTTTCTTTGCTCCAATGCATAGTCTTTGCTCCTTTGTCAAAGATTAGTTGACCATAAATCTGTGGGTTTATTTCTGGATTTTCTATTCGATTCCATTGGTCTGTATGTCTGTTCTTGTTCCAATACCATGCAGTTTTGATGATTATGGCTTTGTAGTAGAGTTTGAAGTCTGGGAGTGTGATGCCTCCATTCCCTTCTTTTTTTTTCAGGAGAGCTTTGGCTATTCGGGGGTTTTTGTGATTCCATATGAATTTCATCAATAATTGTTCTATTTCTTTGAAGAATGACATTGAAATTTTGATTGGAATAGCATTGAATCTGTATATTGCTTTTGGAAGGATGGCCATTTTAAGAATGTTTATTCTTCCAATCCATGAGCAGGGGATGTCTCTCCATTTCTTTGTGTCATCTTCTATTTTTTTTAATAGTGTTTTATAGTTTTCTTTGTATAGGTCCTTTACCTCTTTTGTTAGATTTATTCCCAAATATTTGATTTTTTTTGTTTCAATAACAAAAAGGATGGTTTTTTTGATTTCTTCTTCTTCAGATTTATTGTTTGTGTATAGGAAGGCTACTGACTTTTGTGTGTTGATTTTGTATCCTGCCACTGTACTGAACTGATTGATGAGTTGAATTAGCTTTTCTGTGGAGTTTTTGGGGTTCTCTATGTATAATATCATATCGTCTGCAAATAGTGATAGTTTGACTTCTTCTTTTCCTATTTGGATTCCTTGGATGTCTTTCTCTTGTCTTATTGCCCTGGCTAGGACTTCCAGTATTATATTGAAAAGCAGTGGTGAGAGTGGACATCCTTGTCTTGTTCCAGATCTTAATGGAATTGCTTTCAGCTTTTCACCATTGAGAATGATACTGGCTGTTGGCTTGTCATAGATGGCCTTTATGATGTTGAGTTATGTTCCTTGTATCCCAAGAATTTCAAGGGCTTTTATCATGAATGGGTGTTGCACTTTGTCAAAAGCTTTCTCAGCATCTATTGATATTATCATATGGTTTTTATATTTCTTTTTGTTGATGTGTTGGATAACGTTGATTGATTTTCGGATGTTAAACCATCCTTGTGTCCCTGGAATGAATCCTACTTGGTCGTGGTGAATTATCTTATGGATACATTGTTGGATTCTGATAGCTAAAATTTTATTGAGGATTTTTGCATCAGTGTTCATTAGGGAGATTTTGTTATTAGTGTAATGTCCTTGTTCGGTTTTGTTATTAGTGTAATGTTGGCTTCATAAAACGTGTTTGGTATTGTCCCTTCCTTCTCAATTTTTTGGAAAAGTTTGTGAAGGATAGGCACTAATTCGTCTCTGAATGTTTGGTAGAATTCATTTGTAAGTCCATCAGGTCCTGGGCTTTTGTTTTTGGGGAGGTTTTTGATTACCATTTCAATTTCGCTAATTGTAATTGGTCTGTTTAGGTGTTCTATTTCTTCTTTATCTAGCTTTGGGTGATTGTAGAGTTGTAGGAATTTGTCCATCTCCTCTAGATTGTTAAACTTGTTTCCATATAACTGTTCATAGTAGTTACTGATTATTCTTTTGATTTCTGCTGTGTCCGTTGTGATTTCTCCTCTTTCATTGATGATCCTGTTTATTTGTGCTTTCTCCCTTTTTTCCTTTGTGAGCCTGGCTAGGGGTTTGTCTATTTTATTGATTTTTTCAAAGAACCAGCTCTTGGTTTCATTGATCTTTTGGATTGTTTTTTTAGTTTCAATTTCATTTATTTCTGCTTTGGTTTTTATTATTTCTTTTCTTCTACTGGTTTTGGGGTTTTTTTGTTGTTCTTTTTCTAGATCTTTGAGCTTCGAGATTAGGTTGTTTCTTTGCATTCTTTCTTGTTTCTTGATGTGAGCTTCTATTGCTATATATTTTCCTCTTATTACTGCTTTTGCTGCATCCCATACATTTAGGATATTGGTGTCCTCCTTGTCATTCAATTCAAAAAATTTTTTAATTTCTTCTTTGATCTCCTCATTAGTCCAATGGTCTTCTAGAAGTGTGGTTTTTAATCTCCATGAGGTAGGAAAGTTCCTTGCCTTCTTTTTATGGTTTATTTCTAGTTTGATGCCTTCATGGTCAGAAAAGATGGTTGATATGATTTCAATCTTGGTGTATCTGTTGATATTTGTCTTGTGCCCCAGTATGTGATCGATCCTGGAGAATGATCCGTGTGCGCTTGAGAAAAATGTATACTCCGTTTTTTTGGGGTTTAGTGTTCTATAGATGTCTGTTAAGCCCAATTGCTCTAGGTCCTTATTTAGAGCTTTGGTTTCTTTACTTATTTTTTGTCTTGTTGATCTATCCATTGTTGATAGTGGTATGTTGAAGTCTCCCACTACGTATGTGTTTTCTCTGATGTCTGTTTTCAGAGAGGACAACAGTTGTCTGATATATTTTGGTGCTCCTTCGTTTGGTGAGTATATGTTAATGAGTGTTATTTCTTCTTGAAGTATTGTCCCCTTGATCATAATGTAGTGACCATTGGGGTCTCTTTTTATCTTTTTGAGTTTGAAATCTGTTTTATCTGATATAAGTATAGCTGTTCCTGCTTTCTTTTTTGGTCCATTTGCTTGTAGGATTGTTTTCCATCCTTTACCTTTGAGCCTATTTTTATCTTTTGTAGCTAAATGTGTTTCCTGGAGACAGCAAAAGGTTGGGTTTTGTTTCTTAATCCAGGCTGCAACTCTGTGTCTTTTTATTGAAGAGTTTAGTCCATTTACATTTAGAGTTAATATTGATATGTTAACATCTGTATTTGCCATTGTGTTTGTCTTTCCTTTGATTTTATTTATTTATTCTTTTAATAACTTTTTTTTTTTTGGCCTTCTTTCATTGTTATTCGTCCCTCTGAGGTTCTGGCTTTAGGACTCCTTGTAGTATTTTTTGGAGTGGGGGTTTAGTTGCAATGAAATTCCGGAGTTTCTGTTTGTCTGGGAAGGTCCATATTCTTTCTTCAAAGAGGAAGGTGAGCTTTGCGGGATATTCTTGGTTGGCATCTGTTTTCTTGGAGTCTGTTGACTATGTCCCTCCACTCTCTCCTTGCCCGTAGTGTGTCTTCGGAGAAGTCTGATGTCAGCCTGATTGGTTTTCCTTTGAATGTTATCTGTTTCTTCCCTCTTGCCAGTTTCATTATTTTTTCCTTGTCCTGGATTCTTGGGAGCTTTACTATTATGTGTCTTGCTGTATTTTTCCTTTCGTCGTGGAAGTTTGGTGTTCTTCTTGCTTCTTGTATATCAATTTTCAGCTCCTTCTTCACATTTGGGAAGTTCTCTTCAATTATCTCTTTGAATATTTTCTCTGTTCCTACATCTCTCTCCTCTCCTTCTGGTATTCCTATAACTCTTATATTTCCTTTCCTCATGGAGTCAGATAGTTCCCGAAGTCTTTCCTCGTTCTTTTTCCTTCGTACTTCTCTTTCCTTTTCTCTTTTGGTTCTTTTTCTGTGTCTTCAAGATTACTTATTCGTTCTTCCATTTCATCTATTCTGCTTTCATTGCTTTTCCCAGAATTCTTTAGTTCTTCCATTAATTCTTTGATCTCCTGCATTTCTTTTACTTCCCTCTTTAGGGATTCAATTTCTTTCTTCTGACCATTGTTTTCCCTCTCTAGGGACTCAATTGCATTCTTCTGATCGTTGATTATTTTTCCCTTATCATTGTTTTCCTTTATGACTTCTGTCAGTTTTTTAATCACGGCAATTTTAAATTCTCTTTCTGGAAGGCTCAGAAATTCTTCCAAGTTATTGTCGTTGCAATCTGGGGGCTGGTTTTCTTTTTGTGGTGTGCTTTTTCTCTGGAGAGTTGCTAGGTTGCGTGTCAACCACATTTAGTTTTGATCTTATGACACAACTAACAGGAACTACGATGATCTTTTGCAGCTAGCATGATTGGGATTTGAAACATTCCATTCACCTGCTAACAAAGCCAAGTAACAGTATTTAAAGATAAAAGTAAAAATGTGACGGACGAGGCAGATGACCAACAACATAACCAGTATGTACAAACTAATGGAAAGATTAGTGGGGAAATCCTAGTTTGAGGGGATCCTAATGTGAGTTCCAGACACATATCCCAGAAAGACTCCACATGGGATTATCTGAAATGTCAGTTTCTTTCAGAAAGAAACAAGAGCTCTTTCCACAGCACAGATACTCTTGACCTAAGTTGAAATGCAAAGGTTTAAGGAAATTCTTAATCTTAAACAATCTTCAAGCTATTTTAGGATGAAATTTGAAATACTCACACACACAAAAATCTGGCTACTTATCTTTGTCCCACACTTCCTTAAGAACCCTTGTTATTGAATCTGACATGACATTCTGCAGTGTATATTGCAGTTTTATTTGACATACAGGGATAATGGAGAGATTTCTCTAAATTAATGTGGTGCCCAGCATTAGTTAAAAGGAAACTGCATTTCTTGGTATAAAGGAGACAATTTGGGTCAAAATGATTATACATACAAAGATAGCTTTGGAATGTATTACTGTTATTTCTTAGATAACACCATTTCTGATACTTAGGATTCCAGACTCATAGTAGGATATGCGATGTTATTGTGTTTGAGATGCTTACACTGATTAAGGTCTTAAAGGATCCCACTTTTATGTAATTCTCCACCACAGTTAACTATGTTCTCTCTCTCCTCCTTCTATTTTACAGATTTCTACAGTGTGTTTTGGTTTAGTATTGTCTGTTCCTTTGTTTTATTTCTTTATATTCCATATATGATTGCAGTAATCTAGTGTTTATCTTTCTGCCTCTGACTTATTCTGACTTATTTTGCTGAACATAATCCCCTCCATACTGTCGAAATGGCAGGAGTTTATCATTTTAAGTATAGTTCTTGCATTAAAATTCACCTGTTCATGGAAAGAACAAGGCAACCTACTGAGTTTGAAGTACTGTGATTAAAAATTAAAAAAATTATTTGAGAACCTCCCATATGTAGGAAATACAGAGAACAATCAAAGGTGGCTGGAGGTGAGCACTCTTGCTCTTAACTTACAAAGTATCTAAACTGAGAAAATAAAAGAGATAAGTACAGAGGAGTGCAAGGAGTGATAAAGTCTCTGTGGTGTGTAATGGAGTGTTTCCTGGGGAAAGTAGTATTGGGTTTTAGAGGATGAAATGGGGAGAGTCATTGTAGGCTTAAAGGAAAGCATGAGTTACATGAAAAGGTGTGGGTCGGCTTGAAAACTTCAGATTGTCTAATTAGAGGAGTAGATTATATCAGGTTGAGTATTATAAGGAATCAAAGAACAACATTGGAGCCAAAATACTAAGTCTTCAGGTAAAGAATCTCAACTTTAGTTTGTTGGAAAGAGTGAGAGAGTAGGATGTTCCTGATGCAATGTATAGTAAAGGACACCGGTTGTAGAAATTTTTCTTACTACCTATTTCTTTTAAAAAGTAAACTTCAGTAGTTAAAGGAGTTTATATTTAAGTTTGTAAAATGATTGCATGTATTTTCCAAAAGAATCATATATGGGTATTAGTAAAGGGGATAGTGGGAAGTAGCTAAGAAAAACAGAGTATGGAAAACTAAATTATTTCCGCAAACTCACATAAAGAAACTGATGTTTTCATAAGTCAGTAAAAATAAAGTGTGAGAGGGCCTCCCCGGTGGCGCAGCAGTTGAGCGCTGGGTTGCGAAGCTGCCTGCGGCCTCTGCAGCGCCGGTTCGATCCCCGGCTGCTCCCCGGCCACCGGAGGAGGGTCCCACATGGCGCGCAGACCTCTCCTGCCGCCCGCTGCTCCCCTCAGCAGTGTACCTCGGTCCTTCTGCCTGCTCTGCTCCCCTCTCTGGCTCTGGTGAATTCTCTCACCCTCCCGCTCTTCTGACTGTACCCAGTGCTTGTATAAATAAATAAATAAAAATCTTTATAAAAAAAAAATAAAATAAAGTGTGAGAAATCTTCAAATATATGACAAATATTATATATTAGAATTTACAAAGTTTTGTGGATCATAAAACAATGGCTTATTTCAGAATGCTGACATTTATATTGGTTTTTTTTTAATTTAGTAGTACTATTTTGTCCTTAAAAATCATCACCAGGTTTGAACTCCTTTATTTTTTGTATGTTTACATTTCTGACATTCTTCACCAAAGAAAATGATACCTTACAGATAGCTCTGTCCAAGTCCCGTTCAGATGTAGTAAGTGTTCCTCACAGTTCATCCTTACATCACTGAAACTAATGTGTTGCTGTACGGGGTGAAAGCCTTTACAAATATCACAAAATTGATGTAAGAACAAGTGTTAAAAATTTTTTGAAACTGTGTGAGAAATTATACCGCTGACAAGTAGAGAATCAGAATAGTGAGTAATTTAAAAGAGAAAAACTAGAGTGTATAAATTACTGTCCTCTCCCATAGGAATAATAATAGGACTTAAGTGCTTGTTATTAGATAATTAAATGAATTATCCTGTAAAAAAACAATCATCAGCAGTTCCTGTTCTATAGAAAGCTCTTCATAAATGTTAACTATCACAACATTCAAGGACTGTTTTATTTTGGACGAGCCTCTTTCTACTGTTAGAATATACTGCATATGCTACAACAACTTTTTCTTCTTTTCCTGTAAGGCCTTCATTCTCTCTCAATAAAGCTAACTATTAAGTAATATGCCTTGCCCTCTGGCTTTTTGGTTTTCTGGGCAAAAAGTCTTCTCATTATAAGTCACACACACCCCCCACCAAGAAATACTGAGAAGCAGTGTTATTCCATCTCTACAAGAGTTGATATGAGAAAGGTACATTAAAAATTAAATGACATGTGACAATTTACATGACAACAGTGTAAGATATGGAAAAAGTGATACAGATGCTTAATGAGGGGTGCAATTTTAAAAAAAAAAAAAGGTAAGGAGGAAAACCTAACATTTTATGAAGCAAACATTACCTTGATTCTAAACCAAAGCACAAGAAAACTAAAGACCAATATATCTGATGAATATAGATGCAAAAATCCTCAAACACTAACAAACCAAATTTATCAATATGTTAAAAGAGCCATACATCATGATCAGATAGGATTTATTCCAAGGATAGAATGGCAATTCAAGATATACAAATCAATAAGCATATTAGACCACCATATCAACAAAAGGACAAAAATCAGATTATCATAATAGACACAGAGCATTTGACAAGATTCAACAGCTATTTACAATTTTAAAAACAACATAAAGGTCATAAATGAAAGAAACATGGCAACTATTTTACTCAGCCATGAAAAACCTGAAAGCTTTTCCTTTAATAAAAACAGGACAAAGATGTCGACTATTACCACTATTAATCAATGTAGTATTGGAAGTCTAGCAAGATTAGTTAAAAGGAAATAAAAGGTGTCCAAATTGAATAGTAGTTAGAAAAGCCCAGCAATTCTAGGAGGAAAAGTATTAGAAATAATGACTAAATACAGTAAATTGGCAGGCTACAAAATTAATATACAAAACAGTTGTATTTTTATACACAAACTAGTTGAAAGAGATCTGGAAAACAGTCCCACTGACAATCACATAAAAATGAATTTCCATACCTTGGATTAAGTTTAACAAAAGTAGTGAAAGGGCTATATACACTGAAAACTGAAAGACATTTTTGAAAGAAATAAAAAACAAAAGTAAGTGGGAAGATATTCCATGCTCATTAACTGAAAGAATTAGCATAATTGAAAGGGCAACATTACCTAAAGCAATACTTAGATTTAATGTAATCCCTGTTAAAATCCCAATGGTATGCTTCACAAAAATAGAAAAATCATGACATTTATTTCAAACTAAAAGAGACCCTGAATAGCAAAAATACCCTGAGAAATAACAAAAATAGAGGTGCCACACCTCCAAGTAATAGTATTACTTCAACTACCAACTAATAGTAAATAAAGCACCATGGCACTGGAATAAAAACATCACATAGGTCAATGTAACAGAGTTAGGAGGCCATAAATAAATCCACACATGTATACAACGAATTTATGATAAAGGAGACCAGAGCCTACCATGTAGCAAGGAAAGTCTCTTCAATAATGGTGTGGGAAAACAGGACAATCACACGCAAATGAATGAAGCTAGACAACTATCTAACAAAAAAATAATAATTCAAAGTTTATTAAAGACTTGGATGAAAGACCTGAAGCAAAATATATAAAAGAAAACAAAGACATTATATTTCTTGACATTGACCTTAGAGCCATCTTTGGAGACTGGATTCCAATGGCAAGAGAAACAAAAATAAGCAAATGGGACTATTTCACCAATAGGCTTCCAGACACCAAAACAATCATCAAAATGAAAAGACATGGTGAATTGGAGAAGATATTTGTACATAAGTTCAACAAGGGGTTAATATCCAAAATATATTGAGAACTCAAAACTCAATTAAAAAAAACTCAATTTAAAAAATGGCTAGAGGATCTGAATAGACACTTCACTAAAGAAGGCATAGAGATAGCCTTTCGGCACTGAAAATATATTCCTTTACCTCTTATCACTAAGGAAATATGAATCAGATTATCAGTTAGTTCACTTGTTAGAATATCTGTTGCCCAAAAGACATGAAACAATAAATGTTGGAGAGGATATAAAGAAAAGGGAACCCAAAATGTAAATTGGCAGGGCCATCATATAAAGCAGTATGGAAATTCCTCAAAAAATAAAACTTTCATCCAATCCAATTATTCTATCTCTGGGTATTTACCTGACAAAATAAAGAAAAAATTGAAGATATATATACAACCCAGGCTTACTGCAGCATTATAGTAGTCAAGAACTGCAAACACCCTCAGTACCCAAGGACACATGCCAGGATAAAGATGAACTGGTATGTGTACACAGTGAGTTTCTGCCAGACGAAGTCCTACCATTTTCAACAACATGAATACCCGACAGGGCATTAAGTGAAATATTCAGATGGACAAACACTGTATTTTGTATGCTAAATACAGAAATCAAACAAATGAAGTAAATAAAATGAAAATAAAATTTGACTATAAGGCCAATTATTGCTATGAAGAAAGAACGAGGGACGAAATAGGTGAACTGGATAAAGGGGTCAATTGTATGGTTAAGGATAGAATTGGACTTTAAGAGGTGAGCTCAGTGTAATATATGCAGATGTTTGTCCCAGATGTACACCTGAAATGTGTAATATTACTTCAATTTCAAAAGAAAGCTGGTAAGGATTTAGAGAAATAAGCAACTACTACAAACTTGAGATCAGGAAAAGCTGAAGGAATGGACTAAAATGGACAGCTTACAGGCTAGAAAGCAAAGACAAGTTTTCTTTGGAGAAAGACTCATGACAAAGTGGGATGACAAGACACAACAGATCTGGTGTCAGTGACTAGTCTGCATTTAACCGGAGTTTTGCATAAGAAAGCAGTAAAAAAAAAAAAAAAACCCAGGTTAGATAAAGTTTTTGAGCTGAAATTATAAAGGTCCTTTGGCATCTTTATAAGATTACACCCAGTGTATTCTATCAAAGAGGATTCACTCATGATTTGAAAATCTACATCATTTTAGAAGTATCATTTTAACTATGGTAAGATTAGAGGAATATACAAAATTATAATCAGAGATCAGTTACAGTTATTTACTACATAAAATGATGAGGATTTATCTACAGGGTGGTGGTGACAGGAAGAGAAAGATGGAAATAAGTGACACAAGAAAGGTAGCATCACTGGAACTTGGCAACTGAAATTAGGGCAATGGTAAGTGAGTTGCCCAGGATGATTCACAGTTTTAGTAAAGTGACTGGAAAGGTGCAACTAAGAAAAATGGTGCAAGAGGGCTTTTTCCCTATGGCGTTAAAAATAGAACATTGAATCAAGAAGATGTGGTACATATACATGATGAAATATTACTCACCAATCAAAAAGATAAACTCATGCCATTTGCAGCAACATGGATGGAGCGGGAAGGGATCATGCTCAGCGAAATAAACCAGGAAGAAAAATAAGAAAAAACAGATGGTCTCAACATAGCAAGAATTTAGAAAATCTAAATAAGGGACCAAGAAAAAGACTAATTATAATAAAGTAAAAATCAAAATCAACAAGCAACTATAAACCAGAGACACACTGCAGGGGGGAGAAGGGAGTAGGATCAAAACAAGAGTAACAAGAATGGTGGGAATTGTACGGGGACTATAACCAAGATGAAAATGCATACATTGTGCAAAAATGAAAAATGATGTAAAAATAGACAAAATTAAAAAACAATCTCTCTCTCTCTCTCTCTCTCTCTCTATATATATATATATATATATATATATATCATATATATATATGAGATAGAGGAACATGGAAATAAATTTCCAGTAAACTGCTGGAGACAGAGGCTGGTGCTTAATAACAAAGCAGGCCTAGACTTTGGAGAATTATAATACCAAATAATATATTCTCTTACAAGTAGAAAGAATGCTACATTTCACCAAGCTCCTCCTGATAGAATAATTCATCTTTACAATACCTTAGTCAGACTTGGTGTACATTCCTTTCCCACTCTACAAATTTGTACTAATATTCTCTTAAGCTAAATCACATTACATAGAGGAAAGATGAAGTAGATTTTGTAGCACTTTATAAAGGGCAGGGTCAGTCTAACAGTGAAGATTCTAAAATACCATAACCTAGCATCCCCCCCACCCTGTGCATATACAGAGAATCTGTCTACATGTTATTAGCCCATAGTCAACTGCCACCACTTAATAATGGCCAGTAATGGGACCTCACAACTTAAAGTAGAAACTTCACTTTCTAAGATACACTTACTATAAGTCTCAACTTTCTAACCAAAATCTGTTTCCCTGGTAAATCTAGCCGTGCATTAGTCCTTCTGTCCTTTGAAACTGCTATAAAATCCATTTCTTTTCCATGTGATCACTTTTTGGATATTAAAATTATCTATTAAGTTGTTCCAAGTTGCATGTAGCCATCTATTGAATAACATGACTTGCAGACCTTATAAAATTCAAGCTATATTTGAATGCCCTTTTTCCACTTTTTCATATTTCTTATAAATGATGAAGCTTAGGAATTGATTAGGAATGACCTTAATATTCCAGATATATCTAACTAGTGAAGTTTGTGGCTCTGTCACACCCATTGTCTTGATCTATCTACATATATTAATGCATGGTAAGATTTCATGAACTCTGACAGCTGCCCCCATCACTTATTACATCATGTTGAAATGGAGGGCAAATAAAACTTTATAGATTTTAAAATTTATTGATGTTAAGCCATGCCAAGTCACCCTGCTTCTACTCTGCAGTAAACACTTTTGTTGTGAATGCAGGTCTTTTGCTTTTCTCTGTCATCTCATCTTATTACTGTTGACCCGCCATTCCAGACTGCCAAGACCTTTTTGAAGCTGGATCTGTCATTCAGTGTAATAATCGAGCTTTGATTCAACTGCACATTTAAAAACTATGATATGCTTTCTGTCTTAGTCTTTCTACATCCATGGAGGAAATATCATCCAGGCCAGGGTCAAGCATACAGAGAATGTCACCTAGTTGACATCTGTATCTGTCACAACTCTGAACTTCTCCAAGTGCCTCTAACTGAAAATTCCTTTCTGGAATGAAGAGGAAGTGTCCCAACTTGTCATTTTGGCAAATTACTGCTAATTTGCACTAGTCCAAGTGAAGCAAATGAACAAATCAAACTAGAGGTTCTTACATTATGCTACAACTTGCAAAGAAACAGTAAGAATAAGAGTATTTTTTTTCTAGAATCAATAGAGAATAATCCACTTTTGAATAAGGAAAACATCCAGAAACTTTTAAAACCCCAAATCACTAATTCCCCTCTAACATATAATTCCACACAAAATGCTTGCTACAATGAGTGGAGATAAATTAAACTGCACAGCTAAGGACACTGGGATTTCATAGCTAAGACAGTCACTCCCATGCCCTACATTTGTATCCATTTGTACATCAACCCTACATTTGTATCCTTCAGATCCAAGCCTCAGTGACACACAAATTCTACTGTCCTGTTCCTTCAGAGGCTCTTGCAGAGTCAAACCCAAATAAATGTGAAATCTCAGCATGCCAAGATATACACATAACTGCAGCCACCTTTCTCCTGAGGATCTGTGCCAGTGAGATAAGAGCACCATGTTCTCAGAAGTAGCAGAAAGTAGCATTTTCACTGCCTTTATATTTGTGTAACCACAGAAATCATTTTCTCCCTTTTTGAGTAAGTTATCTGTGGTATGTGTTGTCCTTCCTTGTTCACTGAATGGGAGGTTTTCACTCGGCATCTAGAAACATTATTTTCTTCTAGGGCTGCTACCCTCTGTCCTAGGTTTGTCTTGTAACTTCTCATTTATACAGTACACTGAAAAGACAAAGCCATCATTTCTGCCCTTTCTCCGCTTCAGTGGAGAAAGACAGTTCAGTATGATAACCTAAAAGTCGAGGGACCCTTAAGATTTCTTCATAAACAAACTCATTTTTTTTTCATCCATCATGCCCCAGAGGCCTACAAAGTAACACTTTAGTAATAAAAACATGGTTTCCGATAAAATGATATTAAGTTCAAGAGCAGTTTATGCCTTCATAGCCTAACTCTAGTTATCTTCTTCCATGAAGCCATCCAGACCCTCTAAAAAGTTCCAACTATATGATGCCCAGCCACAGTCTTCTGTCCTAGGGTTTCCTAAATCCTAGTCCATGGAACACTTCTTTTGCCAAGAACATCAGTAGGTATCCGATAGCTAAATAACCTTAAGAACTAGATATATTAGTGCAAGGTTAAACAGATGTCCTTATCACAGAGGGACTCAGAATCTGTAATATGCTAATAAGCACTGTGAATGGTTAAAAGTACAACTTCATCTTCTAATCTCTCTAAGCCTCTGCTGCCCACAGGCAGGTGTGGTGATGAGAGCAGAGTAACAGTGCCTTAATTCTTCTTCAGTAGTGCTAGCATTCCTAGGGATTCTCCTGTTTGGTGAGACTGTCCTCTTTCTCTGGTTCACTGTAGTGAATTAGCTAGTGGCTTCAGAAGCTACAAATAGTATCTATTTCAAGTCATTTTCTTAATACCTGCAATTGATTAGTGAAGTCACTTAGTTACATTTCCTACTAGAATATCATCCCTTTGAAAATACTTCTGGGTCTCTTTAGCTTCATAAACTTGGCATCCAGCACAAGGTCTGGCCCATGATATTGGTTTAATGGATATTTATTAAAGAAGACTGGGAGAAGGAAGAGACAGGCAGGCAGACTCCCACCACTGACACTGCAAGGGTGAGGCACAGGTGCACGGCCCTACCCCACAAATCATCCCTATGATTAATGTCATCCATGCCACGATACATACACAGCTAAAGAACAGTTTTTGAAAGAGGAAATAGTGACAATAATATGGTTATAATCTTTGTCCAAAATATTATTTAGCTCATCAATTAATAAGGGGACCAGTAAGAACTGGCTTAAAAGAGAATTCCAAGAACCACCCATAAAGACAAAACTAAGGTAAATTTACATATAGAGGCAAAAACAGATCTACCCACAGAACATTAGGTAGGTGCATCCTACCAGAAATAATTAATTTACATTTCTAGGGATAGCAGTCATTTACGTTACTCTTTCTTTTTTTTTTTTTTTACAAGTTATGGTTTTCAATAGCTCAAAGACAATGAAAATCGAAGGTAACATAGATGGGAACACTGGACAGACGCCATTCTTCTGATTCATCATTTCAGTCTTTGACAACTTTTCCTGAAAGCTTTCACCAGTCCCAAAAGATGACAAAACGTTTTAGCAATTTCTTGAACTCATATTATTATAATCTTCCAGCATGCTGTGGTCAGATTTGATAAGAGGTTTGTCAAACACTGAGTGGGAGAATGGGTTCCCTTGCAGAGCACCAGCTATTCTTGGTGCAGTGCATCCCATTTTTCTTTACTCTCAAAGTGGATTATTTCATCTGCCGTCTCCTTGGTTCAGCATGGAAACAAGGAATCACCCCCGCATTCTTCTAGAAGAAATGGTCAGCCCAAGCTAAACATGGCCCTCTTTTACATTAATATTTTCCTTCCTTAATTAACGTATTATGTTTCCTGAAGAAAGGAACTCTCATTCTTTTTCATTGACCGAGGCAATCGAAACAATGCTGGACTCTTAGTCTTTAATAAATACTTCCTACATGTGAATATATTTTAACATTTTATAAGAACACAACATTTTTATTAAAAATAAAAATGAATAACTAAGTATGATATGTTATCTCTCCAGTGCAAGACAGACTTTTCCCATTGTTCTCTGCCTCCTCTTCACAACCACACATAGATGAACAACTTGTTTTCACAGGCACCCATCTAAAACCAAAAACTGTTCTTACCAGAATCAGTAAATGAAAGTTTTAAGGGGCCATAACGTTTTCTCCTGGGAGAGGGTGTCTGCAGTTGTAACACTCTTTCTTCAGATTATATCCCCACTGCCTACTTTCTGTGGTCTATACTCATTCTTTACATTGTACTGTTGGTGCTCAGATGCCTACAAATGCCCAGAGCATTTTTCTCATCTTCCCTTGAACAGGGGCAAAATTGGGATTGTTATT
Source organism: Talpa europaea (assembly GCF_964194135.1). Lineage (NCBI taxonomy): Eukaryota > Metazoa > Chordata > Mammalia > Eulipotyphla > Talpidae > Talpa > Talpa europaea. The sequence goes on from NC_140075.1 coordinate 42,625,400, forward strand.
ATTTTTTTAAATCATTGAATTGTTTAAATAAAATAAAAAAACTTGTAAAAAATAAATAAATAAATCATTGAATTGTTTTATCTCAGAAATAGTTAAGGAGTGGGATAGAAACATGACACAGATCCTTTTAGGAGAGTATCAGAATCAATTGTTAAGTTTTTTGAAAATATTTCATTTTGTCAGAATTAGATTATAATGAGCCGGGTTGTACTATGTAGTTTAGCATTGCTGATACAGCGAAAAAGAACCATTTATCTCAGCTTAACAGGATAGCTATATTATCACCTATACATGGTTAGGAAAAAATCTTTGGTTCTATTCCTTAACTCTAGATATCTGCCTTCCAAAGAGATGTTTATGTATAATATTTGTAGCATGTAAAAAACACTAACATCCTTCAATGATCACAATCATTGCCAAAGAGCATCTATCTTGTTTTTTTTACCTATATTTGATGTTTTCACTTTGTTAGATGACTATAGCAGAAAAAAAGTGGAAAAAATTCCTGTATTTTAGTAAATGTATTAGACACAAGTTGCATTGAATGTTTGATTTCTAAGGACCACTGTGCACCTTCAGGCTGCGTATAGAATTTCACACTTGTGCCAGAAAATTGGTAACCACGAGCTACCTTCCTTATTCGTTTTCAACAATCCCGAGTTGTTGTTTTTGTTTTGTTTTGTTTTTGTTTTCAGAAAACAGAAGTCAATAACCAAGTTGACAATTATTAACTAAGCCTGTCATTCTACAAGCATTCTGACCACTGCCTTTTCATCATTCCATTTGCTTAACTACAATTAGAAAGTAAAGTCTTAAGTTTCAAGGACCTGGGTCTGTGATCTGGGTCTGTGATGCTGAGCACAAATTCAGAGAGATTTGGGCGTGAGGGGGCTGAGCTAGATGATGTCTTAGCAGTGAGCACGTAGCAGGCACTATTTCTTTGTATTTATCGCACACTGATCATATTGTAATAGTCCCCTTGAACTTCACTATTACAATTATAAAATCCCCTCTCTAGTATTTCTTTCTAAATTCCTCTCCTTATGTTACTGTATTTTTCTTTCTAGCAATATTTTCATGCAGGAGGAAATGGCCTGAAAAAGAACTTCTTGGAAAAAAGCCCAGATCTTCAGTCTCTGAAATATGCTCTCAGTCTTTATACCCAAACTACTGATGCCTTGATAAAGAAATTCATAGACACTCAAACCACACAGAGTAAGTAACACATTAGATGTTAAAGTGAATACTTAAGTAAAAGTCAACATAATTATTGAACTATTAGTATTTACTATAGTAAATTAAAGCATCAATAAGAATGAGGATTATGTAATAATGGAATAGAAAATTACCAATTTTTTAGCATTCATGATGTAATTATATAATTTCAAAAACACTAGGGCATGACTAATACTAAAAGTCTATAGAATTGTGAATCCTGTTGGTGATTCTAATATCATAATATCCAGTAAACCTATTTTTTGAATATCCATGACCATGATATTCTCAACTCAATACAAAAGATTCTGTGTTTGCTGATTTTGGTAACTTCTAAAAATGTTACAATTCCTGAAATCCTGACTTCAAATGTAAAACCTTCTACTCTGTGGTTTCCAGAAGAGAAATCTCACTTTACCCTAATTTTATATGAGAAAAATACCAGCGTTCACCTTGAAATGGACCAAGAAGGTAGTATTTTTATTTGACTGTATTTCATGTGGAAAAGTTAGCACCACCTAAGATTCTAGGATATTACTATTAGAAAATCTTTTCTTCACATTGCTTTTTGATTGATTATATTTTGGTAATTATATGCATTTATGATCTAACATTTCTGAGAGATTATTGAAAATGTTAGTATAAGTCAAAAAGAACCAAACAGAGGCTCAAATTCTAGAACATAATAAACTGCAGCATAGAAAGAGTAAAAATAAATAAGAGGATGCTGTCTTCATTCATGAAGAGAACCTTGGAAAGCATACATATTTTGCTTTTCCTGGGATGGGAATGCCTTAGGCTTGTCTGTTTCTTCATGGATTTCTTTAATTTTTCTAACTATATCAGAGATGCAAAGGTAGGTAGGAGGTAGGAGGTATTAGGCCTGTGTTTAACATTTTGTGCTTTTTAGTACCATACAGTTGAATGCTAGAAATAGTCATTTTAATGTGATTTGCAAACTCAGGTTACCTTTTCAGATGGTTCCAGAAAGTAGAAAAGAGTTGAGCTTATGAAATGTTGTTAAGAGATACATTATTCTAAAGCATTATTCCTGTAATCCATGATTCCTCAAGGTTTTTGGAACATTTATAAATGTGAATGCAATTGTAAGGCATCATATAGTATATCTATTCTCTGAAAATGTGAGTATGTGAAAACTTTTGCTTTTATAGGTATGCATTTATAACTATACACAGTCTGTTTTAGCATATATGTTACTGAAAAACAACCTATTATATCTATTTTGGTATATGGGGTTGGGCAAATATACTTTCTAGTGTGTGTATTCTATAGCAATACTGAAAACATTTGGAGGGAAGAGAAATAAAAGGATCTGTAATCCCAGTAACTTAATTATCATTCTTCATCTAATGTTTTTTGAATAATTGAAAGTGTCTGGAAATAGATTTGAAATAACTTTACATTTTCTTCAGTAGCTACTTTCAACCATGCCTATGGAAACTTATTTTCAACTTCTGCCTATCCACCTCATCATCCCCAGCTGCCTCCAGCCAGGCCTTATTGGTCCAAAGGACCTGAGGTTGAAAGGACCTTTGCCCCCCCCTTCACATCCTTTAGGTCCTTCTCTGTTTCAGTGTCTTAGTTGTGAAAACTAAAGGGGAGGAGGCAAGTGTCTCCCCTGTCCCCTGCATGGTTATATCTAAATGCTGGCTTACTGTGGGGCCCATTGTCAGGGGCTCTTCTCTCTGTTCAACTTCCTGATAATTGGGATCTAAGTCAGTTCCCTTCAAAAACCCCTCAGTGACTGCCTCCTGCAACACATACAATGATTCATTGTTCCTTGAATGTCGGCTGCCTAGTGACCAGCCCTCCGGAATAGGGTCCCAGGACAAAGACCGAAGCCCAACTTCGTTCCATGGGGTCCACTTGAACCACAGAAAATTCATATGTTCTTTCCACATCTTTGGTAACTATGAAGTGTGGAAGCTTCTCTACTGCTACCTACGATCTCTCTATAGTTCTCTCATTCACTTGCTCACTCAGGTTTTTATATTTCCAAATGAGGGGAGAGGGGAAGGGTGGAATTCTACTGACTAATAAAGCATGATCATTATTTAATTAAAAATGGAGGCAAGCTAAAGTTTTATCAATTAACAAATCAGGATTTCTGAGTTTATATTCACTTCTTCTCTTCTAATTCTGTCACAGTAAGGAAACACTACATCAGCAAAACACAGCACTCATCAATAGAGACTTACCAGATGAAAGAGCCAAAATATATTAGGCAACTACTACTAACTCTGAAAACAGACACTGGAAAAAACACAGTTGTAGTAGAGGACTTTAACACCCCATTTTCACCTCTGGACACATCTACACCGAAAATAGGGATAAAATAGCCTTAAACAAAAATCAATTAGATAACATGGGTCTAATTGATATATAGAGACACTGCACCCCCCAAAACCTGAATATACATTCTTCTCCAATGTGCAAGGGACATTCTCCAAGATTGACCATATATTGGGTCACAACACAAGTATCAGAAAATTCAAAAAGATCTATTAATAAATCATACCAAGTGTCTTCTCTGACCATAAAGGTATCAAATTAGAAACCCAAAACAAAAAGAAAATGGGTAAAACCTCCGGTACATGGACATTTAACATCACACACTGAAAGACTACTGGGTTAATAAGAAAATCAGGGAGGAATTTTTTTAAAACAATCTTGAAACAAATGACAACACTGCCTTCCAGAATTAAGGCATACAGCAAAAGTGATGAGAGGAAAATATAGCAATATGGGCCTACATCAAGAAAGAACTCAAATAATGTCCTTTTCTCTCAATTTGATGAATTATAAAAAGAACAAGCCCACAAGCCAACAAAAGGAAATAATAAAAATTAGAGCAGAAACTAATGAATTAGAAATTAAAAGGGCAGTCTAAAAGATTGATAAAATGAAAAGCTGGTTCTTTGAAAAAATACAAAATAGACAAACCTCTAAGAAATAAAGGGAGAAAACCCAAATAGGATCAGAAAAGAAAAAGAAATTACAACAGATACAGCAGAAATTCAGAAGGTACTAAGAGAGTATTATGAACTTTTATATATTAAAAGGTTCAGTAACCTAGAAGAGATGGGCACATATTTAGAACTATATACTCATCCAAGACTGAATAGGGAAGAAATGAAAAGTCTGAATAAACCAACCACAACCCCATCTCAGTTCTTATTACCACTGATTAAATAGTTAGTCAACAACTATCCTTTAAAAAAAATAGTGACAGAAAGAAATGAAAATTAGCTATTAGATTTCTGACACCCCTCACCCCCACAAATATAGTAGCGGGTATTGACCCTAAAGTCAACACTTGAATTTTTATTTTTTAAATGTCCCCATCCAGCCCATTTTCCCTTTGGTATCAAAGGAACCTCATATTGTTTAACTGACAGAGAAATGTAGAAAAGATGAATTCTTAAGGGCCTGACATAGATGGTAATTCTATACTATTCTATGAACCTTTGACACTGGACATGCTATCAATAAAAGAGAGGAATTTGGTTCTGCCCCTTGGATCCTTTGGTACTCTTTCCTGCAGATTTCCAATTGATGGTGGGATTAGTTGTGTTCCTTTTGTACCTCTTAAATACTGGTAGCATGAAGAGTTGAAGTGACTGAATAAATTTTCACATTTTACCATTGTTCCAATTATCCAGATACTTTTCTAGAACTCAGCACAGTATCACATATCCATAAATATATGCTTAATTTTTGTTTAACTTGCATTTTGTTAATCTAATGTAGAAAGACCATATGGTTTTATGATTTCTTTTAAATATAAAATTTGAAATGCAGGCCAACAGTGTAGATCCTAAACCCCTGCCAATTTCTGCCTCTACATAGAGCTTGCTTATTGCTACTAAGGGTAAACTGGGGCATCGGAGAATTAATGCCCTTAGGATCAGTCCTCAACCTGTGAAAGACAGGAAATTAGCAGATTAAAAAAAAAAAGCAAAATTTCAGCTTCCTCAGTTGTGACAACTCTGACAAGTGTCCATGGGGCCTGTAGCGTTCTCCTGTGGGATGGAGTTCCCATCCCCCTCAGAGAGCTGGTTTGTTAACTTTAATTTCTTTACTTTTTGCTTTTCTCACCTCCCCTCTCACCATAGTTTCCTAGGACTTCAAGTAACCCATTCACACTTGATGTTTGTCTCATATTCTACTTCTTGAGGAACCCATACACAAAGTCTATTGCTAGGAAGTGGGGAGTCATTCTAATTCACCTAGTCTAGACCTAGGCTCTATGCTCTTACCCATCTTGTACACATCTTCACACATCTTTTTGATAATATGTATAAAGGATAATGCCCTGAATGATTATTATGAAATTCAACTTATAAATAAGATTATCCAGGAAAAAAATTACATTTTCATTTGCCTTATGATTAATAAGACACAAGGTGAATTTTGTCTCCTTAATATCTTATATTCTACAAGAAAACTGTTTCAAACTACAATAAATCACTATTTAAGAGCTTTCTTGTTAATCTATGTGTTGTGCAAAAAAAAAATTGGGATCCTTCAGAAATCCAAGAATACTTTTTAAAAAGGTCATATTTTCAGTTCTGTTATTCTTATACATTCTTACCTATTTTATTCTTTCCCTTTCATTTGTTACATTTTTTTCTCATCTGTTTTTTCTGTTTTTTCCTTGTTACAAAATTAACTGCAATACTAAATTTAGGGGGGAGGAGTCACATTATCTTTCTATTATCTCCAAACTGAAAGATATACTTTCCTTTATTATTTATATTTTAATTTAGCTATTTTTATAAATTGGTTTATTATTATTTTTAAAAAACTATTGTATCATCCTCATTTGTCCTTTCTTTTCTTGCCCTTCTTCCTGATTTCTATTTTCACCTCGTTTTTTTCCTCTATTCTTTTTCTGGAATAGATTTAGATGTTTTCTTTTCATAGTTGTTAAAAAAAATGAAAGCTACCAGAGATTGAGTCCCATTAGAAATTTATGAACCACAGTGTTCAAATGAAATGTCAATTTGGAAAAACACTGCTTTACTTTTCAAAATATTGGAAAATAAACAAATTTAAACTGGATATAGAAGTATTGTTAAGTTCTCCAGTGAAAATGAGAGTTCAAATTATCACCGCAATGTATTTATTATTCTAGCAATGTGTTGCATTGCTAAGAGAACACCACCTCTATTCTGCATGCTCTTAAATATTTACTGAGCGTCTCCTCTGAACAAAGCCCTATCCTATAAAGCATATATTCAAATGTGAATATGAAGTTGGGACCCCAGATTCTCTAATACAGTGATTCTCAAGCAGAGGAGATTTTGCCCCCTGAGGGACATGAGAAAATATCTGAGCCGCTTCCGTTGTCACATCTGGCAGTGGTACTGGTACTTAGAGGGTGGAGACCAGGGAAACTGCTGTACAGTCTACAGTGCCCAGGGCAGCTTCCTATGACAAAGTTATCTGATTCCAAATGGCAGCAGTGCTGACACTAGAACACCCTGGTCTAGCACTTGGTTGAAATGTAAGAAGTGATAAAACATAGGTCATGTCAGGCTTGTGGAGACAGGACAGGTAGAAGGGTCAGCAGATAAATTAATCATGAGGAGATAAAGAGAAAGGTATTCTAGATATAGAAACTATATATATATTTATGGAAAATACATATTTATGCCCTTAATTTTACAATCTTATCAAGGCTATCCACAGCAAATCAGGAGGTGAAAATGTGGGCTATTTTTTGCTTTTAAAATGTAATTTACTATACTACTATATATTTTTGATCAATAGAGCTTAAAAGTGCCTTACGTAGCCCTGTACCACTACACAGAAATATTGTAGGAGGTTTTATGTAGAATTAGTAAAAATTATTTTAATATTGATAATAATCATATGTTCTTCCTTTTAAAGTTAGGTCAATAGTTCAAATTGGGTAGGTAGCTTTAAAATTTATACTTTGCATTGTACTTCAATGACATGTTACTTACAGTTTTGGAAGCTGCTATGAAATTCATTTTTTGCATTCTGATTACAATATTCATCATAACAAAAGACTTTAAGTTATTTTTTATCAAGGACTTTTTGAATATTTCATCCACTAGCAGACCGTGAAAAATCTATAAAACTTTAACATACTAAGTAGAGCTTATTTTCAATGGATAACACAATTTGGACTGGGACAGAGAATGATTAATTGCTGAGCTACTCCAAGTCATATTCTGTTTCCTTATCTGAGCTTCTATTACAGTTTGAGGAACCTGAATCTCAAGTGTTTCAGAGGAAAAATGGATATTTTATATCTAAGTTAACTAGCCACACACACACAGGCACACACAATGATTGTGGATTAAAATACATGAAATATGTTTTTATGCATGATCTGTCTTTAACTTTATGAGAAACATCTTTGAGTGATTATTTCTGAGTTTCTTAAAATTTAAATCAGATACTTTTGGTCATTTTAATAACCTGTTTCCTGCTAAAGCAAAATATAACATATCTTAATTTGAAATGGAAATCAGACATCTGATGATTCACATTTTGGAATCTATAACTATGCTCCAATATATTCTTTAAATATTTATTCTCGGGCCTCCCCGGTGGCGCAGCGGTTGAGCACTGGGTTGCGAAGCTGCCCGCGGCCTCTGCAGCGCCGGTTCAATCCCCGGCTGCTCCCCGGCCACCGGAGGAGGGTCCCACATGGCGCGCAGACCTCTCCTGCCGCCCGCTGCTCCCCTCAGCAGTGTACTTCGGTCCTTCTGCCTGCTCTGTTCCCCGCTCTGGCTCTGGTGAATTCTCTCACCCTCCCGTGCTTCTGACTGTACCCAGTGCATGTATAAACAAAAAAGCAAACAAACAAACAAACAAATATTTATTCTCTCTAATTATGTTCCTCAACTATACAAGATATGTCCATACATAGAAAAGAAACTGGCTTCTGAATTGGTTCACTGTGGAAAGGGTTAATCTTTAATTTAACACTAATTTGAAAGCACAGTCAGAAGTGATTTCTTATTTTAGATGATGAGCCTTTCAGAGATAACCAGAGATTCAGAATTGTATCCCACAGAGCCATGCCACTGTTATATCCCTGGGACAGTGGGATTTGACTATCTAGCACTGCCTTCCACAATGAGAGGTTAGCAATTCTTATTGGCAATAGTGGAAAAATGAAGAACTTATGAAATTTCAGTCTTCAAATGTTGCTTTCAGTCTGATGACATTCAAAACTGGATGAGGCTCTTCAATGCAGTCAAAAAAGTTGTACACAAATCACTTTAATAGCATGCTGATGATGTATGTTTCTGAGTACATTCAATCCTTTCCCAAAGTAGAAATGCAAAGTGTTAGTTAAGATTACTGTAACACTGAGCAATTTCATGCATCATTCTTTGACTACACAGTGCTCTTCCTCACAGTAATCCTGAGAGGACTCAATTCTCAGGTTAAGATGGGTCACAAATTAAGAAACTTGCTAAAGTCATGTAGGTAATGAGGGTGGACACCAGGGAAACTGCTGTAGAGTCTACGGTGCCCAGGGCAGCTTCCTATGACAAAGTTATCTGATTCCAATGGCAGCAGTGCTGACGCTAGAACACCCTGGTCTAGCACTTGGTTGAAATGTAAGAAGTGATAAAACATAGGTCATGTTAGGCTTGTGGAGACAGGACAGGTAGAAGGGTCATGCCCTTATTTTAATCAACAAGGGAATCAAAATGTGTTATAACTTCTCCCAAGTACATGCTTTCTTCTCCCTAGTTTTGAGTAATTAGGTTTATTTCATTCTCCTTAGTTTTCATTTTAACATGACTAAAAGGAAATAACGTTCAGTTGATTTTTTTTCATGTCAGCAACAAACTCCATCCCCAAACTTTTATCTACTTCTTCAGCTTCCCAGTTTCATTACCCTAGTTACTGGGTATGTTCATTGGCCAAGATACCTTTTAAATATTAACTGGAGTATTTACATGTAGAAATCTAAGTTGAATATAAGAAAATGCCTCCTGCTTTCAGAAAACCCTTTCAAATAAAGTCTCATTTCATTCTTCCAGAATCTGCTGTGCTTATGTGATATTGCTGCTGGGTTTCCATCCATCCTGTTCTCCACCCTTGTTCCTCACCAGCAAATGTCACCTCCTCACACTCACCCAGCACATTATGTTGCATCATGATAGATCATTCATTTCGATCTCCTCTCAACTAGATAAGCTGTAGGAGGACAGGGACCTTGCTTACCCATCCTCGAAATCTAAGTACTTAACTGATGTCAGATAAAAAGAGGTGTTTGGTGAATTTCTAGCAAACGATTGCTAAAAAATTAGTCAATTAAAAATCTGTGATAAGACATAGTCCTCATATTTGAACTGACATGATTATAAACCTTTCAACATTCTTCTATAGAAAGGGGGTATGACTGTCCAAACACTACAAAGTGCCTACAAAGTATATGTGTGTGTTCCCTTAGAAAATCAAGCTTACAATTTGATAGTTGTTACTGCATAGTCATTTTCATATGAGATAAAAGATAATGCCACTGAAGAAATACAAAGAGCTCTATAAAGTTAGATGAAGAGAATATTACTAATTTTATCAGATCTTGAATTATTCAATCTGTTCCATAAAACCGAAAAAGCAACCAGAAATAAAATACACTCGTATGTCCATTTTACATCACTGATACTCATATCTGCTTCCATTTGACTCTTTTTAGGAGCATTGACCATATCCCAGACTTTGTGCTAGATATCAGGTATATTTCAATGGAAGACTGTCGAGTATCTTCCACCAGCCCCTCCTAGACCTCCCTACACTCACCTGGGTGGTGTGGTTTGTACCTAATGACTCAGTCTCTGTTTCCCATTGGGTTCAGCCAGTAGGAAGCCCCTTCACAGGCCTGTGAAAGGAAAGAATGAAGTCAGGTGTTCATTCTCCAGGCTCCCTCTGGACACTGTCCAGACAGACAGACGTTGCTTTGACTCAAAAGTCTCAACTTTGCCTTCCCTAGAGAACTCTATCCTTCTGAATTCCAGTAGCCCTCATGCTTTATGGACTAAGAGTGTTAAGATTTCTACTCTCCCTTGAGTTTTCCATAAACCTTTATAAACAGTTTCTTTCTTTGAGTTTCCTTCTGTTGGCTATTGATATCCTGATTGGCATAAAGGCAAAAAATTCATGGCTCTGCTAGTTTTTACTTCCATGCTGATTCTCTCTTTTGGGGTCATTAAAAATTCAAATAATCCAAACAAGCATCAGAACAAATCTTTGAGGTGAGGAGAAACATCACTTTTAGATGACTAAGCTGTCCAAAATGAACAGCAGAGTCTATTAGCTTTTCATTCACAGAAATATTCCCATTACACTTTGACTAGGGCATCAAAATGCCAGATTTTACTTTTTCATGATGCACTGTATCTTGCCCAGTATCTCATCTTCCCTGGAAATATGAAGTATCTGAAGTTAGAGTGAGACCACAGGGAGGTCACTTGTGAAATTGAGCCCTCACAACCCAGACTGAGCAGGTGTTTGCTCTATGTCATGCTCCAGAGAAATTCTCCTTTGTTGTGCATTAAGTATACTTAGTTCTAGGTCAGAACAGGTATACTTTCATTGTTTCTTCAGCTTTTGGTATCAATAGTTGAAAAAAATGTTTTTTTTTTCCCTAACACTACCCATATAAAGTCAATAGCTATTTGTGAGTGTGTGTGGACATGCACTCACATGTGAATGTGTATAGTGTAGCTTCCATTTTTCAAATGGGCGAAAGTCAGATTTCATTCCAAGGTCATGCAGAACATCAGTGGTATGAGAACCCTATTTCTTCACTTAAAATGTTCTCTGTTACTTGCTTATTAAAGGCTAACCTTGGCTTAAATAATACTGAAATTAATATTTTTCTAAAATTAAATGAAATGGTGATACTTGATGGAGAAAATCCTAATGTTACCACAATTAAAATTAAAAAAAAAGATGTTAAATGAAACAAAAAATTAAAATAATTATTTTGTTTCTAAAGTAAAACAACTTGACATTTGACATTACATATAAAAATTTAATCACCACTTCCTTTTGCAGTTTACTGCAGCTTTTTAGGCATCTTGAAATACATTTTTCTCATTTGAACCCCAGAACAGCCCTATCAAGTCAGAGTATTGGTCTGATATCCCATATAGTCTCTTGGTGCTCTTTAGAGACCCTCATTTCACTCAAAAGCTGTAAACGCCACTGAAGTGATTTGAGCAAGGGTACAGAGTGGAATAAAGACCGAATATACTCCAGATGGAATTAGGTAAAAATTTTCAGCCTGCTTTTTACTTTCAAATTATCCAAAAATGTTCAGGTGTTTCTTTTTTAGTCATAATTTTTACTTAAAAATAAATATAAAGAACACACTTTGCTATGCAAAGTTTATTTTTTATTTTTTTTTTAAAGTCTGCATTTTTTTAAAGATTTATTTATTTATTTATACTGCACTGGGTACAGTCAGAAGCGCGGGAGGGTGAGAGAATTCACCAGAGCCAGAGCGGGGAGCAGAGCAGGCAGAGGGACCGAAGTACACTGCTGAGGGGAGCAGCGGGCGGCAGGGGAGGTCTGCGCGCCATGTGGGACCCTCCTCTGGTGGCCGGGGAGCAGCCGGGGATCGAACCGGTGCTGCAGAGGCTGCGGGCAGCTTTGCAACCTAGCGCTCAACTGCTGCGCCACCAGGGAGGCCCTGCTATGCAAAGTTTAATGCCAAAGTATTATTTAATTCAGAGTGTTTGAATTTGAAATCTTTCAAGGTCCTGGAATCAATTCTGTGGACTAGAATAAACACTCCCTTTAAACTTTCTCTTTAGGATTCAAAGGATCTCAGAATTGCTCTGTGGGTCAGAGAATTGTCTAGAGTGTGAACTACACACACACACAATATCTATGCACACATATACAATATATGTATGGATAACATGTATGTAAATCTTACTGCTTGAAGATTTTTATCAGACTTTGTAGTGCATTGATTAAAATTAAGCAAAATCTCAACCAATGATTAAGCAGGTATTATCAAAACTGCCTAATAGTATGATACTCTTTGATGCTTTTGCTATTGCCATTATGCTGTTATATCTGTTTAAGGTCTGATTGGAAAGTAAGCAATGAGCAGAATCAGTTGCTTGGGAATTTTATGGAAATGCAGATAAACTGAGATGTCAGGAAAACATTCTTCAAATCACTGAGTCAAGAAAGCACAATAAAATACAATTATACAATTTCTCTACACCCACTGAGCCATAACATCTGTTTTTGTTCATTGCGAACAGGTTTTGTGACAAATGGGGTCAGCAGCACTAATTGAAAACTACAGACTATTGCCTCATAACCTCTATATGCCCTTTACAACTAACCTACAAAAGAAGATAGGAGGTGTTTTTTCCTTCACTTATCCCTTGGCATTAGAAGTTAATCCTTGTTGCTAAGTATTAATCTTAGGTAAAGAAATGTGAGCTTTAATAAGTGGTGTGAAAATAATAAATTTAAATCTAGAAAGGTTGGAAGTCAAGCTTATATAAATCTCTGGCATAATGATTGCTACTTATTTGTGGGTACGGGTAGAGAAATGGGTACATTTATTAAGACAGGTAGTTGGGGGCCTCCCCGGTGGTGCAGCGGTTGAGAAGCTGCCCGCAGCCTCTGCAGAGCCGGTTCGATCCCCGGCCACTGGAGGAGGATCCCACATGGCCCACAGACCTCTCCTGCCGCCCGCTGCTCCCCTCAGCAGTGTATTTCGTCAGTCTGCCTGTTCTGTTCTCCGCTCTGGCTCTGGTGAATTCTCTCACCCTCCCGCACTTCTGACTGTACCCAGTGCTTATATAAATAAATAAATAAATAAATAAATAAATAAATAAATAAATAAATAAATAAATCTTTAAAAAAAAAAAAAAAAAAGACAGGTAGTTGGGAACCACACAGACAAGGCCCAAGCATCTTTTATGCTGTCTGACTTTGGGATAACTCATTTAATCCCTCTAAGCTTCAACTCCCCCATCTATAAAATGGATAGTTTAATAATTCTTAAGTTGATTGAGTTGCTGGGAGGATCACAAGTGGTAATACATGTGAAGCACATAGCAGTCTCTCTCAAATGACCATTCTTACCACATTATTATCATTAAATACACGGTCTAAAAAGTATCTCTTTCTTTTACAAAACCTAAAAACAATAGCGGCCTTCCCCCAGGACATTGCTATCTAAGGAAGGAGACCAGTAATCATGTGTTCCATCTGAGCTGTACCTTCATATTACCAAGATGCTTAGAGTCACTGAGAAAACTATGATGCTGACACATGAAGCAGTCATCACACCTGCGATTTCTAAGAACCCCAAGAATACCATGGTTGTCAAATGCTCACGTACTCACTGAGCCCTTAATATCAACAAAGCACTATGCTGGATATGAGACACAAGCAACAAATTATCTGCTCCAAGGAGATTTCAGTGAAGTTAAACATTACATGAACAGAAAAAGAATCATACAAGGGAGCTTATGCTAAATACCAGATCACTGAAGACAAAGTCTAAGGGCTTTCAGAGGAGGGAGCGGTAACTGGGCGGGAAAGTAGGGAGGCTTCAGTGAAGACATAGGGACTCAGCATGCACTGCTAAAGATTTAAAAGGTCAAGTAAAAGGAAGGAAAGAGCAAGGAGTCTCATCAGAAAGGACTAGAGAAATATTTTCAAAGCATAGCCTTAGGAACATTGGGATCTCCTATTATATGTATCAGCTAGGATTACAGTCATCGAATACCATAGACTTGGTGGCTTAAACAGAAGAAATCTATTTTCTGACAGCTCTGTAGTCTAGAAGTCGAAGAAATCAAGGTACTGGTTGATTCATATCTGTCAAGGGCTCTCTTCCTAGCTTATAGATGGCTGCCATCACATGGTGTCCTCACATAGGTAGAGAGGGTGCTCCTTATAAGGATACTAACCCTATTAAGTCAGGATCCCACTCTTGTAACCTCATTTAATCTTGATACTTTCCTTAGCACCCCATCTATAGAGACAGTCTCACTGGAAGTTTGGCTTCAATATATGAATTTCAGGAGCACAAATACTCGGTCAGTTAATGCCAGGTAACTTGTTAGGAATGCAAATTCTTGGTCCGCACCTGAGATCTGAGTTAGAAACTCTAGGAGTACACCCCCATATCTGTATGTTAACTAGCCCTCTGGGTGACTCTGCATTTAACAGCCTACAGGATAAAGATTCCACTGGGATTAGTAAATGGAGGGGAGTGGAAAAAATAGGTTATGATCAGAATTTGGAGAGCTGTGACTGTCAGGCGCAGGAATGTGGAGATTGTTCTATGGTCAGTTGGAGGCCCAAAAGAAGGGAACGTTATACAGATCAGTGTAAAGCACTCATGCTATGCTGTCTGCTTTTGCATATGAAGAAAGAAAGGAAGGAGGAAGGAAGGGAAGTCTTCTGAAAAACAGTTCTGCAGTTTAAATATTTACTGTGGAAATATAGATAAGAAGGGGTGAATATGAGAAATATCATGGAAGAGCCTACAGATCACCACAAATAAAGAAAGCAAAAGAATGGTCAACTTGGATAACTTGTAGATCTGTTGAACCTATCACCCACCAAAATTTGAAAGGATAAATAGGGAGCTTTTTGAGGCAAGAGATAAATTCAATGTTATTTATTTGTACCAGTATTAATAGGAGAACATTCAAGTGACTATGTCTTATGCATAGAAGGGAGATATGAGAAAACTGTCAGTTCTGAAGCTACTTTCTGTAGATGATTACTGGGTCCTAGGGAGTAGGTGAAAGCCCTGAGAGAGGGAACACAGAGAGGAAGGAGAAGCAAAGTCACAAAGCAAGTCACCATGGAAAAATACAGGGGTGACTCAGAAATAGGGTTTGAAATCAGGGCAGGGTAAAAAATCAGTACCAGCTGAACCCTTTTGCTAATTGTACCTCAAAAGGTCTCTAACCAAGGCTGAGCATGAAGCTGGGACATGTTTGTAACACATTGTGAGTTCTCCAGGTAAATCACTGTGCTTGTAAGGTCAAGTAGGAAATATGTGAATGATCCCCATCACTGCTAGTGCCTTGACTCACTGTAACTAGGATAATGGCCTCTAGCACCATCTCAAAGACATAAGGATGTTGGCCATTTGTACATACTTAAGAATTGTATCATCTCACTAGGGTTTCTGTAACATAGACTTGTAATTCTTAGATTTTAGTGCACTAAAGAATCAAGTGGAGACCTTGTTAAAAGAGCTTGCTGAACCCCACTTTTAGAGTTTCTGATTCAAAGGTCTGGAATGAAGTTGGGTAATTTGCATTTATAACAAGTTCTCAAGAGCAACAATGCAGCTAATCCCGGAACCATACTTTGAGAACCTTACAAAAATACTCCTACATGAAGGTGACCTGGCGTTAATTCAGAGTAATTTGTAAACTATAATTGCATTCAGTCTTTTCAGAAATGTATTTCTAGGCTAAAACCTTTGTAAAAAAGGAGCACTCCAAAAGAACAAAATGTCAGTAAAAATGTTCTTTTCCAAATAAAAGCATGTGTTTTACAGCCTAAATGGAGTATCCTTGCATAGAAAAAGCGCGTGTGTGCGGGCGCGCGCACGCGCACACACACACACACCCCAAAAACAAGCAAACAAACTCTGAAAGCTAAAATTAAAAAATGCTTTTTGAATGAATAAGACAGTTTCACCCTTGCCAAAGTTGACATTCATGCCTATATATTTTCCTCATAATGGAACAACCTAGGGACTTTATTCCACCTGTCATTCCAAACAAAAGGCATTTTCAGTTCACTTTTCCTTCAAGAGTAAGATATAAATAATTGTAAAGTCATTTCCTATGGGAAACCTTGGCCGTTTGCATGTATGTTTAGGAGATAAAATGTTTTTATGGTATAACTAGAACACATTAGAAGCATTCTAACTCTAAATTGTCTTGCTATCTTGAATGTGCAGTTATGCCTTATTTCCTTTCTTTCCCACTTGAAGTCATTTCATTCTCTTGGTTTATAAACACTTTGAATTTTCTTTAACTGAAGTCAAAGTTACTTGATAGAGCAGCTCCCTTTTCAATGATAACTCACAAGTTAGACCCCATGTATGTCCTACATATCATTAAAGGAGACAAAATGATGTTGAATGGCAGGAAAACTATGAAGATTCAAAATAGTGGAAGCACTGACAGAGGTGCAAAAAATGGGGGTAACAGTCAAATTTTAGTGGAGGATTATGGTGCCTTGGTGGTGGGCATGATGTGGTAACACACATCTGAAAAGGTGAGGCCCTGTCTCCTTAAATCATATAGTGTTGTAACCAGTATAGGTTGTAAATCTATATAACCTCAATTAAAAACAAAAGATACTTTTGTTAAGACAATTTCCCTTTTCTTTTGTAGTAAACCAGTTTGAAAACAAGAAGCTAGAAGTCAGTCTATTTAAATAGCAAGGTTAATGAATACTAGACAAGCATTCTGGTCCAAATGTCCATTATATAAAGTCTATCTATCTATCTATCTATCTATCTATCTATCTATCTATCTATCTATCTATCGATCGATCGATCGATTGATCTATATCAAGGACCCTACAAGAGAGATGAGATTATACCTACTTCCAGATGAGGATACTAGGCTTCAGAGTAAGATTGAGTGATTGTAAGAGTCATATAGATCTTAAGTGGTGGAACGGGGCTCACAACCAAATACTTCAACTATAACACAGGGAATTTCCTTCCATTTAAGCACCCCACAAACCAAAGTCTTCATCTGAAAGCTAATTCTTCCAAACATTTAGAGTGCTGCTATGGACATGTGAGTAAAATCATTTCTAGTCTATACTCTTTATTCCTTGTCATCAGGCTACCACCGGTTATCTGATATGAGCAACAAATTAATATTTAATAAAGTCTAATAGAACTTCTCACACAATAACTGAGATGAGAAATTATATTCTTTCACCAGATTATATATTGCCTAATATTTTCCCTGGCACTGGGCAGTGTTTGTGACATATAATTTAAAACAAATATTGGTAAGAAAGGAACTGGAAAGATGAATGTAGAGAATCACCCGTATACTCAGGGATATAACACAGTTACAGCAATAAAGCCATTATTTAACAATTTACCAGTGCCTTGACTGTCATTCATTAATTCATATAGTCATTCAGTCAATATTTAATCATTCATAGATTCATTTTACACATAAGTATGACTAGAAGCTACCCAGATAATTTACTTCCTTCCAGCAATTATAACTATTATAGAATGTATAAGTCTCGATTAGGATTCAAACTTAGATTTCAATTTCAGACTATGGTATCATTTTGATTTCATAAGTATCTATGAAGTGACATGACAGAAAATCAGGTCACAATTCTATTCCTGGCAGTACAAGTCAGAACATTTATATATCCTACATACTGAGTCTCTTCTAAAACAGAATTTTCTAACTCCCAATTCTTAAAAACCACCACCAAAAAACTCAAACACTATAACTCATTCACTCAAAATGACTGGTATAAAAGGCAATCTAGACAGAGTATGGATGGTATTTTAAAATACTACATAGATTTATACATTTCTACATTTAATTAGTAACTTGACAACTAAGAAGTTTGTCCTGATCCTGTAACCACCATGCCCTTTTCCTTAATTTGTGGACATTTCTGTTAGGGTGGGGTTAATAGTTAGGGGCACATGTTACTCTGTCTCCCCCTCACCCAGACAATCAAACTTGGCAGGGGGCTAAAGAAAAGCAAGATGGTTCTGAGCCTTCTACACTTAGTTCCCACCTTCTCCTTTATCCTGTAACCCTCCTCCATATGCAAATGGCAAGTATCTTTAATCAGATATTTTTCCCTTACTCAGTCATTTAAGATACTGACATATTCAATAATAGAATACTTAGAGGATAGTCCAACTGCAAATGTGTTAATGGCCAACTTTTTTTTAGGAAAAAAAGAAGAAATGATAATTCATTGTGCATTTGCTATACACCAAGTTTCAGAAGATAATTTGATCCTGGGCACTGACCATGGCTGAAACACTTTAGTGCTTAGTCTTAGGAAGCTGGGTTTGTGCTGAGTCCTGGATCAGGCAGAATAAAAGGGCAAAGGCTGGAAAGACCTGCAAAAGTGGTTCATCAAATAACCCTAGGTCTCAAAGTATTAAATGCTTAGAGATGGAAAAATTGCTATTTGTTTATTTCTTCAAGTAAACTGAATGTGTCCCTACAAATATGGTTATACTCTTGATTTCTTGAAATCCTGGCTTTGCCACCTGTTAACTGTTTAACATGGGCAAGTTATGGAACTTCTCGATGCCTCAGCTCCCTCACCTGTAAGGAGAGAATCATAATGTTATCCCTGAGTGTCGGTAAGGTTAAATGAATAGATGTACAGCACTTGGAACAATTCCTGCTACATAACTACTTTAGAACTAGACTCTTGATTGTCAAGTTAGCAATATTTTACCGGTTTTCAGGCAATTTAAACTACCTAAGGCATATCTTATTTTGCCATGAAAACTACATAGAAATACATTTCCTACAACTCATTCTAGAATAGTTTTAGTGATATAAGAGCATAACATTTTTCTCCAGAAATAATTGAAAATTCTTACACAGCTTCCATCTGTTTCATTCACTAGTTCATTTGAATAGACCCAATTTTCAAGTGACTTGTACTTGATGTTATATAGAAATGTAGCCAAATAATTGAAAATAATCTCCTAGTCATTTTAAAATCACCCAATCTCTTGAAAAATGATTAAATGAAATACATAAAAGATTCCCTCAAAGCATATTGAATGTGAAGTAGGAAATGACCTTAAGAACTTTCAATGAAAGGAATGTCTTCAGTAGTAGCTATAATTGTATGTTTAGGGTTTGGTTAGAGTATTTTGACTGAACTAACTGATGCTGGTTAGACATTCTACACAATTTAATCTAGCTGAATTGATTAAGGTTTGAGCTAGTTATTCTAGAATTTTGAACAAAAAATATGTGTACATTCCATCTTGGAAATTATAGTCCAATAAATTGCATTTTTAATTGCTTTTAAATATGCTGTTCCAACTGTGGAAATTCTTTCTATTGAAAGTGTTACATTATAAGTATTTTTCCTATATTACACACCAAACATGTTTCCCTGTGAATTTTAGACAATTTGTTCCACATGAGGGGGAAGCATAGAGGCCAATTTCAGTGTTTTTGCTTTTATGAGTTTTTTGTTTTGTTTTGTTTTCCTCAGTGAACTGGAATTTAAATAAAGAGTATGTCAAATGACTTGAGGCCCCAGGCTTGCTGTGAGTAACTGCTCTGCTATGCACATGTGTGCACACAGAGAAGTGACTCCACAATACTCAGAGCCCAGTATTATGAACATGTGTGAGTAAGAATCAGTGACCCAGATAAAAGGAAGAGTCAAGGGCAGCAGCAGTTTGCTAGAAGAATCCTGCCAGAGCCCTAGGAAGTAAAAGCTGGAGGAACAAACCCTCCTCTACTTTTAGGACCAAGGTTCTCTGGTAGAAAATTCACAGCAAGCCAGAGTTTCCAATGCTTCAGACCCTCCCCATATAAGGGTTTATCTTAGCCTGGTTTTGAGTTCCTCTGCCTATGAACCCCACCGATACGTCTGGGGGGAGACATGGAAGAGGAGGGAAAATCGTTTGGCATGAAAATATCTTGTCCTTGAGGCATTGCAGAATAGAGACCTCTTGGATTTCTTGGTTCATTTAATTACTTTCATATTGCAGAGTGCATGAAAATCATAATACCTAAATTCTCACTACAAGTCACTTTTTTGTACCTTATTTTTTCCAGTGTTTATTGGTAAACAGCAGTTCTGAATTATAGAACATCCCCTTTCCAAATCTACTTTTTTCTTATACAAGAACAGCACCATTTTTCTTCTTCATAAAAAAACAAAACAAAAACAAAAAACTTCTTTTATACCCTACGAGCACTTCCTAGGTTGATTATTCATTTATGGGACTAAATGGAAGTTCAATATTTATTATGGACCAAGCATGATTCTAGATGCTGTGGCAGCACAGTACTGACTATTTCAACCCCAACTCTCAGGAAATCTACAGTCTAAGGATCTCGTTTATAGTGAACTACTGCATTCTCCCTCGCAATTAATTCTTCAGTTCCAAAGAGCATTTGGCATGCCATGCAATGGCTGTAAGTAAAGTAATCAACATATTTTGATGACCTACATACCAGGTTCTCTACTAGATGCCACAGGGAATTCAGCAAGCAGTATAATGGGATGTCTAATATCCATAAACATAACTTTCTGAAGATTAAACCACAAAATAACCTAAAAATTAAAGCCAGGCCTATAAGAGAACTATAGGACAGTGCTATGGGTGTAGAGGAGTAAGAAAGCACATGATGGTAGAAATAGACTGAGAAAACCGGAGGTGAAGGAACCCAGCTTGGCTTTGAAGCATTTCTAGGATGTAGATAGTCATAATCAGATAGAGAAGAAAAGACATAAAAGATAAAGTGATGTAGCAATTGCCTTATTTGCAGCAGTATCTCTACTTTTTTTTTAAAATTGAAGCAATATTGCATTATAGTATGTAAGTTCCAGGTGTGCATCATTGAGAATCACCACATATAGAGACTACCTGAAATTTCCAATCTGATTTCTCCATACCTGTCCTCTTGTCTTGATTTACCCACCCTCCTCCCTTCCCCTTTGCTTTGTGGTCAATTACCAACCAGACCCATAGCTAAGAGTTTAGTATGTTCTTTGCTCTCTATTCCATATGTGTAATACCATACAGTCGGGGCTTATCTGTCTTTGACTTCACTTGGCATAATACCCTCTGGATCCTTCCATGTTCTTACAAATGCCAGGATTTCATCTTATTTAATAGCTATATAGGATTTTATTGTGTATATATGCCATAACTTCTTTATTTATCAGTACGTTGGCATATAAATTGTTACCCTGTCTTGATGATTGTAAATAGAGCTGCAGTGCATGTAGCAGTGCCCATATCCTTTCTAATTGGTGTTTTTATGTTCTTTGGAGAATACCTCGGAGTGGAATTGCTGGGTCCTATGATGGATCTATTTTTAATTTTTTGAGGAATCTCTATACTGCTTTCCTTGATGGCTGCACCAGTTAATAACCCCATGAAAATCAATTGCAATCCTTTTCAGTCCTCACTTCCCAGGGCCCCATGTAAGCAAAGCAAAGGATTGACTTGAACTTCCCCCACCCCAGACACACACACATGCACACACGCACGCACGCATGCACACACGCACTTCACTCCTACATTCCAGGCTTCTGCTCCTGCCTTCCTCAAAAGCTCCTTTCTAGGTTGCTTAAACCTAACTTACATTCAACAAGTCACCTTTTCTCCGTCAATTAACAGGTATTGAAAAAGATTAGTTCCTTAATGCCCCTCAGTATCAAGAAAGCATCCAAAGCAAACAAAGCTCTATGTGGTTTCCATGGAATTTTGCCACCAGGTGATAGAGGGGATAACTCTCTGAAAAACCTTCATTATCATAATAGCTCTTTAACACACTATTCAGAGTAATAAACACAATCATTTCCACTTTTTGAGAAAACAGAAAATTAATTGCACTGGGCAGAAAGTTAGACAAGTTTTAAGCAAGTGGAGAGTAGGAAGACAATCCTGCCAACCTCATGGAATTAAGACCCAGGAATACCCCTATGTAGTCACCACTGTTCTAACGAGTATTTTAATATTTTTATTTTAATGTTATTTGATTTTATATTATCAATAGATTTTGTGTTTTAGGTACTTTTTATCTTATTTTAAAATAAATGGAGACCATATAAAAACAAGCATAAGGATCACTGAGGTCAACAAAGAACTTTGCCAGGCATTCCAGAAGCTTCTCCATGTGCCCATTCCAATTACACCCCAATCCTCCCACCAGAGGTAGCCACTGTACTGATCATTTTAGTAATCGCTTATTTGCATTTCTTTATGCTTTATACCTACCTAATAGACTATCCTTAGACACTATTTCACCTTGTTTTTAATTTGGTATCTTTTAAGTCCCTTTAATTGTTAACTTCCTCTTCCATCTCTTTCTGTACAATTGATTCTCTGAATAACATAGATTGCTTGATTTTAGAGTCTCTTAATTAATGATGTAGCATGTGACTCAGTGTGTCCTGTTTTCATGAAATTGGCAGCTGGGTCCATATATTTGGCTGGACTCAACGCCCTCCCTCCCCCAGTCTCCACACCCCCCCCCAAATGCAGGATAACTGTGGAGAGTGCACAGGGGCCAGCTCATTCCAGCTCCACCAGTGCTGCTCTACTTCCCATGCACTCATCTGTTCTCAGATTGGGCACATCCCCTTAAAATCCCGGTGGCTATCTCAAAATGGCCCCAGGTACTGACCAGTGTCTGCTGACTATTTGGGGGTTCTCCAGTTTTCAAGTTTATCAGATGTTCCCATGTTTCTCATCCACACAGACACCAATTACACAGAGGTCTGGTGGGTTTTGGTAGTAATTCTTGCATTCTCATTCTCACATTTAGGGGTTCAGGGACTACCTTGGGTTGTTGGTTTTTGGTTTCAACAAATAGTTGTTCTGTGTATCTTTATGAAGAGCTAGAAAGTCTCAAAATATTAAACTGCCACTATCTCATCTATCTTCCTAACATTTTGTGTGATGTCTTTTTTTCAAATCATGAGTGTTTTTTTTAATAGATTCTTGAATTGTTGGTGACAAAAATGCTTGATATTCAGAAATTCATTTTTCAGTCACCTTTGGAAGAACATGCTTCTGTTTATCTTTCCACAGTTAAATTGCTGCCAGAGTCACGTCTGTAGCATGGTACTCAGCCATGTACAGAAAACTACTCCTGTTCCTCAATTTCAGACCAGGATTATAACCATTCCCAACCCATGCCCCTTCATACAAGGATGGTAAAGACAGAAAGGACTTCTCTGTATGAATAGAACTTGTTCATAGTTCACTTCTGAGCATGGCTTCCTTCTATCTGACTTTCTGAGTTCGCTGTCTCCTTTGCCTTCATTACCAAATTAAAATGCTTGTTCTCACTTACTCACAGGTCCTCTGATTTCCTCTGGTCACAGATGCCTGATACCCAGGTTTCCAGACCCTTGATCTCCTCATTCCATAATCCTCAGTCTGTTGATCTGAGACCTGGAGCCCTGCCCATCTCTATGCCACTGGCCTTTTTTTAATCCTACATTGGCCCAGCTGGCCCCACTGCCATCCATGCCCTGGCATTGTATATACCATATATCACAGTGTTACCTCATTTTGTACAATGTATGTATGCGTTTTCATCTTGGTTATATTCCCCATACAATTGGTACAATTGTACAATTGCCACCCCCCTTGGTATAATTCCCACCCCCTTATTTTGACCCTAATCCCTACTTCCCTCCCCCCACCCATAGTGTGTCTCTGGTTTATAGCTGCTTGTTGATTTTGATTTCACTTTGTTATAATTAGCTCATTTTTCCCATTAAGATTATGTAACACCTTCACATGCCATTTAAAACTCTAAAAGTATGATTTTTGAAAAATGCATAACATGGACTAAACTGTCCTTAGTCATATGTAAGTTGTTTACAATTAGTTTTCAACTAAGGAAAATAAAAATACCTTGCAATAACTCAGAGTTTAGGTGCAGACTTATTTAGAGACATTGTATATTGACTGGGGAGATACAGATTTTGGGGGATTGTTGATACTTCTGTCCTTAAGGTGTTTCTTTTCCTCTGACTCCCAATTCCCTAATAGAAGATGCATTTCTAAATTATGATTCCAGTAAAGAAGTCACTCCTGTGAGGACAGACTCCTTCCCAAGCTGTCATGGCTGAAATTAGCAGTTCCTCTTAAGTCCACAGTCTTTCTGGTGGGATAGTATTTCCATTGCAAGACGGTCTTCCACTCTCAGCACAGGGCAGTCCTGTGGCAACAATGTCCCCAGGATGCTCAGAGATGCCATTATTCTGAGAGGTCATTGTGAGGATTATACTAGACAGCATGAGAACAATCAAACAAAATGGAGGCGTCCCCATGCTTTAAGGAAGAAAGGTTAAAGATTAATAGATGATCTGAATTCAGGCCTACCTAATTTGAAAACAACTTTGTTCTCTACATCAAAATGAATTATTTCCTCATCTCCAAGGATGCTGCATCAGCCAGGGAACGTGTCAGGAGTTTTCTCCCTGCTGGGAGTTAAGATTCACTGCCTGAAACACAGGTTACTGGATCTGCCAGGTGGCGAAGCCCGAGGGAGAGGCAATCAACAGGAAACTCACAAGGACACAGGTAAATAGTAGCCCCCAGAGGAAGTTCAAAACATCTACTTCCAGTTTCGATGTGGGAAGCAGCATTTTCAGTCCTAGTCTGGATCAATAGCTGCGATCCACCAGGGGTTAGTATTTGGGTAAGGACAGCTTCAACACACAAAGTAGGATCACTGAAATGTTCGTCAAGGTTCAGCTCCAGAACTGAGCCCTCGAGAAAGCCTTCACTGACACCCCCACACCTCTGTGTACTTCCCTCACCCTTCCTAATATAGCACTGGATTGTGAGGGACTGACTGCTTCTCTTCCTCGCCGAGAGCGCAAGGAGCTAAACCTTTACAAAGGTTTTAGCTAGCTTGGTAGTCACCGTTCCTTCAGATCCCTTCCCTCAGTCACATATCAAAACCCTCCGCACAACTTTTTAAAAAATTCTAATGCTGGAGCTACAACCTAGAGATGTTGATTTTAAATGGCCTGGAATGGCGCCTACGTATATATGTTTTTGACTTTCTTACAACCCAACTGAAGTTACTTTTATTGCTTGGGTGATTGGGACCCTGGGAATGCTCCAGGGATGCCTGAAGAACTAACGGCATCTCTCCTGACTGGTTTCAGTTCCCCAGGTAACTAGGATAAGCCAAGATATGGAGAGAACCTGGCAGGGATGGGCAGGCCCTATCTAACTCTCTGGCTTGAATGCTTTATGCTTTGCCATATGCTCCTCCTACTGCTTATTAGTGGGCAGAATTCAAGAGCACTTCAGCTCAGTGTAAACTTTCTTATGGCTGTTATGCCCGTGTAGACTACAGTTCTTGATAGGACGTCTTTGCAGACATGCAGAATAAAACAGGGCTGGTTGCCTGAGCCTGCGTGGAGTGCTGGCTCAGCCCTTTGGGCACCAAAGGCATCAGTATAAGAAACTACTGTTCATCTTTGCTGTTCTACTTGTTTTCCACTCCTGTATGAAGAACTTCGGTAAACAAAACAAAAATCTCTTTGATAATCAGTCATTATTAAATTTTAAGAGAGAAATGTATTTGTTACAGAAACAAGTTCTATTGTCATTTGGTAAATTAACAGAAATTGTCCTCTTCCTAGACTATAGTTGTATTTCTCTGATTCTCTCTCTTAAGTATATATGATGTGATTGAAATATCTTTGTGTTTCTTAGCACAGATTGAGCAAGGGCTTGCACTTGGAGTCTGAGTCAGAATAACTGACAAATGATAAGAGGAACTCGATGATGTTTTGCAAAAGAGCCACAACAGAAACTTCTAGTTAGGAGACTGCTGAAAAAAATTAAAAATATATAGGCTCCATGTTTGACCAGAAGATCAGATCAAAGGTTGTATGCGACTGGATATAGCATCATGTGAATCCTATGAACCATTTGTTCCCCTAGGGGATCCTAGGGGTTAAAACCTAAATGGTCATTTTGTCTACTTTAATTAAAGACAACAACAAAAAGGTAAATTTGAGCTACATAAGTACCTAACCCAAACCCAGAGTTCTAATGAATCCTCTTTTGCAGAGAATACACTTTAGAAATAATGTTATCCACTTAGATTTGTTGAGTGTTTATTATGTGTCAGGCACTCTTCTAAATGCTTTACACCCTTCAATCTTCACATGACTTGGAATGAATACATTTATTATCCCATTTTCAAGATGGGAATCAAGGGTTAAAGAGATTAAGGAACTGCGCAAAGTGACACACTAAACCAGGAGCTGGATTCCAGACTGAACTGACTCCTTAGCCTTGTTTTACGTGCTCTGCTCTGCTCTGCTCAGTTACTAAGACCCTCTTGAGTTCACTGTGTGGGGGAAGCATACAAGTTCCACAGGGAGTTATTAAGTTACTGGTTTTTGAAAGTTACCATTAATTGAATTAGAAATACATGTATTTTATACACAAATAACAGTAATCAAAGTAGAAATTACTAAGAACTTTAAATTATTGTATCCAAGGAGACTGCTTCCCAGTGGTGGGGCCTGGTGAGAGCTTCATAGAGAGCACAGCATTTTCACACCTCAACCCCAAATCCTGGACTTATTTTATTTTTAAATCATCATACTTTTTTTATGATGTAGTGTCCAGTTCTGTGGCAAATGCTGTGTTATGAATGCAGTCATCAGTTGACTCTGACAGAAGTCTAATACCAAATGGTTTAAGAAGGAAATGAATTGTAAGAATGATGGCAAATGTCTAGATAGAACCAAGCCACAGGGCACAAGGACATACTGGGCCACAGAAACTACCAGCTGCCAGTATTTAAATTCCTTCAGAACACTGCTTTATCTTTGTTTCTCCATGCGTGTTAACACCTTTTCAGAGTAGATTTAGTGCTTTCTTAAAATGAAAAAGCAGCATAATGCCATATCTGGGAGTTCTCAACATTGTTTCAACTTAAGAATTTGTTAGAGTGATAGTTATTATAGAGAATGCAGTCTTCGGGAATTATTTCTCAGGTCCTTTGCTTTCTTTCTGATGGCTTCAAACAGTTGAATCAAGGTTCAAATCTAAAACTTTCATGTTATAAAAATAACATCTTCAGGTAGTTATTAATGTACACATTTTATCCACTTCTCTGATGGTAGGTAATGCAATGAATTCATTTCATGGTTTTTATTCCCATACCAACAAGCAAAGTGGCAGGTTTAACACACTAGTAACAAGAAATCATGTTTATTTCATGTTTTTAAAGTCTATACAATAAGCCATGTTCATGTATTCTCAATTTCAGAGTCTTAACTTTACTACTTCGTAATGTTCAATAGACAAAATAGAATAAAAAGGGTATAGAAAGAAAAGAAAAGAAAATGCAGAAGGTTTCTTGCGTTTAAATTTGATACATTCACTGTATCTACTGGTAAATGGATCATCTATTCTCTATTTCTCTTCTGACAAATATTATTCATTCTGTCTGTTACAGTTTCTCCTATCTTGTTATGCTGCCCTTACTAAATTTCATTAGATTAGACTAGTTTTTGATTAAAAAAAAAAGTCAGAACAATACTTTACCAAGCCCTTGTTACCTCTTCTACAGAGGAGTTAATTTGTCTGTGACTGTCCCCTACAGAGTAACTGCCTCAAAGCACTGGTGAGGGCTACAAACTACTGTTTCAACACTGACCTCTGGTTCTTGGGTCTTTTGGCCTGCAGTGTAGTCTTTGGTCTTAAATTGAGTTCTCAGCCATATACTCTGGACTGGCTATATAACCATGTTTATCTCTTGGATCTGTTTGTATCATTGTCCATTACAACACACATTTTTTTATTGTCTGTTACTGCTGCTCCTTGAGAGCATTCTGCTAGCTGAGCATTGTTGATTGATTAATGTAAAGAAGTCAGGACTGTCTTCTGCTGCCACCCAGCTACTATTACAGGATCATTGTGGACACTGCTCCATCCATCACTGCACATCACCAGTGCTTCTCTCACCACTGTTCAATTACTTGCTCACATGCTCCCCTCAGCAATTTGTTCAAGATATCTGCTTGGCAAGGTAGATAACTTACAGATCAGAATGATGGAGCCACATGGAGATGTGTATATTCTCTGTATGGTTTTAAATCAGTGAACTGAACTCATGAGCTATATTTTCCAGTTCTAATACTCTGGGTTTTTTCTATATCTTTAAGCATTTTAATGAACAAGCAGTAGATACTTCCTAAAAACAAATCAGCTCATATAAAAGCATATATAGGAAAAGCTACTATATTCAGCCAAGTCCATACATGTACTTTTGTATTCATTGCCCCAGATCATTAATCATACACATATTAAACTTGTGTTTCTCTCTCCCTTTCATAATGGGGTGGTCATATGTACACTTTTATGGTACTTGATTTTTCATACTTATATACAGATTTCCTTCATACTAGTGCAGATTCATAATGTGTCATTATGAGATATGATGCACTATTTCACCCTATGTACATTTGTAAATTGCCTGTAATGTTTTAACCATTATGAAAATGTTGCCGTGAACATCATTTGTCATATATATCATTATGTATTTATGCAAGTATTACTGTAATATAAGTTTGTAGAAAAGAAATTGCTAGGTCAACAAGGGTAAATAATATCTTAATCAACAGCCATGATAATATGAGGGCCTTCAGAGACCAGGTACATTTGTAAGTTCATTGTCCGTGGCAACTCTTAATCTTTATACTCTTTGAATAAGCAAGACACTTCTTCCTGCTTTACAGAGGAGAGAATTGAGCTCAGAGAGATAAAGTAACTTGCCCATGATTACCCAATTAATATATAGTGGAGCCTGCATTCAAATCCAGGCAGCATGGCCTTGAGGGTGCGCTCTCACTGTCTGCACATGTTGCCTGATGATTATGTTGCATGCCCAAAGCTTGTTTCCTAGTTAATGGCTTTTTACATCAGTTATCCCACCAGCTTTGCTAGTAGTATATATTAATCCAAATTTAGACAATTATAGATTTTTTAAAAAATTAACATCAAAACTCTTTTAATCTTGGAGAAACTTCATGATGCAGTAAAGTTTAATCATTAGAAAAAACACAGGAATACATGATGAGACAAAATATTAAGTGCCCCAAAAGGGTGATATGATAAGAATACAGAATTGTGCTTCCAAGTGATTTTGAACAGTACAGACTGGAATGACTGGGAGAGCTAGAGTGCCATGGCAGAGCTCCAAATGGCATATTTTAATATATGTAAAGATGGCATGTGGTTCAGTAAAACAGAAAGATACCCTACTGAATAGGAGAAAACATTTACACAGCCTACAAAGGGCTAATATAAACAATATAAAAAGAACCCATAAAACTCAACAACAACAAAAAAAAAGACAAAGTAGTAAAAAAATTCAGTCAGATGAACTAAATACACTTATTCATAGACATACAAATGGTCAATAGGCACATGAAATGTTCCAAATCACTATCAGTAGGGAAATGCAAATCAAAACCATGAGCTACATGAGATACAACCTCACACTGTGCAAATGGCCTGGAAACAACAAATGCTAGCAAGGGTGTGGAGGAAAAGGCACCCTCATCGACTGTTGGTGGGAATGCAGACTGGTTTAGCCCCTATGGAAAACAGTATGGAATTTCCCTCAAAATATTACGTATGTATTCACCACACCTCCAGCAGTCCACTCCTAGGTATCCGTCTGAAGAATGCAAAAGCACTAATTCAAAGGAATATATGCACTCCTAAATTCATTGTTACATTGTTCACAATAGCTAAATTATGGAAACAACCTAATGCCCAAGAACAGATGAGTGGATTAAGATCACACTCAGCACACACACACACAACTTAGCTATAAAATACTGACTGTTGCCATTTACAACAATGTGTATGGAACTGGAGGGTATTATCCTAAGTGAAATAACTGAGATGGAGAAAGAAAAATGCCAAATGATTTCACTCACGTGGAATAAAGAAAATCAAAACGAAGAAACTGACAAAACTAAACCTAAACAAACCCTAGGAAAATGACTGCAGAATTGAAGGGACTGTGGGAGCTGGAACAAAGTGAGGAGGGGCCCGGTATTGTGGGTGCTCCAGTGGTGGCATGATACCTAGTGGTGACTTATATTTAAATAGGTGTGAAATTATTCCCTTATCATATACAGTGTTGTGGACCAATGTCACCTCATTTTAACCAAGAAAAAAGTGGAATGGAATATGTTCAAAGTAGTGAGGTAAACCTGGTCACAATTGATGGAGTCCGAACTTCTAAAGCCAAGAGTTACTTAGGGATTTGGAATTTCCCTTCAAAGCAACAAGAGCCCTTGGTTTTAGGAGAAGCTTAGTCTTGCTAAGTTATATAAAACATAAGTGTATGAAAGCAAAGTTACATCTTGGAAGATGACATAGATAGGTCGATACAGTGATAAAGCCCTAACCTAGAATAGAATAATGTCAAAGCAGAGGTTGTTTTAAATAAACCATGTAACTAATAATGGACAGGTTTAGTTAAGGTTACAATCCACAAATAGAGGAAAAGCCTATGCCTGCTCTCTCCATAAAGTCAGGATTAAGAGGGGAAGTATATAAACTGTTATCTACCTGATAGTAATAATAAAAATATCCTCATACTTAAATGGTATCAATGTCCACTGCCACACTTTTATACCACAACTTCTCCAAGTTTAGATTCTTTTGGTTAAAGTAGTCTCTGAGTCATCCCCTCTGGAAAGATACATACATAGATACACACATATGTGTAACATATGTGTCACATCTGCAACATGTGTGTAGCGGTGTTTGTATTACAAGTATTTTCTTAGTTCTTGAATTGTTTAAAATTGTTTTATTTTATTCATACATGATAAACAACTTGGCTGGATTTAAAATTCTAGGATCATAGATTTTTTTCCTGCCTAACTTCTTAGGCATTCTCCATTTTTTTTTTTTTAATTTTCTTTTTTTAGGAAAATTTAGGCAAACTGAAATTCTCTTCCTTTTCTTCTTGGATATGTTTTTTTCCTGTCCCTCCCTCATCCCTCTGTTTTTCCTCCCACCCCTCTGCTTTTCTTCTCCTGACTATATACATGGTTATGTTCTGTTACTTTGTCTGAAAAAAAAAATTAATTCCATACAAATTCTGGACATTTTTGACTCAAAATTTGCTTTAATTATGCATTTAATTATTCTTCCATTTTTCTATCTGGTTTCTTTAGAAACACAATTTCCATAACAAGATTTTGTCCTCTGAGTCCTTGAGATATGATTGCCTGTTTCTTGGGTTGGTTGTTTGCTTTTTAGAAGTACCTTATAAAGGTTTATATCTTTATTCATCCTCAATTAGATGATTTATTCAGATAACTCATTCAGGTAAAAATAAATTACCCTTAATCACTTCTCAGCAATCCTGACTACTGATAGATCCAACTCTCTGAAGCCAGGAGTGCCCTAGTCTGAGTTCCCTTATCTGAACTAGCTGGGCCCCATTACCATGTTTATTGATTTTAATGACTACCAATTAGACTATACAAATCCTAGCTCTTATACCTCAAAATGCATCATCCCCTAGTCTTTTCCTGCCAATAATGATTTACTTGATGTGAATAAACATTGCCACATAGAATTATCCTACTCATCCCCTTCTCCTTTAGGTAGTGGTGTTTGCTAGTAATTATCAGACATGAATAGATTTCAGAAGTGTTATGCTGACATGTCAGATGAACTAGATATTGTCTGGATATCTTAGAAATAGTTCTGAGGTCCAAATCAGTATTTACAGTTTAATTTTCCTATTTTGGCAACTTCTGAGCTTCTAAGTGGGTAAAATCAGAAGTGATTAAACATATCCACATCCTGCCTACTTCCTAAATTGTTTTTTGACAATCTGTCCCATCATGTGGATTCCCAAAGATCTTTATCTAAGCAAGCTATTTGTCAGTAGAAAGAGACCTTAATTGAAAATAAGTCCCACCACTGATACTGCTTCCCTATGGTATCAAGTTCAAGACCCATCAAATCCCTTGTCTCTGAAGCAGATTGGATCAAAAGTTCCCAAAGTCCTGTGAGTACTCATACTCTAATCCTAATTTAAACTATATTTTGAAACCTGAAAATATTTCAAGTTAGGTTAACTAAGCTTTTCAAAATAATTTTTAAAAAATACACCTAACTAGCCTAGTATATTACTTAAAGCCTTTTACCCTTATCTTAAATTTAGTCCACTAGTTGATTGCTTAGCATATTATAGACATGCAGACTCATTGATCTAAACATCTAGAAATATGTTTCAATCATTAGTAAGTTTAAGAATAAAGCACAGGGCCTCCCTTGGTGGCACAGCAATTGAGCGCTGGGTTGCGAAGCTGCCCGCAGCCTCAGCAGCACCAGTTTCACCCCGGCCGCCAGCGAGGGTCCCACATGGCACGACAGACCTCTCCTGCCATGCCCGCTGCTCCCCTCAGCAGTGTATTTCATCAGTCTGCCTGTTCTGTTCCCCGCTCTGGCTCTGGTGAATTCTCTCACCCTCCCGCGCTTCCGACTGTACCCAGTGCTTGTATAAATAAATAAATAAATTTTAAAAAAAAAAGAATAAAGCACAGAAAACTATGAAAACATAGAGCCCCAAGAGTATGATAAATTTAAACATATATTTGAATGATTACTGCAAAGTTTAATGTAAAAAAATTTAAATGCAAGCTAAACGTTATCACATAATCTTAAGTTATATTGATGACACCTGTCTATAATGCTTTTTAATCTTAGATCTTTTTAATCTTTAATCTTTGATCTTTCATGGCTTTGATTTTAAAGCCATGAAAATACCAAAGCAGAATTTACTTTTTCCTTTTCGATATAAAAAGAGGGTGCTGGAGAGAATAGTACAATAGAAAGTGTTCAATAAGTATTACAGCATGCTATATACTTTATTTTTTTATTAGATAATAAATTTTATTGTTATATTACCCATACAATTGTAGCCCCCCCATTCTGACCGCAATCCCTCCCCTCCCGCCCCCGCCCTCCTAAAAGTGTCTCTGGTTCATAGTTTTTTGTTGATTTTGATTTTCACTTTCTTATAGTTATTCATTTTCCTGGTCCCTTATTTAAGTTTTCTAGATTCCTGCTATGAGTGAGACCATCCGGTATTTTTCTTTTTCTTTTTGGCTTATTTCGCTGAGCATGATCCCTTCCAGCGCCATCCATGTTGCTGCAAATTGCATGTGTTTATCTTTTTTGAATGCTGAGTAATATTCCATGGTATTTATGTACCACATCTTCTTGATCCAGTCATCTATTTTTGGGCATTTGGTTGTTTCCAAAGCTTAGCTATTGCAAACAGTGCTGCTATAAACATAGGGGTGCAGGTGTTCTTTGGAATTGATGTTTCTGTGTCCTTTGGGTAAATACCTAGGAGTGGAATTGCTGGATCATATGGAAGCTCTATGTTTAGTAGGTCCAGAAATCTCCACACAGCTTTCCACAGTGGTTGGACCAGTTTGCACTCCCACCAACAGTGCAGAAGAGCTTCTTTTTCTCCACACCCTCGCCAACATTTGTTGTTGCTAGTTTTTTTAATTTGTGCCATTCTCACTGGTGTAAGATGGTATCTCACGGTAGTTTTGATTTGCATTTCCCTGATGACAAGTGATGTTGAACATTTTTTCATATGCCTGTTGGCCATTTGCATTTCCTCTTCAGAGAAGTTTCTTTTTAGCTCTTCTGCCCATTTTTTGACTGGATTATTTTCTTTGTTGTTGTTGAGTCTCATCAGCTCCTTGAAGATTTTTGTGATCAGTCCTTTATCATTAGTGTTGGGTGCAAAAATGTTCTCCCAGTTGTTGGGGTTTCTCTTTGTTTTTGTTATTGTCTCTTTTGCTGTGCAGAAGCTCTTTAATTTGATGTAGTCCCAGCTGTTTATCTTTGCCTTCACTATCACTGCTTTGGGTAATGGGTCTGTAAAGATGTCTTTGATGTGCAAATCACGTAGTGGTTCGCCTATATTTCCTTCTATATATTTTATGGTTTCAGGTCTTATGTCTAGTTCTTTAATCCATTTTGAGTTGATTTTTGTGTATGGTGTGAGGTAGTGGTCAAGCTTCATTCTTTTGCATGTAGCGACCCAGTTTTCCCAGCACCATTTATTGAACAAACTTTCTTTGCTCCAATGCATAGTCTTTGCTCCTTTGTCAAAGATTAGTTGACCATAAATCTGTGGGTTTATTTCTGCATTTTCTATTCGATTCCATTGGTCTGTATGTCTGTTCTTGTTCCAATTCCATGCAGTTTTGATGATTATGGCTTTGTAGTATAGTTTGAAGTCTGGGAGTGTGATGCCTCCATTCCCTTTTTTTTTCAGGAGAGCTTTGGCTATTCGGGGTTTTTTGTGATTCCATATGAATTTCATCAATAATTGTTCTATTTCTTTGAAGAATGACATTGAAATTTTGATTGGAATAGCATTGAATCTGTATATTGCTTTTGGAAGGATGGCCATTTTAATAATGTTTATTCTTCCAATCCATGAGCAGGGGATGTCTCTCCATTTCTTTGTGTCTTCTTCTATTTCTTTTAACAGTGTTTTATAGATGAGTTGAATTAGTTTTTCTGTGGAGTTTTTGGGGTTCTCTATGTATAATATCATATCGTCTGCAAATAGTGATAGTTTGACTTCTTCTTTTCCTATTTGGATTCCTTGGATGTCTTTCTCTTGTCTTATTGCCCTGGCTAGGACTTCCAGTATTATATTGAAAAGCAGTGGTGAGAGTGGACATCCTTGTCTTGTTCCAGATCTTAATGGAATTGCTTTCAGCTTTTCACCATTGAGAATGATACTGGCTGTTGGCTTGTCATAGATGGCCTTTATGATGTTGAGCTATGTTCCTTGTATCCCAAGAATTTCAAGGGCTTTTATCATGAATGGGTGTTGCACTTTGTCGAAAGCTTTCTCAGCATCTATTGATATTATCATATGGTTTTTATATTTCTTTTTGTTGATGTGTTGGATAACGTTGATTGATTTTCGGATGTTAAACCATCCTTGTGCCCCTGGAATGAATCCAACTTGGTCGTGGTGAATTATCTTATGGATACATTGTTGGATTCTGATAGCTAAAATTTTATTGGGGACCTGGGCAGCTGCGATCCGATCCGGATCCGCGTTTGCTTTTCAACCGCACTGCTTTTCAGCGAGATCCGCGCAGCTTTTCCACGCAATCCCGATCCGCGTCTGCTTTTCCAGCGCGCCGCTTTCTGTGCGAGCTTACCAGGCGGCCGGGTGGCAGGGGCTGTGTGCTGGTGCTGGTCTCCTCCTGGGGGGCGGGGCTCTCTTTAATCGTGCCTGGAGCTCACCTCTGTGGCGGATCCTGCAGGGTTCTCCACAGCTCCCGTTCACGGGGTTTGGTGGCTGCAATAGTTCCTTTCCACTCACAGTCCCGCTTGCTGCATCCTTTGTTCTTGTTGGCCGTTTTGGTTTGTTGTTTTCCTCCTCTCTGTGGGTCGGAGAGTGCCGACTTTGTGGGTGGGGGAGGGGAGCAGGGTTCTGTGCTTTCCTCCCTTCTGGTCCTCTTTTATGGCAACTTTCTTCTTCGGGCAGTTTGCTGGAGTCGTCCGTTTATCTTCCGTGTCCCAGTTCTCACTGGGACCTGCCACTTTTCCTCCCTATTAACTTTTTTTAATGGGAGATCTTACTCGCAGTGTCTCCTCGCCGCCATGTTGCTCCGCCTATACTTTATCTTATAAATCAGAAACCTGAAGTTAAATCACAGTTTCTTCATTTACTGACTTTGACAAGTAACAAGCCTCTAGGCCCCAAATTCCCATCTGTAAAATGTATACAATATCTTCATTTGCTATCAAGTCAAAATTTTATACCTACAGCACTTAGCACAATGCCTGGTATACCTAAGTGGTCAAAAATATCAGAAAATGGAATTCTTTCAAATATATATTAAACAGCATGCGCATTATCTCATGAGCAAAATCAATAGGAATGAAACAGGAGAAAAACAGAAGGAATAAACAGACTAAGGGGTTTTTTCGAGACATTTCCTGGTTTATTTACCACCCCTAAATCTTTGGTGAAATCTTAGGACTTAGGGAACTGATGGAGGTAGGTGACTCCCACCTGGAGACTACACCTAAAGAGAGGAAAAGCAGTAGGGCAGTGAACTCTGATATTGCATGGTGATGTTTGTCACCTTTCATCAGTTCTCAACACTCGTTTTTGGGGGTCCCAGTTCCATGGGTACAGATACAAACCCCTCTATCAGGAGCTCAGGAAGTTTGATCAACATTTTGTAGTCATTTGAAAAGCTGTGGTACTTTTTAGTTAATATTTGACAGGAGGCTAATTGAAAACTTGGGGGTAATTATCAATTTCAAAAATTACACTAATAATTACTAAATGTTTATAAGATGATTCATTCCCTCACAGAATGTACTCAAATTACAGTGGGTGAGAGACAAATGCTAGTAGAGTGCTAATTATATAATGCTGTATCATAATCTTTTAGTAATCAGGATCTCTTATTCTCAAACGCTGCTCTTCTGAAAAGTGTTTCAAATAAAGCAATTGGTACTTTCATCCTCCTGCCCTTTGCCAGGGCTTACTCACATGAGCACAATTTATTCCTGAGGTGGAGAGTTTGGTAATCATGATCCGCTAATGTTGGTGACAAAGGACACATTCCAGTGGTTCAGATGTTGAATTGAGGGATACATAGCTAATTCCTATGGAATTAGAACAGATAATATTATGTAACCGGCAAAGCCTTTCATTAAATTTTCATTACATACTCATAAAAATTGTTAGATAAAGACCATACTTTCATATTCAGTTCTATGGCAAATGGAGGTCTCCTGTACATTGTCTCTTTGCTCTTTTTGGAAAATAACTGCCTGATTAGTATTTCAACTTCAGAATGTTTCTGTTCAGTTCCACTTTTACCTTAGGATAGTCAATCAACAGATTCCACCACTTACAAAGGCGGTACAATCATATTCGTGGCTGTAGTGAACCAAACCCTCAAGATGGAAGGAAAATGTATTGCTTGGTGTTGCACACGTTACTTCCATCTGACTGACAAGCAGCTTCCACAGTTGTACAGGAGCACCTACAAAGTATTAAATGAATCAACTCAAATATATCTACAGGCAACCCTCATTTTGTACAGAAATGTGGAGCAATAAAAATGTGCAGAAGCAATCTTACTAAGTATTGGGAAATAATGATTCTGCCATGACTTTTAAGAAAGTTTCATCAAAAGAAACCATCTTTTACTATTAGTTATAAATGTGGAGGGAAATTGAAAATACTACATTTACTGAAAACACTCACTTGAAACATTAGAAACACTGAGAATTAAAATGTTTTATTTCCTTTTTAAAATATTTTCAAAAGTAGTTTGCACACTGCTTTCCCTGTTTCTTCTCATAGTATAACAGATGAGCATCTTTTCCATGGTTTGATGAATTGTCATACTCCTGAGTGTGACAGCCATAAACAAATTGAAAAAAAAAATTGATCCAAATGTTGGTAAAACTAGGATGTTATACTGGATGTTCCTTGAATGTGAACATTTGCTTTGATATCACTTCCTCTTAGTCATCTTCATTTTGTAAATTTATGCCAATTATTTCACTTTCACCAAGTTCCTTGGCTAGAGGTTTTTTTTTTTTTTTTTGTGACTCTTTGTCTAAGTTCCTTTCTAGAGTCCTCCAGTGGTGGTAGTGTGTACAGCCACAGGGTTGGTAATTTTTTTTCTAGTAACACATTTACATTCTATGCAAACCAGTCCAGATTTTTCAGTTTTCATTTCTTTGCTGTCCTGTCGTCATTGCTGGACAATTCCCTCTTATGGTTATCATGTATAAAATCTCACATTATCATGGGGAAACAGGCAGCAGCACACTCTAGTGTGTGTGAATTGAACAGATGCAGAGTCACTGATCACCAACAGGCTTTGAAAGAAGTGATGTTATTGGTTGCTGATGAGACATTCGTTATTTATAAAATAACTCATGGACTAAAAATTTAGCAGCAAAGGTTGTACTTAATTCAATGCTATTCATTTATCATGATAGCTGAAATCTAAACATTTTGTTGAAAAACATTGTTATTTTACTAATTTTGGAGATTGAAATCCAGGCATATTGACACTGTGCTAAGTGAGGACTACTTATGTATTTAATTATTAAATAAATGCGTAATTGGAGAATACTATGCTATTATATTAATTAGAGATTAGATGTACAGATTACTACCACCACTAGAGATTTCTTGCCATTATGGAATGTAGCTAAAAAGGAAACAATCTGTGTACTTAACTGCAGAACTAGGCATAACACAGATGCTCAAGAGTGGTAGAAAAGTAGGGCCAATGAAAGCACAAACCTGGAGCTCGCTCTGAATTGACAATTCAGAATAACACAACTATTCAGCAACGACTGCAATAATGATAACTTCTCTTCAACCAGTTGCTTCCAGCCATTATTGTCAGAAAGCAATTACTTTCCTACTTCTACATTTTTAGGGATGTACTTACATTAAGCAGCCAGTTCTCAAAACTATGTTTGATTTGATTGAGCATTAAATTTCACATTTTGTGTCAGAAAAGGAGAAATATGTACACTTTTGAAAGTCTAGTAAATATTTCCACCAAAGAAATTTCAGTGTTCAGGCACTGCTGAATACATAAGTATGCTACTTAATGTGTTTTTCTCCCCAGTGTAATCTTACATCGCTCCATAGAAAACACATACTCAGTTAGGGTATACAAGGACAGGCTCCAGAAGGCATTTTGGGAAAGGGAAAGCAGACTCTGCATTTGAAGAGTATCTTTGATAAGTTTTTAAACACAGTTCTTTAATTATTATTTGCTCTTAAAAAACATAAAATTTTCCCCCATAACTAAACACACATAACTAAACAGAAATTTACACATTTTCCTAATTAGAATGGTATATTCTTTACAATAGAAATCTCTCAAATTCTGCAACAACACAGTGAAAGTCTTGAAGTTATCTTAATAAGGAATTCAGATGAAGAAATGGCACGTTCTGATATGTGATCTGATAAAAGGCCTTTCACTTTTATAAATATGTTTAATCTATAACTTGCCTGACCAATTTTTGATGTCTACTCTGTGGAAAAACCAGTCATTGCTATTAATGCTGAGTAATATATAAGCTCACCAGTAAAAAGAAGTCTTCAGCATAAACTGGGACACTTAACTTCTACAACAACAGAGATAAATACACTACCTGAATGTATTTTTTGTCTTTCTGAGAGTTTTTTTTTCTCCCCCACGAATTGTGATTTCAACAACAAAAAAAGAAAGAAACCTCATTTCACTGAATTCTTTGTTAATCAAAATTTTACATCATAGAAGGGAGAAGTTTCCCTATCAGACATGGGAGGGTTATTAAAATCCTGCCCTCTCTATTGAAATTTAACATGGAAAATCTAGTCAAGGGAAGAATTCCAAAATTATTGGGGAAAGATCCACTTACCTGGACTTGTCTTCTATAATCTTTCACTTAGCCATAATATCCATGGACTCTTGCATAATTTTCACATTTAGGATTTATGCATTAATCTGCCAGAGACTTAATAACTTTGAAATGTCCTTTTATTAAGAATTGAATTATTGTAACAAACTTGGACCATTAACTAGACAGATGTTAGGTGCACAGCACATAATAGTCTATATCTTTTTAAAATTACTATTTTTAGCCTCCCACAATGCTACCAGCTAGGTGGTTTTATTCTGACTTTTAAAATAAGGGAATGAAAGTTCATGGGATTTTTAACTGTCAATGAGTGGCTGCGATCTGACGGCGCAGTCTGATTCCATTGCCCAGGGGGTTGTGCTGTGTTATTTGAGGGAATCAACAAGAATATAAGTACAGATTATTTATAGGATAAAAATGAAAGTATTTTATAGTAGAGGTATTTCAACAGGGTTTCATAGGATAATAGAGAAAATATATTCCAAATATGTGGTTTGTCTCAATGAAAACATGAAGACAGTTTTGAAGTAGGCCAAAGATAATGGCATGGACCAGCAGAACACGAGAAGTAAAATATGATCAGAAGTATTCTAGTGAAGGTCTGGACTTTAGGAATTGACTCATGGTGTAATGAGATGCAAATATGAGATTTTCCAGAGAGAATAGGTTGATGAGAATGATGCATCTTTCACACAGATGAGAAATTTTTTTCTGAAATTAATTTCACTGTACCACTCAGGGTCAAACACTTAACATTCTTCTCAGCAGTGCAAGGATAATGACTAATGATTTTTAAATGGTATTCAAAGTGCCAACATTTTCTCTTATCTTTCTCCTCTCTATTCTTTTATGCTCCATTCATACTGAACTACTTGCCACCTCTGTATATGCCATTCTGTTTTATGCATCTATATATGTGTACATGCTGTTTCCTCAGTTCCCTTTGTCTAAACAATGAATTACAACTCAAACTTCAAAAGTCGCTTTTGTGTGGCACTGTATGGCACACTAGAAAAGCTAACAGAAGAATGAACGGTGGTGACACATCCTTGTGCATGAGCGATGAACAGAGCTCTACTGAGGGCCTAGTAAGGCAAATGCAACTTTTAAAATAGTAATAATCCACAGTGTGGCTTATCATTCCTGAAGACCACATGAAATTTTAGTTCAATGGACTGTACTCAAGCCTCAAATCTGCACAGCAAATTTAGTGAACATTTATCAATATTTATTATGTACAGGTGATGAAAAGTAGAATTCCTTTTTTATGAACTTATTTATGAATTTATCTAAGAGAATGTGGATGCCCATTACTAAGACAGCTAAAAATTCAGACCACTAAACTTGTGCTTATTTTCAGGTCGCTCCTCAAAAGACTCAGTGGGCCAGATATCTGTTCAAGTGGACATCACCACCACCCCGGGAACTGGCGAGCATAAAGTGACTGTAAAAGGTGTATGTCTAGTCCTCATAGATCAAACAGCCTATTAGACTTTAACCTCTGCAGTAATGATACCAAAATGAATTTTTTTTTCTTGGACCATTGTTTTTAAAATGAATAGTAAGTGATTTTAGGGTACACTAAGAATTTCTTTTTTTATGAAACCAGACTTTTGACTGAAAAATTCAAGGGCACAGATAGGTAGCCCAAAATATCTCACAATGGTTCACATTGGTGAGTAGATTTCAAAACTGTGCACATTGAACATTTTCTGGATGGTTGGTGCTATGATAGTCATTAAATGGTAGTGCCACGACTGGCTCCGTAACTGGTCCAATGTTACGTCAATCTATTCTTACTAGTCACATAATATAACTAACTATTCTTTTTCTATGTCATCTCT
The DNA here is from genome assembly GCF_964194135.1 of Talpa europaea. NCBI lineage: Eukaryota > Metazoa > Chordata > Mammalia > Eulipotyphla > Talpidae > Talpa > Talpa europaea. The sequence continues at coordinate 42,666,758 of NC_140075.1, forward strand.
GGCAACTTGTTTGATTTCTTTTAGTGAGTGGGTTTTATATTGAAAAGGCAATCTTCAGGTTTCATGTCTAAGGTGAACCTTAGGGTTAATGTTGAAGAAACCATTTTCTATTTTTATATTATTATAGACTTAGTCACTTTAAATAAGTCTGCTTTGATTCAAAGCATGATGTGCTAATATATTTTAAAATTGCATTACCTAATTTTTGGAATATATTTTATATATATGTACACACTATATATTTTACATATATCAAATGCCCAAACTTCTATGAGCATTCTGCATTAGCCATTAAACAGTTATAGTTATAAGAAACTTTCTTAAAGATATAATCAAGGATAAGCAAAAGTGCCCATATGAGAATGTTCATTTACAAATTGCTTATGATGCCTGAAATTAGGAGTCATAATATTTAATAATTGGTACAATATAGGATGGAATAGTCATACAATGGGATGTTTGCAACTAGAAAATATATAATAAATTAGGAAAATGTCCATTGTTAAAAAAAAAAATAAAGCTACTATGAGATTGCAATAAATTACAATTATATATATGGTAACTAAATATTGAAAGGGAACACACCAAAATACCACGTCATTTCCTCAGAATGATAAAATAAATTTTTTATTTTAATCTATTTGCTGTATAATTTCTACATATTTCATAATGAAAATGTCTTCGTTTTGAACGTGTAAGACATATTTTTACCTAAACAAGAGGACTGATAACTTTCAATAGCAGTAAATGTCATTTCAATTACAAACTACTCAGTATTTCAGTGCCACACTGCTTAGAACTGAGACCTCCATTAAGGATACACTCCAGAAAGGAGGTTGTTTTTCCTTCAAGGACATCATCTTGTTGGTGGGGCTCTAACTAGTACAAGTTATGGCTTCCTGTCTCATTTCTAAAAATAACATTTCACCCTATGGACCAAAAGGAGAAAGTAAGTTTGCACTTATTTGTTTGCTAATGTCTTCTATTCTTCTCCCTTTCCTTTTCTGTTTTCAGTGATTGCTATTAATGACCTAAACTGGCAGACGACAGCAATGTTCCGCCCCTTTGTGGAAGTTTGTATACTGGGACCCAACCTTGGAGACAAGAAAAGAAAACAAGGCACAAAGACAAAAAGCAACACATGGTCACCAAAGTACAATGAAACCTTTCAGTTGTAAGTCAGGAGCCCAGTGCCTTTATTTAATTGTGCAATAGCCATTGTGCAGTTGAACTTACTGAGGGATTTTTGCATGCAGTGACACTGAATTTTGCTAAGGGAAGCAAAACCTGTTCATCACTCATCCTCTGCAAATGAAGGAGGCTGTGGTTTTTAGTTCTTTTTCATTTGCTCAGTATTTGGTCAGTGTTTACATTATAATGCCTGGCAATATTTCAGGTGCTGGATACATAAAATAGGGGGTCCCTGATCTCATTCAGGTCACTTTCTAGAGATGAGGAATATATAAACAAAATCACAAATACATAAACAAAACTCTGTCATATGACAGTACTATGCAGAGAATTAAAATAGGATGATGCGGCAGTATGATTGGCTGACTGCTTACATTGGTGCTTAGGGAGCCTCTCTGAGCAAGTAGATTTTAAATTGAAACCTGAGAAAATAAAGAACTATTCATGCAGGGAAGAGGGTTGAAAGAATTTCAGGCCAAACAAAATTGGTAGTGCAAGTACTCAAGGGCAGTACTATGCCCAGTATTTAAGAAACAGTGTAGAGAGGGCATAGGGAGCAAGATGCAGTGTGTCTGAAAAGGTGGTCAGGGTGCAGGTACCAGATTACCCAGAGATTTTTCAGTTTGGGGAAAGGAGACTGAGCTACGTTCTAAATTCAACAAAAAGTCTTGAAAGATTTTCCAGTAAAATGAACAATCTGATTTCTATCTTTAAGTCATTCTGTTTGCTGTACTGAGAAATAATTACAGGAAAGCAAGACCAGTCATTTAAGGATGTTAGAAGTCTTGCACTAATCCAAGCAAGAAGTAATAGTGAGTGGCCAAGAGGTAGTAGGGAAAAGGAAGTGGGAGAACGATATAAAGAGGGGGAAAACTACATCTGAAGTAGATTCTGTACAATTTGCAGTGAACTGGAGGTAGAATATTAAAGAGATGATAAGTTCCAGAGAACATTCAATTTAGGATAATTTAAGACAAATTTATTTACAAATTAAATCACAAATAGGAGAGAGCAGAACAACTACCAGTGGTGCTGCAGCCCGTGGCTAACATAATCAGGTGGCTACCACTCCACACAGAGGAAGAGCTGTTCATAAACTGGGAAAGGGGCAGACACAAAAACACTAACTCAAAGGAAACTTGCACTCCTATGTTTACTGCAGCACTATTCACAATAGCCAAGATATGGAAACAACCTAAATGCCCCAAAACAGACAAATGGATCAAGAAGATGTGGTATAGATATACAATGGAATGCACTACTCGGTGATCAGAAGAGAGAGACTCACGCCATTTGCAGCAACATGGATCGAGCTGGGAGGGATTCTGTTTAGCAAAATAAGTCAGAAGGAAACAGAAAGTTATCAGATGCTCTTAGTTATAGGTGGAATATAGGGACACCCTAGAAAGGGTCAAGAAAAAGACATAATTTGCAAGTAGACCACAGATGTGAGGTGTACAGCAAGGGAGGGGGAGACAGAGGAGTCCAAACAGGGGAGGGAAGAGCACAGGGGACTATGGTGATGGCTCACGGGTGCTATGGTGGTAGGAGAACTATGGAGACTTCACCCGAGGGGAGAAATCAAGTAACATACAAACCTATGTAATAAAATAAATTATAAAAAAAAAAATGGGACAGGGAAAATGTCACGTGTTGTCAGCCACCTTAGAAGGAGCATGACTTCTATGGAGGGGAACAGCCTATTTGAATCACTTTCATAGGCAAGGAGTCGGGGAATTCAAGATTCTGACTTCTCATTTCCTGAGGGAACTCCTTTTGGCCAAAACCAACTGAAAGTCAGACCATGTAAATGCTATGGATGTTGAACTTATAGGTCAGTGTTTTAATGCAAAATGCAAAATCAAGGACTGCCCCTGTGTTTTGGGCATTAGCGATAGGGAATTAGTAACTTACTGAAATTGGGAATGAAGAAACCAAGGATTTTGTTTTCCATCTGTTAGAGATGCCTTTTAGACATTCAAGAGAAGTTATTAAATATATAGGATACAACTTGAGAATTCTGCCTGTAGATGTAATTAATTACATGAATAGGTAAGTTGATGTAGGGCAGGACAGAGAAGTCAAGGGATCACAGGACGAAGTCCTAGGTGGCTTCCACACATGCACACCCCACAATAGTCCCTTATGATTTTTTTTGCACGTTTGACTTTCCAGAGAATCTTCAGTAGTCTGTGGTCCAAATACATCCCTCTCTTACCACCCATTAAAATGTAACTACCCTACCATACCTATTTAGAAAGATATAATAATCATGTTATAATCCCCATTCACAAGATCCCACTTGTCTACTCCAAATTACAAAAACACTTTAAAATATCTTCTAAAAGATTCTAGGAATTACTTGTATCATGCAAAAACCAGATATAACACTGTGAACTACCAAGACTACTGTTCTGGAGAAGGTAGCATTTTGATACATCTTAATTCTCAAGAAGATCTGACTTCTATCATATTTTCTTCTATTCCTACGGCTTCCATTTTCTTTCACATTATTTAAGTTTGTCTCTAAATTAAGTACACAGTTTAGTTATCACTGTCACCCTGAAATTAAAGTTTGACTCTGCAAAATGTTCACAAAGTCACTTGGAAAAGGAAAGAATTTGGACATTTGTGCTGCTGAGTAATAGCTGTGGATTCATTAAGCAGTCAAGAATATCTGAGACTGTATTAAAATAAGGGGTGGTGGAGAATAATTCTCAGCATATCACCACTCAGTCTTCTTCATTATGTTCAGTTCTGCTCTGACAAGTTGTCTTGGGTTGTTATTAGTAGAGGCCATCCTCAGCCCCACATTTGACAGATCTAACTTGCAATAGGGAAGAACCGGCATTGAAAGTGTGGGGCTCTGCTGGAAATTATTTACTCTGGAGATTTGTGTCCAATTTAGCATCCTGTGAATAGTGCTTGATAGTCTGTGCAGTGTATTCCCCAAAGAAAAGGCTCCTAGATATAACACTATATCTAGGAGCTTGGCTATATCTAGGAGCTTGAGGTAAAGAAAAGGAATTGTAATAACTGGTGTTGAAATGACACAGAAATTGTTCCCAGAAGCACCCCTGGCCCTGACCCAGCTCCCATGACTCCTATCAGCCTTATTCTTTCTACTCCTGCATCAGAGGGGAGACTCTGCCTCCGATGGTTAAAGCACAACATAATATTTTCATTCTGGCTTCACTAATATATGTAATGTTGAGACAGTAAAGCATATTTAAATTAATTTTCTATTTAGGGAAAGAATGGCTTTTTAAGATTAGTGTGCACGTAATAGCTATGTAAAAACTAAGTAAAATTTAAGGGATTTGTGCATGTGAGTTAAAAAACAGTGATAGAATACTATATTGACAAATCGTGTGATACCAGTATTTTAGAACCATATTGATCCCTTAGTGAAGTGAGGTTTTGCTCAAAATTCCTATTTTTATCCTCACAGCATTCTGGGTAATGAAAACCGCCCAGGGGCCTATGAGCTTCATCTCTCAGTCAAGGACTACTGCTTTGCCCGAGAAGATCGAATCATTGGAATGACAGTAATTCAGCTACAGAACATAGCAGAAAAGGGAAGCTATGGGGCATGGTATCCCCTTCTGAAAAATGTCTCTATGGATGAAACTGGTTTGACTATTCTTAGAATACTTTCTCAGAGGACCAGCGATGATGTGGCTAAAGAATTTGTAAGACTTAAATCTGAAACACGATCTGCTGAAGAGAGTGCTTGAAACAAATACTGCAAGCTATCATCTTCAAGAATTCAAAACCTATTTAACTGTTTGATTACTGCATGCATGTGCAAATACATGGGAATGTTTATTTCACTATGTTTCAGTGTTTGCCAGTACTCAACTACAGTGTCTACAAGGTCTGTGAAAAACCTGATGAACTTTTATACCAATTCTGGTCTTTGGGAAATAAATGTTCCATGAAGTGCCAAAATTATGACATAAATTAAAATATTCATACATCTTTTAAGGTATTTCATTACATCACCAGTTTTTCATCCATTAGACATACTAAGAAACACAATCGGTATTTTGAGTTTGTCCTTTAGCTGTCTTTGTTAATATTGCCCATAGATCCAAAAGTATTTGTTACTCAAATTCTGTTTTATTTAGACTTACCTCATTGTAGATGTCTTACAAAAACCCTTTTCTATCATAACTAAAGTGCAGTCACTTCTAGAAAGAGTTTGTAATTTTATAGTTGCAGATATATTGTGATGATTTTTGCATACAAACTAAAATAGAAAAGGTAGGAAATATTTTATGCCGAGTTTCCAACCTTTCTGAAATATCACTGTGAAGAAATGCTATTAAAGCAAACTTATACAAAGCAATGCTAAATAGTTTGTTAACAATGTTTGATATATTGACAAAATTTTGTTCCCCAAAACTGCCAAGGTCACATCACATTTATTAAAAACAAAAAGTTGATGCATTTGCCATCCAACATTGTCTTGGCTCTACCAAATGTCATTCTTGAGAAAGTCACAGGATTAATGGTTTAGAATGGGATGGAAGGTTTGTGTCTTCATATTATCTCTGATAAGTAGCTATATTGTTAGTGGTTTTCCTTCTGACAGCTATAACTTTCTTCTAATTTACTTAGTGTTATAATTGGTTAAATGCTTTTTTCTTTTCAAAAATATTCAACAATTTGTACTGAATGCTGCATTACTATATACTGCCCTAGAGCAAAAAGTCATGTCTTCATCTCTTCAGTGAAAAATGTAAAATAAAGTCTGAAGAAATTGCTAACAATTTTGTAATTTATGTTATTCATATGCCTAAGATGCATCGGATGCAATAGGAAAATAACTTAATATGGCTTGGTACATAAAAATACGACTATGTTGATTCTTGAATATGAATTAGATTATGAATGTACATTTTCTGTATTCTTATGGTTTGATTACTTAGAGTCTGTAGCTAAAATCTTGGCTGTAGAGCAGGACTTCGAAATTGTATCTTATGGTCACAACTGTTAATGGACAATAGGCACATGCAGTAAAGAGCCTGTTTGGTGAATTGGTCTGACATGTTAAGAACAGAAATGAAATCTCGTGATTCACAGAACCATTCTGTCACTGGGTCTGAAAACATAGCACTGTGATATCCACTAATTCATGTTAAAATTGTTAGGATACTGCTTTGTTAATGACTTCTCAAATGCATAATATGATGTGATCCTCTGGCATATGCGTTAATAAATGGATGTATACTGAGCACACAGAATACTTTTGTATCTCCTGCTTGTTCATTTCATTCCTGCAACATCATTTCAGCTAGAATAAAAACTCCAGACTCTTTTTACTGGATACAACACAGTTTACATTGTTTGGCTGTAATATCTGGTTCAACTGAATCTGAAACAAAATTTTCTAATAGTCTTATTCATGGAAACTGCCACATATTATATAATAGTGATGTTGGAAAAAGGAAGAACTTATGGGCTAGAGAACTGTATCTAACTGAATCCTATGGAATGCCATGAAAAAGTCATTATTTAACATATAAGGGCCTCCCTGGTGGTGCAGGGGTTAAAAACAGTGCCACCTATCAAGCTATCCCCACTACAGCACAAGTTTGATCCCTGGGTGCAGCAATCCTCTCCTGCTTCACCTGCTGCTCCCCTCACCAGTGTATTTCAGTAGCTCTGCCTGTTCTGCTCCCTACTCTCTCTGGTGAATCCTCTGCCCCTCCCACCTCTGGCTTACACCCCACTTCTTGTCTGCATAAATAAATAAATCTTCAACATATAAACAAGTAACCTCATTAACATTTAAATTATAAAAGGTTTCATTAATTTATTAATGATATTATTCTTTCACTTATGGATGATTTTACAGAACATTGACTTGAGTTGATCACTTAAAAATATTATGAATTGGACCTATTCCTTTCACGTTTATCTTTTATAGAATACATATCAAATTCTAATTGTGGCATTGCAAATTGAATGTATTATTGACATCATAAAACACAGGTACTAATTTTGAAATAAGTTCTGCAGTATTTTTCTCCCAAAACACAAATATTTTTGTTGTTTACAAAGCAAAGCCTATTGTGTTTATATACCCAAATTAGTAATTCTCGATCAGCTATAGGCTCCATTAAAGTATCTGGCAATGTATTTTTCTTTTTCTAGATAAAAATGCATAAATGATAAAAAGATAAAACTGTGATTAATCTATACATAAATCTAACCATAGAAGATCTTAAAGATATTCAAGCATATCAAATTTTACCAAAATGAAGCATTTAAAACCAAAATGGACTATTTACTATTTAAAGAAACTCTGATGAATGATTATTAAAGATACATAATCAGATGTCCCTATCACAACCTGTTCTAATTCATCTATTTCAAGGATAATTTATATATTGAATTCTCCTTAAATGAGACCCATTTGTAAATGACAATTCTAGCTTAATGTCTTTTATTTGGTTTTTAAAAAATCTTTGAAACAAGATTTTCTTTTAATTTCTCTGCATTATATAAAGATATATATGAGTAAACCTATGGACTGATGTAGTAGCTTTCATCTTTATATTCAAAGAAGAATCATACAGGACTCAGGAAATATCCCTGATAAATGTCTTATTCCCTGTTACCACTCAGCAGGATTCTTGGACACACAGGGAAGAAACCCTTTTACCCTGACACTATTTATTTTCACTCCACTTCTTTGAAAGAGCTGATCCCCAATTACCTGATACCAGGCCCTGTACAGATAGATTGTCTCTTTGTTTCTAGTTTCTGATGTTTATTTTCTAGAATCTAAGGTAGGACATGTGATTTGATGGGAAGGTAAATTCCAATTTGTAAGTATCACATTATATATGTACTAAAGAACATTTTTTTCACATTATAACAACTTTGAAATTAGGATACATTTTAAAGTTATTGTGATGTAGGTTGATGTTCTCCTAATAGTATATAAAATGGTTCATTTTACAAGGAATGACTTTAGAAGCAGTAACTTCATTTACAAAGATTTATAAATGTAGGGAAAGAAAGTAATGATTACTTACTGTTAGCAAATCATATATATTTCAATTTACATATACTAAAATTAACTGTTAGCACACATTTCCGTATTTTGACAAGTTCATAGTCACTCATCAAAAAGCACAGAAGGTGTTAGACCATTCCATCATCCCCAAAATTCTACCTTGCTATCACTTTGTAGTAATAGAAACCTGGATTGTTTTCAGTTTTGATTTTCTCTTCTTTTTCTTATTGAAGAGAAAACAGATTATTGGATTTGGTACCTTTCTCCTTTTAAACATAAGCACTAATTTTCCACTAATCATTACTGTAGCTTCATTCCACAATTTTTGATATGTTTTATTTTGTTTTTAGTCTGTTAAATATTCTAATTTCCCTTTGATTTCTTCTTTCACCCGTGGGGTACAGTAAAACATCTTGTTGAATTTCCAAATATTTGGGGGACATTTTGGAAATTTTTATAATTTCTACTTTGATTCTATTCTAGTCAAAAAGCATGCCTTGTATAATACATTTTTATTCTTTTAATTTATCTTAGTTTTGCAACCCAAGATATGCATGATGAATGTTCAGTAAGCACTAGAAAAGCATGTATTTTGCTTTTGTTGGATGGCATATTATATAATCGTGCCAAGTTGGTCAAGTCAAGACTTCTTCAGTTCATTGATAACTTGATTCATTTTCTGCCTTTAGCATTACCAATTCCTTTGCGAAGAATGATGGCCTATGAATCCATTTTTCTTTTCATTTCTGTTTTTATCCTCTGTTGCTAGGTAAATGCTTATTTACAGTTGTGATGTTTTCTTGCTGAATTAGCCCTGTTAGTATCATGTTCTTTACTCCTACTTATTTTCCTTCTTCTAAAGTCTACACTAGGTTTAGCACAGTTTTTATTTAACTAGCACTGAGTGGTATACCTTTTCTGTTCTTTTTCTTTAAAATATATATCTACAAATATAGTTTTTTGTATTTAAAGAGGTTTATTGGGGAAAGGTACAGAAAAGTAAAGTGCACTTGCATAAATACAAGCAGTCAGGAAGAGCTGCCAATATAGTTAATTTTTGATGCTTGGGTTTTGTTTTGTGAAATCTAATTTGACAATTTCTACTTAGACCACTGTATAAAGTTATGTAATAGAATGAATTAATCCTAAGTTGAGCATATTTAAATGGAAAAACTTATGATGCATTGGTCTTTTGTCTTCTTTATAGAAGGGATTCAGGCTAAAAGTTTGAAAGGTTAATATAGATTCAAATTGTAAGCATCTACATTATCATTTGAAAATTCTGTGCTAAAATTATAATTTTTAAGAGTTGACAGGAATCATACAGATTGTTTAATTAAAATCCCCCACTTAAGATTAAGAAACTGCAATCCATAGGGATGAAATGACTAACATATGATCAGTAAGAGCATAACCGGAAACTGGAACACAGATGCATTAGTATTCTTAAAGCTATCTTCTCTACCCTCCCCCATTACATTGCCCGGGACATTTCTGATTACACCAAGGTCAGTTCATAGGAGGTAATTCAAAAAGCAATGGGATCAATTTGGACCAAACTATAATATTATTATAATTCAGAAACAGATTCTAAATTAATTCTTATATTTTTGTATATATGATTAAATATTCTATGAGTAAGTATTCTGTCTTTGAAGTGTACCATTATAGAAGAAAGATATAAACACACATGCTAATCATCTTTCATGTTCATATATCTATATGAATTAATATAATTATGATTCATATTTTATAAAATGTTTTTAATCTCAATTTTATATAGGAGGAAACTGAGTGTTGGAAAGTTTAAATGATTTGGCCAGATTCATACACATTATTTGTTTATGCTTATATAAAGATGTATGGACAGTAACTAATGAGAAATAACCAGTAAGAAAATATAGTAAAGAAGATACAAAGTATAAATACAGAAAGTAAAATATACATGAATTAAGAAAAAGAAGAAAATATATTCCAATCTCAATGTCAACCAAAAATTTAAGGCACCTAGGAAGAAGCCCAACAAAGAATGCATTGAAACTTCATGAGGAAATTATAAAACTCCAGTGAAGGACACAGAAGATACAAGCAAAAGAAAAAGTTTGTCCACTTTATGGATAGCAAGGCACAATTTATAAAGATGGGAATTTCCTTGAAATTAATGTGTAAGCTTCATTAATTCCAATGAAAACTCAACAGATTTTTGGTGATATGTTACAAACTCACTTAAAATTTCATACTGGGCAAAAGAACAGAAAAAGCTATTTTAAGAACAATAAAGCATTAAGCCTTCATGCTAGCTACACACCTCTGCCAGATTTGTTCTGAAGCTGTAGTAAATTCAATAGTGTGGGTTTTGCACAAAGGTAGATTTAAAAAAGACAACTATTGATATATTAAATATATAGAATATACTCCCTAGAAATAGATCTATGGATATGAGAATTCAGTATCACATGGGGTAGGGGAGACTTAAGAAATGTAAATATTATTTATCCGTGTAGAAATGTTGATAGAGAAAAGAAAATATAAATGCACAGCACAATAGAAATAAAATGAAATCCAGATAGATTTCATAAAGAATAATTAAAAATTAAAATATAATATTTTTAAAAGCATAAAGTGTTTCACAATATGATAATTAGGAATAATATCTTAAACAGGGATTAAAAGCATAAAAGTGAAGGAAGAAGAAATGGTTAGTAAATTTGACTGATAGAAAACCCTAAAGATGCCACCAAAAATTTATAAGAATAAACAAACACAGGAAAGTGCAGGTAACAAAATAAAAAATATTTTTCTGCCTCTATTTGCAATCAATTTACTATCAGAAAGAGAAATTAAGAAAACAATACAATAAATAACCACATCAAAAAGAATTAAAACTCTAGAACTAAATGAAACCAGCAAGAAGGCAAAAGACTTGTACAATGAAAACCAGAAGACATTGTAGAAATAAGGTAAAGGTACAAAGAAATGGGAAGACATTACATGTTCATGGATCAGAAGAATTAACATTGTTAAAAAGACCATCTTACCTGGAGAAATATACAGACTGAATGCAAGCCCAACCCTAACCCCAACAGCATTATTTACAAAGACAAAACAAAAATTCCTAAAATTTGCATGGAACCACAAAATACCTTATGAGTGGAAGTAATTCTAATAAAAAAGAACTAATAACTCTGTCCATCAAACTGTATTAACAATAGTAACAAAAACAGCACAGTATTGAAATAATAATGGACACAGAGGTCAATTTAACAGAATTGAAAGTGCAGAAATAAATCTATACATATATGGACACTTAATAACACAAGAGTTACCAGCATGAAATGGAGAAGATTTTCTCTTCAATAAATAGTGTTGTGAAAACTAGACAACCACATGCAAAATAATGAGACTTGAACACTTTCTTATATAAAACATAAAAATTCATTCAAAATGAATTAATAACAATAATTTAAATATAACACTCAAAACCAAAAATACACAAAAGAAATGATAGGTAGTAAAATTTTTGACAACACCTTAGTAATTGTCTTTGTTTTCTCCTCTTCGAGTGAAACAAAACCATAAACAAATGGGATTACATCAAAATAAAAAGCCTCTGCACATGATAGAAACCATCCTCCAAGAAAAGGCAACCCACAGCATGGGAACAGATATTTGCGAATAATTTACCTGACAAGGGATTAACATCTAAAATATATAAATAACTTAAAAATCTTAACAAAAAAATCCAAACAACTCAATTATAAAATAGGTAGAGGACCTAAACTGACATTTCACCAAAGAAGACATACAGATGACTAACAGGCATATGCAAAGAAGTTCATCCTCACTCATGAATAGGGAAATGCAAATCAAAACCACAATGAGAAAACGCCTCACCACCAGTTAAAATGGCTATTATGAAAAAGACAAGAAACATGTCTTGGGCAGGACGTGCAGAAAAATGAAAACCCATACATTATTGATAAGAATGTAAATTAGTACAGTTATCATGGGAAAGTGTAAAAGATTTCTCAATAAATACAGAATGGAAAGACCCAATGCTCTAGCAACTTCACTTTTGGTTATTTACTCAAAGATTATAAGAACACTAATTCAACACTAATTCCTTTGTTCACTGCAGCATTATGTGCAATAGCCAACATGTGGAAACAACCTAAGCGACCATAGACAGGTAAGGGTCTGAGGAAGATGTGGCATATATACACAGTGGAGTGTTATTCAGTTATAAAAATGTAGTAGTCAAAAGGAAAATGACATATTACCATATGACTCCCCTCTTACAGGAGATAAAGCACATAAAATAAATCCTTAATCGTCTAACAACAAAATGGCGGTTACCAGAGGGAAAAGCATGTGGAATACACACACAATGGGTAAGTAGCTATGTGATGAGTAGAAGTATCTATACAATGGACAGATACAATAGGCAAAGTGAGTTAGCTGTGGTGGTGGTGGTGGATGGAAACTAGATATCCCGTGGTAATCATGTGATATATGAAGATATATATAAAGATGATATATAACAATGTCAAAATATAGACATGCCATCTGAAAACTAAAAAATTTAAGAAACAAAACAAAAGCTCTTAAGCCATGAAAACAAAATGGTTGTTACCAGAGGGAAAGGGACGTGAGCAAATCAAGTAAAAGGGATAAAATGAGGGCCTCCCTGGTGGTGCAAGGAGGTGAGCACAGCACTATGAAGCTATCTGCAGCATGAGTTCGATCCAACCAGGGAGATGCCCACATGGCGCAGCAGACCTCTCCTGTCATGCCTGCTACTCCCCTAAGCAGTGTGTTTCGGTTGGTCTGCCTGTTCTGGTCCCCACTCTGTCTCGGGTGAATCCTCTCACCCCCCACACCTCTTTCTGGCCTGTACCCCAGCTCTTGTATGCATAAATAAATCTTTAAGGGTCAAAGACTGGTGGTAGATGGAAATTAGACTCGAGGTAAAGGTCATAATGCAGCCTACACAGATGATGAACTATAATGGTGTATGTCTGCAGATATATAACTATAAATCCATGTTTTAATAAATTTTTCACATCTCCACAAATATTTAATGTCACACCACCTCTACCACCAAGTACTCCACATACCTATCACCTAAAACACATACAATGTGTAAGTGAATGTTACCTCAATTAGCATTAAGATATTTTTAATAAAATTAATAATTTTTAAATCCAAGAGAAATTACTAAGGGCAATATACAGAAGAGAAACACCATTGATAATAAATGTATTTAGAAATGATTAGTCTCAACAAATAATAAAAATTTAAAATGTGTTGATTAGTAGTAAAATTGAATATCTCTGTCCTGTACCTAATCTTAGACTGTATAATTGATGCTCTCAGATGGGTGGGAGTCCAGTGGACTATAGTGGAAGACCATGGGTGCCTTGGTGGTGGGTGTGGTGTGGGGACACATGTGAAGAAGAATGACTTATACCTCTGAACTATATCCAGTATTATAAATCAATGCTACCTCAGTAACAAATTTTTTTTTTAAATAAGTCATTAAACATACAAAAAACTCAAAATATAACTCATCAAATTGGGAAGTGTTAACAAGTTGATTTAATAAAATTCATAATATTTTGAATAATTCATCTTCAGTGTCATTAACAAGATCTGAGAACTGCATCCATAAACTATAATATAATGAATCAAAACCTATATAAAATATGCTGCAATGCAATAAATATCACATATTGTAATGATGAGAACAGCAAAGAGAAGTAGATAATGAGAAAATATTACATCTGCATCATGATAATCCTTTATGGTGGGGAACTTACCCCTGCATGGTAGGATAGTTAGTATCATTACTGGCCTTTACCCTGGTTCACTATAATATTCACCTGTACCTTTGAAATTGACAAGAACCACCCAGCACCAGGAACATGCTGTTAAAACAATTGTGAACAGGTTAACTGCATGACAATTCACTCCGTTGTCACCCCCCCTCCTAAACATACAGGACTAAAAATCACAACCAACAGATACTATCTCCAGTCATTATTGCTTCTTTCTGAAGGTGCAGAGAGAAATCTCTGACAACTAGATATTTCCAGTGCTAAGGCAGCAAATGGAATGTATAATATATAACTGGAACAAATCAACATGCCATACAAATTAAACTTACACGTTTTATGTAAAATATACTTCAACTAAAAAAAAAGTATAAATGGAGTAAATAAAGGGCATAGGCATAAGGACTAAAAGCAAACACTGGTTCAAATTTCAAAGATATGGACAGACCAAAATAGAATGGAAAGCATTGCTAAATAATACATTTGAATAATAAACTCAACCAGAAAGAAGAGATATCATTCTTAAAATCTGCCAATATTATAAACAATACACATACTTCCTCAAGCCTACATAGAACATTTAAAAGCATCAATCAAATATTCTGATCCAAAGAAAATGTCATTAAATAAGCACAAAGAAAGAATAAGGGAGGCAGGGAAAGGAAATGAATAAGTGTATAGACCACACTAGACTCATACTCTGAGGTAATAAAATATGTAATAAAATTAACTCCCTTTTTGCAAATGAAAAAATATAGGCAGAATAATAAGCAACAATAGGAATGAGAATGTATAACTTTTAAGAAAAATAGCAGACTTAAAATTTTAATAAATTCATAACCCCATGCTAATAAACTTGAAAATGTGGGTAAAATGCCCACTTTTCTGGTAATTTTTTTTTACCAAATATCATCAGCATAAAAAATGTTACCTACTATAGCAAATAATGAATAATTTCAATGGCTCAAAAACATAAATTTGCGTATTACTCACAGTTCACGCGTGTTGGTTGGCTACTGGGCAGCTTTCCTTTAAGCAGTGACTTTGATATCCTTGCACTCACAGCCACCTAGAAAAGAGAAAAGATAACCAAGGAAGTCAGAAGGACATGAAAGTAGCATACGTGTCTTTCACCCACCTTCCCAGGCACAACTGCAAGAGAGGCTTGGATCAAGTGTCCCGTTCCCCAGTACTGTCACTCTCTTCCAGAGACTAGACAAGCACATCTCATGTTTCCTTATTCCATGGCTAGTCCCTGAGTTGTATTACATTTCCCTTGTAAGTTCTCTTACAGTCGTTACAATTTCCCCTTATTATATCCCTAGTTGAAGTGCTCCTTGAATTGAAATCTTGCCAATTTTTGCCATATCAATATTGATTCAAAATTGAGAAAAGATGGTTGAGCTCTAACTATGAATGACACTGAATGGCAAAAGAAATCTGTCCAAGTTCTGGAGAAATAAGGTTTTATGAGTGAGTTCACTCAACTCTTCAGGAAGCAGGTAATCTCCATCCCATTTGAACTGTTAATAGAGCATTTTTAAAAAGCGACTCAATTTGTTTTATGAATGTAGTTCAATATTATGTCCACGATTATAGAAACAATGCCTCACTTATCTTATTTGCAAAGTATGAATGTCAATATTCCTCATGGTGACATTATTGAGAGCATTATATGAACTATGCAGGGACTCTTCTGGTGGTGCAGGAAGTTGAGCGCAACGCTGTGAAGCTGTCCACAGCCTCTGCAGCGCTGGTTCAATCCCAGCCAGCCTGGGAGGGTCCCACATGGCGAAGCAGATCGCACCTGTCTCGTCCACTGCTCCCCTCAGCAGTGTATTTCATCAGTCCACCTGTTCTGTTCCCCGTTCTGTCTTTGATGAATCCTCTCACCCTCCCGCTCATCTGGCCTATACCCCGGTTCTTGTATAAATAAATAAATCTTAAAAATAAATAAAATAAATGAATGAATGAATAAATGAACTATGCAAAACACTTAAATAATGAATGGCACATAGTAAATAGTATGTATGTCACTATTATGCAACAAATAAGCAATAGAAGTATCTCAATTTTAAATAAAATTTCAATTATAAGTAAAATTATTTCATGCTGTATTCAATGCAACTATTTTTAAGACAATTATCTACCAAGCAGAAGAAATTTCTTCTAGGAATACAAAGATCTAATATTAGGAAATTCGTTAATAAAGCGCATCACACTGATACACACAATAAAAATGATATCATTAGATGCTGCCAACTATAATACTTAACAAATACGTAATTTAGAGAAAATGGGAAGATATCAATAGCTCTCTTTACAAGAAATAGTCCTTTTAAAATGAAGAACAAGACAAAATTTCCTACTCTCTTATTTAATACTTTGGTGTATTAAAGGAATATCATAAAACATAAATCAAAGGGGAACAGGAAGTGGGATCTCTGCTTCATTCACACAAATAACTGAAATAATGACATGTTTAGAAAATAATGATTTTTATAGCCATTAAAATAGATGGTTATGAGTATTATGTGAAAACATGGGACAAAGCCTAAAATGTTATATTAATTAGGAAAAAGCAAGTTACAAAATTGCATTTTAGTACAGCTAAGGAAATGTAATACTTGTACATTCAAAAGAGTAAATTTTATTCTAGAACAACTAATTTTGAAATCTGAGTAGTCTTTCAATATTTATAACATAAATTGAACTACTTTTCAAGTATCCACAAAGCTAATCACTATGGAATTAGCAATAAATAACACTGTATAATATTTACTAAATATCCTGCTCACATATAGTATCCCACTTATTTTTCACAGAGGGGATCTGTAAAAGAAACAAAATCAATAAAGCAGCAGGTCCTGGAATTAAACCGTGTTCTGTGGCAGAGAAACTTAAATTCCTGCTCTTACTCCATCACTAACAGAAGAGGAGATATTATTTTAGGTGACAAAGTGCTCTGTTAAGAGATATTTCTTAATTTCCCTTGTAGCCAGGAGTGGATAGTGTCTTTCTCTTCTGCTTTATATTTGGCTTCCAGAAATGCAGGTGTGATGGCTAGAGGTGTAGCTGCTACCCAGGATCATGAAGCAATCTTAAGCCATGTTCTAACCCTAGAAGACTGATGACTGGGAAGTCAAAATACTGAGCCCTGAACAAAATCTCAACTCAATTTACATGAAAAAAATTATAAAACCCTTGTTTATTAAAATTACTGTTAATGTTGAGTTTCATCAGCTCTTTGCAGATTTTTGTGATCAGTCCTTTATCATTAGTGTTGGGTGCAAAAATGTTCTCCCAGTTGGTGGGGTTTCTCTTTGTTTTTGTTATTGTCTCTTTTGCTGTGCAGAAGCTCTTTAATTTGATGTAGTCCCAGCTGTTTATCTTTGCCTTCACTATCACTGCTTTGGGTGATGTGTCTGTAAAGATGTCTTTGATGTGAATATCACGTAGTGTTTCGCCTATATTTCCTTCTATGTATTTTATGGTTTCAGGTCTTATGTCTAGTTCTTTAATCCATTTTGAGTTGATTTTTGTGTATGGTGTGAGGTAGTGGTCAAGCTTCATTGTTTTGCATGTAGCAACCCAGTTTTCCCAGCACCATTTATTGAACAAACTTTCTTTGCTCCAATGCATATTCTTTGCTCCTTTGTCAAAGATTAGTTGGCCATAAATCTGTGGGTTTATTTCTGGATTTTCTATTCGATTCCATTGGTCTGTGTGTCTGTTCTTGTTCCAATACCATGCAGTTTTGATGATTATGGCTTTGTAGTAGAGTTTGAAGTCTGGGAGTGTGATGCCTCCATTCCCTTCTTTTTTTTTTTTTAGGAGAGCTTTGGAGATTTCTGGACCTACTAAACATAGAGCTTCCATATTATCCAGCAATTCCACTCCTAGGTATTTACCCAAAGGACACGGAAACATCAATTCCAAAGAACACCTGCACCCCTATGTTTATAGCAGCACTGTTTACAATAGCTAAGCTTTGGAAACAGCCCAAATGCCCAAAAATAGATGACTGGATCAAGAAGATGTGGTACATATACACATGGAATATTACTCAGCATCAAAAAATATAAACACATGCAATTTGCAGCAACATGGATGGCGCTGGAAGGGATCATGCTCAGCGAAATAAGCCAGAAAGAAAAAGAAAAATACCGGATGGTCTCACTCATAGCAGGAATCTAGAAAATTTAAATAAGGGACCAGGAAAATGAATAACTATAAGAAAGTGAAAATCAAAATCAACAAAAAACTATGAACCAGAGACACATTTTGGGGGGTGGGGGGCAGGAGGGGAGGGATTGGGGTCAAAATGGGGGGTTGCAATTGTATGGGGAATATAAAAATAAAATTTATTATTAAAAAAATAAATAAAATAAAATACACAGAATGAAAATAAATAAATAAATAAAATTACTGTTAAATAGAATTGAATGTAATCTTAAATAGTTAGTGCTATTTCCTCTACACCACAGATAAGGTAACCAAAGTTTAAGTATAGGCCACAGACATTTTTAACATATATTTAAAAATTCTTAATTGCACACTGCCTGTATCTAAAATTCAGTGTTTGAAGAGTTGCATTTCTTCGATATATATGAGAAAAAATAAAATTGAATCTGATTACAGCCTCAAAGACATTTTTCTTTTGACTCCATCAATTTAAGTGAGCAGTTGACCTTTTAAAAAGAAAAAATTACATGTGGAAAAAAATCCTCTCATACCTTTGGGAATGCAGACTGGTCCAGTCCCTGTGTAAAAGTTTAGAAGTTTCTCAAAATATTAAAAAAGTTCTACCACATGATGCAGCAATCCCTCTTCTAGGTATCTACCAGAAATGCAAAACACTGACTTGAAGAGATACATGCACACTTGTATTTATTGCAGCACTATTTATAATAGCCAATTTAGGGAAACAGCCTAAAACCCAAGGACAAATGAATGGATTAAGATCACACCAGAAAGAAAAAGAAAAATACCGGATGGTCTCACTCATAGCAGGAATTTAAAAAACCTAAATAAGGGACCAGGAAAAAGACTAATTATAATAAAGTAAAAATCAAAATCAACAAGCAGCTATAAACCAGAGACACACTACAGCGGGGGAGGAGGGAGTAGGATCAAAACAAGGAGGATAGGAATTGTATGGGGACTACAACCAAGATGAAAATGCATACATTGTGCAAAAAATGAAAAATGATGTAGAGAATATATAAAATAATTTAAAAAAATCACACACACACACACAGAGGAATACTACTCATCTATTTGAGAAAAAAAAAAAAAAAGATCCCTTTAAAACAACATGGATGGAACTGGATGGGATTATGCTAAGCAAATAAGCCAGAGGACAAAGACAAATACCGATGATTTCACTCATGTGAAATACAAAGTATCAAAACGAAGAAACACATTAAATTAAACCCAAATCAATTCTAGACTTTTGACTGCAGAACTGAGGTTCTAGAAGAGGAAGATAGAGTGAGAAGCAAAGGAGGGAGGCAGCCTAGTGGATGAATGTAGAGAATTATAGGTGCTTTGTGGTGGGTGTGGTGAGTTGACAGACATATGAGGAGGTGCGACTATATGCCCCTGTCTGAATTATATTGCACTGTAAACCAATGTTAACTCACTTTTAAAAAATAACTACAGTGTTAAAATGTTTATATATCAATTATCAAGAGACCATTTACTGAAAAATACATTGGTCCTAGAAATTTTTTTAAAAAGAAAGAAAAATCCCAACACACAACCAGCCATCTACAGTTTCAACTACTATCTTCTCCCAATCTTTGAACATAAATTTATCAGCACAGACTCTCCCATGAACCCTAAACATTATCTCCAACTATTTACTGGTACTTCAACATAAGTCTCAAACAGTAAATTTGATGTTCAAAGATGAATTCAGAAACTTTCTTTTTAAACCAACTGCCTTCAATTCCCTGCCACCGTAAATCATCTTCTCTTGAATCAGGGAAGCCAACAACACAGGGATCAGCCTAGACCGATTTTCCAAAACTCCCACACCCAATCCAGGAGCAAGTAATATGTTTAAGCCTCTAGGTATCTCTCAAACCTGCCCACCTATTGTTTCTCAACCACCATTCAGGTCTACACAACTTTCATAAGTACCAGAACTTCTAGACTTTTCTACCTGAACCTACTTTGGCTTCTCCCCCAATCTCCTCTGCAGACTTAAAATCATTGTGTCTTTTCTAATGCCAGTCTCATTATGCAACTCCTTTGCTTAAAATAATATGTTCCCATGGATGGTGCTGGAAGGGATCATGCTCAGCGAAATAAGCCAGAAAGAAAAAGAAAAATACCGGATGGTCTCACTCAGCAGGAATCCAGAAAACTTAAATAAGGGACCAGGAGAAAGAATAACTATAAGAAAGTAAAAATCAAAATCAACAAACAACTATGAACCAGAGACACTCTATGGGGGGTGGGGAGAGGAGGGATTGGGGTCAAAATAAGGGGGTCGCAATTGTATGGGGAATATAAAAATAAATATATATATATATATAAAAAATATGTTCCCAATTGTATTTACAATAAAGATAAAATTCCATTAAAAACCTAAAGAAAATCTCAGTGTGGCTCCTGGTACCTCTTCAACATCAACCTCTAAGCTTCAGTTGCTCAACTTCATTTGCTCTGACTTTCTTTGTGATCATCAAATGTACCTTTTGTATTCTCCAAGTCTCGGCATAAATTATTCCCTTTGCCTGGAATTTCCTCCATCTTCACTTTACCATATGATTCCTCTTCAGGTCTTGAGACATTGTCTCAAAATCCTTTATCAAGAAACTAAGTTAGGGCCTCCCTGGTGGTTCAGGGGTTAAAGTCTCAGTGCTGTGAAGCTACCATCAGCCACTGAGATATGGAGTTAACCACATGGCGCAGCAGACCTCTCCTGTCTCGCCTGCTGCTCCCCTCAGCAGTGTATTTCCGTAGATCTGCCTGTTCTGCTCCCCACTCTGTCTCTGGTGAATCCTCTAGCCCCCGCACCTCTGGCCTACACCCAATTCTTGTATGCATAAATAAAAATAAATCTTAAAAAAAACTAAGTTACACACACAAGATAATCTGACAACTCTTTATGTCTACATGTCATATTTTATGCATTCCTAGTTACCTAATAACATATGTTTCACTCTTGTATTTCATTGTGTCATGTTTTTCTCCTTATCAATAAATCAGTTGCAATTTTATATACTTGTGTGATTTTCTGATAAGTATTCCCCTGTACTGTCTCCCAAAACATAAATGAGATGCTCTAAGAGCGTGGATTTTATCTGTTTTGACCATAATATATTCCTTTGCAGTACTTGATACAAAATAAGTGCTGATATAGATGTATACGTAGATACAGATTAAATATATATCCTGAAATATCAAGGAGTTATAGGGTTATAGATAATATTCTCCTTCTTTTACAGTTTTATATATTACATTTCCTACAAGCAGTATTTAAAGGAACATTTAAAAGATCTTGAACCCAAAATAATTGAATTCTGTCCAGGCAAGTAAGAAGTCTTAATTGAACCAATAACATTGTCTCTTATTCCTTGATAGCAGTAACCTTTACAAAATCTAAAGCATTTACAGAAAAACTGAGTGACCAAAGGGTCGACCAAAAAAAGAAGTATATATTTTTCCCAGGATAATAAACAGTTGCGAGCCAGTCCTGAGCTGGAAATAAAGAAATCCAACTAAAACCTCCTCAAGCAAGAGCTTCAATATCTACACATGTCCTGTGAGTGAATTTTCATCCAACATCGTTATAAAAAGAAAGAAGAAACTCTTGGGAATGAAAGAATTCTGTAAAGCTTCCATGTGGTGCTTAGTGAGCTATCAAGATCCTGTCTGAATATGCACAGTAAAAGTGCCTCCTTACTTAACCAGTCTTTAAGGAACTTATTTTACACTAAATTTGCACTTAATGTAGAATATCTTGTCCTCATTCTTTTCAACAGCTCTGGCATTAAGATTTTACTGCTGATTTTTGCCTTTGCTTTTTTTTTTCTGATCCTTCTCCCTCTTACTAACAACATGTGTTCTTACCATAAAATCATCAATCTTAGATACTTAGTTACTGCATTTTAAGTGCCTATTAGCACATTTAATTATCTATAATAAAATATATATAATTTGTGTATATTATATATAATTATAATTTAATTGATATTAGTATAAATTTTATTTTTTTACTTATCTTTATTTTTATTTTTTTTAAATAATAAATTTTATTTTTATATTCCCCATACAATTGCAGCCCCCCCCATTCTGATCCCAATCCCTCCCCTCTCGCCCCCGGCCCCCTAAAAGTGTCTCCGGTTCATAGTTTTTTGTTGATTTTGATTTTCACTTTCTTATAGTTATTCATTTTCCTGGTCCCTTATTTAAGTTTTCTAGATTCCTGCTATGAGTGAGACCATCCGGTATTTTTCTTTTTCTTTCTGGCTTATTTCGCTGAGCATGATCCCTTCCAGCGCTATCCATGTTGCTGCAAATTGCATGTGTTTTTTTTTTTTTTTTTGAATGCTGAGTAATATTCCATGGTATATAAGTACCACATCTTCTTGATCCAGTCATCTATTTTTGGGCATTTGGGTTGTTTCCAAAGCTTAGCTATTGTAAACAGTGCTGCTATAAACATAGGGGTGCAGGTGTTCTTTGGAATGGATGTTTCTGTGACCTTTGGGTAAATACCTAGGAGTGGAATTAATATCCCACAAGAGCTTTTATCATTAACCTTTTTAGGTAATATTAGTTTACAACACCATATAGGTTACAAGTTTAAATTTTTCATCACAGAACTATAAATGTCACACCATGGCCACCACAAATGTTCAGTCACCATCCACGATCTACCAATCAGTCCCCTCTACCTATTTTCTCCCTCTCCAGCCCCTCTGACGACCTTCATTCTGCTGTCAGACTCTGGGGTTGTATTTTGCGTGTGTGTGTGTGTGTGGAGGGGGGCGTTTTTTGTGTGTTCTACCAGAGAGTAAAACCTTCCAATATTTGTGTTTTCCGTTCAGATTTATTTCACTTAATATAATCCTCTCAAGGTCCATCCATGTTTCTACAAATAGCAAAATTACATTGTTTTTATGCCTGAGGAATACTCCATTCTGTGAGTGTGTGTGTGTATGCACACATGTAACACATTTTTTAAAAGATTTATTTATGCATAAGAATGGAGTGTAGGCCAGAGGCGTGGGGGCGGGGTGCTTGAGAGGGTTCATAAGAGACAGAGTGGGGAGCGGTACAGGCAGATCTACTGAAATACACTGCTGAGAGGAGCAGCGGGCAAGACAGGAGAGGTCTTCTATGCCATATGTGAGTTAGCACCCTGGCTGGGATTGGGGATGGCACTCAGGCCATCATGGTGATAGCACTGAGACTTAAATCCTAGGCCATCAGGGAGGCCCAAATCACATCTTTTTATTAAAGCATCTGTCATCAAGAACTTGGATTATTTCCATTTCTTGCCTATTTATATAGACTTATGCATTCATAGTTAAGAGCATTTTCAGCATTTGTGATTGTTATTATTAAACATGATTAGAGAGTTACTACAAATGTAATCAAAATTTCAAATAGTTATGTAATTCTGGTGGAGAGCTTTAATTGATTCAGAGAAATCTCTCACTTTCTTGGGTATTATGTGGTATATCTTCATTGGCTTTAATTTTTTTCTTTCTAAAATGATATAAAGTCATATTACATCTGGTAGATATTTTAAAAGTGTGTGGACAAAACATCTAAAATCACGTTATTAAACGTAATGCATATTTGTGTTCCACTGGGTTTTTTAAAATTATTATTGTCTGCTTTGTGGTGGTGTTCCATTTTAGTTGTTTTGAGATGGTAGTTACTAAGTTGTTTCTAGAAACAAAATATATTAACACTTCTCTTTACAGTTGGATGATCTGTGGCACATTATGACTTGGGATTCTGGGCCTCCCTGGGGGCACAGGGTCAAACTCTCAGCACTACCAAACTATCATCAGCCACTTGAGCATGAACTCAATCCCCCGCCAGGGAGGTGGCCCACATGGCGCTGCAGACCTCTCCTGTCTCGCCCGCTGCTCCCCTCAGCAGGGTGTTTCAGTGGATCCACCTGTTCTGCTCCCCACTCTGTTTCTGGTGAATTCTCTCACCCACTCCACCACACCTCCAGCCTAGACCTCAGTTCTTGTATGAATAAATAAAAATAAATCTTTAAAAAAATAAATGAAGATTTGGGATTCCCTTCTACTGAGAGAAAGAGGAATAACTTTTGACATCATGTATCCTCTAGTTCAGAGCCCCACTCAGCACTGTATGACCTTGAGCAACTTCTATGTCTCTGAGTTTCAACTGCTACTTTGTGAACAAAGCCTAACATCCACCTCATGAATTTGTCTTAAGAATTGATTAGAAAATTACATATCAAATACCTGCATTTGTAGGCACTCAATAAATATTAGTTCCCTGACATCTTTTTCATAAAACTACATTATTTAAATATAGGATTTTATGAGGTGTTTAAGTAGAGATATTGTAATGAAAAAAATACATGTTTGGGTTAAACTAACAAGACCTGGTAAAAACAAATATTAGAATAGGAGCATTGTTTAAAGGCATTCTGTGTTGGGCCTCCCTGGTGGCGCAGGTGTTTGAGCACTGCACTGTGAAGCTGTCTGCAGCCTCTGCAGTGCTGGTTTGAACCCCGCTCGCCTCAGAGCAAAACACATGGTGAGCAGACCTCTCCTGTCTTACCCGCTGCTCCCCTCAGCAGTGTATTTCGTCCGTCTGCCTGTTCTGTTGCCAGCTCTGTATCGGGTGAATCTTTTCACCCTCCTGCACATCTGGCCTGTACCCCGGTTCTTGTATAAATAAAAATAAATCTTTTAAAAAAAAAAAACGCTGCCTAGGGAGAGTGCTCAGCTGATGAAATTAGGAAGATGCTGTTTGAGGGTCTGAACATGGCTGTGTCATTCACCAAAGCAATCATCTTTAAAAAACAAATAAATAAATAATAAAATAAAATTGTCATGGTTCCTTAGCCAAATCTAGTTTATCCAAATGCCTGTTGTTGTAGTAAAGATTTGACTCCTAGTACATGATCTACAATTCTTCAGCATGCTTCTCTCCAAGTTGAGATGCTGGAGCGCTAAATATCCTCTGGTATTTAAAGCCCTGCTGCAGTGACGGAGTGAGCTGGAAGAGGAAGAACACATGCCTGTGTCCTCCCTCCCTTTCCCAGAGTTCCATGTAGGCCATCCTCTCTGTGGACTGCTCATGTGTGACAGTTTGTTCTCTTTTCACTCCTCCTTGGACTAGCCACTTCGTTCTTAACAGTGTCTCTATCATGTTGGGTTTGTCCCCATTATTGACCATAACCCTGATTTATAATATCAACTAGGTTTGAGGTATAGAGACTTAGATAATTCAACATGCAGCTTGGAGTACTATATAACAATCAGTATGCCTGTCAAAGAACAAGATACCAAAGTTTAAAATAAAAGCAGAAGAGAGGTTACATACACAACTAAGAAAGACAGCTTACAAACAGACTTCAGAAGAGGCAATGTTATCCTGACTTAGTGCCCATGGAAAGGTGTTTAGGAAGACACATTAACTGAACAATGTGGTGTTCCCCACCCAAGAAAAAAATATAGATTATCTATTTGGTGGTCAATTTCATTTATAAATTTAATGAGAGTATGAAATATCAGCAACAGTATTTATTGATTATGTCAACGATTTCTTATTCAGGCTATACTGCGTAACAACAATGTCACTGGGGCCAATTAACTAACTTTTCTCTGCATCGTTTCACTTTCACATCTGAGAGGCAATAAACGGTAATGGGGTATATTCCCCTTAGGTGCAAAAATATGTTCCCTCCTTTTCTTAGATTATTATATTAATCAGTATCAGCTTTATGAAATCACAAGTAAGAATGGAAGCTCCCTACATATCACCATCCCAGAAGACCCCCTCAAGTATCTGGAATGACAGGTAACAAGTCAGTCTAGTCAAGAGTTTGCATAATACTCTACTTTGCTGCAAAAAGATGACCATGACACTATTTTTATGTAAAAAAGTCATTTGCCTAATTTCTAATAAGAGCTGACATTATAAACATGCTGATTTTTTATCTTTTTATGAAGTATACAAATTAGCTTTCACACACACACACACACAACTTTATGAGTTTCCTTTAGTCTTTTCATCACAATGCTTCCTATTTGGTGTATTAAATTTCTGTGTTTCTCTTGTCTCTAAAGTTCTTAAGGTTAAATATTAACTTTCTATTTGGGGAATTTATCATTCTGGTAATTTTCCAACAATATAATTTTATTCACAAATTCTTGAATGATAACACTATTTTACACAAGCTCTCAAAATGTGAAGTCAAATGTCCAATTAAACAGTAACTTAATATTAATGAGAAGTGGAAGTTCTGTATCAAAACCTAGTAAACCTAAAATTTTGCCAGTGACTTTTTAAACTTGTACATTTCCATGGTAAAAAAGAAAAAAGTCTAGACAAATAGAGAAAATATGTCAGTTAGGACCAAGTAAGTTTTTTATTTAGAAGAATGAGTTTTAGCCTTAAATTTTGACCAATTCTAAAAACTAAATAGATCACTCATTATCCTCAGAAATATCTCATTACCTCTACAAACACTCTGACTTTGATTTATGATAGTGGATCACATTAGCACAGTGCTCTCTGACACATTTTTCACTTAGCTGTTGAAATATGTTAATGTTCCCAACTTAATGGATTCTTTGGTTAAAAAAAAGGGCACAGTGTGAATTGATCTATATAACCTTTCTATTAAAAAAATAAAGCATATTATGTTTGTGCCACTGAATTGGCAAGTTCATTCCTCCTTCTTGTTTTATTACAATTATTATTTTCAAATAAGACTGTCCACTGAATTATAGCTAGCATTTTTGTGCACCATGGTGACTGAAAATGCAAGGGAAAAGGTTGGTTTACTGAGTGCCTGCAATAATGTTAGATGCATTATTTTATTGAAATGTTAAAGCAATCCTATGTATTATAATACGTGTTAGCTCCATTTTATAAACATTATAAACTTATTCCTTTGCTTATGATGCTTACTGAGTATTTTTCATATAGCAGACACAATTCTAGGCTCCACAGATTTATCAGAGAACTAAACAGATGAAAACTACTCCCTCTGGTGGATTTTACATTCAAGTGTGGGGAAAATTAGGAAATTAAAGTTCAAAAATTCTATAATGCTTGCCTTAGATTATGAATATTTTAAGTTTTCTAATGTGTGATTCTAGTATATCAGTTTAAAGTCAGTAAAGATTTTCTTTTTAGGTGGAAATTATTGGGTCCCGTCTCAGAATCTTGGGAGGTGGTGAGGTTCCAGAAATTTGCAATTAAAATAGAAAATGCAGTGGTTTCCTTATGCCTATTTTTCAAAAAGATATGCAAGAAACTGGAAGTCCTTAGTTTCATTCTCAGGTCTGTCTAGAATTCTTTCTCAAACAAATAGAATTATAAATTTATAAAATATATGTAAAGAGATGATTAATAGTAGCATTGTTTATAACAGAAAAGAAAGCAGAAGCAAACCAATGCTCATGGGCAAATAGTTGAGTAAATTGTGGTCCATGCATACTGTAAAATATACTATGCAGTTATTAGAGAACTTTTATTTTGTAAAATTATATTATGTAATATATTCAGCAGTTATATATATTTATAATCAGACACATGCTTAGATTTGTTTTATGTTAAACAGAGTGTGATTACCTATTAACCTACTAGATGTACAATTTATACATGTTTATATGTTTACATAAACATCGAAAAGAACAGCAGTCAATTGTTTTTATTTCACTAAGAAAGAACTCTTATTTTTTAATAGTAATAAAAACATACACCATTTTTGGAATAAAAACCTAAAGGTTGGCTTTACCAAAAAAAACAACTGAAAATACAAATAAAAACAATTACTTCATAGGGAAATGAAAGGCAACTTGATAGACCAGTGATGAGAGGATCATGAAAACATGCTCATCATCACTTATCAGGAAAATGCAAGCCAAAAGCACAATGAGGTACCATATCATACCAGTGAGAATGGCCCATATATTTTTTTTTTTGTGGGACCCTCGCCAGCAGCCGAGGAACAAACCATCACTGCAGAGGCTCCAGCGCTCAACTGCTGCGCCACCAGGGGAGGCCTGAGAATGGCCCATATTAAATACATCAGAAACAAGTGCTGTAGAAAGGGGAACCCTCTTAAAATTGTTGGTGGGAATACAAAGTGATATAGTCCCCATGTAAAGTAGTATAGAGGCTTCTTAAAATAAAAAAAGATCCACCATATGACCCAGCAATTCCACTTCTAGGTATCTACTAATTTGAAAAGAAACTTGAACAGCCATGTTTACTACAGCACTATTCACAATAGCTAAGATATGGAAACAACCTAAGTGTCCACAAATAGATGAGTAGATCAAGAAAATGTGGTAAATATACAAAATGGAATACTACTCAGCAATCATAAAAATAAACTCAAGCCATTTGAGGCAGTATAGATGGAAGAAATTACGTTAAGTGAAATATACCAGAAGGAGGAAAATAAATACCACATGGTCATGGTGTCATTTATGTGTTGAATATAGAGAAACCAAAGAAAGGGTAAAAGATAAACTTTAAAAACAAGTCTTGAAAGCTGACCATAAAACTGGGATATCCAGAAGAGGGGGAGGGGGTAAAAACAGGGTGGGGAGAGCACAATAGACTCTGGTGGAGGACTTGGGTGCTTTAGTAGTACGTGTGCTACAGTAACTACTCCTGAATGGAAAGATCCTATACTCCAAAATATCACAAGGATGTAAACCAATGGTAAGTCAATAAAAAATTAAAAACAAAACAAATGCTATCCAGAAGATTCCAGGCTTGGGAAGATAGAGGAGGGAAAAAGTCTTAGTCACTGATAGGTAAAGTCCATAGATACCTTATGAAGGAACACCTCTAGTAATTTAAAGTTTTCAGCATCTTTTCGAAGCAGAAACATATGCTCTGTCTTCACTATTATTTTCTCTCTCCCCTCCAATCACTACACTAAAACAAAATTTTAAGTAAACTCAAATAATTAGGAAAACCTATAATGACTACAAATTAGTTTTGTTATTCTTTGAATGAGAAATAATACCTTACTTGAAAGAAAAAATGTGTTTTCACCCAGTGTGACTTGTTCTCGGGAAATGTAAATTCACGGCAATGTTTCTTTTGTTACTCACTGGTAAACAACAGAAACACATGCTTTCTAAGTTTTATTTTATAACAACTGTAAGATATAACTCATATTTAATAAAATATGTCATTTAAAGAGTTTAAATGTATACCCTCATACAACCAACAGCAATAAGGATATCAAATGCTTCTATCAACCCAAACAAATTCCCTTACATCCCACCCTAGTCAATCCTTTTCCTGGTATAAGCCCTTTTATTTGTTCTTTATATAAAAACTATTTCTTTAGATAAATTAGATGTGTCTTTTCTAGAATTTTATCTAAGTCAAATATACAACTTGTAACTTTTTTGTTGACTTTTTTCCCAACTTAAACTTTTAAAATCAATCCACATTGAAGATTTCAGCATTCCTCTGAATAGTATTCCATTCAACAGAACTTACTGATCCTTATACTTGGTAGTATACATTTATGTGGGTTCTATTTTTTTTTTTTTTTGCTAATATTAAGTTACGCTGCTATGAATGTTAGGATCCATATTTTATGTAGCTATACGCTTTCTTTCCTCCTTAATAAATCCCTAGAAGTAGAATTATGGGAGTTTATAACTGCACATTAAATTGTATAAAAATTTTCCAAAGTGGTTAGAGAATTTGACATTTTACAAACAACGCATGAAAGTTCCAGTTGCTTCATATACTTACCAATATTTATGAGCATTTTAAATTTCAGTTCTCTTAAAGTAGGTATACTCATATCTTTTGAAAATTTAATTTTCATTTACCTAATGGTCAGTGATAGTGAGCATATTTTACATGTGTGTATTAACATTTGCATATCCCATTAGTTTAAAATATCTGCTCATATTTTGTCCATTTTTAACTGGGTTATTTAGCTTATAAGTGGTTCGATATAAACATTCACTGGCACCGAGACATACATGCATACAATTTTGTCCTAATCTTCTATGGCAACACTATTTCCTCATGTGTAATTTTTGATGAACAAAAGAATTTTAATTTCAATCTACTCTATCAAGTTTTTCTTTTGTGGTTAATATTTTTGTGTCCTAACAGGTATTCCATCCTAACATCAGGAAGTTTTTAGCCTTTTTAACCTGTTTTTCTTTTCTATAATTTTTTAAAGTAACATCAGTTTACAACACTGTGTGAGATTCAGAAAGATAGGATCCCACCTCTTCAGAGGTATGTTACCACACCATACCCTCTACTGAGACACACAGTCTTGAGAAGTTTTATAGTTTTAACTTTTATGCTAAAATTTTCAACATAATTCAATTCTGTTTTGCATCTAGTAAGTATTGAAGTACTCCTAAATGTATTTTTTAATAGGGATTATATCACACGTACAAGTTGAGAATATATATTCTCAATTCATATATACACCATGTGTATGTCTATTTCTGGACTTTCTATTTTGCTTCTACTCTGTTTCCTTGATGCATATAGTAATTATATAATTTTTTTAAATCAGGCAGTATATGTATTATGTTTACTATTTTAGAGCATATGTATTATGTTTACTCTTTTTAGAAATAATTTAGGATATTCTAATCGCCTTCTCTTTATTTCTTATATTTTTATGTAAATTTCAGAGATAACTGAATTTACACACACAAGAAGATACAAGTGTTCTTATGTTGTGGTAAAACTAGAGCATTTTGAGAAGAACTGATATTTTAACAGTATTGAATCATCTGATCCATGAACATATATGCATTTCTTTAATTTCAACAAAATGTTTTGCAGTTTTCAAGAATACATGTCAAGTCTCCCTTTTGTTACATATATCCCTAATAAATCTTGGATGTTGGTGCTAGTTTGAAAGGTATTTGATTTTCCAAGAGCTCTTGCTAGAATACAAAATATGATTGATGTTTCATATATTAAACCTTTTTAAAATTTATTTTGCACCTTTCAAATATTAATACTATAAAATTTATGCTTTGTTTTAATTTAAATTCAGTTTAAGATATCAATTTCCCTCATGATTTTTTTTGTCTCATCTCATAGTTTATTTAGAAATGTATTCATTTTCAAATATGTATTATTTTTCTCAAGTCTGTGTTTTGTTCACCATCCCAAACTGCCAAATACTCTAGTACTCAATCCCTCTCTGGCTAACAGTCAGGAATACATGGAGGTGAGGTTACTAAATTCTCATTTCTAATGGATTTAATTAAAGTCAAACGAAATTTCAGATCACACTGAGGTATCCTTTTTCCCATCATTTTAGCTCCTTTAGAAACAATGTCACAGCAGGAATCAACCCACTCAAAAAGGATGACTGAAGCAAAAAAAGGGACTGCTGACAAAAGTTAGACAGAGTTGAGGAAAAGCACAAAGGTAGTGAAGCAGCCTGAGCCAAGCAACAGCAGCCATCCAGCAAAGGCAATGGTTATTGGAAACTGCTGAAAGTTCCAAGAAAGGCCCATCCAACAGCAGCTGGGGCTAAACCTTTTCCAACCTCTTTTCCATCTCATGCTCCTGTCAGGATACAGAGGAAAATTTGCCCCCACTCCATTTTGGTTCTTCTGAGGCTGGACAGATATACAAATTATTATTGGCCAGAGCAGTAGGAGGAGATAAGATCAAAATTTAATGACATATATATGGAGAATTTATTTACATGGTTGTAAATTCTAAAGAATAATGGAGAGGACCAGGGATATTTATTCCGCATTTGGGGACCTCAGCTGTCAAGGAAGTGGGGGGTGAAGGGGGAGAAAGTCACCTGACAGACAAGAAAGGGGTGACCGCTTTCTTACTTAGAGTATATATGAGATTCTCAGACAGAATGGACATATACACTGATACACTGACAACTAGCTAAGACCCCTCCAAATGACATCCTTCTAGGTTGCAAAAGTGAGAAGCAGCAATTGCTTTTTTGAGTAGGACAAGGTAAAAGCTTAGGGAATGAACATCTCTTATTTGGTGAGGGGAAGGCAAAGGACTCAGGCCATAAAAACAATCTGCAATTTTTTAACAACGCCCAGATTAACCTTAAGTTCCCTGACTCTGATTCACCTTTAGTTTCTCACATTGAGGTGCTAAGAGAAACCTTTTTGACCCTTTTGGAGAGAATGATCCTTTTTGTTCCCCCCATTGGCCATTTCAACCAAAAGCTGACAGGCAAAGGAGATCAGTCTAAACAATGCATACTGGTCAGTCTCCTGGAAACAGAGCAAGATAAAGTTGGAAAGTTTATCCAGAGACAGCGATTGAGAGTATGTAGCAAAGATGTTTTAAAAAGGAAAGAAAGAAAAATTCAGTATGCCATGAATTCTATATATCAAGTTCCAACTATTACTGAAATCTCCAGCTTTGAAAGAGACTGAGATTGCTTCCATGGATATGTCTTTTTTACTAAGATGGTACCACAAACAACACATTCTTTTTCCCCGAGCTCTAACATCTATTTTCCTGCCTGACTTTGTTCTCAGGGTCCAGTAAAGCCTAGTAGATTGACACAAGGATCTGAAAAGCAATCCGAAGTGACATTTACTCTTCCTTTAAAAGCTGCTTACTGGCAGATTCATTCCAGAAAAAATACCAGACCATGATAGCCACAATTCTAAAAACAGTTGGATATCTCTATCCTGTGTTTCAGGACCTGAGGGCTGTTCTCGAATATGTCAGTGGGCATTTAGCCTTTACTCAGCTTTATGTAAGCTTCAAGTAGAGAATCATTCTCAGACAGCTGCCAGCATACACACAGCACATACTAGTATGTGGTTTGCCCCATCACTTCCTCAAGGATCATCCAGCCACTGACTGGTCTACTATTATGTCCAATCTATTCTGATTACTGACAAATACATTCCTTTCTTAGAATTACTGGGCAATTGTGTAATTACAAGTCTATTTGTAGCTTCTATAATTCCAGTTTTTCCAGTCATGGGTGTTAATCAACCCTGATCTTTCTTTAAAATGGAAGGGTATTAATTGGCCACTGAGTGAACACCAACTATATCTTGGGGTAGTCTCTTCAAATGCTTTACTACTACTGTTGACTTTAGCAACTTCTAAAAAATGAACATTTGGGATTTAGGGGAAAAATTATAGTTATGACCATCATTTGTTGGGATGAAGATTATCGTTAATTAGTTTGCAAGCTACTATAGCCACAAAGCCTGGAAAACCTTTTAGAAGACTGAGTTATTTTCTTTCCTTTATAATAATTGTTCCTTTTAAAAGGGCACCTACCACATGTAAGAAACTGTTTCAAGCTTTTGGCTACTTTATGTTATGAATTCTTATGATAGCTTCATAAGTGGCAGTATCATCCTTCATTGAATGAGAATGAGATGTGGTTCCACACTTGCCTGAGGTAATGTGTTCAGTAGAGCTCCGTGGGACTAGAATGCAGGATAGTCCAAATGGGACACTACTACTACTACCTACCCTGGCATTTTCCCACTAACAAAATATCTGCCCAAGCATCAATCTCAGCCTCACAAGGACTGGAATCGCTATACACAGGGACAGTGACTATCCATGCAGCTCTTAACACACCAGTCCAACACTAGGTAGTTATTTTCTCTTTACCATCTTATTGTCTTATTTCCTTAACTTCTTAAGATTCATGAACTCACAAGTAGAAAATTGAATTTTAATTTTTTTAGGTTTCTTTTTGAGGGATTCCCTCAGTTTTCCTTCATCAGAAAACAAGGCATCATCATCACCACGGATATCCCAAACAGTTGCAGCCACTTAGCTATGGAGGGACTGTAGGGTGTTGCTTAGGATGCAGTGAGATGAGGCCAAAGCATATTTCTCTCATTATATTTCCTTTTAGTAGGGAACATGAATATATAAGAAATGTTAACTACTGGGGAACTGGCCAAACCTTCATAGAAAAAGACTGAAGTTCATAATGGAAATAAATTTAAATGATAAATTAAGAGCATTGCTATTTATAATTACACTAAGAAATTCTACTAGTTTCAACCAATGTTAATTAGCACTAGAAACCTCAGGGGATCTCAGATACAGGCCTTACAAGATGAAGAGGTAGCAGAGAGAGAATGGCCAATGCATCATTTCAGTTAAAACGTACGAATTGCATATTCAAAGAGACAGAGTAATCCCCACTGCTTCAGAAACTACTTTAGGAAAGCATCCTTCATACCATGCCTATTTTTCCTGTCACTGAGATATTGCTTGAGGTTAGAATCCCCCAAAACAATGTTCAATGGCTGGCTCTCAAATGTCACTTGTAATATACTACAAGACAAATGTCAGTGCAAAATACAGACCGTGACACCCCATTGTGCTGTCTGTGTATCTGATAACCAAGAAATACACAGATCAAAAATGACCCCAGGAGCTAGGGCTGACATCAATAGTGCCAGGTCACCAGAATTAGAATATTCCAATACCTAAAATGCCTTTCATGGAATTTTTGATTTAACATTTGAGATCACATATGAGTAAACATATTACTTACTTTAAGTATGAACTGGGGAACATGTGCTTAGTTCCTCTGTTAGATGTTAGAAAAAAATTGGCGATTTCAGACAAAAACTTAACTTCTCTTAGTCAAATTCCCACATATTAGACCAAGTCACTCATTTAAAAAAAAAAAAAATAGAAGACTACATGGCAGAGCTAGAGTTCACACCCTGGTCTATATGATTCCAAAGTCTAAACTAACAAGTGTTATGCTGTGCTACTTCTACTAAGTAAAAACAAATCATAAATGATTTTACTAAAACTGGATGTGTTTGGTATAAATTTGAATTTTCTAACCCTGTTCCCATTCATGACGCTGTAAATAAGAATTTTCGGAAATCTAATAAACTATATATATATATAATCTAATATGTAATATATTATATATAAATATATATAATCTAATGTATAATCTAGTGAATTTAATAAACTATATATATCATATAATTCATAATCTAAAAACTACATATGGAAGCTAATCCTCCAGATAAACAGTAGTATTCAGAGTCACTTAAACAATAAAAAGAATGATACAAACTTGATCATTAAATTCTAGGCATATGACTTTAAGGGATGTTAAACCTGAACTAGAAGCAGTACTTACCATTTTCAGAAAAAAATATAGACTCTATAAGAATCTGATATAATGGGAGGAGAAAAGTATCCCTTATTTATCTCAAGGTCTAAATTATAGAAATGAAATTATTACATTTGTTGTATTTTAAAGTATATCCTTTTCCACTGAAATACATTATAAATATATATTGCTAGAATGTAATCTAAAACAGTTCCCTGTATGTTCCATACTTCTTAATGAGCCATTAATTTAAGCTGTTTCTAGTTTAACTGTCAACAAATATTGCTACTTAATTTATATTCTCAATAATTATTAAAAACTATTTTGTCATATATACATTATTTCATTGGAGACTAAAAAATACTAAGTTTACTAGTCAAATCTCTAGATGTGACAGATGTATCAATAATTTAAAGTTTCAAAGTCCTCTTATTGCAAAGTCCCAGTGTTAATCATGAATTCAAATACTGAAATACAATTGGGAAAAACTTTTGAGTTTGCCATTAGCCTGTTTGCTACTTGGTGTATGATTTTATATTTCAAGGCATTATGGAGTTAAAAGGGCATATATTTGTTCAAAGTTTTTTCACATGTCTGTTAATTGCTAGAAATACTATGGTTACCCAGGCCTTCCTTGAGCCAATTATAACTCTCTGTGAACAGAAGTATGATTAGAACCATACCCTATATGACATGTAAAATGTAAGTTTGGATTTTTGATCCTTTTCATAAATTCACAGCAGCTCTACCTGATCTAGTAAGTCATAAATTATGGACTATCAAAGAAGATAAGACTCTAAGGAAAAAAAGGCATAAGGATCTTCTTCTCCTGCCTTTTTAATATGATTTAAAATGGAAATGGGTATGGGAACCAGTTGAGAGACAAGAAACATTACTGAATGTATAAAATAGTAATGAAATTTCTCCTTTTTAAGACAGGCTTAGACTTAGACCAAGTCTGATTTCCATTTTATTAAATGCAGGGGAGGGGAAAACTGACATACTTTAACTTTTCTTCCTCTGTTATGAAACCCTAAGTCCCAAGAGTTGCTGCTTAATAGAATTATCCTAATGCACAGTAAACTCAAGCATGTTATTATAAGTGAAGGTGGCAATCAGAGGCATGAAGTGATATGCTACTAGTGACAGGAACAGAACTCAACTCCACAATTTTGGATTGTGACTCAAATTTACGAGCTGTGTGTTTCCAAGAACTGATCTAGTGATATTTAGAAAAATTAATTTTATAGCCAAAATGAAACATTTAGTTATTTAAGAAAATTTTATTGAGCATTTACTGTGTGCAGGGCAGAATCCTTAATACTGAGAACACAAGAACTACTGTGATGCATATAATCCCTGAATCCATGGTTTTAATATACTAACAAGGAAAAAGACAATTGAAAATAATTTTGAAATTTATAAAAACATATAACCTCAAGAATTTATTGAAAAATAATGAGGACCCAAAAAAAGGAAAGAAAGAAAAATAACAAGGCCAGAGAGACATATATATATATAAAGTTTAGATAACATGGTGAGAGAAGAAATCTCTATAGATATGACATTTACACTCAAAGATGAAGAATACACAGCCTTCTTAGCACAGCTGTTGAAGTATTTTTCTCTAATGGAAAAAGCTTGGTCTTGAGCACTCCAGACAGCACTGGGAGAAAAACTCTTTTGTCAGTGCTTGTAGAAGGAGTCTAGTTTGTAGGAAAATGCAGGAGCTTGTTAACACAGGCTATTGAAAGTAATGTATATAGATCAAGAGGTAGCAGGGAAAGAATAGAAAATACAAAAATTACACTGTATTTTAATTATGCCATTAAATCACTGAAAAGTAGTAACATGATAAATTTTTAAATGTGTATTATTGTGTGTAACACATAAAGTAGATGGGTTCTAAGACTAGAGAAGTGGCTAATGTAATAGTCTGTGGAAAAATTATTTTTGTTTAGAGTGCTGCACAGAATTAGGTATGAGATACACATGGATGTAAAATCAATACACTTGACTGAT
This sequence comes from Talpa europaea, assembly GCF_964194135.1. Taxonomy (NCBI): domain Eukaryota; kingdom Metazoa; phylum Chordata; class Mammalia; order Eulipotyphla; family Talpidae; genus Talpa; species Talpa europaea. The sequence goes on from NC_140075.1 coordinate 42,704,160, forward strand.
AGATGAGATGCAAAAGTGGAAATGGAAGAGGTAAGATTTTCAGTTTCCAGTTCAGGAAACTGACTGGTGGTGGTGTCAGTGTCTTCAGTGACCTAGAAAGTGTGAGGAAGATCCAGTATTGGAAGGCAAAGCAAGGATTCAGTTTAAGAAGCAGTCAACAATGGATATTTGTGAGATATTCCACCTGACACTGACTCAATTTGTGAGCAGAATGTCCACAATAAAGTCTAATCTAGAGTTATCCTACTGCCAGTAACACATTTTAAATCATAAATTTTATTTTTATATTCCCCCATACAATTGCAAACCCCCCATTCTGACCCCAATCCCTCCCCTCCCGCCCCCCACCCCCCAAAAAGTGTCTCTGGTTCATAGTTTTTTTGTTGATTTTGATTTTCACTTTCTTATAGTTATTCATTTTCCTGGTCCCTTATTTAAGTTTTCTAGATTCCTGCTATGAGTGAGACCATCCAGTATTTTTCTATTTCTTTTTGGCTTATTTCGCTGAGCATGATCCCTTCCAGCGCCATCCATGTTGCTGCAAATTGCATGTGTTTATCTTTTTTGAATGCTGAGTAATATTCCATGGTATATATGTACCACATCTTCTTGATCCAGTCATCTATTTTTGGGCATTTGGGTTGTTTCCAAAGCTTAGCTATTGTAAACAGTGCTGCTATAAACAGGGGTGCAGGTGTTCTTTGGAATTGATGTTTCTGTGTCCTTTGGGTAAATACCTAGGAGTGGAATTGCTGGATCATATGGAAGCTCTATGTTTAGTAGGTCCAGAAATCTCCACACAGCTCTCCATAGTGGTGGACCAGTTTGCACTCCCACCAACAGTGTAGAAGAGTTCCTTTTTCTCCACAACCTCGCCAACATTTGCTGTTGCTAGTTTTTTTAATATGTGCCATTCTCACTGGTGTAAGATGGTATCTCATGGTAGTTTTGATTTGCATTTCCCTGATGACAAGTGATGTTGAACATTTTTTCATATGCCTGTTGGCCATTTGCATTTCCTCTTCAGAGAAGTTTCTTTTTAGCTCTTCTGCCCATTTTTTGACTGGATTATTTTCTTTGTTGTTGTTGAGTCTCATCAGCTCTTTGCAGATTTTTGTGATCAGTCCTTTATCATTAGTGTTGGGTGCAAAAATGTTCTCCCAGTTGGTGGGGTTTCTCTTTGTTTTTGTTATTGTCTCTTTTGCTGTGCAGAAGCTATTTAATTTGATGTAGACCCAGCTGTTTATCTTTGCCTTCACTATCACTGCTTTGGGTAATGGGTCTGTAAATATGTCTTTGATGTGCAAATCACGTAGTGTTTTGCCTATATTTCCTTCTATATATTTTATGGTTTCAGGTCTTATGTCTAGTTCTTTAATCCATTTTGAGTTGATTTTTGTGTATGGTGTGAGGTAGTGGTCAAGCTTCATTCTTTTGCATGTGTAGACCCAGTTTTCCCAGCACCACTTATTGAACAAACTTTCTTTGCTCCAATGCATAGTCTTTGCTCCTTTGTCAAAGATTAGTTGACCATAAATCTGTGGGTTTATTTCTGGATTTTCTATTCGATTCCATTGGTCTGTATGTCTGTTCTTGTTCCAATACCATGCAGTTTTGATGATTATGGCTTTGTAGTAGAGTTTGAAGTCTGGGAGTGTGATGCCTCCATTCCCTTCTCTTTTTTTCAGGAGAGCTTTGGCTATTCGGGGTTTTTGGTGATTCCATATGAATTTCATCAATAATTGTTCTATTTCTTTGAAGAATGACATTGAAATTTTGATTGGAATAGCATTGAATCTGTATATTGCTTTTGGAAGGATGGCCATTTTAATAATGTTTATTCTTCCAATCCATGAGCAGGGGATGTCTTTCCATTTCTTTGTGTCTTCTTCTATTTCTTTTAACAGTGTTTTATAGTTTTCTTTGTATAGGTCCTTTACCTCTTTTGTTAGATTTATTCCCAAATATTTGATTTTTTTTGTTTCGATAATAAAAGGGATTTTTTTTTTTATTTCTTCTTCTTCAGATTTATTGTTTGTGTATAGGAAGGCTACTGACTTTTGCGTGTTGATTTTGTATCCTGCCACTTTACTGAACTGATTGATGAGTTGAATTAGTTTTTCTGTGGAGTTTTTGGGGTTCTCTATGTATATTATCATATCATCTGCAAATAGTGATAGTTTGACTTCTTCTTTTCCTATTTGGATTCCTTGGATGTCTTTCTCTTGTCTTATTGCCCTGGCTAGGACTTCCAGTATTATATTGAAAAGCAGTGGTGAGAGTGGACATCCTTGTCTTGTTCCAGATCTTAATGGAATTGCTTTCAGCTTTTCACCATTGAGAATGATACTGGCTGTTGGCTTGTCATAGATGGCCTTTATGATGTTGAGATATGTTCCTTGTATCCCAAGAATTTCAAGGGCTTTTATCATGAATGGGTGTTGCACTTTGTCAAAAGCTTTCTCAGCATCTATTGATATTATCATATGGTTTTTATATTTCTTTTTGTTGATGTGTTGGATAACGTTGATTGATTTTCGGATGTTAAACCATCCTTGTGTCCCTGGAATGAATCCTACTTGGTCGTGGTGAATTATCTTATGGATACATTGTTGGATTCTGATAGCTAAAATTTTATTGAGGATTTTTGCATCAGTGTTCATTAGGGAGATTGGCCTGTAGTTTTCCTTTTTTGTGTTGTCCTTATTCGGTTTTGGTATTAGTGTAATGTTGGCTTCATAGAAAGTGTTTGGTATTGACCCTTCCTTCTCAATTTTTTGGAAGAGTTTGTGAAGGACAGGCACTAATTCGTCTCTGAATCTTTGGTAGAATTCATTTGTAAATCCATCAGGTCCTGGGCTTTTGTTTTTGGGGAGGTTTTTGATTACCATTTCAATTTCGCTAATTGTAATTGGTCTGTTTAGGTGTTCTATTTCTTCTTTATCTAGCTTTGGGTGATTGTAGAGTTGTAGGAATTTGTCCATCTCCTCTAGATTGTTAAACTTGTTTCCATATAACTGTTCATAGTAGTTACTGATTATTCTTTTGATTTCTGCTGTGTCCCTTGTGATTTCTCCTCTTTCATTGATGATCCTGTTTATTTGTGCTTTCTCCCTTTTTTCCTTTGTTTGCCTGGCTAGGGGTTTGTCTATTTTATTGATTTTTTCAAAGAACCAGCTCTTGGTTTCATTGATCTTTTGGATTGTTTTTTTAGTTTCAATTTCATTTATTTCTGCTTTGGTTTTTATTATTTCTTTTCTTCTACTGGTTTTGGGGTTTTTTTGTTGTTCTTTTTCTAGATCTCTGAGCTTCGAGATTAGGTTGTTTCTTTGAGTTCTTTCTTGTTTCTTGATGTGAGCTTCTATTGCTATATATTTTCCTCTTATTACTGCTTTTGCTGCATCCCATACATTTAGGATATTGGTGTCCTCCTTGTCGTTCAATTCAAAGAATTTTTTAATTTCTTCTTTGATCTCCTCCTTAGTCCAGTGGTCTTCCAGTAGTGTGGTTTTTAATCTCCATGAGGTAGGAAAGTTCCTTGCCTTCTTTTTATGGTTTATTTCTAGTTTGATGCCTTCATGGTCAGAAAAGATGGTTGGTATGATTTCAATCTTGGTGTATCTGTTGATGTTTGTCTTGTGCCCCAGTATGTGATCGATCCTGGAGAATGATCCGTGTTCGCTTGAGAAAAATGTGTACTCCGTTTTTTTGGGGTTTAGTGTTCTATAGATGTCTGTTAAGCCCAATTGCTCTAGGTCCTTATTTAGAGCTTTGGTTTCTTTACTTATTTTTTGTCTTGTTGATCTATCCATTGTTGATAGTGGTGTGTTGAAGTCTCCCACTACGTATGTGTTTTCTCTGATGTCTGTTTTCAGAGAGGACAACAGTTGTCTGATATATTTTGGTGCTCCTTCGTTTGGTGAGTATATGTTAATGAGTGTTATTTCTTCTTGAAGTATTGTCCCCTTGATCATAATGTAGTGACCATTGGGGTCTCTTTTTATCTTTTTGAGTTTGAAATCTGTTTTATCTGATATAAGTAGAGCTGTTCCTGCTTTCTTTTTTGGTCCATTTGCTTGTAGGATTGTTTTCCATCCTTTAACTTTGAGCCTATTTTTATCTTTTGTAGCTAAATGTGTTTCCTGGAGACAGCAAAAGGTTGGGTTTTGTTTCTTAATCCAGGCTGCAACTCTGTGTCTTTTTATTGAAGAGTTTAGTCCATTTACATTTAGAGTTAATATTGATATGTTAGTATGTGTATTTGCCATTGTGTTTGTCTTTCCTTTGATTTTATTTATTCTTTTAATAACTTTTTTTTTGGCCTTCTTTCGTTGTTATTCGTCCCTCTGAGGTTCTGGCTTTAGGGTTCCTTGTAGTATTTTTTGCAGTGGAGGTTTAGTCGTAATGAAATTCCAGAGTTTCTCTTTGTCTGGGAAGGTCCTTATTCTTTCTTCAAAGAGGAAGGAGAGCTTTGCGGGATAGAGTATTCTTGGTTGGCATCTGTTTTCTTGGAGTCTGTTGACTATGTCCCTCCACTCTCTGCTTGCCCGTAGTGTTTCTTCAGAGAAGTCTGATGTCAGCCTGATTGGTTTTCCTTTGAATGTTATCTGTTTCTTCCCTCTTGTCAGCTTCATTTTTTCCTTGTCCTGGATTCTTGGGAGCTTTACTATTATGTGTCTTGCTGTATTATTCCTTTCGTCGTGGAAGTTTTGTGTTCTTCTTGCTTCTTGTATATCAATTTTCAGCAACTTCTTCGCGTTTGGGAAGTTCACTTCAATTATCTCTTTGAATATTTTCTCTGTTCCTACATCTCTCTCCTCTCCTTCTGGAATTCCTATTATTCTTATATTTCCTCTCCTCATGGAGTCAGATAGTTCCCGAAGTCTTTCTTCATTCTTTTTCCTTCGTACTTCTCCTTCCTTTTCTGTTTTTGTTCTTTTTATTTCTGTGTCTTCTATAGTACTTATTCATTCTTCCATTTCATCTATTCTGCTTTCATTGCTTTTCCCAGAGTTCTTTAGTTCTTCCATTAATTCTTTGATCTCCTGTGTTTCTTTTACTTCCCTCTTTAGGGACTCAATTTTATTCTTCTGATCAGTGTTTTCCCTCTTTAGGGACTCAATTTCCTTCATCTGATCATTGTTTTCCTTTATGACTTCTGTTACTTTTTTAATCATGGAAATTTTAAATTCTCTTTCTGGAAGGCTCATAAGTTCTTCCAAGTTACTGTCGTTGCAATCTGGGGGGTGGTTTTCTTCTTGTGGTGTGCTTCTTTCCTGAGGAGTTGTTAGGTTGTGTGTGGTTCTTCTACTCCCTACTGTCTGTTTTCTAATTTGTCGTATGCATTGGGACACTGTGTTGCTCGGACTGGCCGGCATCTTGGCTGAACTTCTCCGCTCCCCTCTGGCTCCTCCAGGAGCCATCTCTGGCTTTTAGGGGAGCTTTCTGCTGGTTTTAGGCAGTCTTTACTGAAGAAATGTCCCTGATCTAAAATGGCGAAGCGGGACTCAGTCCCTGTGCATCCGGTCTCAGGCACACTCTTCTGTGCGCCTGGTCTGCCCTGGACGTGGGTGCCTTCTCCCTCTGTGGGCTCATACTGCTGGTTGGAAGGGGCCTGGTGTGGGCTAACTTCCCAGTTGGCCACTGGGTCCTCCAGAAGCCTTCTGCCCTTTTCAAGAAGTCTTTTCTTAAGAAATTTCCCTGTTCTATGGGGTGTTAGTGACTTTTTTTTCTGGTCGCTAGGTGGCACCAGAGATCTCTCCTATTGTCCTTGGGGGGCTGCTTTTCGACGCCCCCCCCCTCCGTGGGACAGGGAACAGAGCGAGAATGGTAGAGTAAACCTCAACGGCTTTGGGGTGCTGTGTCTGCCTTGTGCCCCACCATCGTGGAGAACCCACGCCCCGAATTTTGTGCCCAGGGTCTCAGTTCCAAAGCCCTCAGGTCCAGGATGTGAGCTGTAGCCCAGTTCAGTGGCGCGGGAATGGCGCCTTTTGCACCCCATTCCTGTGCCTGGGCGCCTGGTTCCTGCTTACTCAGTGAGGGACTTTCACCTCAGTGAGGGCCTCCTCGCGTCTCCCCGCAAGCCTAGGTCACAGGCGGGGGGACCTGGGCAGCTGCGATCCCGATCTGCGTTTGCTTTTCAAGCGCGCCAAGCGTGCTGCTTTTCCGAGCAAGCTTACCGGCTGGCCTGGGGCTGTGTGCGGGTCTCCTCCAGAGTCTCTTTGTTCTTCTCTAATGGCGCCCGGAGCCGTTCGCTCACCGCCTCAGCGAATCCTGCAGGGTTCTCCACAGCTCCCGTTCACGGGGTGTGGTGGCTGCAATAGTTCCTTTGCACTCACAGTCCCGCTTGCTGCGTCCTTTGTTCATGTTGGTCGTTTTAGTGTGTTTTTTTCCTCCTCTCTGCTGGTCGGAGAGTGCCGACTTTGTGGGCGGGGGAGGGGAGCAGGGTTCTGCGCTTCCCTCCCTTCTGGTCCTCTTTTATGGCCACTTTCTTCTTCGGGCAGTTTGCTGGAGTCACCCATTTATCTTCCGTGTCCCAGTTCTCACTGGGACCTGCCGCTTTTCCTCCCTATTAACTTTTTTTAATGGGAGATCTTACTCGCAGCGTCTCCTCGCCGCCATGTTGCTCCGCCCCCTCCCAGGATCTTATGTTTTAATGACTACCCAGAAGACAAAGAAAAAGGCTACATCTGGTCAAAATTTGCATAATGACCCTTCCATAAGTACAGATTCCCAAAAGGAATATGCACTTAGTAGTCAGGAGGACAGGGGAGGAAAATCCAAACAAAGGGAGGTTAGTAAAATTATGTGTCAATCTAGACTCTGAAGGGAGCAGAGAAAAGAAGCTGCCAGGAACACTTGTTGCCAAAGGCAAGCTCGCATCTAACTCTACATGAATTTGTATCCCCTATGAGTTAAAACAAAAATCAAAACTAATTCCATATATTCCTGTATATTCTTATTATTGATAAATTAATCCAAAGTAGTCCTGAGCTGACAACATTCCATAGCATCTGGTAGGAAAGAATATAAAGATACTAGTAATCACAATAAACAATAAATCTAATGGTATAAAATAAACAATAAAAATTAAAAAGTAAAGGTACAGTGGAAGCATAAACTACTATCCTCATAGACCAGGATGATCTCATTCCCTGACTGAATTATGATGCTACATGCCCAGCTGCCTCCAAAAATAAAAGTAACCATGTTACAAGAAAATTATTCACGGATTCAAATTGGATAATTTAAACAATATTCAGGACACACAGAAAATAGGTAGGCCTATGAAAGATATAAGGTAAATAGATAATTAAAAAGAAAAGAAAAAAATAAACATACTAAAGGGGAAATCAAAACTGTGGGATTAAAAGTTAAAATATTAAAATAAGGATTAATAGTTTGTAGGAATTATGACAAAATTGAGAAATTTTCATAGAAAGGTAAACCTTAAAAAGGAAACAATTTCAGTAATAAAAGATAGACTTAAGAGAACTAGATGGTTTTCATTTATTTTCATATAAAATATTTAAAGTTCAGAGAGACAAAACGGAAAAAAAATGTAAGATACTAATAAAAATGTTTTTTTTTTTTTAATTCCAGAAATTTAAATTGGAAACACAGAAGATGTGAGACAATGAATAAAGCAGTATTTGGAGACAAAGGAGCTAAGAATTTTCCAAAATTAATGAACGCCATCAAATCTCAGATTCAAGAGGTACAATGATAAGTCAGGAGAATGAGAAAAAAATCTACATCATAAACAGTAGAAAATCAAGGACAGAGATTTCTTAAACAAAGATAAAGGGGTCATAAAAAAGTTGGAATGACTTTATTTCATGTCTTACAGGAAACAATGAAAAGTGAAAGATAATACATTGGATCTTTTTTAGTTGAACAAAGTTAACTTGCCAAACTGGATTTCTATATTCAGTAACAATATCATTCGTGAATAAAGCGAAAATTGATGACACTGGTAGAATATCTCATCAGTAAACTCAAATTCAAATGGGCTACACTGAGTATAAAGAAAATTATAACAAATCGAGCATTAGAATGCAGTATGGAAAAACAATGAAAAGGCTAAATATTGACTAGGGAATGATGATGATGATGATATCTGCTGTGGATTATATTTAATGAAAATTAAAATGAGCAACTTTTGTATATAACTTGAGAGATGTGCATAATCCACAAACAATTAACAATTAAAAATTTTTAACAATGTTAGACTTTAATGAAGCAATGACACATGGGAATCACTTAAATATAGAAAAAATTAAATAAGTCACTAATAGGAGAAAAGAGAAAAACATTTTTAAAAAGCAAACATTAACAAAAGAATGCTTGCATGACCTTCATTATGTCAAATGTAAATGGAATTAGGCCACTGCAGCAGGGGTTTGGTCCCCAGCCAGGGAGACACCCACATGGCGCAGCACACCTCTCCTATCTCACCCGCTGCTCCCCTCAGCAGTGTATTTCAGTCAGTCTGCCTGTTTTGCTCCTACTCTGTCTCTGGTGAATCCTCTCACCACCCCCCCACACCTCTGGCCTGTACCCAGTTCTTGCATACATAAATAAATCTTTTAAAAAAAAAAAAAAAAAGGTAAATGAAGTAAATGGAGCTAATGTTCCAATAAAAGCAAGTTATTTGTAAAACATCTTTAGGTTTCTAATTGTTGCCTGACCTTAGCCTAGAGGTGTATTTTGGGGTGATAAAACTGATTCTATAATGTCAGTATGATGATGGTTACACAGACGCATACATTTGTGAAAATACTCTCAATATATACTTAAAATACATTATTGTAATAGTTTTTCTTTTAAAAAAAGGAGTCATGTTGAATGTATAGCCACTGGTCAAGTTTGTGACAATAGGCACTCAAATAAATAATGTAAGGAATTATAGCATATAAAATGGGAATCTGTAAGTCCATACTAATGATTTAGTAATGGGATAAGAGGAATCTCTTCCTGACAGCACAATACCAACTAAAATAGTGAAGAAAATACAGAAATAGATCACTATTTAGAACCTATATAGTGGTTAATCCAGTACAAATTATCAATAATTCTGTGATAGGTGGGAGCAAGTTTGATAAGGAATCAGAAACTGATGCAGTCCCAGAGTATTTCCCCTCCAAATTATGCCTGTTACAGAGAGGAAATTGTGAGATCACTGTGAAAATGCCAGCCAGACACCATTTTGATCAGGGGATCAAGGTTAAGGCCACCTGCATTGAGACTGGTGTTCTTTTCATCTGATGTACTTATGAGCACGGCATGATTATTATATTCCTGCTGAGAATGTATCACTTGAGAATGGTCACACGGAAAAAAATAAAGGAACCTTGACCGAGTAACATTTAACAGATTGAGAGGCCAGTATTTTATACAACTCTCAAGTCATAAAAGATTGAGTAAAGCTGAAGGAACTGTACAAAGGAGATTTAAGAAAAATCACAACTATACTTTATACACTTTACTGTATAGAATCCAGGATAAACAGGAAACACATAAATTGTTGGGACAATCAGCTGATTTAAATGGGTCAGTCAGTAGAATACTGGTTTCTTATTTGGGTGATTGTACTTACTTATGAGAAAGAGGTAACAGAGTGGCCTACTTTGGGGTACCACACCTGCAATATACTCTCCAGTGGTTTAAAAAAATAATACTGATAGTGAGCACAGAATAAGTGTCTATGTGCAGAGCAAGAGAAAGGGTATATGGGTGAGGAAGCATGTGTGGTAACATATCAATTATTAGGCATCTGTATGAAAATTTGAAAGTATGACAGTTTTTTATTACCATCATTGCAACTTTAATGTAAGGTTGAAAATATTTCAAAATAAGTTATGAAAAAGTAATGAGGCAGATGGAGTGACCTTCAGGATATATTTCAGTGAAAAAAAGGTATAGGTACAGTATGCCTTATTTTAGTAATAATACTGACATTGTCATTTTGTAATTATTATATGTACATTGTAGAATAAGGAAAATGATTATGGTAATGTTACTAGGAACTAAGATGATCAGTTTAAAAACACAAAGACAACATTTTTGATTTGGTAAAAATGCTGAAATTTTAATACTGAATTATAAACTTAAGTGCTAAATCAGTTTCTTTCTCTTCTAAAAAAACATACTTTTGGGGGCCTCCCTGGTGGTACAGGGGTTAAGTCTCAGCCTTATAAAGCGATCACCAGCTACTGTAACATGAGTTCGATCCCCAGGCAAAGAGCTAACCCACATGGCACAGCAGACCTCTCCTGTCTCGCCCTCTGCTGCCCTCACTGGTATATTTCACTGATCTGCCTGTTCTGCATCCCGCTCTGTCTCTAGTGAATCCTCTCAATCCCTGCACCTCTACCTACAGCCCAGTTCTTGTATGCATAAATAAATAAAATAAACCTTTAAAAAAAACATACTTTCTGGGCCTCCCCTGGTGACGCAGCGGTTGAGCACCTCTGCAGCACCAGTTCGTTCCCGGCCACCAGCGAGGGTCCCACATGGAGCAACAGACCTCTCCTACTCGCCACTGCTCCCCTCAGCAGTGTATTTCTTCAGTCTGCCTGTTTTGTTCCTCGCTCTGGCTCTTGTGAATTCTCTCACCCTCCCACGCTTCTGCCTGTACCCAGTGCTTGTATAAATAAAATAAATAAATCTTAAAAAAAAAAAAAACACAAAAGAAACAAACAAACAAAAAAAAAAATCTTTCTAGTTTTCAGTCATGGAAATAGCCTAAAAGTAATGAAACTGGTAGCAATGAACATTACATTTGCCTTGATTATGGTCTCTGAAAACCTACTCACTGGATTAGTGCTCCTTGAAGAAATAGTAAAGTCCAGATCTTGATCAGATTCATATACAATATGAACCTGGTGCACACTTCTGTGTAAAAAAGAACATTATCAAAGGATATTTAATAGGCAGTGTCAGAAGTTTATCAAAACCATTTTGAAGAAAAATGGTAGCTAAACGTGATAAATCAGGCACCAAAATAAAAAAGTGTACAATTAAATGAAGCAATTAAGATTTTTTTTTAATTTGGAATAGTGAATTTTATTAAATTTTCATTTTTTTTATTAAGGTAACATTGGTTTACAACAACTGTATGTGATTCTGAGGCACAGGATCACACCTCCTCAGATGCATGTCACCCTAACACACCTGCCAACAAGGGCCCACTCTGCACTTAAAACACTCAGTCTTCCCGCGATATTGCCATGATGCCAACATGTTAATCTGATAGTTGGAAAATTAAAGAAAAAGAATCAACCACTGATCCTGCCTTTCTAAACACGTTTTACAGTCTATAAATAGTTCTTTCAATGATATAATATGTGATTTACATAAGTTTCTTCACCTCTCAGAGCTTTGTTATCTATCTATAAATGAAGATTTCAAATGCCTATTCATAGCAATGGTAAGAACATTAAAACAGAGAATGTAAGTAAGCTTCTAGTTCAGTGGATTAGCTCCTCTGCAAAGAGATTTTTATACTCCTTAAAGACAATTAACCTTTCATGTACTTCTACGTTCTCCAGTTCATTAAACCTTATTTATCCAAGGACCTACTATATATAATGCTCTGTGTTAGAATTGAAGTATGAAGAAGATAAAGACATGCTCCCTGACCTCAAAGAACTTTCAATATAGTAAAACAACTACCCCAAAGATAGCTGGGACTCATAAAATCTTGTCATAAACAAAACTTTCAGACTGGTTTAGATGCAGGAAACATTCCCAGTGTTTTTTTCCTCCACGATTCTGGCTATAAAAATGAATTATGAGACTGGTAGGTGTCTTGGTTACAAAATTAACAACAACAACAACAACAACAAAAAATAACAGAAGAGCTAACTTAACACCACCACCAAAACTTCAAAATGATTAGCTTTAACATTACTCAGATTTACAGTGTGTGGAGCTTATGCCTGTTTTTCAATGTTAGGCGAACTACCAACACACAGGCATCATTAAACTATTCAGGTCACGTTAACTGAGAAATAGGCAAGAGTGAAGATTAATGAAGACAAATAGCATTTGAAATGGCAGGATCTAATTCTAGGTAAGTTGCCCTGGAGATGACAGCTGAAATTCAGCCATACCCCAAAACTACACCCAACAGCAGCAATTCATTATATGCATGAAATGAGATGAGAATCAATGACCCAGAGTGTATGCATGCCTGCTGGGAAACTCCTGCAAGCAGGTGGCAGGCTGGATGCAAAAATCTATTCCATTCTGAGTGGAAAAGGTTTCTATTATAAAAACTATATATAAACAAGGCCAGTACTCACTGAGAAATCCTGAGTAACAGTGAAGAAAAATAATTCCTTGTTTAGTATCACCTATTATAACCAGTAGTGTATTAATTTTTAATTACTTTTTCTGAAAGTATCACCAATAAAAACCAGAAAGAAAGCAAAAACAGTGAATGGATAGAGTTTCAAGAAAAATTTAATGCTGAAAATTATTCATATGACGATGGATGGTTGTAGTGTGTACACATTGAAATCTACAGACATTGCTATGGGGGAAAAACTGACTTAAAAACAATTTCTTAGACCACGCTTCTCCACATTTTCCACACCGTAGCATATATAGAAAATGGAAATGTCTGTATAGCACTAGAAGACCAGAAGCAATTGACTAGGAATTGCAACTTTCTACATCCTGCACAGATGACTCACGAACTACAGGGATAAATATCCAGATGCCCACATCTGTATTCACTAACATTATTCACTAGCACCCGGTGCTGCTACACACCATGCCAGGGCAGAGATTTCTAACAGCACTGTAGACAACTTAGAGGTTCTGAAAGATCCTGGTTAGGTACACTTCCACACTCCAAAGCAACTGCACTTTTTCCAGGTTTGTTAAAGGAAAAAAAAAAAAAAAACTCACTTGGGAAATTGCTTCTTTGGTTCTAGAACCATTGAAATTGAGTATCAAAATAAAAGTAAGCTAAGAGAATAGATAGCTCATTTTAGTAAATTTCTCACTTTAGCAATGTACATGAGCATCAATGGGGACCTTTTTAAAAATACAGAAGCCCTATCTTTACACCATCATTTTATGCCACCATAATGGTGCTCATGAATGTACTTGCTGGTACGCTCAAGGATATCACCTATGCTGAAAAGAGGTAAATGTTCCATTCTTAAAGGTCATGCTTTAAAGTCATCACCCAGTTTCTAACTATATTGGTGAAGCATCGTTACATTGGTGAATTTGAAAACACTGACAATCACAGAGCGAGTAAAGTTGTTGTGACCCTCGCAAGCAGGTTAAACAAGTGTGGAGTGATCAGCCCCAGATTTGATGTGCACCTCCAAGATCTAGAAAGATGGCAGCATAATCTGTTCCAGTGCCCTCAGTTGGTTTCTTTGTACTCACAACCTCAGCTGGCTTCATAAACCATAAAAAAGGAAGAATAAAATCACACAGGAGGGAAAATCCTGAGATTTTTTTCCTAAGGATGTAATTCCAATGTGAAATTAAAATGTCTCAATGGGAAAATAGAGAACCCTGGCCCCTGCCCTCAGTGATTCTTTATCATTCAAGGTGTATCTCAGATGATATTGTTTAAACACACAGGTGATGTCTACATAAGCTTAAGAAACACTAAATTAGAGAGACCTATTGGCAAGGCAGAAAAAGTCCTTTAACAGGGTTACTTGAGACCCATATATGCTGGCCAGTTATATTTGCCAGTTGCATATAACTTGTGTACAGTCTTCATTTTTTTGTAATCTGTAGGACAGCAACACTTGCGTTTTCCAAGACAAGAAATTTTACTTGAGGAAAAGTCAAAATGACCAACGATAGGAAGAATATTTGGGGGCGACAGTATAGGCGGATAATCTTGTAACTTTCCTTTCTTGAGATACAGAAATAGAGTGCCAGCAGGAAAAAGCATAAACTGGTGAGGACTGGATGTGCTAAGACTTCATATAACCTGTTTCTTACCCCCATCCTCACAGACTCCCAATAGTGAAAGGCAAAGGATCAGGGACCCCTAGAACTGAAAACAGGAAACCTTAAAAGGAAAGAGAAAAAAAATAAATAGCAAGGGAGACAAGGAAAATAAAATCTGAAGCTAAGAACTAGTTTGCCTAGCTAGCTTGTTTCCTAGAATCCTGGAATTTCCTGTGAAAATTTAACACAAGAAACAAATATGATCTATAAAATTTTTAAAGAGAAAAATTAGTCATGATACTAGGTACAAGAGATTATGGGCTCATTATTATTTTTAATTGGAATGCTTCCAAAGCACTCATTTGCTGAAATAATACATAATAGTTACCTTTTGGTGGATATTTTCTATGGAGCAAATGCTATTATGTTTAATATACAATATCTCAAATATGTGTTTGTGTTTACAATCATCCTTTACATATGCTAGCTCTAGTTATTATTTCATTATCCTGAAAGGTATTGCTTCCATTTTAAAAAGGAAATAGAAGCTTGAGGAAGACAGATATCAAGGTCTCATGATCACAACCCTGAATTTAAGTTATTTGAATTACATTCTGCTTGCCTCCAATCTCTGAGGTCTTTCTACAACACTAAGAAATATTCAGGAATTATAACATTTGACACAGAACTGAGTGGGTGGTAAAACACATAGAATTTGAGGAGCTATAGCAATAGGAAGAAAAAGGTCATTATTTTTTTAATTCTCTTTGGAAAAACTTGCAACAGCAATGAAGCCATTATTATGTAAGAAAATCTAAGTAAAAGTCAGGTTTTGGATCCAGGAATACAAAAGCGAAGGGAAGGAAAATTAATCAATGCTGGATGTTTTTCACTAAAGGGCAGATAAGGATTAGAAAGGTCATATTTGTGTTTGCAGCTCTAGAAATAAATTATGTAGTAAACAAAAACACCACACCTCTTTTTCAAACAAGTTCACCACTGCCCTTATTGTGGGAATAAAGTGAGTGGAAATTTTGTATGGTTTGCATTGAATCATTAATCTGCTAAAGTTGCCTGAGACCATGAAATAAGACAGGCAGGAAGGCACATGTGTGCAGGGGTCAAAATAGAGGAGGGGAGAAAGTCAACAGAGTAGGTAAAATTTGCTCCCAATACTCAGGACAGTTTTCTGTAGGAAAGGATAATGTCAACGGGAGATTTCAGAAAGATATGGGGGAAGTTAAAAGTGGTGATGAATATGGTAATGCAAAGGGGAGAAGGAAGATTTCAATAAGAAGATAAAAATCATTTGGTAAAGGAAGAGAAGATAGGTTTTAGTGGAATAAAAGGAAAGTAATACTTTAGGAACAACTGAACAATCAGTTAACAGTATAAGAGGACTTTGTGGAAGTAATGAAAATGGTTTTCTCTGTCATGATTGTGAGAGTGGCTACTTAACTATGTATTTATCAAACTCAAATTATCCAATTAAAGTTAGAAATTTGGGCCTCCCCGGTGGAGCAGCGGTTGAGCGCTGGGTTGCGAAGCTGCCCGCGGCCTCCGTGGCGCTGGTTCGATCCCCGGCTGCTCCCCGGCCACCAGAAGAGGGTCCCACATGGCGCGCAGACCTCTCCTGCCACCCGCTGCTCCCCTCAGCAGTGTACTTCGGTCCTTCTGCCTGCTCTGCTCCCCGCTCTGGCTCTGGTGAATTCTCTCACCCTCCTGCGCTTCTGACTGTACCCAGTGCATGTATAAAACAAACAAACAAACAAATAAATAAAACATGCCTCTATTAAAAAAAAAAATTAAAAAAAAAAAAATAAAGTTAGAAATTTTCATATATGTAAATTATATACTAGAAAGTGGTCTTTAAAATCAATTAGGGGTGAAAGGAGTTGCATAGAGAACATTTGGAGAGGGAAATTCTGATAATTTGAGAATAGACGTCTGTAATTGTGCTGAAGATTGATAGGACAATTTCCAAAAAGACAAAAGAAGGAATCAAGAATCAGGGATGAGGGCCTTCCCGGTGGTGCAGCGGGTTGAGCGCAGCACTGGGAAGCTGTCCACAACCTCTGCAGTGCTGATTTGATTCCTGGCCAATCAAGGAGATACCCACATGGCACAGCAGACCTTTCCTGTCTTACCCACTGCTCCCCTCAGCAGTGGGTCCATCTGCCTGTTCTGCTCCCCGCTCTGTCTCTAGTGAATCCTCTCACCCTCCCGTGCCTCTGACTTGACACCAGCTCTTATATAAATAAAATCTTAAAAAAAAAAAAAGAATCAGGGATGAGTTATCACCAGCAGAAAGGAAATAATGGTTCATTGAAAACTTTCAAGGACTAAAACCATCACAAGTGGGAAACAGGCAGAGTGATTTTTTTCTGTTTTCTTCCAAAAATACACTATCCTAATACATAGGCAATGCTACCAATCAATTGCCAACGACACCAGCATTTTGGGTACTTCACACTATTCCCATACAAAATCAGGCCATAGCACCATTTCATATTTTCACACACTGGATTTTCAACAAATAAAGGGCATCTAGAGTTAGAAGTTGATTATGAGTCAATTCCCCCCCCAAAGGAAGATGACTCAAGAATAGAACATGTTTCTTCCTATGTAGTATAAAAAATATTAGAGTTAGGGTGGGAGAGTTAAAGAAGAATAGAAATAACTATATGGTGATTCAAATAGTGCCAATGTTTATATCAATTTGAAGAGACACTCAAAAGCAAAGTGACCCCATAATACTGAGAATAAGCATAGACAGGTAAATGTAGATTTTGAGAAAAACACTGCTTTTCTGAGCATGCAGTAGCAATTTCATTTTCCAAAATATGACAAACTAGAGACATATAGTAAACATAATGAGCAAATATATGACTAGAGGAAAATATAAACCATGAGAAATAATCAACCAAGAATAACTAAACAAAAAAACCAAAGGCTTTATGAAGCAAAATAGATATTACAAGTGTCTATGATTTAAGAGATTGCAGGTATGGAGTAAAGAGAAGTGAAAAATTAGAGAAGTTGGGCCATTCCTAATGGACATTTTATAGCGATTATAGGAAAAATTTACTGAAACAACATAAATGCTATACTGACCAACATTTCACAAAGTCAAAGAGGAGGGTGGCAGGTGCTGTAAAGGGGTAGAAATAACTTCTTATTTAACTTCATAAAAAAATCCCAGATCATGAGAAAAGGGAGAAATGTGAGTAAATGTCTAAAGGCAATCAATCTCATACATGGTTTCCTACTCAAGATCTTGCAAAATCACCTTTGTCTGAAAGGCTGTTGGTGAGGCTACAAGACTAGCATCCCTACACGTGCCTAGGGATATGGTGCCTAAATATGGTGATACTACCAAACTGAGAGTGAACAGATTGCTCCAGTAGCTCCCTCATGCCGAAGGAAATTCAGAGAACTTCAAGATCTTTTGTCAAAATATCCAAATGGAAAAGAGAACTAATACGTATAACAAATGGAGGTATCTAAGTCCAGCCAATCTGATCATGGCTTGTAGAGTGGGTGATTCCCTACAAATAATCAAAAGATATAAAGATTTTGTCAGAGAGATGGGTTAAGAGATGAAAGGACAAAACTCAAACCACAAAAAAAAAGAAAAAAACATGGGTGAAAAATACTATTAAATTGAAGAAACAAAATTGATGGAGAAGTCAAAAAGCTTATTTGCTGTACTATATAACAGAAATGGAACTAGATATAAAGGGAAGTCTATTGCTAAGGAATGTATGAGCTCATAGAAAATGATAATATGCTCTTCACATTCCTTTTATTCTTGTATATGAGTTACAACATGGTTTCTACCAGCAAGGTGCCTTAGGACCCTATGGGAAAACAGAACCCACTTGCCCAGAAAGTGCTCTGTGTATGGGTAACTGAAGAAAGACAAACCATGAAAAATCAGTGAAGAGTTCAATGGTTCTGCGTTAAAGAATAAGATGACAGTTACAGGTATTTCTCCAGACCATATTTGCCAGTTTTGAAAGATTAGTAATTTTTTTTTCTCTATAAAGGGAACATTTTTCACATAAAAATGACAGAGAGAGAGAGAGAGAGAGAGAGAGAGAGAGAACACATAGTTAAGGATGCAGCATTAAGATTTAAAGAGAGCAAACGATTATACAAAAAAAATTGCAGCGGGGGTTTCAACACTCATAAAATCAATAGTGGTAATTATGGTTTTATGAACCACAGAAATTTAAGAAGTAGTTCAGAGCAGGGCCACCACACCAAGCATGTTGCTTTGAAAACTGTGATTCAAACCAGAACAAAGTTCTGAGTGTCTGAGATGGGAAGGGAGCATAACTTCAAGAGAACACTCTGAGGAGAAGAAGCATCAAAGCACTAAGTCTTGACACTCAGACTAGAGGAGGAAAAATATCACCCAGCATAAGCAATGATAAAAGGTGCATACAGAGGTTCTGACTAATGCCATTCATATTTATGAGATAGAAATTAAAATATCAAAATACCATGATTTTGTTCAGTTACAAAAAAAATCACATTGACAAGTTGGCAATAGAAATGGTCTAAGAATATAAATATGTGAGTTAGTAGAGAAGAAATCACGAGGGTTAAGAAACATTACCCAAAAGCAGATGATAACAATTGAAGGAAAATAGACAGCATTTCAAAAACTTTGTGTTTATTAGAACACATGCTATGCTTATTAAGGCTTTGGGGTGAGAGAATTATAAGGAGGGTGGGGGTGGGGGTGTGTATGGGGTGTGTGTGTGTGTGTACAGACCTCTATGAAGAACTTTTAAACCAAGAATCCAAAATTTCAATGGACTACCTCTTCAAAAACTCATTTCACTCTAACCAGAGGACTTTTTCCCACCAACAATGAACTATTAAGATGTTATAGCAGGACTACAGAGGAGGACATTTGGTGGACCACAGGAAGTCATTTCTCTATGTTGCCTTTCACCCTTCCCTCTAAGTTTATATTCTTAAAGCAAAGTCTTTTAAAATAGGGAAACCTCTCTGTTGCCTTCTGGTCATTTTCTATCTGGTATAAAAAGTATTTTTTTAGGGCCTCCCCTGGTGGCGCAGTGGTTGAGCACGGGGTTGTGAAGCTGCCCGCAGCCTTTGCAGTGCCAGTTCGATCCCTGGTCACCAGCAAGGGCCCGCATGGCACACAGATCTCTTCTGCCACCTGCTGCTCCCCTCAGCAGTGTATTTGGTTGGTCTTCCTGTTCTGTTCCCTGTTCTGGTGAATTCTCTCACCCTCCCACACTTCTGACTATACCCAGTGCTTGTATAAATAAATAAATAAATCTTTAAAAATAAAAAATAATAAAAACTATTTTTTTTTAATGCAAAGACCTTTTGAAGAGAATGAAGAGTAGATAGGCTGCCTGGATGTTACTAAAGTATTGAATGTGTTCCTCCCAGGGTTACAATATGGACCAAGTATGATAAATCTAAACATGTAAGATGACTTAGCTCAAAAATATGTTTTCCCACACTTCTCAGTCATAACTTTATTTTGGTCAGCAATTCTTGTCCGGAATGAAGATATTCTATAGGAATGTATTTATATAGTATAGGTACACTAGAGGTTAGCTCTTTAGAAGCCATGAATCTTAGTTTTATTTCAATTTAATAATTTTTATTTCAATTTCTGATTAATAGATTGGCTTCAGGAATGAGAACATAATGAGGTGACATGAAAGCCATTAGATATCCCAGGGTAGGGCAGAGAACATTGGAAGAACATTAGTAATTAAGAGTGTTCATACATTAAAACAAAAACTCAGACTACTCTTCTGTTTTGCCTAGAACTCTAGTTGTAACCAGCAGAGATGAGTACATATTAAGACAAATTTGGAGAAAAAAATTCTTTGATACCTAAAATTTACTTCGTTCTCTCAGTTTAGACTTACACATCCAAGATCATAATTTCAGAGCAGTGTATCACCACCCCTTTTTGTCCTTCATTTAGGGTTGTATCAGTGGACTTATTTATGCAGATAATTAACTGATAATGATAAAAGAACTAACATTTCTTGAAAATTCACTGCTTTTCAGTCTTGGGGACAGAGTCATGCATATTATATATGTAGCAGGGTAATCCCCAGGAAAAGGGGAGATTCCAGTTTCTCTGCTCCACCAAGGGAGGGTAGAGCTGAGCAAGGAGGAAAAGCTAGAGGAGACAGGGCAAAGGAAGGAAGTAGAGCAAGCAAAAGACCAGGAGAAGACACATGGAGCAGAGAGATAGGAGTAGGTGAAGAAGATGTGCCTGCTTCTCGGCCTTGGAGTTGTACCAAAGATTTGGGGCACATGTAAGGAGAACTTGAAACAAACATAGGTTAGAGACCCAACTAACCCATAGGTTAGTTGACAATGGCAGCCTTTATCTTGATTTTGTTCTTTTCCTTTCAGACTTGCATGGCCTCTACTGCCCCTTTTCTATGGGTCCCCACAGGAAGGTGCCTTAGATTGAGGAAAGCTTTTGGGCCTC
Source organism: Talpa europaea (assembly GCF_964194135.1). Lineage (NCBI taxonomy): Eukaryota > Metazoa > Chordata > Mammalia > Eulipotyphla > Talpidae > Talpa > Talpa europaea. The sequence goes on from NC_140075.1 coordinate 42,724,594, forward strand.
AGCAGTCCTGCTGTAGGCCAACCTTGTTTGACTGGGTATTTACCCAGAAGGGCATGGATAACTTTGGGTGCTTGATTTGGAAACTATATTCTTTCACTTCCCATTGTTGCACACTATATTTTTTTAAAGTTATTTTCCACTAAAGGTTTTACTCACTAGAATATGATTTGTCTTGATGCTGCAAATGGCAGAACCCATGTAGAGCAGGCAGGTTTGAAGGTCCTAGGGTACCCCTCCTCCTGCTATGTAACATATAATTTTTTTTCACCCTGGCCTGACTAGTCTTGAATTTTGCTTCTATTTCTAAACAATCCTATTTCATTCCTCTTCCCATCCACTATGCTGCAGCCAAATGGCTTCCTGTGGTTCTGATTTCCTATTGTTCAAATAGGATAAACTCATTCTACCTCAGGGCCTCACACTTATTGCTTCCTGTGCCCTAGAATGCTCTTTCTTCTTTCTGGCTGCATTATTTTTTCTATCATTTAGTTTCTAGTAAAAAAAAAAAAAAAAAAACACACCCATTTATCTATGCTGACCACACAATGTAAAATAGCTTCCACCTAACTCCATTACTCTCTACTCTTACTCTGCTTTATTTTTCTTCAAGTCACTTATTATTACCTGCACTTACTTTTTTTTACATGTTTACAATATGTCTCTTCTCAGTAGAACACAAGCTTTTTAAGGACAAGGAATATGGGGTTCTCTGTGTCATCCTGTATTCTACTCAAATTGTCATCCCTGTGACTTAAACATGTTTAGTGATATCTGCTGCATTACAGGTGCTCAAGAAAGATTTACTGAATGAACAAGTATATTATAATATTCACAGCAATTTGAAATACTATCTTTTACCTTGAGGGAGGCTAAGAGTAGAAAATTTAGGATGGAGGAGTCACAAGACCAAATATTGGAGGTAGGGGCAAAAATGATTAACATAGTTGTTAAGCCAGCTATTGAAATGAAAAACCACTAGGCCATGATTGCTATAGCAAGTGTCAGACTACTATAGGAAGTATCCAGAGGTGCAGACCAGAGGTGGGGATATAGAGATTGAGGGCTATTCAACAACAATCCCTTGTTTTTATCAGCCTCTACCAGGTGCTCACCAAAAAAAAAAAAAAAAAAAAAGATTATAATCAGTGCAAGAGATCTAAATAAAGTTCCCTTGGTAGTACAGAGTCATACAAGTTAATGAATGAATAATTCATTCTATGAAAAAAAAAGTCTTAAGCCATAGAAGAGTGTGAGGAAATCCTATTTCCCTAGTGGACAGGGGTTGAAAATGGAGTGGGGTAGGAAGAGATTGTAGAAAAGTTATCTGCTGCCAGGAGACACAGTGCACAAAGAAATAGCCACTGTGCCTAGATATGCGAATTGGAGTATGAACATTGAGAAAACTTTTTGGTGCTACAAGCAAAAGGTATCAACAGTCTACTGCTCAAAGTATTTGAAGGTTGCCACACTGAATGCAACTATTATGACAAAACCCAAACCCAATTCAACTAATGGCTGGATTCACCCAACTACTCACAGTAATGATTTGACAGAAGAGATGGGCCCATTTCTAGGCATAAATGTTATTACCCCAAGATTCTACACCTCTTCCACACAATGTCTGCATTCAATTGAAAAGTATGAGACAACAAAAAAGCTAAAATAAAAGCAGCCCATTGTCAAGTGTTAAAGCAGCAACTAGACGTAGAGATGTTAAATGATGTAGTAGAAAGGGTAGGCACTGGAAAACAAATGATAAATCTCATCAAAAAGATAAAAACCAATGAAAAAGAGAAATTAGATGCTGGGAATGTGAATAATTTCTATTGTAGTATGTAACATTTTAAAATTTTCTTTGGCACACAGACATTTCTTATGACACACATACACACACACACACTCTCTTTCCTTTCTCCTTTTCTTTTATTATGTACAATAAATACCATGGTCTGAATTTTGGCTAATTGGTTTTTAAAAAACCAATGCATTCATGTTTATTTCAGTCACTACCAGAAATCCCAGTTTCTCCAAAGATTCCACTATGTAAATTCTCACCCTGGCAATATTTATACATTTATGGAAGAATTTATATCTCCTCTCCCTCCAAACTCCTGAAATTTTTAGCAGACCAGATTTTATCTCAGTTATTTACTGTGTATGTGAATTTTAACAAGGTAATGTGCCATTTTGAGCTTTAATTTCTGTATAAGTAAAATGAGAAATAAAGTGAACACCAGCTCACAGGTTAAAATTTTAAATCATGTATGTCAAGTGGTTAGAGGAGACATCAAATATTGATTTGTGTTCACAGTAGCTGTCATACATGCAACAATAGAGGGACAGTAGATCCATCTGGTATCTGTATCTGAAACAGGGATGTTTATAATGAGAATTAGTTTGTTCTATGTCAATAAAGTCAAGAGTCACATCAATCTTCTAGCCCCTGGTTTCCTCAACTGTGAAATTACAAAGGTCTCTTGAAATCCTAAAATTCTCAAATTCCCAGTCTAGAGAATATTGTGAATTGTGACTTTGTAAAACTATTTTTTTCTTTGTAAATAAAATATAGTGTTTGTTATTTCTATCATGAGTTAATATATGATGTGATCAGGAGATGGGCTAATGTTTGCCATCTATGGTATAAATAAATACATCTATGCGAACATCTATTATTCAGTTATCTCATTTTACCTAAATTAGGAAACTTTTCTTTTATCTTTCCTGCTCAAAGTTCTATTGGTGTTTTTCTGTTTATCTTGTGTTCTTTTCATAATGTGAATTTCCATTTTGTTCTTTATAAAAATCATATAAAGAACTGTAGGCATTAAATAATCACCATGCAAAATACCCCTGAGTAGACAATGAAGGTTTTTTTTGTCCATAAAACTTAATTTACTTTTAACTTTAAACAAAATAATGCTGAAACTTCTGGCTTTATTCTTGAATTACTTGTGGCAAGATTAATGAAACTGAAATAAATCACACATTGGATTAACATAAAAATTTGCTGTTGCCATCAGGAAGACTTACTGAGCTTAAAATTATTATATGCAAAATATTCCAAAGAGGATTCCTGTGAAAACATTTAGCTGTTTTAACAACTTCATCATTATGGCTACATAAAGACTCTGGACTAGCTCCCTCAGGATTTCATGATAATTGCCATAAAAGTAACATTATAGGAAAGATTAAAAATAATTTTCATCTTACACACTTTTTTCCTGTAAGAATATATATATCTGGATTTCAGGCTTTAATTTTTAATTCAAATGTCATGAATTTCAATTTCACCAAGAAAACCAGTTTATTAATTTAGGTAATAAAACTTCCTCTTACTCAAAGAAAAGTTTTAAGCACTAATGATTTTTTAAAATAGTTACTGTGTACTGTAGAAAATATGAACAAGGAATATTCATTTCAAAATCAACTTAAATTGAAAAGGAAAGAGTGTTCAGGGTTCATGGATTTTCAGAAGAAATTTATTTCAGATTTGTCTCCCCTTAGTTTAGGGGACCTAAGGTACAGAAACTTCCAATTTATACCTTGTATAGGATCTTATGATCAATATGCTGAAAAATTTTATAGACAGAGGACAGACTGCATTCATTAGAATAAGTCATTCTTTTCTGATATTATAAAAATGATAATGCATTTTTAAAAGTAAAATATCCATTTTCTCTTGATGACTTATCAAAATTAGTTATTTAAAATATAAAACAATAACATGGCTCCCTATTTCAAAATAGTTTGATTTTATAACGCTGAACACAAAGAAGAGCCAAAGAGAGAATAATTAACTTTTCAGAAAATCAAGGGATGGAAAGAAAGAATTGCTGCCTCAGACCTCTTTTATAGAGGACCAGTGGGTCCTGGCACAAGACAAATCAAAAAATGCACATGATAAACAAGTTGAAGCGGTGTCCAGTTGCAAACAACTTACTTTGACACAGCCAGAACCACCCTGAGAAGTTCCATATCCTACACCAGGGTTCCAGAGTGAGAGGATTAACTTAACAGAGAAGTTAAAAGCAATGATTCCAATCTAGAACTTCAGAAAACAGAAATGACAGTCTGATTAATAGGAATGATGTCATATATATTATACATGTGTGCATGTATATATATATATATATATATATATATATATATATATATTCAATAGAGAAAATCCTTAGGACCTAAAAATGGTCCTCAATCATAAAAAATTAAATTGTTTTCAAATACTAAGAAAATATCTAGGCAGGGAAATGGTCTATATTTACCTAAAAGGAACTAGATTAGCTAATAGGAGAAAAGAGCAAAAAAAGCTCAATGCTTCTCAGATATTATATCCTCTTATGAGCCATAGTTCTTAGATTCTGGTCCTGTCTATGGTTCTTCCAGCTCAGGTCCTGGATATTGCCATATGTCTTATTATGTGCCCACATTTCATTTCACTTACAGCTTGTTAAAATGCAATAGTCATAGAATGAACACATAACATAGTATTGACTAGTTGAAGGAGCTCCCTTCTATATCTAAGACATGATTAGGGGTATTGTGCCAACACGCAGCTCTTGCAATGGGAGTGTAGCTCCAATCCTTCAGCATATTCCCAAACATGTTGATATCTGCTAAGAAAATAATTTGGTCCTTTTTTCCTGGGTCTAAATGAATACCCTCCCAATATCTCTATAAGAGTTTGGCTATTTCTCCCAAAGAGTTGTTGAATATGCATTCAAATCACATGCAAACACTGATATTTGAAAGTCACTGGTCTTATTCTTGACAATTCTGAGGCATTTTGCAAATTCACTGTACCTTAGGTCACTAAGTCTTAAGTGAATTTATCTGTCAAATTTTTAGGCCGTAATTCACAGGTACTTTTTGCAAGCGAGCTGATCACCATGTCTATATCCCCAGTTTCTATTGATCATGTTTTTCTGTGATGCTTCTTAACTAAGTTCTTCACCACACCCTAATCCTACTAGAATTTATTACACTATAGTTTTATTTGAAATAAGTTCACATTGGTCACATTCAATTTCTGCAACTTCAGCAAATACTTGTAACAGGCCAACAGAAGCCAGTAATTGATGTGAATTAGAAAACTACCCTACCTGGTTCTCATGTCAGAAAACAAAATTATCATCACAAATCTTGAGTACTCTGTATTTCTCCTTCATATTAACTTTGCCCTTGGCTCTCCCATATATTCTCATTTAGGTCACTAATGTTTTGTCACTTTGCTTCTCACAAAGCACATTTGCTTACTCTTTTTAACTTACAAAACTGCCTATGCCAACTATTACAAATAAGTGTATCCTCTTTGCTAGTAATAATTTATGAAGAAGCTTAAGTCCTTGATTTCTCAAACCTTCAAACTTTAACACAGAATTCAGCATTTAGCACAGGGCTTTGTATAGCCCACCCCTCTGTGTTTTCAGTATTGCAAGAATAGCTTTCTCTTGTCCTCTTTCACTGTTACATTAGTAATCATAGAGGCCTATACTCCATGTGTGTCATCCTGGAGCCCATCCCATATCCAGGTCTTGGATCTAGGATCCCTAGGCAAGTCGAAAGAAATTTGGGAACAAGCACTTCAGGAGTATATGTACATAAAACACTAATCATTCTCATGGGAAGAAAATTCTGTTCTAAGACAAAAACAAATCAAGAACAGTGGACCAGATTAAGAATGATTCTGATCACCCTACTGTTTTAATGATGATCTTAAACAAAAAACACCTGAAGAGTGGGATTAAACATGAAAATTTTCTTAGGGAAATACCAATGTGAAAGGAAAGTGGTACTTGTGCCATAGGCTTTGGTCTCTAAATTCATGGAAGCATTCTTGGGAAGGGACTAATTTTAGAATTAGGGAGTATATATACACTTATTTATAAATCCAATTAATCATAATGTTGATAAGGCTTGGGCTCCTTAAAACCTATTATGCCATTTCTTGCCCTAAGATTAATTTCCTCAACAAATATTTTGTGAGCACCTACTTGATTTCAGACACTGTGCTGCTGCTACAGTCCTCAAGCAAAACAAAATGCAAAGATACTTGACATGGAGACAGCAGTGCCCTCTCCTCGTCTATCTTTTGCAGGCTCAGTGATGAGACGGGTCAGTGGAAAGAGCCTCAGTAGCAGTGCCTTTTGCAGTGTGAATATTCACCTCAATGCCATCATTCACATGTCAGCTCTCTGGACAGTGGGCTCAGACAAACTTGGCTGGCAGAAGTAACTACTACTTACTTCTGGCTTTGATAGCAGTGCCTCTGAAGGGAATCAGTGTCATAGCGGAGTAGCAATCATTAAAGCAAGGAAACCAGAAAATGAAAAACATTAAGGTTAAGAAGTAGGGGCCTCCCTGGTGGAGCAAGGCTAAGTTTCAGCACCATGAAGCTATTGGCAGCCATGGCAGCACGAGTTTGTCCTTGGCCAGGGGAGCTACCCACATGGTGCAGCAGACCTCTCCTGACTCACCCACTGCTCCCCTCAGCAGTGTATTTCAGTCAATCTGTCTGTTCTGTTCCCCACTCTGTCTCTGGTGAATCCTCTCATACTCCTGCACCTCTGGCCTACACCCCAGCTCTTTTATGCATAAATAAATAAATCTTTAAAAAAAAAGTTAAGAATTAGTCATGATACTTTTTTTTTAAAGATTTATTTATGCATACAAGAACTGGGGTACAGGCCAGAGGAGTGAGGGATGAGAGGATTCACCAGAGACAGAGTAGGAACCAGAACAGGCAGACTGACGAAATACACTGCTGAGGGGAGCAGCGGGTGAGACAGGAGAGGTCTGCTGCGCCATGTGAGTTGCTCCTTGGCCAGCCAGGTATCGAACTGGTGCTGCAGAGGCTGCAGATAGCTTCACATTGCTGTGCTTTAACCCCTTGTGCCACCAGGAAGGCCCTACTTTACTTTCTTGAGGCTACCAGAATTTTGGGGAAGAAAAGTCAATGTTGTGCTAAATAGGGAGATCCCTGCAGAAATAGATGGTTTTGTTTTAGTTATAGGTGACTCCATTTTTATACACTGAATTATCTGACATAGGCAACAGACAATATGGAAAAATATCCATGTATGGAATCAATAAAAGAATAGAGTTACTAGAATAAGGTTAGTTTCATATAAGGCATGATTCCTAAGCACTGAGGGGCGTGTTCCCTCTACTATTCCAAAGGCGTTAGTATACTATAAAACTGAATCCAGGGTGAAGACATTTGGGTAAGGCATTTCCTACTAATCACACATCCCTTTTACGATAATACTTTTACCAAATGTGTAGTTGTTTGTCATTTGAGGGGTTTGTACCTTGAGGAATGCGTAAGTGCATTACAAGAACGTATGGCATTACCTACATGTGGAATCTAAAAAGCACCAAATTCATAGAAACACAAAGCAGATTGGTGAGTTGCCAGAGGTGGGGAATGGGGGATGGGGAGGGAGTGTTTGGGTCCTCAAAAGGTACAAGCTTCCACTTTAACTTCTGGGGATATATTGTACAGCATTGTGACTACCGTTAATAATAGTTTATTGCATATTTGAAAATTGCTAAGAGACTAGATCTTGGAAGTTCTCATCATAAGCAAACAATTGTAACTATGTCAGGTAGTGAGTTTTAACTTGTAGTAATCATTTCATAATATATGCATATATCAAAGCACTATGCTATACTTTAAGCTTATACTATATATATAAATTATATCACAATAAAATGTGGATAGAGAGTTATGTACCTAAAAATCAAAAAAATACAAACTTGGGAACCCAAAATTCAAAACCAAATTCACAGAAGTTCACATTTGCTGCTGATCTTCCCCACGCCAAGTGACCTAACCAGGAACCTCCAAGATTCCTAGTGAAAGGACAAGATGATTTACTAGACATGATGAGAAAATGTCAAAATTGTTTTTTACATTTACAGTTAACATGTAAAAAATAATTAGAGAACTAAATTTATCCTTTGACTCAGCACCACCAGAGTCTGCATCAAGTATCACAGTGTCAGCAGGGTACCACTGAGGAGGAGGGGATTTCCCCACCCAGAGTAGATGAGAGTGGGCACCTTTAATCCTATGTTTGCTGCACTGTTTTTGCAACATATTTCATTAACTGTGAAGCTAGTTAAATGCATTTTTAGTTTATGTTGTCCACATTTGACCAAGCACGCACACGCACACCTCCCTCAAATTTTCTGCAAAATTATAGTTTGGATATACTAATTTGAAAGCACCACAAAGCATCAAAGAAAAGCAAAGCTGACACCATTGCTATTGTAATCACTTGTGACAGGAAGTAGATATCAAAAAATTAGATTTATCAAAAGTAATTTAAATATAGAACTATATTTACATGAACTATTACCAGAAAACCGTGTTCTCTGTATACAAGCATTATGCCTTGAAATAGTAGCTAATGATATATGAAGCCATCACCACACTGAAAAATTAATCATTCAGAACCTGAAAACAAATCTCCACAGTGCTCAACTTATCATGTTACTCTTAAACCAAAACATGACAAATTTTTGTAAAATGCAATAAAAACAATAAGAAATCTCCTCATTTCTTATTCCATAGTACAAATTTTTTAAGGGTATGGCTTTGGGGACAACATTTAATGCACCTAAAGCAGTAAAAGTAGCTAAAATAAAAAACCAAGTACCACAGAATGACTGAAATGCCTTTCTACTAGATAACACTTTTCAAGAATACATAAAATACATTGCTGAGATTTTGAAGAAATAAGCACTACAGTAACTTACATAAATCTGGGAAGTTTGTTGCACAGCTGGATAAAAGATGAGATTAGAAAAATCTCTGCATATGATATTTGGCAGGTTCTATTTCAATAATATCAAAAAATTCTGAGAAGCAGTAAGTAAAAAAGTATGCACATAGATACATTTTGAACAGTAAATACCTTCTTTAATGTTAAACAATGTAATCTCATGGAACAAAAACAAACAAGGAGAACCCTCTGATGGAGTTGTACTTTAACAAGAATCTTTAAACAAAAATGATAGATAATTCAGATTCATCTATTTAATTTTTCAGAGGTAATAGTCCCTTACTGTTTAAGCAAGCAACACTGCCAATAATGTGAGAGCCTGAAATGCACAAAATGCTAAAGGCTGTCATGATTTGGCTAACTGTATAAAAGTTAGAAGTTTAAAATGTGGTGATTTCTGTAAAATACTCAATAATAAGATGATGATAAAGCATTGAAATTTTGCATGCACAGAATTGTGCTCAGGGCAAAGCACTTCCAATTGCTGCATAATTAGAGATGAGTTATACCTTCTTCTTTCACAAAAACAACAGACTTTAAAAAGGCTTATGATCGGTGCTCCCAAAGCATACTTTTTAAAATAGGTACATGTTCAATTTATCCCATCAAGATAAAGGTAATATTTTAACAATGCATGACAAAAGCATTTCTTTAAAAAAAAATCTCAGCAAGAAAATTTAGGGAACTGATATTTAGAAATTTTACAAGAAAATATTTTGATGCCAACGATAATCTAAGTGTTTTAACTACTTTTAAATCTGTCATGCCTACTTACTTCAGAAATTTAGAAACAGAGTACTCAATATTCCAATTTCAAAATCTTTCACAAAGCACCACTGGACTCCAAACTCATTTGTTAAAATATATAAAATCACAGCATCTTCAGATTTCTTTGAGAGAACAGGTAATTGACACAGGAAAAAATGGAAACTTTCCACATATGTTAACAAAGAATTCGTATAATTAGTGATGAAGTCTGAAATTTGGAGGTCCACAGTCAAAATGTTTTTCCTATCTCAGGGTGCAATGTGAATTTCCAGCTGCTGATCTATAGAAACACATGGGAAGTTCTCAGCTTTCTTCCTCAGTAATTATTACCAGCAATGGCATTCAGTTTGCCTTCCTGTTTTGTCCTTTCATTTCATTAAATCTACTAATTAATTTATATTTATATTACTTATTTATACTAGCTATTAGTAGTCCTACTGATATAGTAATAACATGCCTATCTTAATTTTACTATATTATAAAAGAATGATTTCTATCTCAGAACTCTTATAGGAATCAAATGTTATAAATATGAAATGATCAAGTATATAATAAAGTCTGATACAAATATGAGATATATTAATATATTAATAGATTAATAGATTAATCTATTAATAGATTTCTCTTGTCTATTTACCTTAAAATGGGTTTGTCATGTCTCCCAATACCCCAAGGAACCCCAAGATTTCATATCCAAATTTTTTTCCTGAAAGCTTGGAAAAAACATTTATTCCTGGTATTAGACTATTATTTATGTCCTTGATAAAGAAGTTAACAAAGGGCCTCCCCGGTGGCGCAGCGGTTGAGCGCTGGGCTGCGAAGCTGCCTGCAGCCTCTGCAGCGCCGGTTCAATCCCCGCCCGCTGGTCAAGGGTCCCACATGGCATGCAGACCTCTCCTGCCGCCCGCTGCTCCCCTCAGCAGTGTACTTCGGTCCTTCTGCCTGCTCTGCTCCCCGCTCTGGCTCTGGTGAATTCTCTCACCCTCCCGTGCTTCTGACTGTACCCAGTGCTTGTATAAATAAATCTTAAAAAAAAAAAAAAAAAAAAAAAAGATGCTCTAAAAAAAAAAAAAAGAAAAAAAAAAAAGAAGTTAACACAAGAAGAAGGGAAGGAAGATAAAGGTTTGAGGTCCTTAGATAGTCAGGTACCCTATGTTATCGACAGCCTGACTTGGCGTAAGAGAGGGAGCACCCACCCTCTTTTTTGATGTCAATTTCTCCAGCTCTTTTCTTTCACACTCTTCACCAAACTAACACAAAGAGCTGCTGCTACTCCAGTAAGATTTAAAAAGAAGACTCATTTTGTTCTCAAATGGGAATCTAAATGTTCTTGGATGATGAGATCAAACAAATAATCAAACAAAGACTATAAATCCCAAATCAACAGTGGCCTAATGAAAGACATGAGAATAGTCCAGGAGCTTGTGACACATCCTCTCTCACCACTGGTCGACTACATGCTGGCTGACAAATTACCTAACCACACTACAATGTCCAGCATTTGGTAAACATGCAAAAACAAACACCTATTAGTATTATAACTATAATAGTAAGAAAAATCTTTGAACCTCAGATTCAACTTATCAAAAAAAAAAAAAAAAAACAAGCGGAGTTGGAAAAGGAGTAATTCCTGCTACACATGCCTCCCAGAATTTTTGCAAAAATCAATTGCATATAAGAAAGCACCTTGAATATGATAAAGCTCATTTAAATATGAGGTGTTTAATAACATAGAATGAGACATTACTGGCATCCTAAGAGAAAGAGAAGTCAGATCTCTGGTCCTCATGCAGGGTTTCTCCATCTGACACACTCTCTTCCAGAAAGTTTTTATAGCTAGTTATCTTCAGGTTTGTAACAGTCCATTAAGGCTCTTTTTAAAAGTGCATAATTTAAAAAGAACATTTGCTTCACTTTTCTTCCCATAATTACAATATATGGAATGTCTTCCTCTGGCTCTAGTAAGTTAAGATTCATGAGGCTTGTTGTAAGTTAACCACTTAAGTAGAAAATGCATTAAAAGACATCATTAGCAGTAAGAATTTTCTATAAATGCTAAAGGGTAAATTGAGTGAATGGGGTATATTTATTTTATATATTATATTTTAACACAATTAATATATACTTTATTCATTTTAAATATGTTATTTTAGGTCATAACTATTCATCGTTTTTTCTTATCTTTAAATAAAGCAAATAAAATAGTGTGCAGTTATCACTTTTTTCCAATAATCAGCTGTGAAAAAAAGTTTAAAATAAATTTACAAAAACAGTTAATCATTAAACAATGCAAGAGTTGGGGTCCTGACACCATTCAGTTGAAAATTCACACTTAAGTTTTGTTTTTTTTTTGGTTTTAAAGATTTTATATTTATTTTTATACAACAGCTGGCCCATACACTTAAGTTTTTGACTACAGACTTTCCTTTGGTTTCTGAGGAGATTGGTTTTAGGACCACCCCCATACCAAAAACCTTGAATGGTCAAGATCAACAGGATTCAACCAACTGATATGTCAGGATGATTGAATCCATAAACACAGAGCCTGTGAATAGAAAATCATCCACATGTAAGGGGACCTATGCAGATCAAACTGTGTTATTCAAGGTTCAACTGCGGTCAAATGTATTATCTACTTAAGTTTTTAAATTAAAATATATGAATTTCTAATGGTATAAGATTCTTTTCAATAAACTAGAATTCAGAGGAAAATAAAATGTGTTGTACAATACTTCAAAAAATACAGTTAAAAAAATAATCCAGTCAAACATGTACAGAAGAGCTAAAAAGAAACTTCTCCAAAGAGGAAATGCAAATGGCCAACAGGCATATGAAAAAATGTTCAACATCACTTGTAATCAGGGAAATGCAAATCAAAACTACCATGAGATACCATCTCACACCAGTGAGAATGGCACATATTAAAAAAACTAGCAACAACTAATGTTGGCGAGGTTGTGGAGAAAAAGGAACTCTCTTGCACTGTTGGTGGGAGTGCGAACTGGTCCAACCACTATGGAGAGCTGTGTGGAGATTTCTTGATAGAGCTTCCATATGATCCAGCAATTCCACTCCTACATATTTACCCAAATGACACAGAAACATTAATTCCAAAGAGCACCTGCACCCCTATGTTTATAGCAGCACTATTTACAATAGCTAAGGTATGGAAACAACCCAAATGCTCAAACATAGATGGCTGGATCTAGAAGATGTGGTACATATACACAATGGAATATTACTCAGCAATCAAAAAAGAAAAACACCTGCAGTTTGCAGCAACATGGATGGAGCTAGACGGGATCATGCTTAGCAAAATAAGTCAGAAAGAAAAAGAAAAATACTGGATGGTCTCACTCACAGCAGGAATTTAGAAAACCTAAATAAGGGACCAGGAAAAAGATTAATACAAAGTAAAAATCAAAATCAACAAGCAACTATAAACCAGAGACACACTACAGTGGGGGAGGGGGGGTGAGGAGAGGAAGGATTAGGGTCAAAATAAGGGGAGGGTGCAACACTACAGGTGTGGGGAGGAGGGAGTAGGATCAAAACGAGGGGGAGGTTGGAATTGTATGAGGACTATAACAAGGATGAAAATACATACATTGTGCAAAAATGAAAAATGATGTAAAAAATATATAAAATTTAAAAAATATTAAAAATATAAAAAGGTTATAACAAGGGAAGAAATATCCAGACCTCTGTCCTCCATACGCCAAACCCAGCTAGAGCCAGAGAAAATGAATGTTGAATAATATGGTCTATAGGGGCCAGGCCCATGGGCCCAGCAAGGAGTACAAAAACAAGGAGAAAGAACAAAATTTTAGGATGGAGAGAAAGAGGGTGAGGGAGAGGGAAAAGAAGCATATATTCCAAGTAATCCTGCTTTGGATTCCTTCCTCAATTGTGACCAAGAGTTAGATCCCTCAAGAGGGAGTCAAGAGAGTTTTTGTAATATCCTATACTCATTTTTTATAATAATTATCCCATCAATACCTACAGTTTTTACTGTTAATCCTTGTCAAATGTCTGATTCTTGCTATGCAATTTCCCATAGGACAATGACCACATTCCTTCCTTCACTATAATATCTCCACTGCCAATGTATAGTGCCAACCTCCAGTGAGCAATTAATATGTGGAGAAAGGATAAATGCCAATGCTTTAGTATGTTGAGAAAGGATAAATGCCAGCATGAAAATGGTGGACAAAATGGCCCTTTCTCAAAAACTCTGACAATTAAATACTTTAGTAAGTGTTTGAATTTTATATTTGAAAATAATTTCAACCAAAGTCAACAATTTATATTAAATATGAAAAAGAGGCATCTTAAATGCAATTTTCTCAGTCACCTATTGATAATATCCACTTAAGTATAAATTACATGTATCAAGACACTGTACCCCTAAATAGTTAAGTATTCCCTAAAAGTAGAGATATTAAATGGCCACAGCATAGTTATTAACTTCAATAAATGTATTATTGATATGTTTATTATGCAAATTCCAGTTTTGTCCACTGACCCATTTTCCTCCCTTCAGTACAGGACACTAAAGTCAGGTATTGAATTTAGTTTCAATGTAGATACAAATATCACTTTAGGAGGAGAGGTCAAACAGACAAATGTTAAAGCTATCTCAATTATATAATATGATCTATTGTATATATAGGATTGAACACTGAACCCTAATACTATGAAATATAATTTCTCTAACACACACTGCTTTCATAAAACTTAATCATATGAAAACTTAATCTTTTCATAAAACTTAATTGGTGCACAAAGAAATGTTGCTATGTTACATAACTATCTATAACTAGGTGTTATAGATAACACCTCACACTAAATACAAAGTATATAGTTATTAAAAATAAGCTTTCAAAGGGCCTCCCCACTGTTGTGCAGTGGGTTGAGCGCAGCCTCTACAGCATGGGTTTGATTCCTGGCCGGCCAGGGAGATTTCCAAATGGCGCAGCAGACCTCTACTGTCTCACCCACTGCTCCCCTCAGCACTGCTTTCAGTCTGTCTGCCTGTTCTGCTCCCCACTCTGTCTCTGGTGAATCCTCTCATCCTCCTGCACCTCTGGCCCGTACCCCAACTATTGTATAAATAAAAAATAATTTTTTTAAAAAAATAAGCTTTCACAAAAAGCCCTTATTTTCCATTTACATAATGGAATCAGGCAGCCAATAATTAGTTTAACTGCTCATTCTTTTTTATTATTTGTAATTGAAAATAATTGTACTTGGTCAATTTACCTTAAATTAGTAATTAAAATCTATCATCTTATCACATACTTTCCTTTTGTTCTGGTTTATGTTCTTTTATCATTGTCATTTTTTTAATTCTAAACCTTTCTCAGCAAAATAATTTGTTGATTTTGGTTTCCACTAAGACCACCTTTATAAAACGACCTCTATGTTTACTCATTCACAATATCACATGTACCAAAGCAAATAACTGTTATATTTATATGTAAATTAAATATTTTTTAATGTTTAACTTTGCACACTACAAAAAAATTA
The DNA here is from genome assembly GCF_964194135.1 of Talpa europaea. NCBI lineage: Eukaryota > Metazoa > Chordata > Mammalia > Eulipotyphla > Talpidae > Talpa > Talpa europaea. The sequence goes on from NC_140075.1 coordinate 42,739,677, forward strand.
GCAGATTGTGAATTATAAAATAAGAAGTATCTAAGATGGCATTAAGAATCTTTTCCAGGGCCTCCCTGGTGGCACAAGGGGTTAAGCACCACACCATGAAGCAATCCGTAGCCTCTGCAGCATGGGTTCAATCCCCGGCCGGCCAGAGAGACACCCACATGGTGAAGCAGACCTCTTTTGTCTCACCCGCTGCTCCCCTCAGCAGTGTATTTTGTCAGTCTACCTGTTCTGTTCCCCACTCTGTCTCTGGAGAATCCTCTCAACCTCCCCACCCCTGCATCTCTGGCCTGTACCCCAGCTCTTGTATGCAAAAATAAATAAATCTTTAAAAAAAATCTTTTCCACGACACTGTAGTCGGTAAAAAAAGAGGCCAGCTAGCAATATAAAAGGTTTTTTATTCTAAACATTACATTCAAGCTGATAACATGCAATTTTATAATTCAAAGATTTTTCAAATCGTTTATACCTGAACAGAGAAAAATTACCAAAGTGACAGTGAAATATTGTCAATTTTTGTTGCTACTGTTTTTCCTATGCTGAATAAAATGTTTTTCCGATCCTGAATTAAAATCTTTAAAATTGGGATGGGATTTTGTTGCTATATTATTACTGCTTTAATCATTATTGTAACTATATACATCATCAACATTGATCTAGAGAATTTTAAATACATGACACAATCTGACAAGATTCTGTAAGCAAAATCTATTTTTAAATTATGATACAACATAAAAATTGCAGTTTACACATTTTAATGTAGCCCCCATGCCATTGTCTTTAAATGTTATCTCACTGTCTGAATGAAAAGGGGACATTTGAAAGAGATCTGAAAATACTGACAAAGTTAGCTATGCAGATATTTGGGGGGAACCCCATTCAAGGCAGTAAAAAAGCATGTGCAAGTCTCCTGATATAAAAGTGTACCTGGTATGTTCAGGTAAGGGCATGGAAGCCCAAAACTCATGTGCTTTTAATGAGGTTAGAATGGACAATATGCAGTTATAATGTGTAGGGTTATTAGGTATTATTACAAAAGTTTCAACTTTTACCCTAAAATTTAGGAAGTCACTGAAGGATTTAAGCAGAGAAGTGATGTAATCTGACTTATGTTCTTAAAGGGCTATTCAGATTTACATATTGAAAATACTAGATGCATAGTGAAAGGAAAACAAGAGATCAGTTATGAAAATGTTGCAATAACCCAGCTAAAGAGGATGATGCTTAAATTGGGGTTTTGGCATAATGGTAAGATGTAGTCATATTCTAATTTTTTTTATAAGATAGAGCCAACATTTTGCTGACAAATGGAACATGGGAATAATGGATGACTTCATTACTGCAAATGGAAAGACTAAGTTGTTATCAATTGAGATGTGAAAGACAAGACAATAAAACTAGATGTGTTGTGGCTGGGTTCATTTTTTGACATAATAAATTTTAGTAACAATTTGACATTTATAGGAAGATTTGAGCATGTCATGTTATAAAATACGTGTCTGTATTCTGGAAAAGAATGAGATATAAATTTGGGAATCATCAGCTGATCAATGGCATTTAAAATCTACACAAAGTTAACTGAACCTTGAGATATTCCAATATTCAGAGTTCTTAGAAACAAGAAAAACACAAACTGAAAATTAAGGAAACACGGAGGAAAACCAGATTTTAGTCTCCACAAAGCCAGTGAAAAAAATTCTACAGGAAAATGAAGTGATAACATCTACTGATAAAATAGGTAAGATGAGGGGCTAAGAAAGGCCCATCTGCTTTCACAAAATACGATTAACTTAAAATGTCCATAAAATGGTAGAATAAGTCCTGATTAAAGTGAACCTAAGCAAGAATAGGGGAAGACATCTACAGGTCCTGAGATAGCAAGTGCAGGTAAACATGAGGAATTTTGATAAAAGCCACTCACAGAAATGAAAAGGAACTAAGAAGTAATGTCAGGTTGAACAAATTTTCTTTTTAAAGGAGAATTATTCAAATGACTAACCAGTAAAGGGACGAAACTGATGACGCAACAGAGAAAGACAGGAGAATGACTGGACTCATGTCCTTGAAAGGGATTGATCCAGTGTGAAAATATAGGGGGTTAACTTTAGAGGCACAAACATTTCCTCAGTTAAAAAAAAAAAAAAAAAACAACAACAACAAGAGCAGCATATACAGGTACAAAAGCAATCAATATTACTTTAGTTCTGTGGAATAAAATATAAAGGGATTTAGTTAAAGTTTGAGAATTTTTAGAAACATGAAATATAGGAAGAAAGAGGCGGCCTCCCTGGAGGCATAAGGTGTTAAGACACAACCTATGAAACTATCAGCAGCCACTGCAGCACGAGTTCGATCCCCAGCCAGGGAGGAGACCCACATGGTGCAGCAGACCTCTCCTGACTCGCCCGCTGCTCTCCTCAGCAGTATATTTGAGTCAATCGCCTGTTCTGCTCCCCACTCTGTCTCTGGTGAATTCTCTCACCCTCCACACCTCTGGCCTGTACCCTAGTTCTTGTATGCATAAATAAATCTTTTAAAAATGCTTAATATATAGGAAGAAAGAGGCCATGAAGGCATATCCAAGGAAGTGATTATAATGGACCATGTACTCTGTATGAAAGTGGAAGTGAGTAGATGTGATGTGTGGAAATACTGTAGAAGAAGTAAAAACTAATAAATTGCAAATTATGATAGGGTTTAAATATTTGGGGGTCAGGTCACTAGAGAAAATCAACTGGAAATAAAGGAATGATATTGAAAGAACAGTAGGGCTATAATGAAGATCATGGAGGATTGCAATTACTGTCATTTCAGCATCTAGGTAATAACCATAGAAGTAAAAACTGAGACAGTTTAAAGGACATGATCACTGAATAAGAAGTTAAGGAACTGACATGACAGATATGTAGGTAACAAAATTTCTAAAAATATACAGATTAGAAAGATCTATATCTCCATATATATCGTAAATAAGTGGAGGGATATTAATAACATGTTTATATATCATATATACACACCAAGAATGAGTAGTGTGTATATGGATGAGGGATGTAGTACTCGCTAGTCCCCTTCCTCATTATTAACAACTTTAGGATTATTATTAACTTCAGGATTTATTGACTGTTGTGTTTTCAAACAATTTGGAGATATATCTATTTAACAATTTGCACATTATCAGATTTGGACTTAAGCACAACTGTTGTCCCGATTTTCTAGTCTATTAAAAACATGAAAAAACAATAACTCTTACTTTTTGAAACATTATAGTTCTCATATACACTACGCTATCTAGTGACTTATAGGTGTATTGCATATTATGTGTCTCTTGATTTTACCACAAGCAGATTTTGCAAAACAGGAGAGTAACACTGTGAGACTGTAATACAAGGTAACTGTCATGACATTAATCTCAGACTCTGTGTAGGGAACACCTTGTTAGAAAGACATTCTTGCTGCAACAGAGCTGTTGCGAGGGCCACCTAAATTGCTGAAACAGCCACTTAATCTCTTCTTTTTCAGTGAACACAGAATCAATTTGAAGTAGAGTGATACTGACTTTTCTTTGCATTATATAAATAACCAAGTTACATGGAAAATAGGCTTTCCAAAAATCACAGAACTTTTTTCACCTATTTCCACACTTTCCAATCAAAATAGAGAGCATTATAAAACCACCAATCAGCTCAATACTTTTCCTCTAGCCTTGAGGTTATAATGAAAAACTAAAGTCCCCTAGGAAAGAAGTCACAAAAGAAACAAGTAGCCTTTCACTTGTCTGCCTTTGCTACCTTTTCTTCAGTTACTTTACATCTGCCATATCACATGTACTATCAGCATAGAGCAAATGGAGAAAGGTATAATTACCTACATTTTCATAGAGGAAGAAACTAAGGATTTAGTTGAATAGGCATAACAGTTGGACAAGTTGGCATAAAAGGTGAACAAGTAAGCATGAGTATGCTCTATGTTGGGTTTAAAATTAGATTAGAACCTGGTTCTCTTTATTTTTACCTCTCCATATCACACTGTCCCAATTCTTACCTAAACTTATGAATGACCTATATAGAAATAATACAGGCCATGTTCACTCAACAAATTCTGGTATGATAAACACACCAAAATTCTCAAAGCATCCAAGGACACTCTTTTAGTGGGTCCATGATGTCAAATGTATTCATATTAATACTAGAGTGTTATTAATCCTATTTACTTGCCTTTACTCATGAGTGTATAGTCATTTTAAAATGTCCTTCATTATGTGAGTGATATGGCAAGACTGAACACAGAAGTAGATAAGAAAATCAGCTTTCCCCTATTGAATAGTCATCAGAGAGCTGTAAAAATGTAAAAAAAAAAAAAGCCAATGTTTTCACCTAAATTGTTTTTGTTCTGAAATTCTTACAAAATCATGTCATGTTAACATATACTGATGTTATTGTTTCAAAATAAATTTCTAAGCATCTTTAAAGCTTCTCAGTTTAATTTGTAATAAATTAAATGTCAAAAGATATAATCTACATTTTAAATAGTTCATTGCATTCTCAATTATTTTTAAACATGTAAAGGGGATCTGAGAACGAAAGTTTTAAGAATTTCTGGCTAAAGATCTGACCCAACTCCCATGCCTTAATTATATAGGTTTTTTTGGTGGTTTTTTTTTTCCAGAATAAGGAGATGTCTCTCTTTTTTTTTAATTATATACTTTTACATTCATTCTTACATTTTTCACTCAATAAATTTTCTTTGAACCCTGTTATGTGTAAAACAATCCCAGATTGCAGTCACACCTCTAATGAACAAAGTAACTCCTAGTGGGGGCAAGAAGTAGTAAATAGTCAATATATAGTATATATGTATTTTGAAAGTTGATGAAGTTTTTATTTTTACTTAACTGTTGTTGAAGTAACATGCATAATATCGATCTTTTCAGATGTGCATCATTGAAAATCATCATTTGTAAGTAGAGAACTTAGTGCAAGATAAAGTTTTTTTAGAGAAACTAGAACAGGATGCTGTGAGGCAGAATAGTGACAAGAGGTATACTTTAGGAAGATGGTGTAGAAGAATAGGGAGGAATTGCCATGAAATGAATGTGAGAAGCTAATCTGACAGAGAAAACAGCAAGTTTTTTTGATGTTAAGGAAGTGAACAGCTTGAGATATTCAAGGAGCTAAGGTCTGAATAGGTAGGTAAAGTAATAAGCAAAGGAGAGACTGTAAAGAAAAACTGTAAACTGAGGCAGAGGTATATCTTACCAGCTATCATTCACCATGATAAGAACTTCACATTTATATGCAGTAGGAGTTTCTTTAAAAATTTCAAATAGTGGAATGGCACAACAAATGCCACATGGGAAATGTTGATTCAAAAGATACATGGAATTGGATGAAAGGCATTTACCAAAGTTTACCATTAAAAAATAGAATAGGCAACATTAATGAATCCAGGCGAACATCTAAACATCACCAAATCCTTATAGAAAAATAAGCAAACTAAAGAGGAGAAACTGAAGAATTGCATTCCTTTGAGCAATACGGTTAGGTAAGCTAAGAACACACTTGGAGTTTGACAAATGGACCAGAGTTTACTTGAAGTAGAACTCCCAGAGCACTATCACAGACTATCCCGTCCAGGGGATTTCTCTCCATTCCCATAATATGTTGTGATAATATAGAAAAAGCACCAAATTAAATCAACAGTACTTATAGGCAGAGAAATACATGGTTCAATTACCTCCATGCAGGAGGCCTTTAGAATGGGGGAACAAGAAAATTTGTGCAAAAGAATAAAAGGAAGTCAGCAAGGCCCATTACCTACCTTTAGAAAGAAACCTCAGGTTAAGCAATGGACTTTTTTTTGTGCCCTTTTACTTGGCCCTGTATTAGAGCAAGTTTAATACTATTTATACAACAGTCATCTGTCACTTAACAATGTTTTGGTCAATGACAGAGAACACAGACCAGGTAGCGCCAATAGCCACACCATACAGCCTAAATATACGGTAGGCTTTACCATCAAAGTTTGTGTTACATTGTTACAATGATAAAATTGCCTAAGGATGAGTGTCTCAGCCTGTATTCCGGTAGCTAATCTACACATGACTATAGTATCTCTGTCCTTACTCTCAGGAAAATTGAGCATACTCAATAAGCAAAATGGGGATAAAGACATGAATCAACAATCTGTCTTGTACCTTTTAAAATTCACTCCCACATCCACATGAGAACATATTCGGGGGAAGGGAACAAAGGTGGAGAGACTCATTAGGAGGCTATTACAGTTGTCAAAGAGGAAGATGAAGATAGCTTAGATAAAATAGTGATAATGAAAAGAGAGTGGATGACTGGTGAGACAAGTAAATAAAAATTAATGGCATTTTTGATGTACTGGATTGTGAATCATGACCAATGGTAGATATAAAATATTACGCCCACATTTCTCCTTTATGCACTGAATAGATGATGATTCCATTTAGTGAGTTGAGAAAAACTGGATGAAAACATGTCAATTAGAAGAGGGAATCAAAATTTCAATTGGAACATGTTAGGTTTTAGTTTCTTATAAGCTATCTCTGCACAAAATGTAGAGATAACAACTGAATTAAAAAGTATGGAGGACAAAGTAAGGTTTGGAATGAACTACACAGGAACAATACATATATGGATTGTAAAACTAAGATTTAAAGTGTTCCCTTAATATTTGAGCATCAGAGAACCCCAAAGGCCATCCTGAGTTTTCTTGCTTTCTCTAAATATGATCCTCCACTAGTGGGAAATGCTCACCTCTGAAGTAGTTCCCTACCACCAGAAAAAGCTATGACTAAAGTAATAGTACACTTAAACCTAATAGTACACCTGAAAATACAATTGTTAAAAAACAAAGAAAAATGTCTCCCTTTTGTTATTACTATGCTTATAGGTAATGAACAATTTTAAGATGATGCATGTGTTTGCAGTTTTTAGATATGATCCTGACTCCATGAATGTAGGTACAACTGAACTAGTTATGTGGACACCATTCTCACTTTTAATTACTGTACTTGAAGTTATCTGGTCTTTTCATGACACTGGAAGATTTATAAACCAAAATACAATGCAGGCAATGAATTGTGTGGTCTAAAGTTTGAAATATTAATTCAAGTTTTTCTCATTCCAGATTGATTCTAAAATTCTCACCCATTCAATACAATCAATACCATCAAGTGAGTAGTCAGCTTTGTGCTGGTTAACTTGAAAAGCAATGAACAAATCCATTTCAAATAATTCTCAGTTCCTATGGAATAGTGGCACCATCCTAAATCTAATAGCTTTACCCAGGACCCACCACCAAAGAAAAAAGAGAGCAAATCAAACTACCTATAGGCAATGTCCAAAGCATAAGTTGGGAGGCAAAGAATATGACAGGAATAAATCCTATGTCCATGGAAGTAAGGCAAGCATCTGAAACTAGCAGTCAATTTTGAATCCTCCTCAGGAGTAGGAGACTGCAGAGGAGAGAGGTGAGGGCAGTGAGAGCCAGCCATGATGGATCACAGATAAAACTAATGCCAGTGGGAGTCACACACTGAATACAGGATATCATTAAGAACAAGAGTAAAGAGGTTTGGATCAGAGCATTATGAATTCCTGAGAAATCAAAAGGAAGGAGAATAAAACTGTGATGAGCTATTGATGACAATCTAGGCAAGGAGCTTTTATTTTTTTCATTTTTAACCATGCCATTAAGGTATGATTGACATACAAAAGCAGTACATATTTAATGTATACATCTCTTTACTTTCAAGAATTTTTAGTAAGGTAAAGCTGCTGTTTCTTTGGAATTTGTTACAAATACAGACAATAGTTTTCTCACAGAGTTTTCACTCATTATATGAATGAAAGCTTTAATATTATATCTTGATGAGTTTTGAGAAGTAAACATTGGAATTATGGGTCTTATGGAAACAAAAGAGACTCACCAAAACAGAAGATGTTTATCTTTTCCTCACCAAAAACAAACAAAAAAATTCTTAACAGGATGCTCTTAAGAAGTATCTCTAGAAAACTATCAAACTTTTGATTAACAAACTGAATCATCAATTATTATTAGTGCAGAAAAATGACTTTGATAGTTACCATCCAACAACATTATTTTAAAAAAGCAAAATATTTTAGCTGATGAAAATAATCCCTTCAAATAAATGAAACCAATCGACTATAAACCTCAGTATAAACTCCAAAGATGAACAGTTATATATATATAAAACACATGTAACAATGGAAATGAAACCCAAACATAAAATGTGTCAAAAAAAAGACAAACTGAAAGTAAATAACCAAAATGGCAATAGACATACAGTTCAACAATGTCCTTCAATCTATATGATTTGTACTCATAAATTAAGAGGTACAGAGTGGTGGAATGGATCACAAAACAGTCTAACCTTTCGTTTTCACTGGAAACTCATTTTACTCCAAAAACAAGTACAGGTTTAAAATAAAAGGATGGAAGATAATCCTTTAAGACTATAGTGATCAAAAAAGGCAGGAACAGTTATATCAGATAAAATACATTTCCTGTTAAAGGAAATCAGAAACACAGATTGACACTATATAATGATTGAGGGCCTAATACAGGAAGTTATAACATTATATAAATGCATGTGCACCAAGTGCTGGAGCTTCAAAATATGTAAAACTATTAATATAATTAAATCAAGATATTGACAACACAGTAATAGTACATGGGTTTAAAGATTCCACTTACAACTATGAACAAATCAACAAGACAGAGAAAATGTAAAAAAACAATAGCTGCAAAAGCAGAAAGATGGCATCAGGGTAAAGACAACAGGCTCTCATCCTTGTAATCCAAGCTAGGTTGCAATAGAACAAAGAATAGAATAAATCCTAAAGAAAAACAGCACTAAAGTAAACACTAGAACCATCCACAGGAGGGGGGTGCACAGCAAGAACATTCCACTTAAAAACTACAGCACATACATATACTTTTTCTAAGTGCATAAGGAACATTCTCAAGAATATGATGACATATGCTGGGAAACAAGTCATTTTTCAAACTTATGGAGACTGAAATCATACCCAAGCATTCTTTCTGATCATAATGTCACAAAGCTAGAATTCAACTACTTTTAAAAACAGAAAAAAATGCAGAGATTAAACAATATGCTGCTCTCTAACCACTGGCAGCAGAAATTAAAACATTACTTGGAGACCAATGAAAATGAAGACAAAAATTCTCAATTAATGGAATATAGCACAGGTAGTTTTCAATGGGACATTAATTGCTGTACAGTCCCACATGAAGAAAAATCCCTAATAAATAATTTGATGTTTCACATAAAGCAACTTAAAAAAATAAGCAAAACCAAGAGTTAGTGAACAGAATGAAATAATAAACACTAGAGCAAAAATAAATGAATGTGAAATCAAGACACTGCAGGAAAGATCAAGGAAACAAAACATTTATTTCTGAATTGTAACATCTGTAATTGATTAGCTAAACTAGATAAAACTTTATCAGAATTAAAAATAAGAGAAATTGCTACAGTTATCCCAGAAAGACACAGGATCATAAGCAATTACTATGAACAAGTATATGCTAAGAAACCCTGTTATCTTTGAGAAATGGATAAACTTTTAGAATAATACAGTTTACCAAGTCTGAACCAGAAAGAAACAGAAAATCTGAATAGAATGTTCATAATAATGGATATCGAAACAGTAATCAAAAAATTTCCCCACAACAAAGCCCAGGACCAGATGACTTTACAAGTGAATTTTATCAAATCTTTAAAGATGAACTTTTGCTCATTTTTTACTCAAGTCATTCCCAAATTTCTAACAGGAAATATCTTTTAACACATTGTATGATACCAACATTATCCTAATACCAAAATCAGAAAACATTATAAAAGACTTCAGATCATTATCCCTGATTATTTTTGATGGAAAAAAATACTAACTAATCAAATTCGACAACACACCACAAGAATCACTCACCATGATCAAGTGGGATTTATTCCAAGGATTCAAGGATGGTTTAATATACACAAATTAATCAACATGACATACTGTATCAATAAAGGATAAGAACTGGGTGATTTGGTGGTGGGTACCCTGTGGTGGCAATACCAGACGGGGAGAAACTTTAACGACAAGAACAAATTCTTTTTTAAAAAATCCATATGATATTAACAATTGGTACGTAGAAAGTATTTGACATAGCACAGCACCAGTATATGACAATAACTCTTAACAAGATGAGAATAGAAGGAACCTACCGCAATATAATAAAGGCCATGTATACAAACCTACAGCCAATACTAACCCTAACCCCAGTCTGTTTCTACGCTGTTTCTTTGAGATCAGTTTTTTTCAGATTCCACATATAAGTGCTACATGCGCTTTCTGTCTTTTTCTGTTTGACTTAACATATTATTATCTAGGGCCATTCATTTTGCCATCCACAAATGGCAAGATTTCCTTCTTTCTCATGGCTCAATAATATTCCATATGCATTACATATAACCTAACACCTATCTGAAAAGACAAACAAAAATAAAGTAGACTCATCGCAATTACAAGTACCATTGCAAAAATCCTAACAAAAGCATTAGCAAATAGAATCCAACAACCAATTTTGAAAGAATGACTGTTATAGTAATGTCAGGATGATTTGTTATTAGAAGATACATTACTATGGTTCACCTTATTTAATATTATAAGGAACACATGCATGTATTTTACTTATTTTTGCAAAAAAAAATCAGGAATGATAAATCTCAAAATAAAAAAGGTTAGCTAGATGAGAAATTGATTAAAAGCGAGTAATAAGAAACATCAAAAGGTATTTGTATTTTATTCTATTTTGCACAATGTAAATAATCTTCACATCCAAAAATAAAAATAAAGATACTGGACATATAAAAGTAGAAATAACAAAAATATTAATACAAAGTTGACAAAAAAAAATAAGTAGTATACCTCTTGAAGACAGTACTCTGATTGTACACCTTAACTATTTATTTTAGAAAGAATTTAAAAGAAATTCTGGAATTTACTTAGTAAACTTGTTACTACAGACAGTATTCCTAAAGCAATTTTGCATGTATTGCAGGATAGAGCAATGTATTGATACTGTTGAGACCCAAGAATTTCAATATAGAGAAAATAAATACATGAAATAAGGAAAGATGAGAAATGATGTATACACACATTTCCTTATTCTGGTCAATGAAAGTACACAGAAACTAAGACATTTTGGCAGAAATGAGCACATTTAGCTCCTGCAGCTGATTGGCTAAATAAAGTTCTTTATTAAACAGAAAGTAGGCTCCATAAAGAAATCTTCCCCCATGTGCCAACAAGTAAAGGACAAAGTATTACCCAACCAAAGAAAAGAGGTGGTCAAAGACTATGAGGACCTGTCATAAAGCACAGCAGTTATTGCCCCTACTGGACAAATTGGAACAATCTGATCATCAAAAGTAATAATAATCATAATCTATTAAATCATATTAATGAACAAAGAATGGATGCATTACCAGTGAAACAAACACTGCCTGACAAGGCAAACAAAACTCTTCTTTATAATCTAGAACAGATGTCAACAAAGTACTGTCCGTGGCCTCAATTCTGCAGCAGTCTGTTTTTGTGCAGTCCATGCCTGAGGATATTTTTTCCATTTTAAAAGAAAATAATAAAAACAACATGCAGCAGAGACCCCATGTTGCCCAAAAGACTAAATTATTTACTACTGGGCTTCCTACTAAAAAAAAAAAAAATAGTAATAATAAGGTACATTTTTTTTCCAGAAGATTCTAGATCTAGAAGAATGACTGAATTTTAAAAATCATCATTTTGCAATCACCAATGTTAATGCAAGAAGAAGGCAAGAAATTCATCCTAAAACTACAGGTTAAAACACTATTTGGAAAAAAAAAAAGATAGTCATAGACTATCCAAATGTCATTCACTAATTTTTGGTAGAAAAGAACACATAAAATGAAAAAAATCACATCAATATTAGCATCCCTAATATTGGAATAAACTAACAAACTTCTTAATGTGAAGCAATAGGAAATATGTATCTTGCCAATACTTTTTAACCATAAACTAATCCAGTGGCAAAATTAGACAAATCCAGTTTAAGGAATGCCCAACAATACAATTGGTCTAGAGTCTTCAAAAACATCAACATTTTGAAAGACAAAAACAAAGAAGGCTGAAGGGAGCTCTATTTGCAGATTAAAGGAATTAGAAACATGTCAAGAAAATCCAACATGTGGTCCCTGATGAATGTAAAGGATATTTGGGAACACATGGAAACATTTAAATTATGTTCTATAAGATTAACTGTCAGTGGCAAATGTCTTTTCTGTGACTATTCCTGGAATTATATTGAAGAATGTCCTTCTTAAGGAAAAATATGTGAAGACTTTTGGGGTGAATCTGTTTCAAAGCAGAGCAGTCACTTAAAACATTTGTGGGGTGGGGGATGTGTGAAGGAAAAGAGAAATATAATAAATGCCAGGAAAGGTTAACAATTGGTAAACCTAGGTGAGCTATATAAATCCTTATATACTATAACTTTTCTATGAGTTCAAATTTTTATTCAAATTAGGGAACTTAAAAAGGAATTTATTAGGAGTGAACATGTTTTTCACATTTATCTGCTACATTTTAGTTTTTTGCAGTTCTTTACTGCTGTCATACCACCTGATTGCCTTATGACTAAAATAAACCAAGCCAAAAAAGAAAAACAAGCTATCTGCAGAGACACAAAAGCCAATTTTCCCACTGAATAGACAAAAATACCATCACTAAACTTATTGGCAAGTGATATTCTTATAAATTGTTTTTCTCCTAATACAATGTAACCAATTATTCCATTGTGTCAGCATTACTAAAAGGGTGAGAAAAATAGGCAGAACTTACTATATTTGGAACTAATTTTATATGGAACATTATATAATTATTTCATAATTATATGTGGAACATTTTTTATACTCTAAGTCAAACATTAATAAAGGAAAACAGGAGATAAAACATACATTCAAGCTTATAGTTCTAATATACAAATATATAAAGAATGTTATGATCTTTAATCTTTATAATCATCCCAATCTGAAATAGAGCAAAAAAAAATAAAAGACACATGCAGAAAGGATTGGTCAAAGAGACAGAAGGCTAATGTTACTGCTTTAGCTCTACTTCTAAATAGCTTGGTATATTTTAGTAACCATTTCCCTTCTCTCAACTTCAGTTTTACCTTTAAATTAAGTAGTTTAAAGGAACTTAGTTTGAATAAACTAAGGTTGATGGAACGGTAGAATTTGGGGTTGTTTATTTTCAAGATCTAGGAGAGGAGGAGAAAATTTAATCATTTTACAGATATAAAAACTCAGGCCTCCCTGGTAGCCTAGGGGTTAAGTCACAGCACGACCATCTCTGCTTCCAGAGTTCTATCCCGGGTCAAGCAGCTGACCCACATGACGCAACAGACCTCTCCTGTCTCAGCCACTTTTCCCCTCAATAGTGTATTTCAGTAGATCTGACTGTTCTGTTCCCCACTCTGTCTCTGGTGAATCTTCTCACCCCCCCAACACACCTCTGACCTGCACCCTAGTTTTTCTACACATAAATGTTTAAAAAATAAATAAAACTCAACCCAGTATATATGTTATTCACTATAGCACAATGGGGCAGAGAGGAGAGGAGGCCCGGATGCCTGTAAACCTCATTAGCCTAAGGAAGTTACTCCTTTCATGACTAGGGGGCTACATCATATAGGGAGGGTCACTTAGCCAAGGAGCTCACCTATGAAAGCTCTGCATTAAGGATGGCCCCAGAAAAAGGGTGGAAATTATTACATTGTGTTTATAAGATGGTCATTGATCGATTGTCCTCTGATTTGAACTCTCTATCACAACTATAGACTCTTTATATAGTGGTGTGATTTCATCTAATTATTAATTATAGAAATAACCAAGAGAAATTTAAAAGGCCCCCACACAGGAAAGAAGAGTAAACCGTGAAGTCAGAAATATTCCCAAAATGTAAAATTGAGTATTAAGGAATATTTGCCTACAATTCTAAAGACATGGATGTCCCCAACTGAGGAATGGGTTAATTAAAACACAAACCACAAGGGAGTAAAATGTTTGACAAATGCATTATCTGATTGAGTTGATTTGATTTAGTAAACTTGTCAGTCTCTGAACACTTCACTATACTGGTGGGTTTTGCTTTTTTTTTCTTTTAAGTATACAAACAAGTTTTCCTTCCTAAATAGGAACAGTCTCCTAAACATTACAGAATCTTTCTTTGAGTTCCTTTGGTATCACCAAATTATTTTATTTTTTTTTATTAAATAATAAATTTTATTTTTATATTCCCCCATACAACAGCACATGCCCCATTCTGACCCCAATCCCTCGCCTCCCGGCCCCCACACCCCAAAAAGTGTCTCTGGTTCATAGTTTTTTGTTGATTTTGATTTTCACTTTCTTATAGTTATTCTTTTTCCTGATCCCTTATTTAAGTTTTCTAGATTCCTGCTATGAGTGAGACCATCCGGTATTTTTCTTTTTCTTTTTGGCTTATTTCGCTGAACATGATCCCTTCCAGCGCCATCCATGTTGCTGCAAATTGCATGTGTTTATCTTTTTTGAATGCTGAGTAATATTCCATGGTATATATGTACCACATCTTCTTGATCCAGTCATCTATTTTTGGGCATTTGGGCTGTTTCCAAAGCTTAGCTATTGTAAATAGTGCTGCTATAAACATAGGGGTGCAGGTGTTCTTTGGAATTGATGTTTCTGTGTCCTTTGGGTAAATACCTAGGAGTGGAATTGCTGGATCATATGGAAGCTCTATGTTTAGTAGGTCCAGAAATATCCACACAGCTCTCCATAGTGGTTGGACCAGTTTGCATTCCCACCAACAGTGCAGGAGAGTTCCTTTTTCTCCACAACCTCGCCAACATTTGTTGTTGCTAGTTTTTTTAATATGTGCCATTCTCACTGGTGTAAGATGGTATCTCATAGTAGTTTTGATTTGCATTTCCCTGATTACAAGTGATGTTGAACATTTTTTCATACGTCTGTTGGCCATTTGCATTTCCTCTTCAGAGAAGTTTCTTTTTAGCTCTTCTGCCCATTTTTTGACTGGGTTATTTCCTTTGTTGTTGTTGAGTCTCATCAGCTCTTTGCAGATTTTTGTGATCAGTCCTTTATCATTAGTGTTGTGTGCAAAAATGTTCTCCCAGTTGGTGGGGTTTCTCTTTGTTTTTGTTATTGTCTCTTTTGCTGTGCAGAAGCTCTTTAATTTGATGTAGTCCCAGCTGTTTATCTTTGCCTTCACTATCACTGCTTTGGGTGATGTGTCTGTAAAGATGTCTTTGATATGTAAATCACGTAGTGTTTCGCCTATATTTCCTTCTATGTATTTTATGGTTTCAGGTCTTATGTCTAGTTCTTTAATCCATTTTGAGTTGATTTTTGTGTATGGTGTGAGGTAGTGGTCAAGCTTCATTCTTTTGCATGTAGCGACCCAGTTTTCCCAGCACCATTTATTGAACAAACTTTCTTTGCTCCAATGCATAGTCTTTGCTCCTTTGTCAAAGATTAGTTGACCATAAATCTGTGGGTTTATTTCTGGATTTTCTATTCAATTCCATTGGTCTGTATGTCTGTTCTTGTTCCAATACCATGCAGTTTTGATGATTATGGCTTTGTAGTAGAGTTTGAAGTCTGGGAGTGTAATGCCTCCATTTCCTTCCTTTTTTTTTCAGTAGAGCTTTGGCTATTCGGGGTTTTTGGTGATTCCATATGAATTTCATCAATAATTGTTCTATTTCTTTGAAGAATGATGTTGAAATTTTGATTGGAATAGCATTGAATCGGTATATTGCTTTTGGTAGGATGGCCATTTTAATAATGTTTATTCTTCCAATCCATGAGCAGGGGATGTCTTTCCATTTCTTTGTGTCTTCTTCTATTTCTTTTAACAGTGTTTTATAATTTTCTTTGTATAGGTCCTTTTCCTCTTTTGTTAGATTTATTCCCAAATATTTGATTTTTTTTGTTTCGATAATAAAAGGGATGTTTTTTTTTTTATTTCTTCTTCAGATTTATTGTTTGTGTATAGGAGGGCTACTGACTTTTGCGTGTTGATTTTCACCAAATTATTTTAAATATGGTTACTGCTGCACAGAATTAAAGACATAGCATGTGCTAATACTGGATTTAAGCTAGACACGATTCATGCAGCCCTGTGAGATATTTTGGAGAGAGACAAATCTTGAATATGAACTATCTTTTACTTGTTGCCTCATTCTCATGAAATTTGAATGTGGATCAAAAAAATCTCAGTTAACTAAGGATTTTTCATTAGTTTGGGTA
Organism: Talpa europaea; assembly: GCF_964194135.1. NCBI lineage: Eukaryota > Metazoa > Chordata > Mammalia > Eulipotyphla > Talpidae > Talpa > Talpa europaea. The sequence goes on from NC_140075.1 coordinate 42,756,083, forward strand.
AATTTATTCAAACTCTTATTATAGTTTGCTTTAAAACAAAGCATATTAAATTAAGATACACACCCTCTCTAATAAGGGGTCTCTCTTTCAACTGAGTGATTAGAGCAACATTTCTTTGTCCTTACATTTTCAATGAAGTTCCTAAAGCTTATAACTGACAAGTCATTTTTTTAAAGTAAAGAATTCAGAGGCAGAATTTCTATTCAACTGAACTTTCTTGTCTTGACAGACACAATGTTTTAAATTCTAATTCTACTCTGGAGCAAACTTAGATTGAAAAGTTGAGAACAAATAAAGTGTATTGTTTGCAGTGGGGAACTATTCATCAACACATTTTTTAAATCACGATGGCAACTTCTGTTTAAGACGTTTATAACCCTGGGAGTTCTTCCTAGCATTCCTCCAATGGATTATTTTGCACAGGGAAGAATTCCCAAACTCTAAATGGCACTGATATCAACTTGAAGTAAAAAATCCTCTAAACATATAAATATATCAGGTCAAATATAAATCTGTTTCTGACTAAAGTATCTTATTCTGTGTCTTTGAAATTAAGATGCCTACTTATTAAAAAATGGATTTGAAGAAAGAAGGAAATGGCTTTGGTGTGGTGTGGTAACATACATATGAGAAGGTGTGAACCTGTATTCTTAATCCAGCTCCATCCATGTTGCTGCAAATGGCATGTTTTTGTTTTGTTTTTTGATCACTGAGTGGTATTCCAGTGTGTGTATATACCATATCTTTTTTTTTTTTAAGATTTATTATTTATACAAGAACTGGGGTAGAGTCAGAGGCACAGGAGGGTGAGAGAATTCACCAGAGACAGAGCGGGGAACAGAATAGGCAGATGAACCAAAGACACTGCTGAGGGGAGCAGCAGCCGAGGCAGGAGAGGTCTGCTGCACCATTGTGGGATTCTCACCAGCAGGCCGGGATCAAACCCGCACTGCAGAGGCTGCGGACAGCTTCATAGGGCAGTGCTCAACCCGCTGTGCCACAGGGGAGGCCCTATATCTTCTTGATCCATCCATCTGTTTGGGGGCACTTAAGTTGTTTCCTAATTTGGCTATTGTAAATAATGCTGCAGTAAACACGGAAGTCAGGTTTCCTTTCAAACTAGTGTTTTTGAATTTTGGAGGCAGATGCATAAGAGTGGAATTACTGGGTCAAATGGCATATCCACGTTTAATGTTCTTAAACACCTCCACACAGCTTTTCATAAGAGCTGAACCAGTTTGCAATCTCACCAGCAGTGTATCCTTACCAGCACTTGTTATGTATGGTCTTTTCAAATTATTATTTTTTAAACAATCCTCAATCTTACCAATGTAGTCATATATTGAAGGTATCTGAAGAGCCAAGACAAACAGGAGCAAAAAAAAAATCTTGTTATACAAAAGTATTTAGGTCTTTGTGGTAAAAACATTGCTGAAATAATTATTGTGCATGATTGGCATAAAACCTTAAATTTGATCCAATCTGTCATAGTCAAATGACTTAAATATTAGAATAATAGGTTTCTCCTGTCTTTGTTCATCACTCAATGAATAGCATATTTCAAGCCTGAAATCCTAGCACTGTGGTCTGCCTATCACAGTTTATCTCTGAAACCTGTATACCACCCTGAACCTGCCAGACTGCTCCTTCTGTTAGTTATCCACTAACTTGAAGTGCCCACTACCTAGACCTGCGCTATACAGCAGAATCCAGCATCTGCCATAATAAGACACCAGGCCAATTATAATTGATCAGCTATAATTCTTAATTATAGTAAGAGGAGTCACAACATACTCACAGGTTAAATTTAACATCAATCTCCAAGGCAAAAAAAAGTCTATCAATATTACCCCTGAAATTCCATAAGAACAGCAATATTACCCCTGAAATTCCATAATGTATACATATATGCATATATGTGTATTAATAAATGCCTCCATGACTATTTTCCTTCCATCATTTGAACTAATCACTCTGAAGTGTTTGACTTTGACTTTCATTCAAAGGGACACATTATACAACCAAGATGAAAATGCATACATTGTGCAAAAATGAAAAATGAGGTAAAAATATATAAAATTTTAAAAATAAAAAAAAACACCAAATGCCACAATAAATAAATAAATAAATACATTGTTCCCTTAAAACAGTACTGTGTTGAAATAGCGAAGCTCCACTAAGTTTATCCAGATGACAACGCTACATACAAAAGTATTTTAAGATTGCAGACTCACTAAAAGAAAGATCATTCCTGCTCAATGAGGGAGAACACTGATTATTATTCTTGCTATTTTCCCTCTTCATTGGCTTTTTAAAACAATCATTATAGTACTTGAATTCTTGTAAATTAAATGCACACATAAAATGTGACCCAATGGATTTGATGTGGATAGATTAAAACAAGATCAACTAATCCTAGTAGCTATCAGGTGCTCACCAGTGCAACTGTGCACCTGTTGCTGAAACCCTGTGCCTAAATTTGTGTAACCTGACTGTTTCAACTCACCTAGTTTGTTTTCATTATATATTCCCACCTACAAATTTCCACCCATGTACATAATTCTACCCACTCCAATTTAACCTCAGCCCTTGTACTGTTTTCCAATTTGCTACTCTTTGTGGGCTCTGACCCCCAAAGGGATCTCAGGTAAGTTTTTAACTACTAGATTATTATACAGGAGAAAAAATAACATATAGCATAAGCATATTAACTTTTTACTAATCAAATCAACCCAGGTAGTAGTGAAGTCTCATCAACCATCTCTTGCTTCATTAATGTTATAAGTAAATCTATCCCTATGGGCAGACTTTCAATATTAGAAAAATTAACATATTAGCTATACTAATGCAATCACAATGTCCATAATTTATACAGTGAGGAGAGGAATTGGTAAAACACATTTTAATTACATGGGTTCATTCTGGCACATTACTTATGTGGCACTTTAAAATTCATTCACTGAGTAATTAATCTGGGTAAGATGGTTTTTGATAAATTATAATTAAATACATTGTCATAACATTCTTTCCTCTTAGAAAAATTTTCCCTATCCTACTGGACATTTGTAGAAATAGCCCCTATAGTCAGATATATTCATGCCTTCAAAATTTATCAAGCTTTTTTAGTGTTTTTAATTCATATTAGTTCAATATGTTGACAATGAGAGAACAAGTTAGACAGCGCTAACTTAAAGCATTACTATGTTTAATGAATTTCATATTTTCTCCAAATTTCCAATAGATGGAGAGACAGAGTAGTTTGTAAATTCAAAGGATGTTAAATTCAGGAGAAGTTGGATGCTTTTGAGAGTTATGTAGTTCTAAAGACTGAAAACCATGTAACATTTATGGGAAATAAGTCTCCTAATAACTTTAAAGATTCTAAGGGAGGTCTTTTTATCTATCACTTGTTCCCTAATAGACCTATTTTTAGTTTTGTCCTTGCACTCCTCATTTTTACAAAAGTTCTACTGATGAACCTAATTTTATTTTTTTTAAGATTTATTTATTTATTTATACAAGCACTGGGTATAGTCAGAAGCGAGGGAGGGTGAGAGAATTCACCAGAGACAGAGGGGGAACAGAACAGGCAGACTGACGAAGTACACTGCTGAGGGGAGCAGGGGTGGCAGGAGAGGTCTGTGCTCCATGTGGGACCCTCGCTGGCAGCTGGGGATCGAACTGGCACTGCAGAGGCTGTGGGCAGCTTCGCAGCCCAGCACTCAACTGCTGCGCCACCAGGGGAGGCCCAGACCTAACTTTAAAAGATACAATCAACCCTCTGACATTCTGGTATCAATTTGATTCTCTAATAAGTTGAACACTTGAAGAGGAACACATTTATGTCCTACAGACACCAAGCTATTCTATTTTTAAAAATCCTGTAGGGGACCTCCCTGGTGGTGCAAGGGGTTAAGCATCAGCACTATGAAGCAATCTACAACTACTACAGGATGAGTTCGATCCCCCAGTCGGTCCACATGACACAGCAGACCTCCCCTGTCTCGCCTACTGCTCCCCTCAGCACTAGTAGTGCATTTCAGTAGATCTGCCTTTTCTGCTCCCCATTCTGTCTCTGGTGAATCCTCTCACCTACCTGCTCCTCTGACCTGTACCCCAGTTTTTGTATGCATAATCTTAAAACAAATAAAAACAATTTTAAATCCTGTATTTTCATTACCCAAGACAAAGCATTCCTATTCCATCACATGAAAATATGTTATTCAAATGGCACCATTATCCCTCCCTTATCATTGATTAAAAAATGTTTGAGAGATCTGCATTTGTTCAAGGTCATACAGTTTTATACTGGAAAGATAACAATGTTATCTTTTCATAACATCATATTATTGTTACAGTGGAGTGAAGAGAACATGCATTGGTTATCTGTTCCAGTGTCTGACACTACTAAATGGGGGAAAATATTTACATGCCATTCATCTGATAAAGGACTGCCATCAAAGACCTATATAGAACTCACAAGACTCAACAAAAGACAACAACACAAACTATGGGCAGAAGAGCTAAATGGGAAGTTCTCAAAAGAAGACATACACACTGGCAGCAAGGCATGTGAAAATATGTTCATCACTTTTGAGAAAATTAGCAATCAAAACAATGAGTTATCAGCTCACGCTTGTGAGAATGGCTCATATCAAAAAGACCACTAACAACAAGTGTTGGCAAGGATATGGAGAAAATGTAATCCTCTTAAGATGTTGGTAGAAATGTAGACTGGTTCAGTCCCTATGGAAATCAGTATAGAGTTTTCTCAAAGGATTAAAAATTGGTCCTATTAAAAATAGGACCCAGAAATTTCACTCCTATGTATCTACACAAAGAATACAAAAACAACTAATTAAAAAGAAAACTTGTATGCTCATGTTTAATGCAGCACTATTTACAATAGCCAAGCTATGGAAACAAACTAAGTGCCCAACAACAGATGACTGGATCAAGAATATGTGGTATACAAAGAACACAAAAACACTAATTTGAAGGAAAACCTGTACTACATTTACTGCACCACTATTTACAATAGCCAAAATATGAAAACAACCTAAATGCCTGAAAACAGATGAGTGGATCAGTAAGACGTGGTATCTATACACAGTGGAATACAACTCAGCACTCAAGAAAGATGAATTCATGTCATCTTCAGCAACATGGATTGAGCTGAATTATGCTTAGCAAAACAAGCCAGAAGGAAAAAAGCAAATATATTGGATAGTATCACTTACAGATAGACTATAGAGAAATGAAATAGTCAAAGACAAAAAATAAAACAGTCTTTCAAAGCTCATCATAGAACTGAGGCAAGCAGAGGAAAGGAGAGGAGGAGGGGCTAGAACAAAGTCAAGAAAGAACACAAAGGACTATGGGGGAGGTCTATGCATCCTTTGGTGGTGGATGTGCACAATAACTACACATGAAGGGCCTCCCTGGTGGCACAAGGGATTAAGCACCACACTATGAAGCAAATCCACAGCCTCTGCAGCACAAGTTCAATCCCTGGCTGGCCAGGGAGCAACCCACATGGCGTGGCAGACCTCTCCTGACTCACCCGCTTCTCCCCTCAGCAGTGTATTTCAGTCAGTCTGCCTGTTCTGTTCCCCACTCTGTCTCTGGTGAATCCTCTCACTGCCTGCATCTCTGGCCTGTACCCCAGCTCTTGTATGCATAAATAAATAAATCTTAAAAAAAAAAAACTACACATGAAGAGAGAGATCCTATACTTCCAAAATACCAAGAAGGATGTAAACCAATGGTATACTTTAATTTAAAAAAAAATTAATTACAAAAAAGTCCCATCTTGAAAAATATGCAGGGAACATACCCTATTAATCTATAAATCCAGAAGGAAAAAAAACCTACAATCTCAGTGGACATAATCATCAAGTCAAAAAATACTCTGCTTATGAATCAATCATTTATGTTGAATTATCAGTTATTTCTAAAAATAAACCACTAGACAACCCAAACCTGGAATCAAAGTGAAGTTTGATTCATTTAAATTTTTTTTTGGTAACTGTATTTTTGGAAACCAGAATTTCCACGTGCTCATAACAAACAAAGTATGGTTCTTATTAAAATGTTCCCAGGTTTTTTGCATATTTAGTCATCAAATTGTAGTATGAAGTAAATAGTAACGCACTGGACAGACTTTTAAGTGCTATGCTTTTCAGTATAATCACTTAAATGCAATCTAATAAAACAGAATGGGCTGAAGGCCAATGGCCTGCTCAGTCTTTGCCTACTCTTTTAACAAGCTTCAGAACTCATGTGCTTGCAGATCAGAAGAACAGTGTAATTATTCCTGTTCACTTCTATATTACGCACTCTAGTTACTACTGTGAGCCAAGGAGGAGAGCAGAAGCAAGGCAATGGACATAACAATCTGAGAGAGAAAGCACAACTAAGGTAGACAGTCAAAGGATTGAGGCTGGGAAATTTTCTGCTTTCTCTCAGATACTTGGAGCCTTTCTCATAAACATCACCGTTTCCCTCACAGAGATGAAAGTGGTCATTTGGGGATAAAATGACATGCAGGTTAGATTAAGCAAATGTATTTTAACTCAAGGGAATTTCTGAAATGAATATGAAATTAAAACAAGACACAATCATCATGACAAAGACCAAATATGTAACAATAACAAACACCAACATTGTCATCAACTGAACTTTTACTAAGTATCAACAATAGGATAAGTGCTTTGAAGGCACAAAATATTTGAGCCAAGTATTCTTATGAACCATATTTTATACATCAGAGGACTATTCTAAGAGAAGAATTAAGTAACTCGTCCAAGATTGGTAAGTCAGTAAACATCAGATTTCTCTTACTCTGAAGTCCCAGTCTTGCCAAAGGACAAATAAAAAACTTGAAAGGATAGTGCTGAAAGGCTATGTAAATAAAAAAAAAAAAGTTACAGAAGGAAGGACAAAGAAAATAGCAAGAAGAGAGCAGGAAAATGCAGATGATTCATATTTACAGTATAACTAGGAAACCAACAGGGTCAGTGGAGCATTTTGAGGAATGCTAGGAGACAAGCTGATACAGAAGAGTAGGGACAAATTAATTAAAGGGATTTGAATACCAACAATAAAAATGATACAACTCAAAGTTACTGATTAATTGACTAGCCAGTTCAACTCTTCCTTGGATAGTTCTGTATATGTTTTAGGAAAAGAAATCACACAGGTCAGGAGCCTCCCTAGTGACACAAGGGGTTAAGTCTCAGCACTATGAAGCTATAGGCAGCCACTGCAGCATGAGTTCGATCCCCGGCCAGGGAGCTACCCACATGGCGCAACAGACCTCTCCTATCTAACCCACTGCTCCCCTCAGTAGTAGATTTCAGTAGATCTGCCTGTTCTGCTCCCCACTCTATCTCTGATGACTCCTCTCCAGCCCCACCTCCCCTCCCCACACCTCTGGCCTACACCCCAGCTCTTGCATACATAAATAAAATAAATATTAAAAAAAGAAATCACACAGGTCTACCAAAATTTAGAACTGAAATGACTCGTGGATCAATGGTTAAACACTTTCAATTTAGAGGTGGATTCTTACTATCTTCTTATAAGATTAATTTCAATGTCAAGATAGTTCAACACAAACTCAGAAAGATTACCACTAGATACCAATTATAATTTTCTTCCTGAATCTGTTCTATTTTAAACTAAATTCTTCCTTTCTTCTCAGATGATAAAGGTTACAGTTCTTCATTTAGGAATGGTATAAAAATTATTTAACATAGCATTTTATAGATTAATCAAAACTGGATTCCAAGCAGAAAAAAATTGCAACTCAATCACCACTCTGCCAATCACTGTGGGTGGAAGTAAGCCTTAGAATATGTTCCTGCAACACATCCCTGAAACATCAGGTATTACTTCATCAGTTGCTGAACTAAGGGTGATATTTTTAAGTTCACAGGTAGGATAGGAGGTGTGGGATAGTAACTGATAACCAATCTGTATAAAAGTACCTTGACATTTTACTCTGGATAGCCATAGCAAAGCACACTGGCTGAATGTTGCCCTGCCTTCACTTTTCTTGTAATATATTCTGGATTCCTTTTTATATGTTGAAGCAATAGAGTTATGATTAAAGTTATAGCTGACACAGCAGAAAAGAGTGACCTAAGTGTATGTTAAGAAAATACCAGTAAGAAATCCACCTTTCAGAAACCTGGAGAATGTCAAGGATTGGAGACATCTAGTTCTCTGAAAGTGGGGGTAGTGGGGGCAGTAAAGCAAGACTCTGAAAATAAGGAATTTGTCTGGCAGTCTGTACAAAAACAAATAGATTCCTTATCTTTCTTCCCAATTCCATACAACCAAGATATTTCAATCCCTAGGAAATAACTTATTTGTCCTCGAGAGAAAATGAGCCAGCACGTGGGGTCAGTGAGGCACAGTAAATGTTGGGAAGTAATGTCATATGGGAAATAGTCTCTTCCTCAGCCTAATTGTGAAATATTCAGAGACAGGCAGGTGTTTGAAGGGTTAGGCTCTGCAGAAAATGTTTGTAGTAATGCAAAATGTCACGAATACTTAGTGAAGTAGTCTGGCAGTGTCTTAAGTCAAATATGTATTTACCATTTGACCTAGCCATTTTGCTCCTGTTCCCAAACAAAGGTAACTATGACAAAACAAAGACGTGTACACAACCTTTGTAGTGGCTTTATTTCTGTTAGCCAAAAACTGTAAACATACTGGATTTTCATCAAAAAGTGAATATATAAACCTTGAAATATCTATGCAATGGACTACTTTCAGCAGAAGGACATTTATTTTTGGTACATGCAACAATGATGACTCTCCAAATAATTATGCTAGCTGTGGGCAGGGGGATAGTGGGGGGCGGGATGCTATGCAAAAAAAGAGTATGTTCCATATACATGAGTATGTTGGATTTGTAAATCATCTTTAGTATATGCCCACTATATGACTATTTTTACATTAGCCCAGATTTATTTTTATTTGCTTTTTAGAATTATAATTTAACTCAGAGTTCAGTTCTGACTGTGTATTATAACCACCTATTAAAACACCAAGGCACATGCAACTTGTACATAAATTTATAATTAAAACAATTTAAAAAAATAAACACAGAAAATCAAGGGTTCCCCTACACATTTGCATCTTTAATGTTTGGATTGGCATTTTGAATCTTTACAAACTTAGGTACTCCTCTTTAATGTCAGAAGTTGTATCTTAATTTGAAATTTTTCTATAAATAGAATGTGCTTTGTGAGATTTAAAGAAAACACGTTTGTTGTATCTAATATACTAGTTAATCATTTCTGCTGGAAGAAGCAAAGATAATTTGTAATTTGGAAAAGTTTCAAAAATCTAGGGAATGCAGTTATTTTACGACTTTATCAATATCATCTTGAACAATTTATCTTTGTTTGGATTTGTAAATCATCTTCATTCTATGCCTGTTATATGTCTATTGTTACATTACCCCAGATTTATTTTTATTTGTTCTCTAGAACTGTAATTTAATTCAGTTTAATTCTGACTGCATATTACAACCACCTATTAAAACATCAATGCACAGGGCTAACTCATGGAGTTTCTGGTTTAATTTTTCCAGGCAGGGCCAAGACCTTAACATACACCTCACCAAAAAAGATATACAGATGACAACTAAGCATATAAAAAGGTGTTCCACATCATGTGTGATCAAGAAAATGCAAATTAAAACAATGAAATACTACTACACACCTATTAGAATTGTCAAAATCCAGAACACTGACATCAGCCAATGTTGATGAAGATATGGAGCAACAGGAACTCTCACTCATTGCTAATAGAAATGCAAAGTGGCAGAGCCACTGTGGAAGCAATTTTGTGGGTTATTGAAATACTAAATGTACTCTTATCACATGATCCAGCAGTCAAACTCATTGGTTTTAACAACTTACATTCATACAAAAATTGCACACAGATCTTGACAGCAGCTTAATTCATATTGGCCAATGATTGGAAGGAATCAAGATGCCTTTCAGGAGGTGAACAGATAAATTGTGGTATATCCTGACAATGGAATGCTATTCAGTGCTAGAAAGAAATCAACATTCAAGCTATGAAACATGGAGGAAACTGAAATGCATATTGCTAAGTGAAAGAAGACAATCTGAAAATATTTTCTGTATGATTCCAATCAGAAGACAATCTCAAAAAGATGTAACTACAGACACAACAAAATGTTCAATGTTTGCCAGAAATGGGGGTGAGGGAGAATAAGAGTAAATAGGGGCAAGAGAGGATTTTTAGGGCATTGAAGCTACTCTGCAGAATAATGTAATGGTGGATATGTCATTATGTGTTTGTCAAAATCCACTGAATAAACATTAAGAATGAACCATAATGCTAACTTATAATGATGAGTCGATGTTGGTTCATCAATTCCAACAGATGTACCACTTCAGCAAGGCATTGGTGCTGGGGGAGAGGAACTATACATGTATTGAGGCAGAGGATATATGGGGAATCTCTGTACCGTACCTACCATCAATTTGCTGTTAAGTCTCAAACTACTCTAAAAAATAAATTATTTTTGAAAAATTTTAATTCCCAGTACCTCAAGCCAGACCTCCTGAAGGAGTACTGGGGAAGAAAGATCAAGAGGTCCAGAATGAATAACACTGCTTCACAGACTCCAAGAACCTGCCCATAAAGTCCAAAATAGGATGAGGAAGGAGAAAGGAAACAGATTAATTTGATCATGTCAATAAGACTTAACATATTTCTCCCAGCTTATAGAATAAACACGAAAGTTTAATACAGCCTCAACAACCCAAGCGGTCTGAGTGCCACCTTCTTCTCTTGTCTCATTTTTAGATTATAATTCCCTTTACTTCCTTTCATTTGGTCATAATACTTCATCTGTTTTTTCCATATCCATATGCATATGTAAGCCCTCTGTCTGGAATGTTTTCCGCCCTGATTTTGTCTACTTAACTCCTTGCCAACAGCCTGTTCTAACTTTCTCTAGCTAAGTCAAATCTCCCACTAATGGTTTTCTTAGTAACATCCACATCTCCTATCCTAAATGTGATGACAATGACATCATCACATTTCATATATATTACATCATTTTTTTTGGCACATCTCTGACACCTAGTTCATTATTAACTCAACGGATAGATTTTTTTTCCAAGACCAAACTGCCTCCTAGCTTGAGGTTTGATTACATGGACAAGTTCTTTGTCCTTTTATGTCTCATTATTGTCATCTATAAATAAGGCCCATTCTAGCACCTCTAGTACTTACCAGCTCATTGGGCTGGTTCAATTATTAAATTTACATGTGGAAAGTTTAACACAGGGCTTGTTCACATTGTTGTCACTATTGGTGGTGGTGTTGGTTGTGTGAGTGGTATTTTGCACATCTCTTCACCAGAATAATGACTCTAATCCCAGGAACCTGGGAATATGTTACCTTACATGGAAGAAGGAATTTGCAGATGACCTTCAGATGAACTATTTTTAGATTATCCAGGTGGGCCCTAGCTAATCACATGAGTTGTTAAAAGCACAGGAGTAAATCAAAGATCACATGAAGGTGAGGAAAGGGCATAGGGCCGGTGGGGGTGGGGAGCTCAAAACCTGAGAGCAACTCAACCTGCTATTGCTGGCTTTGAAGATGGAGGAAGGGGACCATGAGCTAAAGAATCCAGCTGACTGCTAGAATTTGGAGATGGCCTCCGGATGATATGCAGCAAGAAAATGGGATCTCAGTCCTACAATTGCAAGAAAATAAATTCCGTCTACAACCCAAATGAGGAGAAAAGGGAGTCTTCCCTAGAGCCTCCAAAGGATACAGACTGCAGACACCTTTATTTTAGCCTGGATGACCACATCTCAGACTTCTAGCCTATAGAACTGTAAGATAATATGCATGTGTTGTTTGAAATCATTGAGCTTAAATGTACTGTGACAGCATCAGAAAACTAATATGCCTGCATGCAGTAGATATTCAGTATTAGAAAAGCCAAAGAAAATATTCTAATCTGAGCTGGAATATTGCAAATTGAATGTATAATATATCAATGTTACTGGATGTAATTCTTAGATAACTTGTGACATTAATACAAATTTTCCCATTTTTGAGAAGTAACTAAGGCTAAAACAATTTTTCAGAGGTCACCAGATTTTGTTCTGACCTGATTCCAAGCTGAAATTTTCCTCTGGTACACTGTATTTTTATCCAGCCAAAGTACTAATTTGATTTATTTACCACTTGAGAGTTTGAAAATCACTTTTTATCTACATTATCTTTATAGTTTTATCTCTCTATAAGTCTACACTCTGAGCTTTCCAGCATGCAGAAAAATGTATTCTATAAAAAGATATATATAGTATAAGATAAAAATAACTTAATAAAATTCATTAAATGTTATGTTCCTGGCACTATTCTGAACACTGATTGTACACTAATTCATTTAACATACTTATCAATATCATGACTATTACTCTAATTTTCCAATGTCTTTTTTTTGCTTAAATCAGCTTGTTTTTTTTTCTGATTTAGATAGCCATAAGCTAAACTTTCAGTATTGTCAATTATGACAGCAGAATTAGTCAAATATTTATATTGTATTATACTTTTAAATTCAGCAATTTAAAATACATAATAAAAAGTCAACAGATTTTCATATCCCTTGTTTTCTTTTTAATAATCATGGTTTAAAACAAAAAAAAAAACCTTCGCATTTGAATAATAAAATGAGATATGTTTAGATTGCAACAGCTGTCTGAGGAAGAGATATATCCCCTAAATATAAGGCTTCCTGGAGACAGATTTGATTTGTAAATGTTTAATCACAATTTAAGGTGTTAATTAGCACAGCAAAGAATTTTTTCAGACAAAATTATTTTTATGAGTTTAAACTTAGATATTAAAATGGAAATTAGAACAGAAAATGAATATATAATTTCATTGGTAAGCATTCAACACTATACCAAATGTAAAATTTTTTGTTTAAAAATGTGTTTAATATTGAAATTCCTTGGTGTTTTTGGTTTTGCTTTTTTACTTTTTTATTGAGGTAACATTGGTTTACAATCTTGTACGTGATTCAGAGGCAAAGGTTCATACCTCATAATATGCATGTTATCATAGCACACCTACCACCAAGGTACCCACAGTACTCTAATATAATTGTGTCCCCCACCCCTTTTCTCCCCCTGCATCCCCCTTTCTTAGCCTCAATTCCACGGTCAGACAGATTTCTGGCGGCTGTTGCGTGTACTCTGAACCTCTGTTTTCTTGCATTGCACATATAAGTGTCACCATTGAGCATTTGTCTTTCTCCTTCTGTTTAGCATTATCCCCTTCAACTTCATCCATGTTGCAAATGGTACGAGTAATTTTTATTATACAGCTGAGTAGTATTCCATTGTGTATACCATTTTCTTTTGGTAATTGTGGTCTCTAAATAAAATAGGCATATTCTTATTCTGTTTATTTCTGTGTATGCATAAGGAAATAACCTGTCTCATTTTTTTTAATAAAAATGCCTCAATTTTACATATAGTATGTTAGAAATTCCAGTCAAATGAGAGCATTAAAAGAACTCCTTTTAGGGTTCTCAGCACTATGAAGCTATCGGCAGCTACTGCAGCATGAGTTCAATCCATGAGTTCCATCCCCAACCAGGGAGCTAACCCACATGGCACAGCAAACCTCTTCTATCTTGCCTGCTGCTCCCCTCAAAAGTGTATTTCAGTCAATTCGCCTGTTCTGCTCCCCGCTTTCCCTGGTGAATGCTCTCACACATACACACACCTCTGGCCTACACCCCAGCTCTTGTATGCATAAAAAAATATATATCCTCAAAAAAATGAAACTTCTTTTATTTACAGTGGAGACCAGAGTTACCAACATGAACTACCAAAAAAGGGTGTTTTACCTCAATTTTCTGCCAATATTATCTATCTATTCTATAATCATTAACAGTTCTTTACCATTTCTACTTCCTGCTTCCTTTAACTAACTTAAGAGGGAAGAGAATCCATTCTTCTTCTACTTATAGTCATAGCTCAGAGTTCTTAACCAATTTGAATGCTGCATCTTACATGCAAATGTCCAAGACATTCTCATATTTAACTGTTTATCTTCACCACCAACTACGAGTATTTAATGTAGAAGTCAGGAACCAAGAATTAGTCATTTCTGAATTCCTGGAATATGGAGTTCCTGGTGTATACACAGTATACACTTGAAAACACAAAGTGCTTTGCAGGTATATTAAGTGTATCAATGTATTTGTTCAGACTTCTACCCTTTCCATCAAAATGTACCAAGCACTTCTTCATGACCAAACAATTTGTATGTACAAAAAATACAAGGAAGATAACTAGAGGTACAAAGATGGTGGTGGTGTGGATCCACCCTTATGAGGCCAATGGTCTTGGGAAACAAGCAGTCATCTCCAGTTGGTCAAATTCTTTATTGGAGACCTATCTTACGTACTGGTGAAAGGTGTTGATTTAAATCAGAGCACTGACTCTATTAGATAAGCTGGGGGAAACTGCTTGGGCATGCTCAGTCTCAGCTATTTGTTGCAATGTCTCATAAAGGAACAAAAACTAAATATATATATGTGTGTGTATGTATATATGCTAAACATATATACATAATATATATATATATACATATATCTAATAAACTTGGAAACTACTAGCTAGAAACTTTAACACTCTAGAGAGTCCATGAAACTTAAAAGATGACATTGCAGGGTAAGTGTCTATCTCCACCATGGCTCACAGGAGGCAGTAATCATGGACACCATTACACCACAGAGCAGCACTGCTGAATTCTCATCATATCAGAATAGTATAAATATTTTCTCATGAATCAATACTCTGTAATTTGTTAAAGAAAATTAGTGGTATTTTTAGTAGAACTGAAATTTAGTACAACTGATCATCTGAAATTGGAACAACTGAATTTTCTGACTTTAAGAGTACAATGGTATGAGACTCTCGGATAGCAATAATGAACCATAAAACTTTTACTGCAAATTTAATGAATCTTTCATAGTTCAAATTATAATATATTAGCCTAATAGTTTTC
The DNA here is from genome assembly GCF_964194135.1 of Talpa europaea. NCBI lineage: Eukaryota > Metazoa > Chordata > Mammalia > Eulipotyphla > Talpidae > Talpa > Talpa europaea. The sequence goes on from NC_140075.1 coordinate 42,771,179, forward strand.
TCTTGATTATACATAAAATGTAAGTACATTTTGTATGGAAAATAGTGAAAAAAGCAAGGGCATTTTTTATGTCCAGGATTAATAATACATTTATATAATATTTATCAATAAAATTCCTTGTTTTATAAAAAACATGAAGCCATATCTACTAGGCTAGTTCACTACCCAGCATTATAAAATTCTACTTTTACCGCCATCTAGCCTCTGAGTCAGATTTATGTTTGACACCTGAGAAGAATATGAAAGTAGCTTGTGGCTGTTTAATAGGAGTTCTGTTCCTCTACCACGCAGATGGGTACTGCAGCATTCACCACACAAAATAAAATAAAAACAACATCATTTAAAAAAAAAATCAACTGATATCAGGTTTCCCTTCCAATAAGCCTATGCTCTTTCTATAGAGAGGTAGAGGATCTATGTGTCCTCCACCCCCTTAGTTATCTTACATTCATTTTTTTTATCTAAAGATGATGTGAAAGACCCTACTAAAATTATTAAATGTCACTCATGCAAATAATGTTTAATAATGAAGAGAATCACTTCTTATTAGGCAAATCTAGAGTTTTTAGATTAAGTATTTTTAAATAGTTTTATAAAATAAGAATTTTATTTTTCATTTATGTAAAGTTCACCAAACTTGTCTAACAGAGCAATAAGTTTTAACTCATGTAGCTGCTTCTTCTAGTATTTAAATCTGCATTTTTAATCAAATACCTATAGTGAAATTTCTGTATTCCACATATTTTGATTATTGATGGTTTCCTATAGTGTATATAGAAATTTTTCCTCACTTAAATCCCTCTTCCCATGTAATCATTTACCTTTTTTGTTGATTATTCATGTAAATGTTGTTTATTGATGATTCAACTGGTAAGCAAAGATAAATTTCTGTGCTTATAGTTTCTCCTAACATTTATAATTTATTTTTTTAATTTTTAATCAGTTTTTCAAAATATATGACAGTTTCTCCATACTTAGAGCTCTGTAAAATGCCTCAGAGTACAACTTTCCATTTAATCAAAGCTGTTAGTTAATAACACTAGTTATGATAATAGTAACAATTAGAAATGCTTAACTATAAGCCACATGCTGTTCTAAGTGCTTCATACACGTTATCATTTAACTCTACATCAATGCAATGATGGAGAAAGCAGTATTATCCCCATTTTATAGATGAAGAAACCACAGCACTTGGAGATTAAGCATATTTTTTCAATACTTTCTTGGAAAAAGCACTAGAAAACTGTATTTTGAATATTTGCATGTTTGAAGCTGATTTCATTCCTATTCTCATACTTGAGAGCTGGATATAAATTATTAATTGGAAATATTTTCACACAGAATTTTGAAGAAATTGAATCCAGTGTTGTTTTCGGTAAATCTGACATTCTTACTTGCATATATCCTAGTTTCTCTCCTAAATCTCTAAGGATTGTCTCATTATCCTTGGTGTTTCAATTTTCACAAACATGAGCAGCCACTGGGCTCTCTTATGTAGATTTCATATAATCTCCATAGTTTGTCATCCTATTAGTGAGTGTAAGTTAACTTCTAATCAAAATGTTCATTGATATCACATCTACTGGTATCGACACTTGACTTTAACATATATATTACATATTATATCTTTACATATTATATTACAAATATAGTTATCAGTCTGTTTTCTTTAGATCTGATCTTTTACTTCCTTTTCTTATGATGTTCGATTTGGGGATTATATAAAAATATAGAGGGAAAGAAACTACTCCACTATTTTGAAATTGATATATCCCAAGCTAAGTACCCTAGATAGGCCCTGTCATGATACTTTCCTCTCTTTACTTGATAGGGTTTTAAGTACAAGTTTCTCAGTTCTACTATTAGACCTCATGCTTCATAAGGAGAGGCTATTTGTATATCCTTGAGGGCCTCACAGTGCCTTTTCTACACCTGGTTCTCACTAGTTGTAGAATGAATACATGAAAACAATAATAGAGAATCAAAATAGTATCTTTTTGTTCTTGATTTCTTTATGTAAATTCTTTTCCTTTGGATATAAATGCTAGACTGTTCCAAGTTTTATGGAGTTAAACTGAAAAACATTTGATAATACATGACCAATAAAAAACAAATCAAAAGCACAATCAATGCTCTCATGGAAGTTAGGGGTCTTTATGAGTTATAGGATTACCAGTAAAATAACTAGAAGCAATATTTAATGAAACAATACACTCCTTTATACAACATAAATGCAAAAATTAGGGGTTAGATCTAGGACTCTGTAAAGGAGTCATAGTTTCAGTTGTTTGCCTCTATCATAGAACTACGTTCTAGTTTCAGTTGTGTGCCTCTATCATAGAACTACATCCCTTAAAAAACGTAACATTTTCTAGAATCAGCCTTCCACTTATAATTTCCCAGTGAAGGTGTTTAGGAGTTAAGTTAAATACACCATTTTGGACTCTGGACTCCTTGAAACAATTATTATCCAGTTGGTATCTTCATTATATGCATTATTTATGATTTTGCATTTAGTCAATTTATTTCCTCCTATTCCAAGTAGCTTCACCAATAAATCAATAAATCATGACTGTACTTTGGAAATTCTTCACAGAATTTGTCATTTGCCAAGGGGTCTAAAATTCAGAAATTCAAGTGGTCCTGGAACACTAAATTGTTTCCCCAAATCTTTGAAAGTTCTATATTGGTTCCTATGTTTTCTTAAAAGTCCAGGTTTCTATGAATCATACACACACACACACACACACACGCATAGATGCATGCATATGTGCATGCAAACACAGATATATCTTTATAAATCACCAAGTTTGAGCTAATATTTCTTAAATTGCCATGTCAATTGTTAACACATGAATGATCATTCATCTCTTTTTGAAATATTTGGATTGCCTGTAATAATTTCAACATCAGGGCCTCCCTGGTTGTGCAAGGGTTAATTCTCAGCAATATGAAGCTATAGGCAGCCGCATGGCACAGCAGACCTCTCCTGTCTTGCCCACTGCTCCCCTCAGCAATGTATTTCAATCAATTTGCCTGTTCTCCTCCCCAATCTGCCTCTGATGAATCCTCTCACTCTCCCCCCCCCCATACTTCTGGCCTACACCCCAGCTATTCTATGCATAATAAAAAAATAAATCTTAAAAAAAATAATTTCAACATCAACACACATACCATATTGAATCTAATATTCAAATAAATGATCTCCTTTTATTGAAATAGAGTGATAATGTATAGAGAGATGATTGATGTGGACAAATAGTCAATTGATTTTAAATTTTAATGGCAAAGAGAGATCTCTGGAAGCAGAGAAACCCAAACTTGAATCTCAGTGCTGTTACTTGCTAAATATGTAATGCTGAGCCAATTATTCTTGTTTTTAGGCTTTAATATCCTCATATGTTAAGTGGGATTGATTTTAATACCTCCAAAAGGTGCTATGAGTATTAACTGAGTTAATTCATGTAAAGAGCCTTATTCTGACACATAGTAAGTGCTCAAACGTAATTTAATATTTGTATCAAGTGTTCCATCTTTACTAAGGTGTATGATATTCAGGAAGAGATAATAGTCTTCTTGCTACTGAAATAAAATGGAATTGAAATGTTTTTGTAGGATGTGACAAATATTTTGACCAAATAAAAATATCTGCACTATCTGTAATATAACATCATGTCACTTTCCCAGTCACTCTAATTTTTACCAATTACAAAGTACTTGGAGTTCTCATAATTTGTCATTTTTTGCCCTACCTCCAGGTCTTTATGAAAGTTTTCTGACAACCACTTACCTACCCCCTGCCCTTTCTTGCCTCCATAGAGCCTACAAATCATTCAAAAAACAGTACAGGTGACTTATCCTCTGTGAATCCTCCCTCTTACTTAAAAAAGCAGAATTGTGAACTTTCTCTTTTATTCTCCCAAGCAATCGTAGATACCTATAACTACTATGCCCCTTTTCCAGTTATTTGTTCACATATCAACATCCCGTGGCCAGTCCATTAATTTGCCCTGATAGGTTAAAGTGACTTATTTATCTCTGAACTGTCGGTACATAGTTTAGAGCCAGACATCAGAAAAAGAAATCTAGAATAGTGATTGTAAAATGAATCAACTTTATAGACTAAATCTGTTCTAGGGAAGATAGTTGGTACTATGATAAAAATCATGAGACAGATACCACACATAAGAACAGGTTTAATTCCATGTGATACAACCCCTCCCCCCAAAAAAACCTGAATAATTTAGAAGTTGTCCACACTATTGTCAATATGACAAGTCATTGTCATCAAGCCTCAGATTCTTTCAAATTCTAATGCTCAGTCCTTACAATGTGACGCTTCCATTTAAAATAGAAGCTAGTACTTGCACACAAAGAAACTAAAAAAGATGAGCACAATCCAAAGTCACTACAAGGCAATAAAGATTAGAGCAGAATATGACTAAAAAGACAATATAAAAGGTTTATGAAAATTAAGAGCTTGTTTTTTGAAAAGATAGACAAAACATTTAGTCAGTTTTACCAAGAAAAATCAGGGGCTCAACAGTAGGGTCAAAATAAGGGGGGTGGGAATTATATGGGGACTATAACCAAGATGAAAATGCATACATTGTGCAAAAAATGAAAAAGATGTAAAAAAAATATATAAATTTAAAATCTTTTGTAATAACTGGTAATATAGTAAGTAAGCTATCTTTTCCCCCTGAAAAAATACATTTGCTTATTCACAATGGACTAAGGTGGAGGACTGACTATGGGAACGTCTGTGGTGGGAGAGCTGTGGTGACCACACCTGGGAGGAGGAAGGCTGTATTGTCAAAAAATTAACAAGGGTGTAAGATAATAAAAACGTTTATTCAACATAAAAAGAATTTTAAAAATTAAATAAAATTAGAAATGAGGAAGGAGACTTTACAACTGATACCACAGAAACACAAAAGATCATAAGAGACTACTATAAATTTATATGTCAACACATTGAGCAAACTAGAACAAATGGATAAATTTCTAGAAACATAATTTTCTGTGATTGAATCATGAAGAAATAGAAAATCTAAATAGATCAACCAGCAGTAAGAAGTTCGAGTCAGTAATTAAAAATCTACCAACAAACCAAAGTCCAAAACCAAGTGATTTCACTGGTGAATTCTACCAAACATTCAAAGGAGAATTAGAACGAAACCTTCTCAAAAATAATAGATGAGGGAGCACTTCCAAACTTCTTTTATGAGACAAAAATTACCCTGATACCAAAATCAGATAAGGACATCACAGGAAAAGAAAATTACAGACCAACATATCTGATTAACATAGATATTTGCAGTATCATGGATGAAACAACTGGTGGCCATTATGCTAAATTAAATAGGCAAATAGAGAAAAACAGATACTGCATGGTATCACTTATATGTGGAATTAAAAATTGTATTTTTAAGTAAAACTCATACCAACAGAGAATAGAATGGTGGTTGCCAAGGGCTGAGGGGTGGGCAATTGGGTAGAGTTGGTAAAAGCATACAAACTTCCCATTGTAATATGAATAGGTTCTGAGGATCTAGTATATAGCAGTGACTACAGTGATATAGTCATATAGTATATATAATCACAATTTGCTAATAGATTTTAAACATTCACCGAAACAAAATAAAAAGTAAATGTGTGAAGTGGTAAGTGTGCTAATTAAATAGACCATGGAAATCTTTTTACACGATATGCATATCAAATCATCATGTTGTATATTTCAAATATATTTTATTTGTCAATTATACTGCAGTAAAACTGTTGAGAGAATATATGGAATAAGGGGAGATTCTGTTCCATCTCTGTTAAAACAACTGCCCTTTGTCCCAGTTTGGAATACCTGAGGGTGACTACCTTCAGAGGCCTTCTCTGAAATATGTGTAGGGGCACAAGAGTCTTTTCATACCCAGGACCATTAATTCATCAAACAAAAAATAAACATTACTCTGTTCTAAGTACATTGTCTTCTAGCAGACATAGGTTAATGAATAAGATATGATTTATGTGCCCAAAAACTCATCCACGACTATTAGGAGAAGCATAAGGCAATGGTAAGCAATTGTAATACAAGATGGAATATGGTATGTGTCACAAAGGGGGCTGGAAACATTACAGGAACTTAGAGGAGAGATGGAAAATGTTCATTCACGAAAGCCCAGAAACTACTACATGGACACAATGTCACTTGAAGGATAGATCAGGCTATTTCACGGTCACAATTTTTTTCAATTTCCCACCCTATGGGAGAATTACATGCTCCCGCCCTTTTGAATTCAGAAATGTCTATGTGACTTGCTGTGGCCACAAATGGAGGTGGAAGTGTGTGTGCTGTTTGCAGATGTTCAAACAGAGGCTGCATTATCAGCCATCACACAACAGAGTGATGTCCACTGAGCCCTCTCCTTTCCCCTCTGGTTGCTCCCTTCAGCCACTGCCAACACCATCAAGCCAGGAACAGGTCATTTCCCAGGACAACCAACAGCTTTTTTTCCTCCTCGTTTTTATTTCCCTCCCTAGCAGCCCATGTTTGCTATTTCCTCTGCCAACATTTTCCTCCTGTCTGGACTGCACTTGCTAAAATTCAGGCCTAAGGAAAATACCCCAAACCCAACCTATGCCAAGGGGGTTACCTGCTCTCTGAGGATATTGTTAGAAAAACAGGATGGACCTGTGGTACAACTGGAATGATAAACCTCTATTGCCATAAACTACTAAGATTTAGAGAGTGTTGATAACTGCTGCATAATTTATTCTCTCCTGGCTGATGCAGCAGAATTTGTACATGTGGCAAGAGTGAGTCTGCAGATAAATGGTGAGACTTCTGGAACTCTGGAGGCATTTATAAAGAAAAGCAATAGTCCAAAAACTATTAGCCCTTAAAGTGTTTTAAAAAAAAAAGAATTAGAGCAAAAAGAAGAAGAATCAAGCCTGCTGTTTGAACCTACATTTTAAGAAAATTTAGAGTTCTTATGCCCAGCAGTATCTATTCCTGGCTTAAGTTTTTTTTTTTCCCTCACTTTTTCAATTTCTTTATCTGCCTTTATTGCTTTTATTTAATCTCACACACAAAAAATTGACTCAATATTATTCCTTCATCTTCAGGTGACATTTAAAGATTGAATTAAATCCAGCAAACTCTGATTGATGTGGCTCTGATAAACCATGACATTTCCCAAATGAGTCTATAAAAAAAATGCACAGACAAGAGATTCCCCTGATGCCGCAGGAGTAGGATAATTTCTGCACTGAAGAAAATTGCAAATTCTGCCTTTTGATCATCATTATATATACCTTTGTCTTCTTGATTTATGGAGTAAAATGAACAGATTATAAGATAAATGCTGTTCTTCAAAATTTAGATACTATCTCTAATTAGGTAAGATGACTTTGGACAAGTAACCAAGTCTCTCATAGTCAATTTCTCACCTTACCATGGAAATGCATCAGATGTGAAATTAATTCAGCATTTTTGGAATGAAATGACCACATAATTCTCTAATGCTATTGTTCATTTATACTTCATAATAGGTGAGCTTTATCTTTTATTCATATAGTCTGTTAATAGTCAAAAAGGGTTTTCACATGCATAATTTCATTTAATTCTATTAACAACTCAGAATAGCATCAGTATTCAAAGATATGGAGATTCAAAGAAATTGACATTTTTCTATAAACTATTTATTATAAGTCATAAAATTATACATAGTAAGAATAAGAACTCAAACCCCAAAATCCTGTCTTCCAGTATTCCAGTCAGCTTGGTATCCTTAATACCCACACTGAACCCTCCTTCACTGTGGAGGAAGCCACAGGTAACAAATTAAATACTCTTTGCCCTCTGCTTCCTGCTGGCTCAGCAGCCAGCACTTACTCCTCTTGATCTTGCCAAGCTCAGCTACAGAGCCTTCACTGCCCATATAATCTGTGCCTCCCCATCTCAGAAGCTCACCTTGTTTTTCACCCTTCTCAGGCAAGTGAAACCTGGACCCGCCACCTTGACTCCTGGACTTGGCTTCAAAGGTGGCCTAAAGCCCAAAATGCTACACTTGATCAAGAACTCAGCATCCCTGCACTTTCACAATTTATACACCATTTTCGTGTGTACAGATGCACAGTGGGCTCTTAAAGAAAACTACTTCTGTCTTACATTTCTAATTTTTCCTGTGAAAATAATTCTCATCTTTAAATCCCAACAGAATAAAAATGTTTTTGATGTATTTTTTCCTGCCTAAATTTGCTTAGTCTACATGTCATGCAGACAGCACCAGTCATAGGCACTTCCTACAGTCTACATTTCACTGCCTGTCTTTTATAGATAAGTGTCTGTCTCAGTGGCGGTATCAATTAAAGTAAAACTCTGTAAGCATCCTCTAGAAGCAACTGAGGAACAACCTGAATGCTAGAACACTAGTTAGTATATGATACCTAAATAATTCTTTTGGAACACATACAGGGAGCACAGAAGTCGAAAGATTTCCTGGCAGCAGCAGCCCTCCTGCCTGTCTTGCCTATGTAGATGTGTCTTTTCACTATCTCCCTTTGCAAAGCAACAGAGGCAGTTTGCCTCCCAAGGCTGCCCACCTGTAACTATGCAGGCCTCTCTTTTAGCAAAACAGTCCCTTTTGGGGGCAGCTCTCTCTTCCCACTTGTCTATTCAAGTGTCCTTTAGTCTTCTCTCCCTTTTTATAATAAGCCTGCCCTTTTGGATATTAGGGGCAAAGAAGGATTTCCTAGCACTTCTTTGGTAAATCGGGAAAGGCAGAGTGATACTGCAATTCAGTTTTTGCAAACCAAGCAAAAGCAGTCACTATCCCTGGCCCTAATATAGGGTGTAATAAGTTGTACATGGTGATAGTGTTTTGCAAGTCTGTTGGGAAAATTCAGAGTAAGATGACCAGTAAAATGAACCAATAACTTTCCCAAGTGTGAAGTATTGCAAAGACCAGTTCCTTTTATTATGTTAGAGAACTTTTTATTTTGGTTCAAACATTTAATTCTAAGAGGGCAAAGCTCATGATTGCATTTCTCTCATTCTCCACAGGGACTTGCACAATGCTGGCTGCTTCAATTCTGTCACAGACTCCTGGATTGACAGCACCCTTCTTATCTTTACCTTGGAGCTACCTTTCCAGACCTCTGCTTGCTCATCTGTGGTGTAAGAAAATAATCTACACGACCTCTTTCAACTCCGACTTGTTGGGGCTCACCTCACTTCCTTATCCCATGCTTATTGATAGTAAAGGTTTATGCAAATAGTGTTCTGACAGCCATCTGAAAACTCTAGAAACTGATAGAGTTCTTTATGCAAATTTACAAGTGGATTCTCAGTATCTTTGTTGCAATCTGTGGGTTTAGGCAAGCTTGGGGAATAGCTCATTGCAACAAAAACAAAAAGAAGGTAAAGCAAACTGAAAAGAAAAATATTATTATAGGCCACTAGCATTTTCTACCATATTCTGACCAGTCTCATAAATTCTCCCAGCCATAGAAATGTCTACTGTGATTAATTCAGCAGCCCTACTTGGTAACTAAAGATCTGGGTTGGTTTTTCAAATATCTGCTAGTCAGTATTCACAAAGACATAGTGTCAAAAGACCATTTGACTTTCTTACCAATTTCTATTCCTCATTTCTAGAAAGAAAAAAGGGTCAGTTTGATCTGACACCATAATCAAGTGATATGTATAATATACTTGTCTCATGGAATTCCTAAGCTATGAGCCTCAGTTCTCAATTGTCTTTATTAAACTATCAAAATAACTGTTAGACTACTAAGAAGCCATTCTTATGTATCCAAATGTGGGTTTCCATGAACATTTGTTAAGTCTGCTTTTCTCCACACTAATTCATGCTTCCTCCAATGTCACTACCATCCTCCAAGATGCCAAGGTTGGCCATCTCAGGTTACTGAATTTTCCCTTCTCCCCCAAATCTAGACAATTGACTAAATCTCTTAGTGGCAAATCCAAAACATTTCTGAAAGTCCCTCTGCATTCTCCACTTTTGCTATCGCTCCCTCCTTTGTCCCATAATACATCTAGACAATTAAAACAGAATCTGAAGTTTTTCTCCATATTTAGTCTCTCCTTTTTCCAATCCTCCTTAAATACAGATATCCCAAAGTTCATGTAAGAATTCTTTATGCAACAAAGTCCAAATGCCTTCTGTGTAGCATTAAAGGAACTTAGACCTCCTGTATTTCTAAATTATGTTGTCCATCAAAATGCAAGGTTTGGGTTAAATAGCGGGTGTGGTTAATATCATGTGTTAACTTGGTTAGTTTATGGTACCCAGATAGTTGATCAAACACTATTCTAGATATTTCTGTGGTTCTTTTTTTTTTTGGATGATATTAATATTTAATTCTGTAGACATGAGTTAATTGTCTTCCGTAATGTGGGTAGATTTCATCCAATCAGTTGACAATAGAAAAAAGAACCCTGAGTAAGAAATTATGCCTGTGTACTATGTTTGGACTCCAACTGCAGCACCAGCTCTTCCTTGGTCTCCAGCTGCCAGTCTACCCTGAAGATTTTAGGCCCTGTGACCTGCGCAATTGCATGAGTCAGTATCTTAAAATATTTCTCTCTTTTTTCCCCCCACAATTGATTTCGATTCTCTGTAGAACCCGAATTAATATTAATGTAATACAAAAAAAAAAAAGATTTGGTCAACAAATGCATTCAAGGAGTGCTAGTCTGAATATGGCAGAGCATCTTTTATTTTTATAAAATTTAACATTCCGATGTGTACTCTGAATCACCAGCAAGTCTTACTAGTTTGTGTCTTCAAAATGTGTATACAGAACAAAGTAGCCAGTTATAAGATGGTTACAATTTGATCCAATTAGAAAGGATAGTAGAATACTCTTGGAAAGAAGACTTCTATTTTATCTGCCTAATTACAGAAGTAGAACTGCTTGGTTATGAATTATGAGACCATCACCTTTAGTTAGACATAGTTCGAATGCAAGAGGTTTTAGACAATGAGTTAAATGGTACTACATAGTTAGCCAATTGCAAAACTGAATTTTCCTTTTGCGGTCTAAGCAAGGAACTTGATAATCTTTGAATCCATCTATCTAGAAGACCAGAGGCAGCAGTTGTTTTAGGATTAGAACATGTTTCCTATGACCATATTTTTATAATAAGTGAATACAATAAAAATTCAGGGTATAAAATTAGTATACAAAAGTCCATTGCCTTTCAATGCACAATGAATGAGCAGGAAAAGAAATCTGTAAACAATCCTATTTACAGTTGCATCACAGAGAACAAAATACCTAGCAATAAATTTAACCAAAGAGGTAAAAGACATATTAAAAATATTAAGGTATTATGGAAGAAAGAAAGAAATGGAAAGATATTTTATGCTAATGAATTTGAAGAATTAACATCATTAAGATGGTCATAATACCTAAAGCAGTTTATACCTTTAATGTAATCCCTATCAAAAACCCATGCATTCTTAAGTAAAACAAACAAACAAACAAACAAAAAATTTTGTTTGATGGGTGAGAAGAGCACAAGGGACTATGGTACACAGGTGAATTGGTGGTGGGAATTTCACAGGGACTATAACTGAGATGAGAAAGCATACATTGTAAAAAAAAAAAAATGAATGATGCAAAAAAATAATAGAATTATTGAAATAAAATGAAAAAATAAAACAATTGCATATTAAAAAATAAAATGTTTGAAACTACAAAAAAATCCTATATATCAAAAATAATCTGGGGGGGGAGGGAATGGAGGCACCACACTCCTCACTTCAAATTATACTACAAAACAATAGTAATCAAAACAGCATAGCATTGGAATAAAAACAGACAAATAGATTAATGGAGCAGCATCAAGAGCTCAGAAATATACACATATATGGAAAATTGTTTTATAATAAAGGAGCTGAGAGTATAAAACAGAGAGTTAGGTCTTTTCAGTAAATGATGTTGAGCAAGCTAGACAGCATATGCAAAATAATGAAGCTACACTATTTAATACCATACACAGAAGCTAATGCATAATGCATTAAGAAATTGAATGTGAGACTTGAAACCATAACACAAAAGGTGAAAACACAAGAGTTAAATTCCTTGACATTAAATCAAATTTTAAAATAGGGGCAGGATTCAAATATACTCTTCTTCAAAAAGAAGCACATGAAAAGATTTTCATCATCCCTTAATAATTAGGGAAATCAAAATCACAATGATATCACCTCACACAACAAACTATGGAGAAATACAATGTATGAGTTCACTCACATGGATAAAGAAATAAATCAAATGAACAAACAAAATGAAGACAAACTCTTATACTCTAAGACCAAAATAGTGGTTACCAGATATTAAGAGGGAAAGCTGATGGGAAAATCAGGTGTGGGTTGAATATATGGTGAAAGGTAGTTATTAGACTTACATTTTAGTGGTAAGCATAATTTAGTAAATACAGATATTATTGATAATGATGTACAACTGAAACCTATAAAGCAATGTTAATACAATAAAAAATGGGCATTAAAATAAGAGTCCAGAGGAAGGAATTACACACAAAGTGAAGTTCAATTTTGAAAGGACAGAGGATATAGCACCTCTCAGAGTGAGGTGAAATCAGTGTGAAATAAGAGTGAAAGAAATCAGAAGTGAGAAGGAAAGTGGCATGCAAACATTTTGTGACAGAGAGAAGTTGAAGAAGCATATTCAACTGTTCTATCTTCTCAGCAAAGTAAAAATCTGAAAGTGATAGAGAATAGGCTTTATATTCAAAACCTGAAAGTGAATTCTAGTCAGTATTGGTGCAACTGAGACAAGTTACTTTCCTCTATTCTACTCAGGCAAAATATGGCCAAGCTCTATTAAACTAACTTTATAAATATTTTCCTACTGAATCTTCATAGCAACCCTATAGTAGGTGTGATTTATCACTGAATAAACTGGGGGCAGAGAGGTTAAGTATCTTTGTGAAGGTAGTAGGGGTTATACATGTTGGATAAAGAAGCGTATCACCAGATTTGCTAAAGAACTATGTGTCTTTATCCTCACTGGAGTCTCATCAGATTTAAGCAGTTAGCAGTATGCCCAATGGAAAGACAAAGTAGTAAAGATAGTAAACAGACAATAACACAATCTCTAATATGTCTAGAAGTCAAAATACAAGTATGCATTTTACATTTTAATCATGCTGTGAGCAGAAATCCTCTCATTCAAGTTTCTAGAGATACGTAATATACAAAAACAGACTGTACTGTGCTTATGCTTAAAACAAACAATTTTGTATTTTTTTTGTCCATTTTTATTTTTATTTTTTTTTCCTTGTGTGTGAGTTATTTTCTACACTCATGATTTTATATTCATCCACTTGAGGGAAGATTTTTGACAGCGAGGATTTAAAGCACTGTATTCAGTTTCATTGTTTTTTAAATATAAATATAATAAACTAGTTAAAATTTTATTAAATTATTAAAATCAATAATGAAGACAAATTTTTAATGTAAATAAGTCATGGCAGCATGATCACTAATATTTGAAGAGTTTTTGAATGACACAAACTCTGATCTGAATTTTGTTTTGTTTTTTTTAACTTTTTTTTTAATATTAAATTTCATTTTTATATTCCCCCATACAATTGCAATCGCCCCATTCTGACCCCAATCCTTCCCCTCCCGCCCCCCACCCCCCAAAAAGTGTCTCTGGTTCATAGTTTTTTGTTGATTTTGATTTTCACTTTCTTATATTCATTTTCCTGGTCCCTTATTTAAGTTTTCTAGATTCCTGCTATGAGTGAGACCATCCGGTATTTTTCTTTTTCTTTTTGGCTTATTTCGCTGAGCATGATCCCTTCCAGCGCCATCCATGTTGCTGAAAATTGCATGTGTTTATCTTTTTTGAATGCTGAGTAATATTCCATGGTATATATGTACCACATCTTCTTGATCCAGTCATCTATTTTTGGGCATTTGGGTTGTTTCCAAAGCTTAGCTATTGTAAACAGTGCTGCTATAAACATAGGGGTGCAGGTGTTCTTTGGAATGGATGTTTCTGTGTCCTTTGGGTAAATACCTAGGAGTGGAATTGCTGGATCATATGGAAGCTCTATGTTTAGTAGGTCCAGAAATCTCCACACAGCTCTCCATAGTGGTTGGACCAGTTTGCACGCCCACCAACAGTGCAGAAGAGTTCCTTTTTCTCCATACCCTCGCCAACATTTGTTGTTGCTAGTTTTTTTAATATGTGCCATTCTCACTGGTGTGAGATGGTATCCATTTGCATTTCCTCTTCAGAGAAGTTTCTTTTTAGCTCTTCTGCCCATTTTTTGACTGGATTATTTTCTTTGTTATTGCTGAGTCTCATCAGCTCTTTGCAGATTTTTGTGATCAGTCCTTTATCATTAGTGTTGGGTGCAAAAATGTTCTCCCAGTTGGTGGGGTTTCTCTTTGTTTTTGTTATTGTCTCTTTTGCTGTGCAGAAGCTCTTTAATTTGATGTAGTCCCAGCTGTTTATCTTTGTCTTCACTATCACTGCTTTGGGTGATGTGTCTGTAAAGATGTCTTTGATGTGCAAATCACGTAGTGTTTTGCCTATATTTCCTTCTATGTATTTTATGGTTTCAGGTCTTATGTCTAGTTCTTTAATCCATTTTGAGTTGATTTTTGTGTATGGTGTGAGGTAGTGGTCAAGCTTCATTCTTTTGCATGTAGCGACCCAGTTTTCCCAGCACCATTTATTGAACAAACTTTCTTTGCTCCAATGCATAGTCTTTGCTCCTTTGTCAAAGATTAGTTGACCATAAATCTGTGGGTTTATTTCTGGATTTTCTATTCAATTCCATTGGTCTGTATGTCTGTTCTTGTTCCAATACCATGCAGTTTTGATGATTATGGCTTTGTAGTATAGTTTGAAGTCTGGGAGTGTGATGCCTCCATTTCCTTCTTTTTTTTTCAGTAGAGCTTTGGCTATTCGGGGTTTTTGATGATTCCATATGAATTTCATCAATAATTGTTCTATTTCTTTGAAGAATGCCATTGAGATTTTGATTGGAATAGCATTGAATCTGTATATTGCTTTTGGTAGGATGGCCATTTTAATAATGTTTATTCTTCCAATCCATGAGCAGGGGATGTCTTTCCATTTCTTTGTGTCTTCTTCTATTTCTTTTAACAGTATTTTATAGTTTTCTTTGTATAGGTCCTTTACTTCTTTTGTTAGATTTATTCCCAAATATTTGATTTTTTTTGTTTTGATAATAAAAGGGGTGGTTTTTTTGATTTCTTCTTCTTCAGATTTATTGTTTGTGTATAGGAAGGCTACTGACTTTTGCGTGTTGATTTTGTATCCTGCCACTTTACTGAATTGATTGATGAGTTGAATTAGTTTTTCTGTGGAGATTTTGGGGTTCTCTATGTATATTATCATATCATCTACAAATAGTGATAGTTTGACTTCTTCTTTTCCTATTTGGATTCCTTGGATGTCTTTCTCTTGTCTTATTGCCCTGGCTAGGACTTCCAGTATTATATTGAAAAGCAGTGGTGAGAGTGGACATCCTTGTCTTGTTCCAGATCTTAATGGAATTGCTTTCAGCTTTTCACCATTGAGAATGATACTGGCTGTTGGCTTGTCATAGATGGCCTTTATGATGTTGAGGTATGTTCCTTGTATCCCAAGAATTTCAAGGGCTTTTATCATGAATGGGTGTTGCACTTTGTCGAAAGCTTTCTCAGCATCTATTGATATTATCATACGGTTTTTATATTTCTTTTTGTTGATGTGTTGGATAACGTTGATTGATTTTCGGATGTTAAACCATCCTTGTGTCCCTGGAATGAATCCTACTTGGTCGTGGTGAATTATCTTATGGATACATTGTTGGATTCTGATAGCTAAAATTTTATTGAGGATTTTTGCATCAGTGTTCATTAAGGAGATTGGCCTGTAGTTTTCCTTTTTTGTGTTGTCCTTGTTCGGTTTTGGTATTAGTGTAATGTTGGCTTCATAAAACGTGTTTGGTATTGTCCCTTCTCAATTTTTTGGAAGAGTTTGTGAAGGATAGGCACTAAATCGTCTCTGAATGTTTGGTAGAATTCATTTGTAAATCCATCAGGTCCTGGGCTTTTGTTTTTGGGGAGGTTTTTGATTACCATTTCAATTTCACTGCTTGTAATTGGTCTGTTTAGGTGTTCTATTTCTTCTTTATCTAGCTTTGGGTGATTGTAGAGTTGTAGGAATTTGTCCATCTCCTCTAGATTGTTGAACTTGTTTCCATATAACTGTTCATAGTAGTTACTGATTATTCTTTTGATTTCTGCTGTGTCCGTTGTGATTTCTCCTCTTTCATTGATGATCCTGTGTATTTGTGCTTTCTCCCTTTTTTCCTTTGTGAGCCTGGCTAGGGGTTTGTCTATTTTATTTATTTTTTCAAAGAACCAGCTCTTGGTTTCATTGATCTTTTGGATTGTTTTTTTAGTTTCAATTTCATTTATTTCTGCTTTGGTTTTTATGATTTCTTTTCTTCTACTGGTTTTGGGGTTTTTTTGTTGTTCTTTTTCTAGATCTTTGAGCTTCAAGATTAGGTTGTTTCTTTGAGTTCTTTCTTGTTTTTTGATGTGAGCTTCTATTGCTATATATTTTCCTCTTATTACTGCTTTTGCTGCATCCCATACATTTAGGATATTGGTGTCCTCCTTGTCATTCAATTCAAAGAATTTTTTAATTTCTTCTTTGATCTCCTCGTTAGTCCAGTGGTCTTCCAGTAGTGTGGCTTTTAATCTCCATGAGGTAGGATAGTTCCTTGCCTTCTTTTTATGATTTATTTCTAGTTTGATGCCTTCGTGGTCAGAAAAGATGGTTGGTATGATTTCAGTCTTGGTGTATCTGTTGATGTTTGTCTTGTGCCCCAGTATGTGATCGATCCTGGAGAATGATCCGTGTGCGCTTGAGAAAAATGTGTACTCCGTTTTTTTTGGGTTTAGTGTTCTATAGATGTCTGTTAAGCCCAAATGCTCTAGGTCCTTATTTAGAGCTTTAGTTTCTTTACTTATTTTTTGTCTTGTTGATCTATCCATTGTTGATAGTGGTGTGTTGAAGTCTCCCACTACGTATGTGTTTTCTCTGATGTCTGTTTTCAGAGAGGACAACAGTTGTCTGATATATTTTGGTGCTCTTTCGTTTGGTGAGTATATGTTAACGAGTGTTATTTCTTCTTGAAGTATTGTCCCCTTGATCATAATGTAGTGACCATTGGGGTCTCTTTTTATTTTTTTGAGTTTGAAGTCTGTTTTATCTGATATAAGTATAGCTGTTCCTGCTTTCTTTTTTGGCCCATTTGCTTGTAGGATTGTTTTCCATCCTTTGACTTTGAGCCTATTTTTATCTTTTGTAGCTAAATGTGTTTCCTGGAGACAGCAAAAGGTTGGGTTTTGTTTCTTAATCCAGGCTGCAACTCTGTGTCTTTTTATTGAAGAGTTTAGTCCATTTACATTTAGAGTTAATATTGATATGTTAGCATCTGTATTTGCCATTATGTTTGTCTTTCCTTTGATTTTATTTATTCTTTTAATAACTTTTTTTTTTTTGGTCTTCTTTCGTTGTTATTCGTCCCTCTGAGGTTCTGGCTTTAGGATTCCTTGTAGTATTTTTTGGAGTGGGGGTTTATTCGTAATGAAATTCCAGAGTTTCTCTTTGTCTGGGAAGGTCCATATTCTTTCTTCATGGAGGAAAGAGAGCTTTGCGGGATAGAGTATTCTTGGTTGGCATCTGTTTTCTTGGAGTCTGTTGACTATGTCCCTCCACTCTCTCCTTGCCCGTAGTGTTTCTTCAGAGAAGTCTGATGTCAGCCTGATTGGTTTTCCTTTGAATGTTATCTGTTTCTTCCCTCTTGTCAGCTTCATTATTTTTTCCTTGTCCTGGATTCTTGGGAGCTTTACTATTATGTGTCTTGCTGTGTTTTTCCTTTCGTCGTGGAAGTTTGGTGTTCTTCTTGCTTCTTGTATATCAATTTTCAGCTCCTTCTTCGCATTTGGGAAGTTCTCTTCAATTATCTCCTGGAATATTTTCTCTGTTCCTACATCTCTCTCCTCTCCTTCTGGAATTCCTATAACTCTTATATTTCCTTTCCTCATGGAGTCAGATAGTTCCCGAAGTCTTTCTTCATTCTTTTTCCTTCGTACTTCTCTTTCCTTTTCTGTTTTGGTTCTTTTTATTTCTGTGTCTTCAAGAGAACTTATTCGTTCTTCCATTTCATCTATTCTGCTTTCCTTGCTTTTCCCGGAGTTCTTTAGTTCCTCCATTAATTCTTTGATCTCCTGCATTTCTCTTACTTCCCTCTTTAGGGACTCAATTTCCTTCTTCTGATCTATCACTTTTTTAATCATGGCAATTTTAAATTCTCTTTCTGGAAGGCTCAGAAGTTCTTCCAAGTTGCTGTCGTTGCAATCTGGGGAGTGGTTTTCTTTTTGTGGTGTGCTTCTTTCCTGAGGAGTTGTTAGGTTGTGTGTGGTTCTTCTACTCCCTACTGTCTGTTTTCTAATTTGTCGTATGCGTTGGGACACTGTATTGCTCGGACTGACTGACATCTTAGGTGAACTTCTCCGCTCCCCTCTGGCTCTTCCAGGAGCCATCTCTGTCTTCTGGGGGAGCTTTCTGCTAGTTTTAGGCAGTTTTTACTGAAGAAATGTCCCTGTTCTCAAATGGCGAAGCGGGATGCAGTCCCTGCGCCTCTGGTTTCAGGCACACTCTTCTGCGCACCCGGTCTGCCCTGGACATGGGTGCCTGCTCACTCTGTGGGCTCAGACTGCTGGTCGGAAGGGGCCTGGCGTGGAATAACTTCCCGGCTGGCCACTGGGTCCTCCAGAAGCCTTCTGCCCTTTTCAAGCAGTCTTAAGAAATTTCCTGTTCTATGGGGTGTTAGTCACTTTTTTTTTTCCTGGTCGCTAGGTGGCACCAGAGATCTCTCCTATTGTCCTTGGGGGGCTGTTTTTCGCCTCCCCCCACCCCGTGGGACAGGGAACAGAGCGGGAATGGTAGGGTACACCTCAACAGCTTTGGGGTGCTGTGTCTGCCTTGTGCCCCAGCGTCGTGGAGAACCCACGCCCCGAATTTTCGTGCCCCGGGTCTCAGTTCAAAGCGCTCAGTTCCAGGACGCGGGCTGTAGCCCAGTTCAGTGGCGCAGGAATGGCGCCTTTTGCACTGCTCCCATGCCTGGGTGCCTGGTTCCTGCTTACTCAGGGAGGGACCTTCACGTCAGTGAGGACCTCCGCGCGTCTCCCCACAAGCCTAGGTTGTCTCCCCGCAAGCCTAGGTCGCAGGCGCAGGGACCTGGGCAGCAGCGATCCCAGTCTGCACTTGCTTTTCAAGCGCGCAGAGCGCGCCACTTTTCCGCGCAAGCTTACCGGCAGCCCGGGCTGTGTGTGCATCTCCCGGGGTCTTTGTTCTTCTCTAATGGCGCCCGGAGCCATTCGCTCACCGCCGCTGCGAATCCTGCAGGGTTCACCTCAGCTCCCGTTCACAGGGTGTGGTGGCTGCAATAGTTCCTTTCCACTCACAGTCCCGCTTGCTGCGTTGTTTGTTCTTGTTGGCCGTTTTGGTTTGTTGTCTTCCTCCTCTCTGCTGGTCGGAGAGTGCCGCCTCTGTGGGCGGGGGAGGGGAGCAGGGTTCTGCGCTTCCCTCCCTTCTAGTCCTCTTTTTTTTTTTTTTAATAGAGGCATGTTTTTTTTTCTTTATTTGTTTGCTTGTTTGTTTTTGTTTTGTTTATACAAGCACTGGGTACAGTCAGAAGCACGGGAGGGTGAGAGAATTCACCAGAGCCAGAGCAGGGAGCAGAGCAGGCAGAAGGACCGAAGTACACTGCTGAGGGGAGCAGCGGGCGGCAGGAGAGGTCTGCGCACCATGTGGGACCCTCCTCCGGTGGCCGGGGAGCAGCCGGGGATTGAACCGGCGCCGCAGAGGCCGCGGGCAGCTTCGCAACCCAGCGCTCTACCGCTGCGCCACCGGGGAGGCCCTTCTAGTCCTCTTTTATGGCCACTTTCTTCTTCAGGTAGTTTGCTGGAGTCACCCGTTCATCTTCCGTGTTCCAATTCTCACTGGGACCTGCCGCTTTTCCTCCCTATTAACTTTTTTTAATGGGAGATCTTACTCGCACCGTCTCCTCGCCGCCATGTTGCTCCGCCCCTTTCACAATTTTGTATTTTACAGCAAACTATGTATCACAGTTTCTTTTATGTGTGACACCTAAGAAGTATGGTTTACCTGTATGTAAGGTGATACATGTGGGGCTCATAAAAATGTCCTAGAACAAATTCAGAAGTTATTAACATTTGCAAGGCTTAACACCTTGAATGTTTATTTCCCTTTGAAGATCACACGTACTTTCACAAGCACCTTCACAAGCACACAACTTACTCTAAGAGTCCATGGTGGGAAGAGTCCATGTGACAGAGAGAGAAGGGCACTGCTTTGAAATCAAGGAAATCTAGATTTGATGCCATCCCTCTCTGGGGCTGGTTTATTACATAATGTTGAAAGAGTGTTTAAAATATTTCATGGCTAAGTTTTCTTGTCTCCAAAAACAAAGAAATTAACTATACCAGGTTTTGTACATTTAAAATAATGTGTGCAAAACTTCTAACACATCTGTCTATTTTAGGGAAAAGGTCAGCTAGAATCAACTGGGAGCTATGTTTTCCTTGCCTCTTCTAGCCAACTTCATTTCTCTGAGTCTGGAATTTGAAAACATGATTGACTCAATAAAAATATGCCCAAGGAGGGCCTCCCCGATGGCGCAGTGGGTTGAGTGCTGCACTATGAAGCTGTCTGCAGCCTCTGCAGCGCCGGTTCGATTCCCGGCCGGCTGTGGAGAAACCCACATGGCGCGGCAGACCTCTCCTGCCTTGTTGGCTGCTCCCCTCAGCAGTGTCTTTGGTCCATCTGCCGGTTCTGCTCTCCACTCTGTCTCTGGTGAATTTTCTCACCCTCCCACGCCTCTGACTGTACCCCAGTTTTTGTATAAATAAATCTTAAAAAATATATAAAGACTTAAAAAAAAACATATGTCCAAGGCAACACTCAGCTATAATAAAGCTGCCATTTAGATTGTCCATGTTCCTGTGGTGGAAAATCCATGATCTTAAAATTTATTACTCATGGGGAGGAAATGCTTGTCTTACTTTGACTCTTCCTTGTCTTGAAACATCTAAACTTACCAACTTAAATTGAGATAAAAATTCCATTTAAATCAGAAAGGCCATAGGTTTGAATTTTCTATGCCAAAGGGCACAGAAAGCAAGCCCATACCTCACCTTCAGGCTGCAGAACTCTGGGTATATAGGTATATACCTTTTAATATATTTAGGCCTCAATGCTAAGGAGTTTCCTGTGTCTGGATCTTGGGATAGAAAAAAAGGACATCATTTGAAAAGTAGTAAAATATGAAGGAAACCTGGAGTTTTCATTACTTGCTATATACCAATGTTAATTTTACACTTTGGACATATATACTTGTGTTATTCAAGATCAAGTTGGGGGAAGCTGGGTGAGAAGCATGTAGAACTCTGGACCATTTGAACAGAATCAGAAAATACTAAGGACTGACCTGGTTGCCTTCCTTGAATACACATTTTCAGTAATAGAAAACTACAACAGGTAGCCTATCTTATTTGAATAGCTTTAGTAGTTAATATTTCTGCCTCTGGAAGATAGAACTACTTGACATGTGTGTATACATTCTTATTCCCAGTCCTTGACATGTGTGTATACATTCTTATTCCCAGTCCTTGTCTGTCATTAATAGATCGTGGTACTTTATCACTGAGCCTCTAAGCAGCTACTACTAAACCTCAGAGATGCCATTCAAGATGAAACTGCTCCACTATTCTTACTCTATGTCAACACTGAGCTGTAAGTTCTTTTTGAGGCCTTTATTTTTCAACTTTCTGCCCACATCTAAGAGTTTGAAGAATCACTGCCAGATATGCAATATGCTTTGTTTCTTTTTGCAGAACAGAGCGGTGGTCTAAAGATTTTTTTTTTTAATAGCTAGATGCATCATCTACACTTCTATGTATCTTAGACATTTAGAAGACTGAAAACCAGTCAATTAACATGACTTTGTAAAATAAAGTGCTGTTTCACATTTAGCTATGTTTTATTCAGTGCTTGCAGGGTGCGTACCTCTACTAAATGTGCTTCATAGCGTAGAGGACTCAGGAGTTAGTTCTATAAGAGATTGTTAGAAATAGAAGAAACTGAGTGAAAGGAAGAGAAAAAAAAACAGGAATAAGAATTTAAAAAGGGGACACAGAATTTTCACAATAAAACACTCAGGACAGAAAATTAAAGTTAGATCTAAATGACACTCCTATTCTGTCAGAAAAGTTGGATGTAAGAGGCAGGAAGTCCCCTGTGGATGCACTAAGGTAACATAGCCATGAATCCATGAATAAGAAGAGTCTCTAACAACAATTCTAAAACACCAGTTCTCAAGTCAAAGTACCAGAGAGTATCTGATCCCTAAGGGGTAACCCATTTCATCTCTTTGCCCAAGGCTATACAGTACCCCATCTGTAAAATGGAGATAATAGCTACACCTAGCTCAAAAGGCTGTGATTAGGATTGAATGAGTTAATCAAAGTGAAAATAGTAGAGTAGTATTTAACACCATAGGTAGAATAAATACTAATACATTTTAGGTATGTTTTTTTAAAAAGAAAGTAATGAGAAATAACTTTAAAAGTAAATCAAAGTAATAGACTCCAAAAATTTTTCAACCTCAAATATAAAAATGCTTCAGTTTCTATGATCAAAATGGGATCCTGGATACAGATCAACAACTCTGCCACAAAATAACGAAGTCCAAGAACAACAAAACAGAATAGACTACATTTTGAAAACACCCGAGTTGCTTATTATTTGCAGTAATGCTAAATGAATTTATAAACAGCATATTGAAATTCCCCCAAAATTCTAGCAAGCAAGAAAGTGTAGGAGGACTTTAATTGCACATTAACCATTACCACTAAATTAAGATGTGCAAACCTATACTATTTCTTTTGGTTTGCTATATTGTTTTAATTTAGTAAATACATAAAAGCATATTGATATGGCTTTTCATAAGCTTATTTGTGACTTGGATCTGGACTTCTTTTTCTATTATCCTTCCAGTGTGCTGACCTACTAAAAATGTTTTTAAAATAGCCCTCATGATTTATATCCAAAATATATGAAAAAAAAAAAACTTATGCAACTCAACATAAAGAAAACAAATAACCCAATCAAACCCAATCAAAGACTGGAAGAAGAGCTAAATAAACATTTCTCCAAAGAAGACATAAAGATGGTCAACAGGCACATGAAAAAAATGCTTATCGTCAATTATAAGGGAGATGCAAATTAAAACCAAAATTAAATATCACCCGCATACATGTAAGAATGGTTCAAATGAAAAAGCTCAGAATCAAAATATCTCTGTAAGTATGTGGATAAAAAGGAACCCTCTCAAAATATAGACAGGTCCAAGCCCTATGGAAAACAGTATGGTGTTTTCTCAAATTATTAAAAATAGATCTACCATATAACCCAGAAATTCCACTCCTAGGTATCTACCCCAAAAATGCAAAAACAGTAATCTGAAGGAGTATTTGCACTCCCATGTTCACTGCAGGCCCATTTATAATAGCCAAGTTATGATAACAACCTAAATACCAAAGGACAGAGTGGATTAGAAAAATGTGTACAGACACAATGGAACACTATTCAGCTACTAAAAAGAAAAAGATGAATTCTTTCCTTTTGCAACAACATGGGTGGAACTGGAGGGGTTGATGCTAAACCAAGTCAGAGGGAGAAACACACATACAAGAGGGTTTCACTTATATGTAGAATATAAAGAAACAAAACAAAGGGTCAAATAAAACCAAAACATTAACAAACCCTAGAAATCTGAATGTGGAGTTCAGTCTACAAAAATTAGTCTGTATAAGGGAAAACTAAAAGAGGGGGACTATGGACTGTGGTGGGGTTCTGAGCATGCCATAGTGGCAGGTATGGTGCGGGGACAAGCATCTTAAGGAGGTGTGAGCCTATGCTTTGGAATCACATACAGTGTTGTACAACAGTGTTACCTCAATAAAATAAGAAGTAAAACAAATTGTAAAAAACATCGCCCTCACAGATGGGCTAAAATAGATATTTTACTTATTTTATTGTCACTCTTCCCCTAGAACTCAAGTTTCAGAAGGATGGAGATTTCTGTCTTCATATTCACTGCTAATCTCAATGTCTGAGATTTAGTGGGCAGTCAGCAAACATGTACGAATAGATAGTGAATCAGCTCACAACTACATATTAGTCCCATTAATAGAAATGATCTTCCATTCTCTGATTAGCACTTCAATTCCTCTATTGAGGAATTGAATTTCTAGCAACTTAATAATTTCTGATGTTTGTCAATGCTTTACTGAAATGATGCCTCTTACTCCTCAAATGTCAAATACAGTTTTGAATGCATTTACCAGTGGGGTCCTAACAATGTCACTATACAATTTCCATATTGCTAAGCTCATTTACTTATGGGCCCTTCTTTAGAGGGCCCAAGCAATGTATCAATTTTAGAATCAGTGGATTATTGAGGGCCACAGAGAAGATCTCCAAGAGACACTTTTCTTCATGCTATTTTATGCTGGCTGCTTCCCCCTCCCTGAGCAGAGCAATCAACATGCTTCCATCTTAAGTCCTCTGCTAAATTACATTTTTAGGATTTTATGATTGCCTTTTATATCAAGGAATGAGAATTTTTTCCTAGAAGACAATTCATGTTTTTAAAACTTTATCTGGAGTCTTGTTAGATTTTGCTTCCCAGTCATGGTGAAAGAATAAGAAATGCTATTTACTTTTTAAAGCAGTTTCCACTGGGACCAGGAGCCAATTTAGAACAGATACCATAAGTTCTAAGCTAAACCTCTCCTACAAAATCTGTAAATTATTTATCCTCTTTATTCATCAACATACAAATGAAGTCAAAGAGTTGAAAATTAGTACCTTAATGAAGAAAGCTCACAGTCATGAATATTGAAAATAATGTAAAATGCTTGCACATCTTTGGAATTCTTTAACTGTTGTTTAAAAGTAGGTCAAATCATCATTTATCAATTCAACTCACTAATATAAAGACATTTAATTAGTCCCTAGAAACAGATGGATAATATACAGTTGTTAATTCTCATTGTGTCCTCCTTCCCTCACACTGTATTTTATTTTTGTATGTGCTTATAGGAATTCTACAGCTTTGAAAATGGCTTGAACTACCCATATTAGTTCCCATTTCACTGCTGGAATGAGGATTATGACCTGAACAAATCAATAAACACACCTGGGAGAAGACAAAGTTTTCTGAAACATATCCTGAAGCTGTAAGGGAAAGATACCAAGACATTTTACTACATTAAAATTGAGGGCCTCACTGGTGGTACAGGGAGTTGAGCGCTGCACTGTGAAGCTGTCCACAGCCTCTGCAGCACGGGTTCGAGCCCCGCTGGACAGTGAGAATCCCACATGGCAAGGCAGACCTCTCCTGTCTTGCCCGCTGCTCCCCTCAGCAGTGTATTTCATCAGTCTGCCTGTTCTGTTCCCTGCTCTGTCTCTGGTGAATTCTCTCACCCTCCCGCACATCTGGCCTATACCCTGGATCTTGTATAAATCAATAAATCTTTAAAAAAATAAATAAAATTGAAAACTTCAAAATCCACAATAAACACTAAGTGACAAATTGAGTGAATATGTTCACAAAATAATGAACCACAAATTAAAAGATAAATAACCAATATAAAAATGAGTATGAGAATAGGAAATTCACAGAACAGCTCAAAGGGCCAAAAAATTGACAACTCCAGTATGAAGAGAAATATAACAAAATAACCCTAATTTTGTCTATCACATCACACAATCAAATCCTAGCAAAGATGCAGAAAAATGACATTCATAGTATTTGTTGAGTGAATATGAATGGGTACATTTTGGAATGCAATTTGTGAGTATCTATTACTATTTTAAATGTATACTCATTTTGATCCAGAAATTCCACGTTTTGATATCTGCATACTTTCCCATGTCTTCCCAAAAAGACTTCAACATTCTTTGTAATGACTAAAGATATAAGATGGAACTAAGCATCATGTAAATATCAACAGGGGATGGTAAAATACAGTATCACTCATACATCCTATGCACTCACTGTATGAACCATTAAGTTTTGGGAATGTGGAATAAAAGGGAATTGCAGAACGACCCATATGTCGTTATAATTACAAGCACAAAACATTATCATTCATATATCCTGTATCTGGTTTTTCTCAACATACTTTAAAAGTTTTACATTGTTTAGTAGTGGTCAATCTGAGATTTTTTTAAGAACCTCATTTTAATTTGAAGTAAAAGTTTACAACTTTTTTCAACAAACTGCAATTATCTATTAGTAAAGGCCTTAAAATATAAATTCTGCTGTAATGTTCTGTTTTGATTTTATAATGATTTTAACAGTTTTGAGATGTAATTGATAGACAATAAAAACTGCACATATATAATGTATATAATGTGATGAGTTTAACATGAACCTTTACCATAATCAAAGCAATCAATAGTATCTATTATATGCAGAAAAACAATCATCATCAAATAAGGTCACATCCTGGGTTCTAGGTATTAGGAACTATAAAATTCGGGGGGATAGAATTCAGCCCATAACCAGATTAAAACTACCCTAAATAAAGATTTAATATATACACTTAGCAGGAACAAGAGAAGGGGTAACATTTTTCTATTTCTCTAATTGAGAGAGTATTAATATAAAAGAGCTGATTAATACAAACATCCATAAACATAATGGGAAAAAATATAAACTGAGCTCAAAAGTAGATACTCAACGAAATGTGTAACTATTTTGAAGAGTGTAAATATGCTTTTTGGTCCTTGGCATCCTTTTCATCTCTGAAAAGGCATAATACATTATTCATAATGTAATAATGTTTTGCTTGATGGAAGTACTTTCACTGAAACCTTTAGGGCATGTTCCTGAGAAGATATAATATGTAACCACTATAATCATGACAGTTCACTCATAATAATCCATTACAATTGGTGTTGAAAAGTAAATAAATAATCCAAAGTTTAATCTAAAACCAATTATAAATGATTCTGGTTTCTTAAAAAGTATATCAAAAAAGAAGTTTAGTGGCTAAAAAATATCCCACATTAAGGGCTTTCTATATGAGAAGTAAAAAATAAAACAGAAACAGGCATTGTGTCTGTTGAAATATAAATGAATCTGAGAAATATCATCCATAGTGCCCAGAAAACATTGTTGTAATAATTCCTGAAGTTCCCTATTTTCTCCCATAACATCTCCCCCTTTTTCCCCCCACCTTGGAGATGTTTCATGAAGGTCCTGACCTTATGTTGGCAAGTCATATGTGTATGTGTATACATGTATGCACATGTGTGTACGTGTATAAATTCTATGATGATACATATATTTATATTCTACATATGTATAAATCAAGGTATTTATGTGCTTACTCAAGTGAACTAAAAGAACAATTTGGTTTCCTCTGCCACATAGACCCATGCAGGATGAAGAAGGTGTAGTAGAATATAATTACTGAAGCAATATACTTTCTCCTGTTTACCCACACTAGCACACATGTTCCCAAACACATGCCCCAAAGACTGATGACTCATGTAATGTAAACATGGAGAGGTAATGATGCCTCTGGAGAAGACTGAAGGTGGAAAAATAGGGTCTGTTACTAAACAAACATTTAAGATCTCTGCATTGTTCTTCCAATCTTTTAAGTCAAAAGTAGCAAAGGCTAATAAACAGACTAAGTAATAAAAGTTTATCTTCCTTAGTAATTAAAAGTCACATCTGAAATTCTAGAACTAGAGGCCATGAACAACCCAAGATCTTTCATTTGTTGCTTTTTTCTTCAACAGGGTCTTCCCTGCGTTTATTTTTTTAATAAATTTTATTTTTATATTCCCCATATAATTGCAATCCCCTTATTTTGACCCCAATCCCTCCCCTCCCCGCGCCCTACCCCCCATAGAGTGTCTCTGGTTCATAGTTGTTTGATTTTGATTTTCACTTTCTTATAGTTATTCATTTTCCTGGTCCCTTATTGCTGATATCATGCTATTGTCTCATCTGTCCCTCTCTTGAGTTGTCATACTTTTGGTCCTGCATGTTACCTGTTCAAAATGTGGTAACTTCTCTTCCTTAATGCCTAAAATTTCTCTGAGTCACAATGATTTCTTTGTTCATGGACACAATTTCTATGATATTAAGAGACCAAAGAAAAGAGCAATAATCTAAGCAGTCCTGGGTATATGAACATTGAAGAGGGAAGGGGAAATGTCTTTTCCCAGCTCCACATAGCTTCTCTGGAAAAGGTTTAATCACTGAACTTCAACAGTGTTCAGGTCTCTGCCATCACTAGGGATCAGCCAAAAGCTTGGCACCAAAGTTTGATATAAAATTAATGGAATCCGAACTAAGAATATACAACTGGTTTGATAATACTGTGGCAGAAAAATCAGGCACTTTGAATCAGGATGAGTGTGTGGAGGGCGCACTGGATTAGAAGTTTAAAAATTTAGATTCAGTCACAGTCCTGCCAAAAACTGGTCTCTGTGACTTAGTGGACTTGTATTTCTCCGATTCTCATTTTCCTTATTTATAAAGTAGGGACAATAGTGCTTACTTCAAGGCTTACTATGTGGACTAAACAAGATCACTGAAATTCCCATAAAGCATGAAATAAATACCCAGTAAATGTCTGGGAACCTGAATCTAACCTTTCAGTGACCCCTAGTTTTCATCTTTAGGTCAAATCCCTGGTACTAGAACCTGTTACCAGGAAAATGTAACAAGCCCTCTACAGAATCCTTACACTCCCCACATTTTCTCACTCTAATGAACTCCACAGGTTTTTCCTGTAATTATACCAGTTGCCAAACCAGATGACAACCAATTTTTATTTGTTTGTAATTTTCATATGTCTTAGCATAATGCTTGGAACACATAGGATTTTAATACATGTAAGAAATATATAAAAATATTTAAGGGGAAACTTACAGAACTTTGTTCTTCAGTACATTAATTGTGGTATGATAGTCAAGACAAAGAAGCTTTCTGTTTCTTAGTTATAAACTCTGATGGTTCACTCACATAATAATCCATTATTGTAAATGTGGAAAAGTCAAAAATCATCACTTTAATAAAATATAAAATATAAATAATCCTGCTTCCTTAAAATGAGTATCAAGGGGCCTCCCCAGTGGCTCAGCGGGTTGAGTGCAGTGTTGTGAAGCTGTCCACAGCCTCTGCAGCGCTGGTCCAGTTCCTGGTCAGCCAGGGAGATACCCATATGGCACAGCAGACCTCCCATCTCACCCACTGCTCCCCTCGGCAGTGTTTTCGGTCCATCTGCCTTTCTGCTCCCTACTCTGTCTCCGGTGAATCCTCTCACCCTCAGTCACCCTCCTGCATCTCTGGCCTGTACCCCAGCTCTTGCATAAATAAATAAATCTTTATAAAATAAATAAATCAAAAAATAAATGAATATCAAAAAAGTTTAATGATTTAAATGCAATTGTGTTACTGTTCATCACATATCTTTCTAGCCAACTAGTGAATAATGCATTCCTGAAAAGGTAATGAAGGTATCATTTTTACCTAGAAGTAGTTATAAAAAAAAAGATATATAATGATGTAATAGACAGTGGAGGTGTGATATATTCTAATTTTTTAAAAATTAGATCATTTTCCAGTGATTTCTCTGAGGCACCATAAAACTCATACTTCACAGAACAACTACTATAAGGTTTCTAACTATAAAAGTCATCTCCTGGGCCTCCTTTGTGGCACAAGGGGTTGAGCGCCGCACTGTGAAGCAATCTGCAGTCTTTGCAGGAAGTGTTCGATCCCCAGCCTGCCAGAGAGAAACCCACATGGTGAGGCAGACTTCTCCTGTCTTGCCCACTGCTCCCCTCAGCAGTGTGTTTGAGTCAGTCTGCCTGTTCTGCTTCCCAGCTCTGGCTCTGGTGAATCCTCTCACCATCCATGTCTCTGACCTGTACCCCAGCTCTTGTATGCATAAATGAATAAATCTTTAAAAAAAAAAGTCATCTCCTTTTAGAAATCACCCCCAAAAATAAGTGTAAGAATAAACACAAATGGAAACAATCTTTAATAAAACTAAGTGACTGTCAACCTCAAGCAAATATATGAAGTTTCCAAATGCCCTTAGGTGAACTGAGCATGCAAAAAGATGCTGAGAGGACATCTGTGGCTGCAATCTCAAGAGAAAGAGGGCAAAGATCAAGTCTTCAAATAGGTGGCATCCCCAAAAGGCAAAGCAAATAAAACCTGGAGTTTAACAGTAAGGATCTCATCTGTGCCATGTCTGTCAGACCTCAAAGCTTCCAATGTTTGATGACGAGGGAGTAGTAAAGGTCAAAAGAATCCCCTGACACGCAGCATGTTATGAGAAACTTCTTTATGAAGGAGAAGATTTCTAGTCACTGCTTAAAAATAATTTGGCTCTTTCTCAGTATGCACTTCCTGCAAAAAGCCAGTGTAGTAATAGTTCACCTCAAAGTGAAAAAGGTTCAGCATGGGAGCTAACAAGCATATCACAATTTATTAATGTTGGGGTGAAATATAAGAAAAATGATAAAAAAGGAGGAAAAATGATAAAAAAAATTGCCATATAGAAAATGAAAATCAACAAAGGTAGCAATTGAAATAAAGTACTAAAACAAATGTCTTTCTAAAAATACTTCAGTAGATGCATAACAGCTGTAGAAAAATAAAGACAATGGAAAGAATTTAAAAAATACATGCTGAGTTCAGAAGCAAGGTGGGAAGCAAAACAAAAAACCATTATAGAGATTAATATTAATTACATGCAACATAAGGCTTAGCAGACATTGTAAAAACACAAGACAAAAAAGATGAGGAAAATGCGCAAAATAAAGTGACAAGGAACAGTTTAAAATAATTGAGAAAATAACAGATATAAATACACAGAAGATTCGATACCTAAATATTGTCTAAAAGATCACTGCAATGATGCTTAAATTTTTTTTTCTTTCTATGCACATATACACACACCCCGGACAATGATGAGAAAACAATTTATCAGCCTGAAATAAAACAAAAAAGTAATTTTACATAGCTATAACAACATCACAGCAGTGTCAAATAGCATCACAACTTTCCAAATACTTACTCATATATTCTGTATTTATCTAATAGATAGTCAAACACTGGTCCACAGACCACACTCTGGTGATCCAGTTTACAAATGGGTAAATTGCCTAGACTACAACACACACATACAAACAGAGAAAGATAAAGAAACAGACAGACTGAAAATATGAAAGAAAATAGAAATAATTTGATGGAATGAGAAACACTACAACTATTAAGAGTTCTTGATAGAGACAATACAGTGAATGGGAGAATACCTGAAAAGATACCAAGACATTTTCAACATTTAGTGAAATTTTAGATGTGACTCACAATCTGTATTAGCTACTGAAAATCTAAAATACCAAAGGCAAAGAGACTATCATTAAAGCTTACAAGACATAAAAGGTAGCTGACCTACAAAAAAGTAAAATATAGGAGAATACTAGATTCTATCTGCAGGTAGAATCTATTTGATGAGAAAATAGTTATATTCAAGCTGTTGAGAAATCACTACTAACCACAAATTCTATAACTACCTTTAATGGTAATGAATGATCACAAATATAGGATTTTTTGGACAAACAAAAGCTATGAGTTTAACAATGATCATTAATAAAGTAATTACTAAATATACACTTTAGGACGAAGGGGTCTGAGACTTGGAAGTATCTGGTGGGGTAGAACAGCAGCCACATCAGCACTTGGAGCTTGATAAGCAAGGAAGGAGCATGAGGAGTCAAGGCAGATGACAGACAAGGCACAGTTCACACTGGGCCTTTGAATTTTTATTCTTGATATGACTGGAGGGTTTTGAATAAGGGAATATGACTGACTTCTGAGTGTGTATGTTTTAACACACTACCAAGAAATGAGCTCAGTTCTGTTATTGTCTATCTGGACATGGTGTCACACCCCACAGGTTATAGACTCATTCCTATAAATGAGAGTGCCACCTTAGATGGTGACCAAAGTCCAGGTTGTCACCTGTGCGTCTGAGCAAGTGGCTATAGACGAAAGTTCCCATTACTCACTCCTTGGGTTTGATCAATTTCCTGGAAGATTCACAGAGGCAGGGGAGAACCTTTTCTAGAGAAAGAAGAATTATTGGGGGAATGACACCTCTCTCCCAAACCATCTCAAATCTCTAGCCTCCTCTTCTTATCAGACATAAAACAAATTCAATGAGAATAAAGTCATTTTTCCTTTACTTTCTGCTTTGTAGTATATTTTTATGGATATATTTTATGTCTCATACTAAATCTGAGGATATAAACTGCATGTAATTATTTTCTCTATTCATCATAACTGCTAGCATAGAACCTGACATTTAGCAGTTCACTTATAAGAATCCATTAATTATTAATTAATGCAAATGAAATAATGCTGAAGTGAGAATGAATAGCATAAAAATAGGTAGTCAAATACCCAGAGGCATTAAAAGAAAGTTTACTAATACATGTTAACCAGAGGGGGAGTAGGGTCTCTACTGACATGGATGGTGGTACTTCCTATCCTAAAAGGGCCATTTGAAAATGGCAGTTAGAAACAAATTCTAATTTGAAAGGCAAGTTGAGAACTACAGCCAGGAATGTGAAGCTAGCAAAATGACCAGTCACTCTAACTGAAGAAGAGAAGGACACCTCAGCCTTCACTGACATGAACAACAAACTGAAGATATAGTGATAGGGGAAAATAACACATTTACAATAAGGACAAAATTACATGGTTGAAAGACTTGCACACTTAGTATATATAAAATCCATATGAGTACAATTGTTAAACACCCATTTAATGCATGAAAATGTTACCAACTGAAAAGATATCACTTCTTCCAAATTTATAAATTTAAAACCTCTCTAATAAAAAAATCAAGCACCTGTGGATATAGAAAGATAGATGTGTGTATGTACATGTATTGTCATACATATCCTTTGTAGCACTGTCTGTTTGAAGAGACTAGGAATTGTAAAATCCTAGAAGCTATGAGCAAAACTATAACCAAAATCTTTGTTTCTAAATACCATTTTCAAATAAATCAGGAATCCTTGGGGAAATGACTGATTCCAAATCTAAGGCTGAAAAAATACAAAATGATCCTAAAATAGCTCATTGTGCCAGAAAATAGGGAAGTACTGAAATCTGAGGGCCATGTTGACAGGAAAAAGGACAACTTGAAGGAGTTCCTAATGACAAAATCTGTAACCTTGGGCACGAAAAGAAATAATGGCAAAATTGGAGTATAGCTTATAGAATAAAATATACATGAATGCATATTGAAATAAATGGAACAGATAAATGGAGAAGGTGCAATGATTCTTTACAAAAAAAATTCCAATCAATAAATGTAGGAACGATTGAAAGAGAAAATAGACATTAGGAAAACACAAAGTAATTAAATGTTGCAGTAAAGAGCCTTCAATCGATATTAAAATTAGCTAAAAATATGATGAGTCTCTTCATATAGTCATAAAGAATCACCCTACAAGATACATATCACAAAAGTTTTTAACATTGCAATGACACCTGGCAAACACCACCTTAACTAAATAAGCAACATTAAATCACAGTAATGGGATCATCTTTTAATGTATGACTTAAAATGATGCCTCAGAAGATCACAGTATCAATTCTGTGGCATGTTTTGCCAAGGATGCATAACCTCAATCTAATCATCAGAAGACATCAGGAAACCAGAATCGAGACTCATTCTCCAAAATAGTTGAGAAATATTCTTCAAATATAGCACTTCTCAAATATATTTAGAAAAATATATATAATTAAAAAATGTGAGGAACTATCACAGATTGGAAACTAAGGAGATCTGATAACTAAGCATAATTTGGGATTCATTTCTAGACCAATCTAAAACATTGTAAGAAAAACTGACAAAATTGGAATAAAGTGTATTAATTCATTGGTTTTGATAATGGTACTATATTTATATAGGATGTTCACACTATTTGCCTATCATCATCCTCCGTGAGGAATAGAGTGGTGAGAAAGATGGGGAAGGACCAGGTCCCTCCTTAAGATATCTATTTTCTTATGGGGACAGGGAGAAAGAGAAAGAAGCAAGCGTGCATGTAAATAAGAAAAAAATGAGGTCAGAGGAACAGACAGTAATGTAGGCCAGGGGAAAAGTTACTGCAATACCTCTGCGGCAGGAGCATGATTAACGATAGATTCTGCTTCCCTCACCACTTTCCCATGGGAAAATAAACTCACACCAGCCCCAAATAACTTCTCTTCTTACCAGATAAATGTTCGAACATTTAATAGCTTTCATAAATCCTTGTCTAGAAACTACCTGTCAACAGTTTCCAAGTCAACCTTAACTGCAAAATCCTGGACTGACCCCACAGCACCCTGTGCTGTCAGGATTGTGTCACCCTGGTGCTATCAAGTGTTCACAGCCCAAAGGCACTTTCCCAAGTGATTCTGAAGAATATATTGAAACTTTCTCTAAAAATATGGTACCCTAGTGCATCCATGTAATTCAGGTAGTTTGATTTTGCAAATGGTGACTCAAGGCAATCTCTCACAACCCTATGTGGTAGCGTTTCTGTTCTCTGTACTTAGATGGGAGAAAGTATAGAATTGGGAAATTATAGTTTGTTTGCTTTTTTATTCTAAGTACATGAAATTCATTTGCTTGGTGTGGTCAGGGTGCTGGTGTTTATAGAGCAATGCAGAAAGCAAAAAGTGAATATACTCTGGAAATTCAATTTAATCTAATGTCCCTAGGCCATATTTCATTATACTTCATACAAGTGAAGTGATATTAACAACTGCAAGTCAAATTTCCTACCCTTGCCCTCATGTGCTTATGACAATTATCTGAGTTGCTGATATTTTTCCCTTATTGGTGCCCAGTATTTCTCCAAGTGGGGTGTGACATACACTTGCTGGTCCACAAACTGCAGTTACCCTAAGACAGCTACTGTGACTTTTCTCTCCTCTCCCACAGTGAATATCCCCTGCTCAGTCATCTTTATGACAGTACCTAAGGCTTCCAGTGCTGATGGTCCCTGTGCACAGAGGATACCTGTCTACAAGCGTGATGACATCCCTGATGACATCATGTCTGAAAGTTGACAAAACACTAAGTTCTTAGAAGACAGAGAGAAAATATTCCCTGATTTACAGTATCATTTTAAGTTACCCCCACTTTATTTTCATTCAGTGAAAAGAAAAAAATCATCTCTCCTTCATATCCCTTAAAATAACATGGGACAACATCATTCACCCACCAGTTCAGGTACCAGTGTTTCCAGATATTTTCCAACTATAGCTAGCTACAAACTGTTTGTCATTCTGGCATTAAATATATATATATATATATATATATATATATATATACACACACACACACATATGTATACACACACACACACACACACACCCCTAATCAACTGCAAAGTATTCAAAACAAGTATTAACTTATGGTTCAATACATTCTTTCCAAGGCTTATAAGAACTGGTAGTCTGGATCTGCTCTCTTATGTTATTTTTTAAAATAAAACTCATTTTTCCAATAGACAGAAAGCTATCTTTCACTTAATAATCATGACTGATAAAACTTAAGAACATTGTCTCCAAAGGAGACTTTCATGCCTACTGACTTAAGTATTAAAAATTGTACATTACAAAACTAACCCAAAGAGTAGTGGGAGAACATAGAATATTTAATACAATGGATTACATTTTCATGGCTTCTCCCACTTTACTTTGGACATGCTCTTCTTATAGCACCTCCATGTTACATCTCCCCCAGAACCTGGTTCTACTCTTCTTTGTATCTCTAGAAGCAGAAATTGTCTAAACCCATGGTCAGCAGTATGTATTTGATAAATATGAGAATGAGAAAATGCTTTTAAATTATAGGGCTCATCTAGATCAATGAACAGTAGCCCATAGACTAGCTCTTCCCCTCATTTGAAGCACATTTTCCAGCAATCACAAATCATCAAAGGTCCAGATTTCCAGCTTTTCTTGAAGTGTTAGCAACACAACTGGTCCCATATTCCCAATATGGCACAGCTAGAGGGGAGTTGCAGCTGCCCCCACTAGTATAACATAGTCCCTCACTGTTTCACTTCAATCATTGACCTAAACTACTCAACCCCAAAACATCTGATTTTATGGACCTTTGACCATATGATCTGTATTACTTCCTGGAACACTAAGTTTTATTAACCCTTGCCTTCCCAGACATACCCCAAGCCTCTCCCACACAAGTGTTTCTGTGTGCCTTTCAGAAGCCCAGAATGTACTCCCAGAAGCAGAGTCCTGTCACATAGAACACATGCCCCCCATGGGTAGGGTCTGTTTTCTGAGCATTTGTCATCTGAATCTTTTTTTAAAAAAAATTTAGATAAATTTATCGAATTTGTGTCAAATGCAACCACTTTTAATTCTATCCCTTCCAAAAGGGGAAAATCATATTTCATATGATCTTCTTAGAAGACTCTGTTAATGGTATACACCTGAAATTTATATGTCACAATGCAATATTATTTCAATAAAAAATAACATCCAAAGAAAACCTGTTAACTTAAGCAGGTACATAGAAAAATGGAGATAGTCTGGTCATTTGAATAATTATGCCTATCATTTGCATGATGATTTTTTGTTGTTCAAAAAGTCTTGATGTCCATTTTTTCATTTATTCTTTACAGCAACTAATTACTTCCTAAATAAACAAGATAGGCCTCTGCTCTCTGCTAAGGGACTTAATATCCTACAACCGAAAGGGACTTCAGACTATATCTAGTCTCTGAGATTAGAAAAGTTTGCCCAAGATGTGCCAATCCAGTTGGTGGCACTGGAGAGGTAGGTTCTATTGTAACTTCGTGTTTACATAAATTCAAAGATTCTCCCATCCCATTATAGAGGATTAAATTTGCTGTATACTTTTATTGCTTGGATTTCCTAATAAATGGAAGGTTAAAGGAGAAGTCTGAACATTTCCATATTATAAGAATAGATCTAATTTACCCCCAAAATGAAAGTACAGAAATTCTTACTTAGAAGTAGGCATGCTGATCAGCCCATCTGATACAGCCAGACCCAAAAAAAAAAAAAAATGGCCCCAGCTTCAGCAAGAAAATTCATTAAACAGTAAACTTTAAATATTCTCACTGTCGATAGCCTCAAAGTTATCCAGCATAGACAGGCGAGCTCTTAGAAATAAAATATTCTCCTGCCAAGCTGATGGATTTTTATTAAGGTTTTCCTCCAATGACATTTTTGAGACTTGAAGATAAGTAATAATTTGTTTCTTTTTCAATAAATTCATAGGGACAGCTCCAGATTTGAAGAAAAATATTAGTTGAAAAATATGTGGTTATATATTGTATAACTGTTTCCTCAAGCTTGGCTGGTGTATATCTCAGGTTAATAGTTTAATCGAAAAGAACTGGATCTCAAGTTTACATAACATGAAAGAAACCACCATGAAGAATACAGATTCAACATGACTCCATTGCTAACTTGCTGCATGGGGAAGTTAGATCTCTCTGAATGAATCTCCATGTTCTCACTTGTAAGATGAGTTCCTAGGTTCCTTGCTTACAGTGATATGGTAAAGATTCAGTTTAATTTTCATTCACTTGACTCTCATACTGGTATGTGGGTCAGGAGTGTTCATACCAGTCCTGGTTATGATCCCAAGAATGTTTCCTTCCCTCACTGGAACTCTGTCCTCTTATCTACAAACTATGGGAAGACAGAAGGGATGAAATAGGGTGATCTCTAAAGTGTTACTTACAGCACAAATTCTCTCTTGGCTACAAATAAGTTGTAACGCTACAGAGAAAGAAGAAATAGGGATACAATAGGAAACAGCTACAGCTTCTTTTTCATTTTCTTACATCATTGTTAATTTTTAGAGAGTATTTCATTTCTCCCCTCAGGTATAATTTCCATAGTTGTCCCAACAAGTATCATTTCACCTGTGAACCATCATCAAAGTTGTGTTTTCCCTTCCCTGTTGGTTTGACCCTTCTCTTTCCTTGTGTGCCTCTTATCCACTGCCCAAGAGGGCAAAGATTGCCAAGGCATCTCTACAGAATAATTCACAAAGGCTTGGAATAGACTGCTAACAAAGGATACTCCTCCCCTCCCTGGGAAACTACAGTGGAGAAGGCAGTTCTCCTCAGGGAATAAAAAATCTTGGTACAAATGTGTATTCTAAAGGAGAAGACAGAAGTGGAAAACTGTAGATGAGTGGAAATAAGGGGTGGTGCTTGGAGATAGATAAGGAAAATTAAGTATATCAGAATGTCTTAGTAGATCTAACTACAAACCAAGTTTTTATGAGACCCAGTAAAAATTTAAAGACCACCCTTGTCTATTATAAATGAGATGATGTTAAAGACTGTTTGGAGTGAACTACTGCAGAGTCTGGAAAACTGGAAAAGAAAAATTGGGACAGATTAGGAAAGGGAGATGTTCGCCTATTTGACTGTTGGGTCTGGTTTTAAATGTCAAGGAAGAGAGTGCTTAGGACTAAAGGCTCAAAGAGAAAGTGCCTTGGTGGCATTAGATGGGTAGCTATGCAGGTGCCAAATAACAAAATAAGACAGAGTAGAGAACACAGCTATCTTCATGGAGATGCTAGCTCCAGCCCCTGAAAAAGACAGGCTCTCATGACACCAGGAGACAGTAATGAGGGCACAGATTGTCCATCCTCATATTCCAGTTCGAACAACCCTGATTTCTAGTGGATTTTGAGGGTGGAAGATGTCAAAATGATACTGAAGTAAGAACACAAGGTCTCCATGTTATTGTAGTTGATGGCTGTTTTGAGGGAATTCCCAAGATAATACTACAGGGACTGAAGGGTCCACATGATCAGATGGGTTCATGACACTAAACAATCTTCACTTACAATAAAAGGCATCACAAAAGTTTATCCTTTCAACAATTTTAGTTGTATCAGTGTGTCTTCTATGGGGAGAACCCCACTGTGAGGCTGTCTTCAAGGAACCTAGTGTGGTGGAGACAGCATTCAAATTGCTATCAGGTCCCAAATTCCTCACATAACCTGATATTCCTTTACCTACCCAACTCACTTTTTAGTCAAATCTCACTCATAAGTTACCCATCCCAGAAAAATTTCTCTAAGTCCATAGCTTGGGTGAGGGGCTCTTGTTTCAAACCAAAGATCCTGCCACAGCTTCTGTCATCCCATGTTGTATTTTTATTCTACAATTTCTGTGTTGACAGTGAGCTTTTTCAAAACAGGTTTTATACTCTGCATCTCTGAAAATTTAAAGCCTAAAACAGGATCCTGAATACAACTGTACATTTCTTTTTAGAGTGTTTTAAAAATTGGGAGGGGGAATGAGAAAGTGAATTTGATCTTCAAGACTACAATTCCTCCATAGTAAACTAGGATCAATAATCATGTCAACTTTGTTGAAAGTTAAAATGCCTAAAATATTCATTTTTTATTTGTAAAACAATGCTTCCTTGACTCCTAGAAATCTCAATTCTGTTACTCCTGGGTTCTGCTCCTATACTCTCTCATAATTCCCAACTTCAGAGTGTTCATGCTGTCCTTTTCCTCTCCTTCTGCTCTTTCCCACTTATATCATCTGTTAGAGAAAATTTCATAATCAAACTGATTAACTCAATTAAAAATTTATGATCTTCAAACTCAGCTGGGCAGTCAATATTTCTCAGCACTCATCTTCCCATTTCAAATAGCTGTTGAAATATTTATCATCCTCCTAAAGTCCATCCAACCCATCCTTCATTCTTGGTGAAAAACAAAGTCTCAAAATTCACTAACATTAATTTAACCAATTGTCATCACCTTGGCATCCAGTCTTATTTCCAAGCATCATTTTCCCTTTTTACAGGAAATATCTCTAATATTTTACAACAATTTAGTACAAATATAATTCAGATATTTAGTACAAATATTTTAGATTTTTTTTTAATGTTTGGTCCATGTGCTTACCCCCTCTCCAGGTTCCTCCCTCTCTCCCCTCTTAAAGATCACTATCCACAAAGCCTTGATGTATAATACAGCACCTATGTCATAGCTGCCAGGTAGCTTCCATTAAAATAAGAATTTTCTGTTCAAATAGATACAAGCATGTGACCTCTTCAATCATCCTTATACCTCAACATCCCTCTATATACCCACAGGTATAGCAGGTAAGTCCATTTCTCAGGTTTGTGCTTATCAGCTGAGAGCTGAATTATCTTCATTTCCACAGGTAGTCTCTCCCTTGGGATGCAAACTGGATTAGATGTGGGAACAGACAACAAATTATCCTGATTCAGCTCATCTCCAAAGCAGTCATGTTTGACTCCCTCCTACATTGCGCACAAAGTCTTCATGTAAAGTATCTTATGCAAATAGATGCTTTCCAATCTCTCCCTAATCTCCCAAAATTTTAAAAACTTGCCTGCATCCCAGCATGGAAACAGCCTTGGAAAACCAACATATCATAATGCGATATGATAAACTTTGGCATTTGAGAAATTCTGGCACAAATATACCTTCAATGCATCTTTGTTGAATGAGTATATGAATATATGAATGCATTTTACATCTCTAAGCTTTAGTTTGTCATAAGAAAATTGGCTTAGTAGGCAATCTCTATCATTTTGCATAAGTAACTAAGCCACAAGATTTCTCCACTGCAAAATGTGGGTTACAGGAAACACATGTAGGGCATCCATGAGTATCAAAATAATGTACTCATGTGTCTAACAGGATGCTTGACTCATTATAGGTCCTAAGTATTGGCTATTCTCTTCCTAATCTTTGTTATCCTACAATCTAATGGGAATATAGTAGGGGAGATAAACAACTCTAAGATACTCAGTGCTGACTAAGTGTAAAGCACTGTATTAAGCACATCATACTTATTATCTCGCTTAATTTTCTGAAGAACAACCAATGTTAGTTTAATATCCTGTTTTACAGAAGAGTAAACTGAGGCCCAGACATTGAAAAATTGGAACAAGGTACACAGAAACAGAGCCAAGATTCTGTTAAATAATTAGCACTCTCTGGCTCTGTACTTACTCTTAGCCACCAATAAATCAGCCTCCCTAAAATAGCTGCATCTGGGGTAAGCAAGTGCAAATGAAATCACGGCAATCTTGGGACTCTTCTTAGGATATGTTCAACAAAGAAAAAACTGGCTTGTTGAATCATCTCCTCCTGTGGGTTTTAGCCCTGAGAAAGGAATTAATGTTTTAGATTTTACCCTGTTTTTTTTTAATTTCCTTAACCAAATGTCCTTGATTTACCTGTCAGAACAATTCCTACTTGAATCCTCTTAGCAAGCTGTGTAGTCTTAAATAAGTGAAACTCTCCCTAAGCTAGATCTTTTCATCACTTACATTAAATTTTAAGTGTTTAACTTATAAGAAATTTAAAAGATTCAAAAGGTAACATTTGTAAAGCACTTAATATGGAATGTAGTACGTTCCCAATTAATAACTATTATTATTTATGCCTCAGATGCCTGGAGTTTCCACGTCTCTTAAGATCTAGCTAAGGTAGGCTCTAATTCCTACTTTTATATTAGTAAAAAGTCTCATGACTGCCAAATAATTCTGTGAACTCCTAGGAAGGCAGGAAAAGCTTATATTCTTGTCATCTCTCACTGTAAGCTCTCCCTGAACTAGCTTAATTTATCAATTGCCTTGCTTTCCCATGTATGCTAACCCCATACTAAACTGAACCTTCTATACATAGGACTCAGTTCTTCAATTGATTAATACTAATTGTCATTCATATTCTCTCTCTTTCACACTTACATCCACACATACTGACACCCACACACACTGACACACACAGTATATGCACCCATCATTTAGACAAAACTCTCCTGAATGATTAACAGATAGGATTTAAATAGTAAACTGAACAACTTAGAACATCTGTAATAGTCACTTTTTCTTAAAAAGTTCCTTTGCTTGTTTTGCAATTCAAGTAAGACTATGAAAGTGTTGCTTGGCTAGCTTTTCTCTTTCCCCTTTTTCATATGTCTCATAGCACTAGAATTCAATTAATTTCTAAATAGGGAAAAATGTCTCTCCTTTGTAGCCCTGTCTCCTGCTAGCTTTTTCCTTAAAATCATTGATTTTTGCTCCAGCTGTTAAGAAAATATTCTTTTATGCTAATCATTATGACGAATCATTTATCCTTGGTTCTTATTTCTCAGACCTTCTGGCAAATTTATGCCATAAAGTTTTCATGTAAATGGGGTTAAGATTTGAGGAACAGAAAATGAGACTTCTTTAAAGTCATTCATCCACTAATATTTTTTCAATACACATTTACTGAATTTACTCTGTACCAGACCCTGCTAACTCCCAAGTTATCTTAATAAACAAGACAGATTTGGTCACTGTCCTTATAATTTTAATGGATAAACAAAGCAATTTATATTGTGTTGGATATCACAGACAACAAATCAAAACTACAATGAGATACCATCTTATACCAGTGAGAATGGCACATATTAAAAAAACTAGCAACAACAAATGTTGGCTAGGGTGTGGAGAAAAAGGAACTCTTCTGCACTGTTGGTGGGAGTGCAAACTGGTCCAACCACTGTGGAAAGCTGTGTGGAGATTTCTGGACCTACTAAACATAGAGCTTCCATATGATCCAGCAATTCCACTCCTAGGTATTTACCCAAAGGACACAGAAACATAAATTCCAAAGAACACCTGCACCCCTATGTTTATAGCAGCACTGTTTACAATAGCTAAGCTTTGGAAACAACCCAAATGCCCAAAAATAGATGACTGGATCAAGAAGATGTGGTACATATATACCATGGAATATTACTAAGCATTCAAAAAAGATAAACACATGCAATTTGCAGCAACATGGATGGCGCTGGAAGGGATCATGCTCAGCGAAATAAGCCAAAAAGAAAAAGAAAAATACCGGATGGTCTCACTCATAGCAGGAATCTAGAAAACTTAAATAAGGGACCAGGAAAATGAATATAAGAAAGTGAAAATCAAAATCAACAAAAAACTATGAACCAGAGACACTTTTAGGGGGGCGGGGGCGGGAGGGGAGGGATTGGGGTCAGAATGGGGGGGCTGCAATTGTATGGGGAATATAACAATAAAATTTTCTTTATATAATGAAAAAAAAATCAGTTTGAGAAAGGAAAAAAAAAATCAGGAATGATGAATAATGATTATGTTTGTTACATATGAATCATGTTTTTAAATTTTTCAAAAGAGAATTAAAGCAAAACCTACAATGTATTATGGAGTTTACAAAGCATGTGTAAGGAATTTTTATTTTTAATAACATCTAATAAATATAACAAAAGATGGGGGTATGAAAATAAAGTATACTCATTCATGGTTCTTACATATGAAGTGACAGAGTATTATTTTCAATTTTTGGTGGTAGATTGTGAAAAATTAGTATCTAAACCTATGGCAACCACTAAAAAATTTAAAACAAAGAGGAATGGTTAGTAATCCAACAGTGGCAATAAAGTGGAATTCTGAAAAAATCCAATTAAAACCTAACCATACAGATTAAATATGTAAGCTATATAAATATTCCTAACACTCCAAATTAAAGAGAATGGATGAGAAAGATCCTTTCTATCTAAAAAAAACCTACTTTCTGTCTACAAGAAATCTAATGACCAAGAATTTAACAGTAGAACAATGGAAAGCATGTTTCATCTAAACAGTAATTTTAAGAAAATCAGAGTGGCTACATCCGAAAGAGTAGATTTAAGATTAAAATATTATGAAGAATAAAATGGGTTCATTAAAAAAAAACCCTACATCCCTACACAATTCTAAAACAAATGCAGTGAGTAGCAGAACTTCAAAGTAAATGAATCACAACTGATAGAACTTATGGGAGAAATAGACAATCTATAATTAGAGTTGTAGAGTCAACAATCCATTTTAGCTATCAAAAGAACAGATGGATAGAAAAATCAACATAGAAAAATATAATATCAACAATATCATGAGCCATAAACTAAATGACAATTATAGAACACTATACCCAAGAAGGGAATCTACTGGAAACATACAAAAAAACATAAAATATTCTGAGACAAAAATGTCTCAAAAAATGAAAGGAATAAACTGACATAGAGAGTACTTTTTACAGTAAGATTTAGAAATCATTAACATAAAGGCATTTGGAATTCAAAAATATTTAGAAATTAAATAACTTCAATAACCCATGAGTTAAAGAATAATTCAAAATAAATAGGAAGTCATTTGAACTGAATTAAAATGAAAACACAACATAACAAAATTTATGGAATATAGTTTTATCAGTGTTTAGAAGGAAA
Organism: Talpa europaea; assembly: GCF_964194135.1. Taxonomy (NCBI): domain Eukaryota; kingdom Metazoa; phylum Chordata; class Mammalia; order Eulipotyphla; family Talpidae; genus Talpa; species Talpa europaea. Next base: position 42,815,759 of record NC_140075.1, read on the forward strand.
ATTGTGACTTTAAATATTTGTGCTAGAAATCATTGCAGGAAAATGTTTGACAAAAAGAATATTATGTTTTTAAAAGTTCAATCAAGAATAAACAAAAACTTCTTCATTCTAATAAATGGCATCTACAAAAACTAATCTATAGTTAGAGTCACATTTATTAGACAAAGACTGAATGCTTTCCTTTGATTTTGAAACAAAGATATCTACTCTACTTCTATTTAACAATGTACTGGAGATCTAACTCACATAGCAAAGGTAAATCAAGTAAGACAGTCAAAGAGATTGGAAAGAAAAAAACTGGCTATGAGGAAGCTCTATGACATTGATGTGGCCAAGGTCAATGCCCTGATCAAATCTGTTGGGGAGAAGGCGGCATATGTTCAACTGGCTCCTGACCATAATGCTTTGGATGTTGCAAAAAAAAAAAAAAAATTTGGGATCATCTAAACTGAGTTCAGTTTGGTGATTCTAAATATAAAACCTTTATTCACCAAAAAAAAGGCAGTGAGAAATTAAGTGGTGATTATATTTCCGACATAGCGAAGGTAGAAACAAAGTAGGGATTAGGAATCCCAGGGTCTGAAGCCACAGAGACCTCAGGGCAGAAAAATGAAGCAATTGCATCTGAGAGAAAAAGGACCTAAACCACAGAAATAAAGGAACTCTTCTGCATTGCTGGTGGGAGTGCAAACTGGTCCAATTAGGTCCATGGAAAGCTGTGTGGAGATTCCGCAACCTACTAAACATAGAGCTTCCATATGATCCAGTAATTCCACTCCTAGGTATTTACCCAAATGACACAGAAACATTAATTCCAAAGGGCACCTGCACCCCTATGTTTATAGTACTATTTACTATAGCTAAGCTATGCAAACAACCCAAATGCCCAAACATAGATGACTGGATCGAGAAGATATGGTACATATACACCATGGAATATTACTCAGTAATCAAAAAAGATAAACACCTGCAGTTTGCAACAACATGGATGGAGCTAGAAGGGATCATGCTCAGTGAAATAAGTCAGAAAGAAAAAGAAAAAAACCAGATGGTCCCACTCATAGCAGGAATTTAGAAAACCTAAATAAGGGACCAGGAAAAAGACTAATTAACACAAAGTAAAAATCAAAATCAACAAGCAACTATAATCCAAAGACACACTGCAGTGGGGGAGGGGGGTATAGGGGGAGGGAAGGGAAGAGGAAGGACTAGGGTCAAAATAAGGGGGGGTGCAATTGTATGGGGAATATAACCAAAATAATAATGCATACACTGTGCAAAAATGAAAAATGATGTAAGAATTATATAAAATAAAATAATATAAAAAAAAGAAAAAGGACCTAAAGCTTAGTGGAGGACAATGTTAGGGTCAGTCAGAGGAGCTGGTTTCCTGAAGAGCGGCCAGAGCACAACAAGCAGTGACAGTAAGAAAAATATAGGTCATCAATTCAGTGCATGCCAGATGTGAGGGCACTATCTGGAGACCTGCCCTGGAGGATCTGCCACAGAATGAGCATCTGACATAATCCTTCAAGGATGCTCTTCTGAATTTTCTTAATTGAAATTCTAAAAAATTACATTAGAATTTAATGAATGAGTTAAAGTGAAAGCAGGAAAAATGGACATTTACCCTGAGAAGTTGTGTGTGTCAAGATAGTTCTAACTAGATTGAAAAAGAATTATTTTTATGAAGTAACACTGATTTACAACAAAGTGCTTATTGACCCCACTGACTTCGACAATCACAATGCACTCAAGTGTGTTGTCTTCTCTCTTCTTCATGGCTGACTCGATGGTCAGGGGGACCTCATTGAGGGCTTAGTGGTGAAGTTTGGCCTCACTGCTATGATCTCAAAACTTCTCTATACAACACGAAACTATGAGCTAAATTTTCAATTACCTGATATATAAATCAGATGAGCAGCATTATGGAGGTTTTCCAACAGAAGACTAACAGTCACTTAACTAGATAGAGAAAGGACTCTAACTTTAGGTCTCTTCTAATCCCAGGAAACCATAATTTAAGGAAATGTCATAGAAGTCTAGAACCTAGCAGGATCAAAACACATTCAAGAAGTTTAGTATGTGGCTTAAAATTCTATCAGTCTTTGATATATCAGACACTGGGGTACTCTATTCAGAATGGCCCAACAGATTCATGTCTGTCTATGCTCTGAAAGCTCCATTTGAAGGGAAGAGAATAAGCAGGGAAGATGCCCCTCGATAGTATCTTATGGCATTTCATGATAAAAGAATTGAGTTGGGGAAGCTAAATATAAAATAATCCATTTCAAGTCCTGTATTAATAGTATAGATCAAGAGGCTCACGTTTACTTTAGAGGCAGACCATTGTACAACCTGTTCTTATTACTTATTTAAGCTTCTCTGCAGCCCCTCTTTCCCAGACATTTCATGGGAGTTTATACTCAGTATAAACTAGTTCTTTTCTAAAATTGAACTCTTGAAACAATTGCACTGAGATCTTCTATTATTAAGGCTGCCTCATTTCTTCCTCAGGCAATTGATGATATATTAACCAAACATATTTTAGAAATTGTGGCTGGCCAAAAAAAAGAGAAGTTCAAACTGCCTAAAAAATTCTGGCTCTAATTGAGTCAGTTTAATAGCAAAGTTTATGTCACTGAAGGTTGTCATTTCTGAACTTTTCTCCAAATTCCTTCTATTATCATGCCTTTGTGTTCTGAAGGACCCCATACACACATCAAACCTACTGACTTTATTATGTATTAACCTCAGGACTTTTAAATGCTAAAAATTGTACTCAGATATTAATTACTACCTTTAGAGATCAGATATTTTCTACCATTGATCTAAGCTACCCCTTCCGTTGACAAAATTTTTTGTTAGTAACATTAGCTAGACAATCTTTCTTACCCTTAAGAGCAAAAAGAAATGACCCCAGGCAAAGCTGTTCCAAGCCATTCTTTAAACTACTATTAAAACAAATCAAGGGCCTCCCAGGTGGCACAGAGAGTTGAGCGCAGTGCTGTGAAACTGTCCACAGCCTCTGCAGTGCAGGTTCAATTCCTGGCCAGCCAGGGAGATTGCCACATGGCGTGGCAGACCTCTCCTGTCTCACCCGCTGCTCCCCTCAGCAGTGTATTTCGGTCAGTCTGCCTGTTCTGTTCCCCACCCTGTCTTTGCTGAAACCTCTCAATCCCCCGCCCCCTGCATCTCTGGCCTGTACCCTAGCTATTGTATAAATAAAATAAATAAATCTTAAAACAAATCAAGCACAAGATGTTGAAAATAACTGGTTTATGGTCTCAAATAGACAGTTCTGTGTAATGTATGTCTCTCAGGGACCTTCTGTTTCCCTGGCTAGTACAGCAACTCACTTTAAATGTGGCCCATCATTGCACAGATGCAAATATGTATTTGTCAAATTGTATTTCTCCAACTATCTATCTACCATGAAAGTTTATAGAAAGAACTGAGTTGGTCTGAAAAAAATGCAGCTACACCATCTAATACTCAAAGTTCTGGCAGAGTTTATTATATTTTCTCCAAACATTGCCTTCGGTTTGTTCTACTAATTTAATGTTGCTATTTCTTCTAAAGTGATAATTGTGCAAATAGAATAAGCTGTCACTACTGGGCATTCATCAGAATGATTTTTCCAGAGGACAAAAACAGTTTCAAACTAACTTAAGATAGTTCATGTAATCAAACCCTAAGGACACAAGTAATGCTGACTACAAAATCAGCTGCATTCAAGAACTCAAAGAGCAGTAGAGCTCCTGATCTCCCACCATCCAGCTGGTCTCACATAGAAATGTAGAGCCCATAGCTGCCCACTACTGAGGCCACTCAGCAGTGACTTAAGTATTCACACTCTGATGAGGGAACTATAGAGTTAGTGTGACGAAAAGACGGGAATAGGCTGGACCACCACATGCAAAAGAATGAAACTAGACCACTACCTCTCACCATGCACAAAAATCAACTCAAAATGGATAAAAGAACTGGACAGAAGACCTGAAACCATAAAATATATAGAAGAAAATATAGGTAAAACACTACAAGACACACATTTCAGTAACATTTTTAAAGACTCATCGCCCAAAGCAAAGAAAGTCAAGGAAAAGATAAACACCTGAGAATACATCAACCTAAAAACTTCTGTGCAACAAAAGAGACATTAACCAAAACAAAGAGACACCCTACTGATTGGGAAAAAAATTTTGCACTCCATACAACTGATAAGGGTCTGATCATAAAGATATACAAAGAACTTACACAATTCAACAAAAACAAACAACCCAGTCAAGAATGGGCAGAAGAACTTAAAAGACATTTCTCCAAAGAGGAAATGCAAATGGCCAACAGGCATATGAAAAAAATGTTCAACATCCCTTATCAGGGAAATGCAAATCAAAACCACTTTGAGATCCCACCTTATACCAATGAGAATGGCACATAAAAAAACTAGCAACAACAAATGTGGGTGAGGATATGGAGAAAAAGGAACTCTCCTGCATTGCTGGTGGGAGTGCAAAATGGTCCAACCACTATGGAGAGCTGTGTGGAGATTCCTCAACCTACTAAACATAGAGCTTCCATATGACCCAGCAATTCCACTCCTAGGGATCTACCCAAAGGACACAAAAACACTGATTCAAAAGAACACCTGTACCCCTATGTTTATTGCAGCACTATTTACAATAGGTAAAACCTGCAAATAACCCAAATGCCCCAAAATTGATGACTGGATCAAGAAGATGTGGTACATATACACCATGGAATATTATTCAGCAATCAAAAAAGATAAACTCATGCCATTTGCAGCAACTTGGATGGAGCTAGAAGGAATTATGCTCAGTGAAATAAGCCAGAAGGAAAAAGAAAAATATCAGATGTTTTCACTTATAGCAGGAATATAGGGGAACCCAATAAGACACCAGTGTAAAAAAACAATAGTACAAAATACAACAAAGCAAAAACAGACAATTATAAACCAGAGACATCTGGGGAGAAGGAGGGAGAGGGATCAGAGGGAGGGAGGGAGGAGCACAGGGGACTGAGGTGATGGTGCATTGGGGAAGGCAATTCTAGGGGGGACTCAATCTGAGGGGTTGGAGGGAGGCAAATATTGTTTAAAAATGAACAATGATGTAAATTTTTTTTAAAAATTTTAAAAAAAGCAAAGCAAAGCAAAGGAGATGGCCACTGCATCCCCAAAAGTGTGGGGATGGGGAAGAGGAAGCAAGCTGAGCAAAGGGAAAGGGCAGTGTAACAATTTCCTCACTCATGGCCTTCAGTATAGAAAATCAGGTGCAAGAAACTGAACAAAGAGAATGAATTTTCCTGAAATCCAACCAAAATTGATATATTTGTAGAAAAAAATAAAATACAAAAACCTGAATATATTTCATCCCCTGTTTACTTTTAGTGAGTATGTAAATCATTGCAAACTAACATTTTCTTAGTTCTTTCTTTAAGCTTAAGTTGAATTTCTTCCCATTACTTCCTTAATGAGCAGCTAGCATTCAAACTCCACGTAAGAAAATGCAGAGCTTTAGGCCTATTTTACATGAAAGAAAATCATTTTCGGAAACAGTTGGCCTATAACTCTAGCATCTTTCTCTGCTTTTTCTAAGAAGGTGTTAGATAAAGTCATGATTTGTAATTTCAAACATTTGGCAAGTTGGTTCTGTTTTGCCCTGGTTTTCTTGGTTCTAATAAGTCTCTGTCTCTCCATCCATTATATGACAGAAGAAGGTGAGAGGCAGGGACAGAAGGCCTAGGTTCCTAGGTTTGCCAATTTTCATACTCAGAGAACTTATCAATTCAACATCCACCTTCTTAAGCACTAAAATGCAGTTCCCACACACTCCCAATAATTCATACTTTCCAACACTAATTTTCCCCTCAATTGATTGCTTCTCTATGGTTATTTACTTGCTCATCAGTTCTTTATTTTGAAAATGTAGACAACTCATCAACAACTTTACATCTAATAGAGATAAAAGTCTAATTTCTTTTCACAATGCATAAATTAAATAGCTTTATAATGAATTATATTTTTTAAAGTTATGAGTGTAGAGAATAAAATACATCAATGTCCTTTAATAATACAACTCCCTTCTGCATAATACTCATGTTTATAATAGGAAACAGCTATAAACATGATTTATGCAATGCAATTATTTGATGAAAGAGTCAACTTTTCTATCAAAATATTTTTCCTAAATTGGTACATGATTTTCTCTGTTAGGCTTGTAATAAAGGGGGTAAAAGTCACTTCTACCATCTGCTGTTGAAAGTCCACTATAAAATTTCCATTTCAGAGGGGCCTTGGGATATTAATGTCCAATCTCTGAAATCTGCTGCATGAATTTGAGGAAATGGTATGATCTATGTGTTAAAGTGAGGAATAGTTATCTCTTTAAACTGTTCTTTAAATGACTATTCTTTACACATATTTAGAGCTATAAATTTTTCAAAACAAGTTTCACTTTATTTGATTGTGTACACTGTGTACTTCAGCACTCAAACAATTGCAGAACAAATGCCCTATGTTCTAAATAGGCATTACTAAATAGTGTAAAACTGAGCTTGTTATTAAGTCCAAGAGACACCACTTTGCAAAATGCAAAGCATTTGAACATCAGGCCAATACTGAAAGAGCTTCAGAGAATTTATGGCATAGAGTTAGAACAAATTTGTGATATTTGTCTTATGTAGTAGAAAACTTAATCTTTGATCTTATGTGTGAAATTCTCCAAAGCATAGGACCTAGTTTCCAATCTATAAAACAAGATTGTTTAAATGACAATTCCTATGGCCTTTCAAATAGTCTTTGGTTCTATAATTCTGTTTATGCCTTATTCTTTAGCTTTTAAGTGTCAAAACTAGAAATAATTTCAATTAATGTTAGAGATGAAAAGTAAAAACCAGGGTTCCATTTTTTCATCTAATATCATTAGAAAATGCCTTTGAAGTATATTTAAGAAAAGTGGCAGCAATACCTCTTTTATCATCTTTGGTTTATTTATATCAAATAGACATTAAGTTATGATCTGTTAGGGGTTGGCAGTGAAGTGTCCAAAGAACTCAAGGATGATAGGAAAGAAGAGAGAGAAATGAAAGCTCTTGTAATGTTTAGGGACAGATGATTTTAATTTTGATCGACAAATTTCAAATCACCTACAAGTTTCTCAGTGGATCATTTGGTAAATTACTGCATTAATAAATTATACCTGCGGGCCTCCCCTGGTGGCCCAGGCGGTTGAGCCCCGCTGTGAAGCTGCCCGCAGCCTCTGCAGCACTGGTTTGATCCCAGCCTGCCGGTGAGGGTCCCACATGGGGAAGCAGATCTCTCCTGTCTCGCCCGCTGCTCCCCTCAGCAGTGTATTTCGTCCGTCTGTTCTGTTCCACACTCTGTCTCCGCGCATCTGGCCTGTACCCCGATTCTTGTATAAATAAATAAATCTTTAAAAAATAATTAATTAATTAATTATACCTGCATTTGCACATGACAATCAGGTAAGTCATCTAAATGAACATGAAGTTAATCTTGTGGTTCAAAAATATTTTCTTTTTTTTTTTTTTTTTTTTTTTCCTGGCTGGTTTTGCATGTAGTGATTGTATGTCAATGGAATGCAGATAACAAAGACAGTTGCCTGGGAGAATCTTGGGTCAGCCATTTTCACCAAGCCTTTACACCAATCAGTGTTTTATTCAGAGAATCTGCCTCAAATGCTCTGAAGTTCCAACAGAACTTTTGTTGTTTCTAGTAGTCTGCCAATCCCATCATAGCCTCAAAATTCACTTACAATCAAACACTACCCAGAAATCAGGGCAAGAATAACTGCTTAGCAGTAGTGCTTAGGTTTTGGGGTCTTCTCTATCTGCATGTGGGGATAACCTCTTCCAGCCTTACAAGAGTAGATATAAAGATCAGTGTTCACATATACAGCATGTTTAGCATTGTGTTTGGCATGTGAAAGCTATTATTATTAGTGAAGCAGAAGTATTCCATTTTGAAAAGAAAATATTATCAGTGAAATATGCTCCTGATACTTCCTGTGTGCAGTTTCTTTGGTGGATTTATAGCATGTATCTAGAAATACTTGAAAAGATGTTTACCTTGTCCTTGGCATGACCTCATTGTGTAGAAATAAGGTGGCAGAGAGCAAGTAGTCAAAATGGAAGTACTTTCTCTGCCCCCAAATATTGCCATGATTTTGTGGCTAAGTAAGTACTTGGATAAAACCACCTGTTCATTGCTTCAACCAATTGACTTTAAAGATTTCTCTTTATCATGAAAGACCCAAAAAACCCTCTATGTAGAACATTTTCACTATAAGGTGAACTTTCCTGGCAAACTCCCTTTGTCAACAGCAGCTTGTCAAAACAGTGGCCTATTAAAAAAAATTCCTCATAAAATAATGCAGGAAAACACATTCTATCAAATCTGCCAAACAAGAGTCTCATGAGTTTCTGCTGACTAACTACTTAATACACTGTATGAGGTTTTATGCTTACTTAGGCATCTGTACCAAATAAAATGTAGAAGTAACACCAGTTACTAGTACTTGAATGCATAGGGGAACTATATAAAATCCTACCCTCAAAAACATCAGAATCAAAACAAATGCATGGCCCAAGTTTCATAATAAAACGTAAAATCCAACAGACACAGAAAGCCATATATTCCATCAACCCTGGGACCTCTTAACTACCTTGGTTAATTTTATTCAATTCCTCACTGAGGAACTCTTGAGGGCTCAATACACCTCAAGTAGCCTGACAGTGATGTTATGAATCCAGCCCCAACACAGAGCAGCTGTCAAAGGGATTTTGACCCTAATCACACAGAAGCAGACCAGGGACAGAGTGGTGCTGATCCAAATGCTCAGGGTTCTACCAGAGAGTTACTATCTCCAGGTCTTAGAAACATTAGTATCAGTGAAACAGGCTTTTTCATACCATGCCCATGTGAACGTACTTTAACCAAACTTCAAGAGAATGAAATATAACATGCACCTTGACATAGTAATTCCCCATTAAGGAATTTATCCCAAGGCATTCATTGGAGATTTGATCAGAGCCCTATATAAAAATGTTCATTATACTGTTATGTATAAATACACAGTGGTGACAGGGGAAAAAAAAGTAATGGTGCACAAACCCTCCATTTTATAGTCAAAATTACAGAAAACATAAGAATTTATCTATCTTTGTTTTGAAACTAAAAATGTATTTTTCAGTTGCTGGTGAAAACTATATTTGAACTGTCTAATTAGATTCTATGTTCTTAGCCCAAACACAGTCCAGAAAGAAGGGCCAGGGAAACTGAAGAGTCCTTAGCAGTAGAAATCTGTTATCAGGTCAGGAAGTCTGCAATAGGCCTATACTGTTGTAAAAGATTCATGCCATGGCCATGAAGTCAGAATCCAAAGAAGCCCTTTCAGGAGACTCTAAATAGCACTACTTGAGAGTTCATATCCCTTAATCCTAGCCACTTGCACCACCACAGCAATTTGAGAAATTCCAGAATCCAGATGAAGGAGCATATGACCTAATGAACCCGGGAAACTTCTTGATTTTAAGTAATGATGGGGAACAGAAGCCATGGCTCTCCCTTTCTTTCAACCATTCCTCATGCACCCAGATACCCGCGTTTGTCTTAATTGTAAGCCTTACAGGTCTTTCCAAAATCAGCCCCAGTCTTTGGGCATGACTTGAGTGATCCCACATTATCTATGAAAACCCACTTTGGTATTAAGCTCCCAGCTACAGCCCCTGTAATAACACACAAAAGGGCACACATTATTTTTCCTGATCATCGAAGTGTTGCAGAGTTTAGCACATAAGTTGAGACCAAGCAATTATCAAGGTCAATCCTACACAAAATTCCACAAAAGTCAAGTTTATTTTGGTTCCTGCCTACCATTTCTTTCATTTCTTTTTAATTTCTCTACCTTCCTGTGTAGGCCATGCTGGGTTCCACACTCCCTCAGCAAATCTTACTGAAGCAGAAACTCTCAAAAGTACCTTTCACAAAGACCATTCATTCCTTGGCCAAGTGAGCTGGGTAAACTTAGTAAGCTACATCCTCTTCCTAGAGATTTATATTGATATTAATATATTTAACACATATGAAGATTGTTTAATCCTACCTTTCCCAAATATAATTGTTCATAGAACCGGTCACCAGTCCATATATATAATTCTTCTTTAGCCTGCAGTGGAACTAGCATCTGGCAGAATGTTCTTCAGGATATGCTTTAAGACAAAGATTTAGCTTTCCCAGAAGTATATTAAAGGTTAATTTTTTAAAGAGATCAAGTCATGACTTCCACACTTCAATATAAAATAACATGTATAATAGATTATATGTAACTTACTAATTAATGAGGGGGCCAGTAAGATGTTACAATAAATTCAAACTACCAAAATTTGACACACATAAGAGGAATAAGGAACTCTGAAAGGAATTTGCAACAAATGCAAATCAAGCTATCCACAGAAAAAAAAATAAATAAATAAATGTATTTCACTGGACACAATTAATTTCTATTTCTATGGGTAAGAATCACCTATATTGTCATTTTACTGATTCAGAGTTGTAAAATAATTCAGAGCAATCAAAGACAGTGATAAACCCAGATGGATGAATCTTTCTTTGCCCACTTCAATGTCTATTCAAGTTCTTTTCTTTCCATCCAAAACTTCTAGAGAACAGTAAGAAGGAAACCCAAATAGGCAGTGGAAAAAATTTAAATGCAGGAGCAGCTTGCTGCTTAATTTACTGACTGGCAGATGGAATTCCCATCTTCTTAAGTATACCTCAGAGTATCAACTCACTCTCAGATCTCCAGTCTCTGGGTTACAATTTTGCTTCTCTCCCCAAATGACTGTTTCTTCAAGTCCTCTGAGATAGCAGGGTAACCAGATATTTGAGATTAACAATTCAACATTCTGAATTTGCATATTGTACCAGATTTCCCTTTCTAGTAATCTGAATGTTACTACTATATGTGGTTTTATTAGGAACATTAAATAGGGAAAAAACTAATTTCAAGACTCTAGACATCTGTTGAAGCAAAAAAAAAAAAAAAAAAAAAAGTTTGACTATGATGCCAGATGAAGTTCTTGTCATCAGTACCTTTGAAGAGACAGGGGAGATTTTGTCACGTCCTCTCCAGGATCCAAGAATCCCAAAGAAACTGCCTATACTATATTGCTTAGCTGAAGCAGAAACCCCACATGTATAGCTCATGGTAATTCAAGCTACAATTAAGTACGAAAGTAGAATGACAGTTGCCATTTGTTGCCAAATGATAGAATATTAACCTCACTCTCACCAAATTAAATCCAAGAACTAAACTCCTTGGTAAGATTAAATGGGGTTTCTGCTTCAGTTAGTGTGGCAGGAAAGTTCTTTAATTGAAAAATGTTGTTCTTAGCATAAAAACTTCTGTTAGAAAGACTTTATGACTGGTTCATTTGTATTCTCAGAATCTCTAGGGAATTAGCTAAAGTTCCTTTTTAGGCAATAACTTGCATATCTATTGCTGCCTCTTTTGGGAATGTCCACCAGAATCTAACCCCCTCAAGGACAGGGATAGGGCCTATCTCATCTCCTATTATCACCAGAAACTTGCACAGTATCTAGGAAATGTATGTTCCAACAAATATTTGTAGAATGAACTCATGAAAAGAAATATATGTACCTTTTTAAACAAGGATCAAATTTCAAACTTCAGGCTGGGGGTTATTTAAAGATCTCTACCCGCCCCCGACACACACACACACACACACACACACCCCAAAGAGCTACTTTATATCACCACATAATCTATAGAATTTGATAGAGAATGGATTAAGTATAGGAAGTGACTAAAAAACTCAAGGACAAAGAAAAGAGGATGAAGGCAAGCAAACTATGAAGCAAAGTACCAACAGCTTTACAACCATTATATAATACATTTAGATGGAAAAAAAAACTTTTTTATTTTAGTATTCAATCTACTGGTATTATAATAAGAAAAACAGTGGGGAAAATGTGTAAAGGAATACCTAATTCTATTCCTCCCTTCCCCTATTCCAAGTTCTGAGCTCACCAACGTAGGGAGGCAAAATTCTGCTACCTCAAAATCTATCTTTTTGGCCAAAGGTAGAGGAACTCTGAAGGCTAGCTGGCAGTTGAATTTAAAAAGACATACATAAGACTATATATACATACATAAATTTCTGTCAGGACATCTCCCTCACTGTACTAGGAAGACCTAATCTTATCTCTTTTCAGTGAAGAAGGCAGAACTTAATTCTGTATTCCTTTCTCTACTTTGCCTCCCTCGGTAAACTCCCTAACTAAACTTTCTTCTTCCCTCCAATCTCCCTTGTCTTAGCTAAATTATTTAAGATGGCATCTGAATCATGTGATGATACTCAATTTTGATGGGTCTGTCCCATGTATACAGGAAGCATACATATTAGTATTAAGCTTCAACTTAACCCTTATCAATCTGCCTGATGTTTGTTTTAAAGTACTTCTAACACCCAGAGATCACACCTAGCTCCAGAGGCAGAGGTGAAATTGGTATTCAATGCAAGCACCAATCCAAACCTAGCAGAACCCCACTTACAGTTCAAAGAGTGTTCAACCTCAACAATACAGCAAAAAATCCAAATGACCCCTGGATGTCAACATAATTAAAGAGGTGTTATTGAAGGGGCTGGTGGGGGGGCTCGTTTCTCAGCCAATTGACAATTGACCAGAGGAAGTTTTTACTACCTGACTCAAGTAACAAAGCAGATAGTGGGATCACTCTCCCAATGTCTCACCTAACTAAAGGGATTTAGAATTTTATAGGCTTCGATTAAACTATAGGGGGCGGAGCAACATGGCGGCGAGGAGACAGTGCGAGTAAGATCTCCCATTAAAAAAAGTTAATAGGGAGGAAAAGCGGCAGGTCCCAGTGAGAACTGGGACACGGAAGATAAACGGGTGACTCCAGCAAACTACCCGAAGAAGAAAGTGGCCATAAAAGAGGACCAGAAGGGAGGGAAGCGCAGAACCCTGCTCCCCTCCCCCGCCCACAGAGGAGGCACTCTCCGACCCACAGAGAGGAGGAAAACAACAAACTAAAACGGCCAACAAGAACAAAGGACGCAGCAAGTGGGACTGTGAGTGGAAAAGAACTACTGCAGCCACCACACCCCGTGAACGGGAGCTGTGGAGAACCCTGCAGGATCCGCCCCTGAGGTGAGCTCTGGGCGCCATTAAAGAGAGACCCCGCCCCCCAGGAGGAGACCAGCACCAGCACACAGCCCTGGCCGCCCTGTAAGCTTGCACACAGAAAGCAGCGCGCTGGAAAAGCAGGCGCGGATCGCAGTCAGGATTGCGCGGAAAAGCGGCGCGCTGGAAAACCAAGTGCGGATCGGAATCGCAATCAGGATCGCACGCAGAAAAGCAGTGCAGTTGAAAAGCAAACGCGGATCCAGATCGCAGCTGCCCAGGTCCCCGCGCCTGCGACCTAGGCTTGCGGGGAGACCACGGAGGCCCTCCCTGAGTGAGCAGGAACCAGGCGCCCAGGCAGGGGAGCGGATTCAAAAGGCGCCATTCCCACGCCACTGATCTGGGCTACAGCCCGCGTCCTGGAACTGAGGGCTTTGGAACTGAGACCCGGGGCACGAAATTAGGGGTGTGGGTTCCCCATGACGGTGGGGCACAAGGCTGACACAGCACCCCAAAGCCATTGAGGTGTACCCTACCATCCCCGCTCTGTTCCCTGTCCCACGGGGTGGAAAATCAGCTCCCCAAGGACTCTAGGAGAGATCTCTGGCGCCACCTAGTGACTTGAAGCCAGCAGAGACTCCTGAAGGAGCCAGTGGCCAGCTGGGGAGTTAGCCCACACCGGGCCCCTTCCGAACAAGTAGTCTGAGCCCACAGGGAGAGCGAGCACCCACAGCCGGGGCAGACCAGGCGCGCAGAAGAGTGTGCCTGAGACCGGACGCGCAGGGAGTGTGTCCCACATCACCATTTTAGAACAGGGACGTTTCTTCAGTAAAGACTACCTGCAGAAGGCTTCCTCAGGAGCCAGAGGTGAGCGGGGGAAGTTCGCCCACGCCAGACCCCCTCTGGCCTGCAGTCCAAGCCCAGAGGGGGAGCAGGAACCCACCGCCGGGGCAGACCAGGCGCACAGGGGAGTGTGTCCCCACATCGGCATTTTAGAACAGGGACCTTTCTCCAGTAAAGACTGCTTGAAACTAACAGATGACTCCTGGAGGAACCAGAGGAGAGCAGAGAAGCTCACCCAAGATGCCGGCCAGTCCCAACTACACAGTGTCCCAACGCATACGGCAAATTAGAAAACAGACAGTAGGGAGGAGAAGAACCACACGCAACCTAGCAACTCTCCAGAGAAAAAGCACACCACAAAAAGAAAACCAGCCCCCAGATTGCAACGACAATAACTTGGAAGAATTTCTGAGCCTTCCAGAAAGAGAATTTAAAATTGCCGTGATTAAAAAACTGACAGAAGTCATAAAGGAAAACAGTGATAAGGGAAAAATAATCAACGATCAGAAGAATGCAATTGAGTCCCTAGAGAGGGAAAACAATGGTCAGAAGAAAGAAATTGAGTCCCTAAAGAGGGAAGTAAAAGAAATGCAGGAGATCAAAGAATTAATGGAAGAACTAAAGAATTCTGGGAAAAGCAATGAAAGCAGAATAGATGAAATGGAAGAACGAATAAGTAATCTTGAAGACACAGAAATAAAAAGAACCAAAACAGAAAAGGAAAGAGAAGTACGAAGGAAAAAGAACGAAGAAAGACTTCGGGAACTATCTGACTCCATGAGGAAAGAATACCAGAAGGAGAGGAGAGAGATGTAGGAACAGAGAAAATATTCAAAGAGATAATTGAAGAGAACTTCCCAAATGTGAAGAAGGAGCTGAAAATTGATATACAAGAAGCAAGAAGAACACCAAACTTCCACGACGAAAGAAAAAATACAGCAAGACACATAATAGTAAAGCTCCCAAGAATCCAGGACAAGGAAAAAATAATGAAGCTGGCAAGAGGGAAGAAACAGATAACATTCAAAGGAAAGCCAATCAGGCTGACATCAGACTTCTCCAAAGAAACACTACGGGCAAGAAGAGAGTGGAGGGACATAGTCAACAGACTCCAAGAAAACAGATGCCAACCAAGAATACTCTATCCCACAAAGCTCTCTTTCCTCCATGAAGAAAGAATATGGACCTTCCCAGACAAAGAGAAACTCCGGAATTTCATTGTGACTAAACCCCCACTCCAAAAAATACTACGAGGAGTCTTAAAGCCAGAACCTCATAGGGATGAATAACAATGAAAGAAGGCCAAAAAAAAAAAAAAGTTATTAAAAGAATAAATAAATAAAATCAAAGGAAAGACAAACACAATGGCAAATACAGATGTTAACATATCAATATTAACTCTAAATGTAAATGGACTAAACTCTTCAATAAAAAGACACAGAGTTGCAGCCTGGATTAAGAAACAAAACCCAACCTTTTGCTGTCTCCAGGAAACACATTTAGCTACAAAAGATAAAAATAGGCTCAAAGTTAAAGGATGGAAAACAATCCTACAAGCAAATGGACCAAAAAAGAAAGCAGGAACAGCTATACTTATATCAGATAAAACAGATTTCAAACTCAAAAAGATAAAAAGAGACCCCAATGGTCACTACATTATGATCAAGGGGACAATACTTCAAGAAGAAATAACACTCATTAACATATACTCACCAAACGAAGGAGCACCAAAATATATCAGACAACTGTTGTCCTCTCTGAAAACAGACATCAGAGAAAACACATACGTAGTGGGAGACTTCAACACACCACTATCAACAATGGATAGATCAACAAGACAAAAAATAAGTAAAGAAACTAAAGCTCTAAATAAGGACCTAGAGCAATTGGGCTTAACAGACATCTATAGAACACTAAACCCCAAAAAAACGGAGTACACATTTTTCTCAAGCGCACACGGATCATTCTCCAGGATCGATCACATACTGGGGCACAAGACAAACATCAACAGATACACCAAGATTGAAATCATATCAACCATCTTTTCTGACCACGAAGGCATCAAACTAGAAATAAACCATAAAAAGAAGGCAAGGAACTTTCCTACCTCATGGAGATTAAAAACCACACTACTGGAAGACCACTGGACTAATGAGGAGATCAAAGAAGAAATTAAAAAATTTTTTGAATTGAACGACAAGGAGGACACCAATATCCTAAATGTATGGGATACAGCAAAAGCAGTAATAAGAGGAAAATATATAGCAATAGAAGCTCACATCAAGAAACAAGAAAGAACTCAAAGAAACAACCTAATCTCGAAGCTCAAAGATCTAGAAAAAGAACAACAAAAAAACCCCAAAACCAGTAGAAGAAAAGAAATAATAAAAACCAAAGCAGAAATAAATGAAATTGAAACTAAAAAAACAATCCAAAAGATCAATGAAACCAAGAGCTGGTTCTTTGAAAAAATCAATAAAATAGACAAACCCCTAGCCAGGCTCACAAAGGAAAAAAGGGAGAAAGCACAAATAAACAGGATCATCAATGAAAGAGGAGAAATCACAAGGGACACAGCAGAAATCAAAAGAATAATCAGTAACTACTATGAACAGTTATATGGAAACAAGTTTAATAATCTAGAGGAGATGGACAAATTCCTATAACTCTACAATCACCCAAAGCTAGATAAAGAAGAAATAGAACACCTAAACAGACCAATTACAATTAGCGAAATTGAAATGGTAATCAAAAACCTCCCCAAAAACAAAAGCCCAGGACCTGATGGATTTACAAATGAATTCTACCAAACATTCAGAGACGAATTAGTGCCTATCCTTCACAAACTCTTCCAAAAAATTGAGAAGGAAGGGACAATACCAAACACGTTCTATGAAGCCAACATTACATTAATACCAAAACCGAACAAGGACAACACAAAAAAGCAAAACTACAGGCCAATCTCCCTAATGAACACTGATGCAAAAATCCTCAATAAAATTTTAGCTATCAGAATCCAACAATGTATCCATAAGATAATTCACCACAACCAAGTAGGATTCATTCCAGGGACACAAGGATGGTTCAACATCCGAAAATCAATCAACGTTATCCAACACATCAACAAAAAGAAATATAAAAACCATATGATAATATCAATAGATGCTGAGAAAGCTTTCGACAAAGTGCAACACCCATTCATGATAAAAGCCCTTGAAAATCTTGGGATACAAGGAACATACCTCAACATCATAAAGGCCATCTATGACAAGCCAACAGCCAGTATCATTCTCAATGGTGAAAAGCTGAAAGCAATTCCATTAAGATCTGGAACAAGACAATGATGTCCACTCTCACCACTGCTTTTCAATATAATACTGGAAGTCCTAGCCAGGGCAATAAGACAAGAGAAAGACATCCAAGGAATCCAAATAGGAAAAGAAGAAGTCAAACTATCACTATTTGCAGACGATATGATATTATACATAGAGAACCCCAAAAACTCCACAGAAAAACTAATTCAACTCATCAATCAGTTCAGTAAAGTGGCAGGATACAAAATCAACACGCAAAAGTCAGTAGCCTTCCTATACACAAACAATAAATCTGAAGAAGAAGAAATCAAAAAAACCATCCCTTTTGTTATTGAAACAAAAAAAATCAAATATTTGGGAATAAATCTAACAAAAGAGGTAAAGGACCTATACAAAGAAAACTATAAAACACTGTTAAAAGAAATAGAAGACACAAAGAAATGGAAAAACATCCCCTGCTCATGGATTGGAAGAATAAACATTATTAAAATGGCCATCCTTCCAAAAGCAATATACAGATTCAATGCTATTCCAGTTCGAAAGTATCTAAAGGTTTTTTCTAATAATGCCAGCTTGCTTTGTAAGCCTTCTGGGTAAAGTCCTCATCCATCTTTCCCAAAATTCATTCTTTGTAATTTATTATATTTACATGTTTTATACATTAAAAATGTTGTATCTTCTGTGTTTCTACCACTAGGCTCAAAAAACAACACACTGTCAATCCATGTGAAATCCCTCATGTATCCCTGCTGTGTATTCTTCCCTAACCCACCATTATTTTCCAACTCACTCCTATCTTCAGAGGTAACCACTCAGAATTTGAAGTTTATTATGCAGCAAAAATAAAAACATGAAAATATATGAATCTTCAGGGAATATTTGACAGTTTAATATGTTTTTAAATTTTATATTCATGATGCCATGCTGTGTATATTCTTCTACATTGTATTTCTTTGTTCAACTTGATATTTGTGACTTTTATACACTGCTCAGTGGAATTCTATTTTATGGTCATTACATTTTTTTATCCTTTCCCCTCTGATGGACAATTAGTTTTTGCAGTTGGTTGCTTTCCCTCCCACAGAACCTGGGCGATCAGGGCAAGCACTATCTAACTTGATGTTCACATTTCAAAGGGATGACTTCCAGGTCCTTCAGAAAGAAACTTCTAATTTATAAGAAATGGCAAGAGGCTTTTTAAAAGATTTACATTTCAAAGATGCAAAGGAAGAATTTATCATAGAGGTGGTCTTTAAGTATATATGCTCTAAGAAATGGTCAGGGGCTTAGAGTGCAGGAAAATCCTTTCTAAAGCTGAGGGTAATATCAAAGTCATTCCATTTTCTTATTTTAAGAATTGCCTGTTCACCTCCTTTCTCCATTGTTCCACTGAGTTTTAGTGTTAATTATTGTTTGTAAGGGTTCTTGATATGCCATGAATACTTCTTTTATCAGTTATATGTAGTGTATCTGATATCTCTCCCTTTGTGACTAGTCTTCTGATTTTCTTTATAATATCTTTAGATTTAAGAAGTTTTCTATTTTAATGTAGCTATAGTTATTCTGTATATTCCTCTCAGAAGTGCAGGGGTGTGTGTGTGTGTGTGTGTGTGTGTGTGTGTGTGTGTGTGTGTGTGTAGAAATCCTTTCCTACCCTCAAGTAATAAATCTGGTCTTTTCGATTTTATTCTATTCTGCTTCCCAAATTAAGGTCATCAATTCATAATTGTGTATAGTGTATATGCTCTTGGAGTATTTGTTATATATCTAATATCCAGATCTTATTCATTCAAACCTAATGATTTTATCAATCCTATTCTCTATCACAACACCACAAAGTTTCATATGAAGTTAAACAAATCTTGACATTTGTTGAATTGATTTTATAGGTTCAAAAAGGAGCTGCTTCTGTCCTAAGACGCCACATCAACAAGCCAAATCTTATAATTTTTGTGTCCCTCTAAATGTTCCTTCCACTTGACCAGAAATATATCTAGTCAACCAAACCTCTAACACTAAGTAAGCTTTGGGGCTTCTCACCCCAAAAAAGGTCATTTCTGTGGCTCTGGCCAATCATGTATTTTCTATTTTTTTTCCTTATACTTCACTCTCTTTAAACAATTTTCAACCTTCCCCCTATTACTCATTCTCCAGAACGAGACTGTGCACTTCATCATGTGTTGAGTTTGTTTGTATCCCGTAAGCTGTTTAATCATTTTTAAGAACATCTAGTAAAGTATCACAAGTTTTAACCAATTTGACAGTTGTTCTTAGCTTAATACTTTGTTCCCGTTATTTAAAATACCTCCCAGAAGTAATACATTGTGGTTTATTTTATCATAAAGCAGGATTCTATCAGAAATTTTCATAGGGAACAATAAATTATGTGAAAAGTCAGAATGGAGAATGGAGATAGGAGTTCACTGAAAGGAAAGAAAATATTGATAATGTCTATCATCCATCTCATCTAAATCATCATTTTAATAAGTGTGCTTTACAGAATACAGCTAATCCACATCTTTCTATTCTCTGGGAGCACCTAATTCTTTCTTCTCTGTATTCCTATGTATATCTCTGGGAAGGGTCTGTCAAAAAGCATGTAATTGCAAAACAATTGCATCTCAGCAACTGAGACTAGGGTGCTATTTCTAGGTCATGACTGTTTCCTTGGAAAAACAATTTCCTTGGGCATCTTAATTCATATATTTTTAATATTAACCATTTCAAAATGGCTATTTTGATTAGACAAAATATACAAAATTATTTTATCCTTCAATTTTAGTGATTTGCTGCTACCAATTGATTGCCAGCAAATAATTTTCAGTACTTACCACATTCATTGTAGCATCAACTTTTCAAAGTTTCATATCTTGGCATGCGAAAGTCTAGCAGTAGAAATTAATGAATAAACAGCCATTCAAAACTTCCTCTATTCTCCTTTTATTAACAAAAAGGCAAATTCAGCTGCTGTTCAGTTAAAAACTTTCATTCAATGACAATATAATCTCAATATAAATATCAGCTCACTGACAGGGTTGTTATGACAGCCATTTGGCTATTGTATATTAATATCTTTCCTAGCCTGGGATACTGCTTCCCTAAACACATTAGCACTTTAAAAAAAAACCATAAAACTATGAATTATACCTTTAAAGTGGCATCTACATGCATGAGCATAGATGAGCTCAGAAGAGGTATTCTAAATGCTACTTTCAACATGATGCAATTGTAGGGCCATACCTAACCTAATTTTCTATTCTGCTTATTTTTCTCCTTTCTCTCTAAAGAGTAAATGGGATAACATGCAGCTCCCTAAAAAGCAGAGATGATAAAAATATTTTTTTGCTAGCAGAGAGAACAATTTTCCACTTCAGAATTATATATGGATAGGATCCCTTCAACTCTCAGAGCTGGGCCCTTTCGCACCTACAATCCTTCTAAGTCACACTGGAGTCTATCTTTGAAATTTTCATAATGAAACTCAAAACCACAGATTACATCATCTGTGACAAATTTATTGCTATGTGCCTAGTAAATAATTATCAGGGATGCTTTTTTAATAAAAACAGGATGCCCTTTTTGTGAACCCTCAATACCACCTCTAAGGATTTATGCTAAGAAAATAACAGCAAAAGAGTTAAGAACAAAGACTCCCAAATATAAGTATCTCAGTTCAAATCCCAAATTTTTCATTCACAAACTGTTTGAACTTGTATAAGTCACTTAACCTGTTTATCAGTTTCTTCATTTATAAAGAGGACTCTAACATATAAAATGGGGATAAAAACAGTACCAACCTTCTAGGGTTATCATAATTAGGTTAGTTTATTTAAAGTATACAGTAGATATAGACTGTATATAGGAGTAGATATACCAGTATGTAAGATTTTGCTGTTATTAAATAATTAAAAATATGTTCTCTACAGAATTGTTCTGATAAAGCTTCTTTAAACAATTTAAATACCTATTGATTACCACTTAGTGTAATAGTGACCTACTAAGAAAGCATTATTAAAGTGATAGCAATGATGTATATTGTTTAAGGAAAGCTGGCAGCATGGAATTCATTCCGAGGCTTAAAAGGAAGAGGTGCTTTTTAAAAGTATGTTGACCATTTAAGAGGAAATAGGTTTGCTGCACAGTAGTAACACTTTTGAGCATAGTTTTGCTTATTTTGACAATGAAATGAAAGAAGAAAATTCAGACAAAGTCTCAAAGGTATCTCTGATACACATTTTCTCCCAAAATTACTTCATGATGTACTTGACACAGTATTTAAGAATTAGGGAAGATATAGAATCCAAAATGCTTTAGATATAGTCAAAGGAAAGCAAGAGGTTGTAACCAGCACAGATTCTATAAGGAAAAAAATTTAACAATTTCCAACTATCTGCACTAGAACAAATTAAAGGAGCTCTTTAAGAAAAATGTTAACAAATACTTAAAATTTAGTAATGAGCTTTCAACAATCATAAAAATTAAAATTAAAAATTTCAAGGAAGAAGAGAAGAACAAAAAGACGGGTTAAAATATGAAGCAAACAGAAATGCAACATGATTTTGATCCAAGTAAACGTTTAGTCACATAGGAGTCTATATTTCCAGAACAACCATATTTTATTGTTCAGGTTTTATATTAGATGTATGGACAAACTACTTACTACGGTTGCAAAATATACTGTATAAAATGTATCAAACTTGTCTATTATTAGCCAAATAATATATTTATGTAAATTACATAATAGTGCCATCTCAGGAAGATACTTTATATAGCAATAACTATACAAAACTATGATGACTATGAATGAATGGTGCTCCCTGGAGCTGTCTGGAAAACCAGCCATTGTAGCCCTGGATAACACAACTTGAAGAGTAAAGAAAAAAAGGTAGCCTTCTAGAAATGCACATTTTTATCTTTTATCTAACAAGGAGTTAGGATATATATTTAAGATAATTGCATCAGCAGAAAGATATTTGAGTTTAAAAGATTATAGTAAGCCAATGTAGTTCCACAAAAAATTTGTGAATTAGAGGAAAGGTATTACTGTATGTGAGTTAAGTTACTTTGATAGTATGTGAATTCACTAACTATGAAGTTATAATATTATTACTTGGAGTTATGGAAGTAGTTACCAGAAAAATAGTCAAAAAAAAAAAGAAAGCAAAAATGCATACAAAGAGAGGGCTCAGAGCATAGTGTTGGCAAAATAATTTTTAGTTCATACCATTCAATACTGTTTTTTTCTTCATACATTTAGATTACCTTTATAATTATTTTAAATAATGGTAGTAAATGTTTATGAACAAATGTATATGTCCGTATTACACAACAAAAACTGCACCGAACAGTTTTGTTCATCTCTGCATTATGGAGTTAATGACTTTTGTTCTATTTTGTTTTTTGCATATTTTTAATTTTTCCAAATAATCTTACATAATATGAAAAGTTTTTAAAGAAAATGTTAATTTGCCATCAAAATTCAAATGCTAAAACACTTAAGAAATTAAAAGTAAATTCTCCCATTCCCTTCTTTTTCTCACTACTTTTCTTACCAATGAAATTACAATTAACATACGAAAAAAATCAGTGCCTCGTGACCATTTTCCCAGTACAGACTTCAGCATATGTACATAATAAGCAGTGGCAGGGGATGTCCGAATAATGTCACTGTCAAAATACTTATACACACAAAATATCAAAGAAACCTGGTCTCTAAGGACATACAATGGAGAAAGGAAAGTCTATAGAAGAAATTGGTTAGGGAAAATTGGACAGTCACATGCAAAATAATGAAACGAACATTAGCCTACACATGTCACAAAAAAATAATTCAAAATGGATCAAAGACTTGGATGTCAGAGTAGAAACCATAAAATATATAGAGAAATATAGGCAAAACAGTGTATGACATCGATTTCAGTGATGTACTTGGGGACTTGACTCCAAAAGCAAGGTAAAGAAAACCAAAAATAGACAAATGGGCCAATATCAAATTAAAAAGCTTTTGCAGAGCAAAAGAAACTATCATTGAAACTAAAAGGCATCCTAGTAAATGGGAGAAAACTTTCACACCATACATTGATATAGGGCTAGTATCAAAAATCTAAAAAGAATTCAATCAACTGTACAAAAAAAAGAACCAATAATATAAACCAAACAATGGATAGAAAAGTTAAAGAGGCACTGCTCTAAAGAGAACATACAAATGGTCGACAGGCACATGAAAAAAATGACCATTACTTATCAGAGAAATTCAAATCAAAACCACCATGAGACATCACCTTATAGCCACGATAATGGCCCACATCACAAAGATCAGAAACAAGCATTGGTAAGAGGGTGGAGAAAAAGGAACCCTCCTACGCTGTTGGAAATGCATATTGGTCCAGCCCTTATAGAAAACAGTATGGAGCTTCCTCAAAATATTAAAAATAAATCTGCCATATGATCCAGCAATTCCACTGTTCAGTATCTATTGGAAGAACACAAAAACACTAATTTGAAGGAAATATGTGTTCCTTTGCTCATTGAAACACTATTTACAATTATCAAGTTATGGAAACAACCAGAGTCCAAAGACATATGTGTGGATTAGAAAAATATTGTGTTAGAAAAATATTGTATATGTGTATACACACACAGTATGGAGATATACATATATACACACACAATAGAATAACTAAACTATAAAAAAGATGGTTATCTCAATAATGTGGTATATACACACAATGGAAGACTATTCAGTTATTAAAAAATAATGGTATTTTTGCCATTTGCAACAATATGAATGAACCTTGAGAGTATAACGTAAGTGGGATGAGTGAAAATGGAATACTTTATGATTTCATTCTTATAAAGAAAGCAAATGAACAAACAGAACCTAATAGACAAGAAGAGACCAGTGACTTGGGGTTGGAGGAATGTGAAATAAGTTGAGAGGAAATTTTATGGTGATGGTTGGCAACTAGAATTTTGGTGGTGATCATAAAATAGCATATACAGATGGCAAAGTGTAATATTATAACCTGAAATGTTATAAGACAATGAACATTTATTTTTTGAAAAGCACTAATCTTATCATCTGTCTGAAGAGTGGTAAAATAAAATATTGAGCATTGATGGAAGAACACTTTTGAACACTTATTTCTAATGTCTGTGTACTGACTGAAACTAATCCTGAAACAAATGTCAAAAAACATGTGGCAAATATCTGAGTGAGCAAAAGTTAAAATAAACTGTAGGTTAAAGAAGCAGCACTAACTATTTAATTTGGATTAAAAAAAAAAAACAGTGAAACACATGTGCTTATTATATAAGCAATCTGCTACACAATAAAATTAATCAAATATCAGTAAATATGCAGATTTTCCCCTGGTCCACCAACCTATTTGGCATTCATTCTAAAATAACCTACAGTCCTCACTTTTCCCTCACAGCTACAGGTTTTGTTAAAGAGATTATTTTCCAAGGATTGGGAGTTCCAAGTTTCAAAAAACAAAATTAATTACAAATTCTTCAATTAACGCAAGAGGAGGGCAGGGAGGGCAGTCCTTAGAATTTTAGGTTCCATTTGCAACAAGGATGAAATTTGAAGGAATTGTGCTTAGTGAAATCAGCCAGATAAAAAATGGCTTGCAATGTAATATTTCACTCTTATGTGGCATATAGAGATAATAAACAGATGAATTAAATATAACAAAAAACTTCTGAACTATACCAATTAGTGGTTATGAGAAGAGAAGAGGGTGGGAATCCATAAACTGGAACGAAGGGTAAAATGATATAGGGAAGAACAGACTTGGACCTATAGCAATGAATTTGATGTTGTATATACACGTGAATTAATAACTATGTACACTTAACTTTTGTTTGTATTATATTTTAAAAGGATAGTTTTATTAAGGAGAAAAAAGGTCACCTGCATAGACACAGGCAGGCAGAGAACTGCCAAAACTTTTGTTATAATGCAATATTACTTAAAAATAATTTAGAGATTGTGCATTGAGTTTATAGGCTTTTTGGATAAGTCTTGTACAAGTGGAGTCCCAGAATGAGTATTAGCAAGCATGAGAGTTGAAGAGAATGGAGCAAGGGCAATATTGATGGAAACTGTGGGCTGAGACATCTATATGGACTACTACTCACACTAAAAAAGATCCCATTATTGTTCTTCCATTAGTATGGCTTTAAGAAGACAACAGAAGGGCCTCCCCGGTGGCTCAGAGGTTGAGTGCTGGTTTGCGAAGCTGCCTGCAGCCTCTGCAACACTGGTTCTATCCCAGGCCCCTGAGTGAGGGTCCCACATGGCGCGCAGACCTCTCCTCCCACCTACTGCTCCCCTCAGCAGTGTACTTCATCAGTCTGCCTATTCTGCTCTGGCTCTGGTGAATTCTCTCACCCTCACCCGCTTCTGACTGTACCCCAGTGCTTGTATAAATAAATAAATAAATCTTTAAAAAAAAAAAGACAACAGGAAAACGATATGGAACAAAGCTGTGCAGTGGGATGGTCATGAAGGGGTACAATATTGAAACAAATTCCTGGGCTCCATACCCCAGTCCCTCCATTGGTCATTTTTGCAAACTTGGTCAAGATACTTAATTTTTCTAGGTCCCAATTCTTTAGTATAGGAAATGAATGACTGAGCTTCATCATTTCTAAAATCTAATATTCTATAAACTGTAAGGCATGGAAAAAATGTTAAGCAATCTCATTTATTTTTAAGTATCTCTAAATTCCTCGTCACTTCATTTATTGTCCCCTAAGGACGCAAATGGTCAGCCAGCTCTCTAATCCTCTTCAGCACTATTATTCTCAAAGGTCATTTAAGATTTATATATAAGATTTCAAATCTGACTATAGAATAATGTCTTAAATCCTTCCATTGAACTTACTGTTCCCCCAAAAACAAGTCTTTCATCTATTTTTACTGCTAACATTAAGGAAGCTAAACATCCACTCACAAAAGTTGCAGTATAAGAGGCCCTTACTCATTTTATAAATGTTATCTATCAAGTCCTAAGCCCTCCCTAAAATCTCTTATGGTATTTTCTTTGGATAAAACAGACTTCCACATGTTTTCAATTCTATTTGAAGATCCCTTCTCTCCAGTATGCAGAACTAAAGTTAGTTCATGTAGAATTATAGGAAAAATAACATGTTACTACAACACGGTGAATGCCCTCTCAAACACATTCCAGTTATGTTGACTCACATCCTGGGCTACAGAGCTCTACTGTTTGTAAATTATTCCAGGTATTTTTCCTCCACAAGATGATACCTCTGAAGAAACATCTGGGAGAGTCTACCTAGCAGAGCAAAAGGTCACTTCCAAAAAAAATCTAACTGACCTCATTACACTATCTTTTTATCCTTACTTCTAAGCATGAAGTTCTTCTAGAAAAATGGCAACAAATTAGATCAACTTCTTATCTTTGGAAAAAATTTTTTTCCTAAATTTTTAGGGACATTTTCTCACCATCTTTGCTTGACTTAGTGGTTCATATTTTTTCTTGCTAATTAAATGGCATCATCATTATGCATTGGTTAGCCATCAGCTGCCTGGAAGATCCCTTACTTCAAAATCATCCTTTTGCCAAACTTTCCAACCACTTCCAGTAAGAAAATGCACCCCTGGAATTTTCTCAGGACTATTTCCCCCTCTGACAGATAAAGAGTCACAAGTTTCTACCCTTGGCCCTATCTTTATCACCACTTCCAAATGGTCTGGATAAAGATTTTAAGTGGAATACTTAGTTTGAATTTTCTCTCTCAATTATCATTTACATTACTTACTTTTTGGTACTTCAGGAGGCCCCCCAATATCACACATGCCTTTTTCATCAGACTCTCTGAAATGTTGTGAAGGCAAGGTCTCTACAGGTCAATTTTACCTAATCCATGTGAAAAAACTATGATATGTCTCTAGTAACTTGCTCAAAGTTAGGAAATTTTTCTAAAATTCAAATAAAAGGAAAGACACAGCTTCAAAATTTGAAGGCTCCACAGGACGTGTTAGATTCAATATTTCCTATCTGGAAACAATAACAGAACTCAACTCTTTCATTAAAAAATAAAGATATTGAAGCCCAGAAAAGTACCAGCTTATTCAAGCATCAGAACACAACATTCAACTAAAACCCTGGCATCCTAATTACTGTCCCATATGCTATTCTATATGATTGGGTAGGAAGAAAGATTCCTGTAAAGAGTTGCTACATAGGAAGGCCTACTAATTTCCAGACTACCTGTTGCTAGGCAGCCTGAAGAATGACAAGGACAACTGCCAAACCAGAATACCAATTTGTACTGGATGCTCAGACAGCCCATAGCTAATACTCAAATCCTTGACTTTCACCTTCTGTCACTGTAGGTGATAGGTCAGGCTGGGTAACACTTAGTGATGCAGGAAGACAGACAGAGGTTCAAGTGGTTCCAGAAACAGTATATAACAAAGGGTCAACCAACAGCAGCTATGGAGAAGAGATTAAAGCACTCCCAAAAGAGTTATTTCTTACTGTCTTTTCATGTCTTCCAGCAAGGAGGAGGGATAAAGTTAATTTTGGAAGTCTTATTAGTCTTTCCAAGTGTGCAGCTCAACTCGGAAAAGGAAACAAGTTAAATTTTTTCCAACTTCTATTATTAAGGCACATAGCAATTCTAAGAAAGCAATAGGTCACCCAGAGAAAATTACCTATTGGAAACAACTCAGACACTAATAATGGACTTACAATGGACTTTCTTCTTTGCATACATACGCTTGGAGTTGTCCAAGTTCATGCATTACCATAGCACTCAGGATGTACTGACCTCTATGAGAGCTACAGAAGAGGTTGGACAACTCCATTTGAAAACTTGATCTAACTGCAATGCCCAATCCAAAGATCCGAAAAAAGACTTACATTTCAAACTATTATTCAAAGATGTGGAAATAAACATTTAGAGAGGGGGCATAATGGAGAGAGATGAGCTAACGAAAGCTATGTTTCTGTGGGAGCTCCTGAGGAAAATATATTGTACTATGTGAAAGTTCACCAATTGAAAGGTTTTAGTATTTGTAGTATTTGTAGTATTTTTCTCATCTGTTGCCATAAATGAGGACCCATTTTCTAAGGCCTTTGTTTTTCAAGCTACAGATCATCTACTCAGTCTGGTTTCAACTCTCCTCTGTAAATTTTTCCCCACTCTTGTTCTACTGTGATCTAGTTAACACACCATCTTATTGTTTTTAGGTATACAACCTAAGGATTTGAAATAAATATGTATTGCAGAATGATCACAACATATTGCATAATAACATCCATAACCTCACAAAGTCAGTACTTTGTGATAACGTTTGCGATCTATTCTCTCAGCAGATATCAAATAGGCAATACATTAACTACAGCCTATGTATGGCATATTACATCCCCAGAACTTATATTATAACTGCCCCCCCATCACTCATTTCACCCAAACTTAAACCCCTGACAACCATCTATTCTCTTTGAATTTAGACATATTTCAGTGAGAGCATATATTATTTATCTTTCTGGCTTATTCCACTTAATATAATGCCCTCAAGTTTCATCCATATTAACATAAATGACAAGGGGTTTCCTTTTAATTCCTGTATAAGTTTCCATTGTATGTCTGTATGTGTATATGTAATTACATGTGTATACACATACAAGATTTTATTTATTCACTCATCCATCAACAGACACTTAGCTTATTTCCTTGTCTTGGCTACTGTGAATAAGGCGGCAATAAGCATAAAGAGGCAGATATTTCTTCAAGATAGTGATTTCCTTCAGATAAATACATGAAAGTGGAATTGTTGAATCACATAGTACTTCTGCTTTTAAATTTTAAGGAACCTCACAGTTTTTCTATAGTCATTTTACTAAGTGTGTTATCTCATTGTGGTTTTGATTTGCATATTCCCGGTGTTGAGTAATGTCAAGCATCTTTTCATGTACTTATTAGTCATGAAATGCGTAGTCAATTCCTTTGCCCTTTTTAACAAAGTGTTTTTTACTATTGAGTTAGAGCTTGTTATGTATTTTCGATATTAAGCCTTTAGCAAATATATGATTTGCAAGCATTGTCTCTCATCCAGGTTACCTTCTCACTTTTTTTTTTTTATAAAGAGGCACGCATTATTTATTTATTTATTTATTATTTGTCTGTTTGTTTATACATGCACTGGGTACAGTCAGAAGCGCGGGAAGGTGAGAGAATTCACCAGAGCCAGAGCGGGAAGCAGAACAGACAGACGGATGAAATACACTGCTGAGGGGAGCAGCGGGCGGCAGGAGAGGACTGCGCGCCATGTGGGACCCTCCTCCGGTGGCCGGGGAGCAGCTGGGGATCGAACCGGTGCTGCAGAGACCGCAGGCAGCTTCGCAACCCAGCGCTCAACCGCTGCGCCACCGGGGAGGCCCTACCTTCTCACTTTTTAAGAGAACTTCCTATGCTGTGCACGAACTTTTATGTAGCCCAATTTTTATTTTTGCTTTTGTTTCCTTTGCTTGTGTCAGATCCCAAGAAATCATTGCTAAGATTGCTATCAAAGAGCTTATCTCCTACATTTTCTTCTAATTTTATGGTGTCAGTTACTATGATCAAATCTTAAATGCACTAGAGTTAATTTGTGTCTAGTGTAAGACCAGAATATATTTTCAGTCTTCTGCATTTGGTTATCCAGTTTCCCAGCATCATTTATTGAAGAAATTCCTTTCTTCCATCCCCCACTGAGTATTTCTGGCCTCCTTATCACATTAGTTGGCCATATATAAGGGATCAATATGTTTATAATTATATCAGTGTTTTGACTACTGTAATTTTGTAACATATTTCAAACACAGTTTAAAATAACCAAATGTTATGGCTCCAACTTTGTTATTTTTTCTCAGTATTGCTTTTTGGCTATTCAAGTCTTTTGTTGCTCCACACCAATTTTAGGACTGTTGTATTTCTATTCAAAAATATCATTAAAATGTTATAGGGATTGCACTGAATCTATAGATTGCTTCTAGTAATAACATGGACACAATCAAACAGTACATAACTAAGAATGGTGAAGATTGTTATAGAAAGCCCTGGTTTAAACCGTTCATTTTAAAAAAGCAAAGGAGGTCCTCCCTGGTAGCGCAGCGGTTGAGTGCTGGGTTGTGAAGCTGCCCGCAGCCTCTGCAGCGCCGGTTCGATCCCCGGCTGCTCCCCGGCCACCAGAGGAGGGTCCCGCATGGCGCGCAGACCTCTCCTGCCGCCCGCTGCTCCCCTCAGCAGTGTACTTCGGTCCTTCTGCCTGCTCTGCTCCCCGCTCTGGTGAATTCTCTCACCCTCCCGCACTTCTGACTGTACCCAGTGCTTGTATAAATAAATAAAAATAAATCTTAAAAAAAAAAGCAAAGGAGACTAGAAGACTACATAGGCAAGCAGCTTTTGCAGGTGTCATGTTTGTTGAGAGGAAAAGCACTGTATATTTTTATGTGAAAATAGCTACTTTGCCTTTTAACACTTGAAAGGGCCAATAGAAAGAAGCTGACAACATACCATGATGATATCTAATTGTATACTATGAATTTAATTATGGGAACAAAACCAGATGCCAAAAGTAAATCATAATTAATCTATTTATATAGTAACTACTGTTATTACTCTTAAATGGTAGAGGATAGTGCAACATAATTGTGTGATTCTGAAAGACTAGCCTTGGATGATTGAAATCATAGATTTTCTTTGTTAATATACACAAAATTAAAAACATTTAAGAGGTAATTTTGGCTTTTTAAAATTATGCTGTATATATTCAATTTGTTAAAAAAAAGTTTTCCCCATCAACAGAAGCATTTCCAAATTCATTATAATCTATTTTTTTATTAAAATATGTGGTCCATATCAACTTTAGTTTAATTGCATATATTCAATGTTTATCTCAAAATATAGGAATCACTGTCCTAGACTTTTTATAATACAACAATTATGCTTCATCTCACATTTTTGGAGGTATAGTTTATATAGCAAAAACTTTAAGTTATTCTATGCTCATATTTGCAGCCCTTCTCAAGAACTTGAAGTCTCTAATAGGCATCTAAGCCATCCAGAATAAAGCAACCTATCCCCTGAGTAATTAAAATTCTTAAATCTTTCCAATCATGTAGCAATTTATCATGCATATTAATTTTAATTACATAATTACTGATGATTTTGTAAAGTGATGTGCTCCCCCTAACCTGCATTTGGTCTTATCTTCCTTATTATAAGGGAAGGCTGAGAACCATGGCGTGATTCACTATCATTGCTTTGTTAATTGCATTATTTTTTCATCAAGCTTACCTAGAAAGTCATGCCTTGATAGTGCTTGATGCATTTTGAAATAACTTTCATCTTGCACAATTATCAATGCCCTTATAAAAAGTCAATCAGTTTAAAATATTCAGATGCAAATAAGACAGAATAGAGGAAACCTACTCCTAGAACCTGTTTTTTAATGTTAACTCCCAAAAACCTAATTCTATTCATTCTATGTTACTTTAAACTGGCTGGTGGTATAAGGGGGAGTAGAGGATGTAGAGGTATAATTTGTTAACATCTCTCTTCTCAATGCCTCATATATTTTCTTACACATAGTAAGTAAACATGTGTACAGAAATGTAACATATATTTCCTCTATTGGTAACGTTGAGTACAATTTTGTGAGGTAAGAAACAGGTATATGAAAAACTACTCAACGTTACCAATAAAGGATATGCAAATCGAGGGGGGCGGAGCAACATGGCGGCGAGGAGACGCTGCGAGTAAGATCTCCCATTAAAAAAAGTTAATAGGGAGGAAAAGCGGCAGGTCCCAGTGAGAACTGACACGGAAGATAAACGGACGACTCCAGCAAACTGCCCGAAGAAGAAAGTTGCCATAAAAGAGGACGAGAAGGGAGGGAAGCGCAGAACCCTGCTCCCCTCCCCCGCCCACAGAGGCGGCACTCTCCGACCGGCAGAGACGAGGGAAACAACAAACCAAAACGCCCAACAAGAAAAACGGATGCAGCAAGTGGGACTGTGAGTGGAAAGGAACTATTTCAGCCACCACACCCCGTGAACGGGAGCTGAGGCGAACCCTGCAGGATCCGCCGCGGAGGTGAGCTCCAGGCGCCATTAAAGAGAGCCCCGCCCACCAGGAGGAGACCAGCACCAGCACACAGCCCCGGCCGCCCGGTAAGCTTGTGAGAAAGCGGCACTCGGATTGCAGCTGCCCAGGGCCCTGCGCCTGCGACCTAGGCTTGCTGGGAGACGGCGGAGGCCCTCCCTGAGTGAGCAGGAACAAGGCGCCCAGGCAGGGGAGCGGGACTCAAAAGGCGCCATTCCCGCGCCACTGATCTGGGCTACAGCCCGCGTCCTGGAACTGAGGGCTTTGGAACTGAGACCCGGGCGGAGGCCCTCCCTGAGTGAGCAGGAACAAGGCACCCAGGCAGGGGAGCGGGATTCAAAAGGCGCCATTCCCGCGCCACTGATCTGGGCTACAGCCCGCGTCCTGGAACTGAGGGCTTTGGAACTGAGACCCGGGGCACGAAATTAGGGGCGTGGGTTCCCCACGACGGTGGGGCACAAGGCAGACACAGCACCCCAAAGCCATTGAGGTGTACCCTACCATCCCCGCTCTGCTCCCTGTCCCACGGGGTGGAAAATCAGCTCCCCAAGGGCTCTAGGAGAGATCTCTGGTGCCACCTAGCGACTTGACCCCAGCACAGGCTACTGAAGGAGCTAGTGGCCAGCTGGGGAGTTAGCCCACACCGGGCCCCTTCTGAACAAGTAGTCTGAGCCCACAGGGAGAGCGAGCACCCACAGCCGGGGCAGACCAGGTGCGCAGAATAGTGTGCCTGAGACCAGACGCGCAGGGAGTGTGTCCCACATCACCATTTTAGAACAGGGACATTTCTTCAGTAAAGACTACCTGCAGAAGGCTTCCTCAGGAGCCAGAGGTGAGCGGGGGAAGTTCGCCCACGCCAGACCCCCTCTGGCCTGCAGTCCAAGCCCAAAGGGGAGCAGGAACCCACCGCCGGGGCAGACCAGGCGCACAGGGGAGTGTGTCCCCACATCGGCATTTTAGAACAGGGACCTTTCTCCAGTAAAGGCTGCTTGAAACTGACAGATGACTCCTGGAAGAACCAGAGGGGAACAGAGAAACCCACCCAAGATGCCGGCAAGTCCCAACAACACAGTGTCCCAACGCATACGGCAAATTAGAAAACAGACAGTAGGGAGGAGAAGAACCACACGCAACCTAGCAACTCTCCAGAGAAAAAGCACACCACAAAAAGAAAGCCAGCCCCCAGATTGCAACGACAATAACTTGGAAGAATTTCTGAGCCTTCCAGAAAGAGAATTTAAAATTGCCGTGATTAAAAAACTGACAGAAGTCATAAAGGAAAACAATGATAAGGGAAAAATAATCAACGATCAGAAGAATGCAATTGAGTCCCTAGAGAGGGAAAACAATGGTCAGAAGAAAGAAATTGAGTCCCTAAAGAGGGAAGTAAAAGAAATGCAGGAGATCAAAGAATTAATGGAAGAACTAAAGAATTCTGGGAAAAGCAATGAAAGCAGAATAGATGAAATGGAAGAACGAATAAGTAATCTTGAAGACACAGAAATAAAAAGAACCAAAACAGAGAAGGAAAGAGAAGTACGAAGGAAAAAGAACGAAGAAAGACTTCGGGAACTATCTGACTCCATGAGGAAAGGAAATATAAGAGTTATAGGAATACCAGAAGGAGAGGAGAGAGATGTAGGAACAGAGAAAATATTCAAAGAGATAATTGAAGAGAACTTCCCAAATGTGAAGAAGGAGCTGAAAATTGATATACAAGAAGCAAGAAGAACACCAAACTTCCACGACGAAAGGAAAAATACAGCAAGACACATAATAGTAAAGCTCCCAAGAATCCAGGACAAGGAAAAAATAATGAAGCTGGCAAGAGGGAAGAAACAGATAACATTCAAAGGAAAACCAATCAGGCTGACATCAGACTTCTCCGAAGAAACACTACGGGCAAGGAGAGAGTGGAGGGACATAGTCAACAGACTCCAAGAAAACAGATGCCAACCAAGAATACTCTATCCCGCAAAGCTCTCCTTCCTCTTTGAAGAAAGAATATGGACCTTCCCAGACAAACAGAAACTCCGGAATTTCATTGCAACTAAACCCCCACTCCAAAAAATACTACAAGGAGTCCTAAAGCCAGAACCTCAGAGCGACGAATAACAATGAAAGAAGGCCAAAAAAAAAAAAGTTATTAAAAGAATAAATAAATAAAATCAAAGGAAAGACAAACACAATGGCAAATACAGATGTTAACATATCAATATTAACTCTAAATGTAAATGGACTAAACTCTTCAATAAAAAGACACAGAGTTGCAGCCTGGATTAAGAAACAAAACCCAACCTTTTGCTGTCTCCAGGAAACACATTTAGCTACAAAAGATAAAAATAGGCTCAAAGTTAAAGGATGGAAAACAATCCTACAAGCAAATGGACCAAAAAAGAAAGCAGGAACAGCTATACTTATATCAGATAAAACAGATTTCAAACTCAAAAAGATAAAAAGAGACCCCAATGGTCACTACATTATGATCAAGGGGACAATACTTCAAGAAGAAATAACACTCATTAATATATACTCACCAAACGAAGGAGCACCAAAATATATCAGACAACTGTTGTCCTCT
This sequence comes from Talpa europaea, assembly GCF_964194135.1. NCBI lineage: Eukaryota > Metazoa > Chordata > Mammalia > Eulipotyphla > Talpidae > Talpa > Talpa europaea. The sequence goes on from NC_140075.1 coordinate 42,850,839, forward strand.
CTGAAAACAGACATCAGAGAAAACACATATGTAGTGGGAGACTTCAACACACCACTATCAACAATGGATAGATCAACAAGACAAAAAATAAGTAAAGAAACCAAAGCTCTAAATAAAGACCTAGAGCAATTGGGCTTAACAGACATCTATAGAACACTAAACCCCAAAAAAACGGAGTACACATTTTTCTCAAGCGCACACGGATCATTCTCCAGGATCGATCACATACTGGGGCACAAGACAAACATCAACAGATACACCAAGATTGAAATCATATCAACCATCTTTTCTGACCATGAAGGCATCAAACTAGAAATAAACCATAAAAAGAAGGCAAGGAACTTTCCTACCTCATGGAGATTAAAAACCACACTACTGGAAGACCATTGGACTAATGAGGAGATCAAAGAAGAAATTAAAAAATTTTTTGAATTGAACGACAAGGAGGACACCAATATCCTAAATGTATGGGATACAGCAAAAGCAGTAATAAGAGGAAAATATATAGCAATAGAAGCTCACATCAAGAAACAAGAAAGAACGCAAAGAAACAACCTAATCTCGAAGCTCAAAGATCTAGAAAAAGAACAACAAGAAAACCCCAAAACCAGTAGAAGAAAAGAAATAATAAAAACCAAAGCAGAAATAAATGAAATTGAAACTAAAAAAACAATCCAAAAGATCAATGAAACCAAGAGCTGGTTCTTTGAAAAAATCAATAAAATAGACAAACCCCTAGCCAGGCTCACAAAGGAAAAAAGGGAGAAAGCACAAATAAACAGGATCATCAATGAAAGAGGAAAAATCACAACGGACACAGCAGAAATCAAAAGAATAATCAGTAACTACAATGAACAGTCATATGGAAACAAGTTTAACAATCTAGAGGAGATGGACAAATTCCTACAACTCTACAATCACCCAAAGCTAGATAAAGAAGAAATAGAACACCTAAACAGACCAATTACAATTAGCGAAATTGAAATGGTAATCAAAAACCTCCCCAAAAACAAAAGCCCAGGACCTGATGGATTTACAAATGAATTCTACCAAACATTCAGAGACGAATTAGTGCCTATCCTTCACAAACTCTTCCAAAAAATTGAGAAGGAAGGGACAATACCAAACACGTTCTATGAAGCCAACATTACACTAATACCAAAACCGAACAAGGACAACACAAAAAAGGAAAACTACAGGCCAATCTCCCTAATGAACACTGATGCAAAAATCCTCAATAAAATTTTAGCTATCAGAATCCAACAATGTATCCATAAGATAATTCACCACGACCAAGTTGGATTCATTCCAGGGGCACAAGGATGGTTTAACATCCGAAAATCAATCAACGTTATCCAACACATCAACAAAAAGAAATATAAAAACCATATGATAATATCAATAGATGCTGAGAAAGCTTTCGACAAAGTGCAACACCCATTCATGATAAAAGCCCTTGAAGTTCTTGGGATACAAGGAACATACCTCAACATCATAAAGGCCATCTATGACAAGCCAACAGCCAGTATCATTCTCAATGGTGAAAAGCTGAAAGCAATTCCATTAAGATCTGGAACAAGACAAGGATGTCCACTCTCACCATTGCTTTTCAATATAATACTGGAAGTCCTAGCCAGGGCAATAAGACAAGAGAAAGACATCCAAGGAATCCAAATAGGAAAAGAAGAAGTCAAACTATCACTATTTGCAGACGATATGATATTATACATAGAGAACCCCAAAAACTCCACAGAAAAGCTAATTCAACTCATCAATCAGTTCAGTAAAGTGGCAGGATACAAAATCAACACGCAAAAGTCAGTAGCCTTCCTATACACAAACAATAAATCTGAAGAAGAAGAAATCAAAAAGACCATCCCTTTTGTTATTGAAACAAAAAAAATCAAATATTTGGGAATAAATCTAACAAAAGAGGTAAAGGACCTATACAAAGAAAACTATAAAACACTGTTAAAAGAAATAGAAGAAGACACAAAGAAATGGAGAGACATCCCCTGCTCATGGATTGGAAGAATAAACATTATTAAAATGGCCATCCTTCCAAAAGCAATATACAGATTCAATGCTATTCCAATCAAAATTTCAATGTCATTCTTCAAAGAAATAGAACAATTATTGATGAAATTCATATGGAATCACAAAAAAACCCCGAATAGCCAAAGCTCTCCTGAAAAAAAAAGAAGGGAATGGAGGCATCAGACTCCCAGACTTCAAACTATACTACAAAGCCATAATCATCAAAACTGCATGGTATTGGAACAAGAACAGACATACAGACCAATGGAATCGAATAGAAAATCCAGAAATAAACCCACAGATTTATGGTCAACTAATCTTTGACAAAGGAGCAAAGACTATGCATTGGAGCAAAGAAAGTTTGTTCAATAAATGGTGCTGGGAAAACTGGGTCGCTACATGCAAAAGAATGAAGCTTGACCACCACCTCACACCATACACAAAAATCAACTCAAAATGGATTAAAGAACTAGACATAAGACCTGAAACCATAAAATATATAGAAGGAAATATAGGCGAAACACTACGTGATTTGCACATCAAAGACATCTTTACAGACACATCACCCAAAGCAGTGATAGTGAAGGCAAAGATAAACAGCTGGGACTATATCAAATTAAAGAGCTTTTGCACAGCAAAAGAGACAATAACAAAAACAAAGAGAAACCCCACCAACTGGGAGAACATTTTTGCACCCAACACTAATGATAAAGGACTGATCACAAAAATCTGCAAAGAGCTGATGAGACTCAACAACAACAAAGAAAATAATCCAGTCAAAAAATGGGCAGAAGAGCTTAAAAGAAACTTCTCTGAAGAGGAAATGCAAATGGCCAACAGGCATATGAAAAAATGTTCAACATCACTTGTCATCAGGGAAATGCAAATCAAAACTACCATGAGATACCATCTTACACCAGTGAGAATGGCACATATTAAAAAAACTAGCAACAACAAATGTTGGCGAGGGTGTGGAGAAAAAGGAACTCTTCTGCACTGTTGGTGGGAGTGCAAACTGGTCCAACCACTGTGGAAAGCTGTGTGGAGATTTCTGGACCTACTAAACATAGAGCTTCCATATGACCCAGCAATTCCACTCCTAGGTATTTACCCAAAGGACACAGAAACATCAATTCCAAAGAACACCTGCACCCCTATGTTTATAGCAGCACTGTTTACAATAGCTAAGCTTTGGAAACAACCCAAATGCCCAAAAATAGATGACTGGATCAAGAAGATGTGGTACATATATACCATGGAATATTACTCAGCATTCAAAAAAGATAAACACATGCAATTTGCTGCAACATGGATGGCGCTGGAAGGGATCATGCTCAGCGAAATAAGCCAAAAAGAAAAAGAAAAATACCGGATGGTCTCACTCATAGCAGGAATCTAGAAAACTTAAATAAGGGACCAGGAAAATGAATAACTATAAGAAAGTGAAAATCAAAATCAACAAAAAACTATGAACCAGAGACACTTTTACGGGAGCGGGGGCGGGAGGGGAGGTATTGGGGTCAGAATGGGGGGCTGCAATTGTATGGGGAATATAACAATAAAATTTATAAAAAAAAAAAAAAAAAAAGGATATGCAAATCAAAGCCACAATAGGACATCACAATAAGGATGTCTATTATCAAAAGAATATGTATTGGCAAGGATGGAGAGAAATATGATTGCTATACAAGATTGTTTGAATATAAAAAAAAAAGTACAGCCACTATAGCAAACAGTAAGATACTCAAAAATGTGAAAACAAATATCAAAAAAATAGGCAGAAGAACTAAAATACTTTTACACACACATACAGAAGGCCAACAGGCACATGAAAAAAATTCTCATCGTCACTTTTCATTTAAATACATGTCAAAACCACCAATGAAATACCATGTCACACCCATGAGAAAGGCCTGCATCAAAAAGAACAGAAACAAGTGTTGAAGATGTGGAGGGAAAAAAAAGGAATCCTTGTACATTTTTGGCTAGACTAGTCCAGCCCCTATGGAAAACATTATGGGGGTTCCTTAAAACATTAAAAATATGGAAACAATGTAAGTGTATAGTATATAAGATGACTATGTAAGGAAGATATGGAATATATATACACACAATGGAATATTACTCAGCTATAAGTTTATAAAAAAGATGAAAACTTACATTTGCAATACCATGGATGGAATAGGAAGGGATTGTGCTAAGTGAAATAAGACAGAAAATTTGCAGCTGATATGATACTATACATAGATAATTCCCAAAGACTCCATGGGAATATTAACTGAAATTATAATCCAGTTCAGCAAAGGGCTGGATACAAAACAAACACAAAAATCTGTTGCCTTCCTATATACAAATAATGAACTAGACGAATAATGAATTAAGAAAGCAATCCCATTTATAATCTCAACCCAGAAAAATTAATTACATGGGAATAAACCTACAAAAGAGATGACAGAGCTTTACAAGGAAAATTATAAAACAATGTTAAAAGAAATGGAAATATATACTCATGGATTGAAGGAATCAACATTGTCAAAATGGCCATTGTATCCAAAGTGATTTGTAGATTAAATGAAATCCCAATGAAGAATCCCAGTGGCATTCTTCAAAGAAATAGAACAAGGATTATTGAAATTGATACGGAACCATAAAAAAACAAAGAAACCCAAATAGACAAAGTCTCCTTATGAAGAAGGGAAAAATGGAGGTATCACACTTCCAGACTTCAAACTATACTACAACAACTCAATCAAAAAAAAACTGGCAGAAGAACTAAATAGGATTTCTCCAAAGACATGCATATGGCCAACAGACATGAAATAATGCTCATCAACACATCATCTGGAAAATGCAAATTAAAACCACATTAAGATACCACCTCACACATATGAGAAGGGCTTATATCATAAAAACCACAAACACCAAGTGCTGACAAGAGTGTGGAGTAAAAGAAACCCCACTACACTGTTGGTGAGAATGTAGATTGGTCTAGCCCCTATGGAAAGAAAGGTGGATATTCCTCAGATTAAAAATGGGTCCACCAGGGCCTCCCTGATGGCGCAAGGGGTTAAGATGCAACGTATAAATTTGTCCGCAGCCTCTGCAGCACGAGTTCGATCCCCAGCCAGCCAGGGAGCTACCCATATGGCACAGCAGACCTCTCCTGGCTCACCTGCTGCTCTCCTAAGCAGTGTATTTCAGCCAATCTGCCTGTTCTGCTCCCCACTCTGTCTCTGGTGAATCCTCTCACCCCCCACACCTCTGGCCTGTACCTCAGCTCTTATATGTATAAATAAATAAATCTTTAAAAAAAAAAATGGATCCACCATATGACCCAGCAATTCCACTTTTAGAGAAACAAACAACCTAAATGTCCCATAACAAATGAGTGGATGAAAAAGATGTGGTACATATACACAATGGAATACTACTCAGTGATCACAAAAGATAAATTCGTGCCATTTGAAGCAACATTGATAGAACTGGAGGGGATTATTCTAAGTGAGCCAGAAGAAGAAAGCTAAATGCCAGATGTTTCACTTATATGTGGAATCTAGAGATACCAAACAACAGATGAGAGAAGGACAAACTCTTAAGACTGACCCTTGAAAGCAGACTATAAATCTGAGACATTCAGGAGGGGAGTAGGAGAGACAGGTACAGGGGAAGAGTAGAGAGGCAGAGAGGAGAGCACAGTGGAGTGTGAGAGGGCCGTGGGCACTTTGGTGGTGGAAAAATTATGGTGACTGCACCTGAGGAGAGAAATCCTATGTTGTGAAAAAATAAACAAGGATGATTTAAAAAAGAAAAAGCTTTCAGAAAGACAAGTACCTGATGATTTCACTCATGTGAATTATAAAAAAACAAAGCAAAGGAAAAGACAAAGAAAAACCTTGAGCTCTAACCGCAGTGCTAAGGCTATCAGAAGAGAAAAGCAGGGTAGGAAATCAGAGGGAAGGGGCCGTGTCACTGTGGGGATTACTGGGGCTTTGGTGGTGGTCATGGTGTGGTAACGTGCATTTGCAGAGTTGTCAACCTACAACCCTGAAACATAAAGATGACATATACTCCTCACTACAGATGCAAAGAAACTCATCACCAATTCCTTTCAGACACCTCTCACTAATCTGTAGCCCAATGAATTTGAAAGATTTTCCCATAAATATTCTTCTAGTTAGTGGCAAAGGAAGAACTTGAATCCAGCATACTAACTCATAGCATTTGCCTCCATATCGCTACTCTGTTTCCTCCAGAAAACAAAAGCTTCCCAAGTAATATTTCAGTTCAGTATAGTTTTGTAGGCATTTTTTGAGAACTTACAGTGTGATAGGCACCGTAGTAAGCACTGAATATATTAAACCAAGTAAGAGAAGTGTCCCTTTATTCCCCAAAGGGTATCAAAGACTAAGTACAGAAAGGTGGGGGGTAAAGAACTTCAGAAACACTTGTGGATGCACATGGTAGGAGGTGATGTGAAGGCACAAAGAGAGGATGGCCATTTGATGGCCATTGATGGTCTGTAATGCATCTACAGACCAAGCAACAGCAAGGATTGCTGACTAACATGAGAAGATGGAAAATGCAAGGAAAAATTTTCCCCTGGAGTCTTTAGAATGAATAAGGTTCTGCTGACACCTTGGTTTCACACCCAATTTGAAACCTGCCTGGTACAGGTACTTTGTTAAGGCAGCCCTAGGATTCTAAAGCATCTGTCCTTAATACTACATATGCTTTCTTATTTTGCTCTGCCTTCAGGAAATAAGATTATCTGTGTTACGGTTTAGTTTTTTATTCATATGTAAACTGGCTTCCTTCTAATGACACATAGGAAAGCACAGAAATTTGAGCTTTAATAAATCTCCCTCCAAAAAAAAAAAAAAATCTGAAATCCATTCCTTCTTCTGTTGTTTTGGTATCTTTCCAAAAGTACAGATTGCTCTCTCAGAAAAATTTTTCAAGAGCCCCTTTATTCTTTATCCAAAATAATGTTGAAAAACAATTATTACCCAAACTGTTCCTCAGCCCTCTACTGATGAAATTTACTTCCCTCTACAAGAGTCTATGAAGCTTTGGATACCTAATAAGAATTGAAACAAAGATTTCCCCAACATCAACATTTAGGGGTTCAACTTAGTATCTATTCAGAGGAAATAGGCATCTGATCTCTTATTACTTATCTCAGAGTAGAATACATGTATAGAGATGACATCTAATTTTAAGATTTGCATTCTTACACAAAGTTATTAAGAGGCATTTCCCCCATTTTCTCTGGAAAAAAAAAAAGTAACAAGCAAGCAGGTGGAATTTCCAAGTGAAGAGAAAGTCATTTAAAAATAAAGAATACTTCTTTTGTTCCTTTACATAGTAACAATTACACATTTTTCCCACCCATCAAGTATTTGGAACATTGTCAGTCACACTTCAAGGATAGTCTCAATTTTCCATAGAGAAGGCAGAATTATTAATGACCCCCAAAACCTCTCTGCCCAATACCGAGACTGTTTAAAGGTATTCTGGAACATCTGAACAAACTTTGCTATATTATTTCCAGTACTGCTCTGGACCTGATAATGTTTATACCTATTTTTATCTAAGTGGGATGTGTGTTTTATACTTCTCTATAGTTTGAGTGATTGAACAAATTTTCCAATAAAATCTACCAATAAACGATGTCGAAAGTTGGTCTTAAGTTTCTGTTCACTGGAAACTATACTCATGTCTCGAAGATGATTTTGTCCTCAGTGTCACAATGGAATGTTTTGTTCTTTAAGGGGCTTCATTGTCTCACTTTCCAGCTGTGCTTTTTTTGCTAGTAACACATCAAACTGAATTGTATAAGGTCATTCCTTTCACTTTTACTCTACGTCAAACTCATTTCCTAACTCTAAGATTGTTGACTATGAAGTCTCATATTCAGGATTTCCCCAAAATTCTGAGTGGCAGCTCAAGTTACACCAACAAACATGGGCCAAGAATCCAGTAGGGGAACATTTTTTAAACATTAGGAAACTGTTCAAATGAGATGGTTACATCCAAGTTACTGACCTCTAGTTAACTTTTGAAAACCTGAGTGACAGTAAGATTTCAACTGCCATTAAGACAACCATATTTTAGAACATACCTTGTCTAGACTCTTCTTCACTGCAGTCCTTAGAAACAACTAAAAACAATTTTCTACCAGAAAATTTCCCAATGTACACGCTCACATGACACCATCCCCCCCAGACTGTGCCCCCAAAACACTCCTCTTGAAGCAATCTAGTGAAGTGCCAAGTGTCAAAATTTTGTACACACAAATCCTAGTTCTATCCTGATTCTACTCCCACTGCATCTGTGACAAGTCAAATTTTCCTCAACCTCAACTTCTGCAGCTGTCAAATTGACAGAATAGTACTTACCACATAGTCATAAAAAAAAAGAAATATTTTCATGTAACCAGCACATTTCCTTCACATTGGGATATGTTTACTCATGTCACTGGAGTCTACATCATAGTAATTTGTATACACATTTTGGTTCTGTCCTTCTCCACTAGATGCCATCTCCAATAAGAAAGGATACACATCCCCTCTCAAAAAAATAATTTAAAAGATGAGGGAGTTCTTCTGATGTTCTTAGTGCCAGTGATTAACCCAGGACTTCAAAGAACAAAGTTCATATAATATAAAGTTGAAAATTCAGTTTCCACTGTGCATTATTTCTAGTAAACAACTTTTTCTCTGCTGAAGAACTCTATTTTCATCCCATTTTCATTTGTATTGCTAAGCAACACCCTGTACCCCCAGTTTTATTTCTGGCTCTGCATTTATTGTCACATACACCTACAATGTTACATCCCACATGCTGGATTATTTTTAGTTTTTATTTGAGAGTAGTCATATGTGCTATCAAGTACCTCAAGTCCCAATAGTGATGCTTTCTACTTATACAGAAGTTTTCTTCACTGACAACACATCATGAATCTCTTTCTCACCAATTTTATGATTCCTCAATTATTGAACTGTGTCAGGTGATATGTGAAGGGAGATGGTTCTCCTTAAATCCACACACAATAGGAGGCAAATATTCTGAATAAAAGTCACCTTAGGCTTCCCATCCTTCAGACAACTTTGACCCATTTGACAAGTGATGGGCCTCAGTTTACTTATGTGTCAACTCTAGAGATTTAGCTCCATCCTCTCTATGCTTCCTGCTGATTTATAGCCTTCTTCCAACAACAAACTCTGAAAATAGGAAATGGCAATTTGTCCTGCATTTTATAAAAACTAATGATTACAAAGAAATAAGTCAAGGAGATGACAGTGTTTAGAAAAATACTTGCACAAGAAAATGAATTAGAAGGCATTCTTTGCAAACTGACCCACTCCTTATGGAAAGCAGTATGGAGGTTTCTCAAAACATTAATAACTGGGGGCCTCCCTGGTGGCCTAGTGGTTAAGTGTCAGCATCTACTACTGCTATGGCCTGAGCTCAATACCCAGCCAGAGAGCTAACCTACAATGGTGCAGCAGACCTCTCCTGCATCACATAATGCTCCCCTTAGTGTATTTCAGTAGATTCACCTGTTCTACTCCTCCCTGTATCTGGTGAATCCTCTCTTTTCTCTCTTTTCTCTCTTTTCTCTCTTTTCTCTCTTTTCTCTCTTTTCTCTCTTTTCTCTCTTTTCTCTCTTTTCTCTCTTTTCTCTCTTTTCTCTCTCTCTCTCTTTTCTCTCTCTCTCTCTCTCTCTCTCTCTCTCACACACACACACACACACACACATACACACACACACACCCCTCTAGCCTGGACCCCAGTATTTCTACGCAAAAAATATATAAAATCTTTAAATAAAAAACATTAAAAATTGATCTGCCGTTCAACTTAATTCCAACTTCTAGGCATAAAATTCAAAAATATTAATTCAAGAGTAAACTTGCACTCCCCTGTTTATTGCAGTGATATTTACTATAGCTACACTATAGGAACAATCCTATTGCCCCAGTACAGATGAGTGAATCAAGAAAATACAGTGTGTACACATGTATACATGATGGAATACTACTCAGTGATCAAAAAAGATACTCGGGCCATTTGTGGCAACATGAATGGAACTTGAAAGTAAAATGTTAAGTGAAATAAGCAAGAATTAGAAAAATACCAGACTGTGTCACTAATAGGTAGAATATTAAAACTAACTAAATAGATAAAGACAAGCTGAAAAACTCTTTAATTATTAGTATTTTTTAAAAGATTTAGTTATTTATACAAGAACTGGGGTACTGGCCAGAGGCACAGGAGGGTAAGAGGATTCACCAGAGACAGAGCGGGGAGCAGAAAAGGCAGACTAACAGCAGCAGAGACACTGCTGAGGGGAGCAGCGGGTGAGACAGGAGAGGTCTGCTGCACCATGTGGGTAGCCCCCTGGCTGGCCAAGAATCAAACCCACGCTGCAGAGGCTGTGGACAGCTTCACAGCACTGCGCTCAACACACTAAGCCACCAGAGAGGCCCTGAAAAACTGACTCTTGATAGCTGACTAGAGAACTCAATCACCAAAGGAGGGTGATGGGAGGGGAGGGGTAACAACAAATAGGAAAGGGAGCACAAAGGTCTATAGGGGTAGAATATGGGTGAGTTGGTGGTGGGTGCACTACAGTGGTAATAACCAATGAGGGTGCCCCAATATTACCTCAGTTAAAAATTTATTTCAATTTTAAAATTAATTTTTTTTTAAATTTTAAATTCAATTTAAAAAAATTTAAATGTAAAGCTTAAAGGCATTTTACCTCATACCCATCTGCCTAGGTAGCTTTTAAAGTTGAACTAGTATCAACTAATAGTAGAGTTTTTGAATATGGAATGTGGCCTAGAGGTCACAGGCAAAAACTATGTGCTACGTGGCTAGACTGTGAAGGAAAGCCCGGCTCAGAGATGGTGGGTGGAATCGCAAAGAAGAGCGAGAAGCTGGAATACCCAGGCAACTGTGGCTTTCCTCATTTGTATATAGAGTTTTTTTTTTATTTTTTTATTTGTAACTTATCTTGTTACCAAAAATGTTTAAAAGCATTTGCAAGTGCTTAAAGGCATTAAGGAACCCTACAATGTAGTAGGTTTAAATAAACTTTAAAAAGGAAAAACAGTAAGGAAGAGAAAATGTAAAGAGAGGAGGCTGAACTTCAGTGTTGTGGCAGCAAGCACAGTGCCTGGCATATAAATACTCATAGGTTAAAGTAATTACTATTTGTACTATTATTATTTGCAGTATTAGTCCAAAGTTAATTTTCTTCCCTCTCTGACTTCCAAACTAAGAGGTCAAACTTGTCCTTATGGAAAATTCCCTTCCCTGAATTACTCATTCCCTCCCTTCCCACTTCCTTTTTGTCCCAAAAAGCCCTTCTAACTTTATGAAATAATAAATCACACTGTAATGAGGCTTCAGGGCCTTGGAGCCAAAATCCACACTATTGGCAATATAAGCAACTCTTAGCAAAGCTATGAAATTGGCCACATTTCTCATCCTTTTTTCTGGGCTTCCTTTTCTTACCCTGTCCCTGGCTTTGTAGCCCCATCTATAGTAGCTCTTGAACTCAATTTTGTACTATCAGTGAAAAATTCACCCCTGGTCCTTTATTATAAACACCTCACAATTGTTTAAAGCCCTGTGAGCTACATTTTTCCAAAGGAACAGAGTTTTTAAAAAAAGGGGGCTAAGTTCTTAAAGTGGAAATCCAATTGTTCATGGGTAAAAGGGTACAGAAGGTTTTGATTCTGTTTTTTTTTTTTTTGGAGAGAAAAGACAGAAAAATATAACTTATTGATTATAGCATGAAGGCTCAGTACCAATTCAAAATGTGACCCAAATCTAATGAGATCCCCAAGTGACATATCAATAGAAATGAAATTGATTCTCAGAATTTTAAGAAATGAATGTATTTAATCTGCAGTAAAGTTAACTACCTGCTTAATATTCACCAGAAATATTTTAAGTGCTATGCACAGGCAATGACCATTCATACTGCAGTCTTGATGGCTCTACTTCCCCTCAAATTGTCTATAAACAATTTTCCCCATTGATTTCCTGGCCTTCAGTTTCTTCAACTCTTGTTTTCAGTTTCTTTTTTTTTTTTTTTTTTAATTTATTTATACAAGCACTGGGTATAGTCAGAAGCACAGGAAGGTGAGAAAATTCACCAGAGCCAGAGCGGGGAGCAGAGCAGGCAGAAGGACCGAAGTACACTGCTGAGGGGAGCAGCGGGCGGCAGGAGAGGTCTGCGCGCCATGTGGGACCCTCCTCTGGTGGCCGGGGAGCAGCCGGGGATCGAACCGGCCGGCGCTGCAGAGGCTGTGGGCAGCTTCGCAACCCAGCGCTCAACCGCTGCGCCACTGGGGAGGCCCTTCAGTATCTTTCTTTATCCATATTTTAGCCCTTTCTACCCATCATCATGATGACTGTAACACAAGGCCAATAGTCCAGCAGTTAGACTTCCATTTAAACTTTGGCAAGAAGAGACAATATCAGACATGCTCTAAAGATAAAATATTGCTACTAGAAAGAAGAAGGAAGCTGGAATGGGAACATTTGGAATCAGAATGATACAGGTGTTCTACTAACTGAGGGGGAAAAAAAAAGTCTCTAATATTCCCAGGCCTCCATTTTATAAATAAAAACAAAGTAATAACAAGTAGTCAGAAGATAAAAGTAGATGTGCTTCAGGGGTTAGAACATGTATAGCCATATTTGAGCCCATTTTCCAGGGGCTGTAGAGCCCAGATATTGTACAACCTTTAGAGTCAATTATCTCAAGGTCTGCATTAGGCTAATATGTATCCTGAGATTAATTAGGTCCACTCTGGGCCTCCCCTGGTGGCGCAGCGGTTGAGTGCTGGGCTTCAAAGGTGTCCGCAGCCTCTGCAGCGCTGGTTCAATCCCCGGCTGCCAGACGAGGGTCCCACATGGCGCAGACCTCTCCTGCCACCCGCTGCTCCCCTCAGCAGTGTACTTGTCACTCTGCCTGTTCTGCTCTCTGCTCTGGCTCTGGTGAATTCTCTCACCCTCCCACGCTTCTGACTGTACCCCAGTGCTTGTATAAATAGATAATTAAAAAAAAATTAGGCCCACTCTGGAAATATTTATTCCAAGTTGTATTTCCAAAGATAATTTTTACAGCAAAAAAGCTATCCCTTTGCCCACTGCCTTCCTCTTCTGGAGAATCCTACAGTTTTCCATATGCAGTTCACTGTTACAAACACCAAGTGTAATTATGAGATCTCTCAGCCAAAACTTGTGTCAGGTGTGAAATAAAGACTCTACCTTTCTTTTGTGGACAAAAACATTTTCCAAATTTACTTCCTACTTTCAAGGGCAGGGAATCTACTCTTTGAGTGCATTAGGGGTCATTTTACATTATTATAATATACAGCGTGAGTTCAGTTCTTTTAGACTTACATGCCTCAAAATTTTACCAAAACATAATTATTTGCTATGCCATTCAGTCACAGGCATTCATAATACCTACATTTGCTCCCATGTTTCTTTTATTTTCTCACATTATATTTTTGATGCCCACAGACCACGCAAAAAAGAATAATCTCTGTTGCAGCAAAATCAACTTGTTAAATTCACCCCAAAATGCTATAGAATAAAAAAATAGAAAGTAAAAGAAATTCAATAACCACTAAAATTGAAATTAAAGAACCTCAAGGATACAGATCAATACCATCATAGTTCAGGAGTTATTTCTATCCATAAAGTCATGTTAAAAACCCAGGATTTTTCACTTGTAGTTATGATATACAAGCAAAAGAAAGAACCTCTTTCCAAGGTAACCTCACCCCTTATGTAGAATGATCAACACAGAAATTTTTTAAATATATTTTCCAATTTGATTATCAAAAGCAATGGTATCAAGAACATACTTATGAGCTATATTCCAGAGAGAAAAAGATATGCCCCTAAATGAGAGAGCTATAGGTGTTACCATACCTGGGAAAGGCATCTGGTCTGATGATAGGTGTGTTGCAGACTGGGAGAAAACCAGAGGAATATAACATTGGATGGTAGGATGGACTGGAATCTAAAAGAGTCCAAAATGTAAAATTAATTCACGTGACCCAGTAACACTCCAACTCCCAAAACAGCAGTAAATCAAGGACTACAAAGTAAAAAGAAACTATAACCCATTCTCCAGGAGCTTCAATCCTAGGATCTGCCAGATATGACTCTGAAGGTAGACCAACAATACTTGATGTTACAGTCCGGTCCTTTCCCAGCTAAACTAATGACAAATCAAAGAGGCAGTGGTGGTGCAGGAGGTTGGGGTTTTGCATTAACAGACATAAACTCCATCCAGGTCAAGTTGCTACCTACCTACCTAGCTTACCTGGGCTGCATAAGTATTAATGTTTACACCTCATCTTACATACTCTGTGTAAGACAGACCTTTGTTCTCTTTAATTCAATTTTCACTGTTGTATTATAAGCAATATGTAATATATAATAAAAACTTAGACATGGAGCGAAATAAGAAAATGTTATCATTAATCAAGGAAAAACAACCAGCAAAAATCACAGATGACCCCATCATTGGTATTAGCAGCCACCGACTTAATATTTATTGTATGATTTAAAGATTTATAGGAAAATATGAGTATGATTTGTGAACAGATTGGATTTTTCAGAAGAGAAATAGAAAATGAGAACTTGAAATATCCAAGGCTAAAAAATAACTAAAATAAAACACTCAGGCTATAGCTTAGAAACAGATTCAACACTTCATGTAGAAAGTTATTTAAATGGCAGATTACTCCCAACCCAAGTGCAACTTTCTGTGATATTACTTTGCCACTCTTCTCTTACAGAGGTGGAAAGTCAGTCTATATCCTTTAAACTGGCTTTTTAACAGTCTTTGGCTAAGAAAATGCCAAAACAGTTATGTTTGCCTTTCTTCTAAAGTTAAGCCTCCATCTGAAGCTAGACCTAAAGACATTGAAGTTTTATTTCTGCTCTGTTGGCATGCTATCTTGAGACAGCCATGCCATGACTTCATGAAATACTGTATGTAATGGACAGAATAAAACAAAATCTCTGCTCTCCCAACAGAGTTTAGCTTCCAGCCAACTCTCCTACTACAGGTAGATGCTTAAATGAACTTAGGTGCAAGAGTATAACATACATTCAACCCACACACTTGTGACAGAGTCATTATTAAGACACTATATGTAAGGGTGGTTTGTAACAGTAAATAACTAATATAATAACTAATATACTACAGAAGGAGGCTGAGTGAACATGATTATACAGGTCCATAAAAGTTAACCAAACTGAAGAGATAAAAATATCAGTAGTGAATAAACAAAGCAGTAATAAACAAGGCTCTTCAAGCCCAAGGTAGATAAAAAGAAAATCATACCGGTGAACAATATAGGTAAATTGCTAAAATAAAAAAAAAAATCTCAAAGGAATTCATAGGAAGGGAAAAGAGACTTTACACGGAGAATAACTATATTAATAATTTTAACTTTTCATCAAAAAACAATGAGAAAGTATCAAATGGAAAAACATTGCAGCAAATATGTGCACATATGTATGGGCACACATGCTACATGTAAATGGTATGTGTATACCCCAAAAGAATTTTTTTTATCATCAGGCATATTGAGTTACATTCACATAGAGTAAAATTCACTCCTCCCTGTATATGTATATAATTTGATGAATGAGAAGCATATTGAGTATTGTAACCAATTCCTCATGCCCCATTTTAGTTAATCACCCCTCCCTACCCAGGACTGGTCCTATTTCTATCCCTACAGTCTTTACACAGTGTCATGTAAATGGAATCATAGTATCTGTGTTCAGGTTCTTCAGCATAATGTACACAATACTTATGGATGTGGCTGCATAGCTCACTAATTTAATTGTTATTAAACAGTACTCCATTATCTGTATGAACCACTCTCTTTTCACCCATTGGTAAGAATTAGTTTTTGGAAATTATTAATCAGATTGCTATAAATATTTGTCTATCAAGTTTTTCTGACTGTATGTTTTCCCTTGTGATGAGTAAATACCAGGAGTAAAATTGTTGGATTTCAGGGTAAATGTATGTTTAATGCTCTAAGAACTGCCAAGCTGTTTTCAAAAACAGCTATGTCATTTGGGATTCCAAAATTGGCAAAATCAAGAGCTCTAAGAATTCCAGTTGTTCCTTTTTATTTTGAAACATGGTACTTCACTTTTGACCATTATAATAGACATAGTAGTAGCTCATCCTAGTTTTAATTTTTTCAAGTCCCTGATAATAGTGATGTTAGACATCTTTTAATGTGTTTTTTTGCCACCCAACTCTTTTGAAATGTTTGTTCAATCTTTGGTAATTTTGATGGCGTTATCTGTATTTTTATCGAGTTGTATGAATTCCTTAAGTACCCTGAATATGTACCCATGGTCTGATACACACAGTTTACATTATTTAAGTCTGTTGTTTTTTATTCAATGCCTTTCAAAAGCAGAATGTTTAATTTTGATGGACTCCAATTCCTATTACTTTGTCTTTGCTTTTTGTATCTTCTTAAAAAACTCACCTAACTCAAAACCACAAATATTTTCTGCATTTGTAGAAGTAGTTTCTAGTTTTAGGTTATGCATTTAGGTATGTGAGAGACTTCACATCAATTTATATACATGAGTTATGGATAGGATTAATTTTTTTATATGTTGATATCCAATTGTTCCAACACTACTTATAAGAAAAATACTATCCTTTCTCCATTGAATTACCACGTCATTTAAAAAAAAAATCAACTGACCATATTCACATGGATCTATTTCTAAATTTTCTACTGTTTATTTGTGTGGATCTTTTTCTCACTTTTTTGTTCTGCTTCAATGATCCATACATATCTTTTCACTAATACCTCACTCTAAAAAACAACACATGGTTGGTATAAAACAGAAACATATATGATAGCAGTAACACTACAGATGGCAACTTGGGATAAATAGAATTACACTTTTTAAAGTTCACATTTAGATCTATTTGAAGGGAGACTATAGTGAGTTAATGAAGCATTCTATTTTCTAGAGTCACCACATAAAGAGATATAGTAAAGAACAAAATGTATCAATAAAAACAATATTTAAAAAATTATAGTAGGTAGGAGGAGGACCTCTCACTTTCTTTAAACCTGAATATCTGATTTCCATCTGTAGCCATCAAAGGATGTTCTACATATCCAGAATATTCATTCAACACTGACCAAGTATTTGCTGAATATCTACCATATTCTATATATTATTCTAGCTACTTGGTAGAACAGTGATGAATAAAATAGGCATGGAGTTTACCCTGATGGCAGTCAGAATCCAAAAGTGAGAGAGGCACTGAAAACACTCATAAATAATTTTCAAATTCTGAGAAACACTTTTTTTGAAAAATCAAAGAACAGGCTGCTGGGCTGCTGTGAGAGCTAATGAAGAACAGAGTAGTGAATGTAATAAACAATGCCAGGTTTCAAATCACCAAATATTGCCTATTTTCTCCTGCTTCCAGGCCTATGGGAGAATTATTCTTCCCTGGTCCCTGAAATTTCATGTGCCAGTGCTTTGGTCAATAAAATATCAAAAGAAATGATTCATCATTTCTAGGTAATAGCATGTAAGAACGAGTCCATGATCTTCCAAATGCTCTTTCCCTGCCTCACCAACAAGATGGCTTATGTTCAGATTGCAGTAACATTCAATGGGGAAACGTTTTTCAGACTAAATCCCTGGTAACAGATAAGAGCCTCTTCACCAATTCACACCGGACATATAAAAAAGTAATCCTTTGTTGTTTGAAATAGATATTTTAGGGTGAACAAAGCATAACCTAGTCTAATCTGAATTATATGGGGAGTATAGAAAAACTTTTAAGCCAAGCAACAAAAGATAAGTAGAGCATAAGGAGAAAGAGGAGTAAGGGGAATATTCCACACAGAGGTACAAGCAAATGTAAAAGCTTTGAAGCAGTAAGGAAATGATTCATTTGGGGAATGCAAAGAATGCCAGGAGGTATTGACATAGTGAGCACTGGGGTAATGAAAGAGGGGAAAGTGTTCAAGGACCAGATTGCTCAGCATCTTATAAGACTGTTTAATATCTTGGGTTTTCTTTTAAATGTAGTTGAATGCCCTTGAGGTTTTTAAATAATGGGGAAATGTTTTCATTTCAACTGGATTCCTATGGACATTGTAAGAATGGTTGAGATTGGGGGCAATGGGGAAAAATGGAACAGAACACCCACTTGGAGACAGTATTCACTAGCAGGAAAGGTAGTGACTTGCAGAAGGTAATCACAGTAGAAATAGAGAAAATGGTGAGTTTTGAAGTCAGAATTGGCAAATGTGATAAATGACAGAATGCAGAGAAAAAAGTGATAGAGAACAAGAAAGATATCAAGGATGGCTGTCAAATGACTGTTTTCTGCAGTAGGCTAGTTGGTGGGAAAGATGAGCAACCAGGTGATTGGGCTGGTAAAAAGACAGAAATTTCTTGGACATGTTAGATTTGGGATACCTTTCGGATATCCAAAAAAGTTTCTAACTGAAAATCAGATGAGTCTAAAGCTACAAAGATTAGCATGGTTTGGAAATAAATTTAAGATTCACTGCTATTTTGAGCCATGGACATATTGACACATGGCCTTAAGTATGGAGAGGACAAAAAGTGAGGTAATAAAAATATATAGATGCCGACATCTAGAACTTTATCATGGAAGAGGAGTTAGCAAGTTAGATTAAGTAGCAACCAGAAGAGGAGGAAGAAAACCAGAAGGAAGAAGAATCTGAGAGGTCAAAGTTTCAATACAGAAAAGGATTTGAAATTCTAAGATGTCTAAGGTGAGAACTCAAAGTTGCTTAGTAAGAGTAACAGGTCATTTCAGACTTTAGCAAGAGAAGTTAGAGTGTGAAGGGTAAAAACCAGGCTGAACTGACTTGAATGACTGAAAATGGAATATGGCAATGTAGACAAACACATTAGCAAGGCGAAAGGAGGTGATAATGCTTCAAGAAAAGATGTTAGTTCTGTCCAGTTTTTTTCCCCCGTTTTATCAAGGTATTACTGACTTACACTATAAATTTAAGGTGTTCAGCATGACTTGACATTTGTATACAGTGTGAAATGATTACCATACTAAGTTAACATCTATCACCTGGTATGTTTACAGAAAGGATTTTTCCAGTTTGTTTTGTTCTTCATTGGAAAAACACTAGCATACTTACTTGCCAATGAGACAACTCCTGAAGAACAGAACATATCCTCCACCCTCTTTATACTACAAGCCATAACCCCAAATTCTGAGATAAGTTATCAACTTCTGTTGCTTCCATCTCTAAAATGTATTTTGAATCCTCTCTTGTAATCCCCATTAAGTAATCTGCATCACAAATGAAATTAATCAATTTAATACTTCATAGATTGCAGTTTGGTTAACTCTGGGTGCATGATAAACAAAGTTAAGGGCGTACTACTTCAAATTGACAAGTTGGCCCAATACTTCTAACTCCAACTATAAGGAATTAGGGTCCAATACAACATTAGATTCTGAACAAGAAAACCCTCATTTCTGACACCAACTGCAAGTTTGAGGGTTTCCCAGGCCCATCCTCAGTTTTCATAATTCACTAGAAAACTTGGACTCACTGAAATCCATTATGCTTTTGATTACATTTATTATAGGTTTTTAAAAAAAAAACATACAAATTATTACCAGACTTGTAATGCAAAGGAAGAGACACAAAGGTCAGAGTCTAGGAGGTTTCCAAATGTTAATATTTAGTTGACCTCAGAAGCCAACAACCTGACAGCACCAGTGTGTAAAAATATGCATGGAGTATTGCTAACCCAGCATACTCACTCAAGGTTTCACGTTCCGAGTTTTCATTACATAAATATGATCACGTGCCTACATAATCTAAGCACTCTAAAATTGTCCCTTCATTCTATTTTCCAACTAATAACTATTTCACACACTGTCCTATTAGCTATTTCCTCTAAGGGTCATGCTTTTTCATGTTGCCATGCTTTTGTACAGGCTCCTCCCTGGTCTGTGCTCTCTATTCACTACTAACTCATACTCCTGTTTATCTAATGTTAACTCAACTTGGAAAACAGGGGGGAAGAGTCACCTCCTTCAGGAAATTTAACTAGATTTCATTTTTTGTAACTAGATTTCATTTTTAGTTTACCATTTATTAGTGTCTGAATGTTTAAATCACTGGATGAATCGTTCAATATAAAGACCAAGTCCCTCTGAATGGCACCCAAGAGAATTCATTCAGCCTTAAAGCTGTATTTTTAATTTCAGCTTCTATTATTTTACTTACCTAAAACTGTACTATATCCAGCACATGTCTGCTCAATACACTACCGCTTCACATTTCTATGACATTATTCCCATACGTCTCAGAGTGACTTTTCTTCTCTAGTACCCCATCCCCATTTGTTCACTAAAAAATAACCTGTTATCTAAAGCTCAGCTCAAATATCACCTTTGTTTGTTTCCACAGTGTGCCACTTCTCCCATCTTTATTCCATAATGCCCTGCAGAAGTCATTGATTCTGAAATATGAAGGACAAAAACCCATTAACAGAGAAGGAAGCAATGATGAAGGGGTAAATGCGCATGGATTAATTACATGGTTTGTTACTTGCCCAGAACCTCATAAAGATAGATCTTATGTCACTCTTTTTGAACAGAACACTTAATTATCTATTCTGCATGTCAGTAAAAGGAAGGTCTGGATACAATAGCTTATCACTAATTCTCACTTAGTTGACAGTCATTGGTGAAAAAAAAAAATTTAAAAACTGGTTCAGAGCTAGTCCTGGGATTGAATACTGGTCCCAATATTTACTGAGTGTTGGACAAGTACAAATCATCTCTGGGCCCCAGAATCTCTCATCAGGTAGAATAAAGATGTTTACTTCTGGGCCTCCCCAATGGCGCAGCAGTGGAGCGCTGGGTTGCGAAGCTGCCCGCAGCCTCTGCAGCACCGGTTCGATCCCCGGCTGCTCCCCGGCCACCGGAGGAGGGTCCCGCATGGCACGCAGACCTCTCCTGCCGCCCGCTGCTCCCCTCAGCAGTGTACTTCGGTCCTTCTGCCTGCTCTGCTTCCCGCTCTGGCTCTGGTGAATTCTCTCACTCCCCCCCCACCCCGCACTTCTGACTGTACCCAGTGCTTGTATAAATAAATAAATCTTTATAAAAAAAAAAAAGATGTTTACTTCTTAGGGCTAGTGTCAATAATAAGTCCATGTACTAGATGCATGCTCAGTGAAAATCACCTTCCTTTCCCCTAACTTTTTTATACAAGGCAAATTTAACTCCAAACATAAATACTTCACTAAAAAAGAAGTCAATCACCCTGTCTTTAAAAGGGGGAATTAGCATGTACTTTATGTATTAGCCTAGTGACTTAACATTTGCTAAAATAAATCACCTGTCCACAGATCTTCCCACTTCTTTTACATTTCTCTGAAAAATGCACCTGCAATGTGACTATTACCCTTGTTGCTGCATTTGAACTTTATTAATGTCAGCCTAAACAGAGAATATATCCACTAGCAATACTGTTTTCCTCTAACTTGAACAGAAGTCATAACAAGTTTTACATGACACCACAAGTGTCATCTCGTATGTACTTTCAACAAACTTAAATTTCTGCCGGCACTCTTTGGAAGAGAAGCCAATCTAATCTCACCCCAGAAAGTTGGAAAGGTAAATAAGGAAATGACCTATGTCTCTAAGGTGAAATGACTCTCCCATTAAACCTGTGAATAACCTAAGGCATATGCAATAAACAGAAGCCATACTCAACAATCAAGTACCCAGAGACCACAATGGAAGCAGCAATGACAGCACCGGTCACTTGATTATCAACCATTTGATTGCTATGTGACATCTGGTTATTACGTAACAACAAAGTCTCACTCATCTTTGCTTGCTTACTTCAGAATGCCTCTACATAAACTAGCCACCTGCTTTTCTCAAAACCCAAATTAGGAAGTAAAAACAGCATGTATTATCTACATTTTATATATGACAAATTGTAAAGTGTGGTGTTCTGTCCATGCACAAGTGATCTACCACTTCATGATTAACCCAACTTCATATGCATTTTGGATTATTGTACACGTTCCATTTGGAAGCTGGAGCTTCAGGAACTGTAGTTACATAAGCCACAGGCTGCAATGGTGATGCTTTAACATAGTTCATTCTTCTTAGAACTGTGAAATGCTGAGCCACGGAAATAGCTCAATTAGTCTCAGCTTTCCTCCAAGGTAAGCAGGGATGCTATCAAGTATTCCTCTATTAAGGGTTGAGGTTCAGAGGAGTCGTGACCCACTCTCAATGCCCCGCTTGCTCTGAGGAGGTGTCTAAAGAATAAACCAACTAATCTCAACTGAACTCTGCTACAACAGTCTGCCTGAGAATCTCCTGCGAGTTCTGTTCTTCACCATTAATAGACTCTATGCCGTAAGCTATTTTGCCAGTAATAAGTGCAATCATGCATATCCATTCAATCTCTTCTCGACACACATTCTTATTAGAAAAGATTTTTCAGATACAAAATGATAGACCTTACAATAAGTCAAAGACACACCATTCATACAGGTGTAGAAACTAACCATGCCATTATAACAACATCATTAATAACTGACACCTTAAGCATTTATACCAGAGACTGCTCTGTGTTTCTACCATGTATTGACTAATCCTTTACAAAAATTCATGAGGTATTATTATTAACCCCACCTTTACAGGTAAGGAAAGTGAGACTCAGAGGCAATTTACCCAAGGCTGTAGAGCTAGTTCAGCAGTAAAGTCAGGATTTGAATTGAATGGTTCTGGCTCCATAGTCTACAACTTTAACCATATTATATTACCTACACACACTCTCACCAACTGTATTTGCTATCAGAAATCATTTCCTTTTAGCTTCAAAGAGGTGAGATCACTTCTCAGAGCAGAGGTAAGAAACCTTTACTGTAAAACAAAATGATACTATTGCTTCATTTTACCCAAATTACTATATGACCTGGAAGCAACTTCAACTGAGAGATTTTGTTCTCACCTAGAAAATTATCTTCTTGTACAATGGTTCTGCAAATTGTAATTGTTATGACATTTACTTGTCCAGTTTATTAAAAGTGTAATTTCAGGGACTTAGCTCCCAAAGTCTGATTCACTGGATCTAGGATTGAATCCAACTATCTTGTCTTAACACATCTTAACTCTGCCACCACCTCCAAGCAAACCAAATCAAGGTGGTTCCCAGTCCACATAATGTAAAATGTTGCTCTTAGATATAGATGAATCTGGTTATGAGTAAGAGATGGGGTTGCATGAAATATCAAATTTGATTCTAGGGTGAAATAAGATAAAAATGAGAATTTTGATATCTTGTACAAGTCAAAAGAAAACACTGCTAGTAAAACGGTCATGAACTGTATTAGGAAGAACATTAACCTGGGAGTGAGACAAATATGCAAGTTAACCAGAGACTTTCTGTTTCACAAGGAATTCATTCTACTTTGGGCCTCCATTTAGTCATTTATAAACCAAGGGTGATATTGCCTACAACCCTGTAACAAAATTAAACAATTTACATTTATTTCCACCATACACCAGAAAAGTGGGCACAGGCCTTTCTTTCTGTCTGGGAAATACATGTAAGACCAAAAGTAGAGCCACATCTTTCCTCTACAAAATGATCTAAAATGTAGGAGTTTGGGTCCAACAGCACCATGGAGTTCTATACCAGCCATGAACTGCCCAAAGTTGTTAATATTATAAAACTTCAAATTTATTTAACCCACAGTTTTTCCAGGTTTCTGTTACTCACCATTAAATGCATTCATAATCTAAAATAGGATTATATGTAATTTTTTTTCTTTATGCATTGTGTTTTCCAAATTTAAAAAATTCCTTTAAAGTTAATTAAAAAAAAGAAGCCCTACATGTAAAGAATACCTCATTTATTGTCACCCCCAGAAAATTCATTTAACAGGGGCCTCCCAGGTGGCGCAAGGGGTTAAGACGCAGCTTATGAAGCTATCTGCGGCCACTGCAGCACAAGTTCAATCCCTGGCTAAGGAGGAGACCCACATGGCGCAGCAGACCTCTCCTGACTTGCCCGCTGCTCCCCTCA
This sequence comes from Talpa europaea, assembly GCF_964194135.1. NCBI lineage: Eukaryota > Metazoa > Chordata > Mammalia > Eulipotyphla > Talpidae > Talpa > Talpa europaea. Next base: position 42,875,051 of record NC_140075.1, read on the forward strand.
GCAGTGTATTTCAGTCCATCTGCCTGTTCTGTTCCCCACTCTGTCTCTGGTGAATCCTCTCACACCCCCGCCCCTCTGGCCTGTACCTCAGTACTTGCATGCATGCATGTATAAATAAATCTTTAAAAAAAAAAAAAAAGAAATTCATTTAACAAATTCTTAATGCTGAAAAACCTTGCCTATAGGTTTCCCAAAGTACTTGTTTTAATCTGAACAATCAGAACAGAAAGGTTCCAAAGATTAAAGAAAAAATACCTACTATGTTTCCGAGAGCAATAGGCGAGAATGTTTACGTCATTCTTCAATGAAATTCTATTAGTAGGCTATCAATGATATGTAATCACTAATGGAAAAGTCATCATTGTAAAGTAATATGATTCTCTAATAACAAGTCCTATTGAATTGTTTTACCTAAAAAAAAAAAAAAAAAAGGTTTGAGAAATTGATCATGGGTATGTTAGAGGTATTATCCCCGAGTAGTTGGAGAAATATAGATTGGCAAGACTTGTGACTGGGCAGATTTCTTATTGAACAAATATGCACAGAGAACCGCATCATGAACAGATGTTAAGGAAATGCAATCAAATCAGTAGTTTATAAATATCTTGAAAGACGATATAAACTCAGGATTTTCATTATATGATTTAATAACCTCTCAAAAACAGCTATAGAGAGTTCTGCTTTTACAACCAAGAAAATCAAACATCAAAGAATGTTTTATGGACAACAGACTCAAGTCAATCCTGTATGTTAAATGCCTTAAAAAACCAATAGAAACCAGTCTGATTTCCTAAAATTACAATTTTCTGATGGAGAATACTACCCTTATGGACAGCTTTCATAAAAGCAGAATGCATTTGTAAGTAGACAAACCACATCTGGAACATTGTGTACAGTTTTGTGTGATCTGTGACTTTTTATCATGTAAATCCTACCTGGGAATTCAAGCCCTATACAGACTCCAGTACCAATACTATCCCTAAGGAAGTCCTCCTTGTACTCTCCCAAGTTAGATAATGCAACAGATTAGTGTGGATGGGATCCACTATAGAGAAAAAGATACCACATTTAGCGCTTAAGTACAAAAGCCCATAGGAGGGCCTCCCCTGGTGGCGCAGGCAGTTGAGCACCGCACTGTGAAGCTGTCCACAGCCTCTGCAGTGCCAGTTTGATCCCAGCCAGCGAGGGTCCCACATGGCCCAGCAGACCTCTCCTGTCTCGCCCACTGCTCCCCTCAGCAGTGTATTTCATCAGTCTGCCTGTTCTGTTCCCCACTCTGTCTCTGGTGAATCCTCTCACCCTCCCGCAACTCTGGCCTGTACCCCAGTTCTTGTATAAAATAAATCTTTAAAACAAAAACAAAATCACAAAAGCCCACAGGAGATAGACAAAATAGGCACTGCTTACAAATAAGATGAAATATTTCTTGTCCAAATTAGCTGTGGAGCAAGAGAGTGGTCCTAGAACAGCAGCAAGAAGAAGGGTAGATATGTGTGACACACCTGCTTATCTAGGCTGCTGATTTGCCCATGTTCTCAAATCTATTGTCCATACTTCTGCTTCAGCTTCCTTGCCACCTATCTTCCAGGTACTGTCAGGAAATTGAAGAACTGAGGAGAGACTGGAGGAAGCAAGGAGGAGGCTGTAGCATTTCAGTCTCAGGCAGTGATGCCAGCAACGATTTGGCTATCTCCTTGGCTCCAGCAACCACTGGACACCCTCCCTCTGCTAGCCTCACCCCAGTAAGGCAGTCTCCTCCATGGTTCTAGACACTGGGAGTTTTTTAGTCATCTCTGCCAGCCTAAGATGGCCTGCCTCTGCTAGCCTAAGATGGCCATGAGTTCTTGGGCAATCCCCCAAATGCTCCTTTTATTGCTTTCATCACCTATGTAGCACATTTCCTATATTCATTTGTCTTCACCGAGTTACCCAATGCGGACTTTCCCTGATAGGTAGGACTGTATGTCAGTCAGGGCCTATCACTGTCAGTTAAGTAAATAATAGAGCCAACTCGAACAAATAAATAAATTCCCCTTTACATTAGAATATCAAAATTGAGTGGACTTGTACCTTATTTATGTTGGGAATTGGAGAGTTGCTGCCTCAGAAACTCCTTCTGGACTTGCTAAATAGAAATAGCAATATGGTACATGGCATCTCATCACCACCCCAAGATGCCTGTGACTGTCAGGGGCATAAAAGAGATACAGGAATTCCCAGCAACTACACAGTCACATTCAAACATTCTAAAATCAGACTTCTGTTCTTTAAAACTATAATAAAACAATTTTACAAAGGGCTTCAATGACTTATTTTTTCCCCAGTATTCCTCCTACTTGACTGCTTATCAACATTTGACTGCTGATAACTACACTTTCAACCCTGCTATTCATTCCCTTCTGGTATTAAAGAATAAGACAAGATTCAGTTAGGGCAATGGAGATTATCCATTTTGATAGATAAAAGTAGATAAAAGCAACGAGACTATTATTAAAAATATTTAGGGGGCCTCCCCTGGTGGTGCAGGTGGTTGAGTGCAGTGCTATGAAGCTGTCCACAGCCTCTGTAGCACAAGTTTGATCCTGGCCAGCAGGCGAGATACCCACATGGCATATTATATCAGACCTCTCCCGTCTCACCCGCTGCTCCCCTCAGCAGTGTATTTCAGTCAGTCTGCCTGTTCTGTTCCCCTCTCTATCTCCGGGGAATCCTCTCAGCCTCCCACACATCTGGCCTGAGCCCCAGTTCTTGTATGCATGGATAAATAAATCTTTTAAAAATATATAAAAATAAAATATTTAGGGCTACTAGGTTTTATGCTGGAGAGGGCTTCTGTATCCTTACAAATGCTTTTTGTCTGTTATGTGATCATAGCCTTATTTCTTGTTAGTTATACATCTGGGAAATGTTATCATTTCTAGATACCATAGAGCTCTGTTTAACCTAGTCTAGGTCTCCTTATTGGTGACTTTATCTATTGGTACCAATGATTAAATATTTGGATTTATTGCTACTGCATCATTTTCCCAATTTTAGAATTCTTCCTTTTGAATACTATATTTGACAATGTGATCCCAGGGAACAAACAGCACAAACAAAAACAGAATGATAGAAAACCTTGACAAGTATTTGCAGAACTGACTGCCACCAGACAACCCAGACAACGGGTTGCCCCATCCTGTGAGGTCCTCACAGGATTCAGCAGCCCAGTGGAATAAAAGGGAGCACTTCCCTTTTATTGGCTCCCTCTTCCCCAGAATCAAAAGTTTAGCCACAATTCACACTCCTTGCCACAAGAATGTGGTCACTGGGCTTTGCACAAGTTTATTTCCAAACTCCAAGCTAGCCCTATTCTCCACTGTGGTCCAAAGTATAAAGAATTCTCTCTTTACTGAGCAAGTATCTCTTCTATCTTACTTATCAAGATGTCTTTTTATTGCCCAGGTCATATTTATCTGATTGCACTGATACTATACATCCTATTAGGGCTTGCATATCAACATTTTTGCATAACAAATAATAGGATACCTAGTTAAGTACAAATTTCAGGTAAACAAAGTAACTTTCAAGTGTGCACATGCCAGTATTTTGTATCTGGAATATATCAATCTACTAAAAATATACCCACTGATGCAGAGAAAAAAACAACATTGTAATAACTATCTTTTCTAAGTTCCTACCACCTGCAAGGTTTATTACCTATATATTACTAAACCAAATAAACTTCCCATGTATATTACAAGAGCAGATAAACAGCATCTATCCTTAATAATGCCAGACTCTCAAAGTTGTATCTCAAGAAGTGTGATCTTTAGCACGTAATATAGGCCAATCCTGATTTGGCACCAACTTCATTCCCCAAAGTTATTTCTCATCCTATCACATTGTTCTAATAGACTGCATTCAGCCTCATAAACAAAAGGCCTCACAGTGCTCATTTGCTCCAACACACTGCTCCCCTTAGTCTGCAATTTCCCTAGGGTAACTTCTGTCTCCCTAGATTTAGCCTTCCTGTCAATTCACTTTCTCATCCACAACTCACTCTCTTCAACTCAATTCCCTAAATCTCATGTCACCCAAAAATTTGGTTAGAGCCAGAATATTAGATTCTGCAGTTTGTTGAAGATACTGTTTTTGAATTTTCAGCAATAGACATAAGTTATGCTTCACCTCCATCATTAATATTGTCTTTTCTAAGATAGAAATGTACTTTCTTCTTTAAATGCTGATTTCTTGGCCATTTGCATTTTCTCTTTGGAGAAGTGTCTTTAAAGTTCTGCCCATTTCTTTTTTTTTATCACAACTAAATTTTATTTTTTATTTTTTTACATATTATTATTATTACCAACATATTTTATTTTTTGTGATCTAATTTAAATTTTTTAAATAATTTTATTTTTATATTCCCCATACAATTGCAACCCCCCCCATTCTGACCCCAATCCCTCCCCCCCCCACCCCCACCCCCCAAAAAGTGTCTCTGGTTCATAGTTTTTTGTTGATTTTGATTTTCACTTTCTTATAGTTATTCATTTAGTTCTGCCCATTTCTTAACTGGATTGTTTACTTTGTTTTTGTTGAGTCATGTGAGTTCTTTGTATATCTTTGTGACCAACCCCTTATCAGTTGTATGGAGTGTAAAGATTTTTTCCCAATCAGTGGGGTGTCTGATTCGGTTAATGTCTCTTGCTGTACAAAAGCTTTTCAGTTTGATGCAATCCCAGGTGTTTATCTTTTCCATAACTTTCTTTGCTTTGGATGATGTGTCTTTAAAGATGTTACTGAGATGTATGCTTAGTGTTTTAACTATATTTTCTTCTATATACTTTATGGTTCAACATTCCTTATCATCAGGGAAATGCAAGCAAAACCACAGTGAGATACCACCTTACACCAGTGAGAATGGCACATATCAAAAAAACTAGCAACAACAAATGTTGGCAAGGATGTGGTGAAAAAAGGAACTCTCTTGCATTACTGGTGGGAGTGCAGACTGGTTGAACCATATTGGAAAGCTGTCTGGAGGTTCTTCAGTCTACTAAAAATGGAGCTACCATATGACCCAGCAATTCCACTCCTAGGGATCTACCCAAAGGACAGAAAAACATTGATTCAAAGGAATACCTGTACCCCTATGTTTATTGCAACACTATTTATAATAGGTAAAACCTAGAAACAACCCAAATGCACTAATGCCAATTGCAGCAACATGGATCGAGCTAGAATTATGCTTAGTGAAATAAGTCAGAAAGAAGACGAAAAGTATCAGATGGTTTCACTTATAAGAGGAATATAGTGGAATCAAATAAGACATCAGGGAAAAAAATACAAAGCACAACAAAAGAAAACAAAAACAGACAATTATAGACCAGGGGAGGGGAAGGAAGAGGGATAAGAGGGAGGGAGGGAGGGAGAAGCACAGGGGACTTTGGTGATGGTGCACTGGTGAATTGGTAGAGGAAATTCTATGGGGACTACACCTGAGGGGAGGAAAAAAAATAAAAGCAAACATTGTTAAAAAATGAACAATGAGGGCCTCCCCTGGTAGCACAGTGGTTGAGAAGCTGCCCACAGCCTCTGCAGTGCCAGTTCAATCCACAGCCGCCAGGTAGGGTCCCACATGGCGCACAGACCTCTCCTGCCGCCCGCTGCTCCCCTCAGCAGTGTACTTCGTCAGTCTGCCTGTTCTGCTCCCCACTCAGGCTCTGGTGAATTCTCTCACCCTCCCGTGCTTCTGACTGTACCTAGTGCTTGTATAAATAAAATAAATAAATAAATAGATAGATAAAATGAACAATGATGTAAAATATATATAGATGAAAAAAAAATGCTGATTCATAACCAGACAGAATTTTTTCCGCTTATTGGGCTTACATAAATTATTGTTGCCCTTGGGTTATCAACTTACTTTTTCCTTCTTTCTCTCCTATGGCTGTGCACTAGGAGAACCAATTTCTCTGCAGATTGAACATGTTAGGTGAGGGTGGCAATAAAAGAATAGCTTGGAATTAAGCTGTGTTCATTTCCCTTAGTATTAGAAAGATTGCTAGAGTCTTCATCAAAAATAGACTAATAAAAGACATTAAGTCTTACAGCAGTGATCTGTTATTTAATATTTTCTGTAAAGAAAACTATCTTTTTCTTCTGATCATAAATACATGTTAATTATAAAAGAAAAAAATAAAATAAAAAACATCTTCTAAAAAAAAGTTATTAGGTCACAGGAGGCAACATGAACAGAAAGAAACCAGCATAGTTTGAAGCCCCCACTGAAAAGAGCAATTAAAGCAGACATAGCAACAGTTTTGTGGTGCTGGGGGCTCTCTGTTCTGACTCTCAACCACTCTCCCCATCCTCTTTCAATTTACAGTGAAGGATGCAGATTAGGACCCAGTGTTTGACCTGTCTCCAAAATACATGATTATGCCTAATAGTTATAGCCATAGGTGAGCATGAGATCCTAAGTGAAAATATACAGCTGGGTAACTTGAAAACATAAGAAGCCAAAGTTTATCATCTCAAAAATTATTGAAGATTATTGATTTGATATAGGCCTAATAAATATGCTTAAAGTGGTAAGGTAGTTATGACAAACATGATTGCTAAAATGTCTGTACTATCCAAGAGATTGGCAGAGTCAATATAATTGATATTCAAATACCAGATATTTTACACAAAATAGGTGAAAATCCTGAAATTCATATGGAACCATAGAAGACCCTAAATAACCAAAGCAATCATAAGGACAAAGGTAGAAGCAGCATATTGTCTGAAATGAAAAGTGTAAAACTAGAGTAATCAAAGAGTGTAGTATTGGCCAAAAGGCAGACATGTAGATCAAGGGAACAGAATAGAGAAAATAAATCCACCCTCATGTATTGAACTACTCTTCAACAAAGCTGCCAAGGGAAAGGAGTCTCTTCAACAAAGGTTGTTACATAATTACATACAAAGAAATTAAATTAGACCCCTATCTTATACCATATTTAAAAAAATAAAAATAGATTAATATTCAAGTGTGTGTTTAAATCTACTTAACTGTTAGTACACAGCATAGGGGGAAAGTTCATTGACATTGGTTTAGGTAATGATTTCTTTGACACCAAAAACACAAACAAAAAAAGCAAAAACAGGACTGGAACTATGCAACTACAAGACTTCTGCACAGCAAAGGAAACTAGTAGAATAAAATGAATCTACAGAAAAGAAAATATTTGCAATGCATATACCTGGTAAGGGGTAATAATCAAAACAAACTCTTACAACTCAATAGCAAAAAAAAAAAAAATGATTGATATTAAAATGGGCAAAAGATCTGCATAGATATTTCTCAGAAGAAAATGTACAAATGGCAAAGTATGTGTAAAAATATGCTTAATATCCAGGAAACACAAGCGAAATTATCACACCCCACCTATTAGCAAGGCTATTATGAAAATATATATATAATGTACATATATGTATTATATAACAGAAATCTGAAACTTTATATACTATTAGTGGACATGTAAAATGGTATAACCACTATAATAAACAGCATGTTTCCTCTAAAAGATTTTACAAAAAAAAAAAAACTACCTTTGTTCTAACAATCCCACTTTTGAATACATAGCTAAAAGAATTACATTCCCATCTTCACTGCAGCATTATTCAAAATAAACAGCCAAGGAGATATGGAAACCACCTAAAAGTCCACAAAACCAATGGATATCATTTTTTTTTCAACCTTAGAAGGATTTCCTACTAGATGTGTTCATCCCTTCCATGGACGAACCTGGATGACATTATGCTGAATGTAATAAACTGTATGCAGTAATATGAATGCCAGATTATCCCACTAACCTGAGTATTCCGAAAACGTCAAAACCACTGAAACAGCACAACAGTTGTTTCCAGGAGCTAGGAGAAGGGGAAATAAAGAGCTGCTTTTGGGAGGATAAAGCTACAGTTATTAGAGAAAATTCTAGAGATCCGCTATACAACATAGTTGCCACCATTAATAATCTATTATAAATATAACCCAGTAGATCTCACAGTGTTTTACTACAAAAGAAACAGCTTTGAAAATATCACACTATCCAGTTGTCCTATTACCCACCGAACCACTCTATTTTCCCTTCCCCTCTAGTAACCATGATTCTCAGAATCTGAGTTATTTTTGTTCTGTTTTGCCAGTTTGCTTTTTAAAACTCCTCATATGAGTTAATTCATCCAATATTTGTCATTTACCTCCTGATTTATTCTGCTTAGCATAACCACCTCAAGTTTCACACAAGTCACAAATGGCAAGATTTCATCTGTTCAGATAGCTCAGTAATATTCCATTGAGCGGATATGCCACAGTGCCTTCATCTACTTTGACGTTGTTCATAGGAATTGAGGTTGCTTTAAAGCATTTGATAAGATTCTACATATATTTATAATGAAAAGCCTCAAAAAACTGAGGATAAATGGAGCATACCTCAAAATAAAAGCCATAAATGAGAACCCCACAAACATCATTCTCAATGGTGAAAAATAGTGAGCTTTTTCACTAAAATCTGGCATAAGACAATTTTCACTTTCATCACTATTATTTAACTTAGTATTGCAAGTACTAACTTGAGTAATTGGGCTCAAGAAATACAGGAGAAAAGTCCAAATAAGGAAAGAAAAAGTAATGCTATCATTCACAGAGAGCAAGATGATCTACATACAGAATCCTAAAGACAAGTGAAAAACTAATTGAAGCAATGAATCAGCACCAAGTGAAAAGTTACAAAAATCAACACACAAAAATCAGTTGCCTTTGTATATACAAACAATAAGCTAGAAGAAAAAAATTAAACAACCCCATTTAGAATTATGCCAAAAAATTTAAATACCTAGGAATAAATTTAACAAAGGATGTAAAAGACCTGTACTATGAAAACTACAAGACATTGTTAAAACGGAAGACACACAGTAATGGAAAGATATTCCCTGGTCATGGCTCATGGATTGGAAGAATTGTTAAGTTACCCATAGCAATATGCAGATCCATTGTACTCCTGATCAAATTGTCAAAGGCATTCTTTAAAGAAATAGAACAAACCTATTGAAATTCGTATAGAACTACAAAAGACCCTGAACAGCCAATTAATTATGACAAAAAAAAAAAGGGAGAATGAAGATATCACACTTCTAGACTTCAAACTACATATAAAACTACAGAAATCAAAATAGTATGTTACTGGCATAAAAACAGACACATAGAACAATGGAATGTAATTGAGAGTCCAGAAATAAACCCACACTTAAATGGATAATCTACAAAAAAAATGCAAAGATTATACACTGGAGCAAGGAAAACCTCTTTAGTTAAGTGGTGCTGGGAAAACTGGACAGCCACATGCAAAAAAAATAAATTCAAGGTAGATGGAAGTATTTTATATAAGACATCAAACCATGACAAATAGAAGAAAACATACATAAAACACTCCACAACACAGGCCTCAGAGATGTATTTGTGGATTCATCTCCAGTAGCAAGGAAAACAAAAGAGTATAAATAATTGGCACACCATATTATCTGATGAAGGGCTGACATCAAAGATATACAAGGAACTCAAACAACTCAATAAAAAGAAAATAACCCAATAAAAAGCAAAAGAACAGAATAGCCACTTCTCCAAAGACATACAGATGGCTAGATTTCATCATCTCTTATCAGATCTTCATCATCACTTGTCATTAGGGAAATGCAAATCAAAAAACACAAGATGATACCATTTCATACCTATGACAATGGCCCATATCAGAAAGACCAGAAACAACAATTGCTGATGAGGATGTGCAGGAAAAAAGAACACTCTTACATGGTTGGTGGGAATGTAAACTGGTCTAGCCTTTATGGAAAATAATATGGGAAATTCTCAAAATATTTATAGTATATCTGCCACACAACCCAGCAATTTCACTCCTAGGTATCTGAAGAGTACAAGAAACACTAAAGGAGAACATACACCCCCACGTTCATTGCTGCACTGTTTACAATATAGCCAAGATCTGGAAACAAACTAAATGCTCAAATACAGGAAGGTATGCTATATATATACACACACACAAAAAAAAATGAAATACTACAAAGCTATCAAAAAGGATAATTGCTTGCCACTTGCATCAACATGGATAGAACTAGAGGGGACTGTACTAAGCAAAGTAAGTCAGAAAGAAAAATTCAAATACCAGATGTTGTCACTTATATGTGAAATATAGCAAAACCAAACAAAGGGTTAGATAAAGCCAAACAACCAAACCTAGAAATATGACAATAAAGCTGAGGCTACCAGAGGAAGACATAGCCAAGAACAAATTGGCAAGGGAGCCTAATGGACTATCATGGTTGTCTATGGGTCATATGGGTCATTTGGTGGAGGATGCAATATGGAAAAAACACCAGAAAAGGGAGCTCCTATACTTCTAGAACACAAACAATATTCATAAATCAATGTTATCCTAATAAATCGATGTTATCCTGATAAAATTACAAATAATAAAGTGGAAGGAGAAACAAAATTAGTGTGACACTAGTACAAAAAGACTAATGATTTAATGAGAGCTGAGACAGACTCATTTACACATGGGAACAATATGTAATAAAAAAGTGATACCACAAATCAATGTTGAAATCATGATTTAGACAGAACTGGAAAAACTGGTTGAAGTATTGAGGAAGTTAAAATAGATTCCTATCTTACTTAACTCCATAGGGTAGGTTCCAAATGGGGTAAATCCCTAAATATGAAATAGCAACTATAAAGTCAATAAAAGAAAACATAGAAGGATATTATCAAGATAGAAGTGGTAAATAATTTCTTAAAACACAAACCACATCTTAAGAAACTGAAATTGTACCAAAATTAAGAACTTCAATGGAATGACACCATAGAAAGATTTAAACAGATGAGATATTTGAAAAAGACACTACCAATGTCCTAAATTAATAAGACTCTCACATAAAGTTGAAGGGATTGCTGTTAGTCACTAAGAGAATTCACCAGTAGGAAAATGGGCAAAGGATCTATAGAGTTTATAGAAGAGGAAACCCCAAAATATTAATCAGCATATGAAAGGATGGTCATACCTATTAATAAAGTTAAATGTAAATTAAAATACAGTATCATTTTATGCTTAATAAACTAGAAAAACATTGTTAGATAATGCCAAGTATTATTGTTATGTATAGAGACTCCATTCCAGAATGTCTGCACCAACTGGCAGCACTTAAATCATATAATCTTAACCCTAAAACTTTCACAACTGAGCATATATCACAAATCCCTTCTCACAAAAGTCCACTAAGGGTCCTGGATAAAGATGCTTTCTCCAATTCTATTTGTGGTAGGATGGAGATGAAGGCAAGGCAAGTATCTCATCACCCCAGAAATAAATGGATACACAACAATGAAAGATACCCCACAGGGTATTATGAAGTAGTTACAGTAGCTATACATCAAAGAACAGATGTAGCCACAGCAAAAAAAAAAAAAGTGTGAAGAATGAAGTAAAATACAATAAAAACCTTTTATCTTTTGCATACTTTAAAACATAGACAAATTAAACAATACAAAGTAAGGTAGAAAGAACTATTCATTACAATAAAATGTTTAGGTCTCCTTAAGTCTCAAAAACATAATGGCTACTCTGAGAAGTTAACTCCACACAATATATCAAACCCTGCCAAACTCAAAAGCAATCTCAATACATTAGACTAGTCAAAGACATATTTGTTTCCCAATTATCTGCCAATGGAAAAACAAGTATAATCAAAAAACAGGAAATATAAAGCATGGGTCCCAAAAAGAAAAGGCCAGGAGTAGGGGGGTTGGGGAGGATGAAAAGCAATACAATAAAGGATTCAAATAACAAATTCTCAAATATTAGCCTGCACTGGAACCCACTAGAGAATTTGCTTAAAAAAAAAAAAAAAAAAAAAAAAAAGAAAAGATTGCTGGGCCCCACCTCCAGAGTTTGATATAGTGTGCCTGAGTACCTTCATAAGAAAATAGGTCTAACATGTTCCCAGGTGTCGGTGATAATGACAATGACGTTGGTGCAGGGTGAAGATTCTCCAATCAACCTACCCATGCACAGGCCCAAACCCATCAACACTTGAAAATTCTACTGCCATACTAAGCTGAAGTTTTGCTTAAGGCATTCTCCAAAGCACCAAAAATGTTTTTCATTTATATGTGCTTTTATGAGGAAAGTCTTTAACAGTAAGATAATAATTTACTAAATAAAAAGTAGAACTTCCAGAAATTTCTATATGCCCCAATACTATGCCATGTGTAATTCATTCTTTCACTAATTTGATTAGGAACTTAATGATGTGACCCAGCACTATGCAAAGCACTGGCAAACAAAACTAAAGCTAACAGTCTCTACCTTCCTAAGGCTATTACTAAATACATATGTATCTCACGTTACCAATCACTACATTTCCACATGAAAATCACAACAAGGGCTCCATTAGTTCACAGAGTTTCTTCCTACCCAACAAAAAATGGCACACTGGCAAGATTTTAAGTCCCCCTTGACCCAGAGCTGGCCCCTTGCACAGTATACAACTGGCACAAGCAGTCACCCATGCACTTGTCTAGAAAAAGCTCTTAGGCTTTAGCTTAGTCTTCGTTTATTTCTATTTAATATGCATTTCTCAAGCTTAATGATGGGTTTTCAACTCCCACATCATAAAACAGAACAATTCAAAAATTATACAGAGAATAATTTCTCAATGATGTTAGAAGTCTTGCTAGAGTTGCCTTTTTATGGTAAGCAAAGTAAAAGCAACAGAAATTACTCCTTCAAGAAACTGACATCAAATGTTTTCTTAAAGATGTGTTCCTATCACCATACAGAACCCAAGGACTGAGAGAAATAGAGATATCTGAGAGTTTAGGAAAAGTCACTTCATTAGAAGAAATCAGTTTGTAAATTTAGAACAGTGGTCATATTTTAGTATCAACTGTATATGAAGAAATAAAACCCTATATCCCACATGAAAGGATACTGCTCCCCTGCTTCTTTTAGTTTATATAGTTCTCATCCTAGAATACTTTAGGAATGATATCATCTGGAATGAGGACCTGGATAAACAAGTCCTCAGTAGTTATAATCAGCAATGGTTCTCACTGCTACACTTCAGAATTACCTACCAAAAAATTCTAATGCCAGGGCTTCACTCTGGGTTACTTAAATGCAGATGCTTTGGAGATTAAGTCCAAGAGTGACATTTTTAAAAAACTTAAGTCATATAATCCAAATGTACGGGTAGTTTGGGAAAAAAAACAAAAACAGTGAGCTGTATGTTACAAGTTACAAGTATTCAGATAGACAATCAGGGTATTGACAGGGAGGACCACTGCTTCCAACTGACATAAACTTTAAGAGAATTTATCAACTCACCTAGTCACAAAGTATCATGCAGTCAGACTTCTGTTAAGGTACACCCAGGTCCCAGACACACATCTCCACAGCTCTGTCACATCTGCTGTAACCAACGCCTTCCACCTCAGGCAGGTAGCAAGACGTTTGCAGCTATTTCAACAGCACTTGTCCAAACACACTCAGTACTGGCTTCTCTACAGCACTGAAACTTCTCCCAGAAGTCCTCAACTTATATACTCTTTCATGGTAATAGGCCAGAACTGTGTTCAAAGCTGACAAGGGTCATGATCCTCAAATTTGAGCATACATTAGAATCACCTGGAGAGCTTGTTAAACCATAGCTCACCAAACCCAACCCCACTGTTTCATAGTACTTCTAGGACAGAGTCCAAGTATCTGCGTACTCAGTTCCCAGGATACTGAGATTTTGATAAACTTTGAAAACTACAAGGAGAGCTGCCTGTTGAGAATGTAAGCAGTTTTTCTTAAAATATATAGCTATATGAAAAGGAGTAAATGACCTGTGGCCATTTAAATGTGTCCACAATTCTCTGACTCTCCTTTCAGAAGGTAGCATCTAATTTCACTTCCCTCATGGGCTGGACTGAGTGGCTCACTCCTAACAAATAGAATAAAGTGGTGCTGAGGGTGAATGACTTAAATAGTGGGTGATAAATGACATAGGAGCTTCCATCTTGGTCAATATCTTTCTTGAATCTTCCATTCTGAAGGAAACAAATGGTCATATCATGAAATAGTGAGATCCACAAAGTAAAGAACCAAGGCCAACAGCCATGCAAGCAAACCCAGCTGGAAGCAGATCCACAAGCTCAAGTCATGCCTGCAACCGCTTTCTTTACTTTAGCTACAAAATCATAAGAGATCCAGATCCAAAAGCTCCTATTCCACTGCTCCTGAATTTCTGACCCAGAAGAACCAAAAGATTGTAAATGTTTGTGGTTTTAAGTCACTAAGTATTAAGGGCAATTTGTTAACCAAGAGATAATTCTTACAATGAGTGAACAAAATGGGAATCTTTAAAAGAGAAACTGCCTTTTGTAATTGTAGGGTAAGGAAAAAATGTCAGGCTTTTCTGCCCTCCCGCCATCAGGATAGATGATGGATCCTTGTTGTCCTGAATGCATGCCTGATGGCGGGCACCTGGAGTAGGGTGTGGGCATAGGTAGATGGGATTCACCTGGGCTAAGACTGGGCTTTTAAGGTCGGCGTCACGGGGATGCCAGTAGAAGCCAAGGAGAAGCCGAGAAAGAAGCAGCAGAAGCCTAGAGAGAAGCAGAGCCATGAGAAGAGCAGAAAGAATGTGAGAGAAGGTTGGAGAGCCCAGATAGAGTGAAAACTTGCTGGGGGCTAGGAGGCCTGCCAGCCTACCAGCCCCCCAGCACCCCTGCCTGCCGTGTACCTGGTAATCCCAATAAAAACCTGCAAAACCACTGAGGACTCTGACTCCTCCTTTACCCAGTCTGCATGGGATCCTAGAAAACCTGCTCAGTGGTCCTTCCTACCCTACAGTAATCAACAAAGAAATCAATAAAAAAAATCTGGTGCAGATTTTTTCAGTTATTGAAAGTTTAGTATAAAAAACAACTATGACTAAAAATTCAGGAAATCTGAATTAGATTTTAAGGAACAACAGAACCACAAAGGTATTTCTATATATCCAAGGAACCTCTAAGAACCTTCGCATCAGGAGTTCAGGGAATTTTTTTTTTTTTTTGGCAGTAACATTGCGTTATGTACGTTTGAGGAGTTCATCATTGAGATTTGAATGTGTATGTACTAGACTAAGTTTACCACTGAGTGTGCAATTCTATCCTTCACCATACTTTGGCACTCTTTCCTGATTTATTCTCCCCACTTCCCTCTTTTCTTGTCATGGGACAGGAAATCATATCTGCAGCCCTTAAGCCCTCACAAAACAGGCAGATAGGCTCCATCCACCAGCAGTCAGCAGGATGGACCTCCCAGGATAGGAAAAACTCTTAAAACTCCGGTGAAGACTGAAAAGAGGACTCCACAGATGCCAGCGAGGGCAGCAAGGAGTCAGGGTATACTGATTAAGAAAAAACAAATGCAAAGAAAGTGTGCTCCAGGGAGACGTCTCTGGGCATGAGAGCTTCTTACACGCTATTCTATATTTTGTGGTGGTGTTAATCTCATAATCTCTGTTCCCTCACTCTTGCTTGTGCCTCTCCCTAAGATTTCATAGACTTCTGTTACTACTCAAAGTGTGATCAGGGGGCTGCTTCGAACTTCAAAACTTTGGCCGCCATTCCAGACCTCCTGAATCTGAAACGGCACTTAAGTTTCAGATATCTTCTACACCATAACTGTTAGGCTTAAATTCCCACTACTTGCTGCTGTGATTCCTAAATTTCAGTGTCTTATAAATTTCTAAGATCTTTAAAATATGCTAATGCACTAATGCCTGATTCCCACCCTAGACATTCTGATTAGATGTGTATGTGGTATGTTACTAAACAACTATTGGTTCAATGAGGAAATCAAAACCTAAGAATGTAAAAGTTTCCAGATGATTCTAAAGTTCAATAAAGTTTGAGAACTACTAGCTGTAGGGTAAGTAAAGTATCAGGCTTTTCCACCCTCCCACCATTAGATTAAATGCACGCCTGATGACGGGCACCTGGAATAGGGTGCGGGCATAAGTAGGCGGGATACACCTGGACTAAGACTGGTCTTATAAGGGCGGCGTCATGGGGACACCAGCGGAGCTAAAGAGAGAGAAGAGAGAGGTAGGGGCCATGAGAGAACGCTGGAGAGCCCAAATGGAGTAAAGATTCATTAGCCTGCCAGCCTCCCAGCACCCCTGCCTGCCATGCACCTGGTAAACTCCTCCTTCACCTATCTGCTCCTATCAGAGATCCTGCCCTGTGCATTCCTGCCCATACACTAGCTTACAAACTTCTCTTGATATTTCTCAGTTATATTTTTAAAAGAATTTTATTAATTAACATGGATTATCTTTTTATACAAAGGCACACCATGGACTTTTATTTGTATAAATTGATTAATCTTAAGCCAAAAGTGTAGCGGGGGGAATGAAGTAGTACAGGGTTACTGACCCAAAACTTAACCATAACCACTCAGAAAGATGGTGGGGAATTTTTAGCTTCCTTAGTATAATGCTTCTCAATCTTGGTTAGATATTAGAATATCTAGGGAGATTTTCAAATCTGAATGCCTAAAACCCTATTATCCAAAAGACAAGGTATGATAAGTTTTCGAGAAGATGTGGAGGAAGGGATCTCTTATATAAGGTTGATAAAATGTAAATTAATGCAGTCATTATGGAAAACAGATTGCAGATGCCTCAAAAAAATTAAAAATAGGGCCTCCCCTGGTAGCGCAGGCAGTTAAGCGCAGCACTGTGAAGCTGTCCACAGCCTCTGCAGCATCGGTTCGATCCCCGCTGGCCAGTGAGGATCCCACATGGCGTGGCAGACTTCTGTCTTGCCAGCTGCTCCCCTCAGCAGTGTATTTCGTCAGTCTGCCTGTTCTGTTCCCCGCTCTGTCCCTGGTGAATCCTCTCACCCTCCCGGGCCTCTGGCCTGTACCCTGTTCTTGTATAAATAAATAAATCTTAAAAAAAATTGAAAATAGAAATTCCATACAATCCAGTTAATTTCACCTCTGGGCATAAAAGTATATATGAAAAGTATAAAACACTAATTCAAAGAGCTATATATACCCCTTGTTTACTGCAGCACTCTTCATAATAGCCCAAAACTGGAAACAACTAAGTAACATCAGTTGACAAATGGATGAAGTGGTATGTATACACAGTGGAATACTATTTAGCTATGAAAAGATTAAGTCCTTCAATTTACAACTACATAGATGGACACAGCAGGAATTATACTTTGTGAAATAAGACTAAGAAAAATAAAAGCCATATGATTTTACTCATATGTGTCCTATAGAGAAAACAGATGAACCAAATGAAACAATAAACTGTTGGGCTATTAAACAAATTAGTCATCACCAGAAGGGAGGAGGCAAAGGGTGGGTAAATTGGGAAAAAAGGGACAATGGTATGGTGAAGGACAGTTTTGAACTCTTAGCAGTGACCTTAATGTAGGATATATGTTGTTGATTCTCAGCTGTAAACATCTGAAACATAATATAATGCAATGCTACTTCAATTTTTAAAGAAAGATAACTGAAGTTCAGAGAAAAAAAACTTAAATATTAAACACTTGGTAACAAAGTTGTGATTCAAACATAAGCTATCTAACCCCAAAATCCAAATTCTTAATTATCCCACTGTACCCCCTCTACAAAATAACTATCTTCTCCCTTATCACGAGGAACAAATATTTGTGTTCATGTGGGGTAAAAATTAAGTATCGTGAAGGAGGAGAATAAGGCTTGTGGTGATGTGCTATGGTATATTTGTTACCAGAATCCTGGTGAATTTCCTGCTCTTTTTCTCCCTTCAGGCCAAGATGTCGATGCAGACTTTTCTCAGTCCTGTCCTAGAAGGTCACCAAGCAATTCTTCAAAGTAAAGTGTCAGAACACATCTGAAAAATCATCAGTATGTGCTTATTTATTTTTCATACAAATGCTTGCTTACGTAAGTCTGCACTTTCAGACTGAAGAATGTAAGTGATACAAACCTATAAATAATCACTTCCAATTAAATTTCTTTTATGCTCTGTCTTTCAATTTGATCTAAGTTTTCTCTCCTTCAGAAGCCAAATACAACTATCACTTAATATTTCAGATACATCTTTTTTATTTACACTGTTTGTTTTTTTTTTTTTTTTTTATAAACTCACAATTTATTTCCTTCTTTTTTTTTTTTTTTTTTATAAATTTTATTGTTATATTCCCCATACAATTGCAGCCCCCCATTCTGACCCCAATCCCTCCCCTCCCGCCCCCGCCCCCCTAAAAGTGTCTCTGGTTCATAGTTTTTTGTTGATTTTGATTTTCACTTTCTTATAGTTATTCATTTTCCTGGTCCCTTATTTAAGTTTTCTAGATTCCTGCTATGAGTGAGACCATCCGGTATTTTTCTTTTTCTTTTTGGCTTATTTCGCTGAGCATGATCCCTTCCAGCGCCATCCATGTTGCAGCAAATTGCATGTGTTTATCTTTTTTGAATGCTGAGTAATATTCCATGGTATATATGTACCACATCTTCTTGATCCAGTCATCTATTTATGGGCATTTGGGTTGTTTCCAAAGCTTAGCTATTGTAAACAGTGCTGCCATAAACATAGGGGTGCAGGTGTTCTTTGGAATTGATGTTTCTGTGTCCTTTGGGTAAATACCTAGGAGTGGAATTGCTGGGTCATATGGAAGCTCTATGTTTAGTAGGTCCAGAAATCTCCACACAGCTTTCCACAGTGGTTGGACCAGTTTGCACTCCCACCAACAGTGCAGAAGAGTTCCTTTTTCTCCACACCCTCGCCAACATTTGTTGTTGCTAGTTTTTTTAATATGTGCCATTCTCACTGGTGTAAGATGGTATCTCATGGTAGTTTTGATTTGCATTTCCCTGATGACAAGTGATGTTGAACATTTTTTCATATGCCTGTTGGCCATTTGCATTTCCTCTTCAGAGAAGTTTCTTTTAAGCTCTTCTGCCCATTTTTTGACTGGATTATTTTCTTTGTTGTTGTTGAGACTCATCAGCTCTTTGCAGATTTTTGTGATCAGACCTTTATCATTAGTGTTGGGTGCAAAAATGTTCTCCCAGTTGGTGGGGTTTCTCTTTGTTTTTGTTATTGTCTCTTTTGCTGTGCAAAAGCTCTTTAATTTGATATAGTCCCAGCTGTTTATCTTTGCCTTCACTATCACTGCTTTGGGTGATGTGTCTGTAAAGATGTCTTTGATGTGCAAATCACGTAGTGTTTCGCCTATATTTCCTTCTATATATTTTATGGTTTCAGGTCTTATGTCTAGTTCTTTAATCCATTTTGAGTTGATTTTTGTGTATGGTGTGAGGTGGTGGTCAAGCTTCATTCTTTTGCATGTAGCGACCCAGTTTTCCCAGCACCATTTATTGAACAAACTTTCTTTGCTCCAATGCATAGTCTTTGCTCCTTTGTCAAAGATTAGTTGACCATAAACCTGTGGGTTTATTTCTGGATTTTCTATTCGATTCCATTGGTCTGTATGTCTGTTCTTGTTCCAATACCATGCGGTTTTGATGATTATGGCTTTGTAGTATAGTTTGAAGTCTGGGAGTCTGATGCCTCCATTCCCTTCTTTTTTTTTCAGGAGAGCTTTGGCTATTCGGGGTTTTTTGTGATTCCATATGAATTTCATCAATAATTGTTCTATTTCTTTGAAGAATGACATTGAAATTTTGATTGGAATAGCATTGAATCTGTATATTGCTTTTGGAAGGATGGCCATTTTAATAATGTTTATTCTTCCAATCCATGAGCAGGGGATGTCTCTCCATTTCTTTGTGTCTTCTTCTATTTCTTTTAACAGTGTTTTATAGTTTTCTTTGTATAGGTCCTTTACCTCTTTTGTTAGATTTATTCCCAAATATTTGATTTTTTTTGTTTCAATAACAAAAGGGATGGTCTTTTTGATTTCTTCTTCTTCAGATTTATTGTTTGTGTATAGGAAGGCTACTGACTTTTGCGTGTTGATTTTGTATCCTGCCACTTTACTGAACTGATTGATGAGTTGAATTAGCTTTTCTGTGGAGTTTTTGGGGTTCTCTATGTATAATATCATATCGTCTGCAAATAGTGATAGTTTGACTTCTTCTTTTCCTATTTGGATTCCTTGGATGTCTTTCTCTTGTCTTATTGCCCTGGCTAGGACTTCCAGTATTATATTGAAAAGCAATGGTGAGAGTGGACATCCTTGTCTTGTTCCAGATCTTAATGGAATTGCTTTCAGCTTTTCACCATTGAGAATGATACTGGCTGTTGGCTTGTCATAGATGGCCTTTATGATGTTGAGGTATGTTCCTTGTATCCCAAGAATTTCAAGGGCTTTTATCATGAATGGGTGTTGCACTTTGTCGAAAGCTTTCTCAGCATCTATTGATATTATCATATGGTTTTTATATTTCTTTTTGTTGATGTGTTGGATAACGTTGATTGATTTTCGGATGTTAAACCATCCTTGTGCCCCTGGAATGAATCCAACTTGGTCGTGGTGAATTATCTTATGGATACATTGTTGGATTCTGATAGCTAAAATTTTATTGAGGATTTTTGCATCAGTGTTCATTAGGGAGATTGGCCTGTAGTTTTCCTTTTTTGTGTTGTCCTTGTTCGGTTTTGGTATTAGTGTAATGTTGGCTTCATAGAACGTGTTTGGTATTGTCCCTTCCTTCTCAATTTTTTGGAAGAGTTTGTGAAGGATAGGCACTAATTCGTCTCTGAATGTTTGGTAGAATTCATTTGTAAATCCATCAGGTCCTGGGCTTTTGTTTTTGGGGAGGTTTTTGATTACCATTTCAATTTCGCTAATTGTAATTGGTCTGTTTAGGTGTTCTATTTCTTCTTTATCTAGCTTTGGGTGATGGTAGAGTTGTAGGAATTTGTCCATCTCCTCTAGATTGTTAAACTTGTTTCCATATAACTGTTCATAGTAGTTACTGATTATTCTTTTGATTTCTGCTGTGTCCGTTGTGATTTCTCCTCTTTCATTGATGATCCTGTTTATTTGTGCTTTCTCCCTTTTTTCCTTTGTGAGCCTGGCTAGGGGTTTGTCTATTTTATTGATTTTTTCAAAGAACCAGCTCTTGGTTTCATTGATCTTTTGGATTGTTTTTTTAGTTTCAATTTCATTTATTTCTGCTTTGGTTTTTATTATTTCTTTTCTTCTACTGGTTTTGGGGTTTTTTTGTTGTTCTTTTTCTAGATCTTTGAGCTTCGAGATTAGGTTGTTTCTTTGCGTTCTTTCTTGTTTCTTGATGTGAGCTTCTATTGCTATATATTTTCCTCTTATTACTGCTTTTGCTGCATCCCATACATTTAGGATATTGGTGTCCTCCTTGTCGTTCAATTCAAAAAATTTTTTAATTTCTTCTTTGATCTCCTCATTAGTCCAATGGTCTTCCAGTAGTGTGGTTTTTAATCTCCATGAGGTAGGAAAGTTCCTTGCCTTCTTTTTATGGTTTATTTCTAGTTTGATGCCTTCATGGTCAGAAAAGATGGTTGATATGATTTCAATCTTGGTGTATCTGTTGATGTTTGTCTTGTGCCCCAGTATGTGATCGATCCTGGAGAATGATCCGTGTGCGCTTGAGAAAAATGTGTACTCCATTTTTTTGGGGTTTAGTGTTCTATAGATGTCTGTTAAGCCCAATTGCTCTAGGTCTTTATTTAGAGCTTTGGTTTCTTTACTTATTTTTTGTCTTGTTGATCTATCCATTGTTGATAGTGGTGTGTTGAAGTCTCCCACTACGTTTGTGTTTTCTCTGATGTCTGTTTTCAGAGAGGACAACAGTTGTCTGATATATTTTGGTGCTCCTTCGTTTGGTGAGTATATGTTAATGAGTGTTATTTCTTCTTGAAGTATTGTCCCCTTGATCATAATGTAGTGACCATTGGGGTCTCTTTTTATCTTTTTGAGTTTGAAATCTGTTTTATCTGATATAAGTATAGCTGTTCCTGCTTTCTTTTTTGGTCCATTTGCTTGTAGGATTGTTTTCCATCCTTTAACTTTGAGCCTATTTTTATCTTTTGTAGCTAAATGTGTTTCCTGGAGACAGCAAAAGGTTGGGTTTTGTTTCTTAATCCAGGCTGCAACTCTGTGTCTTTTTATTGAAGAGTTTAGTCCATTTACATTTAGAGTTAATATTGATATGTTAACATCTGTATTTGCCATTGTGTTTGTCTTTCCTTTGATTTTATTTATTTATTCTTTTAATAACTTTTTTTTTTTTTTGGCCTTCTTTCATTGTTATTCGTCGCTCTGAGGTTCTGGCTTTAGGACTCCTTGTAGTATTTTTTGGAGTGGGGGTTTAGTTGCAATGAAATTCCGGAGTTTCTGTTTGTCTGGAAGGTCCATATTCTTTCTTCAAAGAGGAAGGAGAGCTTTGCGGGATAGAGTATTCTTGGTTGGCATCTGTTTTCTTGGAGTCTGTTGACTATGTCCCTCCACTCTCTCCTTGCCCGTAGTGTTTCTTCGGAGAAGTCTGATGTCAGCCTGATTGGTTTTCCTTTGAATGTTATCTGTTTCTTCCCTCTTGCCAGCTTCATTATTTTTTCCTTGTCCTGGATTCTTGGGAGCTTTACTATTATGTGTCTTGCTGTATTTTTCCTTTCGTCGTGGAAGTTTGGTGTTCTTCTTGCTTCTTGTATATCAATTTTCAGCTCCTTCTTCACATTTGGGAAGTTCTCTTCAATTATCTCTTTGAATATTTTCTCTGTTCCTACATCTCTCTCCTCTCCTTCTGGTATTCCTATAACTCTTATATTTCCTTTCCTCATGGAGTCAGATAGTTCCCGAAGTCTTTCTTCATTCTTTTTCCTTCGTACTTCTCTTTCCTTTTCTGTTTTGGTTCTTTTTATTTCTGTGTCTTCAAGATTACTTATTCGTTCTTCCATTTCATCTATTCTGCTTTCATTGCTTTTCCCAGAATTCTTTAGTTCTTCCATTAATTCTTTGATCTCCTGCATTTCTTTTACTTCCCTCTTTAGGGACTCAATTTCTTTCTTCTGACCATTGTTTTCCCTCTCTAGGGACTCAATTGCATTCTTCTGATCGTTGATTATTTTTCCCTTATCATTGTTTTCCTTTATGACTTCTGTCAGTTTTTTAATCACGGCAATTTTAAATTCTCTTTCTGGAAGGCTCAGAAATTCTTCCAAGTTATTGTCGTTGCAATCTGGGGGCTGGTTTTCTTTTTGTGGTGTGCTTTTTCTCTGGAGAGTTGCTAGGTTGCGTGTGGTTCTTCTCCTCCCTACTGTCTGTTTTCTAATTTGCCGTATGCGTTGGGACACTGTGTTGTTGGGACTTGCCGGCATCTTGGGTGGGCTTCTCTGTTCCCCTCTGGTTCTTCCAGGAGTCATCTGTCAGTTTCAAGCAGCCTTTACTGGAGAAAGGTCCCTGTTCTAAAATGCCGATGTGGGGACACACTCCCCTGTGCGCCTGGTCTGCCCCGGCGGTGGGTTCCTGCTCCCCTCTGGGCTTGGACTGCAGGCCAGAGGGGGTCTGGCGTGGGCGAACTTCCCCCGCTCACCTCTGGCTCCTGAGGAAGCCTTCTGCAGGTAGTCTTTACTGAAGAAATGTCCCTGTTCTAAAATGGTGATGTGGGACACACTCCCTGCGCTTCTGGTCTCAGGCACACTCTTCTGCGCGCCTGGTCTGCCCCGGCTGTGGGTGCTCGCTCTCCCTGTGGGCTCAGACTACTTGTTCAGAAGGGGCCCGGTGTGGGCTAACTCCCCAGCTGGCCACTAGCTCCTTCAGTAGCCTGTGCTGGGGTCAAGTCGCTAGGTGGCACCAGAGATCTCTCCTAGAGCCCTTGGGGAGCTGATTTTCCACCCTGTGGGACAGGGAGCAGAGCGGGGATGGTAGGGTACACCTCAACGGCTTTGGGGTGCTGTGTCTGCCTTGTGCCCCACCGTCGTGGGGAACCCACGCCCCTAATTTCGTGCCCCGGGTCTCAGTTCCAAAGCCCTCAGTTCCAGGACGCGGGCTGTGGCGCGGGAATGGCGCCTTTTGAATCCCGCTCCCCTGCCTGGGCGCCTTGTTCCTGCTCACTCAGGGAGGGCCTCCGCCTGGGTCTCAGTTCCAAAGCCCTCAGTTCCAGGACGCGGGCTGTAGCCCAGATCAGTGGCGCGGGAATGGCGCCTTTTGAGTCCCGCTCCCCTGCCTGGGCGCCTTGTTCCTGCTCACTCAGGGAGGGCCTCCGCCCGGGTCTCAGTTCCAAAGCCCTCAGTTCCAGGACGCGGGCTGTAGCCCAGATCAGTGGCGCGGGAATGGCGCCTTTTGAGTCCCGCTCCCCTGCCTGGGCGCCTTGTTCCTGCTCACTCAGGGAGGGCCTCCGCCCGGGTCTCAGTTCCAAAGCCCTCAGTTCCAGGACGCGGGCTGTAGCCCAGATCAGTGGCGCAGGAATGGCGCCTTTTGAGTCCCGCTCCCCTGCCTGGGCACCTTGTTCCTGCTCACTCAGGGAGGGCCTCCGCCCGGGTCTCAGTTCCAAAGCCCTCAGTTCCAGGACGCGGGCTGTAGCCCAGATCAGTGGCACGGGAATGGCGCCTTTTGAGTCCCGCTCCCCTGCCTGGGCGCCTTGTTCCTGCTCACTCAGGGAGGGCCTCCGCCCGGGTCTCAGTTCCAAAGCCCTCAGTTCCAGGACGCGGGCTGTAGCCCAGATCAGTGGCGCGGGAATGGCGCCTTTTGAGTCCCGCTCCCCTGCCTGGGCGCCTTGTTCCTGCTCACTCAGGGAGGGCCTCCGCCCGGGTCTCAGTTCCAAAGCCCTCAGTTCCAGGACGCGGGCTGTAGCCCAGATCAGTGGCGCGGGAATGGCGCCTTTTGAGTCCCGCTCCCCTGCCTGGGCACCTTGTTCCTGCTCACTCAGGGAGGGCCTCCGCTGTCTCCCCGCAAGCCTAGGTCGCAGGCGCAGGGCCCTGGGCAGCTGCAATCCGAGTGCAGCTTTCGCGCAAGCTTACCGGGCGGCCGGGGCTGTGCGCCGGTGCTGGTCTCCTCCTGGTGGGCGGGGCCCTCTCCAATGGCGCGTGGAGCTCACCACCGCGGCGGATCCTGCAGGGTTCGCCTCAGCTCCCGTTCACGGGGTGTGGTGGCTGAAATAGTTCCTTTCCACTCACAGTCCCGCTTGCTGCATCCGTTTTTCTTGTTGGGCGTTTTGGTTTGTTCTTTATTTACACTGTTTTAGACAGTGGAGTGAATTCCTGCAATCACCGTTGGTAAATTCAGTAGGCAGGATGGTTTTCAATTTCACTAAACTTCATTTGTAACTCCTTTGCATCTTTTTCATGAACTCATCCCTGAAAAACCCTTCAACTTAAAAAAATGTAGAAAAGATACCTATCTAGACTTAGATATAGATTTATGAGTCAGAATTGTAGAAAGCCCAAGATATAAATTTAAGTTTAATCTAAGTTAAAGTTTGTCTTTGACATACATCACTTACTCTCTTTAGTTTCTAGGACTTCTCATTGGTCTAGCCTTTTTTCTCTCTGTTCCTATCAAAATGTAACTGCCCCACACCAATGTCCATTAGTTCTCTACTAAATAACAATAATCTCTTCTCTTTTTTTGCATAGTGCACCCAGATCATCATTTTACTCCTCTCAATTGGATCACTTCCACTGGCATACAAGAATGTTCAAATATTTCAGATCATAAAGTAATTTTCCACATTGCCTTAAAGCTACTATCCTCAACTATTTAGCCTTCTTTTCCACTTCAAACAAACTTTCATCCCCACTGTTCTATTTCAACAGATCTTATCATATTATCCAATTACTTCCTCCTTGACAAATTCAATGAGCAATTCTCTGCTTTTGTCTTCCTCAATCTCTCAGCAGCAGTCTACAGTGTATTACTACCTCCTTCTTGAAACATGTTCTTACCTGGGCTTCTATGACACCAGACTCCATGCTGTTTCCCACTGTTTACTCTTTCATAGTTTGCTTTCTTGGATCTACCTCTGCCTAATTTCTAAGTGTTATCCCTGATCCACCAATGTATTAATATTCTCCTCCAAAGTCATTATCTTGCAGTTACCTAACTCTGAATACTATTTAGGTGCTAAGCATTCCCAAATTTACATATCCAACTCTAACCTTTCCCCAATTTCAAACTTGCATACCTACTTGCAAACCTCATGCTGTTCACTTAGTATCTCAAATGTTTAGCAGGCCTCTCAAATTTAACATAGCCAACATAAAACTGAGTTTTCAAATGCAAAATCAGCTCCTCTACAGGTTTCCCTATCTCGCCTAATAGTACCACCACTCACTCATAGTTCTTCACTCTTTGATTCTTTTGTCCTCCACCTTTATCCTTAATTTGTCTTCATTCCCTTCAACTCCCTACCCTATCCCAACATGCCATTCATCAGTCCATCAGCTGACATTGTGAGGTCTACTTCTGAAACATATTGCATTTTTAGCCACATTTAAACATCTCCATTCCTACCATTTTAGTCTAAACCATTGTCAGTTTATTCTAGGATTCTCCTAAATTGTCTCTGCTTTTTCTTTTGTTTTCCCTTATAATCTATCCTCATTCAGTAGATAAGAAAGACATATCAAACAATATCGCTTGCCTGACTAAAACTGCCAGTGGCATTTAATTATACTTGGAGCAACATCTAACACTTCATTTTAGCCTACATTGCTGATGGTCTGATATCTGCAGTGACTTTTATGCTTTTCTCCCCAACATATATTCTTTCTTCAAGTGATTTTCCTAAACCAGTGGTTCTCAAACTTTATTGTTAAATGGTGGATTCTAGGGCCAAAACAGGAAATATGTGAGATGAGCCTGGAACATCCTGTAGTATCATTATATAAGTGCTAACACAGACACAGAGAGAGAAAAAGAGAGAGAGGGGCCTATCAAAGAAGCACGGAGGGTAACTGAAAGGGCTTCCAATAGCCAAAGCTGGAATAATGTTAACAACCAAATTAACCTTTAAGTATTGGATTATAACCCAAAGTATAAAATATATGTATGAATAAATCAATAAATAGGGAAAAGAGAAAAAGCTCATATACAGAAAAAGACCAAAAAAAATATGTAGATGACCCACCCTAAAAGAGAAATCTGAGATACACTATTGCCAGATCATCAAGGTGACTGTCAGCAATCATAAATCATGACATTTTGTACCCTTGATGAAAATGACACTTCTGTGGCCTTCCTCCACAAAGCCCATCACCCCAGTACATCATGAGAAAAACGTGAGACAAATGTCAACAGAGTAGCATCCTCCAATATGCTGATCAAAAGTGTCAGTTATTAACTACCAAAACCAAGATGAACTTAACCAGAGTCCAGCTGTCACATAGTACCCTAGATAGGATCCTACACTGAAAAAGGAAATTAGGCAAAAATAAGCAATTCTGAATAAACTATGAAATTTGGCTAATGTCTCAAGCCTGGTTCATTAATAACAAACATGGCACACTAATGTGAAATGTTAATAACACAGGAAATGGAGGCTGGTACAATAGATGGGAATTTCTCTGTACTATCTGCTCAATTTTTCTGTAAATTTAAAACTATTCTAAAGAATAATGTATACTTGGGCCTCCCCGGTGGCGCAGCGGTTGAGCGCTGAGTTGCGAAGCTGCCCGCGGCCTCTGCGGTGCCGGTTCGATCCCCGGCTGCTTCCCGGCCACCGGAGGAGGGTCCCACATGGCACGCAGACCTCTCCTGCCGCCCGCTGCTCCCCTCAGCAGTGTACTTTGGTCCTTCTGCCTGTTCTGCTCCCCGCTCTGGCTCTGGTGAATTCTCTCACCCTCCCGTGCTTCTGACTGTACCCAGTGCATGTATAAACAAACAAACAAACAAACAAACAAACAAACAAAGAAAGAAAAAAAAAAACATGCCTCTATTAAAAAAAAAAAAAAGAATAATGTATACTTTTTAAAAAATCAAAATCAACAAACAACTATGAACCAAAGACACTCTATGGGGGGTGGGAGGCGGGGAGGGGAGGGAGTGGGGTCAAAATAAGGGGGTCGCAATTGTATGAGGAATATAAAAATAAAATTTATAATAAAAAATAGGAAAAAAAGAATAATGTATACTTTTTAAAGTGTTTTTAAAGAAAGGTAAACCTTTTGAGGAAGTTATAAACTTTCAAGAAGTCAGTGGATTGCTCCAGCGGATTGCTTCAGGGCTTGAAATTGGAGTTCAAGTCAATCTTATTCAAATTCCAGGTAACTTCTGATCTACACCAAAAATTTACTTAGACTAGGAACTGCTTTATTTGTTCCAGGTATAAATAAAAATTTTTTCTCTCACCTTCCCAAAGGCATACTAAAACTAGTCTGAGGTTTCCCAGCTTATATTCACCTGAAGAAGCCCTTCTTTGAATTTCCCAAATGTAGAGCTAAGTCACAATTTTCAATAGAGCTTACAAATTTTCATTTTGTTCTACCCTGAATATGTACTTAAAAGCTAAAAAATATAAAATTATCTGACAAGCTTGAAAAACATTGATGATTGCTATCAATTACCTTTTTTTTTTTTTTTTTAGGAATGGGCAATTAAATGGGCTGCTCATCCTAAAAGAAGGCACATGTTCCTATTTTCTCCTGCATGTATAGTTCTTGAATATCAAAAGGATTGCAACCAGCTTGAGATCACCATGGAAGCTGCCTCAAGATATAATAGCAAAAAGATGCGAGAAACCTGGATATTTAAAAGTAAATCTTAGAGATTTCCTTCAAAAGGAAATAAATCTATGTAAAGAATCATATAGTACATTCACATGGTGCACCCAGATTCTTAATTAGGGATCAACTGCTGTTACTAAAACTCTTAGTGTATTAAGACAGCTGCCAACAGAGCCACACACCAGATTTCAACAGTGCCAGCAAAAGGAAGGGGTGCACTTTTCCAAAGTCAAAAATGACCAAGGGTAGAGAAAATACCCTATTTTTGGCAAAGGGACTTCATTTTGTTAATAAAATCAAAAGTTATTTTTGTGGTTTTATTTTTAAATAATGGTGACTATTTCAGTATGTCAGAGGGTAGAATCACTAACTAATACCCACTTAATCTGGCCCAGCAAGTCAAGTCAGTTTCCTAAAAGGCATGTACCAGAGGAATTAATAATGAAGCTTCTTGCTTGCTTGTCAGAATATCCGTTCACAGGACAATGTAGGGGGCACAGTGGTAGGAAAACTCATTTCTTCCCCAAGCACAGTGGTAGGAAAACTCATTTCTTCCCCATCTAATTGCCCATTCCTAAATATCCTACTTTTATAATTGGTAATGTTTCTTTACCAAGGCCAAGCTGGCTCAATGGATGTGAAGAATTGGCAGTTACTAAACAAATAGGATTTATAGTTGAGAGATGTCTTTGCCTCCCAAATACTTTTCCAGTCACTGACCCTAATTGAATTTCACCTAAAAAAAAGCCACAAAAGCCTTTAAAAGTGAACTATTATTATTTTATGAGGGGCACTGTCATGCCACCATCCCTAGCAGGTAAGTTCATAGTCAGTTCTCACAGAAGATAAGAGAATCTGGAGCCTTTGTAGACTCTGCAGTCCTTTAATGCTGAGATGAGACCATACACACTAGCAGGCTGACAAAGCAAGAGACTCAACACTCAGAGAGAAGCAGAACAGCAACTCTACTCTGCCTAGCCCCCTTTACACTGCCTAGCCCCCTTTACTCTGCCTAGCCCCCTTTACACTGTTCAGTGCCCATAGCCACATAACCGTTGTTGCAAACGCAAGACCCATCTGTAGTTTGCTAGATGTCCAATAGTGGAAAAACATTATTTCAAGGTATGGACTCCCCGCTGTGTGAAAGGAAAATAGCCTGATTCACTCATTTTCCTTACAAGTACCTATAACTGTTTCAGCAATTGTTTAATAAAGAGGCAGGTATAAATTCCTGGAGAAGCATGTCCACCACAGGAAGATGCATTATCAGCTGCTCCCTAGTCAAGTGATCTACTACATGCTCATAACAAGTTTAAACCAACCAGAGTTTACTATAGAAGGGCTCAAACTGCTTGAATATTCAGAGGAAGAAATTTTATTTGGTTTTGTTTTTTCTAAAAAATTACTTTTGGGGGGGGCCTCCCCGGTGGTACAGTGGTTGAGCACTGGGTTGCGAAGCTGCCTGCAGCCTCTGCAGCAACGGTTCGATCCCCAGCACTGGGCGAGAGTACCACATGGCGCGCAGACCTCTCCTGCAGCCCGCTGCTCCCCTCAGCAGTGTACTTTGGTCCTTCTGCCTGTTCTGCTCCCTGCTCTGGCTCTGGTGAATTCTCTCACACTCCCGCGCTTCTGACTGTACCCAGTGCTTGTATAAATAAATAAATAAATCTTTTTTAAAAAATTATTTTTAAGTTCAAGGGTTATCTTCTCATCCTCCTTCTCAAGGGATTAAAAAAAAAAAGGTGCCTTCTCTCTTTGCCATTTACTGAAGTCTGAGAAACTAGAGTTCAAAGCATAGACCAAAAGGATCAGACATTATTCTGTTCAAAATCATAAATGTGAACATAAGCACTGCACTCGCTAATGTTGTATATATTACTTGTGTATGGATTCATAGACAAATATGCAATTATGAAAGGTTTTCTAAACTAGTGTTGGTCTAGTAATCACTCTTTGAATTTACTTCCATCTTTATTTGCTCCTTGTTCCTATAAATACACCTACATTAGTCCTGCTTGTCCTTGTCTCTGACTTATCAATTGATTTTGGGCGAATGCCACTGTTTTTCCTACTAAATTAATTATTGTTTCCTTATCTGCCTGAATATCCTATTAAGGTTTAACAAAGGAAAAAATCATTTTGAAATATTAGTCATGCTAATCTATTATTATTAAGACTAACAGACTATGCCTTCATTCTATTATTTATAGTTATCAACTACCTATGTATCAAACTTAGGCTAGGGACTACAGGGGAAAATTAAAATGTAGAGAGTTTCCACCCTTTATGTCAGGTGCAGAATAAGAAATCTATTGAAACAAGTGTTTTATTAGGTATAAAGCAATAATTCTACCCCACACATTTCACTAAGATTTGGTGGAACGCACAGCCAGCATATAGCAGAGGAAATAGGGACCTGATTCAAGAGAAACAGCTCATTAGGAGAGATGGTGTGGTAAATTTTCTTGTCAAGAAAATACATACTTATAAGAACAAATGCATAAATTAGAGAATCAAAGAAAGCCGCAGAGCATTTTGATTTTTAGGAAAAACAGCTAAGGAGAGGAGTGAATAATTGCAAAATTATACAATTTACCATATACCAGATTGAGAGAATATATGGTTTATTAAGTCTTGATACAGTTTATGAGCTTTATACGCACAGGTTATACAATGATGTATGAGATCAACAATCAAGACATCCTATTTAGTCAAATTCTATATGAGAAATTCTGAACTTCGCTTCTAAATTAACTTTTCCTATGAAATTTAGAAAGCAACCTGCAAAACTCTGCTTCTCTGATAGAAATAGTTGATTAAGTGAGTATGTCAAAGCCTTGAGGAAAAGGACCCATGTAACACTGTATTTTGCAATTGCTGAATAAAGGGGAAGCCAGCACCTTCAAGAATTTGCACTATCTGAAGCCAGATTCCATGACATAAGGTATCACTGATTCTTTTCTCTGATCTCCATAAAAGAAGGTGACAATCTTTATAAATTAAAAGAAGTATTAGAATTTGGAAAATAGTGCAAGATTGGCTAAAACCTGTAGTAAACTGAGGCTGGAAAGGAGAGGGGGAGGGAGGGAGGGAGGGAGGGAGGGAGGGAGGAAGGAAGGAAGGAAGGAAGGAAGGAAGGAAGGAAGGAAGGAAGGAAGGAAGGAAGGAAGGAAGGAAGGAAGGAAGGAAGGAAGGAAGGAAGGAAGGAAGGAGCATAGTGAAATGTCTTGATTATCAAAGGGAAGATAACAGCTAAAAAATCAGCAGCAGCTCAAAGAAACAAGAATGGAAGGAGTGATGGTTGGGCTTCAGGGAAAATAGTTTTGCACTCCTGTCAGTGTCACCTTTAATTCCTTGAGTATCTGCTTCCTTCTTGGCCCTATAGAGTTCTCTATGCCAGGGAATCTATTTGCATCTCTACGTGAGTGAGATACTTGCTTAATTCACCTTCTGTCTAAGTGAAGTCTATTCCCATTCTGTTATAGCTCTGTACCCTGCCCAACCTTCACAGAGCCCTCTTACTAGAAAGTGTCTGGGTAAGGACAAACACATATTAAAAATAAGACAACTCGGGCCTCCCCTGATGGTGCAGTGGTTTCACGCTGGGCTGTGAAGCTGTCCACAGCCTCTGCAGCGCCAGCTCTATCCCGGCCGCCAGCGAGGGTCCCACATGCCGCAGAGACCTCTCCTGCCATGCCCGCTGCTCCCCTCAGCAGTGTACTTCGTCAGTCTGCGTGTTCCTGTTCCCTGCTCTGGCTCTGGTGAATTCTCTCACCCTCCCGTGCTTCTGACTACACCCCGGTTCTTGTATAAATAAAAAAATAAATCTTAAAAAATAAATAAGGCAACTCTCCCTCTTCATAGCTGGGGAAGAAATCGTATATAAATCCTTTTGAAGAACAGATGGGCCTTTTGTTAGATGGCCTTTTGTCTATTTTATGACCCAGAATGTCTTTCTCCAAGACCTAGAGATAGTCACTCTCTAACTCTTAGTTTCGAATGGGGGTTAAGAGACTAATTTCAGTTGCCACTTTGTTCCAACTTGCAAAACTACCTCCTGTCATAAAGTGATGAGAATTTTGTTTTTCCTCTAGATAAAGCAACATGACTGACAGAGATGGTCACCCCACAACCAGATAAACTTCAGACGAATTATGTGTGATAAATGGTGTTATCAAGTCCTCTTGCTTGATAACTAGTTATCGTTTATCTTGAAGATACATATGCCATGGGTTGTATCTACTTGGTTATAAAAGGGAGTGGGTTTCTTTCTCTTTGTCCTTGCTTGACAGATTGCCTATGATGTGCAGCACAGTATGGTTAACGCTTCTTCAATTTGTGAAGGGATTTCTAGGCTGGGAAAAAAATTTTTTTTAATTTTATTTCTTCAACAGCTACCGACTATTCTTTTCCTAATGGCTCACTGAAAAGTAACAGCTGACCAGTCACTTTATATGACGTTTGTTAAGAAGAGGGCCCCAGGAGAATCCTGTTTATGCCTGCATAGTCCTCAAAAGTGGAAAAGTAAGACTCCCGAAGGTGAGTAGCATGAGAAAACAACCAAACAACAGAAATAGCATCAAGAGTTTGGATGACAGCCATTTACAGGCTGACCACAAAAAGTTATGATAGCTAAAAAAAGAGCAAAGGGACCAGGGGAGAGATTCTGCCCTAAATGAAGACAGTGCAGGAATAAACTGCCAAAATAAAAAAGCAAACCCAGAATGAGTTCAAATGGTGAGGTGTGCAAGGAGGGCAGCAAAACCACAGACACAAGATATAACAGAGGGTCGTTATACACCTCTTTAAGACCCACAGGAAATTAACAAATGAGTAGACATCAAAACAGCTAGACACTGACCTGGTCTTTCTTTACCCAAGTTCCTCATCACTTCTATATGTAAGAAGGTTATGTTGGTATGACCTGGCAATTCCACTACTAGGGATTTACCCAAAGGACACAAAAACATTGACTCAAAAGAACACCTGTACCCCTATGTTTATTGCAGCACTATTTACAATAGGTAAAACCTGGAAATAACACAAATGCCCAAAAATAGATGACTGGATCAAGAAGATGTGGCATATATACACAATGGAATATTATTCAGCAATCAAAAAAAGATAAACTCATGTCATTCACAGTAACATGGATGGAACTAGAAGGAATTATGCTCAGTGAAATAAGCCAGAAGGAAAAAGAAAAATATCGGAGGGTTTCACTTATAGCAGGAATATAGGGGAACCAAATAAGACATCAGTGTAAAAAAAATAATAACAGTACAAAACACAACAAAGCAAAAACAGACAATTATAAATCAGAGACATCCTGCAGGGGAGGAGGAGGGAGAGGGATCAGAGGGAGGGAGAAGCACAGGGGACTGAGGTGATAGTGCACGGGCGCACTGGGGAAGGAAACTACAGGGACTACACCTGAAGGGGGTGGAGCAAATAGTGTTTAAAAATGAAAAATGATGTAAAAAAGAAAAAAAGAAAAAGAAAAAGTAAAAAATTTTAAAAATTAAAAAAAAGGTTATGTTGGTAACAAGAAAATTCACCTTTGATAACATGACCAAATAAAGTATATTCATTGAAATATTTGAAATATTTAACTTTTTATTAAACTTTTTCATTTTCTTACATGGTTATTCATTTTTGTACAGTATTTGGTTTCTCTCCTTAGGTGTAGTCCCTGTCAATCTCCAACCACCACCTCACCTGTGAACCTTCACCAAATTCCTTGTGCTCTTCTCTCCCGTTTTGATCCCTCTC
This sequence comes from Talpa europaea, assembly GCF_964194135.1. Classification (NCBI taxonomy): domain Eukaryota; kingdom Metazoa; phylum Chordata; class Mammalia; order Eulipotyphla; family Talpidae; genus Talpa; species Talpa europaea. The sequence goes on from NC_140075.1 coordinate 42,909,566, forward strand.
CCTTCTGCCCTGATATATGTCTCAGATCTATAGTTGCCTACAAGTTTTGTCTTTTTTTTTTACACTTTGTTCAGTTTCCCTATATTCCTCCTGTAAGTGATACCATCCAACATTTTTCCTTTTCCTTCTGACTTATGAAATGGTTAACTTTAATTGCTTGAATTTATTAGCCATACATCTCCCCCAAAGAACCGGTATGCTTGGTCCCCTGTAGCTAATGGAAACATCTGTATTCTCAGCAGCTCACATCATTGTACCTTGAGCCATCATATCACAAAAGCACCCAAATGCAGAGAAATTCTCTGTAGACATAATTGGCAGTGTCTCATATTGCTGCCAATTTAACCACAATCTTTCCCTTCTTCTAAAACAGTAGTCAGAAAATTATGGACCAAATTCAACCATATGGGATTGGTTTTATAAACAAAGCTTTGTTGGAACGCAACATCCATTTATATACATATTGTCAGGCCTCCCCTGGTGGCGCAGTGGTTGAGCGCTGGGCTGCGAGGGTGCCCACAGCCTCTGCAGTGCCAGTTCGTTCCCCGACCCGACCGCCGGCAAGGATCCCACAAAAAAAAAAAAAAAAAAGGCACACCTGGAGCCATCTATATATATACATATTGTCTATGGTTGCTTTCTCACTACAACAGTTAAGTAGTTGGAAGCATCAGTACACTTCACTTTCTCCATCACTTGCATCTTTTCATCCCTTGACTTTCTTCCTTCCCTTTCTAGGATTATTATCCCTCATAGTTTTAACTCCTAAAAGTCCCTGGATTCCCAACTAATCAGGCAGTACAGAAGCCAACTGTCACTAGAGGGTCAGTCTCAATTATTTTTGGACTTTTGCTTTCAGTAGTTATTGTTTGAATCTCACTGAATTTATTAAATTAAACACATTGCTTTTGTAATAAGTAAAAAACGCAGATCTGTCTAAAGGAAGATGTAAGAATCCCCTCCTTCTCTCCATTCTTCCTCTTGAAACAATGTTACTATTTCAATGCTTCCACACTTTTCTCTAGGAGTGGCTTTTTTAAATTCTCAATTATTACAGTAAGATTGAGGGGATAAAATATATCAACATTAAAAATGCTGAGCATTTTCATTCACTCAAGAAATATCTGGGCCTCCCCTGGTGGCACAGCAATTGAGCGCCAGGCTGCGAAGCTGCCTGCAGCCTTTGCAGCACCAGTTCGATCCCCAGCCGCCAGGCCAGGGTCCCACATGGCGTGCAGACCTCTCCTGCCGCCCGCTGCTCCCCTCAGCAGTGTACTTCAGTCCTTCTGCCTGCTCTGCTCCCCGCTCTGGCTCTGGTGAATTCTCTCACCCTCCCGCGCTTCTGACTGTACCCAGTGCTTGTGTAAATAAATAAATAAATCTTAAAAAAAAAATCTGTGAAAACTTTACATTTCAAGCACTGTGCTAAGTGCTGAAAATCAACAACACTCTCTAGGGCAGATAACTGAATATCAAATAATACTAGGTGTTTATTTTCATATAGTTAAAGAGTCTGGCCATACTGAATTATATATTGACAATTTGATTGCACACATTAGATAGCCAAGGCAAGGATGATGACAATAGCCAAAAAGGGTACTAATAAATAGTTGAAAGCAACACATTCTCCAGATCTAGAAGAAAATCAACTCAAAATTGAGGGTAATAAAACAAAAAATCCGTAGATATCTTCTTATACTTTTTGATATTTCAATAGTGATATTTAACAATAGATCTGGGTCTCCTTCAAGGAGTTTGGTTGAATTTCACTCTTCCACATCCTGAGTTAGGTAGTATTGGGCACATTCATTGGAAGTAATAAAAAAGAAGGAGTCCTGTTAGTAGGTCCTCAGAGGAATCAAGGCATAAAGCAAAGAGGGCCCTAAGTGAAGCAGAAATGGGGTGCCACATTGAGCATGTGGTTACTAGGGATTTTAAGATGATAGTACTGACAGGGTGAGACATTGAGTGGCAGTTAATGTCCAGTTGTTGACTCGTGTAATTGGGTGGGAGTGGACAATGTCATTCACAGAAAGGAAATCAGGAGCCTAATTGGGCAGAGAAAGACTTCACTGAGTTTAATTTGAGACAAAACGTGTCTGAGGTGCCATGCAGTGATGTACAGATGTTGGAAGTATAGGCTCAGAATGGAAAGAAATCTATAGTGAAAATATACATCTGGGGCCTACCCGGTGGCGCAGTAGGTTGAACACAGTGCTGTGAAGTTGTCCGCAGCCTCTGCAGCACCAGTTCATTCCCAGCAGGCCAGGGAGATTCCCACATGGCGCAGCAGACCTCTCCTGCCGCCTGCTGCTCCCCTCAGCAGTGTATTTCGGTCCGTCTGCCTGTTCTGTTCCCTGCTCTGTCTCTGGTGAATCCTCTCACCCTCCTGCACCTCTAGCCTGCACCCCAGCTCGTGTGTAAAAAAATAAATAAATCTTAAAAAAAATAAGAAAAGTAAAGATAGATTTGGAGTTACTTAGAGAATGGTTAATAATTATAGCCGTAAACTTGAATTAGTTCTTTTAAGGAAAGACTGAGCAGCACTGTCCAAAGTAAATTTCTATGGTGATAGAAATGTTTGGTATCTGCCCAGCACAATTCAGTAACCTCTAGATATATGTGGGTACTGAACATCTGAAATGTGTCTGTTATAACAGAACTAAGTTTTTCATTTTAATTTTTTATTTAAATTTAAATGGCTACATGAAGCCAGTGACTCTGTACTGGGAAGTACAGCTTTCAGGTAAAAAGAGCAGTGAGCCAAGACTGCAGTATGAAGAAACTTTGACAAGTAACTTGCTATATATGTATACATATATGTGTGCTATGTATGTCTGTGTGTTATAATGGAATAGTCTCAACTTCTACTTCCCGCCAAGTTGAAGTAACAGAGGCCAGATTTACCTTCACATTTGGGGAAAAAAACATGTTTTAAAAGGCAAAATACATAAAACAAGATTTTACAAGACATCTGACCTTGGGCAATGAAAGGACAGTGATCCCTGAGAAACAAAAAAAATGAGGTGAGTTCAGTGACTGCCATAACTCACTGCCAGGAGAGTCTCCAGGCTGTGATACAAAAAGGAACATGCAGACACTGGCTGGCTTTCTGTTAATAAGACAGAGCAATCCTTTGGGTTCACAGAGTCAAAAACAGTTCTTATTCCCACTACCTGGAATGGAAAATATAACTCACAGAGAATCAGATTGAGGACTTATAAATTTGGCCTCATTAATAGAAAAAAAAATAGACCAGTACTTCTCAAAATCAATGGCAATTTTGCCTCTCAGGAGACATTTGGCAATGTCTAGAGATACTTTTGATTGTCACCTTAGAGAAACGCTTTCAAAGTATAGTGAGTAGAGATCAGAGATTATGCTAAACATCACATAGTACACAGGACAGTCCTCTACACCAAAGAATTATGCAACCAAAAATGTCAGTAGTGATAAAGTTGAGATATCCTGCCCTACATTACATGCTGCTCTGGTCCCATAAAGTGAAGCTTAAAAGCAAGACGTTAAAAAAGCATATATTTTCCAAATGAACATAGTCCACAAAAAGCTCAAGAAAATGTATAGGAATATAAAAATATACAGCTTACAGAAATCTAAAATTCACAATATCTGGCATCCAACCAAAAGTTTTCAGGAATGCAAGTAAGCAGGATGATATAATCCAGAAAGAAAAATCAATCAATTAAAAGTAATGAAGAAGTAATACAAGTAATACAATAAGTAATACAAGTAATACAAGTGACAAAATAAGTAGCAAGAACAATAAAAGTTATTATAACTGTTTTCCATGTGTTCAAGACACTAGAAGATGGGACATGCTGGGCCTCCCTGGTGGCACAGGGGGTTAAGCACCGCGCTGTGAGGCAGTCCACAGCCTCTGCAGCACAAGTTTGAACCCCAGACAGCCAGGGAGAAACCCACATGGCAAGCAGACCTCTCCTGTCTCGCCTGCTGCTCCCCTCAGCAGTATATTTCAGTTAGTCTGCCTGTTCTGTTCCCTGCTCTGTCTCTGGTGAATCCTCTCACCCCCTGCATCTCTGGCCTGTGCCCCAGCTCTTGTAAGCATAAATAAATATTATTTAAAAAAAAAGATTGGACATGTTTAGTAAAGACATAGAAGACATAAAAATGAATTTCTAAAAATGAAAATATTATATCTAATGAAAATACACCACTGCAGGGAATTAATAGCAGATTTACCATGGCAAAAGAAAAGATTAGTGAATCTCAAGACATGGCAATAGAGAATCTAAAAATAAATATGGAAAACTATGAACAGTGTATCAGCAAGTATAGAAGTGGCCCAATATACATTTAATTGTAATTCCTAAAGGACAGAAGAAAGAAGGTGAATAGAAAAAATAACTGAAGAAATAGGGCCAAAATCTTCCATGTTTAATGAAAGCTTCAAACTGGCATACCCATATCAGAGAGCATGGATAAGTTTTAAGCCACCCAATTTATGGTAATGTGTTATGGCAATCCTAAGAAACTAATACTTCTTATGTTTGGGACCTGTAAAGAATCAGTCAAAACCATTTTTATCACTCTCAATCCAATGCTCACCCACCTAAGGGTATAAAAATACTGAATTTGAAAAGTGAAGAATTTTTCCAATGTGCTGAGTCTTACCCACACCTCTCTTTGCTTGGTGTCTGATGAATGAATTGATGCCTTCAAGCCCCAGCTGACATGTCATTTCTCTACTGCCACCCACACACCTAGTCCAAAACCCAAAAAGTCAGACTACTAGGGTACTGGATCAAAATGACAGAGTTAAAATGTCTATGATGGGATCCACTTATTCAAAGGTCCTAAGAACACTGCCCTCAAGTACTAGAGAAGTATTTGGCTGATCAAAGTTCTAGAGGAGCATCAGTCACTCAAGGAAAACTAAACTGTCAGGTAGCACTGCTGTAGCCACATGCAGCATTCAGAGGATCACAGAAGAGGACCCAGTTGGCCTCTGGCCACCCCATGAACACATAATTCATATCTGGCTATGGTGGAGTATTTTACAGCAAAAAAAAAGACCCTGTATTTCTACAAGGGAGTTCAGTGATAGATTCTGAGCACTGCAGTGACAAAGACCTTGAGAATAAAACACATATAGAAAAATGGAGTGGGTGGTGTAAGGGAAGAGGACCCGCAGGTTCCTGATAGCACCTTGGCTACCTTACTTGGATGCCCTTATTCATGGGACTGGGACTCCTATTTCACACAGAGATGTTCAAGGAAGGTATCATATCTCTCATTCCTCTGTATGTGAAATATGAGTGTGTACCTGCATGTTTTGTGTGGCATTATGTTTGTATTATATATGGGGTGGGGAGAGTTGGTAGGTATATGGCATGAGGGGTGGGGTAGAGCACTGGAGGGTGGGTGAGTTGTGATTCTATGCCTGGCTTCTAGATTCCCTGGGTTCAGATGAAATGAACAAGTCTGAGTAGCTGCAGCATAAGGAGTGTCTTGGAGCTGATCCACTATCTGTACTATTTTTAGCAATGACGAGCCGTGACTTTGCACTCTTCCCTGATATAATTGACAGCAGCAGGATCCCACTGGGAACAGCAGCTACAGTTAATGATTCCTCACTTCCTAGATCATACCATCTCATAGTCCTTGTGAACAAGTCATAAAGCATTTCTAGACCGCTGAGATATTTCAAACATAACAGTACTATCCAAAATTTGAGGGGCAAAAGGAAAATATGATTCAATATATCACTTTAAAATCTGCAAACTAAGTTAACAAATGCCAACGAAATCATACTGAATATTTGCCAGAGAAAATAAATGAAAATGGTGCTATAATTTACATGAATTTATTAGCATCTAGGTAGGTAATTTGTAATGTTATAGGACAAGTACTTACTAAATAAGTTAAATAATATTAGTGCCCTATTATAAAATGATACTGTATCACAGAAATTATAAGATTACTAAGAGATAATAATTGCCCAAGTAACTTTAGTTATTTACTCTACAAAATGTTTAAAACGCCAAGTATGATTTAAAAATAAGTTTGCATTTCAATATCATAAACAATCCTGAAAACTGAAAGAGACCTAGAGAACAGCACTGATTACAGGTAAGGAAAGGAATTGCCTGAGAAGGTAAATGCTTTTCTGATATCACATCCCATGTAAGTGATATCTCTGGAGTTAATCCAAAGCTTTTTAGTCCTTGATCAATAATGTTCATACTTCCTAGACTATCTTGGTCCTTTCTATGACTGATTCTATTCAACCTCTTAAAGAAACCACAAAAATGAATGAAAGCCAATAAGGACCAATCAGTAATTTACTACAACTTTCTTGTTCATTTGTTCATATGGTCACCCTTAGAAAAGAAAGATCTCTGAAGTATGACCACTTTATTCCCCATGGATATCAAAGTCAGGCCACCAGAATCTGCAGGTTTTACCAGTGGATCTGATGGTGACCTCTTGTTCTAAAGAATCCTTCTTACTATAACTCTCCCATTCAAGGCTTACCTAATGAGCTGGCCTGCCCTGATATCCCCAGCAAGAGAAGGAGCTAATTCTGGGTAAAGGAAAGCCCAGCATATTGATCAGAGATAAGTAAAATTTCATTTTCTTTTTATTTTAAACATTTATTGATCTAGGCAGTAAGAATATTAAATTGAAGAGTACAAAACCTGACTTTAAAGATTGTAATTAAATTATAAATACTTAAAGGTAGCAGGTGCTATACCAGCAGTAACAGTAAATTCTTATCTGAGAGGTTTTTCTAAAACCAAGCACTGAAGCTGACACTCAGAAGTGAGGCATATCTAATCAAAAGACATACTCAGTGGGCCTCCCCGGTGGCGCACCGGTTGAGCGCTGGGTTGCAAAGCTGCCCGCGGCCTCTGCGGCGCCGGTTCGATCCCCGGCTGCTCCCCGGCCACCGGAGGAGGGTCCCACATGGTGCGCAGACCTCTCCTGCCGCCCGCTGCTCCCCTCAGCAGTGTACTTCGTCAGTCTGCCTGCTCTGCTCCCCGCTCTGGCTCTGGTGAATTCTCTCACCCTCCCGCACTTCTGACTGTACCCAGTGCTTGTATAAATACATAAATAAATATTAAAAAAAAAACTGAAAACTTAAAAAAAAAAAAGACATACTCAGAGAGAAAAGGCAACTGATGCTATGAAAGGAAATATTATCAAATCATATGCCTGCTAAGGGGTTAATAGTTCCAACACATAAAGAACTCCTAAGACATTAATAATGGATTATTACTCAATCTCAAAAATGAAGAAAATCTTTTTATATGCTGTAATAGTGATGAAACTTGAAGACATAATGTGAAATCAGTCACAAAAAGACAAATAATATCTGATTCCACTTATATGAGGTATCTAAGCTAGATATACTCATAGGAACAGGTTTTCAGGGACTAGGAAAAATGGGGGGTATGGGAGTTATTTAACATGTATATTTTAGCTTTGTAAAATGAAAATTTTCTGGAAATCTGTTGCACATCAATGTGAAAATACTTAATACTACTTAGCTGTCAAAATGGTATATTTTATGTTTACATGCTTTTATCACTATTTTTAAAAAGAGACAAGGGAAGTCTCTCATGAGTAATAAACTCTCCTTACTTCTCCCCACTTTCTACCACCAAAGTTACCAATAAATTGAGAAATTGCCTCAAAAAGCAAGTGCCTATTCTGACATTTTATTAAAGCATGAGTGTTAGGAGGAAAATGCAGTAGTCCTCAGTGAGGCTGGAAAATTTTCAAGGTTTCCTATGGGTTGACCAGGAAGGACAGTGAATGTCTTAGATGGTTGAAATAGAATACTGTTGGCAAAATGAAGCCAATCACATCAGTCAGGGCCAGGCCAAGAGAGAGTATGTGTGTGTGTCTATGCCAGAAACTGCACATCTACAAATTACCAGAGAGGGAAATCTTTCCTCATCACTGTGAAAGACTGAAAGGAACACTGGATAATTGTAACCATGGGACTGTGGAATCCTATAATTCATCTATTAGAAAAGACAAGGGGTTTTTTTGCTTATTTTTTTGTTTTAAATACTTCCTTTTGAAGCACTGTGGCTTGCAAATGGTGCCAGCTTTGGACAATAGCCAATGAAGGAGATAGAACATTGTCTCAAGAATCAGTCCAGTTGTAGCACCTCTGGCCAAGTAATTCAAGCAAGTCTTTTAAGATTTCTGAGACTCAGTACACACATCAGAAAAATGCAAATAGTAACTATGACAACTCAATGTATTGTTGATCTTTTGTACTGTCTTTTTATTTCAATTTCATTTATTTCTTCCTTTTATTATTCCCTTACTTCTGGGGCCTTCTGGTTTCATTTGTTCTTGTTTTTCAAGATTCTTAAGGGGTGATGTTAGATTATTTATTTGAGCTCTTTCTTATGTCTAGATGTGTGCCAACCTTCATTGTTCTTTTAATCAGCAAACATCATTATGACATTTGCTCTGAATTCTTTTTCCAGAATTTTGATTAGATCTACTGAAGTAGCACTTTTTCTCAGGGGTTTGTACTGATCCAAAAATTGGGGTAGATTCCATTTCCTTTTTCTGTTACATATTTTATGATTATTTCTATGGAATAAGCCAGGGTGTTTCCCTTCCTAGTCTTGTGGCTGTTTTGAGATAGAATTGTGGTTCATGGGTATTGGTTAGAGTGTTGACCTTGGATGTTTTCAGTTGATGTGTTGGTTAAAGCTTCATTCCACAATTAGAATGAATGGAGCATAAGGTTCAGTTTGGAGAAGATGTCCAAGAGTTTGACCCTGACTATAGGTTCTCCAGAGAGTTTGCAGCCTGCTGGACAAGGGGCTCCATGATTAGCTTTGGTGGCCAAGGGTGGCACCCTCCTCTCTTGCCCTTTGTGATCTCCCACGTGGCCTCCATCTTGTGCAATAAGAAGGTACAAGACTTCCCTAAGAGCACAGCATGCTGAACAAAAGAAAACTTGGTTGCTTTGGGCTGCTTTGGGGAGTCAGAAGAGATATCCTTTTGTCTTTCCAACTTCCTACTGCTGAAGAAGCCAAGTCTCCCAGGAGGATACACTCTGCTAAGGAGAAGGCACATGAGCTGGCCTCAGTGACTAGGAAGAGTGCCAACTTTCGCCACCATGACCTGGCATGAGGCTAGACCCACCAGTCCAAAAAGAAACAACTACACCCCCGTTTGATTTCAGTAGAACCCTGGTGCCTGAATATGACATACTCCACAACTACTTGCAGTGACTGCTTGTGGCTGGAGGTTACAACTTGACCTGCCACAATCTCAGTGTGTGCCTGAGCCTCAGAAGAAAGAAGCCACCTACCAAATTGCCAGAATTCAGAGCTGGACTACAGCCAAAGAGCTAGTTGCAGACTAGGGTTTCTGAGACAGCTAAGGGGAGTCTGCCTGGAACTGATTTGATCAGATGGTGATTGCAGATCACTCCCTCCACTCAAACAACTGCAGCACTGAAGGACCTTATGCCCATGGCAGTCTGCACCATCCTGGCCATCTCATTAATTCTCTCTCTACTCAGTCACCTTGCTCTATCACAAACATATCAGGCATGCTCCAAGTCCAAGGCCTTTACACTGATGATTGCCTCCTGTCTTTCTTTCAAATAATCAAACAGCTAGCTCAATAACCAAGTTTTTTCTATAATGTCAATGCATCGATGAGATCCATCTTGACCATCCTATTTAAAACAGCAAACTGTTGCCTCAATTTCCAATCCTCCTCACCCTCCTCTAGTGTTTCTCTTTTAAATAGCACTTACCACCTACTAACATATAATTTACATTTTTATTACATACTGTTTATTATCAGTCTCCTTACTTCCTTCTAGTGAACAGTTTTTTTCACTGGCATATCCCATATGCCAAGATACACAGTACCTGGTTGAACAATAGTGGCTGACTGAGTGAATGTATTAACCATATATGAAATAAAGAGATTTATCCATTCCTGGGAGGGAGAGCTTTAAAATTTTATCATCTAGCTATTCTTCAGGTCTTATTTCTGCCCTAAAATAGAACAAAAATAATTATAACTGTTGGCATATCTTGCTTTGTTAATCATCTCTCCTATTAGATCATTCCATTGTGCCAAAACATTTCAACATTTCATAGCCAGTATCATTCTCTTTGTTCTTTCCACATCAATTCTCTGTCTGATGGGAGCAAAGTTATGTTAAATCTATTAAGGCCCAAGATAAAGAAGCAGGTCATTGATTACATAGTAGTAACACTTCCTCTGCTACTTGAGCATCTTCTGAGACAGATACATGCTCCAAATATAGAATATCTCCATTTTTGTGAGCCTGTGATCATCTCTTCCTTGTTCATCGCTTTCAAATCCCAGGTGTGGGAATGTCTTTACTCTTTTATTTATTTTATTTCTTGTTTTCTTACATTGTTGTTCATTTTTGTATAATATTTGATTTCTCCCCTCAGGTGTAGTCCCTATAAATCTCCCATCACCACCTCAACCATAAACCATCACCATATTCCCTTGTGCTCTTCCCTCTCCATTTTTAACCCCCTCCCTCCTTCTCCCTTGCTGTATGTCTCAGATCTATAATTTGCCTACTAATTTAGTCTTGTTTTTTCCTCTTACCTTTGTTTGGTTTCCCTATATTCCTACTCTAAGGGAAACCATGCAGTATTTTCCTTCTGACTTATTTCACTGAGCATTGCAAGTTTAAGGAACTGCCTGAAGTCCCACAGCAAATGACTGTGCGTGAGCAAAGACTCAAATTCTAGACACTCTATTTCACTCACATTTCACTTCCAACTTTCTCCTTTCCTTTCTCCCAAAGATAATTGTCTCCTCTTACTCCCTGCAAAGTACTTGCTACCACCTTTCTTAAGACAGCTGGCAACTTTTCATAGTAGCTGACATCGCATAGCATCATGATATTAGGATTCTGGCAGGGAGTAGAATGAAATCATGGAAACCTAGATTGTTCACTATAGTAGGATCAAGAATTTCCAAGCTATAGGCAACCTGTTATATTAATAATAGTTTTTGTTTTAATTGGTACATAGATTATCTAATTTTATCTAAAAGACCAATTATTTTTTCAGGAAAATTTACCAGGTGTGTAAAAATAGCCAAGCACTATTCCAGACATTGAGAACAGTTTCATAAAGTAGAAGACTAGATGTTATCACTTCTATTTTACAAATGAGTTAATCAAAACCCAGAAAAAATCACATTATTTGCCCCATATCATACCAAGTCATTTGAAGGCAAAGCAAATTAAATGTCCTTTCTGAAAGTTAGACATATTTTTACTGAAACTTAGTTTATTTAAACTAAGTTTCTTTACTTGAAAATAAAATCTTAATCCAGCCTCTTGACTCTGCTTCAGTACTCTCTGCACTCTATAGTTCTTGTGTTTTTAAAAAAGAAATTTTGGAAAGAAAATATAACTAGATGACTCATCTCCAATTAGTTGAAACCATACTTAGAAAAAAATGCATGGTGTCCTAAGGAAAATGTAAAAGGAGAGGAAACGAAGGTAGCCTTAGAAATATAAGCAAGTGCCTTTGGTACCTTCAGAAAACAAGTCTCACTTGCTTCCTCAACCAGCACAAGGGTGAGACAGGCAGTGGCTTCCCAAACATCCTTCCTTCTCCTTCCGAACATTCATTTTTTTTTTTTTACTTCACAAACACTTGCAATATGCCAGGCATTTACAGACATTAGCTTAAAAAGTCACCAAATTACTCATTGTTTTATTTTTTCTTACATAACTGTTAATTTTTAGACAGTATCTGGTTTTTTCTCTCAGGTGTAGTCCCCAGAGTTCTCCCATCACCGTAGCCCCCATGATCTATCACCACAGTCCCTTCTGCTCTTCCTCCTCAGAAACCTACAATGCTTTCAATTGCCTCTTAAATTGGAAACTTCTTATCAAGATACTCAAACAAACAAAAAATGCACTAACTTACTTTTGCAAGTATGAAAAGGCTCAACAACTCAATCAGGTGAGTTGAAGTTTCCTTCAATGCCGTCTTTTCGTCACTGCTCTAGGCAGAGGTACACTTAGTCTTTTCTTTTTTACTATGTTTATTAAGATAACATTGATTGACAACACTTTATATGTTTTGGGGGTATAGATTCACCCCTTTTCAAATGTAGCTTATCACACCTTACCAATCATCAAAGCACAAAGTAAACTTCACTACAGCCCATTGGCCCTGTCCCCTCTATGTTACCACTTCCACCACCATCACCCCTTCTGGTAGCCTCAGGTCTACATTCAGATACCAACAATTTGCTTTATTTTGCTTTTATCTGTTTCTTTGCTTTGTTTTTTTATATTCTTTATATTACATGCTATCACAGATGACAGTATTTAATTGGAGGAGTATTCCACTGTGTATGTACAACACATCTTCTTTATCTACACATCTGTCATTGTGTTGGAAGCCTGCTGCCCTAAAAGGAGCTGGAGTTTTTGGAGAATACCTGTTTACTCTGCATATGGAAAGCCAGGACATTAGAAGTTCTGCAAACAGAACTTCTTCCCAGAATTGACTCCTGTTCTCTGAGGACATGCTGGCTTCTGCGCATGTTCCCTACTAACTAGGAAAACTTGTTTACAGCAGTAACTTATTAATCTGTATAAGCAAAAGCACAATTGCTTGTTATTTTCTTGTTCCTTTGTTCATATCTTCAATAAAAGCTTGGGCTGGGAGCGTGAAAGGCAGAGCTGCTCTTGATAGCATTCTCCCCAGCTTCCCCCCAGTGCAAATTCATTTAGATTCCGGGTCTTCATTAATGGCAGAGAACTTCACTGGCTGTCCTGTCTGCAGCATCATTGGACACTTAAGTTTTTCCATTACTTAGTAATTATAAATAGTGAAGCAATGAACATAGGAATGATTGTATATATCCTTTTGAATTAGTGCTTTGCATTCTTTAGGTTGATAACTGGGAGCGAAATTGCTGGATCATTTGGTAGATCTATTTGTAATATTTTGAAAGGCCTCCATATTGTTTGACATAGTGGCAAAACCAATCTAAATTGTTTCAGTGTACAAGGGTTCCTTTTTGCCTATAACCTTGCCAACATTTATTTCTTCTGGCTTTTTAACCTGGCCCACTCCCACAGGTATGAAGTAATATCTTACTGTGCTTTGATTTGCATTTCCCTGATGATAAGTGAAGATTATATTTTCATGAGCCTGTTGGCCATCTCTATGTCTTCTTTGGATAAGTGTCTATTTAGCTTTTCTGCCCATTTTTTTTATTGGGTTATTTTTTCTTTTTGTTGAGTTGCTTGAGTTTCTTGGTAGATATTTGATATCAGCTCCTTATCACATGCAGGATATGCCAACATTTTCTCCTATTCAGCAGGGTATCTTTTGTTTTAATTAGGAATTTTGTTCACTGTGCATAAGCTTTTGAATTTGATGTAGTCTCATTTGTTCATTTCTGCTTTTGTTTCCTTTGTTATTAGTGTCGAGTCTATGACAACATCATTAAAATCAATGCTGTGGAGTGTTTTAATCTGTTTTCTTCTGTATATTTTATGGTATCAAATCCTTCATCCAAGTCTTTCCTCTATTCTGAGTTAGGTTTTTGTATGATGTGAGATATGGTCTAGTTTTATTCTTTTGCATATGGCTGTCCAGTTTTCTCAGCACCATTTGGTGGTAGATTTTGCTTTCTCCATTGTATCTTCTTGGGTCCTTTGTTATAGATTACCTATTCATAGAATGCGGTTTATTTATGGGCTCTCAATTCTATTTTGTTGATCTATATATTTTTATTCTAATGCCATGTTCTTTTTTTCCGAGTCATGAGCATTGAATAACTTTCCATTTCCTTATGTCTTACTTCTTTTAACAACATATTATAGTTTTCACAGGTCTTTAACCTCATTTGTTAAGCTAATTCCTCATTTTAGTTCTCTTGATGGGATTATGAGATTTTTTAAAAATTCCTTTTTCTTCCAGTTTGTTGTTTGGTCAAAAGAATGCAATAGACTTATGTAAACTGAATTGGTAACCTGTCACTTAACCATATGTATTTATTGTTTCTAATAGTTTTTAGCAAAGTCTTCAGGGTTCTCTATGTATATTATGTCATCTGCAAATAGTGATAGGCTTACTTCTTTTCCATTTTGGGTTCCTTTTATATCTTTCTCTTGTATGATACTCTAGCTAGGACTTCCAATACCATGTTGAGTAGTAGTGTTGAAAGTGGATATCCTTGTCTTACACCAAATCTTACAGGAAAAACTTTTTGTTCCTCCCCATTGATTATGATGTTAGCTCTGATTTGTCATATATGAACTTTATTAAGTCCAGGTATGCGCCTTCTAGGTATGCGCCTTCTATCCCCATTTTATTGAGAGTTTTTATCATAAATAGATCTTGGATCTTTTCAAATGCTATCTGACTCTAATAATAGAATAATTATATTTTTATTTCCTTTAGTTAATATGGTGAATTATATTAAACAACTTGCTGCTGTTTAACCATTCTAGCACTCCTGGAATAAATCCCACTTGGTCAGAGTGTTATGGTCCTTTTAATGTATTGTTGAGTTTGGTTTGCTAGTATTTTGTTGAAAAATTTTGCATCTATGTTCATCAGGAATGTTGATGTATGTGTGTGTGTGTGAGAGAGAGAGAGAGAGAGAGAGAGAGAGAGAGAGAGAGAGATCCTTATCTGTTTTTGATATCAGGATAACTATCCCATAAGATGTATTTTGAAGTATCCCCTCATCCTCAATTTTTTGGAGGTATTTGAGAAAGAAAGAAAGGTATTAGCTCTCTGAAGGTTTGGTAGAACTTACTGAAACCATCTGGTCCTGGACTTTTTTGTTTTGGAAGACTTTTTGTTTACTGTTCAATTTCCATGCTCGTAATTATTCTGTTCAAATTTCTATTTCTTCCTGATTTATTCTTGGGAAGCTGTATGATTCCAAGAATGTGTACATTCCTGCTAGATTTTCCAATTTTCTGGCATAAAGATATCCATAGCAGTCTCTTATGATCCTCTGTATTTCTGTGATCTATGCTTAGTCATTTTTTATCAAATTTTCCTCCTCTCATCTCAATACTTTCACATATGCCAACATTTTCTCAAAATGTTTAGACTCAGCAAATTTCAATAATTCTTCTTATAAGAGTATCATAACACATTTGAGAAAATGGGACTCTTTAAGGTTCTCTAGTTCAACTCTGAAAGATAAGGAAACCAAGACTTAGGAAATTAATTTTTCACTAATTAGTGGTGGAACCAGAATGGACACATGTCACACTCTGGGCCATTTTAGCAAAGAGAATATGAGCATGTTAATGAACAAACAAAAAAATCTAAGGATAGATGTATCTATGCAAAAAAAATTATTTTTGTCAAAGCAGAGTCACTATCAATTAAAAATCATTTCTTCCTTAATACAATTTGTAATTTTCACTCTTCTTAAGAATTTCTACACCATACTGTGAAATAGTATTGATTTATGCTCTGTATTTCATATTGATCCAAAAGGACACTGCTTTAATCTATAATTAAAGAAGAAAGTTTCCAAAGTCAATCCTGAGATGTTAACTCCCTGCACTTACACATTGCTTTTTTGCAATTCTTTGCCCTTTCTACCATTTCTGCTAAAAGAGAAAAACTTTTTAAGTTTTAAAAAATGTCTAGACACTTGAAAAAGCATTTTACATTTACATGCCCTCAGGTTTTGCTTAAGAGTGGTGTTTGTTGATAGGCAAAAGGGTAGTTTATTATAACTTTTTTCCTTTATTTTCCCTTCCATTACATATTTCCTGAGTTTTTTACATAGTGACCCAATTTAAATTCAGCAATCATGTTTCTCATGATTATAAATTAAGATTATAAATAAAGTATAACTTTAATTTATAAAAATTATAAATTAAGATTGAACAAAAATATACAATCTGACACCCTAGGAAATTCTGTCAAAAGAGTACAAGTCCCATATGCCTGGTCTATGAAGCCACTTCTGGACACACAATTTTCCACTCCATTGAAAATTTCATTGTTCCACCTAAATCCAAAGGCCACCATAGTAATGCCCAAACACAGTAACATTGCTCCCTTTCTTCTCTATGAATGTGCTGCTTCTCAAAAGCCCTTCCCTACCCTTCTCACATTCTCCCTCATTTACCTCACATACCTCCATCTCTGTCTCTATCTCACTATTTTTATTTACCCTTCATTATCCTTCTTTCATTGCTTTCCTTCTCTGTTTTTTTCATTGCTTTCCTTTGAGAATCATGGCATCACAAAGTCAGAATTTAACTTAAGCTCTATCTCACCTTTGCATCCCCTAAATATACCCCCCAAATTAATGTCCAACCTCAGTGATTAGAAATCCCTTTCCTTTTCCAAGTCAACCTGTATCTCCCTGAATCTTTCACCTAGTTTTTTACCTGTGGACCCAGAAGTTTTCAGTCTATGAGTCAACAATTAATGAGAATCAGTCATTCTACACATGACCACTCAAACATCAGCCACATTTCCAGGTTAAATATCCTAGATATTCAAATTAAAATTTCTTCACCTTCAGATTCTTTCATGAGGTTGCCCCCTTCAAACTGGGGGACCCATAATGTGCTAAGAATATCATTGATCTCAAATGCTCTCTGATTATATAAAACCTTCTACTATTTAAACTCAAACATTTTTATTCTGCCAAACTCCCACTACAAATGCCTACACCTTTTGATACTATACATCATATGATTTACAAATCATCAGTTATCATATGTGCTGGGCATAGTCCTACAGTGAGACTACTAAACTTATTGAAGACACAGTTCATGATTTATTCTTCCTTTTGTCACCAAAGCAAAACCTGACTCATGCAAGGAGCCTCTTACAACCCTTTCTGCTATTGCATTAACCAGTCACTGGCATTGTTGGTTCAGGGTCTTATTATAAACTAGCTCCCCGTATAAGACAATTTACCATATATTCTAAAAAGGAATAGGTGGCTTTTTCCTCTAGATTTGGGGTACAGAAATCTGTTTTTTCCCAATCCTGGTCAATCAGGTTAACCAGATCAAAAGTTCATAACCTGATTTTGGCAGAATTGTCTGGGTTGGGTTTCATTAAAAATTCAGATTCCCTGGCCTCACCATTGAGCCCCTAAATTAATCTCTACAGCGGTGGAATGAGGGGTATTATTTTTTTTAAGATTTATTTATTTACACAAGAACTGGGGATAGGCCAGAGGCGGGGGAGGGTGAGAGAATTCACCAGCAACAGAGCAGGGAGCAGAACAGGCAGACGGACCAAAAACACTACTGAGGGGAGCAGCGAGCGAGACAGGAGAGGTCTGCCACACCATGTGGGTATCTCCCTGGCCAGCCAGGAATCGAACCCATGCTGCAAAGGCTGCAGATAGCTTCACAGCGCTGAGCTCAACCGGCTGTGCCTCCGAGGAGGCCCAGAATGAGGGATGTTACATAGAGAAACTCCCCCAATGACTTCCATGTAACCAGTTCTACTCATCAATATTTGAAAACTTCGAACTTATTTTTCTTTGAGTAATAAACCCAGCTTGTGTTTTTTGGATCATTTTTTATGAGAAATGGCACTTTCCAATATAATCATGATAACCCAGCTAGAGGTTCTACACCAAGGGAGAAGGTGCAGGACAGGTCATAGGCAGACAGAAAACCTACTGAAGTCCTCAGCAAGAAATACCCAACGATATTATCACAACAGGAAGTGAGGAAGGACCTGGGAATTAATTTTCTTCATCGTGGTTCTAAAGTTATTGTAAAGACAGAAATGTTGGTCACAGCGAGATAAAAAAGCTCAGGTGATGTGAAGCAGTTTCCATAGGAAGCATGTAATGAACTACATTCAAGTCCTTCCTACCCTCATCAGCCCTTGTTCTTGACTGAGTTCCCTTTCTTGTCTATTAAATATTTTTTTGAAAAAAAAAAAAGATTTGTGAATATGAAATGAGAGGTTATCTGGAAAACACATGGAGATAATCAACGAATATGGATTCCCTTCCTCTCATATCTAAGTTGGTTCTCCCTCCTTGAGACTCCAGTGAACTGCAACCATGTATTACAGCATTAACTATATTAGAAATATTTTAAAGTAACAAAATTTCAGAGTATATCAAATAAGCAAAACAAAATGGAGCATACAGATTTCTTGAGTTTGCTAAACCTAACACTTAGAAATTTAAAAAGTTGTATTTTACAAATCACTCTGAATATTGACTTTAGATTAAAGAATCTGCTTATGCTTATGCTTTTTCATTAGTTGCCAGTGTTTCAGACAGTCAGCTTACCCTTGTTTCTGCTTAAGCTCTAATTCAGTACTTTCAAGATGACTGACGGAAAGATATTCACTTACCCTTTTAGTACTACCTTTCAACTAAAAGCATAATAAAAACAATAGCTGGCTGCATTAAATGTTTACTACACAAGTTGATCAATCAATTATCACATGTATATATACATATAATCATCTCATTCAGTACTCACAACAACCTTGTGAGTTAGATAGATACCAATATTTTCCATATTTTATAAATAATGAAGCTAAAGTTGAGAGATTGTAACTCAAACCAAGACAGCAGGATAAAAGTAATACCAGGGAGGGGCGGAGCAACATGGCGGTGAGGAGACTCTGCGAGTAAGATCTCCCATTAAAAAAAGTTAATAGGGAGGAAAAACGGCAGGTCCCAGTGAGAACTGGGACACGGAAGATAAACGGGTGACTCCAGCAAACTGCCCGAAGAAGAAAGTGGCCATAAAAGAGGACTAGAAGGGAGGGAAGCACAGAACCCTGCTCCCCTCCCCCGCCCACAGAGGCGGCACTCTCCGACTGGCAGAGAGGAGGGAAACAACAAACCAAAACGGCCAACAAGAACAAAGGACGCAGCAAGCAGGACTGTGAGTGGAAAGGAACTATTTCAGCCACCACACCCCGTGAACGGGAGCTGAGGCGAACCCTGCAGGATTCGCCGCAGCAGGGAGCAAATGGCTCCGGGCGCCATTAGAGAAGAACAAAGACCCCGGGAGAAGCGCACACAGCCCGGGCTGCCGGTAAGCTTGAGCGGAAAAGGGCGCGCTCGGCGCGCTTGAAAAGCAAGTGCAGACCGGCATAGCGGCTGCCCAGGTCCCCGCGCCTGCGACCTAGGCTTGGGAGACGACCTAGGCTTGCTGGGAGACACGCAGAGGACCTCACTGAGGTGAAGGTCCCTCCCTGAGTAAGCAGGAACCAGGCGCCCAGGCAGGGGAGCGGTGCAAAAGGCGCCATTCCCGCGCCACTGAACTGGGCTACAGCCCGCGTCCTGGACCTGAGGGCTTTGGAACTGAGACCCGGGGCACGAAATTAGGGGCGTGGGTTCCCCACGACGGTGGGGCACAAGGCAGACACAGCACCCCAAAGCCGTTGAGGTGTACCCTACCATCCCCGCTCTGCTCCCTGTCCCACGGGGTGGAAAATAAGCTCCCCAAGGGCTCTAGGAGAGATCTCTGGCGCCACCTAGTGACTTGAAGCCAGCACAGGCTCCTGAAGGAGCCAGTGGCCAGCTGGGGAGTTAGCCCACACCCGGCCCCTTCCGAACAAGTAGTCTGAGCCCACAGGGAGAGCGAGCACCCACAGCCAGGGCAGACCAGGCACACAGAAGAGTGTGCCTGACACCGGACGCGCAGGGAGTGTGTCCCACATCACCATTTTAGAACAGGGACATTTCTTCAGTAAAGACAACCTGCAGAAGGCTTCCTCAGGAGCCAGAGGTGAGCGGGGGAAGTTCACCCACGACAGACCCCCTCTGGCCTGCAGTCCAAGCCCAGAAGGGGAGCAGGAACCTACCGCCGGGGCAGACCAGGAGCACAGGGGAGTGTGTCCCCACATCGACATTTTAGGACAGGGACCTTTCTCCAATAAAGACTGCTTGAAACAGACAGATGACTCCTGGAGGAACCAGAGGGGAGCAGAGAAGCTCACCCAAGATGCCGGCCAGTCCCAACAACACAGTGTCCCAACGCATACGGCAAATTAGAAAACAGACAGTAGGGAGGAGAAGAACCACACGCAACCTAGCAACTCTCCAGAGAAAAAGGACACCACAAAAAGAAAACCAGCCCCCAGATTGCAACGACAGTAACTTGGAAGAACTTCTGAGCCTTCCAGAAAGAGAATTTAAAATTGCCGTGATTAAAAAACTGACAGAAGTCATAAAGGAAAACAATGATAAGGGAAAAATAATCAACGATCAGAAGAATGAAATTGAGTCCCTAAAGAGGGAAGTAAAAGAAATGCAGGAGATCAAAGAATTAGTGGAAGAACTAAAGAATTCTGGGAAAAGCAATGAAAGCAGAATTGATGAAATGGAAGAAAGAATAAGTGCTCTTGAAGACACAGAAATAAAAAGAACCAAAACAGAAAAGGAAAGAGAAGTACGAAGGAAAAAGAATGAAGAAAGACTTCGGGAACTATCTGACTCCATGAGGAAAGGAAATATAAGAGTTATAGGAATACCAGAAGGAGAGGAGAGAGAAGTAGGAACAGAGAAAATATTCAAAGAGATAATTGAAGAGAACTTCCCAAATGTGAAGAAGGAGCTGAAAATTGATATACAAGAAGCAAGAAGAACACCAAACTTCCACGACGAAAGGAAAAATACAGCAAGACACATAATAGTAAAGCTCCCAAGAATCCAGGACAAGGAAAAAATAATGAAGCTGGCAAGAGGGAAGAAACAGATAACATTCAAAGGAAAGCCAATCAGGCTGACATCAGACTTCTCCGCAGAAACACTACGGGCAAGGAGAGAGTGGAGGGACATAGTCAACAGACTCCAAGAAAACAGATGCCAACCAAGAATACTCTATCCCGCAAAGCTCTCCTTCCTCTTTGAAGAAAGAATATGGACGTTCCCAGACAAACAGAAACTCCGGAATTTCATTGCAACTAAACCCCCACTCCAAAAAATACTACAAGGAGTCCTAAAGCCAGAACCTCAGAGGGACGAATAACAATGAAAGAAGGCCAAAAAAAAAAAAAAAAGTTATTAAAAGAATAAATAAATAAAATCAAAGGAAAGACAAACACAATGGCAAATACAGATGTTAACATATCAATATTAACTCTAAATGTAAATGGACTAAAATCTTCAATAAAAAGACACAGAGTTGCATCCTGGATTAAGAAACAAAACCCAACCTTTTGCTGTCTCCAGGAAACACATTTAGCTACAAAAGATAAAAATAGGCTCAAAGTTAAAGGATGGAAAACAATCCTACAAGCAAATGGACCAAAAAAGAAAGCAGGAACAGCTATACTTATATCTGATAAAACAGATTTCAAACTCAAAAAGATAAAAAGAGACCCCAATGGTCACTACATTATGATCAAGGGGACAATACTTCAAGAAGAAATAACACTCATTAACATATACTCACCAAACGAAGGAGCACCAAAATACATCAGACAACTGTTGTCCTCTCTGAAAACAGACATCAGAGAAAACACATACGTAGTGGGAGACTTCAACACACCACTATCAACGATGGATAGATCAACAAGACAAAAAATAAGTAAAGAAACCAAAGCTCTAAATAAGGACCTAGAGCAATTGGGCTTAACAGACATCTATAGAACACTAAACCCCAAAAAAACGGAGTACACATTTTTCTCAAGCGCACACGGATCATTCTCCAGGATCGATCACATACTGGGGCACAAGACAAACATCAACAGATACACCAAGATTGAAATCATATCAACCATCTTTTCTGACCACGAAGGCATCAAATTAGAAATAAACCATAAAAAGAAGGCAAGGAACTTTCCTACCTCATGGAGATTAAAAACCACACTACTGGAAGACCACTGGACTAAGGAGGAGATCAAAGAAAAAATTAAAAAATTTTTTGAATTGAACGACAAGGAAGACACCAATATCCTAAATGTATGGGATGCAGCAAAAGCAGTAATAAGAGGAAAATATATAGCAATAGAGCTCACATCAAGAAACAAGAAAGAACTCAAAGAAACAACCTAATCTCGAAGCTCAAAGATCTAGAAAAAGAACAACAAAAAAAACCCAAAACCAGTAGAAGAAAAGAAATAATAAAAACCAAAGCAGAAATCAATGAAATTGAAACTAAAAAAACAATCCAAAAGATCAATGAAACCAAGAGCTGGTTCTTTGAAAAAATCAATAAAATAGACAAACCCCTAGCCAGGCTCACAAAGGAAAAAAGGGAGAAAGCACAAATAAACAGGATCATCAATGAAAGAGGAGGAACCACAACGGACACAGCAGAAATCAAAAGAATAATCAGTAACTACTATGAACAGTTATATGGAAACAAGTTTAACAATCTAGAGGAGATGGACAAATTCCTACAACTCTACAATCACCCAAAGCTAGATAAAGAAGAAATAGAACACCTAAACAGACCAATTACAATTAGCGAAATTGAAATGGTAATCAAAAACCTCCCCAAAAACAAAAGCCCAGGACCTGATGGATTTACAAATGAATTCTACCAAACATTCAGAGACGAATTAGTGCCTATCCTTCACAAACTCTTCCAAAAAATTGAGAAGGAAGGGACAATACCAAACACGTTCTATGAAGCCAACATTACACTAATACCAAAACCGAACAAGGACAACACAAAAAAGGAAAACTACAGGCCAATCTCCCTAATGAACACTGATGCAAAAATCCTCAATAAAATTTTAGCCATCAGAATCCAACAATGTATCCATAAGATAATTCACCACGACCAAGTAGGATTCATTCTAGGGGCACAAGGATGGTTTAACATTCGAAAATCAATCAACATTATCCAACACATCAACAAAAAGAAATATAAAAACCATATGAAAATATCAATAGATGCTGAGAAAGCTTTTGACAAAGTGCAACACCCATTCATGATAAAAGCCCTTGAAATTCTTGGGATACAAGGAACATACCTCAACATCATAAAGGCCATCTATGACAAGCCAACAGCCAGTATCATTCTCAATGGTGAAAAGCTGAAAGCAATTCCATTAAGATCTGGAACAAGACAAGGATGTCCACTCTCACCACTGCTTTTCAATATAATACTGGAAGTCCTAGCCAGGGCAATAAGACAAGAGAAAGACATCCAAGGAATCCAAATAGGAAAAGAAGAAGTCAAACTATCACTATTTGCAGACGATATGATATTATACATAGAGAACCCCAAAAACTCCACAGAAAAGCTAATTCAACTCATCAATCAGTTCAGTAAAGTGGCAGGATACAAAATCAACACGCAAAAGTCAGTAGCCTTCCTATACACAAACAATAAATCTGAAGAAGAAGAAATCAAAAAAACCATCCCTTTTGTTATTGAAACAAAAAAATGAAATATTTGGGAATAAATCTAACAAAAGAGGTAAAGGACCTATACAAAGAAAACTATAAAACACTGTTAAAAGAAATAGAAGAAGACACAAAGAAATGGAGAGACATCCCCTGCTCATGGATTGGAAGAATAAACATTATTAAAATGGCCATCCTTCCAAAAGCAATATACAGATTCAATGCTATTCCAATCAAAATTTCAATGTCATTCTTCAAAGAAATAGAACAATTATTGATGAAATTCATATGGAATCACAAAAAACCCCGAATAGCCAAAGCTCTCCTGAAAAAAAAAGAAGGGAATGGAGGCATTACACTCCCAGACTTCAAACTATACTACAAAGCCATAATCATCAAAACTGCATGGTATTGGAACAAGAACAGACATACAGACCAATGGAATCGAATAGAAAATCCAGAAATAAACCCACAGATTTATGGTCAACTAATCTTTGACAAAGGAGCAAAGACTATGCATTGGAGCAAAGAAAGTTTGTTCAATAAATGGTGCTGGGAAAACTGGGTCGCTACATGCAAAAGAATGAAGCTTGACCACTACCTCACACCATACACAAAAATCAACTCAAAATGGATTAAAGAACTAGACATAAGACCTGAAACCATAAAATATATAGAAGGAAATATAGGCAAAACACTACGTGATTTGCACATCAAAGACATCTTTAAAGACACATCACCCAAAGCAGTGATAGTGAAGGCAAAGATAAACAGCTGGGACTACATCAAATTAAAGAGCTTTTGCACAGCAAAAAGAGACAATAACAAAAACAAAGAGAAACCCCACCAACTGGGAGAACATTTTTGCACCCAACACTAATGATAAAGGACTGATCACAAAAATCTGCAAAGAGCTGATGAGACTCAACAACAACAAAGAAAAGAATCCAGTCAAAAAATGAGCAGAAGAGCTAAAAAGAAACTTCTCTGAAGAGGAAATGCAAATGGCCAACAGGCATATGAAAAAATGTTCAACATCACTTGCCATCAGGGAAATGCAAATCAAAACTACCATGAGATACCATCTTACACCAGTGAGAATGGACATATTAAAAAAACTAGCAACAACAAATGCTGGCGATGGTGTGGAGAAAAAGGAACTCTTCTGCACTGTTGGTGGGAGTGCAAACTGGTCCAACCACTGTGGAAAGCTGTGTGGAGATTTCTGGACCTACTAAACATAGAGCTTCCATATGATCCAGCAATTCCACTCCTAGGTATTTACCCAAAGGACACAGAAACATCAATTCCAAAGAACACCTGCACCCCTATGTTTATAGCAGCACTGTTTACAATAGCTAAGCTTTGGAAACAACCCAAATGCCCAAAAATAGATGACTGGATCAAGAAGATGTGGTACATATACACCATGGAATATTACTCAGCATTCAAAAAAGATAAACACATGCAATTTGCAGCAACATGGATGGCGCTGGAAGGGATCATGCTCAGCGAAATAAGCCAAAAAGAAAAAGAAAAATACTGGATGGTCTCACTCATAGCAGGAATCTGAAAACTTAAATAAGGGACCAGGAAAATGAATAACTATAAGAAAGTGAAAATCAAAATCAACAAAAAACTATGAACCAGAGACACTTTTAGGGGGGCGGGGGCGGGAGGGGAGGGATTGGGGTCAGAATGGGGGGGCTGCAATTGTATGGGGAATATAACAATAAAATTTATTATAAAAAAAAAAGATTCTATGAGGAAAAAACAAAAAAAAAAGGTGGAATATTGCATTGGAGGATACCTAATATTTATTCTAGGTTGTAATTCTGATAACTTTTGAAGTGTTCTCTTTAATAATGATCCATG
Organism: Talpa europaea; assembly: GCF_964194135.1. Taxonomy (NCBI): domain Eukaryota; kingdom Metazoa; phylum Chordata; class Mammalia; order Eulipotyphla; family Talpidae; genus Talpa; species Talpa europaea. The sequence continues at coordinate 42,934,775 of NC_140075.1, forward strand.
GATTCATTTAATTTGTTTATGCAAAAAATAAAGATGAAAAACAGAGGACAGGACATTGTACCATTGGTTAAGTATGACTAGGGAAATGAGTTTTTAGTTTTACATTTAACGAATTCTCTTTATCCCATAATCAAAGCAATGCCCAATTTGGGAATGCATCTCAAAAACAAATAGGCAGTAAATCTGGTTCCTTTTAACACCTTCTACACCTCTGGCTAATATACGCAACAGAGCTGTTTAAACCTTTCATTTCCTTTGACTCCCCAAATCAAGCTATCCTTGTTTTTGATCCTCTATTTTGAAATGAATAATTCATCTTTACATATCTATTTAGAGACATATATTTAATTGAAATACGGTATTGGTTAGAGTTGAGACTATGCTTCAGGAAAGCCAAAAAAAAAAAAAAAAGTAATACCAGGACTTAAAATACATGCTTTTAATCAAAGTGTTTTACTGCCTCTGTTTCCCTCTTCATTCAGCCAAGAAAACTTTACTAATTCCTCTTATATAGTTAGTACTGCTTTAAACAATTTATAAGATATAAAGATAAATTGGTCATGGGTCTTCCACTATACAAGCTTAAAATTTTCCAGTAAAAATATAATAATAATAACAATGAAAATTACAGCAAACATTTTCATTGCACTTAAATGATAAGTAATGTTCTAATAACTTTAAATACCAATAGGTGAAACTTATTTAATTATTCAGTAAGCTTAGAAGGTATGTATAACTTTTTAAAACAAGCAAACTAGGGAACAGAAAGGTTAAGTAACTTAATCTTTCCAACTTAAGGTTGTAAAAGAAGTAGAACTATCATTATTCACAGAAATTATAACTTTATATATCAAAAACCCTAAAGATTCCACACACAAAAAAGTTAGAAAAAATAGAAATAGTAAGTAAATACAGCAAGTTGGTAGGTTATAAAAATCTGTAATATTTTAACATACAGACAGTAAATGGGAAGAAAAAGTTGTTAAGAAAATAATTCCACTCACAATTGCTTCAAAAAATTAAATATCTAGGAAAACAGAATATACATTAACATAATAAAAGTCATTTGTAACAAATCCACGGCTAATATTCTCAGGGATGAGTAACTGAAAGCAATAGAACAAACATTACCAAAATTTGTCTGGAACCATATAAGACCCTGAATAGCCAAAGTAATCATGACAAAGAGGAAGAAGGAGGTATCATGCTTCAAACTATACTAAAATAACTGTGGCAAACAAAACAGTATACTATTAGAATAAAAACAGACAGATACATTAATGGACTAGAATTGAGAGTCCCAAAATAAACCCACATTTATAATACAATTAATTTACAACAAAGAATCCAAAAGTATACAATGAAGAAAGGAAAATCTCTTCAACAAATGGTGCAGGGGAAATGTGACAGCTACATGCAAAAGAATGAAACTAGACCACTACCTCATATTTAATTCATAATAAATCAAAGACTAGGATGTAAGACCTAAACTGCAAAATACAGATGTGAAAACACACCGAGTTCATTGATGTCTCTGGGGAGTCAACTCCTACTTTCATATTCTTATTTTAAACCCTAAAACTACTGAATTTCTTTACTAAGTCTAATGGTTTTCTGGTGTACTCTTTAGAATGCTGTTTATACACAAGATCATTGACATATAAATGCTAGAAAAAGTTTTCTGTGTTTTCTAAAATCCTGCTGAAATTTCAATGTATACTTTAATTTGCATACTAACTTGTGAGAAAATAACAAATTTACAATTTTGAGATGTTCAACCACAAAGATGGCGTTTTCTCAGTTATTCAGATCATTTTGATCACCTTCATTAGAAGTGAAACAGATTTAAAAGGCATCACACATTACCAAATTTGTTTTTTAGGGTATATTTCTCTAAAGTGCTTTTTTTTGATAAATTAAAAAATTGATTATGCCCAAGAAAGAATAATGTTTCAAACTATAAATGAGTTAAGATAATCATCCCTAGTCACTTAAGAGAAACTGAGGATGTGGCAAAGCACATGCCCTTTGAGCTAATGTCATGGAGAAAAATCCAATCATCTTATACTATGCCCTCTTTTCTACTGGCAGATATGTACTTCATATATCAGGATTCTGTGATCTGACTTAAACAAGAAAATATTATGTAAACGGACACTGCTGTAAAAGTCTTTCAAATTGTATTCACCTGCAAAAGGCAGGCACATAAAATTGTGAGATTAGATTTACAAGAGAACCTTGCTTTTTTCAAGGAAGGAATAAATGTCAACCATTGATTGAAGGAAGAAGGATGGAGGCATTAAAAATGGGAGACCCTCTCTGCTAAAATCTGTTCATTCTGTTGTATATAGGAGAACTAATTTTCTGAACTGTTCAGAATCCTAGAACTTAACCATATTCGTTGCATGAGTGTGTAGTAGGAAGAGATACATTGTTCTGTTTCATTCTCCCAACCCACTCCGAATCCAGTGTCATAAACTACACATAGTACTTCCCTCTAAGGTTTCTTAACAGTCATTTACAAAACTGGAGACATTTTCACTGTCTCCTGCACTCACCGTGTACTTGCACGCCTTTGCTTAAGTTCCTACTCCATCTCCTATTACCCAGGTGAACTCCTGTTCATTCATCAAAGCAGTCCAGCTCCAAGTATTATCTGCTCTCTGTAGCTTTCCCTCATCTGCTCATTCTCAAGACAGAACTAAATGATCTTCCATTTGTAATCACATAGTACTTTATTTCCCTTATTATGAATTTCCCATTTATCTCACTGAATTTTAGTCTATTATTTAATTAACATAATAAATTATACACACACACAATCTCAATGGCATTAGGCCCATATCAAGTGTTATATAAGCAACTGTTGTGGTTACAGTTACTTTGTAAATGCTGTCATTACTGTTTGCGCATATGTCCCCTCTATTAGCACTTGGCTTATCTCAAGGACAAGGACAAATATCTCATTCATTTTCATTTCCCCCTATCTGGCATAGAATGTAGGATACACTAGAATTTTTTTTTTTTATGTTCATAGAGTTAAGTTCCTTCAAGTCAGTGGGGGCTGCCATGTCCAAAACTATAGATGAGGCTGACTTTGACATTTCTAAGCCCACTCATCTTTAAACCTTTGGCTGTTGTGATCTTCAGCTACTGTAGTGAGTTGGGTGCTGTAGCATATGGAATAGTTGAGGTATAGCGAGTCTATGGTATACAGGGAAAAGCAGGCTAAACAATCTCTTACAACTCATCTTTGATCAGAAAAGAGATCATTTATTTTCTGTAAGCTCACTGCCAGCATATCTAAACAACTTTTGCAACTGAATTGTAATAAAGTTTGGTGACTTTATTTATAGAAGGTAAATATTTGAATATTCATGGTTACTTCATCTTTCTCCAGAATCAAATTGTACTTGAGGCAATGATGGGGGAAATGAATCTCATGTACCAAACCAATATCCACAATGACTGTTTTTAATTTGGAAAGAATTAAATCTCTTTTCCCAATACCCATCATGTTTATGACCTAAGATGTCACTATATCATGCTTTCAACTGAGTCAATTTTCTGTTGAAATTAACGTATTGCCTGTCTTTCTTAACTCGATTCTGTGGAACTAGTATTGGTAAATCACTCAAGTAGAAAAAAATATATGTTTTAAACATTTCTATCTACAAATCCAAAACATATTTAGGTGAATTATAAACCATAGCCAGCATCCCAACAAAAATGTAATCTTGCATCTCACAAAGGGCAGAATGCACATCTTCACACTTTTCAATGAAGTTACACATATTCATTCAGTCTAAAAAAATATATAAATTACTATGTGTGTGTGGTGGGAAGAGGGAAGCTATGGAGTGGTACAAGTCAGCAAAATCAAATAATCTCTACCTGCATTAACTTCAGAAACAGGCATTTGCCTATCCTGCTAGGCTTCCTATGGCCTACTGCAGGTTCATGCCTAGGTAACTATATGCTGGCAGTCCTTGGTTCCAGCTTATATATTTCATGGCAAGCTGCTTACCCACAGTGTGAATCTCAGAACAGCCAAGGACATGGGAGAAGAGGGAATCCTGATCCCTTTAGTACTAACTCTTGTTCTAATACAGTGACTATATTGTTCCCAACAGAACTTCCTTAGCCCATGACCCTTGGAAGATTTCATCTTTGTAGAACAGAGTGCCACACAGAAAAACTTCAGGATCATTTTAGCCAATGCCATACTCTCTTAGTCTCTAAGAAATTACTGAAATATTCAAAGAAACATTCCCAACACTTACACATTAAAAATTATTCAGCATTAAGATGCTTAAGTTATCTCCAAAGATCTGTTGAACAATCATTCTATTTGAGCTCAGGATTTCTCTAGAGCAGGTAGACATACTGAAGAGTGTGTGTGCACAAAATTTTTCTGACTAGCTGGATTGAATTAAAGTCCTTACACTACATTTGGAGCCTATGATTACAGGTCAAAATCCTCAAATTGATACAAAATCCTCCAGTCAAGGGCTAAGAAACAGAAACAAATGGACTTTAAGACACAAGGCATAAGCAGAACAGCCTAAGAATGTGGAAAACACTGTGGGCAGTGATTACTTTCACAAAGAAAGAAATCTTGTCACATTTTAAAACATGGATGAAAATGAGGACATCATGCTAAGAAAAATAAGGCAGTCACAAAAAAGCAAGTGCTATATCATTCTACTTAGATTCAAAGCACACAAATTCATAAAGATAGAAGTACAGTTGTGTTTACCAGGAGCTGGGGACGGGAAAAAAGAAGTTGTTTAATGGGTCTAGAGTTGCAAATGTGTGAGAGCGGCATCCAAAAAAGTTGAATGAAGATCCAGAGATTAATATACTTAATATTCTTACATACTTTGAATATATTTGATACTATTGAACTTCAACATTTTATAATGATTATGATGGTAACTTTTATGTTATGTTTTTTTAACAGTGCCAGATCATTTATTCATTTTTTAAGTTGTCAGTTTTTACTACACATAGCCCATAAAATTTCCCTTGTTTTGAGGTCTACTTAGTCTAATGTTAATATAGCCATTCCAGCTTTCTGATGTTTACAGTTACTAGGGAATATCTTTTTCCTTCTTTTTCACTTCAATCAATCTAATTTTCTTATAGATCTTGTATAAATATCCCATTCAGTCAGCTTTGCCTTTTATGTTTTTTACAATAAAAGTAATACTGAAAACATACAGGTAGTCACTATATTTGATGAGCTAGTTTGTATGCACATGTGAGGCACATCTTGATAATACCTGTGGGAACACTTTAAGGGAATAAGTTAATGCCAGGAAAGGTTTCAAAATTCATTTTGATTTGGAACTTAATATAAATGCATGTTTGTGTTGATTATAATTAATTATATATTAAATGATTCATTTATATAATATACATTATGCATATATAATATGACTCTTAGTCTCTTAGTCTGTGAAAAACATGGTTGTTACCAGAGGGAAAGGGGAAGGTAGTGGAAGGAAAGGGTAGAGGGGGTCAGTGTAATGGTAGGCAGGTGAAGCATGTACACATCAAGGTGTGAAGCTGTGTTCCCGAAACTATATAATTTTGTAAACATGTCAGATAGATAAAATTTTAATAAAAGCAGAACCAGGAAAAGAACAGGTACAAACTCATTTTCTCATTACATGATTAGACTAGGAGACATATGGGTTACACATAAATTTTTGGTATCCGATGGCGGTTTTTAACCCATAAATATGATAGAGAACATCCTTTTCCTCACTTTGTAAGTACATTCAGAGATTTGGCGAGTTCTAAAATGGCAAACGTGTTCCCCCCAAATTGTATTATAATGTACATAACAGTCCCATATCACAAAATGTGATCATTATACATGTATATATGTATGTATATGCATGTCATTGTTTCTCAACACTAAGGGAACAACTCATGGTTTCATAATAGACATTTTAATCATTCATGATCATAACTAATAATGTGATGGACTCAAAAAAGAGACACTAATTCATGAACTAAATTTGAAGTGGTATCCTGGGTATTCTTTGGCACTGAAAGCAAATCTATCCTATCTCAATCCATCTCAGCTGAGGGATAATATGTCATGGGATTGTTAGCAAGACCTAAATAATTCACAAAGACTTCTCTTGGGATATAATGGAAGAATTAAATTGAACTTTATTTTAAAGCAAGTCATAAAATCTGCTTTTGATTCTGCCAAGATGGGTGACAAATCCATTTAAAACTTAACAATCAATCCAGCAGTTTTTATAGCTAACAAGTAGCTATTACCTCCACTGACCTGCCCTCCAAACACCCTAGCCATTTACTGTTGAAATGACAGATGTCTTAGAATGAGAGTATAAGAATCAGGAAGACAGAAGAAGCTGCTTCTTTAACCACCTGGGTGATAAGAGTGCACTATTCACTGCTCAGTTCAAGGAGTTCACATCAGCAACACATCTTTAAAAATAGTAATAATGGTCTACCAGTCAAATTAACTTGTTATTATACTTTAGTACATTTAATTGGTTTGAATGCCTTGTTTACTGAGGTTCAGACAATAGGGATGGAAATGGATCTTATTAGATAGGAACTTTGGGTCCTTTTATGGAAATACTGAACTGAGTTCAAAATATCTGTTTCTAAGATACTAAAAGAGAGCAGAGTATTTCTAATAAAGGACAAAAGTATTTGTAAATAAATAAGAAGGAGGAATAAGACAGGAAAGAAATAAAAGATGAAGAAATTTGTTTTAGTACACTACAGGTGAGATTTGCAAACACAGATATCTACTAGCAACTGGGGATGTATAGAGGTTAAAAAAAAAAAAAGGTTGAAGTCTAAAGTCTTGATTTGGAAGTTCTCAGTACAGGAGCTAGTTGAGTCTTCAGAATAGGTAATATTTTCTTTCCAAAGGTGAGAGAACAGGGAAAAAATATGGAGAGAGGAAACTGTAAGGGACAGTGCCCAGGAACACAGCCATAGCATCAACACCCTGATGGAGTTCTGGCCTACCAGTGCTGGTCTCAGTCTGGTAAATAGTTTTTGACACCCTTGAAGGAGCAATCCAAAGAGATGCCCCCCAACACCACAATGCCCCAAAGCATAGAACAAATGAGAAAGCAAACAGCAGGGAGAAGGAAAAATACAAATAACCAAGCAAGCCCACAGGAGAAGGACACACCACAAAAAGAAAATCAGTCACCAGAGCTCAACGAGATGGAGGAACTTCTCTGCCTGTCAGATAGAGGATTAATAATCATCATGATTAGGAAGTATAATGAGATGAAACAATCAATGAACTGAAGAATGAAAATGAGGCCTTAAGAAAGGAAATTAAAGAAAAGAAGGAGCCTAAAAGATTACTGGAGGAGACAAAAATCTCTTGTAAAAGCATCGAAAACAGGACTGAGGAAATGGAAGAATGGATCAGTACTCTTGAAGATACAGAAATAGAAAGAACCAAACAAGAAAAAGAGAAGTGCAAAGGAAGAATGAGAATACCCTTAGACAATTATCAGACTCCATGAAGAGAGGAAATATAAGAGTTATAGGCATCCCAGGAGGTGAGGAGAGACAACAAAAATATCAATGACATTATTCAAAGAAATAGAACAAATGCTGATGAAATTCATATGGAACCACAAAAAAACACGAATAGCCAAAGCCCTGATGAAAACAAAGGAGAAAGGAGGTTTCACACTTCCAAACTTCACGCTATACTACAAAGCCATAATAATTAAAACAGTTTGGTATTGGGAAAAAAACAGACACACAGACCAATGGAACTGAATAGAGAGCCCAGAAATAAAACCACACTTATATGGACAACTGATCTTTGACAGAGGAGCAAAGACTATGCAATGGAACATGGACAGTTTGTTCAATAAAGGGTACTGGGAAAAGTGGACCACCATATGCAAAAGAATGAAACTAGACGACTACCTTTCATCGTGCACAAAAATCAACTCAAAATAGATAAAAGAACTGGACATAAGACCTGAAACAATAAAATGTATAGAAGAAAATATAGGTAAACACATACAACACATACATCACAATAACATCTTTAAAGACTCATCACCCAAAGCAAAGACAGTCAAGGAAAAGATAAACACCCGGGATTACATCAAACTGAAAATCTTCTGTACAGCAAAAGAGACATTAACCAAAACAAAGAGACACCCCACTGATTGGGAAAAAATCTTTGCATTCCAGTCAAAAGATAAGGGACTAATCACAAAGATATACAAAGAACTCAAACAACTCAACAAAAACAAAATAAACAATCCAGTCAAGAAATGGGCAGAAGAACTTAAAAGACATTTCTCCAAAGAGGAAATGCAAATGGCCAACAGGCATATGAAAAAATGTTCAACATCCCATATCATCAGGGAAATGCAAATTAAAACCACATTGAGATACCACCTTACACCAGTGAGAATGGCACATATCAAAAAAATAAGCAACAACAAATGTTGGCGAGGATGTGGTGAAAAAGGAACTCTCCTGCATTGCTGGTGGGAGTGCAAACTGGTCCAACCACTATGGAGAGCTGTCTGGAGGTTCCTCAGCCTACTAAAAATAGAGCTACCATACAACCTGGCAATTCCACTCCTAGGGATCTACCCAAAGGACACAAAAACATTGATTCAAAAGAACACCTGTACCCCTATGTTTATTGCAGCACTATTTACAATAGGTAAAACCTGGAAACAACACAAATGCCCAAATATAGATCACTGGATCAAGAAATGTGGCGTATATATATATATATATATATATATATATATATATATATATATACAATGGAATATTATTCAGCAATCAAAAAAAGATAAACTCATGCCATTCACAGCAACGTGGATGGAGCTAGAAGGAATTATGCTCAGTGAAATAAACCAAAAGGAAAAAGAAAAATATCGGATGATTTCACTTATAGCAGGAATATAGGGGAACCCAATAAGACATCAGTGTAAAAAAAATAACAACAGTACAAAACACAACAAAGCAAAAACAGACAATTACAAATCAGAGACATCCTGCAGGGGAGGAGGAGGGAGAGGGATCAGAGGGAGGGAGGGAGGGAGGAGCACAGGGGACTGAGGTGATGGTGCACGGGTGCCTTGGGGAAGGAAACTCTATGGGGACTATACCTGAGGTGGCGGGGAGCAAATATTGTTTAAAAATGAACAATGATATAAAAAATTAAAAAGTTAATATTAAAAAAAAATCTCATTTGATTCAGTACTTGAAACTATAAAATTTATATTACTTTCAACATAGGGTTTATGTTTGGTAAATTTCAATGTCTTATTTTTTTTTTCTAACTTATTAGTCAGTCTCAGTGATAATTCTTAGTTCACCATAATATACTATTCCCCAACAGTTTTGAATCAAGTAAGAATTTATTGTAGGGCCTCCCCTGGTGGCACAGGAGGTTGAGCGCTGCACTGTGAAGCTGTCCGCAGCCTCTGCAGGGCTGGTTCAATCCCTGCCGGCCAGCGAGGGTCCCACATGGCTCAGCAGACCTGTGCAGTCGCTCCCACTGCTCCCCTCAGCAGTGTATTCAGTCTGCCTGTTCTGTTCCCTGCTCTGTCTCTAGTGAATTCTCTCACCCTCCCACGCATCTGGTCTGTACCCCGGTTCTTGTATAAATAAATAAATAAATCTTAAATATATGTATATATAGTTATAAAAAAAATTATTGTAAATCACTTCTACTTAACTTTATACATCCTATGACTGTGAGTAAATTGTGCCAAATTAGCCCCCTAGTTCTGTCCAATAGTCAGTCAGCTCATCAGGAAAAAAAAATCAGTCAAGTTAGTTTCATTTGTTGTAGGGAGTATTCTCCTGATAACTTGATTTTTTTTCCCAACCAACTGTAACACTGAAAAATCAGCAACCTAAAAATTAATTTCTAAAAATTATTTTTTTCCAAAAAAAAATAATAAGACAGTTTTTAAGACGAATGGAAATATTGTGACATTACACCATCACCATGTCAAGGAAACTCAAGACACTTTAGCTAAGATTCCCTTCACTCATAGCAGGTCCATTCCTCAGTTCAGCATGAGCTGGGTATCATTTTCCAACATTTCCTAGGACTATAACCGGTTTTGTTTGTTTTGCCCCAAGACCAGGGCTTCCTCAGTGATATACCAACACCCAACTAGTACTGGACACCCATACCAACTGCAATTCTCTGTATACACCAAGACCACTTTCAGAATTTCCTCTCTTAAGTAAATTTGAAGACTTCTAGAAAAATTCAATGTCCTTGAACATTTTTTAGCATCTTTAAATATTATATAAAATTCAAAATAGATCAAATACCAAAATGGGATAAAGTACTGCTTGGTCATCAAAATGCTCAATGGTTTTACACACACATACACACACACGCCACTAAAAATCATTAAATGACCAACGAAAAGTGTTCTTGTTCCTGTTTCCTGGAACAAGATCAACCCTGTTCTAACTGGATGCTAACTTAGGAAAAGATTCTTCATTTCATGGACTCTGTTTACTGCTTTGTAAAATAATAAGGTTAAATTCTACAATTTTTATAGCACATTATTTACTACCAAACTATGTTGTATTTGTAATACCATAATATATACAATATATACTTTCAGAAAAAGTATAGATTTTGATTTTGCATACTCAAGTAGGTCTTGATTTCAAGGCAATCTAGATTGCTCAGAATTTGTGCCATAACCCTATAGCATGAAAAAGCAAGAACTGAAACCACCACTCTATATCCCAAAGTAGAATGAAAGATTCCCAACTTTCTGATCTTTGATATTGATAATGCCTTGGCCACAAACAGGCATAATCAAATTACTGGCATGAGTTTTCCAGAGGTAAGACAAACTATTTTACAATTATTCAAGGTAAAATTTCAGTCTTTACCATCTATTTCTCTGTGAATACATTTGGGATTTTAGACAGCACAGGAAATTATGACATTCACTCTTCACATTGATCTGGCCTCTGTAGAAAGAATCAATACACACTACTGCAATGATTTGATGAATTTCCTCTTCACAGAAATCAGCTTCTATTTAGGTTGAGGAACCAAATGTCTATGGCTCTTCAAAAGAAGTTTGAGAACTGCAGAAAATATTTCAAGTCCCAAAGAAAGTCAATGTTGGAGAATTTAGGGAAAAAAGAAAACTCTTAAAATTAGGCAACCAAGTTATTTAAAAGGTTTCAGGGTCTATTTCTTCTATGTCCCCCTAAATAGAAGTAATGACCTACACAGAATACCTACATAGGTAGAACATCTGGGTAAAACATCTAGGTAGAACATCATCACAGCTCTCAAATAAGAGATCACAAACTGCCATTAAACAAGAATATAAATATCACTCTGACTTCTGACTTTTATCTTTATTGTTGTTTTATTGAGTTATAATTGACATATAATATTGCATTAGTTTCTGGTGTACAAAGTAATGATTCTTTATTTGTACATATAGTGAACTAATTATGACTTCTATTTCTATTGCTATTTCCAGAACTTTCCAACCTGCATGTAAAAATTTCTCAGATAATCTAATTTCCCCCTATGCAATGTCACTGTCCTAGTTACCTACCATTGTTCTGATCATAACGTCACCCTCACTGAGAATTTGACATCGTATTACGTCCTCTCTACTCCTAATACTACCACCATTCTGGGAGGTCCTGATACAACCTACATGGGTCTTGGGCACATCAGTTTTTAACTTTCTCAGTACCAGTGATCTTTGCCTCATCTCTGTCTACAAGAAAACCTAACTCCAAGGACAACCCTGGAACTTTGTGGGTCCAGGAAATAAGCAAGCAGAATTGTCCTACTTCTGAAATCAAACTCTGTTATTCCATTTCCCAACCAAAACCTCAACTCCATTATAGATCTCTTACAGCCTTCTTCCCCATCACATCTATTTTCTTACTTATCCACTATTGCTAGCACTTTGAGTTCTGTTTCTTCCCAACTAATAACTACTCACGGGATATTCATGGCATGTCCTACTTATCCTAAATCCCCAGAGTGATAGTCCTGAAAATCACATAGTTAGATTGCTGGTTACCGGACATGCTGCTTTAGTGCACCCTCTGAGCCAATCAGATCATCTGCTTTTATTCTCAAGTATTCAGGGACTTGATTCTAAAATGCAAAATTGAGAACTTAGCTTTCAGTTGTAACTACTGAAACTTGTTATTAAATAAACCATGGGATTTTGCGACATAAATCTTAGAAATAATCTAGTTCAAGTCTCCTTCAATTTACAGATGAGGGAACAGAAACCTATGGAGGTGAAGTACCTTGCAAAGGTCATAAAGCTCATTAAGCTGCAAGCAAAGCCCTGGCACCAAATCCCAGGGCTCCCGGCCTCCTGACTACAAGCTTAATGTTCTTTCCTTTATGCCACATCACCTCCCCTAGCCAATCACTCACAGAGATTGTCCAACACAGAGACTTGAATAAAGAACATTTTATTCTCTAAGTCAAGGGATTTTGCACCATACAAGCATCCCTTAATACACTGAATACATTCTCTGTTGTGCTCCATTTTGTTTTGTTTTAATCAGTCACTCACTTGTCCAACTGGGAAAAATAACTCTTAAATACCAACAATGCTATGATCATAAACAATCTATAGTAATAAATAAATCCATAAATGAACTGTGTGCTAAATTAATTGGTAATAATAAAATAACAATAATAATGCTTAATAATAGATACATAAATAATAAAAATAATAATAGGATACATTGTATGTGAAAATTTTGATTTTAGAAATATCTCCACTGTAAAATATTTCTATTATTTAATTTGTATTATATTATATTTGGAATTATTATTTGAAAATTCTGAACAAAACATAAGACAAAAAATATAGGTGTTGAGATATTTTTCCTCTCCAGACCAAAACTTCAAAGTTCTGGTAGCGGAAGCAAATAATCTGGATTATTTTTTTAATTTTCCCTGACAAGTCTGATGCCCATCTAGTCCAAGAATCTTTATCTCATGCAGCTGCAGCGTCAAAGCATGAGGAAGGTAGGATGTTTTGAGATCCCGTTTCAAAAAACAACAGACTAGAAACTTCTTGACAACTGTTGCTCTTGAGTTAAAGATTCCCCAGCTGTGTATGTCTAGAAATCATTCCAGATTCAAAGCACACACCAACCATTATCTGTATATATCATTTAATCATACAGAAAAACTCCTAGAGACACCATGATGCCATTTAATGTAGCATATTAATGTATGTAGACTCAAAATCATCCTCCTATGGTTTTCTTTGCCATTGCATTTTGTTTTAACTTTACCTGTGTGACCTTGAGTATGTCAAAATTACCATGGGATACAATTTCCTCCTCTGTAAAAGTGAAAACTAGAATTACTCATAGATTGAAGATCAATAGTCCCTCTCCAGCTACTCTTTCTTCACGTGCCTTCTAAAAACCCCTTCCTGGCCCAAATACTGTTAATGCAAACCAGTTACAACCACATTTTACAAATATAAGACCAAACTGAAATATTATACTATTGTGATGATGATGATGATGATGTTCCTGCAATGGACAAGACCTTGTGTTATTTTAAAATATTGCATCACTTTTAATGCTCTTGTGAAAGTACAGAGATAGATATCAATAACATTTAAAGATGAGAAATTAGATTTGATGAGATTAAATAATTTTATGTGCTTGAAAATGGTAGACCCTAGACTCAGACCACATATGATTGATCCCAGAGCCCTCTATTTAGTTTTATTCCACTCATGTTCAGAAATTCAAATAAGTAGACATTCTACTAAGGACTTCCTCAGGCTCACATTATTAAAACTCTAAGTAACCAAATTTTGAATCAGCAAGCTATGATTCTGTTTAGTTATTACAAAAACTTAGTCTTTTGAGCCTTACAGAGAGCACTGTTTTCTATTAAAGAAACACACACATCTAAAAATCATATAGTCAATGAATAAATATAGTCACCAAATGTTCCTGGCGAGTGGGCCCTCTTAGAAAATACCTACTATAACTCTTATTACATACACAGGTAAAAATAAGATTTCAAATCACATCAAAAAAAAGTACTGAATATCTAGGAATTAACATAACAAAGAAGGTGAAAGATCTGTACAACAAAAGCCATAAGACATTCTTAAAAAAAAAAAAAAAAATAGACCAAAGACATGGAAAATATTCCCTGTTCACAGATTGGCAAAATTAACCTTATCAAAATGGCCATCATACCCAAAGCAATAAACAGAATCAATGCAATTCCTATCGGGTTTTCAATGACATCCTTCAAAGATACAGAGCAAACATTACAGAATTTTATAACAAAACACAGAAGGCCTTGAACAGTAAAGTCAATCTTGAATGAAAGAAAAAACGGTAATACCAAAATTCAAACTACAAAACTAAAGTAATCAAAACACTGTAGCACTGGAATAAAAATAGGCTCATAGACTAATGGAATAGAAATGAAGTTTCTAAAATTAACACACACTTACATGTACATAAAATTGGGACAAAGGAGCCAAGAATATACACTAGAAGAAGGATAGCCTCTTCAACAAATGGTGCTGGGAAAAACTGAACAACATTATGCAAAAGAATGAAAATTAGACACTACCTCACTACAAAAATTAACTCAAAATGGCTCAAAGACTTGGATGTAAGACACGAAACCACAAAATACATAGAAGAAAACATTAAAAAGGCATTCAACAACACTGACTTCAGGAATGTCTTTGGGTATTCAACCACAACAAGGGAAATAAAGCAAAAATAAACAAATGAGATGACATCAAACTAAAAGATTATTCAGAACAAAAGAAGCTATCATTAAGGGAGAAAAGGCAGCTGAATAGGAAAACATATTTGCACATCATACATCATACATCTGACAAGGGGCTTATATCTAAGACCTACAAAAAATCACAAATCAACAAAAAAAAAAAAAGATCAAAAACTGGGCAGAAGAATTATATAAATATTTTCTCCAAAAAAGACATAAAGATGACCAGCAGGCACATGAAAAAATGTCCATCATCACTCATCATCAGGGAGATACAAATCAAAACTACAATAAAATACTACCTAACATTTGGGAGAATAGCCCATATCAAAAAGACCAGAAAAAAGTGTTATCAAAGGTTAGAGGAAAAAAACCCTGATATACTGTCAATAGAATTGTAGACCAGTCCAGTCCCTAGAGAAAACAGTATGAAGGCTTCTCAAAAATTAAAAATAGATCTACCACATGGTCCAGTAAGTCCACTCCTAGTTCTCTATCTGAAGAACACAAAAACATCAATTCAAAGAAATACATGCACTCTTAATGTTCATTGCAGCAATATTAACAAAAGCCAATCTAAAAAACAACCTAAGTGCCCAACAACAGATGAGTGGATAAAGAAGATGTGGTATACATACGCAATGTAATATTACTTCACTAATTTAAAAAAATGAAATTTGCCATTTATGACAGCATCAATGGAACTAGAGGGGATTACTCTAAGTGAAATAAGAAGAAGAAAACAAATGTTGGCTAACTTCACTCATATGAGGAATATAGAAGAGGGAAGCAATGGAAACAAAAATACAAACTAGAAATCCGACTGCAGTTGAGCCTATTACAAGGGGATAATAGGAGAGTGGGGTGGGGAAGGGAGAAGGGGTTCATTGGTGAAAATTATTGTGCTTTGATAATGGCCATGTTGTGGTAACACCAGAAGTGAGAACCTTTAATCCTGAGTCATATATTTTACTATAAACCAATGTTACCTCAATATATAACTTTTTTAAACTGAGTTATGTTTCCCAATAATCAGATGTGTATTGTTACTGAGTATTGTATTGAATTGTGAAAGTCTCCTATATTGCTTTCTGACAGGATGTTCCTGCTTCATGTCATTACAAGTTATTATAAGTAACGTATGGAAGTGGAGTACGTATCTAGACTGCATTTAAATGTTTCCTCACACGTCAATTACTGGTTGTCACCAAGTCATTTAAACTAAACGCTGTGCCACATTCTAGCTACATCATGATCTCCACTACCAAGAGGCAAAAAGTTTTCATCAGTTTCAAGAAACGTATCAGGAATCACTTAACCATTTTGGGGGGGAGGGAAGTACATGATCCCTCTTTTTCCTCCAAATTCTAGTATTTCATGATAAATTTAGTAAAGACATCACTAAAGAAGAAATTATTCTTAAATTAACTGAAGAATTGATAAT
The DNA here is from genome assembly GCF_964194135.1 of Talpa europaea. NCBI lineage: Eukaryota > Metazoa > Chordata > Mammalia > Eulipotyphla > Talpidae > Talpa > Talpa europaea. The sequence continues at coordinate 42,951,037 of NC_140075.1, forward strand.
TCTCATGAAGACTCTTGTGAGCTACTCATTTATATTTACCATTTTGACTAGAGGGATGACTAGATTCACAAAAGGATTTACCAACTGGTATGTTATCATTTTCTATCACATTGGGTGGTCTGGCTTTATACGCTCTTATTGCACACTTACAGTAAATGTATTCACTGTAATTTTATAATACAAAAATAGGAATACTGCATTATTGCAGTTGAAATGAAACTGTCGTAAATTGTTACCCATTTATTTCATCTTTTACGGCAATATTGCGTTAAAGCCAATTAGCTATACAACAAAAAGGTTTGCAGCAAAAATGCTTGATCTAAAAATGCTTGCAACAAAAAAGTTATGGCAAAATGACCAGAACCACCTTAACAGTACATTAAATTTTAAAGATGATCTTTTTTCACTTGTCTCTTCACATATCAATTACTCTCCACATGGAAAAAGCCTGGCTGTGTATTTTTGTGTGTGTTGTTGTCCAATGAAGTTAACCAGACCAAACAAAATGAAGAAACAAAAAAAAACTTGTCTTTTACCATCCCCTCCTTCTCCTAAAATATCCAGATCAGTCTTAACATAAGACTGAAGAACACTGAGACTTGCACCTAAGTGACAGTTTTATGGAAGTGTCCAAAGCAGAAAATCAATCCTCACACTTGGCTACCTTTGCAATTGTTCCAAGCATATTTTCTACTCAAGAAATAAGATTTCTACAATTCATTCATTGAGTATAAGTTCAATGAGTGCCTAGTAGATGCCTTGTAGGAAATTTTTTTAAATATTTATTTATTTATTTATACAAGAACCATGGTACAGGCCAGAAACGCAGGAGGGTGAGAAGATTCACCAGAGACAGAGCGGGGAACAGAACAGGCAGACTGAAGAACACTGCTGAGGGGAGCAGCGGGCACGGCAGGAGAGGTCTGCACACCATATGGGCTCACTGGCCAGCTGAGATTGAACCAGTGCTGCAGAGGCTGCAGACAGTTTCACAGTGCGGCACTCAACTGCCTGCGCCACCTGGGAAGGCCCCCTTACAGGAAATTAAGTGCCAGGAGCAAAAAAATTATCAAAAGCTCATAGCCTACCAATGAAAACAGGTATACACAGACTTTGCAATAATATTTTAAATGCAACAAACTTCAGAATCCATGGGACCTCACTAATGGGCATTTAATTATGCCCAGAGGACAAACACTGAGACATGAGGTGGGTCATGAAGAATGAATAAGAATTCTCTAAAAGGATGCGATAAAGAATGAAACTCCAGAGGGCCTCCCTGGTGGTGTAGGGGTTAATTCTCAACATTCTCATGCTATCACTGCTGAGGCCTGAGTTTGATCCCCAGCCAAGGGGTTATCTCCCACCCACCCCCACCCCAATGCTCCCCTTACAGGGTACTTCAGTAGATCAGCCTGCTCTGCTCCCCCCTCTGTCCATGGGGAATATTTTCACACACAAACCCCCCCATACCCCTTGCATGGGCCTATATCCCAGTTCTTCTATACACAAATAAATAAATCTTTTCTAAAAAGTGAAATTCCAGACAGAGGAAACAGCATGTGCAAGAATAAGAAATTTTTAGGGAAACTAAAATTGATGGAACTCAGAATGGAAGGATAGGCAGTGTTTTTCATCCTCTAAGCCCTGGGAAGTCAACTGACTATTCCACTCACTTATATAACTTGTACTTGCACATCATCCTCTCCATCTTAAGTCTGCCAAAATGCTTTTCAAAGTAACTGTATTGCTGAAGGTGGGCCTGCTACACAATGGCAAAGAAGTCAAAAACCATGCTACCAGGTTTTTTTTTTAATAAATTTTATTTTTATATTCCCCATATAATTACAACCCCCTTATTTTGACCCCAAGCCCTCCTTTTCCCACCCCCCATCCCCCAAAAAGTGTCTCTGGTTCATAGTTGTTTGTTGATTTTGATATTTTCTTTCTTATAATTATTATTTTTCCTGGTCCCTTATTTAAGTTTTCTAGATTCCTGCTATGAGTGAGACCATCCGGTATTTTTCTTTTTCTTTCTGGCTTATTTCGCTGAGCATGATCCCTTCCAGCGCCATCCATGTTGCTGCAAATTGCATGTGTTTATCTTTTTTGAATGCTGAGTAATATTCCATGGTATATATGTACCACATCTTCTTGATCCAGTCATCTATTTTTGGGCATTTGGGCTGTTTCCAAAGCTTAGCTATTGTAAATAGTGCTGCTATAAACATAGGGGTGCAGGTGTTCTTTGGAATGGATGTTTCTGTGTCCTTTGGATAAATACCTAGGAGTGGAATTGCTGGATCATATGGAAGCTCTATGTTTAGTAGGTCCAGAAATCTCCACACAGCTCTCCATAGTGGTTGGACCAGTTTGCACTCCCACCAACAGTGCAGAAGAGTTCCTTTTTCTCCACACCCTCACCAATATTTGTTGTTGCTAGTTTTTTTAATATGTGCCATTCTCACTGGTGTGAGATGGTATCTCATGGTAGTTTTGATTTGCATTTCCCTGATTATAAGTGATGTTGAACATTTTTCATATGCCTGTTGGTCATTTGCATTTCCTCTTCAGAGAAGTTCCTTTTTAGCTCTTCTGCCCATTTTTTGACTGGATTATTTTCTTTGTTGTTGTTGAGTCTCATCAGCTCTTTGCAGATTTTTGTGATTAGTCCTTTATCATTAGTGTTGTGTGCAAAAATGTTCTCCCAGTTAGTGGGGTTTCTCTTTGTTTTTGTTATTGTCTCTTTTGCTGTGCAGAAGCTCTTTAATTTGATGTAGTCCCAGCTGTTTATCTTTGCCTTCACTATCACTGCTTTGGGTGATGTGTCTGTAAAGATGTCTTTGATGTGCAAATCCCGTAGTGTTTCACCTATATTTCCTTCTATATATTTTATGGTTTCAGGTCTTATGTCTAGTTCTTTAATCCATTTTGAGTTGATTTTTGTGTATGGTGTGAGGTAGTGGTCAAGCTTCATTCTTTTGCATGTAGCGACCCAGTTTTCCCAGCACCATTTATTGAACAAACTTTCTTTGCTCCAATGCATAGTCTTTGCTCCTTTGTCAAAGATTAGTTGACCATAAATCTGTGGGTTTATTTCTGGATTTTCTATTCCATTCCATTGGTCTGTATGTCTGTTCTTGTTCCAATACCATGCAGTTTTGATGATTATGGCTTTGTAGTAGAGTTTGAAGTCTGGGAGTGTGATGCCTCCATTCCCTTCTCTTTTTTTCAGGAGAGCTTTGGCTATTCGGGGTTTTTTGTGATTCCATATGAATTTCATCAATAATTATTCTATTTCTTTGAAGAATGACATTGAAATTTTGATTGGAATAGCATTGAATCTGTATATTGCTTTTGGTAGGATGGCCAGTTTAATAATGTTTATTCTCCCAATTCATGAGCAGGGGATGTCTTTCCATTTCTTTGTGTCTTCTTCTATTTCTTTTAACAGTGTTTTATAGTTTTCTGTGTATAGTTGACAGGATTATTTTCTTTGTTGTTGTTGAGTCTCATCAGCTCTTTGCAGATTTTTGTGATCAGTCCTTTATCATTAGTGTTGTGTGCAAAAATATTCTCCCAGTTGGTGTGGTTTCTCTTTGTTTTTGTTATTGTCTCTTTTGCCATGCAGAAGCTCTTTAATTTGATGTAGACCCAGCTGTTTATCTTTGCCTTCACTATCTCTGCTTTGGGTGATGTGTCTGTAAAGATGTCTTTGATGTGCATATCACGTAGTGTGTCACCTATATTTCCTTCTATGTATTTTATGGTTTCAGGTCTTATGTCTAGTTCTTTAATCCATTTTGAGTTGGTTTTTGTGCATGGTGTGAGGCAGCAGTCAAGCTTTATTCTTTTGCATGTTGACCCTGTTTTTCCAGCACCATTTATTGAACAAACTTTCTTTGCTCCAATGCATATCAGAATACTCATTAATTTTTTAAAAATTAATTTGCTGTCTTGCTAACACATTTTTAAAATTCCTTACTAAAAATTAGGATCTACTCTGAGTCTCAATACATTGTGCTATGCACCTAATATTCATTACCTCATTTTATACCATAGATGAATGTACTTCATGGCTAGTAATTCTAACTAGCTAATTAAATAGGTCAATTAAGATTTATTTTAGTAGTGAGATTGTAGGTAGATAATAGACATTAGATAAATAGATAAGTAGGCAAACTGGTAGGTAGGTAGCTCAATAGGTAGATAGATAGATTGCTTTCCCAATTCAAGAGAGTTACTGAATAACAGGAAGATTGACTGACAAAGCATTACATCAGTTAATTAAAGACAAAAGTATTCTGAATCATAGATGTTTGTGATTAGTTGATCACAAGGACTCTTCCACCTTCTATGAAAGCCCTGACTGTAGAGCTACACATGAAGTAATCCCCTCTGTGAGAAATCCAGAAACAAGTTGAGCAACTCCTACACAGTGGGTGATTCAAAAAATGAGTAAGACAATCTGAAACACTCTTGCCATAAACCCCACTGCTGGTACCACACCATACATTTAAGAGCAGCTCCTAACTTCTAGCTTCTCCCTGAGGTGTATGAAAAGTTTGGACAACACATTTGGGACCCCAACTTTTAAGGTTCCTGCCTGAGAGGTAGGCTCCCATATCACCTATTTTGAAAGTTAACGGAGCTTGCATTCATGAGTCCCCAGGACTAGAGCAAACAAAGAAACTTAGTGGATATGCACACACAACAGGCCTTGGCTATCCCTCCAGGTCTCAGCACAGAAGGAAGAGCCAAACGACACCCACCTCTCGGCCTTTCTCTGGAAGAGACTTGACTGAATACTGTATAAACTGCTGCCTGAGGATCTGGCTTCTACAATACATAGCACACATCTAGGTGGCTGACCGCAAGCTTCTCAGAGGCTGGGGTAGACAGTAGGCTGTCACCCCACCTTCTCCCTCCAGTTCGCTCCAACAATAAAACCAAATTCCATGGTTTCACTGGTCCATGGAAGGACCTTGTCTACTCATTTAGTATTGCAACTTTTATAGCTGCTGTTCAAGGGACATGCCATCAAATTACCTTACTCTGACAGCTAACAGGGCTTACATTCACAAGTTCCACAAAACTAGAACAAAGAAGCAGATTTTAAACAGGCATAGGAGCACATGTACATACAACTACACATGTAGACTCAGTACAAAAGTTGTTCACTGGGAAGGGTGTAACTGCATACTTTCCCAGGTCCTGCCTAAGGATCCAGCTTCTGATTAACTTGCATCTAGGTGCTGAATATGTCCACCTATTTAGAACACTCAAGGATCTTTGCACACTGTCAACTACTGGGACCCACTAAGAACAGAGATGGCAGCTTGGACAAGTACCCTCAGTGAACAGAACTCAGGTTAAGCTGACTGACAAAATTCATTTACTGAAGACAAGTTGTCAAGACCAGAAGAGGTGGCTCTTTTAGCTAATGTGCAAAAGCCAAAACAGAGAGCAAAGAAAATATATTCTAAACAGGGGAATACATTCTAAACAAAAGAATAAGCTAAATTGCCAGAAACCTATTTTAATAAAGCAGAGATAAGTGATTTACCCAATAGAATTGAAACATTATATGCTTTATATATTATATGTAATGTAATATATATATATATTATATGTAATGTAATATATATCACAGATGAATGTACTTGATGGATAGTATTCCTAACTGCATAAAGTCTATTTTAGAGAGAGTATAGATATACAATAGCTTTAGAAAATAGATATAGATATAAAGCCCAACTCCCCAAGGACTCGTCCCAAGAGGCCCTACTCAGTTCATACCTCATATGGAACATTGGAGAAATATGCAGGGCTTGACTACTAGAGATGAGATAAAAAGAAAAGGAGGGACAGGCTTATAGCAAACCAGCAATCCAATCTTGCCTGACCGATTTCCTCCTTACAACTATATCTGTTTCCTATTCCAAATTCTCCCAATTCCACTTTCTAGAGACCCACTTAATCTTGTGTACCCATTAAAACACCTTCTATTACAAGCATAATATATACAGCTTTGCATCTTATTTTTTAATGATACAGACATATTTGTTATCAAAATAACATATTTCACTTTAACATCTTTCCCTTTAGTGACATATTCCATAGTATAAATCAGCCATAATTTACTTAATTGATATCTAATTGATAGATATATTTGGTTTTTGCTATTAGAAACATCACTGTTAAGTCTATGCATCTTCTTTCAGCACATCTTAGAGTTTCTAGATATGGAATTACTAGGTCAAAGGCTATATGTGCATTTTCAACTTTGTTAGATGGCATTCAATTACTGTCCAAATTGGCTACATCCATCTTTCTCTTACCTGAAATGTTGAAGTTTACAGTATCTTCATTCTCCCACACAGGATATTATCAATAAACATTGATGATCAGGTAGGTAATCTACTTGGATTGACTTGCATGATTTTAACTCTAAGTAGTGCTGAATATGTTCTATACTTATATAAAGAAATCAATTCAGATTTCTTACTCTATGAACTGACTATTCCTATTCTTTGCCTGTATTTCTACTGAGATATTAATTTTTTCCTCTATTTATTAAATCATCTAGCGCTCCTTTTGTTTGAAATCACTGTTAGGGAAAAATATCTTCTTTCTCAAGAAATGTGGAAGCCATTGAGAATTTAAGTTTTTCCCTGTGGATTTATAAAGCCAGTTACATATATTTTTAAAAAGTTACATATTCCATTTTTACCACTATAAGAAAACAAAATAAGAAAACTCATATATTTACATTTTGGGTGGGGTACTATCTCAAATTTGATAAGTCTGACCCATGTATGGAAAAACTTTCAGTCCAGGAAAATATTTAATTTTAACATAAACATCCTTGAATTTTCACAACCTCTGTATTTCCCTGTTCTCTATTGTTTTGTAAAATATTTCCTCTTCATTCAAGTCTCCTGTAATTGCTCTCATTTTTATATGATCATTTAGTTAAATAAATTCTTGACCATCAAATAGTTCTTGGCTTAAGGTGGATGTTCCATAAATATTTAGGGGGCTGCTGAAGCCATGTATGAGTAATGCCAGGTCTCCTTCAGAATGCCTTTTCATTCAAGTCTGCTACTCTGGGTAATAACTTACCAGGACATCAAGTAATACTTCTTAAATTCCCAGAGAATAAAATCATTGGTTCAGCTGCCCCTAACCCTTCTGTCCTCATTGTATATTATGCAGATGTTTCAATAGCCTCTACTATATTTTATTGCACTTAGTTTACATGACATTTATATATCTACCTATCCCACTAGACCGGAAGTCCCCTGAAAAGCAAGTTGTGTCTAATTCATATCATAGTTACTGCCCATCATAGACCCTAGCACATGATAAGGCCTCAATAGCACAATAAATGAAGAAAGATATGAAGTTGTATTAGCTGTTCACTTGCCAACAGTTCACACAAGACCCAAGGCAACCCTTCGCACTCATACTTGATTTTAGGAGGATTCACCAATAGACCTCTTCCCCTAGAAGCAGGGTTTTTTTATAGCAATAATCAAGAAAAACTTTTGAAGCCTAATCAACCATTGTCACATCTTTCTCAGTGATCGCTATACACTAAATCAAAAAATTCCAGGCTTCAAATATTGTATAAAATAATTTAAAATATTTAATAAGATAATGAGCTCTTCTCAAAAAAAAGAGTCTCCCTGGTTAGATGGTGTTTTCCCTTTCTTCAGTCTAAAAGAAGTAACTGACAGTAAAATAAATGCTTCAAGAAATACATAACTAAAATGGAAAACTGTTAGTAGCTTGGACCCCTCAGATGCTAAATTGCCTTGGGCACATTTGTGTAGGGTTTTCTATCTCCTTCCATCCATCCTTTTTACTATAGGGCAGCCTTGAGCTAGATAGGCATCAGTATGCAGTCCACCATCAGTAAAGAAGACTCCCAGGAATGCAGGAGCAGCCTTCATTCCCAGTTTGAATTCTTTTTTTTTTTTAATATATTTTTTTTTAATTTTCTAGAGGCATGTCTTATTTATTTATTTATTTTTTGTTTTTGTTTTTGGTTTATACATGCACTGGGTACAGTCAGAAGCGCGGGAGGGTGAGAGAATTCACCAGAGCCAGAGCAGGGAGCAGAGCAGGCAGAAGGACCGAAGTACACTGCCGAGGGGAGCAGCGGGCGGCAGGAGAGGTCTGCGCGCCATGTGGGACCCTCCTCCGGTGGCCGGGGAGCAGCCGGGGGATCGAACCGGCGCCTCAGAGGCCGAGGGCAGCTTCGCAACCCAGCGCTCAACCGCTGCGCCACCGGGGAGGCCCTGAATTGTTTCTTAATGGAAACTAAAACGCCAAAAAAGTTTTGGTTGAATTCTGAACTGAAGCATTTCACAACACACTGATTAGATTGACAGCTTGGCTTGAGATCCTAGGAGAAGTATAATTGAGTAGGGGCCAAGAAATTTGAAGAGAACTAATCCATTCCTGATGCTGTATCATTGAGAAGAAAAAGTAGCCTGGAATCATAAAGCTTAAAGTTGGAGAAGAATGTGTCAATAACAAGAAGCCTGAACCAGATAAAGAAACTGAAGCCCAGAGAGCTGCCAGCATTTCCTGGATAGAAATGTAATTGGACTTAAGGAAAGAGAATAGTTAGTGCTGATTCTTCCTTTCAAAAGTTTACACAGTGAAAGCAATGAATCCAATGGGAACTCTTTAAATACATCATGACATGGCAAGATTTTTTGTCAGAAGGATTTCACAAAATTAGGAGTAATTTTGTCACAGCTCTGATATTGATGAAAGGTGATGATATAATGGGTTGTAGAAAGTCAACTAATATGACTAGCAAGAAAGCACACTCCTTAGATATATGTAAATTCATTCAGTCTATCTTTTGAGACCTAAGATAGTTAGCTCTTACAGAATTTGTTGAAGACTTAATAATGGAGACCCAAGAGTGTTCATGTTCTAATTGCAAAAATTTATGATTATCTGCAAAAGGCACTTTGCTGATGTGAATATGTTAAGAATCTGGAGAGGCCATCGCTGGTGGCACAGGGGTGAAAGTCTCGGCACTATCAAGCTATTCGCAGCCAATGCAGCATAAGTTCAATCCCTAGCCAGGGAGCAGACCCACATGGCGCAGCAGACCTCTCCTGTCTTGCCCGCTGCTCCTGTCAGTAGATCCAGCTTTCAGTAGATCCACCTGTTCTGCTCCCCACTCTGTTTCTGATGAATCCTCTCAACCCCCTGCCTCTGGTCTATACCCTAGCTCTTGTATGCATAAATAAAAATAAATCTTGAAAAAAAAAAGAATCTTGAAAAAGTGAGCTTATCCTGGATTATCCAGGTATGTCAATGTAATCACAAGGTGTGTCAATGTAATCACAGGTGTGTCTATGTAATCACAAGGGAGGGTCCTTATAAGAGGGAGAAAGAAGGGTCAGAGTGAGAAGTGATTCGATAGAAGCAGAGATCTGAATGAGGTGAAGAATATGTCATGAGTCAAAGACTATAAGCATTGAACAGAAGCTGAAAAAAGCAAAGAAATGGATTTTCCCCTAGAGCCGACAGAATAAACAAAATTCTGACACTTGATTTTAGAACTTCTGACCTTTGAAGCTGCAAGATAAATTTGTGCTGTCTTATGTGTCTTAAGCAATATAGTTTACAGTGATGTTACAGTTACAATAGCAAACTAATACAGAATCTAAAATGAATTATAAAATGATTAATTTTCATGTTTAATGGACCTTAGCCCTGGATCAATGAGAATATGGACAGTGTTAATTGTAGAGTGTGCTTTGATCACCATCATTACCCAACTAAGGTCTTCCACCCTAAGTCATGTGCTCATTTTGTTCCCTACCTCTACTAATTCCTTTCGTCCTTTCCCAGTTGTCAAATTTCCACTCATCCTTTAAATAATTCAAATGTTACCGTCTTGTCTTTAATAGTCTCTTGGGTGCCTCCAGGAATATTTTAGTTTTCTTCCTTTGGTTGCGTTGGAAGTAGACCTACACCATGACACATATTAGCGAAACTATCAATAGACCAAGAAAAAGAAGTAATATTAAGGGTGACTAGAAAAAAGAATCTGGTAACATATAAAGGTATTCCTATCAAGCTATCATCAGACTCCCAACAGAAATACCAGAGACCAAGAAAGTAAAATAACATTCTGAATATACAAAGATTAAAAACTTCCAACCAAGAATACTATATCCCACAAAACTCTCAGATATGGGGGATAAAGACTTTCCCAGAAAAACAAAAGCTAAAGGAGTTTTAGATCATTAACTTGGTACTCCAAGTCAATAGAAAATTTTAAATTTTGTTTAGCAGCTTACACAGGTTGATGATTAGCATTTAACACGTGTTTATGTGCATGGCTCCATTCCCAGTTAATATCATAAATTTTTCCTAGCAGTTCTATAAGATGGGATTGGGGGAAGTAGAAATGGTTCTTTAATAGAACAGGAAAGTAAGAAGCTAAACAATTAGTTTCAAATTTTAAAATTACCTTGAGAATTAAGACGAGGACCTAGGAATCTACAATCAGATTCTTATGATCTTTCTAATGCATCAGGTTGCTGTACTAACATTTTAAGAATAGAGTCATGCTCTGGATAACTTACGAAATTTTTGTATTCTTTACTTCCTCAGAATATAAAAGTTCTGTAGGTGAGATTGCATCAAGTAGGGTCAATTGTTCCCAGCATGAAGAGAGCAGAAATTCATTGCATTCATTGATATGTTGCATCATTTATTCAACAAATATATATGAAGCACCTAATATGCTGAAAGCTTTGAGATGCTGAGAAACCTGATGGAAATGAGTAAGAATTTACATATGGTGTTTTCCTCTTACTATTTCTACTTGCTTAAGTTCTAGAAATCATTTAAATTTGGATCTCCACTAAAGTCTATTTGAAATAATTTTATGCCCTCTTCTTGCTTTTTTAAATGTAAGGAAGTAAACTTCTAACTGGCATAAGAAAAGATATGACATCGTAAATTATCTTTTATGAGTCTATGGAAAGCCTTAAGATGATTATTAAGACTCTTTCTTTAAGAGATATAAAACAGAAGAACTAATAGATACTGTCCACACCTTAAATTCTATTTGTGACTACACTCTGTAATCTGTTTTTATGGCTGCAATCAAATTTTGCCTCTTTAGTTTAGATTGTATCTAATAATATCTTGGCTTTCAGTCAGATAGAAGATGCGTGCTGCAGGGTAAGTTAACCTGCCCAAATATTGATTCCTATGTCACTTAGGAAGTTGTAAGAAAGGGTTGTTTCACTTTGGTATTGAATGTATTGGCCAAACTCACACAGGGTAAATTCTAAGTCACCAAGTGGAACCCTGGGGCAGGTAAACAAGCATAAGAAAATCTCCTAAGCTTATAGGGTAGGGAAAGTTAACCTGCTCGCATGTATTAGCAAAAGTGGCAGATGGCAGCTTTCTCCCCTAATAATCACCAGATGGCACGAAGCTATGCCCCGTGGTGCAGGAAGGAAGAAACTGGGCTGATCACGTATTTTCTACAGTTAAGCTCTTCTTACTTGATTGAAAATTAATTGTGCTATCAGTCATACATTTTTGTTAGAGTAACTTAAAGAATGTGACCAGACTTTATTTTAATTGCAGAAAATATAATTTTGATTTCATCGAGTTTTAGAATATTAAACCAACTAGTAACTTTCTAGTCTGCTAAGCAGAATTTCAGATTTTTTGATGAAATTGTTTGATTTACCATTCATTTATATAACTGTATAATTTTGGGCATACAACTTCACACCTCAACATGTGCACGTTTCACTCACCCTCCTCCAAAGCTCCAGTGCCAATACACAATCATGTTATCCAGCCCCCCTCTCTCCTATCCTCTGGTACCACTACATTTCTCACAGAGTTTGAGAGTTATATTTTTTGTTTTACTAGCTTTTTTTTCTTTGATTACTTATATTCCATAAATGACTGAAACTATCAGGAGCTGTCTTTCATTTTCTGACTTATTTTAGTTAGCCTTATCACTTCAAGATTCATGAATTTTTAGTGCCTTTTCATCAAAAAGCACTATTTCATTTTTTCTAATAACTTATTGACATCCCACAATATAGACCACAATATGTTTATGGAGTCATCTGTCAATGGGCATTTAAGTATATTCCATGTTATGGCTACTATGAACAATACTGCTATGAACTCAGAGATGCATAAGTCTTCTCATATTAGTATTTTCATATACTTTGTATAAATAACTAGAAGTGGTATTGCTGAATCATATGGTGTTTCTATTTACATTTCCTTATAGAATCTCCATACCATTTTCCATATGAGCTCTACCAATTTACATCTGTAGTGAATGAGTGTTCCTTTTTCTCCACATACTCACCAATATTTGTTGTTTCCAGTCTTTCGTCTCACACAAATAAATCTTTGACATAGAAGGCTGACTCTACAATGGCAAAAAAGAAACTTAAGACTATCACATGCCCAAAAAAGTGCAACTAAAAAGACCATTATTTAATTCCAAACACAAAAACTAGCTCAAAATGGATTAAAGACCTGGCTATAAAACCTGAAACCACAAAATATGTAAAATAAAACACTGGTGATATACTCCTGGACATCAACCACAGAGATGTGTTTGGGGACTCAATTCCAATGGTAAGAGAAACAACAGCAAAAATAAACAACTGAAACTACATCAAACCAAAGAGTTTCTGCACAGGGAAAGGAACCACCCCCAAAACAAAAATGTAGCCCATGGACTGGGAGAAGGTATTTGCACATTACATCTCTGATAAGGGGCTAATTTCCAAAACATAAAAAGAACTCATACAACTCAATGACTAAACACAGCCCAATCAAAAATTGGGCAAAAGACCTAGAGACTTTTCATAAAAAGACAAACAGATGGTCCCCAGGCACTTGAAAAAATGTTCAACATCACTTATAAAAGAAATGCAAATCAACATTACATTGAGATATTATCTCATCATTGTGAGAAAAGACAGACTACTGTTCACTTGTAGTCTGAGGCAAGACACGTGTTTGTACCATGCTCACATCTATTTTGAAACCTGTTTATCCAGCATTTCTCAGGAATGACAAAATATCTAAAGAATTGAAGCTTAATATGTTTGAATAGCAAAATTTTTATTGTTAAATTTTAAAATAAACTTTTAAAAGCTTGATATAGTTATTTTATTTTATTGAATCATTCAGTTGTGGTAGTACAGGTACAACTGATGTTGTAGAAACAAACGAGACTAAAAGTAGAATGTATCTAAATCCTAGAGATAATCCTAGAACAAAAGTTCACTGAACATTATAAAAGAAGCCATAAATAGATATTCTGTTAACAGATTATAATGCCTCAATGGGAATGAAGCACCCACTATTATAGCCAAAACCAAATAATGTTAATCTGACATTTCTCAATGGTTTCCTGAATGGTAATTAGATTTTAAGTTGCATCTTGTCTTGCCCACATTCAGTTAATAGGCTAATCTATATCTATCTTGGATTAAATATATACGACCTTTAATGTAAAGAAAAGATATATGGTAAGTATATCAGGGTAAAATGATATATTAAGAAGTTGCTGTGTCCTTGCGATACTTTCTAAGCTGCTTTTATGTAAAGATTGACCTTTTATTTTGTGATTCCATTTCCTGCTTAATACTTTTGCCACAAAGTCTGGCAAAGTCTGGCCTTTTCTCCTTGGAAGGAAAGCAATTTGTCTTAGAGCTGCATCACCATAATTCTTACTGGTTTATAGATTTTAATACATATAAAGGTGTTTTGTTTACATAACAATACCATTTAAGAACTAATGAGTTCAGCAAATGGTGTTTGGAAACTTGACATCCACATATTAAAGAATAAGGCTGGGGCCTCCCTGGTGGTGCAAGAGGTTAAGCACATTACTGTGAAGCTATCCGCAGCCTCTGCAGCACAGGTTCGATTCCCGGCCATCCAGGAAGAAACCCACAGGGCGTGGCAGACCTCTCCTTTCTTACCCACTGCTCCCCTCAGCAGTGTCCTCCATCCATCTGCCTGTTCTGCTCTCCGCTTTCTGGTGAATTCTCTCGCCCTCCCGTGTCTCTGACCTGTACCCCAGTTCTTGTATAAATAAATCTTAAAAAAAAAAAATGGTGCTGCAGACCTCTCCTGTCTCGCCTGCTGCTCCCCTCAGCAGTATATTTCAGTCAATCTGCCTTGTTCTGTTCCCCGTTCTGTCTCTGGTGAATCCTCTCACCCCTTAACCCCGTACCTCTGCCCTGTACCCTAGTCCTTGTATGCATAAATACATAAATCTTTAAAAAAAATAAAATAAAGAATAAGGCTGGAACTTTATCTTATATAATACACAAAATTTAGCTAAAAGTGGCTATCCATATGTACTAGAATTATAAAACCCTTTGAAGAAATGATAGGGGGAAATCTTCATGCAATTAGATTTAGTAATGCTTTCTTGGATGTGATACTAAAAGCAGTGGCAACAATAGTAAAAATATATCAATTTAACTACATTGAAATTGAAAACTTCTGTGCCTCAAAGGATGAAATGAACAGAGTAAAATGGCAACCTACAAAATGGAAGAAGACATTGGAAAAATCATATATCTGATAAGGAATTAATAGAATATGCAGAACCTCTGCATTCAACAAAAATGAAATATAACTTGATTAAAAAATGGGGCAAAGGATTTGAATAGACATTTTTCCTAACACATGGCCAACAAGTAAATGAAAAGATGCTCAATATCACTAATCATTAAGGAAATGAGACTCCCAACCAAATGGATGGCTACTATTAAAAAAAAAAAAAAAAAAAAACCTGTTACAACTATTAGGAATGAGGGAAAATTCAAACCCTATACACTGTTGGTGGGATGGTAAGAAGATAAAATTGTTACGCTGCTATGAAAAACGCTATGGCAGTTCCTTGAAAAAATTCAATTAAATTAACATATGATCTAGCAATTCCACATCTGGATCTCAAAAAGGTATTTTTATACCCCTGGTCAAAGCAGCATTACTCACAATAGCCAAAATATGAAAGCAACTAAATGCGCACCCATAGGTGAATGGTGGAACAAAATGTTCTATACACATACAGTGGACTATTATTCAGCCTTAGAAAGAAAAAGGCTACAATATAGATGAACCTGGAGTACAGTATGCTAAATAAAATGAGCCAGTCACAAAAAGAAAACTACAGTGTGATTCTAACATAAATGAGGTATCTTAAATAGTAATCCGAGACAGAAAGTAGAATGGTGGTGACCAGGGTCTGGAGGGGAAGGGAAAGTGGAGATGTTTTAAATGCCTGTCGGGTTTCAGTTTTACAAAATGAAGAGTCCTGGAAGTTGGTTGCACAAAACAATGTGAGTGTACTGAGCACTACTGAACTGCACACAAAAAAATGATCCAGATGATACAGTTCATATTTTTTGCATTTTATCATAATTTCAAATTTTTTTTAAATTTTTGATCAATCGGTGCTATAAACATTCATATTCAGGTTTTGTGTGGACATAACTTCAATTTCTTTGGGGAAAAATGTCCGAACAGGCAATTCCTGGGTCATAAGGGAATTGCTCTGCAGTTTCTGAAGAAATTACCAAACTTTTTCCAGAGTAGTTGTACCCCTTTATATTCCCACAGCCGAGAATGATAGTTTCTCTGCACCTTCACCAGTATTTTGATGTTGCCAGCATTTTTTTATTTTAGTGATTCTGATAGCTGTGTATGATACCTCATAATGGTTTTCACTTTCATGTCTCCAATGGCTAATGATGTTAAACATCTCCCCTATTCATTTAACATCACTTTGTAAAATATCTCTTCATGTCTTTCACCCATTTTCTAATTTGAATATTTTACTACCTACTTTACAAACTGTAAAATTTGGAGTAATCTCAGAAAATAGCCACCTCTGAACAAAACAACACATGAGCACAAATAATTTTTTTAAACAGGCAATCTGTGGTTAAACAAATAAAAGAATAAAAATAGCACTTCACAGCAGTTCCTTAATAGTGACATATAACTAATACCTGTGGTGATAAATATATTGATAACTATATCCCTACTGAGTCATTTTGAAATGGATCCAGCAACCTGATTGTCATCCATGGTGTGACGGTTTCCAGTCCCCAGACTCTGTGGGAATCACTTCAGCATTAATACCAGGGTCAGACTCCACTAATCCTGAAACCAACCATGTCTGTAGTCAAGCATGAGGCTGAAACAAGTCAGAGAACTCCATTTAAAGAGAAGATTTGTTTCTCCAGACTCCCTATTCCCTTCCCCTACTTTATCTGTTGAACGACAGAACCAAAATTATCACAATAGATACTAATCACAATTTTTAGCTTTTACAGGGTTTCAAAATCAACTTTATCCTTTGTTGTCTTATCTGAGTAAGACTAAAATATAATTGTAATAAAATAAAATTAACTGAGATTCTGATTTTCACCAATGCTGCAAATCCAGAAAATAATTGTGAAAGCTACATTTATTATGATGAGTCTATTAAATTCTTTGGAAACCACTTCAAATCCATCCTGTTAAAGGTTGCTAAGCATGCTTAAAGGAACTGAGTTTATTTTCTACAAAGAAATGCTTGGTTGTTGTCTTTCAGTTGATCTCCTAATGTAGACCAAAAGGCAGACAGGAGATTAAAGACTAAAAACATTTTCCTTCTCTGTTAGTAGAAGCCCTGTTTTTTTTTTAATATTAAATTTTATTTTTATATTCCCCCATACAATTGCAAACGCCCCATTCTGACCCCAATCCTTCCCCTCACGCCCCCCATCCCCCAAAAAGTGTCTCTGGTTCATAGTTTTTTGTTGATTTTGATTTTCACTTTCTTATATTCATTTTCCTGGTCCCTTATTTAAGTTTTCTAGATTCCTGCTATGAGTGAGACCATCCGGTATTTTTCTTTTTCTTTTTGGCTTATTTCGCTGAGCATGATCCCTTCCAGCGCCATCCATGTTGCAGCAAATTGCATGTGTTTATCTTTTTTGAATGCTGAGTAATATTCCATGGTATATATGTACCACATCTTCTTGATCCAGTCATCTATTTTTGGGCATTTGGGCTGTTTCCAAAGCTTAGCTATTGTAAACAGTGCTGCTATAAACATAGGGGTGCAGGTGCTCTTTGGAATTGATGTTTCTGTGTCCTTTGGATAAATACCTAGGAGTGGAATTGCTGGATCATATGGAAGCTCTATGTTTAGTAGGTCCAGAAATCTCCACACAGCTCTCCATAGTGGTTGGACCAGTTTGCACTCCCACCAACAGTGCAGAAGAGTTCCATTTTCTCCACACCCTCGCCAACATTTGTTGTTGCTAGTTTTTTTAATATGTGCCATTCTCACTGGTGTGAGATGGTATCTCATGGTAGTTTTGATTTGCATTTCCCTGATTACAAGTGATGTTGAACATTTTTTCATATGTCTGTTGGCCATTTGCATTTCCTCTTCAGAGAAGTTTCTTTTTAGCTCTTCTGCCCATTTTTTGACTGGATTATTTTCTTTGTTGTTGCTGAGTCTCATCAGCTCTTTGCAGATTTTTGTGATCAGTCCTTTATCATTAGTGTTGTGTGCAAAAATGTTCTCCCAGTTGGTGGGGTTTCTCTTTGTTTTTGTTATTGTCTCTTTTGCTGTGCAGAAGCTCTTTAATTTGATGTAGTCCCAGCTGTTTATCTTTGTCTTCACTATCACTGCTTTGGGTGATGTGTCTGTAAAGATGTCTTTGATGTGCAAATCCCGTAGTGGTTCGCCTATATTTCCTTCTATGTATTTTATGGTTTCAGGTCTTATGTCTAGTTCTTTAATCCATTTTGAGTTGATTTTTGTGTATGGTGTGAGGTAGTGGTCAAGCTTCATTCTTTTGCATGTAGCGACCCAGTTTTCCCAGCACCATTTATTGAACAAACTGTTTGTTTTTTAACCAAAGCTTTGTAAATTCTTCTTGAGTTAACACCTTGAGTAGGTGTGTCACATTTCAGCTGAAGATCTGAATTCACTGTGTCTTCACATGTTACTAGGCTGAGAGCAGAGAGGATTCAACCAGTCACTCACAATGGATTTTCAGCACTAGGATTTTTTGTTGCCCATTCAAAGGCTTTTTTACTAAACAGCTAGTGTTTTTGCCTTTCCTGAATTCAGATTGAACATTAGATTCCCTTTTTGTGGTTAAATAACAAATTCCTTCACTTTAATTCTACTTTCTTGGCTTCTCTGAAGCTTTTCTTCTCTGGTTAGTTTGTTTTTCGTAATTCGTATCTTCACTATCTTAGTTTTGAAGAGTATCTTATTACTCCTTTACTTAAAGCAAATAATAAAAACCAACCAATGGAAATGCAGGGAAATTCTTCAGGGTCATGTGTCTTATAATTTTATGAAGAACATGTCTTCAGTGCCTTCATTCATCTATTGGGTTCAAAGAACTTGAAATACAAAGATTAATTGGATGATACCTTTGAAGTCAAGAAATTCACATTTGAAGGACAAATGCACAAAGTTGCATTTGCACTACAAACTGCTATTGTCGAGGCCTCCCTGGTGTTGCAAGGGGTGAAGCACCGCACTATGAAGCAATCTGCAGCATGAGTTCAATCCACTGCAGCATGAATTCGATCCCTGGACAGCCAGGGAACCACCCACATGGCAAAGCAGACCTCTCCTGACTCGCCCACTGCTCCACTCAGCAGTGTACTTCGGTCAATCTGCCTGTTCTGTTCCCCACTCTGTCTCTGGTGAACCTTCTCGCCCCTCTGCATCTCTGTCCTGTACCCCAGCTCTTGAATGCATAAATAAAATAAATCTTTAAAAAAAAAAGTGCTATTGTCATGGTAAAGCTATGGGCAAGGTGCCTGGTAATCCTGAATAGGAAACTGAAGAATTTGGAATACAATAAAGGTGCAAGTTTAGAAAAGAAAGAAGGTCAATAAAAAGTAAGCAGCAAACTCTGCAGATTCATATATACATAAGAAAATAATTATGGAGCTTCCGCCAGATGCCAGACATCATCCTAGGCACAAGACGCCAATAGAATAGACAGAAAAGTTTCCCTTCCCCACGTACCCATGTATTTTATGCTTTACTCAGGGAGAAAGAAAATTACTGACTACATTTTTTTCACTATCAGATAATAATGCATACTATATAATGAAAACAAAGCAAGGTAATGATGTAGGGAGTGATTCAGAGGCTATTTTAGGCTTGATGTTCCATGAGGTCTATTTCCTGCCAAAGAATGGGATTTGTGTGCCTAGATTTTTTCCTTTGGCAAGTCCATCATTTTGACACTGCTTATTAGAGGACATCTCACAAAGACTGAAGAACATTTGGCAAAAGATCTGATAACCTGATTAAAAGCTTTTGATACTAAAAATCAAGAGGGAGCCAGAAAAATATCCAGATACTAATGCAAAGTCATGTGAAAGCATGATTAATAGGGAGAAAACAAATTCTTAAAACTCCTAACTCCATTCTAATCATGAGAAAAAAAATAGACAAATCCCATCTGCAGGTCCTACCACCAGAAAAATACTTCTCAAAACTGTCAAGGTCATCTAAAACAAGGTAAATGAGAAACTCTCACAGCCAATTAAATGTAATGTAATATGGTGTCCAGAGTGGAATGCAGAAAAAGTAAAATCAAAAACTAGAAAGACCTGAAAAAAGTATAGATTTAGTTAATAATGATATATTAACATTGATTCATTCAACGTGAGAAGGTGCTGACAATAGAGAACACTGCTTATAGGCTATATGGGAATTATCTGTACTATATTTGTAATTTTTCCATAAATCAAAAACTATTCCAGAATGCGCAGTTCATTTAAAAATGACTAGCACTGTAACATGGCATGGTGAAAAAAACTCATTCATAAAATGTTATCATTTGTCTCTCTAAAACAAAATTACAATGCACAATATGCCTAGTATGAGAAAAAAGGAACAGTTTAGAAAGAACTCACACTTAAAAATCTTTTTTTAAAGGTTTATTTATTTTTACACAAGAACTGAGGTACAGGCCAGAGGCACGGAGGGTGAGAAGATTCACCAGAGACAGAGCAAGGAGCAGAACAGGTAGACAGACCAAAATACACTGCTGAGGAGTGCAATAAGAGCGACAGGAGAGGTCTGCCACGCCATGTGGGAATCTCCCTGGCTGACCGGGAATCAAACCTGTGCTTCAGAGGCTGCAGATAGCTTCACAGCTCTAAGCTCAACCCACTGCGCCACAGAGGGGGCCCATACACTTAAAAATCTTTAGCATCTAGGAGCCTACCCCTCCTGCTGCACCCGCTGCTCCCCTCAGCAGTGCTTTCAGTCCATCTACCTGTTCTGCTCCCCGCTGTCTCTGGTGAATCCTCTCACCCTCCCACGCCTCTGACCTGTACCCCAGCTATTGTACGTATGTATGTATGTATGTATGTATGTATGTATGTATGTACGTATAAATAAATAAATAAATAAATAAATAAATAAATAAATAAATAAATCTTAAAAAAAAATCTTCAGCAACTAAAGAGGCAATCACTCCTGCAAATTTCTAGTGAATGCTTCCAGAGGAATCCTGCACATTCACCGGTTGCTGGTGAATGTCTTTTTTTGGAGTAGGAGCAGATCCTAACTTGAAGTATAAACTACCCTGTGCTCATTTCTTCATACTTAAAATATTTTAAAGATCCTTCTATATCAGGATATTTTGAAAACTACATGCTGTTTCCTTGTTTATAAATCCATTATTACTGTAATGTAAGTAGTGGACATAAAGATCATGTAAGGAATTGACTACCTGTACAAACAAATTTCTTCTTCCTGAGCACACAATTATACATTTCCCAGCTTCCCTCATACTTAGGTGTGATCATGTTACTTTCTTCTAACCTATAAAATGTGAATAGAAATAACAGGTGCCATATCCAAGCCTGCCCCATGTTCTTGCACCTTTTGCTAATTTGATATAAATGAGCAAGATGACAAATCAATAGTAGGAGGATCATGATGAAGATGGTAGAATCACAGATATAAGCATCCAATTTCTGAATCAACATTTGGAGGAGAATCCCCAGTCAATCTGGAACATTCATTTTGGACTTTATATAAGTAGGAAATAAACTTCAAATCTGTTTGAACGATTTAGGGATTTGTTAGTGATAGAAAATAATGTTACTTTTTTCTGTGTAAGGTGATTCCCATTCCTACTGCAAACTCTGATGTGCTCCCACAGAACAGGACAATTAATGAAAGGTCCCATTCTTTTGTGTTCTGGACAGAGGCTTAATGCAAAGAAATACACTTCCATAAGTACCTCAAGTAGGCTTCAAGGATAACTGCCCTGTTTACCTATGATAAGGCCAAACACAGATCCTACAAATTTCCTAATCCTAGGATTAGCTGAACTGTTTTATTCTCCATGATCAACTGGAACAAATGCTTGCTGACCAACCATTCATTGAGTTTCTTTCCTTCTCCTGGCTGACTCAGCCTGAACTAGCATAAAACCTCACCATAACAGACCATCAATAAGCTGATGCCAAATAAAACATTCTCTAATTTACTGACCATATGCCACCTCACTTCCCCACAACTGGATCTTTCTAGCTTTGTTTACTCCTCCTCCTGAAAGAAAAGTCCTTTCATACTTAGCCTTTGAAACACTTGCAGATCTCATGATCAGAGTCCCTGCCGATTGCAATAGACCCTTCCTCCAAACGCAATAGTCTACCACATACTTTTTTACAGGAATCCTTTTAAAGAAAGTCTGTTAACCTAAGTTAGGAGTTGTTGGGTTTTTTTTTAATACACTTTATTTTTAAAGCAATTTCAGGTTCACAGCAAATTGTAATAAAAGGTAGAGATTCCCCATACACTCTCCCTGCACACACGCAGTGCATTCCCCATTACAAGTATCCCCAGAATTGTTATAAATGTTGATGTATACACTGACACATTCTTAACACCTGCAGTCCATAGTTTACATTACGGTTCATTCTTGGATTTGAATAAATTCGTAATGATATGTACCCAGCAATATAGTATCAGAGTATTTTCACTGCCCTAAAAATCCTGTGTTCTATTCATCGTTCTATGTCCCTGAGTAATTTTTTAATATGACAAAGCAATGATACAACACCTGTCTTTATCTGTTCTTCTTCACACATTTGAGAATATATATTTATGTATACATGTTCACAGATACCTGTGTGTGTATATGTGGATACATTCAAAAGAATGCATTGAAAATTTTTGATATTCACAATTTGTTTTTCAAAGAGTTTGTACTGTCACCATGACATATGTCACTATACCCTTGTTAGTACTATATATTTTCAGCAGTTTTGAACTCTGTCAATACAACAGAAAAAAATAGTCGAAGGATTTTGACTACTTCCTTACTCATCAACTAGAAGAAGCAATAGGATGGTTATTACGGACTTGATTCTTATCTACAGGGGAAAACTGGTTAAAAGTGACAGGAATATTTTGAGAAACCAATCCTCTCATCTCAGAGTTTATAATAATAAAAAAATGAAACAATAGGCCCAATTATGTGCTCCAGAATTTAGGAAATCAATTTGAAAGGACTCAAGAGAAAAGTCATACACATCCTACAAGAAACTCTAAAATGAAGACATGGTAAATGGATTCCACTTCACAGCCCAACTCCAACTGACTGCAATGACTTCCTGATGCTCAAAAATTAAATGGACTATGAGGGAGCATACATCTCAGTGAGTTAAAAAAATAATAAAACATGAACAGGCAATGACATCTTCATTGAGCACCAGATGGGAGAGTAATGGAATGTATGCTGCCTGTCTTCAAAAGCAATACCATATTTTAATGCTAGAAAAAGTAAAAAAAAAAAAAAATACTGCATATGTAGTTGTGAAGAAGAAACTAATTAATACATCTACACTGGGCTCCGGTTCAATCACTTTTTCTTAAACAAGGAGCAATTCCCCTCCCTTACCCTTTACCCAAATCTCCTCCCCAACCCAGGTAATGTTCTGGACCGACAGTGGTTATCACAACTTGGAGGATGCATTGCTACCGGTACCTAGTGAGTGAAAACCACAGATGTTTCTAACCATCCTATAATGCACAGGATCCCACAGCAAAGAATTATCTGGCCTACATGCTAACAATGCCACTGTACAGAAACCCTCACCTACAAAAGGAAAAAGAAGTATGCAAGCGGAAAATAAGTTAGAGTCATGAATATGGAAAAACAATGATATCAAAACTGGCCAAGAATGAGGTAAGACTTGTGAACAGCACACTTTAAAAAATTAACTTGTGTGGGCCTCCCTGGTGGCGCAGCGGGTTGAGCACAGCGCTATGAAGCTGTCCAGAGCCCCTGCGGCGCAGGTTCAATTCCCCGCCAGCCAGGGAGATCCCCACGTGGCGAGGCAGACCTCTCCTGTTGCGCCCGCTGCTCCCCTCAGAAGTGTGTTTCAGTCAGTCTTCCTGCTCTGTTCCCCACTCTGTCTGACGAATCCTCTCACCCTCTGCAGCAATGTACCCTGGCTCTTGTATGCATAAAATAAATAAATATTTTTTAAAAAATTAACTTGTGAGAGTTGTTTGGTTTGGAGTTTCTTTTCCTTAATTGTTGATCAGAAACTAAGTAAGGATGAAGATAATTCAAAACAGAGTCAATTTCATTCTTATTTGCAAACCATCTCACCAGGGAGAACAATCTTCAAACTGAAAAGATAAAACAAATACCGATCAGAAGGAAATGAATTACAACTTCAAGAGAAGCAAGCTCTGTGTCAAGCTAGTTAAATTAATTCAGTATTCATACCCAGATAAATGATCTTCAGGACATGGGAAGTACTTCTATTCATTAGGTGATCTGAAAGTCATGAATAATGGGAAAAGTGTCCAGAAAGTAAGAGAGAGAGAATGTCCCACTTTACCAAGAGGGATAAGGACAAGAGAAGAAAAAGGCTTTGATTTCCAATAGTTACAGACCAGCATATTTGATGTTAATGTTAAGCAGATATTCATTTAGAAATTAAAGCAATCACCCTGTTAGACCCTGTGAACTGGTCATTCATTCATTTACTTATCAAACAGTTTTTAAAGTCCACAAAAGTATTTTTAAATAAATACTTTTTTTGAATAAATACAAAGTATTTTATTACAAAGCAACAATATTTTCTTTGTTATATAGGCCATCACTGATCAACTGCTTTAAATCCGTTTGGAACTTGCTCAGGAACAAATAAACCAATTAATACATGTAGATTAACAGTCATTTACATCTAGTATATTTGAATTTCAGCAAGACATCTGATATTCTCTCTCTCTCTCTCTCTCTCTCTCTATATATATATATATATATATATATATATATATATATATATATCCTTGTTATGGAGAAATACAAGTAAAATGAGAAAGGAGGAGAAAAATGACTAAGAGAGTTTCACAGCTAGTTGAAGTTTATTGAGTAGTGACAGAATAGCAATCATTCCCAGTATGATTGCTCATTAAAACCACAGTTCTAGGAAATGCTTTAAAAACACTGAGCTGCAATTTTTAATTGTATATATACAAAACAAACTGTCCAAAATACAGCCCAGGAATTATTTATGTTTAATTTTCCCAGGTACCACAAATGTAGCTATGTAAAGATTTCCACCAGGAAGTAATAATTGAAGGAGAGTGGCATGTCCCAGCTGTCAGTTAGTAGCCTCTTGACATCATGAATAAAGATTCAGAAATGATTGTTTTTATATCTTTGGATAACACCAAGTTGACAGTGCTAGTCCATTCACTAGAAAGCAAAACCAGGGTTCAAAAATGTGTTTATGGACTGAAAAAAAAAAAAAGGAAATAATAAGCAAGATGAAATGAAATAGCTGTGTTTAAGATTCTACAACTTTGTTCCAAACTAGTTGAAAAATAGAACATGATTTGAGAATCATAAATGGGGGGAGGGGATCCAAGGAGTTGTTTGTTTTCTGTTCTAGCTACATATGGAGTATATATACAGGTAGTGCAGGACTTCTCAACAACAGCACAATTAACATTTCAGACTCAATAGTTCTTTGTTGTGGGGGGCTGTCTTGTGTATCGCAAGATGTTTAGATCTCTGCCTACACCCACTATATGCCAATAGTATCTGCTCCAGTCATGACAATCAAAAATGTCTGCAGACATTGCCAATTGTCCCTTAGGAAACAAATTGCCACCACTGCATTAGCGGTACCTCAACAGACAACTGCCCTCACTTTCAAGGGTCACTGAGATGTAGTGGCTAAGAGTGTGGACTAAAGAACTTATATTCAATACTGACTCCAAGAATTATTTGAGTATCAATCTTCTCATAAATATCCCTATAGAAATATCCTTGTGAAATAAAAGATACCAGATATTTTTAGTTGGGTTGTTGTAAGGACTTAATGATTTAAATTTAATAGTTTGAATATGTGCTACAACATGGTTGTGATATAAAATATTGGCTATTATTATTAATGGACTTAATCGGTCTACTAGCTTCTGATGAGACCCTCAGATGACCTCCCAAGCCACCTTTTTCTTTACCCAGATCACCACACTACAATTCCTTCTAAGAATCCTGACTATAATTCCAAATAGCAAAGGAAGGAGAGAGTAACAGATAGGGAAGAACAAAAGGTAGGAGAAAATGATGAAAATCAATAATGAAAGCCATTCCTCAGCTTCACTTAGACTGTAAAAGGAGAGATTTGGGGTTAAGAAAGTGCAGTGTTTATAAAGGAAAATGAAACTGTTAAACTTTATAAAAACATGTAAATTTTTAGGTTTGACACAACCTAGAAAGAGATGTCATGATTAGAAGGAAATAGTCAGGAACACTTTAATACACTTACTTGTGAGCTACTTAATGCCATCTTACAGTTCTCTACTATCTCCCCTGAGCCTGGAATAGGGTCTGGCACATAGTAAGCTCTCAAAAGTGATGATGTTCATGACCTAGAAAAACTACCATCATTAAAACAGTCATATTATCTACAGCAATATACAGATTCAATGCAACCCCTGTCAAAATCTCAAAAGCAGTCTTCACAGAAATAGAAGATAAAATCATAATTTTTTAGAACTATAAAAGACCCCAAATAGAAAAAAAAAAAACAATCCCAAGAAAAAAGAACAAAAATGGAGGCATCACGGCCTCTGACTTCAAACTATATTGCAAAGTAATAATAATCAAGAGTGTGGTATTAGACAAGATCAGGCGCATTCAGGATGATATGGCTGTAGACGAGTGTGGTATTAGAATAAAAACAGAGGAAGAGATCAATGGATCAAAATGGGAGTGCAGAAATAAACTCACACATATGATAGATAATTTGTGAAAAAGGAGTCAAGCGCTTACAATGGCGCAAGTAAAGTCTCTTCAATTAATGGTTTTAAGAAAACTGGACAACCACAGGCAAAAGATTAGATCTAGGCCACTATCTTGTATTATAGACAAAAATTAATTTAGGGCCTCCCTGGTGGCACAGGTGGTTCAGCGCCACACTGTGAAGCTGTCTGCAGCCTCTGCAGCGCAGGTTCAATCCTGGCCAGCCAGGTAACAATCCCACATGGCACGGCAGACCTCTCCTGTCTTGCCCACTGCTCCCCTCAGCACTGTATTTCAGTCACTCTGCCTGTTCTGTTCCCTACTCTGTCTCTGGTGAATCTTCTCACCCTCCTGTGCATCTGGCCTGTACCCTGGTTCTTGTATAAATAAATAAAATCTTAAAAAAATTAATTTCATCAAAATTTATTAAAAACTTGAATGTAAGACCTGAAACCATGAAATACATAGGAAAAAAATAGGCAACACACTCCTTGATCTCAACCTTAGAGATGTCTTTGAGTATTTGACTCCAATGAAGACAAAAACAAAAATAAACAGAAGGGACTACATCAAATTAAAAAGTTTCTGCCTAGTTAAATATCATCAACATGAAAATGCATCCTACCAATAGAAGAATATATTTGTAAATTATACATCTAATAATGAATTAATATTGAATATATAAATAACTGATAAAAATCAACAACAAAAACACAAGCAACACCATTATAACATGAGTAGAGAATATGAACAGATACTGCTCCACAGAAGACATACAGAAGGCCAACAGACACATACAAAGATGATCATCATCCCTTATTAGGGAAATGAAAATCAAAACAACAATGAAATATCATCTCACCCATGTAAGAATAGCTATTATCAAAAAGAACAAATGTTAGAGAGGATGTAGAGAACAAGGAACTCTATAAATTGATGGTGAAAACATAAATTGGTGCAATCATTATGCAAAGCAGTATGGAGATTTGTCAAAACATTAAAAATAGAAACAGCCTATAAAGCAGTTATTCCACTTTTGGTATTTATCAGAAAAATATAAAATATTTGCACACCATATATATGACAAGGGGCTGGTATCCAAGATCTACAAAGAACTCACACAACTCAACAAAAATAAATAAATAACCCAATCAAAAATGGGCAGAAGAGCTGAGAAGATATAGAAATGGCCAACAGGCACATGAAAATATGCTGATCATCACTTATCATCAGGAAAATGCATATCGAACATGAGATAGTACCTCACACCTGTTGAGAATGGCCTATGCCAAGAAAACCAAAACAAGTATTGGTAAAGATATGGAGAAAAATGAACCATTGTACACCTCTGGTGGAAATGTAGACTGGTGCAATTTTCTATGGAAAACAGTATGGAGATTTATCAAAATATTCAAAATAGATCTACCATATAATCAAAAAAAACCCACTAATTCAAAGGGAGAAAGGCTCTTCTATATTCACAGCAGCACTACTTACGATAACAAACCTATGGCCACAACCTAAGTGATGAGTGGATTAGGAAGATGTGTCATATATATAGATATATATATACACACACACAATGGAATAATATTCAGTTTTATAGATATAAAGATAAAACTTGTCACTTGAGACAACATGGTAGGACTATGTAGGTAGGACATGGTAGGATTATGTTAGGTAAAATAAGTCAGAATGGTGTCATTTATATGTAGAATAAAGAAAAATAAAACAAAGGTTGAAGTTGATGTAAAACCAAACCAATAACAAATTTAGAAATCTGACCACAGAATTGAGGCTTATAGAGGGGAAGAGAGAAGGGGAGTGCAAAGTGGGAAGGGGGCACAATGGACTAAGGTGGGGGGACTATCACTGTCTTGGCGGGCTGATGTAACAACATATACCTTAAGAGTGTGATTCTATACCTCTAAATCATATGTAATGTTGTAAACCAATGTCACCTGAAAAAAAAATAAAAACACGAATTATAAGAGAATTATAAGAGATATTGCATATTTGCACAGCAATATTTACAATAGCTTAAAGTTGGAAACAACCTAAGTGTCCGTCTGCAAAGTAATAGATAAAAATGTGGAATATATACACAGTGGACTACTACTCTGTTATTATAAAAAAGATGAAATTCTGCCATTTGCTACAACATGAATTGACCTAGAGAATGTTATGCTTAGTGAAAAAAGTTAGAGAAAGCAAGCACTATATGATTTTTGAATCATAGGATAGGTAGACAGCACCAGGATCAGAGTAGTACACGGTGCAAGAGCCTTGAAGATTAAGGAGACTCCAGAGACAAGAGTAGCAAATTCCAAGAGGGCTAACAAAACATTCTCTGGACAGAAGCAGTAAATTCCAAGAGGGCTAACAAAACATCCCTGGACAAAGACAATAAAAAGAAAAAATCTCTAAGATAAGTCTGGGGAGCATAACGTAATTCTGACACAGCACCATGAACACAGGGGTAGTGAGTCCATTGAGAAAAGGACTAATAACAGTGGAGTTGTGATTAGACCAGTGGCCTTAGAATGACTAGAGAGAAAGAATATAACCCCTAGGTATAAACTCACTTGGTGGTGACTATTGCCCCTCCTGCTGCACTATGGGGCTGGGAGCTTTGCTCTGTATTTATTCCTAAATAAACTTTAATAAACTTTCCTCTTACTTGTTTGCCTGAGTGTCACCAAAGTTCCTTCTACAGCTTTGTAAGACATGAACCCATAAAACCTTTAATTGCGATTACATCCACACTCACATGTGAAACAAAACAAACGAATACACAAAAAATAAAATAAACTCTTGGATAATAAGAAGAAAATAGTGATTATCAGAAGGGAAGGAGAAAGTGGGGTGGGTAAATCAAGTAAAAGGGGGCAATTGTATGATGAAGGATGGAAACTAGACATTCGGTGACAAACATAATGTAGTGCAAATGTTGAACTATAATGCTGTATACCTGAAATCTATGCAATATTATAAAACACTGTGACTTCAATTAGAAACAAAATTTTTAATTCATGGGTAAGTAAAAGATCTATGGGAACCATCACTCAGTTATTCCATTGGGTGAAAAGAGTCTTAGAGATGACCTATTCATGGATCTGATCATTAATACCAGTCATTTTTATCCTTACTTCTTCAACTTGATTACTACATAATTTTTGCAAGTGTTTCAATAGATAGAGAGGCAAAGCCTATTTAGTTCTCCAATAATACATCAGCATTTAGTGAGTGATCTAGGCTTTTCTGGGTAATTAATGGTTATATCTGTGAGACAGGGAAGTCATTTGTGTTCTTTGGAGGTAAGTAGAAGTAGTGGTTGGTAGGAAGAGTTGAGGTACAGGAAGCTCTCATGTCACTTTGTCAATGAAGTATTTTGGGGGTTGGATGGAAGAATATCAAATATCTAAAAATTTGATGAAGGGGATGATTTGACCAGAAAATCTCTAATAAGCCTACAAAACCTTATATTCAGTAAACCTTAGCCTACTGCATAACAACACGGTTGTAAGATTCCTTGAGTTGTAACTGGTTCTGTGAGCTAAACATGAACATGCACATCTCCTTCAAGCAAGGACATGCTACCCAGCTTGGGACTGTGGCCATCAGGTGTACTTCCAGATGTCAGCTCCTTCAGGATCAGTTTCAGCCACAGAAAGCAGCCTCAGCAAAGGTGATGCCATTTTGCTTCCTACGGCTGAGCAAGGGGTAGCATGAAGGCACAGTTTGAGGCAAGACAACCCAATAAACAGTATTTACCTCATAGTTGCCTACACCCAGTTGGTCAAGGCTTTGTCAGGCTTTGTCAGTTCAGTTCCTCCTTCTGCCCAGTCCTGCCTTCCCACTTCCCTTCAAAGGTGTTGAGCCCAAATAAACAACTGTCACCCCAAACAGTACTGGAAGCATATAGTTTGAGAGAGCCAATCTACATTTCATATAATGATTTCAAAGGCTGAGTTTCTAAGTTATTTGGAATAAATTTAGGGCTCCCAAGAGGGATTTTTGAAGAAGAATGCTCACTGGGAAAGGTAAGCCCTATTATGATACTTTAGAAAAAAATCAACACTTTAAGCATTTTAAACTTTTAGGGAAGTGATTATGATTCCCTGTTACAGGCAAAGGACAGAATTTGTGGCTGAGAAGGAAAGATGTGATTCAGAGACTTGTGAGTTACATTTGCCCTGAGTTTTGTTATCAATCTGATGCTGGAAAGCAAAGAATGAGAAAAGTTAATGCAAATTAATTGACTTGTGCAAATTGGGGAGGGATCTGCTGGTATCATATCAAGGAACTAGGTGAACTGTCATTGCTGATGAAATGGCAGCTTAAGGAAATGAAAATCTGTTTCCAAGGCAATATAGAACAGTCTGGGAGTGATCTGTACTGCTCATTTCTACAGGGAAATCAGCAGTGAGAACAGGATAAACAGAAATTTCTGAATCTGTTTCAAAACCCACCAAGTTGTTCCAAGTTCACCCAAAAGAAAATTCTCAGCAAAAGCCCTTCATGAATATCATGACCTGAATGAAGGCAGATTCTGATTTGTTTCAGTAGAAATGAAGCAAAATTAGAAAGAACCTGTATTGCACACAGTGCTAGACATCATCTGAAATCCATATTTATGTGATTGTTAGGTTATTCAGTTTAAACATACTTCAGAAAATTTGACTAAATATGGACTTAACAATTACAGCAGATTAATATCAATGTTCATGGCTGTTTTTTATAAAATGTTGGTTAGGAAAATAGTTATTTTAAGTTGGATTGATAATTTGTACCACATAATATCAGACCCTTACCTGTACTTGCAGACACTCAGACATTTCCTGGAATTGACTTTTCCCTGAAGCAGCCCTTGATCAGTTACTGACAAGTAGTTTCTCCACAAGTTCTTTGTAGCAAAGCATTTTTCACCACAAACATTTTGCTGTATAGCCAATTAAAGTAAGGTCATTTTGCCATTTAAAAAGAAAAAAGAAAAACATGAAAAAGAAAAGCCATAAAAAATAAAAGCAACACATGAAAGCATTTATTCTTTTCCACTAAAATGTTTTCCTTTATTAAAAGGGGGGTCCATTTCCAAATATGAGTATGTGCATTGTAAATGAGCTTTGTATTGTATTGTGAAAGCCTTCTACATTATTTTTTGACAAATGAGGATGCTATTTCGTATCATTGTATGTTAACATATGCAACTGGTCATTTCATGTCTTGGCTGAATTTAATTGCTCCATGACATGCCCAGTCCTTATACGTCACCAAATCATTTAAATCCGATTCCGCACCAAGTACCAAAATCTGTTTAAATCATGATCTCCATTATAAAATAGCAAAAAAAATTCATCATTTTCAAGAAACTTATACCCATCAGCAATCATGTAACCATTTATTTGGGGAGAAAGAAGGAGCTTGATTTTTAATTCGCCTCCAACTTCTAACATTGGTGATATATTTGGTAAAGATAGAATTAAAGAACAAATTATATCTAAATTAGCTAAAGAAATTATAATTAATGTTCTCACAAATTGTTGAGACTTACTAACTGCCTCTTTTATATTTCCTTGGTAAACTTTTTGTTTCGACAGATAGATGGGTTGACTATGATCACTGAAGGATCTGCAAATTGATATACTATCATTTTCTAGTATAGTACACAATCTGAGTTTACTGTCTCATTTCACACTGAAAGCACTGCATCATTTAAAAGCAAACTGTCAAACCAAAACTATCAATTATGTTTTATTTTGTATGTCAAAATTGCCTTGAAACCAATTAGTTATGTAGTGACAATGCTTGCTGCAGGGTGGGGGGAATGTTAGTGGCAAAGAACTCAGAGCAAATTCTACTAACACAGACAAAAATGTAGAGTATATGAGTCTAGCTCCCATATCTGGGGTGGGAGTGAAAGCTGGTGCTACTCTCCCACTCCCTGGTTAACCTAACCTCCAATGCTCCCTGCAGAATCAGGCTGAAGTTTGCTTCCATGGAACTTTGCCTGAATATGTACCCTTCGTTGGCTCCCACCACTTCCCTGCTCCACTCCATGATAATGAAAGAAAGAAGAATGCTGTGATATAAATTTTCATTATAAACATCAATGTGAACAAATATCAATATTTTTTAAAAAATATTTTAGAGATAAAAAAATAAATTAAATTAAATATTTTGGAGATAACATTGTTTTAAAACAGTGAATACGATTTAGGAAAATAGTTTCGCACTTCCTCAGGTGTAAGTCACCACACCTAAGCACCCATCATTCCTTACCATAAAACCATTGGGCCCCTTCCACCTTTTATTTCCACCCCCAACTTTCCTCCCTTCTAGTAGCCTCAATTTTGCAATTTTGCATATTTCTAGGTTTTGTTTGGTTTAATCAGTTCCTTTGTTCCAATTCTCTATAGAATTCATAATAGTAATGTAAGTTCTTATCTTTGTTCCCTGAACTGGGTCAAAAAAGCAATGACAACCCAGTATGAATGAAAATACCCAGCCCCTAGATCTTGGTTTCTAATTCTTCACTGAGGTTCCTTGAGGAAAATAGCTGATTTTAGGTCTTTGGCAAAAAATGTACAACATGAGTCAAGGGCATCTTGTTATGCCAAAAAGTAAGGAAGCACTCAAAGACTCTTATAAGAGAGACTTGTGAGAAAGACCCACAACCAGTTAAAGAGCCTTTCAAATAATGAATGTAATGAATAATAATTGAAATGTACTGAATGAATAAGCATCCACAAATCTATAATAAAATTGAAGAAAAACAGAAACGAAGGGGATAAAGAAGTTCTTCTTTCATAGAAAATGTAAAAGTAATAATGCAAATTAGAAAATCACCACATTGCTAATCTGATTGGAGATATTGATTAAGGCAAGAATACATAATGAATGTTAAATCCATGAAAAAAATTTCCCTATAGTACAAAGTGTCTCCCCACAGATTACTTATAAATTGCCAAATGAAAAATATATTTTACAATAGGGTGATCTAGAAGTCACCTACTTAACCAAGTAGCCAACCTTGAGTTTATAACCGCAGGACAATATAACCTTGAATGTCTCATAAAATTATGCAACATAAAATATACAATACATGTGAAACATTCTTGCCTAAAAGGTTTAACCTAAATCTAATCAAGGCTCTAAACATAAATTGAAATTTTTGGAAAATAGTAGTACAAGTTCTATAACATAATGAAGCAATGAGAAAAATCCAGAATTGGGAATACTTTACATAACAAATGGACTCTAAAAATCAACACCACCAAAAAAGGGGTTAATAGTCTAGATAAAGAGATACTAATATCCAAAACAACCAAGAGCAATGTGTGTATCTTGATTACATTCTTATTCAAAGAATAAAGATATAAATGACAT
This sequence comes from Talpa europaea, assembly GCF_964194135.1. NCBI lineage: Eukaryota > Metazoa > Chordata > Mammalia > Eulipotyphla > Talpidae > Talpa > Talpa europaea. The sequence goes on from NC_140075.1 coordinate 42,984,807, forward strand.
TCTTAGAGAAAAGTCTAGATATTAAATACTAGACTTGATGATAAATATTATGGAATAGAATATTATAGAATACTAATGGGATATTAGATGCTATATTAATAATTAATAAATTATTCATTAATTTATTTTTAATTAATTTTAAATCATTTACATGTCTATATAACTTTGGTAGTACATTTCCACACCTCCATATATGCAATGCTTCACTCACCTTCTGCCAAACCACCTATGCCAGTGTTCAATCACTTTTTCCCCTCTTCTTTTATTCTACCACCCCCCCATTCCCACCGGTATTCAGTTTATTTTTCATAGGGTTTAAGAATTGCTTTAACTGTGCTTTGCCAGTTTGTGTTCTTTGGTTATTTATAGTTCACATAAAAGTAAAACCACCCATTATCTCTTTCATTTTCTTACTTATTTCACTTACCCAAATCACCTCAAGATCCACCCATTATTATTGGTAATTTAGGTAACAGTATATGTGTAGGAGAATAAAAGAATTCTTACTTTTAAAGTAATGCATGATGATATAGATGAGTAAATAATGATATCTGTATCTTTCAAATGGTTCCTCCAAAAATCTAGAAATAGAATTATGGCAAAATGTTCACAACTGTTGCATATAGGTGGAGGGTATAAGAATGTTCTCTGTACTGTTCTTTCAAGTTTTCTGGTGCTTAAAATTTTTCAGAATAAAAGAGAAAGAAAAGAAATTCTAGGGTTTGATGATGGTAATGAGAGTTCTTGCCAAGAAGTAATGTCAACAGTCTCCAGCTGGACATTTTTCTTCCTTCTGTAGTTATTATAAATCTAAAATATACCACTAAAGACTAAAAGAACTTACATTTAGAGGGGGCATAGTTTAGAAAACCTTATATTCTCAAGTAAAGTCCCAAGAGAAATGGGGGTTCAAGAAATGTATGGCTTCCTTTAAAGAAGCCATTTTCAGAAAGGCCTTTATTCACTGAATTGACTAAGCATTTGTTAAAGTTTAAGGCATCATTTACCTCTTGCCAGTAGCAAATGAGATATTGGATTGCATCTCCAAGCAATTTGCAGCTTCTATAAATACTTGATAAGATATACTTTCCCTATTTAAAATGGGAAGTCATTTGGACTCTGCTAGAAGAAAAATATTCTTTCTGGTCAAGTAATAAACAAGCATCTTCCCTGCTTATCTGGTTTTGTAGATTCTACTATTTTTATACATTAAGTGAATTCATATCATGCAAAGGGCCTTGAGTATTCTCACTTCACATCTTATGGGTAAAGACATAGACCTGCAGTACTTAAATGATTTGTACAGGGTCACAGGTTAGCTAGTGGTAAATCAGGACTGGATTCAAGGTTTTTTACTTCTAGTTAAGATATAAAGATCTCTACACAACATCACCCTACCTCTTAATATGTGATTTTAGCCAAGCTGTTTAATCTCTCTGAGCATCAGGAGTAATAACATTGTGTGACTGTTTCAGGCATCCAGTTTTACAACCCATCAACCCAAATCTAATCTCAGGTGCTTCTGTGGTATATATTTCTGTGGGAGTTCTAGGTCACTTTATACTGTTTTCTACCTCATATATTCTCTACCTATCCTTTCCATTCATTCCTTTCCATCATCTTCCTTTTCATCCAAAGGAAAAGAAGAACACTCAAAAGTCAATAAAGTTGTTTTTCAGGATTATTTTTAGATGAAGGAACTCTAAACAAGTTATAAAAAATGAGAAACTATATAAGCATTTATTTTTGAAGGAATTAATGGCAAATTAGAAGAATAATTAATAACAGAACAGAATTTTTTAGGTCAATTCATAGAATGCAATACAAGGTGTGATACCTGGATGAAACCCCCATTTTTAAAAATATGTATTTATTTATGCATACAAGAACTGGGGTGTAGGCCAGAGGTATGGGGGTGGGGGGGTGAGAGGAATCACCAGAGACAGAGTGGGGAGCAGAATAGGCAGATCTACTGAAATATGCTGCTGAGGGAGCAGCAGGCAAGACAGGAAAGGTCTGCTGTGTTTTGTGGAAACCCATATTTTAAACTGTAGGCAAACATTTCAATTCTGTCCAAGTATTTTTGTAACAAAGTAAATAAATTTATTTTGTAAAAAAACATCTAAAGTGTAATATGAAGTCCTTTAGGCATATGAAGCTGAGGCACAAAATTGCACCTAACCCAAAGGTATAGAGACAGGATTATGTTGAAGCAAGGCTACAGTTCTTTGCTCCCCCTCAGTTCTGAGAGGAAATGGATAGCACTCTATTTTGGATCTAGAATGCACTGTTTATGAACATTGTCAGGATCCCAATCTATTAATAGTTAGACTAAATTACTGTCATTCCTAATCATTCACAGATTCCATGTTTGAAAATTTGCCTGTTCACTAAAGTTTATTTGCAATTTATTTGTAACTCAGGGCACTTTCAAGGTCATTTATGACCCACAAAACCACAAAAAATTGAATTGACTCATGAACTCGTTATCAGCTGAAGTTAAGCAAGACACCCTCCATCTTCTCTCAGCTCTCACACTAGAGAAAAAAAACAGTGAAACAAAAAGTTGGATCTATGAAAAGGTCAATAAATACATAAAGGAGACCAGTCAAAAAACAAGAAGAAAAACATAAATTACCAATATCAGGAATGAAAAGGGTGTTAATACAGATTCTACAGACTCTACAGAAGAAGAAGGAAATTTGAATGAAAAGCTATACTTAAATAAATGATTTGAATAGCCCCAAATCCGTTAGTGAAATTTAGTACATTGCTTAAAATTTTACTTGGAAAATAAAAGCCAGGTCCAAATAACTTCAACAATGAATTCTGCCAAACATTCAAAGGAAAAGTAAATTTTCAAGAAAATAGAAGACAAGAACTCCTCAAATCATCTTAAGAGATCAGTATCACCTTTATATCAAAGCCAAAGACATCATAGAAAAAGAAAAACTTCAAATATCACTCATGAACACATCTACTATACCTGCTAAATTTAATTCTCACATTCAGCTAATAGTAACACAAAATGATACAGTTACTGAAAAATATTATGGCTGTTTCTTACATGAAGTTATATAAAATTAATTTATGACCCAACAATTCAGCTGCTAGGTATCAAACTGAGAGATTGAAAACATTTTTTCTATTCAAAGATCTAAATGTGAACATTCATAGCAGCTGTACTTCATAATAGCGAAAAATGGAAACAATTCAAATGTTTATCAATCAGAAAGTGATTTAAACAACTTGAAGTACATCGGAGAAGGAGTTACTAACATGCAGCAACTTAGATGAATATTGAAACCATTATGTTAGAGAGAAAAGCCCAACCAAAAAAATATCTATTTATATATACTTCATGATCTTATTTATGTGATATTCTAGAAAAAGCAAAACTGTGAAGACAGAAATCAGATCGGTGATTGACAGGGACTGGAAGAGGGGAGACCCTGCAAAGGGGCAAGAGAAAACTTTTTGTTATAGTGGAATTGTTCTATAAATTGATAATGGTGATTGTAACATCACACCCCTAATCTGTTAATTCACTGAACTGTACATGTAAACATAGTGAAATTAGTTGGGATGAATATTATACCTCAGAAACCTTGAAATGAAAATAAATAAATAGCTATATATATGTATATATACTCATATGTATGTATTTGGTCATTCCTCAGCATATTTTTAAATATTACTTAAAAGGAAACAGGAAAATCTATAAGAAACCCTACACCTTGACTATCTTCTCCAATTACCCTCTACTTCTGAATTTCTCTATGCTAAAGAGGGGAAATAAATCAAAACTACAATGGGATACCATCTTATACCAGTGAGAATGGCACATATTAAAAAAACTAGCAACAACAAATGTTGGCAAGAATGTGGAGAAAAAGGAACTCTCCTACACTGCTGGTGGGAGTGAAAACTGGTCCAACCACTATAGAAAGCTGTGTGAAGGCTCCTCAAACTGCTAAAAATGGAGCTTTCATATGATCCAGCAATTCCACTCCTAGGTATCTGCCCAAAGGACACAAAAACATTAATTCAAAAGGATATCTGCACCCCTATATTTATTGCAGCAATATTTACAATAGGTAAGCTATGGAAGCAACCCAAATGCCAAAAAATAGATGACTGGATCAAAAAGATGTGGTACATAAACATAATGGAATATTACTCAGCAATCAAAAAATATAAACTCATGCCATTTGCAGCAACATGGATGGAGCTGGAAGGGATTATGCTTAGTGAAATAAGCCAGAAAGAAAAAGAAAAATACCGGATGGTCTCTCTCATAGCAGGAATTTGGAAAACCTAAACAAGGGATCAGGAAAAAGTCTAATTATAATAAAGTAAAAATCAAAATCGACAGGCAACTATTAACCAGAGACACACTGCGGTGGGGGGAGAAGGGAGTAGAATCAAAACAAGGGAATTTTAGGGGGACTATAACCAAGATGAAAATGCATACATTGTACAAAAATGATAAATGATGTAAAAAATATATAAAACTTTAAAAAAGAGGGGAAATAACAATTTTCACATAAATTAAGAAGGTGATGGAGTGATGGACAGAAAGAGGGATTCCAACATATGTGTTCATAAGTGAATGATATTTAGCACATTTCTATGACTTCTTTTATAAAATTTCCTCCAATCATAGCAAAAAAAAAATAAAAGATGCATCATTGTTTTCTTGTTTTTTAAGAAATCTGGGTTCTAGAATTCTATTTTACTTTGAACCATACTAAGAAGGAAGTTCTAGAATTATATACCAGTGCATTCCCCTGAGATCAAGGGCAGAGGGGAAGTGGAAAGAGGTTTCAGATGATTGTGTTTATTCAGACTTGAACACATTTGACAGGAGGATGAGAAAAGAGTTTCAGAGGTGACAAAATAACAGAAAAGGAAAGGGAATATTTAGGATCTCTGACCACTGTAGATTTGATCATTTCAGAGACAGAAAAAAGAAAAGGATCCCTAACATAGGTAGTCCAACATATATCCTTCCCTGCTCATGTGCTGACTGCAGGCTAGGTATTATAAGTCATCTTCATTATCAAATGAGAGCTTAAAAGAATGGAAGGGGTGATACTGGGAACTCAAGTTATTTTAAAATAACACAATAGGATCCTTCTTATCTGATATAACTGGACCATTTGATAAATGAATAAAATAAAATGAATAAAAATGAAAATCAGTAAAGAGAGGGAATAGTACAAAGTAACACACATTAAAATTTTTATTTTAAGTTAAAACATAAAAATCCATATTCATTCACCAGTCTTTTGATGTAGGACCAAGGTCTTGTCTTTTAATATGATAGGAATTACAGTGATCTGATAGAAATATTTATTATTGGCTTGCCTCTAGCAAACCTTTCTAAAACATTCAATTGCACTTTCAGAGAAACAATTCTCTTTCATACTTAAAATTATTTGGTTTATATAATATTTAACCAAATTACATAACTACAATTGTGAGTACAACTGGTATAAAGAGCTTTGGCAACAAACATAACTGACTCCTGGGAAGCATATAACTCAACTGGCAGAGCATGCAGGTTTTTTTAATCATTAATAGATGTTGAAATATATCAAAAGCCTTTGCTGCATTTGTCAAGATAACCATGAAAGAATTCTTGTTTAGTGAATTAACATAGTAAATTACATGGGAGAATTTCTAAACCTAAGCCATCCTTACTTGATCCGATATTTGCAATTTGCTGGTGGATTTAGTTACATATTTTAGTTAGATTTTTCACATGCTATTCATAAGTAAAATGGACCTATAATTATCTTTCCTTGCACTGGCTTTATCTGCTTTAAGGTCATACAAGCCTAATAAAATGAGTTTGAGTGTTATCCTTTTTCCTTACTTCTAAATTTTGTATAAAGCATTCATTTTGTTCCTTGAAAATTGGAATATAATTCTCCCATATCTTTAAAAAAAAAAATTCTCCCATGAAGCCATCCTTGCCTAGGACTGGGAGAATAGAAGCTGGGGTAAGGGTTTCTGATCACTACTTCAAAGTCAAATGTTCTTATACTAACATCATAATTTCATATTTTTCAACAAAGCTGGCTTATCAAACTCTTCAAAACATTTCTTTCAATAAAGAGCCTTTATTACAATTACTTTTGTGAAAGAAGACTCTAGGTTGTGGGCCTCCAGGAAACTGACAGTAGAGTCTATCTTGGTACTAATCTTTGAGACTTGCTTCCCTCCTTTCTAGCACCTCACCCTCAAGAATGTACTGGGGGGCCTCCCCTGTGGCACAGCGGGTTGAACACGATGCTGTGAAGCTGTCCACAGCCTCTGCAGCACCGGTTTGATTCCCGGCTGGCCAGGGAGAAGCCCACATGGCGCAGCAGACCTCTCCTGCCTTGCCCGCTGCTCCGCTCAGTAGTGTGCTTCTGTCAGTCTGCCTGTTCTGCTCCCCGCTCTGTCTCTGGTGAATTCTCTCACCCTCCCGTGCCTCTAGCCTGTACCCTCGTTCTTATATAAATAAATGAATCTTTAAAAACAAAAATAAAAGACTCTGCTTGGGAGGATGTAAGGCTTAAAGACTGACCAACCTGCCTGCACCTACTGCAAACTCCCACTCCCCAGTCAGATTCACCTACACACTGATGTTTTCTAACTCTGAGGGTAGTTAGTTTTTCTGCATCATGGTGGCAATGGAGCCAAGTATGAGCTACTTAAGTAAACACCAGAAGAAGGAATTCTGCCTGTTTCACATATACAATCTTCTCCCAACCCACCTACTACCCTTGGTGCCAATCATTGTACATTCAGCAAATGTGTTTATGACAGAGTCCGTTCAAGTTATTAGGAAATTCAGAAGTCAACAATTTACAGAAGAGCCAGCACTTTTGAGTTATTATTTAGTGCAGTGCTGTCTCATAGAAATATAAGCCATGTGTGTAATTTTATTTTTTAGTAGCCACATTTTTAAAAATAAAAAGAAATGGATGAATTTAATTTTAATAATGTAATTGACTGAATTATATTCTCTACCATTCAGATGAAGAAATCCTACTTCAGAATAGAGGAGATTAGCACACATACATACATACATGGGGAAGAAGGAGAGAAGAAAGGGAGGAGATAACCATCTAAAAGTCAATGAGGGCCTCCCCGGTGGCGCAGTGGTTGAGCGCTGGGTTGCGAAGCTGCCCGCGGCCTCTGCACAATAAAATAAATTATCATTTAAATAAGACATTCTGGGCCTCCCCAGTGGCGCAGCGGTTGAGCGCTGGGTTGCGAACCTGCCTGCAGCCTCTGCGGCGCCGGTTCAATCCCCGGCTGCTCCCCGGCAACCGTAGGAGGGTCCCACATGGCGCGCAGACCTCTCCTGCCGCCCGCTGCTCCCCTCAGCAGTGTACTTCGGTCCTTCTGCCTGCTCTGCTCCCTGCTCTGGCTCTGGTGAATTCTCTCACCCTCCCGCGCTTCTGACTGTACCCAGTGCTTGTATAAATAAATAAATCTTTTTTAAAAAGTACGTTTAAAAAAATAAATAAATAAAATAAAAGTCAATGAAAGAGGTCCCAGAAGAAATCTACTGACACCTTGATCTTAAATTTCTTGCCTATAGAACTATAAAAAAATAAATTTCTGCTGTTTAAGGTACCCAATCTGTAGTACCTCATTACAGAAATTCTAGCAAACTAAGACAAATAATATATTTAGGGTCCAATATATCCAAAACATCACCTCAACATGTAAGCAACAAAAAAAAAATGAATTAATTCACTATTTTACCTTCTTTTATTTAAACTAAATCTTCAAAATCTGGGTATAATTTTATACCTGCAGAACATTTCAATCGGGGGGGAGGTAATTTGTTTGCCTTTTTATTATAGCTTTTTTAAATTGAGAAAACTGGTTTAAAAGACTGCATATGATCTAGGCAAAGATTCACACCTCTTTCCATATATGTTACCACGTCCTGCCCACCATCAATGCACCCATATTCCTGCAACATAGTCCACTACCCCACACCCTTTATTCCCAAGCTGTCACCCTTCCCCTCTCAACTTGAACTAGTGAGTGCTAAATAGCCACCTGAGGCTAGCGGCCACCATATTGAACAAGAGAGGTCTAATATCCAACCTACTTCCAAACTAGGTTGCTATTTTCCACACCTGGAAACCCAAACATGCCCTTTGCCTTAGTATTCCCAAGAGCTTGTTTGCTCCATTTGTTTGTTTGTTTGCTTGCTTGCTTGTCTTATTTTTGTCTGTCTACCTGATCTACTGACTTCTCTCTGGCTTCAACAGAACACTAGTGTTGGATGTGGAAAGGGAGTCAGCAATCTGGACTGAGTAAATCATCTTATCAAAAATCACAAGTCTCCAAACAGGACTGGAGGGAAAATGGGTTGATCACACACTGCTCTTGGCTAATCAGTATTCAAATCAAGTAACACTATAATGACTCAGTTATCTCGCTGTTCATCTAATACAAGTTTTCCCACTGCTCATAGCTGGAATTTCTACAGCTTTAAAGGCAGAGAAATTGGGTAGGATATTCAAAAGTTTTGAATGTGTACCCAGAGCTATGAAAAGAAATAGTATAGAACCCCTCCATTGCCAGAGTTCCCATAACAAAGGCCCACTCTGTAAGAGACCCTCCTGAGATAAAAATAAGATAATTCTTGTCCAAAGCTTTATTTCCATCTATTAAAAGGAAAAGCCACTTAGTGCTACACTTCAAACATTCCCTTCCCCTTCATGTTGAATATTGGAGTTTCAGCTTTCATCTTCACTTTCAAAATTCTGATTCACTAACTTCTTAGTGAAAATTTATAATATTTTTAAAAGTAAATGTAATCCAGATGTTATCAGGCAACACTGACCTAATTCTTAATATCTAGATAAATATAGATCAAATTTTCCATGTTAAAAAATATTTCCATGGAATTTCCACGTTCCATTATAGAAAAATACAGTAGCAGCCATAGGATTTCTACCCATTTCTAGGCTGGGGTTGAGGAGAGGGCACTCTCTAATGTCCTCTACATCTACTGAGTAACACTGAAATCAGGGGTCCTCCCATTATCCACTTCCATCTGAACCAACACTGCTCTGCTCTGGGTTCTTCTTGACTCACTTCCACTCAACGCACCTTCTGCCAAGGCATTTTAAGTGAATAGAAAAATTACTGAAGCTCTCTGAAAGAAGAGTATGCATTGTAGCAACAGAAATATTTAAAAGTCAATGATATGCGTTTGTACTACCAAAGGTCTCTTGCTCTTTTCCTTGACTTGGGCACAAGTCTCCCTCCATATTGCTCCTCCGATCTCAAACTTCCCCCTTCTTTTTTATCTTTCCCTCCACCTTCAGCCCCCTCTAAATCCTTGCTGATTTCTAAGGCACACTGCTTCAGCTAGCCCAAGTTTTCTTGGCTCCTACAGAACCTAATACTCCATCCTGTCATTTCACCTTTTCTTGAAGTAGCTTATGAAGGTATTTTTGCTCTTTTAAATATATCTTTAACGCAAAAAGTCCCAATTAGGTTGATTTCAAGATTTGGATACACTTGTTACATGAAATTAAATAACAACCTTTTTTTCTCATTCCTTCCTCCTTCCTTCAGCTCTATATTCTTGCCATCTATTTCCTCTCCTTTTGGTGTCTTATATCCCCTCCTTGACAGCATACCATTTAGAAAATAAAAATATTATATATAATATTTTAGGTCTCATTTTCATAGTTCCTTCTCTGACTAATGGGCAAACATGAGCTGATGTTGCATTAAAATGTTTCCTTTCTTTACAAGGGTATTTGCATTTAATTAGAAGACCTAGGACCTTGCTGACCAAAGCATATAAGACTGGAAGTGTCCTAATCTTGAACACAGGGCACAGTTGTCTAAAATCAATATCACTCCTTATTGCAGCACTATTTACAACAGGTAAGATGGAAACAACCCAAATGCCCAAAAATAGATGACTGGATCAAGACGATGTGGTACATATACATGATGGAATACTGTTCAGCAATCAAAAAAGATAAACTCATGCTGTTCACAGCAACATGGATGGAGCTGGAAGAGATTATGCTCAGTGAAATAAACGAGAAGGAAAAAGAAAAATATCAGATGGTTTCACTTATAGAAGGAACATAGAGGAACAAAATAAGGAATCAGTAAAAAAAATAAAATAAAAATAAACAAAATTAACTGGCAACTATTAATCAGAGTCACTCTGCAGGGGAAGGGGAGGGAGGAGGATCAAAACAGGTGAGGGAAGAGCACAAGGGACTATGGGGATGGTGCACGGGTGAATTGGTGGTGGGAATTTTACAGGGACTACACCTGAGAGGCGAAAGCAAACAGTATACAAAAATGAACAATGATATAAAATATATATAAATTAATTATATAAAAAATAAATAGCACTCCTTTTGGCTTCTTGCCTTTGGTGGCCAATGTCTGATATGACCATAAAATTAGTCTCCTTATGAATAAGAAATATAATTTAGAAGAGTCAAAAGCCAGAATAAAAAATGGACAGATGATGTAATGTGTTTCCATCTCTATTAGAATCTCAGCATCTTAACCAAAGAGCACCTTGGTTAGGTGTGCAGCCCCATTACATCATAACCAAGAAGACATGTCAACTCTTTCAGAGAGTCAGGGGGAATGGCTTTGCTGTGAGATGTCAGAGTATAAGAGTCACTCCCTCATATTCTGGAAGCGGGGTTTGCTCTTCACAGAAGCCCTCCTCAGGAGGCAGTGATCTCTCTTCCTCTGAACTCAACCACTAGCTCTTCATCTAACCTTCCTTAGGTTAGCACTTACTCCTTTCCATCTTCTATTACATTTAGTGGCCTTTATAACTTTCCTCAGATATCTGATCAAATGGCTTCTTAACAAAGAGGCCTTCCCTAGCCAACCCATGTAAAAATAATACACTCTTTAGTTTCTGACTCATTTCTAGTCGGAGCTCTTAACACTACTTGATATATAGTATTTTTTGTCTGTCTCCCCTGTACACCCAGGAATATAATTCACTGAGGAAAGAGACTTTATTGAGTATCCAACTCCATTCCTAACCTGCAAAATAAAACCTGCCATACAGTTGGCACTAGGCAAATATTCACTAAATGGATGAAGAAATCAATTATAACATTTATTCATTATCTACCATCCTATCTATGTAGCATCGCCCACAGTTATTACAAGGGTGAAGAGGATAAAAGGATGGTAAGGAATAAAAGAGAAGAGAGTCAAGGAATAAGGACGGTAGAAGGAAAAGAAAGAGAAAGAGAGAAGGGGGCAAGAGGGAAGGCCAAATGAATGAATAGAGGAAAAGAGTCTATATAAGCAACATGTCACTTTGGGAAATTATGGGGAAGACTGCCAGTGTCATTAAAAGCAACTGATGCAAGGAAGAAGATTCAGATAGTGGTTCATTTCCTTGGTAGAAACATTTACTACAGAGAGCCAAGTTACAAAGAAAATTACTGCAAGAGAACGCCATCCTACTGCCTGGTCAAGTGAGATTTTAGAAAAATTTAGGCTTTAGCACTGCTTGGCCGAGAGCCACAGAACTAATTGTTACTTGTTGTTTGAATCTCTTAAGATTGTACCATTAAAACTTGCATTTTTAATATAATGACTAAATGTCTGTGAGCCCCATAATTAGAGGATGGTCTAGAAAATTAAGAAAATTGCTTTTTAAAAAAGAAGAAATTAAGACATGGCATCAATCCAGGAAATTATTCAACTGCCTCTGTACAGAACAGTTCATATTTTCTTCCTCCCTCTTTAAACATCTTTTGGGCATGAAGCCGCCTCTCTTCAGTCCCACCTGACTTTATAAGACAAATCAGGTTGACTAACCTTCTTGTTCCAGCTATTCAACCACTGGGCACATATGAAATTAGGTGTATTCCCTAATGAACTATAGAAGGGGCACTAAAGGTGTTCATGAAACAGTAAAGCATAGTGAGTAAAGTTTTCAGTATCTGTAATCAGATTTCTGGATTCAGATCCTGACTCTGTCGTTACTTACTGTGAGATATGTAATATCTTATGTCTGAATATTGATCATTAAAATATGCAATAATAATGCCTACCTCATAGTGTTGTAACAAATATGATACATGCAAAAAATTGCATATATATGAATCTTTGATAATGAATGTGGTATATTTAGCAAAGCTCCTAGCAAATAATAAGTGTTTAATAAATGTTAGTTCTTTTCTGACTTATTTGTATTTGTCCTTCTTTCTCCTTTAACAGCATAAATTATTTAAAGGATAAAACTACCTTTTCTCTTTCCTTGATATTCATTTTATTAGTTTATTAGAATGGTTCCTAATGGTTCCTAACAAATAAAATTTTCTGCTAAAAAAGTGTTCCATCCAGCCCCAATCAGTAATCTCCATTTATATTTTCCCCCAAAAAGCAACCAGTTATGAACCATTAGAAAGACCTCATATGTTCACAGGTGGTTAGTATGCACCTGCATGTTATTTTAGGTGATACTCTAATCCCCATCAGCCCCTTTGCTCTTTTTCTCTCAATCTTGCTGTCATTTTTTATTTCATTCACCTACTTCAAAAAGTTACACTGGATATATGCAGTGAAACTCTTTCCACAGATTTGATATATAGTCATATAAAACTCAAATAATATTCCCCATAAAACACAAATGCCAAACTGGTGAATGAAAATTTGACTTTCTAAGGCTGGAACTCTGGTCTCTTTGCCTTTCTTCCTTCCTGAAGCAAGAGTAGACACCCTGTTCTACATTACTGAAGACAGAAGTGAGACAATAGAGCTGACATCCTTGACCCTGACCTGCAGCTCTACTGAGTGACCTTGCCAAGTCTTGTTGAAGCTGTAGGAACCATTCTAATTAGCTCTACCAATTTCAGTCCATTAATTTGAGTGACCTTGCCAAGTCTTATTGAAGCTATAGAAAACATTCTATTAGCTCCACCAACTTGAGTCCATTAATTTGTCCTGGTCCCATGCCCCAGATCTTTCAGAAAGATTATAACTGTTGTATCAAGAAGAAATTTCCCAGCTACCATGGAGGCCATTTGCATTATAGCATTATAGGGACTTTCCATAGAAGGAGAATTATAAAATTTATGAGAGGAGGGGGAAAAAAATGAATGGAAGTCTGCATGTGTTGGAAAAAAAGGGGGGGCTCTCAGATCATAGTTTGACAAAGATAATGCATTAGGAAAATGATAAATTTGAATATTCAGCAAAATAACTGCACAATTACTTTCTAAAGAAGAGATCCATGGGATAATTTCAGTTCCCTGTGGGGGGGAAATCTGGGTGCTTCAAACAGAAATGCTCCCTATATCTTCAGTATTTAAAAACTTGGATTTACTTGAACTTGTAAGTTCCCCATTTGCCAAAAGGTTAAGCCTCTTTTCTAATATAATCAAAACTGGGTACACAGTTGGTATTAATAATACATCTGTATTGCCCACAGTCACTTCAAACCTCATTTTGGCTCATTTAAGGATAATCATAATTTTTTGAAAAGTCCTTAGTTTATTTTGTATAGAGCTACTGTTAGAGTTAAGGTATTTTCCTTTTTCAATCTTCCATTCAATTAATCTAAAGTCAAATATGCATTTCTTTTGATTGTATCAACTTTTATCTTTCATTCCATAGACCAAATGTGAATTTTGGTTACCAGCTTCTATAAAAAGGCTACACATACAATAGCTTCAGCCATCTGGGTTGAAACTGAGAACCCACAAGTAATTGAAGGTCAAGGTCTCTAGCACAAAAAGTAGTTGCTCAAGACCACTGGAGCTGCCCAGTGATTTTCTATTGCTTCTTTACTGCCCACTCGTTATAGCTGCAACCAACCAAAGCCAGACATGCTCTGCCAAAGAGCCATGGCCACTACTACCAATAACCCCCCACCCCGAAGACATTCTACTTTTAACTATCTTCTCACATCAGGTTTCGTGTATCTATCATTCTGCCACTCATGACATCCTTGGAAATGAAGAGAACACCTCAATAAGAATATCTCTTTCCCACATTTGTGAAAAAGGACATTTCTTATTGCACTTCCAATGCACCCCTCCCCGCCTTTATGAAAAAAAAAAGGAGCCAGAGAGTGAAATAATTAGTGTTACTGCCCACATATTATAGACTCCTACAAAAATCCCCAGTAATAACCCCAAGCTCCCTTCTATCCCCCAGTGTTAAGCTTTTTTAATAGAAGTTTTACAGTAAGCTCCATCTTGACAGAGATAGCCTCATGTTAGATTGGGTCACCTTTCCTATGGGCTGAAAACACCTTGTCAAGTTACTCCAGCACATCGGGTTACCCAGCTTATTACTGAACCCTGTACATTCTAGGATACAACTCATGTGGTGGGCCACTGAATGCAGAAGAATGCCCTCCCATGTTATCTATAAGATACTAGCATCTACAACCACCACACCTGAGACAGGTTTAGGGGCCCTGCTGATAATGCAGTAAGGGGATGCCTCAGGCTCCTGTGTCTCACAATCAAAGATTCAAGTCACAACAGACCATCTGTGGCCTCCCTTCTACTCTCTGAGGCATACCAGACATTAAATTCAGATACAACTGACATCCAGCAATTCTTAGTAAAAAGAGGATCCAAAAAAGAATTTTACTGACAATGAGAATCTAAGAACACCAAACCTCAATCATATGTAACCCATAGGATGAGTGACCTCTATACATGTCTGGTCAACAATGATTTAAGTTTTCTGTGAAGTGCAGTAAAGGATCCTTTGAAAATTCATTATAAGGGGCCTGCCCAGTGGTGCAAAGGGTTAAGAAAGAGCACTATGAAGCTATCCGCAGCCACTGTAGAATGAGTTCAACCCTGTCCCCTGACAGCTACCCAAATGGTGCAGCAGACCTCTCCTGTCTTGCCTGCTGCTCCCCCAGCAGCCTAAGGACCTGCCTGTTCTGCTCCCCACTCTATCTCTGGTGATCCTCTTATAACAGTGTGGTGCCCAGGAAAAGGGGAAATTCCAGATTCCCTGCCCCACCCAAAGGAGGGTGGAGCTGAGCAGGGAGGAGAAAAAGCTAGAGAAGAAATGAGGAAGGAAGAAAGAAGGATGAAGAGCAAGAAGGAGACCTGGAGGAGGCACATGGACCTGAGAGACATGTGAAGAAACTGCGCTTGCGTTTTGGTTGTGGACTGGGTGACACAGATGTGGGTGAGAGGCCCATGGGAAGGTGACAATGGCGGTTTTTATCTTGATTTTTATTTTGCTCTTTTCCTCCTGGGCTTGTCTGGTTGTTTCTTATCCTTTTCTGTCCTCATTGGAAGGTGCTTTAGACTGTGGCAGGCTTTCGGGCCTTGCTCTGGGCCAATCCCATTTGGGTGGACTTTTACATACGAGGGGACGGGTAACTTTGGGTATTTGATTTAAAAACTATATTCTTTGTCTTTTCTGTATTATTTACTAATTGTATTAAAGTTCCTTCCCATTAAAGTCTTATATGTTTTGTGTTGATGCGGCAGATGGCAGAACCTATTTAGAGCAGGCAGGTTTGCGGGGTTTGGGGTGCCCCTCTCCCTGCCCTGTAACACTCACCCCCCCCCATATTTCTGGCCTGCACCCCAGCTCTTGTATGCATAAATATATCTTTTTAAAAAATTTATTAATAAAACATTATGTATTAAGGTATCTGTAGCTAGAGAGATGAACATGTCAGGTTTTCAGAGTAAAGCAGATATGCTTTAGGAATAGAGGAAATTTACAAAGAGTCCTAAGTTGAACATTTCTTTATTCCTTTTACCCATTTCTTACTATCTAGAAAAAGGGAAACAGGGCCTCCCTGGTGGCACAGAGGGTTAAGTCTCAGCACTATGAAGCTATCTGCAGCCACTGCAGCACTCATTCAATCCCTGGCCAGGGAGTTACCCACATGGCGCAGCAAACCTCTCCTGTCTCACCCGCTGCTCCCCTGAGCAGTGTGTTTCAGTTAGTCTGCCTGTTCTGCTCCCCACTCTGTCTCTGGTGAATCCTCTCACCCCCTGCACCTCTGGGGGTAGACCCCAACTATATGCATAAGTAAATAAAATAAATCTTAAAGGGGGGGAGGAAACAGTTCATGTTTCCACTCTTTGTATTTATTTACATGTTTCATAGATTATCTTTCTTAATAATGATTCCACCAGTATACTTTAAGCTAAATTGTCAAAAATAAATAAATCTTGCTCTACAGCTCTCATTTGCTTTTCCCCATTCTCATTCTTCCTGCTGGCTCTTCTAGGGGATCAAATTTACCTTCTCTCAACATTTTCCTTATGAATAACTCCACCTCTGTCTCAGTTGCTTTCCCTAATCAAAATATCTGGCTTTCCCTAATCAAAATATCACAGGAATTCATTACCTTATAAACTTCCTGTTTTAAGTCATGCCTTTTTTTCAAGATAATTATCCCTAAAGAACTTGAATCCAAGAATCCACTGAAGTAAGCTCAGTGAGGTTCTATACATGTGTAACCAAGAATATACAGTTAAGATTGGTTTAATTTTTTTAATGTGCAGGTAAATTCAGAGGGAAGAGTTTGAGCACTCCCTGTGTTACAGGGCAGCCCGATATAAAACGGGTTGCCTGACTGTGGGTCCTCACCCACGCACTTAAAGGGACTTAATACTCCACTGCAGGCACACACAGAAGATTAATAAAAGATTTATTCACAAGGGAAGGCAAAATGAGGAGATGTACAACTCAGGGAGGAAAGTGGGAGATAAAGTCTTTTTTTTTTTTTAATAGAGGCATGTTTTTTGTTTTTTTTTTATTTGTTTGTTTGTTTGTTTTTTGTTTATACATGCACTGGGTACAGTCAGAAGCGCGGGAGGGTGAGAGAACCCACCAGAGCCAGAGCGGGGAGCAGAGCAGGCAGAAGGACCGAAGTACACTGCTGAGGGGAGCAGCGGGCGCAGCAGGAGAGGTCTGCGCGCCATGTGGGACCCTCCCTCGGTGGCCGGGGAGCAGCCGGGGATCGAACTGGCGCCGCAGAGGTCGCGGGCAGCTTCGCAACCCAGCGCTCAACCGCTGCGCCACCGGGGAGGCCCGGGAGATAAAGTCTTAAATGAGTCCTATCCCATCCGATCCACCGACCTGGAAACCCAGCGGCACTCTGAGAGCTGGCGGAGAGCCAAAAGGGAAAATCCCTAAAGCCCACATGTCTGGTTTTATACCAAACCTGGCTGCTTAACTCCACCCTCAGGTCCCAGCAACCTTCCCTTTGATGGTGACAGGATTTGGCTTTGCCAATGTCTTGATGACTCTGGTCTGGAGTGGGGGTGGGGTCCACAAAGCCTGTATGGGATTAGCTCAGGACATCCTTTCCCCCTAGCACCTGCTCTAAAGCAACTTTGATATTGTTGTAACAAAAATTTAGGTCCTGAGATAATTACTAGTTTTTGCTTTTCTTTTTTTTTTAAGATTTTATTTATTTATTTTTGTGTAAAAGAACTGGAATATAAGTCAGAGGTGAGGGGCAGGGGTGAGAGAATTCACCAGAGACAAAGTGAGGAGCAGAACAGGCAGATCTATTGAAATACACAGCTAAGGGGAGCAGCTGGCTAGACAGGAGAGGTCTGCTGCACCATGTGAGTTAGCTCCCTGGCTGGGATCGACTTAACCCCTAGGCCACCAGGAGGCACTAGTTTTTGCTTTTCTTTGAAAAGCTATCTGCAAGTTTTTATGAGATGTTTTAGTCCTGTGGCAGGGAAGATTGCCTACTTAACCCAGCCTGCTGTAACAGTGATGCATTCATTATCTGAAACAATTTTATATTGTTCCATTGACAGATATCAGGGGCCTAAAAATCCTGGGGAGAGGTATGTGGAATGAAATGGGGGCAAGCTCCCAGGGCTACAATGAAGAGGTTTGGCTATATGCCCAGGATGGGGGATGGGAATAAGAAGCTAAAAGTGATAGAGGACAAACTGAAAAGGAGGCACCATAAGGCCAGAAACCTGGCTCACACAATACCAAGAGCTGGAGGTGGGGGTAGACAGAATTAGCATAGCCAGTGCCCAGCTATTGAAGCCAAGATCCTTAGGTGCCAACGCCTAGATTACAAAGCATAATATCCAAGCAGGTATCAGACTGCTGTAGGGAGTGTCTAGAGCACAGGCCCAAGGGTAAAGATAAGGAGTTTGAGCCCAACAGATCCCAACAGATAGGGAGATTGAGCCCATTGTAGAATGTGGTCCCTTTCAGATTCTGCATAACTATCCAAAATCAGCAACTAAGGCTCACCAGGAATGAGCCCCTCTCAAAGAGAAGACTGTATCAGTGCAGTCTCTGCACTGGCTCGGGGCAGCACTCCATCTGCCCACCTGTGACTATGCAGGTGCCTCTTTTTACCAACTCTCTCCCTCCGCAGGGCAGCAGCCTCCTGCCTGCCCGTGACCTGTACCATGCCAGGGCTTCTCTTCACTGAACTCCCTCAGCAGAGACAGCTCTTCTCAAGGCTGCCCACCTGCGACCATGCAGGCCTCTCAGCAAACCTGTCCCATTCAGGGCAGCATTTCCCGCCCACTTGTGTCCATGCAAGTGTTTTTTACTCTTCCGTCCCTTTCCCTAATAAACCTGCCCTTTAGATATAACTAACGTCCCTGTCTTGTGGGGAAACTCGCCATGTGTCGCTGAAAGGGAAACTCTGGTGACACCTTTTCCAAAGTGAACCCAAGGACCCCGCAACTCTAAACCCACTAACTCCAAGAACAACATCAAAAGGATCCCAAGCAAGTGCAGACCACTGAAGATGCTTTCCACTGCCCTAACTTCCTCCCTTCTCCCTCGTAACTTTTTCCAACTGAGGTCTCCAGAGAAAGGAGAGGAGATAATGTGAAGAACACAGTCAACCATGGGACCCAAGGATACCAAGGTAAGGGAATGACAGAGCATAAACTTACCCATCAGTCCCACCTAAGATTACACAAAGCACCTGCTCCAACTTCTGAAGGAAGCTGAAAAGGAAGGGAGTGAGAGAAAGAATTAGAATTCCTAAGGGAAAAACAAAATGTTCACTAGAAACCAGATATTGTATAATCAGCATCTTTCATTTCAAGTGTCTTCTACAAAGTTAGAAGAGTTGTAATACTTCCAAATTAAGTACTTTACAGTCACCCCCAGGCAAACTGAAATATATGAGAGAAAGGAAGAGTATGTGCACATTAGGTTGTATAAGCTCTTTGTAACCTATCAACAGCCAATGCTGAAACCTTTCATTGCATAGATTGCAGCTCTAAAGAAATAGCTGTTGAACTTTTCCATTTTAATTTTTAAAAATTCCATTGTGCTTCTAACAGAATTAGTGAGACTTATAATGCTGTCTTTTGTTTTATTTTTTCATCTAAAGACTGTAAACAGGCTTCTCTGGGTCTTCCAAAGTTTTCACAAGTAGCCCAGTGCCCTCTATTGGTCTTCTTACCACACTGCCTCTCTATGGCCTCTGGAGCTACATAGGTTTTTTTTTTTTTTTTAAATATCATGCACCCATCGCTCCACTGATAAATTAGTGACTTAAGAAAGTATTATTTGGAGTGAACACAAATAATTTGACAAAATTAGAAATAATATATAACGGACCTAGAATCAAGCAGTAAAACTGTTTATGGAGGGGTGTCAATGATTATGTCATTTTCCTTTCAAATGAAGACTTAATTTTTTCTTAAAAACAGTTTTATTGGGCCTCCCCGGTGGCGCAACGGTTGAGCGCTGGGTTGCGAAGCTGTCCGCACTGGGCTGCTCCCGGCCACTGGAGGAGGGTCCCACATGGCGCGCAGACCTCTCCTGCCGCCCGCTGCTCCCCTCAGCAGTGTACTTCGGTCCTTCTGCCTGCTCTGCTCCCCGCTCTGGTGAATTCTCTCACCCTCCCGCGCTTCTGACTATACCCAGTGCTGGTATAAATAAATAAATAAATAAATAAATAGATAGATAGATAGACAGATAGATAGATAAATAGATAAATAAATAAATAAATCTTAAAAAAAAAAACAGTTTTATTGCTTGGTTGAATTGCCAATAATTGTGACATTAACATGACTTGCTTCAGAAGTAGATAATGACCTCAACCAAATCTGGTCAGATTTACACAGCAAGTGGGAGTGATAAAAGGCCATTCTGTTAGCCCTTAGAAGGAACCTAATTTTCTCCAGGCTTACATCCTCTTAAGACAAAATAGGCTTAGGGAGTCAGATGCTTTGAGGAGAAGGAACTCCTTGAGGACAAGCTGAATAGCTCCTGAGGTCATCCTATTCAAACTCCTAAAGAACCATTTTTTGAACAGAACTTTTAACCCCATAGTACTTGACTCAATTGCTTTTAAAAATGATACTATAGAGCCTCCCCCAGTGGCACAGGCAGTTGAGCACAGTGCTGTGAAGCTGTCCACAGCCTCTGCAGTGCTGGTTCAACCCCACTGGCCGGCCAGCAAGGGTCCCACATGGCGCAGCAGACCTCTCCAGTTGTGCCCACTGCTCCCCTCAGCAGTGTATTTCATCAGCCTGCCTGTTCTGTTCCCTACTCTGTCTCTGGTGAATCTTCTCACCTCCCACAAATCTGGCCTGTACCCCGGTTCTTGTATAAATAAATAGATCTTTAAAAAAAAAAAAGATATTATAGTGTGACCCTTCTTGATTTTTTTTTCCTTTCAATAGAAAACGTTGTCCTTTTAGCCACTTAGATGAGAAATTCAGAACTTTCAAGTTTACTGGAAAAAGAAAAATAAAACACCTAGCATGAGGAAGTTCTATCTGAGCACAGCACAGTGAGACTTTCATATGAAACACTGAAAGGATTTCACTCCTTTCTGACTGATCTGTTCCTGGGGCGAGAGACCTCATAAGTGGCATTCTATTGCAACACAGATATTAGGAAATGGCTTCTCTTCCCACTAACATATGAATTGTGGTCCTGCCTCAGCAGTGTTGTATCATTTATGTGCCAGGCACTGGACTGAGTTGGAGGGAGAGAAATAAATAAAACAGTCTCTACCCACAAGGATCTCAGTGAAGTAGGATACAAAGACAAGTGCACATAATTAGAACTGTAAACTCAATGATAAAAATATGCACAGAGTGGGAGCAAAGAAGAGAATGTTCTAGCAATATTCATAATTTCAAAGTTGTAGGCTGTATGGCACCCCCAAATTCATCATTTTCATTCATGGAGGATATGGGGACCACCTGGATTCTTCTAACACACTTCTGATACATGGTTGTAAAGGAAGATCTGTAATAAATATGTTAAGCAAAATATTATTCACTCATCATCAAAGAAGCATCACACATAACTACCAAGTTTCTCAGATACACAGAAGAGGGAGTTTCAAAAGGAGATTGGCAGGCTATGTCAGAGAGAGAACAGAAATCAAAGAAAATTGAGACTGAAAGGATTGCTGGATTTGGTAGTAAAAGGTCACTGCTGCGTTCAAAACTAGTCACTTCAGTAGAATACAAGAAGCCAGGCTCAACGATGTGTGTAAAAAATGAAATAAACACAGCAGGCAGACACTAGTGTTGGTACAATTACCTAAAGTGAATGCTGTGTGAGATAGCACAGGGAAGCATTGTTCTCAGGGACAATAGCCCTCCCTTTGGGGTAGGGGTTGGAAGCTTGTACTTTCCTATCATCAAGACCTGGGTTCAAATACAGCTGGGCCATTTAACATAATTTACCACTCCAAATCTATGTAAAATGGGATAATTGCAGCACCTAACTCAAAGCAAAACTACCTCCTACAGAGTAAAAATTGGGAGATCTGAGAAAGTATTAGAGAAATCACTCTATTTCTTCAATTCTAAAACTCATTTTAACATTTCTAAAATCAGGATGCATCAGTTTGTCAGCATTTTCCTTACTTAGCTGCAAAATGAATAATGACACATCTAACATTCAACGGCATCTTAGATTTCAGGATAGTCCCTAACCCTGTAGCAGTTGAGAGACTGACCTACTTTTATGCAAACTGGTTTATGAAGAAATGTTAAAGTGAACATATTGCTTAAATTCACAAGTATTTTTAAAGTCTTCTGGGTCCTTGCTGTTCATAATATAGTCTACAAAACAGTATCATCTGGGAGTTTGTTAGAAATGCAGAATCTCAGGTTCCACCAAAACTTGACAGTATCAGAATCCTCATTTTTTAAATGTCCCCAAGTAATGTGTAGTAAAGTCTGATGTTTTGGTTGGTTGGTTGGTTTGGATTACAAACAAAAGTTGAAGATATCGATGGACATTTGGGTTCATTTCCTTAACTACTCACCAAAATTTTATTCTTTCATTAAAAATATAATGGCAAGGGCCTCCCTGGTGGCGCAGGTGGTTGAGTGCCGCACTGTGAAGCTGTCCGCAGCCTCTGCAGAGCAGGTTTTGTTATAGGACAGGGAGAGGGGCAACCCAAACCCCGCAAACCTGCCTATTCTAAATGGGTTCTGCCATCCGCCGCATCAACACAAAACATAGGAGACTTTAATGGGAAGGAACTTTAATAAAACTAGGAAACAATACAGGAAAGGCAAAGAGTCCAGTTTCTAAATGAAGCACCCAAAGTTACCCATCCCCTCATGGGTAAAACTCCATCCAAATGGGATCGGCCCAGAGCAAGGCCCCAAAGCCTGCCACAAGTCTAAAGCATCTTCCAGTGGGGACCCACAGAAAAGGGTCACAAACAACCGGACAAGCCCGGAAGGAAAAGAGCAAAATCAACAAGATAAAAGCTGCCATGGTCACATCCCCACGGGTCTCACCCACATCTCAGTCCACGACCAAAAGGCAAGCGCAGTTTCTTCACGTGTCTCTAGGCTCCATGCGCCTCCTCCAGGTCTCCTTGCTCCATCCTGCTTCCTTCCTCAGTCTCCTCTTCAGCTTCTCCTCTTCCTGCTCAGCTCCACCCTCCCTTGGGTGGGGCAGGGAACCTCCCCCTTTCCTGGGGACCACCCTGTTGCAGTTTGATGCTGACCAGCTGGCAAGGATCCCACAAAGCGCCACAGACCTCTCCTGTCTCACCCGCTGCTCCCCTCAGCAGTGTATTTCGTCAGTCTGCCTGTTCTGTTTCCTGCTCTGTCTCTGGTGAATCCTCTCACCCTCCTACGCATCTGGCCTGTACCCCGGTTCTTGTATAAATAAATAAATCTTAAATAAATAAAAATAAAAATATAATGGCAAATTTGGAGTGAGTGGACGCTTAAAAATCTTTCAAAGCTTATAATGTATATCTGAGGATTAGTATTATGTACAAGGAAATCAAAATCTGCAAATCACAGATAAATTGAGAAGATGGAGAATAAAGTTTTAATTAAAAAAAAATTTCTTCTGAACAGGAATATAGGGGAACCAAATAAGACATCAGTGTAAAAATAAGAATAACAGTATAAACCACAACAAAACAAAACAGAGAATTATAAACCAGAGGCATACTGCAGGGGAGGAGAATGGAGAGGGGTGAAAGGGAGGGAGAGAGGGAGGAGCACAGGGGACTGAGGTGATGGTACATGGGTGCCTTGGGGAAGGAAATTCTAGGGGGACTCAATCTGAAGGGGTGGGGGAAAGCAAGTATTGTCTAAAAATGTAAAAAAATGATAAATGTTAAAAGAAAAAAATAGTTCCTTCTGTAGCATTGCTGAAATGGGTTTTTACATGTTCCAAGCTGACATATGTGTACTATTGGCCAAGTGGGATACCAACCAGATTGAACACTTTGTGCACAACGACTTAACACTTTGGGGGTTCCAATTAACCTGGCCTGACCGACATAGGATGCAAAATATTTGATTGAACATCATATAATGAAAAATAGTAAAATGTTATGAAATTTGTTGCTTGATGATACCTACTGCTGAGAGGATTGAGGGTATTTGTACAACCATGCCAGAGATACTACAACTTTGATTATCCTATTATTCACGGTGATGGCTTCAATCAAAGTGGAATGTCAAATTAGGAAGCATACCCCTGAAATGGAATATTTAATCCTCCATGTAGTGTCTGGATTGGCTGTTAGAATGCAAATAGCTGGAGTGATGAATGTGAAAAGATTCATAGTCCAGGGCCTCCCCGGTGGCGCAGCAGTTGAGTGCTGGGTTGCGAAGCTGCCCGCAGCCTCTGCAGCACTGGTTCGATCCCCGGCTGCTCCCCGGCCACTGGAGGAGGGTCCCACATGGCGTACAGACCTCTCCTGCCACCCACTGCTCCCCTCAGTAGTATACTTCGGTCCTTCTGCCTGCTCTGCTCCCTGCTCTGACTCTGGTGAATTCTCTCATCCTCCCACACTTCTGACTGTACCCAGTGCTTGTATAAATAAATAAATAAATCTTAAAAAAAAAAAAAAAGATTCATAGTCCAGATAAACCCCAGACATTGTTACCTTATAATGCAAATAAATTAAAGTTTTCTATAATTAAAGTAGAAGGAACTGAAATTGGCATTTTTTTAATCTTCTAGGTTTTTTAAAGTGTCTTCCTTTAGCTCTCAGGAATCTATTGTAAATCTCCCATTATTTGCTACAGATCCCTTTGCCAACTGGTCAGCTCTAGCTAAGCCCACACAAATTCTTTCTCATCCAAGACCCATCTCTACTCCATGACAAATACATACTCACTCTCCTTTGCCCCAGCAACCACTGGGATGCAAGCGATTCCCAAGGCAGTAATCCCTCTACTGCTCCATCAGCAAAACAGTCCATCTTTCTCCTCTCTGATTCCTGAGGCAGGAGTCACCTCCCTGTTTCCTATATCTACCAGCAGTGGTGGACACAAAAATCTCCCATGTAATATGGTGAAAGCCCAGTGTTGGCTTGAGTTCCCTCAGAAGCAAATGCTGAGACAAGGACTCATGAGCAAGTGGTTTATTTAGATGATCTCAGGAAACACTGGAAGAGTGAAAGCCTAATAAGTTCAGTATGTACCATGATGCCCAATCAGATCCCCCTCAGGAAAGGGAGGTTGTCAGTGTTCCTGAGGAGCCTCAGATATCAGCCTTTTTGGAGATTGCCTTGGCCGCAGAAAATTCTTTCCCAAGATCAGGTTTTCTTTGAGGAAGAACCCATACCCAATGACCAGTCACTGTGGAGTTATAAACATCCAACCTTCCATTCCAACTGGAAACAACTCTAAAGGGCATTTCAGCTCCAGAGCTGCCCAAGAGGTCAATAGAGGCCTATTTGGACTGCACTGTGGTCCAACTTCTCCCTCTGCTTCCAGCTCTTTCTTTTCACAAGTGTTGAGAAAACTCCCTAATAAACACCCTGCAGGCTAATGAACCTACCTGCAACTACAGGAAAGGGAAGGGAGCAAAACGGAGTGGGCTCTCAAGCAACTTGCTACTATGAGTAATCAGAATTCAATCCTACCAGAAAGCTTTGGGAAACAGTGTAAAATATGTGCTTGAGAATTATCCCACCCAAGGGGTAAAAGAGTAGAGGTCTTCATTGGTTGAGGCAGTAAGTCCTTCATGCAACTAGTCCACCCTATGTATGGGCAGAACAAGTTGAAACTGCCAGAGAAAGGCTTCAAGCAGAGTCACTGGGTAGGTCCTTATGAGTTGGGCTGGAGTGCAAGGAAATGATTGTTGCCAGTGGTATATGGATGGGTCCTCTAGCCACCTGTTTCAGAGTAAGCCGCAGGGGAATCATTTTCCCAGAGAAATGATTCTATGGATTCAGAAAGAAAGGAGAACCAAATATAGGGGAACACTAAAAACAACTATGACAATCAGAAAGGGATTTGGACTTGAAAGGCAGAGAGTGGCCATATATCAAACATTACTGAGTGAACAATATCTGCCAGACCTTCTGCTTGGCTATTCTCACTCATGAATTTATTTAATCACAACAATTCTGAGTACTTTTTATTTAACACATGAGAAACTGAACTTCCACAAGACAGAAGCTTATTCGCAAATCTAACTCAAAATTCCATATTATTAACTAGACTACACAAGAGCAAGAATTAGATTTTTCAAAATAGGAATGTTTCTAATGAATCTTGGACACAATAGGCACTTATCCACAAAGTTAAACATTCCTTTTTTGTGAAAAGTGAAGAAGTATATTCTGTGTTCTCCCTCAAGCAGCTAGCATGCAGGGCAGAGAGGAGAAAATGTAGTATCGTAAGAAGATTTTAATGATACTGGTAAAATCATTTTATGTTTTAAATTGTCATAGTTTTGATTTATCCCCTAGCATTAGGCCTTACTACTGGTGAATGGAGATTGTGTTTCCAACTTAAAGGAACTATGACAGCCTTACTACCTGAGAATAAGCAGAAGAGACCTGAGTAGTTCCGATTTTTCATCCAGGGACAGGCACAGATTACTCCCACTCAATAACTTTTATAAGGAAATGGGAGACAAAAATAAAGCTGTATCTCAATCACAGGCCGTACTGCACACATCATGGTGGTTCAAGTTACCAGTTACATACAGGCTAATCTATAAAATTCACATTGACAGTCTTCCCAACTTCAAGAACTATAGAAATAAGTGCTACTAAAATACCTATGTTGGGTAGCTAGCTTTCATTTTCAAATCTTGCTTTCTTGTTGACCTTAAAAAGAGATTTGAACTCAATTTGTGTAAATGGATGGTGCCCTCAACCATTTACTTGGAGACAGGGAATGACACAGAGGAAGTAGCACAAAACCAAATTAAATTACAGACTTGAGTACACCAAGCCAAGATAATGGATGATTTTCTCTGTGTTGACCAGTCTTCAGACTTTTGGAAGCATGTGAGACACTGCAAATGTTCTAAGGAAAGATATGTTCCTTTCTTTTTCCTCAGGCAACAGACTGATAAAATTACCAAAAACTGTCTCAGGGTAGAGTTAATTGTTAGGGCATTTTCTCAGGACTGGAGTTTCAGGCTCAAAAAAAAAAAAAAAAAGTAAGGGAAAAATGATGAAAAGTTGATGAGAATACAGAGGAAATACATATCCAAAGTCAAAAGAAGTAAAAAGTAACAAGTTACTTTCAGGGTTTAAGCAGAAGGAGAGAAAATAGAGAAATAATTAGAAGGAGAAATAATCAGAAATTAGGAGAGAAAAATAGAGAAATTAAAGCAGAGATTTTTTGTTTAAGTTTAGTGAAAACCTGCAAAAAGTGGGTGCCATGGAGTACTGCCCTACACCTCTCAGGAAGGAAGTATTCTCTAATATAAGTAAACTACTGTGGTACTCTGTAAAGGTTTTGACTATTTCTCTTCATTTCCTTTTGAAATCTTTGTTAACTGATAGATCACAGTTCACAACCTATCAACCACTCTATAGCCCTTCAAAATAATCCATGAGGAGAAGTCAGTTTAAGGCTGTTAGCAGTGGCCAAACAACTTCTCAGAGGCTAATCACCTTGGGGGGAAGTAGGGAATGTTCCCAACTACACTACAGAAAAATTGTTAACTTCATGACCCCTTCATTACTTTGCAAATCATAGAGTGGTTCTTTATTATGGTGATCAATAAAACCTCATCATTTTTCTACAACCAAAACTAGGACATCTGGCTACCCTAACCTTGTTCGTGTGGCCAAGCATAAATCACAGGCCAGGAAGCTACAACAGTGAAAACGCAGTTATAAAAATTGATAGCCTTCCTTACAAAACCAAGTAACTGCTTCCATATATACTGTTTCATTTTTAGATCATCTTCCCGCCACCTCTTCATCATGGTTTGAATTTAGGGAAAGTTTGACACATCTGGTTAGTTATAACTAAAGCTCATGTTTAAAACAGAACTCAAAAAAAGTGACAAAAAACCTCAATTGTTCCTAATTTAAAAAAAAAAAACAAAGAATTGCTTTATTATTAAAACCTTTTTTTAAAAGGATTTATTTATACAAACACTGGGTACAGTCAGAAGCGCAGGAGGGTAAGAGAATTCACCAGAGTGGGGAACAGAACAGGCAGACCGACGAAATACACTGCTGAGGGGAGCAGCAAGCACAGCAGGAGAGGTCTGCACACCATGTGGGGCCCTCGCCAGGGGCCGGGGATTGAACTGGCGCCGCAGAGGCTGCGGGCAGCTTCACAGCCCAGCGCTTAACTGCTGGGCCACCAGGGGAGGCCCTATTAATAAAACCTTTTTAGAAAGTTTGTCCTTGATTAGTTTCTCTGAATTCTGTTGGATATTGGCCTTTGCACAAAAAGATCAGAAGAGGATGATTGCAGGGAATAGTAATAGGTTAAAATATTTTATATTTAAAATTGCCAAGAGAAGAAAAAAAAATCATCCTGACTACTGCGTGGGAAAAAATATTACAGAATTGAATATATACAAATAAACTCTAAAAACTATTGTGTGTGTATATATGTTTACAGAGAAGAAGAGAGGGAGAGAGAGAAACAGAACAGATAAAGACCTGGAAAAATATTTACTGAGCTCAAATAAAGGTCACACCTTGTGTGTGTATACATCCATACACTTAGGTTTTTGTTTTATAAGCAGGTAATTTTTTTTTATATTTAAATCAGTGAAAGTGTCTTTTTTTTTTTTTAAGAAAGTCTTTTCCTGAGACTTACCAGTTTTTCTCCCCAGGTTAACAATAAGACTGGATGGCAGCTACAAAAACGCTCAGGGTCAACAAGCAGCTCACCCTTAGCACACACCATCACAGCGCCCAAAGAACTGTAAGAATCTGCTAGTGAGCTCAAACAATCTAGCCTGCCCACCTCTTTTCATGACCCTCTCCTTGCACACAGGCTCCCCTTGGGCATACATTCACACATACACTCACACACATCTAGGACTCTAGAGCCAGAGTGGAGGCTGAGGTCCGCACCCTGTCTGCTGGCTCCCATCAAGATTAGGGGCCATTCCTGTTCCCTGTTCTTATCCCAGCATTGGGGCAGGGAAATGGGAGTGTGTGAAATAAAGGGGCAAGGCTGCACAGATCCAGCCATCCGACTGACGGATTGACAGACAGACAAGCAAAGACCAGACAGAAACACCTGTCTGTAACAAACACTACATTTTTTTTACAATGTTATGTTCACATATGGCAACTTCTCACCCTCTGCCCCACCAACCCGTTGTTGGTTATATAATTTTCCTTTTTTTAAAATATTTATTTATTTATATAAGCACTGGGTACAGTCAGAAGCGTGGGAGGGTGACAGAATTCACCAGAGCCAGAGTGGGGGGCAGAACAGGCAGACTGACAAAGTACACTGCTGAAGGGAGCAGCGGGCGCCGTAGGAGAGGTCTGCGCGCCATGTGGGACCCTCACCAGTGGCTGGGGATCGAACCAGCACTGCAGAGGCTGCAGGCAGCTTCACAGCCCAGCGCTCAACCGCTATGCCACCGAGGAGGCCCTTTCTCTTTTTTTTTTTTTTTAAGACCACCTAGACGCAGTGTCTCCAGGGTTGGTAGGGGGGCTTAGTCCATTCACCTCTGGGGGTTCTTTCCTCTCCCTCTCCCATGTGGTCAGTGTTCACTGGTGTGCATTTCTCCTCCCAGACATGGGACACAAGTCCCAGGAACATGATCTTCTCCTTAGTCATAGTTATTGGGACTCGTTATGAGGAGTCAGAAGGCACAGGAAATGGGACTCAAAGTGAAGCAGGAACTGAGATTGGGACTACATGAGTGTGCTTCTGGTTACCCAGTTTTCTGCAAAGAACCATTCCTGAGATTAGAGCTTATGTTTCCATAGATAAGTGTTGTCTCCTGTGGGCCCCCTGGTGTGAAGCTGTGTCTGCATATTGTATACAAAAGTACTTGTCCTTTCACTTTGTAAATTATAATAAACTAGAAAAGGGAAAGAAGAAAGAAACCATGGAGACAAAGCAACCAAGAAAGGGCTTTGGAGGAGAGCAGAAAATTCTAATGGGGAGGGCACTGTTTTGTTTTTAAACAAATCCTCTATTCCATCTTTCCTACAAATTTTTCTACCTGTCACTGACTATGCATTTGGAAAGATTTTTTTGAAAACATATGTCCACACAATAACAAGTGCCCAAATGTTTATAGCCACATTCCTCAAAACAAACACAAAGTGACATCAACCCAAATGTCCATCAACTGTTGAGTGAAATACCACAAAGTGGAATTTCATTTCAATGGAATATTACTTGTCAATAAAGAGCAAGTAGATACTAGTACATGCTACATGGATGAAATCATGTTAAGTAAAAGAAGTCAGACATAAAGGGCATATATTGTATGATTCCATTTATATGGAGTGTCCAGAGTAGGCAAACCTAGAGTGAGGGAAAGTAGACTTATGTTAACTCCAGGCTGCGTGGAAAGGAGATAATAAAGAGTGATTATTCATGGATACAGGGTTTCTTTTTGGGGTGACAAAAATGTTCTGGAATTAGAGCTGATGGTGATTATAATTTCCTCTGAACCATGCACTTGAAAAGGAAGAATTTTATGGTATGGGAATTACATCTCAATAAAGTTGTTTAAAAAGGGGTTGGGGGGGAGGGAGACTTGGATAGGTTTGTTTTTAAGACCCTAAAGAGATTCTGAGTTTGACATCTACGTTGGTTCAAAGATTGATCAAGGAAATGCTGAAACTGGGACTAGTCACCATGCATATCAAGGTGAAATAATTTTTTTTAGCATTCACAAAGGCCTCACTAACTCTTGAAGAGATCTGATTGGCCCAGGATTTATCTTAACTCTGAAAGCAGCCTGAGATCTCTTAGAAAGCAAATACCCCTCCATTATATTTCCACAACTGCCCCAGACGCAGAGCAGCAAAGAACCATTCACAGAACCACGATCAATAATGTATGTTTTCTTTGTATTTATAAGTAAACTAAAAAGTAAAGTCATCTCCAGATGATGCCTTGAATGGAATAATGATGTTTGCAGTTACAACACAGCAAAGTCGCATAATAGGTAAGAGCCAGGTAATTACATCACTCAAGGAAACTGGCAAAACATAAACACCTGCAGTATCTAACAGAGCAGGGTTCTGAGAAGGGACAAGCAGAACTCAATGCCACAAGGTTTGAGCTACACATGAAGCCCCTGATGACTTCTACCTTCCTACAATCAGCATCATAAGTCACTCCCAGTCTAAAGGACTATCATCTGGGAAAAAAAAAAAGTGCAGGAAAGGCATCTAAAAGAAGTTAATCATCTGAAACAGATTTTTGCATTTCTATCAAATTTCACACCAATATGTTTATAGGAAGAATGAGTAGATTTAACTAAAATTTTAAAATGTAGCACTTAACTGTTTACACACACAGTGTTTGCAGGCAATCCTTAGAGACAGACATGATCTAGCTGTTCTTACTGTAAGCAGCTTTCTCAGCAAAATCAATAAAATGGATAGGAGCTAAGAAAGAAGGCAGAGGTGCAACACCTGACATTAATGTCAATAAGCAAAGCAATTGCAGTGCTCACCTTCTGGATGCCAACATGAACCCCACTCAGCTCATTGGCTCATGAAAGAAAGGTGATTCATTACTAAAGGAAAGAGGGGGAAACTTGACTAAAATTAAAAAACTCAAGGCATGAGTGTAAGGGCAGGAATGGACACAGTGCAGGTTTTCTGACCCAGCAGACCGGGTAAAGGAGGAGTCCTGGAGCCCTCAGTGGCTTTTCAGGCTTTTATTGGGATTTACTGGGTACATGGCAGGCAAGGGTGCTGGGGGGGGGCCAGGAGGCTGGCAGGCCTCCCAGCCCCCAGCAAGTCTTCACTCTGGGCTCTCCGGCCTTCTCTCACATTCTCTCTGCTCTTCTCATGGCTCTGCTCCTGCTTCTCTGCTTCTTTCTCAGCTTCTGTTCTGCTTCTCTGCTTCTTCTGCTGGCGTCCCCGACACCATCCATAAAAGCCCAGTCTTAGCCCAGGTGAATCCCATCTACATATGCCCACACCCTATTCCAGGTACCCGCCATCAGGCATGCATTCAGGACTGCAGGGTTCCGTCATCTATCCTAATGGCGGAAGGGCAGAAAAGCCTGATACTTTTTACCTTACCCTGCAGTGAGATACATTCAGTTGTCAATTTTCTGCTGTCAATCATATTAATAAATCTGAGCCAAGGGCCTCCCTGGTGGTGCAAGGGGTTAAGACGCAGCCTATGAAGCTATCCACAGCCACTGAAGCACGAGTTCGATCCCTGGCCAGAGAGGAAACCCACATGGCGCAGCAGACCTCTCCTGACTCGCCCGCTGCTCCCCTCAACAGTGAAGTTCAGTCAGTCTGCCTGTTCTGCTCCCCACTCTGTCTCTGGTGAATCCTCTCACCCCCACCCCACACACCTCTGGCCTGTACCCCAGTTCTTATATGCATAAATATTTTTTAAATAAATAAATCTGAGTCAAATACATTTGGTATAGTTTTGCTAACCTGAGACAGCAGGTTAGTTGGTCTGGCCAGTCCCATTTTCTAAATTTAAGACAAATAAGAGGTTTTACACATGGAAATTTAGAACTTCCTCTGGGTCACTAGATATGCTTAGTCTCACCAATAGGATTTTCCCTGTACCAGTGGGAGAATGACAGGAAGTTACTATCTCACCTCAGCAAAGTCCAGAACTTTCAGGAAGACTGAATGGTATGCTTCAGGAACAAAGAACCCCAGGGAAATTCCAAGGAAACCTGAAATATAAGAGGGAATTTTTTTTTAATACATGTAACACCCTTTCTCAACAACAAATAATTAATCATTTTCAAGCATGAATGCTCCAGTCCCAAAACTCTCTGTTCATATAGAATAGAACCAAGAAGCTTGACTGATTATTTGAAATTCAAAAATCTCTTAAGGTAGAAATTTGAAAGGTCCTTTTATGTTGGCTGGATCTGAACAAACGCAACACAGTGCCATGGACCAGTTGTCAAGAGACTTGAAAGTTACTTCTGCATTTATCTCTAATTGTGAATTTCCTCACCAATGGATGATGCTGGAATAGTAAATACTGCATTTCATCTCTTGTGCAGGCTCTGGTTGACTAGCCAGGGTGGTTGTGAGGATTTTGAACCTCAAATTAGGTTCAGTGGGAAAGAGGATTGGTGCTAATGAATGATACCTACAATGTGCACAGGACTCAAAAGTTTTGAAGCACCAGTCACCATATATGGAAGTTCTTTTCTGGGGCTGCAGCTCCATAAGCCTATGATTTACATACTTGAGCATTACTGATGGAGGACAGTTGCTTTCTTCTGGCCTCCATTGTTTTTTTTGTTTGTTTGTTTTTTAAGATTTTATTTAGGAATACAAGAACTGGGGTACAGGCCAGAGGTGGGGGGCGCAGGGTGAGAGAATTCACCAGAGTAGGGAACAGAACAGGCAGACTGACTGAAATACACTGCTGAGGGGGGCAGCGGGCAAGTCAGGAGAGGTCTGCTGCACCATGTGGCTAGCTCCCTGGCCAGGGTTCGAACTCCTGCTGCAGTCTGTGGATAGCCTCGCAGTGCTGAGCTTAACCCCTTGGACCACCAGGGAAGCCCCTGGCCTCCATTGTTTCTGATAAGAAGTCAGCTATTACTCTTATTGGTGTTCTTTTGTGCATAACAAAGTATTTTTCTTTTGTTTCAAGATTTTTCTTTGTTGGTGTTTCATCATTTGTACAATGTGAGTCTTTGAATTTATCCTACTTGTAATGTTTTGAGCTTCTTGGATATGTAGGCTAATAATTTTCATATTTGGGAAATTTTCAACTATTAAGTCTTTGAAATTTTTTTCTCCTATCTCTGTCTCTTCTCTTTAGTACTCCCATTATATATGTGGGAAGTTTTCCACAATTGTCTGAGGCTCTCTTCATTTTTCTTTATTGCTTTACCTCTGCTCTTCATATGGTATTATTGTAACAGGGTGGTCCCCAGGAAAGGGGGAGGTTCCCTGCCCCACCCAAGGGAGGGTGGAGCTGAGCAGGAAGAGACGCTGCAGAAGAGACTAAGGAAGGAAGCAGGATGGAGCCAGGAGACCTGGAGGAGGAGCGTGGAGCCTAGAGACACGTGAAGAAACTGTGCTTGTCTTTTGGTCGTGGACTGGGTGACACAGATGTGGGTGAGACCCGTGGGGAGGTGACCATGGCAGCTTTTATCTGGATGTTGATTTTGCTCTTTTCCTTCCAGGCTTGTCCGGTTGTTTGTGACCCTTTTTTGTGGGTCCCCACTGGAAGATGCTTTAGTCTTGTGGCAGGCTTTGGGGCCTTGCTCTGGGCCGATCCCATTTGGATGGACTTTTACCCACGAGGGGACGGGTAACTTTGGGTGCTTCATTTAGAAAATAGACTCTTTGCCTTTCCTGTATTGTTTCCTAGTTTTATTAAAGTTCCTTCCCATTAAAGTCTCCTATGTTTTGTGTTGATGCGGTGGATGGCAGAACCCATTTAGAAGAGGCAGGTTTGCGGGGGTTTGGGCTGCCCCTCTCCCTGTCCTGTAACATTATCTCTATTGATCCATATTTAAGTTTGATAGTTCTTTCCTCTGCCAATTCAAAACAACTGTTGGGTCCTTCTAGTGAATTTTTCATTAATAATTTTAACAATAAATTTAAATTATAGGGCTTTTCCGGTGGCGCAGCAGTTGAGCGCTGGCTTGCGAAGCTGCCTGCAGCCATAGCAGTGCTGGTTCGATCCCCCGCTGCTGGGCAAGGGTCCCACATGGCACGCAGACCTCTCCTGTTTCGCCTGCTGCTCCCCTCAGCAGTGTACTTTGTCAGTCTGCCTGTTCTGCTCTCCGCTCTGGCTCTAGTGAATTCTCTCACCCTCCCGTGCTTCTGACTGTACCCAATGCTTGTATAAATAAAAAAATCTTTAAAAAAAAAATAAAAAAATAAATGAATTTAAATTATAAATTTAATTATTTTAAATTACAAATTTAATGATAAATTATAATTATGAAAAAATAACATTAATTTCAATTATTTGTCCCTCATATTTCCTTCATTTTTCCCTCATTTTATAATTTATATTTATTGATATTCTTTATCTGATGAAACATTGTGTTTTTCTTTACTTTTTTAAGCATGATTTCCTTTAGTTCCTTGATTAGTTAAATTCCTAATTAAAATAGTTGCTTTGAATCTGTTAAATCTGATATTTGGGCCCCTCCACAAGAATTTTCTATTGCCTATTTTCTGTGTATGAGTCATATTTTCCTGTGGTTTCATATTTTCCTGTGGTATGTCTCACACATTTTTGTTGAAAACTCAACATTATCAATAACTTCACAAAACTGTACTCTGTATGATTCCCATACCCCCTTCTCTAGGGCTTGATTTTTATTGTTTTTTTACATATTTACCACTTTGATAGAATATTTCTGTAAGGTCTGTTTCTCTACCAGAAATGAAGTCTTTGGATTAACAATGGTTTTAGCAATATTATCTCTTGTCCTGATTTTTCTGTTAAAATATCTGTTCATTGGTTTCACATCCAGCTTTTAGGCTCCACTAATTGCCATCTGATGGCTCTACTGTTTTCAACAATGTCAATGGGCATAAATTGCTCCATAATCTCATCCAATTGAATTCAGGCAACAGTAGTGTTTAGACAGGTCTTTGAAATGTATTCTGACATGAAGAGTGCTGTACTTGTTTTCAGTTCTCACTGGTAAACTAGTTGGTCAGTGATTTGGCTGGCTGCTCTTAATTGAGAGGAGTTACCAGCCCTCTCTTGTTTATCACTGTAGTGACAGGATGGCACACTGCTGATTCTCTGTAACCAGAGCAGACAGGTAAAGGAGGAGTCCTGGAGCCCTCAGTGACTTTTTCAGGCTTTTATTGAGTTTACCAGGAACACAGCAGGCAGGGGTGCCAGGGGGCCAGGAGGCTGACAGGCCTCCTAGCCCCCAGCGAGTCTTCACTCTGTCTGGACTCTCTGGCCTTTGCTTCTCTGCTGCTTCCACCACTGTTCTCTTACTTGTTCTCCTTCTACTCATTCCATTCCTCTGGTGTCCCCTGATGCTGCCCTTATAAGCCCTGTCTCAGCCCAAGTGATCCCCACCTATGTATGCCCACACCCTACTCCAGGTGCCCACCATCAGTCATGCATTCAGGACCACAGGGACCCATCATCAATCCTAATGGCGGGAGATCAGAAAAGCCTGCCAATCATTTACCCTACAATCACTAAAACTTCCACTATTGTTGGGAGCACCCTTATACGACAAGAGCACCCTTAGGCCTAAACTTCCCCATTATCTTTTTCAATATCGTCAGTCCTTTAAGTAGAGTTTCAAGTTCCTTTTCATACCATTGCCTCTCCCTTTGGGAAAAATTTCTTCTATTCTATTCTAGGGAATAAGAAGTTATGGCAGCCTCTGCTCTTCTTGGCTTACCTTTCCTTACCTTCCCTACCTTTCTCTGCCCTTCTAGTGAGCTGGGTCAAGGCAGTTGGGGTCCTAATAGTCTGTCTGCCATAATTGGGGTAGATTTTCTGGGTGGATAGGGTGGATAAAGAGAACCCCCTCACATCTGTTACACTCACCAGTAAATTTGTCTCTCAGAGTTTGAGGAGATGAAAGTGCCAAAAGCCCGCCCTCCTGGTGAAAACACCACATTCCTTGACCAGGCACAGAAGGGAGAATTAGCTCTATCCTCTTGGCCACACCCATCAGTAGTAAAGATTCTGGCAAATTGAGGGGGGTTTTGTGGAGCTGGTCATGGCTAAGTACCATAGACTCTCACTGTTCTGAGTTTTAGGAAATCTTCTTGAATAAATGTCTCTTCGTTTGCTGTATGACCTTCGGAAAATCTCCAGGCTATAAATTATTGGACTTTATAGTTTTCAGTTGTTGTGTTTGTTTTGCTAAGAAAGTGCTCCTCAGAACTCCTCACACTGCCATTCCAAAAGTCGTACCTGACAGCTGCCTTCTTTTCTTAAAAAGCCAATTTAAATGTGCTGCATTTGCAACTTAAAGTTGTCACCTCTGTCTTTCTTGACTGGATAACTTATCAGATATCTACTGTTATCCACTTAAAACTGACAAGTGGATAAGTACAGATCTATGCTTATTTCCCATTCTGTAGAAAGAATCTGTGTCACCTGAGGCTCATGATAATTGTTGAGCCAAATTCTGGCAGATCTAGGGACGTTTTGAGAGAAATTTTCTTGAATATTGTGATGCTTAATTTTATGTTAACTTGATTGGCCAGACATTTGGTCGAATACTAGTCTGTGTATGTGTTTGAGGGTATTTCTGGATAAGATTAATATTTGATTTGGTAGATTAAGTAGAGCAGACTCCCCTCCCTAATGTATATGGGCCTCCTCTAATCAACTGAAGAACTGAAAAGAACAAAAAGGTTGAACAAGAGGAATCTTCTCTTTCCTGACTTCTGGAGCTGACACCCTGGTCAATCTTCAGCCTCAGACTGAAACATCAGCTCTACTTTGGGTCTCAAACCTGCTGAGTCTGGGAACAGGATATACACAACAATTCTCGTTTTCCAGTTTGCCAATGGAAGATTTTTGGACTTCTCAATCTCTACAATCGCAGAAGCCAATCTCTTACAATAAATCTCTTTAGAGATTGATATTTATAAATCTATAAATATAAATTTCTACCTCCATCTTGCTGATTTCTTTACAGAACCCTAACACATACCTCATGTTTTGTTGGATTTTGCTGCGGCAGGTAATTCTCAGATCTGGCTCTCTCCAAATGATTAACAGGTTTAGCCTTAAGGCAAATTCCAGGATCACTCATTGTTTCTTCTACTCTTACTTTTGAGTATTAAGAAAGTAAATTGGAAAAGTAAAGCTATTTTTCACCCTTTCCTACTGCATTTGGCTCAGAACTTCCTTGAGACCAAAATATTCTGAGGATGCTCACACCAACCACCACAAAGCCAAACTGATTTAGCATTATGTAAGGCAAGGTAAATGATTGTCAGGCTTTTCTGCCCTCCCACCATTAGGATTGATGATAGATCCCTGCGGTCCTGAATGCATGCCTGATGGCGGGCACCTTGAGTAGGGTGTGGGCTTGCATAGGTGGATACACCTGGGCTGATAGACTGGGCTTATAAGGGCGGTGTCATGGGGAACAGCAGAGGGAAAGAGACCAGAAGGGACTTCCCAGAGAAGCAGAGACCACAAGAGAACACCGGAGAGCCCAGACAGACTGAGGACTCGCTGGGGGAAGGAAGACCTGCCAGACTCCTGGCTCCCTGGCACCCCTGCCTGCTGTGTACCTGGTAAATGCAATAAAACCTGAAAAAGCCACTGAGGGCTCCAGGACTCCTCCTTCACCCATCTGCTTGGGTCATAATAATCCTGATCTGTGCTCATCCTGCCGCTACACATTAACTGATCTTATAGAAATAAATGAATTGAGGAAAAAAGCAATCACACTGAGAATATTGATAAAACCACACATTACTTTTCACTGATTTCTCTACAATTCAATAGAGAGTACCCCTATGACCATGCAAAACATACTTGGACTATTTCTAAAGAACTTCCAAAATAGTTTAAACCACCTCCAAATTTAGATAAAAAGTAGAATTGTTGCAGTCGAGCGACATTGTGAAATGGTTACTATAAAAATAATACATCCACAGTCCATTCTAGCTATGTGAACAATAGTCTGGGCTGGTTTGCATCATCAGTAAAATAATCTGGCAGAAATTATGACCCAGAAATATCACAAAAACAAAAAACACCGAATGATATAACTGTTTAATTCCACATACATGATGCCACATCTACTTCATTTAACATTTGAAGAGAAAAACATTAGATTCATTGATCTGATCACTGAAAATCACTACAAATAATAATTCTATGTCTAAAACGTTTATACAACTGCGTCATTACACAGTAATCTTGCTGGCCACCACTAGGGTACTTTGCCCCACTGGTTTCTGCTGCCCTCATCAATATGAACCTGCTTTAAAACCAATCAAAGAAAATGAAAAACACCCAGCACAACAGAACCCTACAATGCATGATTGATCTGAGAGACAATCCTTTCCCCATAAACAATAAAAAGTTGGTCCAATTAAAACCTTCATTGCCAAGTGTCATTTTCAGCGTCCCATCCTACTGAGTGGTTCCCCTACTCCTGCAAGAGAAATTATCTACGAACCTGGCTGATATTCATTGGTGTAAATCCTCCTCAATCGCCATTCCTAGAAGAAAGGGATATAAAGGTGGGCATTCCACATTTGTTCCTTTAAATCTTTCTATGCCCTCACTCTTGTAACAGACACTAACCAGGTCATGTGATGCATCAGTAAATCAGATAGAAAACCTATTTTCAAGGAATTTCCAGTCTGAATGTGAAACCAAACAATTACAGTGTTACATTATAAAGATGTTAAAATCTCTGGTTGAGGAAAGCAAAAAACATACCTTCACAGAGAATAACTGAACTAAGGTCAAATCTATTCTCGTCCCGACCTGGCTCACATCAGTTGCTATAATGGCAGGAATACCACTGAGCAGGTTTTCTATGACCCGAGCAGAAGAGCAGACCGGTGAAGGTGGAGAGTCCTGGAGCCCTCACTGGCTTTTCAGCCTTTTACTGAGATTTACCAAGCACACGGCAGGCAGAGTGGCTGGTGGGCCGGGAGCAAGTCTTCACTCTCCGGCATTCTCTGGTGGTCTCTGCTTCTCTGCTCTCTTCTCCTCGTGGTCCTCTGCTTCTCTTGTGGTTCCTTGGTTCGTTCTTCTCTGCTTCTGCTGGCGTCCCTGTGACGCTGCCCTTATAAGCCCAGTCTCAGCCCAGGTGAATCCCATCTACCTATGCCCACACCCTACTCCAGGTGCCGCCATCAGGCATGCATTCGGGACCGCAAGGATCCATCATCAGTCCTATGGCGGGAGGGCAGAAAAGCCTGATACATTTTTACCTTACCCTGCAGTTGCCTTCAGTAACTATCTAGCTTCTAGCTTCCAAATCAAGGCTAAAAGGCCAGTAATACCTCTCATGCACTTTCTACAGAGAATGGTAGTGATAGTTTTTAATTGTTTTGTCCATGGTAGCTAAATGATAGCACTCAATTTCCTGGTAACACTATCAAACTAAGTTTCCCAAATCTGCCCCACTGAAGAGCAGTAGAAATTCTGTTGGCTCCCATTTAACATTTCACCAGATTAACCAGTTCTGTCCTTTCTCTCTGTAAGACGGAGAGATGCACAATGCATACTGAGCAGTCGCATTACATCAGCGTGAGAGCTACTACCTAATACCGCCACTCACACCTGCTTCCCCTAATAAGCAAGTTGTATGTTTGCCAACAGTCAGCTGTCTTTGTTCCCCAATCTGTTTATTCCTATTGTACGTACAATCTAAATGGGGACTGTGGTAGGCAGAATAGTGTCCCCCAAAGATATCCACATCCTAATCTTCAGAATTTGTGACTCTGTTAGCTTATGTAACAACAGGGATTTTGCAAATGTGGTTAAGGACTTTGAAGTAGGACAATTAGCTGGATCATCTAGGCGGGGGCCAGTCTAATCATGTAAATCCCTATAAGGGAGGAATCTTTCATGGCTATGGTCAGAGAGAAATGGGATGATGGAAAAACTGAAAGTTGCTAGCTTTGAAGATGGAGGGCACTAAAAACTCTACTTTAGAGACTCCAGGAAAGAATATGGCCCCGGCCTTACCTGAATGTTAGCCCAGTGAAACCCAAGCCAGACTTCTGACCTAAGAATTGTATGATAATGCATTGGTCTGATCTAAATTTGTGGCAAATTTTTTAGCAACAAAAAATCACTAAAATAGGAAATCAATACCTCATCCTCCCAATGCCTTCTTAACCCTGTTGTAGCGGCTGTGATATCTGCATGTGAAGGAAAGTCTGTGCACAAGTGGCTTCCATGCTGCCTCCAGGATCATGACAAGGATGCCTGAATCCTGAATGTAGAGTACATGTACTCAGGAAAGTGGCATAGTCAGCCTCCAGACTGAAGTTTCTTTATAACAGATTTGCCAGATCAAAGCCTGCATACCTTTCTGAGGTGGGAAATTATAGGACCGAGTACTACATTATGAAAAAAAAAAAAATAGAAAGCTTAAAAATAAGAATCATGGGCCTCTCTGGTGGCCCAAGGGGTTAAGTACAACAATGTGAAGCTATCCGCAGCCTCTACAGCACAAGTTTGATCCCCAGCTGGCCAGGGAGCAACTCAAATGGCGCAGCAGACCTCTCCTGTCTCGCCCGCTGCTCCCCTCAGCAGTGTATTTCAGTCAGTCTGTCTGTTCTGTTTCCCACTCTGTCTCTGGTGAATCCTCTCTCTCTCTCTCTCTCTCTCTCTCTCTCTCTCACACACACACACACACACACACAAACACACACACACCCGTACCTCTGCCTGTACCCTAGTTCTTGTATTCATAAATAAATAAATCTTTAAAAAAAATCCTCCCAACTTATTTTTTAAAAAAGTCATATTTCAGATTCATCATACTGAATGCCCAAAGGCATTGAATGTACAAAGGACTAGGGAGAGGCATGTGAGATACTGAAAAGTTCACCATCTCTGAACTGAGTTTAGTCACTTCCTAGAACAAGATTCACTTGACTTTGTTGGTAAAATGGGAATAAAAATACCTAGTTTGCACAGTTGTAAAGATGATCAATAATGCATGTAAATCTCCAGGCAAATACATTCAATATATTCATTACAATTACTGTTACTCACCATTTGCAAGATGTGCAGTTTCTCAACTTCTTTTTTCTTGGCTTCTGATGCTACATTAGGCCTCACTTGGGGAAAAAAAAAAAACCTACTGGGCTCAAGCCTTCAAATTTGTCATTCACTTATGTTGCCTCATTTCATCTCAACAAAAATCCGAGAGGTAAGCCTAGTAAGTTTATTGTTTTATAGAGGTGGAAATTGAGGTGCAGAAAGATGAGGTGATTTGCAGGTTACTATTAAGCAACTAAGAAAAGTCAAGAAGGCAGTCTGGTACTTGTTCTGCTGTACAGGTTCTACCCACCTGATGTCTATTGATCATGAGCCAATGTGGTCTATTTGCATAGCTTCCAGCAAGTCCCTCAGCACTGTTTTAATTTTTTTTTTTCTGCAGTGTTGTGATGTTCCTTCTCCCACATCCTCATGCAGACAGCCTGGCCCCTCCCTGTACAGTATGTAACAAGTTGTCTTTCCTCAAGCATCCACTGCACAAATCGTCCATCAATATTATATAGCAAAAGCACCGTGTCCAGGCTGGTAGACAGGGCTCAGATTTAAGGCTGTGTGCTTACTGTAGGTCAGCTATAGTGATCAGGGCTAGTAAGTTTTCAAGTTTGTAGGGTCAGCCCCATATAGAAGCATGACTATCACTGCAGTCACTCCACAGATCTGTAGAATGATCTAGGGACAGATATATTTGTTGCCTCAGTTCCCCCAAAGGGGATCTTATATCAGGATGCCAGTTGAAATATGATCCAAAGGCACATAGGATAAAGTTCAAAGTCCATTTTCTTCCCTCACTTCCCTGGAGGCAGTTGCCATGCTTTTGCATAATGACTTGAGAGTTCTGTCAATATGTACAAATACACATTTTCTTAGAAGTGGCCAAGTGCAAATCTCTTATGTAATCCTTAAGGCCAAATCTGAACTGTTCCCCTTCTCTAGGTTTATGGAACTTACCCAGTCTCTGGTACTGGGTAAAAGATTACAACCTGGACCAGAAAGACTGCCTCCCTCAGCCCCTTGGTACTCCCACTTTCATGGCCCATGTTGGGGGATGGAGAGAGGGAAGACAAATATAGGTCACACGTAGTGAGCACTGACTGTGCCTGGCACCATGCTGGGGGTATTTCCACATAGCCCAGGGAAGTAGGTAAGCACTGTCATTCCCTTTTATAGATAATCAGATTAAGTAATTTACCCAAGACCATATAGCAAATCAGTGACAAGGTTGGGATGCCTTTGTCCTTGGGCATATCCTATGTCCTTCAACTACTCCATGCTGCCAGATGTGTCTAAAAAATAACCAAAGTGGGTTATTTTATAACCCACTGATTATATCACAATTTATTAGTCATCAACTACAACTATTATCAGCCTATAATAGTGGTTCTTACTAGGGAGAATTTTGCCCTCCCAGAGATATATGTAACAATGTCTGGAAACATTTTTGGTTGTTTCACTGACAACTCCCTGACCTTACTTCATTTCCTCAACTTTTTCTTCTGGTACATTTTTTTAACAAACAACCCAAAGGATTCAATACCATAATATTGCTAATAACTATTATACTTAATTTTTATTGAGCACTTAATATGTGCCATATATCAATGCGTTTATCCAATCCTCACAACAAGCCTATAGTTATCTTCATCCCCATTTTATAGAAAAGGAAGCTCAAAAGGTTATATAACTTGCTAAGTATTCCTAATCAGAAGGTAAAATTAGAATTCAGGTTCAGGTTCAGGCAAGAGCTGATTCCAGAATCCTAGTTTTGTTTTGTATTTTTCTTTTAGACTGGGCCCATTGGGGGCCCTGGAGTCCTCTTTCTTCTCCAGAATGCCTTCTCTAGAATACTTCTAGAATCATGGATTAATGCTATTTTTTTTTAATTCCTCCACTAAACCACCCGTGTCCATATACCATCTGCCTCCCTCCTCTATCCCTTTTACCCTTTCTCCTATTCCCTCTG
This sequence comes from Talpa europaea, assembly GCF_964194135.1. Taxonomy (NCBI): domain Eukaryota; kingdom Metazoa; phylum Chordata; class Mammalia; order Eulipotyphla; family Talpidae; genus Talpa; species Talpa europaea. The sequence continues at coordinate 43,028,334 of NC_140075.1, forward strand.
GTAACCATTATATTCTTTTTGCCAAGTTCAAACTTTATTCCTTCTATTCCTTGTATAAAAATGTTTTGGGAGTATTTATATCCTGCAGATGTGTGAAACTATCCAATATCTGTCTTTCTTTTTTTTTTTTTTTAAAGATTTATTTATTTATCTATACATGCACTGGGTACAGTCAGAAGCGCGGGAGGGTGAGAGAATTCACCAGAGCCAGAGCGGGGAGCAGAGCAGGCAGAAGGACCGAAGCACACTGCTGAGGGGAGCAGGGGGCGGCAGGAGAGGTCTGCGCGCCATGTGGGACCCTCCTCCGGTGGCCGGGGAGCAGCTGGGGATCGAACCGGCGCTGCAGAGGCCACGGGCAGCTTCGCAACCCAGCGCTCAACTGCTGCGCCACCGGGGAGGCCCCTGTCTTTCATTTTTTGACTGATTTCACTCAACATAATCACCTTGCAGTCCATCCATTTTGTCCCAAATGCCATTGTTTCCTCTTCACAGTTGTATAACACTCCATTGAGTATATATGTCTTAAATTTCTCTATTCATTCATCTGTTGAAGGACTCTTGGGTTGGTTCCATGACTTGGCAATTGTGAACAGTGCTGCCATATAAATAGAGGTATATAAATCATTGTGTATTAAAGTTTTCATATTATTTGCATAAATAATGTATTGTTGGTTCACACAGAACTATTATTTCTTGAGAAATAATAACTTCTTAATAATATTAAGAAAAATAATTTCTTGAAAATCTTCATACTGTCTTCCCCAGGGGCTACACCAACTTGCATTCCAACCAGCAGTGGATGAGAGTTCCTTGACAACAATTTCATATTTTTTTATATGGGTTGTTATCAAAGGGGTGAAATAGTATCTCCTAGTGGTTTCAATTTGCATTTCCATTGTAGTACATGATATTGAACATTTTTTCCTATGTCTGTAGGACATATGAATGTCTTCTTCAGAGAAGTGCCTATTTAAGTCCTTTGCCAATTTTTTGATAGTGTAATTTTTTTCTTCGTTGGACTGTGAACAAACTTTTTAAAGTTTTGGAGCTAAACTGCCTATCAGATATGTGACATGAAAATATTTTTCCCATTTTACAGATTGCCTTTTGTTTTTGTGCTGGTTTCATTTGAGATACAAAAGTTTGTAAGTTTGATATAGTCCCACCTGTTTATTTTTGCTTTTGTTTCCCTTGCTTTGAGATATACATCCTATAATGTATCCCCTAATTTTTCTTTCAAGTACTTTATATTTTTGGTTCTTATGTCCAAATCTTTAATCCATTTTTGAATTAATTTTTGTGTATGGAGTTAAATATGGGTCTTGCTTCCCCTTTTTGCAAGTGGCTATCTGTATTTCCCAGCACCATTTATTAAAGAGGCTATCTTTTCTCCATTATATGGCTGTTGCACCTTTGTCAAAGATTAACTATCCATATTTATATAAGTTTATCTCTGGGCTTTCAATTCTTTTCCATTAGCCTGAATTTCTGTGTTAGTTCCAGTACCATACTGTTTTGATTATTGTTGCTATATAATATAGCTAAAGTCAGGAAGTATGATACCTCTATTTTTCTTCTTTTCTCTCAAGATTTTATTAGCTATTTGAGGCTTTCTATGGTTCCATATAAATTTGATGAATGTTCTATTTCCTTTAAAAAAAGTCTGATATTTTGATAATTATTGCATTAAATCTGCAAATTGCTTTGGGGAATATGGCCATTTTAATGATGTTAATCATGTTCTTCCAACCCAGGAGCATGGGATATCTCTTGATTTCTTTGTGTCTTCTTTCATCTTCTTTAACAAAGCCCAAATTCTTTTTTTTTAAGATTTATTAATGCATACAAGAACCGGGGTACAGGCCAGATGTGTCTCTGCTTCACCAGAGACAGAGCAGGGAGCAGAACAGGCAGATTGACCAAAACACACTGCTGAGGGGAGCAGTGGGCAGTACAGGAGAGGTCTGACACGAGGTGGGATTCTTGTCAGCCTGCCAGAATCAAAACTGCGCTGCAGAGGCTGGGGACAGCTTCACAGCACTGCACTCAACCACCTGCACCACAAGGGGAGGCCCCAAAGCCCAAATTCTTAATGATATTCATGCAAGCATATTTTCTGTAGGCTTATCTTGTCTCTGTAAAATAAGTTAATGTTTTCAAATGTTACTAACTTATATATGACCTTACATATGACTTATATATGACCTTAATACATATTCTATTATTTGCTTAGTGTTTTTCTTTAGATTCACTCACTATTTTTTTTACCATAGCCTCATTTTACATATACCTAAATGCAATCCAGATGAGTAAAATGAGCTTGTTATAGTTGTTCTACTGCACATCAAAGTAAGTAAGTACTTACAACAAAAATCTATTTGGCTACGTACCACCTGTATGTTATCACCAAAAGTAATCCAACCCCTTTTGGCCCAGATGCATGCTAAACAAATAATCCAATTAAAATGGGCAGAAGAAACAAAGACACTTATCCAAAGAAGGCATTCATACTGCAAACAGGCACATGTAAAAATGTTCACCATTTCTTATTATTAAAGAAATGCAAATCAAGACCATAATGAGATACCTTCTCACATCTATGATAATGGCTTACATTGAAAAAACCAGAAACAACAAATACTGGAGAGGATGTGAAAAAAAGCAAACCCTCCTACACTACTAGTGGAAATGCAAACTGGTCTAGCCTGTATGGAAAGCAGTATAGAGGTGTCTCAAAACGTTAAAAGTGGATGTGTCATTCAACACAGTAATTCCACTCCTAAGCATCTACCCAAAACACTCAAAAACACTAATTTGCAAGGAAACTTGACTTCCATGCTTATTGCAGTTATATTTAGTACATATAAATTATGAAAACATTTTAAGTGCCCCAGAACAGATGAGTGGATCAAGAAGATGTGGTACGGATACACAGTGGAATATTACTCAGCAATCAGAAATATAATATCATGCCATCTGTGGCAACATGGCTGGATCTGGAGGGATAATGCCAAGTGAAATAAGTCAGAAGGAGAAAGATAAATGCCAGATGGTGTCACTAATGTGTGAAATATATAGTAACTAAACTAAGAGTCTGATAAAGACAAACTTAAAAACTAACCCTTGATAGCTGACTACAGAATTGAAACACCAAGGGGAGGGGGCTGAGGGAAAGGAGGGGTTAAAGCAAAGAGGTAAAGAAGCACAATGCACTATGATGGTGAACTAGGGGTGATTTGGTGGTGATTGCACTACAGTGGTGTTATCTGATGGGGTATCCAAATATTACCTCAGTTAAAAATTAATTTTTTTCAAAAAAGAAATTGCTATTCCGGGCTTCTCCTGGTGGCACAGGCGGTTGGGCGCTGCGCTGTGAAGCTGTCTGCAGCCTCTGCAGTACCAGTTCGATCCTGGCCAGCCTGCAAGGGTCCTACATGGCGCGCAGACCTCTTCTGTTGTGCCTGCTGCTCCCCTCAGCAGTGTATTTCATTAGTCTGCCTGTTCTGTTCCCTGCTCTGTCTCTGGTGAATCCTCTCACCCCCCTACGCATCTGGCCTATACCCGGTTCTTGTATAAATAAATAAATAAATCTTTAAAAAAAAAAAAACCAAACTGCTATTCAGGGTTTTTCACACTTCACTCAGAGCCTGAAAAAAAGAAACACTTAAGCTCAGTTCTTTCATCCCCTACCCAGAAGTTGGTTTTGCCATCACATTGGCTCTCTTAAATTATCTTTCTCCAGATAACTGGTTGTAACAGTTTCAGAAGCAGTGTCTATCATTAACCATTTATGGATTGTCCACTATTGGGCCCAGCTATGACATGCTTTTTAACCTTATCCTTAGGAAATGTTATTTTCTTTGTTTGCATTCTTTGTATTTAGACTTTTCTTTGCAAACGTCAGGTACCCACTTGTTTTAAGATCTCTCAGAAAGCTTCCAGAGTCTTACTCATGGCCTCTATCCTGAACCACATATCCTTCCTACTCAACCCTATCACACTTCAAGCTATTTTGTTCCAATTTTAGTGCATGCGCTGCCGAAGCAAACACAACACTCCAAACTATTTCCAGACTCAGCTTTTGATTCTGTTTCTTGGCTATATCATTATTTCACTGTTAGACTTTTGACCATATCTCTAGTTTTAAGACTCCATTTCCCCTGGACCATTATTTGGCACTAAACTCCTAATTAATATACTTTCTTCCACTGTCAGTAAATACTCTATAATTTAGCCTGACCTAGAATTATACTCCTATCAGCCTAAAGAGAACGTAGCCAAAATGGGAAGTCTCTCAAGCTTCTCCACAAAGCCATGAGCCAGGAAAGGGAGAAAATCTGAAGCCTGGTTCATATCAAATAACTGAGATAGTAAGAGTCCAGTTCCCTGCCTGGGTTTTTTATAGGAGACCTAATGAGAACCAACTCTTGATCTTGAGGAACGGGAGAGCTTCGTGAATATTGTTTCATCTTAGACTACCCCCCAAGGCCTATGGCTAGTGATTATTAACTCACTATGACTCTCTGGAGTGTGAGACATTGATTTCCCCTATGGCAGATGGCCTGTGACAGAAAAAAGAATTCTCAACTCTACTGTAGATTTATAACTATTAAAAAAAAAAATCCTATACAAATTAGGACTACTTGTGCTACTCGGGGGTATTATTCACAGGAAATAGCATGTAGTGAATATCTTTTGATGCAGAAAATAAATACCAATGGAGGAAACATAAAACATTAATTTTGATGATATACCTGTCTTTTCCCATTCTCTTATATACTTATATCCCAAGTAAATACATTTTTATTTGACTAAAAGACATCATTGTGATATTAGGCACATAAAATTCATTGGAATTTGATTTGTTCATTTTCTAGTTACTGATATTTTGAGAAACCATGGTCATTTAAAACTCTCCAACCATGAATTTGAAAAAATAAAATTATCTGTCAAGAGTTCAATTGACTCAAGCCATCATAATTACTGCTGTACAAGGCTGCTACCAAATGGTCTCTTTTTATAAAACAAAAATTTTCAAAAGGAAACATTCACCTTGTAAGTCTATTTAACCTGTCCTGTTCTTCCTCTTGAAAAGGAACAATAGGCATCCTCCTCCTACTTGTAACCCCTTGCCAGAATACCATACATAATATATTAGAATTGTCTACTGAGCAAGTTCCAGCACCTTTTCTGAAAGTCTGGGTCATCTAAAAACTGATCCAGGTCACAGGAGAAGATATCATCTGCTGGTCATGTTAAAAACAGAGGAAGAAAAAATATAGCTAACGGTGCTAAGAGTTGAGTTTCAGGTTCAGCTCTAATTTTAACTAAATATGTGACCTTGGGGCCTTCCCGGTGGTGCAGCAGTTGAGCGCTGGGTTGCGAAGCTGCCTGCAGCCTCTGCAGCGCCGGTTCGATCCCCGGCTGCTCCCCAGCCACCGGAGGAGGGTCCCACATGGCGCGCAGACCTCTCCTGCCACCCGCTGCCCCCCTCAGCAGTGTACTTTGGTCCTTCTGCCTGCTCTGCTCCCCGCTCTGGCTCTGGTGAATTCTCTCACCCTCCCGCGTTTCTGAATGTACCCAGTGCTTGTATAAATAAATATTTTTTTAAAAAAATAAATATGTGACCTTGAACAAGTCTGTTGAGTTCTTGTGAATCTGCTTTATCATCTGTCACAAGGGACTAATAATGTGTGCTCTACAAACCTTCCAGAGATATTACGTATGTCAAATGAGAATAGTGCATTAAAGTGCTTTGAAAAGTTTAGATCTCTGAACAAATAACAAATTACCATTACCACTGACTGAAATCTCATAGTAATGGGCACACAGGTAAATTTAGTGCCCAAGAATTCCATGACCTAAATCATTCTTACCCCATCCCTAAGTGTATGATTTGAAATTATTTCTGGATGTTTCATTGATGAAAAATATCTGAAATAATCATAAAAATTTTATCTCACTATCATTTTCTTTCACAGTTTTACCAATCAAAGCAATAGCTAATCAACTCAGCCCTGTATATAAGTTCACTTCCTTCTACTGGTAGACTTGAAAGCAGAGATGGGAAGAAAGAGACTAGAAGAAAGAGAAAGCCATTCCTTACTGGACCAGGCTGCCTTCCTACTAACAGTGTACTGTTTCTTTTTTTCCACAAGCTCACCAACAGTTGCTACTTCTGTACTTTTTGATACAGACCACTGTACAGGTGTGAGGTGTATTTCATTGTGGTTTTGATTTGCATTTCCCTGGTAAGATGTGATGAGCATTTTTTCATATGCATGTTAGCCATCTGTATGTCTTCTCTGAAGAAGTGTCTATTCCATTTTTTCATTAGGTTACTTATTTTGGTTTTTGATTGCATGAGTTTTCTGGAGATTAGCTGCTGTCAGATGTATGATATACAAATGCTTTCTCCCACTAAGTAGAATGTCTTATTTATTTTTTTTTATAGAGGCATGTTTATTTATTTATTTATTTGTTTGTTTTGTTTATACATGCACTGGGTACAGTCAGATGCACGGGAGGGTGAGAGAATTCACCAGAGCCAGAACGGGGAGCAGAGCAGGCAGAAGGACCGAAGTACACTGCTGAGGGGAGCAGCGGGCAGCAGGAGAGGTCTGCGCGCCATGTGGGACCCTCCTCGGGTGGCCGGGGAGCAGCCGGGTATCGAACCGGCGCCGCAGAGGCTGCAGGCAGGTTCGCAACCCAGCGCTCAACCGCTGCGCCACCGGGGAGGCCCAGAATGTCTTATTTAAATGATAATTTATTTTATTGTGCAGAAGTTTTTTAGATTGATGTAGTCCCACATGCTAATTTTTTCTGTACTTTCCCTTGTCTTCAAAGTCCCCAAATGCATCCTGAAGCCATTGTTGCAGACTGATTTGTCCTTTTTTTTTTGGGGGGGGGGGCTATGTATTTTATGGTTTCAGGTGTTATATCAAAGTCTTTGATCCATTTTGAAACAATGTTTGTATATGGTGTACGTTACTGGTCCAGTTTAATTACTTTACATGTCCGGTTTTCCCATCACTATTTACTAAAAAGACTTTATTTTGCACTTTTGGCTCCATCATATATTAACTGTCTATACAAGTATCAGTTTATTTCTGGGTCCTCAGTTCTATCCCATCGATCTGTGTGTTTATTGATATGCTAATACCATACTGTTTTAATTACTTTAACTTTGTAAAATGTGAAGTATGATAACATCATTCCTCTTCATTTTTGTCATAATTGTTTTAACTGTTCAGAATCTTTTGTGGTTCCATATAAATGCCATTATGTTTGCTCCATTTCATTAAAAAGACTCCATTAAAACTCTGATTTTTATTGCTTTGAATCTGTATATTGCTTTGGTTAAGATGGTCATTTTAACAATGTTAATTCTTCTAATCCATGAGCAAAGATGCAAGGAAAACTGAAACAGCAATGAAAAGTCTACCGCTTCCCTGCAATCACTCAAAGTTTTAATGGGTCCCTCATCCCACTCTCCCTTTCCTAGGGAGAGCGAGTTCCTTCTAGCCAGTAAGTTAACGGATGCTAGTGTGAAGGATGGAATATTTATGCAAAATGAGTTATTCATCTTTTTGTGCAGTTGTTTTGAGTTTTTTTGTCCCTCTGTCCTGCTAAAGTTTAAGTGGATTTCAGCACTTTCCCAGAGCTATTTCTGCTTATAGATCGTTGTCTATTTGTTGACCTTTAGGAATTGGATGCTAGTTTCCTACACTGCCATTTTGGTAATGTCATCCCAGAACTGTATTTTTGAAACTGTCACATCAGCTTCATTGTTAGAATTTATTCTATTTTTTCTATCTTGCTCAATGCCTGGTTCAAGCACTGCATCTGTAAGAACACTACCTAGAAGCTTCGCTATTAAAGTGGAAACTTTCTGATTAAACAATAAGTCCAAAGTGACTTTGGTGTAGTCGGTAATTAACCCTGATATGACCAACTTCATTTGTCTGTTTTCTCAAAGTCAAAGTGACAGGAGGTTCTCTTGGCAGTTAGCCAGCCCTTCCAGTATCATTGCTCCGTCTTCAGCAAGTATGCAATTTGAGATTTGATATAAGATCTCCAGTAACCTGTAAAACCTTTCTGAGGCTGAATATTCTGATAGCATTTGGGGGAGGTTACCAGTTTGTCTCCCTGTGCACAAAAGCCCCACTATCAGACTCTTGGGCAAATGAATGCTATCAAAAATTAGTCCCTTGGAACATGTAGGCAAATGCAAACTCATGTAGGCACTTTACTCATTTTCTTTCAATTTTGTTGAGATATAATTGACATGGAACATTGTAGAAGTATAAGGTATACAGAATAATGGCTTGACTTTTATAGGTTGCCAAATGATTACTTAATAAGCTTAATTATCTGATCCCTCATAAAGTTACACAAAAGAAAAAAAATGTTATTTTTCCGGGTGATGAGAAATTTTAGGAGCTGCTCTCTTAGCAACTTTGAAGTATGCCATATAGCACTGTAAACTATAACCATCATATTGGACATTATATCTCCAGTACTTATTTATCTTATAACTTACTTTGTACCTTTGGCCACCTTCCTCCAATTCCCCCATGTCCCACTCTGGTAACCACAGAACTAATTGTTTTTCATGAGTTTGGTTTTGTGGGGTTTTTTTATATCCCACATATAAGTGATATTATACAGTTTTTTCCTTTCTCTTATTTCATGTAGTATAATGCCATCAAGGTTTCTCTTATTTCAGGTAGTATAATGCAGTCAGGGTTCATCCATACTGCCATAAATGAGAGGACTTCCTTCTTTCATGAATGCGGCGTATTCCATTCTGTATATGTATGTATACACATTTCCTTTATCGATTCATTTGTCAATGAACACTAAGGTTTCTGCCACTTGATTATTACTTCCCCAAAGACAGCCTACCTTTTTAAGTAACAGTTTTCCATGGCAACTTTCTCCACACTGAGAGTCACAGGAGTAATCCAAAGTTGGTTTGAGAAAACCCATTACCTTTATCCTCAAGTTAATTTTTTCAAGCAGTCCAGACAATATTAGGCTTTGTCAGCTTTCTCAGTCCTTGCACAGTTTGTTAGGGTCTTTAGAGAGATCAAAAAGAACAGCTTGCTCAGGTCCTTTGTGATCAGTTTGGGGAAACTGATCAAAATAGAAGAACGAGTCATGAAAAATTCTACACTTCAGCACAAAGCCAGTGCTGAAATCCCAGAACATTTTCCTATAGTAATGTTGGTCCCCCTATCAGAAAGCTATTTACCTCTCAGGCAGATACTACAGGAGTGATGTATGGGTTTCCTTCACTTACAATTCAGGCACTTTCCCACTGGTGTTTCTGTGTTGGGTCCCTGAGCAAGTGAGTGTGTGTTAGACCATTAAGAGCAAGTTCTCAGTTCCCTGTATTTCATTGATTTCCTGAGTTTTTATTAGGCCTCAATGTTGAGGGTCCTGGGGTTCATCCTTGCTGTGCAGAATCAAAACATCACATGCCTATTGTATGCACCACCCTTCCTCACTCAGCAGAGAAAAACTTCACACCTTCAGAATTCCACCTGGCCATGAATCTCCACAACCGAGGTATGAAGTATCTTCCTCAGTGAAAGATGGGTAGAAATCTTCCTACCCATCTCTATGCTGCCTTTTATCCTTTATTGTGGGATCTCTGTAAGGTTTCAGGTCTCCTGTTATTCCATATGTAGTTGTAGATATGTTGTGTCCATGGGAGAGGTGAGTTCTGTGCTACCATCTTCAACTATTTCTCCTTTCTTTCCTATCAGAGATTTCATTTAAGCAGTCCTTTCTCCCCAGGAGCCAGTCCCCCTCACCCAGAATCTAGTCCCAGTATCCTTGCTGACTGTAGTCCCATCATATAACCCCATGGTTAACATCCTGCCTTTCTGAACCTCTTACCTGGGAGGCACAGCAATCTTACTTGCGCTACCTGGTCTATGAACATGAGCCCAGCAACTCTCTGCTGCCCTCTCCTGGCACAGGAGTACATGCTCCATTATTTCAGCCCTTAGCAGCACCATCCAACAGTCATGTTTGTAACCATATTTTCTAGAGGTTACATTATCATTTCAATACCAAAAAGATTATTCGTGATACACTTTACATTAGCACATTGTAATTTGAACAAGCCACATTTCAAGTGCTTGGTAGTCACATGTGGCCAGTACTTACTGTATTCTACAGCTAAAACTTAGGCATTAAATCCACTCCATATTTGATGAAATTAGTAAAGTTGTTTCTGTCTGGAGATAAAATGGCATTACCAAGGTTTAATGATTAGGTAATGTGTTCCATCAAATCAAACTGAATTATAATAGAAGCATATCACATGACAGCTAATTTGCTACAATGAGTAAAGCATAGCCTCCTAAGCAGTCTGAAGGCCTTGAGTTCACATTCCAACTAAACAATAGATAAAACTGTGTTCACTGATTATTTTTTTTGTAATAGTGAAAAATTAAACACTAAGTGAAAATTAAACACTAGTGAAAAATTAAACACTTCCCTCACTAAGGTAATAGATAAAGGATTGTGGTCTATTGCCATGATGGAATATTACACTTCATTTAAATGAATAAACTAATCTGTAAGTGTGTGCACCACAGATATAACTAAAACAAATATATAATATTTTATGACAAAATATTACACAATAGAATTCCTTCAGTATGTACCACTTTTTAAATGTTTAAATACATGTAGAACAATATTTGTGCAAATACAGTAATTAAGTGAAATTATAAATACATGCCTGGGAAAATAATCCCCCTGAATAGTGGGGCTCTGGGGCTAAAAGGAAGGAAATGGGGTGATAGTGTGGGAGGGGAGACTTCGGTTGTATTTGGAATGACTTATTGAGGAGACAGGAAAAAGCATCTAAGACAAAAACTGGGCAGTTAACAAATGACTACATGCCAGGCAGTACCCTGCCTGTAAGAACACCTTTTGTTCAACCTCTCTTAGCAGTTTTGCGAACACAAAGTCAGCAAGTACAATTCTAAATCTAGAGAGTTTCTGGACAAGCTTCAATGCAAAAATCAATGGTCCAAGATGACCCTTCTTCCCACAAGGCAAACCCACACTTTAACAACACTGACTTGGAGAAGGGTAGAAAAGCACTTAGGGACAGCTGCTAAATACCAAACTTACCACCTAGACAAGCCAGAGAAGAAATACCTTTCTGAACAATCTCATAATTTAAGTTAAATGGAGCATGACAAGAAGTGCCTCCACAGTTTGCTCAGTCTGTAGAACGTCTACTGAGAGTATAAGAAAATTTAAAGTAATTAATGCAAAGTTAATTGTCATGCAGGCATTGGGAATTTGACACAATGCTTAAAGAGGATTTATTCCTGGACATATTGTTTATCAACATCTTCTGACCCATCTGTGCTTCTGCAATGAGGTTTCTAATGCTAAATTCCTATGACTACTTCCATTGGCTCCCTTATAATTATGCAAAACCACATGTTTTGTTCTGCCTGATCCCAGTTCAATTTAAACACTGATTAAATGGCAAATAAATTAATGTCTTATAAGTGTTAATGGAATCATTATTAACTGGAAGTTATTCATGAAAACAAGCCATCCACTAAGAAATTAATTCTGTTTATTTGAGGGGACAACACTCCATCTTTTCACATGGAGTTTGCACACATTGATGGATTCCAGTAAGTGGGCATGTTACAAGAATGGCCATAAATCAATTTCAAGAAACTCATCTACCATAGTTCTAGGCAGGCTCCAGTTAGGAAAAATAAGGGGTTCAGAGAAAGAGGATATACATGATCTACTTTGCCCACTTGACAATGTTTGTCTTACCAAGGTTTTGTGACTTTTAATCACAGAGAACAGAGACAATTCCACGGTGGAAAAAACATGCACATTTAAAGTACTAGAAATCCTACATAATCACCTGAGAATATTTTACAAAGACTACACAGTCTTCCACAAACCAGCATAATGCAACTGGCCCTGGTATCCCTGCTGTTAAAATTTGGCGAGCTCATTAAAGATACTTTATGTCTATATAGAGAAATAGCTAAATTAGCAAGACATTTAGGTCCTTATAAATCACATTTCAACCAAAACAAAAGACAACCACAATATTTCAACAACAAAAAGGAGTCATTAACATCTTCAAATGAGTCTGCCAGAGTAGAATTCCTAGCAGTTGAGGCATTATTGTGTATACTTGTCTTTCTGGCACCTGTGCTGAGAAATGACGGGTACTCTGACTTCCTTAGAAGAAAACCCATGGGCATCTAAGAGCAGGCATTCGAAACATGGAACTTCCAGGAGAGAATGTATTTCATTACTAAGCCATCAAGTACATCAACTCATAGGAATAAACAAGGACTGTGTATAACTCAGATCCATCAGAATCAAGGCATCACAGGTACAGGCAATCAGCTACCCATTGGTCAGGAGAAACATAGGAAAAGAAAAACTGCCTGAACTTTTTATGAAAAAAAAAATTCCTAAACTGAGGACTCCAAAATTTAGACCACATTTTTAATAGTTTCTTTTTCTTTGTCTCTAATTGCAAGGTTAACGCTTCATTTAAAACAAAATCCACATACGTACACAAATAAAAATAGCGTTAAAAACATCTATCGCCCTATTTATCCAAAAAGCATTTGTCCTTTAAATGTTGTTTAGGCACAGGGCTTCTCAACTTTGGCACTATTGACATTTTAAACCAGAAAATTCTTTGTAACGGGGAACTGTTCTGTGCATTCTAGGATATTCAGCAGGACCCCAGGCCTCTACTCTTTGTCCTGAGAGCACCAGCCCACTGTGACTCAGAGATGTCTCTAAATTGGTAACTGTCCCTGAGAGGCAAAATAATTCCCATCTGAGGACCACTGTGTTAGAGGAATCATATACAACTTTGAAAACTGCAACTTTCATTTAATTTACTGTAAGAAACTTCCAAGTCATTAGAATCATCTCTGCACAATCCTTTGCAGTCACTTCAAACTTGCCTATTAGATGGTGTACTCTAAGTTATTTAACCAGTCCTTGATTTGTTTAACCAGTTATTTTCGATGTTGTGCTATTAAGGATGCGTATCCTTGTACATAAATATTTGGGCACAAAATAATTTCCTTACAATATATTTAAGAATTCTGAGTTCAGGTTGTTTGTTTGTTTGGGCTTTTTAATGTCATTTAAAAACTTTGACTCACCCTAATATCATTTTAAGATTGACATTATTTTAGATCTTTACCTGAGATATTTTTTGCTACCTCATCCCATGAGTGCAGGGATTGATTTCCATCTACTCCATTCACTCAATTTCTGCACAGCATCTAAAACAATGCCTGGCATATAGTAGCAGCTCGATATTTATTGAATAGAAAAATGGGTAGGTGAAAGAATGGCAGTTAAAATTTGAAACATCTTGCAAAGTGCTAGTTTGGAAACTTACCTTATCCAAAAATGAGCACGTTGCAAGTTGATCCTGAAGTAATAAATAGGCTATCGACGTAGAGTGGTTTCAGAGCACAAGGAAAGGTATTAAGAAGGCAGATTCAAATGGCAAAAGACCTGAACACTTCAGAGAGGCCAGTTCAGTTCACAGTTGGATGAAAAGATTTTGGTGGGGGTAGGGAAGTGATTAACTATTTACTGAATCCCCCAATTCTGGAACTCCATTGAAGATAATGCCCATTCATTGCCCTCATGACTGTACAGCTTCCTTCCTGGCAATAAAATGATAAAGACACAGAGTGGGTAAGTCAAGACTAATAAATTTGGAAAATGCCTCTTTCACAAAACAATTTGTTTTCTGATGTAACATTCCAAAATGAGATTGAATGTATCTGTATTAATACTTCTTAACTGTCCATATCTAATGACTGGAACTTGAACTCCAATGTCATTGGGAAAATATGTATCTGAATAAAATGAGGCTACTAGAAAATGATTTAATATTCCATCTTTAGATTATGTCCAGCCATAAATTGTGCAATACACTTTTCTTAGAATAATAACCCCTTGCACTTTATACACCCTTTTCACTACTCTTTAAAGAGTTGTATTTTTGTGATAAGATACACATTGCTAGGAATGCAAATGGAAGGAGACTAATAATGTGAGTGCCTCGTTTAGGATTCAAGGAGGAGTCTTAGCCTGTCTTTCCGTAATTGGGAGCGTTAAAGAAGATAAAATATGTAGATCCTGGCCAATGGACCATGCCATCCCCACTGCTTAATTCCAAGGTTACATTGGTCCACACAGAATATTAATTAATCCAAGAAAAAATGAGAACTGATTGTCCTTTTACCCCAATTTGTTTTAAAACTCAAGAAACGTCATATTAGCTGTCACAGTACAGTCATTAGGTAGTTGAAAAATTATGTAATTGCTGAAGTTATAAAAGCATCCTGCTAAAAATGTTCCCATTATTTCAGTGACCTCTTGATAGTATAAAGAAACAAATTAAGAATGTTTGGCAAAATTCCTCTTGAAAGGCATTACTTGAAAATACCTTTACATTAAGTGCCTAAACTAAGAAATTCTCAATGTTATAGATGGTAGTCAATCTTGGGGACACATTAGAATCACTTGATGGCTCTTCCAGCTTTCTTGAGTTATAATTGTAAGCTATTTAAAGTGATAACAGGCTGATTTTGACATACATTATGAAAGGACTCCCACCATTAAGTTAGTTAATATATCCATTATCTCACATATTTACCCTTTTGGGGAAGAATGTTTAAGTTCCACTCCTTGGCAAATTTCAGTTATACAATACAGTGCTAACAACTATAGTCATCCTGTTAAGACATCAGATCCTCAGACCAAATTCATATTACTGAAAATCTTACCCTTTTACCAACCTCTCTCTCCTTTCCCCAACCTCCAGTCCCAAGCACCACCATTCTACTCTATTTCTATGACTTCAACCTTTTTTCTCCCACATATAGCTGACACAATGTAGTATTGGTCATCATCTGGTTTATTTCACTTAGCATAATGCCCACCATGTTCATCCATGTTGTCACATATGGCAGGATTTCCTTTATCCATTCATCTATCTACAGGTTGTTTCTAATTCTTGGCTATAGTGAATACTCTGAAATGAATATGGAAGTACTAATATCTCAACATAATTAGTTTCCTTTTGATATATTGATATAGCCAGGAGTGGATTTGCAAGAAAATATGCAGTTATATTAATTGCTTGAGGATCCTCCAGATTGTTTTCCATAGTGATTACACCAATTTACATCGTCATCAATAATGTACAAACTCCAGCATGTTACCTAATGTATTTACTTTTTAATTTTCATTTTATTTTTTTATTGAAGTAACAATGCATTATAACATAAGTTTCAAGTGTTCATTGAATCCATGCAAGGTTTCTGTTTGCTAAAATTTTCTGGGTCTTGCGGACACAAGAACATTGGCTTTCAAAGCTACACTTGGGGATTTGCCTCTCAAGTACAAATCTTTTAAGTTGGGATGAGGTAGCAATCTACAAATCTTTTAAGAGCCAGCAATGGGATTCCTGAGCTGTTCAGGAATAAGCTTGGAGTTGTGAATTCCCTCCTCCTCAGGGGTCACCATATCAGAGTTTAGAATTAATGGTGAGATTGTGTCTCAGCCTCTTCTCCCTACTTTTATGTGGACATTTTCTTGTTAGCCTGATTGCAGACTCACTCAGCTAGAGAAGGGCAAAGGGTCTTCCCGGAGAAAATTGTTCCATGTGTGGCTATAGATTTGGAGTGTCTGTAGATCCTCCTTACTTCACCATCTTGAACCAGAACCCTTCCATTGGGATTTTGAGATGGATTGTATCAAATATGGATAACTTTATGAGGTATGGACATTTTAACAATACTCTTTCAATCCATCAGCACAGTATATCCCTCTACTTGTGTTTCCTTCGGTTTCTTTCAATGTCTTAGACTTTACAATGCACACAAATTTCATTCTCTAAATTTATTCCTAGGCATTTTATTCCTTTTGATGCTATTATAAATGGAATTGTTTTCTTGATTCATCTTTCTCATAGTTCATTGTTAATGTATAAAAACAACTGATTTTCATATGATGATTGTATATTCTGCAGCTTTACTGAACTTGTACATTGGCTGTAACCATTTTTTGTATGGAGTCTGTAGGGTGTGCTACATAAAATGTCACCTACAGATAGAAAAAGATTTTGCTTTTTCTTTTCTGATTTGGATTCCTTTGATTTCTTTTTTCTTACCTAATTGTTCCCACTAGGACTTCCAGAGCTTTGTTGGATAAATGTGGAGAGTGAACATCCTTGCAATTTTCCTGAACTTACAGGAAAAGCTTTCAGCTTTTTACCATTGAGTATGCTGAGAACTATTGCATTGTCATATGTATGTATGGCCTTTATGCTGAGGTACTTACCCTCTATATCCATTTTGAGAGTGTTTATCAGGAAAGAATATTGAAAACTGTCAAATTTTTTGTGCATATATTGAGATAGTCATTACTTTTTTTTCTTTTATTAATGTGACACATCACAGTGATTGATTTGGAGAACCATCCTTGCATCCTTGAGATAAATTCTACTTAATCATGACGTATGATCCTTTTAATGAACTGTTGAATTTAGTTTCATAATGTTGAGAGATTTTTGCATCAAGGATTTGAGCCTATAATTTTCTTTTTTGTGTGGTATCTTTGTCTAGTTTTGGTATAAAGGTAATACTGACATCTTAAAATGAATTTGGTATCATTGCCTCCTTTTAGTTTTGGGGAATACGTTGAGATTGGTATTCTCTTCTTTGAGTATTTGGTAGAATTCACCAATAAAACCATCTCATTCTGGACTTTTGTTGACAGATTTTTAATTACTGATTTAAGTAATTAATCAGTTTTTCTATTTTCTTCATGATTCATCTTTGCAAGTTGTATGTTTCTAAGAATTTATTCATTTCTTCTAGGTTGTTCTATTTGTTGAAGGATAACTTATAGTATTCTTTCATGATACTTTGTGTCTGTATGTTATCAAATGTAATGTTCCCTCTTTTATTTATAATGTTTAGCCCTCTCTTTTCTGGGCCAGTCTAGTTAAAGGCTTATCTATTTTTTAAAAATTTCACTTTTATTGATCATTTCTCCTGTCTTTTTATTTCCAGTATGATCTTCATTATTTACTTCCTTCTAACTTCGGGATTTCTTTTTCTAATGCCTTAACATATTTCTTTGAGCTCATTTTTTGTAATGTAAATGCTTGCACTTTACAAGTACAAGGGCCTCCCCTGGTGGCTCAGCAGTTGAGCGCTGGGCTGCACAGCTGCCCACAGCTTCTGCAGCACCAGTTCAATCCCAGGCTGCTGGCCAGGGTCCCACATGGCACGCAGACCTCTCCTGCCCACTGCTCCCCTCAGGAGTGTATTTCAGTCCTTCTGCCTGTTCTGTTTCCCACTCTGGCTCTGGAGATTTCTCTCACCATCCCGTGCTTCTGACTGTACCCAGTGCTTGTATAAATAAATAAATAAATCTTTAAGATTAATTAATTAATTGATGTATCTTAGAACTATTTTTGCTCCAACCCATGTTTTGGTATACTTCCAAATTATTTTTTTTTTTTTGGTATTTTTATCTTTCCTTTGACCCACTGGTTGCTCAGGAGTTTAATATCTTCATATTGGTGATCCTTTCAAAATTTTTCTTCTTGTAATTGATTTCTAATTTCATATTTTTGTGGCTGTAAAACAAGTGAGTTCACTGTTGTTAAATTTACTGAATTGTTTTGTGGCCTAACAAATAACTCCTCCTGAAGAATGCTGTTTGCACTCGAAAAGAATGTATAATCTGATGTTGTTAGATGAAATTCACTGTAAATATCTGAGCTATATGTAACACACATGTCATTTACAGCAATGTTTTCTTACAGATTTTCTCTGGATTATGTACCCTTTGATGAACGTGGGGTATTTAACTCTCCTACAATAATTGTATTACTAATTCTGTCTTCAGATAAATGTTAATATTTGCTTTATATACTTAACTACTTCTGCTAGCTGTATATTTACTATTAATTTTTTGATACCCTTTATATGATCTCAGTGGTCTCCTATTAGTTTTTGGCTTATTTTATCTAATACAAATTAAGTGATCCTTTCTTTTGTTTTCCATTTGCACAGATTATTTCTTCTTATCACTTCACTTTCAGTCTGTGTCATAAACATGGGTCATGCCTCTAGTGTTGACACTTCCAAGAAGGACCTGAGTAAGGCAATGGGGCAAGGACTGGCAACTATGGCACACAATCATGGTGACCATAATCTGGATGCTTCATAGGCTTCTTGGTGCCCTAGTTCATCATAAAGGGTCCCAACTGGGGAGTTATCAACATGGTGGTAACCTATCAGTTTGCTATCCATGTTGGAATATTTGGGCTTCCTGGATCTGGATATTTGTTTCCTTCCCCAGATTTGAAATTTTCAGCTATTATTCCTGAGCTTTCTGTTCCATTCTCTTCTCTTGAAACACTTAAAAATGCAAATGTTGGTGTGCTTGATGTTGTCCATTAAGTACCTTATTTATTTTCACATTTATTGCTTTTTCTTTCATCTGATTGTATGAATTTAATTGCCCTATCATCTAGTTCACTGATCTTTTCTCCTAAATTTAATCTGCTGTGGAATCTTTCTGGTAGGCCCTGTCTTATTTCTACGATTTCACTTAACTCTGGGAATGAAATATTATCATGTGTGCAAAACATTGTAAAAACATGATCTATAATACTTTTCCACATCAGTTAGAAAGATGGCTTAAACAGCATTTGAACACCTGCTAACATACCTTTCACCTTAGTTGAGCCCTGAAGTTTGTCAGCATCAGAACTGCAGTCCCTGGGGCTAAGACATAACTTTTGTTGGCAGTAATCCTGACACTCTTGGAAAATTTAAGAATTAGCCTAAGAACAAAAAATCACTATTAAAAAGTCCTATAAAAGATGGACAATAACTAGATGAATATACTTCCCAATATGAGTCTTATATATAACACAAACTAATTATTGTTTGTTAACTGAGGCAAATAATTCCTCATACATAACAGAACCAAAATAAACTTGAAAAAAGTTAATGCATACTGATATTGCTTATAAAGGCAGGTGTCAAATTTTCAAATTACTAAATATGACTAGCATGCATTTCAAAGTTAAAACGAACATTTCTTCCAATAATTATATTGTTACCTATTGGGATTGCTCTACTAATTAAGGACAGTAAATTTCAAAAGACTTCATTTCACCATATTTGCAGTATTAATTATATTTAACTTGGAACAGATAATTACCTGAGAGTCCTGGAAAGCTCCTGTTTTCATTCTAGAGTCACAAGAAAAATTAAACTACTCCATAAAACCTATCCTTTTAACCAGAACTTTTCCTGCTAGTCTTTTTTTTTTTTCCCCTTGAATGGACATATAATTAGCACCAACTAAGTGTAGCTATCGTGGAAGGTGTTATTTAGGATATTGGTTAGTGATCAAGTCAGAGAATCAAACCATTGAATTTCTTTTACCTTATGTTCCTCATAAGCAAAAAGAGGACAAGCCTAATGGGTTGTGAATATTGTAATATATGCAATGCACCTAGCTGTAATAATTACTGTCATAGATTTCTCACAAATCTGCCAGTAAATGGTACTGACTGAGCTTGAATCTAAGTTAGCTGAATCTAAGTTGTCTGCAAATGTGTGATCAACTGTACTAGGTTGTAACTTGGATGTTTTCTCCTTTAAGATGTTTTCCCTTATACAACTTTTATTTTCATTGTACAGTCTTCCTATGTATCTTCTAATAATTCTTGTATTTCTTCTAGAAATGGGAAACTGTATCTCTACAAAGTCAAAAAAGCTACCAGGTTATGGTGTTTTGGCAACATTGGGAATCTGAAAATACTGAAGAGCATTTCAGCAGAC
Organism: Talpa europaea; assembly: GCF_964194135.1. Lineage (NCBI taxonomy): Eukaryota > Metazoa > Chordata > Mammalia > Eulipotyphla > Talpidae > Talpa > Talpa europaea. The sequence continues at coordinate 43,048,265 of NC_140075.1, forward strand.
AATGCAATGTAGGCACTTAAAGATAACAATATGAATATGTCACATCATTTGCTTTTGAATGGCATATACTTAAAACTAGGTAAACTGCCTTCCTTTACTATTTGTTCACTACCTACATTGCTTTTCCTGGTATTAAGAGAAAATATATAGCAGTATCATTAAGCATATACTAGAAAAACGACTGGAATGGCATACTTTTCATTGGTGTTTGACAGTCCATGGTTTAGTGTAAAACCAAATATACGTATACTCTATTGGAATATACTAAAGAAAGCCAAGTATTTAAAAGTTGTTCTGAAGACGAAGAGCTCCTCAAAGCACGTAGGGTCAGTCGCCTGTATTTTTTAGATCATTGACATTGCTTTAGAGAAGCAGTACTTTTTATGTTTTAGCAATTTGTTGCCAATTAGTTGTTTGTCCTCATTTCTAGTTTTTCGACTCCATGGCTCTTAAAGTACTATCCAATCAGTAGAGCAAGTTCTGGGCAAAACTTTAAAAAACCTGCCAAAACAGTTCCTGCTCACTCCTTCCTGGTTGGTCTATCATTGTTAGACAATTTGTTAGCAGCAAAATCAGGCATATGACCCAAGGCAAGCACTGCTCTTCAACAGGCTGTTCCCTTTCTGTTTCTTTTTTACTCTGCCTCTTTGCAAGGTAACTGATTCTTTCTTTCTAGTTACTGTTTTATTTCATTTATTAAATAAAATGAAGCCAAGTATAAGGCTACACATTTTCCATTTAGCATATTTACCCACCATGCATTGGTACCTAATACATGCCTGGGATAGACTAAAACTCTCTCTATACTCTTAGAGGTTATGAAAGAAATAGGCTGCCTGAATTTGCTGGTGAGGTTAGGGACATACCTATCAGTCAAGATTTCTGGTTACAAACTTTAGCAAAAGAAAATTTATCAGCAGGCTCATAGGGAGCCACAGAATCAAAGACAGGCTACAGACTCAGGTCAGGTAACTATATCCCCCAAGAAAGGTCACATGGCAGAAACATCACCCATAATCCCTCCTGAGAGTTTCAATTAAGATTCACAAGTTTTTAAAAATCAGTATTTAGGGAGAGTGGTCAAATATAAGAGCTGAAATCAGAGGCTTATCCCATCATACAGAAGTATCAAGAACATAAGAATACATTTTTAAAAAGGACACTTCCCCTTAAAAAAATTCATTAACAGAAAATAATTCAAATAAATGAGGCTAATACACTCAGTGTGAAGACATGTAAGGTAAAATTTGTGTTACCCTTTAAAATCTCCTATGTATAAACAAATGTAGACTTTGGAAATTATTTTTTCCATAGGCTTTGGAATTGATTTTAATATTGATTTTCCCCTTTCCAACTTTCAATTCAACAGACTGCCATGTTAACTTTTACAAGGCAGTCTTTGCTATTAGAACTAACATTTTAAATCTCAATGATCAAAGTATCATTTTTAAGAGGCATGTATTTTTATTTGTTTTGTTTTTTTTTAAATAATAAATTTTATTTTTATATTCCCCATACAATTGCAGCCCCCCCATTCTGACCCCAATCCCTCCCCTCCCGCCCCCGCCCCCCCTAAAAGTGTCTCTGGTTCATAGTTTTTTGTTGATTTTGATTTTCACTTTCTTATAGTTATTCATTTTCCTGGTCCCTTATTTAAGTTTTCTAGATTCCTGCTATGAGTGAGACCATCCGGTATTTTTCTTTTTCTTTTTGGCTTATTTCGCTGAGCATGATCCCTTCCAGCGCCATCCATGTTGCTGAAAATTGCATGTGTTTATCTTTTTTGAATGCTGAGTAATATTCCATGGTATATATGGACCACATCTTCTTGATCCAGTCATCTATTTTTGGGCATTTGGGTTGTTTCCAACGCTTAGCTATTGTAAACAGTGCTGCTATAAACATAGGGGTGCAGGTGTTCTTTGGAATTGATGTTTCTGTGTCCTTTGGGTAAATACCTAGAAGCACGGGAGGGTGAGAGAATTCACCAGAGCCAGAGCGGGGAGCAGAGCAGGCAGAAGGACCGAAGTACACTGCTGAGGGGAGCAGCGGGCGGCAGGAGAGGTCTGCGCGCCATGTGGGACCCTCCTCCGGTGGCCAGGGAGCAGCCGGGGATCGAACCAGAGCCGCAGAGGCTGCAGGGAGCTTCGCAACCCAGTGCTCAACCGCTGCGCCACCGGGAAGGCCCTGATCAAAGTATCTTTATCCAAATCTCCATTGAAATGTAAGCTAGAAAATAAGGGGAAAAAATAAACTTCCTTTATAGCATGTAAATTATCCCTTAAAATTTTAAATGACAATTCATTTTCTAAACTATTACCTGACAACCCAGAAATATCTTCCCCCGCCCAGAGTTCACCACAAATAATATTTAGGGAATGAGATATTCTCCACAATAAGTGAATTTTCCTGCCAACTGAAAGGGTAAAATTAATGTTTAAAATATGAATACCCCCTTGTCTTTGTGGAGTAAGTACACTACCTCAATTCAGCCACAGCTATCCCCAAACCCTAAAGCTCTCCACTTTTCTCCCAATTCAAAAATTCATTGCTGGGTTTTATGTTGTCACACAGCCAATCCTACTAGGTGGTAGCCTTGAAATGACTATTTTACATGTACTGAGTGACTTACAAAAAATACAGAGTTGGTCATATTATCTCCATTTTTCAGATGAAAAAAGCAAGTCAGAGGTTGAGGGTCACTAAAGTAACTTGCAATCATCCTGACTTTTGAAGACAGGATCTGTGTGGGGCTGGATAAATCTCTTCTAATGGTATGTAAATGTATGGAAATTTTGTAGACAAACTTGAAAGAACATAAATCTCTCCATCTTCTAGATGTGTGACAAAGAGTAAGTTACCAAAAACCTAAAATTTTCCTATCTATAAAATGAGATATTGTAAAATAGGCCAGTCCTTCTCAAACTCCTTTCTACAAAATAAAACATCTTGCTAAGATTTCTATTTTTAAGAAATGGGGATTTTGGGGTCTCCCCTGTGGCGCAACAGTTGAGCGCTGGGTGGCGAAGCTGCCCACAGCCGCTGCAGCACCGGTTTGATCCCCAGCTGCTGGCGAGGGTCCCACATGGAGCACACATCTCTCCTGCCGTGCCCGCTGCTCCCCTTAGGAGTGTATTTCGTCGGTCTGCCTGTTCTGCTCCCCACTCTGGCTCTGGTGAATCCTCTCACCCTCCCGCGCTTCTGACTGTACCCAGTGTTGTATAAATAGATAAATAAATCTTTAAAAAAAAAAAAAAAGAAAGAAAGAAATGGGGATTTTGTAGGCACTTTTACAAGGTTTTATAAAAATTTGACTTTCAAACCTTACACTGTCCTTAAACTACAAATATAAGAATTTAGGTAGAGAGTGTTTGGACAGTTTTATACTTTTGTGTTATGACTGTCCAGTAGAGATCTCAACCAGATAAACTGAAACAACAGTAATCTAAAGCATTGTACCATGCCACCTCTAGGGATGGTACAAAGATTTCAATAAAGGACAACTCAACTTGGTGATACAATTAAGTTTAGAGTTGTGGGGGATAAAAGTGGTATTTGTGTTCACAGTTTATGAGATCTGGAGTCTCACAATACTATGAAATCCGGACAGTTAAGAGAACTTCCTGGATGTTAAACGTGAGCTGCAATTTCAGTTTTTCATTTGAAATTGCTCTATTTTCCCCAAAATTAATCACTCAATACAAAAGCATAGCAGAAAATTTACCTCCTAATCGTATGTACCTTTAAATGTGTTTAAAATTTAAACATTAATTCACCAAACTTGAACAAACATGAATAAAGTCTGTAATAAAAAGTCAAGAAATTTTACATATCTTCGATTACATATATTATTCCCCCTAATTATTACATCAATACTGTTTTCACGTGAGTCTTACTCTACAAATAAGAATGAAAAGGCATACACTGGAATACAGGTCTTGGAACAACCCAATGAGCAATTCACTTTTTTAGTATCTAATACCGAAATAAAAATTTAACCATTACTTTATATGGTCTAAAGAATCTGTAATTCCAAATTCCATCCAAAAAAAAAAAAATACGAAAACTGAGTTACTTATTTAAAATGATTAAATGTAAAAATATATATCTTCCTTGACATCTAATGGATTTATGGCCTGATAAATGCATCGTATGTTGAAATATCATTAGGTGGAAAATACTGGTGTTGGGACTAAAGACAGGTTGCCTTAGTCTGTGCCCAAATGGTATGCTAATTAAGAAAAGATCCAAGAATTATGTTTTGCCTATGTCTCCCAGAAAATAGGAATCTCTGGTGGTCTGGGAGGTGGAAGACAGCCTTGCAAAGTCGTTTTGGATGCATCTATAGATAAGCCTTGCATAATTCCTTTTCTTTAAATTGCAAAGCTCTTTATTCTGTTTACCCTCCTAAATTTATTGTCCCATTTCTAGCAACATAGTGAACCTTATATATCTATTGTTTACCTACCTTACTACATGGCTAACTGCAACTTGCATCTTGTTGCCACTGCCCAGAATAAACAGAGTATTGTACAGCATATCACTAGCCTGGGAAAAGATCAAAATTCAAAACTTCAAAGTGCACAGCTTCTACTGAATCATTGTATAGCTGAAACCACCATAAAGTCAAATAATTGTTAAGTACATAAAAAGTTGGGGGCTGTCTGTAGAAACATGAAGTATATTTTCTTTAAATACAGCTCCTGACACATTAGTATGTGTAAGGGAAGTTATTTTTCTTCCATGTAACTGATAAGTCAGACACTTGCTTAGTATCTTTAAATAATATATAGGCCCGTGGATTAGAAAAGTTTATATGCAAATAATGTATAGATGCTCTACCCACAAGTTTGATTTTCCAAAAACAATTAGATATTATTTAAAAGAAAACCAAAGGAACTTTTAAAGGCAATGGACTCCTCTGCTTCTGAATTATTGCTAAACTGAAAAAATTAAGTTTGTGCTACAAGGAATCTCAAGTTAGAAATGAGTATTCGTTCAAGTGGAAGTTATAAGAGTATCATGCCATTACAAGAAAAGAGTATTCAGCTCTCACCCCAAACATTCACACTGCCTACCAGAACAGTTTAACTAGGTCAAAACAGCCCAACATACTTAAGCTTCTCCTAATAATAAACCAAAAATATATCAAAATCTAGAGATATTACCTGTGGCTAATTTTCATACAGATTATTACTTCCTTATTGTATCCTCCCTTCTATAACATTAATAAAGGGAATGTTTTACTGCCAAGAAAATTTTATTTTTGTACATCACTAGCCATGAAATTTCTGTCATCAATTATTACACAAATGCTGCTAGTGCTGTTATACAAATGGCATCTCCACCCACAATTCACTTCTGTAATCTCAAACTGAATTTTCATAATTACATGAGAATATTTATCAGAGAAGGATTAACAGTGAGATGAATACAGAATTCATAACTGATGTTTTCCAGATAGCAATGTAGATGTATTTTTAATCACCTTTCAGTTGAGTGACCATAAAAAATAAATCAATAGTTTAGAAATTCTAAGTCTCCAAAGGAGGTTTTCAAATGCACTTTTGAAAAATGCTTCAGTAAGGTTTTTAAGAAGCATCTTCCATGTCCACATCTTCTTGTAATTTCTGCACCATTTTTTCTTCCAGCTGCTTTCCTTTACCTATAAAGAAAAAATAAACAATTCAGTGTGATCTTGCAGTAAGCATATCAACAATTTATGAAGAATCTTGGATGTTTTAAAATAACAGACATTTCTAAAAAATTAAAGAATAACAATGGAATCATTCGTGTGTCCCCATACTGACTACTAACCACAGTTTCAGCCTTTCCCAAGAATGGAATCCTAAACCTGAATCTAGAGTTTCTTGGCTAGCACTAGTGGGGTAACCTACATAAGAACTCCCTGTTCTTCCCTGAGGGAAAGTGGCTTTGCCTAAAATACTTTTCTTTTACTAATAATAACCTTTTCCCACTCTCTTTCAGTTATAAAAACATTCCATTATTGTGGAAACCCTTACAGAATCCATGTGCTAAATGGGATAGTGCCTAATACTGAATTTTTTTAAAAAGATTTATTTATTCATTTTACACAAGAACCGGGTACAGGCCAGAGTTGCGGGAGGGTGAGAGGATTCACCAGAGACAGAGTGGGGAACAGAACAGGCAGACTGACGAAATATACTGCTGAGGGGAGCAGCAGGCGCAACAGGAGAGGTCTGCTACGCCATTTGGGACCCTCGTGGGCCGGCTGGGATAGAATCCATGGTGCAAAGTCTGCGGACAACTTCACAGCACAGCACTTAACCACCTGCGCCACCAGGGGAGGCCCAATACTGAATCTTTTACTAAAGCCAATTAGAACTCTAAACTTGTAATATACAACTATACATTATAATTAAAATCTAAATAGGTCTGAGTTATAACTATACATTATAATTAAAACGTCAAAAGTCACAGATGAATATAAAATCTAAAAAACGAGAGATAAACAACTTGTTACCTATAAGGCATTAAGCAGATCTGTCAAACTTTGCAGACCAGAAGAGACTGATGCGGTATACTCAAAGTGGTGAAACGAATGACGCTAAGAATACTTTAAGGCAAGGTTATTTCAAATTGGAGAGAAAAGGAGCTTTCCAGATTAAAACCTAAAGTAATGGATCACCAGTAAATCAGCCTTACAAGAAAGATTAAAGGGACTTCTATAAACTAAGAAGAAAACATGGAAAGGGAAAAAAGAAAATCTCACTGATAAATGTAAACATACATTAAAAGTAGTGGATTAATTGCATATAAAATTACATGAAAAAAAAAGACGAAAACAAAACTAGAATAATCACTTAAGGGATGCATAAAGAGTTTTGGAAAAAAGACATCAGAAACAAAAGCACGGGGCACAAAAAAGACTTAGAATGAGTTTGGAATTAACTTTCTATTAATTTAAAAGAAAATATAATATATGGGCCTCCCCGGTGGCGCAGCAGTTGAGCGCTGGGTTGCGAAGCTGCCCTCAGCCTTTGCAGCGCCGATTCGATCCCCAGCTGCTCCCCGGCCACTGGAGTAGGGTCCCACATGGCGCGTGGACCTCTCCTGCCGCCCACTGCTCCCCTCAGCAGTGTACTTCGGTCCTTCTGCCTGTTCTGCTCCCCGCTCTGGCTCTGGTGAATTCTCTCACCCTCCCGCACTTCTGACTGTACCCAGTGCTTGTATAAATAAATAAATAAATAAATCTTTAAAAAAAAATTGGAAAAACTCAAAAAAAAAAGAAAATATAATATACATAGGATGGTATATGAACTTCTCATGGTAACCTCAAAATAAACATCTATAATAACAAAAGAGGTGCTCAGGAACTGCTATGTTCACTAAAACATTATTTACTAGAGTCAAGATATGAAACAACCTAAATGTCCATCAATGGAAGGATGAATAAAGAAGAGGTGTGTATAAATATATGTGTGTCTTACACAACAGACTACTTATTCAATCATAAAAAAGGAAATCTTGCCATTTGCAGCAACATGGACGAACCTTGAGGGTATTGTGCTAAGTGAAAGACAAATACTGTATGACTTCACTCACATGAGAGCATAAAGAATCAAGGCAAATAAATAAATCAAACAAAAATTAGCTCTTATATACAGAGAACAGATTCGTGGTTACAAAAGGGGAAAGTAGCTGGAGGTAGGTGACATGGATAAAGTGGATCAACTACATGAGGATGCATGAAACTAGACTTTTGCTGGTGATCTTGATGTAGTATAAACATCATAATGCTAATCACCTAAAACTTACATAATGTTATAAACAAATACCACCTCAATCAAAATTTATTTCAAAAATAATAGTAATTAAAGAAAACCAAGTCATATCATGTATGTACTATGAGAGATAACATTTAAATAAAAAACTATTCACCCTCAGAAGTTGGCTTGGTACACAAAAACATTCCACAAAAGTCTAGATTTTTCACCCCTCTACTTAAAGCAGAGAACTACTATGCAATGCAGTACTTACCTGCAAGAGGGGCTCGGATAAGATGGATGTTTTGCTTGACTTCTTTGATGTCCTGAACTTTCTGTAGTTCTTTATTTTTCTTTAACCTAGAATACAACATATCAAGGCCAAAATGTCACTAAAACTTCTTTAAACAACAACAAACCTATAAAAATAAGCTTTATTAAGTTGCCCTCAGAGATGGGGAATGGGAAATCAAATCATTTTCTAGTTACTAATCTGCTTAAATAGTGTTCCTGAGCTACCATGAGTTCATGCATTGTATTCCTAGTGCCTAGTTGAGAATGAAATGGGGACTCAACATATACTTGAATAAAGGAATGTATTCAGTCAAAGAATTAACAAGTTTTATAGATCAATGACTTTTATACACATAACAGTGCATATCTCTGATTTTGTAGATCTTTTCACCTCAAATAGAGAACACACTAATTGTTTTAATCATTGAGTAATTACAACAGCACAAAACACATAGTAACAAAAATGCTAATAGACTAGTTCTCAAACATTAGTTCTCTTTAATGAAATGCTTTAACTTTTTTTTTTTTAAGCCAGAAAACAGTTGGCACACGCTGCTTTTCTATGATAGACTTTGAATTTGATTAGAGCAAAATATCATGCTCCTGCTCTAAAAGATTTATTTCTTCACAGGAGATGTATATAAGATGAGGCTTTAGAATATCTTGTTAGCCATAAAGCAAGAAAACACTCAAAGAATTATGAGAACGTGTCAAAATGACATGGGAGCCCACTGGCCAAAGTAAGGCACTCAGAACCATTAAAATAAATAATTAGAACTGAGTTCTATAAGAATCAGTGAATACAAATAGACATGATATAAATAAATGAACAAATTTTGAACTTGGAGAGGAGCTCTTTCTTAGGTGAGAGCATCAATAAATGTAGAAGAAATAATGAAATCAGAAAAATTATTGTTTGGCAACAATCACAATAGTAACAGATTCAGACAAGACTCTAATGGATCCTAAAACCAGCGAGTACTAGTTTGAGGAGTAATGGGATCTGGATATCTCCCCCAAGAAACGTAATAGTTCCACAGATTTATGGTCAACTAATCTTTGACAAAGGCGCAAAGAATATGCATTGGAGCAAAGAAAGTTTGTTCAATAAATGGTGCTGGGAAAACTGGGTCGCTACATGCAAAAGAATGAAGCTTGACCACTACCTCACACCATACACAAAAATCAACTCAAAATGGATTAAAGAACTAGACATAAGACCTGAAACCATAAAATATATAGAAGGAAATATAGGCAAAACACTACGTGATTTGCACATCAAAGACATCTTTACAGACACCTCACCCAAAGCAGTGATAGTGAAGGCAAAGATAAACAGCTGGGACTACATCAAATTAAAGAGCTTTTGCACAGCAAAAAGAGACAATAACAAAAACAAAGAGAAACCCCACCAACTGGGAGAACATTTTTGCACCCAACACTAATGATAAAGGACTGATCACAAAAATCTGCAAAGAGCTGATGAGACTCAACAACAACAAAGAAAATAATCCAGTCAAAAAATGGGCAGAAGAGCTTAAAAGAAACTTCTCTGAAGAGGAAATGCAAATGGCCAACAGGCATATGAAAAAATGTTCAACATCACTTGTCATCAGGGAAATGCAAATCAAAACTACCATGAGATACCATCTCACACCAGTGAGAATGGCACATATTAAAAAAACTAGCAACAACAAATGTTGGCGAGGGTGTGGAGAAAAAGGAACTCTTCTGCACTGTTGGTGGGAGTGCAAACTGGTCCAACCACTGTGGAAAGCTGTGTGGAGATTTCTGGACCTACTAAACATAGAGCTTCCATATGATCCAGCAATTCCACTCCTAGGTATTTACCCAAAGGACACAGAAACATCAATTCCAAAGAACACCTGCACCCCTATGTTTATAGCAGCACTGTTTACAATAGCTAAGCTTTGGAAACAACCCAAATGCCCAAAAATAGATGACTGGATCAAGAAGATGTGGTACATATATACCATGGAATATTACTCAGCATTCAAAAAAGATAAACACATGCAATTTTCAGCAACATGGATGGCGCTGGAAGGGATCATGCTCAGCGAAATAAGCCAAAAAGAAAAAGAAAAATACCGGATGGTCTCACTCATAGCAGGAATCTAGAAAACTTAAATAAGGGACCAGGAAAATGAATAACTATAAGAAAGTGAAAATCAAAATCAACAAAAAACTATGAACCAGAGACACTTTTAGGGGGGCGGGGGCGGGAGGGGAGGGATTGGGGTCAGAATGGGGGGGCTGCAATTGTATGGGGAATATAACAATAAAATTTATAAAAAAAAAAAAGGGTGGAAGAAAAGTTTCCAGTGGTGAGAACTGGCAGACGCCACTTAAACTAAGTAAGCAAAGATATCATCAACAGCAGGAAACAGACATACCATCTCTTCTACAATATTCTGGCTAAAGGTACTCAACATAAATTTAATTATGAGGAAAACATAAATTGTCCCAAACTGAGGGACATTCTATAAAATAACTGATTGTACTCTTCAAAAATGTATTATTTAAGACAAGGAAGATGAGAAACTGTCCCGATTAAAAGAGCTTGAAGAGATATGAATATGAAACACAATGCATGATCCAGGATTTTGTTTGTGTGAAGTACATTATTGAGACAATAAGTGAAATGTAAGTAAGGTCTATAGATTATGTAACAGTATTGCACTGATGTTAGTTTCCTGACTTAGATAACTATAACTGTGATTACATAAGACACATGTTATTTTTAGGATAGGTACACTGAAGTGTAGGAGGGACATCTGTTCTTGAACTTACTCTACATAGAGAGAGGTAAAGGTGACAGTGTTAACAATATACAGTGTTCTTTATATTTTTCTTCCAAGTTTTTTTTAAGTCTGAAGTGTAAAAATAAAAAGTTTACAAAACACAAATGGCTACTGATTATTTTTACTTCACAGTCTCTTTTGGGGAAAATTACTCTGTTCAGAAAACCAACTAAAGCAGATGAAACAAATGAATTAGAAAAATATTCATACCTGTTCATTATAAATTTAGCTTGGCGTTTCTGTTTGATCTCTTCAACTCTCTTCATTGCATCAACTACAAAAAATTCATGAAAGTTAGAATACTCATGCATAGCCAAGCAGAATGTCTCTAAACAAGTGCTTTAGCATTTCTTTATTCTGATTTAGAAAGAGATTAAATAAAAAATTCATTGCAAAAACAATCCCTACACTAAAATGGCTAGAGAAGGTATGTATTATTGGCTGACATCAATGCTGACTATATTTCACAAGTACTATTTATTTTTACTTAGCAAAAATCTTAACTGCTACTCAATTTTCCTTCTACTTTTAAAACTCTCTTTTTCAAATTTTATTCTTCAGAGAACTTAGATTTAAGTAGCAATTAATCCTATTCTTAATGTATTAACTCCTTAAAGACAGAAACCTTCGAGTCACCAAGAACAGTTTTTCTTAAAGTGTCTGGAATACATGATGAATAATGACAGTAAGAGCAAATTCCAACTGTTTTGAATGAGAAACTTAACTATAAGCTCAGTCCAATTATGCTTTATAATCTGTGTCAACATTGACCAGTATAAGACAAAGCACATATGTAATTTTAAATTTGCTAGCAGTCACATTAAGAAGAAAAAAGGAAAAAATGAACAGGTCAAAATTAAATTTCATGACATATTTTGTCTAATCCAACATATACAAAATATTGCCATTTTACATGTAATCAACAAAAAAATATTACTGAGATGTTGTTTCTTTTTCATACTAAATCTTCAAATTACAAGATGTAGTTTATGTCAAAATTAAAAATTTTTCTAAGTATAGTCTGGGGACCAGTAGCATTAGCATTACCTGGAAACTTACTAGAAATACAGAATGAAAGGCCCAACCACAATATAATGTATCAGAATCTGCATTATAACAGCATCCCTCAGGAGGCACTATGGCTATGGGGTTTCTGATATTAAGATGGTCTTTGTGTGAATAGCTCTAAGACAATGCCAACTCTAAATCTGCATAAGCTGTAGCTTAGATTTAATAACTGATGAATATTTGGGTTTTGTTTTGTTTTTTGTTTTGCCTTCAGCAGAAATACAGCCACGTTATTTATAGTACTCAAGTATTTCCACACCTTAAAGTTACTAGGGAAATAAACACACAAAGGACAGATAAAATCCTTTCCAAAGGAGAAAACACTGCTTTTCTTAATACTCCAGAAGACCAAAAAACTTTAAACAAAAAAAAAAAATTGCTAAGTATTAAACAGTGATCTGCATGCAATACAGACATAGGAGATAAAATACAATCTCTCTTTCTTTTCAGAAATTATTCTTCTACTTAACGAAACAGAATGGAAAGAACTTACTTTAAAAAAAATTCGGGGCGGGGAGAGGGGTATGTGCACAAAAACAAAACCAAGGGATAGAATATTTAAGAGTCATGTGGAATAGGTAATTCTAAAAACCTGGACTAGATTTCTCCAAATGATCCAGGATGATAAAGTTTTAGAGGGTGTCAAACAGTACTACAAAGGTCCACAACTTAGATTCCTCCCCTTAAGTTATCTGACTGACAGGGGAAAATGTGTTGAAACAGGTATCTGCCAACAATCTATTAGAGATTAATAAAATTTGCAGAATTCAAAGCTTCAGGGCCATCTAGCCAACAAACTAGGTATCACCTCCTCTAAACACACATACACCAGACTAGAAAAGGCTAATTAGGCTGCCTTGTGGAGTGAAGGAGTAAGGCCAAGGTCCTCTAACACACACAGACATAGTGTAGTCTATACGCTACTTTAGAAAATTCAATTTTAACACCTTTTTTTTTTTTAAATAAAGTCCCTGCCTACTTGGGGCGGGGAGGCTAGGGGAAGAGAACATAAGATATAACTGCTTTTAGTTTTAGTAATCAATAGCTTCATTTTTACCTAAGTCAAGTACTTAGAAATTTTCTAGAAAATTTGTGATTATCACTCTTTTAGTACTACATTTTTTACCAAAACACTAACTTTTGTAAAATATGCAGAATACATCTTTCATATCCTCGAGTCAAATTATCTAAACTTGTAAAGGATGTTAGATTTTGTGTATATTTAAACTATGCCACACTCATCCAAAATAAGTATCCCCCATTATTTCTATCTTTGTTGAAATTTTTTGATTTTTTTGTTTTTAATCTGTCTGACTACTTCAAATATCAAATTAATATATAATTATTTTTACAATGGATACATCAATCAATTCTGAGAAAGATTTTGGGTTACTTATAATAAAAGACATAAATAAGACAGAACCATTAAAATGAATTCAAAAGAATAAACATCAATCAATGACACAAGAAGAAATGCAATATTTAAGCAACAAACTGACATTAAAGTTACAGTAACATCCCACCCGAGTCTCTCCCAAATTTTCTGGGATACCCTTGTGACTTACTAGTTTTATTCCACAGCTCTCGCTGGTATTTGACAGGTTCATTTCTACGTTTTTCAAATTCAAATGAATTATCCTGTAAGGGGTGCAAAATACAGTTTAAGAGCAATAGAATGCATTTCTTTAAACCTATTCTTCTTTTCAAGGAGTTCCCAGTATTTCACACCTTGGACATATATTAAGATTCCTCACACACACACCCCAAGTAAGCAGAGAATACAAGTTTGCAAACCTCTCCTCCTTTACACAGCATGATATACAAGACAACACAACTGAAAACATCCCTATATATGAGTGACTCAAAGGATGGAGAAGAAGAAATACTACTCCTACTTCTCAAAGGGGTATATAACAATCATGAGCATTATAAACAAACTTAAAAGTTTCCCTTATTTTCCATGCCCAGATGAGACACATCCAAAAAAACTCACTAGGGTAAAGCACATAAAAGTGCCTTTTTTCACGATCAGAAAATAAAATATTGAGGGCTGCTCTGGTGGCGCAGGGGTTAAAGTCTCAGCACTACCAAGCTATTGTCAGCCACTTCAGCACAAGATCGATACCCAGCCAGCCAGGGAGCTACCCACGTGGCACAGCAGACCTCTCCTGTCTCGCCCACTGCTCCCCTCAGCAGTGTATTTCAGTCAATCTGTCTGTTCTGCTCCCAACTCTGTCTCTAATGAGAATTCCATATGGTTCAACCTAATATACCTACTATGCTTATGCATTTCAATATCTATATACCTGTGTTAGAGAACACAGGTGTGAAACTACGTATCTTCAAATAAATGTGGAGCTACTACACAAGACGTAAGTTTCACCTTGAAATTTTTCAGCTCCTCTCTAAATGAACTTGACATTTTCAGTTAATGTCCTGTTTAATCTTAAAAAAAGAATTTTGGAAAAGTTACATGTTTCCTGGAAAAACCATAGTTATTTCTTTATTTTTATATCTGTCTGACTTCAGAGCTGTGGGACAGCACTATTTAGCTATTTATATACATGTCTCTTTTCACTAATAAGATAACCAGTCACCAGTCAATGACTATGACCAGCAAGCTTTCATCACTCATACAGTTGCCACTTGTTTCTTCTCAACCAGACTGAAAATATTTTTGTGACAATAATTGTAATTTCACCTTACAGCCTGTCAAAAAATATTTTTCTCATTCACTGAAAACCACTTAAGTTAAAGATGCCAACAAAAGGCTTCATGGCAACTGCTTAGATACTGTCCTTGGGCAATAGAAAGGTGGGAAAGAGTTCATGAGTTTGAGAGAGGAGAACAGCTGAAATATCTTCTTCCCTCAAAGACGGTCTATGTAGCAGCTTTCACCTCCTCTCTTTACGGGGGTCAAATATGGGCAAGCTTCACCAGATCCTTATTCAACAATATGATGATCGGGGCTCACCTCTAAAAATTCCTCACCCCTTGACTATTCCTCTTCACACTAACACCATTAACTATCAACTAATTTCTCTGTTCTCAGATACAAATTCCTGTTGAGGAAATCTAAAAATCAATAAATGAATATATTAAAAAATCTCATCCAAGTCCTCACTTCTGTTCAAGAATTCTTTACCTCTTAACTTCCTCCTATAATCCCTGAATAGCAATACCCAATTTCACCAGCATCTATTTAGATAATTTCCTCCTTTGTTTGCAAGCTAAAAACAGTTTTTCTGAGAAGAATTAGGATTTTTTTTCTTTTTCAGAATTTTACAGAACTCTAGTTTTTAAGACTACGTGAGAATGAAATTAATACATGCTCAATAAATAAGTCACTCATCAATCATGTTGTTAGAAGTCTCGTCATAAATCTGCTGAAACACATATCCTCCCCCTAAATTAAAATTTTGAAAGAGTATAGTAAGAACTATACTGATAACTGTACTCACCACTGTAAGCTCTTTACCAGCTGCTTTCCGGAATGCTTTCGTCCACCTAACTTTTCTAGGATTGCGCTTCTTTTTAAAGTTTTTATGACACTTGGATTTACAGAATCTGAATACCTATAAGAAAATTAAGTTAAAATAGTGAAATGACAATCTTAAGGATTTTTCTACTAGAGGATGTTACCTCTACCAGACAACATATACTGTAAAGTATGAGAAATGACAACAGTTCTCACAATTCTTTCCACTTACCCCATTTAGAAGTGTGTGAGGTACACCAGAGTGTGTTATATGTACACCAGGTACATATAACTAAGGCTAAGGGCCCCCCAAAATAGTTAAAAACTATCATCCTTATAGAATTACAGTAGAACCTTGTAATAATCTAAATGAAGGTAATAATTTTAAGGAAAATTATTTAAATCCCTTCCCATCTCCCACTAAGTTTCAAAATTCACATTCTATATAACTCAAATGTGGTAAGTTTCAAGTAATTCTGAAATCTCCTTTCTATCCTTCATGTTAAAAGGACAATATAATTTCAAAAAAGCAATTAAAACTGGCTTATTTCCTAAAGAATTTATTCACAGATATATCGGAATGATTCTTCACTATGTTAGTTCTCCATTTTATCCCAAAAGATGTGGTCCCTAAACAGCACTAACATAAATTTAATAATGCTTCAATGGACTTCTGAAATGGCTTATTGGGACTCATATTCTAAAGTGCATTATTTTGCTCTTCTATAATGTCTTAGAACACATTAAAATTTGTAGGTATTACTAGAGGAAATCTAAAGGAAAAAAAATCTTGGCAAAGAAAGTTAAGTTAAATAATCACACCTAGAATATGTGACCCATTTTTAAAAAGGTCAAAATGAAGCATGAACATTTCAAATTAAATAAGCGTTATGTATATACTGCAAGCCAAAATACTTTTCATTTTATATACACTTTGTTCTATGAAGAAATCCAAGCACGTCACTCACCAAACACACCAAGACATAGTTTTCATAGAAAAGGTCAGTAATAGCTTAATCTCATCTAAGCCTGTACCTCCTGGAGAGTCCTTTCCTCAGGGACTTGAAAGCATGTCTACATTCTTGAATTTATTTCAAAGCAACTAGAAAATAGAATTATTATAGTATAGACAGTAATATATATCCAATGATACAGGTATCTCATATATCCAATGAAAGGTTAGATCTTGTTCTCAATTCCAAATAGAGCGACTGAAACTCCTTTGCCAATAGATGTTATCCGAAAAACACAATGAAGTTTCTGAAGAGACTCTGGTCACTGGAGACATGAAGGGGATTCAATCAGCAAATAAAGACCATCTACTCTCTATCTGACATTGCAATAAATACGAGGAACACAAGAGTAATTAAATAATGAGACCCTACCTTGAGCCGCTTAGGCTAAAATGTGATAAAGTCTCACTTCACAAACATGAGAGATGGAGAGCAGACTAGGATATAAATAGCAGGGTAAAGCTATATGCAATAATCATGTATAAAGTAATATGGAAACACATGATTAAGGAAGTGATTAAATCTATGTTGGGGTAAGAGGCAGATGGATTATGTGAAAGAGGTTCAATTCCCTCTAGCATCATCATCAGTCTTCAACATGCAAACAAATGACCCAGCTAATACCTCAGCTTCAAAGCTCTTCAATCCCTTTTTATTCCACTTCAACAGACACTTATTAAGAACTCCTTGGGCCTCCCTGGTGGCATAAGGGGTTAAGACGCAACCAATGAAGCTGTCCACAGCCTCTGCAGCACTAGTTCGATCCCCGGCCGGCCAGGGAGCAACGCACATGGTGCAGCAGACCTCTCCTGACTCACCCGCTGCTCCCCTCAACAGTGTATTTCAGTCACTCTGCCTGTTCTGCTCCCCGCTCTGTCTCTGATGAATCCTCTCACCCCGCACACTGGTCTGTTCCCCAGTTCTTGTATGCATAAAATAAATAAATCTTAAAAAAAAAGAACTCCTTAAGGGTGATGTATTATTTTTGTTTCCAAAGTATATGTAAACACGAAGCACTAACACTAACTTTACCCTTAAGCTAGCCAAGAAGTACAAGAGGGGAGGTCTCTAAGAAAGACCATCTCAAAAGCTAAGAGAATCAGGATAGAAAGTTAGGAGTCTATGAAAGCACAAGTCCAAGTGAACAAAGGCAGGAGGGGCAGAAAGAAAGACACCATTATACTTCCGCAGACAGAATGAGAAAGACTTGATAAAAACAAAACACAAATCATTTAAAGGTGACATTCACATTTTTGGCCAAGTTGTCTAGGAAAATGACAGTGGTATTAATTCAAAGAGCAAAAAGATCTGATCTAAAAAGGAATTCTCTTTCAGTAGGCTGTTAGGTACAAAGAAGTTTTCACTATTTCACTTCAGACCTGGAGCTAAGAAGACACAGATTTGGGACCATCAACACAGAACAAACAAGACGCTTATTCTTTATTAGTGCTTTACGGCTTCTATTTCTCATTTCCCAACCTATTTCTCAAACTATTGGTCTTCCCTGAATCAAGTTGGTTCTCAGTCAATTCAACACTGTGCTTCATAGCAATACAGACCTCCTCATCAACTTGAACTTCCACTTAGTCGGCCAGACCACCACCCAATTCCAGATAGCTTCCACTGTCATTCTAATTCCAAAATGCAGGTGGCAAGCTTTGCTGTATAAAAATCATAAACTCCTGATGACAATTACTGCTCACTGCGAGTTAGACCTACTCCTGGAAATCATTGAGTCATTTATATGAAATTTTTATCAGGTTCCTGAGAGCAGGTATTCAAAATCTCCCACATACCTCTTTAAGTTCCCAACATAGTTTTGACCTCTCACTTTAAGCAAGAACCCCTTCTCCTAATTTAATGAGATCAATACCTATGGTTAATAACAGATATAAGATGATAATATAGGAAGCAATTCTTTAGCAAGTCGAAATCACTTGCTCAATATACATCTTTCTAGATCCTCCACCCCTCCCCTCAATGGTTCCAATTCAATAGATCTGGTGGAAAATAAGAATTTGTATTTTCACCAGGGCCCACTTAATCACAAGCAAATATGAAAATGATGTGTTAAAGAAACAAGAGGAATGAGGCGCAAATGAAACTGATATGAGAAGGCAAATCCACGTATCGTTCAGAGTCTTTCACAAGCTGGTCTTACACGTTGACAGGCGCATTATATTTGTATTTCCAGTCCTACCCCAAGCCATCTACAATGCAGTCAATTCCTTAAACAGGAATGTAACTGATACTCTGTGCCTTCAAATTAGTCTCCTGACCCTCCACAACTCACCCTCACAATCTCATCACACACATAAGCCCCAAGCAACATTTATATCAACCCTGCACACTACGGACAAGTCCAAGTCTTACTCATCACTATGGACGCAGATTAGCATGTATTAAAGGGTGGGGTTGCGTTCAACAAAGGCTACCTAATTCCAGGACTTGGCCACGCACAAGAGTGGCCAAACAGCCCTAACAGCCCCCGAAGTCCCCCTCGGCGAAGGCTAAGATGGTTCCTGAAACCTCGTCGCTGCCAACGCGCCAGGGAGCGCCTGGGACAGCTCTGCTCGGGACAGCGGCATGAAGGCACTCCCCACGCGAGGAGGCTGGGCCCGAATGCCCCTCAAGGCCACCTGCTCTGGGGCACAGCCAGGCCCCCAGGCCGAACCCCGCAGGCGTAGCGGAGGCCCGCGCCGAACCGAGCAGCCCAGCGCTCCCGGGAGCGCAGCGAGGCGCGACGCTGGGCTCGGCCGCCTCACCTTGCAGTCGTTGCGGACGAACATCATGCCGTGGCCGGGGTAGATGGGCCCCGAACAGAAATAACACTTCTCGATACGCATGTTGAACCCGCGTGGGTACCACGAACCCAAATGCCGAGCGAACTTGAGAGGAAGTGACGTAGCTCATTCACCGGAAGTGATTTTCTTCCGGGTTTTCTCTCGGGGAAAGCGCCCCGGTCGGAAGGGCGCCTCTCTGTGGCCGCGCGGGCAAAGGCGCTGTCGCTTCGCGCAGGCGCGGAAGTGCAGCGTCGGCCTGGCCGCCCCTGCTCTGGGAAAGTGCGTCATGGGAGCGCGCCGCTTTTGAACCTGCTTTCACAGCTGGTTTTCCTCTACCTTATGCTCTAACATCAGCACTTGTTTTATGGTTTATTTGTTGTTTTTTTTTTTTACTTTTCTAGATATCTTTTACTTTTTATTTTAATTTTATTTCATATTTTTTTACATCATTTTTCATTTTTGCACAATGTATGCATTTTTCATCTTGGTTATAGACCCCACACAATTCCCAACCCCCTTCTTTTGACCCTAATTCGCCCTTCCTTCCCCCCTCCCTCAGTGTGTGTCTGGTTTATAGTTGCTTGTTGATTTTGATTTTTACTTTATTGTAATATGGAAACAACGCAAATGCCCCAAAATAGATGACTGGAGCAAGAAGATGTGGTACATGTACACAATGGAATATTACTCAGCAATCAAAAAAGATAAACTCATGCCATTCACAGCAACACGGATGGAGCTGGAAGGGATCATGCTCAGCGAAATAAGCCAGACAGAAAAAGAAAAATATCAGATGGTCTTAGTCATAGCAGGAATTTAGAAAACCTAAATAAGCGACCAGGAAAAAGACTAATTATAATAAAGTTTTATGTATCTTGTCTTTGGTTTGTGCTTTGCCACCACACACAGGGCTCCCCACACAGCAGGTGTTTGGGGTTTTTTTGCAAATACATATCAATTTAAATAAGATCCTCTATACACACATGTATTTGCTGCTGAAAGTTCAAACTGTACATCAGAAATTACACTACAAATCAAATTTTTGAAAACCAGGAAATCTACTTAAAGCACCCTGCCCTTAAAGCACTTAAATCATACTTACAGCACCCATAAGTTTGAACCTTAAACCAGTATAAAAGAAGAGTTATGGTTATAAAGCAGGTTATAGTCACAAATTCTTAGGGAAACCAAAGACATAGACTGGAAATTGGCTTTGTGTGTGTTTAGGAATAGAGGACAAAATAAAGCCAAAAGCAAACTATATCCAGCATTAGATTATTGTAAGTTCTCTTTGCTGCTGCTATTGTTGCTATTTGTTGTTTTCTGTTTTATGGGAAACAGGGGTAGTTTTAAGCCATTTCTTTTATTTACTTGAGAGATCAACACTACCTTTTAATATTTTTTATATTTTATCCAGAATTATACACAGTTACAGAATTTTCCAGTTAGTTATCCATATTGCTAATAGAAAACCCAGAAATACTAGTTAGAGATCTGTAGTTTATAAAACTATCGAGCAAAACATTCTAGATTTTTAGCTATCCCTCATTAGCTTCAAAAGACAAGAATATACTTCTCAGATTTCCTAATTTCTCACATAAGCCTTTCTAAACATTTGTAAAGCTGTTTAAATTTTCAAATTCTCTTCTTCTGTCTTTGAATATTAATGATTCCTATTTTGAAAACTTTTTCACTTCACCCTGCTCCTCTTAAGTCCTTTCTTCCATCCATCAGAAATTATCTGAGTAACCATTGTGTACCAGGCTCTTTTCAGGGAAGGAGAAACACAGTTTTGAAGAAAATTGCCTAAGTCCATGTTCTCAGACATTTATATCTTAGTGGAGGCAAACATATAAATATATAAAGTGCTCATGAGTGGCATGTGAAAAGTTAAGCAGGATAACAGGTCAGGAAGCGACAATTGGTTGGGATCACTGCAAAACTGGTTCAAGTGACTACAATTTTACATAAGGTGATCAGTAAATTTTTAGACAAGGTGACATTTGAACACTCTCAAAGGATGGTAGATGGAGCCATGTAGCTACAGGAAGATTAGCATTCCAGGTAGATGGAAGAGCAAGTATTTCTGAGGCAGGAACCTACTTGACTGCTGCAAGAAGGCCAATGTGCCTGCAAAAGGAGGTGTGAGGTGGTAGTAATAGGAAATAAGGTCAGAGAATCTATCTCCCCACATATCTTCCCATGTCATTCAATAAATAGCTATGACCTTCCCAATGTTTCCTGCATTAAATATCTCCCAGCTAAGACCTTAGTGCATGCCCTTGCCATCCTTGTGTTCATTTGAGAGTGGCTTGTACAACACTTCTTGAATGTTTGATGAATTACCTTCTCTGAACATGTTGTCTTGGCCTGCCCCTCATCAAGAACCTAATGGAATTTTTGACCCTGGATTTGGTTTTCTTTAGTATTATTACCTTTAGATGGACTTTCTTTGTGATAAGAAATGAAATTACATTCACACACAAGCTTGACAGATGAGGCCACTTTTTATTATAAGCTTAATTGGCACGAAGTTCACTGAAGATACACTTTACTTTTACACCGGCTTCTAAATAGAAAAATACATTGATGCACAAAAAATATATTTCAATATCAAATTTAAACAAATTATTTCCAAATAGAATACATGTTATTTCAGTGATTAAAGGTGGTTTGTACGTGCACTATATCATGTGTACATATAAACATATGCTATGTTTAAGGCCAGTAGAATCTGTAGCTAATTTGCTCATTTGGTTCTTGAAAACTAAAATAAACTGTCTTCTTTTTGTCTGTATAAATAGACCATATAAAATGTTCCCTGACCTGTATCTGTAAAATTGTGATTTACTCCACTGAAGTTTTAGGGCAGCTTTAGAAGGCACTGCTTGGGACTATGATCCTACCCTTGAAATGTTTGAATCTTCTCCTCACTAGAATACCCAACACAAATGTGTAGAACTTATTGACTTCTTAGGATAGAAAGACACAGATCTCAGTAACCCCACAGCTAAGCCAGGGGTTGGAGGGGTGGGTGTGGCCAAAAAGAAAAAAATAAACAGGGTAAGTGCTCAATAAAAAGTCATTTGAAAATTATCACATAAAAGTAATTCTTTTCCATCATAGCTGTACTTTCCTAGTTACAGTTCTACCAAACATTTGCTACCACAACATACATTTACTTTTACTTTTTTTAAATTATATGTAGTATTTCTTCCTAAATAGCCATTAAGCTCTATGGAAATTTTAATCTACCTTCTTTAAATCCATTCAGCAAACAAGAATTTCCCCCCTTTGAACTTTATAATCAGCTGTCATGAAGCAGATATTAAAGCCACCTTTAATTTGGTATAAAGACACTTTCGCAATGCCACAGAATAGATGAGCTTGGCAAGACCCAGCAAATAAATGCCCCTGATATCAATGAAAAATACAGGCTATAGAAAACTTGATTGTTTTTATATTGAGCTACAATACAAATATAACTGCGTAAATACAAAAATCTATCTTCCACCAAATGGCAAATAGACATTTTATATAATTAAAACTAATTCCTTCAATTCTACCAATGTGAAAAATAAAACAAGTTGTAAATATCAACCATACAGAGCCTGATGGTTAAGACAGAAGATTAGTAGTCACAAGCTAATTAAACTAGAGTCTGACAATGCCAGACCAATATAAATATGAAGAAAAGAAGCTAAATGTTTACTTATCACAAATAACTTCAGCATAAGCACCAGCTATGTTCAAATGTGGCCAACATATTAGCCAAGTATAATTGCACAGATCACAGTGAACTGAAGCCATTAAAAATCTAGGTCCCATCAATCAACTTTGCAGAGCAAGGGGAACATGGCAGGGAGATAGAAGTCCCACTTAGGTTGCTCATATTACATTAAGCCACCCTGACCCCAACCCTTCTCAATTTCTTTCTGACCAACAAGAGTCACATTGAGTGTATACAATTGGCCAATCCAGTTTATTCAGAGTCTACAAAAATTGTCATAATGTGCCATATATTCATATAAAAGAGAATGCACATATAAACTAATGTACAAGGACATCAAACTGATGTATGTATATATTCTTAATTTTCAAGTGGTTTAGATGGCATTTTAAAAGGTCACCAGTTGTACAAGCAGGGTCTTTTAATTTGGATTCAAGGGTGATAGTTTTACAATTTTGTTTAAGATCTAGATTGTGAGTCTCAGGGCCTATCTATATTAAGGCAAGTTACAGTGTTTTCAGACATGCTACATTCTAAACACTCTTCTGTGGCTACAAAATCCTGAATCCTGATGTACTACAGTGGCCTAAGATTTTCTAAGGCACTTTTGGCTATGTGAAATGTCTTTCCTAACTTTCAGGCTGAATCATATAGAAATATTATGAAGCTGCAGCAAATTAATTTTAAAACTGGATGCTTTATTCTTAGGTCGAATTGGGATGTTAAGAAGTTTGTACAAAATGTCCATTAATCTCTCTTTATGCCATGTTATCACCCACAGAGAAGATCACAGACATGGGCCACTGATGTTTTGTTCAGTTGCTTGACTTCAACAGCCACATGACCCCTTCTCCTTTTCTTCACTCATTTGATCAAGGGAAGTGTGACCGTTGGATCGCACCACTCCTTCAGGAATCCAGGACTTATCCACACACCGTTCCATTCGCTTCATTATTAGATCCAGGAGCATCTCAATTGCTTGGCTTATGTTTGACCCATTGGCAGCGCTAATTTCAAAGTAGGGGATTCTGGAAGAGAGAGACAACTCCGGTAATAACATGTGGAGGGAAAGGTCAGTGATCTTTGCTCTTGATAATTCAACTTAGAAAAAAAGTAGAGTATAAATGTGTAAGACAATAAAACCATTTTCCCATCACGGGACGATTAAAAAGTGAAAAAGTTAAAAAATAATTCACATTGTGCTCCTAATGGAGAGGCAGAACTTTTGGAAATTTTTATTCCCTTTTCATAAATGATTAAACTGAAGCTCAAAAATGTGAAGTAATCTACCCAATTTCATAATGCTGGAGGGTAGCAGAACCAGTCTGAATCCACAGCTGGATTCCACAGCTGGAATCCACAGTGACCAACTTGACCTCAGACTCTCCTGGTTCCAAGCTTACATGATTTGTATGAGGATTTTCTAAACAGATAAATCTTTTTTTCTTACTGCATATGAAAAAAAAAATTGCTGACAGAAGAGAAATTCTAGGTTGCTGCTGTATTTGTCAGCAGCTTTGCCACTTGTAACTTCAGGCCGTATTACTGTGCCATAAACTTGAAGACATTTTGAAATGTATCACATCTCAGAGTTCTTCTAGGACATCAATCTTATATTTGCTTTGTTATCCAAAGACCTGCCATACACATGTAATTTTTTAATAATTTTCAAAGCATTGTTTCAAAACTGTAAGGCGGCTTTTCACATAATCTTGAGAAATCAGTCTTCTTTTGGTGGCCACCCCTTCCTTATACATCTGAGTTAGTCTTTGCAACAGAATTAATCAATGCCAGATTCGTCCTGCTTCTTAATAAAGCCACGAAAGTAGCAATAAAATTGTATTTCCTTAAACTGCTGATTTCATGTCACCATTAAGACATGCAACCAAAATGCTCTTAGATATAAAAACCACAAAAGACAGTTATTTTAGCAGCTCAGAAAGGGTCGCACCATTGAGTTCTGTAAAATATTCCTTACATTTATAGGGACTTTAAAATCCTACACTATTACATTTCTTGGCAGATGTCTCTGTTTTCCTGTATAAACTACATCAATGATTCTGCTTACAATGGCAGTTACTCTTTTATTCTCCATAAGGAGTGCTTTTTACAGAGTTTTTTATAACTTCTTAACAGACCTTCTCACAAGTGTTTTTGCATTACAAAGAAGCACATTAGGGAGTACATGTATATGGATGAAGACTCTCTATCCATTGTGATTCCTCAAGATGCTGTCTTATATTATCCTCACACTTCTCAAACAAGCTATCAGGCATTACAACTGGACCTCTGTGATTCTATCCTGCTTTAGTATAGCTCTTGAAAACTGGTGAAGAAACTATATTTCATTTGAGCATTTATCCACCCATCTGTGAGTTTTACAAGACATGTTGCTCTGCTGATTTTAACATGCCCATGTTCAGAGCCCTTCATATGTTAACTCTAAAGTATCTTAATCAGAGAAGGGTCTACTAGGCAATCTAGGTGATCTTAGCGGTTTTTAAACCTGTTTGGCTACCTGTTTAGTTACTATCAATATTTTCTCCTCCATCTTCATCTGTCACTATATCCACAAAATGAAGATCATGCATCTTACCCACTCCCCTGGTCACAGGCAGCTTTTGATTACCAAATATGAAACATGCATATTCTGTGAGGATTCAGCAAATATCTATTTATTGAATACCTAAGATGTTGTTAAGAACTGTGGATAGTTTGAAATTCTGCCACTGTTATAGGAATTGAATGTTGGATTGAGAATTGTCAAAATTTAAATACTTACATTTACTTCATCATTCTTTCTCAATTATATATACCCATGGAAAAGCATTTAATTTCTACAGAACATTTTTTCTCTTTAAAGACTTTATTTATTAAAAATAAATAAATAAATACTTTATTTATTTTTGTGCAGAAGAGCTGGTGTGTAGGCCATAGGTGTGGGGGATGAGAAGATTCACCAGAAATAGAGTGGGTAACAAACTTATCTTTCAATTAAAAGGATATTTTCCTGCCTTGGTGAACCTTCAGGTCATGTGACAAGGAATCAGATTTTTTAAAAATTAAAATTTTTAGGCCAACACTCAGTTTTCTGCACGATCAGGGTAATGTGGTTTTTGTTTCTACAGGAATAAATGAATGCTAGAGTTGACTCCTCTCCACACTCAGTTCTTTGAGTAGCCAGAAGAAAAGTGAATTAGATGGCATCTACATATAAGACCCTAAATTAAGACTTTTGTTGGCATAATAAAATGATGGCCCAGAAACAGAAAAGAGTCTTGTGGTCACATATGAAATTTGATTATTCAGCTTGTCCTGAATGCACCGAGAATCTAGTGGATGGAGTTAGTATATCTTCATGTCCAAATCTTCTAGATATTCACTTTTAAAAGGCATTTGTCCTCTTTATTTGAACATTTCTCCACATCTGTAAACTGGGTATAACTGGCTCATATGATCCTTGTAAGGTGCAAATGAGATAATACACATATATAGCCAAGCCTGGAAACCAACAGGTGTTCAATGAATATTAATCTAATGGTTCTTTTATTCTCTAAAAATGATGTTCTGATTTTCCTAAAAGTTAGGCAAAAATTTAGTAATCTTACTAAAATTCAAAAGGATTAATTGTCCCCTTATAACCGTAGAGTGGTATTGTTCCTTCTGTCCACATGGTGGTGCTAATGTAGTATTACCACGGAGGAAAATCCTGTGCTGCTAATAGTGACAGCAGTCCGTAAATTACCCCTTAATGGCCATTTGGAATATATGCAGGACACCAACTTTAGTGTACTTTCAAAAAACAAGTCACAAACTTTAAAATAAAATGAGCAAAATGATAAACAGTTTCAATCAATGAAGGGACATTATCACTTGTTGTTTTTTACCAAAATATGCAACTCATGCCACAAGTCAGAATCCACATTGAACTGGTTTCTTTTCTATTATTTATTTATACAAAATTAGAAGATGCTAGTTTCCAGTTTGAGGTTGCCAGCGATGAAAGCAATAGTATTTAATGATTCTAATAAGTGGTTCTAGCTATTTGGCTCACATGTGGATCCAGACATTACGGAAACATTCTTCACTAAAGAAAGAAATGAGCCTCCTTATTTTTCACAGACTGTTGCATGCTAAATGAATATGCCTTTACTGGAAAAGCAGAGTGTATAACTGCAACCTGGAAGATTGTACCAAATGAAATCAAGATCTTAAAAAAAAAAAAAAAAGGAAAGAAAGAAATCAAGATCTCCTGAGTTGTCTGGGACTCTTGAAATCAGTTTGTGTATTTAGTTCTAAATACACAGTCTGTGTATTTAGTCTGTGTATTTAGTAATGTGTGTGGTTTTTAAAAATGTACAATGACACATCATTAATCCATTTTTTTGAATAAAGGAAAGATGTCATCAAGTTAGCAAAGAACCAAATGCCTAGAGATTAACTATTCATACCTCCTTTCTTCCAGTTCAGATTAGATAAGACACTGAGCATACTGCTGAGCTAAATAACTTGAAATTCCAGAAATGGTCTGTATTTATATTACTAATGTTGTAAATGAATGTTTTTAACTCATCCTTCATCCAGAAACCTCTGAGCACCTTCCTTTATCAATAGCCAGCAGCCTGCAGTATGGAAAAAACCCATCTTACATTTGTTACCCATTTTTCTTGCACAGCCCTTGGAATATGTACATTCATTAGAGTCACAATTTTCTCTATTTCCCTCAATTCTGAATCAAGAATGAAAGGCTTAATGACCACCAATTACCTTCCATGCATAAAGCAGAGTGTGGCAGAACATTTAGGCATGGCCATTTTTACTCACAGAGTGATGTTCTTTACCGCCCACCGTGGCTGGCACTCCCTCAGGACAAATCCCAAGACCCTAACCAGTCTCTATTACAGCAGCTATAATGAACTGTGTAAAAAAAAAAAAAAAAAAGTATTCCCTATACTTTAGCATGGATTCCCCATTGGTAAGCCATTGAATTCATTTCCCACACCTATTCATGGCACAAGTAGACAAATGCTTCACAATCTGCATAGAAATTATTTTGTCCAACTATACTATCAAGGAAAATAGCTGTTGGCAGGTATACCTGGTAACTTGGCATTACATCAGTGTTTCTCAAAGTACTGTCCTCAACCATCAGCAACATCAGGGAATCAGACATGTAAATTTGGGGGTGCCATCCCAGATGCACAATCAGAAACTGTGGAACTCAGCACTCAGGTGATTCTGATACACACTTAAGTTTGATACCCAACAGCATCATCAAAAGTGAGAATGCTGCTAATGTTGCATTCCACTTTCTCTTCTATATCTGTTATGAGTTTGTAGCTATATTAAAAAGTAGCTTAGCACTAGAGTGAACTGTAACTTCTTAGACTGACAGAAATACAAGTGTGAACAAACCTTTCTTTTGCTCGTTCTCTGCCTTTATTGACAATGTTATTCAATGCAACATCCTAGAAAGCAGTATTTTACACTTGTTCTAGAAAAACTTCATTGGTTTACCAAAGAAATCAATGTTGGGTAGGAAGTGACCTAAGAGATTCACGTTACAAATTAATCACTTTTCATAACAAAAAAAAAAAAGTACAGGGAATTGGGGATGAATGGATTCTTAGTCTACCAGTAATAAACGTACTGATATTTATCATCATGCTCCTAACTCACCCTTATTGCTTTTGTCTTCTGTCAAAATAGAATCCCCATTCTCAGATTTACTTGTCCCAGCACATCAATATTTGTGTGGCAATGTTCTTCATTAAGTCTGCAAAGTTTCTGAGGCAGAAAAATGTCTTTTTCCAAATATCTGTACATTTTAGAGAACCACTTTTGAAACAATAATTCATTTTTATGCTTGATGACAAAAGGGAGTAGGTATTTGACACCTCCCAAAGTCTACATATTAGCGCATTAATTTTTTTGGTTTTGTCTTTTGCATTATCCATTCATGGGCAAATGTTTGTGCTGGAAGTAGTCTCACTATAGTTTTCCACAAAAATACTCACCCATATTTCTCAGCAAGTCCTCTGGCTTCCTCCTCCTTCACTACTCTCTGGTCTTCCAAATCACTCTTATTTCCACATAACACTATGTCTGGATTTTCACAATATGCATGCATCTGCAGCTGACCTATTAAGAAGATAAGAAATCTACTGTAGATAAACAAAAATGTGAGTGTGTGATCACACAATAGCGCTTTGAAACCTGTACATGGATACACAAATATGAGGCAGACCTCTCCTGCCTCGCCCGCTGCTCCCCTCAGCAGTGTATTTCAGTCAGCCTGCCTGTTCTGTTTTCCACTGTCTCTAGTAAATCCTCTCACCACGATCCCCACACCTCTGCCCTGTACCCCAGTTCTAATATGCATAAATAAATAAATCTTTTAAAAATAATACATAAATAATGAAAAGAAATTAAATCATACCTGATGGGGATAACCTAATAGCACCTCAATTAAAAATAAGTAAATAAAAGTTTCACTAAGCTAAATGGTTTTATCTCCCAGAGAAGGAAAATAAACTTTTATTTCTTAAACATCACATCCTATAGCAAAATTACGGCAGTCTAAACTTTCACAATATGACATACCCCAAAGTTCATGGCCTACTTTTTATTATGGTTAACCAGAAAAGTGTTGACATTTCAGTTCCTCATACTGAAGTTATGTTCATTCTAGTTTCGCAAGTGAGAGTCAAGTTGACAAGAATATAATGAGCATTAACAAAGACCTGATATTCCATGGAGAATTTCAAGACATGATCTTTTTCTTCAAGGGGCAACTGGGGAACATGACGTATTCAGGGAGGACCAAACTATGTACCAGTCTAATAAAAACCATGCCCTTTCTTTCCTGGAAGCTGTTAAGCTTGCTCTCCTCACATCCTTGAATAACAAACCACAATCTTCCTTCAGGAAGTCCCCGCCCTACCTTTAAGACCTGCTTCTCAGCTATATCTAGTGTGAAACCGCTCTCATCTCCAGAGTGACTTTGTGTCCTGTTAGTGACTTATATGTACAGCGTTGTGATTGTGAACATGAACTCAATGTGCCTGAGATTAAACCCCTATTCTGCCTTTTATTAGCTGTGTGATCTGTGCCTCAGTTTCCCCATCTGTAACAATAGTATTTACTTCTTTAAAGTATTAAACAGCTCTTCAGTACTTAGTGACCAATTTAGTTTAGGCCGCTGAACTGAAAGCCAAAAGTTCCAGGTCCTTGAATAAATCTCTTTAAGCCTCAGTGTCCTCCTCCTAAAATAAGGACACAATACCCATATGAAACGCTTCACAAGGTGAGTGTAAAGATCATTCAAAGTATGTGAAAACACTTTGAAAGACACAATGCACTACATAATTTATTTTAAAACTGATTTTTCAAACCAAGATTTTCTTTTTTTTTTAAGATTTATTTATTTATGCATACAAGAGCTGGGGTAAAGGCCAGAGATGTAGGGGGTGAGAGGATCACCAGAGACAGAGTGGGGAACAGAACAGGCAGACTGACTAAAATACACTGCTGAGGGGAGCAGCGGGCAAGACAGGAGAGGTCTGTTTAGCCATGTGGGTTGCTCCCTGGCCAGCTGGGAGATCGAACTCATGCTGCAGAGGCTGCGGATTGCTTCATAGTGCAGTGCTTAACCCCTTGCGCCACCAGGGAGGCCCTAAACCAAGATTTTCTATCTTCAGAACCCCAACCAATTACTCTTTCATAATTTTAAAACACAAAGTAATTTTTTAAGCAGTAGATATTCTTACATTGTGTTTTCATTTTAAAGATTTGGATGTTAACAATTTAACACTATAAACTTCCCCAATAGATTCTCTAGGGTCATACTATTACATATAACCAACAGAAGGAAAAGTTCATTTGCAAAGTGCTATCTGGTCAAGCAGAATTTTAAATGGCTTCTAGCCAATCATTCAAGAGAAGAGGAATTCTCGAAAGAGGCAAAATTAAGAGTTATATAAGTTGTGCTAGGAAACACTTTTGCTAATGCAGTTCTAGAATTTTCCATGACAGGATCTGCCTGACAAATGTTTTGGCCCTGAAAGAAGAGGAGGGACCTCTAAGCACAGAGGAGATGTGGAACTAGAAATATGATCCATTAGAGCCTTCAAAAGGTATTTATGTCTATATAACTTATACTTTAGTATCGAGAATGGTGCAGAATAGCACACAATGGTCACACATATATTTAGAGATTGAACTTCTCTAATTCTTCATCTGTTAAATGGGAGTAATAGTCTCCAGTGCAGAAAAAAGACTGATTAAGAGATGACGTGGAAAGCACTGCCTTCTACCTGGAGTATGGGAAGTACTCCACAAACCAGTTAGTAGTACTAGGAATAACCAAGATTTTAATTAGACTTTACCTCTACTCTAAAAGCCTTACTCCTTTAAACAGCATTTTAAGTGGCACTAGGAACTCCTCCAAAATAACTTACAACAGAAGTAGAATAGGAGAGCATGCTATTGTGGGGAGTAGGAATCAGGAGGTAAAAAACAATAACACTTACTTATCCAGTTTCTCACATTGAGAAAACTTTGCTCATTTGTCAGATCAAAAAGCAGAAGAAACCCCATAGCATCTCTGAAGAACGCTGTTGTCAGACTGCGAAACCTAAGAACATGAAAGCAGACTAGTCACCTAATCCACACTTGAAATACAAAGTTAGTTACCTGCAATGTCCTGAGTCTCTTACAATACTTCGTTAACAACCAATTAGATGTTTAATAATGTGCCACTACTTCTAATAATTTCTCATTGCACATACATACTGTAACTCCTAGTTATACAATATTTAGTGAGTTTTGCTATTTTAAGTGATACTTTTAACAGTATAAAATTATGCATAAAACCAATGACATTTGTTATCTTACAAAATATAATAGATATCTAGAACAAGAAAGAATACTTGCAACTTGATCTAGACCTTGTAAAATGCCAACAATTATCAAAGTTATACTTGGAATTTTCTTTTAATAACAATATGTGTAAATGGTTCTTTAATTTAAAGAAAAACAAATTAAATGATACTACAAATAAATGAGACAGTTATCACTCACATAAGTTTAGTTGTTAACAGACCATGTGATTTGAAAACCCAGCCTGCTAGACAGGAATGATAAGAACTAGCTCTTGATCCCTTAGACTCAGCTAAGAATTTATTGTACATGAAGAGTTAAGTAGGCCAAAAGCGATGGCGTTGGCTGTGTATCTTTTCCTTGTCCTATAAAAGCATGGTTGACTTGATGTTATAATGTATTCCATGATTTTTCTAATTTCAGTCTTTGCAGAAATCTCTGGTCTCTAATAGTCATTTGTTGGCTTTAAGGTGGGTGCACTATTGTCTCTCCTCCCTATCTTTCCTGATATTCTCCTTTCCAAGACTGTGTCCTGCTATCTCTACTATTTCTCCCTCTAACCATCAGTTTCCTCTTACTTTGTCTTCATAGTTACAGCCTATGCCTACAAGTACCAGGCATAGGCTCCAGGGAAGAAAATAGCTCGTCTGTGTCATCTAATCTGCTATATCAGGTTTTCTTAAACACTTCTAATCAGTGTTCTTACAAAAAGAATATCTTTCAGAGATACATACCAAAATAGTTATCACTGAAATAATCTGATGCCTGGAATTTGCTTTGAAACAATTTGGGGGGTGGGGTGAGTAGTAGTAAGGCATATATATAAAATAAGACCACTGTAACTGTTGAAATGAATACATGAGTTCATTATATTGCACATTCTACTTTTATATATACTCTAAGTTTTCCATAATAAAAAGTTAATAAAGTCCTTCAAGGAAACTGAAAGAAAACAGAAGCTGTACATAATTAAAAGCAACTTTATATCAAGATTTCATGTGACTTATTTTGGTCAAGCAATCCCTGACCATATCAGTTAATTCTAACCAGATTTTCCACTAGGTTTCAAGAATCAGGTAAAAATAATACGTAT
This sequence comes from Talpa europaea, assembly GCF_964194135.1. NCBI lineage: Eukaryota > Metazoa > Chordata > Mammalia > Eulipotyphla > Talpidae > Talpa > Talpa europaea. The sequence goes on from NC_140075.1 coordinate 43,081,174, forward strand.
ACCTATAGCTTCCTTTGTGGATGTGTAAATATAGGAAAAGAACATAGAAAAGTACACAAGCCTAAAAAAAAGGAAAATGCAAAAAAGAAGCAAAATGATCCATTTTGAAAAGATTTAATTTTTTTCTTTGACTTGTATGAAATAAAGCCACTATTATCATGTCTCAAATGATAAAGTTCCTGCTAATTTGGCACCATATCTTATCCTCAGGTGCAAATAAACTAATCAGCTGGCCTTTTCCTGCTCAGGTCACTGTGTTAAAAGTATAGTTGTTGCCTTTTTCCTCCTTTCTTTCAGTAAAATATACAAAACTGAACATCTCATACCTCTCCTGCCCTGCTGTGTCCCATAACTGCAGGTGAATTCTCTGGCCTCTGCCAATGGCTCCATCTGGCCCATTAGCTCTGTACACCTGAAAAAGCAAAATGAAAGAGAGAAAAATAAATTCTAAGACTAGTGAGCTCTTCTTACTTTATTGTTTAGTACAACTTCCTAAGCATCTAAATTTCTAAAGAAAATCCCATCTGTAACAGAACTTGTATTTTATTTCAAGTAACTACCTTTGGATAATAAAATAATGTACATCAATAAATATATAGTCATACTTTTAGAAATAAATTGTGAAATATATAAATGTTCCATAATTTACATTAAAAATAATAAGTACCACCCCTTTTCATAAAGTTCCCCCAGGTCACTAGTTTCCAGAAACATCACTATTATATGACTACTCCCCATCCCATGTTTAAAAGTATTCTTAAAGCAATTCTATGGAAAAAACTTTTAGAATGCAGATAGACCTCTGAAAATGTCTTCTTTCATGAAAGCATTGGCAAAAATGTCAAAATCAAATTTTTCAGAGTTTTGAAAATTAATGAAGTCTTACAATGTTCAGAGACATTTATTCAAGATAAATGTGTTGATACCAGTAAAACACAGTAAGTGTTCTGCTGTTTTAACTTGTCCTATTCCTATAACCGACCACCCAGGAGTAGGCCACCCCTCTCCACAGTAGCCTTTAAAACCAAAAGATGCACAACTTATGGTAGCTGTGAAAACCAACAGCCTAATAACCACTGTAGGAAGTAGAGGCAGAACATGTTTGGAGTCCCCAAAAGTCTCATCTGAAGAGAACTATCTGGAAGCTGCCTGTAAAAGCTCCATTCCCCAGGCCTTATCTTTATTTTACCTAACTTGGTTCACAGCTTTCTCTTTGAAATAGACCTACCCAATGGAGCATCTGTTGAAAACAATTAGGTTCAATTATTTAACATCACAATTAACAGAGCAGCAATACCAATTGTGACTAATAGACCAAACAAAAACCCTTAAAAAGAAAAAATATATAATGAGATGTCCATTGGTAGATGTGAAAAGCTCCAAAATATTCCTTGGAATCTACGAGGTCAAGCTCATGTGCTGGACTGTACACATGCTGGGAAAAACCTGAAAAGGTCCTCATCTCTCACCTCTGGCTGACCTTGAGGTTCTCATCAAACACAAAGAGAAGTCTAAGAGTTGTAAATTGCCTGCAAGAGCATTAAGCACATGTCACAATACACCCCCTTCCATACACATACACAGCCCTTCAGAAAAAGCTGGTTCAAGGAATTTAAGAAATCTTTGTAACCACTCATTAACTGACCACTAAGTTTACTGAGCAGCAGCTTCAGTAGCTACACACAACAACAACAAAAGCAGACTCAGATTTAACCCAGGAATGTCACTAAACAAACAGCAATAACAATTACAACAAAATGAACAGCAAAAAAGAATTCTCAGAAAGAAGGAAGAATCTGAATTTCCAGAGTTGCTACAATATATAATTAAAAATGTATAGTTTTCACACTAATTTTAAGGATTTTTTTATATAACTCTTACAGCAAATTATTTTTATTACTCTCAGAAACTTTTACCTATTGTGCATTTTCTCTTCCAAATGAACATAATAATCAGCTGTCAAGTTTCATTAAAATTCTTGTTGGAAACTTAATTGTGATTATATTTAATTTGTGGGAAAATGGCAGCTTATAGTTTTGTTTCCTATCCAGGAGCATGACTTGTCTCTCATCTTTTCTTTTTTGAGAACTGACTTAGAACTGTTCAGAAACATTTCTGAACATTCTTCTTCATATAAGCACTACAGATTTTTTGTCAATAATTTTCTGGTTCTTGTTGTTTATCAATAGAAGTGCATATAGACAAGAAATAGATTTATGTAGATTTAGAAATAGAGTATATAAGAAAAGTCATATTAAATCAGTGATGGAAAATATAGGCTATTCAAATTATGTTATTGAGGGTTACTCACAAACACACACATACACACACATACAGAGGATACTTGAAGAACAGGAAGAAAGGAAGGGGAGGGAAGGGGAGGGGAAGAAACCAAAAAGTAATTATTGAATAATAGAGAAAATACCTAAAATTAAAGAAATACAAATAGTACAAATACGTCAGTCATCCCTGCAAAGCATTCATGTAACCAACAGGATAAAAATACCTGGTGCTCTCACAATTTTTATGGCGGTATCCAGAGTTCGAATTTAGGAGAACAATGAGCTCACATAGAAAGAAAGGATGAAGCATCAGAATAGAATCAAGGTAACAGTAAGATAACTTAATCCTGAGATATTTCAAGAAAAACTAAGCAAACCAAGCCAAGTAACAATGAAATATGAAAAAAGAAGGAATGATTTGAGAGCACCAGAAATGGGGAATCCAAAATCAAAGGACTGGTAGTGAGCAATGCATCCATCTATATCCAAAATAAGGATGAAGTGTCAAAGAAAGTTGCTGAACAAAATGTAAATGTTATGAACTCTGATAAGGTTAAAATAATACAATGATCAAAAAGTTGAAAATGAAGAGAAGTGAGGACATATTGGAGAAAAACTAATCAACCCAAATTCCATTGGCAGGGAGTTAATGATCATTGTTTTGAATTAAAACGTGGATATAATACATCCAGTTTCTTATTGGTATTCATAATCTTTATTCTTAACTACAAAGACACATTTTCTCTAAAAAAAGTATTCTTGTGGTAAAGAAATATGTAAGTTTGGTGATTTTTCCCAAATGATTCCAGATTATTTTTATTCTATTAGATAATGCATAGTATGTCAATTATAAATAGCACACACATGTCTGTCTATTTGTCCTTTTATTTGTGTAGATGTATAATTATATAATTGTGATCTTGTTCATCATATTTTAAAATACATTTTTATCTTACTGTAAAAAAAAATGTATAGTTTTCAACAAAATTTATAAGACACACAAAGAAACAGAAAAGTATGGACAATACATAGGGAAAATTGCTAAGGAAGTCCTGATGTTGAACTAACTAGAAAAAGACTTCAAATCAGTTACTGTAACTATGTTGAAAGAACTAAAGGAGAACAAGTCTCTAAAATTAAAGGAAAATATAAGAACAGTATATCATTAAATAAAGGAAACAAAGATGTGTATATTTACAAAAAGAAGTAGAAATTCAGTAGTTAAAAAGCATAATAACTGAAAGGCACTAGTCACTAGAATATTCACTAGTGGGACTCAAGAGCAGTAAGAGAAGAAACAATTAGTGAATGGAAGCACAGTCAGTTGAGATAATTCAGTCTAAAGAACAGAAGGGAGAATGAATAATGAATGAGAAAAGTGAAGAATCTCAGAGACTTATGAGAAATTATCAAGTATACCATCATATGCATACTAGGAATCTTATAAAAAGAGAAGAGACAAAAGAGGCAGAAAAAAATGTTTGAAGAGGGCCTCCCTGGGGGCACAAGAGGTTAAGATGCAACCTATGAAGCTATGAGGCTATCCACAGCCAGTGCAGTTTGATCCCTGGCCAGGGAGCAACCCACATGGTGCAGCAGACCTCTCCTACCTTGCCCACTGCTCCCCTCAGCAGTGTACTTCAGTCAATCTGCCTGTTCTGCTCCCCACTCTATTTCTGGTGAATTCTCTCACCACCCACACCTCAGCCCTGTACTCCAGTTCTTGTATGCATAAATAAGTAAATCTTTAAAAAAAAAAAAAGAGTCAAAATGAAGAAATAATAAAAGCAGCCCAAATTTAATGGAAAACATGTGCACACTCAACAAACCTAATGAAATCAAGAAGGATAAACTCACAGAAATATACTATATACATCACCATTACACTGCCAAATCCAAAGATTAAGAGAGTGCCTTAAAGCAGCAAGTGAGAACACACAAGGGATTCATACACACATACATACAAGGGATTCATTACATGCAAGGGATCCCAATGAAACTAACAGCTCTTTGTCATCAGAAATAATGGAGGTCAAAAGACAGCAAGATGACCTAATCAAAGTGTTGAAGAAAAAAAAGACTATCAACTAAGAATTCTACATCCAACACAGCTATTCTTTAAAATTGAAGAAGAGTTTAAGACATCTTCAGATACATAAAAATTGAGAATATTCATCATTAGCAGACCTGTGCCACAAGAAATAATAATTACAGTGCTTCAGACTGAGATAAAAGTAGTAATTGGTAAGCAGTAATTCAAATCCACACACAAAAAAGAAAAATCCCAGAAAAGGTAACTACAGAGATAAATATAAAAGAGAGTAGAAACGTATTTTTAACTGTTTTCCCCCAACTGATGAAAAAACAGCTGCATAAAGTAATAGTTATTAATCTGTATTGACAGACACACAATTTATAATGATCTAATTATTATGAGAAAAAGAAACAAAGAAAGAAAGGAAACAGAGCTATAATAAAGTTTTGTACAGTACTAAATTGGTTTTAATCCAAATTAGATTGTTAAAATTTAAGATAATTAATTTCCAAGAGAACTACTAAATAATAATATAGTAAAATAATGATAAGGGGATTAAAAGACCTAGAAAATATCTATATGATACAAAATTGTTACAAACTTCAGCCCAGTGTTATTAAACAACAACAATGACAACAAAATAAACAGCAATGCTTATGGAGATACAGTGTAATAAAAAAAGAGATGGGACACACACAAAGCAAGTAGCAAAATGGCAGAGACAGTATCTACCATATCAGTAATTAATTTAAGTGTAAATGGAATTAAAATTATGAATGAAAGTCAGAATAAAAAATCATGCTCTAATTATACACTGTCTATAAGAAACACATTTTTCCCATTTTTTAATTGTTTTATGTTAATTTTATTGAGATAATGTGGATTTGCAACACTATATATGATTTAGGAGTATAGGTTCACATCTCTTCAGATTTATGTAACCAATCATATCTATCCCTGAAGCACCCATAATCCTCCACCATAATCTTTAAGTGCCCTCCCCCCACTGCTCTCCACACCTACTCTTGCCCTCTGCTAGCCTCAATTCAACAAGCAGATTTCTAGGGTTTGTTTTGGTTTAGTTTTGTGTGTTCCTTTCTTTTATAAGAGACATATTTTGGATTCAAAGATGCAAACAGATTACTAATAAAAGGATAGAAAATAAGACACCATGAAAATAAAAACCAAGAGCGTGCTAGAGTAGCTGTATTAATATGAAACAAAATAGACTAAGACAAAAATTGTTATTAGAGATGAAGAATATTTCATCATGATAAAAGGGTCAATCCATCAAGAATATATAGAGATAAGAAGGGAGAAGTGAACAATTCAACAATAATATTTAGAGATTTTAATGTTCACTTTTTCAAGATTGAACAAGTAGGCAAGTAAATAAGAAGAAAGAATATTTGCACAACAAATAAACCAAATAAACCAAATAAATATAAAAGACATCTGTTGAACACTTCACTCAATAACTACAAAAAAAAATTCTTATCATTCACATGAAAAATTCTAAAATATCAACCATATGTTAGGTCATAAAACAAGTCTCAATCAATTTAAAATTCAAATGATATAAAATATGTTCTCTAACCACAATGGATTAAATTAGAAATCACTAATTGAAAAGAAATTTGGAAAATTCACAGATATGTGGACATTAAATAACATTCTTAAATATCACAGTCTTAAATGGGTCAAAGAAGAAACACAAGAGAAACCAGAAAATACTTTTGGATGAATGAGAACAAAAGCACAACATACAAATTATTGACTGAAGGTAAAGCATGCTCTGAGGGGAAATTATAGAATACCTATATTTTAAAAGAAAATGAGAAATATCTCAATGCAGTAACTTAAACTTCACCCTTAAGAAGTTAGAAAAATAAGAATAAACTAAACGCAAAGGAAACAAAATAAACTAAACAGTTTATGGTAATAAACATTACCATAGAAATAAATACTTTCATTGTTTGGAAAAATTAACAAAATCAATAAACTAACTAGACTGACCACAGATAAAAAAGAGGGTTCAACCCTAAAAATCAAAAATGGAGTATTATTAGTTCATAAAATGGAATGAAATTTTGATACATGACTCAACATGAAAGAACCTTAAATATATGCTAAGTAAAAGAAACCAGATATAAAAGCCCATATATTGTATGAGTCCACTTATATATGTCCAGAATAGACAAACCCATAAAGGGTAGATTAGTGGTTATTAGTGGCTGGGGTGGGGTTGGGGTAGAAATGAGGAATGACAGCTAAAGTATGGGTATCTTTGCATGATGATGAAATATACTAAAATTAGTGGCAAAAGTTACAAACCTGTGAATACATTGACAGCCACTGAAATGGTATATTTTGAATGGGTGAATTTTATGTTATGTGATTTCTATCTCAAAAAGCTATTGTATTCAAAGTTTTTAAAATAAGAATTAATAAATATAATTACATACAAACATTGGCTCTACCAATCTTAAGCCATTACTAAAAATTTCAAAAAGATCCTATTTACAGTCATCAGGTCCAAGTTTGCACAGACTCACCAGCAGTGAAAGAGAAGACCTAGAGCAGAAAGGAAGTAAAAGGCAGAGACTGAATATGCTCCATTAAAGGGCCTTTGTCACTATAATCTCCTGATCACTATTAAACCTGCTTCATGGTACTCGTCCCTTTTTCAACAAAAAAAAAAAAAGTAGTTCATGGAAAAGGCATCTCTCCTCTGCAATTTTGACATAATGACCTCCTGCCTTTACCTCCACCACCAAAATAGTTTTCAGTCGACAATCTTAAAAAAACAAAGGGCGAGCCTCCTCTCCCCTTCTTTCTGTACAACCTTGCCTGTTCCTTGGTTACTTCCCAGATCATCATGCACTCCAGGCATTCCACACTCCTACTCCAAACTCACCCTGCTGGCAGCAGCGATGAGTTCTGCCAGTTAGTATTCAGTGAGGAATTGCCCAAATTCTAATTTAAGAGAAGAACCATTAAAAATGACATCAAAGGCAAAAGATAGAACCTACAACACAGGGACACAGAGGGGCAGGATGTTTGTAGGTTTCATAACCAAAGTAGACAAATAACTGTAGAGTTCAGAAGGGAAGATAAAGTCAAAAGTGTACAAAGAGAAAATGAAAAAGAATCTTGACTTTCACTTTTTACTGCTTGGTTTTATATGACATGTCCTTCAGCAGAGTCTTTTAAATCCCCTTGTCCAGATTGAACAGAATACACTTTTATATGTTCCCTTCAACTGTAGTCTCCAATCTTTGACTTCTATAAAGTAAACTACACAGACTGGCAAATGTTAACTCAGAGGTTACATTTTTATACAGAAAGATAAAGAACTTACCACTCTCTTTTCCCTGAAATCAATGCCCACTGTTGTAATAAATTTTGAATTAAATTTTCCATCTGTATACTGGTAGAGTACACTGGTCTTCCCTACTCCAGAATCTCCCAAAGCTAAAAACTTGATGAGGTAATCATAGTCTCCATCAGTCATGATGAAGAGCTCAGTGGTACACCTGCAAAATACAAACAAATAAATAAAATTTATTAGAAAACATTACAATCCTCCATGAATATGTGACTAGTTTTAACATTCCATTTGGCAGGTACTTCTGTATCTACATGCCTAAGGGTTCTTTGAAGACAGAATTAGGTATTATTCACTGCCCAAGAATCAAAATTTGCTACACAAGATGTTACTGAAATAGTAAAGTTTTAACTAAAGGCGGTTATTGTAGCACTGTTAGGATAAAAATTCCGCAAAAAAAAAGATAATCAAGATGATAATTGTCACCAAATTTTATATAGAGATCACACAGAACAAAAATTAGCAAAAGAAAGAAGGAAGGAGATTGTTATAGAGTAATAATTCTTAGCATGCAAGTGGTTCCAAACGCCTGCTTTTTCAAAGTCTCCTAGTGCTGGATCCTTAGCTTTTCTCTTTTTTTACTTGAACATCTAGACAATTTCATTTATTCATTTTCACCTGTCATTGTAGTTTCGTCAAAGATAATGCTAAATTCACAGGAAGATTTGCTTTGTAGCTTCCTTATACATCATTATTGTTGTTGTTGTTATTTATTGCATATTAAGTCAGACTTTTCTGGACTATCACTGCTCACTCAGGAACTAAGTCCAAATTTGAGCAACCACTGCTCAGAGACCAGAGTTCCACAACTAATAGATCATTTATCTAAATTTGCTAAATTTATTCTAAAAAGCAATGCTTACACTCATTTTTTTAATAGAGATTCAAAAACAAAAGTACACTTTAAAAAGAAAATAATCTTGTTTTTACCAGCAATAACTAACAATGATTTTTTTTTATCCTTTACAATCTGCACTTTTCATGGTTTGTTTTTATCCTTCAAGTAGATTCAAATTATTCAAAATACCAATCTGATTGAAAAATGTCACCTATCACTTCTTATTTTCCTATTGCTAATGTTAATAAACCCTCCTGAAATTCAGAAAAATAAGCAGCTATCTCACTACCACTGACAACTTTATTTGTCCATTCAAGTATACAAATGTATTCACCCTCCTCACACACGCTGCTGCCTTACAATTAGATGCTGCTGATTCTCCTCTCATCATACCCTTTCCCCATTGTCCCACTTCCAGAAACTGTCATAACGTTAAATGCTTCCTACAGGATTATTTCCATAGAACCATAAAATTACTAGACTCAGGCAAGGTCATTTATTGATTTTCCAGGTTGCCTTTTTCTACTCCATCCTCAATTTGGTGACTCATCTTATGCTCAAAATTCCTGCTGAGTCCCTAAGGCCATTGCAATATACTACCTCAGTGTGCCTTAGTGCATATTTGCAACTTCACATTCAGCATGACTAGACAGTCAATAAGGGCAGAGTCTCTACAGACATTCATAATTGTATTTGCACACTATAAAGACTAACAGGTGTAGGTCACTGTTAGGAACGGCATTCAACAGAATTCTTCTTCAGAAGACGATGACTTATATAAACATAAATATTCTACTATATCACATCATAGCATCTCAATTGGCACAAAGTTATTTAGAAATAAGGGTTAAGAATTGAAAGCAGATCCAGATCATGTTTAATGAGAAAGCAGACTCCAAATTCTGCAATGAGAATGACACAAAAGACATTGTGACTACCTTATTTCCTCCTTATTTTTAATTTGAAAAGATGATCACTTCTGTATTTTTATGTTTTAAGGTACAGGAAGAAATGCTGGGCCTCCCCTGTGGCGCAGCGGTTGAACGCTGGGTTGCGAGGCTGTCCGCAGCCTCTGCGGCGCCGGTTCGATCCCCGGCTGCTCCCCGGCCACCAGAGGAGGGTCCCACATGGCGCGCAGACCTCTCCTGCCGCCCGCTGCTCCCCTCAGCAGTGTACTTCGGTCCTTCTGCCTGCTCTGCTCCCCACTCTGGCTCTGGCGAGTTCTCTCACCCTCCCATGCTTCTGACTGTACCCAGTGCTTGTATAAATAAATAAATAAATCTTAAAAAAAAAAAAAAAAAAAGAAATGCTGTCACCAATGATGACATCACTATTCTAGAATTCTCTGAGCATGCGTGAGTGGTATTCAGACAAATAAAACTATCTCTGCTGCACCAAAATTTAACGGGTTTAGTTATCTTGAGAGAGGACTCACATGTGTAAATCCATAAATAACCTTCATGGCTTTTGTCTTCTACTTGTGTTGATAGCAATATATAACATCTTTCTCCCAAACCAGGGCACCATAAAGCAAGTGTTAACAAACCAAATGCCAGAAAGTGTTAACAAACCAATGCCACACAGAGCAGCACCAAAATTAATCACTTTGTACTCTTCCACCGATACCTTTAGACAGTTATCTGTTTCTTGATCTGAAAATAAATGCACAAATCTTTCACCCTCTTGGGTTCGGTTTTCTAAAGAAAGAAACATAACCCAGAGAGGCTAACTGATCTCTGCAGTATAAAGCACAGGTCTCCTAACTCCAAGTCCAATGCCCACTTAACCCCAAACTTTGTGTCCAAACTAGTTTAGAGTGAGAGTTCAATTTAAAAAAGTTCTACTTACAAAACCATCTCTAATGCTCTAAAACCACTTTGGCTAAAATCAGTTATAGCTAACCAAAATTATGTGGGTCTATTTTTAATAACTCACATTTCTTTGGACTGATTTTAACTAGCTCGAATTAGTTCTGACATGGACAAGCAGGTTCTGATTGGCTCAAATAAGGTCTGATGGTTAGAGAATATTTTACTGATTGGTGCTTAACAATTAAATTTATCTCCAACTATGTCATCCTTTAATTTTATTAAAAGGTTTGTATCTAGTTCAAGTCATCTATAACTGATTTATACTGGCTTAGACTGGTTAAAAAAAAAATTGGTTCAAAACACTCCAAACTGACTGATCAAATGGTCAAACAATTCAAAACTAGACACACAAAAGGATCGTCAATTTTGGGGCATTTGGGTTGTTTCCATAATTACCTATTGTAAATAGTGCTGCAATAAACATAGGAGTGCAGGTGTCCTTTTGAATTAATGTTTTTGTGTCCTTTGGGTAAATACCTAGGAGTGGAATTGCTGGATCATATGGAAGCTCCAATTTAAGCAGGCTGAGGAACCTCCACACAGCTTTCCATAGTGGTTGGACCAGTTTACATTCTCAGTAAAAATCAAAATCAACAGGCAACTATAAACCAGAGACACACTACAGCGGGGGAGAAGGGAGTAGGATGAAAACAAGGGGGGGGGGAGGAATTTTACGGGGACAATAACTGAGATGAAAATGCATACATGTGCTGGGCCTCCCCAGTGGTGCAGCGGTTGAGTGCTGGGTTGCGAAGCTGCCCGCAGCCTCTGCAGCGCCGGTTCAATCCCTGGCTGCTCCCCCCACCACTGGAGGAGAGGCACAGACCTCTCCTGCCACCGGCTGCTCCCCTCAGCAGTGTACTTCGGTCCTTCTGCCTGCTCTGCTCCCCGCTCTGGCTCTGGTGAATTCTCTCATCCTCCCGCACTTCTGACTGTACCCAATGCTTGTATAAATAAATACAAAATAAATCTTAAAAAAAAGAAAGAAAATGCATACATGTGCAAAAATGAAAAACTGATGTAAAATATATATTTTTTTTTTAATTTAAAAAAAAAGGACCATCAGAAGCACCAGAGCAATGGTTTGTTGCTTTGCATGTGCACTGAACTAACAAACTTAAATTTTTACTTAGAATTATTGCATTACAGACAATCTATACCCCCAAATTTATTTCTACCACAGTGTCATTCTTAACTTGAGCGGCTCACATGAGTTACAGTAAACAGGGTGGGAGCAAGGAGAACTGTCATAGGAGAATCTGACAATTAAGGAAAGGTGTGAAAAGTGGCTCAGAATTCCTTCCTTGAAAACTCACCCACCTCCCATTTTATCTCAGGCACATTGCAGCAAAACATTAAACCATGTCCCAACAACATAACAGAGATTTTAAATAGGGAAATCTTTAACAAGTTTGGAGGCCATATAGTGTTTTTCTTAAGTTGGTTACAATGACCAGGCTGGTCTAGGCTAGTACAGACCAGAATTCTAAAGAGTAAGGAAGCTGCAAGGAAATAAAAGCATTCAGAAAGCAGGCAGGTCTTCCAAGAGATAGTAGATTTTTCAGGGTTTGAGTTTGGTGTTGATGATGAGTCTCCTTATCTCAGCTTACAGTCCCATAAATCAAAGCCTGGAGTTAGTGATGGAATCATTCTGTCTTCCAGTAGAAAATAATCCTAGTCAATAGCAAACTACAACCCCAAAACCACACTACATGGTTGTCTCATCACTGCTCACCATCGCACAGTGAGGACAACTTCATGTTAAGTTCTGACTGCTGGCAGGGCTTCATATAAAACCATTTTTATATGAAAATTATTGTGTTTCTTATTTTTGCTACTTAAGTGTTGAGTGATATTTCCGGGGGCTCTTCTCCAGAAAGAAAACACTCCATTCCCCAAGGATAGAAAAAAAAATGTAAATTAAATTTATGTCAACATTTTAGAGCAGAAAGGGAAACATTTGGGGCACCAAAACAACCCTTTGTAGACCCCATTTCCAGCAAATACTCCTGCCTATTGGTGCTTGGGAAATAAGTTCATCAAAGCTTCCTACTTGCTTCCTATTGGCATTGCTCTTACTAAAAATGGGTTAGCAGCCTAGGTCAGAGGTCCATGTGACAAGCACTTTATATGTATTCGAGCAACAAGCCTCATCACAGCCCTAGAGGCAGCTGGCACATACCACAAACACTTCCTCCTTCATAAGGATCTGCATGCCATTGTATTACAGGTGCCACAATGAAGGGACCACTAACTGGGCAGTCTACTCACATGATAGTCTGGCTTCAATTCCAACGTATTTTTGAAAGACAAAAAAAAAAAGTGGAAGTGAAGAGCACAGACTCTCAAATTAAATCACCTGCATTTGAATCCAGTCATGTCACTTTAGAAAATTTAATATCTTTTGCCTTGACTTTTTCATCTGTGAAACAAGGATGATTTCCTATTTTACTACTCCTAACATGAATATACTTTCTTATTTTAACTTCTTTATCACTGAGGTACATCTTACATTTCACATTCTCACAACGCATGTTGTTGAGAATCATGCTGTTCAATCAGGTGCTGCTGGAGATACCATTTTTCCTGTGGTCTCTCCTTTCACTGCCATCTTCTTGCAAGGCCAAGAATGCACCTGCGACATAGTTTCGATTTAATGAAGCACAATAGTAAGCCTATCTCAAAGTGCTGTTGTGGGGCCTGAGATATGTACATATAAAGTGCCTGGCACAGAGTTCTATGTAAGTATTAACTGCTGTTAGCATCATCATCTAGCAACCCAGCTTGCAAGGGTGAATCTGCAGATACTATCCCTGTCTTCCCCAGAACAGCAAGAAAGAACTTAGTCCTTAACCTAAAAACTCATAAAATAAAAAAGCAAAAACCTAAGAAGAGGGCTTTAACCAAAGATCTTTAAAACTCCATATCTCCTTAAGAAAGTATTACCTAAAAAGCTCAAGGAAATGCCTTCTAAAAAGGAAGAAATGCTCCTAATTTGCGACATGCAAAAAATTTTCTTACTCAGCTCAATTCTATCTCTCCTCCTTTCACAAATATTTTTTCAAAGTGCTCTCCACCCTCGCTCTCATCAGATTAGCAAGAGAAGGCGAGAAACACCCACTTCCTCAACATGTACTATGTGGTGATAATTACCCAAAGAGAAAGTCAATGATCTTCCTTATTTAAAAAAATAAAATAGGCTTTAATTGTTTTTCAGGGAATGAAACATGAAAGAGTGGTTTTAATTAAGAGCAAAAGGGAAAGTGCTCTCTCCCTCTGTCTCTGACTTGTGCAAGCGTCTCTCTCTCTCTCTCTCTCTCTCTCTCTCTCTCTCTCTCTCTCTCTCTCTCACACACACACACACACACACACACACACACACATACACACCATAACGCAAATTCTCCAGGAAGTTTCCTATTAAAGTCAATCATAGATTCCAACCTTACAATCTCCTACCATTAGGCAGAATTATTCTAAAATCACTGCAAATAGAAAAATCATTTCCTAAAAGCCAAAAAGCCATTTTTTTTTCTTTCTCACCCAAAGGCAGTACAGAGTCAAAGGGAAGAGAGATAATATTACTGAGAATAACTACCAAGTGCCACAAATAATACTATACAATTTTTTTCCTGCTTATCATCCTTAAAAGGAACTTAAAGTCTTATACTATATAGAGACTGAATATTCTCTTAATGTGATGGCTGAATATTCTCTTAATATGATGGCAAATAGACTTGGGTTCAAGTTCTTACTCTTCTTTGTGTGACTTGGTTCGAATACTTTAATTCTGTCCACTGTAAAATGGAGATAACCAGATCACTGACCTAATTGGATTGTCTTGAGTATTAAGTGACACAATCCACAGAAAGCTTTTAGCACATTGTTTGGTCTGTGTTAATTGCCCAATAATTAAAACTTGTTTTTAGCAATAATATTACTAATAGCCTTATCAAGTTCTTTGTCACCAAGGCATGTAATGGTACAATCTATTCGTACTGTAAACAGAACTTGAACCTTTAGAAAAATCATAGAAAGAAATTCAATTTCTTCAAGTTGAAATACAATCACCTAGGGGATTATATCCATCACAAAAGCTTCCACAGCATTCCAACAAAACAATGAGTCTTATCTATGTGATCTTGGGCTGGAGTGTCCACCAGTTGAATGCTCTAGTTTCCAGAAGAGAAAACTGAGGCCTAAAGAAACCAATGAACCATATAAATCAGTTTGTAAGAAATGAGGCTGAGTTAGATTCTAAGTCTCCTAAATTCCAGTCTCACATCCTTTTCTAACAAACCAAAATTTTGCCCTCTCTTCATCCTTTCCTTCAGAGCAAGGAAGCTCAGTCATATTTTTTTGATTCAGGTATCAAAAGTTTTCTGCAGTGCCTACAGCTATAGTGATAAATGGCTTTTGGATAAGGCTGGGTGGAGTTCAGATGTTGGAAAGACGGCTCTATATTTCTGCCTCTACAGTGCCTAGATCACAAAGCTCCTTCCTTCTGATGGGTTCCCCCAAACAGAAAAGTCATAAACTGAGGGCTTGTATGCATCATTAGTCCCAGCAAACCCAAGAAAAAACAAATAGTGATACTCATGCCATCCCTGTAAGTCCTCTTCCTTTCTGTCTTTAAACCATAGGAGGTTTAAACTGGAAGGAGAAGAGAAAAACCATGAAATTTTTCATTTCTCTATAGACTTGTCTGGGTCAGTCATTCATCTTTAGCTTGAAATTTTCCTCTCAAAGAAGGATAATTTTCCTGATACTGCCTTGACTTCTCTGTGAAAATCCTTCAGGCTTTCACTCTCATTCCTTCATTCAACATTTACTGAACAACTATCTGCTTGGTGCCAGAGTATAACGGGAGCCAACACTCAAAATGGAAAATATATTTTCATTTTCCTTCCTGACATTAGACCTTAGATTTCTAGCAACATCTTAGTCTAAGTTCTCTTAATGAATCTAAGTGCTTCTTGGGTTTTCAAGTAAGTCAAGCCTTACAAACAGTTGAATCTTTCCTCAAAAACATAATATAACACAACACCAAAATTCATAGGCCACACTGATATTTCCCTTCATGTTCTGTGTACAAGCCACATATTTGGCATGCATGTGAAAAGGCAAAAAGAATGAAATCTGAAGTTCTATAGAGAATAAAGAAAAAATAAGAAACATGGGGTAAATTGTATAGATTTTTTTTTCTGGAAAATATTTTTGAATTATTCCAAATGGTTACTAAATATTTCAATGTGAGCCTTCTTCACCTTGACTCAAAATTATTTAGATGTATAAATAAGAATATGGTGCTTGTATAAGACTTTATTTCTTTGCAGAGAACATAACAGAACATCAACATTTTTGAGAATTGTACTACCAGGACATACACTTTAATGTCCCCTTATTCAGGGATTCATTTGGAGTAAAATGCCCACATAGCAATGTTTGACAAAGAACTATAGCCTTTGTGTGTTTTTAAGTTTAATATTAAAAAGCAGTTAGCTTCCTATATTTGCACAGTGTCATTGCTGGCCCCTACCTGACATTCTGGAGGAATCACATGGTAGAGACAACTAGAAAAGGGGAAGAGAAGTCACACAGCATGGGGGCAGGAAAGAAGAGGTATTTTATAATGGGCCAAGGTATGAAAAGGGGGAATTTGTATTTGTTAAATGAACTCTGCTACAACTCTCCAGACCTCTGCAATTCCTGTCCTCTGATGTGAAATACATCTCTTTCACTACCAAAGCAAGATATACACCGCCCACTCGTGAGGCTGTTCATGCCCACAAGAGATGTGTCTACTTCTATGCACGTGCGCTTCCTCTTCTCAATTTCTGGTCAAGGTGTAAGAAGATAGTTCTGCTTCCTGAATAGGTTGAGAGAGGAGCAGATGAATTAGAAACAAAGAACTTGTCTATGCAAAGATCTCAGAGAAGTAGAAATCCAAGGCTTTGAAAAATAGAACTTTGGAATCTGGTTCTTCTTTGTCTCTATTGAAAAACCAGTTTGATTTAATCCAAATTTAAAATATTAAATTGTAACTGATTAGAAATTCCTCCACTACCTATGATTAATAAGGGCATGACAATCAATATGGTATTTTATAATAAAACCATAGACCCATCCTTCATAGTGAAGGGGAGATATTCATGGCTAAAAACTGACAGGTTCTAAATTTACATATTATTTGGCTTATTGTTTGTAAATGTGCCTGCTAGTTAGAAATTTTGTTTTCCTCATTTAAGCAAAGTGAAAAGACTAATTTCTAGAAGGCAGTGATATTTTAACATAGCAAGTTCTTCAGAGAGAAAAATTAAATTATCTGCAAGTACTGCTGAATTAAATATATACTTCCAAATATTGCCAGGACCTCCCAACATATTTTATTCATAAAGCTTCCACCAGACATTCACAAACTCTTTATGAGTATTAATGAGACTAGGATAAAGAAAAAAACAAGCAGTCTCAATCCAGGAGTCAACCTATTATTTCTGCAATGTTCCATCATCTCAGCAGGTAACCAGCACAACCCAGTAAACAAATAATATAAGCAATCACACCTCAGGAAAGCGGGAGGGGGGGCACTGAAATGATTTTTGAAAGTAGAAAATATTCTTCTGGAAACCACTGTCAATGACTCAAATAAGATACTGGCTTTATGTTTTCTTTTTTAATGGAGATCACTGATCTGTTATTTACTCAAAAGGCATTATTTGTTGCCCAAACCCCTTTTAGGATCAGAACATGAATATTTATAGTAATTTACAAAAAATCAAATTACCAAAACACTGGGTGTTATATGACTTACAGTTTGTGACAAGCACCTCTTATTTTGTGACCATAAGGTTAACAGGGAAAATGGCATGCTATAGAATATGTCATTTATAAAATATAGACAATTTGGTGGCAATAGGAGTGGCTGTTTAGTTTGCTGAGTAATTTCTCAAATAACATGAAAGCAGTTCACAATGGACACAATCATATGACACTGTAATGGAACGCCCAACCCATGAATAAATATGCTTCTTAAAGATACCACAAAGCTGGTAAGTCTTCAAGAAATTGACAGATGTACCAAGAAAAAAAAAAAAAAAGCTGTAACGTCTATCCCCACTCAGTGATTGTTTTCTATGCACACATAAAAGACAGTATTGCACAGGTCTTGGAGTCATGGTCTCCTACATTCAAACAACAGGACACCCCACCACTCATTAGCATGAAGTGAGTAGCAAAATGCATAATGGAGATCGATACATCACAGCTGTTCATAGGACTAAACCTGATTAAAGTTCAAACACAGATCTCATGGCTTTAAGCTCAGTGCTTTTCCCACTACACCTTAAGGTCTGACACTGAAACATAATAAAACTCTCAAAGAATGGAGTAAGAACATTTTCCAAAAATGGAAAAGAAGAATGACTTGAGCTACAGGAAACAGGGTGCTTGCGAGTCCAACTGGTTAATACAGGGAATTCTGCTATTAACAAGCTCTGAAGAGGTATAGTGAAGAGTTGTTCACTGTGACAGGGCCACCAAATTTCTGAGAGTCAAAGATGGAAATGAGGGGTGATGGCACTGGTCCCACCAGCTGAGTATCAGACATTAAGTAGCACTAGCAGACTAGACATTGGCAACCACATTTCCAGGGTTGCAAAACATAGAATACCATTCCATTTTTGACCTAGAAATGGAGTGTGGGATTCTGCCAAGCCTGTCCTCATAGAATGTGGGACACACCTACTAAGACCTTTGACCAACACAACCTGCCTGCCCTCTTATATCTCACCTGTCTCAGGCTTCTCATGTGCTACCACACAGGAAAGATGTTAATCTGTCAGGGGAAACACCAATCAAGAAATGGACTGCTTCACTTTGTGAAGGAGTGGTGATGCTTCTTTCATTCCAAGAAAAATATTAGGATGGAAAAAATCGGGAATTAGAAGATCTGTTGTGAATGACTGTGCAAATAACAAAAATTATCCTGAGTTGGTAGTAACTAGGAAAGAGAGGGGCTCATTGATCATTGCCTTTTAGAAAAATCAGAATGAGTGCTCTGTATTTATTCACGCCATTAAAAAAAAATCCATCTAGATTATATATCTAACCATTTGCACACTAGGATACTATTTTCTCTGTTGTTTTATAAGGGTGCTCTTTACAGTGCACTGTAATCATGCTCTCAACTTCTTAAACAGGGGCACAAACTATACCTTGAATTTTCTGGGATGAGCTGCTATAACTGTATACCTACAGGATCTGTGAATAGTGGGGACTCCCATCCTCACATAACCTATTCTCAAGGCTAAGTTGTACCACTGGTTTGGCACACAGCTAATTACAAAGGCTACTAAGATGCACCATATACAGGCTTGCTTCTCCCCTTGCCTACATAGCCCACACCCTCACACTTCCCAACCACGACAGTGCAGAGTTGTTCTGGGCTCCCAGGAACATGTTCTTCAGGTACAAGGTGCATTCTAAAGCACACCAAATTCGGGCCTCCCTGGTAGCACAGGAGGTTGAGTGCAGCGCTGTGAAGCTGTCTGGAGCCTCTGCAGCGTGGGCTCAATCCTGGCCAGCCAGGGAGAGTCCCACGCCCGCTGCTCCCCTCAGCAGTGTATTTTGGTTGTCTGCCTGTTCTATTCCCAGCTCTGTCTCTGCTGAATCCTCTCACCCTCCCGCACCTCTGGTCTGTACCCCAGCTTTAGTATAAAAATAAATAAATCTTTAAAAATAAATAAATAAATAAAGCACACCAAATTCCCATATCTTCACTGCTGCTATTTCCCCTGGTCTAACATCTACATTACTACATGCCATTTTGGATTCTAGTAGCCTCACTCCCAACATTTACCACTGAGCCATGACCTCTCAACCCTTTTTCCTTTTCTGGCCTTCTTGTCACTTATTTCCAGGAACTCTTCCAAACTCCAGTTTGTGCATGCAAAAACTACCTTAAGCTAACAATGCCAAATAATATATACTTTCTTTGAAACACAGTGAGCTGCTATGGTAACTTCAAGATATTATATCATTTTCCATAAGCTCCTGTGCTACTAGGTCTTCAGAGACTTCTAGTTTGCCAAGAAGGAAGAATCTACCCTCAGTGGCACCTGGGAATAGAGACATTACAGAATCCCTAGAGCTTCTCAACACGGCCAATTTGGGTTTTATCATAATGTTAATGAAAAAGGCAGCCAATGAATATAAGTTGGCCACAAATTTAAAACATTATTTCTACCATAAATCAACTTAATTATTTTAAAAACAAATAGGTTCAAAAATCAAACTATTTCCTGATGATTTAATGCCACTAAAATGATGATATTAAAATTTTTAGCCTCTTCTGTTAGGTGTCAATAAGACTGATAGCTACAGGTCCTTGTCATGTTTATCTCTACATTAACACATTTAACAACTCTGTTTCACTGCTCTCTAAATATTATATTCTTTATGGCCAAATCAAAAGGAAAGGAAAGAAACTCACCTAATAAACAAGGTGTAATCAGTTACACTTCTTTCTGAGTCTCAAAAAGTCTTTTCTTAGTCCACTTCCTCAGTATGCAGCCTTAGCCTTGACTGCTAGCAGCTGTTTATGGAATGGGGTGTGCCTTGGTTGATTTATGCAAAAGAACTGAGGAACTACTATGTACTTGCAGCCGTCCAGCTGATTTCTAAATCAGCCTATCAGATCATTATTGTTTTTTTGTTATTGTTGCTAATTTCTAATTTTATGGAATTTGGGTCAGTAAATATGACCTGAATAATATAAAATTTGGGGGGGATTTGTTAAGACAAGTTAAATTTCATAAGTGTTCCACGATTACTTTAAGGGGATCTATATTTCTTGTTTGTTGAATGCAGAATTACATATATTCTAGTTTAAGCTTGTCCATTGTGTCTTCCAACCTGATATATTCTCATTTATGCTTTATTAGTTATTCTGTTAATGTTAAAGAAACTGAATCATATTTGTATTTAGAAAATAAGCACAAGAGAATGGCTTAAAGAATATTAAGCAACATTCAAGAACAAGGCTTTAACGGACTTAGAACGGGTTCAAATCTGTGGTGTTCTGTTTGTGTTTTTTTGGAACCTTATGATCCAGAGAGGTATCTTAAGAGTTTTGTAAGCTTTATTTCAAATGTGCTTTTTCAAAAAAAAATATTTTTAAATGTGCTTTTTCTCTTTATTTTTATTTTTTAGCAGGATTAACATCTCATATAGTCAAATGAACTCTCTACCAGACTTACAGACCTCCAAATTGTTCACTTAATGCTGTTTTGCTAAGTCATTTATATCTATCTTTAGCACATACAAGTTACCTGAAATTCTATTTACTGTTAAATTCTTATTAATGTCTCAATAATTTAAAGAGAGGTACATTGCCTCCCTATTTTCTCTTTCCTTTTTAAAAAAAAAAAAGTCAGAGTGGGGCCTCCCTGGTGATGCAAGGGAGCACAGCACTGTGAAGCTATCCATCGCCTCTGCAGCACAACTTTGATCCCCGGCCGGCCAGGGAGGACCCACAAGGCACAAGACCTCTCCTGTCTCACCAGCTGCTCCCCTCAGCAGTGTATTTCAGTCAGTCTGCCTGTTCTGTTCCCTACTCTGTCTCTGGTGAATCCTCTCACCGGCCCCCCACCACACCTCTGGCCTGTACCCCAGATCTTGTATGCATAAATAAATAAATCTTTTTTTAAAAATGAAAAGTAAAAAAAAAAGTCAGAGTGTATTAATGTGTTCACTCTTGTGCAATGACAAAGAAAGCATACAAAATCCACACTCAACAACTGACGGCAAGGCTCGGGCACATCTGTTCAGCACAGGTTTGCTTTCATCCTGTTAGGATAGTCACTTGAGCAATAAAAATGAACACAATATGTTACATCATAACATTTGTTATAGATCATTATGGAGATTATCTTATGTTTGGGGAGCTCCTTGTCTGCCTTCTAGAAATATGATGAAACTATTCTAGGTCTGGTTTACTTGCCCACAGCAAATCAGTCTCTTCACAGCTAGCTGGATACTTCTACACAGGGTCTCAGAAAACCCACATCATACCATTGCAGCAAACCTTCATTGCCTCAGAAAACTGTTCTGGTTTGTGAATTTCCTTTAGCAAGTTTCTTCAAATAAAATCTATGTGGTGCTTCAGCATACAAAATGGATGAAAATTCAATCATTCTGATTAAAGAAATGACTATAAGAACCCACCACCAAAGCCTGTGGGCCTAGCAAGGGCTTAACAAGTGCTCTGTTGTATATTTTTCAAAAACCACTGCAAAACCTCTACCTTTAACACAGCTGTGGGTCATCACACATGTCTTCAGCTTTGTACCCAAACACATCCTGTCTGCCTTAAGCACCTTTGAGTAACAACTCATGTGTAAGGTCTGTGAAGCTATATTTTTCAGCGTCTCCTAAAGATGCATCCTTTCAGATCTCCCCCACTTATCACAGTCTTTAGACTCTTTCTCATGCAGAAGGGAAAATCTGAAATATATTAGGTGTCCCTGGTGAAAAAGAGCTACCTGGAGCTTGAAAGAATGAAGAAGTCTATAAGGAAAGAGACTTGGGGATATGGATCACTGACTCAAACATGGGGGGTGTGATCTGTGGGTTTAGGGCTGAATAGTCCTGAGAAAAATCTAGACCAAATGCCATAATAAAGCAAGAGGCAGCACTCCCCTTTGAGAGACAGGTCTCTTTACCAGCAATTTGTGCTGAAAATTGGAAGCCAGCAACCAAAACTAACCAAGTAATCCAGTCACTCATTGCACTGGTATTCAGACTCCCAGCCCGAGTACCCTCATTGGGCTAATCTAGCTAGAAAATACTCTTAAGCACAGTAAAAAAAAAAAAAAAAAAAAAAAAAAAATCAGTAGGAGTCCTACAAATTTACAGAGAAATATGGAGACAAGCAACCTGTGGATGCAAATCTGCCAAGCTTGATTCCAGCAAGTGTGAGCAGAGACCCAGAGCAATGCATTCAGACACCCTGCAAATCAGAGCTCTGGAAAACTGAGAAGTGCCACCGCCTGGTGTTCATTTGTGGCAGTTACTAACTTTCTACAATTTTCTTAATCAAAAGTGGTCTATGTAGGGCCTCCCCCGGTGGCACAGTGGTTGAGCACTGGGCTGCGAAGCTGCCCGCAGCCTCTGCAGCACCGGTTCGATCCCCGGCCCCGGGGCGAGGGTCCCACATGGTGCAACAGACCTCTCTTGCCACACCCGCTGCTCCCCTCAGCAGTATATTTCATTGGTCTGTCTGTTCCGTTCCCCGCTCTGGCCCTGGTGAATTCTCTCACTCTCCCTGACTGTACCCAGTGTTTGTATAAACAAACAAATAAATAAATCTTAAAAAAAAAAAAAAAAAGAAAAGTGGTCTAGGTATCCTGTATAGAAAGGATTAAAAATTTAAGATGTTCGAAGAAGGGGCGGGGGGGAGACCTTTTACCTTTAGGGTACAAACAGCAATGTAAACCAATGTTAATAAAAAGTAATAAATAAATGATAAATTTTAAAGCAGATCAAAAAGGGGTGAGGTGGCTAATGGATATGGGAGAGAATATTTCAAGAATTCAGGACACCTACCCACATAAACTATGGAGACCACTTTGCTGGGCACAACCAGCTGGAACAATAGTTGGGAAAGGCCTTAAGTAGTTATCACTTTATCAAAACCAAGAAAGATTCTCTTACCTTCTAAGTCTGGGCAATTTATTCAAATCTAAGATGCTCTCCCTTGCTTAGTCCATCCAATTTCAAAGGTTCCCTGATTGATCCAACCAGCTTCCTTCACTAATGATCCTCTCCTCCTCCCTAGAGCAGATGCAAACCAAGAATCCAGGTTAAAACATGGTCCCCCAAAGCATTCCTTCGTTATTAGCTAGACATGCTGGGAACAAAGGGCACCTATGGGGACCAAGCTCCTGTTTTCTGAATGCCCCTCTCAGAAAGATAGTTGAAGGCAAGATGCTAAGAATATAGGGGCTAAGTGAGGTGGCAAAACAGTCACTCAGAAACAAACTAGTGGGCTTTGTTACCACAGGAGTGGCTAAAGAAACCTCAAAATATATTTAGTAGCACAAAGTAAATATTCAGTGTTAGTCAAGGGATGATGAATCTGCAATAGTAGAGAAGGTAAATAAAATTGCAGAGAAGAGGACTATAAAGCAGTGAAAAGAACACCATTAAGATATAAGTGTTCATGAGTTTATAAGAAATCATGAGTTTATAAGCAAACATTTTACAAATTTTATTTGCTTAGAGAAAATATCTAAGATTTAACTTTAAATGAGGATGAAATGAAATTATATTTGTAAGAGAGGTAGGTGATAGTAAATAATGGAAAAAGTTTTTAAATTTTCACATGAAAAATCAATCTCATAATTTTATAATCATGTTTTAACAAATCTACTTTTTAAAATGTAAAGTTCACTTCCACATACCAATAAATCTGATAGCAAAGGCTTGTAGAGTATTTTGATTTCGGAAATTGTCTTCCCATTTAAAAAAGAAGTTATCCAAGTATCCTTTTTAAGTTAGAACTTTATGTATTTTCACATCAAATAAAAATACTGTTGTTATGTATTATCAAATTATATAGCTATCAAGCATTAAAAATAAACCAGAACTTCTAACTATAGATCCCAATGATAATTTCCCTAGAAATGATGAATCATCTTAAAAATTCATATATGAGTATCCATATATGAAAAGCTTTTATATATTTACATTTTAGAGCTTACTGCATAGATCATGATAAATAAAATTATTCTATACAGAAACTAAAATTTTTAATTTGCAATCATTTCCTTTTACTGCTAGTACCTCTAAACCGATGAGATACACATTTCCTTTAACTCCTGTAAAATAGTTCTAAGCTGTGACCATTTGACACAAAAAGAAACATTAAAGTTTTATGCTAATCTAAAAAGTTTTAATCTTATGTTCCTTGTAGGAGAGAGAAGTTCATAAAAGAACTTATCTAGACTTCCACCATTAGGAAAGTGGACATTTTTCACAGACATCCTAACAGAAGAGGTTTACTTTTTGTGCAGGTATAAATGTTTATGAACTCAGGAGATGCAGTGTGATTTTTCAAGCCAAAATTTTGGGCACGTGGTTTGTCCATGGTTTTTGTTACCCTTTTGGGGAAAGGCAGAGTTGGAAATAATAACTCAGTTGTCCAAGTATTATAGTTTTCTAAAACATCTCACTGATTTATTAGGCAAGTGCCCAAGAACATGTGAAATGAGGCATTACCAGAAAATCCACAGAATTGATCATCACCATACTGCATGCACAAATGACATTACAACTATTTGAGTCCCTTTCACTTATTAAAAATTTTATAAACAGCTATATTTATTTTAATTGTTGTGATTATTAAAGATTTACTATCTTGTGCCTCCCTGATGACACAAGGGGTTAAGTCTCAGCACTATGAAGCTATTGGCAGCCACTGCAGCATGAGTTCAATCCCCAGCCATGGAGCTAACCCACATTGCGCAGCAGACCTCTCCTATCTTGCCCGCTGCTCCCCTTAGCAGTGTGTTTCAGTAGATCTGCCTGTTCTTCTCCCCACTCTGTCTCTGATGAATCTTCTCACCCCCCACACCTTTGGCCTACACCCCAGTTCTTGTATGCATAAACAAATAAATTTTTTTAAAAATTACTATCTTAGGATAAATTTTATTGATTTACAATTCATTTACAAAACTATATAATTTGGGGAGCATAATTTCACACACACACACACACACACACACACACACATATTTGGATCCTTATTTGGATTCCCTATATTCCTCTTGTAAGTGAAACCATCCAATATTTTTCTTTTTCCTTCTGACTTATTTCACTGAACATAATCCCTTCCAGTCCCATCCATGTTGCTGCAAATGGCATGAGTTTATCTTTTTCATTGCTGCATAGTATTCCATGGTGTATATATACCATCTTTCGATCCAGTCATCTGGGTTTTTGCCAAACTTTCTTAATATTTTGGTTAACTTCTATACTGTATTACGTTACTTCTAAGTACTCCTCTCCGATACCATGAATATGTCTTAACTCCCCAGTCAACTTGCATATTTCTTGAAGACTGGATTCTTATGTGTTGCTTCCCCACCACCCCTCACCACTAGACTGACAACAGACCCGCTGTCACTCAAATGCTAATTGTGTCTACCATCCAGTTTTCTCTAACAGTCTCTTCCTTCCTCTGATTCCCTCTGTTCCCTGCTGATTTCATTCAGAAATGACTCAGAAAAATGACTTGGGACTCCTCTGACACATGCTCTTTTTTGGTAAATTATACTAGCATTCAACCCAACAGCTTCTGATAAGCAATTTTTATGTGCCAAGAGTTTGCTAGCAATTAGGAATGGCGTGAAAGAAAGAATTCAGTCTCCTCAAGAAGCTAGTAATCAGAATGAGGAAGCAAAATGTTGTCCACTTTCAACAAAGGACAAATAAATAGGAAGCAAAGTACCTGGTATTATGTAGAGCACCCAATTTGAAGTCCAAAGATGTACTTATTTCCTAGCTGTATGACCTATGGCAAGTCACGTGACCTCTCCCAGTTGTTTCCTCAATATGGCAATATTTATCTAGTAAGATTAGTAGAAGAATTAGAGCATACTTTATGCAAACACATTTATAAACTGTAAACTTCTGGGTATATGTAAGATGGTGGTTTCACATGACAAGTAAACCTTGGGACATCACAAAGGCAGTACAATAATGACAAAGACTGCAAGCAGGAGCCAGTGAGTATGGTCAAAACTAGGAGGGGTTCAGCTAGCGGAATGATAGCATGTTGGTGCAAGACACTATTTTAATTTCAATTTAGTAATTATAGAGGAGACTCTTAAGCAGTTCAAAGGTTACAAATATGAATATGATATAATCCTTCCCCTCAAAATCTAAAATCAGAGAGACATAAGATAAACAAACAAGTGGCCACAAAGCCAGCTCTAAATTCAGGGGCATGCTTAAGAGGTCATGTGGCACTCTAAAGAGAATAGCAGGACTAACCCTCCAGTGTATGGGGTTCTAGTTCCAGCTCTGCTCTGTGTGTATGGTCCATCTTGAGCCACCAACCTTCTCTGGGTTTTGCTTTCTCAAATATGAAATAAGAAGTTTGAACTCAATGATCTTTTCCCTACACAAACATTCCATGCCTTATGATTCTAGGTTCAAAGTCTAGTTTAGCCACAAGAAATGTAAATAGAGGCAGGACAGCAGCTGTCCCTTGTAGCTCTCTCACTCCTTAAAGATGAGAACTTAGACAAGGGCAGCAGGTATGGGAGTGAGAAGGAAGGAAACCAAGAGTCATTATTTTAAAAATAAAAGAACCCTGTGCCACACTGGGTAAAAAGGAAACAGAAAAATGGCTCCAACGAACAAAACTGGGTGACCAGGACAATAAAAGAGTGTTGCAGACAGAAACAGGACAACTGAAGTGGGAGAAAGGAGAAGGCTGGTGTGGACATAAAGTTTTTGTGGCTGAGTATCAGATTTTTGGAGGGGAATTATGATGAGATTGGACTGGAACAGACTGAGGGAGAGGGATAAAGAAAGCCACGTCACAGAGAAATGCTTGGAAATCATTCCTATTCCTCATGGACCCACGTTTACCTCTGAACTGGGACAGAGAAAGAGGGGCTAACAGTGAAAGTTCTAAAAAGAAGGCAATGAATGTACAGACCACAGAAGAGGGCAGAACACAAGACTGAGGATTACTGCACAGTGTTTTCAACCAAATTAAACTACATGGACATAGCGGGCCGTTCCTGCTATACGGATGAAATTCTGCTTGCAGGCATTATTCACCTGTTCACATGGCAGTGAACAGAGGGGAAATGTCAAAAAAGACAGATAGATGTCACTTTGGCTTCACAGCATTCTCCTTGGGAACTTTCGTTATCTATTCAGATTCAAAACTCAGGCCTGGCCCTCATCATCCCTCCTCCCGGCTCTGACTACATGTTAATGAAAATATATATTGGCCAGCAGTAATATCACTTTCCTTCAGGCTTTTCCCTGCCTCTCACTTAACTTGAAATAGATATCACTGATGTTAGGAAACGATATGCCGAAGTCCTTCTTTAAGTAATTAATGTCTGTGGGTTTTTAGAGAATTATCTTAACTAAACCATGTCTTCCATATTTTTGTTCTCATTTAAAACAATACTGCTAAACATATGCATGTATATGCTAATAAAGGTTTCTTTTAGGAAATTGCTTACCCACCTTTTTTATACTGTTCCTATGACAAACTGGGACAAATTCCCATGATGAAAGGCAACAGATCTGCAGTTCAAGCAATGCCAGGCCCTGCCCAGACAGCCAGAGGGCAGAGGGATTCACATATTTGAACCAATGTAAGACACAAAGTGGAGAAACACTTCTCTAGCCCAGAAACCAAAGAGCTACATTCCTGGAACACAGGAATGAGAATGTTCAAGAAAATAAGATAGTGCCAAATTCTCATACAATGTAGTTATATACATTCCCAATTTCACATTTTCATCAACAATTAGTATTTGTCGTCAGACTTCTCAAAAATAGTAATGCACCGTGATCTAAATTAGCAGTTTGTACAAGCATACCACATCTTTCCCTAGTTTTCTATTAGGTTGTCTTTTACTTACGGACATGTTGGAGCTTCTCACATATTCCGGATACTAGTTCTCCCTTAGTTACAGATGTTGTAAATGTCTTCTTCCTGTTTGTGGTTTATCTTTTCACTTTGCTTATCAGCTCTTCATCTATAAGTGGTCCAATCTGTCTGTCTTTTCTTTAATAGCTAGTTCTCTCTGTATCATGTTGAAGAAATCTTTCTTTACCTAAAGTGATAAAGTTACTCTTTTACATTGTTTTCCTTAGGTGTTATCTTTCACATTTAAGTCCTTGATCCACTGAGTTTTCTAAGGTATATGTTGGGATTCAATTTCATTATTTTTCCCTGACCTAATTGTCACAGTGCCATATATTTAAAAAGATTATCCTTTCCCTAGTGATTTGCCATATATGAACAGATTTGTTCCAGGGTGCTCTTCTTTGCTCCTCTGGTAATTTTCACATCCCTCGGTCAGTGTCCCAAGGCCTGATTACTATGACCTTAAATACAACTTTGTATATGGAAGGAGTCTCTCCCAACTTACTATAGATATTCTTGACCTTTCACACTTCTATCTACATTCCTCAAAAGACATACTAGGATTTTGACAGGGATTGCATTAAATCTATAGATCTTAATATGAAGATTCACATTCATGATACTAAATCTACCTGTTCATATATATGTCTGTTTCTTTAATGCCTTGTTCTAAAATATTATCTGTAAATAAACTCTTTTCACAAAGGTCTTGTACATCTTTGGACTTATTGATATTTATATTGTCAATATTGTATTATTTTTAAAAATTTGTCTTCTTTCTGTTAGCAATAATTCTAATAATTTTTATACATAGTTGAAAATAATTAAATTCTGATTTTTCCTTTCAAATCTTTATTGCTTTTATTTACATTTCTTGTCTCTAGTTAACTGTGCTAGTTAACTAGTTAGAACCTCCAAAATTATTAGACAGTTTTGCCTTAATTCTAGTATTTCACGCTTAAGAATAATGTTTAACATAGGTTTTCTGTTCTCCATCTATTCCTAGGTTTCTAAGAATGAACATTATGACTGAGTTTCTGCATCTATTGGGAAAATTATATCTTTTTTCTCCTTAAATCTTACCAGTTTTTATACTTATTCTGCCTTTGATCAATATCTTTCCTTTTTTTTAGTTTCTTTTCTAACCTTCCTGCTAACCTTCTAACCTTCTAACCTTCTAACCTTCCTGTTCTAGACTTATACTTTTTATTCAAGATTTTGCTTTCAAAATTATTTGTTCCCTCCATGTTCACCCTGGGGAATGGGGAGGAGAAGAGGAAGAGGAGTAGTTCAGTTATAGTTCTGAGTCATTAATAAATATATGAATAAATAAAAAAATAAAATACCAAAGGAGTGCCAGATAGTTGAGGTTACTTACTCAAAACCAATCTTCAAATGTAACATATATATATTTACATAAGTTTTCTCTTGTTTGGGGCTTAAAAATACAGTTATTTTCAAAGCAGTAACTTAGAGGCAGAAGCCATTATCATAGAAAGTTTTTCAACTGAAATTGTTTCATGCACCCCAGTACCCAAACATCAGAAATCATTAGCATGTCAGACACTGCACAGGTGATAGAAATACAAATAAGAAAGAGCACCTGCTTTCACAGAATTTACCATCTAATGGGAAAAATAGTACCTACAGCAGGCATAGTAGAAGGATCACATCAGGTCAGCCCCTAACCTAGACATGGGGGGGGGGTGCCTCAGGAGGTTTCTGAAAGGAAGTATATAAGGGGGTTAGTGACTTGGGGTTCAGAAGTTCTCTAACTTGCAGTCTCTAAGTAACTGCATCTCTAAGTAATTTGTCCCATATAGTGAATTAGGGCTGTGGTTCCGTGGGGAAAGCACTCTATAGTCCAACAGTATAGAACAAGAAAGAATAGAAAAGATGAAAAATGCATTACCCCCCCCCATCGTATCCCACAGCCTATACACACACAAATGTGTGGCTCATGCAGGAGAACACAATTAAAAAAATAAAAGTCCAGGTTTCCCTAGGTACTTGCAGAAGTGACTGTGAAAATAACTACAAAACAGGTTCCTCACCTTTCTTGCTCAAAAGAAAACTAAGGGTTAACAAAATGGACTTTAGAGTCATCAAAATGATTTCCTGAGGCCATTGAAGCGATAAGGTGGCCGGTTAGAGTGAAGAGGGAGTCAAATAAGGAACAGCAAGAGGCCTAAAAAGGACAATAGGAAGGAGATTTTTCAATAGTCTGGGTCAGTCACCACAGCACAGAGGTATGAGCTTAAACTTTAGAAAACCTAAATAAGGGACCAGGAAAAAGACTAATTATAATAAAGTAAAAATCAAAATCAACAAGCAACTATCAACCAGAGACACACTGGGGTGGGGGTGAAGGTTGCAGAATAGGAGGGATTACGGTCAAAACAAGGAGGATGGGAACTGTAGGGGGACTATAACCAAGATGAAAATGCAGACATTGTGCAAAAATGAAAAATGATATAAAAAATAAAATAAAATAAAATATAAAAAAGAGAAAAGGGGGAGGAGGGAACCCATTCAATATTTGCTAAGTGATGCATCTAACTGCTAATAGCTAAAAGATCCCTCCTCAGATTACATCAGGGGGAAGAGAACCCTAATGGAGTATGAAATGGGGAATAGAGGGGGATAAAAACAAAACAAATGGACGCTCTCAATTCTTGGAAGAATGTTTTGCATCCGTGTTTACTGCCTCTAAGACATAGCAGCAGTGCCAGTTCATCTATCAGACAGCACCCCCATGGCATTCATCACCTCCCAACCCCAGAGAGGACAAAGCCCTAGTTACTTCGCAGCAGCACCAGGTTCACAGAAGATGACAGCAGGAGGGATTCTCTTTAAAGACAGCACAAATGAATAATGGCTTTTACAAAAATCACCTTTCTCTTTTCATGGACTTTACATAATTCATCAGTTATGGCGTATGCTATACTCTGAGCTCTAGTTATAAATCAAACAAGTTCAGAGGGACACAGAAGGTAATAGCTGTGAAAGATGGACAGAGATGGCAAAGGTTTTAATTCTGAAAAGCGAAAACAGAAACAGGAAAGTGGCCAGCACTTCCTCTAAGCTCAGGTACTGAGGGTCTGAGGAGGGCAGAGGCAGCTGGGCTCGGACCTGCGAAAGTGCTCAGGCTGCTGTGGTTGCCATGGTGTCACCCTGCCAGCCACAGGTTTCATCACATTCCCTTTCTGCCACAGTTCCTGTCTTGAGGAGAGTAGCAGCAGCAAGAAGAAAGAAAAAATGTTTGTATTACAATAGCTTCTGGGTCACAGAACACAGAACACACAAGGAGGAAGTGGTTACAGATCAAGAAAGCAACCAAGATGGGGGCAAACTCCTTTGGAATATATGAACTCTAACCTGGACATTCAGTGGATAAAATGCCCTCATGAAGAAACACTCCTCCCCAGACCTTTTTTTTTTTAGAATATATAATGTAGGAATTTTGGCAGAGAATGTCAGTTTTTAATCAAGGTTCTTTCCCACATTTCTGACAATGAGAGTCTGGGTTCCCTTAGATAAGCACGAACTTGTGGCAAAGAAAACAAACTGATATACTGGTTTGCTCACAAAGTGGAAGTTCAGACACACTCCAGGATGTCTGGGCGCTGACACTAATCAGCCAAATGATGTGCACATTTAAGCCTGAACTCTATCCGTAAAATGAGGAAGTGGAACTAAATGAATGGTAAAGGGTCCAGCCCCTCTCCACTTTTTTTTTTTTTTTTTTTGAGCATTTTCAGGAACAAGGGCACCCTTCCAGGTGCCTCTTAAAGGCTGTTAAGCCATCCATGTGCCAAGACCTTAGTTGTCCTTCCAGGGATACCCAACTATGAAAGTGGCCACAAGTCAATGGAAGAGATAAATAAACAGATACACTCAGGAAGTTATAGTCATACATTTGATTAAACCAACATCAATGGACAAAGACCATGTCTTAGTCATCTTCACATGCTCCACATCCAGCACAGTCCAGGCACCTGACTTAAAAATGTTCATTACGTGCACTGCAGACAATCTTTAAAATGTGATAGGATGAAATCTTTCAAACATCTCTGTTATGAGTTGAATTGTGTTGTCCCCAAATTCAGATGTTGAAGTTCCACCTCCCAGTTCCTCAGAGGGTAGACCATTACCGATAAGGCCTTTGAAGGGGAAATCAGGTTGTAAAGAGGTCATTAAATTGGACCTAATCCAGTATGACTGGTGTCCTTCTGAGAAGAAATCTGGACTAAGACATATATAGAGGGAAGGTGACAAGAAGAGGCATAACTAGAAGAGCCACCATCTACCAGCCAAAGACAGGGGCTGGAACACATTCTCCATCGCAGTCCTCCAAAGGAACCAACTCTGCCAATGCTTAGATATCAGACTGCCAGTTCAGGAACTGTGAGACAATGCATTTCTGTCATTTAAATCATCCAGTGCATGGTACATTATCACAAAAGCCCCAACACACCAATACATGTCCAAAAGTAGAGAGAACTGTATAATGAGACATCCCATCATGCTCATCACCCAGACTTTTCACACCTATTACTACTAATCACTCCCAAATTAATAATTTGAAGGCAATTTAATTCATAGAATATATTTTACACTAAAACACATATTTTTATAAAGCTTTATTCTATTAAAGCTTAACAGTATTAAAAACAAAATCCCAATAAGCTTGATTTTTCACAGATAAAACACTCAGGATCAGCAGACTGAGTGCAACTCAATTCCTTAATTGGTTCTTATTCAACATATTTTCTGAGAAAAAAACAACTATGTTACATTATAAAGTGCAAGGGAAAAAAGGAGGGACACAGTATTCAAAGCCCTCTTGATGGCAATTGAAAATATACTTTTCAAACTAATTCCAAGAAATTTAGCAAATATCTTGAAGTCACTGGTTAAAAAATATGTGCAGCAGTATTTTAGGTTAAATTTCACATATTTCATGTGCATGAAAATCGGCACAGCAATACTCAAAACCTCTACCAGAAAAAATAAATAAATCCAAGACTATACCTTGACAAAGTACAAATTGTTGGTTGTTTTTGCTAAAACTTTGGACTGGAGTTCCCAGCTCTTCAATAATCAGACAGCTTCCAATCACATGTCTGCTTCAAAAAACTTTTGGGCTAATACAAAGAGAAATATTAAAGTCAGAATTTGCCTACTTACAAGTATTTCAAAAGAGTCTTTTGAAACGCTGTTCGCTCCATCGACTTTCAAAATCAAGCATCTCTGCAAAACCCACAATCCAGCTAATTAGCCTCAGCCGTTCATCATATGGCCTCAGACCAGTCAAGTGACTGTGCCCAGTTCAAGCTTGTGGAATCCCAATCCTGCTGGCCTCTCAGAAAAAAGGCAGCTTTATTAACCTCTTTAGTATTACAAGTACTTCAACGATTTCTTTTCTCCCCAATTATAAAAGCTGAACTTTTTTGAGAAAACATCTTTAAAAGTATCATGTTCTGAAGGCTCTCGAAAGTTATTCTAATATTGTTTCTTTACAAATACACAGCCTGATCCAAATAACACAAGAGATGAAATGGAAGTGCCGGACAGGATGGGGCCAGATGACTTACCAGACCTTCAGTTCCTGACCTCCAGACCCAGAAGGAAAACTGTGTATAGGGGTGGGGTCTGGCCATTCAACATGTCCTGCCCTCAACTCACCTGCTTTGCTCTTCTGCCTGAGCCCTCTCCAGTTGCAACACAAGCCCAGCACACACCCCACCAGAAATCTCCTGGTCCTCATAAACTCCTCCCTCTTTTCCCCGCCTATCTCCAAGTTCTAGGGACTTCCTTCTCTTGCCTTTATTCCCAGTTTTTAGTACCTCTCATCTGGGATGGCTACAGTCAGCCACTTATTTGGTTGTCTGACTCCACCACGACCTATTCTCCGCACCATACCCAATGCCATCTTTTCAAAAGCAAACAGAAGTCCATCATTGTGCACTGTAAAACCTGTAAATGACTTCCCACAACCTTCACAGTATCTATTCCAAGGTTTCTGCCTTCAGTATGGCCTGCTATCCCCCACCTCCTGACTTCAGTTCCCAGAACTACTTGCAGTTCTCTATACCAGTAGTTTTCAAAATGTGAGCTCAGCATGTCAGTATCACCTGAGCCATTGTTAGAAATGCACATTCTTTGGGCGCAACCCAGGCCTCTCTGGAGCTAGAGTGAGGGTCAAGTTGAGGCTAAAAATGGTAGAAGTCTGGTTGGGTCCTAATCGTGATGTTAGCCAGCCTTGTGACTCCTCCATTTCAGCAGTAGTTTAAGGTTTATTCTTAAAAGATAGTTAAAACTCTGAGGGTCCAAGCCCCTGACAGTGTCTGAGAGGACCACCTTCAGCAGAGATCAGGGAGGGAGTTAAGAAGTTACACAGTGAATACTAAGGTACCTGCACCTCAGAACTCCACACTGGAATTCCAGGATGCAGGCATTCTCCACAGGCAAGTGTTTCCAACTCAAACGGTCTCTAGATGTGCCCAGCCCAGGAGGGTAGGTCTAAAAATAGGTCTACAACCTATTGATCTGACTAAAATTAAGATGTAACTGTTGGGAGGAGAAGATGAAAAATGGTAGGTGGAGAGAAGAGCTAAAATTCTCCTTAGCCAATATAAAGTATCAATAAATAATGCTTAAAACCAAACTCAGCCACAGAAATATAAAAACATCATTTAGAGTCGAGGCATGCAATTACCAGCAAGAATTGAAAGCAGTTTGCTCTGGGGAACAGGAAATGAAATGGGGGCAGGGCCTTTGATGACATTTTAAAACAGCCCTTGTAGTACCATGTCCATGTATAACTTTGATAATTTTTTTAGTTAATTAATACATTGATGCCCATGTTTTATTTTTTTCTTGGATGATTCAAGACATTAAAATAAGCATCACTAACACTCAGGACTTAGGACCCACACTAAAGCAGAATGTTGAAGACCTGGGCTCTGGAGACAGGGTGTCTGAATTTGAATCTCAGCTTTTCCACTTGCTAACTGTGGGGCCTGCAGCAAGTTACTTAACCTCTCTGTGCCTCAATTTCTTATCTGTGAAACTAGGATAATAACAAGATTATTTTGTAAGAATAAAGTATGGCATAGCTTTAAACAACTTAAGACAGTATTTGGCACATAACATTCAATAATGGCAATTCTTATTAAGTTATATTAGGCCTATAATAAATGCCTCCTGACCACTGTATTGATGCAGTGTCTTTCATTAGTACTGTGGACCCTGTAGGTCTGGGTAGGACTGAGAATCTGCATTTCTAACAAGTTCCCAAGTGGTGCTGTCATTGCTGCTCATCAGCATACAGCCCTAGTATGTAAAATTAAATAGATTTCACACTTTGTAATAAAAAAGAAAAATCATGCTGCATTCATTTCCAGTTTGACACCAGGGTGGTTAGTTACATGTAAACAAAGAAAAAAGTAATACATCAACAACTTTCAAGTTTGAGCTCTGTCCCCAAAAATCTTTCCTGCTATGTTTTTTTTTTTGAACAGCACAGAAATGAAAGAAATTTGAGCACCATCTCCCCTGTCATCAGATGAATAAAGCACATGACCTCTTTCAGCCTCCGTTTATTCACCTGGGAATAGAGGTGGGCTCCTCACTGGTTTCCAAACCTGATAATGCATCAATTATGACAGCAGCATTTTAAATAAAATGTGGGTTCCCTAGTCATAACCCCAAACCTAATAAGTGAGAACCTCCAATGGAGAGACTGAAATGTGTGTTATTTCATGTGAGAATGATTTAAATAAAAGTTCCCTGTGTGATTTTCCTGGGTAGCTAATTTTGAGACGCTATTACCATGATGATGTTTCAGGCCTCTTCCAGCAATAAAGCCCTGGATTCTTTTTGATTTTTAAGTGCCTGTCCCCTGAGCCTATGTTTACCAGGTGACCTTCTCTTTTCTATTTGCTTCCCATAGAGTTTTTACTATAGGAAGTACATTAGTTCTCAAAAAAAAGAATCTAGTCTGCTCAACAGTTCCATTTCTTATATATCAATAAACAGGCATTTGGGTTTTAGTTTAAGAAATAAAGTATAATGTGTAAGGCACAATAAGACTCACATAGAGTTGAATCTGTAGCTCATTCTTTTCTATTAATAATACAAACTGCTTACCTACTGACTTCCTCTGTCACTCATTCAATAATAACTTAGTGGCCAGCATGTGTCCAGCACTATTCTAGGTACAGCACATATAGCAGTATTATCCTTTCTTCTCTTTCTACACACACTAATTCTATTACAGTTGTTTCCTATTAAAGATCTTACCCACTAAGAGTATGTTTTGTCTTTATGCAGCAGAGAGCAGGACTGCTTTAGAGCATGCAGGCTTCACACTAACATTGGCACCATTAACAAATTTTTTGAACATTAACATTTGGGACAGGATAATCGTTTGACATGAGGGACTGTCCTATGCATTGTGGCAAGTTTAGCAACATCCCTGGCTTCCTCCTACTAAAGCCCAGTAGTAACTCCCAATTGTGACAATCAAAAATGTCTCCAGATGCTACCAAATGTCCCTGGAGAAGGAGGGAATCAAAATCACTCCCATTTGATAACTGTTAATGTAATATCACACAGTTAATTCTCAGCAAGAGAAGAGACTAAAAGCCAGTTTTGGTTTTTGGTTTTGTGGGTTCCTTCACATTCAACCATGGACTTGGGAACAACAAAGGGATGAGTCACTCCTCAAGGAAATAACACAACCCACTTCACGGTAGCCTGTGCTGCTGACCTTGTCCCTGACAACAGAAGCCTAGCCAGGAACAGCTACAGATTGTTTGTCCACATTTGGTCTCCAGTATCTGACTGGAAGGACAATAATTTATCTTTTCAAAGCCTAGGAGGCCGTTTTACTCATTGTGAGACCCCCAACTTGCAGCAATGAGATTCATACTGAAAATTAATGACACCTTGCTAAAAACAAAGAAATTGCAACTACAACCACGGATTATATTTTTTAAATCTTAGGAATCTTCAATGAACATTTAAGTCATGACCTATTTCTATATGTCCTATTCTTCCCCAAATTAGGGCTAGTACAGCAAGAAAGAAAATACATTACCATAAGATAGCTGACAGATCCAGTCTTTGTTTTTAATGATACAAATACACAGGAGATAAGTAACCAGGCAGGCCCAGATAAGATTGGACCAACCACCCATGCAGTGGGATCGGGGCACAATAGATGGACTGCAGTTAATAAAAATGAACAGATTTTTCAGTCTCTTGGCAACCAATTTTATTATTGAGCTTTGACTCGGCTCAGTTGGTAAGCTTTATATGAATTAATCAATGAAGCTATGACAAAACAAGATCAGTGGCTCTGAAATATGGTATTCTAGTGGCTGTAGAAAGAAACTTGTTCATTTTCAAGGCTGCTTTCTTAAATGGTATAAAGATTTTTAAAATAATAATAAAACAACCTGATGTTTTTAAAAGGACACATCTCCAATTCAAGTTACATATACCTATGTACCTACATGTCCCTTACCATGTATCTCTCACACCTGTTCAACCAATGAAGAAAAGGGTGAAGAGTTTCATAGGAATAGGCTACACAAAGCAAACAGTCTTTCAATAAGACAATCCTTGGTTGTTGTGGAATTACTCTCAGTTAAGTCATTTTTATAAAAGCATCATAGATAAAAGCTCATAAGGGAACAAAAATACTAACAAAGATGACACCAAAGTCCCTACTTGGGATCCGAGAAGATTGCTGGGCTGCCCCACAGGATTATCAAGGAAACCCAGCACTCACTGGAAGCAGCAATTCTCAGCATTAAAGCAGAACCAGATGAGAGCAATGTGTATTATTTTCACATGCTCACTGCTGGCTCCCAGGACTCCCTCTTTGAAGGGGGGACTTTAACATGAACTATTCCCTGCCTACAACTTCCCAATGGGCAGCCTCCAAAATTTAACATCCTAATGTTGACAAGTTGGGAAGATATTTTGAAAGACAAGTGGTCCCCAGCACTGCAGAGCCACACAGTTCTGTCCTGATTCACTGTAGCAAAGCATGAGCAAAGGCTAGAAGTATCATCTGGATTGTTGCTAAGGTTTAAAAGCAGTCATCCCTTTCTGCTTTTATTCATTTTCCCCATGATGGTTTAAACATAAGGCACAATTAATAAAGGTAGTGTCACGGTTATCTGCAGGGCTGTGGATGTTTTTATTATTTTTTTAGGAGAGAGTTTTATTTTAATTTTATGGACTCCATTCCCCCTTTATATGTTGCTCTAATTGCACCTGTCAAAAGTAGCTAGCCAGTTCTTTAGAATTTTCTCTCTAGCCAAGTCTAACTTTATTTAGATGCTGTAGATTGACAAACTTGAATGTTTAAAACAAATGGGAAAAATGAGCAGATAGCAGTCTTTATTAATAACATTGTGACTTTGCAGTCACGTGTAGAATCTTCCCTTTAAAAAAAAAAAAAGCCTGTGACCATTTTGTGTGATTTGTCTGGATAATTCTGTAAATCTTATGTTTCAGTAAGGCATTTTTTGCTATTCTTAAAAATATATTAACAAGACCCTAAGATTGGGGCGGGGGGGGGGGAAGCAAACATCGAAGAACAGGCTTTCTGGCATCAAAACAGAATAAAACCAAAAGGTAGCTTTCAGCAGTCATGTGGCTCTTACCAAGAAAACCAAAGGCATCACTGAGACTGATTTTGCCTACAACACATGGGATGTGGGGACTGGAAGGCAGCATGATAATGGAGTCATCATGGTCAGGTGACAGCTACAGTGAAAGGTCAACAAAAAACAAAAGCAAGGTACACACAACCTCTTGGGGAAGACACTATGGAGCAGACCAACCACAGGACATGGAGTTCCTGATCTGGTTCTGCCACTACTCTATGTGACCTTGGCTAAGTGACATCTCTTATTGAATTTCCTTAACTACAAAAGCCAAAGTGAAAAGAAATCTTCTACAACTTACTTCCATTACTCCTTAGGTTTACAAGTCCTCTCCTTCCTTAAGATGGACACACAGAGAGTCATCAAAATGAACCTGAGCTCAGTTATTCTTTGGACATTATCATGATCAATGCATTTCCTTTGCAATAAAGATGTGTCTACCACTAGAGTAACCAGATTAAATATGATCTATCCAGTTAAAATATGTATTCCATAAAAATAATTTTTAGGGCCTCCCCGGTGGCGCAGCAGTTGGGCGCTGGATTGCAAAGCTGCCCGCAGCCTCTGCAGTGCCGGTTAGATTCGATTCCCGGCTGCTCCCCGGCCACCGGAGGAGGGTCGCACATGGCGCGTAGACCTCTCCTGCCGCCCGCTGCTCCCCTCAGCAGTGTACTTCAGTCCTTCTGCCTGTTCTGCTCCCCGCTCTGGCTCTGGTGAATTCTCTCACCCTCCCGCGCTTCTAACTGTACCCAGTGCTTGCATAAATAAATAAATAAATCTTTAAAAATAATAATAATGATAATTTTAGTACAAATATGTCCCAAATATTGCATAGAACAGAAGAAAAATATTATTCATTTGTTTATCCAAAATACAAAATTTTTTTACTTGCTAAATTTGGCACCATACCTCTAACCCCACATTAAAAGTTTAATTTTAAGACTCAGAGTCTGATTCTATATATGCGGGTAGTTCTCAGAGTGACTGATTCTCTAAATGGATGGCCTTCTCTAGAATAACACAGAGAGGTTAAAAAAAAAAAAAGGAAAGGAATTAGAACTTTCAGCTTTCCTCTTGAATAAGCAGCAAAACATCAAATGCTACTAAGCAGAATATAATATATGAATGCTTGGAGACCTCAATCATACAAAAGGAGCATGGTGTGCCCTCCGACTACACTGCCAGACAGGAGCAACACCAGCTGGAGGCTCACCCTGTCCCCTTAATTACAAAACCTTTATCTCTTCCTCCAGTTTCATGCACTCACGTCTGCTCTCAAGGTAATCAGTTTAAGGGAAACCAGATCATAAACTCAAACTTCCTGACCAAGAGGCAAAGGAATACACGTGATTCAAGCAAAATCTGCAGAAGGCAGAAAAAGCAAAAGGCAGGGAAAAGTGAAATGACCCTCTTGGAAAGGCAATCTTGTTTTACAATGGCAAGATGATCTTGCTTCTTAGGGTCTCACACTTTATTTTTTAACTTCAGCTTTACTGAGGTAAAGTGGACAGATAAAATGCTAAGAAATTCAAAGGGTACATGGTAGTGATTTGATATATTGTACATTGTGTGAAAGGATCCCCCCCCCATCTGTAACAGCTAATTAGTTAAAGGTCACACTTTAAACATGCAAAACAAAACATGTTTTGTTTATCAGGAGGTATCAAACCTATTATAACTGATTAGAAATAGATATATGTCTATAAATGTAAAATAAACCTTTTTCATATTTTATCGTGAAGATCTATATAAGGCAAATTCCAAGATAAATTTAATAACAATGGAGGGAGGTTTGATTTTTAAAACAACATAAAAGGTTAATTATTATACTCTCTAGGCTGATTCTCACTGAAAAAGGACAGTTGAAAACCCTGTCAATACCACTCTCTCAACAGCAGCAAGACAAGGAGACAAGATACTTACAGCTACTGGCTAAGAAAATTAAATCCATGGACTAGAAGTTTGCAATTATAAAAATAAATCTGGGTTTAGTAATTAACTTATTGGTAATTCAATAGGAGCTTATTGCACAGTCCTTTCTTTTAAGATACCTTTAAGCATAAGACTCAAAAGTGGCCTTAAGTGTGTGTGTGTGTGTGTGTGTGTGCGCGGTGATGATGATGATGATGATGATGATGGTATTATAAATACTCTAAAGAAAAATGGCAAGGTAAGCCAACAGAAAATAATGGGAGGGATAAGGGATGCTTTAGATGGGATGGTTCAAAAAGGCTCCTCTACAGAAATGACTGTTGACCTGAGTGAATAAGAAAGTCCATGCAGATATTTGAACAAAAAACATCCAGGAAGTGCAAAGGTCCTGAGGTTTGGATGAAAGGCAGTAAGCAAAGGGAAGAGGGACAGACAATGAGGTCACACAACATGCAAGGAAAGGGCTTAGAGGCCATGATATTTTTCTTCTGAGGTAAAAAGCCATTGCAGAGTTTTGAGCAGAGAAGACAGCGTGGCATAACTGACTCTGGTGCTGTTAACAATAGAATGTAGAAAGCTGAGGCCTGAAGAAGGGAGGCCTTTGCAGGGGTCTTTTATAATAATCCAAGTAACAGAAATAATAGGAACTTGGCAAAGCGGTGGAGATGAAGAGAAATGGTTATTATCCTAGCTCCGTTCTCAAAGACCCAATGAGATTTGCTGAGGGATTAGAAGTGGAGAATCAAGGCTGACTCCAGGTGTTTAGCCTGAGCATCTGGAAGCCTGGAGTTGCTATTAACTGAGGTAGGGAAGAGTAAGGGAAAAGCAGGTTTGGGAGGAGAAAATAGGGGGCCTGGTTCCTAAAGATTATTGTCCACTTTAAAATCCTATGTCTGTTCTAAAACCAATGGAACAGAAGTTGAGAAGTCAATCCTAAATTTGCACCCGGAAATTTAAGGTGCCACAAACAGCCAAAACAACCTTGAAAAATCACAAAGTGAAAAGACTCACTCTTTCCAATTTCAAAACTTAACTACATAGTTATAGTAAACAATACAGGCTGGTATACCATAAGAACAAAGAGATGAGTGGAATAGAATTGAAAGTCCAAAATTATACCCTCACATTTACAATCAACTGATTTTCAACAGAGGTGCCAAGATGACTCCAGGGGAGGGGGGTGGGGGACAGAATAGCCTTGTTAACAGTGCTCTGAGAACTGGATATCCTCATGCAAAAGCATGAAGTTGGATCCCTTACTTCACACCATACACAAAAATTAACTTAAAAGTGCATCAAAGATTGAAATGTAAGAGCTAAAACTATAAAATTCTTACAAGAAAACATAGATCTAAATCTTCATGACCTTAAATTTGGCAATGCTATCTTATATTTGACACCAAAATCACAAGAAAAAAAGGTTAATTATATTTCCTTAAAATTAAAAATCAAGTCTAGCCATGGAAATGACAGAGGAAGGTGGAAAGAAAGGAGGAAAGGGGAAAAGTAGGACTGAAAACCAATATAAAATACAGCAAAAATGATCCTCACTCAAATTCCTTCAGCATTATATTAACTTTTCTTCATTTCTAACCATGTGCAGAAACACTGTTTTCCAGACAATGTTTTGCCCTTAAAACAAATTTTCAAGGAAGATAAAAACAAATTCAACCAGCAATAATTATAGAAAACTGATATGGCATAATAGTACACCCACCTCCCCACATCTGATTGGCCAACCAACTAAAAAGGCAAAATCCATCCAGGAAGAAAAATGCAGCTGTTAGCCCACAGCATTACCGACCAGGCCACTGTGGCAGAAGATTCTGAAGCTAAGTGGGCACAGGTGGTCTGAAGGAGCCAAAAAGCTCGGTAGATTAAGTGAAGAACTCACAAGATTTCCTTCATTTCAGGCCTAACTTTGCTTAACAGGTCATCTATTGGACCAGAGACAAGCCGGTGGCAACTGTTACCAACGCCGGCCATCCCATTAGCCCTACCCTGCCTGGCAGCCTGTAGGGTAAGGTAAAAGGTATCAGGCTTTTCTGCCCTCCCGCCATCAGGATAGATGAGGGAACCCTGTGATCCTGAATGCACGCCTGATGGCGGCACCTGGAGTGGGTACACCTGCGCTAAGACTGTGCTTCTAAGGGCGGTGTCACGGGGACGCCAGTAGAAGCCGAAAGAGAAGAAGCCCCAAGCAGAAGCAGAGAGAACGCCAGAGAGCCCAGATAGAGTGAAGATTTGCTGGGGGCTGGGAGGATTGCCAGCCTCCCAGCACCCCTGCCTGCCATAAGCCTGGTGAACCCCAATAAAAGACCTGCAAAAAACCACTGAGGACTTTGACTCCTCCTTTACCAGGTCTGCTTGGGATCAGGAAACCTGCACTATGTCCTGTCCTGCCCTTACACAGCCAAGTACAGTTTTCTGACTGACAGAAAAGGCGAAAACCCTCTGTCACCCACCCAGTCTGCCATCCAAACCCTCACAAATAAGGAGGTAAAGATATTAACTAATTCAATTGAAAACAACAAGGGGAGAGAAAGAATTAGGGGGACAGTGCAGGTGGCCTCAGTTAAGTTTCCTTCCGGATGGGGACCGTGGTACATAGTCCTGTCCCCGCGCGACACCAGGAGGCGACCTCAACCCGGTTCCCACCTAGGACTGAACCAACTCGGTACCTCACCCAAGATGATGCCCAAGCCCTGGCCCCCACCTCGGGCGGTTATCATCGCGGGGTCTGTGGCGACTGCCCAGAAGCAAAGCAACTTTTCTGGCGGGCTCAGGGGCCCAGGGGCCCAGAAGCCCAGAAGCCGGGGAGAAAGCGCCCGAGCCCCACCCCAGCGCCAGCCCGGCCCCAGCCCGCCACCGCGCTCGGCGCTCGGAGTGAATCTAACCTGTCCCCCCCAGAGGTGTGGGGAGGGGGTAGCGCGCGTTTCCCGGAACTCGCGCAGCTGCGGGGCTCACCTGGCTCGGCCCGGCTCCTCCCACTACTCTCTGTCTCTGCTTCCACCCGCTGCTGGCCTTTTTTGGGTGCTTGACGGGTGTTTTCCGTGTGGCCGCACATCACTTCCCGTAAAGGAGAGTGAGGTGGGGGCGGGACCTCCTCTCAACCCTCCACCTCCAGTTTCCTCCCTTCACCTCGGGGTGCA
The DNA here is from genome assembly GCF_964194135.1 of Talpa europaea. Taxonomy (NCBI): domain Eukaryota; kingdom Metazoa; phylum Chordata; class Mammalia; order Eulipotyphla; family Talpidae; genus Talpa; species Talpa europaea. Next base: position 43,125,040 of record NC_140075.1, read on the forward strand.
CCCCCCGCCCGACTGGGCGAGGGCGCTTGCGGGCGCCCTGGGCGCGCAGGCTCCCAGTCCCGTCGTGAGTGCCCGGGAGTCCTCTCGGGAGACCCCAAAGTCACCCTCGCCTGGTTACCCCCGGCCGGGTCTTCATTGCCCTTTCCTGGAAGGCGTGAAGCCTTAGCTGTTTTCATTTTTTGAGACACAGGGGTGACATTTACAAGTTCCTCCAGGATCCGTGTGCTGCTAAGCATGATTCGCTGCTTCTTGCCAAATCTCCTCCCCCTAAAGCCATTTTCTGAAGGTGTTTTGCAGGACAACAGATGAGAGTCCCACGCAGTAGCCAGCAGCTCTGAGGAGCTGCAAAGTTGGCCCTGTCCCGGGTACTTAGGCCCGGGAGGCTCCTGCTCCGCGAGCCCTCGGGTCCAGCTCCTGGGGCCGGATCCACGTCTGCCACCGTCCAGCCGCCGCCACTCCGCACGCGGACTGACCTGGGCAGCGCCTTCCCCCGGCGAGGGAAGCTCGGGAGTCTAGGACGCGGCCAAGGGGATGGGTGTGATGGGGAGGGCGAAATTCTGTCAGGAAATGCATACAGCAGTGTCGCCACTGGACTCTCTACTTCGGATTTTAAAATCCTGTGTGAAAGAATGAACAATTCAGTTTAGAAAGGAGAGGGAGGGAGGGGGAGAGAGACAGACAGACAGAGAGACAGACAGACAGAGACAGAGACGGGGCAGGGGAGAGAGAGGGAGGAGAGAGAGGTCTTTGCTGCCCCCTAGTGGTGTCCTCTCAACGCCGGCAGCTGTTCTGTGGACCCGGGACTGTGAGGCTGATCACGCCCACCCAACAGGTTCCCCACAGAGGCATGGAACCAGGGATCTGAGCCTTGGCCTTTGGGCTTGCCCCCTACATGGTCAGGTAAAGCACCTCAGGTAAAGCAGAATAAAATGACTGGAAGCCCTAGTCCATTTGGGGAAGATTCTCATTATTTGCCCCATCTCACTGATCTGTGTGTCTCCACCACGAACTCACCTGTCCCAGACCCACCTCTCAATCCCACTGTGCTGGCAGTGTGTAGCTACTCACAGTTCACATCATAGTACAACTGACTTCTCAGATAGCTTTCCAATTTATAAAATCACTTACAGGATAAACCATATGAAATTACCCAATACTGAATATATATTCAATCTAAAATTTTCAGGCAAATAGAACATAGTGATCTCATACTTAAAAAGACAACAGATTTCATAGAGTGATGGTTTTAAGGGAGGTTCCCCGGATGAATAAGAACTATCAGTCTAGTTGGAGATTGCAGGCTTTTCTGCCCTCCTGCCATTAGGATTGCCCTGCCTGATGGGGCACCTGCCTTTTGTTACATTGTTATAGTTGTGTTACTTACTTCTGTGGGCCACCACTGCAGGACTGAGAGATTCGCCAAGAGAAGCAGAGGCAGGAGAAAGAACAGGAGAGAGAAGAGGAGAAAGAACACCAGGAGAAGCACAGAGTGAAAACTTGGGTGGGGTCAGGAGGCCCAGAGTGAAGACTTGCCCGCAGGCCTCCTGGCCCCCTGCCACACCTGCTGCCGTATATCTGGTTGCTGCACAACATGTAAAAAGCTCAATAAAAGCCTGAGAAAGCCACCCAGGGCTCCAGGACTCTCCTTTACCAGCTGCTTGAATCATAAAGAACCAGCTCTGTGGCCATTCTGCAACTACAGAGATTTAAAAAAAAAAAAAAAAAAAAAAAAAGGCATTCACCATGGTCAACGTAGACCAGTCTTAGGAGTAATAAACAGCTAAGAGCCAGGGAAACATCAATGCAGCAACTGGTAATGGCTGACTTGAAACAGAGAGAACCTTCCTTTGGCCCCCCGCCCCCATTCTCATAAGCAGATAGGTCTGTGATCAGGATATTACCAGACAATAGATCAGAAAACAGTGATGATGGGCTCATTCATTCATTCAGTGAGTTAACACTGCATTCAGTACTGGAGATGCAATCATGAACAAGATAAACTGCCCCCTACTCTCAGGGACCTTGATAGACCAACAAGTAAGCAGTTAACTCTGGTTGCAGTGAGATAAGAGAAGTTAAATGGTGGTGTTGAAACATAGGTAAGTGATACCAAATCAAGACTTCCCAGAGAAAGTTATAAATTACAAAGGATGAATAAGGTGGGAGGGTGAGGGAGGAAAGAATACTAGGAAAAGGGCCTCCCTGGTGGCGCAGGAGGTTAAGACATAACCTATGGAGCTATCCGCAGCCACTACAGTATGAATTCGATCCCCAGCCAGGGAGCTGCCCACATGGTGCAGCACACCTCTCCTGGCTAGACTGTAGCTCCCCTCAGCAGTGTATTTCAGTCAATCCGCCTGTTCTGTTCTCCACTCTTGTCTCTGGTGAATCCTCTCACCCCTCAAACCTCTGGCCTGTATCCCAGTTCTTGTATGCATAAATAAATAAATCTTTTTAAAAAAAATACTAGGAAAAGAGCAAAAAGAAAGCTCCCTTTTGTCTTCAAGTTCAAGAAAGTTGATATTCATGGGAAGGAAGCAGTCAGAGAAGAAACTAGTGAAATAAGCAGAGGCTGGATTATGAAGAACCCTGGCATGATTATAATGTAATAGCTAGCATTTATTTACCATTTATTCTGGGCATATGCTAATTTAGCCAATCTGCTAAAAATTCTGCAGATATCACTTCACTTACCGCTTATAATTTCCCTGAACCCACAGTACAGATAAGGAAACTGTGTCTCAAAGTGTTAAGCAACCTGATCAAGATCATTCAGTCAGCAAGTAGCACAGCCAGGATTAGAACTTGCAACTCATTTCCTTAATGGCTATTAGACCAAGAACGGAAATGAGCGATCAATAACATCAGACAGTGGCCATGAGGATGGAGGTGAATGGATGGATTTGAGATATTTGAATGTTAAAAACTTGGTTGTAGGGGTGAGAGAGGGGGAAGGTATGGGTATGCCCAGGTTTCTAGTTTAGGAAACTGGGAACCATTGAGTAAAATTGAGTTAAAGGAAGTAGGTCCTATTGCAATAGGAAGGGATGGCAAAATAGATCATAATGAACATGTTCAGGACATTTCAAGCTTAGCTTAACACCACCAGCAAAACATCCAGGTGAAACAGCTTAGTATGCAGTTGAATAGGTTGATCTGAAGCACAGGATATATGTACTGGAGGTATCACCCAAAAGGTACTCAAAGACATGAGAGTCAATGAGCTAGTCTAGAAAACATACCAAGAGGGCAAAAGCAGAACTTGGTATAGAGCCCAGAGAATCACTCAGCAATTAAAGTAATGACAGAGGAACTCTAAAACGGAATCTGAAAAAAGAATATCCAGAGAGGAAGAAGGAAATTTATTATGCAAACCAAGAATATTGAACACACCTAGTGCGCCAATTCAAAACAGGAGAGAGTAGAGTACAAGGGACTATGGTGAAGGTTCACAGGTGAACTGGTTGTGGGAATTTTATGGGGAATACATAATGATGCAAAAGATATAAATTAAAATAATAAATCATTTTAAAAATCCTCTTTATACTATTCTTACTCCAGCCACAGAATTGGTTGAAGCATACCCCCTGCTTACTATGCTGGGGCTTCAAATTGCAGCCTGCTGCTTAAAACATGCAGAATCCCAGCTTCAGGATCATTAATAGGATTGAAACTGATGTATATCAGTTCCATGATTTTTATTGTGCAGAAATAAAGTTGAATATAGACTTGTGTGTATGCAAGTATGTATGCATGTATTTTCCAATTCTGTCTACTAAGAGGTCCTAGAAGCTTTACATCACAGTAACTATGAACATATTTAGCTCCTAAATCTTGATTTCTAAATAGTCTTTCCCAATAATAGGAGCCAAGGACATGATGATACAGTACCCATAAAATCAAATCCTTAAAGTCTACCATTAGATCTAATAAATGAAATAAGCAAAAAAGGCAAGATACTAGACCCACACACACAAATCATTTGTATGTGCACACATTAGCAATGAACAACCAAAAAAAGGAGATAAAGAAAGCAATTCCAGGCCTCCCCGGTGGCACAGCAGGTTGAGCACAGCGCTGTGAAGCTGTCCGCAGTCTCTGCAGCGTGGTTAAGATTCCCGGCCGGCCAGGGAGATCCCCACATGGCGAGGCAGACCTCTCCTGTCTCTTTCCCTGTTCCCCTCAGCAGTGTCTTCGGTCTGTCTGCCTGTTCTGCTCCCCGCTGTCTCTGGTGAATTCTCTTACCCTCCCACACCTCTGGCCTGTACCCCCATGCTTGTATAAATAAATAATTTTTTTAATATTTTATTTTATATAACTCTTACATCATTTTTCTAAATAAATAAATCTTTTAAAAAAAAGCAATCCCATTTACAATAATATCAAAAAGAATACTGAGAAATAAACTAAGGAGGTATAGGACTAATACATTTTAAACTACAAAACACTTCTGAAATAAATTAAAGAAGACTTAAATAAATGAAAATATATTCCATATGCATGGGTTGGAAGGCACAGTATTGTAAAGACGGCAATACTCCCCAAAGCTGTCTACTGATTCAATGTAATCCCGATCAAAATCCCAACAGAATTTTTGCAGAACTGGAAAAGTTGATCTAAAATTCGTATGAAATTGCAACAGTGTGCTTTATAGTCAAAATAATCTTCAAAAAAAACGTTGATGGACTCATACTTTCTGATTTCAAAATTTAATGCAAAGTCACAATAATCAAAACACAGTGGTTTTGACATAAGGATAAATATACAGATGAATAGAATGGACTTGAGAGATAAGAAATGAGACTATAAATCTATGGTTAAGTGATTTTCTGCAGGGGTGCCAAGATCGGTCAATGGAGGAAAGAATGGTTTCTTCAACAAAGGGTGTTGAGAGAACTAGATACTGACATGTAAAAGCTGGACCCACACTTCATATCACATAAAAATTAAAATAGATCAAAGGATCTAAATTCTAATTTTGGGGGGAAAAAGGAGTGCTCAAGAAATTACAGGGACATGTCAAAAGGATCCAGTCTGATAAAAGACTCTTCCTCAGTTAAGGATTTGTGTTAACTCATGCTATAAATATATTTTCATTTTAAGATACATTAGCAAAACTTTTTTCCAGAAATGCCCACCATGGATGTCAAAGTATATCCTTAAGTATTTGTACTTAGTTATAAATTGTTTTTAGAAGACTTGTTTTATGTTTGCTAAACAGAACATAATTTTTGGATAATTTTAAACACCACTTTTTGTACTTGAAAGAAGGGGGAAAAAAGCACAAAGGACACACAACCAGCTTGAAGGGGTTCCCACTGGCCAAATCTGGGATAATTTAAACAACAAAATAAATAGTGATTGTCAGGGCAGGCTTCAGAGGCATGCACGTAGAATAGCATACACAGGGCACTGCACTTAGACTCTTAAGCTCTTCTGTTACCATCTTGAAATTCTTAACAATTTTATCCTGGAGTTTGTGTCTTACAGGAAAGTCTGATGCTACATGGAACATGCCAGATGGAACATACCTAGGGCTTGGAGCCTCTGCGCACATATGGCTTTGACCCCTGCCACTGCCAACTTTGCACCCTCTGGTCTCCTGAGCTCTGCCTTGCTCCAGGACAATGACTGGGTCACCTTGGCTGGAGAGGCCTACATTCTGCCAACACCTTCCACCTATGTAAGAGCCTGGGCATGGGTACAAAAGATGTCAGGGTTGGACACCTTTTCTCTAAATCATTTCAAAATATAATTATTTTGAATTATATTTCAAAATATAATTAAAAAATCTTTTAAAATCCTCTTCAGAAAATGTCGCAGGACCAAGTCTAGTGGTCCACTTGAAAAGTTATCATGTCTGGTCTTTCCCTCTTTAACTTTTCATTTTTCCTGTTCTGCCAGATCTTAGGGTTAGAATGATTTGTGATGAGACTGTAGAAACCACTACCTGACTGTGCTACCTGGGAAGTCCCTGATGATACTCCTTTCACTGAGGCACTGAGGAAGAGAGAACTGCATTGGTGAGGCCACTCACATCTCTGAACATTCCTTTCTGGGCTAAGATTGACAGTAGAAGATGATGCTACAACAGGGCTCCCTGATATCAATAAGAAACAAAAAGAACCCCCAGGTGGCAAAGGATAAATGGCAGGACATTACTACTGAACAGATCTACTCCAAAACTAGTATTCCTATATAATCTTGGTAAATCAAAATTTGGATAAAGCACAGAAACAATTACTATTATTTTATATAGGAAAAATTTAGACCCTTCCCAGATCCAAAAAAATAACCCACCAAATCATAGCAAATAGCACATAAAACCTAAAATAATACTAATATATAGTAAAAGCAGGAATGACATGATACGTACACAGCCTGTAGAAAGTAGTTCCAAGGAAGAAGCTTGGCAGTGACACTCTTGTTCAGGGTGCAGTTGCCTTTAGGTTGGCTGCTACAAACATGCTGAAAGCTGTTTTCACTTTTCACCTTTTGTCAGAAAGTAAAAATCCTCCTTAGACTTCTTTTGGTTATCAGAAACAGGTAATCATGTAGATCTTTCATAAAAGAGGTATAATCTGAACTTTCGAAAAGCAGGGGCTGCCTGTAATAGAAAGCAAGGAATGTAACCAAGGTGTGTTGATCCACAGGGATCTGTGGTGATGGATTTTTTTTTTTTTCCTCCCAGGAAAATCAAGAACTAGTGAGCAAAAGGCTGTGCTAGTCTCCGTATCGAAAATGGTCTCTCACCAGTTTTCTAATTAAAGTCATTGTTTGAACTTAGAGCAAAGAATTGAAGGGGTCCTAACCTCTTGTGAAAAGACTCTTCAATGTCCCAAGATTCTACAATAAGGATAAATGTCCACTGGAACAAAAGAAATACTCCAGACTTTTATGACTGCTGGATACAGCATCTGAGCTGACAAGGAATGTTGTATTGTTCAAGGAATGTTGTACTGCCACCATGGTCCTTCAGTTAGAGTAGAACTTATGGAGATTAAAGGAGATATACAAATTTGACCCAAATTAGTCCTAAATGGCCCATTCTCTAGCCTCCCCCTCCCTAGTCTGAGTGAAATAAATATATACTCAGTAGCTGGCAGAGACCTCACATTGATCCTGAATTAAGGGCTCTGTCTTAATCTGCTCAGGCTATTACAACCGAATGCTATAAAGCAGGTGGTTTAAACAAAAGACATTTCTCTCTCACCGATTTGAAACCTGAAAAGTCCAAGATCAAGGAGCCAGCAGATTTGAGGTGTAAAGTTCCTCTTCCTGGTTTACAGATGCCACTTTCTTGCTGTATCCCACATGGCTGATAAAGAACATCTCTCCTACCTTTTTAAGGGCACTAATCCTATTTTTAAAGTCTCTGCCCCCCTCCCCAAAGGCTGCACCTGCAAATATCACATTAGGTATTTGGACTTCAACATATGAAGGGTGTGGGAGGGAAGGTATGTACACAAACATTCCATCCACGCCAAATCCTCATTGTACAAAGTCCCTGAAGCTGCTTTCCCTGGCTAAGACAGAAAATTAGAAGTAATTCATGCAGAATGCCATCTTCAAAGATTTAGGGATGTTTGAACTTAGAGCAAAGAATTGAACTGTATCCCCATGCAGTTCAGCTCTCTGGGCCTTGCAAGCTACTGTACACAAAACAATGATTAAAATAGTAAATTTTGTTACATATATTTTACCACAGACACACACCCACCCAAAGGCCCGCCACACACAAATGGATTGTGACATAAAACAATGAACTTCCTCAATTGTAGCTGCGGTTCTGGATGCACTTTCTTTTTTAATGCTAGTTTTATTGAGATATAACTTTCACACAATGAAGTCCATCCTTTCAAAATGTAAATTCAGTAGTTTTTCATGTGTTTATGTGTTCAGCCACCTTGTTCTAGAACATTTTCATTACCTAAATGTAATGAAAGTCCCTAAGAGCTAATATTTTGTCTCTATATACTTGCCTACTCTGGACATGTCATAGAAATGGAATCACACAATATGACATCTTATGTCCAGTTTCTCTCATGTTTTCAAAGTTTATACAGTTGTAGCATGGCCAGGGAGGTGACCCACATGGTCCACAGACCTCTCCTGTCTCGCCTGCTGCTCCCCTCAGCAATGTATTTCAGTCATTCCACCTGTTCTGCTCCCCACTCTGTCTCTGGTGAATCCTCTCCCCTCTGCATCTCTGGCATGTACCCCAGTTCTTGTATGTATAAATAAATACATCTTTAAAAAAAAGAGGGGGAAATCAAAGTAGTTCAAATTAACTAAATGTTGTACAGGATTATCATTTCTTGAATATAAAAGGATTACTTATTCCTGCCCATTGTTATGTGACTTCACTGTGCATCTTAAAGCCAACTGAACATGAGAAGTGACATTTGCCAACACTGAGCAAAAGCTTCAATTCCAAGTTCCCTCAATTTCTTTCTCCTTTTTACTCTGTCATATTCCAGATAGGAGCTGCTCATTGAACCTGGGTCCCACAATGTGAAGACTCATCGTACACAACCCTAGTCTACCTGGAGCCAATCGAACTAAGACTATGATACAGATACTGGGTACCTGAATTTTACACACACACACACACACACACACACACAGAGATATATATACACATGTATGTATATATAGTACATTGAAGAAAAATGGTCTTAAAAGCTCACATTAAACTGGTGCTAATCAAATCGATGTCCATTTTGCCCATTTTTGTATTGTTTGTATTTTTAAATAAACATTACTACTTTTGTCGTTTTTTCTAAATTATTCATCCTGGTCTCCATTTAACATAGATAGTTGGAATTAAGTTATAATGAATTTGCATTCAAGAAAAAGAAATCAATAAGTTAAAATGATTTAAAGCATTTTGCAAAGGTAATTACATTTATAGCTGCCTTTGAAAATATAAATATTGTTAGGGTAAAAAAAATCAACTTTTTAGCAATTTCAAAAAACCTTTAACTATGTTTCATAACAAAGTAATTCCTTTCTTAGAACCATTATTAATGCAAATTTGCTTGGTGAGCTAAACATATCTGTGTCATATCTGCCACTTTGACAACATCATCTACCCGCTCCAAAACTTCAAATTGATCTAAACCACTTCAATTTGCAATTTACTTCTCCATTCTCCCTGGGAAAAGAAAGGGTCAGGGTTGAAAGACTGGTGACAAACACTGTTAAAACAGACAAACTACAAGTTAATTGACAGGTATTCTGCCTGAGGTGGTTAACTTGGTTGACTTTATCTATAAACATACTGTTAACATCATTTCCAGCTATTTTATAAATAATCCAGACTGTACCCTATGATACTAAACATACTGCATTTCCAGAAAAATAAGACTCAATAGGAAACAAAATATTCCTTAAGACACTCATTTCTGTTTAAAAGGAAATCACTAATTTCTCCTGATGAAAAGACAAAGTGGCATATAAAGTACAATAAACATTAAAACTGACAGTGCTAATTTCAAGAATCATTTAAAATCATTATGATTTATTTTAAAATACATTTGAGAAATTTTCTACTAGATTATTTAGTCAAGTATAATTAGAACGGAACTTCAATTCCATTTTTACAGTTCAGCAATATATAGCATTAACTTCTCTTTTCTTCTGATTCTTGTGCCAACTCCAGCTTTTCTTTTAATTTCTTCTGCTCTCTGGCATACTGTTCAAATATTGGTTGATAAATATATATTCCTCCGGCAATTCCAAGGATGCTAGCAAAAAGCAGTTGAGGAAAACTCACTCTCCCAAACATTTTTTCAACAAATACCACACAATGTAAAAAGATGGTTTTGCAAAATTATATTCAACATCCAGTAAATTTCTTCATATCTGTGTACAAAAAAAAAGGGAAACAAAGCAGCAACTCAGCAACTATCCTTTCTGTAAGATTTCATGTCATTACTTTGCTCCACAGTGAACAAGCTTTGTAGCAATAATATGCAAACAGCACTTAATGTTTTAACTAAAGTAGTAATGTAATTTATATGGTGGCGCAGCGGTTGAGCGCTGGGTTGCGAAACTGCGCGCGGCCTCTGCGGCGCCGGTTCGATCCCCGGCTGCTCCCCGGCCACCGGAGGAGGGTCCCACATGGCGCGCAGACCTCTCCTGCCGCCCGCTGCTCCCCTCAGCAGTGTACTTAGGTCCTTCTGCCTGCTCTGCTCCCTGCTCTGGCTCTGGTGAATTCTCTCACCCTCCCGCACTTCTGACTGTACCCAGTGCATGTATAAACAAAACAAACAAACAAACCAGCAAACAAATAAATAAAGCATGCCTCTATTAAAAAAAAAAAATTTAATTTATATGGGGAGTATGGGAAATTAGGGGTAGAGGATGTAAGACAAAACTAAATCCTCTCCTACTATAGACTGTTCTCGATGATTTTAAATGATAATTTTTAAAAGGGCAAAAGTGAGGAGGGAGAGGCATCTTCATGCCTTTGAAGGAGTACCATAAAACCAACTAAAAAAATAATTGAAAGTGTAAGCCAATATTATATGGAAGTAGAAAACAATCATTAGTGCTTCTGTACTCCTTAATTTTTTTGACAATACATAGATAAGATGCAACCTATGAAGCTATTTATAGCCACTGCAGCACGAGTTCAATCCCAGCCAGGGAGCTACCTACATGGCACAGAAGACCTCTCCTGACTCTTCCACTATGCCCCTCAGCAGTGTATTTCAGTTGATCTGCATGTTCTGTTCCCCACTCTGTCTCTGGTGAATCCTCTCACCCCCCCCCAACTCTGGCCTGTACCCCAGTTCTTCTATGCATAAATAAATATATCTTTAAAAAAACATAAGCTAAAAGATTTTGAATTTTTTTGATAATATACAAGGTACAATCAGACATTAAATATGTAACATTTGCTATCTATTTTTGCCAAAAATATAATGGGGATTTTGGCTGGTTTTAATTGAATAGTTAAAACTCCAGTACTTAGTTATATTACTGTCCAACACCCTAGTCTGGAAAAACTAGGTAGATGTTTATGAATGAGGTAAGCAGAGCGAAGGATTTACATATTTTCTTCATGTTAATATCTCACGACTTTCTATATCAGCCAGAGATCACAAAAACCATTACTAGCACAACTGGTACTAGAAACTAGGTTGTCCTTCCTTAGGGCTCAAATGTAATTTAAACTACTCTGGGGAAGAAAAGGCTGTTTTCTCCTGCATCTACAGTTAACCAGATAAATGACAAATTCACCAAGCAAGACTTGGTTCAACAACTACTGTTAAGATTTTTTGGGTTTTGTCTTCATTTAAAAAAAAAAAAAAAAAAAGGAAAGGAAAGGATGACTCCCTCCTGGCTCACAGGGGTTAAAGTCTCAGCGGTATCATGCTATCCCGGCCACTGAGACCTGAGTGCCACCCCTGCCAAGGAGCTACCCACATGGCGCGGAAGACCTCTCCTGTCTCACCTGCTGCTCCCCTCAGCAGTGTATTTCAGTCAATCCACCTGTTCTCCCCACTCTGTCTGGTGAATCCTCTCACCACCCCAACACCTCCGCCCCCGCCCCTAGACCTCCAGTTCTTGTATGCATAAATAAACATATTTTTTAAGTAAAAAATGAGCTATTTGCAAGTCAGTTCTTTGGAAAATAATGAAGCCACAGGGAAATAGGAAAGCAGCTTCGCCTTCTGCCCACAACTAAGTAACCCAGAATTAACCTTTTGGAACCTTATTTTCCACATTTGTACAGCAGGCCACAAACAGTGTGAGATCACCCAAACGGTGAGACGTTTATAAATTAACGTTTATAATTATAAACACACGTTTATTATTATCACCACTATCACCATTACCGCTGGGCCCCTTTAGCTCCCGCACCGCGCAGCGGACCCCGCCTCCCGGCTGCACAGGCAGAGGTAACAGCCGGCTCCTTCTAAGTTTCCGGACTCCCGGGCTCAGAGCCCGCGAAGTCAAGGGCTGGCAGCGGCCTCGCGAAAAGCAACCCCGAAGGGCGAGGGCAGGCGACACCCCAAGCAACGCGTCTCAGCGCGGCTGCCCGCGCCGCGGCCGCGGAGTCTACGTCAGGGCTGAGCGCGGAGACCTGCCCTTCCCGGCTTCCCCCGCGCCTGCGGGCGACGGCTGCCCGCACAGGCCAAACTTAGGCGCGGAAGCGCGGCCGCGGCTCGCGAGCCTCCGCTCAGGGACCGAGCCGCGGCAGAACCTTAGCGGACCGCCGAGCAGACGCAGGATGGAGCGAGATGGCAACCTCTTTTTCCGCGGTCTGCAGAGCCGCTCCGACGAGAAAATGAAGCTGCGAAAGAGAAAGTCGACCTTATACCAGAAGAGCACCTGGCACCGCGGAGGTGAGGGAGGGAAGCCGAGTCCTCAGGCAGGGCTCCCCTCTGCTGGGGGGTGCGCGTGGGGCCGGGGGCCAAGAAATCGCAGCGGGCTCGAGACAAGGTCTTGATCTCAGCCAGTTTACTGGCGCTGTGTTCTGCATTGCTTTTATGACACCCTCCCCGTAGCCTTGTGAGTGGGTATGATCATTACCATTTTAGAGAGGGGGGCTTCCAGGCCAGGAGTTACCAAGGTTTCCAAGCGATGGGGTGTCTGCTTTCTAGAAAGGCACTAACCCTGACTCCCGCCCCATTTCTTTTTTTCTGCCGCCACCTCTGCCTTCTCTTTGGACTGGGTAACAGCCACCACAGGAAGTGACGTTTTTTGGGGGGTGTCTGTAGGGGTGTGTGGGGGGTGGGTGTGGGTGTGTGTGTAGGGGTGTTAATATAAAGATGAACTCATTATGTGCCAGGCAGGATGCAGGCTGTATGAAGAAAAAAATCCGTAGTTCACCTTCTGGAAACCTGAGACCAAGAAAAGGAAGGACCATTTTGCTAAATAAAAAGTGAGGAAGGGGAGCTTTTGGGGAACTTTTAGTAGTTGGGCGGGAGCTCTCTTGCTCCCTAACTCACCCCTTGTTGGATCCCTATCCTAGTGAAAGATACTAACGTTGGTAGATTACCATACTTGTAACAAACGTACAGTTGAAATTCGGTATTCAAGATCTGTTGTTCAAGGGTTAGTTCTGAATACTGTTTCTTATACCTTAATCCACAGCGGGGTGGGACTGGGGCTGAGAACAAGATTTTCTGATGGGTGATCCTGTTCAGTAGGGAGGGTAGTGTCAGTATTTCTGGATGATGAAAGCTCTAAAGGGGCACGCATGTTGTGTTGAATATACTAATTATCTGAGAAACACTTAAAATGTGTTCTTGTACAATGAGGAACAAGTGTGGCAGGAACCCAGAAAAATAGTGGATCAGAGGCTGGTTGTAAAATGAAATACGCAGGTCAGTCAGGGAAGACTAAGTAAATCAAAGTAATCCTGTATTTCAGTACCAATCAGTTGTTTCCAATTGAGCTGTTTGTTGCAGGTCCTAGTTTTGAAATACTGCAATACCTATTTTTTTAAAATCTGATTTTTAATTGTTGGCAACTAAATTCAAATTTTTAAGAAGTGCTCTGTATACAAGCCTGCAGGCTATCCATTTGTAGTTAAGAACAGACCTTTAGGGCCTCCCTGGTGGTGTAAGGGGTTGAGTGCAGCACGGTGAAACTGTCCACAGCCAGCATCTGCCGTGCGAGTTCGATCCCCCTGCCGGCCTGGGAGCTGACCCACATGGCGCAGCAGACCTCTCCTGTCTCGCCTGCTGCTCCACTCAGCAGTGTATTTCAGTCAGTTTGCCTGTTCTGTTCCCCACTCTGTCTCTGGTGAATCCTCTCATGCCCCACACCTTTGGCCGGTACCCAAGTTCTTCTATAAATAAATCTTTAAAAAATATTAAAAAAAAAAAAAAACAGACCTTTAGAGTCAGTAGACAGCCCTGGTTTTGAGCCCTGACTTTGAGCCCCACCTTTTTGACTTGGGCCATGTGATTTAACTTCTGAGTCTCTGTATACTCTATATGTAAAACGGGGCAAATAATACCTATCCTTTAGCGTTATTTTGAAGCCTAAATAATATAAAGGAATGAACCCAGTGCCTGGTATTGAGTTAGCATCAATAAGAGCTATTCTCAGATGTAGAGGACCATTTTATGTGTCAGTTTGTCATATATAGAGTTGCTTCCTCAGTAATTTGTTAACTGGTTTCTTTTAATACACATGGAAACCTAAAGTCTTAGTCACTCCAATCTTTTTCAGCATTGTAATATTCTCCTTATACAATAAGTTGGAAGACTGGTTAAATTAAGTAACTAATAATCACCCAGTGAAGTTCTGGCCCTTATGTAACTTTTGGCCCAGGTGGGCTTTGAAGGGTGGTGTGATGGGGCAGAGTTCCCCACTATGCGTAACAGTGCCTGCGAGAGGGACAGCCAAAACAGCAGATTTTAGTTCCACATGTGGAATCTGCCTGACTTTTTGTACCAGTTACCTGTTTTGTTTTGTTTTTCAGATCTTCTTGGTGAAAACATTTATCTAGTCTTGTTTACCATAGCATTACGAATATGTAACTGCTTTTTAGTCCAGACGAGTTTCGTTCCAGATGAATATTGGCAGTCTCTTGAAGTTGCACATCACATGGTTTTCAAATATCCTTTGTAGTTGTCTTTCAGACTAGGAATATGTTTTCATCTTAGAAACTGTGTTCATTTTATTACATATTTTCAATCAGTTAACCATATTTTCTCCAAATAATTTTAATAAAGTATGCCATTATTTTATCTTAATATTTCTTCTTTCTTTGATGTTAATGTACTTGAACAATCTCTAACTAGTGCTCAGTAATTTGGAGGATATAGATGAAGACAAAACACATTTCTACCTTAAAGATTCATTTGACCAAATGCATTTTTAATTCAAATATCCAGTATAAAATACCATTTTATACCGCTTTGCCAAGAAATAAAAGTTTACATATGGAAATGAAAACAGATTTTGTTCAATATTACTTAACATTAGTCCTTAATGTTAGTACTTATGGTTATTTGACCTGGGAATGGACAGAAAAAATAAGGGGTTACACTTACCCTTTAATCTTTGCAAGCATTTACAAGGTTCTGCATCTTGTGGGGAAAGATAGTGTTCAATTGCTGGTAAGTTTAAATAAAAATAATCAAAATAATTGCTATTTCATCTCTTTTTAAAAGCTAATGTATATTAACTAAATATTATTGGTATCATGAAGTTAGTTTTTAAAAGACTACTGCTGCTAAACACTGACTTCTGGAAAGCCTATGGTCCCAAAGATAAACTGTGATGTATAAATCTTCAATATGTGTTAAAACACAAGCCTGTGCCTGAACGTTAAGTGTTCTATGTGTTAAGAAATGCAAATTTTCAATTTTCGGAATGACCACATTATATATTATTTGAACTTTAGAAGAAGAGTATTTCCTCCACAAACAAAAAGACAAAAAAAGAGAATATTTCCCTCATAAAAGAATCACTTAAGAGTTGTGTTGTACCTTATTTTTACAACTTGTGAATGAAAGGCCATGTTATATGAGCTCATGAAGACTAAATACTAAATACATGAGGATTTAGTGTTGAAATTAAAATTTAGAAAAAATTGACAAAAATTTAATTGCTCTGCTATGTAGGAATTTTGCATTAATATTAAGCAAGGCTGTGATTCCTAAATTATGAATTTCTACGGCCCCTGGATCACCTAGAGAGGACACAAAGGAGGAACTAAAAGTGCGCAAGTTTCTCTACCCTCACTTTCAAAATATTATCCAAATGGACTGAGAGATTGGGTCTCCTTCATTTCCTGTACAGTCCTGGTGTTTTGGTTTGATGTTTGTTGTTTGTTTATCTATGTCTGTCTGTTTGTAACCTGGAAAGACACTAAGTTTCTGGGATAATTTCTCTATGTAGGATTGTACTCTCCCCATTCCTCAGTGCTATGAACACTATTTTCCCCTCTCAGGGTTACCCACTGCCTTCTAGATTATGCAAGATATCCATAAAGTCTAGAACCATGGGCAAATATACATAATGTCATCAAGGATGATTTTATATCCCAAGAAGTAGATTATATTATGAAGAATTCTTCAAGAGAGAAAAACTTTCTATTCTTCCAAGACCCATCTACAGCTGATATACCTGGCCATTTTGGGACTTAAAGGAAACCTCCCCTTGTCCCCACTATCCCCCAAAACCTCTGTCCTGCCTGGAATTTCACCACATAGGGAAACATTAGGATGCTATCAGACATTTATTCATGCTCGTATACTGATAATTTTAAACATAATTTATATAATTGTGAAACTAGATGGGATCAGAAAAGTGAAATAAATAAAACAAGGTCACAGCATATTAAAGGCAGAGCTAAAACTAGGCCCTGGGTCTACTTTCATAGCCTAGTACTCTTTCCAAATAGCTTTTCTCTCAATTACATAAGGTATGTCCACAGAATTAAGGATGGCTAAGAGCTGTGCTGTCCAACATAGTAGACACAAGCCACATATGGCTAGTAAAATACATACTGGATATCAAAGATCTAGGATGTAAATTTTTTCTATAAATTCTAATATTGAAATGACAATATTTTAGATTAGGGGAAAAAATTAAAATTTTACTTGGGGATTTTTTTTTTACTTTTTAATTTGGCTACTATAAAATTTAAAATTATACATGTGACTTGCATTATACAGCTACTAGACAGGAGAAGAATAGTGTCTAATTTTATTCTAAGACATTAAATTGATAGTTCATTTGATTAGCCTGTTGTTTTTTTATATTCATTGTGAACCAATAGATGTTATTAATATTGTCTTCTTTTTTTTTTTAAATGACGAAGATTTGGATTCCTAGACTTGCCCAAGCACTTCTGTCTGCTGTAGCAGACATAAGGCTTTACTCATTAATGAAGCAATTAGAGAATCAGCAATTGGCAAGATGGGTGGTAAGTCCTACACATTTTAAAACTATACACCAGTCACTTTGTTGTTGTGGACATTGAAACATATGAAAAACATCAATTTCCAAAACAGCTTCCGAAGATAATTCATACAACTTTATAGAAATACTTCCATAATTAAGAACAATAAAATTCAAGTGGTGCATGTCATCTCTCACATTCTGAGTGAACCACAGGTGATAAAAAGCACTGATGCCCTCTAACACCATCAGAGGCTTAAGTCTAAGAAACAGATTTTGGGAAGCACCTTCTCTTTTCAAAATCATCAGTTTTTGCCTCACTTTCCATAAAATTCAGTAGCAGTTCGAAATCAATTGCCTATCTCACAAATGATGTCAGCTGGTTTTAAGCCTTGTTCACTCTTCCTCCAGCTACTAGAAACTTAGCCTGAGAACCTTTGCACCTCTGGCTAGAATATTAGAAGTAGCTGAGCTCTGTAAGAGAGAAAGTGAGGTATAGAAAATTATCTTTTGTCTTTTTGCTTATTTCACAGTGGATAGATTCCTGATCTCCCATTCAAATATTGAATGGATTTTCCCACCTAAGCCATAACCTGAGAAGTGACTGGATTCTGTAGTATTATGGTTACTTCACACAGTTTCTTAAATTCGATAAACTTATATGAGCCAGCTTAGAAATCTTACAACCTGTTTTTATATTGTTTCAATTGGAAAATGTTACAAATTCCAAGTAGCTAATTTGCCAACACATTTCTGACATATAATTTATTAATTAAATATTAAGTTTATTAACAGGACATTTCTGCAAGTATTTTAAAAATTCAGTGGTTTAAAGACTAAGTCCTTGCTTTAATTGATTCAAAGTCACTTGCTTTATTTTGTATTTATATACACTGCTGAGAGCTCAACCTAAAATGGCAAAAGCATAATGCCTTTGAAATCCTCCCTCCAAGGTAGCAGTACACACTAGGTTCTTCTAGATTACAAAAAGCCTTTAACTCCCAAAAATTGGGAACATTTTTAAGGCTATATTTGGGGACAGGAAGCTAATACCACAAATTTATTTTTTTTAATTAGTTTTTTATTATTATTTTTTTAATAGAGGCATGTTATATTTATTTGTTTGTTTGTTTGTTTGTTTATACATGCACTGGGTACAGTCAGAAGCGCAGGAGGGTGAGAGAATTCACCAGTGCGGGGAGCAGAGCAGGCAGAAGGACTGAAGTACACTGCTGAGGGGAGCAGCAGGCGGCAGGAGAGGTCTGCGCGCCATGTGGGACCCTCCTCTGGTGGCCAGGGAGCAGCCGGGCAGGTTCGCAACCCAGAGCTCAACCGCTGCACCACCGGGGAGGCCCTAATACCACAAATTTAACACCCTTTAAGACATTTGTTTTGTAGAATAAATGATGCTTCTGTTTGCATATTATTACAAAACCTGGTTTATTAGTCTAGTTTTCTAAATTAAATAATTAATGATACCTTCTGATAGTTATTTCTTCCTGTGTTCTTAATTTTTTAATCAAAAATAGGATAATATTCCAGTCCAAGGTCAAAAAAAAACCCAGTCAAAATACTTGTCAGTATTAGACAATTTGCGGAATACTGGTTAGGAAAATTATGAATTCAATTCTCTATAAACTCTAGCATAAAAAAATCTGTTCATTAAAGAGTGAAGTTAAAGAGTGCTATTCTGTTCATTAAAGAGTGCTATTGTGAAGTTATTTTGAAGATAAGAATGTACAGTTATAATCTATCTTTTCCTATAAATGTTTGAAAAAGCATCATAGTATGATCAATATCACCTTTATCCTTAAAAATAAATCTGTATCTTGGGCCTCCCTGGTGGTGCAGCGGTTGAGCGCTGGGTTGCAAAGCTGCCCGCAGCCTCTGCAGTGCGGGTTCCATCCCCGGCCACTGGAGGAGGGTCCCACATGGCGCGCAGACCTCTCCTGCCGCCCGCTGCTCCCCTTAGCAGTGTACTTAGGTCCTTCTGCCTGCTCTGCTCCCTGCTCTGGCTCTGGTGAATTCTCTCACCCTCCCACGCTTCTGACTGTACCCCAGTGCTTGTATAAATAAATAAACAAATCTTTAAAAGAAAAACTCTGTATCTTTTCTTAATAGAAATTACGATTTAAGTGAAGCACAGTACCATAAAAAAATACCTGAAAGGTATGAGTTGCTTAATTTTAACAAATAACAATCTGATATCATAGACCAGTGTTTGATATAACTTCTTATAAACAATGTTTGAGCATGCCTGCTTTTAATATCATTTACCTTTTGGTTTGAATTTTGCAAGAAAACTTGGTTGCTGTTTTCCATAGAAGGTTTTACTAAACCTTTCCCCTTCCCACTCCATCTGTATGTTTGCTCATAATTGTTTTTAGTTTTTTTGCCAGTTATGCTCTTGGTTCACATGGTATTGCTGTACCAGAACTCTTACAAACACCATGGAAACTGTTCTCACTATAATTGCTCTTTTCTACTACCCTTTGGAAGGTTCAAAGTCTATGAGCAGGTGAGTTTAACTACTGTTAATAACAATGTACAAAACTTGAAAGCATGTTTTTGAAAAATAATATCAGCACATTGGTATCTCTCTGCCTGGCGTTCATACAATAAACAGTATAATCAAACTGGGTAACTTAGGAGAATTTAATAAAAGTACTGGTTACAAAGGTGAAATCAATGCTTAGAAAAGCCAATAGGGGGATACCATAGTACCCCAAGGCTGGCCACAACAGGAAGTTTTCATTATCCTTTGGAGCAAGGAAAAGAAATGGCTACCACATACAGAGCTGTAATTTTAAGAGAAGGTCTCTGCAAGAGAGGGCTATTAGCCATCGTAGAAAGAACATCAGGGGAATAAAATATGCTGACTCAAAGCTTCTGCCCTCCAGTTGGCCAAAACCAATCATAAGCCAGAAAGCGGTACAGTACATAGGTACAGACCATACAGTTCAGCCTTCCTATACATAGAGCAGGTGAAGAGTAGAAGAGAATTGATCTAGAAAGGCAAAATGGGAATATATGGACCTGATTTGGGTTAATATAAACTGGGGAAGCAAATACCAAGCAAAGGGGATAACATGAGTAATGCACAGCTATAAAAGGGCTTCAGTGTATTCTGTGCACAGAATACAAGCTACCAGAGTAGCTAGTGTACGGCAGGATACATGTGAGAAGAAAAGGGATAAGGAATGGGATTTTGCCTGTCTTCAGATTTTGGACTTTATTCTATAGATAGTAAGGAACCATTGGAGGCTTTTGATAAGCATGACATAATCAAACTTGATTTAGAAAGAATTCTCTTGTAGTAGCAGTATTTAGGATACACAAAGGGAGAAAATCAAAATGATTTCGAGTGAAGGAAGCTAGTATACACCCTCATATTAAAAAACATTTTAAGAACCAAATAAAGGGCCTCCCTGGTGGCCTAGAGGTTAAGTCTCAGCACTATCACTGCTGCGGCCTGAGTTCCATCCCTGCCCAGGGAGCTGACCCACATGTGGTACAGCAGACCTTTCTTGTCTTGCCTACTGTTCCCCTTAGCAGTGTAATTTATTAGATCCGTCTGTTCCGCTCCCACTCTGTCTTGGTGAATCCTCTCACCACTGCCACCCCCTCACCTTTGGCCTATACCCCAGATCATTTCTACACTATATTCTTGGCTGTAAGAATAGGCATTTAGGGCCAGCAGCACTATTTACAATAGCTAAGCTTTGGAAACAGCCCAAATGCCCAAAAATAGATGACTGGATCAAGAAGATGTGGTACATATATACCATGGAATATTACTCAGCATTCAAAAAAGATAAACACATGCAATTTGCAGCAACATGGATGGCGCTGGAAGGGATCATGCTCAGCGAAATAAGCCAAAAAGGAAAAGAAAAATACCGGATGGTCTCACTCATAGCAGGAATCTAGAAAACTTAAATAAGGGACCAGGAAAATGAATAACTATAAGAAAGTGAAAATCAAAATCAACAAAAAACTATGAACCAGAGACAATTTTTTGGGGGTGGGGGCCGGGAGGGGAGGGATTGGGGTCAGAATGGGGCATTTGCAATCGTATGGGGGAATATAAAAATAAAATTTATTATTTAAAAAAAAAAAGAATAGGCATTTAAAATTTTCTATACAATAAGGACTTTACTATAAGGCTAAAAGTGGAAATAAGGAAAATGGGCATCTTAGCTTTGTGGCCTGGCCTGAAAGATAACTACAAATATCTAAGCTACATAAATAAATGGGAAGATTTTGCAGAATCCAAGCCAGTTTTGAGAAATGGGTTGGTTTTTTTTTTTGTACATTTATAGTCTGGTCTGTGAATCCATTTTAAAAGTCATCTATTATTTTGACGGTGCCAATTGTCCAACATTCAATTTTAGATAACCTGATTTAGGCCTGTTAAATGTCATTGTCCCTATTTGGGAATAGCTTTCACACTGACCAGCTTTATACTGCCTACCAGCGCTCAGATACCCTCCTCTGATTCAATGAGGAAGGGAAGGTCATATGGGATAAATACCCACCTCTATAAGCCTTCTTCCCTAGATTTCCACATAAGCACTACTCCTGATCTGACAATAAATGACACTTTGCAAACTCAAAAAAAAAATGATGAAAGCATTAAAATTTACAGATGTAAGGATGGTATGAAAATATCTAAGCACTGATTTCTCTAAAATGAGAATAAAACCATTCTTATAAGAATTAGAATCTATGTGAAGTGTAAAGCACAGGACCAATTACAAAGTAAGTGCTCAGTAAATAGTGATGACAACAATGATGTTGTTACTAAAGGAGTATTTCTGGGCAGTACAAATAAGACTACCAAAAAATTCCAGGCTAATGACAGGACTTGATGTAAAATAATGCAGTGGAAATTGAAAGGAAACAGTGGATGTGTGGGATGAGAAGAGGATGTTTAAGGCAACTTCAGAATTTTAAGACTGAGGAAACTGAATACTATTAAATATTATACTGAATAGGTCTGCGGGAAAGATGTGGGGCATGTATCAATCAGTCACTGATTTTGAGTGCCAGTCGGAGACCTATGTCAAAATACTCAAGAAAGAAAGAGAGAGAGAGAGAGAAAGGGAGAAAGAGAGGGAGAAAGAGAGAGAGAGAGAGAGAGAAAGAGAGAGAGAGAAAGGGAGAAAGGAAAGAGAAAGAGAGAAAGAGAGAGAGAGAGAAAGGGAGAGAGAGAAAGAGAGAGAGAGAGAGAAAGGAAAGAAAGAGAGGAGGGAGGGAGGGAGGGAGGGAGGGAGGGAGGGGGGAGGGAGGGAGGGAGGGAGGGAGGGAGGGAGGGAGGAAGGAAGGAAGGAAGGAAGGAAGGAAGGAAGGAAGGAAGGAAGGAAGGAAGGAAGGAAGGAAGGAAGGAAGGAAGGAAAGAAAGAACAAGTTTGAGAACTTAAGAGTGAGGGAGCAAGGTCAGGAACAGAAATAAGCACTGGAATTCTAGGCAGTTTCACTGTAACAGAAGTCACCATTAGGCTGTCTGAAAGTCAGGGCAAGCCACAGTGTACTTTATTTCAGCTGCACAGTGGTGGGTTTCTTCTTGTTTTTAAGAAAACTGGGAAAGTTTTGAATGGGAAAATCTTATATAAAATTTAGATTTCTGGTTTATCTTCAGAAGTTGGAAGGCCTACCAACACTTTTGGGCCAGGATTCCCTTATAAGATCAGAGGCCCCATGTGGCCTTAACTGGTCTCTGTAAGGATTTGGATTTGAAATCATGCCCTTAAAATTTCTCACCATATTTAGAAATTCTCTTAGCTAAACTAATAGGGATATAATGGTACCACAAAGTTGTTGTGTTTGGCTTTCTTTTAATTTTTATTAGAGCTAAATATATTTCTATGTGATAATTTACTGACTGTAGTCCTCATGTTTAAGTTATCAAATAATCTCCTTTGGACATATATTGAAAGAAACCCTAATAGTAAAAAATCCACATTTCTATACATGATTGTAACAGATTTGTATAATAGGCTTTTTATCAGTTGTACAGATTTTTCAGTTGGATAAAATTAGCTGCTTACTCTTAAAACAAAAGTTTTATGTACTCAGAAGTTTATCATTGCTTAAATGCTACTATTGTTTCTTTAAATGTGATTTTTTTAACTTAAAGAATGACTTTTTGTGACTCTTGGCTCTTCAGGAGAGACTTCATCACTTTTCCATTAGGAAAGCAATTGACAGAGTTGTGTTATTCACAAGCAAACAAGACCAACGTTAAGACACAGAATAACTCCTATTTGAAAATACTAAATTTAGGACATTAGAGCTGGAAAAGACCTTAGAGATACTCTCTTTTTTATGGATGGCAAAAATTAATAACCAGAAAGTATGAGAAACGTGCCCATGTTCACCTAATAATATCAAAAGGAAAATCTTCTCATTTAAAAATAAGTTTCATCACAGAGTAGGTAAGAGATGACTTCTAATTTCCTTATTTTGACAACACATTTTCCTTGCTCCTAGTGTCAAGTACTCATCCCTGGTGGCACTTGCCTTCATAATTCGTCCCACAGCTTTGATTCCATGGATACCTTTACTCTTCAGACATTTCTGGCAAGAACAGAGAAAGCTTGATCTTATTCTACATAAGTTCTCACCTATAGGGTAAGTATACTACACTCTATTTGAGTAGCCTGTAAATTCTATATTATAAAAAAGATTTCATATCTTTTAGTCAGTTGTATATTCTAATGTCAATGAAATTGTCAGGCTAAGGAAACAGTATTTTCAAATTTGTATTTTATAATTTTCACATTTATAAGATTCTGATCAACTATAAGTTTTAATTTTAAATACTTGGAAATTTTTCTAATTTAGAACTTTCTTATGTTTTATTTCCCAAATACTTTCAAATACATTTTGGAGATGTTTAATTCTTTTATATTTGTATTGGACTTTATAATGTGTATATTCACACACTATCTCATCATTTTTACAATGCTTGGATGTAGGCAATGTGTTATTTATAGAGATAAAATGAGTTTGGAGAAATGGTTGATGTGATAGAACTGGGGTTGAAATCTAGGACATGTAACTGCATTTCGAGCTCCTTTGTCCTAACTAGCAAAATATACAAAATAGGTATTTATTTGTGTATTAATGCATTCAGACTCTTAGAACAGTGGTTGTTTTAATAGTATTCATTCTGTACAAGTATTTTTTTAGCAGCAATTAACAAGGACTAAATTATCTGATGGCTAAGTGGCCATTGTTGTCACTATTCATATCTACTAACATTGTTTTTATTGTATTATATTCACTCAGCAAGTAGTTATATAATCCTAGCATGTTCCGGGTATTTTTCCAGATGCTGGAGATAGAACAATTTAACAAAATTTAACATTTAATCTACTTGATAATAAAGTCCCTACTCTCATGAAGTTACATTCCAGTGAGAGGAGACAGACAAGTCAAAACATATGAGTAATATATATTGGTCTAGTGACACTAAGTGTTCAGGGGTAAATGATCAGAGATAAGGGTAGAATGTGAGTGTAGGGAGAAGAGGTATTTTTTTTAGAGGGTAGAGAAAAGCAATGTGATATTCTGACATAGTAGCCAAAACCTAAACGAACTGGAGAAGTGACACTTGTAGATATTCTACGCAAGTGCTTAGACCATAATGGAGGATGTTTGGTATTGTCAAGGAGCAGCAAGGAGACCAGTATAGTTAAAGGGGACTGAGCTTAGGGAATGTGACAGTGACATTAGAGAGAGAACAAGGACTGAGATCAGAAAGTCTTACACTAACAGATAAAGACTTTTTACTTTCATCGGCAGTATGATCTGTTTATTAATTCAACAAGAATTTTAATCTACTTGGTATCCAGCATTTGAGGATTCAAATGAGTAAGATACAGCGCCTGCTTCCAGATTAAAAGTTGGGGGTAGGAGAGTGTGGAGCGATATACTACTAGTTTTTGTTCAGCATGATAAAGTGTTCTAATATAGGTGTTAATGAAAGGAGACTAAAGAGCATAATTCAGCTTACACAGGGGATTTTAGTATAAGGCTTATAAAGTACATGATGATTCAAATAACATCAAAAATGAATCTGTCAGACTCAAGGCACAGGGAAGCACCCAGCAGATGCACCTTATTTAGACAGGGAATTCTGCATGTGTCCAGACCTCACCAAAGCTGCTTTTTGGAACTGAGAAAGGGCTATCCCCACAATCAGGTGAGCTGAAGGCCCCACAAGCCAGGCCCGGCCTGGCAGTGAGTCAGAGCCCAGAGGGGGATCCAGCAATTTGGAGCCCAGCGGGCAATCCAGCCACTGCCAGAGCAGTCTGTGGGACCTCAAGACCCACCTCTGGAATTGAACAAATACAAAAGGAGAAGATTTTCAGGGACAGCGACCCATTAACATATCCATACCACCACTGCCCTACTGGACTTCTGGTATAACAATATTAGACTCGACTGGACCACCAGTTCCTGATATCCCAGAAAGAGCACACCAAAGAGATGCCGGCTAGTACCAGCGACACAGTGTCCCAATGCATAGGACAAATTAGAAAATGAGCAGCAGAGAGAAGAAAAATTACAAGCAACCAGGCACGGCCCCAGAGAAAAGACACACAGAGAAAAGAGAATGCAACAACAGTGACTTAGAGGAACTGATGAGTTTTCACGATAGGGAATTTTAAATCGCCATGATTAAAAAACTAAAAGAAGTCGAGAATGATGTGGGGAAAATAATCAATGATCAGAAGAATGAAACTGAGTCCCTAAAGAGGGAAGTGAAAGAAATGCAGGAGATCAAAGGATTAATGGAGGAGCTAATGAACTTTGGAAAAGCAATGAAAGCAGAATAGATGATATGGAGAACGAGTAAGTACTCTCGAAGACACAGAAATAAAAAGAACCGGGCCTCCCTGGTGGCGCAGGTGGTTGAGCACCGCACTGTAAGGCTATCTGCAGCCTCTGCCGCACGGGTTTTATCCCGGCTGGATATGGCAAGAATCCAACATGGCGCGGCAGGCCTCTCCAGCCTTGCCCGCTGCTCCTCTCAGCAGTGTATTTCATCAGTCTGCCTGTTGTGTTCCCTGCCCTGTCTCTGGTGAATCCTCTCACCCTCCCGCGCATCTGGCCAGTACCCCAGTTCTTGTATAAATAAATAAAATCTTTAAAAAAAAAGGAAA
Organism: Talpa europaea; assembly: GCF_964194135.1. Lineage (NCBI taxonomy): Eukaryota > Metazoa > Chordata > Mammalia > Eulipotyphla > Talpidae > Talpa > Talpa europaea. The sequence goes on from NC_140075.1 coordinate 43,151,091, forward strand.
TATGAAGAACCAAAACAGAAAAGGAAAGAGAAGTACAAAGGAAAAAGAATGAAGAAAGACTTCAGGAACTATCTGACTCCATGAGGAAAGAAAATATAAGAGTTATAGGAATCTCAGAAGGAGAGGAAAGAGACATAGGAACAGAGAAAATATTCAAGGAAATAATTGAAGAGAACTTCCCAAACACAAAGAAGGAGCTCTGAAAACAGACATACAATAAGCAAGAAGAAAACCAAGCTTCCACAATGAAAGGAAAAATACAGCAAGACACATAATAGTAAAGCTCCCAAGAAGTAAAACTATCACTATTCACAGATGATATAACCCCAAAAATTCCACAGAAAAACTAATCAAACTAATCAATCAGTTTAGTAAAGTAGCAGAACACAAAATCAACACACACAAATCAGTAGCCTTCCTATACACAAAAAATAAATCTGAAGAAGAAATCAAGAAAACCATCCCTTTTATTAATGAAACAAAAAAAAATCAAATACTTGGGAATAAACCTAATAAAAGAGGTAAAGGACCTATGCAAAGAAAACTATAAAATACTGTTAAAAGAAATAGAAGACACAAAGAAATGGAAAGGCATCCCCTGCTCATGGATTGGAAGAATAAACATTATCAAAATGACCATCTTACCAAAAGCAATCTACAGATTCAATGCTATTCCAATAAAAATTTCAATGGCATTCTTCAAAGAAATAAAACAAATATTGATGAAATTCATATGGAGCCACCAAAAACCCTAAATAGCCAAAGCTCTCCTGAAAAAAAAAAGGAAGGGAATAGAGGTGTCACACTCCCAGACCTCAAACTATACTACAAAGCCATAGTAATCAAAACTGCATGGTATTGATACAAGAACAGACACATAGACCAGTGGAACCAAATAGAAAATCCAAAAATAAACCCACAGATTTAAGGTCAACTAATTTTTGACAAAGGAGCAAAGAATATGCAATGGAGCTAAGAAAGTTTGTTCAATAAATGGTGCTAGAAAAACTGGGTTGCTACATGCAAAAGAATGAAGCTTGACTACTACCTCACAATCATGCACAAAATACAACTCAAAATGGATTAAAGAACTAGACATAAGACCTGAAACCATAAAATACATAGGACATATAGGCAAAACACTACATGCCATACACCTCAGTAATATCTTTAAAGACACATCACCCAAAGCAGTGATAGTGAAGGCAAAGATAAACAGCTGGGACTACATCAAATTAAAGAGCTTCTGCACAGCAAAAGAGACAGTAACCGAAACAGAGACACCCCAAAGATTGGGAGAAAAATTTTGCACACAACACTAATGATAAAGGACTTAGCACAAAAATCTACAAAGAGCTGATGAGACTCAACAAAAACAAAGTAAATAACCCAGTCAAAAAATGGGCAGAAGAGCTAAAATGAAACTTCTCCAAAGAGGAAATGCAAATGGCCAAAAGACATATGAAAAAAATGTTCAACATCACTTGTAATCAGGGAAATGCAAATCAAAACTACCATGAGATACCATCTTATACCAGGGAGGATGGCACAAATTAGAAAAACTAGTAACAACAAATGTTGGCGAGGATGTGGAGAAAAAGGAACTCTTTTGCTGGTGGGAGTGCAAACTGGTCCAACCACTATGGAACGCTGTGTGGAGATTCCTCAGCCTGCTAAAGATAGAGCTTCCATATGATCCAGCAATTCCACTCCTAGGTATTCACCTAAAGGACACAGAAACATTCATTCAAAAGGGCACCTGTACCTATATGTTTATAGCAGCACTGTTTACATAGGTAAGATATGGAAACCACCCAAATGCCCCAAAATAGATGACTGGACCAAGAAGATGTAGTACAATGGAATTCTTGTGGTAATACAATAGAATATTACTCAACAATCAAAAAAGATAAACTCATGCCATTTGCAGCAACATGAATGGAGCTGGAAGGGATCATGCTCAGCAAAATAAGCCAGAAAGAAAAAGAAAAATAACGATGGTCTCACTCATAGCAGGAATTTAGAAAACCTAAATAAGAGACCAGGAAAAAACCTAATTATAATAAAGTAAAAATCAAAATCAACAAGCAGCTATAAACCAGAGACACACTGCGGGGGGGGGGGGGTGAACAGGAGGGAATAGGATCAAAAGAAGGGGGGTGGGAATTGTATGGAGACTATAACCAAGATGAAAACTGATGTAAAAAATGTATGTAATTAAAAAAAATTTTTTTAATTAAAAAAAAAAGAATCTGTCTCAGGCACAGGAATCAATAATGCTTAAAGCTGGAGAGGCCTGAAGTAGCCTACTAATTTAGATCAAAATGCTTATCTTTTTTATTCTGAAGTAAAATATAGGAAAGACTAAATGAGATCATAAATATGGAAGTACTAGACAGTATTGTAATGAATGTACTACAGAGTGCAAAAAAATGGTTAGATCTCATATATAAAATGAGTCAAGGAAATTGGATACATACAACATGATTCCATTTGTGTAAAATTTAAAACACGCAAAACTCATCCATGTTATTACAAATTAGGATAGCAGTCATCTTTGGAAAGGAATTGGGGAGATATGGGGAGCCTTTGGAAGTGCTGCTAATCCTGATCTAGTATAATGGTTACACAGCTGTGTTCATATGGTGATAATTTTTGAAAGCTTATAGTGTACCTTTCTATATGGGTGTTAGTAGTAGGCAGCCTCTGATGTGGCCTCCACTAAGCCCATTCTCTTGATATTTATGGCCTTGTACAATCCCCTTGAGTGTCACCTGGCTATATTAACTCAATTCTAACAAACCTAACAGAGGGGATCGCTTCTGTAATGGGGTTAAAACAACTGTGGCTTTCATCTTGGTAGCTCTCTTGCTCTCTCACTCTTCTTCCCCCCCGCCCCCCAACTACTTCAGGTAAGCCAGGTGCCATGTCACGCTTTAATCTCAAAGAGATGGCCCTGCCCAAAACTATGTGAATGAGCTTGGAGGCAAATCTCCTTACCACCCCCAATCAAGCTTTCAGTCGAAACAATAGCCCCAACCACACAGAAACAGTGATACAGTAAATATTAGTAGTTTTAAATTGTCATATTTGGGGGTGATTTATTATGTAGCAGTAGATAATACAGTGTTCATTACCTTTATTTACTTGTATACAGATTTTCATCGTGAAAGACCTTTCAAAATGTCTAAATTTATATTCAGTTAATGAAATCGTAAAAGCACTTTAAAAGTGGCTTTGTAAAGTTATGGCACTTGTAAAGTTATATGCCAATATTGGATTTTTAGTAAGTTCAGAGTATTAATTACTACTTTTTTTTATTTTTCAGATTTGTCACTCTGAGTTTGTCTCTGATAATTGATCGTATTTTTTTTGGTCAAGTAAGTAAAGAGATATTAAATTATTAATTTAATCATGTATTACACTGAAGCTTCAGCCAGTCTCTTTAGTCTATGAATATTGGAGAATATAGGCAAGTCATTCTATAAAAAATATGGGACACATTAAAAAAAAATACTAGCAGGGGCCTCCCCAGTGGCCCGAAGCGGGGCTGCGAAGCTGCCTGCAGCCTCTGCAGTGCTGGTTCAATCCCCAGCTGCTGGGCGAGGGTCCCACATGGTGTGCAGACCTCTCCTGCTGCCCGCTGCTCCCCTCAGCAGTGTACTTCAGTCCTTCTGCCTGCTCTGCTCCCTGCTCTGGCTCTGGTGAATTCTCTCACCCTCCCGTGCTTCTCTGTACCCATGCCTTGTATAAATAAGTAAATAAATAAATCTTAATAAAAAAAAAATACTAGCAGGTGTCTTGGTTCAACTTGTGATCTTTAGATAATGGTGTATTTCTAGTGGAAGTTCAAGAGTCTGTTTTAAGGCATTTTTGGTCAGGTTTATAATTGAGTTAAGGTTAAATTTTTTAATGATTTTAGTTGACTTCAAGTTAATCTTTCAAAATTTATATTAACCGGAATACTCTACAAGCATTTGGTTTGAGATTTTAATATCATGACTATTTGGTGGTTGTTATAATTTCCTGATATTAAGTCACTCAAGGGCTCCAGAATCACACTGCCACACTTCAAAGCCTACTGCCTTTAATAATAGCTACATGATCAGACAAGTTACGTGCTTTTCTTGCCATGCAGTTTCCCTACATAAGGTTGGTGGATTAAATGAGGTAATACATGCAAACTACTTACAACAATGCCTAGCACAAGTGAGAATTTTTTAACATTAGTTTTTGTTGCTGTTATGATTAGTCTACATTGTGCTATAATTAGAATTATAATGGTTTTGAAGCTTTATTTTAATAGGTAACGTGATATTGTAAGGTACCAGTTTAAAATTTTTAGTAAGGGTACACCACACTCTCTTGAAAATTATTTTTAAGGATTCTTTTTTTATTATTATTTATTTATTTATACAAGCACTGGGTACAGTCAGAAGCGCGGGAGGGTGAGAGAATTCACCAGAGTCAGAGCAGGGAGCAGAACAGGCAGAAGGACAGAAGTACACTGCTGAGGGGAGCAGCCGGCGGCGAGAGGCCTGTGCACCATGTGGGACCCTCCTCCGGCGGCCAGGGAGCAGCCAGGGATCCAACCAGCGCTACAGAGGCTGAGGACAGCTTCGCAGCCCAGTGCTCAACTGCTGCACCAGCAGGGAGGCCGTTTTTAAGGATTCTTGATCTCTAATTGTATGTAAAACTTATACTGTTAAAATATGTATAAATCTTGATTCTTTAATGTCAAAAGCCTAGTGTCCTACAAATTAACTAAGAACACATTACTACTTTAAACATTTAAAAACTCTGAAACTTGGGGGCCTCCCCGGTGGCGCAGCGGTTGAGCGCTGGGTTGCGAGGCTCTGCAGCGCCGGTTCGGTCCCCGGCTGCTCCCCGGCCACAGGAGGAGGGTCCCGCATGGCGCCCAGACCTCTCCTGCCACCCGCTGCTCCCCTCAGCAGTGTACTTCGGTCTTTCTGCCTGCTCTGCTCCCCGCTCTGGCTCTGGTGAGTTCTCTCACCCTCCCGCGCTTCTGACTGTACCCAATGCTTGTGTAAATAAATAAATAAGTAAATAAATAAATAAATATTAAAAAAAAAAACTCTGAAACTTAAGACAACAAAAAAATAATTCATGATCATTAATTAAAATTACTACTATAAGCTATTACCTGATTTTTTAGACTTTATTCCTGATATTTTAATGTCAAAATTCTCCCATATTCCCTAATGCCAAAGTTCATACTTGGCACTAACACATTTCTGTTTTTTTTTCCTTCAATTATACCAGTGGACTTTGGTTCAATTTAATTTTTTGAAATTTAACGTGCTGCAGAATTTGGGAGCATTTTATGGTTCTCATCCATGGCATTGGTACTTCAGTCAAGGATTTCCAGTTGTCTTGGGTACTCACTTACCCTTCTTTATTCATGGCTGCTTTCTAGCCCCAAAGAAATACCGGATACTTTTGGTGACTGTGCTGTGGACACTGTTAGTTTATAGGTAAGATTTTTATTTATTCCAAGTTTTTTTAATGTTACCTACAAATTAAGTTGATTACCTACATTCTTCAAAGAGTAAACTACCTTTTGGAGATGCATACATAAACTCTTATGATTTGTTAGTGAGGCTTGTTTAGTAAAGTAGTAATTATGGTGATGCTCAGCTATAATGAAGATGTTTGATATGTGTAGTTTGCTTAACAAGGATTACATTTAACTTTTAAGAAGTTGAACAGAAACTACCAAAAAAAAAAAAATACTACAGAAACTACCAAAATTTTAAGTATTGAAGGACCAGAGGAATATTTTTAAATGAAAACATATGCATCTTTATCCCAAATTTGAATAATATTGTTTACTTGGATTAGTAATAAATTTCTTTAGAGTGTAACTTACTTTAGAATTGCATATTTACATCAGATGTTAGAATTACTTTTAACTGATCATCTTGTAACTAAAAAGTAATGAGACTGACTACTGAAGCATAAAATTCAGTCTCAATACTTACAAAAACAGGTGTTAATTATACTTTATTTTTAATTATACTTTATTTTAAATGCATTAACTTCTCAAAGTGTCATTGTGATGTGAAAAAATAATATTCTCTTAATCTTTATTATAGCATGTTGAGTCACAAAGAATTCAGATTCATCTATCCAGTTTTACCATTTTGTATGGTGTTCTGTGGTAAGTATTTTTTTCAATATTTACATAGAAGTTAATTAAGACAATGTCATTCAGCTTTAAAATATGATTTTCAACTAGGCCAAATGAAAATTGCTTCTTAATTACAAATTAATTTTACTACAGTATTCCCTTTTCACAGGCTATCACAGGCTTTTCTGTGTCCTGTGAGTTAAAAATTGTTTCCAATAGCCAAAGCATCTTTTGGTGATTGCTTTTCTAGCTGTTTGAAATCTCTTTAAAAGTAAAGAATATATGTGAAGAATATATTTTAAAGTGGCTATCTTACGGTCAAACTATACAGTTCTTCATTTTACTAATCAAAAATATATTTATAGCTCTTAAAACTAGTTGAGTACTTTACACACTTCTGCCTCTTTAAGACTCACTCTAATACATATGCAGCTTTTAAAGCAATTCACACCTGATTATATTGTTTTAACTTTTCTCCTTTTTCCCCCTAGATCTTACAGTAAGGTTTTTACACGTGACTTCTAAAAATTCTTACATTACTCTGCTCGGGAAAATCTGGACTTTTGCATTGGTTGTTTTGGGAAAATTATATACTAAAACTTTATTAACTTCAAGTTTAATTCAAAATCAATACTTACTAGCTTCCTTTGAATATTAATCACTTAAAATCACTAGTCTGGAAGAAATGAATAACCAACTGGGATTGGAGACTATGGGAAAACTATGGAGTTAATGGTTTCAAACTTTGTAGTAGTATCCAGTACCTACTTCATGTCTCAGATAATAAGTTGCTCATATATATATTTAATATGTCTTAAGTACTGAAGCCAAAGTTAATTTGTGTCATTACTTTATAATTTTATGAATATATAAAAACTATCACATATAAAAATATGGGCACCTGGGCCTCCCTGGTGGCACAAGGGGTTAAGTCTCAGCACTATCAAGCTATCAGCAGCCACTGCTCCATGAGTTCAATCCCTGGCTAGGGAGCTAACCCACATGGCACAGCAGACCTCTCCTGTCTTGCCCACTGCTCCCCTCAGCAGTGTATTTCACTGGATCTGCCTGTTTTGCTCCCCACTCTGTCTCTAGTGAATACTCTTACTGCATCTCTGGCATGCACCTCAGTTCTTATATGCATAAATAAAATAAATCTTTTTAAAAAAAGTATAGGCATCTAATAGCTATTTGGCAAGAATGGGCCCATTTACTACAGAACAAATCTGTTCATAAATTACTTTTTATTTACAACTACTTGAATTTTAGCTGTAATTAAGCCTTGATGCTGCCCAGATGCACATTGCTGTTCTACTAGAAAACAGTATTTATATTTGTGGTTTATGTATGTTCAAGTGTGCACACACACACGTTTTCTTTGGTTTGGTGAATTTGAGAACTTGGTTTCATTTGAGGGTTTTTCCAGCTCCAGCCTGTTTTATTTTATAGTGTTTTAGAGAAAGATAGTTGTTTCAATCCTTATTTCTACTCCTAAAGATCAAGATAAAATGTTGGTGATGGTTGAATAGACCCCTTTCCAGTGGGCAAGAATCACTCTCTTTTCTGTGTGTCTACTCAGAAGGAGCCCTAAAGGACTGCAATGGCAAAAACCTATTCTCATGGGGTATCATCTTGACTGCCATATACATATATACCTAAGGTTCTTGAGCCAGAAGATCAATTCCCAGGAGAATTATACTACCACTAAAAGTCAGAACTTTAATGCCAGCAGATATCAAGTAGTTAGTCGAGTAGGAAGCCCACCTAGACAGAAGTCTCTGTATATTCAAGAACAGTCCCAAACAATAGTTTTCTTTGGAATTTCTGGTGTTTTAAACGGTCCAATTTGAATTTTTTTTTCTATTTACCTGAAATCTTGATTTATATTGCACCTCATCTTTTCTTCTATTCTTGTATGACCGATTTAACCTGGATTTCTATAACAAATCTACTGGCAATTGCTGTGTAATAACTGGCAAAACTTAGTGGCTTAAAACTACATTTCTTGTTACTTAGTACTCAATAGTTCAACTGGGCATTTCTTCTCCATTAGGCTCAATTATGCACAAATGATCAGCTGCAGATGGCACATACAGTGCCAACCTAGGGTAGGCTCCTACATTTTTGGGGTTCAGTTAGCTTTAGTTCAAAGTACCTTGCTTTTCAGTATGATGCCACCCTCCAGCAATTTAGTTAGGGTTATTCATTTAATTTAGGTAGGGTTTCAAGAAACAGCAAAAATGTACAAGAACTTTTGAGACCTAGGCTTAGAAATGACACTAATACCACATTCTTTTGGTCAAAGCAAGTCAAACAGCCAGGCCAGAATCCGAGTCAGGGATTAGATGCAAAAATAATGATTGTAGCCATTTTCTTCAATCTATAGTAACTTCTCTTGTTAATTTGAATTTCCCTCAGTCCTATCCAAAATAGGACTTAAATCTAGAAAACATACCTTCAATTGACTCTGATCCTTAGTAAACTGTATAACCTTGTGTCCCAGTTTCCTTATCTGTAAAAGAAAGGTGCCATTTGTATAATACTGAAATGCTTAGATTGAACCTGTTATTTATGATGTTTCCAGTGTTTGCTACCAGTTCTCAGTTGGGTGTCTGTGTGATCTGATTTTACTAGTGACCATTGCAGACTTCTCTGGTTAGGCCACTTTTTCCTTCCATAAGCTTATTTTTTAGAAAAACTGCACATGAATTATTTCAAGTCATCTCTTAAAGAGCTTAAAACAAACATGGTTCCACTGTTCTCCCTCCCATTTCTCCTGTCAAAAGCAATCATACACTTTTAAAGGTGGTCATTTTGGTATCTATCTCTAAAGAAAATGCCTATAATATACTTAAAGATCTCTTGGCATTATCTATTGATTTCTCATTATAGAAGATAAAAATATAGCTTTGTTTCTTTAACAAAGTAGCAATATAAAATTCTTTCCGATACCTCCCTCAGTCTGTGCTCAGTATTCTCATTATGGTTATTAGTTCAAAATCCCTTTCCCCAGCTCCATTCTCCTATACCTTCCATCACAGAATTAAAACTCCCTTTGCTTTTCTTATGTTAATGTGAAAATTAAGTGGCACTAATAGCTTTCCCAAGGAGTATTTTAAAGTGAAAAGGTTAACTCAGATCTCAAATGGGCAGAACTGGGGGAAAAAAAAAATTAATAGTGGGTCTTCAAATAATTGTTGCCAAAACCAGAATGCAGTTGGTATTTCTAAATTTGATGGCATCAATAATGTACACAGCTCTCAACATTCCCATCCTTTCCATTTACCTTAATCTTACCTTGGTAAGAAGGTACTCATCAGTCATTGCTGAAGAATACAGTCAGGATCGCCACTAATTATCCAAACTTTAGAAAGTGATGTGTATATCAAAAAGAAATAATACACGGTGAATAGGATATACTGCCAAGTAAAGAAGCCAAGCAAGTTTTTAGATTTTATGCTAATGAACTGGGATAAAATTAATCTAAAATTTTTTCTAACAATATTGGTAAGAATTATTTGACTAGGGCCTCTCCCGGTGGGGCAGCAGGTTGGGCACAGTGCTGTGAAGCTGTCCGCAGCCTCTGTAGCGCAGGTTCGATTCCCAGCCGGCCAGGAAGATTACCACATGGTGCGGCAGACCTCTCCTGTCATGCCTGCTACTCCCCTCAGCAGTGTATTTCAGTCTGTCTGCCTGTTCTGCTCCCTGTTCTGTCTCTGGTGAATCCTCTCACCCTCCCGTGCCTCTAGCCTATACTCCAGCTCTTACATAAAAATCAATCTTTAAAAAAAAATTATTTGATTAGAACCCAGTTTATTACAAAAGCGGCATGTACTCATGCTAACAAGTATCATCCTCTAATCATCTGGCCCCATTCCATAGATAATTATCATTCTTAGAAATTCTTCCAGAAATTTTCTATATAACCACTATTAACTATCTTTTTGTAGGCCTGGATAACAGAAGCAAATTAAATATTCTAGGATGTTACTTAGCCTTGAGCAGGCAAGAGCCACTAAGATTCCTGAGAGCAAGTCATCTAGTGTCTTGCCAGGATAGGCTTTAATGTAGCTTTTTACAATTTGAGCACACAAGGTACATTAAGTTTTTGCTTGTCAACCCAAGGAAGACAAGCACTTCACTTTCACCTTGTATTTGGTGATCTGTTGTTGTACCTCTGAGTGCAGTTACAACTGGCAGAATTTTCAGAAGATTATAGTTCCATTAAAGCTAATTAATTGTAGTTCTCATCCTTTATAATAACGTCCTCATTTTACAATTTCACAAATTATAAATTTTGATGTTTTTGTTTAAAATAGTCTTCCTTTTCTTGACCTGCATTTTCATCACACTTGTCAGAATATTTATTCACAGCTATTTCAGGTATGATGAATAATATTCCAATTACTGAATGGAATGGACTGTAGGTATGTCATCTAAAATATTCAGAGGAACAAAATTGAATATCTAAGATTTTTTTTTTGTCCAAATTTGATTTTTAACAACAGGATGAAAGCATTATATTCGGTCCATTTTATAATCTTCAAGGCAATTAATACAGTAAGAGAAAACCTGTAAATGCACCATAGCCAATAAATATTTAGGTATACAAGAAAAGGCATTAACCATTGCTAACAATTATAAGTTGAGAATTGAATGCCTTTAGTTAGTGTTGAATACTATGTATGATTCAGGTGAATGTCAAGTTATTCCTATTTTTCTTTGAAACAATTCTTCTTAGGCCAACTTTCTGTTAGAATAATTAAATTGCAACAGCTCAATATTCATTTTATTCACATTCAGTTACTTTTAGTTCAACCAAGCTAAGGCAGCTATAGGTAGTCAGCTAGGTAATGGTCATAGAAAACAGAGGCTTGTCCCCAGTGGGAACTGGTGTTGAAATTTCAGGTAGGCCATAGATTGGATCCTAGATACCCAGATTCCAAAAATACTATTACCTAGTTCTGTGGAGGCAATGCACATGAGTATGAAACAAGCTTATTCATTTTCAGTGGAAGAGTCTGTTCTTTTGTGGTGTTTTCAACAGATCTTAAAGCAGTGGATCTTGCTGGGTAGTAAGACTATGGAAGGAGGGCAAAGACTTTCCATTTACCCTGTCCAACTTGGGGGTGGAATGGAGGAGGGGTATTTTGGGTTTTGCCACACACAAAAATTACTTCTACAAATTGAAAAAGATAATAGTTCATCACCTCCAAATTTTACAAAACTATAGTGAAAGGAATAAAAGGACATAACTCCTTCCAAAAAAAAGACATCCCCGCCATTACTCATATTGATGAGTGAAATTCTCCCAGGAATCTAATGCTGTATTTTTTAAGAGGACACTGAGTTATACTTTGTTCAAAATTACTGAGAATTTTTTGCACACACTGAAATATCCATTACCAATGGTTTGGAGAGAGGAGATAAGTTAATGGAATAATAGGCCTATTTATTTAGCAACTACATAAACCAAGACAGGCACTGGACATACATTTTTCTAATGTTTGGAAAGGTGCTGCTATATGATTTCCAAATGGGGAAACTAATGCTTAGCAATGTAAAGCCACTTGTGCCAGAGCTAGACTTCAAACTTGAGTCTCTTGGGTTACCTCTCTAGCCACAATCTCTCCACTACCTCCATTCCTTTTTCTAGAAAAAGGGCAAGACCTATAGACAATAGACAATGATAATGATCACAGAAATTATAATCTGTTATTTGCTTGTCCCTGACAGCTTGTGCTACTTCCATGAAAAAAATCACAAATATTTATAGTTAATATTCTCTTAGCTATTGACAAAATTGCCAATATTAAGCGTCAACATGTTTATCTTCATATAGGGTACTCACTAAACCACCTGAAAACGTGGAAGAAACCAGCTCTAAGTTTCCTGTTTTTGTCAAATATGCTTCTTGCCGTCTACACTGGTTTAGTTCATCAACGAGGTACCCTTGATGTCATGACTCATATTCAAGAACTCTGTTACAACAACCCCAATAAATCTTCAGCTTCAGTATTTATAATGATGCCCTGCCACTCTACTCCTTATTATAGGTAATAAAAGCTATCTTCTATATACATTATTGAGAAAACAAAACTATTTTTAAATTCCCCTCAGATTCCTAGATTTAAATTAAATGATCACTGATTGAGTATAAAAAACTTGAAAAGCCAATTCATATTTATTCACTGATGAATTTTAAAACCATTTGAACTATGCCAATGAAAATCATGCTACTTTTAAATAAGCCTTAATATTTTTTTAATTCAGCAACTTACATTTAGATTATTTGTGTTATGAAATGTTATAGATATTTGATGGTATTCTACTTAGAAAAGAAAGCATTATCACTGATCTTTACTATGGATCTTTGCAATACACCTTTTATTTTATAATATTGAATTAATCTTGAAACACTGGATTCTAGTCCAAATTTACTACTGGACTGTTGCCCTGGTACTAAACCAGTCTTTTTAATCTCTTTGAACATCAGCTGTCTCACCTATATAAATAGGAAATTCAATTAGATGATATCCTAATATTGAATTAAATGTTTCTCACAAATATAAAACACTAAAACTGTCTTAACCATCGACAGCATTTAAAAAGACATCCATTTGGCTCTGTGTATTATATTTCAGGAAACTGAATAGTTAGTTACTAATTGCCCAACCACCATATAGGACAAAACAAAAATCTTTTAGTTAAAAAAAATCTATATTTATTTAACTTAATCTGGCTTTAAACCACCTGAAAATTTTCCATGTGCACAGTCAACTTAATATCAAAGGTGATTTTTAAAGTGATTTAACACTTTTGGAATACTTAACTAAATCATTGACACCAATCATTAAAATCCAATTTTCATAATTGGGATTGCCTAGCAAAAGCCACAGGCTACATGTAAGACCTAAGGTGTCGGGCCTCCCTGGTGGCGCAGCGGTTGAGCGCTGGGTTGCGAAGCTGCCCGCGGCCTCTGCGGTGCCGGTTCGATCCCCGGCTGCTCCCCAGCCACCAGAGGAGGGTCCCACATGGCGCGCAGACTCCTCCTGCCGCCCACTGCTCCCCTCAGCAGTGTACTTCGGTCCTTCTGCCTGCTCTGCTCCCCGCTCTGGCTCTGGTGAATTCTCTCACCCTCCTGCGCTTCTGACTGTACCCAGTGCATGTATAAACAAAAACAAACAAACAAATAAATAAATAATAAATAAAACATGCCTCTAAAAAAAAAAAAAAGACCTAAGGTGTCCCTTCAATATGAGGATCCCCTACTATATTAAAAAACTAAGGCTGACGACAGTCCTCTCTCGATGCTCACATTATTGATAACACTACAGAGAAGAGGGATTCTAGAACTACCAAGATAATTTCCATACATTATTGTAGTGTTGATGGCTTAGGCTTCGTATATTTCACCAAATTCTCATCTTAGATTGTTTTTTTAAGTGCACAAGAGAGAAAAACTCCCATCCCTACTTTGTAATATAAAACTGGCAGTTTTTTCTCAAGTGTTTCTTTGAAAAACCTGTACTGTCAAAATAAGTCATTTAGTATTAGGTCTTGTATAAATTTACTTTGGATGCATGTCATAGATAAAGTAAACCTCTCTCACATACTTATTTCTTTTTTTTTTTTTTTTTAAGAGGCATGTATTTTTATTTATTTGTTTGTTTGTTTGTACATGCACTGGGTACAGGCAGAAGCGCGGGAGGGTGAGAGAATTCACCAGAGCCAGGGCAGGGAGCAGAGCAGACAGAAGGACCGAAGTACACTGCTGAGAGGAGCAGCGGGCGGCAGGAGAGGTCTGCGTGCCATGTGGGACCCTCCTCCGGTGGCCGGGGAGCAGCCGGGGATCGAACTGGCGTCGCAGAGGCTGCGGGCAGCTTCGCAACCCAGCGCTCAACCGCTGCGCCACCAGGGAGGCCCTCACATACTTATTTCTAAAATAAGGTTTAATTTTTCCCAGGGCAAAGCTGTAAACTGGCTTCTTTGCATGGCCCAACTAACTGCCTTAAGTTGTCATGATTCATCAATACATTTTTTTTTTACATATACCGTAGTCTTTTTATGCCACTATAAAACCATTACTTATTTTGCAATTAGTCGGTCAGCATGTTGCTCTCTATTACTAAATTGTATATAAAGATATAAAATCCACCACCACACAAAAAAAACTTGCTGAGTGTGATCCATCCCCTTTCAGAGCAGAGAAGGGGAGAGCGCAAAACTCCTATCTGGTTCATGACCAGTTTTCTGTCTTGCCAAGTAAAACTATGAAGAACTACTCTTATGTACAAGTTACTTACCTGGTCCCAAAGGCACCTTACATTCCTGGAATAGCATACTAATATTAGCGGATACTGACTCCCATCCAAGCTGCTGACCTACTTCCCAGTTTGAAATGAAGTTTCATGTTTTAGTTTGAGACTTGTAGATTATGCTGCTGCAGTTGCACACATTATCAGTGTGAGAAATCAACATTCAGCTTTGAGAAAGCTGCATTAAGGCTTGCTTCCTCACCTTAATTGGAACCCAGGTTCGATTCAGATTTCACATGTTGTTACATGAACATGCTATGTCTTAAATGTGGAAACTCATTTTTTTTAACATCTTGTAATTATAATGGTAACTTTCTTTTCCTAGCCATGTGCACAACCCGCTTCCAATGAGGTTCCTTGAGTGTCCCCCAGACCTGACTGGAAAAAGTCATTATCTTGATGAAGCAGATATATTTTATTTAAATCCCTTAAACTGGCTATATAAGGAGTTTCGCAATGATTCTACATTGCCTACTCACTTGCTCATCTTCAGCGTTTTGGAGGAGGTAAGAAAACATGAAAAAGGGGAAAATTCAGTATTTTAATTTCCACTCAGGTTTGGTGACCATTCAGGTAAACAGACAAACAAACATGTTTATAGTTCCTTTTAACCCATTTATTTTGTAATTCATTTTATTCCCCAGTCATAAATCAGCCCTGGTTCTGTAACAATCAAGGTATATATGTTACTTACTAGAAGTTAATTCTTTAAGAAACTGCATCATTAAAAAAAAGTTGTAGGGGGCCTCCCCGGTGGCGCAGCGGTTGAGCGCTGGGTTGCGAAGCTGCCCGCGGCCTCTGCGGCGCTGGTTCGATCCCTGGCTGCTCCCCGGCCACCGGTGAGGGTCCCACATGGCGTGCAGACCTCTCCTGCCGCCCGCTGCTCCCCTCAGCAGTGTACTTCATCAGTCTGCCTGCTCTGCTCCCTGCTCTGGCTCTGGTGAATTCTCTCACCCTCCGCTTCTGACTGTACCCAGTGCTTGTATAAACAAAAAAAAAAAAAAAAAAAAAGTTGTAGGGCCTCCCTGGTGGTGCAAGGGGTTAAGACGCAACCTACGAGCAGCCTCTGCAGCATGAGTTTGATCCCCGGCCAGGGAGCTACCCACATGGCGCAGCAGACCTCTCCTGACTTGCCCACTGCTCCCTTCAGCAGTGTATTTCAGTCACTCTGCCTGTTCTGTTCCCCACTCTGTCTCTGGTGAATCCTCTCACCTCCTGCACCTCTGGCCTGTACCCCAGCTCTTGTATGCATAAATAAATCAATCTTTAAAAAAAAAAAAAGTTGTAGAGGAGCAATCAGAATACTGACCATTCTAAAATTTTTGAACTAGTACTCAGCAAAATGTAGTCTTTATTTACCTAAACTTTTATTTACTTATAGGAAATAAGTGCTTTCCTAATTTCCAACAACTATGAGAGAACTGCTGTTTTCTTCCATACTCATTTGCCAGAGGGACGAACTGGAAGTCACATATATGTCTATGAACGGAAGTCGCCAAAAAGGAAACTCAACAGAAGATGATGAAATTCTGAACTGTGTTTAGATCTTTCATAGAGAAACATATTTCTCGGGTAGATATTTTCAGATGCTGCTTAACTATGCTAGTAAACGTAAGATTTATGGAACTAGCAGTGCTTTACTGAATATCACTACTGAGGAAATGTATGGGGGGAAAAATCACAAAATATAAAACCGCATATTAAAACAAGGCCAGATTTTAAATAAACACCTTTAGTTTTCCTCATGGTGTAGTTTTATTGTTTCTTCCACAAAATTCAGATGTGCAAGAAATTTCACAAGAGAACAAGTCAGCAAGCTCATAAGAAGGCAGCAAACTCTTCACAAGTCAACGGGCTCTTGAACCCACAAAAAGACAAGAAGCAAGTGTAAGATTATAAAATGTTAAAGATGAAATCCCATCACAATGTATTTTTTTCAAGCTCTACTGCAAATTTAAAGTATCAGTGTTAATTTACACTTTGTCATGTATGATTTGAGCTTGCTTTAAGCTCACACTGAAAGGAAGTCTCATTTCATGCACAAAATCCGTTGCATGCCTAGCTTCCTAATAAAACTAAAGTTGAGTATTTCCAGTGCGAAAAAGAAAATTCAGCAAAGCTAAACTACAGAAAAATGCGGGTTAGTAAGCTTTCTTTTGATGCTTCTGTATGAAGTCATCAAACTGATACTTAAAAATGATAAAAAGACATTGTTATCTTGATCATTTCATCTTAGTTTCAACACGAAACATTGTACAAAACATGTTTCTGTTACAGTTTTAACTTAATTATGATGGTCAATATTTAGGATCAAAAGGTAACTGCCCCAATTCTATTTCAAGATTTGCCATGTGTCTTCCATTAGTGCGACCATATTTATGCCATTTACCTTCCCTTTTATAAGGCTGTGGCTGAGGGTGCTTCTGCTCTTGTTTTCGATGCCTGGAGTTTTCAATATTTACCATACGTTGCTTTTTATCTGGTCGACTGAAAGCAGTAAACACATTTTTCATCTATGTTAGAGTTAAATTTATTTAAACAAAAAACAATATTAATGTTTTTCTCCATTAAGCTATTTCTAAACACCAAAAAAGATGTTAAATTAATCTCAAGTATAATGCTAGTATAATCATACCAAAAAGATTGCGTATCATACTTTATTCCTAGAGAATTAAAAAAAAACAACTAATATAAAACTTTACTGGCGAAAAGGAAACACTCAACAGATAAAGAATAGAAATGTGACAATAAAATAATGAGATGTGTTTCCATTATTTTCCTCCTTTCCTATACAAGTCAACCCCTCCCGCATTAGCTTCCTCCCTCTGCAGGAATTTGAACACATCTCTTACAAATATAATGCTTCTGTCCCATCCACCCCCTTCTACTTCTTACACCTAAGGTTCATAAACAATGGCTATATTTACTGCTTCCCTGATCTCTGTGATTAAGTATGTCATCCCTTCACTGAAGCAGTCCATAATGCCATCCATGGCCATGACCACCCAAGCAAAGAAACATCCCCAGTTCTTTTTTTTTCTTTTTTTTTAAGATTTGACACATTTAAATAGTACTTTTACTTTTTCATAAGAGATGCTCTAGATTTTTACACCACTCTCTGGTCTCACCTCTCTGGTCTTGTCATTCTCAGCATTCTTCACTGCAACTCCTTAGATCATGGTGCTCCCCAGCAGTCTGATCAACACCTCAGCCTTGATTATCTACGCTCACCTATGCACAGTCTTGGCTAGAAACAGCCACAGCAGTAATGGCCAACTAATCCTCTCTCCCTTAACTGTCAATAGGTACCTCCATGCACAATTCTTATTGCCAATTCCCCTTCCCCAAAACCTGGTATTCCCTGTCTTGGTGACCTCACTATCCAACTAGCGACTCAGCTCAGAAATCTAGAAATCGCTGTTACTTTCTATTTCTTTCACAAGAAATACCACCAATTTTGCTGTTGTTCAAATGTTTCTTCCTTCCACACCTATCATACTTCAGCTATCATCAGCTCCTATCTGTGTTGTTTAAAAAACTAGCTTCTAGCCTCACCCTTTCTAACCAATTCTCCAGGCTACTTACAATTACTGAAAATGCAAAAAAAAAAAAAAAACAAAAAAAAAAATCCAAGTCCTTTTGCATAAAGCGAAATCCTTCATGAAGTGAATCTTTTCTTCTATTCATACCCTAACAATACCCAGCCTCCTTAAAAGTGGCAGATATACACATCTCCAAGTTCCTTTTAAATGGAATAAAGTTCTCTTTGAGTGGAATGTCCTACCCCATCTGCTTGGAATATTCTCATTTCTCCTTTAATATCAAGTTTTAAAAGGTACCATTCACTGGCCATTCCACTCATGAAGTCTCCCAAAGATTTCCAAATAGACTGAAACCACCTATACTATATACCTCAATACCTCCATTCCTCCATTCCATTACCTATATTTACCTAACTCTCCAACAGCTTGTGAGCTGCCTGACAGCAAGAATTTTCCATTTGTTTCCTGAGAGCAGCCTCACAGTGCTTTGCTCATTTTAAGCACTAGATACTTGTTAATGACTAAAGACACCAAAATCAGTCTCATTATTTTATAGACACATTACATTTATTCAAAAAGGTGTAAAAATATCTCAAAGGTAAAAAATAAAGTTGACATTTAAAGACTAGGCAAGTTTCCTATTACAGAATATAAAGCTGATGAGCAGCAGATACACAGTTATTTTTAGAAATAATATATAAAGCACACACTAGAACTTGCTAAGTTTGCCTCTCTGATCTTTCCTTTACCTTAATCCATATTCTGTAATAAATGTATAATTTAGTTGGTAAGTACAACAGACAAAAGTGGGACATCCAAATTGTAATATATAAGAGCTTTTAATTTCAGAGTGAAATCTATGTCATTTATTCTTAGCTTCCTAAGGTGAGTAAATAAAAATTAAAGGAAAATAATTTCATGTAAGGTGATTATGTTTTCATATAAAATATAACAAAAAAGATTAAAGTAAGATTTACATATCCTTAACTATTTTAAGATAGAAATAAAGCCATTTTTCTCAAGTCAAATTGGTTATATGAAATTTTCAGTTTGTAATAGCTACTAAAAATTGTATCTTTCAATTTATTCTAAATTCTCAGTGGCAATAAAGTATGTCCTTTACAAACAGTAACATTCCAAGAAATGTATCAAATGATAAGAATGCTAACCAATCAATAAATGTTAAAAACTATTATAACATGGTGCTATATAAACCGACCTGGGTCCATATGGAGGGGAAAAAGTGTGACCAAAGAAGTGTCTATATATATATCCATCCAACTTCTCAAACACTCCATCATTATCTACTTGATATTCCTTCATGTCTTTAAGATAATCTTTAACATCATTAACAAAGTCAGTGAAGAGCTTCTGATCATGTATAAAGATACCATTTAAGAAAAACTTATCGATGAATTGATTGAGTTCCTTCCAATGATGAAAATTATCCAGTTTGTCTAATAAATACCTTTCAACTAATTGTCTAAATTCATTTATCCCTACAGGACTCAACATTTTAACATTAAAAGCGTTGATGGATTCCTGTCGAGCACATTCAAATACACCAGAACAAGTCTTTCTGAATGAATTTTCATTACAGTCATGCTTAGCACTGCATTTCTGCGAATTTGTATTTTTTCCAAATTCTTCAAAGTGAGTTTTTTCTTTCCTCCCCTCTCTTTGCACAGTAGGGCCTCTACTATTCTGATTTTGTGCACGTGCCTTATACTGTGGATGTAAATATTCACTAAAAACTGTTGGTTTTTTAGCTGATTCTTCTTTTGTAGCACCAAATCTTTTGTTGCCCTTTTCATCAAAGATATTCTTAGTGGTGTCTTTGAAATGCCTAAAAGTGGATTTAACTGAATCTGAGAACTTTTTCAGATTTTCTTTCACAGCTTCTTTAGCCTGTTTAATTTTTTCTTTATGGTGCCTCACAAACTCCTTGGTAGAATTTTTCATGGCATCAAACGTTTCCTTAACTGAGCCCAAAAATGTTTCCTTTGACTTATTTTTAGCCCTGTGGTTTCCTCTGCTGCCTTTTTTTTTCCCATCAGTTTCTTGTTTTCCATTTTGATCTTTTGCCTCAATATACAGTCTTTCCCACAAATCAGAACGCTGCTGTTCAAAGTTTAGCTTCCTCTCCAGCTCAGTGAGTCGTTCTCGTAAGGTTTCTATTTCCTTTTTCTCTGTCAATATATTGGAAGAGTCTGTGTTGCCATAAGACTGGCTAGAGCTTAACTGCTGGAGTTCTACTCTTAAAGCCATGGTGATTAGCCGTTCTCTCTCCAATTCCCTCCTCAGCATCTTTGCTTCTGCCAGTAGAGTCTCCCTTTGATTAAGGAAACTGTGTGTTTTCAGCTTTTCTTCTTCCAAATGCTGCTTAAGTTTCTGATTTTCTGTAACTAACTCAGTACTTGTCCCTTTATCTTCCAAAATCGCAATCTGTTCTCTTAGTTTCCTTAGCTCTTCTTGTAATGAAGATAAGGCTTTTTCTTCCTTTTCCAGAGATATCCTTAAATACTGATTTTCTGTATCAAGGTTGTTTCTCTGAGTTTCAAAGGACAGCTTTTCTGCTTCAGTAAGGGTCCAACACTTTGCAAGGTTTTCCTTTAATGACTAAATATATTTAGAGAAAAGAAAAATGTCAAGCTCTTTAAAAGTTGAATTTAAATCTTTAAGATATAACAAATATTCCATAAATTTTCAGTGTCTGTTTTGACAGAGACCATCCATTGTGTAATACTTATAATATATAAAAACTGGAAAATACGAGTTTTCACAGGGAATAAAATACACAGCAGAGACCTACATCAAAATAAGAACATCGCAGCTGGGAAAATTTCAAGATAGGAAAAAATTAATTAAAATTCAGTTTATCCCTAATCAAGATTTTAAAAATACAGATGGAGTACTTCTGATTAGTGTTTCCAATAAGCATGAAATCTTTATTGGTTTCCAAACCCATATATATAAATTAGGAGAAAGGGAAATGGATCTTCTATATTTTCACTAACAACTCCAATCTCTTCTGAGAAGGCTTCCTAGAGAGAATTTAGGCAGGACTATGAGCTTTTCTGATCCTTGGGAAAGAGAGATCACATTTTATAAAAAGTAAAATTAAAGCTAGAGACAACTTCAGGCATCAAAAAATTCTGTTATAAAGTTTATAACATTTATAACATTTATAAATACATGTTTTTATACAAATACACAGAAACAGTTGGTAGTATACAATTTGTATACTTTAAAGAAAACATTTTCAGTAATTTTAGCCCTATTTGAAAGATCTTAGTCTTATGCAAATTAACGTATCTAAATAATTTCAGGTAAGTCACACAAGTTCTACCAGCACTATAGAGGACAGACAAAATTGTGGTAACATGACTATTTTATCCAATTTCAAGATACCTTATGAAAAGACTGTAACCAGGTTTTTTTTTTTTTTTTTGGTTTGTTTGCTTTTTTACATTTTAAAAGGACAGGTTTATTAGGAAAAGGAGAAAGAAAATGAGGCAACTGCTTAGTCACAGGTCAGTAATGTAAATCTTAAGCCAGCATCCCTGATCTAGAGAAATCATGTTGAACCAGGTTTAGAGAATTTTGTTCCAGTTCAAGGAGCTTTAAATGATCCAATTTTTCTTCCAATTTAATGACTACTAGCATTATTCAGTCAGTCAAACTATCTTATGTTTAAATCAGCAAAATGATACTTATATTTTTCTTTATTCATCACATAGTTCTCACATTTGAATTAAACCAAAAAAGTCTGACTTACACAAGTAATAACTCCTTTAAGAGGATGACAGTGTTTTTTCTACTTGAAAACTCTCTGAAATGGGTTATTCACAATCCAATTTATTCATTTGCAGAAAACTTAAAATTTTAAATTTTATTTAAGTTATTTGACTCTCCCTGTTGAGTAGTTTCTTCTACCCAACAGATGTGAATAAGGAGTAGAACAGGATGATGCAGCAATATCTCTAAATGAACAAGCATAGGGAGCCACAGAATAACTAGAAAGATACAACATTCCACATCCAGTAATGTAGTTACCTCTAGTCACTATTGTACTCTAGAAGTACTTCAAGATTAGGGCAATCTTGAAGTAAGCCTAGTAAGCAGATCCTGGGTAGGTCTAAGATCCAAACCACATGAAACAACTGGAGCCAAGATATCTGGAAGAACTGACTCAGCAAAGATCTATGTGGGCCAAGTTTCCTAAAAGTCAACATCACCCAATAGAACCATCGAAGTGAAGGAAAAAACAGCTAAGCCAACATCATTCAATAGAACCAGACACCTATGGAAGTGAAAAAAAAAAGCAGCTACATGTTTTATAAAATTCTCTAATCAAGGTAGGAAAATTACATTTACAATCAACTTCAGCAATCCCACCTTGAAAGATAATTTTCGGGTCAAGGATTCTGTCTTCAAAGAAACCATAATGCTCTAAGGGTTACATGCACAAATTAAGTATAAAGGAACTTGGAAAAAGGGGGCTGTTTACTTTTTTTTCTTTTATTATTATAATTCTTTTAATTTTATATATTTTTACATCATTTTTCATTTTTGCACAATGTATGCATTTTCTTTTTTTTTCTTTTTCTTTTTTTTTTTTTAAGATTTTTTTTTTGATTATTGATTTATACAAGCACTGGGTACAGTCAGAAGCACGGAAGGGTGAGAGAATTCACCAGAGCCAGAGCAGGGAGCAGGGCAGGCAGAAGGACCGAAGTACATTGCTGAGGGGAGCAGTGGGCGGCAGGAGAGGTCTGCGCACCATGTGGGACCCTCCTCTGGTGGCTGGGGAGCAGCCAGGGATGGAACCACTGCTGCAGAGGCTGCTGGCAGCTTCGCAACCCAGTGCTCAACCGCTGTGCCACCGGGAAGGCCCAATGTATGCATTTTCATCTTGGTTATAGTCCCCATATAATTCCCACTCCCTCCCCCACCATAGTGTCTCTCTGGTTTATAGTTGCTTGTTGATTTTGATTTGTACTTTATTATAATTAGTCTTTTTCCTGGTCCCTTATTCAGGTTTTCCAAATTCCTGCTATGAGTGAGACCATCAGTATTTTTCTCTTTCCTTCTGGCTTATTTCGTTGAGCACGATCCCTTCCAGCTCCATCCATGTTGCTGCAAATTGCATGAGTTCATCTTTTTTACTTTAGTTTATCTACTACAATCCCTACACCCTTCCTAGGAAAAAAACAGACAAGACACCACCCATTTTGCTGGTCCTCATAAGTGCACAAAATGGGCAACACAGTCCTGCTGGAATAATTGATTTTTAGGTGGGGAAAATAACACACTACTATGAAAACTAACAAGAAGTCAGAGAAAAAGGACTGATTGTTTTCCTTCATCAAGGGAATACTCTAGATGCTACAAACTTTTTCATGACTAAAAATGTTTTACTCAAGTCTGTAAATGTTAATGTTTTATATATAATAATGTCATTATATATGTGTAAATGCTTTAGATATAATAATGTCAGTTTAAAATGTTAGTTACAATATAATGATTAGGAATAATATCTTGAGAGTCAGATCAATGGAATTAAATACAGTCCTGCCATTTGTTAACCTTGGGTAAGTCACTTTTTTTTTTGTCTTTAACCTTTCCCATCTATAAAATGAAATACACAGAGCTCTCATGTGAAGAAAAGTGTATGTGATGCCCTCACTATAGTGACTAGAGGTTAACTACTCAATCAACAATCACCAATATTACTGATTCACCAATGTGTACTATACTTGTATCTAAATACAATTATTTTTATAAAATTTGTTAGTAGTACATACCTTATAATCTATAAGTGACTCTTGTTCCTGTTGACATTGGGAAAGATAATCCTTCACATCATTCAATTCATCTTCATGTATCTTCCTGACTAACTGTTGACGCTTCTGAATCTGCATTGTGCCTAAAAGTGAAAATTCTTATTAGGAGTATATAATAAACATTATGATTACCAACATTTTAAAGTACAGCAAAATATTTGTTCTGCATATATTTAATTCTTAATCTAGATAAGATCATTTTCTTCAAAGTATCGGCATTTCATAGTTCTATGAAAATTCTGATTAAAAAAAGAATAAGTAAATTCTCATGGTGTCATTCATCAAATGGTAGTGACTGGATGTTAATGTAATATAAATCAGGTCAAGCAAGTTAATGCTTTTTATTTTTCACACACCCAGGTACAGTCCAGCAATTCATTGTCCTTTTGATTAAAACAAGCCAGCTCTTATCACCTTAACCAAAAAAAAAAAAAAAAAGATTAAATATTTTTGTCTTACTATATTGAAGACACTCAGGTATGTTGATTTTGAGGGATCTTTGAGGCACATAAAGTTTCATTTCCCCCCTTTGACAGATGAAGGAAAAAAATCCATTCCCAGCCTATAAATTAGTAAGGAAAAATGAAAACACCCATTTTTTCCTCACCGTATTAACAAAAGTCCAAAAGGTACAGTGAAGAAAACAACTGGCTAATAATGAACACCCACCATTCTTGAAGTCAAAAATTTTAAGAATTCTATAATGATAAGGACTATACTGGAGTACCACCATCCCTTTCCCAAAAGTAAAAGGAATCATAAACCAACTAGGATTCTCTATATTTTCACCATAAAAATCGAAATGTTAATTTGCCAAGACATGCTGTTCACATGCTGCTACATGCCACATGTGTGAGGGGAAGAAAACACTTAAATCAAAAATAAAGCAAAACACATCTCACAATCTTAGTATTACATCTATTAAATGTCATACCATTATAAAAGACCTCACAGAATTCTGAAAGGATGCAATGATAGCTTACTATTTCTTCTTTCATTATTAAAATAATTTTTAATTTGTTTGGTACTTCTTGAAAACCACTGAAGAGAAATTTTTACCAAATTACAGAATTGTTACCAGTGACATTGTTAGGATTCAATTTCTGTCGCTAAAGTTTGGTTTATGAAAGTATGGAAAACTTGTCTGAGTATTACTAAAAATATTCACTTTTTTTTCAATGTGGAAATAAAGTTAATCTGTAGTTCCCAAAATACAAGAAACCTTTTCATTTTTCTTTCAAAATGCCAACAGGGTGAATTATTTTGCATAACATAAAATAACCTAAATTAAAACTGTTCCAATCTGAAATCATTGATTGTTACATCATATGTTTGATGACTAACAATATGGTCTTTTGCAATCTGACTAACTGCTGGGTTGTCTTGTATGTTTTTGTTTTTTTTTTTCCTCTCGTTAGCTGTCTAACTATAAAAGTGTTAATCACCCAAGAAAAAAATCTTTGTCATGTCTACAAATCTGGCTCTATCTCATTAACCCTTAACTATCAGTTATTGCTATCACTACTGTTAAGACTTCCCTTTTTTTTAATTTTATATATTTTTTACATCATTTTTCATTTTTGCACAACATATGCATTTCGTCATGGTTATAGTCCCATACAATTCCCATCCCCCCTTTTTTTCATCCTACTCCCCCCTCTCCCTCCCCCCACCATTGTGTCTCTGGTTTATAGATACTTGTTGATTTTGATTTTTACTTCTCTTTTATGGATAAAGTCCCAATCTCACCAGAGTTTCTACCTAATACATAAAGCTGCCTGTTGGAAGTATCTCTGTGGAAAAAAATCCAAACTTCAACATCTGCCCTAAACCACTGTAAAATAAAACTGGGTAAAACACAAATTGTACTCACCATCTTCATCATCAAGAAAATTTCTTCCCCAATAATAACCCCAACTCCAAAATTAAAGCAGTGGAATGAAAAAAATAAACCACCAATATCTTAATTATCCAGGTTCAAAGCTCTGTTTTCCATTATTATTTCATTGTCCCTTATTTCACCAAACTTCTCTATAATTGTCAAGATCCTGATCATTTAATATCTGGATTACAAAACTCCTTACCTGACATTCTACTTTTTCCCAAACCACTTACCTTTTGTACTTTTCTTCTAAAAATACTGCTGTTAGGTCACTCTATAAAATCAAACTTCTATCCAGATTCCAAGATGTTTTATAATATGACAGGAACCCATATTCTAGCCTTTACTCCATTATTCCTAAATATCTATTTAGCTATCATCCTGTCAGTCCTCTCACTGTTTCTAAAACCAGTGTGTTTACTTTCAGGTTATCAGGTCCTCCACTGCAGGAAAGTTCCACTTTCCACCCACTTAGCCTAAATATAATAGAGACTCAACTCAATTCCTACCCCCTCCAGTATAGTCTTTCACATATAATTCATATCTGTGATACACAATGTAGCATCGAGTTATATTCTGTTATACTGTCCGAAGAGCATAGCTACTACCTATCAATACTTAAACCAAGTCCATGAGAAAACTGAAACTGAACTCCACTGATGATTTAGAATATTGATAGTTTAGGGGCCTCCACGGAGGTGCAAAGGTTAAATCACAGCACTATGAAGCTACTAGCAGCCACTGCAGCACGAGTTCCATCCCTGATCAGGGAGCTGACCCACATGGCACAGCAATCCTTTCCTGTCTCGCTCACTGCTCCCCTCAGCAGTGTATTTCAGTGGATCTACCTGTTCTGTTCCCCACTCTGTCCCTGGGGAATCCTCTCACCCCTTGGGCCTCTGGCCTGCACCCCAGCTCATGTATGCATAAATAAATCAATCTTTAAAAAAATTGAATATGAATAGTTTATAAGGGAAGAAAAAAAAAGATAGGTGCTTCATACACAATTTTTTTTTTAACTTTTGTAGTAAGCATTTTCAGAAACTGAAGCAATGCCAAATTGCCATCGCCTACTTTTACTAGTTTTCTCTTCAAAGATACATCAGACAATCCAAATTTATATGGAGCCAGCGTTGGTTAATGCTCTGAGTGCTTCACTTTGTTAAAGGATTATAAAGCAAATTATAGATCATAGAGTACAATAACGTCACAATGCATGAGGAATCCAAACTTGTTCTGGCATCAACTCAGAAGAGCTCTTTAAATCCTGGGATAGTGCCAGAATTTAAAAAAAAAAGTGTACATCCTTTAAATAGCGATCTTAAAAAGCTAGTGGTCATTTGGGTTTTTAAATGTTCACTGATGCAATGTCATTATTACATAGACCTACTTTATATTACTCAGGTTTTATTTCTGAAAATATGAGAAAGAGAAATGTTTCATATAATTTTTTTTTTAAGATTTATTTATTTATACAAGCACTGGGTACAGTCAGAAGAGTGGGAGGGTGAGAGAATTCACCAGAGCCAGAGCGGGGAACAGAACAGGCAGACTGACGAAATACACTGCTGAGGGGAGCAGCGGGAGGCAGGAGAGGTCTGCGAGCCATGTGGGACCCAGCGGCCGGGGATTGAACTGGTGCTACAGAGGCTGAGGGCAGCTTTGCAACCCAGCGCTCAACTGCTGCGCCAGCAGGGAGGCCCATTTCATATAATTATTAAAGTAAATTTTACAAGTATTTAAAATCCCAAGTAATGGGAAATAATTCCTCAATTTTGAAAGGTGTCTAAATGATCTTTCTACAAAATACATAAAGGTAATGCAATTGGTGAGGTTTTAATGCAATTCAGATTAGTATTAAATCATTATCCACTTTTTTTAAATAACAAAAAAATTTTAAGATAAAACCTTTTCTCTTGTTACCTCCATGTTTACCTGTAGAGGAAAAATTCATGCTCAAAAAAAAAAAAAAACATTGGTAACACTTGCTCTAGCTAGATAATAAACAATGTTAAATGTGTATTTCAAGCAAAATCTCATTACAACATAAATTCAAGCAGATATCCACCAGAAGTCTAAAAACTTATTTCTACTACTATAAATTTAAATATAGGAAACATCTTACTGTATTTCAATAAATTGTATTCAATACGATATATTCAACAAGATTATCCTAACTTGGCACTACGTTGAATAACATATCTTTTACACATATCAACATAGGGTACGTACAACCTTTCATTCTTTGCATAAGGAACGCATTGTTGGCAGACAGTGAAACAGAAATATTCAGGAAATTAAATTGTGGATTACGTAGGTAAAAAAACCTAAAAGTAGTTAATATAAGGTCAACTGAAATGTGTGACAATGACAAGATCAAAGATATTTTTAAGTGTTTTTAATTCTAATGGAGGCAAAGAATGTGAATATTGTTTTCAAATAATCCAGTTTTTGTACAAACATATGCCTTAAATAAGACTCAATAGTTAAACCTTTAAAAAACCGCACTAGTGAGATAATTAACATATAAATACTGACAAGTGTAAAAGTGAGCAAAGTATAAGGCAAAATTATAAAACAAATGAATTCTCAATTCACATAAAGCACAGAAGTAACAGCAAATGTCACAAAATGCTTGCATGAAACACGAAGGTACAAATACTGAGCACCAGTTGTGACATCTCAAATGTAACTAATTCACAAGTGAGTTCTAAATAATCCTAATAAATTTAATAACTTCATTTAAATAATCTTCTTCATAGTGAAAGCTAGTTCGATTTAATTCTAAATTAAATGATTTGCCTTGCGATGAGCATGTCCAATTATTAATCTTCCAAATATTTTTCTTTAAAAACAAAAAAAAATGCTAATAATCCTAATATTTCTTTTTTTTTAATCTTTTTTTTTTAAGATTTATTTATTTATTTATACAACCACTGGGTACAGGCAGAAGCGCGGGAGGGTGAGAGAATTCACCAGAGCCAGAGTGGGGAGCAGAGCAGGCAGAAGGACCGAAGTACACTGTTGAGGGGAGCAGCGGGCGCCAGGAGAGGTCTGCTCGCCATGTGGGATCCTCCTCCGGTGGGTGGGGAGCAGCCGGGGATTGAACCAGCGCCGCTGAGGCTGCGGGCAGCTTCGCAGCCCAGCGCTCAACCGCTGCGCCACCGGGGAGGCCCAATAATCCTAATATTTCTTAAATAACTACTGCCTAATTTAAAAAACAGCTTTGTGAGACAACACTATCTCCATTTTTTGAAGAGAAAACTGAAGCTCAGATTGTGAGCTTTCCAAGATCATGTATTTAAGAATGACAGTGAAAAGAGATCCCAGAATTCGTCACTCTTAGTTAAGTGCTGCTACACTATAGCATCAATTTAGATATAAACAAATTTTCAAAAACTTACCATAAAAATGTCCAAATCCCATGCTGATTGCAATTACCAACGCAAGTATAACACACTTATTGAGACCACTACCAAATGGGCGCTTATGTAACTCTTTAGATGGTTCCATTTCTTGTTCAAGTGACCGGTCTTCAGATTCTGAACTAGAAGCCGTCTTCTTCTTAGGACGGCGCCGTCTAAAAGCAGGACTGGGCTGATGACTGGTTTCATCACTACTTGATTCATCATCACTGGGCTGAGATGCAAATACTATTTTGAAAAAAAAAAGGTAGATAAATATTAAAAATTTTATTAGAGAAGTGCTTTCCCAGTATGATTTAGAATAATCAATGCCATTCTGACATGCCATTTCATACAATAGTCAAAAACCAAACAAAAACTCAAGGTTTTAAGTTTATCAACATAAAGCCAAAACAAAAGATTTCTTTCAACTGTGAGACATAAGAATCCATTAATTACATTCTATGCCTTTAAGGGTCTAGCTGGTTTTTATTTAAAATCTCCTTGCAATTTGAACCATTAAAAACAATCATTCTCACATCCTGTTGAATTATCTTGTGATTAGAGCTATAAGTAATTTATGCTTAACTATTTAAGGAACACAGAGAAATATACAAGCAGTTCCTGAGACTTTCCAAGTACAGTAGCTAACAAAAGTTTTCTTGGTTGTATCTACTAGCTCCTCGTTTCATTTCCAGCCTATGAGTCCCTGATCAATGTTCAGAGCACTATAGTTTAACAGAGGTTTCCAGAAGTCAGATGAGTCCTTCCCTTCGACTGCCACTCTTACTAGAAGGTTATTAATTTTACCCTCTAGTAAATATGTCAGCATGAGGAAGTGACACAACAGCTATCTTCAATATTAAAGACTAGTCTGGTGCTGCTCCTTTATGAAAAGAATAGTAAAGAACAACAAAATGGGGGAGGAGGGGAATGCCACAAGAAATCTCAAGTCCTGGAAACATATCCACGGGAAAAAAATTACCCTCAGTTTCTTCAAATACATAATTTCTTAACACTGTTCCATTTATCAATAAACAATACTTTGACAATGATTAGATGACCCAGTAATAATTTCCAAGACCAGTTAGAAAAGGGATGGGGGGAGGAAGCACTATAATTAAGGACAAAATATGAACTTGAATTTGACAGTGAGTGCCAAAACAAGTAACATTTATGCTTCGAAAAAGCAAAACAATTCCTCAGAAGACATGATAATCATGCCAAAAGAAAACTAGTTAGACAGTACTGTTTATAGATGGATCATGAAGGATTCAGGGAACTTTCACACAACAAAGACAGAAGGTACTACTGAATGAATGAATAATGAATATTCCTAAGATTTAATGATCTGATATCACTGAGAGAGGTCTTTTGATCATGACCCTTATGCTCATCATGTTTATCTGGTTACTCTTGATCACTAGTTTTTCCAAGATGCCATTGCCTCAGCTGTGAGGTTACATTTCTTGGACAAAGAAAAAGAAAGGAAGACTTAAACAAAGTATTACACAATATAAAGACATTCATGATCATGATTAGAATAATTCAGATTTTCTGATAGTGTGAAGATGGGTAAAATATAAAACAAACCATTTATCAAAATTCCTTTAAAAAATTTTCAATTCTACAGTAATACACTGTCTTCGTTACATAATCTAAACAAATCAGCCTAACCCATGTTAATAAATTCACATCCTTATCTAAGGCTTCCATCTTTTTTAACCCATACATGATAGCTGAAGTATTTTGATTTTAAACTTTTAAAGCTTAATTTGGCCCACAGACAAAGATGCAAGCAATGCAAAGGCATGCAAAAGCTTAGCCAGCTTTATTACAAAACCAATTTTGAACACCTGTTTAGAGTACTGCAGATGACAACAGATTTTAAAGCACTTAATAAATAGTAAATGTGACTAGGCACACTCAGCTCTAAAAAAGCTGACCAGATTTAGTCACACCACCTTGGAAAGCGAGTTGGCTAGGAACATGGTGTTTCAGCTGATCATCCCATCCCCTTATGCATTCAGGAATCTTCCACAGCTTCTCCCACCACCTTTCTTTTATAAATAAACAGGGGGGAAAAAAAGATGTATAAAGCTTTACTGTAAAGAATAAAAAGTAAAAAGAGAATTGGAAGTACTTTTTTAAATTATCACAACATTTTATCTGTTCTCTATCAAAATGTAACAATCATGCCATTTTTTAAAAATATATATATATATACACACACACAAATACAAGCTTCAACTACCAACTTTGCTTTCTTGCAGGTTGAGAGGGTCATATGGAGGAAGTAGGGAAGGTTCTTAAATAAACAAAAGAAAAGCCTCAAGAATCAAAGAAGAAAAACTGACGTTGAAATCTAATAAAGATGGAAAGAGAAAGGGAAAAACAAAATAACTATAGATAGCAAGAAATTAACAGATCAAGAAAAATGTGGAGTAAGGGAAAGAGAACAAAAACGCTGGGTAATTAATTTATATAGAGTATGCTCAATATAGTTCCAAATGTTATTTTTAATTACTTTTTTAACATTATCTTTATTGGAATAATTCCTTTTGGGGGTGGAGGGAAGGCTGTAATGGATAAAAGTACACCTAATAAAAAATTCCTCTTAACTGTGGGTTAGATATATAATAAACTTCAATACCTATGCCCCAGGAAGTCTTAATTCAGAAAGAAGATTTAATAAATTGGGATAACGTGCTCCAAGGTGTGAATAATATGCTCCTAAGTGTCCAAGGTCTCAAAGAAAATGAACAGTGTATATATCACTAATTTCTTAAATAACTGCTTGGACCTTTCTGAGATACTTTGGCCTCAATATGCCTACCCTTTCTGTCCCATAAATATTCTTTTTAAAAGGGGGAAAAGGGTCAGAGAAAGACAAATGACTACTAAATAAAGCACAAATCCTAAATTTAAATAAAATGGGATGACCAAAAGGGATTCTAAAATTAATTATATTAGTCCTGTAAATAAATGTTCTATGGATACTATTCAGTCCAAGGTTGAAATTTCCCTCTAAAGCAAAGAATGCCAAATACGAGTATGATAGTGTTTGAAGGTGTTTTCAAGCTCTTGTTTATAGACAAACTATGGACATACTAAATGAACTGTAATACATCATTAAATGAAACGGCTAAAATTCTCTTCTTGACATTTTATTAGCTTAAACCGGAATAAGAAATTCCATGGTCTTACTATGACAAATGTAAATATTAAAGAATGGTGAGGTCTAAAAAAATGGTCTGAAATATGCTGCATGTTACCTGCTTTTGCATCAAATTTGAAAATTCATGGAATCACCAGTAATGTTCCAACAATGCGTGTCCTACAAATTCAACTTCAAGTTATAATTGTGGGTTTAATAATTGTGGTTTAATTATAGGATTGTTTCTTAATATATTCCCATAACTTGTTTCTAAATACTTGTATCACTTTGAAAGATATTATGTACATCCTTAAAACTGAGGCAAGGAATTCTCTAAGAGGATAAACTCAGTAACACATAATAACCTCCAAATAATTCTAAATAATAGACTTTAATCACATTAAGAAAGTGTCTTGGTATAAGCATATTTTCATATTCTAAAATTAAAGAGCCAAAAATTAGGCTTTTGGAATACTGCTGTTGTGCCAACTCCTTGAATAGGCTTTTGCACATGGTAACACTCCATAAATGTGGAATGTTGCATGACTAGTAATTAAATGAATCTGATAAAACTTTAATAAGAAGTTTCTTTCACTATTTCTATATGTGTATCATTATACCTGAAAATCTTAACATTCTATTTTTTGGTATAATGACTCAATCTCCCACCTTTAAAGATTTAAAAAATGTCAAATGTATTTTGTAGTGTGTATGACATAACAAATCTCCTTTGAAGCTATATTTTTGTTTTTTACTTAAGATAAGATACGGTACTTATTGTTTTAGCAAAGGATTACTGAGTCTAGGAGACACGAGATAGAACAGATTGTATCTAAAATTTTTCTTGCATTTTACTCAAACATACTCAAAATTTTAAATTTACTTATAAAATAAGCCATTACATATCATATGGCCATAGGAATCCTTAAGTATCTATCAATATATTCCTTTATGAAGTTCTTACCAGTTTCTGGCTGACAAAATGTATACTGGCTGCTAGAGGAAGAGCCCATGTTAAAGTCTTCGGTACTCTGTGCTTCTTTAACAATTACAGTGTCTTCTTGACTTCCAACTTCTTCTAACTTAGGTGGTTCAAGGGTAACAATATCAGAATCATCACTGACAGTTCCAAAATAGACATTGTCTTCAGGGATCATCTCTTCCTCTCCCTGAGAAATTGTAAGTTTACAGACAGTAAATTCAATAATTATTTGAGTCTTACATTTTCTATGTAGTTCAAAGTATATAACGGTATTTAAGCAGTGTGGTAATTTGAGCATGAAATAAAAGATATGGGACCTTTCCAGTAGGGAAGGATTACTTAATAGTAAGCTCATGTGGGCCTCCCTGGTGGTGTAGGGGTTAAAGTCTCAGCTGTAAAGCTATGGCCAGCCACTGCATTTGATTCCTGGGCAGGGAGCTGGTCCCACATAGTGCAGCAGACCTCTCCTGTCTTGCCCACTGCTTCCCTCAGCAGTGTATTTCAATAGATTAGCCTGTTCTGCTCCCCACTCTGTCTCTGGTGAATCTTCTCACCCCCACTCCTCTGGCCTGTACCCCAGTTCTTGTATACATAAATAAATACATCTTTAAAAAAAATTAATTTAAAAAAAATAGTAAGCTGGGCCTCCCCTGGTGGTGCAGTGGTTGAACGCTGGGCTGCAGCACCAGTTTGTTCCCTGGCTGCCTGCGAGGGTTCCACCAAAAAAAAAAAAAGTAAGCTCATGTTACTTTGAAAACATCAAACACCCCTTGGCAACTCTATCAGTTACACCAAACTGCTGCCTACTTGTCTTCATGGGCTGTAGAAGCTCAGAACTGACCTCTATCACCCAATGACCACAGAAAGGTAAGGATTCACTTCCTACTAGTTCCATGGGTTTCTTTGTTATCAGGAAGCTCATAAAAGATAGATTAAATTTTTCTAGTTATGTATGTAGTAAAATTTCAACTGCTATGCCATATAACAATCTTCTTCCTATCTAGAAGTATAGTTTATCCTGAAATTTAATAAGTAACAATTCATATTTTACATAATGAAGAGCTTAATTTCTCAATGTAATTCAAGAATGTAGCCTATTTCCAAAAGAAACTGTATTAGAGGTTACATGAGTAAGTCTTTAACACATTATCAAGATACTACTTTTCTAAATTAAGACATCTCTGTCAAGAGTGTAAGAAAGTAGGGCCTCCCCAGTGGCACAGCGGTTGAGCGCTGGGTTGCAAAGCTGCCTGCAGCCTCTGCAGCACTGGTTTGATCCCCAGCCACTGGGCGAGGGTCCCACATGGCACGCAGATCTCTCCTGCCGCCCGCTGCTCCCCTCATCAGTGTATTTCGTCAGTCTGCCTGTTCTGCTCCCTACTCTGGCTCTGGTGAATCCTCTCAACCTCCCGTGCTTCTGACTGTACCCAGTACGTGTATAAATAAATAAATAAATCTTAAAAAAAAAAAAAAAGTTTAAGAAAGTAGAAGTTAACTTTAATCTTAAAACTGATCAATCTGTGAAACCCTGAAATTTTCAATAAAAGTTATTTAAAATTCAAATAAGAACAGAATGCACAACTAGAAATGGAAGCTCTGATCTAGAAGGAATGCTATTTATCCAATTATATCAAAGGATATCATATATCCAAAGAACAACAAAACACAAGTTTACCTCAAGTGTTGACTTCATTTCCTCCAATGCTGGATAAGCAGTCTCTCCCATTAACACTGTGTTACTTTGGCTACTCTCTAATATCAAGCAAAGATCAAATCAATTATACTGTATTGACTTTAGGTAGTCTATACATATATAATCTAGGTACATAAAATACAATTTCAATGCAAACATAATCTCTACCTAATAATACCAGAACACTTTATCCCAGGTGTTTCTAAATACCTATTACTAGGAAAAATCAGTTCTCAGACACATGATAGCACATTTCCTGAATTCTTCAAATTTACTCACTAGTCCTAAAAGATGACTGATGCGCCTCCCTAGTGCCGCAAGAGGTTAAGCACAGCACTGTGAAGCTATCCACAGCTTCTGCAGCATGAGTTCAATCCCTGGCAACCATGGAGCTGCCCATAGGGCGCAGCAGACCTCTCCTGTCTCACCCGCTGCTCCCCTCAACAGTGTATTTCACTAGATCCACCTGTTCTGCTCCCCACCCTGTCTCTGGTGAATCCTCTCACTCCCCACACCTTTGGCCTACATACTAGTTCTTGTATGCATAAATAAATAAATAAACCTTTTTTAAAAAAAAAAAAAAGATGACTGTCAATGCCTGGTAACATAAGGATCAAAACTATGGATTCATATGATAAATTCTTTATAATAAAAAATAGAGTATAAAAAACAAGGACTCAAAAAACATATACAGAAAAACAAGGTAATGTCACGATAGTATGTAATATTTTGTAAGAAATTCCTCAAGGGAAAAAATGTGTAAATAAGAGTTTATACTATTTTATTAATAAAAATGGCTATGTTAACAGAAATTAAAAATATTAAGAGTTACAACCAACATATAAATTTATGTAAAAATCATACACAAAAACATATACCAAATGAATACAGCAGATATCTTCAGGAAAAAAAGTGATAGGCAATTTAAAAAGTTTCTTGCTAAGAAAAATATCAGATGGTTTCACTTATAGGAGGGATATAGGGGACTCAAATAAGGGATCAGGACAAAAATAATAATTCTAAAAAGATCAGCAGGAAACCATAAATCAGACACATTTGGCAAGGGAGGAGGTGAAAAAGGGAGCAAAATAGGGGAGAGAAGAGCATAAGGGATTATGGTGATGGTTCACAGATAAATTGGTGGTGGGGATTTTATGGGGAATACACAAATGTAAAATATATAAATAAAAAAATTGATTTTAAAAAATAAATAAAAATAAAACTTTACCCTGTAAAAATTATAGCTAAATCCTAATTATCTTTTGTTGAAATAAATGTCTGTATTTTAAAAAAAAAAATTAAAAAGTTTCTTGTTCATCAATTTTTTTCTAGCATAAATGAGATTTTTCTCATGTAACTTCTCCAAAATAATAGGCTGGGGTGGAGGGAACACCAGTTTTGTTTGTTATTAGCCCCTGAAGAGAGTATTATTTTGGAGATAAGACAGCTCAACAGGTGAATATGGAGACAGGTCAACGTTCCTCAGAAAGTATGAAATTTTTTTTTTTTAACATATGTGAGATATGCATTTTTTAGGACAGACCATCCATAGCTTTTATATTTTCAAAGAGATCTCTGACCCATGAAAGATGAGAAGTGCTGTTCAAATGAGAATAGTTAACACACATTGAAAACAAAGATTAACAAGTGTTATTTATTACATTTCTAGCCTTCACATATCCTCTTCATTCTCCTGAGTAAACATTCTTCTATATTTTATGTAATTTTTTAAGTTTAAGAAGTAATTTAAATATGAAGGTGAAAGTATACCATAAATTATTTGAGTGTCATATTTCTCTATATAGTTATGTGGGCATCAAATTCCACAGTTAGTATATATAATATACATGCAATACAGTAAATACCATTTACCATCTCTAATCAAAGCACTCTGAAATGTAATAACTAGAGAAAAGTTTAATAAATCCCTTATGATGAATTAATAACTTTGTTTATCCTTAGACATAATCAATATTTAGTTACTAGTTACACATCTAGTATCAAAAAACTATCTGAGGCTCAAGTATATACTAAAGTTGCAAGTAAACTCTTGGGCCAGTTGGTCCCACTGGGTCCTGCAGGCCTACCTAGCTAATGAAGGCAAGAGTCATAATGGCACTCACACATCCTGTTAAAAAATTAAATAAATCAGACTTTTAAAACATCTTACCTCCCTGCTCTAACTGCAGTACTTGTAGTTCTCCTTGCTCTAAAGTTGAACATTTTGGGGTAGGCTCATAGATGTCACTGGCTGTACCATGTTCAGAATTCACCATCTCTATATCAGACCCCTAGAGAAAAACAATATTCAGTTATTTGTCTATCAGCTGCTTAAAGCTGGGTTTGACTACAAGTAGGTGCTTACTAATTATTAAAAGTTCCAGATACTACCATATACAAAAGGGAACCATATTTGATCTGACTACCCTTTTTTCAGTTTAGTTCATAAACACCCATGGCAGGGAAACATCAGAACAGTCACAGGTTTAGACTCAGTCCAAAAGTTGAAAGTTCTAATTACTCCTTTTTCCTAAGTCCAAGCAATAAATTTGAATCCCAGAGGATAAAGTTTTCTATACTTATTTCTATTAACTTGCTTATACTCCTAATTTATGGAACTGCTCTAGGTCAGGCAAACTTTGCTAGGTATTGTGGACTATTAAAAAGTCCTCAAAATTGGGCCTCCCCGGTGGCACAGCGGTTGAGCGCTGGGTTGCGAAGCTGCCTGCAGCCTCTGCAGCGCCAGTTCAATGCCCGGCCGCCAGGCGAGGGTCCCACATGGTGCGCAGACCTCTCCTGCCACCCGCTGCTCCCCTCAGCAGTGTACTTCGTCATTCTGCCTGCTCTGCTCTCCCCTCTGACTCTGGTGAATTCTCTCACCCTCCCGCACTTCTGACTGTACCCAGTGCTTGTATAAATAAATAAATAAAATCTTTAAAAAAAAAAATTAAAGGATTTCCTCCAGACTTTAAAAATAAATAAATAAATAAATAAAGATAAAAAGTCCTCAAAATTACAGACTACTCAGAGAAATAGCCATATACAAAACAATGTATTCTTATTTTGGCAGTGTATAACTAAAAATGTTTAAGGACTAAAATGATTAATAAACTTTGTTTTAGACGAATGCACTCTTTATTCTTTAAGATTGTCCTTCCTACCTTGATGTCAGTCTCTTCTTAATAAAATTAGTATATCATAAGGCTTTTTCTCCTAATGTCTTGATTAGCAAAATAAAGATAACCAATAAATAATACACCTCCTCCCAGCCCCCTCCCTCTAATTTTCCTGTGGCTTACTGATCTATTTTAAATAGAAAGATCTCAGTTCTCATGACATGCATAACTCAAAACAGCAAAAATTAGAATTCATTAAAGGAGCAAGTTTTTAACTGAGTCCTAAAGAGAAGTCTAATATAAGACTCAGGGGTTGCCTAGAGAGTCAGATAATGGCTGAAATCGAGGCAAAGTAAGGGGTAGGATTGGAGGTGATGGGGAGACCAGTTCAGGCCTAAATCAGAATGGTGGCAACAGAAAAGAGAAAGGAAATATATGTAAGAAACATTAACAAGAAAGAGTAGAACTTGATAAATATACATGGAGGGAAGAGGAATAAAAATACAAACAATCAACTCTATGACAAGATTATCTCTAATACATAATATCCTAATGACACACTTGGGTAAGTGCCAGGAGTTTGCTGTCTTGCACCCCACCTTACAGGCTCCTAAGAAAGACTCCCACAGCTGCCTTGCTGGCATACTGTTAATTATATCCTTGAAGGAGAAGTTGTTGCTATGGGAGTTGATGTAAGCTTTGTAGAAAACAGGTTAAAAATAGAAAAGTCACTTATTAAAAAGAGGGGAAAAAAAACAATGGTTGGTACAGCTGCTATCAAATTTTGAAACTTTCATGCAAAAAAGCAATCTTCTTTTTTTTGGTTAATGTTGTTTTCTAGAAGACATGACTAACAAATTGCCTAAGCCTTAAATTATCAAAGTAACTGTAAAAACACCATTTAAAAATTTTGTTAATGAAAGAAAATAAGGCTTAAGAGATATTAAAGCAAACATTAAAACTTAAAATGGGTGTAAATGATTTTTAGCTTATTGATTCTATTTAACAGTATCTCATGATTTTTCTCTAATGGCCATACACTGCCCATGTGAGAAAATAAACTAATGTTTATTATGTAACACCATACTCCTACAATAAATTTCATTTTGTGATAAGAGTTCTAGTCCTCATCCTTTTCCAGTCAAGTTCTGCTAGTAACATATCATAATCTACATGGAACACATATTCTCCATTGTTTCGTTTTTGTGTTTAAATGTAGGCTCTCATATTTTCTAATTACAGAATCTTGGCCAAATTAGTTAACCTCTTTAAGTTTTAGTTTTCTCAATTACAAAATGAGAATGAAAACAATGTATACCACTGAGCGTTGTTTAAAATGATATGAGAATATAGGTAAAATGCAGAGTCTGATCAATAATAATGCCTCAACAAATATTTGCCTAACATCTCAAAGGTGAGGAAAACAATGTAATAATGCAGATGTCGTTTGCTCATGTAGTTTTCAGCAGTGAAGTTCAATATGGGTAGGAAAATGTTTGAGCTCTATACAATGAAACCTTATGCTTAAAATGAGGAAAAATACCAGCCTTCAAAGGATCCTGCCAACACTGTAATATTATGAACTGCCTTATAAAAAGTCGTAAATAGCATACCTCATGATTGATGACAGTCCAACCACAAGATGAATCACTGTCACTGGAATTTTCAGACATTTTTCAAGTCTACAAATACAAACACATATTGACATGTGGGACACAGTTTTTAAACTTCTATAGGAAGACCTAAAGGTGACCCAATATGAAAAGTGGCTTACAGCCTTCCAGGTGAAATTGAAACAACCCACCCTAATTTAATATACAGGACATGACTGCACACTTATATGAATAAATACAGCTGAATTTTTAAGACAAGGAGATTCTCCTGAGCTAGGTATTTCTATTTTTGTAATTAAGAACGCTGAATCAGAAAGAAAACATAGGATTTGGACAGGCACAACTAAAGGAAAAGGAAAGCCTAATCTCCCTGGGTGAGGAAAACAAGGATTGAGAGACTGATGAACGGGGAACCAACAGTAAGCAAGCTTAAAAGCCTGTTCTCAATGAACAGAAAGAAAGAAATGATAAAAGGGTTGCTGAAGACACAAGTTCCCAGGGCAAGCCAAAATAAAGTTTATTGTATTGGTAATAGGAAACAACTAAAATTTTTTGAGGGCATGAATATAACCAAACAGTTTTTATTAAAATAACTATGTCAGCAGTACTTCTGTTAGATTAAAACGGGGGATAAAAAAGACTAGACTTTGGTTAGAAAATTGAGGTTCTTGACAATAACCTAGACTCAAACCAATACTGGTCATAAGCTGATCTGTTACTATCTGAAACATAATCTGATCTTTCTGTCTGAAACTTCTACTTAAACTTCAAGACCAAATTCATTAAAGTGAATGACAGACTTTGTTCTATACTTTTAAATCTTATGAATGCTTCTATTATTGTGCATGTACTGAGAACAAATTAGATAAAAGTTTGTGGTTGCACAAACAGTTAATAAGGAATCAGTGTTTAAATAAATATGGCAGTAATACAAATCTGAATCTTCCGTTAATGACTGAAAACTCTTCCAGATTAACATTTTTAAAAGAGAAGATAAAGAGGTGGCTGGTGACTAACTGCATAAAAATTAGCACGTAAAATCTAAAATAAGACAAAGATGATTGTGTTGCTTTTAATTCAGGCTAGAGCATTTTCTAATAAGTTCACCTTAAGTCATCTGACTGATTTTCTATTTATAACTGATTTTAGGCCCAGGCAGTTTATACCTTTATAAACTTAATCTTGTAAAAAACTATTATAGTGAAACAAATTTTTTTGGTCCATTAGAGATTATCCCAAAGGTTACACTTTGAAAACTGTATAGGAAAATAGTCAATTTTACATCATAGTAATTTTATTTCAACAATCCTTATTAGTTGTATAAATCCCAATTTCTCATTGAACTAGTTTTCACAAGGTCAAAAAAAACCGTTTTTACTATGTTACTATTTATATTTAACTTGTTTTACAACAAAATTTGTAAATAACATATGAGACTACGCAATTAACTTTGCAGGAAAAAAAGACTGGTCAAAGAAGGCTTGAAAAATGAGGTGTAATGTTTTTGAAACAAGCCAGACAGCATTTTTTTTTTTTTTACTGTATGAATTTATTTATTTATTTATTTATTTAACAACAAAACATTTGATTTTTTTTTCTTTTTTTTTTGCCCCATTCTGACCCCAATCCCTCCCCTCCCGGCCCCCACCCCCCAAAAAGTGTCTCTGGTTCATAGTTTATTGTTGATTTTGATTTTCACTTTCTTATAGTTATTCATTTTCCTGGTCCCTTATTTAAGTTTTCTAGATTCCTGCTATGAGTGAGACCATCCGGTATTTTTCTTTTTCTTTTTGGCTTATTTCGCTGAGCATGATCCCTTCCAGCGCCATCCATGTTGCTGCAAATTGCATGTGTTTATCTTTTTTGAATGCCAGACAGCATTTTTTTTAAACTGAATTAGTTGCCAAAATCTAAAAATTGAGAGACAGCAAGAAAAAAAATACTGTTTCTTCGCTACAAAAAAAAAAGACACAAAAGAAAGAAAATACGATTTCTTCACTACAAAAAAAAAAAAAAAAAAAAAAAAGACACAGGAAGGATTTCCTGAGAAGAGCATTACTGAACAAGAACAAAGGCAGAAAAATTAAATATGAAAATTCTAAGAACAGCAATAAATCTAACATGAATGGAGTGTTAGAAAGATTATACATGAATCTTTAAGGTGAGGAAGCAACTAAAGGACCCCTAGACCTGGCGAACTCAAACAATCAGTGCAATATTCCATGAAAAGGATGACTCCTAAATTTAGCCAGTATTGATGAGGACATGATAGAAAAGGGGAAGGTTAGGGAGATGACAGGACATGAAATATTTTATTTAAAGACTGAATAACCAAATATAGAGAGAAAGTGAGTGTGGGTAACTCCCAGGTTTCTGGTTTAAGTGACTGAAGAACTAGAAAAAGCATTCTACATGGAGAAAGAAGTAGGCAGGGATTTGAGATAAAGAAAGTTAGCTGAAGCCTAAAAACCACTTTCTTCATTCACAATGTGAAAGTTTCTCCTTCTCTTTGCATACCCCATTCTAAGCTCCTTTCTTAGCCCACATTCTCACTGCAGTTCCAGACTCTCAGAGTGAAAGAACACAATAGTGTTTACCAGAAAGGAGAGGGAAATAGTGTGGGTAAATTGGGTAAAGGTATGGTGATGGATGAAAAGCAGACTTACGGTGATGAGCATAAATGCAATATATGCAGATGTGGATAGTGGAGAGGTAGCTAGATAGGCAAGAAGGGGGTGTGTGTGTCTATGTGTGTATGTGTGTGTTCTGGGTATGTGTGTTCTGTGTACCTGGAACCTATATAATAAACCAATGTTACTTTGATTTTTAAAAAGTTGGGTGCACTGCAATCAAAAGGAAATTTTTTATAAAGCAAATTTCTGAAGCCCATCCTAGACACATCAACTCAAAGTTGTCTCTGTATTTGAACTTCCCCACTACAGGCAGTGATCTTCCAAAACGATGTCGTCTTTAGTTATTCCTTAAAAAATGGTGAGATTTTCACACCAGTGAGAATGGCACATATTAAACAAACTAGCAACAACAAATGTTGGCGAGGATGTAAAGAGAAAGGAACTCTCCTGCACTGTTGGTGGGAGTGCAAACTGGTCCAACCACTATGGAGAGCTGTGTGGAGATTCCTCAACCTACTAAAGATAGAGCCTCCATATGATCCAGCAATCCCACTCCTAGGTATTTACCCAAAGGACACAGAAACATTAATTCCAAAGAGCACCTGCACCCCTATGTTTATAGCAGCACAATTTACAATAGCTAAGCTTTGGAAACAACCCAAATGCCCAAAAATAGATGACTGGATCAAGAAGATGTGGTACATATACACCATGGAATATTACTCAGCATTCAAAAAAGATAAGCACATGCAATTTGCAGCAACATGGGTGGAGCTAGAAGGGATCATGCTCAGCGAAATAAGCCAGAAAGAAAAAGAAAAATACCGGATGGTCTCACTCATAGCAGGAATCTAGAAAACCTAAATATGGACCAGGAAAAAGAATAACTATAAAAAAGAAAAAAATCAAAATCAACAAACAACTATGAACCAGTGACACTCTTGGGGGGGGGGGAGGGATTGGGGTCAAAATGGGGTTGCAATTGTATGGAGAATATAAAAATAAAAAATAATAATAATAAATGATAAATGTTAAAAAAAATAGCTGATATAAAATATTTTCTAATAAACGATTGCTCCGGAAAAAAAATTGGTGAGATTTTCATACTGTCTTCAGAACAATGCCCAAGAGCTTGAATACCTATTATTTTATCATTAGCTTCTCATCCTCTTTCCATCCATTGCCTCTACCCTCAATCTTTTTAATTCCTCTAAAAGGCTTGGCTTTACTTAGCTATAGGTTTAGTACAATTTGATCAGTTCCCAAATCCCCTTGGCTCAACCCAAAACCCTGTGCCCATCCTTCTTATCTCTGCTAATGCATCACTTCCTTTGTGAACCATTCCCTGATCCCATGCCCAATTATTAATATTTTCCCTATTCTATTACTTAAAATCGAATGTTGTGCTATAATTGCTAGTTTATCGGCCTCTTATATACTCCCAACACATAGCACAGTGCTTGACATATAGTAAGC
Organism: Talpa europaea; assembly: GCF_964194135.1. Taxonomy (NCBI): domain Eukaryota; kingdom Metazoa; phylum Chordata; class Mammalia; order Eulipotyphla; family Talpidae; genus Talpa; species Talpa europaea. The sequence goes on from NC_140075.1 coordinate 43,194,904, forward strand.
ATTGAATAATGAAAGGTGAAGGAATTTCTGGGTGATGATGCCCTTAATGTCACAAGTCTACACTGTCCCTCAAAGGAACTCAAAAGTCTGCAGGACCCATGAGGTTCCTCTCCAATTATGTTGAACAAAGCAAACACATAAACCCTTTCCATTTTAATGGCTTCACTAATATTAATTTTAAAATAAGCAGAATTTATGGGAAAGTTAGAAAGGTACAACAAATCCAAGTTATAACAGGAGATTATAAACTCAAAGCCTTTGTCTATAGACTTAGGCTTCCTTTTATTCTTCAGATGTTTTCCTTAGTTACATATTCCCCAATGCTTTCTGAATGACCACCTGTAGTTTTCTCAGACATTTCAAAACTGAAATCTACAAAACTGAAATCATCTTCCTGTTTCTGGTATCTCAGAATACTGTTACCCAAACACAATTCTGCTGCAGGCAAAAGCCAAAAATTATATTAAAAATTCTGGATTTAGATACCTAAAACTTTAACCCAAAATCCAGGCAACTCTAACTCCTTCTCCACTCCTTCCTAAGCATCACAACTTCCTCATATCCCACTTGAATTATGGTGACAGCCCTCTAACAAAGTTCACTCTGCAGTTTCATTTCCCTTCAATCCCTCCTTCACAAGCTGCCTATACGTAAGTTTCATCCTAAGACATAAATCTAATCACATTCTAAAAACCACAACTCCTATAAGAGCCTCCAGAATGTGAGACAATGATTTAAACTGACTCTGACTTCATGAAAAATCACATGGAACATTTTTTCACATGTTAAGAGTTATTTGTAAGACTCTATGAAATTGACAGTAAGTATTGCAAACATATGGTTTCAATATAGAACAAATAGCACAAATTGGATATGTTAGGATGTAAATTTGGTCCATAGATTCTGACATAACTTATGAGGCTACCTATAGTAGAAAGACCAATTCTATAGTAGTATAACCACACATTCTCCAGCATGTAGGAGGCCTAAGGTTAATACTATTTTAAATTGATTCTCAACTCATTTGTTCACTACCAAGTTCTTAACACATACTAGGTATTAAAAATGTAACAATATGCCAAGAAACGTCTTGTCCTCCAGGGTTTCTAATTCTATGTTGAAGTTTGAGGCCTGTGCACCAAGAAAACACAAAATCCCCCCAAAAAACCCTCATTTCCACTCCTCTTGATTCTCTTATTTACTTACCTCTAAAAAACCCCTCCATTTTCTCCTTCTTTGAGATGTTCTTTATTAATGAATTTGCCCCCATTACAGCAGCCTGAATTAAAATCATCTCAATTGTCTTGCGTACATTATCTTCCACACTAGAGACATTCAATTAACAATACAAACCGGCAAATATACAATAAATTTGATGGCTTATTTACTACAACAAAGAAACTATAGGAAAGGAGAACAGAAAACACTGAATGGGAAGGATATATTTTGAACAGGATGGTCAAGAAAAGCTTTACTGAAAAGGTGTATCTGAGCACCAAATTGAATGGGTGAGAGTATCACGCAGGTAAGTGAAGAGTGCTCGGGAACAAAGGAATAGCAGGTACAAACTTGGAACTAAACTGCATCTCGGAGAAACAGCAAGGAGTTTTCTGTAGGAGGAGAGGAGTACCCTAGCAGGATAACAGGAAGATAAGCAGACAGAGAGATAACAGAGTGGGGTTCAATCAGACTGCGACTTCAGCATTTTACTCTGAAACTTAAAATCACAGGAGAATTTTCAGGGAAGAAAAAGAAAGCCCACCGCAGTGGCCATACCGAGAGAGCACTCTGGGACAGCAAAGGCAGAAGGAGGAAGACCGTTTATTTGCAACTTCAATAATCCAGGTGAAGATGATGGTGGTTTGATCAGGGTGGGAACAGAAGAAACAGTAAGCGGGCAGATTTTACATGTAGTTTGAAGATACAGCCAACAGAACATAAGGTATAAGTGATGACTCCTGACCTACAGAATAGACTTGCCATTGAGAAAGCAGTCTTCAAAAGCAGGAGATTAAGAAAGGAAAACTGATAAACTGGATTAGGCATATTAGATTTGAGATAGCAATTATCACAGTCAAATGGAAATGTCAAGTAGACAGCTGTCAAGTAGGGAAGAGCTGGGCTAAAGATGCATTTTATAGCTGTCGAAACTCATAACAGGACAACATATTAATTTTACCTCATAAACTACAACTGGAGTGAACGTTACCTGATATGATGGTGCCCCTCATCATTCCTGAGTAGCTACATTTTACTATGGAAAAGGTAAGGTTTCTATCACCATATCTTCTAGAATTAGACATGATGAATAGGGGCATTATTCTCCTACACGTCTATAATTCCGTGTAAGCCAACCAATGAGCTGCCAGCAAAGGCCCCAAAAGTGCTGCTGTACTTTAAAAGTAATCAAAGATGACAGCGAGTCTCTATCATGAGCCTATTTCTACAATACTTTTCAAAGGTTCTGGAACTTTTATCTCCCCAAAAGGATATGAAAAATTAAAACATTTCATTTTAAAGAGACCTCTAAGATCATCTTCTCCAAAAACAATTTCATAGAAATATTTTAAATGAGGCTATCTTGATCAGGAATCATAAACATTATATTCAACTCGTTCAACATGTATTTATTGAACATGTACCAAGAACTATTCCTAGAGCTTATATTCCAGAAAGGGAGTACAAAACAAGCAGAATATGTAGCAAACCAGTTGGTGGCAAGTACTGTGAAGAAAAATAAGCAAGAAGGGGAAAAACAATACAGGAAGTGGAGGGATGGAAACTAGAATTTTAAAGTTAGAGAAGCTCTGGGACCAACATATGAGGGTACTTATTCCTCCACCTCGCCAACATAGTAACAATCATCTTTAATTTCTCATCATTTCCTAGGGGTGGGGCAGGAATGTCCTTATTTTAATTTGTATTTCCTACATGATTTATGAGAGCTACATATCTTTTCCTTTGTTTATTGACTATCATTTCCTTTCCTATTGAAATATTTACCTTCCTATTGGGTTGTATTCATCAGTTTGCAGAAGTTCTTTGTAAACCGGGTCATGAATGAATTCATTCTTATGCCTACTGCAAATATTTTTTTCTAGCATTTTTCAACTTTTTAAAACTATCTTCTGAGATATTTTTAAATTTTAGACAGTGAAGTATAGAGGATGGAGAATAAGGTGTCCTTTATAATGGTCTCACTCATAGCATCTATATTTTATGCCCTCCTTTAGAAAGTCTTCTATTCCCAGGATTATAAAATTATTCTCCTATATCTTTTACTAATATGTTTCTAGACTTTAGCTATTTATGACTATGGAATCTTGTTCCCTTTTAATGGGAGGTAGAAATTATTCTGATTATTTACTATCCCCTATTTTTCCTATGATTTTAAAATGCCACACTTTGTGATATACATTTATGAATTAGTTTCTGTTGACTCCATTCTGCTCCACTGAACTATATTCCTGCACCACTATGTTATTTTAATTACTATGGTACTTATTTTCTACAGTTTCATTTTCAACTCTTCCCTTGGTCCCTCTGTAAAGACACAATACCACTTACAGAGAGGGCCTCACTGGTGGCACAAAGGGTTAAGATCCATCTATGAAGCTATCCACAGCCACTGCAGCACAAGTTCGACTCACGAGTTCCCTGGCCAGGGAGCTACCCACATGGCGCAGCGGACCTCTCCTGACTCACCCGCTGCTCCCCTCAGCAATGTATTTCAGTCAGTCTGCCTGTTCTGTTGCCCACTCTGTCTCTGGTGAATTCTCTCACCCCCCCCCCCAACCTGTGGCCTGTACCCCTGTTCTTTGGGAAAAAAAAAAACACATAGATGCAAAGATGAAATTGATTGCAGGTTACACCTTATTCTAACTGCTAGAATTTTTTTTTCCATTCACAAGTCTCCCTCCTCACCTTGAGAGTAAGTATTCTGTACAGTGACATCTAACTTCTTGGGGTGACATTCAAAAACTTCCACTATCTAGTCTATCTACTTTAGCTCTCCTCCTGAACAATCTCATCTGGTCAGAGTGATCTACCTGCTGTGTGTCTTCTGAACACAGAAGGGACAGACTACTTCCATATCTTCATTCACTCAAGTCATACTTTTTGGAATGCTTCCTTCCTTCCTTCTTTCTTTCTGATTTCTATATTTAAGGATCAGCCATCATCCACGAGGGTTTCCCAGGTCCCTATTTCTGACATACTGATCCATCTCTCCTTCTTCTGAATCTACAGGCTTTACTTCTTAGCATAATTTCTGTACTTTTTTGTATAACTTGCCTAATAGTAGCTTATTACTTTTATCCTTGAGTTATTTCAGTAATTAATAGTTCAAAGCTTTGATAAAATGATCCCTAATTTTATTATTGCATTTAAAATGGCATAAAAATTGTAATTATGTTCTACTGTTCAGAAGCCATAATCTTTCGTTCTGTTTTATCTATATGCAAGCATTTACTCAGATCAGATACTACAGGATCAGAAATAGTGGTAAGTTCCAGGCCAAATGTCAAATTCTAGTTCTACCCCCTAAATATGTCTCTGTTAAACTGCTAAAATTATGAATATTTTTAAATCCCGCCTACTTTCAAAAGGGTCTTAGGGCCATTAAAATCACTAACCAACACAATGAAGGGACTGAAGTTAAACCATTATTATCTACCAATTTCACCCTCAGCTAGGTTTGGGCTGAAGTTGTTCGCTCTTCAGCTTCCTACTTGCTCTTGACAAACACCGCTTTCCTGCCTGCCTGTGTCTGTGCACGGCATAGGCATTTCTTTTCTTAAACTTATGCCTTTCAAAAATGCAGCTCTTCTTTCAAAATGAAGCACTTATCTTTTAAGACAGCTCATCTGTGTGTATGTCTCTCTTTCCTTTTTTTCCCCTTTCCTCAATAAACTTCCTTTGTGCTGATGAATGGGAATGTCTGAATTCTTTCTCAGAGGGACAAAAGAACCCCACACACCAAACCCCATAACTGAACCCTAATATCAAGGAAGGAACATTTTTTTCAAGCCCAATGCTATCTTATCTCAGGGGTTTGACCTAGGTTATTGTACCCCTCCTCTAGAAGGACCACTTACCAATGCTTAATGGAATCTATTAAGCTGCTGCAGCTGGTGGTTCTATCACCTCATCTTGCATTCAGCAGATAAAGCCAAGTCAGTACACCTCCCCACCTCCAAGTTTCACTCCCTGAGGTTTCAGTTACACGTCCCCAGTCAACCAAAGTCTCAAAATGTAACATAAAGGTATTTTGTGAGAGAGACCACATTCATATAACTTTCATTACAGTATATTATTATAAGTGTTCTATTTTATTATTAGTTATTACTGTTTATCTCTTACTGTGCCTAATTTACATGTTAAATTGTGTCACAGATATATACATATAGAAAAAAGTTATACATACATAGTATGCGTATATGTATATATGTGTGCATGTGTGTTAATATATGTGTGTGTATATACATATACATGGGTCAATACTACCCACAGGTTTTAGGCATCCACTGGGGATATTGGAACAGATCCCCCAGGCATAAGGAAGATTCCTGGACCCTGTTTTTATTAGGAGCACAGCTTTCTTGATATAATATTGAAGATTATCCCAAGGTAGTATTAAAGATAGTGAAGTCTGGTTCAGATCTATCCAAAGGTACTTATTCTCTTCAATTGTACAGTAGTTCCCTTAAACTCACTACCAATCTAAACTTTGCGCATTGAGATGCCAGTGAATGACTTAAACAAGTCACATACAAAAGAGAGCCCTACTGAATTCATTATCCATGTGCAACTGTTAGTAAAGAACACAGTTCACTACATTTTCAATTACCTTCTTCAAAAGAATTATTAGAATTTTTTTTTTCTTTTTTATGTTACCAACTGTCTTCACTCATTGCAAAGGGAAGTGGATGGGATGGAGATAAGACAGCTTGGTCTCCTGGGGGTGTTCCAAAGGCTTTAGTAGTGGTTCTCAAAAGTGTAGAAATTTCTTTCTTATTTTAGTGTTAGAACAACTGAGCTTATCTTCAGCAGATGGCTTAGGTAATTGAAGAGTGTTCCCTCTTAATACCTAACCTTAGTTAGAATACAGGACCTCACAGCATATATTTTTGTGTAGAATAGTTCTATTCTTGGTTCCACTTTATATAATTCCTACCTCTGTGTTTGTTCTTTCTCACTTTTCTCTTCTATTTTTGTTGCCTTTCTGCATTTTATATCCCTCTTTTACCTACCTCTACTAGTTACTTCACTCTTTCTGGCAACAAGATAAATTCATTCACTCATTTCCTTCAACAAATATTATTGAGCACCAACTATAAAACACTGTTCCAAACCCTTTCATTTTAATTATTAATACTTCAAGGATCAAGACAGATTGTAAGGTTTTGGCAACTTGCAAGGTGAGAGGTAAAAAATGCAGATTAGACAAAACAAACAGGGCCTCCCTGGTGGCGCAGGAGTTAGGACGAAACCTGTAAAGCTGTCCGCAGCCACTGCAGTGCAAGTTCCATCCCTGGCCAGGGAGCTACCCACATGATGCAGCAGATCTCTCCTGACTAGCCTGCTGCTCCCCTCAGCAGTGTATTTCAGTCAATCTGCCTGTTCTGTTCCCCACTCTGTCTCTGGTTCTTGTATGCATATATCTTAAAAAAAAAAAAAAAAAGACAAAACAAACAGAAGAAAGACCAAAGAGTATTTATAATTTAATCTAAATTAGGCACATGAAGATTCATAACAGTAACTAATAAAATAGAAAAATGTACCTTAATGAAAGTGTAATGAGGAGCATTTACAAAAATAAAAAAGTATGGGCAACAAAGTCTTCCTCAATAGTGAAAAACAGTCTCTATCTGCAGCAAATATGATTTATATACACCAGAAATATATCCTTCCAAAAATCTTACATAAGCATTGGGACCATGAGTATTCTTTTTTTTTTTTAACTTAACTGCTTAAAAACTTTTTTAATGTTTTAAAATTTGAATGATAGTATATATTATTATACATATCATAGTCCAATTTCTCTATTAAAGTTTTTATCACAGGGCTAAGATGCAGCGCTGTGAAGCTATCCTCAGCCACTGCAGCACAAGTTCAATCCCCAGCCAGGGAGCTAACCCACATGGTGCAGCAGACCTCTCTTGTCTTGCCCGCTGCTCCCCTCAGCAGTGTATTTCAGTAGATCTGCCAGTTCTGCTCCCCACTCTGTCTCTGGTCAATCCTCTCACCCCCCCTGCACCTCTGGCCTGTACCCCACTTCTTGTATGCATAAAAAAATCTTTTTTAAAAATTATGAAGTTTTTATCACCATGAAAAAAAAGCGATGCAAGGAAAAAGTTGCCAAAGGCTTTTACTGTCAAGTCAGCATCTAAGTCAGTCACTATCACTATGCTTTATGGTAATTTGACACAAATTCACATTTTAGAGAGTGTACTGATATAAATACTTCTGGACTCAATGATGAGATTTAAGAGATTTTTCAATCCTGTTCATTGTGAGAGGGAAGAAGCTTCCACTTGCAGTTCCTTTTTGCAAATAGTCTAATCTAAGAGTCAGTTTATACACACACACACACCCCCCACACACACACACTTTAAACCACCTACAAAGTAGACTTTATTACAGTTCCCAAACTCTGGCAATAAGTAAACATAGTTTAGAAGTGCCTTAGTACCACTAGGCCTTTGTGCTGTGGGAAACAAAAGTTCCACCTCTTGGGAAGCTGATTCCAAGGTTTATTGGGTCAACCTATATTTGAGAAATTATTCATGTATGGCACTTTAATTGGTATAGCAGATAAATCTTGTACCACATTTTGACCAAGCAAAGTCCAAGTTTAAGTTTCTTTCCAAACAACACCAAAGGACAAAAGATTTGATGGGCAATTCTGAATATAGAATTAAGTGCTGGCTGCCATTCTGGACATTCCAAACACAGCACAAAAGCTTACTACTTGTTGGTGTGGAAGGTGGACAAGGGAGAGATCCAGAAAAATAAGGGTAACTTTCCCATAAAATGCCTTTTTAAAAAAAAAGATTTATTTATGTATTTTATTCAAGAACCGGGGTATAGGCCAGATGCACAGGAGGGTGAGAGGATTCACCAGAGACAGAGCAGGGAACAAAACAGGCAGACTGATGAAATACACTGCTGAGGGGAGCAGCGGGCGAGACAGGAGAGGTCTGCCGCGCCTTGTGGGACCCTCACTGGCCGGGATAGAGCCAGCGCTGCAGAGGCTGCAGACAGCTTCACAGCACTGCGCTCAACAGCCTATGCCACCAGGGGAGGTCCTAAAATACTTTTAATTAAAGAAAAAAAAAAATTTCATTGGTCTCCATCTCCCACCTCCCAAAGGAGAAAAATAAGTGTTTGCAAAGTTGCATCATTTGGCCCTCTTTAAACTTGGTAAATTTGATGTTGTAAAAGTATTTTGGATCTTTGTTTCCTTTGTGAAAGATTAGCATTATTAATAAAGCTTAAGATGACTTTAAGACCACCTGGTAAAAATATGGCTTAAAGATTTAAATATTCAAACTGACTACAGAAGGACTCAAAAAAAAAAAAAAAAAGGAAACTAGCATTATAATCCTGGAGTAATGAAGATCTTTTAGTAAACTTTACACAAAATCCAGAAATTGCCAAGAAAATATTTTACTATATAAAAGACATAAACTTGTTTGCCAAAACTCACTATAAGTATGAATGATATGCATGGCACATATCTGTGACATCCAAGACAGAGTTTTCAAAACTAAACCAATAAGAAAATATTTTTTAAATGAATAGAAAATTTAGCAAGGAACATGAATAAACAATTTATAGAAGATATAAAAATGGCTGATAAACAGGAAATTATTTTTAACCTCACTACCAAAGATATACAAAGAGAAACAAGAATATTTTAATGCCTAACCACTGATGAATAAAGATTAAACAGCTCAATAAATTAGAAAATACGGGAAAATAGGTACTAAAGTGGAAATATATATTGTTATTATCCTGAGTCATTTTGTAACAACTATGAAAATATTACAGATACCCTGTGACTTACTAATTTCATTTTATGTCCCATCCATTTCATTTCAAGGTAGCTATCTGATAGAAATACTCTTCAACGTGAAAATATATATGCATATGTCTAAGAATGGTTGATGAAATAATTTTTATATTATAAAATTAGAAAGTAAAAATGTCAACCAACAGTAAATGTATTAAATGTATATTATCTATACATTTTACTATGATATAGTAAAATATCATAAAATGTATAAATGTAATTAACTCAGTCAATAAAAAAGCAAAATACATCAACATGTCTTGACATGCGATGATATTAGTACTATATTAAGTGAAAAATGCAAATTGGAATACAACATGTACATAAAACCCTATTTACATTAATCTACATGCAATGTATTAAAATTTTAAAGAGCAGCTTTGAAATCTAAAAAATTAATACTACATATGTGTCTGCCAAATTTTCAATGAACATTTATTATTTTTATATTCAGCAGGAAAAAAATCAACATTTTTTAAAATTAAGAAACCCAATTTTAAATAAATGACTCATACAAATCCAATCTTCTAGATGACCAGTTTTTCCAAAGCAATTTAAAAGACTTACCATCTAAGATATCAGAAGTTTATTGTGGAAAACTGACACTAGAGAAGACAGCATAACACAGGCTGGCTCTTGAGTACACAGCACAGTAAAAACAGCATCAAGACTGGTCCTATGGCTGTCCTACCTCTTGAATATTCATCATGTAGAGGGATTCAAACATAAACCATAGGCAGTAAACAGAATCTCCTAGTTCTAAAGGAGTGGAATTTCACTTTAAACACACTGAAAGCTACCACTAAAGATAGCTATAAGGGGGAAAAAAATGGAAGAGTAGTAACATACCACTTTTTCCATGCCCTGAAACAGAGGCAGCAATATCGTTACATACAGCAAATTAACCTTTTGATCTAGAACAAATTTTGCAGAAGTGAGTCAATACATACTTTACAAGTTTCCTTCTATGATGTAACATCCCTCAAATTAGGAAACAAAAGGAACTATTAGCATATTTGAATACAGAAGTATGCCCTTTTTGCCTCAATCTAAAAGAAGCCACACCTTCAATAAAAAATTTGAAATAAACAATACAAATTCAAAATGCTGGGGGGAAATTAAAATATCTCTTAGTATGGAAATACTCCTTTTGCCAGGTATTCTCATTCTAAGAAAAAAAACCTGACTTTCTAGAATTGCTAAATCTTAATTTTGGAATAGCCCATAAGCCAATAAATATAATGTGTACACTTCAGTAGGCTTCATACAGCCCTCACTGGCGCACTATAAACCCCTGGTTGCTTCCCCTTTTATAGATAATAAAACTCCTGAATTCTGGCTCTGTCTTCTTTAATTCTCAAACTTTTAAATTAGTTTTACTTGTCAAAAATATACTATTCATATATCTACCTTTTTTATTTTAACTACTCTTCACAATAGAGTAATTAGCCCCAATATTTCACAACTGTCTCTTACTTCTTGGGGGGGAAGGGGTAGGGGAAGGGCAGGAGGAGGAAGCTAGTAAAGTGGAAAACAAAGAGATTCTGTACATTTTCATTGTTTTCCAGTTTTTAAACTTAGCATTCCTTATTACAGAACAAATAATTAGATAAACATCCACTATTAATTTCTAGCTTTAACAGTAGATAAAGTGTTGGTATAAAAATGTTATCTAACAATCACAAAAGCAGTCATTACCAAGCCATGATACAGCTATTTCTTTACTTTTACTTTCATCTACTTATATTTTCTGGCTAAAAAAAAGAAACAACAGGTTTTCAATGGAGTCATTTATGCCAAGTCCCATCAAAACTTAATACCTAACACCTAACAGCAGTTTCAGTCTCTCCCAAAACTGAAGTTTTAAAGCAACTTAACTGGAATGTTGAGGTCAAGGGTAATGAAGTAATCTGCATAAGATGCCCCCTGCTTTATCCAGAAAGTTGGGTTTTGTTTGTTTGTTTGTTTGTCAGAGAGGATGAATGATAATCTTTCTCTTCTTTTGCTAATAACCTTGTCTTTCTAACTATGAAAATTTTCAATTTGTACCACACCTTTCTTCTTGATAGATAGGATGCTGCCTGTTTGGACAATCATTTGTTAAGTCTACTAGGTCTCTTAATTTACTCAGTTGAATTTTTTTTTTTTAAACAATTCTCAGACCTCAGAAGTTTCTAAGACTTTTACTAACATGTCAGTCTAACTTGAAGTTAGTCTCAAGGATTAGATGCTATAAAAGGCAGTTGATTTTCCCAGAAGGTGTATAAACTCTAAGCTATTTCTTCTGAAGAAAGTCCAGTGCTTACAAAAGCAACGTATCACTTGGAGGATGTAAGGTATTATATCCAGTGTAATCTCACGATTCATGACATCAACTTAAAACATCACTTTAGAACATTAAAAACAAGTGGTGATGTACATCTGAGGAAATGTGAACATATGCCCCTGAATCATTAGACAGTGCCAATGTTACCTCAACTTAAAAAATTAATCTAGAGACCAAGAAAATAAAATATTTACTTTGAAAAATTTAAAAACATCCACACCCTACTGTTAAGGTCAACAGATGGTCTTCCTTATGCTTTAGATGTACAATTAAAACAAACAACAAAACCAAAATTAAAAACCCGAACATAAGAGTACATGCAGTTTCAGCATCTCTAATGTAGTACAGTTCCAAGCCACAGTCAAGAAAGGGCCAGGTTTCCCTCAACCTAGAAAAAGTCAAAAATCTCTACCAAAAATTAAGTGAAGATCCCATTTTTCATCTCTCAAACTACTCAGTCAAAACACATTAAGACACTATACTTCAAACATACAATTTGCTTTATGTAAATATTATTTATGCAAGCCAACAATACTTGACGAGGTAAATCACTCTGCCACTTACAAAGTGGTCTCATTTTCACTTTTGATTTGATCTTCACAAATCCCACAAGAATTAGGGCAACTGGCTATTACAATGTACAAATGGAAACAACAGAGGCTCCTAAGTTAATAGTTGCTCAACATCATTAAACATTCTGACTCCAATTCATTTTACATTTCATCATCCCAGCAAGATGATCCAGAAGGTTTTAGGGTAATGATTTATGGACAGGAGCTAAAGAAAAATCAGATTTAACTTTCCACAATAACAGAAGGAAACTTTTAACTCACCTAACTTTTTTCCTAATACTTCTTTCAGAAAATCCTACATGTCCCTGAGCAAGTTTTCACACATTAAATGTCCTGAAAAAATTTATAATTTGCAATTCTCCCCACATTATAAAGCTAAATTTCATCTTAGATCTCAAGTTGAGAATTTTTTTTTTTCAATTCTATCTGATGCAATACATTGGGCATGACCTTATGACCTTTGAAACTAACTCATATATTTTTTAATTGTTTTAATTTAGACAAAACTGCATTACTGCCAGGAAGAAAATTTTGAAAATGTAAGTTATCACTTATAATATGGCAATTTCCTCACCTTAACCACACACAAACACAAAAACAATTCAGTGTCTAGTAGTTCTGCTTTGTTAGATGAGTCTGCATTTTCAGTTTTAAAATACCCAGGGCTTAACATGCTTTGCTTGAGTCCATTATTCTTTACATGTGCAAAAATTTCTACTTCTGTGATCTTAGCAGTTCATACCAAATTCTTACTCTTTAACCTAAATAAGTATACAATTACACAACCTAGACAACAGTGCTATGGAACATATGAGTAAGACAAGCAAATGAATTATGAATCTTTCTTCTGTCCTGAAACTGCCCCCAAATATCTAATGAAATACTGAGCCAACACAGTACACGAAATATATAAATTTAAAACACAGTAAATACTGAAAAGAAATTGAAATTTGGGGAGAGGAGCAAAGTTACAAAGACAACCTGAGAAAACACTGTAACCTCACAGAGCTTCAGAGTGGGTATTTTATTAAAAGGTAACACATCTGGACTAAAGGTAAGTCCCAATTTTCCAAGACTGCTAAGTGCAAAAATGCATAGAACACTGGCATAGAATAACAATGCAGCCTTTCTTGAGGAGAGAAAACAAAATGTGGGCTAAATATGCTACTTTCCCACCCTTATACATCATATGCATAATCAAAACAAAATCCGTAACAAAAATGAACATAATCCAAAACATAAGACATAGAAGACACAGGGATTCAATGCAAATTAAGTTTGAAACACTTCACTTTATAATTGCTTAACAGCTTTATTTCCATTGGCAAATGTTTACAAATAAAAAATTTTAAATCTGTATCACTTTCCATTAGTAAGCCCATCTTTCGTCTTGTGGAGTTAATAGGAATAATGAAGCACTATCTTAACTGAAGAAAGGCTAAATATTTTTGCTTGGTTTTACAGTACAAAGAGAAAAAATATATATCAAAAATAAGATGAGATGTACAAATGGTACCAATTATTATGTTTTTTTCTCAGCCCAACTATGCTTTTCTTTTCCCTTTCCCACAAATACCTTACATTTGTCATTTATATCATCTGTGGATGAGGTAATGGGCTATACCATATGTTTGATGTCGCTAGCTTGCTTTTTTAAAACAATATTTAAAGAGTCTATATAACTGGAATTGCTGCACCTGTATCCTTTATAAAAATTAAATGTCTTCTATAGAAAATCTGAATAAAATCTCCAAAAGTATAAAAAAGCATTTCTAGTTACACCATCTAATCACTTTTATAATTGTAACTATCCTCTGAATCTTATTTCTACTCGAATATATAATCACTTCTAGCTCTATAGTTTAAAAATCGGCTTGCAAGATTTCCTATACCGTTTTCATTTTAAAATTTGTATTTTCCATACCCTTTAACATTACAGGAAGCATGTTACTAGCTTTTTAAATTAGAATCCCATTCTTCGGGTAAAAACTTTAAAAAATTATGCATTAAAATATATCCTTTTGGTGGCGTGGTAACCTACATCTAAATAGGTGTGAGTCTGTACCTCCAAATCAAATAGTGTCATAAACCAACATTACTTCAATAACAAGACCATTAAAACAAAAGTTTCAAAATAATTAAATAAAACCTCACTTTACCCCTTCCACTTCAAGAACAGAGCTCAGCAAGGAATAATAAACCATTTACACTGGCGTGCAAGATGCGATAAATATCCCCCTGAGATGTAAGGGGCCTAATAAGATTCACAAGCTACAGTCGAAGACAAGATACTTGCATTTCCAGCACTATCTAGGGGATGTGACCCTCCTGGAGGAGGCACATCTTCAATTTGCAGTACTAAAGGAGTTACCTACTGAAGCTACAAGGGCATCCAACATTCCGGTTTTTTTTAATAAAGTTAGTGGGGAGCAGTGCAAATTACACCCAGTCAACGAAGCACCTCCACTTAATTGGCTGAGGGCGTTAAAACTGGCTCTCCCCACGGCCAGCAGCTGGATTCATCAGGCAGAGACAAACACCGCCCGCGCAGAACGCGCTGTTTGGGCAGCTGCCGCCGGGGACCCCGAAGACCCCCGTGCCGGGGCCGAGGGAGCAGGAGCGAGGCAGGGAAGGGGCTCGGGTCATTGCTAGCATGGAGTAACTCGCAGAAACCTCCGCTGCGTTTTAAATAAAAAATAAACGTATCGTTTCTATCCCTGGCATCCCGGACCTCAAACGTCACCGAATCTTATGGGCCGGCTGCACCCCGGCGGGAGGACGCGCGCGCCACAGCCTACCATATGGGGCGCCCCGTCCTCAGCCCAGGGACGCCCTCCCCTCACCCCGGCCCGGCGGGGGCGGCAGGGTCCCCCGGGCGGCCGGCGCCCCCACACCCCTGGGGTCTGCGGGCGGGGCCGGGGGACGGCGGGACCAAGGGGGCCGCGACTCGCGCTCCCCCGAGCCCCCCCCCGCGCGCCCGCACCCTCCAGCCGCGGGGGGTCAGTCGCCCCCCGGCTCAGGGACCCCGCGACCGCCCCCGCTGGGCAGCGGCGTCCCGAGTCCCGGCCAGGGCCCGGACCTGTAGCCGCGACTCCGCTCCCGGGACCCGAACCCGCCCCAAGCCGTACCTGGCGGGGCAGCGCCACCTCCGCCCGGCCGCGCGAGCTGTCGCGGTGGCGCCGGTCGCAGCTCCCGGCGCAGTGACGCCTCTCATAAAAACAACAACCTGCTCGCGGGCGTCCGCAAGCCGGGAGGCGGCGGCCGGCGGGGCGCCGCGGGGCATGCCGGGACTCGCAGTCCTTGCGGCGCCTCAGACCCGGCGGCGGCGGCAGGAAGAACTACGACTCCCGAGGCGGCGCGCGGCCCGCCGCCCGAGGCTGGAGGAAGCGGGGGCCCGGCCGCCGCGAGCCTCACAACATCCGGGCCCCGGCGCTGGAGCGGCGCCGCGGCCGGTTGCCATGGAGACGGGCAGCTACAACTCCGTGAATGGCTTCGCGGTTTCACCCCGTGAAATTTCAACCCGAGGGCTACTCCCTGGATTAGGTGGATTCGTGTATACACATTGATTCAGCCGACGGTTCACCTTCGCTTTGCTGCTTTGACTGGCTGTGGTGGAAAAAAAAAAAAAAAAGAAAGAAAAAGAAAAAGGGGACGCCTCCCTGGGAGCTCGCCAGCCTTAATTGCCATTCGCTGCAAGAAAAAGACTACGTTTACCGAAAAAATAAACAAGGAAGAGATCAAGAATGACCGACTGTGACTGGGTGGGTGTGGACAGAAGATGGATGTTTTTGCATGCTGGTATTCTTTGCTATAAATTTGGGGTACCTCTTTCTCCCATCCACCCCATCCCCAAAACCACCTCTCTTTGGTTACACAGATGTAGAATGTGCATGCCTTAACCCAGAATTGCCACAGAGGAGATAAAGATGTTTTGGGAGTGGTCTGCAGCTCACAACCCACTGCAAGCTGCGGTGGTGGCTTTCAGCTAGAAAAACGTACCTTGTTAAATGTACATTTATTTACATTTATTTACCTTGTTTAAAAAAAAGAATACGCGCTAAATAAGGATATGGTAGATTTTATACTTAGTGTTGACGGAAACAGTAGAAAGTTAAGGTTAATTCTCTGTCTCCCAATTGTGACCAAAAAAGATAAATAACAATACTATTAAGAATAGTGGGCCTGAACAGAGACAAAAGAGTGACTAAAAATTGGACATTATTGGTTTTCGTGTTGCTGTATTTAACATCAACTATAACAATGTTGTAGAGCAACCCCGATACAAAGAAGAAGGGGGAAAAAAGAAGAAAAAGGATTTCTTGATCTTATAATTACAGTTTCTGTAATGGACATTTTTATTATTGTAGGGCTTGTCTTTATTTTTGAAAAAATATGTGAGATTATACCAAAGGACTTTGAATTCAAAGTCAAAGTGGCCTGGCTTTCTCTAATTCTAGGACAACCCGAAAATTAGTAAGAAAGTTAATGCCATTTCTAGTTTTAATTCTAGAAGACACTTTCGTGGGCTAATTTTTAGACTTAATTTTAAAATATTTACAATTTCGTTAACCTTTTTATCCTTGAGTAAATAACAGTTATTGACCCAATTTGTAAGCCTGGCAAGGAATTTTAAATAACCTTTCATATAAAGATATTAGGCTTATGTTTTGTTTTGTTAAAAAATCTGCAGTGGGGGCCAATAAGCTTATAAAAGAGTTATGGGTATTTTGTTTCTAAGTCCAGGAACACTTGTGAATTATTGTAAGTCTAAAACGTTCAGGCAGACATTAACTTGCCATTGTGTAGTACAAATTCTACCAACAAAATTTATCAGCTAATTTGTCATCTTTTTTAACTAGATTGGTTTTCTGTACTACATTTTGGTCAAAGCCAATGAGAATTTTAGATCCAGTGGTAGAGGGTGATTTGATAAGAGGATCCTATAAGATTGAGTTTAACCTAGGCAACCTGATTGAGTGTCCAAAAAGTAAAGTAAGTTGGTCCTTTTTTTCACAAGTCAAAGTACAGTCACCTTCCACCTCAGAAGCCTACCCTCAGATGAGAAAACTTAGATATTTTGAGAAAAACTGACCTATAAAGATACAACTGGATTCTAGCAACTGATTATTATCTAATATTTATGCTCTTAATGTTTAAAACAAGTTAAAAGAAAGTTAAATACTAACATTTACAGATTCTAACTCAAGATTTCAAAACAAATACATTCCTGACATTAGGAATTTCATCTTTGCTGAGACATTGGGTAAACCAGGAACTCAGTTGAGCTGAGTTGTGCTAAAAAGGAACCTAACTAATCTGGCCCAAATTTGAAATTCAAAAAAGTCTTTGTCCTTCCTAAATCCAATCCTACTGATCTGTAAACATTTTTATCTCCATTTTAGAGTTGCTGAAAACAAGATTATATTCTTGCTAGTCTAAAAGATTTAAAATTCTGGAAGGTTCTCAGCTTCAGGGGTCATAAGAATCTACTATAGGGTATTCAAAGAAAAAGATCTTCAGTGCATATGAAAAATCTTTTCTATTCAATCTTAAAAAGTCAGAGTCACAGTGAGTTTACTTTAATATAAGGTAATTTCTGATCTATAAGGACTTAGATCTTCACTATTTTGGAAGTTGCCAAGATTTTGGTTTGGGTTTCTAACTATCAAAACTTTGCCTAACAGCAGACCTTTTGCCCACCTGTGACTATGCTGGTGTTTCTCTTCACTGACCTCCCTTTGCAAGGCAGCAGAGGTACTCTCCTCCCAAAGCTGCCCACCTGTAACTATATAGAGCTCTCCTTTAGCAAACCTGTCTTTTTCAAGGACAGCTCTTTCTGTCCATTTGTGTCTATGCAATTGTCCTTTATTTTTCTCTCCCTTTTTATAATAAACCTGCCCTTTTCGATGTAACTAAAAAAAAACATCTTTTTGCCTAAATGGACATCACAGAGTAAATTTTTATTAAGGGCCTTATCATGAGTAAATATGTGCTTTCCAAATGACTGAAAATCACTTCATCTCCTATTACTACATTTGAAAAGCCCTGGTATGTGAATCCTCAGATTAGAAAACAGAACCATCTAATTCATCTCCTTTATTTTGTATTTATAGACAAGGAAATTGAATCCTTGTAAAATACAAACAGGTTTCCCAGTTAGTCAGCATAGCATGTTCTTTCATAATCCAAGCAGGTGTCATCTGTCATTATTATCAGTTTCTATTACCCTCTTTTTCTCCAAATCCTACACTCCTTAGCCTGCTCCCCAAAGTCCTCTTTAACTACTGACCACAGTTTAGCCACATCTTTCATAAAAAGTATGTAACTCAGTACTCACAGTGAGATCCATGCATTAGCAGCATAAGTATGGCCTGATCACCTAGGAACTTGTTACACATGCAGAATCTTGATGTCACAGACCTGACTCAAATCTGCATTTTAATCAGATTCCTGGGTATTTCATATGCACATAAAAAAAGTAGAAAGCACTGCACTAGAGAACAACACTACCATGGAGAAAGGCCTTCAGGTTTCAGCTACCTTTTCAGTGTTATTAAATAGCTGACTACTACTGTAACAGGGTGGTCTCTAACACTACCAAGATTTTTTTATTTCTAATTAGTGAGGTCAAAGGTGGTACATGTATATATCTCTTCAAAAGAGTGATTTTCATTTCTTTCAAATATATACATAGGCTTCTGTGTCATATGGTATTTCTCTTTTCAATTTTTTGAGGAAACTTCCCTTTAAAAAAAAATGGAGTCAAACCCCACTACACTTAATACCTAACCAATGGCAGTTTCAACTTCTCCCAAAATTGTAATCTTCCCAAATCAGCACTAGTGAAATAATCTGCATGATAAGAACTTCTTGCCCTTGAGACAAGGTATCTTTGCCTGCAGTAATCTTTTTTTCTTTTCTTAATAACCTTGTCCTAACCTCTTTCTAACTGTAAAAACCTTGGGGGAAGGGAGGAGGAATAAGAAAAATAAATAAAACCTTCCAATTTGTACAAGCTGCTTGCAGAGTCTTTCTACTTGCTTGGTGGGATGCAGCAAGATTTATGAATAAAACTAATTAGATCTCTAAATTTATTCTGATGAATTTTTTTAAGCTTTGTACTATTTTCCATATTGGCTGTTTTAATATTGCACAAAGGTACCCTTTTTTCCATACCCTCACCAGCACTTATTATCTTCTCTGAATATATTTTTGATAACAACTGTTCAAACTTGAGTGATTTGATTTGCAGTTCCTTGAGCACCTTCCCAAGTACCTGAAGGTCACCTGCATGTCTTTGGAAAAATGTCTATTCAATTTTTAATCAAAATTGTATGAGATTCTGCTATTGAGTTAAATAAACTCATTGGATATTTAAAAAAAAATTAACCCCTTATCAGATACATGGTTTGCAAACATTTGCTCCTGTTTCATAGGTTGTCTCTTTATTCTGTTGGTAGTTTCTTTTACTCTACAGGAACTTCTCCATTTAATGTAGTCCCAATTGTTTATTACTGCTTTTGTTACTTGTGTTTTTGGTGTCACATCCAGAAAATAGTTGCCAAGACCAATATCAAGGAGCTATTTTCCTGTGTTATATTTTTTTTTCCCTTAGGAGGTTTGCAATTTCAGGTATTACATTTAAGCTTTCAATTCACTTTAAATTAATTTTTGTGAGTGGTGTGAGATGAGAGATTAGGAAAGCAATTTAGGTTATTTTCAGAATTTTATAATTGAGACTGATTTGATGTGTTTATGTTTTAACAGGACAAGAAAAATACTTCAGCTTCAAACTCAGACACAGAGATGAAATCTGAGCAAACGCCTCCTTGTGTAAACCCTGGCAATCCTGTGTTTTCATGTATGTTGGACCCAAAGACACTCAGTACGGCTACCTCACTATCCAAACCAAAGATGATTATGTATAAAACCAATTCAAGTAATTATGGTGAATTTTTACCTATGCCACAGTTCTTTCCCTGCAATTATACTCCAAAGGAACAAATATTTTCAAGCCATATCAGAGCCACTGGATTATATCAAAATAACACTCTAAATACTGCACCTGACAGAAGCAGAACCCTTGATTTTCCCAATTTCCAGCACACTCTATGAAAATATATCCCTTTGTACATTTAAGAGAAAATATAGCCATGAAAATGAGCTTTAAATATCTAAGGCTATAGTACCTAATTTGGAAAATAAAAGGATTTGATTTAATTTAAGAAAAAAAACACCTTTAAGAAATAAAGTATTTCAACTGACAATTGAATGACTTCTTAAAATGTGTTCAAAATAGCAGAATAAAAGGTTTCTTTAGCACATCTTAGCTTTATTTAGTACATGTACTCCAAAACATTCAAAATGCCTTCATGAACTAAGTGGCTACCTCGTATATTTATCAAGACAAAGGAACATAGGTGCTGAATTAAACGGAAATTCTGACCAGTAATTTCCCACTTCTCATTTATTTTACCTAATGTCTTAGAACTTGGGGGAATGTTAGGAACAAGTTCTCTTTTCCACTGCTAGTCTGGTGTAGGAGAGAAATTATGATTGATTCATTCATTAGCAAATATTTGTTTAACACCTGCTTATAGCAGGCACTATACCATACAAATGAAACACGGAAATAAAAGACAGTGTCTTTCATTGTTTCAATGAATAACATTTGGGGACAAATATTTGGAGACTAAGCAACATGCTATTAAACAACTATTGGATCAATAGGAAATTAAAGGAGACACTTCTAAAAACCTGGAGACAAAAGAAAACAAAGAAGTTACCAGAACCGGCAGGATGCAACAAATGTAGTACTAAAATAGAAGTTTATGGAAGGGAAGAAATATAAAAGTTAGAGCAGAAATAAACAAAATAGTGACTTTTAAAAGCAATACAAAAGATCAATGAAAAGCAACAGCTGGTTCTTTGAAAATATAAACAAAATAGACTGTGGTGGAGTAGTTCGGGTATCGTAGTGGTGAGTGTGATCTGGTAATAAACATCTGAATCATATATGGTACTGTAAACCTGTTAGGGGGAAAGGATGTCCTGAGCTAATCCCATACAGGCTTTGTGGACTCCACCCCCACTCCAGACTAAAGCCATCAGGACATTGGGAAAGACAAATCCCATCACCAAAGGGAGGGTGGCTGGGACCTAAGGGTGGAGTTAAGCAGCCAGGTTGGGTATAAAAACCAAACACGTGGGCCTTGGGGGGCTCGCTATCGCTCGCCTCCCTGCTTCACGGCTCCTGGCTGGCAGCCAGCTCTCAGGGTGCCATTTTGGGATTCCTGATGGGCGGATCGGGTAGGACTCATTTAAAACTTTGTCTCCTACTTTTCTCCCTGAGCTGTGCATTTCCTCTTTTCCCCTTCCCTTGTAAATAAACCTTTTATTAACCTTTCGCGTGTGCCTGTGTTGTAGAGCAGCCCGGATACAAAACGGGGTGCCTGACTGTGGGTCCTCACCCGCGCGCTTCTGCCAACTTTCAAAGAAGAATAAATACCTATTCATTTTAAACTTTCTTGAAAAATTGAAAAGTAGAGAAAATTTCAAACACATTCTTTAAAATCAATATTCCCTAATTCTGAAACCAGAAATGGATATTACAAGAAAAGAAAACCACAGACCAATATCTCTGATAAACATAGATACAAATATCTAAGCAAAAATAGTAGCAAACTAAATTTAACATACACTGTGATCAAGTGGGATTTATTTCAGGGATTCAGAGAATGTTTAGAATATGTAAATCAATTAATGTTATGTACCACATCAAGAAAGGACAAAAATGACCATCTCAACAGAAGCAGAAAAACTCTTGACAAGATTCAAAATCCTTTTATGGTAAAAACCCTCAACATAATGAATATTAAAGGAATAAACTTCAACATAATAAAGGCCATATTTGACATACCTATACTCAACAACATACTCAATGGTGAACAACTGAAAACTTTTCCTTAAGATCAGGAACAAGTTAAGGGTGTCCACTCATACAATTACTATACAATATAGTACTGGAAGTTCTAGTCAGAGCAATTAGATAAGAAAAGTAAATAAAATCTATCTTATCCAAATTATAAAGGAAGAAGTAAAACTATTACAATTTTCAGAAGACATAATGATATTTAATACATAGTATATCTCAAAGATTCCACTAAAAATATTAGAAATAATATGAATATGATAAAGTGGTATGTTACAAAATATGCACAAATTTGTTGTGTCTCTATATGTAAAGAATGAATGAGGGGCCTCCCTGGTGGCGCAAGGGGTTAAGACGCAACCTATGAAGCAATCCGCAACCTCTGCAGCACAAGTTCTATCCCCGGCCGGCCAGGGAGCAATCCACATGGTGCAGCAGACCTCTCCTGACTTGCCCACTGTTCCCCTCACCCCTCAGCAGTGTACTTCAGTCAATCTGCCTGTTCTGTTCCCCACTCAGTCTCTGGTGTATCCTCTCACCCCCCAAGTCTCTGGCCTGTACCCCAGCTCTTAAACGCATAAATAAATAAATCTTTAAAAAAAAAAGAATGAATGAGCAGAAAGAGATATCTGAAAAACAATTCCATTCACAACTACATCAAAAAGAAATACCTAGGAATGAATTTGAAAAAGGAGGTTTAATATTTATACACTGAAAACCTTAAGATATTGTTAAAATACAAGACACAAAGAAATGTAAAGATGGCCTGAGCTCATGGATTGAAAAAATTGACATCATTAAAATGCCCATATTAATGTACTATATAGATTCAATGCAATCCCTATCAAAATTCCAATGACATTTCTTCACAAAAATATAACCAAAAAAATCATAAAATTTATTTGTATCAATAAACAACCTCAAATAGCCAAAAAAGTCCTAAGAAAAAAAGAACAAAAATGGAGGTATCATGTTTTCTTACTTCAGACTACACTACAAAGGAACAGTAATCAAAACAGATACACAGATCAATGGAACGGAATTGAGACCATAATAATAAACCCATATACATACGGACAACTAATTTATAACAAGGGAGCCATAAACATACAATGGAGTGAGGAAAGTAACTTCAATAAATGGTATTGGGAAATCTGGATAGTCACATGAAAAAAATTAAATTAGACACTATCTAATACTATACACAAAAATTAATTCCAAGTGGATTAAAAACTCGAATATGAGACCTGAAGCCATAAAATACATAGAAAAAAACACAGGTGATATGCTCCTTGACCTCTGTCTTACAGATGTCTTTGGGAATTTGACTCCAATGGCAAGGGAAACAAAACCAAAAATAAGCAAACAGGATAACATAAAACTAAAAATCTTCTGCATAGCAAAAGAAACTATCTTCACACAAAAGGCATCCTACTGTGAGCAGATTTTTGCAAATCATATATCAACAAGGCATTAACACCCAAAATGTACACAGAACTCATTACCAATAGTAAAAACAACAAAATCCAATTTAAAAGTGGGCAGAGGAACTAAACAGTCATTTCTTTTTTTTTTTTTTTTAAGATTTATTTATTTATTTATACAAGCACTGGGTACAGTCAGAAGCCCAGGAAGGTGAGAGAATTCACCAGAGTCAGAGCGGGGAGCAGAACAGGCAGACTGATGAAGCACACTGCTGAGTAGAGCAGTGGGTATGGCAGGAGAGGTCTGTGCACCATGTGGGACCCTTGCTGGTGGCCGAGGATCAAATCGGCGCTGCAGAGGCTGCAGGCAGCTTCGCAGCCCAGCGCTCAACAGCTGCGCCACCAGGGGAGGCCCTAAATAGGCATTTCTCCAAAGAAAACAGTTGGATGGCCAATAGGCACATGAAAAGATATTCATCATCTCTTATTGTTAGGGAAATGTAAATCAAAACAACAATGAGATATTACCTCACATCTGTGACAATGGCTATTTTCCAAAAAATGGCTATTTTCCAAAATAACAAGTGTTGGAGAGCATGTGGATAGAAGGGAAGACTGGTACTGGAAATGTGAATTGCTATAGCAATTATGGAAAACAAGATTCCTTTGGGCCTCCCTGTGGCGCAAGGGGTTGAACATTAGCACTATGAAGCAACCCAGAGCTACTGCAGCAGGAGTTCTATCCCCTGCCACCGAGGTGACCCACATTGCACAGCGGACCTCTCCTGTCTCACCTGCTGCTCCCCTCAGCAGTGTATTTCAGTCAATCCACCTGTTCTCCCCACTCTGTCTCTGGTGAATCCTCTCACCACCACCACCCACACCTCTGGCCTGTACTCCAGTTCTTGTATGTATAAATAAATAAACATTTTTTAAAAATAAAATAAAGATTCCTCAAAAAATTGAAAATAGAAATCTATGATTCAGTTCTCCTGCCTCTGGTATTTACCCCAACAGAATGAAAACACTAATTTGAACACCCATATGTTCATCGTAGCATTAGTCACAATAGTCAAGTCCTGAAAACGAACACATAGTTGGAGAAAAGTGATATGTATAGATGCACACACAATGGAATACTATTCAGCTATGAAATCCTGCCATTTGCAACAACATGGATGGACCTGTTGGGTATTATACAGAGGGTGAAAAACAAACACTGTATGATTTCACTCATGTGAAGATAAGGAAACAATAAACAAAATACAAATTCTTAAACTCTACAAACAAAATGGTGGTGACCAGAATAGTAGGAGGAGGAAGGATGGTAAATTGGGTAAAAGGGTTCAACTGTACCACAGTGGATGGTAACTAGTCTTAGTGGTGAACAAAATAAAATATATACAGATGTTAATTTACAATGCTAGACACCTGTAACCTATATAATGTGATAAACCAATGCTACTTCAATAAAAAAAAATTTATACTAGTTCCTTGAAGAAGATATCTTGAGAGAAATAATCTTAGGATATATATACCTTTAAAACATTTTAGAAAGGGGAACTTACACTTCAAAAATTGTGAACATGACCTGAAAAATAAGCCTATTTTTATTGTTAGTACCTGAGAGTTACTTACAGTGAACTATGCCTTAGGGCTAGAAAACAAAGGGAATTATCTTAAACCTTGTACAAAAAGGAAGCCTATTGTGTAGAACTGGATGCATTATGCCACGAGACATTCCATTCATCAAACTCATTCTCCTCTGTTCTGATTACATATTAGCCACAAAACTTTATGACTTTGTTTACTATACATATCTGTTTACAAGGAGAAATGAACATCATATTATCAATTGTCCTATGAACATGCTCACTCAATTATGGTTTATGAATAAGCAGACAATCTACTTTGTCTAATATCCTAAGCTTGATTTATATAAATTTGATCATGTGATATGGGTCACCTGAGGGTGCTCTTGATAGGTCTTTGAGATTAAAGACTGAGCCAGATCAGTTCAGTATGGTAATGAAACCCATTCATATTGTCAGGCTTCCTGGGAGATCACCTAACATTTTCTCCCATGATACATGCAAAAGTCTTTTGCCTTTATTTTCACATGGATGGATGGATGGACAAGTATAAACAGGCTGAACCACTTTTTCAACTAGGTCTCCCTTGAGCCTTGTCCTTTAAGAGTCTATTTCTAACAAGAAAATTGCTAAGGTGGGTTAGCTGAAATCCCCACTATTAATATCTCACCAAATTCTTCATTTTATTAGATTAGTTTAAACTGAATCCCCCAACCCCTGATGTTTCCTGTTAGAAATTTCCTATTCACTGATAATATTGTCGTTCCCTACTCCCACACCACCCTCAACTTGTTCCTTGTCTATAAATCACTCGTCTATGCCATATTAGGAATTGGCCCCAGTTCTGCACTGAAGTCATTTTTCCTTTATTGCAATAGTTGCTGAGTAAAATCTGTCTTTACTGCTCTAACTACTATCCAGCTCTAGTTTTGACACTAGAGAAATCAGGACAGGATATGTTATATATACATGTTTACTTTACATTAACTATTAGATAATAATTATCTATTTGGAGAAAAACTTTATTTATTTATTTATTTATTTAGTTTTTTTTTTTACATCATTGTTCATTCTTAAATGATGTTTGCTTCCTCCCTCCCGCTTCTTCCCCCCCCCATCCCCCCAGAACCCGTACACCATCACCACAATATTTGGAGAATAACTTTTTTCTCTGTGAGTAAAGAACTAAAATGTAGAGAGGAAAAATTATCCTAAACCTAATCTGGGACTTTTTGCTTGATATAATTCACAACATCTTTAGGAGAGGAATGAAAGAAATACGTATTGCTAATAAAATGCTTAAGCACTTTGAGATAAAGACATATTTCATGAAGCTACTTACCTATCCACCCTGACTCTCAAGTGATTGTCATTCAAAAGACAAGTGGCATGTGAGGATATCCTCCTTTTAAAAATCTGGTCTGATGATAATCTAATTATTTCCCATTTCTCTAAAGCACTCATTTCAAAAATAGCTAAGTAGCACTATTTGCAAGCAATATTTTTATATAGCCTTGATATTTGTTCATAATTAAATCTGTCAAAATGTTTTCTCTATAATAAACAGTATATAAGTACTTATGTATGGTAACCACACAGTAGTAAGGCATTAAAGATCTCTCCAGTTTATATTTCCTTAATGGCTACATTTAGTTCATTACCTACTTAGTACTGATAAAGTTAATGCGCACGTCAGGACTACAAAACCAAGACCTCCCCAGTTGCCTGGTTGGGTCAAAATCTAAACCAAAGTCAGTCCTTTAAATAGTTGTCAAAGAAATCTAAGATACACTAATCACAATTCTCCAACTTGGATTTAGTTACCTTACCCTAGAAAGCAGAACATACTAACCTTATAAGGAAATCCTGTCCTCCGAGGTAATCTTGCCCTGTTTGCACACTGCCTCTTCTAAAGCACAGTAAAACTCACTGTTGCCCCCAATTCCTTGAGAATTGTGGTTCACTCCTTGTGAGGCCCTGTACTGCTCCAATTCAGGATTGTTCTTTTGAATAAAGAACATCAAACTCCTTACTATTACTACTGATATATTAATTTTAATAAAATAATTGGCATTAAAAAAATTAAATGACTAGTACAACAACTTTTTCTTTTCTTTTATTTATTGGTTTTAGTGATAACACTATTATTTGGGAGGCATATTTCATCATAAGGGAAATGGAAATGTATGTATCAATAGTTTAACTCTATTACCACTTCATTCTAAGACAGAAGTTCCTTGCAAACTATAGAAGATTGCTCAACAAAAGCTTAAGTACCATTGATCTTTGGCTTTAAGTGGAAGAGGGAAAAGCAGAAGAGTGCAAACAGGGCAAAGCTGGGTAGAACACAGTGGACTGCGGTGGAACACTATGGGTGTTTTGGTGGTAGAAGGGCTATTGTGACTATACCTGTCTGGTCCAAGGAATCCTATACTATCAAAACACAGAAAGGAAGGAAAAAAAAGGTACTTTAATACTAATAATAAAAGTCAAATATTCTGTGAATATAAATGTGTCTGTTGCATTTAAACCAAGACTTTATTTAAAAGATAGGGTTGTGAAAATGTGACATTTGTGGAGCTATTTATAAAATGGAGCCAGTCAACCATTACAGAGAAATTGCATTATCTATCTCATTTGAACTAGGTCGATGGTCATTAAACTGGACCAAAGATGTTGGACTGTGTTAAAAACAATTAGAGGATCCAAATAAGGGATCGGGGGAAAAAACTTAATTTACTTAATTATAACTAATTAAGTAGTTGTAATTAATTGTAATTAATTATAATTAATTTTACTTAATTATAATTAAGTAAAAATCAAAATCAACAGGCAACTATAAATCAGAGACATACTATGGGGGGGGGCAGGGAGAAGGGAGTAGGATAAAAACAAGGGTGGGAAGAGCACAATGGATCATGGTGATAGTTCACAGGTTAATAGGTGGTGGGAATTTCACAGGGACTATAAGCAAGGTGAAAATGCATACATTGTACAAAAATGCAAAATGATGTAAATATATATATAAAATAATTTTTAAAAAATTAAAAAAAAAAACAATTGTTTTAAGAAACCATCAAGAAAACAGTTGTTTGAGAAGTCACTCAGATCATAAGGCCTGAAGATTAATAATTTTTTTGCCTGAGCGTAGAATTGGTAACCAATGATGTATACAAAAGCATAGTTTAAGCTTAACATTATATCTGTTCTTTTCTTTAAGCACTTAACCTCACCTTCCTCTTTTCTTCCCAGAAAAGCCCTTGTCTTTGTCCTTAGGGCATACTGTCTCATTTCAAAGGAGACCAATAAATGTAGTTTCTCTGTAATGACTCCTGGCATCATTTTTTATTTTCTTTTTCTCATTTTCCCTCCCTTCCTCCCTTTTTTCCTCCCTTCCTTTCTGTGGTATATAAACTATGTATTAACAGAGAAGGCCTAGATATTTATTTCTTCTGTACACACCCACAGTGTGGCCTCTGGTCTTGGTGTGCCAGCCTCGGGCACGAATTCCCCAGAAGTGCTGCAGTCCTCTCTCTCTGTCTGAACCTTCAGTAGCCCCAGGCCTTCATGCAACTTGCTGTCCAGACCACTGACTAGGGCCTGGGTACAATCCTTCACATCCTTCTCTCTGTTTAAGAACCAGAAAGGACTCTTGAATGGCTTGGATTCTGTATAATGCTTAGCACACATTCTACCTTACCCTTAGTGAGTTCTCTTGTCTTCCAGGTGAGATTCATGTCAGCCTTCCTCAATTTCACATGAACATATCTTCACCCTATACCATTAATTGAAGTTATAGAAAAGGCTATTTTTCACTACTCATAGATATGGGTGTTGAGTACTTGCAAAATGTTCTGGAATTTCTCAGGGATCTATAAAGACATGGCAGCGGCATGTAGGCCTCCTGTGTTAAGAGCCTGGCTCCATTTAAAAATGGCTCCACAAATGTGAATTTTTCACAACTGTTATAAAAGTTAACAAAAGTTTCTTTTCAGAAGTAAAAGTTTCAAGGTTGAAGGACTAGGGTTTTTTTTTTTTTTTTAAAGAGGCATGTTTTATTTATTTATTTATTTATTTGTTTGTTTGTTTATACATGCACTGGGTACAGTCAGAAGCGCGGGAGGGTGAGAGAATTCACCAGAGCCAGAGCGGGGAGCAGAGCAGGCAGAAGGACCGAAGTACACTGCTGAGGGGAGCAGCGGGCGGCAGGAGAGGTCTGCGCGCCATGTGGGACCCTTCTCCGGTGGCCGGGGAGCAGCCGGGGATCGAACCGGCGCCGCAGAGGCCGCGGGCAGCTTCGCAACCCAGTGCTCAACCGCTGCGCCACCGGGGAGGCCCAAGGACTAGGGTATTTTTAAACATTAAAAAAGTATTGCATTCAAAGAAAAAGAAAGAGACTTGAATAATAGCAGATGATTAAGTACTATAAAAGCATTGTCCACTTTTGTTTTCCTAACAATCCTCTAAATATAATCAGAGACTTGTTTCCACAACTACATATAAAAGAAAAGATGTTCTATTTTGTTTAATGCTATTGTCACCAGTGATACAGCACACGTTATAATTCAATGCCAGTGTCATGATATTCTGAATTAACATGTCACCCTTTATTGTGTACTTTTTTCCTGTTGTAATTGAAGGTTCTAGAAGAAAATTTCACTAGAAAACTTACCAAAAAATGAAAATGTGTCCTCACCAGATAGTGTTTCAAAATATGATCAATGTTGGGTAACACTGCCTTTAACAAGTTTTCCTAACACATGTTTTACTAAGCTGAATTGGTCTAACCTCAAACAACAGGTGATAGAGTGATACTAATAGGGGAAAAAAAGGGTTCCATGCATTGGGAAGTTAGTGAAAACATCCGTATTGGTTATATAAACATCATGTTTTCAGAGAATTAACCAGTACATTTAATACACACAAAAATACTTCATAAACACAAACTTTTAAAATTCTACTTTACTTACAAATCAACATCAAGAAATACTTCATTAATTATAAAGGTAAACTGAAAACAGCAAGAAAAAAATATATAATTAAATTATGTATCAGTATGAAGAAGCAAAGAATTAAACTAGATTATTTTTATTTTGATTTACTAATTGAGATATTATTTGCCAAATATTTCATTTTCTATAGATTTATACTATTTTGCCCTGTACACAACTACAGTACTAAAGGAAAGTAATTCTGCATCATCAGCCATAAGACGTACAAAGATTCCTAATGCCTTCAGTTACTTTTGAAAGACTTAAAACAATACTTATATAATACCTAGTTGCTTCTATAGTCATTGAGATTTTAGTTCAGTTCCTTGAATTATATTCCGAATCTTCTCAGCATCATTTTGCACAATTTTGTTGGATGGATCAATCTTAAGCGCAGCTTCATAATCCTGTAGGCCTATATTTATATAGCAGTGATGATCAATATAACATTTTACAAATATTTGTGTTATCTAGTCAATACAAAAAATAACCACCAAGAACATGGCTCAGGACAACTAGGATTTATGTTAGATTTCCACCTTTATACACATGGTCGTATCTCTGAGAGATTAGAAAAATTCTTCAGTGATTTCAGAAATAATTATAATGATTTCATTCAGGGTTAAGAAAGAAACAGTTACTTTAAATTCAATAAGCTAATAGTTAAACTTAAATTATGCACAGAATCAATGAAATACATTGAAAGGGCATTTTTAGTATGTCAACAAAAAGTTGGCATATTATTCAGACATTCTAGATTTTTTAAATAATTTTGGCAGACTCTATTCATACTTTATGTAATTCATACACCATAGTTTGCAGTTATCATAGCTTTTTTTGTAGTTATCATAGCTAAAGAATTACTTTGAGGAAAACTGGTTAAAAAGGAAATGGGGTTGCAATTGTATGAGGAATATAAAAATAAAATTAAAAAAAAAAGGAAAGCATTATAAACTGGTTGACAATTTCTTTGGAAGTAAGGACACTTGCATTCTACGTGCTATTGATTTGCTACACACCTCATGCAAATCAATTCATTTCTCCAAGTCTCCATTTTCTCATCTTTAAAATGAAGGGTCCTTTCAGTTCAAAACAGTCTGTGATAACATATTTTCCAAATCATGATGTATAATGTTGCATTCCTGTCTTGATAATTTTTATCTTCATGAAGCGACAAAAAATACTTTTTTTAAAAAAAAGCATGAGGTATATAAATTTAACTAGGATGCTTTGGTTAGAAAAATCCCCTAAAAATTGCAGAAATAACTTTTAAAGTGAAGTTTTAGGTAATAAAATTTTATAGGTTAGAATACATTCTGTAGTAAGGCACCACCAAGGACAGGACTTTTGGTCTTGAATGAAGGGAAATTGAATGGGCATCTGGATAGAGAGGGATGGAAACAGGAACATTGAAGACAAAACCCTGGCTACTACTAAGTTTTGCCTTTGGGGCAATGTAACTGTAAATGCCCTTGGATAATGTTAAAAATGAAGGGAAAAAACAACTCAAAACTAAATAAATGCTATGGTTTCTAAGCATATAAGGCTAAATTACAAACCTTTGTACATTCTCACAAACATTCCAACAAGCAATGATGATATATTGATAATAATGATAGATCAATTATTTCTGAGTGTGTGTGTTTGTATGACCATAGAAGCTAATTTTTTTTATAATTTTTTTTTTAAGATTCTTTTTTTTTTTAAGATTTATTTATTTATTTATACAAGCACTGGGTACAGTCAGAAGCGCGGGAGGGTGAGAGAATTCACCAGAGCCAGAGCAGGGAGCAGAGCAGGCAGAAGGAACGAGGTACACTGCTGAGGGGAGCAGCGGGCGGCAGGAGAGGTCTGCGCGCCATGTGGGATCCTCCTCCAGTGGCCGGGGAGCAGCCGGGGATCGAACCGGCGCTGCAGAGGCTGCGGGCAGCTTCGCAACCCAGCGCTCAACCGCTGCGCCACCGGGGAGGCCCCATAGAAGCTAATTTTTAAATTTCCATACACTTTAAGTGCATTACTAAGTCATTTCCTAAGTGATTTATCACACATCTTTCTGTAGAAGTTATTTGATATTACAGCTTTTTCCTATATCTAAACTTGTTCACACCTTAATTTAACTCATTCTACAAAAATGAATTTTAAATATTCTAAAGTTATTTCTAACTTTGTTAGATAAACTGCAGAGATCAACAAAACAATAATGGAGTCTTAAAATGTCATGATCTTAAATAATCCCAATGACGGGCCTCCCTGGTGGCGCAGGCAGTTGAGCGCAGTGCTGCAAAGCTGTCCGCAGCCTCTGCGGTGCAGGTTCGATCCTGGCCGGCCAGAGAGAAACCCACACAGCGTGGCAGATTTCTCCTGTTGCGCCTGCTGCTCCCCTCAGCAGTATATTTCATTCAGTCTGCCTGTTCTGTTCCCGGCTCTGTCTCTGGTGAATCCTCTCACCCTCCCGCACATCTGGCCTGTACCCTGGTTCTTTAATAAATAAACAAAATCTTCAAAAAAAAAAAAAAATCCCAATGATGTTTTTTCAAGATATACCTTGAAATTTAAAACATTTCTATCAATTTCTTACCTTCTATGTACAATTCTAGTTGACAGAATGCTGTCCCACGTCGTACATGTGCCTTCATTCTTGCATTAGCATTGTCTGCAACAGGCGGCGTTAATAATTCTAGTGCCTTACCAAAAAAAAAGGGGAGGGGACATAATTTTCTAATTTAAATTTGAACAAAAACATAGTATAAGTCTTAACTTTAAAGCCTCAAGCCTTTCTTTTGGCTGGAATGCCATCGTTCAGTAAATCACAAAAATGACCAACATAAAGGAAAGAGGAGAGGCATCTGCTTTATGTTTTCTAGGCCTTTTAGAAAACAGTAGTGCTCCTTTGGCCATATACGTGCAATTCTACAGGAAAGGTGATGTAAACCTTAAGGGGAGGGAGCTGTTCAAACAGGAGTGCCCTACATGTTACATTGAGTCTACATCGTTACCCAGCATGCAGTAAAAAGTAAAGGAATTACTGTTCATATTGAGCATAGTAAACACTCCTAAGTGCCAAAGTAGCTTCCTGAAACAGATGAAAGAAAATGACCAGAAAAAAAGGAAGTTATGGGCCTTCCTGGTGGCAAGGGGGTAAGTCTCAGCACTATGACACTATTGGCAGCCACTGCAGAACGAGTTTGATTCCAGCCAGGGAGCTGACCCATATGGTGTAGCAGACCTTTCTTGTCTTGCCTGCTGCTCCTCTCAGCACTGTATTTCAGTCAGTACTCCTGTTCTGCTCCCCATTCTGTCTCTGGTGAATCCACTCACCCTCCACCCCCCTGCACCTCTGGCATACACCCCAGTTCTTGTATGCATAAATAAATAAATATTTTTTAAAATAAAGGAAGTTAAAGAGAAAGATACTTGGGTTCAACTGAAGCGCCAGCCTGCTCCACCCAGAGCAGCACACTTTGTGAGAACCAATGGAAAGGAGCTGCTGGAGCCCATTCCCTTTGAATTCATGACATATTAGGTATATAAAAAAAAATTAAAAGGGGCCTCCCTGGTGGCGCAGGCGGTTGAGTGCAGCACTGTGAAGCTGTCTGAAGCCTCTGCAGCGCTGGTTCCATCCCCACTGGCCTCAGAGCAATCTGCATGGCAAGCAGACCTCTCCTGTCTCTCCCACTGCTCCCCTCAGCAGTGTATTTCGTCGGTCTGCCTATTCTGATCCCCTCTCTGTCTCTGGTGAGTCCTCTCACCCTCCTGCACATCTGGCCTGTATCCCGGCTCTTGTATAAATAAAATAAATCTTAAAAAAAAATTAAAAATCTCTAGACTATTAAAAAAAAAAAAAAGGTCCCCAGCCCTTAGTTACCTAAATTTTTGGCTTGTCTGGTAACTTATCAAATACATGTATTTATGTTGAGCAATTAAGGAATAGTTCAGTTGTTCCTATGAGATTCATATTATACCTGTCCCCCAAAGTTATAATTTGGTTTACATTTTGAAAAATCTCAGTTTTACTTTTAACAGGAATGATTAAAAGCATTTGTGATCTTTTATATTTAAATTGGGTGATCCCACTTATTCATTCATCAAAATATTTGTTAGTACTAGTAAAAGGAAAATTTGATGATAAAGATATTGTAAGGTCTCAGTCAAAGTAAAGAGAATTAGTTGTTTCTCCATATTCTCAATTTCAAAGAACCACATAAGAGATTTTGTATGTGATTTTCTCTTAAAACAAATTACTCAAATTGAAAAAAGCCAAAAAATCTAGAATTTCCAGATAATGACCAGATATTAGTAGTGAAAACTAATATATACTAAATTACTTTGAAATTAGGAAAATGATTATGGGAAATAGCCTTCCCAGTGAAAGTGATAGTACTAACAAGGGAATATCAAATTTTTTTCCTTCTATATTACATAAGTCTGCAAAATTTATGAATTTCAACTATACACCAAGGCACAATAGTAGCAATTGATAGGGGTTTTCTAGTCCAACTTGAAGTCTCATGAAATACCAGTTACTTGACCATTCAAAAAATATTTTTTCAGTTAAAAAATGTAATATGCGGGCCTCCCCGGTGGCGCAGCAGTTGAGCGCTGGGTTGCGAAGCTGCCTGCAACCTCTGCGGCGCCGGTTCGATCCCCAGCTGCTCCCCGGCCACCGGAGGAGGGTCCCACATGGCACACAGACCTCTCCTGCCGCCCGCTGCTCGTCTCAGCAGTGTACTTCGGTCCTTCTGCCTGCTCTGCTCCCTGCTCTAGCTCTGGTGAATTCTCTCACCCTCCCGCGCTTCTGACTGTACCCAGTGCATGTATAAACAAATAAACAAACAAATAAATAAATAAAACATGCCTCTATAAAAAAAATGTAATATGCAAGCTAATTCTTAAAATCCTTACATCTCATTGTTTAAGTTTAACAGATAAAAGATAAGGGCTTCATTTAAACCAATAAATAGGAAGGTAACAGCTTTAAATCCCCATATAAAAATATATTACTTTTAAAAACATATATATATGTACCTTAGAAGAATCTTCGATGGCCTTGTGTAAGTTTTTTAGCTTCAGGTGGCAAGCAGCCCGATTCAAATACAATAGTGGAAACTTATTATTTAGTCTGATGGCTAAATTGTATGCATTAATGGCTGCCAAATAGTTTTCTGTTGCAAATAATTTGCTAATGAGACAAAAACAGAAAAGAAAAATAATATAGTATTAAAAAAAACACAGAAATAATATGCAATGATATTTGGCACACAGGATGGGTTACCTCTGTTTCTATTCCTTGTACTATGGCCATTGTAGCTTCAGTGACCACCTCTCCCACACACACATCAGCATGTAAACTGAACGGAGGTGATCCCAACCCTGCCTCCAAGGGTAGCCATCAGTAATTTAGGCAAGTTGGCATATTCCCACCCTCACTGCTACAATAACTGACACCGGAATGGGCTTGTGACCCAAAACGGTCTATTCACAATGAAGGCTATAACTTTGTTTCCAGAGAGAATGAAAAGTTGGGAAAACTCCCCCTGCTGGATGCAAATGAAGAAAGCACACAGACCAAGTTATTGAGGATCATTTTGAACATCATGGTCAGAGCTCACAGTAAAATAAAGCTGATACCAAGGTATTAGGAAAACAATTAAAAAGGCAGAAGGAAACTGAGTCTTTAGTGATACAGTTATGCTGCTGGATTAAGTTTTACCAGAAATGCCACACACCTTTAGCTTTTCAATTTTATAAGCCAATGTACTCCTTTTAACATAAAGCCAGTTTAAATTGTTGCTTTTTTTTTACTTGCAAACAAAAGCATCTTTTTTTTTTGCAAACAAAAGCACCTTAACAGATATACTCTTTCAGTTCAATCCTCCAAAATTTTCTTCAAAATAAGAAGATATAATTAAAAATTATTTAAAGTATAAAGTTTACTTTCTATTTTTCAGTTTTCAGAAATTTGAAAAAGGCACAAACATAAGAAAGTAGAAAATATTTTGTCAAATATAAAAGTACCATATAAGTAACACTTTTCATGTTCACTTCTAGTAGATTTTACTTCATACATTACAGTTCTATAATATTAAACTTAAAAATACAACCATAAAAATAGTTTAGCAAATCATGAGTAAAAGGTAAGATAGACCAAGCATTGTGCTATCTAACCTAAGGCTGGCTCAAATTTAATACAACTGGTACAAATTAGAAGCTAATTTGGGGGAACAGTTTGTTTCTGAAATGCTTCAATGTCAACTAGGATGTATCTGACAATAACAGAAAGTAGCTTAAGGAAATAAATAACTTCACATTAAAAATATCCAGAGGGATTAATATAATTCCCATCAAAATACCAACCATACTGTTTAAAAATTCTGAATTAAAAATATTGAAATTTACATGAAACCATAAAATTATGGCCTCAATGGCAAAAACAATCCTAAGAATAAAGGAAACAAAGGCATCACATCACCTAACTCTAAACTCTAAAGCGATGTGGTATTGGAATAAAAACAGACACATGGACCAGTGGAATAAAATTGAAAGCTCAGGCGTAAATACACATATCTATCAATACTTAATTTATGATAAAGGAAACTATATAATAGGAAAAAGAGAGTCTCTTTAACAAATACTGGGAAAACTAGAAGGCCACATGTGAAAGAATAAAGTTGAATCATTATAACTCCATGCACAAAAAGAAATTCAAAGTGGATGAAAGACTTGTATATAAGGCCTGCAGCAATAAAATATAGAAGAAATGGCAGTGCATTTTATGACATCAATGCCAAAGATAGAGACAGGGACCATGGTGGAGGACTGTGGGTGTTTTAGTGGTGGGTACACTATAGTGACTAGACCTAACGGGGGAGATCCTAAACTTCCAAAACACAAACAACAATGTAAACCAATGGTACTTCAATTAAAAAAAACACACTTTTAAAAAGCAGCAGTGTGAAGAAAATAATCCTGATCTGTTGTCAACCGAAATTTGTCCCTGGACTTGGGAGAGGGTTCCCCATCTTTAGTCACATGGGCAAACTCCACATGCCTAATTAAAATAGGAATTCACTCAATAAGGGTTAAACAGAGACAACAAATGTTAGATAACCTATAGTGTCCACAATAAGCCTTTTAAAAACTTCAGTAAATTATACATTAGATTTACCATTTTTAACATTTTAAACAGTTCAGCAGCATTAAGTACATGCACACTGTTGTGTTGTAGGTCTTTTCATTCTCTTAGTATCCTTGATGCACATAAGTTTTTAATTTTGCTACATTCCAACTTACCTATTTTTTCTTTCTTTCTTTTTTTTTTTTTTTTTTTTTTTGCCTGTGGGGTTTCTTTTGTTTGTTCGTTTGTTTCATTTTTGAAACTTCAGTGAGCAAAAATATATAATACCAAGCTCAATAACACTTTGTAGTATGTCACTGGGTCAAGGCTTGGGATAGACATGACAGAATTACAAAACAAGGTATACATAAACAGATACACAAGGTCACAGAGTGAAAAACTTGTGCCTGGTGAGGATAAGTTGGGTCCCCATCACTCAGTAGCATGTGAGATGGGGATCCCAAGGCTAATGGGGAACAGATGTGCAGACCCTGGGCATTTCAAGGCACCTCCCAAGATTTTTACTTCTAGCAGCATGTGGTACATCTTCCCCAGAAATTTATTATGCTCACAACCCTGAATTAGCCTTTGGGCACCTCAACCAGATGAAAGGTATTAGCTACCTCTGAAAATGCTGCCCATGCCACCTTGGGTATCCCTTATGCCACAAAGTCAGGGTAGAACTCCACAGGGCTGGTGCAGATCTCGGCCAGGAAGTCAGAGAAAAGTGACTGGGCTTTACCTCCTCACACACATAGGCAGTCAAGACAACCCACCAAACATCTCCAGCAGAGGTTCAGCAGCAGTAATAGGAGCATCTAGACAATCAATAGGGTAGAGCTGCAAATTATCATTCCCACTGACCATTCCATTGAAGGAAATGTGGAAATAAAATCCGTAAGGAGAGTCAAGAGTAAGGGCTGCAGTTTGTATAGCAGAGATTGGATTTTGATGAGCAAGTGTACAGCCAGGGCTCCACTCTACTCCTCAAATGGGTGATAAGAACTTTAGTCAGTGAGACACTGGGGCCTGGACAGCAAGATTCCTTAACCAACCCAAGCACCGGCCTTGCAAACCAGTATTCCAGTTAATTTTGTCCTTAGCTGTTGTCAAGAGTTTATCAGTTATGGTGAAATTAATTCTGTGTGGACCGGTTATATGGATGGTTGGTCTGGAATATTCTGGGCCCTGAGGCAGTTAGGAAGGCAAGTAGACTACTCGTCATTCAGGGTGGTCACCTAACCATCAGAAGTCTCAATGAGAAGCAGCTGATGAAATCAACAGGGGAAGTGAGTGATAGCGAGATGGACACATGTTTGATCCCCTCTTCCATGAGAGGGTGTCTTCCTTTGAAGTAAAGGTATTGTATTTCGTGTCAGGTATAAAGGAGTTGGGTCCAGATGAGTCATTCTTTTGGGCCAGCCACCCCCTCCAGGCATCAACTATCTCCCTGAAGAACTCTTGGGGTATGGGCTTCCCTGGTGGCACAGGGGTTAAAGACAGCATTATCAAGCTATCACCAGCCACTGCAGCATGAGTTCGATACCAGGCCAGCCAGGGAGAAACCCACATGGCACAGCAGACCTCTGCTGCCTTCCCCACTGCTCCCCTCAGCAGTGTATTTCAGTAGATCCGCCTGCTCTGCTCCCCACTCTCTCTGGTGATTCCTCTCACCCCCTGCACCTATGGCCTATACCCCAGTTCTTGTATGCATAAATAAATAAATCTTTAAAAAAAGAGAAAAAGAAAAAGAAATCTTGGGGCAAAAGAATGAGGAAAAGGCAGTGAGGAAAGACCTTGGTTCCAGGTATCCAGGGCACAATCCCATATCTAGGTATCAGGGACTTTTCTCGCAAGGAAACCATCTTTACCCCTTCCCTCAGTCTGTCCCTCATCAGTGTTGTGACTCTGGGCATGTCACATCAGCTCTATATTTGATATATTTATATGCCCCATAAAAAAATGGGCCGCCGGCCCTATGCTGCCTACCCCACATTGCTGAAAAGTATCACAATAACAGATTCCCCTCCCCTCTGCCCCGCCATGAGCTCTGAAACATCTTACTCATGCTGAAGTGGAGAAGTTCCCTCCTCTCATCTTGTAGCCTTCCTGGTGTCCTCTCTGTAGGCAATCAATACTATATTTCTTACTTATTCATCCAGATATTTAATAATTATACACTTTTTAAAAAATCTAGTACTTAGGCCAAGAGAATAGAAAGAAAATTGAGACATTAGAACTAGGATAGACAGTTATTTTACAATGAGAGTAATAAGGGGTGGGGGGAGAGTAATACAATGCTGGGTGATAGATTGTAGAATTATATACCATTAATTCACTCCTATCCAACTTTAGAATTTGCTGTAGAGAGTGAGCTATGGTACTGTTGGGGGGCGGGGGGAAAGGAACTTTAAGTCTAAGCTTAAAAAAGACAAGGTCCAAAACAACTTAGGCCAAAAATCAAGCAGAGTATTATCAGTGTGACAGAACAATGGTCCACCTACTTTATATGATTACAGTTTCTGGAAGGGTAGCTATGGTAGCTATTAAAGTTATTTACAGACACTGAGTCACATTAGGCTGTTTAAGTGACATCATACCATGCACATATCTAAATTAGAGCACTAGACTATTTTAAGTAAGATGTTTCCATAAAAAGCCATCTGGTACAATCATTGGAGGAGTGACCCCTGGAATGGTCTGGTTCGACTGTGTGTTGAAGTGGGAGGATGGCTGCCTCCAGGTCCCTGTGCTGCTGCATAAGACAGCCTCACTCCTTCTCATTTAGGGATGAGTACCGCAGAGCCAGATTAGGGGCATTAGTCTGGCCCCTTTTGGACCTGCTACTGCTGCTATTAGGGGAACCAGCTCAGGTTTGGGCACTGCAAAGCCTAACTGCCCCAGCCACCCCTCAAATTGTCAGGGCAGCACAACAGCTTCTGCCACCCTGGGGTTGGGATGCTATGAAGCTAAACATGCCGCAACAGCTGCACACATCAGTGCAGTAAGCAGATCCACTGACATTCTGGCCCTGCCCTACAACCTTGAGAATGGGCTAGGACCCACAACTTCCAAGGCAGGGGATGGTGCCACTAAGAAGGTGGAGCTCTTAATCCCCTTCCTGAGAATGGGAAAGGTGAGAGGGTAGTTGCTGGGAGCTAGGGGAGGAGAAAGACCACGAAGACTTTAAAAGCAGGAGCAGAGGACATTCTTGCTCTTTTGGTGGACAACATTATCTTGATCTTTGCTCCTTACATTCTGACTGCTTCTGATGTCTACTGCCTGTGATCTCTGGCCAGCTGTCAGGCCTGCATGTCTGGTACCAGCTCACTGCTTCTTACCAGTAGCAGTCCTTTGATGCTCCATGTATGAGGCTAAATTCAGGCTCTCATTGGAGGGACAAATGCCATCTTCCATGTGTGACTTTTGGCTTAGAAACTGCAACATGGACACTGTCTAGGCTAGGACAGACTGCATCGGCCACATACTGGCCTATAAACTTTCCCTCTCTCTCCTTCTTAGCTCCCAAATTTTGCCTCTATATAAATAAACACTATCACTATTGTTTCTTTCCATATGTCGGTCCTGTAACTGTAAATGTGTGGATGAGGATCCACCAATTGGGTGATCCCTAACCCCTACCCTCATTTGTTCAGTTTCACAAAGTTATTGGAGAAGGAAAATGCTTTCATGAGCAAATAAAATTACCTATACTAATGTATTTTCCTAAAAATAGATTTGGCACTTAAAACTAAGCTACAGCATTAGAAACTAGATAAAGAAAAATAAAAACACATTGTGGCTTGTTCTAAGAACCTCTTTTTGAGTAGACATAATCCCCTAAACAGTTTCTTCAAGCTACTAGTCTTTGAAAGGCTTGACTGCTTTCACTTTCTGTGATAAGAATGCCCCATATATTTAAGCAAATTTAGGACAGTTGGGCTGTTTTTGCCTGTGTAAATATATTAGAAGGCTACTGTAAAACAAAACCTCTGGAGATGAAAGTATTTCACCCTTTGACTCAAATCCAACACATTGCTTCTTAGTTAGTTGTTATGTCTGTATCTATATATTATACTGCATTACAATGCTAGAGAGGATACATTTCTCTCTAAAAAGTATTACCTTTTCTGTTATCTGTTTGTACTTGGCACAATAATTAATTGTACTTTGCTCTGATCTCTGGGTGTCATTAGTCACTAAGTTTTCTTCCATCTCTCCTCATTTTCAAAACTCTAACTCTCCTCTTATTTTGCTTCTCTTTCTTTTTCTGTCTAATTGGAATCAATAAGGCAAAGGTACAAAAACAACAGAGCCTAAAGTAATTACAACTACCAGTCATGCCTGACTGCCACAAAAAACATGTTTACACGAGGTTGCTGCCAATTTATTGTTTTTACCTGCAGTCAATTATGTACACAAACAGAAACACATACACACAATTTTTTGTTGTACTTCTTGTTCAAAATTCCAAGCCTGAATCAATGATTTAATCTACTCTTTCCATTCTTAAATCTAAATGATGTTATTAGTATATTAATAAGACCAAACCAAACACTACCCATGAAAATTAGCCAGTCTAATGTTCTCTAATTCAGTTGATGGCATCACAAGATAAATCATTTAAACTAGAAATCCAGAAGTCATCTACAACTATTTCTCTAACTCCCCAACAAATCAAGAAGTTCTGCCTATTTTTACCTTCTAAATATTTCTCCAGTTGCCCCTCTCTACCCCTACAACAATGCTTTTGCCTTGGTTCCTGTAACAATTTCCTCCACCTTACAGAATAAAATCTAAGAATCTTAGCCAAGCACTCAAGACTACTACCTATTTTTTTGTCCCATCTGTCATTATTCCTAGCTTTAAATTTTATGCCTTAGCAAAAATAAATAAATAAATAGATAGATAGATAAACCACACATAGATCTTGACCTATTTATAACACTATTTCTTATCTCTGAGCTTTTGCTCAGTCTCCTCGACCCAAAATTAATGGATTTCTCTTGAAATTCCTACTTACCATTAAGAGGAGCTCAGGAGCTGCATTCTCTATGGCGCTTGTCCTGAGACTACTTTTCTCCCCTCAAGGTGAGATGCCCTGCTTTTCCACCCTTATTTTACTTTGTTCTTTTCTATGTATTGGACTTCTGACACAAGTGTTTGTGTTTATCTCTTTCCTTCACTGATCTATGTAGGTCAGGGACTAGCATACCTGACCTAGTAGCAAGCAAGCAATATATGTTTATTTAATTGCTAAATAAATGGAGAGGGAGGAAGAAAAGAAAGGAGGGCAGAAAGAAAAAATGGGGAGAAAGGATCATTGATCATATAGGAACCAGTCTGTCAGCTTCAGGCCTCTGACCTCCAGAAAAACTGCAAACTCCATCTCAATTCTACAAATCAATCCCTGGTGTTGAAACAGACAGGAGAAAAAAACATGAAAGAATGAAGATAAGATGAGCAAAGAAAAATCTAGATGTTGTGGTGGAAAGATAGTACCTCCCCTCCAGAAGCTGTCTATATCCTAATTCCCAGAACCTATAAATAAGTTAACTAACATGGCAAATGGACTTTGCAAATGTAGTTAAATATCTTGAGAGATTTTAGATTATCCATGTGAGAATAATATAATCACAAGGATCCTTATAAAAGAAAAAAGGAGACAAGAGAGTCAGAGAAAGGAAATGTGACTATGGAAGCAGAGGTGATAGTGACACAATGGCAAGGAAGTAGATTCTCTCCTGGAGCCTCAGAAGAAATCCATTTTGGCATTCTGACCTCCAGAAGTGTAAGATAATAAATTTGTCGTTTTAGACCTCTAAATTTGCAATAGTTTGTTAAGGCAATAATAGGAAAATAATACAAAAGATATATAAATGTATATAAATAAACTAGAAATCCAGAAGTCACCTACAACTATTTTTCAATCTCAAAATACATATTCAAATTGCCACTCAGATGGTACCATAATTCACTATTTTTAATTACTGTATAGAAATATTCACACATAGAACCATGTATGAATTACTAAAAGGGGTACCTTGATAAATGATAATAATATAATTTAGTAATCTTTTAAAGGTGAATATGAATAATCAAAGAAGGTTTAGATTTTTAATTTGTTTAATTTTATATTTATTTACATTGTTCTTCCTTTTTATACAATTCTTCCTTTTGTACAAAAAAATCCATGCTTTCTCTTTTCATATGTAGTCCCCATAAAATTCCCATGGCCAATTCACCTGTGCATCATCACCATAGTCCCTTGTGCTCTTACC
Organism: Talpa europaea; assembly: GCF_964194135.1. NCBI lineage: Eukaryota > Metazoa > Chordata > Mammalia > Eulipotyphla > Talpidae > Talpa > Talpa europaea. The sequence continues at coordinate 43,238,211 of NC_140075.1, forward strand.
TCCCCTGTTTTGATCCCCCTCCCTCCCCTTCCCCTGCAGAATTACTCTGATTAATAGTTGCCTGTTAATTTTGTTTTTTGATTTATTATAATTATTTTTTTCCTGGTCCCTTATTTGGTTCACCTACATTCCTCCTATGAGTGAAGTCATCTGATATTTTTCTTTTTCCTTTTGGCTTATTTCACTGATCATAATCCATTAATTCAAAAGGATATCTGTATACCATGTTCATTACAGCACTGTTTACAATAGGTAAGATATGGAAACAACCCAAATGCCCCTAAATAGGTGACTGGATCAAGAAGATGCGGTATATATACACAATGGAATATTACTCAGCAATCAAAAAAGATAAACTCAAGCCATTTACAGCAAGCTGGATGGAGATGGAAGGGATCATGCTCAGTGAAATAAGCCAGAAAACAAAAGAAAAATATCGGATGGTCTCACTCATAGCAGGAATTTAGAAAACCTAAATAAGGGACCAGGAAAAAAGACTAATTATAATAAAGTAAAAATCAAAATCAGCAAGCAACATTAAACCAGAGACACACTACAGGGGATAGGGGTAGGAGGGATTATGGTCAAAATAAGAGGGGTGGGAATTATATGGGGACTATAACCAAGATGAAAATGCATACATTGTGCAAAAATGAAAAAAGATGTAAGAATTATATAAAATAAAATAAAATATTAAAAAAATAAAATAAAATGAAAAATAAACAAAAATGGAGGCCAAGCCTACCTAATTTGCTTAATTGTACTGCCTTCTTAATAACACCACCACATACACACACACAATACACACACACACACACACACACACACACGAGAAGATACTTAAAAAAATGTGATGAGGCCTCCCCGGTGGTGCAGCGGTTGAGCGCTGGGTTGCGAGGCTGCCCGCGGCCTCTGCGGCGCCAGTTCCATCCCTGGCTGCTCCCCGGCCACCGAGGGAGGGTCCCACATGGCATGGGCCTTTCCTGCCGCCCGCTGTTTCCCTCAGCAGTGTGCCTCGGTCCTTCTGCCTGCTCTGCTCCCCACTCTGGCTCTGGTGAATTCTCTCACCCTCCCGCGCTTCTGACTGTACCCAGTGCTTGCATAAATAAATAAAAAATAAATAAATAAATAAATCTTTAAAAAAAAAGTGATGAGTGCTACTGTTGACTTACATCATAAATCACATGATTAGAGTTCAAACAACTTACTTTCCTTTGTCCTTTAACCATTCTGGATTCTTTTCTTCTTCTTTTAAGTCACAAAGTTCAGGAATATCAGTATTAATTACTCTTCGTGCCTCTGCTTGTTTATGCAGCCACTGAAATGAGAATGAAATCTAATGAATACAAAGATCTTATTTTTCTCAGCAATTACTTTTAGATTTTCCATCTTTGTACCAAAAATGGAAATACTATTTCCTATGGACTGAATGTTTGCATACTCCAAAATTCACATACTGAAGCCTTACCAACCAACGTGATGGCATTAAAAGACGTGTACTTCAAGAGGTGCTAGGTTTAGATGAAGTCGTGAGGGTGGACCCTTGTAAGAAGCACACACTGCCTCCCTACCCACAATGACCTTGGACATCCCAGCCTCTAGAACTGTGAGGAATAAATACACTCAGTCTAGGCATTTTGTTATATCTATGCTATAGGATAGCAGTGATTTTAAGCTTCTAGTTTTTACACAGTTGCTTAGAATTTTTTAGGTGGTATTATCAAATGTATAAACACTTCTAGTCCAAATTTCATACACATTTCTGGTAGTTCATGTGATGATTATTTTACCTTTTATATGTAGATTTTTTATACTAAAAAACAAATTATTTTAGTTATAATTTATAGATATAATTTTATAAATAATATCTATAATATACTGTTTAATAAGAAATTTCATATTTATAAATTATTGTATCGTAAGGTTCTTCAATTATTTCCATAACTTTTCAATTGAGAGAGTCATCAGTTAACACTCTTCAGTAAAAAGAAAAATAATTCTTAAAGCTTATATTACTAAAGATAAAATATTAAAAATTCTAGGACTCAGGAATGTATAAATGAAAGATACTAATTCCAAAATATCAATCATTAAAAATCCCTGTAATAGTAAATTATAATATTAATGACAAATTGCCAGATCTTTTCCTACTAAAGCACACATTGATGAAAAATTTGAAAATCTATTATAGAAAATGACATGTTTTATAAAATAAAGAGTAAGTGTAAGAGTTTATTTCCTGATATAAGCAACAATACTGTATATTAAATCAGTGATCTCTCTTCAGCATATTGGAGCCATAAATTATACAAAATATATTTTTCTCATAAAGATACACTAAAACATATTCATGAAGATCTTTAGTGTAATGAATACTTTAGAAATTCAGAACTAGTTCTAGTTTTAAAAGATGAAATAAATGATATTTTCATTTGTGATCAATGCAGAAAGTAGCAATTATATTTACCTCCTCTTCTTCTGCTACTTGTGATTCCCGAAGAGCAGTTGGAAATACTCGAGGGGTAAAGTTGATTTTAATACTGCCAACAGAGCGAGGAGCAGGAATACTGTCTTCCTTTAACTTCTCAAAAAACATATTTTCTGAATTTCTCCCTTAAAAGCAATATTAGCAAGTAAGTTATTTATCATTTTCTAATTATAATCAAACTGCCTTTTAAAATAATGAACATCAAGCTATTTCTAAAATCCTGTACAAATAAACTGCATACTTTCTGCAAGTAGAAATGAAAAAATCTAGGGCCTCCCCAGAGGCTCGGGGGGTTGAGCTCAGCGCTATGAAGCTGTCTGCAGCCTCCGCAGCATGGGTTCGATTCCCGGCTGGCCAGGGAGGTGACCCACATGGTGCAACAAACCCCTCCTGACTTGCCAACTGCTCCCCTCAGTGTGTTTCATTCAATCTGCCTATTCTGTTCCCCACTCTGGTGAATTCTCTCATCCCCCTCACCTCTGGCGTATACCTCAGTTCTTGTATGCATAAATAAATAAACCTTAAAAAATGTAAAATTGAACATCTAGTAGTGTATTTAATGTAGCATATATGCATGTTGATTTTTTTTAAAAGATTTATTTATTTATTTATACAAGCACTGGGTACAGTCAGAAGCGTGGGAGGGTGAGAGAATTCACCAGAGCCAGAGTGGGGAGCAGAGCAGGCAGAAGGACCGAAGTACACTGCTGAGGGGAGCAGCGGGTGGCAGGAGAGGTCTGCGCGCCATGTGGGACTCTCCTCCGGTGGCTGAGGAGCAGCCGGGGATCGAACCGGCGCTGCAGAGGCTGCGGGCAGCTTCGCAACCCAGCGCTCAACCGCTGCGCCACCGGGGAGGCCTGCATGTTGATTTTTAATGTTGTACACCTGAAATTTTTATTATGCTATAATGCAATATTTTCTCAATTAAAAAAATTAATACAGAAGTACCCAAAATGTGATACATAGACTTAAAAGGTAATTCAGTGTAGATGTACCAGTTTCCAAAACCATTATTATCCCAAGGTTCCCCTTCTTCCCTGTTCTGTCATTCCTAGCATAATATGGCTTGCCTCTTTGTGATTCCAAGACAGCTATCAAACATTCTAGCTTAGATCTTCATCTCAGACAGGGAAAGTAAAGGCCAAAGCAAGCAGAAAGGGCTGAGGTCCCTACATCAGAAAAGTAATATTTTTCTATAAATTCTTAGCAGGTTTCTTTTTGCTTTGCATCAGTTAGAATTGTGTTACTTGCCTACATGCAGTTACAAAATAGTCTGGGGAGGTGAGTTTTATTTTCTTCCTTTTTAAAATCTAATTTAAAATTACTTTGGAAAAAAAGATCCAATTTAGTCTGAATTGAATTTAGATCCTTATTTCTTTTCATAATAAAAAATGCAAACAATTTACAAAAGTAGATAAAATAATTAGCCATGAGGTATTCATGATCCAACTTCAATCATTAATTCATAGCCAATACCATTTCATCTTTACCTGTATCTATGTCCACATAGCATATTATTATTATTTAAAATTTTTATTTTATTAATTTATGCATACAAGAACTGGGATGTAGGCCAGAGTTGCGGGGGTTTGGGGGTGTGTGAGAGGATTCACCGAGACAGAGTGGGGAGCATAACAGGCAGATCTACTGAAATACACTGCCATTGTGGCTGCTGATAACTTCATAGTCGTGAGACTTAACCCACTGTACCACCAGGGAGAGGCCCCCACATATCACATTATTTTAAAGCAATCTCACACATCAGTTTTTTCTTTTTCCTGTTCTTGACCAAACCACTTTAATTTACAACTTTAATGTACAATACAAACTCCATAATTTCTTGAAATTCTCTCCTGGCTGTTTTAAAGAGCTGAAAATATGCTTTCATTCTTCATTGTCAGAAAGGATACCTAATTCTTCGTCTGTCAATTGGGAGGATGTGGATATGAAAAGTTATGCAAAAAATGCCAGGGGATCTAGAACCACATAGTTGCATTGAATAACTTACCCTGTGGTGAGCTAGGGAAATTGTCTGTATAGGGTTCATGCACATTGCCACCAGCATGACCAACTCTAGCACCACAGAAGCCTCTGAAGAGACACCCCCAGCCCAAGAGTCTCAGAGCTGACATGTCAGCCAGTATGAGGACAACAATCCCCAGGCTATACTGCCACCCCATATCATTTCTCCCAACATCATATTTCTTCATTCACAACTATTTAGTAGGTATCCTACAAGATCACTTTTTAACCCTAACTACAACACTGTTATCACATTGAAAGAAAAATGTGTTATTACTTAATTTCTTCAAATATCTAATCACTATTCAGGTTGTCAACTTGAATAACTGAGGTTTTTTAGATGGACATATTTCTTCTGATCCCACCTCCAAGTTATGATTCTCTTAGCAAAAAAGAAGGGGAGAATATATATTGAATAGGCAATCTGCAGCACCTGCGACCTGTATTCCGTATAGAAAAATGGTTTGTCCAAATATTTCTGGGGCAAAATGTAACATTCTTTCTATAGTTAAAAATGTTATCAATGGGCATTTTAGTTAAGAGTGACATGAAACAGTATTAGAAGAGATGATTTTGTAGGAACATGCAAATTTTCTTCCACAAATAGGTTTAAGGTTATGGGCCAGTAAAAGTTTCGTGAAAAAATTTTTTGAACAAGTTCTGATGAATTTTATTGAAGACAAATTTTTCATGATTTGTTTCTTACTGGTCTGTTTGGGCATACTTCTAATGATATCAGAGTCACCTGGCTCGAAGTTACTGCATGTATATACTCTAGTATTTTCCACCCCGTGTCCGATTCAATATTCCAGCTGTAGTGATGGACACCAACTTTGGCCAACATGACAGAAGTACTGTATTTCAGATTTCCTCAAGCCTGGTAAGGATGTCCAGTTTATTTTGCTTTATCAGATAATTTGTACCCAGCATGTACTTTCCACTTTTTGTAATGAGGTGAAGCCTAGAGTTGACCAACTACAGCAGCATTTTCTGTCTTCTTTGGGGTCCTCAACCAAGAGCAGCTACTAAGATAGCCAGAAAGTGAGAAAGGCAAATTTGTGAATTTTGTGAAGCAGTTATTTGCAAATCTCATTAATTGAAGATATTTGTATCTGTAACATTTTAATTTCCTTGAAGATACTGGTTATATCTTAAACTATATTTGTGTCTTCTATGACTTTTAGTACAGAGTAGATACTGGGTAGATAAATATTTGTTAAATGAATAGAAGAGATGAGAGAATGTCACCAAACTTACTGGGGATCTATAATGAAGCTAATAAAATAAGATAAGAATAACTTCTGGAGCAAAAACTAGAAATCCTAAGTGACACATCTTTTTCCCTCTACCATGTTTAATTTCCTAATACCCATAGATGAGTTTTTTCAAACATCATCAGAATATTTTTTATTTGCAAAATTGTATTTGGGTTCCAGTAGCACTTGAAACACCCAATTTGTTAAACAGCATTTGAAATATGGAAGGAAGTGTTCTCATATACTCTGGTTGGTATCAATATTTTGCTAAAATGGCATTAAAAATGGTGGTAGGGTGGTCTTAACTTGCATGTCAATATTAAACCACAATAAAGTAAAAAAATTTAACAATGTTAACTGCTTCATGTTCACTCTAAATAACTTTTCAACATGCTAAGCGTCCTTGTTAAAGTAGTAAAGACATACAGTCTGGTGGAGTAAGGTTACAGATCTTCTTCAAAACCCACAGATTTACTTATTTGGTGGTTGCTTTATCCTTTCTGAACATCTATTTCCTCTAAAATAAGAATAGCAAAGTATTATCCCCCTATAGTCACTGATAAAATAAAACCACATGGCATATCATTAAATAAATGCTAATTATTACCATTCAATAAATGACTATAGGGGCCTCCTTGGTGGCACAAGGGGTTAAGCACCACATTATGAGCAATCCGCAGCCTCTGCAGCACAAGTTCGATCTCTGGCCAGCCAGGGAGCAGCCTACATGGCACAGCAGACCTCTCCTGACTCGCCCGCTGCTCCCCTCAGCAGTGTAATTGGGTCATTCTGCCTGTTCTGTTCCCCACTCTGTCACTGGTGAATCCTCTCATCCCCTGCATCTCTGGCCTGTACCCCAGCTCTTGTATGCATAAATAAATAAATCTTTAAAATAAAATGATTTTACTACAAGATGTTCCATTTGCTAAATACACAATTCCCAAAACAAAAATCACACAGGTAAAACTCCTAGTTTTCACTAAATAAATATGTCTTTTTACCTCCTTTTTAATACATCAGGATCAAATGCCAGAAGACTCTTGTTTACTTAAGACTAGTTTGCTTATTGTACTATTTTCCTGAGTCATGTAAGAAAAAAGACTTTTCATGAAATTCCCAGTTTCATATCTCTAAGTAAATAAATAAATGCTCCTGACATGGCCAGTCCTCTCCAAATCTTTTTGGGCCTTGGTTAAACACATACTTGGTACCACCTGCATAAACTTCAAAAGGAAGCACACAAACAAAGACAACAGCAAAGCCACACTCATATTATTTTGAAAATTTCACTACTTTGTAGTAAAAGAAATATCTGTCACCTTAGTCTTTATAATCTTTTTATTCTCAATATACCAAAATAATGGTCTAATATTGTCATTATATTATATTTATAAAACAAACCCCAGGGCCTTCCTGGTGGTGCAAGAGATTAAGACACAACCGATGAAGTTATCTGCAGCCTCTGCAGCATGAATTTGATCCCCAGCTGATCAGGGAGCTACCCACATGGTGTAGCAGACCTCTCCTGTCTCGCCCACTGCTTTCCTCAGCAGTGAATTTTAGTCAGTCTGCCTATTTGCTCCCCACTCTGTCTCTTGGTGAATCCTCTCACCTCCCGCCCTCGACCTCTGGCCTGTACTCCTGCTCTTAAAAAAAAAAGAAAAAAAGTAAATAAAATAAACCCCAATATAATAACATATATACTGTACCAATAGGACTCATTTTCCCCCCAGAAAACATTAATCATTTACCTTTTGAAGCAAAGTTTCTAGATGCTGAATTTTTAGTAAGACTTCGATGTTTTAATTTTTTTTTCTCTTCTTCAATTTGTTTTTCCTGTCGACATAATTTCTCTTCCCTCTGAATTCTTTTTTGTTCTTTTTGTTTTTCAGCTTTTCTTTGACATTCTTTCCATGCTTCCAATTCTTTAGTTGCTTTTATTCGTTCATTTTCTTTCATGTCTTCTATTTTTTGCCTCTCTTCTTCTTCAATCTGTGAAAATTAGAAATACGAAATCAGTTAAAACATATAAAATGCAACATTCTTAAATAAGAAATTCATTGTAATAATTAATAGTCTTTGGCTCTGAAAGAATTAAAATGGGAACAGTAAAAATTTAGTAGAATTCTCAATGACTTGGGTATCAAAAACACAGGTTTTAGTTTCAGATTTAACATTAAATTATGTTTCAGATTTAACATTATGATCTTGGGCAATCACTTTCTCCAGCATTAGTTTATTCACATGTAAAATGTGGGCAGGCATTCAATTAGATGATATGTAGGGGCTTAGTAAAAAAAAAATTAAGAATTTTTTATTCTAAAAGTTAAGTCACTTCTCCTAAATCTTATGTATAAACACATTTATACAGACATTTGCTTTTCATCCTTCCTATTTACCTTGCCTTAGGTCTGAAATGGTGCCAACCTTCACCTAGGGAGTAAAGGAAGAGTAAGAAGGAAAATAGGAAGGATGAAGTGGTATTGCTTTTGATGAGTGGAGATGTTTGAACTTTGAATTTTGCAGCCGGCTATCTTTGTGCTAGTAGGTAATTGAAACTTCCACATGAAAGCTAAATTCAGTTTTGAAAGCAGTGTGTGTGAAAGCAAGAGTGTGCCAAGTTCTGTCCCTTTCAAACTTCCTCTCATAATGCAAGAATAAACCCCCTGCAAAATAGAGTAACTGGTGAGTGTATATGACTGATTCCATGTATCTGACTGTTCTATGGTAACACAAAATTGTCACCTCTATTCTTAGAGAAGCAGTGTCTAACAGAACTTTTCCCAATGTTAGTTAAGCTCTGAGATATCTAATACAGTAGCCACTACCTAGTTAAGCACTTAAAATATGGCCAGTATGACTGAGGAACTGAATTTAAAATTTTAATTTCATAATATAAATTTAAATTTAATTTACATTTAAATAATAAACCTATCACAGTCCTAGAGTAAATGCTGGGATGAAGCTTCCTAGAGGTTGAATTATTTTAGGATACAAAATTAATATTATAGGTATGAAAACTATACATTGAAGAGGACCTATATACTACATGCATGACCTAATTGCCCTCTTCTGGAAGACTGATTGTTTTCCCATTGAACTATAAAACACTAACTTTTAAATAAATTTTACAAATCTAAACGGTAATTTCTTATAGTCTCAGAATTGCACTTATGGCTAAAACTAAGCACAACAGATGTTAATTTCTACGTGTTCTAAGTTCAGAGAGCTGCCAACAGGTTGGGCCAGGGAGAATCCTTCCAACAAAAAAGCATTTAAATGCCTGACAACAGATGTGATGAACAATCACTGTGAACAAGAAGTAGACACAACTGAAAGAAGATGACAATTTTACCCAAGTTTAATAATATGCTTCTGTTTTTCCCTTCCCTTCTTCTTTGTCCCAGCACATAGAAGAAGGGAAAAGTACATGAAGAATTGGAGTAACCTCACTCTTCATAATCCCTATAAGTGGAATGAATTTTCATTAAACATTTTAAAAATGCTTAGACTAAGTCTGGATTAACAATAATAAGACCTATAACCGAAAGTAAAAGGAAAATTTTGGTAGTCAAAGTGTAGTTAATTTTATACACACACAAATATATATATTTATATATATATATAAAAAATATGATTCTGCTCACTTGAGATCCAGCTTTAGTTTTGACATGTAGAGAGCTTAGAAGCTGTCACTCCTATTTTACAACAACAAAATGACAAACTGAAAAACAATAAGTTTTCAGGGACCCATCAGAGAATTCAGCAACAAATCAAATAATTATACTAAAATCTGGAGATACAGGAGTATCCAGAAAGACACAAAGATCTGCTTGTCTGTAGCAGAACCTAGCTGAGATATAAACTGGTAGGAAGATATAAATGGTAATTTTGGCAAAATTCTGGAGTCTGAGTAAAGTTATAACCTTGTATCACTGGCAGAAGGAAGGCTATAGCCAGGGAAAGGAATTGAGGCAGTGGATGAATATTATCCTTGAAGGAACAATTGTGATTATCACATCTCCAAAGGACAGGTCCATGAAAAGACTAAGATTTAAGTGAAAGATTGTATAAAGAATGCTTCCCCTTCCTTATAATTTACTACCACACCAAATGGTCTCCAGGATAATGACAATGAATTACAGACAAAATGTATGACTCAAAAGGGAAAGAGGGGAAAAAAAGGTTATGAATTTGAAGCCTCTGTACCTACAGTTATAGCTAACATTAAACATGGTCCAAATTTTAGCCAAATTAAAATAAACCCACACACTATGGCCATATAATCTGATACAACATGTCTTGACATGTTGCAAAGTATGCCAAAAGCCTAGAAAAAAATACTGTAAATAGACCAAGCAATCATCAGAACCAGATTCATACAACATAGATGTAAGAATGATCAAGCATGAAAGTTAAAGTTAACTGCTCAATATGTTAAGGACTCTAATGGAAAAAGTAGAAAACAGGCAAAAATACCAGCTAAGACTATATCTAAGTTTTATCATCCACATGTAGCTATGTATCATTCTTACATAGTTAAGAAAATTAAAGTATTAAATCAGGCTAATGTTTAATACAGTATTTTAAAGTTTCTCTTGGAAAGTTGTTAAGTGGAAATAAAATTTCAATAACAGCTAGACAAAGAGTTTACTGAATTGTCAAAGTGAGGATTCAAGACCAGGAAGTAGTTCGATGGATTTTTCTCTTTTGAGAACTTTTCCAGCAACAAACTCAGTATGCTTGAGTTTAGTTTGCAGAGGTACAAACAGCAAATCACTGAGATTCACAATATAATTATTTTTGAGAGACAGGGGTCTCCAATTCTCAGTTGTGTGGTCCTAAATATATGCTGATGGTAGAGGAAAGCAATGAGGTAGGGAGGAGTCCCAGAAATGTTATTGTATGTTCACACTGTCAACTTCTGAAAATTATTCAGTTTCTTATATTCTGTAGAAATGAGAATCTGGTGTTTAGTGATACAGGTATCTGTTACAGGCAAACCTTTTTGCTATGAGTTGAATCACGTTTTCCCAATTCATGTGTTGAAGCCCTAAACCTCAAAGAGATACTATTTGGAGAGGAGGCCGATACAGAGGGAATTAAGGTTAAAAGAGGTAAAAAGGGTGGAGCCATGATACAATAGCATTAGTGCGCTTAACAAGACACCAAGAGTTTGCCCTCTCTGCACCATGTGAGAATATAGGGTGATGGCAGCCATCTAACAAGCCAGGAAGAGTCCTCACCAGAAACTGAACTGGCCTGCACTCGAACTTTGCAGCCTCCAGAACTATGAGAAAATAAATTTCGTTAATTAAGTCACACAGTCTGTGTTCTTTGTTGTTGTTATGGCAGCTGGAGCAGACTGAGACTCTTTTCCTTTTGGCAGATTTTCAAATAGGTAAAGGCGGCCCAGAGTAAATAATGAGAGCTATAAGGGAAAACCAATAGCTAGTTAATTCACAAACTAAAAACATCAAACTCATGAATAATTGAGAGGAACTTACTTAATATATCAGCAAATTTAGACATAGGTTATTCTGTATTTCAGTTTACTTTTTATGTGGATTTGCTGTCTAAAGCATAGAAATTTGTAAGTAATCTAGAAACTACATGTGTCAAGAAGGATAAGAGTAAACTCTTATTGCACTAGTTAGCTTATTATTTTTCCTTGATCAAAAGTTTTACATAATAGAAAGTTTATTGTTTTTTTAAAGATTTATTATTTCATTTGTTTATGCATACGAGGACTAGGATGTAGACTAGGATGTATGAGGGTGTGTGTGAGAGGATTCACTAGAGACAGAATGGGGAGCAGAAAAGGCAGATCTACTGAAATACAGTGCTGAAGGGAGCAGCAGGCGAGACAGGAGAGGTCTGCTGTGCCATGTGGGTTAAACTCCCTGGCCTGGGATTGAACTCATATTGCAGTGGTTGGTGATAGCTTGATAGTGCTGAGACTTAACTCTTTGTGCCACAAGGGAGGCCCCTGAAAGTTTTTTGTTTTTGTTATATTGGTGCACAGCCTCTAGTGATTTGAGATACTCTCAGGAGTATCTCAAGATATTAAACATATTTGGTATCTTTTAAAGATTTAAGCTTTGGTTTACTGATGAAGAAATCTTTAAGCCAGTACCCAAGTTTACTCACATAGAAACACATTACTGACATAGTTAATATTATATATGTTAAAAGCTTCCAGTTGACTAGGCTTTAAATGCAAGACTTCAAGGATTCAAGCAGATTAGTGATTTCCAGGAATAAAAGGAAATGGGAAAGTGGGGAGTGATTTTCTAATGGGGTTCCTTTCTGAGGTGATGAAAATGTTCTGGAATTAGAAGTCATGAAGTTAATTTGTTAATTAACTAAAAATTGTACATTTTAAAAGTGTGAATGTCATGGTGATGTATTACATCTCAATACATTTATTTGGATAAAGAATACATATAAACCAATAATGGGAGGAAGGGGAAAAGATAGACCAAAAATATAGGTTCTACTTACTAATATCTTAAAGAATTTTAAGGGGTTGTTTGGAAGCAGGGAGAAATGGATAGGTTTCAAACATACATTTTAAATTAAAATGGCACTGAGGAGCAAATAAACATGTAAGTATGTTCCAAGTCCTCCCATCTTAAAAATACAAAAGCTCTGCCCCTGCCTTGCAACCTCTTCAAACTCATTAGCCAGAAAGAGCTTTCCAAAATACAAACCCAATTAATTTGATGTTCGTGCTGAAGGTCCCTAAAGAGATTCTTACTATATTTAGGAAATTTCTCAAAATCTTAACATTTTATTTCTGACAACAAATGTCTCCTTACTATGCCATATTCTGTCATGCATTTACTCAAGCTATCTCTAGAGTTCTTTTCCCATTTATTCCCCAGGTCCTGTGACTTATTCTCTAGTATTTTGTACAGAAAACATTGACTATTTCCTAAGCATACTTTCAGGATGAGATTCCAATCTTGCTCGTACTGTCTCTTTAGCCTCCCATGACCTCTTACACAATACATACTATTGTAACAGAGGAATCTCAATAAAAAGGGAAGGTACTAGTTCCTCACCCCACTTTAATGATGTATGGAGCTGAGCTGCCAGGGGAAAATAGAGGATACTTGGAGAGAAACAAGAGAGAAATATAGAGCAGAGAAACATGTGAAGGAGGGTATACTTTTTTCTCAGCTTTAAACTTGCACCAGGGACTTAGGAAACATGGAAAAGATATATAGAGACATTTGAAAAGACATATAGAGATATGTGGGTGAGAGACATGTGGGAAGGCTAACACTGGCAGTGTTTATCTTGACTTATACTTTGACTTGGCTTTTTTTGTTCCAGATTTGCCTCACCTCTTTTGCTCTTTTCCTATGGTTTCCTGCCAGAAGGTGCATTAGACTTGTGGAGAGCTTCTGGGCCTTAGCAGCCTCGCTTTGGGTTAACCCCATTAGGCTAGGCATTTATTCATGAGGGGATAGGTAACTTTGGGTGTTTCACTGGGACTCTATATCTTTTCTCTATTCCCTCTCTATGCACAACCATTCTATTACAGATCTTTTACACTAAGAGTATGTTTGTCTTTATGTGGTGGATGGCAAAATGCCTTTAGAGCATGCAAGTTTGGGGGCCCTGGGGTCTCCCTTAGACTGCCCGCTAACACTTTGGTGTAATCTGCTTTTTTTGTCTGTAACCCTCTCTAAATCATAAGTACACTGAATGTGGAAGACTGACTTGTTCATCTCTACTCAGTAATTTTCACAGATCCAGTAAATATTTGTTCAGTGAATGAATGATCAGAGGTAAAAATACCAGGAAGTTGATGTAGCAAACTAGGTTTCACACACAGACTTGAAGTAACGATTTTTTGGAACACATGCAAAACTTATAATCACTTTTAAAATCATTCTATAATATCTGAAGCAATTATTTTATGGGACTTAAAAGAGAGCCAACTGAATATAGACAGCCCGTGTTCCACTGGGTACTGGTATATGCAGATATGGACCATCTCACTACCAGCCTATGAAAGGCAATACTAAGCCCAAGAAAGGCAATACTAAGGAGGTTTCAGAGAGAGGGAGTGACAGCTTTGATTTAACTATATTTGATAACTGCTCTTTCTCTGAATATTTTCTGCTAGATAAATGAAATTCTCTTAATTGTTAATCCCTAATCTTTTCAATTCAAACTAGCTGAGGAAATTATAAAATACCCACAAATTGTTCCCATTTCTATATACATGTGCCCTTGTAAAGTGACTTAATCCCTCTTTCCTAGAAGAGGTGTAATTTATTTCTTCAATTCTTGAATGTGGGCTTGTCTTTTCAAACAGTAAATTAAGTCTTTCATGAATTAATGGATTAATAACCCCAAGATATAGTGCAGGATAGTGCCTGCCAATTATTCAGTTTTGTTATATTTATAAATACGGCACTACTATTTAACTACTAATTCAGTAAAGATTTATCAGTTGTCACAAATTTTATGTTATTTTGCTTTAATATTTTTAGTTCATGGAAATTTGAAAAATCAAAAGACAGACAGCCATGATAATAACATCCAAAAAAGATGGAAATCATCAAGCATACTGAAAATTGAGCTCTGTGGCTAGCTGACCACATGTTTACTATTAACTAACAAAGCATATAACCAAAGTATACAAATAATTATATTTTAAAGTCAAGTTGAAGAGATGAAAGAAGTGAGGAAATCTTTGCAATTATGAACTTTTGATTATAAGAACCCAGTGATCCAACTGCAAAAGAAGTATCAAGGTTCCTCAGAACTCTTGATGAGATAATGCTTGTGAGAGATTCCTCACTCATTCAAGATGTCAAAATGACAAATGGGGAAATGAGAAATGTGAAAATCAGAACTGGTACATCTACACAGATAGAAACTAGATTAGTGATTATCTAGAACTGGGAGTCGGGGGAAATCTGGAGGGACTTTTAATGGGTATGGAATTTCTTTCTGGGGTGATAAAAATGTTCTAAAATTGATGGTGGTGATGGGTGAACAACTGTGTACTAAAAAACACTCAATTGTTTGCTTTAAATAGCTGAACTGTATGTATGTGAATTATCTCTCAAAGAACATACTGCCGATTACAGCCTGAACTTAAAGACCTCAACAGTTAAAAAGATATTAATTTATCAGTATTTAGTGCTTAATCTCTGTAATTTTTATTTTAAATAATCATGTTCCTTATTCCAAGACTTAAAAAGAAGTAAAACTGGCAGAGCGTACAAAGTTTATAATTTTTTTGCCCAACTCCCCCAGGAAATAGAACATTCTTCCTAAAATAAATAAATCTACTGTCAAACGTTTATATAGTCAACATTCAAACAGATTTTCAGCAACACATATATGTAGGAGATGGCCTATATAGCTTAGTAAGGCCTACACACCAAATTATGAACAAAATGCTGAGGAATTACATTGGTTGGAACTAATTGTTCTTTTTTTTTATATAGAGGCATGTTTTATTTATTTATTTGTTTGTTTGTTTGTTTTTTGTTTATACATGCACTGGGCACAGTCAGAAGCGCGGGAGGGTGAGAGAATTCACCAGAGCCAGAGCCAGAGCCAGAGCAGGGAGCAGAGCAGGCAGAAGGACCGAAGTACACTGCTGAGGGGAGCAGCGGGCGGCAGGAGAGGTCTGCGTGCCATGTGGGACCCTCCTCCGGTGGCCGAGGAGCAGCCGGGGATTGAACCAGTGCTGCAGAGGCCGCGGGCAGCTTTGCAACCCAGCGCTCAACTGCTGCGCCACCGGGGAGGCCCGGAACTAATTATTCTTACCCAGTTTACTATTATCTCTTTAACTAGGAGACTTTTCTATCAATTTTTAAATTACCTTCATCATGATGTTTAGTGCGAATTTTTGATCTTCCCGCTTTGCTGTAGCTTTTGCTTCCATAGCTTCTTTTGCTCTTTCTTGGGCTTGTAAAATAGATTTTTCTCTTATTCCTTGCATCATCTCTTTGTCAACTAAAATACGAGGAATATCACTAAATTAGGATTGTGATATTCTTGTGATGAATTTGGTTAACTAAGGAGAAAACTACTGAATACACTGATCCAAGATGAGATCCCTTTTGATCCAATTTCACGTGGAGAAATGAAAACACTTCTCAATATTAAACTGGCCAAGAAGCTAACATTAAAAGGTAGGCAAGTAACTGTAACAGTAGTGAATTACCCTAGAATAAGAGAAAAGGAAAAAGAATATATATGAGAGAAAGGAGGAAAAATAGAGAGGGGGAATGAGGGAAGAGAGGAAAAAACAGGGAAGAGGAACACAATCGGAAGAGAGGAAGGGTAGTGGAATGATGGAGCGGGGGAGAACAAGGAAAAGGAGGAGTAGAGAGAGGGGACAAAATAAGGGGGAGATGAGAACACATTTATTCTCCTCCTCAGGTGCCAAATCAGAGCTATTTGCTTATAATTCTGATCACAACAAATCATCACTATGGGGTCTCCTAGAAGAGAAGGTAGGTTGAGATCATCTGATAATGATTAGTCACCATCACAAATATAAATGGCAATTTACACATATGAAGAGTTTTCAACATTAGGAAAAATTATAAACTAATATGACATGTTATATATAGAATTTTTCCATTCACAAGTATTTTTATATTCAGTGACTCAATGTTTTACAAACTGTGGTGGTAAATCAACTTAGAATAGGGATCAGGAAAGGATCGAGACTTAGAGGAAAAAAACAGGAAAGGGAAAGAAAACTTGGGGAGAGATTGAAGAAGGGGAAAACAAAGGGAGGGGAGGGGAGGGATGAATCAGACTCTACACAGGGAGGGGTCCTTAAACATTTTTGTGCAGGAGACACTTTGGAAGAATAGTGAAGCTTTATGGACCCCTTCACAATGTTTTATTTTTTTTTAAGATTTATTTATTTATGCATACAAGAACTGGGGTACAGGCCAGAGGTGTGGAAGGTGAGATGATTCACCAGAGACAAAGTGGGGAGCAGAACAGGCAGACTGACTGAAATACACTGCTGAGGGGAGCAGTGTGCAAGACAGGAGAGGTCTGCTGTGCCATATGGGTAGCTCTCTGGCCAGGGATCAAACTCATGTTGCAGTGGCTGCTGATAGCTTCATAGTACTGAGACTTAATCCGCTGTGCCCCACGGGAGGCCCTCACAATGTTTTAAAATGCATAAAATATATGTAATATATAGGATTTCATATATAACATATAAAATATATAGGATTATAAAGAAAATCAGCTTATTAAAAATTACAAAATAAAAAATGTGTGAGATAAACTACTATATGCTTCATTAACCTACATTAAATAATATATAGTAATATATCTAATACTATAATTTCAAAGTACCGATGAATATAAAAGATAACAATAATTGTCACATGAACATATTTCATTTTTGTTGATACTATTGCTGTTTGTTTCCTAAATTCATAACGGAAGATTATGCTAAATTTTTGTTAGTGGTTGAGTCAAAAAATGGAATTTTTACTCATCCAAGGTCTTGGCTGGGAATGAGGACTATGAAGCCTCCCCCAGAACTCCTGTTTAGTAACAGGGTAGCAAACAGTTGGACCAACTTCAGGGGCAGAAATAATTGAAGGAATATCAACGTTTTAAATGAAATGCTCACCATCTAAAAGAAATTAAGTGTATCAAAAAGGAACTTCAGGAATAAATGGAACTTCAGGAATAAATGGAACAATGTTTTGAATAATGCAGCAGTCAGACTTGGGATGTAGGCTGGAGTCTCAAAATACTTTAGGTGAAAATAATACTGGTAAAGAAATAATCTGAAATAACTGAATTGCATGTGTAACCGAGTTTGATTTCTACAGGCATCTCAAACCTGGCTTCTGGAACAGAATCAATGTTCATTACTTTTTACATAAGTTAGTTTTAAAACTGTTTTGATTAATTTAAGCCAGAGATTGACAAACCATGGCCCATGAGCCAAACACAAACTACTCTCTGCTTCCCTACAGCCACAAGCTAAGAATAATTTTTACATTTTTAAATGGTTGAAAAGAAATCCAAAGAATAATAATGCCGTGTGACATACAAAAATTAGATGTAATTCAAATTTTGTTGTCAATAAATACATACTGTGTGTAGTTTATTTGTTGTCGTAATGGCAGAGTTGAATAGTTGTGACAAAGACCATGTGGTCCACAAAGTCTAAAATACTATTTGGTTCTTTTTGGAAAATGTTTGCCAATCTCTGGTTTAAATGGCCAAAATTTGGAATAGTTCACTAGATAATTATAAAAGAGGAGAGAGACAAATAGCTTTGCAATGGAAGCAGGTGTGTACAGAGAGGAAGATCATGATTAGGAAAGAGGTTCCTTCCTAGTCCTCATAAGGAGTGGGATAAAAAGGGAATTTGACAAAGAAGAATGTGTATATTGTCAGCAGTAGGAGAAAGTAACTGGTTTTCTGATATGACTCTTTTATATATCCTAAAAATGTGGTGAATAAAACATTTTCTGAGTAAATGTATTTGTCACCAGCATGGACCCGCATGTGTGTGCACACACACATTAGTTTTTCTCAAACCTGGCCAGTCATCAGAATCATCTAAGGAGTTCCTCTCCACCCATCTCCATTTGTTTTTAAATAAGCAATTATAATAGATGATGGTTCTGATTCCACAGAACTTCAAAGTTAAGATTATCAATAAGAGTTGAAATAAATGAAAGTGTTTACATTTACAGCTAGGTAAGAAGTCAAAACACTCTATGTTTTATGACATATTCCCAAGCTCCTCCCAGACTTCACAAAGGTGGGCAGGGGTAAGAGAGCAGTTTCTGGTTTTTAAAAAAAACTCATGTAGTAGGGGACTCACTAAAGAACTAAACAAACGTGTTTAGGGTAGTGTACCATAACCACTACCTTCTGAGCTAAATACCAAATGTTAGAGAAAAATTATACCCACTACTGGAGATTAAAAAATTAAGTTCCAGGGCCTCCCTTGGTGGCGCAGTAGTTGAGTGCTGGGCTGCGAAGCTGCCAGCAGCCTCTGCAGCACCAGTTCAATCCCCGGCCACCGGGCAAGGGTCCCACATGGCGCGCAGACCTCTCCTGCCAACCGCTGCTCCCCTCAGCAGTGTACTTCATCCGTCTGCCTGTTTTGCTCCCTGCTCTGGCTCTGGTGAATTTTCTCACCCTCCCTCATTTCTGATAGTACCCAGTGCTTGTGTAAATAAATAAATAAATCTTTAAAAAACAATTAAGTTTCATTGCAAGATACCAAGAAAGCTTTAGTATATCGAATGATTACAATCTCTCCATTCTCTATAAACCCGATTCAATGCCCTCTGGCATTAATGCCTAGGAGAAACACAGGGTAGTAGATATAAAGCACTAGAAAACATGGCAAATAAGAAAGGGAGGAGGAAGATGGAATTAAAGCAGAGGGTAATTATTGAACTATAATTTGATCTTGGCAGAATACTAAGTCCAGAGAATGGGGGAGCTCACTTTTTGATGCACATTATAATCCCTGGAAAGATTTTTAAAACTACCACTAGCCGGGTCCCACTCTCAGGAACTGATTAAATGGCTACAGCCATTTGTATGTGTATTATTTATAGGTTCTGCAGGTAATTCAAATACATTGCCAGGATTGAGAGCCACTGCTCCCTAGTCAAACTATGAAGCCTTCAGTTCCAGTTTGCCACTTAACTAATTGAATAACTTTTGCCAATTACTCAACCCTTCTGTGCCTCAGAGCCCTACCTGTTAAAAAACAAAAGGATACCTAAGTATAGACTGTTGTGACAATTAACAAGCATATTAATGCCTAATACAAAATAAGTGCTCAATAAAAGTCACATCTGGATGTCTTATGACCGAACATAAAATCCCATTTTTTGCTTAAAAGCTATCATTAATATGCTCTAACTTTTGAAGATTTCAATCTTTGGCTTTTTAAGTGCAGCTGAAACACCATCTCATTTAAATCATGCCCATGTACCTATTTTTCCACCCTGGTTAAGCAACTTAATTGTTTTGAAAGGCAATTTTTAAAAAAGTATAAAATATAAAAAGCATACCCATATGAACATCTTTAATGAGGAACTTACCACCTGCTACAGAAAGGGTTTCCCACATGACCGCTTCCTTTTTGTATAAGGTGAAAACAATAGTGTCATTCCCAATCTTGGCTTTGCTGCTTTCATCGTCTATCGGAGCGTACAGAAACACCTCAAATAAAAATGGAGGACAGTTGACCTATTCGGAAAAGGGTAAATGGAAATTTAGCTACACAAATTAAAGGTATGATGTTAAGAAATAAGTAGTAAGGGGCCAAATCATTTTAAGTGCCTGATATACTTTTATTCCAGGTCATGAAAGATTAAGAAGGCATATATAAGAGAAAACCTAGGCTAAAAATGATCTCTGGTCTGATGACATCTATCTATAGATGAGGTGCACTGTATGGGATTCACTTTTTTTTTTTTAATGTAACTAAAAGTCTGTGACGTTATCTGCAAAGACATAATGTTGCGCGTACACAGCAGCGCTCTCGCAGCAGCTTCGGAAGCACTCACAGGTACCCGGTGGACACAACTCGCGTCCCTACCTTCAGATAGTTTTCTGTGCAAAACACGTCGACGTCTCTGACACAGACGCCTCGGAGGGGCACGGAGATAAAGACCGCAGTCTTGGTCTGCTGCCAGTTGTAATCTTTCACCTGCAGGGGCATCCCGGGGGGCGGCCAAAGCGGCCGGGACAGCAGGTTGGAACCGACGCCTGGCTGGTTGCTAGGGAAGCCCCGGGTTACCACGCGCCAGCCCTTCCGGGTCAGGCCAGGCCAGCTCAGCTTTCACTTTACCTGGAGGACCTCTTTCCAATCTTGGCTGCTTGGGCACACTGGTGGAGGCGCTAGGCCACTTCTCGAGATCTTATTCCTTGCCTGCAGTCTGAGCGGCTGTCTGATCTACGTAAGCAAGAAAAGAGCTTCGCGCCTGAGAATACAAAAAAGGAATGTGAACTTACTGCACAGGAAGGTGTGACCGCTGAGGGAAGCAGGTGCGAAACCCATGGGCTCTGCAGCCCTGCTCTTTTGTTTGTTCTGATGGAGGCTCTGAGTTAGCCCCATTTGGTGTTCCTGTTTTGGAAATTTTTTTGTCATATGTCTATCTTGGCCTGGAAGCTTACCAGCACTAATGTAGCCCTTAAAATGCTACCAACCGTGGGACCACCAAGAAAATAATGTAAAGGGTTTCCTTCTCGGTTTGAAAATTGAGGAGAACCAACCTTATAACTCATCAGACGAATGCCTGATTGCATCTCAACTGTAGGATGTTGGCTTTACATGAAACATCTTACAATTACTTAAGAAGACTTGAAACTTTAATACTAAAGAAACGTGAAGACCATGTAGTCTTACCTATGGAATATGAGGCCTATACACTCAACACCCCACTGCCGTATATTAGTAACAGACCATGACTAAAATCCTGGGCCTTAATTCCCATTCCAGTGTTCTTTCTTCAGGCTGTTTCTGTGATCCAGTTTATAAATTGCTGAAATTTGATATTTTAAAAATTTAAATTAAAATTGAGCATCTACAAACTACTTGCCACCTAGGGATTTGGATTTTAAACTTTTCACTTTTGGAGGCCATTACCACAAATGTCAAAGCTCCTTGAGGAAAGTTGAACAACAACAGATTTGGAAGGAAAAAAATGATGTAGGATGTTGGCTTCTTTCCCCCAAACAAACCTGCCTCAGTACCTTACTCAATTTTGTCAGTGGCTCAGCATCTCCAGCTTCTCTAACTTTGAATCTTGGGAGTCTTCTTAGACTCTTCCCCAACCCCCCACGTTGTTCTCCTAAGTGGAAAAGCCTAAAGATTCTTTTTTTCATGTTGCCATTTGTCCCTCTTTGGTTTTATTCCTACTTTTATCATTTTGTTTCAGATTCTCCTGTGTCTTCAAAAGGAGTTTATACACTCCTTTTATATACAATTTTAAAGTCTAGTTTCTCCCACTATTTTAAAACACAAGTGATACAACAAAAAGGACACTTTGTGCTATTTGGGGATTTGGGAAAGTCTGTTAGCAATTCACCTTGTTAAGTACAAACACACCTCTGCAGTGAAATTGTCCTCCTGACAATTTACATCTTATCAAACTTTTTATGTGCTGAATGAATTATATCTTTAAAGAAACAAGTTTTAGTATTGACTCATTATATCTACTTGTACCAATGTAACTTTCATACAGTGTTTCACAAGCCTCAAAACTAATTCCATTTCAAATTCTTAATCTGTATTTTTTAGTTAGATTGAAAAAACCGAAGAGTTTTTACCCATGCATATATAGAATTTTGATACATGGCAAAGACAGTTCTATAAGTAAGGAAAAGCTGCTACAGAAAGGGTTCCCACATGACCACTTCCTTTTTATATAGGGTGAAAACAATAGTGTCATTCCCAATCTTAGCTGCTCTCATCAATCTATTTCAACAAATCCACTAGGCAAGTCTGATACACAGTAAAGGGATAGGTTTTACTGGGATAAGGGGAAACTTAAGAAAGCCAAGAAAAAACACAGGGTTCCCCATTCTTCCATCATCCTGAGAAGCACACTGGACTATTCTGGATCTGCAGTGTGGGTTTTCATTACTAAAGAGGAATTCCATTCCCTCTGTTCTCTGCTCTTATAGGTCAGACTGAAAAGAAATTTTGTCAGTAAGAAGACTGCTAGAGTATGCTAGAGTACCAGGCAGACTTATTTTAAGTGACAGCAATTTATAAGGCTTGTCTGAGACTACAGCTACTTGGCATATGAACAACTTGCCTCACATATGGAAAGTTTTAGGTGGAAGAAAGAAATTACCATTACCATGGGAAGCCGAGTTCAGGTGCAGTCCCTCCCACTAGGAATTAAGAGGTTTAGCTCCCATTGGCTGGTTCCCTAGGAAAACCCAGAGAGAAGACCCCCAGTCATTTTTGTTTGAGTCTGTTCATTACATCAAAGAATGCTACCAGAGAGTATCAAAGAAATTACCAAGGTACTTTCCTAATTTTAGATTTGTACTTTAGATTTGTCCTAATAAGTTTGTACTTCATTGTATGATTCAGAACATATGTAAAAATACACATTTTATATGTAACAAATATTATGAAATTAAAGTAAAAGTTTAAAAATAGTAGAGGAGGGTCATTATTTTCTTCTTATATATTGTGAGGTCCTTATGTAGTGAAAATATATATTATGAAGCAAAAATTAAATCTGATTATTCTTAACCTAAAAGCAATAATTATAATTTTGTTTCTTTTTAAGGATGCAATTGTCAAGTTTGGCTAATGAGAAAGTTTGAGTTCTATAATTTTTAACAGCACTCTATAACTTTTTAATCTTTTAAAAAATCTTTACTCTTGAAAAAAGATAACTTAGTCCCAGTTTGAAATTTGTTCTCTCTTTTTGTCTTTAGGATATATCTCTATCCTTAATTATTGAACTCTTAATTCTTTTTAATGGAGAATAGCTTTCAAGACCAAGATCTAGCCAGTAGGTTTTTAAATGCATTAGTTATTTTACTATTTTAAACCTGGGCTTTAGGAAAAGACAATGTGATTTACAATTTAGGCAAGAATATATAGGTAGAGATAATATAAAGAGTGTGAAGTGACTTTTGTATTTTCCTTTTATTTGTGGTCCAAATATTTTATATTTATAGAATATAGATCTCGATGATTTTTCCTGTTAGACCTGTTTTTTTTGTTGTTTGTTTGTTTTTTATAGAGGCATGTTGTTATTTATTTATTATATTTGTTTGTTTTGTTTATACATGCACTGGGTACAGTCAGAAGCGCGGGAGGGTGAGAGAATTCACCAGAGCCAGAGCAGGGAGCAGAGCAGGCAGAAGGACCGAAGTACACTGCTGAGGGGAGCAGCGGGTGGCAGGAGAGGTCTGAGCACCATGTGGGATCCTCCTTCAGTGGCCGGGGAGCAGCCGGGGATCAAACCGGCGCCGCAGAGGCCGCGGGCAGCTTCGCAACCCAGCGCTCAACCGCTGCGCCACCGGGGAGGCCCTAGACCTGTTTTAGCAGAATAATTAGTTATTTAATTTTTTTAAAAATTGCTTCTAGCACCTGATTCAGCATAAGGAACTTGGAAGTCACCACTCCATCTAATAAGTAAAACAAGACGAAAATTCAACAACTCCTCTTAAGCAGGGAGAAAATTTTTGCATACAATACTAATGATAAGGGACTGATCAAAAAAATCTGCAAAGAGCTGATGAGACTCAACAAAAACAAAGTAAATAACCCAGTCAAAAAATGGGCAGAAGAGCTAAAATGAAACTTCTCCAAAGAGGAAATGCAAATGGCCAACAGGCATATGAAAAAATGTTCAACATCTCTTGTAATCAGGGAAATGCAAATCAAAACTACAATGAAATACTATCTTACACAGGTGAGAATGGCACATATTAAAAAAACTAGCAACAATAAATGTTGACAAGGATGTGGAAAAAAAGGAACTATACTACACTGCTGGTAGGAGAGCAAACTGGTACAACCACTATGGAAATCTGTGTGGAGATTCCTCAGTCTGCTAAAGATGGAGTTTCCATATGATCTACCAATTCCACTCCTAAGTATCTACCCAAAGGACACAGAAACATTAATTCTAAAGGGCACCTGACCCCTATGTTTATAGCAGCACTATTTATAATAGGTAAGCTTTGGAAACAACTCAAATGCCCAAAAATAGATGACTGGATCAAGAAGATGTGGTACATATACATAATGGAATATTACTCGGTAATCAAAAAAGTAAACTCATGCCATTTGCAGCAACATGGGTGGCACTGGAAGGGATCATGCTCAGTGAAATAAGCCAGAAAGAAAAAGAAAAATACTGGATGGTCTCACTTATAGCAGGAATGTAGGGGATCCAAATAAGGGATCAGGGGAAAAAAACTATAAAAAGTAAAAATCAAAATCAACAGGCAACTATAAATCAGAGACATACTACAAGGGGGGAGAAGGGAATGGGATCAAAACAAGGGTGCGAAGAGCACAAGGGACCATGGTGATAGTTCATGGGTGAATGGGTGGTGGGAATTTATGAGGACTATAACCAAGATGAAATTGCATACATTGTGGGCCTACGCTAAGGAGAAACTATTTAACCAAAGTCTAAGCTGAAGAGCTTTTATCAGGTTTTAACTAAAGCGGGTAATTTACAGCATTGAATGCATATATTAGAGAGAAAGAAAGATATAAAACTCAATCACTTAAGTGTCTATTTAGGCAACTAGAAAAAAGAAGGGCAAATTAAAAGTAAGTACATGTACGTACTTACACGCACACACACACACACACGATAATAAACAGAGCAAAAATCAACTAAACCTAAAATAACATATCAATAGAGAAAAATCAACAAAACAAATTTTGTTCTTTGAAAATAGCAATAAAATTGATAAATGTCTAGGTCAGGTTAACTAAGAAAGAGATAGGATATCATTCACTAATATTGGAAATAAAAGAGGGATATCATGTTAGATTTCTTGGACTTTAAAAGGATAAAACAACTCTGCACCCACAAACTTGATTATTTAGAGCAAATGGATGAATTCCCTGAAAGACAATCTCTGAAAACTCACATAAGAAACAGACAATCTGAACAGACCTATAGTTACTGAAGAAATTGAATCAATAATCAGTAACTTTCCAAAACAGAATGCACCAGGCCCAAATGGTTTCACTGGTGAATGTACTACCAAACATTTAAAGAAAAAATTATAGCAGTTGTCTACAATCTCTTTCAGAAGATAAAGGCAGAGGGTATATAGTCATTCCTCAGTATCCATTGGGGATTGGTTCCTGGGCTGCCCCAAGGCTCCAAAATCCATGGTTGCTCAAGCCCTTTATATACAATGTTATATTTGCACATAACACACTCATTTCCTTTACATCATCTCTAGATTACCTATAACATGTAATACAATACAAATACTACACAAATAGTTGTTATACTGTATGATTTAGGAAATAATGACAAGGAAAAAGAAAGCGTCCATGTCAGTATAGATGCAACCATTTTAGGTCTAACTATACAACATGTATTTTCTATCCATGGTTGGTTGAATTCACAGGTGAGAAACCCATCGATACAGAGGACTGACTGCACTTCTTATAAAGCCAGACAAAGCCACTACATTGAGTTCTCCAAGAAGCCCTGGTTGGCCTTGTGCCAAATACTGCAGTCAGGTAAGGTTGGCCTTGTGCCAACTACTGCAGTTGGGTCTTCTGCCTCTCTATGTAAATTGTAGAATTTATTTGTCCATATCCACAAAATGTAGATAGAATTTTCATTGGGATTTTATTTGACCTATTGATCAGTCAGGAAGAACAATAATTACAGTGCAGCATCAGTAAAAGAATAGACAAATAGATCATTACAAGAGAATAGAGAGCCCAGAAATAGACCCACATGAATACAGTCAACTGATCTTTGACAAAGGAGTAAATATAAGAAAAAAGATAGTATTTTCAACAAATGATGCTGGAACAACTGGAGAGCTACACGCAAAAAAGTGAAACTAGATAGTCATTATACTCTTTAAAAAAGTTAATGCAAAATGGATTAGAGACCTAAAAGTAAAATTCAAAACTATAAAGTTCTTAGAAGATGACATAGGAGAAAATATAGATTACCTTGGGTTTGGTGATTAAGAGAAAAACAGGTATTATTAAAGAGGAATTTTGCATGCTTAATCATGAGGATTAAGAAGAGGAGAATATAAACAAATAGAAATTTTTTGTTTTGTGAACAATTTTTTAACATTTTGTAACTAAGTTTATAATTTTATAAATTCATCTTTATTTTTTTTTTTAGAACTTTTCTTAAAGTTAATTTTTTTTTATTTTTTTTTTTTATAAATTTTATTGTTATATTCCCCATACAATTGCAGCCCCCCATTCTGACCCCAATCCCTCCCCTCCCGCCCCCGCCCCCCTAAAAGTGTCTCTGGTTCATAGTTTTTTGTTGATTTTGATTTTCACTTTCTTATAGTTATTCATTTTCCTGGTCCCTTATTTAAGTTTTCTAGATTCCTGCTATGAGTGAGACCATCCGGTATTTTTCTTTTTCTTTTTGGCTTATTTCGCTGAGCATGATCCCTTCCAGCGCCATCCATGTTGCAGCAAATTGCATGTGTTATAAATTCATCTTTAGATAAATACAGGTACTTATAATATTAAACAGGTTAAGTTCTAACATTTATTAATGGTTCAATAAGTATGATATTGGTATCAAAATATGATATAGTTAATATTATGAATGAAATAGTAAACCGTTACCCTTTAGGTAAGAACCAAATATTGCACAGTAGTTGTAAATGAAGTTAACAAAATGTGCTTTTTAAGAACTTTAACTAAAAATACCTTCATAATGACCTGGAAGGCTACATTCAAATTTGGAATTCTTGGTTTCCTTGGACTTCCATGCAGGAACATGGTAAAGGGAACAGCCTGCCCTTGGGCAAAGGGACAAACACAGAAGCATAGATCACCCTCAGGAAGACTAACGAGAGAAAAGACTCTTGGTGTTCCTGGAAGTGGTCTGGAGCCATTGAGCAGGAATTCCAGATTTGGGGTACCCCAAACATAGTCTAGAAGAGGGAGCCTGGTTTCCAGATGGCATTTTCTCTTGACCAACAGATTTTTTAGTCCTTTGGAGAAAGCACAGCTAGAAGAGAGCAGAAAGGGATTGATTCTTTAAAGCAGGGGTTCAGGATATAAAAGCTGGAATGTTAACATTATTTTCAGGTAAAAATTCTTATTTTTTAACTTTCGTGCTAAAACTTGTCTCCCATTCTAGTGTTTGAAGTCAGACCGGTAGGGTTAGAATACTTTTATTAACTATATGACCCTGAGCAAGTTTCTTACCCCCTGAGCCTTAGTTTCCTTATATGTAACATAGAAACAATAATATCTTTCTACAAGGTGTTGACAAGAGCACAAGGGACTATGGTGATGGTTCATGGATGAACTGGTGTTGGGAATTTTATGGGGAATACACCTAAAAGGAGAAAGCACACAAGCATACATTGTACAGAAATGAACAATGATGTAAAATAATTAAAAAAAAATCAGTATGATTTTGGAGAGAGTGTTAGATATTTCAACAGATACAGTGCTTTCCATCTTGAACTTGACCATAAGCATTTTCCCGACCCACATCCTGGCAGACATGATATGGCTTTCTATCAGGGTGAAAATAAAAGTATAGGTTTTAATATTCATGAACCTAAGGCTCTAAGATAGAGACCCAAAATTCAGTTTCCAAGTCTTAAATATCACTCAGTCCAACCCACCTTTCAATGTTTCTTAATTTCTTGAGATATCAATAGTTGAGTAGCTAGCAGCATCTTTTCTAAGTCTCTAAGACCCTCCTGTGTAGACCTACTTTTTAATCTGCAGCTTAAAGCAGAGGCTTCAGGCAAGCATGATAGAAAAACAAAAATTACTTGCTGAATGGTCAAAGCTAAATGAAAATGGAGAAGAATAAAAAGTCTCTATTGGGATGCAATTTATGTAACTAATAAGGATTTGATCAGTGTTTTCCCCATGGGAAAGAACATACTACAGCTAGTGAAGGCATTGACAAAATATGTTAAGTGCATAACCTTTGAAATAGGCCTATACTAGTAGTTTTTACCAAAAAATTAACCTAGAAAAGATTGAAACTTTTTTTAGATTTGAAACCTCTTCCCACGTAGTTCTTTAAATAATGTCGAACTAATAAGGAAACATGAAACATACCTGACGTTCCCAATTATTTTACCATTCCTCTTTTTGGTAAAGTAACAAATTTTGTGATTTCCCAGGGGCTTCTCAGAAAGATCCAAAGGTGATTTAGGGCTCAAGACATTTTGGAAATTTCATATATAAATTATATATAAATTTCTTATATGAATTATATATAAAATCTTATATAAATTTCTTATATAATTTAGGATTTGAACTTAGAAAGCATAATCAAAAGAAATTTAATGGATTTTATCACTTGACTAAGAAAAGACCCTATAAGTTTGAGAACACTGGGTGATTTTTAACTTGGCTACCTGGAAAGCAAGATTACATGGAAGGTGACAAAAAGCAGAGGGCGGTAATACAGTTGTAAGGAACTCCAGCTTCTTCAGACATGAGAACTTGGCTTTTGTTTTGTTTTTAGTAATCAAAATCATAGCAGAATCAATACTAAGCAAGAAAAATGTTTCTAGTCAAAGATAAAATTTTAGTTATCTGTGAAAATTATATATAGCATAAAGAATAACTTTTTGAGTTACTCAAATAGTTTTTACCATGTATAATATGTATAACAATATGTATAAAGAAATATACATATTATTAAAACATTTACCTGTCTTTGTCCTGTTATTTTGTCTTTCATAACAGGAAGGTCTCAGCCAAGAATTGAGAAAAGAGGGAGGAAAATTATTTTTTTCTCCCCTATAGTGCCTTCTTAGCTCCTTCTGCCAAGTGAGGATATAAGAAGTTTGCAACTTGGTAGCAGGTCCTCACTTGACCATACTGGCACCCTGATTTTAGATTTCTAGCTTCCAGAACTGATGCTGTTAAGGTCATATGGTGTGACATAGACACCTGCTCTTTGACCCCAGATATTCAGTGGAAATGGTGTACATCCTACCACCTAGTTCATAAGTATGCATCCTGTTTTCCTAACTGGACAGTTCTGGTAGAAATGAAACAGAAGCTTGGTAAAATAGGATTTTCACCTTATTTCACCATTACTGTGAACTTCTAAAGGCAGGGACCATATAGAATTGATGAAATCAATTAAAAAATAAGTGATAATACTGCCACTTCTAGCTAAGAAGGACATGTTACTAGGTCTTTTAGGCAGTGATTGAGGGGTACCCAGGGGCTCCAAAGTGTTAAAAAGTGCATGCTCTAAAAGGGGATCTGGCCATCCATGTGTACGGATGGCAAAGAAAACTCCAAAAATGGCCGATCCCTTGTGGATAAATGTACAGCCAAGCAGGCTTGGCCCAAAGTTGGCTTACAGAGGCTCTAAAGTTTGCCATAAATCTAAGTTACCTTTGGGTGGGGTACCAAAAGAAAGGGGTTAAGCAGGCCCCAGAAAGGGAAAGAAGATCCAAAATTTAAAATGTACTATATAATCTACCATGAGATCAAGATAACAGCCACCACTATCTCTGCCAAGAACAGGAGCAGCCTCCCCACATGTCTCTCACCCATGTCTCTTTTTCAAATGTCTCTTTGTCTCCCTTCCAAGTTTCTCCTCCATGTCTCTGCCTCCTCTTTAATTTCCAATGTATATATGTACCTCACACTTCCCAGCTGCCCATCACTCACGAAGTCTAGTTTATGGCCTGCTGGGAGTTATAGTCCAAGGTAGCTGCAGATATTTGGAGGTAGGGAAATGGTGCCCATTCACTGACTTGCAATGATCTGCACCCCCCCCCCCCCTTCACGATGCTCCTTCCCTTTCACAGAGATACATCTATAACAGGGCAAAATTTACCTTTTTTGTAAAAAATGACTAAACACCTAGAAAATAAGTTTCACAGAACATTTTCAAGACATTAGTCACAAGGCACATGAGGACAGTGATCCCTGAAAATAACAAAATGAATGAGGGCAACCAGGAGTAACAATTTACTACCTGGAGAGCATGCCTAATGCATAGCATGATGACAGGGTACCCAGGGAGAGCCTAGTAGTCTCCTTGACTTGAGGAGAAACATTAGCAATCAGAGGAGGCCAAGGTAGTCTCAGTTCATAGGGAAAAATATAGGAGAAAAAAGAACCTTCATATGGGCGAATCATTAAGTAGGCCTGTTTTATGTTTTGAATTAATTATCATTACAAATGTCATTATAAAATGGCTCTATCCCTGATAATATTCTTTGCTCTGAAATCTAGTTGTATAGTATTTATACAGTTGCTTCAGCTTTCCTTTAATTTATGCTAGGGTGATATATCATTTTCCATTTTTTTATATTCAACTCAATTCTGTCTTTATATTTCAAGTGGTTCTTCCACTCCAGTTTTATTGATAATTGTCACAGAACATTGTGTAAATTTAAGGTATACAATGTGATGATTTGATACACATACATATTGTGAAATGATCACCACAATAAAGTTAATGTGTCCATCACATCAAATAATTACAATTTTTGGGGGTGGTAAGAACATTTAAGATATACTGTATTAGTAACTTTCAAAAATATATTGCATCATTAACTAGTCAATATGTTATATTTCCAAAACTTACTCACCTTATATCTGGATGTTTATATACCCTTTGACCAATTTCTCAAAGACAAACACCTGTGTCTCACTTTAGAGCCAAAGTGATAATCTTCCCTTTAACTGGAATATTTAATGTGATTATTGATAAAATTGCATTTAATTGACCATCTTCCTTATTTCCTATTTATCCATTTGGTTTTTTCCCTTTTTTCTGCCTTCTTTGGGGTTCATGTGCCTTTATATGCACATGAATAGTTTCCATCTATAAACTAGGTTTGCAGTTTGTAAAGGAAAACTGTAATCGAAAACCGACTATTATGATTATGTCACTGTTAAAAAAAATCAAGCACTTGCAAAGTAAAGACTCATTCAGAAAGAAAATATTTGATTCCACATTTAAAAGAAGTGTAAGTGCTATCTAAGCCTATCTTGGAAAAGATTAAGAATGTGGTAGTAAAGACTGCATTGATAGAGATAGAGATATAAATATAGGTATAATTCTTACATTTAGATGCACAGGTTGAAGTATATCTTAGGCTATAGTCCAATATTTTGCCAGCTCATTTTATGACATAGGATTAGTTTCTCAGAAGCAGTATTTTGATTTTAGCATATGTTAAGTCAAGCTGACATCCTCCCTATCCCCACCCACAATTTTCTTTAAACAGAAATCACATCCTGTCTCTCTTTCCCTTGATGTTTTCTAAGTGGCAGTCTTACAAAGTTCTAAGTTGGAAGAATACTTTGTTTGTTTTTTATAGCTTTGCCTTACTCTGAAATAAATGTCCAGAGCAAATCAATTGAAAATGGGTTAGAAAAGCAAGCAGAGAGAGGCAGTATATTCCCTTCACAGAGCCAAAGTCGATTGGGCTAGTGGAGATCATAGTAAGCTCAATGTCAACGAACCCCTTCAATTCAGTTACCTACCTTGTTAAGAAGCTGAACATCCACTGGGATCTGGAATTTGTGTGTATTACAATGGACACTATTAGGCGACTAATACAAAGTGGCCCCAACTCTTAAGTATGTATAGTACGCACGCTTAATCTCTTTCATACCTTAAAGTGTCAAACACACATGTACATCAGCAGGATCCCAAGACAGCATTCTATAAGTTGTAAGAATAAAATCTAAAAATATATGCATATTAATCATGCACAGCAAATAATATTAGTTTAGTATTGTATATTATTTAGAAATTATCAAGCATACAAATATTATTTACTCAATTTATTATATTTTAAGGTCTGAAAAGTTAACATTTAAATGAACAAACCATAGAGCAATGTTTAGTATTTAAAATCTTACCATTTAAACATTTTTCAGAATTAAAATCAATTTGATTAAATTTTCTTTTCATGGATCCTTATCCTAAGTATGAAGGAATCATATTAGTTCAACAAATCAAATCTAACATATATAGGAAATGTAGAAAATTCAGATTATTCTCTTCATGTAAAAATCCAAATCTTTAAAAAGAATAAAGTGTATACTTTTATTTCACACTAACATAATCAGGAAGAAAATAGGGCTATTTTTAGCCCTAAATGATCAATTATGTATGATTTGGTTGTATGAGATTAAAAAAATGTTTCTGAACTAGCAGTTTCTGAAACTTTACATTGAAAGTAAAATATGTTCAGTTTATTTGGAGGAAATTGTAAGAATATTAGGTTTATACAACCACATTTTTTTTTTTTTTTTTTTTTTTTTTTTTTTTAGAGGCATGCTTTATTTTATTTGTTTGCTGGTTTGTTTGTTTTGTTTATACATGCACTGGGTACAGTCAGAAGCGCGGGAGGGTGAGAGAATTCACCAGAGCCAGAGCGGAGAGCAGAGCAGGCAGAAGGACCGAAGTACACTGCTGAGGGGAGCAGCGGGCGGCAGGAGAGGTCTGCGCGCCATGTGGGACCCTCCTCCGGTGGCCGGGGAGCAGCCGGGGATCGAACCGGCGCCGCAGAGGCCGTGCGCAGTTTCGCAACCCAGCGCTCAACCGCTGCGCCACCGGGGAGGCCCTACAACCACATTTTAGTCTCTCTAAACTAAGCTCATTTGGTGCTTAAAAATTATCTAAAGCTATACATTTCCCTTTTATTTTATGTTTTTTACATTTCCCTTTTAATACTGAATTATTGCACTGCATACTTTTTGAAAAGTAGTAGTAGCACTTTTACACATAATTACCCTGTCAGATTAGAACTTTTTAATTAATTTTTTTAAGATTTATTTTTTATTTATTTATGCATACAAGAACCGGGGTGTAGGACAGAGGTATGGGGAGTAAGAGGATTCACCAGAGACAGAATAGGGAGCAGAACAGGCAGATCTACTGAATACACTGCTAAGGGGAACAGAGGGTCAGACAGGAGAGGTATGCTGGGCCATATGGGTTAGGCACTGGCTGGGGATTGAAATCTTGCCAAAGTGGCTGGTGATGGTTTGATAGCACTGAGACTTTAACTCCTGCACTACCAGGGAGACCTAATTTATTTTATTTTTAATTAATTTTTTTGATTAGAATTTTGACTGCAAATTTCTGCTTCTGAATCCAGTCAGGTAGGCTGCTGGTTTAGGATAATTTATCTTTTTTTCCCCTCTACTTTTGTCCTTGGATATAGTTATATTGATTTTGAACCCAATTTTTTAATGTTTGGAACAAGGAGTGCCTTAGAACACCAATTCATATTATTTGATCAGCAGCCTCTGTACATCTTTTCTCTCACTTACAGAGAGGTAAACATTATTATTCACTCTTTTCCTTCCATTAATTTAAATAGAACTTTCTTGCTGTCAAATCTTACCTTGATATAATGCTATCTTACTGTCACTTTCATTACCTTTAAGACCAAGTTGCCTTAACTGTCACATTCACAACTTCAGTGTCTCTTTTCATATAATAGGCTGAAGGCACCAGACTGTTGTTTCAAACTTTGGAAACCTTTTGTAAAACTAACCTCATTATTCAAACACATTAGTTCTCAGTATTACTACAGTGCTTCAGGGATCACTGTTTCTAATTAATTCTATATTAACAGAACTGAAGTCCCAATTTATTCAAATAAAAAGAGATGGTATGCCCACAGTTTCTTAAGAAAACTCAGGACTAGGGCCTCCCCGTTGGCGCAGCGGTAGAGCGCTGGGTTGCGAAGCTGCCCGCGGCCTCTGCGGCGCCGGTTCAATCCCCGGCTGCTCCCCAGCCACCTGAGGAGGGTCCCACATGGCGTGCAGACCTCTCCTGCCGCCCGCTGCTCCCCTCAGCAGTGTACTTCGGTCCTTCTGCCTGCTCTGCTCCCCGCTCTGGCTCTGGTGAATTCTCTCACCCTCCCGCGCTTCTGACTGTACCCAGTGCATGTATAAACAAAACAAACAAACAAACAAATAAATAAAAACATGCCTCTATTAAAAAAAAAATCTTTTAAAAAAAAAAAAGAAAGAAAACTCAGGACTAAGTGTTACATATAAACTTCAGAGGGGAAAAGTATTTATGTAGCAGGGCCTGTTCAAAAATACTAGTCTATTCCTCAGTATAAAGTTAAATTCTTGGTAAACTGCACGCTTTTGCCCTGCTTAATATTTCCTGGGACATATCCTACCCAAAGCCAAGACAGTCACAACTACTTGTCCTGATGAAAGTCAGTAACTTAGAAAAGTTAATTTTCTCTTTAAAACTAGCTTTATT
Source organism: Talpa europaea (assembly GCF_964194135.1). NCBI lineage: Eukaryota > Metazoa > Chordata > Mammalia > Eulipotyphla > Talpidae > Talpa > Talpa europaea. The sequence continues at coordinate 43,272,941 of NC_140075.1, forward strand.
TAAAAGAATCTGAAGCATAACACTATAGGACACAAACGTACAATACATATTGTTCAAGAAAGCCTGCCATACATGATTTCTATTACTAATAGGTATTTATACTGATAAATAACATTCTTTATACAACACACAAATGACATTTAGCATGATCCTTGAAAAGAAACACCAAGAATAACATGGACTGATATCATAGAATCTCTATTTGTCTACTAATCCACAGAATAAAAAACTAAAACATGGAAGATAAATTAAATATCTTCAATTTTAAATTCAAGCATGTTGTTTAAGGAAGAAGGAAAAGGAAGTAGGAAATGGTAAGAGTTAAATATTCCAAAAAGAAAAGAGAATTGGCTTACCACTATTTATAGTAATTAGTAAAAAGTAATTCAGAATTGCGATTTGGTTTAACATTTGGAAGCCCTTAAGACAATCAAACTAGCCATTATCTACTACATTTGGTTATTTTATTTCTCAGAAAATTGTCACATGTTCATTAACCACATAAAGAAAACAATTTGGGGCAACCTAGTTATTTCATACTTAAATTTTTCTGCAAAGCAATTCATGAAATGTTTAATACTAATTCTTCTTTAAACCTTTATGATTTAAGCAGAACTAGACCCAGTTCTAAAAGGTTGTACATGAAAAATGCCAGGAAAAAAGAACGCTGAGGAAAATATTAGGCATCCAAGTTTTAAAAATGTATAGAATTATGACACAGTATGGTTACCTGGCACTTTTTTAATATTAAGAATTGAATCAAATTTATTGCTATGTCAATCCTATTGACAGTCAACAATCAAATGTACAAAATATACCACAACTACCATGCCAAAAGTGATGCTGTATAGTTATCATTAACATAGAATAGGAAGACATTCATCTTGTAATATACATCATTGATATAGTAAACCTTATTTATTCAGGATAGTTGGAATTGATAAAAGTCTAAAATTTTGAATATTTTAAAAAGATATGCAGTTTAAGCACTCACAGGCATTCCTTTTCAAATATATAATTTCAAATAAATTTGCATTGGCCAAGTATTTACTTATTACAATTCTTTTGTATACTTGTTTTAATAACAAAAGAGTATTTTTAAACTAGTATGCTGAGATAAATGCCTCTTAAAATTTTGCCAACATTAAACATTTTTCTTTGAATTTTTGATTATAACTTTTATTAACAAATCTTTTCATCAGAGAGTACAAAGTAAATACAAAGTCTTTGTTCTGATGGTTGGAAATTCTAAGTAAATTAGAGGAGTTTTATAGTATCTTAATAGTTCCTTAGTAGTGAAAATTAGTAGTACTACTTATTTTGGTTTCGATGGAGTGAATAGTATCTTTTTTGGTTGGAAGATATGAGAATAAGTTCAAAGTGTAGTATATAATTTCATTGGTATGGGTTTGAAAAATCCTAATACACAGTGTCAATTAAGATATTTCCTTAGTAAATTATAATTGTAAGAAGATCAAATTTTTAGTATGTATTGCATTATGAGTGTTATGATTTGTAACACCAACTTTTATCCATTTCTCTCATTTCAAAGGCATCAGGCCATCTACTAACACATAAATATTGATATTTCACATACTTCATAGAGTAGCTTAAACATACCAGCATAAGAAATAATTAGTATTACATAGTAATTTCCTTTGCCATAGGAATAAGTGTTGGACAAAGTCTGGAAACATTTTATTTTCCAATTTGAATTACAGTAATTTTGCCACAGACCACAGCACTAGTGCATGTGTTACTTCAGACACGCTCTAAGAACAAAACAAAAAATTACTGCAAAAATACATGTCACCAATGTGGAACACACTCAGATTTGTATAAAAGTACTGAACTAATATCCCAAAAAGAGGTATATGTAAACAGTACATAAGGAAGAAATAGTTTTAATATGAAACAGTCATTTAAGTCACATACATCATGATAAGAAGCAGGACTTTCTCTTATAAAAGATAATATTTTAACTAACAAGCAACATCATCTACATAATCTATAGAACAAGAAAGGTACAGGTATTTAGAATACATTTTTATATGATTGCAAGTAAGTATTTGACAAAATACGACGAAGATGAAGCTTATCCGTCAGGTTTCATTAAAAGATTTAAAAGACATACAGGCAGCCTCTAGTGTATCAATGTCAACTTTCTTCCCTTAATTTCTCCTAGACCATTGTTCAGTTGAGATATTCATGACATCTTTAGCTTCCTTACTCCAGGGGTGCCTCTAAACTCCCATAACTACAGTGAGATTTGGAAAAATGATATATAGTACTCTATTGTTCCACCGGACAAATGGAAAAAAGGGAGAAGTTACAGAAATGCAGAAACAAAAAGCATCTGCATTAAGAAGTTAAAAAAAAGAAAACTGAAAAATTGCAGCAATATAAAGTAGGAAGTACTTTAGACATGACAATATCAGTTGATTCACTAAAAATATTGCTTCCCACAATGGCTGAAAGATAATCATATTGTCTGAAATCTTAGATATTAGACAAAGATTCATTCTGAATAAAGTGTTAAGAAAAAAAGAACTTAGTCCCATTTTGCTTTTTTTCCATTCACCTCTTGGTGGAAGACGCTTTCCCCTTAAAATATAGTCAACCACAGTCATACAAAGAAATGGAAATTCTGACTGGAGAAAAGATATGAAAATTTGAAGCACAAAGCAGCCAGGAGGGGGAAAGTCAAGTAATCATCCTTATATAACATACCACTGGAGAGTTCAGGATGGCAAGAGGGCAACTGGGAAAAACACCAAAGCCCTCAACCTTCCTGAGTCACATCAGGAAAAAGGTAATAACTCTTCTGTTTTCTCCTCCATGTTGATTGGTTTCCTAAGAAAAGTGAGTACTCAGCATGACACTATTGGTTAACTACACCAAGTTTAAATAAGCCTTTATGACTTCCCTAAAAATCTAATCAATTTATATAGAGTTCCAAACCACTATTTACAAATGAGCTTTGGGAGCCAGAATGCTTTTAATTAAGCTTTTTAAATTAAAAAAAATCTAAAAATAGCACAAATACACATGCATATGAAACCTCTACAGAGTGCAAAAAAGAAATTCAAAAATTCTTTAGTGCTCCCTTTAAAAAACCATTGCTTATGTATTTTACTAGTAAATGCAATTATATGTTGGACATTAAGTACTAACACTCTCAATTTGCTTAAGACAAACAAGTTCAAAAGAATATTGGATAAAGACTTCTGACACTTACTTTATTTGGATGATTAAAGTTGGCGGATTTCGTGGTGACCCATACTATTCATTTTTTTTTTCTATCACTAGGCACAGTGTGGAGTCTTTAAAAAACACCAAAAAAAAAAAAAAGGTTTCTTTACATTGTGTTCATCTATGAATAAGTACTAACACAAGAAAATCTTCAGCTTTATGTACATAATCTAATTTGAATAACAAGAATCATAATAGCAGTATTCCGAAGTATCTCACACAAAAGGAAAACACTGATCACAAATCTAATGCTAAGCACTGTATCTGAAGAATTTATTTTTCTTTTACAAGCTGTTTCAGTATTAGTGAATCCAGTAGCATCTATAAACAAGTGGATCAAAATATTTTAGTGAATAAACAAAGTAAGTTCTGAGAAAAGAACTGATGCTTTGAAACTTTGACAGTAACCTGGTCTTGGTGAGAGAGCCTAGTTATTGATAATTAGCCAGGTTGAACTTTGGCAAACCTTGAGAATGCACGAGAAACTCCAATTTCCTGCTCAGTTGCGTATGTGTGCCTCTGTGTATGTGTACACGAGATGAGGGCTTTGCAGTGAAACAAAAGGATTACACCAAAAGAGGTGTAAAGCATGGTATGCATTACTTTCTATCACTACTAAGTGATAGATTTTGAAAAGTTTAGAGCAGCTCATTATTTGTTCTAAGAAAGCCTCTAACAATTTGTACAATAGCCTTCTTTGGGTCAAGTTAGACAAATACCTGGTCATTCTTTCAGTTCATTATTTTCCCTACCAAAAGCATTTGGATCACTTTTGGCTTAGTATTAAGAGACAAATGTGGAACTAGGAAGAAACTTAATTCAAATACAAGACAACATTCATCAACTATGATTATAGTTTGACTATGATTCAGTGTCAAAATCAACTAAGGTTTTTCTTTTGAATATTTACAGATTCTTAAGTAAGGTTTCTGAAGACCTAAGTACCTGAATAAAAATTGTAGGTTTGTAGGCTTTAAAAACAACCACTCAAAAATAGAAAATGAAAGAATCACAGTATACATCTAGCATCTTTAGACTAGCATAAGCGAAGTTATTTCATTTTCACAAAACTAACTACTGAAACTGCAAGCAACAGAGGACTTAAGAAACTGCATAATCAATTTTAGCAGTAAGTACACCCAAGTACTACCATGTAGAGTATTAGCTTCTGAAAACACTGGAAGGTTCTACTCAGTATTTCTCTAGCTGTATTCAGAGTCACAAAAAAATTGGAATCTGATACTTGGACTGGGCATATAGCACATGGTGCATAATTTCTTAAAAGTCAACACACCCTAGGAATCGCATAACTAGGTCCTTCAACATTTAGAAAATTATGTATCTTTAACAAAAGCTAGTATAAGCAAAATCTTCAAGTATACTACTGAACACACCAAATGCGACAGTTGGCCTTTGATGTGCATTTTAACTAGCTTCAACTGGTAAAGTTTTCACACACAGGAGTACTTAGTATCAGAGTTTATATAATTTCATTTCCCCAAATTGTAAAGATATATATTTTACAACTACTGAAAATATTTGTACTCACCTCTAACTAGTCACAGGTAAATGGAGAAAACTTTATATTACCTTGTACCATATGAAATTGCTGTTTTTGTAGGACAAAATTAGAACACTTAAAAAAAAGTTTATATTCAATCAAAATATGCATCAGATGCATTCAATTTTCTCTTGATAGGATATTAAGTATTTCATTTTTACAAAATTTATCAGATGTTAGGTTGTATAAATTCTTTGAATCCCTCAATTATTGCTTCTCAATTGGAGAATATGTTGGTTTTTAGAAAAAACTCCAAATGATGAGAAAGATGGAAGCTCATTGGATAAAGCTCTGGTGACTACCACAGACAATATTTAATAGCCCAATTCAATTGACTTTGCTTTAGTGGTTTATGATGTGTGAGGTCAAGAACTGTCATGCAAAAGGGTAGATTCACATTTATAAACCAAAGGGCACTGTTTTTCAATCAAATTTTCATACATAATTTAAATTTCTTGGCAATATGCTGCTGCTGTTGCTTCATCAGGTTTAAAAAGTAGCAATTAATTATCCCTTTTGCAGATCACCATATGGTCTTCAGAACTTTTTTGGTGACATAAATAACACTGGTGCAAGTTTGAGAATTCCACCAACATCCAATCACTGTGTAAAATGGTATTACTTGTGCCACAGTTTCGTTTTTTTTTTTCTTTTGGTCATATGTTGTCATCCTTTCAAAAGTGGGTTTTTGCTGTTCTGAATCTTAATGATTGCTCCTCCAACTGTCTCCATTCTGATTATCTTCTCAAGAGGATCTCTGAGATCCATTTTTACACTTTCCCCAGTTAGAGCAGAAATTCCTGTCTGCAGCAAGGCCCTGAATTGTTGTTTGTGAGCACGCTTCCTCCTTGACTCTTAATTGATCTTTGTTTAAAATATGTTCTGATTTCCCCTGAGACTCATTTAAAAATTCAGGTACACAAAACAAGATCTTTCAAACCACCACCACTGAGTTCTTTTGCCAGTAGAGCCAAAGTAACAAAACAACTCAATAATTTTAAAAATAGAAAAACATAATATAATTCTAAATAGCATGACTAAAAATATACTTTGTCAACTCTGCCAATTGCAGCCAATTTTCAGTTGATTTAATATTAGCAATTTCATGTGGTACAATCGACAAGCTAATCAACAAGTACTTATTGAGCATCTACTTTATGCTAACACATCTGTCTCATATCTGTACAAACAAATATCCTGGAAAGAGTGACTTGAAAACATGAAAGTCACTAATTTCAAGGACCCTAGTGGGGGAGGATATGGTGTCATATTCTATTAAAAGCATCCAGTAAAATGTATGCTTTCTTCCATGTTATAGTTACATATATTTTGTTCCGAAATATGTTAAATGGATCCTTGAAAAAAAATTGTACTAAATGTTGAATGTCATATTGCCAAAGTTCAGCACTGAAATACACATTTTCCAATGATTCTAACTTTTGAAAGTCAAAACTTGCCTATATTTGCTATATATTATTTTGAAGCTTCAAGAGGCTTTTGTTTATGATAAACAACAACTAACATTTATTTGTATAGTACTTTCTACAGCACCCCATATACATTATTCTCACCTAAAACAGGAAAGACAATACAAAATTTGCACTAGTGATGAAGTGTAATATTAATAAAAACTAAAAGCTAAATCATCTTTGTGTGCATTTAAAAAAATAATGTAAAACATTAAAATCCTGGGTCACTGAACCTCTGTAATACACAGGGGAGAAAAACCACTTTAGTTAATGCCTGTGATTAGGCATCACTGCCCACTGCAGGTGGACCAAAAGTCTCTCTAGTGCGCATTAACTGGACATCTTTGTCAGCCATACAGGTATCACAACCCCATACTGCTGATGCTTCTGCAGTTAGGAGGCCATAAGCTGTTTCAGTCATTCCAGTGCAGATTCGATGAAACCATTTCTGACAAGAGGCTTCACATAAGATGGCATCCTGATCATCATTCACTTCATTTGTACAAATTCCACAAGGATACACCGGATCAGAAGAAGAATGGCCATGACGGCTTGGGTGGAGAGAGGATTTATTGCTTTTTTCAGTGGTGCAAGTATCTGCAGCACCTCTAGCTTGTCGTGGTTTATTCTGTGTCCCATTTGCACAGCTGTTATTTGTAGCTTCAGTACTGCTTGAACGGCTGTTCTCTTGACTTACCACATTGTTTCGATTAACATTTTTTAATTCAATGTTACTCTGATTCACAGTATCATCCATATTTAAGTGAGGTGGATGAGCAGAGGAATTTTGATTAGTATTTTTGGTTGTTCCTTGACTAAAGTCTTGTTTTGGGGGTGGTGCCTTTGTTTGCCCAAAAGTATTTGGGGGAGGAATAAAAGAATGATTTGATTCTAACGGAGAAGTAAAATTTGAATTATTTCCAGGAACAAAGTTAGATGCCAACTCAGGGTTAGCTACTTGGCTAGGATTCTGTGGAGGAATTTGACCAAAGCTTTCAGCAGGATTTTGTCTAAAATGTTGATTAGGCATATTAACATTCTGACTTAGTGCATTATTATAAGAAGGATTCCCAAAACTTGAATTATCATGTGGCCCAAAGTTAAAAGCATGAGGTCGATTGAAACCCATGCCCAAAGGATTCTGAGGAAATGGGTGTGGCTGATTCCTGAGTGAATAAGGGCCACAATACGGGGAAGACATCCTTGGAGGAACGTGAGGTGGCATTCTGAATGTGCTATAGCCTCCAAAGCCAGGATAACCAGGGCCAAGATAAGGATTTGATGAAGGTAGTGGTTTGTAGGATATAGTATTATAGTTGTCATCAAATGGATTAGCAGCCACTAGATGGTCAGCGTTTGGATTTGGTGGTGGAGCATACTCAGACAATGGAGGAAACGAAGGCCCCTGAAATACATATTTTTGATGAAAAGTCATTAAAATTGTCCTAGTAACACTTACACACCTAATTTTAGTCAAATTTCTCTTGCAGTCTTATTAATTAAATCCTTAACTTCACTTTACAATTCCAATTGATGTTTATATTTAATTATATTTAAAGATAAAAATGTACACATTTCTATAACTTAGGAAGAGAAATAAGGTATGCTTTTCTAGCTTAAATTGTTATTTCTAACTTTGAAAGAATTTAACTTTCAAAAGAAGCTTCATTACTATAATTTTCATTTAATGCATTTAATTTCATTTAATGCATTTAGTCTATAACTCTAGAATCCTTCACTAAAAATACCTTTTACACTCCCAAATAGCCATAAAATTAAATAACAATAAACAGGATCTAAACTTTCTTCCTAGCTCAACTTTAGGGAGTAGCTATTAAAGTATTCCCAAAGCACTAAGCTCTAGACCACAGACTAGAAAAATAAATTTCCAGTTTTAGTCACATTGAAAGTTTGATAGAGTGCAAAACAGAGAAAAGAAAAAAAGTAATCTGTACACACATCTTATCCATTTGAAGTCTCTATAATAACAAGAGTACTTCAAACTTACTGAGAACAAAGCCATGAGAGTTTGTATTTAAAACTGTATAGTAAAACCACAGGTTAAAAACAAAAGATGTCTCCATCATGATTGTTTCCTATTGCACATACTACTAAATTGAACATTACTATAATTGAACATTACTTCAGGTTAAACTTGTGTTCATATATTTTAAAATCTTTTAATACAACTATAGGCATCTATGGCTTCAAAATTAAAATTGAAAATAATTTGTCTGCCCATACTTCCTTCTTCCAATATTCATTCTCCATCTATAGTCTAACAATAACCACTAGTTGCAGGGTTTAAAAAAAAAAAAAAGTACAATCTCTGCAGAATTCACTAGTAGGTTCTGAATGAAGATAGAAAGCAAAAGTAAAAGTCATGTACAAATTAGAATTTTCCTCATCAGTATGATCATATGAGTGACGTAAAAACCATCAATTTACCTGTGTATTGGCCTTGCGCTTTTTCTTATCTGGGCTTCCAAGTTGTACACTTGGTCCTCCTAACCCATCCAGTCCACTATCACCACCTAAAAATAAAACATAAAATCCAGACACTATTTTCACCTAAATGAAATCATTTTATATTTCTCATAGCAGTATCTATTATAATTACCTGTCAACATGTTTTCTGTTTTTTGTTAGATAAGAGCAATATTAAGCTTTTGTTATCTTTGCTCTTAAAGAATCTCCCCAGGATTTCACCCAGAAACAGTCATTCATCTCTGCCATAATGTTTTTTTAATTCTTTCTTTCAGTGAAAAAGAAAAATAAAGTATCTCACCCACCCTTGAATCTCTAAGTCATCTGGTTCCCTATTTGTCTGCCCATACTTGACTTCCCTTTGAGTCAACCTGGTTCCACTGTTACTCATTTCTGGTCTCTTTCCAAAAATAGCCTAAATATATTCAAGTATATCTTTTTTGGACAGGACACACATAATGACATAATATAACAAATAATGGCATAAAAAACACAGTGGTCTGCCCTTGCTTTCTTACTTAGAAATCATTCCATCATCATTATATATAGAACTGTTTATTTTTTTTTAAAGATTTATTTATTTATGCATACAAGAACTGAGGTATAGGCCAGAGGTGTGGAGGGTGAAAGGATTCACCAGAGACAGAGTGGGGAACAGAACAGGCAGGCTGACTGAAATATACTGCTGAGGGGTGCAGTGGGGGCGAGTCAGGAGAGGTCTGCTGTGCCATGTGGGTATCTCCTGGCCAGGGATCAAACTTGTGCTGCAGTGGCTGCAGATAGCTTCATAGGTTGTGTCTTAACTCCTTGCGCCACCAGGGAGGCCCAACTGTTCCATTCTTTAATTGAGCATTATTTCACAGTATGATTATACTAGTCCCCTTTCTATTGTGGTTGTGGAAACTACGACAACAAAATTTAACATAAAACTTTCTTATGTACAAGCTATAACCAGTTAGTCATTCAACTAGTCCCCTTTCTATTGATTGATATTTAGGTTGTCTTCAAATCTTTGCTGTTACTGCATTGAAAATCCACGAATAAATGTTTTTACAAATATGTACAAGTCATTCCTTCAACTGCAATTATGGCATGAAAGTTATGTCCCTTTCAATTCTTATAGCTATTAAAACATAACGATGCATGTATTACTTTCTCAATGGTATATAATCAAGCAAAACCAAAAACTTGATTGTGAATCTAAGAGATTAAAGAAAAAAATTCACCAATGGAATTTTTCTTATGGATAAAGCATTTTTCATTATAATTTTTTATTATGAAGAATTATGAACATATACAAAAGTAGACAGAATAAAATAAATCCCATACAACCATCACCAGTCCTAACAAGCATCAATATGTATCGTGATCCATAATTAAAATTAAAAAAGTCATAAAATGGGGCCTCCCCGGTGGCGCAGCGGTTGAGCGCTGGGTTGCGAAACTGCGCGCGGCCTCTGCGGCGCCGGTTCGATCCCCGGCTGCTCCCCGGCCACCAGAGGAGGGTCCCACATGGCGTGCAGACTTCTCCTGCCGCCCGCTGCTCCCCTCAGCAGTGTACTTCGGTCCTTCTGCCTGCTCTGCTCCCCGCTCTGGCTCTGGTGAATTCTCTCACCCTCCCACGCTTCTGACTGTACCCAGTGCATGTATAAACAAAACAAACAAACAAACCAGCAAACAAATAAATAAAGCATGCCTCTATTAAAAAAAAAAAGTCATAAAATGCATCAATATTTAATTTTTTGGATTCTGGTCTTTGAGAAAATAAAAAATAATTTTCCTTTTTTTAGCTAATATTTTTATGGCTTCATTTTAAAAAGTTTTATTTTTAATTGTGGTAAAATATATTCAACATAAAATTACCATTTTAATAGTTTCTGAAGTGTACAGTTCATTAATATTAAATGTATTCACACTTTATGGAACCAATATCCAGAGCTTTTTCATCTTGCAAAACTGAACTCTACATCCATTAAATAACAACTTATTTCATCCTGCCCTCAGTCCCCAGTAACTGCCATTCACTTTATTTCTATGAATTTGAATACTCTAGATACCTCACACAAATGGAATCACACAGTATCTGTCTTTTTGTGATTGGCATGTTTTACTTAGCATAAAGTACTCAAGGTTTATTCATATTGTAGCCTATTTCAGAAACTCCTTCCTTTTAAATCCTAATTTTCTACTGTATTTATATACTACATTTTTTAATCCATTGATAATATAGCTGTGTTGCTTGCACTTTTTGGCTATTGTGAGCAATGCTGCTATTAACTTTAGTATACAGCTATCTCTTCAAGACTCCACTTTCAATTTCTTTAGATACATACACAAAAGTGGAAGTGTCAGGTCATAGGGTAATTTTATTTTTGATATGAAGGCAACCATACTGTTTTCTATAATATGGTTTCAGTTTTACATTACATATTCAATCAATCTGGAATTTACTTTTGGATAAAAAGACAACATATTTTGTTCTATACAGCCAGCCAGAACTAGAATATCTTTCCATTATTAGAATTCTTCCTGTAAATGTGATTTTATGAATATGATTTTATTCATAATGATCATGTGTACTTCTTAAACTTACTGTTATTTTAAGTTATTTTTATTTTGTTCCTCTGGATGAAAACTTTTCTTCTACACACTCTTAACTGGTTATAGCTTGCACATAAAAAAGTTTTATGTTAAATTTTGTTATTTGTCCTAGTTTTTTTTTTCTTAAAGATTTATTTATTTATGCACACAAGAGCTAGGGTACAGGCCAGAGGTGCGGAGGTGAGAGGATTCACTAGAGACAGAGTGGTGAGCAGAACAGGCAGACTGACTGAAATAGACTGCTGAGGGGAGCAGCAGGCAAGACAGGAGAGGTCTGTCTCGCCATATGAGTTGCTCCCTGGCCAGCCAGGGATTGAACTCGTGCTGCAGAGGCTGCGGATTGCCCCATAGTGCTGTGCTGAATCCCTTGAGCCACCAGTGAGGCCCTGTCCTAGTTTCTATAACCACAATTTTAAATTTTTCTAAGTAGCTCTAATAGAAAACTGCTTTGTATTTTGTTATGTGGGAGACTATTTCCAATACACTGATTTTTCTCCATGGCCAAATACCATCTCTTTTTCTAAAGTCCTACTGTAAAGAAATTGTTACTGGTCTCCCTTCTCCTACCTATGTTCTATCACGAATTTATTCTTCTTTTTTTTTTTTTAAAGATTTATTTATTTATTTATACAAGCACTGGGTACAGTCAGAAGCGCAGGAGGGTGAGAGAATTCACCAGAGCCAGAGAGGGGAGCAGAGCAGGCAGAAGGACGAAGTACACTGCTGAGGGGAGCAGCGGGCAGCAGGAGAGGTCTGCGCGCCATGTGGGACCCTCCTCCTGTGGCCGGGGAGCAGCCAGGGATCGAACCGCGCTGCAGGGGCTGCAGGCAGCTTCGCAACCCAGCGCTCAACCCCTGCGCCACCAGGGAGGCCCTGTCACGAATTTATTCTTAATATAAATGTTAATCTAATATTTTAAAGGTCATGCCACTTTCCTCTTCAAAACCCTTCCATTTTCATCTATACTGTTCTTCAAATGAAATCCAGGTTCTTTAACATAGACTCAAAGCTCTGTGTCTTAGTCTGGTAGGGCTACCATAACAAAATACCATAGCCTGAGGAGGTTTAATGAACAGAAACATATTCTCACAGTCTGGAGATAAGAGGTCCTGGTGAGGGTGCTCTTCCCGGCTTGCAGATACCTGCCTTCCTAGCACTAAAATGATCTGGTCCTGGCATTTCTCTCTTTTTTTTTTTTTTTAAGACTAATTTATTTATGCATACAAAAGCTGGAGTGTAGGCCAGAGCGGGGGTGAGAGGATTCACCAGAGCCAGACTGGGGAACAGAACAGGCGTATCTACTCAAATAAACTGCTGAGGGGAGCGGCAGGTGAGACAAGAGTGGTTTGCTGCGCCATGTGGGTCACCTCCCCGGCAGGGATCGAACTCGTGCTGCAGTGGCTGGTGATAACCTGATAGTGCTGTCTTTAACCTCTGCGCCACCCTCTCCTAAAAGTACTCACCAGGGTCCCTTAACACACTAATCTTTTCAATTTCTCAACCATAAAGTTCCTCTCTACTTAAGAGTTATTACACACGCTATTCTCTCTGATAAGAGTGTGTTCCAGGTGTTATACTTTAGTTCTTAGCTTAAATGTCCCTTTTTCAGGATCTACATGTATTCGCAGGTCTCCTCTAATTATCAACTCACTGGATTTATTAATCTATTACAAATATGTATATCTATGTTATTATAAGTATATATCTATATTGATGTACATATAGATGTGTATATATGTGTGTGTGTTTGTACACATACACTTAGTCTGTCTCACCCATTAGTTAATTCTTAATCTCTGTAAGGAGATTTCATTTGTGTCTTGCCACAGTAAATTGCTTTATCCATGGGCTCCTGGTAAGGGCTTGCTGAATTAAAATTATAAAATTTCTAATTGATAGAACTACTGCTAAAGACTAAGGCAGTTTCTACCATACCAGACTGTTACAAAATTAAAGGGAAGGTAATTACCATATAAAATTTAATAATGAATGTCTACTGTGTCAGATACTGTTAGAAGCACTTTTGTATACAATTCTTTCACTTGATTCTTGAATGCTATGGGTTATACCCATTTTGTAGATGAGAAGCAGACTCTTTTGTAGAGTCTCGGATTTAAATAACTTACCCAAGGTCACAACATTTCTTACTCAAAAGCCTGTATGTGAAGTTTTAAACTGTATGATATATAAAATAGTTCTCAAACAGGGCATCCCCGGTGGCGCAGCGGTTGAGCGCTGGGTTGCGAAGCTGCCCGCGGCCTCTGCGGCGCCGGTTCGATCCCCGGCTGCTCCCCGGCCACCAGAGGAGGGTCCCACATGGCGTGCAGACTTCTCCTGCCGCCCGCTGCTCCCCTCAGCAGTGTACTTCGGTCCTTCTGCCTGCTCTGCTCCCCGCTCTGGCTCTGGTGAATCCTCTCACCCTCCCGCGCTTCTGACTGTACCCAGTGCTTGTATAAACAAATAAACAAACAAACAAACAAATAAATAAATAAATATTAAAAAAAAATTCAGAAATCTTAAAAAAAAAAAATAGTTCTCAAACATCAGTCTGCACAAACACTGCCCAGAGAGTTTGCTAAGACACAGATTCTTGAGCGCATTCCCAGAGATTCTGTTCAGTAGCTTTGGGTAAAGTCCATAAATCTGAATTTCCAACAAGAGCCCACGTAATATAGATGCTGTTGCCAGTACAATGACCACATGTGAGTAGCACCACACAATGCTATTTCCAACAGGTTACACCCCTGTCATTTTTTTGAGGTATGTAACAAATACTGTGGCAAGTACTTTGTGGGCCGAGCACACTTCCACTGTACTACCCTGCTCCCCTGTGGGAGGCACTTTCAAAAGAACTACTCTTTAGGAGTAGGAAATAGACACACTCATTCATTATAAAAACAAGTTAAACAATGCATACAAATGCAAAGAAAAAAAAAATCACTCAGTGCCAGTTTAAACACACCATTCTGCTGGATTCCTGTAAGGCTGTGCAGACAGGGGATGCTAGAGGGAAACTGGAAGGCTGGAGTAGAAAGATGGAATATTCTCCTGTTCCTCTCAGCGGCATCCTAGCCTCTCATCTACTTTCTTCAGTGGCAGTTTGTTGCAGTGGTTAAATCAGTTTGCAGTTTCTAGCACTTGAGGTTTAGCCTCACTGTGCCCTCCTCAAAAACAACAGCACCAGGTGTCTGAGTCCCAGGCCCACTGGCCCATCCTCTAAACCCATGGGCATTCATACCACCCCCTAGTCAGAATTGTATGTAAACTCTACAGGCCCCCTTCCTGTGAGTTTACATTTGAATAATTCCATCCTCTTCCCTTTGTCCCACAGCCTTAAGAATTGCAGATGCCTGCTATGAGTGAGACCATCCGGTACTTTTCTTTTTCTTTTTGGCTTATTTCGCTGAGCATGATCCCTTCCAACGCAGAGACACTTTTTGGGAGGTGGGGGGCGGGAGGGGAGGGATTGGGGTCAGAATGGGGCGTTTGCAATTGTATGGGGGAATATAAAAATAAAATTTATTATTTAAAAAAAATAAAATTTTAAAAATATTTTATTTTATATAATTCTTACATCATTTTTCATTTTTGCACAATGTATGCATTTTCATTTTGGCTATATTGCCCATACAATTGCACCCCCCAATGTATGGCTTCTTTGAGAGCCCTGGCCTAGCCAAACCATGTCACTTACATCTTTCTAAATTACTAGGCTGGAAGCAAAATTCAGTCTTTGATGTTATTATAGTTTACATAATTTTTTAGGTCAAATTTTAAGAAATATATTTTTTGCTGTAACATGGGTTTAAAAAAAAAAAAGAATTGCAGATGTTTCTCATAGTTGATAGATCTGTGAAAGTTTTAGTAACCTATTTTGATACCCGTTTAGTGTCTGTTATTTTAAATTATTTCTGTTAAAAATAACTGGTATGGTTTCTTTTCCTTGACTAGACCCAGACTGATACAGACCTCAATTTCTACCATCCCAAAACTATCATGTCCTTGCCAAAACTTGTTTGTCTTCTTGACAAGTGATTCTCACAGGTGCGAGGCATATTTCATTGTGGGTTTTATTTGCCTTTCCATAATACTAAGTGATGAAGGGGGCCTCCCTGGTGGCAAAGGGGGTTGAGACGCAGCACTAAGAAACATTCCACAGCCACTGCAGTATGACTTTGATTCCCCCGCCAGGGAGCTGACCCACACATGGTGCAGCACACCTCTCCTGTCTCACTTGCTCCTCCCCTCAACAGGGTATTTCAGTCAATCTGCCTGCTTTGCTCCCCACTCTGTCTCTGGTGAATCTTCTCACCCCCTGCGCCTCTGGCCTGTACCCAGTACTTGTATGCATAAATAAATAAATCCTTTAAAAAAATACTAAGTGATGATGAACATCTTTTCATGTGCTTGTTGACCATCCTTAAGTTTTCTTTGGTGAAATATCTATACAGAAGCTATGCCTGCTTATCAGGTTGTTTTTGTTAGAGTTGTTTTAAATTCTTTATATATTTTAGATATTAATCTCTTGTTAGATGATTTGCAAACATCTTCGGCCATTCAGTAGGTTGTCTTTTTTCATTTTGTTGATGGTTTTTTTTTGTTGTAATTAAGTGTATTATTTTGATATAATCCAACTAGTTTGTTTTTGCTTTTGTTTCCCTTGCCATTGGAGACAAGTCCATAAATATATTGGTAATGTTGATGTCAAGGAGCTTACCACCTATATTTTGTTATACATATTTTATGGCCTGCTGTCTTACATTAGTCTTTATCCATTTTGAATTAATCATTGTAAGATAGTGCTTTAGTTTCATTCTTTTGTATGTATGGCTGTCTAGTTTTCCTAATACCATTTATTAAAGAGACTTTCCTTTCTCCATTATAAGCTCTTGGCTCTTTTGCTGTAAATTAGTTGTCCCTACATGTGTGGTGTGCATTTCAATACCAGGCTGTTTTGATTACTACAGTTTTATAGCATAGTTTAAAATTAGAGCATGTGATACCTCCATTCTTGTTTTTTTCTTCAGCATTGCTTTAGCTGTTCAGGGTCTATGCCAGAGAGATTTTTAGTTCTGTTAGTTCCTCTGACTTGATTGTCTTTTTCATCTGTACTTAAACTGATTATCTGAAGCTTTTCTATTAATCATTTCTAACGTGTGTCTTATTTCTAATTTATTTCTTATGTTGTTTTCGTCCCCAATTAGTTTCCTTAGGTCTGCAATTAGCCTTTCATCTTATTTTGTTGAATCATCATCTGGTCTACAAGCTCTTCTTTTATATTATTACATTCTACCAGATGAAGTACATGGGAGATATATACTTCTGTCTTAGGTTATGGATTCCTCAATTTCTGCATGCTATTTTTCTTTATTTTTATAAGTTCATTAGTTTGCTCTAGCATGTTGGCATAGTTATCATGTTTTTACTTTTATCTTGAGCTTTGCCCAGAGCTTTTATTGGTTCTGATTTAATAAGAATGACTTTTTTGACTCTCTTCTTTTCATGTCTCAGATTGACATTATCATATGACATTTTCTTTATTCTTATGTTAAAGCCTGACATTCCAGGAATAAATACAACTTAACTCTTTTTTTTTAAAGATTTATTTTTTATTTATACAATATCTGGGGTATAGGCCAGAGGTGTGGGAGGGTGGGAGGATTCACCAGAGACAGAGCAGGGAACAGAACAGGCAGACAGACCGAAGACACTGCTGAGGGGAGCAGCAGGCAAGACAGGAGAGGCCTGCCATGCCATGTGGGAATCTCGCTGGTTGGCCAGGAATTGAACCAGTGTTGCAGAGGCTGCAGACAGCTTCACAGTGTGGCGCTCAACCTGCTGCCCTTACTTCATTTTTATATAATGGGATATGCTAATATTCTCTCTAAAAGGCTTGCCTATATAAGCAAGATTAACTAGGGGACCTCCCTGGTGGCACTAGGGGCTGAGATGCAACCTATGAAGCTACCCACAGCTGCTGCAGCATGAGTTTGATCCCTGGCCAGGGAGCTACTCACAAGGCACAGCAGACCTCTCTTGACTCACCCGCTGCTCCCCTCAGCAGTGTGTTCCAGTCTATCTGCTTGTTCTGTCCCCCACTCTGTCTTTGGTGGATCCTCACCGCCCACACCTCTGGCCTCTACCCTAGTTCTTGTGTGCATAAATGAATAAATCTTAAAAAAAAAAAAAAGATCAACTCATGTTGTTTCTCTGAACCATCCAAACACTTAATACTGAGGTTTCGTTAAATGCATATCTACATGGTTAAGGGGAGGGGTGCAGTAATTCATTCTTATGGGGAGATTCCCTTCTGTAGCCTGATTCAGTTTGTATCCCTGGAGCTTTCTTTTCTGTCAGAGACAATTTTTTTAAAAAATTACTGTTTCAATCATTTTTTTCCTTGCTTAAGGGAGCAAGAAAATAAGAATGTTTATTTAATTTGCTTCTCTCCAAACTGGCATTATTAGTGATAATTATTAAAAAAATTAAAATTATCTTTAGCTTTCTGGGGCAGGTGTTGTCTTAGATGCCTAAGACTGCATATTTCACCATGTTCCAGTCTTAGGGTATTGGGTTGTGCCATTTTCCTTGTTTTCCAATACTTCTTCCATTTTGTTTGTTGTCTTTTCATTTTGATAGTGCCCTTTGACACACATTAGTTTTTAAATTTTTCATTAAATCAAATTTGTCAATTTGTTATTGACAAATGTTATTGACAAATTTTATTACTGAACATTTTTGCTCTTTTTAGAAAAACTGTTTTGATTAATTTGCCTTGGAATATGAAAAAGATTCTGTAAAGTAGGTATGTTCTACTATCTTAATTTTGAAGTCTATATGTAACTATATCTATGTCCACTCACTCAACCTGCATAAAAAGCATGTGAAATAGATGTCATCCCTATTTCTTTAAAAAAAAAAAAAAAGAGGGCCTCCCCGGTGGCGCAGCGGTTGAGCGCTGGGTTGCGAAGCTGCCCGCAGCCTCTGCAGTGCCGGTTCGATTCCCGGCTGCTCCCCGGCCACCGGAGGAGGGTCCCACATGGCGCGCAGACCTCTCCTGCCGCCCGCTGCTCCCCTCAGCAGTGTACTTCGGTCCTTCTGCCTGCTCTGCTCCCCGCTCTGGCTCTGGTGAATTCTCTCGCCCTCCCGCGCTTCTGACTGTACCCAGTGCTTGCATAAATAAATAAATAAATCTTTAAAAAAAAAAAAAAAGTTGTGAAAAAACAAAAAGTTTAAAAAAAAAAAAAAGAAAAGAAAAGAAAAAGAAACAGAATGGAAAGGGGTTTTACTACTGGTGAAAAGCAGCAATGAAATCTAACACTAGAATTTCAGGGATTTT
This sequence comes from Talpa europaea, assembly GCF_964194135.1. NCBI lineage: Eukaryota > Metazoa > Chordata > Mammalia > Eulipotyphla > Talpidae > Talpa > Talpa europaea. The sequence continues at coordinate 43,291,650 of NC_140075.1, forward strand.
TTGAGCATATTTATAAGATTATACAATCATTACCACTATTTAACTCCAAAGCAGCATATTCCCCCAAAGAACTCCAGCATTTGTTAGCCAGTCCCCAGCAAACACTAATCTACTCTCCATATGGATTTGCCTATTCTGGACATTTCATATTAATGGAATTACACAATATGTGACTTTGTGTCTGTTTTCTTTTACTTGGCATACATTTTCAAGGTTATTCATGTTATAATACTGTTAGTATTTCATTCACTTTGATAGCTGCATAATATTCCATAGCATGAATATTGCACACTAGGATTACCCATTTAAAAGTTGGTGAATATCTGGATTATCTACGTTTTAGCTATCATGAATAATGCTACTACAAAGATTTAGGTACAGGTTTTTATATGAATGTATGCACGTTTTCTGGGTATATACCAAGCAATGGAATTTCTGGGTCACTCTGTTTAACTTCTGAGGAACTGCCCAACTATTTTCCACAGTGGTTATATCATTTGATGTTCCCCTATGCAAAGTCTGAGGGTTCCAATTTCTTCAAAATCTTCTAACACTTATTTTCTATTAGTTTTTTTTTTTAAATACAGACATTCTAGTGAGTATGAAGCTCCATCTCACTGTAGTTTTAACCTGCATTTCCATAATTACTAATGATATTGAGCATCTTTTCATGTACTTATTCACCATCTATATATCTTCTTTGAAGAAAAGCTTTATCAAGTTCTTTGTCTATTTTTCAGTTACACTGCTTTTCCTTTTTGTTGTTAAGTTGTAAGAATCCTTTATGCATTCTGGATACTAGACTCTTATCAGATATTTGCAAATACTTCTTCCATTTTGTTTGTTGTCTTTTCATTTTGACAGTGCCCTTTGACACACATTAGTTTTTAAATTTTTCATTAAATCAAATTTGTCAATTTTTCCTTTGGCTGCTTCAGTAAAACTGGGTTCATCTACTTTGAAGATTTAAGTTTACTTCCCTAACATCTTACACATATACTGTCCTCTTCAGTTTCCCACAATAGGCAAAAATATAAACTTCTGGCTTAAACTAAAGAAATGCCTATCTTTTAACCTAATTCAATGTGGTAATCCCATTTGAATAGATGAGAAATAAAGAATTAATAAAAGGCAACCTACCAAATGGGAGAAAATTTTTATAAATCATGTATCTGAGAAGGGATCAATGCCCCCAAAATATTAAGAACTCAGAAAACTCAATAGCAAAAATAAATCTCATTAAATATGGGGAAAGGATATGAATATACCTTTTTCCAAAGAACACATACAGATGGCCAATAGGTACATTAAAAGGCATTTATCATCACTAATGATCAGGGAAATGCAAATTAAAGCCACAATGAGATATCATCTCATACCTGTGAGGATAGCTATTATAAAAAAGATAAGAAAGGAGTGCTGGTGAGGATGTGGCGAAAAGGAACCCTCATACACTATTGGTGGAATGTAAATTCACTCAGTCACTCTGGAAAACATGATGGAGATTGCTAAAAATATTAAAAACAGAACCACCAAAATGACCTACCAATTCGACTTCTGGGTATTTCCCTGAAGAAAATAAAAACACTAACATGAAAAGATATATGCTTCCCTGTGTTCACTGCAATATTATTTACAATAGCTATTGACAACAGATGTGCTAACAATCTAAGTGTAACATCAAAGGATGAATAGATAAAGAAGATGTGGTTCACAAAGGAACTGGAACGTTATTCAGCCATCAAAATGGGATGACAACACAGCTGGACCTTGTGGGCAATATGTTAAGTGAAATAAATTAGACAAAGACAAATATGTATGATCTCACTTACATATGGAATCTAAAACAAACAAAAGAATCAAGCACATAGATAAAGAGACCAGATTTACTAATACTTTGATTTTGGACTACCCAGTCATCAGAATTGTGAGAAATTTCTGTTGTTGATAAACCACCCAGTCTATGGTATTGTTACAGCAGGCTAAATGGATGCAGATGGTGCCTAATATATTGCCTGGCACACAAAGGGCACTCAAATATTAGTTCTCATTTTGCTTTCCTTTAACTAACCTATACTATAAGCTCACTTCAGTTTCTGTAGTTATCAAAATATTTGATATCCAGTAGTATCAACACACTCGGTGACAGTCAAATATCAGTTTTTCTTAATAGCACATTAGTCTGGAACATATTATCAGTTTATTCTATTGTTTATTATGGATGCAAACATCTCAGCTAACAGCTTTCTCTTCACCAGACACATACTTTTGTAATATTGGTCTCTACTGTGGAATGTATATATTATTGATTAATATATGAACATAATATTATATGAATTCCATCAAGAATTTGGTGAAAAGCCTTTATGTGATTGAAATAAAAGTGCCATTATTTCCTGTGAATTCAAGACAGAAAGTGTCCAAAGTGTGATGCCCCGAATCCAGACCAAACTGGACATATAAAAATTATTAAATTCTGAGAGTCTTCAACATCAGTTGGTTTCAAATATTTGTGGGTTCTGTGACAGCTGATCTTTCCAGACTAATGATCCTTGTATTATTGAGGTACATGAAGTTTAGGGTTACTTACAAAGGTTGGGCATATGGTATTCATGTATGAAGCTGACTCTATACAATAAAATCATGAATAAACATCTAGTTTTTAAACAAAATCCAGAAGAAATCATGAAAACAAAGCTTCAGATAGTCACAAAACTCATGTAATAAACACCTTGTATTTGTCTTATTCAGCAAAATTGTGAGGTTTCTATTTTTATTTTTCTGTTGTTGTTCATTATTTTTTCTTTGGAGGGAGAAAATCTTCATCTCTGTTCACTTCATACCAACTCTCAATAAATACAAGTAAGAATATGCTGTAGGTCATTTACTTGTTGTTTAATGTTTAAATGCTATATTTTAGAATGTAAGTTTTAGACCTTTTTTTTTCCTGATGTCAACAGTCAATTCTTAAAAGACAACTTACAAGGTACCAGACACCATTTTAAGTGATATATCTATAGATATATAAATATGTGTGTGATATATCCATAGGTATATAAATATATATATTTATATATTTACATATCTATAATTCTTATATCTATAGCTATATATAAAATACTTATATCTATAGATATATCTCAACTCATTTAATTCTTCAAACAACTCATAAATATATGATTAGGTAACATATATAAGTATACCTAGCTGGTAAGTGACAAAGCTAGAACTTAAACTGTAAGGCCCAAAGTCTTAACCACTATGTTCCATTGAGTCAGTGCTCCCAAAACGGAATTTAATCATGTTGCCCTTTTTTTGCTGCTGAGGAAGTGAACACAGAGTCAGTTTAAATAACTTGCAAAGGACCACACAGCTTATAAGTAGCAAGCCTGATGATAAATACCCTGACAATGGCAGGCCAACATCAAAATTCTACGCTGTTTTTCTGTTGTGTTGGAATGTCTGTGGTGACTGGAAATAGGAAAGGAAACTTGAGGTCACTCCTGACTATGCTTTCAAACTATTCTTGAAGGTAAAGATCCTTAGACCTCTTGAGATACCTGGAATAAAGAGTGTTAGAGGAGAAAAATTATATAGTTTTCCCAAGAGTCTACTCCTCTATACCTCTAGGGAAAGCAAACTAGGAAGACTGATTACTTGAAGTCACCGAAACCTCTTCGTTAGGATTTATCAAATGAGATTTCAGAAATATCTGTTGAGATTCTGGAAATACAGAATCTCTAAAAGTAATTAATTCTTCCCTGTATGGGTCCCATAATCAAAAGGTCACTTTTTTTTTTTTGAAACTCTTATATTTATGTGATAAATACTATGACAGATAACAGGCTGTTAAGGGAATCTAAGAAACTATATCTAATCTTGTCTGAGAGAGAACTTTCAGAGAAGACATTCTGGAAGGTTTCAACTGAGCTGATATTTTGAGGATGAATATCTTAACAAAGGTGGGCAATTAAGAGGATAGGGCTAGGGCCTCCCCGCTGGCGCAGCGGTTGAGCGCTGGGTTGCGAAGCTGCCCGCGGCCTCTGCGGCACCGGTTCGATCTCCGGCTGCTCCCCGGCCACCAGAGGAGGGTCCCACATGGCGCGCAGACTTCTCCTGCCGCCCGCTGCTCCCCTCAGCAGTGTACTTCGGTCCTTCTGCCTGCTCTGCTCCCCGCTCTGGCTCTGGTGAATTCTCTCACCCTCCCGCGCTTCTGACTGTACCCAGTCCTTGTATAAACAAATAAACAAACAAATAAATAAATAAAACACGCCTCTATAAAAAAAAAAAAAGAGGATAGGGCTAGCAGAAGGAACAGAATATGCAAGGTTTTAAAGCAAGAGAGACCATGACACTGTCTAGAGGAGAAATGTGATTATTTCACACCCAGAGCACAGTAGGCAAGGGAGAACATTTCAAGGAATATGAAGGAAGATAGACTAAGTAGTAGGCCTGAGCCAAGTAAAAGAGAGTCATTAAAAGAAGTAAGATATTTTTTTAAAGATTTATTTATTTATTTATACAAGAACCAGGGTACAGGCCAGATTTGTGGGAAGGTGAGAGGATTCACCAGAGACAGAGCAGGGAACAGAACAGGTAGACTGACGAAATACACTGCTGAGGGGAGCAGTGGGAGCAAAAGGAGAGGTCTGCTGCGCCATGAGGGACCCTTGCCGGCCTGCTGGGATCAAACTGGCCCTGCAGAGGCTGCGGACAGCTTCACAGTGCTGCGCTCAACCATCTGCACCACCAGGGGAGGCCCAAAAGAAGTAAGATTTTTAATATAAACACAGGGAGCTACCAAATAATTCTACCAAAAAAAGGGTAACGTGATTGAATTCTGTTTTGGGAGCACTAGAGCAATGAAACATAATGGTTAAGCCTTAAAGTTCTAGCTTTGTCACTTACCAGCTGGGTAAACTAGAATATGTTACCTAATCATACATTTACTTAACCTCTCTGAGCATCAATTCATAAACTATAAACCTAGAATGATAATAACATGTAACTCAAAAGATTATTGAAAAGATTAAGCAAGACGATTCCTTTAAAATACTTAGCAAACTGCTTGGTAGTCAATAGACCTAGTTATTCATCAGCAGCATTAGCTAAGAATAAAGTTGATTAAGGAGATAAAACAGGAGACAAGGAAATGAGTGAGAGGGCTATTGTAATAATCAAAGAATAAGCAAAACCTGAACTAAAGAAGTGGCTGTGCAAAGGACAAGCAGATGATGGGTTCAAAGCATATTAAGGAGACAGATATTCTACATCTTTAGGAAACTGATGGGTTAAGAGGGCAGGGGATGCATATGGGATGCATATGGGTCACTGGATAAATGATGGCCATGTTCTCGTAGAGATGAAATATGGTAGAAAGAGCATACCACAGATGCCTATCATTTGACACAATAAAAACAACATTCATTTCCTCCTCTTAAGTTCACTTTTTTTATATCTGGACACCATTCTCTTACGGTTTTCTCCCCTACCTCTCTGGCTATTCCTTCACATTCTCCTTTTCAATTCTTTCCCTCCTGTCTCATAAATGTTAGTATCCTCAAACTTGCTGTTCTCAAAGCTTTTGCTTCTAATTTTTATTCTCTCTTAGGTGAGCTCATCTACTCCCAAGGTATCAATTATAGTCACCTGTTTACTGATAACTTTCAGATCTCTATTTCTGGCTCAGACCACTTACCGCAGTTACAAACCTTGTATATCCACTGCATACACTGGAAAATCCCAAAGGGATAGTGTGCATTGTGTGTAAAACAAAATTTACTTTCCCAACACTCTGTCTAGCTGTTATATAATCCAATTAAAAAACAAAACAATAAAAAAAAACCTTTTCCTTCAGACTTTCTCTCATTAGTTCTTCCCCTCCAACCCGTAAGTATATTATGCTTCCTCTCCAGCCTAAGGTTTACTTTTAGTACTTCTGTGACATTTCTAAAATACATCGTTACCTTTCCAACGTTGTTTCTGGTTAACAGCATTTTGTCTGAAATGAAAGCCTTCAACTTTTTTTTCTTCATCTCTAAACTTTTGTCTTTCTTCCTCTGGTCTCTTTTTTCTCTAAGACTGTTTATTTGCAGCCTTAGTGCTATTTCTGTTTTCTCATCTGCAAAGACCTGATTTATGAAAATAGGAGACTTGTGTGTCCCATCCCCAACTTCTAGAATGGTAAGTGCCTACATGTTACATTAAAAAACATGTATTTAATGTTTTTATCCATGCTTTATGACTGAATTATCCTTTTTACTTGCCTTTTCAGTTTTCCCATCTCCTTCCATATCTGGTTCTCTGTATAAAAACGTTTAAGTGAAAAAGTACTCATATAAACTTTTTCTTGACTCTGTCTTTTCAAGGTACTGGCTTCTTTCTTTCTACTATCAAGTTTCTTTAAGTCATATCTTTACTACGTTGAAATGCGGTTTTCTTCCAAACATACCTTCTCAAAATCAACAGTGATATCAAAGACCTTTTTCTCAGCCCTCATCCTTCTTGTTGCTCTTTCTACAGCATTAATGCAAAGGAACACCATTGCTTCTTAAAACACTTCTCCAGGAGGCCTTTCTTGATTCTCTTACATACAGGTTATATGTTCTTTATTTCCTATAGATGATACTCATCACACTATCTGTAATGTATACTGTACTAGGCTAAAAATTTCTCGAAGAAAGGTGTTTTGTCCTCTCAATGAATATATTCCTACTCTCTGAAACTGTGACTGCTCAATAGCTATCTGCTGAAAACAAAAGAATATTATCATCAGATCAACACCTAAGAGTGTAAGTGTACAAAATAAGGATGATAGCTTACATTCTAAGGGAAAAGAGCAAGTAAGAGTAATACGAAGAGCTACGGACAATCAGAAAGCAGTGTAAAGGTAGAAATGAATCACTTCATGTATTCACTCATTCATTTACTGTGTACAGTTTATGGTGGAGAAAGCTATTGAGGGAGAAATAGAAAGATAATTAAGATACTGTACCTCTCCTCTTAGATGTGCCATAATCAAGGGCTGAGTGCCTGTGTTATAAATGGTAGAAATGGTAGAAATGGTAGAAAATAGGAGTCAGATACTTTGTTATTAAGTAGTAATTCTGAATCTAATGTTAAAATATCAAGACAAGTTTGGAAGACCACAAATCAGCTCCCCATGGCCCATTCATCTTTGCAAGCAAGGTCTACCAGTAGCATTTCCCAAAATCAGTGTATACAAGAAATGTCTGGAGAGTTTATTTTAAAAATGCAAAAAATTTAATGCAACCAGAGTGTGTGGGGAGAAATCTTGCTAAAGATGCTCAGAAGGGCCTCCCTGGTGTCCTACAGGTTATGGCTGCTACAGCCTAAGTTTGATCCCCGGCCAGGGAGCTAACGCACATAAGGCACAGCAGACCTCTCCTGTCTAGTCCACTGTTCCCCTCAGCAGTGTATTTCAGTTAATCTACCTGTTCTGCTCCCCACTCTGTCTCTGGTGAATGCCCTTAATCCCCCCAACCCCCAATCTCTGACCTACACCTCAGTGCTTCTATGCAAAAATAAATAATAAATAAACAAACAAACAAACAAATAAATAAATAAATAAATAAAGATGCAGAGAAATCATCCAGAAATCCCAGTTCTGTGGGTCCAGAAATCTATATTGCTGACAAGCATCCCAGGGTGTTACTATGCTTTTGGTCTACAGAGCATGCTACTTTCTGTAAACTCCTTAGTCATTCATGATGTCATATCTTTTGCCATATCTGAGTACTATGTATAATATTATTTTCTTAATAATTTCAATAAAATAAAAACATACATATTTTTAGCCTTGTCCTAAGCAGAGGGTTTGATGACTTACATTTTTTGTTATATACATAATGATTAAAGAGTCTGTACACATCAGTGGCTGGGAAACAATTTGAGAAGCACTGCTGAAGAATTTATGCTCTGCAAACACTACATCCTGCATGCAATCTGATGATATGAGTTATAATAAAAAGTTTCAGGGCAGTAAAATGCAGCAAAATGGTTCAGAAAAACTTATATAGATATATTCTGGTACCTTTTATTGATTATAAAAGTACAAAAATATATACAAATTCTCTAAAACATAATATTCTCATTATTACAAAATGACTTATAACCCCCTCCCCCCCAGACTGAATTTTTATTTTAAAAGTGCCTTGTCTTTTATTCTGGTACTTAACACTCAGAATATTCTTAAGCTGACACCTTAACTCTCAGTAGCAAAGGTATAAAACTTAAAAGTAGCATTTGGAACAAAATGAAGACAGATGTGAGCTCTAGAGCCACAATAAATACCCGTCCATTGTATTTAAAATTACATTTGATAACTGAATTCAAGGTATTCACTTAATAGTTCTCCTTCTTTTCCTTCAACCCCAAAGCCATTCATAATAGGCAAAATAATAAAGCAAAAATATCAGAGGAATAATTGTATTCCAGAAAGGTCTAATCCTGAAGTCTTAGGCAACTCATTACCACAAACCGTACAGAAAGTTGAAATAAAAAAACCTTTATCAAATGAAAGACTGTGCTGATATTGAGCCTTTCACACAATATTCTCCTCTCAATTATGATTTGGCTTCAACAGCTAAGAAAATCAATCTATATAAATACCTTAAGTGGATATTTTCAGGACACCACATTGTCCATGTCACAAGTTAGCTCTATAAAAATGACCAATTTCTAGTCACAAAGAACAAAAACACAGAGGAATATCTGTGGCCTTTGATCACTACATCACTTAAGTCAAGTGGAAATTTACCTTCCTATTTACTGACTTACAAGCATTTTACTCTGTTTGGATGAAAGGACTAGAGCAATAGCCTCCTAACTGGGTTCCCTGCTTCAATTCAACTGTAATTCTCTACAGTCTACTCTCCACATAGCAGCCTGAAAGTCCTTCAAAAAGAGAAGTCAGAACTGCCTAATCCCTACCTCCGAGTAAAAGCTAAAGTCTTTTAAAAGGCTCCAGAGGCCCCCCCACAGGCAATTATCCTACCCTTCAGCTCAGCTCATACCCTCTGCTCCCCAGGAGCATTACCCCGGCTTCTTTGCTATTGCATGAATACAGTAGGCAAATTCCAAACGCTGGCCCTTTGCACTTGCTGTTCCTTTTGATGAGACTGAGCTTCCCACTGGAGTCCATATGGCTCCACTCTGCCACTGTGCTCTGATTCTTTCTTAAACATCAACTCCCAGGTGAGCCCTCCCACATATAATGGCTACCTTGCCTCCTCCACACATACTCCCTAGGCACTTTCCCTGCTTTGCTTTTCTCCATACCACGATTTGACATTGTATATCTTTTATTGGTTCATCATTTGTTTACCCCAGGAGAGAGTGAACGCCTACTGAGCGAAGACAGTCTTTCTGCTTTGTGGTTCCCTGTGGTATCCCTGTGCCCAGGACGGTGCCAGGCACACAGTAGATGTTCAATAAATATTTGCTCAATGAACAAACAGGATGACCTCAACTTTGGGACTTTCAGCCTTAACCCTGTTAAAGCTGAAAACGAGAGCTGGAGAATAGCCCCTAAATTTCCAGATGGCACTTGGCGTCTGTGAACTTACATGTGTTATCTTTTGTCTGGTACATCGTTCCCTCTGATTTTTCTTAGAGAGTAAGGCAGCAGCACAATCCTAAGTAGCGTGCAAGGACGAAGCACACCAGTCAGGTAGAGCCTGATTTTAGGCGGTGTGATTCCCATCCACAAGCCAATAAAGAAAATACCTTTTGAATTTGGACAGTGTCTCCTAAACCTGAGGAAAAGAAGCAGTAGCTTGTCGGCTTGGGGGTGGGTGCGCAGAGGGGGCCTGGGGGAGACGCGAAGGCCGGGTACGCCTTCCAGAGCGTCAACTCTTGGGCAGTCCAACTTACTTTTGGGGGGGGGGTGGGCATCGTTCGTGGTCTCTGCCAAGGGGTGTTTCTCTCGCACCCTCCGAGGTGCCTATTGTGCTGCGTCTTGAGGACGAGGTAAGGTGGGAGAGGTGCGGGGTAGGGAGGGCTGCGAGCGCGGCTGCAACTGCCTCCAAACACAAAGTCGGGGAGGCGAGGGCAGCGCGCGGGTGTCTAGGGGGCGAGCGGGCGCCGGGGCCGCGCACCTCCGACCGCAGCTCGGCCCCGGGGCGGAGGCGGGACGCGGGCTGCGCGGAGTTAGGCCCGGACAGAGCCCCGTGGCCTCCCCGCGCCCGGGCGCGCGGCCCCCACGCACCCCACTCCCCCCCGGCCCCCGCCATCCGGCGCCCGTCGCGGTTACCTCGAACTCTCTTCAGCGAAATGGGATCCTTCTCCTGTTCTGCTGACATTACAGACCGCAAAGCATGACTCCCCCCCAGGCCGCGGGAATTCGGTCTCTTTGATGCTGCGGCGGCGGCTCCTCCTCCTCGTCGCGGGGCCGCTGCGGCTGCGAGGCGAGGCGCGCCTCGGAGCTGAGGCGCGGCCGAGGGCGGCGGGGACGCGGGCCGACTTTGCAAAGTTTGGGAGGAGGACGAGGCCTCGGGGCGGCCGGGCGGCGAGCAGGGGCCGGCCGGGCTCAGCGGCGGCGGCGGCGGTGGGGAGCGCGGCCTGGGGGCGGCCCCCCGCCCGGGGCCGGCATGTGCGGAGGACGAGCGCGCCGCCGCGCCTCCCGCTCCGGCTGCCTCCTCGGCGCCGCCGCCTCAGGAGCCGCTGACAGGGGAGGCGCGAGGCGGGCGGCGGGCGGCCCGGCCCTGGCGGCGCACTCACAGCGCCCTCTGAGGAGGAGGTCCGCGCTCTCGCCGCTCCCGAGTCGCAGACACAAAAGCCCCCAGCCTGCAGCCGCCTGCACCACCCGCTCTGGGGCGGGCGAGGGACGTGGCGCGCCCCGCGCCTTCCCCGCCCCGCGCTCCCCAGCCCCGCGCGGGGACGGACTTCGGGGGGCGGGGGCCGCTGCCTGGTCCCGCGGCGCCTCCCGCCGCCGCCGCCGCTCGCGCTCCGCCTCGGCCCAGCCCCCACGGCCCGCGCGCGCCTCTCCTCAGTGCCGGGGCTCGCGGGCCCGCGGCCCTTGCAGCCGGGGCGGGCAGCGCGCGCCGAGGGGCCGCCCCGCCCCGCCTCGCGCCGCGCCGCGCCGGGCGCTCCCCCGCCGCCTGCCGGGCCCCGCCGCGCGCGTCGGCCGCCGAGCCCCGCAAGGGGGCTCGGCGGCCGACGCGCGCGCCGGGGCTCGGCGAGGAAATGGCATCTCCGAACTTCGGCGGAGGCCACGGCAGGCATCTTGGCCTCGCAGCCAGGGGCTGCGCGAGGAACGTACCACCCGAGAAAACTTTGTAAGCGGGAGCCGGAGAGTTCTGGGCGGGCTCGTGGAGACCCAGAGCCCCCGACTCCGCGTCTGCGGTGCGGACACCTGTTTGTGGAATGGCCCGACTTCAAGTTTTAAACGACTTGCCTTAGGCAAGAAAAGAGCGATTCGGAATGAATACGAGGGAGGAGGGCGGGTGGCAGCGGTGAGAGGGTGGACCTGACGCGGGAGTTAAGATTTGGGGACTGTAGGTGACACCGGAGGTCGGATTTGGTCACTGATTTCACATCCTTCACGTGGGCTGTGTGACCTGAGGAAATCTGGGTGACCTCTCTGAGCCTCGGATTTCTCACCTTAAGGTGGGGCGCGTGTCTGAGGTCTCGCTTAGCTCTGACATCCTTTGTTACGTTTTCCAGCTGTCCTCCTAAGAGAACCTGTGGGTGTGGGGTCTAATCTTCAGTCAGGTGTGACACTGGCTTCTTTTCTTGTCGGAATCACTGAAAAGCACTCAGTCATACGAGGACTTACAACTACGCGCAGACGAGGCTCATCCTTTGGGAGATGAGAAGCAGAGAAGTCATATTCGACTGCACACACAGTGTCAGAAGAGATGTAAATGTGGAGCCAACGTGTAGTCTCCAATGCTACGCAGCAGACAAACACCACAGCGCTGGTCCTGGACTTTACAAGACAGGATATGGCGAGGCCGGGGGACAAATGTTACCTTTCTCTGATTTCTGCTTGGAAGGTTCAGAGTAGGATAGGCAGGGGCATTTCTAAGGAGAAGGCTACCCCCAGCTAGACTATAAGCTCCATGCAGGCAGGAATTTTATAACTTGACTACTGTATACCCTGGTAACCAGCCTTCAGGGTTTTTGTTGTTGTTGTCCAGTGCATGGATAAACAGACTGGAAGTAAAGTCGCCCTGGACAAAAGGGGTTGGTAGGGATTGGGTTGGGTATGTATAATAAAACCCAAGTAAATGCTCAGAATGCTGAAGCAAATTGGATCTCACCCTACCTCGCAGAGTTGGTGAGCCATGTGAAAGCTCTTTGAAAATACCACACAGTGTTGAAGCATAGTATTTTTGTGTAACCCTTACTTCAAGGAGAGTCGTTGAGAAAAATCAGTGCTAAGAGATTTTGAATTCTTTATTTTAATTTTCTAAAGCCGGAGACTCGGGAATATGTAAATCAAGGGAAATGAAATGGTCTCTTTTTAATGATTCATCAAAAATGAAAAGACTCTCTTACTTGGGAATGGATTTTTAGATGAATTTGACTTCCAAATACTGACTACTTACTTGCTACATATCACAACTGCCTGGAGAGCATTCTAAAATTTCAGATTCTCAAGCCCCTCCCCAGATTGACTCATCAGAATCACTGGGAATGAAGTCTAGAAATCTGTCTTTGAGTGCTCTCTGGATGATTCTACAGCAGTGAGCTTGAGCATTATGTTCCTCATGTCCCTAGAATGACATTTCTAACAAAATAACCCTTCTCTTTGCCATGGTAGTCTTTATTCGTGGGACTTGGTAATGAGTTCCAGAGTGAGCTTTACTCCCTCACTCATACAGAGAGATGCAAGTAATCTACTGTTGAAGGGTTTACTCCACTCTTTAAATATATGCTCAGTCATGCCTCACACTCAGCTTAGGCTAGAGCAAGGGTCAGCAAACCTTTTCTGTGAAGGGTCAGATATTAAATGTCATAGGTTTTGCAGGCCATATTCTCTGTCACAACTAATCGACTATGCCATTGTATTAGGAAAGCAACTGCAGATAACATGGGAGGCTGGTTCCAAAACATTTTATGTATACAAATAAGCTGTGTGAGAAATTTGGCCCACTTCCTATAATCTGCTGACCCCTAGACTAGGGCTTATGGACACATAAAAAGACTCTGGAGCTCAAGGGACTGGCCTCGGATGCAGATACCCATGCAGGAAGCGTTACCTAAGACTGGATAAACTCACCCAGCACCAGTGATGAATGAGAGCCAAGGGGAGAGTCCAGGGAAACACTCACATTTTAAAGGATGGACAGGGAAAGTCTGTAAAGGAAATTGAGAAGGAATAAAAATTAAAAATCAGGAGAGTTAGAGCAATCAGGAAAAGGAAATGGTCAAAGTTATATGCTATCGGAAGTACTCATTTCTGTCATCAGTCATTCTTGACTGAGAAACTACTTAACCTCCTCTTTTCTTATATTTTGAAGTATTGATTTTAAAGTCTTTGCTTTTAATATTTGACATCATAAATGTTGCCTGTTTGTATTGTGGAAAGTAGCATAGTGAAGTGTTTAAGAATAAAGATGCTAATATCAATTGGTTTAGATTAACATGTAAACCTTTTATCCAGGAAAAAAAAGGTGTGATAAGCTCTATTTTCAAACACTCAAGATCATAGATTTATTTTTAATTGAATGGAAATAAAAATCAATTTTAGGTGTTTGGAGGTTTTTCAACACTGGTTCGAATCCTTTCATGATATAACTGAAACTGCAATCAGCTTAGCAATCTCTATACATTGGTCAACCACATCCAAGAGCCCTTTGTTGACAAATACAGATGGCTTATCAGAAGCTCAGAGTTGAGGGGATCACAGCTGCAAAGTTTGGGGGTGAGGGGTTCTGTGTATGAGTCAGGTTTCAATTAAGACCCAAAAGCCACATAGTAATTTGAACAAGGTAATTTGAATACAAGGAAGTACTAACTTCAGCAGAAGATTGCTATAGGGAGGCATGGATAGTTAAGTAAAGACAATGCTAATGAGTATGAGAAAAGCAAATATAAGGAGGAGCCTCTAACCTTAAAGCTGAGGTAGAACACCTAAAGAAGAGGCTCCCTGCCCCTCTTGCCTGAGAGTCTGACCTTATTGGAGAGTACCAGAAGAAGCTGTCACTGGGTGCTACCCGTATGCAAGGGCTGGCACTGAATAAGTTACCAGCGTGGCAGAAGTTAGAATTGGAGAAGTCAGGTGTGCTTCAGGATCCTATCAAGAGGAGCCACTGAAACAGGAAGGAAAAACCCTTCCTCTTGCAGTATCTCTCCAGCACCCTGTACTGACAAAGTATAACATACTGACTAGCGAAGGTCTGACTAGCCTCAAAAGGTCCAGTTCCATTTTTGCGAGCAATCAGTGAATGGTAAATTAGGGTTGAGAAGCAATTATTGTCAACGATAGTGTGTACTTTAGCCTAGCAAAGCTCCTTAACTGATCTCATATCACCAGCACTATTGGTTGCCCCAGGGTCCCCCAACATTAACTTCATGCACAACTAGAGTACAATATAAAACCAAGAAACTAGCATTGGTATAATCCATAAGACTCATTCAGACCTTATTAGTTATGCGCTAATGTGTGCATGTCTGTGTGTATAGGTCTGTGGAATTTATCACATAGCTGCCACCACCATTGAAATACTCTACAGTGCCATCACCATATGACTCTCTAGTGACAAGACTCCCTCATGATATTCCTTTATAACTGCTCCTCCATCCCTAACCTATCAGTAACAACCACTAATCTGCATATTTATAATTATGTTATTTCATGAAGGTTATACAAATGAGATCATGCAGTATGTATCCTTTTAAGATTTTTTTTTTCACACACCATAATTTCCTAGAATTACATTCAAGTTGTGCGTGCCAATATTTTGCTCCTTTTAACTACTTAGTAGTATTCCTTGGCATGCACGTAGTACAGTTTGTTAAAGCATTCACCCACTTGAAGGATTATTAGGTAGTTTCTACTTTTTGCCTGTTAAGAATAAAGTCATTGTGAACACTCATGTGCAAGTTCCTGTGTGAAAATAAGTCTTCATTTTTCTGGGATAAATGCCCAAGAATGCAATTGTTAGGTCATATGGTATGTCCATTTTTAGTATGAAAGGAGTTGCCAAACTATTTTCCAGAGTGCAGAGTGCTTTTTTTAAAACACAAATCTCATCCTGTCATCACTTTACATAAAATTCTTCAATGGCTTTCCATTGCTATTATGATTAAGACTAGATTTTTAAAACAAGAACTAAAAGGCTTATGTAATATGATTTCCACTGAGTTCTCCAGCCCTTTCCTGTCTCACTCCCCAAGCTCTTGTTGCTCGCTGGCATTTAAAAATTTTCCTTCTAGTATTCTGCTGCAGCTTCATACTTTCCATATGATGTTTCCTCTTCCAGAAATGCTCTTCTTCCTGCCTCTAGTTTAATTAACTCAAATTCTACCTTTTATTCTCGACTCTAGTATTTATTTGTTCAGGGAAGTCACTCTATAGTCCACCTCCAGTTGTTCCTTTATGTTCCTTTCTTCATGTTTCTCAGTTGAAATCACATTAATTTCTGACTAACTTTCCTATTCATCTCCAGATTCTAAAATTCAAGAGAGCAAGAGTTGTGTTGATTTTTGCTTATTGTATGACACATACTAGGTGCTCAGTGAACATGTTTTAAATGAATGAAGTATATACTTGCAAATAATTCAACATCAAAGCCTTAACATTCTATAACTTTATCCATTATCTGTTGAAGATATAACTACTCATGTTCAAGGTAGTGTGTTAAGCAATGGATTCCTGCAGCTGAATTTTAGACCCATACAATGTTTAATACATTCTGAAATAGATACTATTTATACTAAAACTTATTTTTCCAAATATTTTTAGTGAATAACTATTATTGAAAAATAACAAATAAGATTACTAACAAATAGACATAAAGGAGGCTTGCAAGTCAAAAGAGAGCCAATTATCTCTGTGGTTTTACAGTGTTTTTATGTAAAATCTCTACTTTAGTTTGAAGTCCAGTTTCAGTTCTAGCTCACCGTTCTGATCACTGATTGTCATGTGAACTTGACCTGCCCTTTGCAATTAGTAATCAAAGACTCAAGTTAACATCAATGTCAACCATCATAAGGAGGTCCATGGCAACTTCCCTGGGGCAGCATGGTTAAAAACATTTATGGTTAAGTGAGATACCTCCACTGAGGCACCTGTTTTTGATCCTTGGTTCCAAAGACATAGTGAATCAAACACATCTTCTGTGACAGCTGATGAAACCAATATGGCAAAGTAATGAGGGATTTTGCCTTGTTTTGCTCTGTTTCTTACAGCAATGAGAAAAGAGGCAGATTTATTTCAGGATATAAACACTGCCAACATAGGCAGACTGCAACACTGTGGGTGCTTGAGATAGTTTTTAAGAGCATGTGGGAATGAGCAAGATATGTGCATATCTGTGAATGAAACACAGCAAGGCAGGACTACCTAAGAAACATGACAAATCTTGGTGTTAAAACAACAAACTGTAAATATGGAACAACTGGCATTTTATGAAATCTCTTTTCCAACAGAAAACGTGCC
The DNA here is from genome assembly GCF_964194135.1 of Talpa europaea. Classification (NCBI taxonomy): domain Eukaryota; kingdom Metazoa; phylum Chordata; class Mammalia; order Eulipotyphla; family Talpidae; genus Talpa; species Talpa europaea. The sequence goes on from NC_140075.1 coordinate 43,308,280, forward strand.
AGTTTAGAGCCTTTTTGTTTCGTATGTGTGTTGAAAGAGGAAGAGCAGCAAAGGTGAGGCAAGATAGAGACAACTTTGTGCAGTATCTTTCCTTTCAGTTCCCTCTTACTTTGGTATGCTAAATTTTTTATGGAAATCAAATATAATTTATATATCATAAAATTCATTTTAATGTGTACAATTTGGTGTATAGTATATTTACTTTTTGGTATATTTCCGTATATTCACAGAGATGTGCAACCATCAGCTCGACCTAAAAGAAACTCTGTACTGGTTAGCATTCATTCCTTACCACTTTCTGCAACCCTTCACACCTCTGGCCCTGACCACTGCTAATCTGCTTCCTGTCTCTATGGTGTTGTCTGCCCCGAACATTTAACTTCTTTTAAATGGAATCAGACAATGTCAGACCTTTTGTGACTGATTTCTTTCACTTCACTTGATATTTTCAAGGCTCATCTATGTTGTATATGCACTAGTATTTCATTCCTTTTTATGGCTGATAATGTTCCATTCTGTGGATATACCAGCAATTCACTTTTTAAATTTTTTAAATTTTGAATTATTTTCAAAATTATAAGAGTTACAAAGAATAATAAAGATTAAAAAAGAAATCTCATGTTCTTAACTTGGAGAAAGTGGCCTTTTATCTCATCTGCTTATTTGCCTTTTCTCTCTTTTTAAAATATCTTTACACAATCATAGACGCCCTCTGTAAGTTTCATTCATACTGCTTCAATAAAATGAGTAGTGTGATAAGTCATAAATCTTTTGGTTTCCAAGTGCATATAAAGTTATGTTTGTACTATGCTATAGCTTATTAAAGTATATGATAGCAGTATGTCTATAAAACAATATACATACCTTAGTTTGAAACTTTTATTGCTAAACAAATCTAATCTTCAGCAGAGCCTTCAGAGTCATCATAATCTTTTTGCTGGTGTAGGGGCTTACCTCAATGTTGATGGCTGCTGACTGACCAGGGTGGTGGTTACTAAAGGTTGGGTTGGATATGGCAATTTTTAAAATCAAGACAATGAAGTTTGTTGCACCAATTGACAATTCATTTCAGAAACATTTTCTTCAGCATGTGATGTTGTTTAATAGCATTTTACCACAGTAAAATGTCTTTCTAAATGGGAGTCAATCCTTTCTATCCCTGACAACTAAGTTTATGTAATATCTAAATCCTTTGTTGTTATTTCAACAATGTTTAACAGCATCTTTTCCAGGAGAAAATTACATTTAAACAAACTACTTTCTTTCCTTATCCAAAAGAAGCAACTTTTCATCCCTTCTAACTTTATCATGAGTTGCAGAATTCAGTTACATTTTCAGGCTCCACTTCTAATTCTAGTTCTCCTACAATTTATATAACATCTGCAGTTAGTTCCTCCAGCAAGATCTTAAACCCCTAAAAGTCATCAACGGAGTTGAAATCCACTTCTTCCAGACTCCTGTAATGTTCATATTTTAACCTCCTTTCATTAATCACAAATGTAAATGACATCGAGAAGGAAGGTTTTCAATTGACTTTGCTGAGATCCATCAGAGAACTCAAGAGTCCCTGGGAGCTTTATGGAATGCATTTTTTAAAAATAAGATTTGAAAGTTAAAAATCACTCCTTGATCCATGGGCTCCAGAATGGATGTTGTGGTAGCAGGCATGAAAACAGCATTCCTCTATCTCCTTATACATCTCCATCAGAGCTCTTCTTGGATGATCAGGTGCACTGTCAATAAGCCGTGATATTTTTAATTTTTTTTTTTACTGAGCAGTTGGTTTCACTGGTGGGCTTAAAATATTCAGTATACCATGTTTTAAACAGATGTGCTGTCATCCAGGTTTCATTGTTGCATTTGTAGAGCACAGGCAGAATAGATTTAGCATAATTCTTAAGGACCCTTGGATTTTCAAAGTGATAAATGAACATTGGCTTCCACTTGAAGTCACCAGCCACATTAGCCCCTAACAACACAGTCTGTCCTTTAAAACTTTGAAGTCAGGCATTGACTTCTCTTTTTTTGGCTGTGAAAGCCCTAGATGGCATCTTCTTCAAATAGAGAATGGTTTTGTATCATTGAACATCGGTTGTTTAGGGCAGTCACTTTCATCAATGCTCTTAGCTAGATCTTCTGGATAATTTACTGCAGCTTCTACATCAGCAATTGCTGCTTCACTTTACATTTTGTGTTGGGGAAACAACTTCTTTCCTTAAACCTCATGAACAAATCATCTCTGTTACCTTCAAGTTTTTCTTCTTCAGTGTCCTCATCTTGCGGAGCCTTCACAGAATTGAAGAGAGTGAGGGTCTTGTTCTGGACTAAGCCTTGGCTTAAGGGGCTGTTGTGGTTCGTTTGATCTTCCATACAAACCACTAAACTTTCTCCATATCAGCAACGAGGCTGTTTGACTTTATCATTTGTGTTTACTCGAGTAGCATGTTTTTCTTCACCTTTTCCTTTGCATTCACAACTTGGCTAATTGGTAAAAGAGGCCTTGCTTTTGGCTTATGGAAGCTCTGGTGCATCCCTCACTAAGTTGAATCATTTCTATCTTTAAAGTGAGAGGTGTGTGACTCTTCCTTTCCCTTGAACACATAGTGTCTTTCAAGGTGCTGACATTTTTAGGTTAATTAGCTTAATTTCAACAATGTTATGCCTCAGGGAATAAGAATAGGGAGGCCGAAAAGAAGGAGAGGAATGGAGGATCCAGTTGGTGGAGGAGTCTTCACACACACATTTACTTAGATTGTCCTTTCACCTGGATGCAGAAGGTGGCACCCCAAAATAATTACAATGGTAACATCGAAGATCACTGATCACAGGTCACCATAACAGATATAGTAATAATGAAAAATTTTCAAATATTGCAAGAATTACCAAATGTGGAACATAGAGACATGAAAACATGATGTTGGAAAAAATGGTGCTGATAGAACTTGTTTATTGCAGGATTGCTCCAAAGCTTCAATTTGTAAAAAAAAAAAAATTGCAGTATCTGTGACAGCTCATAAAGTGAAGCACAATAAAACAAGGCCTGCCTGTAGAATAAGTCCTCATTTAATGTTGTGGATAGATTCTTGGAAACTGACTTTTAAATGAATGACATACAACAAAAGCAGGTCCTTAAATAATAGCATTTTGTTTAACTTCAGTCAGGATTTTTATTTTTTGGTTTCAATGTTTTTCAGTTCATTATTTTTAAGCCGAGAGTTGTTTTTCATCATCAATGTTATAACAAAATGACATTGAGTGAAACATTGAGAACCTGCTCTCTATTGTTGTTGTTATTACTGTATTCTCTGAACCAGGATGTCCCTCAACCCCTAATGTTTCAGTGTGTTTTTCCCAAGGAAAAGGTATTCTCAGGGGCCTCCCTAGTGGTGCAAGAAGTTAAGGCAAAGCGCTACGAAGCTAGAAACAGCCACTGCAGCTTGAGTTCGGTCCCTGGCCAGGGAGATTACCCACATGGCACAGCAGACCTCTCCTGTCTTGCCCACTGCTCCCCTCAGCACTGTATTTCAGTAGATCTGCCTGTTCTGCTCCCCACTCTGTCTCTGGTGATTCCTCTCACCCCCACACCTCTGGCCTGTACCCCAGTTCTTGTATGCATAAATAAATAAATCTTTAAAAAAAAGAAAAAGGTAGTCTCTTACAATGTATGGTCACACAATAGTAGTTTAATTAAGGAGATTTTAACACTGGTAAAATACTATTATCTGATACACTGTTCATATTTAAAGTTCACCAAAATCCCCTCTAATGTTATTTTTTTTTAAAGATTTATTTATTTATGCACACAAGAGCTGGGGTATAGGCCAGAGGTGTGGGGGATGAGAGGACCCACTAGAGACAGTGTGGGGAACAGAACAGGCAGATCGACTGAAATACACTGCTGAGGGGAGCAGCAGGTGAGTCAGGAGAAGTCTGCTGTGCCATGTGGGTAGCTCCCTGGCCAGGAATCAAACTCGTGCTGCAGTGTCTGCTGATAGCTTCATAGGTTTCATCTTAACCCCTTGCGCCACCAGGGAGGCCCCACCCCTCTAATGTCCTTGATAGAGTTTCTTCAGTCCAGTGATACATTTAGCCATGTCCCTTTGATCTTCTTTAATCTGGAACAGTTCTTCAGTTTCCCCTTGTTTTTCAAGTTGATGACATTTTTAAGAGTACAGTCCTGTTGTTTTTGTAGAGTGACTCTCAGTTTGGACTTATCTGGTGTTTTCTCAGGATTAGATTAACATTATTGAGTTCCTGGCAGGAATAATGGATGTGAGGCTGTGGCCTGCTAGTGCATTACTTAGGTGGCACATGGTATCAATTTGTTTTATAGTGGCTTGATCCCTTCGTTAATATGGTGCTCACTAGATTTCCCTACTATAATCATCACTGTAAAGTTAGTAAGTTCTCTTTGGGAAAATACTGTGACATGTAAATTTCCCTTTTGTCATTAAACTTCCATCTACTAATTTTGCATCCATTGGTGATGCATCCATTTGGTCCAGTGGATGCAAAATTAGCATGTCCTCAAAATCCATTTTTATAGTATATATCAATACTGCACTTCATTCCATTTTATGAATGAATAACAGACCATTGGCTGGATATACTGCATTTCATTTGTCCATTCATCATCAGTTGATGGATTTTAGGTTGTTCCAGTTTTGGCTATTATGAATAAATCTATGAATATGTCTGCACAAGTCTTTATGTGAAACACATCTTCAATTGTCTTGGGTATATACCTAGAAATGAAATTTCTGGGTCAAACAGTAACTCTAAGTTACCCTTTTGAGGAATTGCTAAACTATTTTCACTGGTTTACTGTATCATTTCGCTATACCGTTCTACATTCCCAGTAAGAATGTATGAGTTCTAATTTCTCCACATCCTTGTCAACATTGATTATGTTTTTGGTTATAGCCATCCTAGTGAATATTGAGTGGTATCTCATTGTGTTTTTCTTTTCTGTTTTCTACTCTTCTTGCTTCTCTTATCTGCCTTCTGGATTCTATTTCTTTCTTCCTAAAGTACATTCTGTATTGGCCATTTAGCAAAGGTGTATGAGTGGTAATTTCTCTGTCTTTATTTAGAATTATGTTTGTTTAATCTTAACACTTAGTTTAAGTGGGTATAGAACAACATGTTGTATTTTTCTTTGTGACATTTTGAAGACATTGTTCCACCATCTTCTTGCTTCTTTCATTGCCACTGAGAAATCTTAGTGCAATCTAAATAATCTTTTTCTCTAGCTGCCTTTAAGTTCTTTTCTTGTTACCTTATGTTTTGCAGTTCTACTAAAATGTCTTGGTGTGAATTTATATTTACATTTTTAGTGACTTTGTACTTTCTGAATTTGAAGACTTGTGGTTTTCATAAACTTTGTCATTTTGTCTTGGAATATCACTTATTTCTTCATCATCTTTAGTCTTTCATTTTAGAATGGCTGTCATGTATATTGAGTCATCTGTTAATCTGTTTTGTATTTTCAATCTGCCTATCTCTCTGTGCTGTCTTTGAAATAATTTCATCAGTCTTCCAGTTTCAGAGTAGTCTTCCAGTATATTTAATATACCATCAGCACATTTTTAAAAAATTCAATGACTTTCTTTTTAATTTCTGGAAATTTACTTATTTCTCCTAATACACATAAAATTATATAACTTCTTGTTCTCTTATATTTCAATCCTTTCTTTTATGGTCCCTAGTCAGCATGAAACTCCAACATGAAGTTATTGTTCTATTTTTCAGTTTTCCTTTCATTTTCCCAAATCTGGACTTTTTTAAAAAATAAGAATTCAGTTATTTCAAAAAGCTTGTCTAGGCAACATTTTCTTTTATTTCTACATGTTTTTAGTAAAAGGATTTTCAATATTGTGTGAAGCATTTTTGAACTGTAATATTAAAAACAGTTTTAAACTGAACTAGAATTTTTTGTATCTGGCTAAGCCCAATGCTTTAAAGCTGGGCTTTTTTTTTTTTCCTGGGGGTAGGGGTGGGGGTGTGGAAGGGGCTAGTTTTCTTGTGGTGAGCAATCACCTACTGGAATAGGACAATTGTTATTTCCTTGCTACTATTCAATAAATTCCAGATAAAAACAATTCTTAGACACCTAAAATATGTTCTAGTACTACTATTTTTGGGGGGACTCTATAGGCACCCCATCCCATGGCACAAAAGCCATTATTCTATACATGGAAAGTTTTTCTCCTCCATACCCCAAAAGAAAAATTGAAGTATAAAATATAACACAGGTGTTTTTCTCTTTTTACTAAGGAAAACTTTTATTTAAACTGTGCAATCAATCAGTATTTAGACAGCAGTTTCATAAACATTTTGGCATTTAAATTTTTATTCATTTTTGGCATGACCTGTAGGATAGTATATAAACTACCCTGGGGAAGGAAAATATACTAGGCAATATTTACTATTATGCTAGAAAAAGGAAACAAACCCACATTATTAAACAAAATATGTTTAAAGAAGACGTTAAAAAGGTACATTCAAAATCAAGGCAAACATTTGCTTTCTTCCTGTAATGGAGTTCACAGAGCTGATCCCCTGAGTCAAGTATAAAATTAATATAGCTCAGCTCTAGAGTCCATTAGCAAGTCTGCAAATGCTGCCCTTACAAGAAAATGGTATATGGAGTGAAAGGATCCAGAACGCCCACAACATGAAATAATATAACTGGCTCCCACACTTTCATTTAATTCACATCTTTGAAAAAAAAAAAAAAAAGGAAAAATCACACACAGACATAAAATTTTGTCTAACAACAGCAACAAAGAGACAAACTTACTTAATATATGTCCTTTACTGATAGACTAAGGCAATGTGCATGTATTCAGGCTTTGAATTACCTTTAAGAGACTATACTAGATAATCATAAGCACTTATTTTCATTTGCAAACGAAACAGGTATCTAGAACATGGTAACAGGAAGAATATTTTAAGCTGAAAAAATCATATTCTCATTATTTTTAAAGACAGTTCTGTGGGAAAATAAGCTTGTGTAACAATTTTTTTAAAGACAAAGTTTTTAAGTTAGACTAACTTCATATGAATTACTTATAAGATATAAACTTGAGTAAATGTGCAAAGGTGTTCAGAATCTCATGGATTATACTAAGAGTGATACTAAATGGTTCAAGAAAAAGGGAAATTATTTCCTTAAAAAAAAAAAAAACCCATGATAGTCATAATTATTACCACAAGCCTTAAATGCTTGTGGTAAGACTTGAAGTGAACTAGAATTAGATGCCAGTAGGTATTTCCCTATATCAAATTCATTATAAGTAGTTTGAAGAAATGTTAAAATGATCCATAATTTAAATAAAATAGATCTGAAAAAGAAGGATCATAAAAATACACTTTTGTCCTCTCCCATTCATGTGCCTCTGAGGATATTCGACTTTCTCTTTACATTTTTAAGACAAAACAGTATACAACTATCAGTCACACTAAAAAATGAATGATCTAAATTGAGGTAAGATGATTTCATGTTTAGTATTTTCAAAAGTACAGCTAATTCCCATTTCCTTATAGATTTACCCACATTACAAATGTGTGTTTAAATCACAGCTTATATCTTCAGCAATTACTTTCTAAGATTTTTTGGTGCATGCACAAGAAATGCAAACATTTTTCATTTTAGCACAATCAAAATGTAATTGTAAAGACTGCCTATAAGGGAAAAAAAAAACTGTTAAGATGTTTCACAGTCTCGTGGAAATGACTTTCAGATTATAATTATTTACACTTGAATTTTCTTTTAAGTTTTCAAAGTACTATTGCTTCATTCTGCACAACAAATTTTCCTTATTTCATGGAGAGGGAAGAAATAGAAATACATTAAGAATGTCCCTCCCAAACTAAATTTTCAAAATAGTCAAGGGCCATTAGGTGCTCCAGTGATTTAACCTATACTTGTTCTGTTTCCTCAACTTTGCTCCCTCCTGAATGAGTGTGAATAACTGATAAGCTTGCATTCATCTAAAAATTACTAACTCCTCAGATCTAGCAAAGAAGGATGACTGTGTATGCACCTGACTTTGTCCAGTTAAATTTCTACTTAGATACAGGAGCTACAGAAAATTTCTCATTTCTTAGCTAAAAAAAAAAAAAAAAAAAAAAATACAGTAGAAATACTGTTATCATTGGGTTTGACTAATTTGGGTTTATATCTTGGGTAAATCACTTACCAACTATGACCTGTGACAATTTAGACATTTTAATCTCAGTTTCCCAATCTCTAAAATGGGGATAATACTTGCTCTGCAGAATGAAGCAGTTTGCAGGGAAGAAGACTGTGGCATGTTACACATGGCTCAGGAAATGGCATTATCCCTGCCTAGAGACTGGAGTCAGAAGCAGCCAAAAAATAATCAGCACTCTTAAATTTGCTCATGGTCCAACCCATGGTGGAGATAGCTTTATCTCTTTAATTGAAAAAGTGCTAAAAACTAAGAATCAGGAATTATCCTTCAAAACTGAAAACTTGACTTGAAATGATCCAAGAATTAGAATAAACTATAACTGTGGACTCCCAAGTCTTTTCAGGAAAAGGGGCAACTGAAATCAAAGTATAACAAGAAAGATTAAATTTCCAAAATGTATATGCCAATAAGGCTAAGTGGAAGCTATGCTGTTGATGAAAAATCTAGTGATACCAAACTGAAAACCAAAGAGTCAAGAGGCTGTTGAAGCTGAAGAATAAACTAGATTTAAAAAGTAGAATGGGAACGTGTTACAAATTTGCTTTTAAAATAGAAAATGAAGAATGAACTGGACCGTAGTTCTATTCATTTAGTATAAGTCCCTAAATTTTGAGGTCTTTCCCTAAACCAACCCCAGCATAACTGCCTAAGGGAAAAGCAGAAAGTTCAACTAGAATAGTTTTCAAAAATTTCCAATTAAGTACCAAAAGTTAGGGGCAAATATTTAGGAAACTTTGTTAAACCACAGAACTGAGAAGTTACAAAGCACATATTCAGAAGGTTTAAAGCTGAAATGCTTGTACAAGTGATACAGATACAAAGCTTAATTTAGACCTTTGACAGGTGCAAGCCAAGATCTTTATGGCTTTAAAAGTTTCAAAATTACCTAGGGGCACATGAGGTGTTCCAATGAAAAACCACAGACTTCCAACTTCAGTATTGCTATAGACATTTTATGGGGATCAGAACAATACAGAAATAATGTATCAGAGATAGGAAATAACGGTTCCCCAGAGAAATCCATGTCCATTCCCTTTTTGTTATCATACTTGGCAAAAGGGACTCTGTAGAAATAATTAAGAATTTTGAGATGAGGGGATCATCCTTGAATTATCTAGGTGGGCCCAACCTACTTATACAAATCCTTAAAGTTATAGAACCTTTTATCCCTGTTGAGGTCAGAAAAGGAGATAGGATAAGGGAAGAAGGGTAAGAGAGAGGCTAGAGTTGACTCTGAGGAGGGAAGATAGGATCCACGCTTCTACAAGCTGGAAAAGACAATGAAAAGATCTTTCCTAGAGCTTCTAGAAGGAACTCATCCCTGCTAACACCTTGATTTTATTCAGTGAGACCTGCAGCCAGTTTTTGAACCACAGAACTGTAAGACTATAAAGGTGTGTTGTTTTGGCCACTGAGATTGTGGCAATCTATTATGGCAGCAATAAAAAAATAATACAGAATCTGTCCAGTATAAATGCAAAACTGTCACGTTAATCTTAAACACCCTCAAAAAAATTAAAAGGGAAACTGCCTGGTAAGATTAAAGCCTGCAAACATATACACTGCATTAGCCTATGATCTAAGGTCCTGAGCATAAATCAATTTAACACAGAAGTCTATGTATATGTTCTTCTAAACATCAACAAAATTCACAATTAGACAACTGGTTGCATATGGTGATCTCCAGAACCATCTAGTCTCTGCCCAGAGTCCACAAATATTATTTTGACTATTAAAGCAATTTTACTAGAGACCTATGTGGCAAAATGTCAGGGACAAAGTATGCAAAGTACAGATCTGGTCTTAGAAAGATCATGACTCTCCTGATAACTGGGACTTGCTTTTTTACATTCAGTATTCAAATTGAAATATAAATGTTCATGTGAATCACAACAGCTACTGCTGAACTTGGAAGCACATGTGGATATTCTTGCATTAAAAAAAAAGATACCTTCAATTCCATCTTTCTGTGACACTCTGAATTGTTTCCAAAGAGGTCTTCATACTGACTTGAATAATGATCCTGAGTTGTCAACCACAAGCAAGTTTCTGGCAGAAGTCCTTAACAAAGCCAAGGCTAATGAGAATCACTGTCATTGTTCCCAATGTTGGCACTGCTCTTGTTTGAAGGAAAGGCAAATAAAAGGCATTTCACTGATGATCTAATTTTCTTGGTGTGCCAAAGCTAAATTTTAAAAGTCATTTAGTGGATAAAGTTGTATCCTTATTTTCAGACTAATGAAAATATAAAACTCCAGAATTCATAAAAGGTTTTTGTTTCACAACACAGATAACCCATGAAAGATTTCACTAAAGTTTGGAATGCACCACATTCCATGGATGGAATGGAAATATTTTAGGTTATGGACTACTCTAAAGAACACATCTATCAAAGGTAGTGCACTTAAATGATGATATGATCTGTTTGCCTGTTACAGTTTCATTTATCCCCAAAGGGGAAAAGCCAATAGTGTGAAGAGACTGCCTCAAGCCTTCTGAGTTAACCCAGTAATGCTTTAAGCAGGAGGAAAACATACAGGCTATGAATTATCAGGGATTGCCATAATGCTTTGCAATGGAAAAGTCTGCTTATATTTCTGTTGACATCTCACACTCAAGGTGCTTAGGAAAGTATCACATCATTTGGCAAAAACATCCTATGGCTGAATCAGCAGATTTAATGGAAAGTCCCTATGTATGCTATTTGTATACAGACTAGGCTCTGGAGAAACATGTTTGGTTGACATAAAAACTAGAAACAACAGTTTAATGTACAACTAAATTTGCCTATATGCGAAGGTAACTTTAAATATCTTTGGTTTTTTAAAATTTGCTGATAAAAAGTACTTGAATAAAAACACTGATAAATACCAATATACTTGTATTGCTCTTAATTATGTAAACTTAGCCCTTTGATATCTTTTGTTACTAAAGCTAGATTTTCTATCAGCCTCTAAATAAATTTATTTCAAATCTGCTCATCTTTACTTACAGGCTAATCTATATATTTTAATGGTCTTTGGTATGAAAATACTGATGAGCACTGTCTTGTAGTATTTGGCATAAAAATGACATGCATGTATCAGTACTTACAGCAAGTATGTCTCTGGAAAGGAAAATAGTTACCGTTTGCATATTAGCCCCTTTGGAGTGAAAAAGCATGAAGTAACACCACTATGAGAACTGAGTGAGAACCTTCACATTTTAGTTACATTTTCATACTTAAAACTTCAGAGAAGCTTGCTTTGGCCAACTAAAAAGAAGTCTTTGCTGTTCATCTTATTAAATGAGACCAAAATATTTATCTTTGGTGAAAAGATTTTTTTCTATACAACAAGTAGTTTCAACAATTTAAAAATACTTTAACACTGTATAGTTGAAGATTTACTTGCTGAAGAAAAAAATTACATTTGAAATTCTTTGGAACTATCTGCTGATAAAGAACTTTTTTTAAATGCTCTGGTAACATAAGGTAGTTAAAATTACTAGTCTATTTAACTACAACAATCAATATAAACCCTACTGTTTTGGGTTAGTAACTACTTGTATAAGCTTCATAGTTATAGATGGTTCTAGTTAATTCAATTTGAGTTGGAAGTATAGTCAAGTTTTCACTTTCTACTAAAAATTCTTTGGTAACAGAATTATGAAAAAATTTGTATAAGAACAAAACAAAAAGGTGAAAGGTAAATAATTAGCAAATAGTTATAGCCTAAAGATCTACAATAACTCTGGGCCTATTTATCAAAATCCAACCAAACAAAACACTATCTTCAAGGACTTCAGATCATCTTTTTCAGGCTTTAAAAACAATTCACATTCATACAGTTCTAGACATATCTTCCATAACCAGGATGGATGATGTTTCAGCTTCAGAATTTGTTTGCCTTTTAATGAAAGTTTAAAAAATAAAATGAACTGTTTCTTAATTTTAGATACTAATAAAAGTTGGCCCCACATACTTCTACTTACAAACCAAAAAACGCCATACCCTGTCAATTTGCCCATGCTTCCATGAGGCAGCTCAAAAGTAACAAAATGTTCCCTGAGTACAGGAAAAAAAAATAATACTAGAATAACTTTAAAAAGGAGGTAGTATAAAACAGGAGCTATAAAGGCAGGAGCAGCATTTTTCCTTGCCTCAGATTGTTCACCTGAAGCTCTGCTTTTTTGGTTTTGCCATGAAGCCCATACTTACATAACTAAATGATGGGGGCTTTGAATTTTGCTCAGAAGTGGTTACTGACACTTAATGTTGGTCCGCTTCTGGATGCCAGTTTGGCACAAAACGACAGATTAAAAAACAATCAAAACTGTTCTATCATCAGATGTCAGGTTAGGAGACAATGGAGGTGGGACTATTATGCAGCAATATTCTTTTGATCTTAGAACACCATTTAATATGACACCTTCTATAAACAAAAAGGGGAAACCCATTGAGATTCCTTTTAAAATGAGTCTTAAAATCATTTCCAGATAATTTGAAAAAATACTTTTAAAAAGATATGGGGTCCCCTCTAGACATCATACATTTAATTCTTCATCTTCTCCCACTACTGGGCACCTAGTAAGTAACTGTCTCATGACTGATGGAAAACCTGTCTTCTGTGATTGAGTACACAGCATGCTGGCTTCAAACCAGCAAGAGGATTAACTTACTCCTGGAGTTAGCATTCCTCATTCACAGCATTGACACTGAAGGAAGGTTAAATAAAGAGTACCAAATTCTCTTAAGAATTCAAAAAAATACAAGTAAGTTGGTAGAGCTCTGAATACTTATCCCTAAACAAAACCTGCATTAAAACAAACCCAAATGCTATTTTGATACTATACTTCAAAATAGTTTTTGGTAAATTCCAAGAAACTCTTAAGGCAACTTTCTGTAATTGTGTCCTAAACAACTTCATGGATATTCAAAAGGTATAAGGCAAAGAATTTCATAATGTGGAAGGCACTGTTACAATGATAACCTCAAGTTCATTTTACTGTCTACTGTCGCATTTTCTTCATTCTTAATATTTCATGAAATTTCTTCACCCCTTTAAGTCAAACTGGGATTTTAAAAAAATATAACCTAAACCATTCTTTTTACAAATCTGATTTTTTGCACAGAGTTTTGCAACTAATACTGGAAATGTTGAGGATGCTTTGCAAACTAGACAGTGCAGTCTTTGGCCAACCATCACGCAAAGGGGGAAGGCAGGAAAGGCACTGTGCGAGCAGGTTAATGTTTGGGACACAGCAGATCAAGCACTCAGACTCTTCTGTCCAAAACATAAAGGGCTCTTAAGTGATAGTATTCCCTATGTGCTACTGAATAGTTCTGTTGTTAAAAGGTACACCTTTTTGTTTTGGTTATGCATTAACATCAACAGTCCCACTTTTCTCCTCCTCAGTGGTCTAGCAATCCTCACAGCCAGAGGTGTTAAACTGCCCAAACCATGCAGATGTCAGTTTCTTAAAAAATCAGAGCTTCAGAGAAACATTCTTACTCATCTACCTATATGACTCCTTCCATCACAGACATTACACATACAGCAATGAAAACAAAATGCTACTAGGAAGTATCATTGGTTACATAGCTGAGATAAACTATCACAACAAGTGAGGTAACAAAGTTGTCTTCTGAGTTTGCCATCTGGCAAACTGAGGTAGATAGTCAGCAAAGGGGCTTTCAAAAGTCTTTCCTTTGCTCCAGTGATAATATTTTATAATCCAGTCAAATACCTTGACTGTCTTTTCACATTGCTGACAAAAAAACATTCAAAATACGTGAGTTTAAAAATAAAAAACACATTCAAAAAAAAGCTGCAATACCCAATAAGACATACAGATTTTCACAAAGGCTTTGGCTTCCTGTTCATTGTCCTTCGAACAGACTTACAGGTGAGAATACCTGGATATGGCTGACTAAATTGGGAAATCATTTTTATCATAGCATAGCACAGCAGATGGTGGTTGCAGAACAGAAGAGGAAGTTTGCTCAGCATCCAATGGCACTGCAGGTTCTTCACATTTCCTCACTGAGGGATCCCCACCTGACTCCCTGCCAGTGAAGGAATCGGAGGTCAGGGGTGTTGTACTTATAACTGAGGCCAGGTGTATTTCATCATTAGACTCCTGGGAGAACCTTCCAGAATCCCCGGTTTCGTGGCTGCCTTCACTATTTGCTGAATGCTCAGTATCAGCTGCAACACCAAAGGGTCTTGGGAAGCTAGCTGTCTGGCCTGGGGAGCTGGGGGACTCTTCATCACTGATTAATACAGTAGTGCCTGGTTGGTAAAAGCAGACTGCTTGAGTAAATCTTCTTTGAGGCTAGGCAAAAATACATAAAACACTGTCAGAGATGATAGAATGCTCTTGGAAGATGATAAATCTGGTTTTACAAACTCTATATACAGTAAGTCTTGGATAAGTTCTTGGAAACTGAGACCTTAAGGGAAACAACATATAAGGAAATCAAGTTTTGCTGTAGGCTAATTGATAATAAGCACAAATTAAGTTTTTTGCAGCATCATTTCTGTTTATAAAAAATCTGCAAACTTCTATATAGACACAAAATCCTTCTATTATTAAACAACCATTTGTGTTCATTCATTTTCCAACTCACTTATTCCAGGTCAGGGTCAAGGGTGGCCAGGGCCTATCCTGCCAGCTCAGAGTACAAAGAAGGAACACCGAGACAGACAGGACGCCCTTCCACTTCCCATTGCAGGGTGGGCACGTGCCCTTCTCTCTGTCTCTGTCTCTGTCTCTGTCTCTGTCTCTGTCTCTGTCTCTCTCTCTCTCTCTCACACACACACACACACACACACACACAGAGTCATAGTGGACAATCAGACACCAATTAACCTAATGTGTCCATCTTTGAGATGCTGGAGGAAACTGGAGTAGGTGAAAACCCACCAAGAAATGGGAGAGCACTAAACTTTCCACATAGTGGCCCCAGCCAGGAATACATTTTTTTTCAATGTCAATGTTATGAGAAACGACACTGAATGAATCAAGAAGACTTTCTGAGGAACTGCTGCTAACTTGAATAGCAAACTATTCAAGCACATTGGTGAAAGAAAGGTCACTACCACGAGGGATTGTCTAGGTCAGTGGTTTCCCACTGACTAGTAGGAGCACATGGAATCACTTTAGCAGATGAAGAGTCAAAAGGCTTCTTTGGTGATTGTGATGCATGCTCCTGCCCCATCCCTTTCTCCATATGACTCTTCCACAATTCAGATTATTATTTCTACTGTCACTTCACTGACACCTTACACCATGGCTTTCAATAGACTCACATCCCAAATTAATAAAATCTCCTGAAGAAAGAATGCAGAAATTGAAATAATGCATTAACTCATATTTTCTTCTGTTTATCATTTTCTATACCATGGGTTGGCAAATATTTTTCTCATTTAGGTGGTTTACCTGTTCAACTTTTATCTTCTTAGATTCTTGGAAAAATAGCCATTTTTTCTTAGAGTTGTTTTTAATTATAGGACCATAGCTATTAATTATCAGGTCAGTTCCTCCCTGGAAACAAAAAGGGAAAATGTAAATATTTTAGCTTTCTATTTCTCAAAGTAGTATACATACTTTTTTTAAATGTTAAAAGAAAAAAAATGATAACAGACATCACTATTTTTCTTTTATACACATAGCACATGAAAAATCCAGATATTTGTAGTAATCAAAAATATATGTTTATTCTTAAGGGATGATAAATGCAATGGATGGATAAATAAGTAACTATATTCATATATGTATATTGTATATTATATATATATAGTATGAATATAAATATATTATTTGTATTTGGGGTACAGTGTAATGATTCCAATACTTATTTTCAAATGTAACAGCAAATAAAAGTAGAGCAATACAGAAATATGATCTAACATTGACAAGTATTATGCATTCATTACATTATTCTTTCAACCTTTCTACAAATTTGAAATTTTCAAAAAGCAGTTGACAAGAAAAAAAATGGGCCCACGTATGCTCAACAAAATATAATATATGAGGCTCAACTCTTAGGCTGACCCCAAGGAACTGAAAGGTTTGACCTTCAAAAATTGGTTTCTTTCCTGTAATTCTGACCTCCACTCTGCTCTGCTTCTTTTCACAGTGGATTCTATTTTTCCTTCCTGATCTTCCGCCCCTTACCACTACCCCCATCCTTTCTCGTGTTTAATTTCAAGTTAGTAATAAAAAAATAATGGTATGTTTTAGTACTTCACATGATTGCTTAAAATTATTAGGTTCTAGGGGCCTCCCCAGTGGCACAGCG
Organism: Talpa europaea; assembly: GCF_964194135.1. Classification (NCBI taxonomy): domain Eukaryota; kingdom Metazoa; phylum Chordata; class Mammalia; order Eulipotyphla; family Talpidae; genus Talpa; species Talpa europaea. Next base: position 43,324,783 of record NC_140075.1, read on the forward strand.
ATTGAGCGCTGGGTTGCGAAGCTGCCCGCAGCCTCTGCAGCGCTGGTTCGATCCCTGGCTGCTCCCCAGCCACTGGGTGAGGGTCCCACATGGCGCGCAGACCTCTCCTGCCGCCCACTACTCCCCTCAGCAGTGTACTTCTGTCCTTCTGCCTGCTCTGCTTCCTGCTCTGGCTCTGGTGAATCCTCTCACCCTCCCGCGCTTCTGTACCCAGTGCTTGTATAAATAAATAAATAAATCTTTTTTTTTTTTAAAAAAAGAATATGTTAAAAAAATTATTAGGTTCTAATGTTCTAGATTAATTTGAAATAAGTAACATGGTTTACATTTATATCAGAAAAATAAAAAGCTAAATTAAGTTGCAAGCAAAAAAGACAACAGGAATAGCAAAAGCAATTCATAGCTATATACTCCTGAACTGCTATGTATTCCTAAAATATATATTTATAGTATTATGCCAGATACAAGGAGATTGTTTCTGTTTTTGGTCAGTGAACATAATGCTTATCATTGTAGTATTATTACATATAGTGGAAAGGATGTGAGGTAACATACTTCAGTGACATTTCTTTACTATATTCAACTTTCTCAGGCCATAAAGGAAAGGCTCTTGAGATATCTATTGAGATGCTCCATATTTTTTTAAAAAGTCATTCATGGAGTGTTCTAATGCTTAATTCAGTTTCAAAAATCAACCAAAATGAGTGTAAAATGGATTAATAAAAACTGTCCATCTAGTAAATACAGAGCAGTCCAAATTAGACTAAAGATTCCTTATTTAAGACATCTTAGTTCTTTACAATCCTATCTACATGAATTTATGCTACCTTATCTTTTTTTTCTATATCTCTTTAATCGTTTATCCTTTTATCCTTTATCTGTTCCTACTTACTTCTCCCCAAATATTTCATGTGAGGAAGTATCTCAGTGAAACTGTTTTAACACTTCATTAAATGGAGCAGGGATATGTAACATTTGACATATAATGTTTTTTTTTTAAAGATTTATTTATTTTATTTATACAAGCACTGGGTACAGTCAGAAGCGCAGGAGGGTGAGAGAATTCACCAGAGCCAAAGGGGAGAGCAGAGCAGGCAGACTGACGAAGCACACTGCTGAGGGGATCAGCGGGCGGCAGGAGAGGTCTGCGCGCCATGTGGGACCCTCACCCAGTGGCCGGGGATTGAACCAGCGCTGCAGAGGCTGGGGGCCTTCGCAACCCAGCACTCAACCACTGTGCCACCAGGGAGGCCCTGACATATAATGTTTTGATAAATAAATTCTGGATACAAAGGGCAGATAAACAGAAGGATGACACAGCAATTAATCTCCCAGCTCAGAATACCTTAGCATCAATGAAGTTGTTTGGCATTATCATTGGCATTAAGGATTCTTCATTTTCTACAGTTCCTTCCAGGTTCTTTCCTACTTCATTTCCATTAGCTAGGGAGGTACTGGTATGCGATAACTGCTGAGTTCCATTTTGTGCTATCTTGGAAGCAGATGATTTCCTGAAATAGTGCAAGAAAAGGAAATCATCTAATTTCAGAGAAAATAAAGGCAAATGTACCAACTTACCTTATAATCACAACTTTGCAAACCATGAGGTTTTCTTTAATATCCATTTCTCAAACATCTTTAGAAAATGAGTATTAGATTTTAATTCCAATCATTGATTCAAACTTTTATGATTTGAGGAAGCTTCTTTATTTCTTTTTTGCCTCACTATCTGCTTATTTAAAATTACTTTTTAAGACTAATTAATACAAAGTAAAAATCAAAATCAACAAACAACTATAAACCAGAGACACACTACGGGTTGGGGGGGCAGGGAGAGGAAGGATTAGGATCAAAATAAGGGGGAGTGCTATTGTATGGGGAATATAACCAAAATGAAAATGCATACGTTGTGCAAAAATGAAAAATGATGTAAGAATTATATAAAATATTAAAAAATAAAATAAAAAAATTTAAAAATTACTTTTCATATACACATAATAAAAACTTTAATATTTACAAAATACTATTATTTATTATTATTGATTATAATTTATAATAATTTAATACAAATTTTAATATTATTTATAATTTAATATAATTATAATTTATAATATTTTTTAAATTTACATGTTCTTTAGATCTGCATATTGTCACACTAATATAACAAATCACTTGACAATTAATGAAGGATAAGTTAAAGTACCACATACCACATCTGCAAGATTTGTACATCATTAAAATCATTCAAAATTTTATAAAAAATTCTGAAAATGAGAAAGCTAAGCCAGTTCAATATAAAAAAAGATGCTATAATAACTCTTTCATTAAGATGTTTTATGAGTGTTTCTATGCAGAAGAAACAAACACAGAGTAAGCAAACAGCCAATGCAATTGGAAGGAGCCTAGTCATGGGGATTACCTAAAAATGATGTACATTTGGCTTTGACAAAATGAAGAAAATAAATGAAATCAAAAGCCAAAGTATAAAGGGTTAGAAACAGACAAATTCACACAATGTTGGTAATTTAGTAAAACTAGAGATGAGACTATCTGACAGACTTTATAGAAGACCACTACCTAGTTAATACATTTGTTTTAATTCATGGCTGGACAATTCCAACCATATGTCCCATTGTGGTGAGGGTGGGGGCTCTCAGTGACTCAGGATACTTAAATATAAAAATATCCTAAGCAGTCAGGAATCCTTACAATCAGTAGATATTTCACATTAAGTGTGTCATTTAAGAAAAAGATCTCAAGTATATACTTTGCCTCATTTAAGAATATTTAATGGGAACAATAATTTTCCCAAATGACAAGAAAACAGTTCCCTTCCAAAGTGAGCACATCTCTATAGCTGTTAGATCAATTAACAATATATTTATTTTAAAGTGGAAAATCCCAGTTACACTAAAGGTTGTCACTAGAATATTTAAAAGTTACTCTAAAATTCATTTTAATTTGCTTCTTGTGGTTACTATAACTTAATGTTTTAAAACTATCTCAACAATCTAGTGATGGCAACATACCTGGCTTTGCTTCGGTATATCAAGATGAGAACACAGATGAGGATGCATGTCAAAGCTATGCCAACGCCTACAGCAATGCCAGTCATTGATTTTTGGTCAAGATGGTAATAGCCTGAATAAACTAGAAGATGAAACACATTTACTCAGAATCAATAAGAAAAATAAATTATTCCAGATATTTTCTCTTCTATATATTCCTCGCACAGGAAAACTTTTGACCTTTTACATGTCTAAGCAGAAAAGACATTACTTTTTTTTCAGTGATCTCAAAGATGGCTTTATCTTCAATATTAAAGAATCTAAATGTGTTATAGCAAATGTGAACATCAGTTTATAATAATTTATAATGCTAAAAGGCATCAAGCATAGATGTTCTTTGATGCGACCAAAGGATAGTTTTCATTTTATTACTCTAAAAGCATATTTGTGTATGGGAGATTAGTTTTTCATTTACTTATCTACATTTGCTTCTCAAACCTTAATGTATATATAAGTCTCTAGGGGATATGTTAAAATGCAGAATCTAATTCACTGGAGTGAGTTCGGTGATTCTGCATGTCTAACAAGCTCTCTGGTGATACTTATGCTGCTGGTCCCTAGATATTTTGAGTAGCTAAATATTTGAGAATCAAATATGAATCTTACTCTCAATTTTCCCTGCTAGTTACCAGGACTCCCTCTACCCTACTCTCTCTCTCTCTCTCTCTCTCTCTCTCTCTGTATGATTACCCACTGAGGAGGTATGAGCCCATAATCGTATCCTGGGTTCAGTTAGAATTTCCTCTATTTAATGTTGTCTGCATACGCTCCTTGACCACAGGTCTACTCCCCCAGAAAGGGGGAAATGTCTAGTTATGTACCACAGAAGGCCCCTTGGCTTCCTTCAGAACAGAAGGACAGTTTCTCTGAGTGAACTAAGAATGACAGTTTTTCCAACTGTTTTCTGGAGTGGAACAACTTTCTCTCTGAAAAAGCTGGTGTGGGTGGCAGGGGGTGGGGGGATGTGTGTGTGTGGTGAAAATTCTTAATGAAAGCCATGCTCCTCTTAGCTTGAATACCACAACTACCACTGCTGTTTACTCCCACAAAACCTCCCAAGACGTCTCCTCCCATCAGTTCACTGATGGTGTGGTTAGTGTGTTTTGGTGGTTGCACAGCTGGGGAAAAAAATAACTGGATATAGTCTGAAAACTGCAATTCTCAGGTAGATTTGCCTCCTTCTAGGAGTGCAGAGAAGGGCCATGCAGCTTTACAGCATCAGAACTAAACCAGCAACAAATCAGGATCTGAATGCATGTTTTGGGGTATGGCCATGTAGGGGAAGAAGAAAAGTGTTAGGAGGTGAAAGGGGTATGTGTGCTTTCTTAAGAAAAATTAGTGACTTTAGCAATATACAGACCTTTGGCATCAGCAGAATCTAAACGCTTAGGTCTCTGATTTGATTCAGAATTTTCTTTTGGAAGGACTGCCAACTCCACAGAATTTGAAAAGGGTCCTTCTCCCACCTCATTGGATGCAGATATCTTCACAATATACACATTTCCTGCCACCAGGTTTTCTAGCAGAGCCATGGTTATTGCCCCTATAAATACATTAATTACAAAATAAGCAAACTTTTAACTTTTATTTTTTCAATCACACAATCATGGTCCTTAATTATAAAAATATTTTCTCTGATATAAAAGTAACACGTTCAATATATAAAATCTGGAAAATAAATATAAAATGATAATCTTAACATTTTGGCATATTTGTATATATGTGCACAGGTGTATGTATGAATACATATTTACTATATGCATTTTTATATCCTAGAGTTTTCCCTTAACATTGTATTATGCATACATTTCAGAACCCATCTATGTAATTTTGTTTTAGGGGTACTTCTTAGAGATAGCAGGCATTTTTGTTTGGGTATATAAAAATATATGTGTGTTTGTGTATATATTTTTATATATTACTCTTTACATAGGTACAGAGTATGCATATATTAACAACATTAAAAATATTTTATTATGGAATATTTCAAAACAAAGTAAAGAGAAAATGGTTAAATGAATCCAGATTCAACAATTATATGTTTAAAATACAATGTGAGTCTATTTTTCTTTCAGAAATGTTTAAACCACTATGGTAATCAATGTAATAGATGATCTTGTTCTTACTTCTTACATGGGAAACACCATCATTATTTTTGAAAGCATGAATATATTTTCACCCTCCTAATCATTAGCTAAGATTCCTTGGAAGTAAACAGGAAAGAAAATGCCCCAGTTATGTAGGAACACTTACATAGCTGATCTGTAGATGAAGACCTACCTCTCAGATTATCAAAATTATCACCAGCAATCTGCATAAAGTCTACTTCTCCCCAAAGATAATCATCATTTATATATAGTCAATTTATATATATAGCCAAAGGATATCAAAAGATATTTTTTCTGTTGGTATGACTGCAAAGAAGAATCCCTACCTGGGCATTGCATCTCCTGACTGGTTGTTCTGCTCATTCTGTGAAGAACAGAACTATTTTTCTTACAAAAGGGACCCCATCCTAGGAATTAATCCTAATTTTAAGAAAGCAAGTATTACAGAAATTCAGCACAAGGTTGTTCTAGCACTGCATTTGCGGGTGGATTTTCACAGGGAAACCTAGCTGTCTTTTAGCAATTTCATCTCACTTTCCCCTGGCTCCGGGTATTCTTACAACAGCTTCCAAGAGCTTATACTACCATGTAACAATCCCCTCAGGACAGAGCGGGCTACTCTAGTGCACTTGCTAAAAAAAATTTCACTACGAAGTATAATGTGGATGATCTTAGGGCTGTGGTCATGATTCAGAGGACATCTCTGCAGGTCACATGATGTGAGAAGGCTGAACCAAATGGCAACCTGAGGAGCCAAACATGGCTTGTTTTCATGTTCTCTGGTTTCAACTTGGCCTGGAGAGACTGTAACCTACTTGACTACATAACTATTAAATAAACAAACTGACCCCTATTTAGAATCAGGAAGAATCATTCCATGTTCTTAGGCAGGTGAGTTAAAAACAAAGATGTACTGTAACACGTTACAAGTAGCTAGAAGGAAGAACGTTTCAGTTTCTGCACAAGTAGACACATAAATAGCTTTTATATCTTATCAGAGTCCTTCTGATTCAATTCTCAAAAGTGCTTGGTAAAAATCAGTAACTACCTGAAATTAAGTCTTTTCATTTAATTTAAATTTTATAAGTGGGTGAGGGATTCATGTGTACATATGGTGGTGCAGCATGCTCTCCCTTTAACAAAAAATCTTAATTTAGACATAAAAGGGAAACTAATATCCTGCTTCCCCTATGAGAACACTTACAGCAATTTCCAAATAGTAAAGTGATCTGATAGTCCCTGTAGTCTCTCAGCACACTATCTCAATCTTTTTTTTTTTTTAAAGATTTATTTATTTATACAAGAACCGGGGTGACAGGCCAGATGCATGGGAGGGTGAGAGGATTCACCAGAGACAGAGTGGGGAGCAGAACAGGCAGACTGACTGAAATACACTGCTGAGGGGAGCAGCGGGCGAGGCAGGAGAGGTCTGCAGCGCTATGCGGGATTCTCGCTGGCCGGCTGGGATTAAGGCGCTGTGGTGCTGCAGAGGCTGCAGACAGCTTCATAGTGCGGCGCTCAAATGCCTCTGGCACCAGGGAGGCCCCCCTATCTCAATCTTAACTAGCGTGATTATTTCAGTTTACTGTGTACACACACACATACACACACACACAAATCCTTAGTTAGACTAGGAGTTTTCACATGCCAGACAGTGCAACAGGCTCACTGTTACATCAATGTGGTCAAATCCTGGCATATTACCAACTAAATAATTTGTGAGTTGGGGTGTGTTACTGAACTTTCTTTTCCTCATGGCAGCAAAATTCCCACCTCATATAACTACAAAAAAGATCAAATAAACTACCATTGCAAGTGTCTAGCACAATGTATATAATTTATGAAATTAAGGTTTTTTTTTTTTTCCCCTCTGAACTTCCTCTCTTCTCCTTTTGGAGGACAGAATTTTTTAATTCATATTTGAGCACCTTAAGTTGGCTAGCAGCATAGTTTGTACAATTCAATTCTCAGTAAGTGTCAATTGAATGTATATTAAAATATGAGCTACTTGTCACAAAAGTAGCGTTCATTTAAAATATAAAAGCAAAGGGTAAGATTTTGAGGCTGGAGAACGCAGTCTCAAACCTTTCTCTTTTGTCCATATTTTCTAAATTCCCCCCCCCCCGTTTCATAGCCTTAAATATCTTTTATACATTGACAACATGTTCTTACCATAAACTTAACCTTCTCACTGCTGATGTCAATTTTACCTCTTTAACTACCTTTCAGCCATTCTCTTTACCCTCTCAACCTCACCATCTTAATCCAGATTTATCATCTCCTTTCTAGACCACTGCTATTGCTTTCTAACTGGCCTCTTTGCAGCACTCTCGCTGTACTCCTCCCTCAACCAAACCTCTTCTATTTACAGCAGTTAGAGTGATCTTTATGAAACGCTAATCATGCTCATGCTTAAAATAAGTCCACGGCTTCCCAAAGCTCTGTTAATAATCTGTAATTCTATAAATATAAACTCAAAACAAACTCTAGATCCTTCCTTCCCTTTGTTTCCTTATCATTATTATTAACAATATTATTTTTCATCCTCCTTGGTATTTATGATCATATTTACCTTCTCGGTGTAGGACCTGCCACTCTCCTGCAATCCAGGCCTTTCTGGAAGCGTACAAGATGGTGTAGCGTGTTACCACTGTCTCTGGGCCGTCAGGGGGTTTCCAGGAAACCAGAGCAGTGTCATCCTCTATCAGCGTCACTTTTACTCCAACTGGTGGGCCTGTTGGTGCTATGCATGCATTTGAAAACATTACTAGAACAAAATGTTCATAAATAAACACCTAGCTAAGCAAGGGACTTAGAAAAAAGTCTGAAAAACTAGAAGTCACTACAAAAGTACCTTAAAATACAGCTTTTGCAGATTACTAGTGATAATATCAATAGCAAAATACTATTTTTCTTCTTTTTCTAAAAGCTAATTTCATTTCATAATAGTTAAAAACATATATAAATATATGGTATTTATAGTCAAATCCTCTCTCTCTCTCTCTATATATATATATATATATATATATTTATATATGAAAGATATTGGTATATTCCTAGATGGGGAATTACTAAGTAAAAGTGAGCATATACAGGGCTCTTGGTATTTGTTTGTCAAATTGGTGACTAGAAAAGCTTTCAGTTCCACCAGCAGTATTTTTCAATTAGACATTGATTTCCCTCCCTCCCCTCTGTTACTAAATCTAAATTCTTACAAAAATGTATGGAATGTATATTTCACCTGATATAGGAGGCCACTGAAGAATGGCCTTCCATTTTCCAAAAAGATGTCAATCAGTGAATGTGTAGGGCATACTTTTGATTAATAACATCTATCTGCAAAAGTAGTCAAGTCTTCAAGTTTTAGTTGACCCCATATCTAATATGAACTGAAAGTGTGAAAAGCTAGTTTCTGGAACTACATCATATGTGGAATAGTGCCCAAACTATAGCAAAGAAATCCTATGCTCACTGAAGTAAATGTTCCTTGTCTTTGAACATAATTAAAATAGAGCTGCAATAGTCATTCTAGATCACATAGCTTTTCACTCTTATTCTAGGAGAAAATATCTTACAGCTAGAGATACAGAATTGGTGCTCAGTCAGGTTATCAGATCCAATGCACTATGCATAGCATCAAGCTACCACTCATACAGAAATACATGCTAATGTGGGCTCCCAATGTCGTTAGTTATTACATCACTCACTTTCGTTTTATTTAGATACAGCTTTACCAGCACACCTTACTGAAAAAAGATTCAGTGTCCCTTAAGACACACTAAATTAAGGCTTGTGTAATACATAAACAAAGGAAAAAATTATATATAATAAAGGAAAAGAGATTCAAGAGAAAAAAACAAAACAATACAAAAAAGTATGCACCAACTGGTAGGTAACAAGAAAGAGCATATCCTTTCCATAGTGACATATGCTTTTTAAAACAGAAAAATGCATTTTTATTTATTATTTTTTTTTACCTTCTGGAAGTGTAGAGTGGTAGACAACAGGGCTCCAGGGACTGGAAAGCTGATCCACGTGCAATCGAACAGCAAATTCATATTTGGTGTTTGGTTCTAGACCCTGAACCAACATATGAGTTTCTGATCTATAATAATGAGTAATGAAGTTAATGCTGACAGCACACAGTTTCTAAGAGACTGTCAAGAAATAACGTCATTATGCATTTGCCAGATTTCTCATTTTCTTAAAATAATTTTTACACTAAAATAGCAATCTAGCTTGACTATTAAAATAGTACATTTGGTATTTTTCTATAGAAATATTCCTACAAGTTGCCTTTCTGGAGAGTAGGAAATTAACATTATAGAAATCTATCAATTCAAAGAAATTTCTTCTAAAATACTGAGAGTCAAACCCTCAAAACATTGTAATTTTCTTTTATGTTCTTCTAAAACACAATCAAGGATATCTCTCTAACTAAAACCTAGAAAGAAAAATGAATGAGAAAACAGAAAAACTAACTCTGAGATGCCAAATTATGCTCAGTGAAATAAGCCAGAGGAAAAAGAAAAATATTGCATGGTTTCATAGATAGCAGGAATATAGGGGAACCAAATAAGTGTTAAAAAATAACAACAGTACAAAGCACAACAAAGCAAAAACAGACAGTTATAAACCAGAGACATCCTGCAGGGGAGGAGGGAGAGGGATCAGAGGGAGGGTGGGAGGAGCACAGGGGATTGAGGTGATGGTGCACGGATGCATTGGTGAAGGAACCTCTATGGGGACTACACCTGAAGAGGTGGGGGAAGCAAATATTATTTAAAAATGAACAGTGATGTAAAAAACAAACAAAAAAAATAATTAAAGCAAAAGAGAGAAGCTACATACGTTTGAAGGTACAGAACCAGAGAGGCATTCTGCAGGCCGACAGGGTTACAACGGATGGTGTAGTTAATTATTTGTGCAGTGGTGAAGGCAGGCCTCCTCCAGTGCAGGAAGATGGAAGATGAGGTGTTAGCCTTCGCATAGAGATGGTGGGGTGGTGGTGGAGGAGGAACCATGCGATCACGAACAGCTATTGAAAGAGACATTGTTATTTGTCGCATGGGATAACCTTGAATGCAGAAAGGGGTTAAAATGGTAAAATCATAAATATCCCACCTCTGGAGGATGACTTTTAAATCTTTTGTCAACCAGAGGTTCATTGTGGTCTAGAGATATAGCATTCAAATATGAACAACTCTTCCATGAGTTAGATAAGAAATCAAATATTATCATTACTTAAACAGAAGCACAGAGAAGTCAAGCTACACGCCAAAGACATCTGCAAAGTTAGCAGTGGGTTTAAAACTAGACCAACATCTTTAGCACCAATTAAACCAAACAATTCATAGTAGTAATAAAACTGAACAATAATTCAAAGGAAATAATTGTTAAAATAGATAAAGAAAACCCAATATATAGGTATTCAGTGATTATTTTTTTGAGTAAAATTTCTCATGGTCTTTTGTAAGCAAAACTAAAATAGTCTTATAATTAAATACATTTTACTTAGTAAGATATACTTGTTCAATAATACCTTCAGGCACTATGGAGGATATAAAGCAATAAAACCAACAAGATCTCCAAGTACTAATGAGACTTAAATGTAAAGGAGAAAAAGGAGTGTGAGCCACAGTTAAACCAGCTGCCCCAACACTTACACACACATCCTGGGGTGCTGACGGTCTGGTCTGCCTGATACCCATCTTCTTTGTTGTAGGCCAGCAATCTTACGTGGTATTTTCTTCTGGGGTCTATAAAGAAACCAATAGGTGATAATTAGGATCAGTCTTCTAATTATGAATAAGGTTTCTACAGCCTTTCTAGGCTTTGGTTTGAAAATAATCTGAATGCATAACAGTTTTAAGTAAAACGAAACTTTCTTTCTTGCCCTATCCTACACAATGACTCAGCAATTCACCTTACTATGACAATGCTGTTATGACTAGCCACCAGTTATTAAAAGTTTGTATTACTTAACCACACTTCAAACAGTAATTTTACTACCACCACTACTCCTCCTCAACTCACGAGAGAGAGATTTTTTTCTCTATTTTAAGAGCCTGTCTTGGATGATGGATCACTTAGAAAAGTTATTCTCTGTGCAAGTTTTTTTGTTTATTTATTTGAGGACAATTTAGTCAAGAGTATGAAAGTCTAAGTGAGATTATTTTCCCTCAAAGTTAAGGAGAATTACAATTGTCATTCTCTAGTAACTTTGAAATTTTTTACATACATGTGTTATTTAAGCTGATTTCTAACTGTGCCCTTTCTGTTACAGAGCAACCCCGATATTAAACGGGTTCCTGGCTGTGGGTCCTCACCCGCGCGCTTTAAAGGGACTTTGCTTTGGGACATCCTTTTCCCCCTAACATTTCCACAAACTTGTATTTTGAAATTAAGAGGTAGTCACCAAGAAAGATTAATTGAAGCTCCCTCTACTGGTAATCATCAGATATCACAACAAGAAACTTGAAGTGTACAATACATATTAAAACAAAAAAAACTTCAGGCCTTTGAGGAAATAAATGATTTTAAAATTTAAATGATAAACTTTATAAGATAGTTTAAAATTTAATGAAATAAATAAATTTAAGTGTAAGTTTATGATAACCATTGAGGACTTGCTTAGGGTAAAAATACCGTTCAGAAATAATGTATTTCTCCCCCTCCTCCCCAGGTTTTTTGAAGCATAGTTTATAAAATTATAATAAAAGTTTGTATTTTTAAAGTTTACAAATTGATGTTTGATAATTGTACACACTGTAAAATGATCACATTAAAAAAATTTTACATTACTTAACCTCACTTCAAACCTCATCCTTTATACCTCATAAGTTACAATTTGTGTGTGTGTGTGTAAAACACTTATGATCTACACTCTTAACAAAATTTCAAGCATACAATATAGTACTGACAATGATTGTCACAAAGTTATATATTAACCTCCAGGAAATATTCATCTTATATAACTGAAACTTTGTACCCTTTCACCAACATCTCCACATTCCCCCACCCTCCAGATCCTGGCAACCACCATTCAACTCCCTGCTTCTAGAACTATTTTAGATCCCATATGTAAGTGAGATCATGTGGTAATTGTCTTTGTGTGTTTGTCTTACTTCACTTAGTATAATGTCCCCTAAGTTCATGCATATGTGTATATATAGGTATGAACAATATCTGTATGTACACGTACATAAATTTACATGTACACACACCCCACAGTTTATCCATCCACCCCACTGACAGACATTTACCTTGTTTCCGTATCTTGGTGATTGTGTGCATATCCTGGTTATTATATGCAATCAACATATCTTTTTGAAACAAAGATTCGCTTTGGATTTATACCCAGAAATAGGATTGTGGGTTCGGGTGGTAGTTAGTTTTTTTTGCTGATTTTAATATACTTTTATATTATACTCCTTTAAATAATAATAAAAAACAAATGTGCAAATAAATTCAGTGTTTCATAAGGTAAGGTAATCATCCTTAATAAATATATCCATTGTAATAAAGAATGTATGTCAAAGACTAAAAGTTATTACAGAATTCAAACATTTAAAAATTCAAAAATAAAATGTGGAATTTATTAAACTCTCCATAGTAATTTAAGAGTTTGTATACATATTTTTGAAACTGAAAAATGTATTCTAATATTTAACATTTAAGTGCTTTAAAAAGATGTCCTAAAATATGAAATTATCAATCTATGTCTTTGGATAAAATTAAAACTACAGAGGAAATGTTTATATACAATTTAGAAAAATTTCTGCACTTACAAGACAGGAAGGTAGAAAGACTAATAGCAATTGACTATTCTATAGAAAATGTTTTCTAAATACACAATATTATTTGAGCATCATAAAATTCTCTAAGATAGATGTCATTCCCATTTTATAAATTGTGATGATACATGTTCAATGTCACACAAAGATGAACCAAGAGTTTGTGGGTATTCCTATGACAAATGACAGGCTCTTTAAATTTACACAAATACGTGTGCCTTTGTCACAGCAATTAAGTGTATCTCCTTACACTGAATTTTGAAAATAGAAATTAGAAATTATCAGAAAACATAAAAACATCTGGATTTCATCACTCAAATGATTTCAACATTTAAACTGAAATTCTAAAATTCAGAAGGTTTCAGTTCAAATTAATGGCTATTTAATTTGAATCTGTTTTCTTCTCTCTTTCCTTCTAATATATTATTGAACATATTAGTCATGTGAATCTTAAGTTGTGTATTATAACTATGTAATAGGTCCTCTGAATAGGTACAGTTGGAATTCAATTGGCTCTGAAGTCTAATTCTTAATAAATTCAGAGTGCAAAATTGAAAAGAACATGTCTTCATTCTCTATTTAATTAGAAAAACATCATTAGGAAAACCTACAGTGTGTGAGCTAGTATATATCAAGAATGTAGCCAGAAAGGATAGAATTTGTTCAAAGTAGCACATATTCTCAAGGAGCTGGACTCTGGTAGAGCTGTATCATATAGAAAAATGTTAAGTACAGATGGAGCGATTAATCTTTTTTCCACTATGCAAATAACTGACTGACACTTTGTATTTTTCTAGAATGTTTGGGGTGTTTTTTATTGATTTTTTATTTTATATATTTTTACATCATTTTTCATTTTTGCACTATGTATGCATCTTCATCTTGGTTATAGTCCCCATACAATTTCCACCACCCTTGTTTTGATCCTACTCTCTCCCCCCCCAACCCCCATAGTGTGTTTCTGGTTTATAGTTGCTTGTTGCTTTTGATTCTTACTTTATTATAATTAGTCTTTTTCCTGGTCCCTCATTTAGGTTTTCTAAATTCCTACTATGAGTGAGACCATCCGGTATTTTTCTTTTTCTTTCTGGCTTATTTTGCTGAGCATGATCCCTTCCAGCTCCATCCATGTTGCTGCAAATGAAATGAGTTTATCTTTTTTGATTGCTGAGTGGTATTCCATCGTGTATATGTACCACATCTTCTCGATCCAGTCATCTATTTTAGGGTATTTGGATTTGTTTCCAAAGCTTAGCTATTGTAAATAGTACTGCCAAAAACATATGGGTGCAGGTGCCCTTTTGAATTAATGTTTCTGTGTCCTTTGGGTAAATAGCTAGGAGTGGAGTTGCTGGATCATATGGAAGCTCCATCTTTAGCAGACTGAGGAATCTTCACACAGTTCTCCATAGTGGTTTGCACTCCCACCAGCAGTGCAGGAGAGTTCCTTTTTATCCACAACCTTGCCAACATTTGTTGTTGCTAGTTTTTTTAATTTGTGCCATTCTCACTGGTGTAAGATGGTATCTCATTGTAGTTTTGATTTATATTTCCCTGATTACAAATGATGTTGTACATTTTTTCATAATGCCTGTTGTCCATTTGCATTTCCTCTTTGGAGAAGTTTCTTTTTAGCTCTTCAGCGCATTTTTTATTTTTTTATAATTTTTTTTAAAGATTTGTTTGTTTATTTATTTGTTTATTTATTTATTTATACAAGCACTGGGTACAGTCAGAAGCACGGGAGGGTAAGAGAATTCACCAGAGCCAGAGCGGGAGCAGAGCAGGCAGAGGCAGAAGGACCGAAGTACACTGCTGAGGGGAGCAGCAGGCGGCAGGAGAGGTCTGCGCGCCATGTGGGACCCTCGCCTAGCGGCCGGGGATTGAACCAGCGCTGCAGAGGCTGCGGGCAGCTTCACAACCCAGCGCTCACTGCTGCACCACCTGGGAGGCCCCAGCCCATATTTTTGACTGGGTTGTTTACTTTGTTTTGTTGAGTCTCATCAGGTCTTTGTAGACTTTTGTGGTAAGTCCTTTATTATTAGTGTTGTGTGCAAAAATTTTCTCCCAATCATTGGGGTGTCTCTTTGTTTTGGTTGCTGTCTCTCTTGCTGTGCAGAAGCTCTTTAATTTGATGGAGTCTCCTACTACATATTGTATTTTCTCTGATGTCTGTTTTCAGAGATGATAATAGTTGTCTGATATATTTTGGTGCTCCTTCATTTGGTGAGTATATGTTAATGAGTGTTATGTCTTCTTGATGTATTGTCCTCTTGATCATAATGTAGTGACCGTCTGGGTCCATTTTTACCTTTTTGAGTTTGAAATCTGTTTTATCTTATACAAGTATAGCTGTTCCTGCCTTCTTTTTTTGGTCCATTTGCTTGTAGGATTGTTTTCCATCCTTTTACTTTCAGTCTACTTTTATCTTTTGTAGTTAAATGTGTTTCCTGGAGGTAGCAAAATGTTGGGTTTTGTTTCTTAATCCAGCCTGCAATTCTGTGTCTATTTATTGAAGAGTTTAATCCATTTACAGTTAGTTAATATTGATACGTTAGTGTCTGTATTTGCCATTTTGTTTGTCTTTTCTGTGGTTTTATTTTTTTTCTTGTTTTGTTCTTATTCATCCCTTTGTTGGTTCCGGCTTTAGGACTCCCTGTAGTATTTTTTGGAGTGGGGGTTTAGTTGTAACGAAATTCTGGAGTTTCTGTTTGTCTGGGAAGGTCCTTATTCTTTCTTCATAGAGGAAGGAAAGCTTTGCAGGATAAGGTATTCTTGGTTGGCATTTGTTGTCTTGGAGTTTGTTGACTATGTCCCTCCACTCTTTCCCTGCCTATAGTGTTTCTCAGGAGAAATATGATGTCAGCCTGATTGGTTTTCCTTTGTATGTTACCTGTTTCTTCCCTCTTGTCAGCTTCATTATTTTTTCCTTGTCTTGGATTCTTGGGAGCTTTACTATTATGTGTTTTGCTGTATTTTTCCTTTCGTCGTGGAAGTTTGGTGTGCTTCTTGCTTCTTGTATGTCTATTTTCAACTCCTTCTTCATGCTTGGGAAGTTCTCTTCTATGATCTCCTTGAATATTTTCTCTGTTCCTTTGTCTCTCTACTCTCCTTCTGGGATTCCTATAACTCTTATATTCCCTTTCCTCATGGAGTCCTATAGTTCCTGAAGTCTTTCTTCATTCTTTTTCCTTCATATTTCTCTTTCCTTTTCTGTTTTGGTTCTTTTTATTTCTGTGTCTTCAAGAGTACTTATTCGTTCTTCCATTTCATCTATTCTGCTTTCACTGCTTTTCCCAGAGTTCTTTAGCTCCTCCATTAGTCCTTTGATCTCCTGCATTTCTTTCACTTCCCTCTTTAGGAACTCAATTTCATTCTTCTGATCATTGATTATTTTCCCCTTATCATTGTTTTCCTTTATGACTTCTCTCAGTTTTTTGATCATGGCAATTTTAAATTCTCTATCTGGAAGGCTCAGAAGTTCTTCCAAATCACTGCTGCAATCTGGTGGGTGATTTTCTTTTTGTGGTGTATCTTTTCCCTGAGGACTTGCTTGGTTGCTTGTAGTTTTTCTTCTCCCTGCTGCTTGTTTTCTAATTTGTCCTATTCATTGGGACACTGTGTCATTGGTACTGGCTGGCATCTCTTTGGTGTGGTTCTTCTGGGATGTCAGAAACTGGTGGTCCAGTCAAGTCCAATACTATTACGCCAGAATTCCAGTAGGGTGTGGTACTAAGGATATGTTGATTGGCGCTGTCCCTGGAAATCCATACCCTCTGTATTTATTTAATACCAGAGGTGGTCTTGAGGTCCCTCGGACTGCCCTGTGGTGGCTGGATCACCTCTGGGCACCTAATCGCTGGATCCCCTTCTGGATTCCCACTCAAGGCCAGATGAGGGACCTGGCTTGTGCATGCTTTTTGGCTCACCTCTGACTGTGGGGATAGCCCTTTTTCAGTTCCACACAGTTTTGGTGAGGTTGGGACTCAAAGCTCCCAGTCTTAAGGATGGCTTGTCTGGGAGGCTTCCCTGGCTCTTCCCTGCTCCCTCAGACTGCCCTGGTGGTGCCTGGATCCCCCTCTGAGTTCCAACTGGCAGCCAGTGGCAGGGCCTGGCTTGTGCGGGATTTCAGCTCACCTCTGACTGTGGGGTCAGCCCTTTCTCAGTTCCACACAGCTTTGGTGAGGTCTGGAGGCAGAACTCCCTGTCTTAAATATGGCGTGTTTTTTTTTTTTTTTTTAATAGGACCAACCCATCTCTAGTTTACCTCAGGTCAGCAAAAAGCGAAGTATGTACACCAGGTGCATGAGTCTCCTTTATATCCACACAGAAAAAGTAAAACACAATAACAGAAACAAAAAGAAAAGGTAAAACAAGAACTAGAAGTTCAGAAATTATTTCAGTAGAAAAAATAAAAGACATATGATGTGTAAAAAAGAATTTAAAGGAGAGGGAATATCAATTCACATTTGTCCACATATGATCTAATTTTTATGTCCTACAAAGTATTTCATTCAAAACAATAAAAAATGCCTGGTTGGGGGCCAAACTGAGCAGTGGCATGTGGATATGTCACATGTTCCTTGGTAACTTAAAAATATATGATTCCAATAGCAAAAATTAGTCACTATGTTATCTTTATTTGTTAACCCAGAAACCCTGGAATAACCTAATTAATTCTTATTCATCAGTGTTAGATATTTGATTTCATATGCTGTTTGTAAATTTAAGATGATACCAGGGTCCAAAATCCTCAAATAATGTTAGGATGAGCATTATCAGACAACAAGTGATCAAAAAGAAAGAAAACATAGAACTACATAATTATCAGAATTAGGGATACAGAGTAAAAAGTATTAAAAAGTATTAGGGATACAGAGAAATATATTAAATATACGTAAATGTACAAAAAATGTATCTCAGCATAAATAACATAAGTTCTCAAACTCTACAGTTCTGCAAAACCTAACAGGAACAAAGAGACCCAGGATCAATACTGTGAAATGCCACAGGGCAACAGTTTCCAAGGTCTGTTACAGCCCCTCTTGAGTCAAGCACTGCCACGTATGTGGTGCTCAGTTACATGAGATTCAGCAGACTTAGGCTATGTGGTTTAGGGGAAGAACAGCAGAGTCAGGAAGAGCGGCCACAAAGAATAGTGTAGGCCATCTCAAAACCCAATGAGAAAAAGAGAAGAAAAAGATAGAGGTTAGAGAGTTGGTTCCAGTTCCTTGAAGATTCAGCACAAGAGGCATAAAAATCACCCAACAGAGTTAATTTTTGATGGCCCTAGAAGTGAAGCTCAAATAGGTTATATTTCGACTTAGAGTTAAACTTGCTTAGAGATTTAGCACTGTATGAAAATGTAAGATCTTGAAAGCAAGCTCAAATTAATTTAACACAAATCTGACCCCACATATTTGATTTGTAACAATTCAGTTCTGGGGTATCCAGTTAGTATAAAGTGATCAAGGCCTCATGAATGAAGTTATTTTTCCTATATTAGGGAGTCAATCTTTGGTGACTGGCCAAAAAATGAAGATTTCCTTCCTGAAGTATTGCTATTGCTATGCTCTTTTTCTTTTCTCCACTGGCTCTATGACTTGCCTTACTTTTTTTCCCTTCTTGATTCATTCTCATCACCAGTTCATCTGCTTGCATTTGTTTCACATGAGAAATCAGAGCTAGAGTCAGGCAGGCCAAGAGATTTCAGGTATCAAATAAATATTTATCAAGTGCCTCCTAAAAGTCAGACATTGCATGAAAGACCCAAAGGAGACAGATTGGTAAATGGTCTGGATGTATTATTTACTAATTGTAAAACTTTGAACAAGTTTTTTAATTTTCTAAGCCTCATTTATTTTCATTTGGAAGACAGAGATATAATTCCTTATAGGTATTTTTAAAGGTATTAAAAGGAAATCACGCCAATTAAGCACTTTGTACAGTTCCTATAACTAGAAAATACACAACAGTATTGCCATTATGTGACTAAAGTTTCCTGCAAGAATGGAAAAGGTACTACTAAAAACATGGTGCACTTGAATTTGGGAATCACCTTTGTGAAGTCAAATGGATATCAAAGATGTATGTTCATACAAGCAAGGTCTAGAAACCAGAATACTACTAATTAGCAAATACTGGAGTCAATTTCTAACTATTCTCCATCTTCATTAATATCCCCCTGGTACAAAAATCCGGCAAAACCTGTCCAGTATGTGTCTTACTTGTATGTATAACTGAATAAACTATTTTGTGTTTAGTTTATGGTCACTAAGAATGTTTGCTGTTGTGGCAACCATGTCACATGGTATATAATCCTCTTAAATTCACCTTCGTTCACATCTTCTGAATTAATCTAGTAATCCTTTTCTGCTAACAAAGATATAACTGGTGACAATAAATGCTTTGGGAAACAAGTTAGTAGCTTTCTTCCCTAATGGAAGAATAATAGATGATTTCATGAGAGGAAAATATGTAAGAGTTTGGGGACTAGCATTAGAAACTTAAGCAAATGGACACAAAAAATTAATTCATTTTAATTATATCCACTTTCGACAATCAGGTGTGTATTACCCTCAATGACTATAACTGAGATCAATATAAGATCAATAAAATGAGATTCCTGCAATATCAAATTCTTTTAAAGATGCACTGATCAAGAACCTAATTCTGTTCTAAAAGTACATGATAAAACAATAATAGTGCATTAACTATATTTCTATGTAATATCTTAAGTAATCTGCTAAAACTTGTGATATAATATACCCATTTTTCATTGCAATATACTCCTAAAGAGCAAAATGCAACAACCCCAGCCTTCTTCCAGTGTTTACTTGCATAACTTGGAGTTCCTCAATTTCATCACTAGATGGCATCTGTGTGCCTGTAAGAGAATGTGATTCCAGCCACCAAGCTATGAAGGTGGGAGCTGAGCTGAAACTGATAAATTCAATCAGGTATATATAAAATATGGCTAGTGCTTAAGTTTCACTGAATTAAAGATTTTATGAAATGCAAAGCAGTAAAAAGGAAGAAGGGCTACCTTGCATCAGCTTTTATCATAGAAATAAATATTTCACATGAACTTGAAAAAACTCTGTGAGCTAGGTACTGTTTTTGTCATCTGTCCTTTATCAAGGAGTATGCTAAGAAAAACAGAAGGCAACTTCACAAATGATTCAGTGCTACTAGGAAGCTAAGAGAAGTCAAGCATAGTGGTTAAGGGCTGAGATGTCAGACCCTTATCACCTGGATTCCCATTCTACCTTGGCATAACTGCAATTTAGGGAAGAGTTACTTCTCTCTCTCTTCCTTGATAAAAATCATCTGTAAAATGGTATGGGCTGATAAGAAATCTACCTCTTAAGTTGCTGCCAGAAGAAAGTAAATTAATTCAATAAAGTGCTAGAAAGAATGTGTATAAGGACATCACCACCAATAATAATAGCGATAAACATAATATAACTAATAAAAATATCAATAGTAATACGAATTGCTATTAGTATCCCATGACTTCTAATCTCTGCTTTAGATTGGAAGGACAAGCTGGTGTAATGATTACAGTAGACTCTGGAACCAGACTACTTGGGGTTGATCCAGTTTCCTCATCTATAAAATAGGGATTAAATGAGTTATTATGTAAAAATGTCTAAATGTCTGGCATCTAATAGGTGCTTTGTAAAGCTAAATAAGAAAATCTAGAGGAATGGGTTGGTTTAGAAATTAGGAGATCTGGATTTTAATTTTGGATTTAGTAGCCATGTGGCAGCAAAGGGTAGTTTCCTGGAACTCAGTTTTCTCATCTCTAAGATTAGGAAGTTGAAGTATATCATTTGTTCTCAAATTTGTAATAGTGAACTAGGGGACGCAGGACAAAGTGCCATGCAAAACAGGAATAAATGCTACAAAGAGATATTAAAATTATAAGGGATTTCAAAAGAGTATGGCTGTTACTGAATGAGGGCTGCTCAGACTTCACAGAAGTAGTGGTGCATGGAGAGAAGAGATAGAGGCCAAGGGGAGAATACAAGTAAGGCCCTGAACAGGATGGATCAAGGGCCAGTACTAGGCTTTATGGCAGTAAAGGATGCATGAGTGAGAGTCAACATAGAAAAGTTAGGGTAGATGATAGGAGAGTTTTGACAGCAAGACTAGGCGCGGTGGGTTTTATTATATAATAAGACACAGAAGGCTGGTGATTAAATGGAATTTTTGAGAGAAAGGTTCAGTGAAAATGGGGAGATTCCAGTCTGTACTGACCAACAGAAAAAGGCTGTGTTTTGCAGAACAAATGGCATGCTAACAGAGGACATGCTAACAAGTGGAGCTGACCAGTGGGTGATTAAAGTGTGGGCTAGAGACTGCAGTTCTGATGGAGAATCATATTCAGCAATCATCTACACTGAAGATGGGTGCCAAGGGAGAATGATGATCATGGACTAGAAACCTTTGGGAAGAAAGTGGTCTTAGGAGTTGTCAGGTGACCTGGGAAGGTAAAATATCACGGGGCCCAAGAGTAAAAATTGACTGGCAAGACCCAAGGGTACAGAGGAGTCATCAAGGGTAAGAGTGAGGTGATACCCAAGTCCTTTAACAAAGTAAATTCATCAGGAAGGGGTAGATTTGGGGGTAACAGAAAACAGCGAAGTAGCAAGGAAGTTGTATGAAATGGAAGCAGAGCTTTAAGGGCAAAGAAATACATTATCTTCTGAAATGTACCAAAATATTGACACGGTATCTATCTCTGTGTGGGAGACTTTTTAGTTACTTTGTATTATAAATGTATATCTACATTTCCTATAATAAACATGAATTGCTTTGGTGGTGATAAAATAGTAAAAAACTGTTGGGGGAAATGTATTATCTTTTTTTGTGCCAACAAGTGATTGTGTACTACATATGCAATATCTTAAATTCTTCTTTTTTTTTCCCTAAGATTTATTTATTTATTTATACAAGCACTGGGTACAGTAAGAAGTGCGGGAGGGTGAGAGATTTCACCAGAGCAGGGAGCAGAACAGGCAGACTGACGAAGTACACTGCTGAGGTGAGCAGCACGCCATGTGGAACACTCACTGGCGGCTGGGGATTGAACCAGCGCTGCAGAGGCTGCGGGCAGCTTCGCAGCCCTGCGCTCAACCACTGCGCCAACGGGGAGGCCCAATATCTTAAATTATTCTTACAACCACCTTATAAAAAATTATTTTTACTTTATAGATATAATAAACTAGCTTTCCTTTCAAAATTAACCATTTTTCTATATAAAATATCCAAAAACTTCCCTGTTTTTTTCCAATGTTTTAAAATCTTCCTTATGAACATCAATTATTGTTTTTTCCACATATAGTCTTTTTTTTAAAAAAAAAAGTTCTGTGCTTCTAGGCCATTTTATATAGCCAGGTGATTTTATATTATATATATATAATGTTTGAGAAGCCAGATAGTAATATATATGAGAGCATGTATAATAAAAAACTTACATTCTAAAGAATGGCTGCCTCTCCTACTGAGTGACTTTGTGACTTAAACTCATTTTGGGCCCACTTCTGGTTGTAGGTTATCTCTGAAAGATGTGACGGGAGGAAGGGAGACAGAAAAGAAAAAGAGAGGAAGGAAGGTGAGGTTGTACATGGGTGATATTAATATAAATTCAAAGTAACGAAATACACAGAAGAACAAAAGCAAAATAATCATAGATGTAAACATAAAGGAAAAATTAACTGCACTTTAAGGGAAAAACATTTAAGAATATGAGCCCTATTGATTTTCACTATTATTTCATCCTTACACTTCTTTATTTAAGATACAAGAGGTTAAAACTAATAGGCTCACCTAAGGAAGCTCCTACCTTATACCTGCTCCCAAACATTATGAAGGCCAAGTGTTCCCTGATTGGAGATGAGCTCAGACAGTAAAACTGATGGGCATCAATTCAAACTATGTTAATTCTTTGTTATAACATTAACATGTCTGGCAGTTTGGTTTCCTGAAAAATGCACAGCAGAAAATGACTCTTTACATAGTATTTAGCTGTGGATCAACAATAAGAGAAAGCACTGTGGTCATGAAAACCAGGCCTTCATTTCTTTTCCTTGTTGCTTGTTGGTGAGAGGCTTTTTAAAGAGATCCTAACCAGAACAAGAAGGATGGGGCAAAATTAAGAGAAAACTCTGTCAGGACCATGAGAAAACTTTACAGAAGTAAGTTCACCTCTGACATAATTTTTAAAATTCCAATCTGGTGAAGACTTACTGAGTTTTAGTCCCCGTTTTTCTATGGAAACTCTCAGGAAGTGGGACAAATAACCATTCTAGGATCAAAGAAAGATAAAACAATCATATCTACTTTAGGACAGTGCGTGTGTCACTTGCTCCATTTACAGATGGGCTATGTTAAGAAAACCTTGGTAAAATGTCTTAAGATAACACAACACATTACTTTCAAAATCTCTATGTATCACTTTAAATTATTAACACACAGCAGAGAAAAAGTTTTGCTTGTTTTTGTAATGAAGTCACAAATAAGCTATTTTAAAGCATTAAAAATAGTCACATTACACTATATAAGGGAAGGGAAAGATCTGAAAAATTGATGTAGGTCAGCAAATGGGAAGCCTGAAGAGGTTAAAAAAGGAAATGCTCAGAAAAGGGAAAGGTGAAATTATAAAGGATGAAACCCAGTGTCTGGCCAAATGTTCATTTTTAATTTAATCTTTTGTGCTACAAGGTTTTGTGTAAGCCTTTTCAGGCCCATTGTTCCTGTGCAGTCTGACTGGAGAGCTCCTTGGTCTGGCTAGCCAGGGTGACTGCACTGCCCCCAAGCCTGTCCCTCTAACACAATACTCCCCATATAATTATTCAGAGAAGAGGCCAGCAGTACGGACTGCTGTGACACCTGGGTCATGGCCTCTGACATAGAATCTGGGGCCAGCCCAAGTCTTGTCCAGCAGCAGAGGAGCAGGAAAAATGCTAAGGGGGATGGGTGGGAAAGGAAAGCACAGTGACAACTCTGCTTTAAAATGTCATGTTTAAGCACAGTAATGGAAACACAAATCACATTTGAGTGATGTGATTTGCCTTCAAGTTATCCAAATGTTGCAGACTATATTGTTTCTCCCTTTTAAACCATACTGAGATTAGGTGAGTAAAAGGGTCTAAGATGGGATTCTTTACCCTGTATTACCAGACTTATGTTAGAATAGAAAAAGTTAATACCTGATGATTAAAATAATGCCTTACATGAATGTGCTAGTATACTGATTTAAAACAGGTCTTAGTTAAAAGAATGTAAATTTTACTTTAAGCCTAGATTTAAAATTCATTGTTTTTTTTAATAAACTGAGTTTCCATAAGAGATTGTTAATCATAAATATTTTTCACTTTGATTATAAATTTAAATGAGTTTTAAAAATGACTGATGTCAAAAAGGTATAAATCATTGTGATAATATAAAATATCTGAGTGTAAAATAGAATTGCAGTTGTCCATTCTCGCAGCTTTCCCCTATGTGTTCTGTATAACAGCTCTCTCTGGAAGCTGATGGAAGAGTATTTGTTGAAACCTGAAATGTCTCAGTGCCTTTTATTCTCTACCTCCAAAGGGTCTTACCACCTCTAATACCTCTCATCCCCAGTAAAAACATCCCCTCTTCCCACTGTGTTTAGGATAATTTAGAAGAAAGTTCTTTGTATATGAAATTTGAGAATCAGTTTCTTATCAAAATAAGTACATGCTATTGATATTGATATTCTTATCAAAATAAGTACATGCTATTGATAATCTCTAATTTAAAGTTCTCCCTAAAATAACTGGGGTTATTTTATAAAACTTAGAATCATAAGGCTTTCCAAGTTAGTGTGTTCACTAGCCTCTTTATCATGTTACTTCTTTTTTGATAATGTGATTTCATTATTATATACCTACCGGGCTTTCAAGACTTCTTTTTTAAAAAAACAACTACTATTTTTCACTTTTGACAAATGCATTACGTGAGGCTGTCTAGATAAGAAATATTTGGGTTTAAAGACTTCTATTTGAACAAATCTGACTTATACTGAAACAGTGAAAATGAATCTGAAAGTGATATTGGAGGTTCTGAGACTGTTTTTGATAGTTTATGTTTTTTTCTCATAGCACTCATTTCCTTGTGAATCCCACTGGGATAAAGGCACCTCAATCACCTAGTTTTATAAGATCAGCAAGCTCTGCTAAATATTCCCTCCTACCACACCATCAATTAATGGAATTATGCTAAGGGTTGATATTTTCTTGGGGTAGGAGGAAGAAAAAGACTCCAAAACAGCAAAATTTTGTTCCAAAATTTATGATAGCTTTATGTGAACAAGACTAATAAAGTTGGTCCACATACATGTTCTGAAAAATTTAGAATTGAAAAAAATGGACTGATTGCTGATAGTAAGAATTTATAAATTATAATATAAAAGTATACTAGTAAAGGAGAGGACACTTAGACCATAAATTTTACAACTGTAGTTAACTTGAGGTTATTATATAAGAAAATGAATGAATTCCTTTGATTATGTTGCTAGTTCCATCAGGAGTGATCATTACCCTAAAAGCATCCAACGTACTTGACTTATGCTACTATACTTGGCTTAGCATTTGTTTAAGTAGCTGTTCTGTCTGCCAACACACATATACTCTGTCTCACATACATCATTGCCTTACAAACAATATTTTTATAGACTGACAGAGAGAGCCTATTCATGACAACCAAACTTCCCCTGAAGCTATGAAATAAATTTCCTTCCAGGACTAACATTTCTCCATTTCACTGTCATGGGCTCGCCATGCCATTTTGACCCTTTTGTGAGGCAACATGAAAATACCATCTATCATCTCCTGAACCACAGCGACTTGGTTGGAGGTGCACAGTTTCATTGCAAAAACATCTGTGGTTTGATAACCATTCCTCCAAATCTCAGCCCTCGGCAGTTAAAAGCATGCTTACAAGATGGGAGAGATGCAGGTAGACAGCTTGAAACCAATCTTAAATTTCTTCTCAAGTGGGAAATGCAAGCTGCTGAAATATCAGCTTCATCAATCATAGTGTTAAAACATGAGTGTGTTATTTATTTATGCCTTCTTTAGAACTCACAAGAAGCAGTATGTTACAACAATTTATTTCAACTTTGCTCAGTGTATCACTCTGAAATCGACTTTAATGTTAACAGATAAAAAAATCTGGAAGTTTTTTTGATACAAGCAGGTGCAGGCCACTGTGGTTTTAATTGGCTATAAAAAGTCTGCTCAAATTCTGCATAAACATTTACCCTTTCAGGTGTTAAGAACAGTGAAGAACTATGGGATACTGGAAGATATTCAATGTATCTTAAATCTCAAACTATGTAGAATTAAACTAAAAGGATTTTTTGAAAAAATAAAATATTCAACAGAATAGCTATAAACACCAGTTTATAAATATACTGTACATAAAAGAAATTTAGTTGTTTAAGAAAATAATTTCATCTCAGAGTACTTTTCTATAATTCATTCAGTTACAGTTTTTAGATCCTCAAGTGGGTTTTCATTAGAAAGGCTACTGGATACGAAGAATTAGAAAATTATTTTTTGTCTCTTTATTTTGTACTAGGTAAAATTATATTACAATGTATGCCAACAAATATACCTTATAAATGTCACGACACTGCTAGAAAACTGCTTTAATATAATTATTATTCAGAAATACTGTTGTTTTAGTCATGGGCATAATCAGTATAAAACTATTCCCTTATTTGGAGGTACAAATTAAAGATTAAAAACACAGTTATGGTATTTTAACCTCTTAAGCTACTTTTAAACATTTTAAAGCTTAATGTAGTTGTTTTATTTATTTATATGTGTGCACAATTGTACACGCATGCACACTTTTTTCTTTTGCTCAATCATCATATTTCACTCCTCAATACTTGGATATTCTTCATCTGAGAATAAGGATATTCTCTCCCACATAACCACAATACCATTATTACATTCAATGATTTAACAATGGCAATTTTATTTAATCTGGTCCATTAAAAAATTTCCCAGATTGATGTGGTGTGGTGCCATGTACATGAAGAGCTGTGATCACATGCTTCTGAATCACACACTACCTTATAAACCAGCTAACTAATAAAAAAAAATTTTTAAGTAAAAATGATTCAAATTGACCCAATAATGTACTTTATAGCTGTCCCTACCCCCTCAAAATCCAACTGAAGGTCACTCATGTCTCCATCTAGAATTTTTCTTTGTCCTCTTCCTATCATTCATGAAAATGACATCTTTGGAGAATCCAGTCCAAATGTTTTGTAGACTGTCTCAAAAATTTAAATTTAACTGATTAAATCACTACTAGATTTGCACTAAATATACCTGGCAAGGATACTCTATCAGTTAGATTAGGACTTTTTAATGTAGGGCATTTTTATTAAAGGAAATAAAACATTCATGTTTTCGTTAGAGAACTTGCTGAAGAGGAATATTATAGTTTCCTAAGTTTGCCTAACCTCAAAATAGCCTGATTTTTTCAGTGGCCCATTTTCTCTCTACCTACATTTATTTATCTGTGCTTACTCAGGTGAATATCTGGAACTCTTGCCTGACACAGATGGCAAGAAGAGAAAAGCACCAGTAGAGTTAGCCTTCTTATAAGATTTATAGAAATATCTGAGACTTTGTAAATAAACAACATA
Organism: Talpa europaea; assembly: GCF_964194135.1. Classification (NCBI taxonomy): domain Eukaryota; kingdom Metazoa; phylum Chordata; class Mammalia; order Eulipotyphla; family Talpidae; genus Talpa; species Talpa europaea. Next base: position 43,352,453 of record NC_140075.1, read on the forward strand.
TATAACACATTTCATTTTCATTCCCAATGAGTCATGCTGGAATGCCAATTGTAATAGGTACATAGCTTGGAAACAGAGTATACCAAGAATTGGGGCTACGTGAGTATATAATCAGTCAATATGGGACAGAAATTGGTATAATTAAAACAATCACTGTAATTTCACAGAATCGAAATTTGCATATAAAGAGTGGGTCTTTTTAAAAATTCTACTTACTTCTAAAAGCCTACTTCTTAAATTTTTCAGAGGCTTCAAATATAGTTTCGATAGTTTTGTGGGGTCAAAATTAAGGGCCATCTGCCACGATTTTTCTTTTGAGATGAAAGGTCATTTTATGAAATGAGTGGGAGGGTTTTTCAAGTAAGGGAAACACACTAAAAATGATCACACTTGGCCATCCAGATGGAGAAAGGTGAAAGTTCAAAAAATTATTTTAATTGTTTCCTCCACTAATAGCTCTAGGTCATTCAAAATCCTACAACTTGTTAAAGGACCTATATATGCTTGCAATAAAGAATCATAATTCTTGTTTCACAGATTTTTGAAGCTTGATCTTTGTTCCAATTTCCTCATCTCTATATATATTCAATTAAAATATACTGTTCTTTTATCATTATGATTGAATTCTTACAAAAATTGAATTGTTATAGAAAACATAAAACTAAGACAAGCAAAAAGGAGAAATAAAAATAAAACATCCTTAATACCAACACTCAGATCACTGTAAACATTAGGTTATATTTTCATTCCTTTCCTATCCATATGCACACATACTCAATTGTATTAAGTTGCCTTTTTTCACTTACTGTGCCGTATTATCACTATTATAAATGAGCCAGTTCACTGCAATGAACATCTGTATTGTGAAATGTTTGTGCAAGTTATTATTATTTTCTTGTGAGAGGTCTGTATGAATGGAATTGCTGAGTAATGAGTATGCATATTATACCTATCCTCTTTCCCACTTTTTGGTGTTGCCCAATTATCCCTAGGAAAGTTGTATATTTCTTTGTTTTTATAAAATATATATTTCATGATTCTATTTATATAAATTCAAAGGAGAGAAAACTACTAGTATTTGGGGCTAGTAGTCACAACAAGGAAGAAGATGAGACTAATTTGGGAGGGAGCACAAGAAGGGTCTTCTGGGAAAATGGTAATGTTCTTTTTTTTTTTTTATTTTGGTCATGGTTATATGGATACCTTTTCCCCCTAACAGTTTTATTTTGTAAACTTCATTTATTGATAACTGTATACCTATGAATTGTGTCTTTAATATATGTATATTTAGTAACATTAAAAAATATCAAGTCATTTTGTAATCAAAAAAACTAAGGTTTAGAGAAATGAAGTTGTTTCTGAGGTCAGCAAAACCAGGACTCAATTACAGGCTTCCGGATCTGCCATCTCCCTTAGTTTGTGGAATGAGTTAACTAGGAACCATTGCATATGGGTCCCTTTTTTTAAAAAAAAAAGTTATTGGATGAATTTGACATATAAGAATGGGCAAATTTAATATGTATGTTCCTTTGATACATTTATATACTATAAATGGCTGTCACCGCAACAATATTTGTCATACACTCCCATTGCTAGTATGACTCTTAAACCAACATTGGGCCTATATTTTGCATTTTTGTACTGAGTCACTAAGTGACTCTTAGAAGGAAGTAAGAAATATATGAGTCGGAAATAATAACCATTAATCTGAAATAATAACTGTACAACCTACCAGGAAAGATGCAGAAACTGAAAAACAGGCAAAATATGCTACCTGCTGTCTGTACGAGTTTCGTAAATTATTGTTAACATCCTGGCTTGCTGAGAAAGCTAAAATGTCATTTTAACTGTCAGTTGAGTAACTATTCTACTTTTTGTGATAAATCAAAATAAGTATAACGAGTTACCTATCTTAGCTAATTCAAGAGGACTGCACTTATGTAGGGTATCCCTCATTTTCTGGGATGTTATGTAAAGTCTTTCAAGATTTCAAACACCTTGAAGTAATAGAAAAATAGGTGCAATTTCAACAAATGCAGGATTATGTTATCATATTAGCTTATTTCCATCAAGTGGTAAACTGGGTTGTTTTAGATAGGAGACAGAAAAGTATTTAACCTATTTGATGATTAGTCTATGACAATAGCTTATGCCAGATCTTCCTTAATTCTTTCATGATGCTACAGAAGTCTTTCATATAGTTAACGTCCATTATCCTTCAGATCTCAAACTATATAGTGTCCTCTATAACACAGTCTTGTGATGCCCCAGGCTTTTCTTCACAAAACTCACATGTAATTTTAATTTATATAGTGATTGGATTAATGTCTATTTACTTTTCCAGATTACAAAGCTTCATAACTGGGTATTTACTTAGAAATACTTGGCTCAAAAACAAAAACAAAAAAGAAATAGCTGATTCAATATTTTAAAATACTGGCCTCTACATTTTTTACTTCATTCTCCAATTTTTTTTCTTGTATTCATACTCATAAAACATACACCTTTATTTATTTGTAACATGTACACATGTGACTGCCTTATTATGTACATTATAAAACAAACATACAGAAATATTTTAAAACTTAAGATAAAAAATAATTTCCTCAGTAATGGCCTCTCACTTCACTCCAGAAATGTGTAACTTGTACAAACTTAACATTTCATTTGCATTAACTAAATTTTTTTCTAAAGAAAAGCTTGAAACAAAAACAAAACCTGCAAGTATAATTATGCTATACAACAAATGTTTTTTTCTACCCACCCTGAAGTTTCTTTCATGTGCTAATGATGACATTTAAAAAAACCTCCTATCCTTTAACTCACTTAGATCTTTAAGGACCTCACACATCTAAAGATTCTTTACATTCACCAGAAACTTGCAGAGTGGTCTGAGGGTTGACATGCAGTATGATTAATGGACAGTATTGATTTAATTTCCTACAGCAAGAGTTTTCCCTTTTCTAAGTAAAATTGTTGTTCACAATTCATGTCAAACATCTTGCCATGCTTATGGATTTTGAAAAGTAGAATGAAAAACTAAGCGAAGGTTTTCCGTCATTCAAATAATACCATCTGAAAGGTCTAGTCTATAAAACAATCAAGAGCTGATTAATAACTATGACCATCTTCCTAAGATCAAGGTAACACTGCTTCTCTTTATCATCACTTTAAAAAGGTTTTATTAGCACATATAGAAAGGAAGAAGAAAATAAAACAGTAATATCAGTTTAATAAATAAACTTCAAAATTCAAAGTGCTAAAGAATAGAGAGATATTTTAGAATAGAGATACACAAAAATTCAGCTGTAAAGTTATTTAAATGATACTAAACATGAACATCATTGGATAGCAAATTAAGTTTCTTCAAATATCTTGAAGTATCACATGGAACCAAGTGAAAATTTTTTTTTGCAGGCAAATAGTGGGACAAATTTTGTTCTCATGTGAGGGACTCCCTGGTGACGCAACCAGTTAAGACGCAACCCATGAAGCTATCAGCAGCCACTGCAACATGAGTTTGATCCCTGGCCAGGGAGCTAACTCACATGGCACAGCAGACCTCTCCTGTCTTGCTTGCTGCTCCCCTCAGGAGTATATTTCAGTAGATCTGTCTGTTCTGCTCCCCACTCTGTCTCTGGTGAATCCTCTCACCCCTCCTTCCCCCACCTCTGGCCTGTACCTCAGCTCTTGTATGCATAAATAAATAAATCTTCAAAAAAAAATTGTTCTCATGTACTTTATATAACTGAAGGAAAACTTGACCTTTTTAACATCCTTATATAAAGAAAGAAACAACTGATGATTCTCACTCTCATCCATAATACATTGCCTGGTTCTTTTTGTTCATTTGTTTTAGTTTTAGTTTTTCCTCTGTTTTGTCTCCTAAAGAAAGAATCCAGATATCTCGAAAAGAAGTTTAACTTGAGGGAGCCCACAGGAGATTTTTGCTGAGAGGAAGGAGACAGAGAAGACACTCTGTCCAGGGTTTCCCTGACTCCTCTCTAACACCAGACCCCAAACTTAACTGATATCAGGCTCCAGACACATTACAATTGGTATCTTTATAAACTTGGTTATAAACAACAACAACATGTAGTCACTGGATATAATGGCACATCCTTATCCTGCTTATTTTCTCCATCTCTGCAGGGGTGTTACTTTATTTAAAGTTCTTTTCAGTCAGGCTTCACAAGTACTGTAAATCTTTACCCACCACCAAAGGTCAAAGGGTTATCTGTGCTGTGAAGTTTTAGGGTAGATGATTTTCTTTCTTCTTTTCTTTTTTTTTTTTTAAGCAAGGAAACAAAAAGTATGCATATGAATCACAGCAAGCTAATTTAAGTACTAAAAAAGTTCCACTTCTACAGATGAACTGCTTTCTCAAGAAACCACTAAATATCAACTTTTCAATCATCTTACAAAGAGAAACCAGATGCAACTGAGTCCCCCTCCCCACCACTATTGTCTGCTAGAAAGCTTGCCACACAGCTGCTAAAGCACTATAACAACTTCAAACCTACAAAAGTGGTGACCATTCAGGCAAATGCATCAATTTTGTTCTTTAAAAAAACAACTTTACTCTTAAAAAAAAAAAAAAAAGAGTAGCTGTGTGTCAATTTTGTTCTGTTAACAATTAGACTTTATTTTATAACAAGACAGATGTTTTTCACAGAGCTCTCCATGTTTTAGATGATTTTGAAAGGTGATGACATTTCAAGTCTAAGATCGTAAGTTCAGGAAAAAACATCAAAATTCTTTTTCCAATTATTTTTTGGATTTGATATAGAAAGTTGAATCTTACTATTTTTTAAAGTCAGTGAAGAAAATACTTAAGCAAATATTGGCATTTATTGCTGCTTTCCTCTTTGCTCCAAAATATCTTTTAAAAGTGGGAAATAAAATTGTTAGGTATTGCATGCCAGAGGGTATCATTAATAAAATTCTGATATAATATTGTCTACAGCACAAGAGTAAAAGACATTTGTTTTCAGGCAGCATAATTTAGTGCTTTTTGAAATCTGAATTTAAGATGCAGAAGTGCCTCTTATGACACTACTGCTATTGCATTCCAAGTAGATTTCAATAAAGTTGCAAAAAGTCTTTCAAATATTAAAGAACACAAACTATCTTCTCTGAACCTGCTACAAGATTCAGCTTGGAATTTGCTAATTTCTTGCCTGATCTCCCTTGCTTCCTTTACTGATTAAAATTTCTGCACCTTTTGTGGCATGTTTAGAATTGTACCAAATTAAGAACATAAAAATGATCTAATTATATGGGAAGAATTTTGGTTTCCAGAGGCCTATGAAGATGATTTAAAAAAATGACTGCCATAAAAGTTATAACTCTGAAAATAAGAATGTGCAAAGGCTCACATATTAAGAAAAATTTCAAAGAAATTTGTTGGATGTGCCTCAGTTTCCCGAAAATGACCTTACATCCTTTGTCTTACAAGTATGCTTACAGTGGCTTCTCTTACTCAAGTCTTTTGAGTTAGCCAGAAAGATGCTGGATCCCTTGGAGCTGGATGGCATCAGGCTGCATGCAGTCTGCATTGGTATGCAGCTGCATACCAATGATTCACTATCACCTACCTTCTGACACCCAAGCTGCTACATTTCTAGTAGGACACTAACCTTTTCAAGCCAAAAGAGAAAAACTGAATTCAGTATCTCCCATGTTTTTAAAGCTGGTTTTATTTCTCAAAGAGCCACTCCAATTAAAGCACTATCCACCCAGAGCTCTTAGGAACCATTTCAACTTCTTTTCCCTAGTCATAAATTCCAACATCTAATTGTTATTGAGCACTCACCATGTACCAGTGTGCTATGTTGAAGGTTCCACAAATAGTAGCACATTTACTCTTTAACATTCTAGATATTTATAGTAAAGTGAGATGCATGGAGATAAAGTGGTGGCTCAAGATCACACTCCTAGCAGGTAGAAAGCTAGAATTCAAACCTGGGTCATCAGTTCTCAAACCGATAGATTTAATTTTAAATGTATATGCCCTATACTGTACCTTCCTTATAGGCTAACTTAACACATGTACAGATTTTTCGAACTATCTCCAAAACAGAGATACAGAACAACTCCATCATATCAAGAAACAAACTGTGCTGCCACTTTGTAGTTAAATCCTGTTTTTCAACCACACCCTGATTCACTGATCTGTTCTTCATAGTTCTAATTTTTCAAGAATGTTACATAAGGGCCTCCCCGGTGGTTCAGCGGTTGAGCGCTGGGTTGCGAAGCTGCCCGCAGCCTCCACGGCACTGGTTTGATCCCGGGCTGCTCCCCAGCCACCCCACCGGAGGAGGGTCCCGCATGGTGCGCAGACCTCTCCTGCGCAGACCTCTCCTGCTGCCCGCTGCTCACCTCAGCAGTGTACTTCGGTCCTTATGCCTGCTCTGCTCCCTGCTCTGGCTCTGGTGAATTCTCTCACCCTCCCACACTTGTGACTGTACCCAGTGTTTGTATGAATAAATAAATAAATCTTTAAAAAAAAAAGTTACATAAATGGAATCATACAGAATGTAACCTTTTGAAGTGGCCTCTCTTGCTGGCATAATGCCACTCAGATTCATCCACAAACTGTTGCACGAAGCAATATAGTTCACTGCTTTTCATTGCTGAAGAATATTTCAATATAATATTGAAATTATATGGATATATGTATCTACTCATTCATTCACCCACTAAAGGACATCTGATGTTTCCAGTTACTGGCAACTGTGAATAAAGCTATACATTTGTGCATAGGTTTTTGTGTGAACATGAGTTTTGGTTTTTCTAGGGAGAACACAAGGTTAGGATGGCTGGATCATACAGCATAGGCATGTTTAACTCTACAAGAAAGCACGAAACCATTTTCCAGAGTGGATATACTATTTTGCATCCCTACACTAATGCATCCAAATAGTCTGCATCCGGCCTAGCTCTTGTTTTTGGCAGTATTGGTGTTTTTAAAAATTTTAGGCATTCTAATGGTATATAGTGGTATGTTACTGTGATTTAAATTCTTCAATTTGGGGCCTCCCTGGTGGCGCAAGGGATTAAGTCTCAATATTATGAAGCTATCAGCAGCCACTGCAACATGAGTTTGATCCCTGGCCAGGGAGCTAACTCACATGGCACAGCAGACCTCTCCTGTCTTGCTTGCTGCTCCTCTCAGGAGTATATTTCAGTAGATCTGTCTGTTCTGCTCCCCACTCTGTCTCTGGTGAATCTTCTCAATCCCCGCACTTCTGGCCTACACCCCAGCTCTTGTATGCATAAATAAATAAAAATAAATCTTAAAAAAATCTTCAATTTGTATTTTCCTGTTGGCTAATGATGTTGAGCAGCTTTTCAAGGACCGCTTAGCTGAAATCCCTGTATCTTGAGGCCGCCCATCAGGTCTACTAGTAATCAATAAAATTACACTGATTTCAAACCTGAGAACTTCCCATCTGCCTTCTTTCTAGACAGTCTTACCTTACTCTCACATCATCTGAAGTTATTTCCAATAACCATCTAGTTGATTTCCAGTCTTCAATAGCCCTCTCCAAGGCCCACATTCATTGCATTCTCTATAAACCTATCCTCCATAATAACATTACCGATTATTGTTCTAAAATAAGCCATGTCACTTTCTCTCTTGAAAACTTTTGGTGGCTGTACATTTCTTATATTGTAGGACAAAATCCAAATCATTTTCAAGGTATACAGGACCCTTAAATCATGGGCCCTATTTAACTCTTAGTTTCTACAGTTCCTACCCATGCAGCCCATGTTTCATTCACAGTCAACTAATGAGGTTATCGTGCTTAATCTTGTTTTTGTAAATTTTAAACTCATATGATTGGAATGTTGTCTTCTATTTCTCTATTAGAAAAATAATCTTCATCATGAAGTCAAACTAAGCACTTATTCTCTGTGCTTCCAGAATGCTCTTTTTCTCAATTTCATATCTCAGCACATTTTCCTATGAATGCTGATAGGTCAATGCTAAGTGTAAATACTTTGGAGGCAGGCATGCTATTTTATGTTCATATTCTTTGTGCCCAATACAGGACTTGATATACAGTATGTACACTCAATTAATATACACTAACTTTTATTTTTTTTAAAAAAGATTTATTTTAGGGGCCTCCCTAGTGGTGCAAGGGGTTAAGCATCAGCACTATGAAAGCAATTCACAGCTACTGCAGCAGGAGTTTGATCCCTGGCCAAGGAGGTAACCCAAATGGCGCAGCAGACCTCTCCTGTCTTGCCGGCTGCTCCCCTCAGCAGAGTATTTCAGGCAATCTGCCTATTCTGCTCCCCACTCTGTTTCCGGTGAATCCTCTCACCTCCCTACCCCCTGCACCTCTGGCCTGCACCCCAGTTCTTATATGCATAAGTACATATTTAAAATTTTTTTAAATAAATAAAAGATTTTATTTATTTATGCATACAAAATTTGGGGTGTAGGCAAGAGGTGCAGGGGGAGGGTTGAGAGCATTCACCAAAGACAGAGTGGGGAGCAGAATAGGGGAATCTACTGAAATCACTGCTGAGGGGAACAGTGGGAGAGACAGGAGAGGTCTGCTATGCCATGTGGGTCACCTCCTTGGCCAGGGACTGAACTTGTGCTGCAGTGGCTGGCGATAACTTCATAGTGCTGAGACTGAGATTTAACCCCTTGCACCACCAGGGTCGCTCTATACAATAACTTTTAATTTTTAAAAATAATGGAAAATAAACAAGTTAAAATCTGTATTACTGGAAAATAAGCAAGTTAAAAAATACATATTAGGGTGGGCAAATTTTAATATGAAAATTTTATGAAATACAATATGCCAATTAAATTGGTATAGATAGAAATCTTGTTATTAAGCCAAATAGCTTTATATATTTATACATAATAAATTTCTAAGGAAAACATATTGTGTCTACCCTAAAATTAGAAATCTTGTATTTCTAATTGGCACATACACCCTAGGCAATAACTTCATAAATGGGTAAAGAAATCACAGAAATCAAAATTGCATGTGGTGGAGATGGTCTTAACCTTACAATTAATTTGCTGGTAATTAATTTACATTAATTTAATGGTAACTGCAGCTCATTATCAGTACTTTCTAAATGGAGCTCATTTTGTGATTTTCAAGGCAAAAGAACTCCTGTGTCATAAATCTTCTAAAAAGGGGCCCAAGAGAACAACCAAGAAAGCGTAGAAGCATAGAAAGCATAGAAGCCTCTTTAATACCTATCAAGTTCCATAAAACAATATTCTCACTGTATTTACACAGTGCTATAGAGGGCTTTGTAAATGAAATTGTAGCTCTAAAAGTCTATCTTAAAGTTGAATGAGCTAAAAAATATTCTTTTGCATGACTACTTAGCACTCCTGGCTTCATGCTGTTTTCAAAGATCAGCTTATGTTATGAATTTATGGAACCCGTGGCTATGCTTCCTGTAATTTCTAGATCATTTAAAAACACAAAATTAATTTGACAGTGTCACAGTTGCCTACAATGACAGACCAAATCAAGAATAATTAGGTTTTCTCAGGGGACAAAATATTTCATTATTTGTGACGGGATATCTCCTGAGAGCTAACTCGAGCAAAGGGAGGGATAAATTAATACTCTAGTTCAATTGCAAAACTGGTTTAAAGATAGGCATAAGCCAAAGGTCTAAATACCCCTTATGTGTTAAAACAGTGGAGCTTTTTTAAAGATACAGAATCAATATTACTTAACAGTTTATAAATGACAGTTTAGGAGGAATTATACAGTGAAATTTCCAAATTTGCTGATTTGGTGGAAGTTGTTTTATACAATGATTGTAGTTCTAAAAAGCTGAGTATAGACTGATTTAAACAAGAGTATGCTATTCTCTAAAAAAGATTATTTTTGTGTGTCTACATGGGAACTGCCATGTACAGAAGGAACTGCAGCAAACTAGGAATACAGGCAGACTTTGATAACATCTCTGAAACAGAAAGGCTGTGAAAGACTAAGTTCACAAAACGTCTTCTCTCTGTGAAGAGGCAATTTTGAGCCCCTTTGTGTCTTCTATGCAGTGTACCCTATACACTGAAACAGAAAAATATTTCTAAACAAATAAAATCAGGTCACTTGCTTGTTTAAAATCATTTAATGACTTCACGATGTCCTCAGGATAAGCCTGAATTCTTTCACGTGGTTTAGCAAATGCTGGCCTCCTGTGGGTCTCGCTAGCTTCACTCTGCGTTAACAGTACCACCACAGTTCTTCCAGAATACGATACCCCACTCCCCACTTCTCGGCCGTCCAACAAGAATTTCACTATTCCCTTTTTCAGAGGTACATTTACAATGAAGCCGTGAAACTTGTTTCAGAGCTCTTTATAGTTGCATGGGGTTTACTGAAGACCCTAAAATTATTTTCATTTTTTATGTATTATTTGATCCTGCCCATTTGCCTGACAAATCTTATTCCTCCTTTAGATCGCAACTAAAATGTTACCTCTTCCTGGAAGTTATTATGATTTCAGCCCTGATAAAGGTCTGATGGTAATTTCAAGTGCTGTTAACAATGACTGTCAAATAATCCATCACATTTTATTTTAGTTACTTATTTAACTATAATAGCATCTTATTTAACTTTAACTAGCTTATTTAACTTTAACTTATTTAACTTTAACTAGCATCTACCTAAATGTTAAGTTCCCCAAATGTCATGAATATATCTACACTAATCATGATTGTGTCTGAATTTTCGTAGGAACTACCACATAGTGAACTTGGTAAATATCTGTGAATGAAAGAATGAATTTTGAATGAACACTCAGTGGTAAAAGAAATTGTAGGGACAAAGGGCTCAAACTGGGAGATTATACCTGAGAGTCTGTGATTCATCCACTCCCTGGATAGTTGGAAAGAAATACATGACTTAATGATGTACCACTGAATGCCTACTTCCCCTCCTCTTCCATGTGAAAGCTGAGAAGTATGAAGAAATATGACAGAAACAAAACAAGCAACAGAAAGTACAATAGTAGTGGAGTAAAGATAGGTGTAATGCTAACAATAATTAAAAACTATAACTGGCTTGACAAGAGTCAGCACTATCAGAATCAAGAAGGCACAAAACAAACTTCTGGAAGATTTTCAACAGGAATAACAAATTGAAACTCAAGATTATTAACTTATAAAGAATTAACATTGGTTATCTAGGAAATATCATCAGGTCATCCAGATAAATGTTTCCAAAACTTTAATGTACATGCATATCAGGAATCAAAGATTCTGGATCAGTAGATCTAGAGGAGATGGGGTGTTGAGGGTGGGGGTGTGGGACCTGAAATACAGTATTTCAATAAACTTCCACATGATGCTGCTTATCTGGGATCCCAGTTTGAAGAGAAAGAATTATAAAGCCTATACCTGGAATTGGCAAATCATATAAGTAATGTATAGTAATTGGGTGAACCTGACAGTTAAAAATGGTTTTCCTTGTGTCAAAAAAAATATTGTTTTGAACAGTATTTTGTGACACATCAAAATGATATGAAATTTCAGTGTCCACAAATAAATTTTCATTGGAACATAACCCATCTCCATGCATTTACCTATTAGGGCTGCTTTTGCACTGTGTCAGAGACCATATGGCTCACTGTATTAGTCAGCTTGGGCTGCCACAGCAAAATACCACAGACTGGATGGCTTAAACAACAAAAAACAATTTGTCATAGTTCTACAGACTGGGAAGTTCAAGATCAAAGTCTGGCAGAGCTAATTTTCTGGTGACGGTTCTTTCCCTGGCTTGCAGTCAGGTGCCTGCTCACTGTGACATCATATGATGGAAAAAGATCTCTTCATATACGTATAATGGCCCCACTCAATTAGGCCCCACCCTATGAACTCATTTAACATTCATCACCACTCTTCAAAGGCTCTATTTCCAAACAGAGTCACATTAGGACTCAGGGCTTCAGCACATGAAATTTGGTAGGATATAAATATTCAGTCCATAACACCCATGAAAATGAAAATATTTACTACCTGGTCCATTACAGAAAAAGTCTCTACCCCTGGTTAAACTCCTGCCCCTCAAAGTGGGCAGAAATATAAAAATTTCAGGCTTCACTCAGATCTACTAAATTAAAATTTGCATTTTAATAAGATCCCTGGGTAATCCATACACATATTAAAATTCAAGAAGCACTGGTTTCCAAATATAGTGATCATGGTAAAACACACACACACACACACACACACACACACTCTTTTTCAAAATCAGTTTTCCATGTTATACCTGGAGGAAAACAATTTTAAAAACAACTATAACAGTTTACATTTATTGAGGTACAATTTGTTAGGCACTGTGCTAACTTTATGTAATTATTTCATGTAAATCTCTTAACATTCTAAAATAGCTATTATTATTTATACCCTTATCTAAAAGATTAGGCAAACAACCAGAATTTAAGCTGTTAATAAGTTGTGGAGCTTGAGGTCAGGCAGCAGATATGAAACTTATTTAACTGATATATTTCTTTTAACTGTCAGTGCCACATGCTTCTTATAACAGAGCATTGTAAATTATGTACCATGGGAATGACTGACACCATTTGGGGTCACAAGAGGATTCCCAGAAGAGTTGAGACTTTTAAGCTAGATAAAATTTTTCCAAATGGAAATGCAGCTCTAAATTCATCCAGAGAGTATCAAAAATATTTTAGAATGGAAGATAACCTTTCATTCAAGAAAAGGAAATCAAGGAAGGATAACTGGATGATAACTGTAACTTTTGTGTAGTTCTTATAGTTTCATCAATCTGCAAACATTTTATCTTTAAACAGAGATAACTGGCAGGTAAATTTTTTTTTTTAATTTTAATGCAGCAGCATTTAGTAACAGGAATTTTTTTTAAGACATTGGTTTTTGAGATTTTCAAATACCAAGGTTTCAAAATTTGAGTTGAATATCAATTATTTTTTATATTTTCCAGACACTTTAGGATGTTTTCAAAGATTTTTCTGAGAGTTATCTAAGACTTCCTTGTGTAAGAGGGGTAAGAAAAGACAGTTTCTCAAAAGACTTTTTCGGTTGCCTTAAAAGATGACTTCTATATTTCATAAACTGAATGATTCTACTTCTCTTCAAAACAAAGTCATAACTGTTATTAAGGTTCACAATGTACCTTCTCAAATAGTCTCTTTTACGCCACAGAATCTTCTCCTGCCTGGAGAAAAGGAAAGATTACAAATTCCTCTAATCATACCAATTTAATATAGTGAAGGCTGCTGTAAAGTGACAGTTCTCAATTTTCTTTCTTAAGATATATAACCGCATATCAAATCCTCTTTTATTATGATAAAAAATAACACTCAGAAATCTGACTTAATTTTATCATGCTTTCATATAAACGGTTTTAAGTGACTTTAACATTACATTATTCATCAGGGATTGTTACTCTTGACTCCTACACCTTGAATCAGTGAGAGTCCCAATTTTGGATTTCTCAAAAAAATTTTGGGAGTTTTGAAAATGTACAAATGATCCATGGACATTACTAATGATTTTAAATAATTTGGATCTTTACAAATGGTGCTCAATCTCATGCTTACTAATCATGCAGGCTGTGAAACTGAGTAGCACAGGTTCTATGACTAAAGAGAAACTAAAATTATTTACTATTAGTTTTCAAAATGCTAAACTAACAATAGCACCATGTTTATTTTATTATACAAAGACTGAACAATTAAGAACAGTTTCTGACACTCAGATTATGATAAATTCCTCTGCAATTAGAAAGTTCAACTTCAGAACTCAAAATCAGTTTCTGAAATAAACAGATGAAAACAGAGGAATACATTATTTCAGTCACAGAACACAAGTATGCTATTAATTTTTTTAGTAAATTTTTAAATTCTACTCAAAACTGAGCTATATATTGAAAGTGTCAAGAAAAAATATTTAAGCAAAAATAATCACTGCAAAATGCAAAATCTTGAACAAAACTTCAGACCACAATTTAGAACAAGTCACATAAACATTTAAGCACAAAACTAATGTTTTTCCCCAACCCTCCCAAAAGTAAGCCACTTTTAATTAAAATCAAATTGTATACTGTAAAATCATTAAATTAGAACAAATACTAGCAACATCAAAATAATTTCATTGCTCAGCATATTTTATATTATACTAATGAAGACACAAGAATCTTTTCTAGATACTTTTAAAAAAAGACATACTACATCTCAAGGAATTATCTTTTAGGGTTTAGAGTAAAATGTTCTAAAATAGCTCTTTCATCACTTACTACAATTAAATTTAATTAATCAGAAATTTGGGGAGAAATTAGACAAGTCAGTCAATTTAGTATCTTTTAGCTTAATCCTTCCTATTTTAAGCAGGGGTCACATCTATCACATCTTTTTATCTGGTTCTAAAATGCCTAACTTAGAAAAATTAAAAATGCTTGTCAAATGAATTGAAAAACATTTCACTTAGCTATTCTTTTTTTGGAAATGAGGAACTGTATGTATTATCAAGAATAATATGTCCCAATTACATCTTTTCTATTAAAAACTTAATTACCAGAGGTGGAAACAAAAAGATGTGTATTAGGGCATCAGAAAGGGCATTAATATGAAAATGAAATTCTGAGGCAACAAATTGACACTGAATCAGCAAAAAGAAGCATTTAAATTTCATTTCCAAGCTCACTCAGTAAATCTAGTTCTAGTTAGAGTATCTTCAATGTGCAAAAGCTCAGTGAAAGCAAGTATTCACTATGCAAGACACAGATAGGGTTCTGTTAACCTACTGCCCTCCAGACACATCATTCTCTGTTAAACAGGCAGCAACTGCCAGATGCTCTCCCTAAAAATGGTCACAGATGGTCAGTTGTCCAGTTAACAGATCAGACTGCCCTCCCAATGGCTAAAAGTAAGAAGGAAAGGAGTGAGGGCTATTAACACTTGCCTGCTTAGTGGGTTAAATCCATTCACTTACTATAAGCTTGGCTAAGCCCCAACAGCGACTTCCTAGAAAAGGAAGACTAGACACTTAGGCTCTCAAGATTAAAAGGCATTTTAAAGGTGATCTAGTCAACAGCTGTTCAGTGCTTGAAGCCACACACCACCTCCCTGCTAGTTAGCCACTCAGGCCATGACTCTGCAACTCCAGAGGTACAGAGCCTGCTGTCCAACAAGAAAGCCCTACAGCTGTGACAGAATCCTCTGTTGTCCTACACTATGATTAGACCAACAATTCAGTCTAATTCATAGTCAGGAAATATGGAACTATTTTAATAGGGCAAATTGATGAAACAAAAAAATTTCCTAATTCACACATTAAAAGTGATTTTAAGCTGAATTATCCCAAATAGCATATGCAAAGGATTTTATAACATAAAAAAAACACAAGTAGCAATATATGCAATTTATTTTTAAAACATAGGAGAAAATAAAGGTTTATAGTATTGAAAACTATTATTCAGAGGTTAGGAAAAAAGTCAACAAAGACCAATAGGCGTCTTTATGTATAAATGCATCTATAGACTTTTTTTTTAATTTTAAAAACTTGATTTGAATCGCCAAGGTTTTAATAAAATGTTTCTCTAAATTTTTCCCAGGCAGAATATTATTTTGTTTTCTGCTAATAAATTATTATTCTATTTAGAATAAGCTCTCTGTAATGTATTTTCAAGAAGAGTATATTATAAACCTATTTTTTGATCTTTTACGTATTATATTTTCTAAACAGTGAAGAAACCAAAAGTACTGTATTTGATTTTTCATCAATAGTTGCCTCAAATCTCTTACATGTTACTGAATAATTTTCTTGAGTAAATATTTATATATATATGGAAAGAGGGGGCATATTGAGAATTCATAGCTAGAGTTAATTGTTGCTCACTATGGCGACAGCAGATTGAGCTAATATCTCAGTATAAGGAAGGTGACCCTGGAACATATGTAACTTTTCCCCATCACTATAAAGCTGTAAGACAAAGATCAACAGTGAGTCATTTAACCAAATACAGGTTAAATAAAAAATGACACAAGATTAAAAGCAAATTAGATTGTGGAAAACAATGGCAAAGACCCGGAGGATTAGAATCTGTGTCCCTGCATCTAAAAACAGATTTCCACCACTGCTTTTTACTGCACAGGCACTCAAGTCAAAGACTGCTCTCACAGCCCTACTACTATAAGGACACGGAAAGGAATGGAGCAGCCCCTGCTGGACCACTATACCTCTTTCCTTCCCACACCTCAAAGGGTGTGACAGAGAACGTCAAAGTGCTTTGTAGAAGTTCAATACATGCAGAAGGTGCTATAATAATCCAGTAGGTATATGGCTGGTAATCATAATTAAAATTACTGCTTTGTACTTAAGGGTGAAAATCTACTCCAGAGCAACAAACAGCTAAGGGTGGATTTTTCATCTCAACTATGTTTCTGCTTATAGTCAAGTATTTACTATAGTTTTTTTTTTTACTTTCTCCTAAACATGTATGCATCATGAGATTCTTTGATTCTGCAAAGATAGGATGAATAAGGAATAAAACTGTATGAAAGAACTTTGATGAGCCCAAACACAAAGAATTTTTTCCTCTTGTGTATTTGGATTAGAGCTACATAAAATAAGTATGTAGAGTTGCACAGATCACACATAAGAGCATTATTTTATGCATATCGTACATATATTTTACACATGGAAAATAATATACCTACACAGTATGCTCAGGCAACTTCTGAGTTAAGCCTTATCACTGAGCATTATCTGATCATTTGTTGATATTCCTATTTTGCATTCCTAGTCTACATTCACCACATACTCACACTATTGATCAGGATCTCTATCTACCAAAGTGAACTCCAGAGAGAAAAGCAGATGTCCAGAGGTAGGGGAAAGATAGAAAGAGATCACATTTATCTGACATTTTTCGTTTACTCACAATAGAAAGTCAAAAGCTAGTCACTTAAATAACAGGATATACAGTGACTGTGATGCTGTGTAGTCAATTCTCCTCTTTTTTACCATCAAGTTCTGCTTTAAATTCATTAACTTTTCAGAGGAAGATAAAAAGGAAAAACATAGCTCAGGTTCACTCACCTAAACCACTGAGAGTATAAAGAAGATCACTGGTATCTAAAAAAATGGGCCCATTCTCCTGCTGCCCCTCTTCTTTATAGTAAAGCTTGTACCCCTGAATGGTTGCTGTGTCCTCAGAATCTTGCTGCCACTTCACAGAAATAGTGGTACAGTTGAGAGGTTCCAAATGCAACTCTGGAGACTTTGGGGCTGGAAAAATTCAACAGAATTGTACATATTTTTACTTATAATTCACATGAAAACACAGAATTGTATATCTTTCAGTCGTAAGCCAACATTGCAAAAAATTTCAATTCCAACAATTACCTTAAATCTAACTTTCAAAATTTTTATAATATTAAAATGTGAGTTTAAAATATTAAATACTACCTACAAAACTAAAGCACATAAATAAAAACAAAATAATATCTATATTTGTAAAATTTTTCAAAGAGAAAATATTTTTAATTTTTTTTCTAATTGAAAAAACATGGGTTTACAACATAGTATGTGACTCAGAGGCATAGGGTCACAGTTGCATGTCCTCACATTGTACCCATCACCAAGTAATCCACAGTCTTCCAGCATAGTTCATTATGCCCCGCTTCCCACTGTTTTTCCACCTTCCCCAATACTTTCCAGTTTTGACCATCCAACATTCCTCTGTGATGACAGAATAGGCATGATTATTAATCAATCAACAACAAAAACCAATGTTACTAACATTACATTCCACATTAATAAAAGGAGAGGTCTAGAACTTTCTAATCTTACTGTCTTCCTTTTAAAAGGATTATTTATAACTTTTATAGTAATAATATTAATTAGGTCTCCATTAGCATGTGACTTTTCATTCAAATTCAGTTTGATTTGGACTCAAATTCAGTTTGATTTGTCTATGAAGGACTTGCTACATGAATTAATAAAGTATATGAGTTCTATGCAAAAGGGGACTATTCAATCAAAAGTCTGACTTTTTTTCAATGAAGTCTATGTTCCATGGAATATTTTTATTTCTAAAATGAAACTTTGAAGTATGAATGTAACTTAGGAAAATTTTATTCAAAAGCGAAAATACTGTGCTATTCTTCCTCAACAGTTTTTAGAGATTTACCTTTCACACTTGTAGCTTTGGGTGTCCTGTGTGAGGTCCATACTGATGACTCCCCCAGTCCCACTCTGGTGGCAGCAGTAATCCTCACCAGGTAGACACTATCAGGTTTCAGGCCTTCTAAAAGGTACTCGTGTGTGGTCCCTGGGAGCTCCAGAACTTGGATGGAATTCTCAGTACTTAGGCGGAAGGACAGACGATAGAGCACCACTTGGCCCCGTCGATATTTGGCTGGGATTGGTAGCCAGGAGATGAGAATATCGGTGGGACTTCGACTTGTCAAACTAATTTCAGGAGGTCTCAGGGGAACTAGTCATAAAAGACAAATAGGATGCTTATAAATATTTAGATTCCAAACTGTCAATCAGCACATGAGCACTTATTGAATTCTCTTACACTTAACATGATAACCTCAGTCTGAGCAAAGGTTTTCAGTCAATCAGAGTACAAGCCAGAAAAAAGGAAAAGAATAAGGGAGGATTAGACATAGGGAACCAAAGAAAGCAAAGGTTTCATGTTTGATGTGATTGTTTTTCTGTTGTTTGAAATGAATATGACATTACTTAATACCCATACAAAATTGAGAATATTTCTCAAATAATTCCACCAGAGCCATAGAAACAGGAAGAGAGAATTTTACAAGAGTAGGGAAGCTTAGGACACCATGGCTATAAGCTGGCAAATAATATTTTGAAATTATTATTTTCAACTTAACACTTAAGATGAAAATACTTGCTTTTTCTCTAAATAAGCTGAAAAAAAAAATGGCTCCAGGAAAATGAGGCAAATATGATAGGAAGCAAATTAATACTAAGGCTGTTTTTAGAGTTAGCTTCTGTGTGTTTGAATCCTTGCTCTACTTACCACTCTGTGTGATTTCGGTCAAATTAACTTTTCCATGTCTATGTTTCTTCATATATAAAATTGGGATAATAATAATAACTCTTTCTATAGTCTTTCCCAACTCAGTTAATGGCAATTACTTATCCAACTGTGAAAGCCACAAATACCTGTGCTCCACACACTTCACATTTAACCTTGCAGTTCTACCACCTTCACTGTCACCTCCTGTCCACGCTGCCATCGTTTTTAGCCTTTGTTGTTGCAATAATGCTAATAGATTTCCCTGCTTCTGCACCTTGTTACTATCATCTATTCTCAACACCTCAGCTGTTAAAATGTCCTATCTGTACACTCTTCTGTTAAAAATGGCTCCCAGTTTACTCAAAGCATAAGTCAAGTTCTCACTGTGACTTGACACAAAGCCCTTTCCAGCTATACTGTGGGCTACTCAGTATTTCTTTCCCTTATCACCTGTTGCTTCCTCTGGTTCCCTCCATTCTAGCCATGCCAGTGCTTCAGGCACTTAGTGTCCATTTCCACTGCCTAGAGTGCACTACTTCTTCCCAGTCATCTACCTAGTTAGTTCCCTTATTTTCATTTTCTAGAAGTTGTCATTCAAATGTCACCCTTCTCTGGTAACTGAAGCACCAAATACTTTCAACACTTCATACTTCCATTCCCTACTTTTTCCCCCTTCTCCTCTAGACTTATCACTAGCTAACACAGTGTATAACTTTATCATATAGCTCCTCTGCCTCCTTTCCCACCAGAAAGTTCTATGAAGTCAGGGACAATTTTTGTATCTTTTGTTCACTATTAAATATTGAATAAGACATAACAGACATTCAATAAATAATTGTTGAATGAATGAATCAGTGGGAGAGAGAAAAATCAATTTATTAAGAATGTCTGAGTCCTTATGTCTCTGAACTCATTAACTCAACGGAAGTACCATTATCATTTCTACTTCACAAGTGAGGCAACTGAGTCACAGAGGTAAAAGCACTCGCCTAAGACCACAAGGCTTGTAAGTGAAGTAGCTCACATCATATAGAGCCCACATTCTTATCCTTATGTTCCAAATCTTTTATAATAGTAATTCTTTTATCATAAGGTTCTGTAGGGATTAAGTAATGTCATATCAGGAAGATTTTTAGAACAGGCAAGGTAATCATTCCACAGTGTTAGTTGTATCTGCTGTGTACTCTAGAAGCCCCACATATCTCAGTTTGAGAAGTACGAAATGTACTGTAGAGCTGTAGGAGATGCACCAGGTGGGGAGGAGGGCTGGTGCAGATATTTGAAAGCACTGAGGCCTGCACATTATCCAGATAGCGAAAAGAAACTTCATCAAATTAAAAAAAAAATGCACAGTAAGTAAAGATTTAAAGGAGAAAACCTCTGAGATCATAACTTGCTACACTTAGACTAATTTTCTTCAGGAACATAGGGGGGCCTCCCTAGTAGTACAGGGGTTAAAGTCAGCAGTATCAAGCTATCCTCAGCTACTGCAGCATGAATTCAATCCCCAGCCAGGGAACTAATCCACAAGGTGCAGCAGATCTCTCCTGTCTTGCCTGCTGCTCCCCTGAGCAGTGTATTTCAGTAGATCTACCTGTTCTGCTCCCCACTCTGTCTCTGGTGAATCTCTCAGTCCCAGCCCCCTGCACTTCACCTCTGGCCTACACCCCAGTTCTTGCATTCATAAGTAAAAATAATCTTTTTAAAAAAATAGGGGGAATGTACTTCACATACGAAAAACAGGACAAACCCAGCCTATAATCAATTTAGATATGCATATCAGAGGTTATTAAATGTAATGAGATAACTATGGATGTCATATATAATGTGGTTCATTCAAAAATACAATGGACTCTTAGATGAAAACCGATATTCAAATTCAGGATTCAGGTAAGTGCTAATTTTTTCATTTGTCAAACCCTAAACTTATAAACATATAAATAAGTTATATAAATATAACTAAGCAATCTGGGACAAAATAAACAAAGCAAAAGATTTGGGAATATTTTATAGAAGAATTCTTTGAAAACTAAGAATGAATTATTTCCTGAGAATAAGAAACCATTTGTTAAGGGAGAATAATATAGTTAAGCATATGTTAAATAATTCCCCTTCAAATTGCAAGAAACAAAGTGAATCTTCTAGAGTCCTAAAGAAAGAGAAAGATAATGAGTTTGAAGAACAGAAAACAGTTGTCTAGGACAACCTTGATGGATTCCCAGCCTTATAAGAGCCTGCTTTCAAAAGGACAATTCATTTTGAAATCTATGGTCAGGTAATTAACCAAACAAGTAATATTTTCCCCCTTAAGAAGAACAAGCATATTATATCCCAAAATAACATAATTGATATTTGATTTTCTAAGAACTTATTAGCTGACAGGTACTAAGTTTCAATTTCAGAAGTCCAATATCTCTGACTTCCAGTTATGACTGTAGGTCACTATATATTCAGTATGTATATACTCAGTATGAAACTGTTACAATATTTAATTCATGCATAAAGACTTTTACATTGTGTCCTACTCAGTTAAAAAAAAAGTGCAATATATTTACTATTTAAACTAGGAATCTTAAATACAGTGATAATATAATTTTACTGTTAAAATTAATAATTTAATATAATGAATTATAGTAAATTATTAATTTACTATAAAATTAATATAATGAATTATATTAATTACATTAATATAATGTACTTTATTCTTATGTTACTACCCAAAAAGTAACAGGTTTGAAATGGCCACTTAGTCAGTTTGTTACCACACCTGTTTTTTTTTAAAACCAAAAAGAGGGTATGTTCTTTAATTTAAAACAAATTTATTCATTGAAATCGATTAACTATATTAGTGTTCATTCTTAAAAATGACCTAGAATTGTGTTTTCTTACCATCCTCTAAAGTGTTCTGTGTCACATGGTCAGACATCTGGCTGGCTCCCATTGGCATATATGCCACAATGTAGAAAGTATAATTGCTGGCAGGTTCTAAATCATCAATAATATAATGAGTTGTATCATTTCCGATGACAACTTGATACTCTTCGTTATTTAAACCTGTATTAAAGAACAATTGTTTAAAAAGTATGAGTATTCAAAATAAAATCAACAAGATCATTTCTCTCACTATGAAATACTGGCCCTTGGCTCTAATCTTTATGTTATCTTTTGTGCCTCTTTAAAAACTATGAATAGGAAGGCTTTATTTTCTATAAGGAACCATGTCTTGCTACAGATTCCCAGTTTGCATTTTTTCCTGAAAATTGAAATTTCCCACTGAACTAAGTGAAACTAATTAATGTCCTCTAAATGTCATTTAACACTGAGTCAAACCCTACAGCAGTGACAATGTACAGCAGTAACACAACAGAATTTAACCCTCCAGATTATTGTAATTCATAACAGTGTGAAATTTGCTTGCTTAAACTCATGGTCTCTTTTTTCTTTTAAACATAAACGGAGAGACAGTAGGTAATGTAATGGCTCCACTCTTTGTAAAAATAAACCAAATCAAAAGTTGCCCTGCAAAAGATCTCATTTTGCCCCTAGAGATTCTATTAAATTTGACTGACACAAGTTGTTCTTTTATTTATACTGAAAGTAAAAGAACTGAGAGGCACAGAATGTGCTTAAAAACTGCTTTGTTCCACAAAGAGCTTTTTTCTCAAAGAAGAAAAAAATTCTCAGCAATTCTTAATAAAATATGCATGGCAAGGTATAGAAGGGGATTTGTCTTTGTGGGATTTAATTCCTACAGAGCAAACCTGTAAAGTGGAACAAGAGCACTGGCAGCTACTGTGCTTTACGAACAATTCACAGTAAATGCATGTCAACTTAATCAAAACTCTCTAAGGATGAAGCCCCTTCTCTCCACACTGGATTTATAAACAAAACAGAAGGCAAATTCCACTATTAAGTTTTCCCACATTTCTGAATTAACTTGATAGCATTTTAATTAGACAAGATTACAGGCATTTCACAACAGACTGGCTAATGGCTCGTTAATTAGGAACTGCATAGTACGATTTCTGACCTACCAAACAAGGTCCTTGAGTTCGAATTAAAAAGCCTTGTTCTGTTCTTGAATAGACCACTGAGCCGCATGTGGAGGCTCTAATGAAATAACCATAATAGCGAACAAGAGTGGTCTCCATCAAAACCAGCATTCCTTTTACCGTCCTAAATCACTAAAAAGGGTATTAACATACTCCAACATGCTCAGTTATCAGACTTTCATTCTTCTTGCTACCATGACCCTTGATTTAAATTCAAAATATTCCTTTTCAAAGTACTACTTCAAAGTACAAAAAACAAACAACAACAAACCACCTGTTTCTACAGACAATTTTATTATGTCACCATTCTTTGGATGTTTGAATTTGTTTTCAAAGTATACTGCATGAAGTCCGGCTATCTGTATAGAGAAATTAAATTTGTAAAACTCTACTATGGTTTCTAAGAAAAATCAACACAGAAACCTCTAGGATTTGTGAGTAATTTTCCCTTTTCCTTTAAAATTTTTGCCAAAAGACAACATGATAAAAAAGATTCCAGACATAGAAATAATAGTTCTCAGTAAAGACTTTAAGACAGATTTGATTTCTACTTTATATAATAAATGAGCTACCAACAAAGAGCATCCCGTTCAATTTTCAAAGACTTCTATGTGATTTCAGAAAATATTCAAAACATATAAAATCAGGTATGGGGTATTTTGTAATGTTTATTTCCCCCTTAAAAATAATATGCTAGAGTGACTATAACTTATGATATTAAGTAATTACACCATTATTCCTATGTAACAACATAATTAAATTAGTATATTAAGTTTTAGTTATCTTGCCTGGAATAAAATTCATAAGGACACCATTTTCATTTTTATCAGGCAGATACGGTACTTGCTTCTAGAAAGAAAAATCTTAAATTGTATTTACATATGCAAAGTGAACAATAATACAAACTTTAGGGAAAAAAGATAACGGAGGTGATACATTATTTTACTAAATGACAAATGTCATAGAACTTCAAAAATATTTTGTGGACCATATGAGACATCACTCATACTGAAAACAAATTATTGATAGCAATCAGCATTTAAAAGTAAACACTCCTTAAATTGCTTACCTTCTGCTTTCATGTAGTGCACAGAATAAGCAATGACTTTGTCTGAATTATAAAGCGGCCTCTCCCAAGCTAAAAGAATGGCTGAACTTGACATAGTTTCAGCATGTACATTATAGGGAGCACTGGGTCTGTCTTCTGACATTACTACCGTCAATCTGGCTCTAGATAAAATAGATCCTTGACTGTTCTCAGCCATGCACTGATAAATGGCATCATCTTCAGGAATAATCTGGTTAATTACCAGTTTACTGAGGAAAGAAAAAATATATTTCCATGAAAAATCCTAACAACATAAAAATAAGGTTAAATTACTGATAAGTGCATTCTCCTGTTAAATTGCAAGTTATTAGGAATAAAAACTGTGGCATCAGTCCTACTGAAATATCTAAATGAATTAAATTATTTTCTGTAAACAAACACTTGTGATATGAAAATTCTGTATACTTTAGGTGACAACTAAATCTTTTTTAAAAATTTGGCCTTTATTAAGAAAGATATTACTCCATAATAACATTTAACTTATATAATACTGTAATGTTCAAAGTTCAGGTCAACAAAAATTTTCAAAGTTTTATTCAACATAAACAAGAATGTTGATTCATATTTATAATACTTAAAGTGAATACTTAAAGTCACCAAGTTTGAACTGTGGAGGAATTGTTAGAGAATCAATTGTTTCTTTTTATTTTCATCATTCTGTGAATGAAGGAACTGTAACTCCAAAGGTTTAATATGCTTGCGGTTAACTTAGTGACTTAACTAGGACTAGAAACCAGGTCTGAGAAACTGCCTAACATTAATTTCATTATAATCTATCATTTCTATGATCAACAAATAAAATATAAAAGGATTTATGGTGTGCTGATGCTATAATCTTAAGTTACTTTTTAAATTCATTTTTATTTAAAGTACAAAAATAATTCAGGTATTTGATATTAAAATTATAATCATTTTACATAAAAATTACTAAAGCCATATCTTATCTAAAATAGTAACAAAGTGACATAGCCTACCTGTTGTACATTTTAATTCTACCATTTGAATGTATCTTTCTTCCATTCTTCAGCCATGACATTTTGGGTGAGGGGATACCTTCTGCCTGACATACAAATCGAGCAGTGCCAGCTCGAGGCCTGGTTAAACTTTCTGGCAATTCAACAAATGAAGGAGGCGCTAATTTTAAAGAAAAAAAAAATATATATATAATTTCTATGGTCCCAATAGTAGCAATATAAAGAATCAAGGATGAATACAGCAAATGACAGTACAAGCAGCATACCTGAAAGTATTTGGCATTCTGTGTCCTTTATCCAAACTCTACATACATTTATCCAGATGCCCGGTCTCTGCATTACTCAGATATCCATTCCCTACAGGCCTTTCTTATCAAGACTATGCAAATAAACACACTAAAATTATGTGTACCCTAACCCTACTTAACTAAACCCTAATAGACAGTCATTTGTTGATGCATACAGACACAATCAACAGACTGAAATTTTAGGTTGTATAATGGGTATACGAATTTCTGAGTAGATGAGGAAATAAAAGGGAATCTTAAATTAAAAGGGACATAATACAAAAAAGGAACTGAGTGCTATGTAGGCAAACAGGATAGCAATTTCAGAATGACAGTTACATTGTAACATATGTCTTTAATTTTCTCAGAAAACTCATCATCTTGCTACAGTACTTCTTATCAATGCTACAAAATTAAAGAAAGGTGGAAGTAAGCTATGAATGAGATAAAACAGCAAATGTTAAAATGTAAGATTCCTCTGAGTGCAGAATGACAGAAAACATACCTAACACAGTTAAAGTAGCCATAGCAACTGTAAAGTTGCGTGTGCCAGGAGTAGTTGCCCGACAGACGTACACTCCAGCATGCTGAAGTCTGACATCAGATATCATGAGATTACCATTTCCAAGTACCCGAGTATTAAAGACATCAATGGATTTGTGATCTATTTCAAAGAGAATACTTGTTAGAAAAATGTAGCATGTGCTCTAAAACTGTCAAAACATTGCTATCCAATCTTATCATAAAACACATAAAATTCTCGCAGCTGAAATCTTTTCTCTACACACTGAACTGCGGAAAGGTTAAAAGCCACCAAACTGGCAAACAAATTTTTGTATAAAAAATAAGTACTTTAGGGCCTCCCTGGGGGCGCAAGGGGTTAAGCAATGCTTTATGAAGCAATCTGCAGCCTCTGCACCACAAGTTCAATCCCCAGCTGGCCAGGAGAGACCCACATGGTGAGGCAGACCTCTCCTGTCTCGCCCGTTGCTCTCCTCAGCAGTATGTTTCAGCTTGCCTGTTCTGTTTCCCACTCTGTCTCTGGTGAATCCTCTCACCCCCTGCCCCACCTCTGGCCTGTACCCCAGCTCTTGTATGCATAAATAAATAAATATTTTAAATAAATAAACAAATAAATAAATAAATAAATAATAAGCACTTTATTAGTTTCACTAGAATGAACCAAATTTAAGGATAGAACTCTTTTTTCCCTTAGAAGACTTACCAAGACGACTCCAAGAAATGATTGGCTTAGGATTTCCTGTTGCCACACATTCTAAAACAACAGTCTGATGAAGAGATGTTGTTATGTTCTGTGGGCCTGCTATAATGGTTGGTGCATGGAAGGATTCAGACTCCTTAGCTTTAGGGAGGAAAAGGCAGAACATAAAACCAAATTATAAATAAGATATAATGAATAAAATGAGTTAAAATATCTATTAATAAATTATTTCTTTTTTAAAGACAACTCTATTCAGTTATGTAACTCATATAACCTATACAATTCACCCATTTGAAGAGTGTAGTGTAACAGCTTTTAGTATTTTAAGAGTTACGTAATGATTAATCAATTTAGAACATTTTCATCACACCCCAAAAGAAACCTCATACCATTAACAGTTATTCCCCAATCTCCTCTACCCACAGGCTAACCACTAATCTACTTCCTCTCTCTTTGGATTTTCTTATTCAAGACATTTCATAAAAAAAGGAACCATACATTATATGGTCTTTGGCGATAGGTTTTTTTTCCCTTTGGCATGTTTTCAAGGTTCATCAATGCTATAGTGTATATCAGTATTTCATTCATTATTCAACAACAATGGTATAATGTTTAATTATATGGGTAGGACACGTTATTTTTCTATTCATCAGTTGATGGACATTTAGATTGTTTCCATATAATGCACTTTGAGTTGAGGTTCAAACATTCGATTAATACTTTCACTAATCTTGTTAAGAAATTCTGTAACAGAAGGGAAAGGGGAAAGTTTGAGTATGTCTTTTCTTTATCTTTCACTTCAGGAAGCTAATGGGTACTACCTAAAATTAAAACAGCATGAAAAATATAATTTCAGTCTCTTCATGGTTTCATAAATTTTTTTTAACCTTACAGTATATTTAGGAAGTATTGTTTCTTGTGAAGAGTAAACATTCATGTGAAGTTCAGCTACATCTTTATTCCAAGTTTTCTTCTACTACATTCAAGTAAATTCAAATTACTTAAAAATTAAAAACTAGCACCTTCATACAATTTCATGTTAATAATATATGTGTTCATTTCTTCATAGTCATCTCTCTAATTTTTTCCCCTGCTACATATGTGTGTCTGTATATATGTACGCATGGCAAAATTCATAACATAATGTTCACTTATTGTTATTAGTAATAATTTCTGGAGATTAGAATTGGGGATATTAGTTTTTTTTTCTTTTTATTAAGGTAACATGAATTTACAACATTGTATAGGTTCCAGAGGTATATTTTCTCACCTCAGCAACTGCTTTTATTTCACCATGCCCACCACTAAATACTTAGTTACCATCTACCACAAACCAGTCGGTCCCTATTCCCCTCCCACTTTTCCCTCCTAGTAACCACCATTAAATCTTCAGAGTTAAGAGTTGGGAGTTATAGTTTTAAACATATCTTTTTGCTTCCTTACAGTGTTTAATATAATGTTTTTAATACTTTTTTCCTTTTACAGATACTATCTTTATAATAAACATAGATCGTTTTTACAAATGAAAATCATGATTTTTCATAAAACAAATAAAAAATGACCCACTGGAAACAAATTAATCATTATTGACAATGGGCAACTCTGGTAGAAATGGATGACTTTTTCTCTTTTTGTAAATTATATTTTAAAAACAAAAGTGAAATAGTTACAAAACAAATTTAATATTTCTTAAAGGTACTGGCATTATCATAACAAGTAAACCTATGAAACAAGTTACTTAATAGATTAAAATAGAATTTTTACAAATAGAATACAATAATTTAAATGAAATTCAAGTACTACTTTATGGCATGCATTATAGTCAGACAAGAAAAATAAATACCTATGTCATTAAAAGCCAAAAAAATCAATATAGTGTGGTACCTGGAATCACTGTTAGAGAGGCCTCCATACTTTTACGTCTGTGGGCTACAGCAGTAGCCACACAGCGATAATTTCCAGCATCCTTTTGGCCAACGTCATAGATCTGCAATACTCCAGTTGGTAGAGCGGTTATCCTGTTTTTATAAAAAAGATAATGAAATTCTTCACAGAAGGTTTTGTTATTTTATTTTGGCATACATTCTGTAATAAAAATTAATATACTCAACCATGTTAAAGTGTCAAATACTTTACAGTCCTTTTAAATATTGGCTTGATTCAATTGTTTTTATTTGCATCATTATAGTTCTCTGATGAGACAAATTAATTAAGCAATATGAAAGTCTCTCATTCAACAGAATAGCTTAGATTCAGTTTGCTGGCATCCAAGAACTATATTTTTTTTTCAAATACTTGATCTCCTGCCTATTTATTCTGTGTATTTTCCAAGATTTTCTTCATGTAAGTTTATATTTATATAAGTTTTTAAGTGTTTACTTGTAAGTTTATACTGATAAAAATGTTTAATTCAATTAAAATATGAAAGTACTTCCTTGAATAGTTTCTTCCACCTTAATGCTCTACCATTTTATTTATTTATTTTTTAAATAGTTTTATTGATTTACCACAGGTTTACAACACTCTAATTTCAGGAGTACAGTTTTACACCTTGACATGTGTATATGCCTCACCACACCAAATACCAAATTTCTAGTGTCACTCCCTCTGTAAAATTGATGCCCCCCCAAACTGGTTTTTCCCACCTGTTTCTACTCTACTCCTCTTTTTCAATCAAAGAGTTACTTTTGCTGTGTTGTGTTAGTTTGTTCTGATTATTTATAATCCTTATATCAGAGAAACCATTCACTAATTGCCTTTTCTTTTTTTAAAAAAATGTATATTTTTTTTATTGAGGTAAGAGTTTACCTGTATATGACTTAGATTTATAGGGTCATACCTCTTCAAATGTATAGTAAATACCACGCCCACCACCATGTAATCTCATGATGATGTCCTTGTTATTCCTGTATTAATTTGTCCCCAAAGACAAAAGCTGCATTACCTATCCACAGTTACAGGGAGGGTTGTCCGATTTAATTCCCAAGTTATAACTGCAGGAGGGTTTGATGAAATCTTACAAGCAAATCTAGCAACTCCACCTTCTTGGACCTCAGTAGAAACTGGCTGGACTTCAAATGAAGAAATAGCTGTAAGACAAAGTTTGACAAATTCAGAGCAAATACATGCACTATCATACTATACTTGGAAATAATATGCTTATAT
Organism: Talpa europaea; assembly: GCF_964194135.1. Lineage (NCBI taxonomy): Eukaryota > Metazoa > Chordata > Mammalia > Eulipotyphla > Talpidae > Talpa > Talpa europaea. The sequence continues at coordinate 43,382,298 of NC_140075.1, forward strand.
TACTTATTATACTTGAATTCATGCCCAGACATAAGATCAAACCAATTTAGCCAGAACAGAAGTCACTGAGGAAATAATTTTGGAAAAATCATAGGTAGTAGACTAACACAAGGAGTATTCTTTCCCAGAGTGAAATTTTAACAAGTTCTCAGAAATTTAGTCTACTTGGAGAAAAAGAATGAGCATAACTGAAGCAAAAATAAACAATTTACAATGGTACATAGTGAAACACCAAACTGTGATACAAGCTTCAAATACTACTGTATTTCACCTAACAGGGAAATCAATAAAGTCAGATCAGTCAGGGAAAATCCTTTTCTAGGGATTGTTTTTGAATTGAGTTTTGAAGATTCCATCGGATTTAGATGAAAGGGGAAAAAATAGGACATTCTAGGTGGAAAATAAAACATGAAGGCAAGTACAGAAGAAATATGTGGACTATGTTCACAGGGCTGTGAGGAAAGAGCCAGAACTAGATAGTGTCAAATATTTCAAATTAAGGGTTCATGAAAAAGTGGAGGAAGAGTGGTACAAATTAAGGTATCACTGATAATTGTTGAGCAAAGGAGTTTCATGATAACAGCAATGTTGGAAAAAAGTAATCAGGCGGGCCTCCCCGGCGGTGCAGCGGTTGAGCGCTGGGTTGCGAAGCAGCCTCTGCAGTGCCGGTTCGATCCCCAGCTGCTCCCTGACCACCAGAGGAGGGTCCCACATGGCGCGCAGACCTCTCCTGCCGCCCGCTGCTCCCCTCAGCAGTGTACTTCAGTCCTTCTGCCTGCTCTGCAGACTCTGGTGAATTCTCTCACCCTTCCGCACTTCTGACTGTACCCAGTGCTTGAATGAATGAATGAATAAATAAATAAATAAATAAATAAATAAATAAATCTTTAAAAAAAAAAGTAATCAGGCACTGTGACATAGGACAGAGTGAAAAAGAAGAGCCTTAAGTTAGATGATGAACAAGATGCTTACATAGAAATGACAGAACTGGGTGGAGGTAGAATGAACAGTGAAATTCTACAGATATCTTAAGGAAAACAAAGACTTAGATTTTTTTAGGACCCAGATATGTCAGTCTGTGTTTAGAATCAAATGAGGCTGAACTGCCAGAGCAGATGAGAAAGGAAAGAGAAGACAAATGGTGTGTTTGATGAATAAAAGGTAGAGAAACTCAAGAGACTATTTTTAGTTTCATGTATTCCCAAATGGAGATAAATCTTGAAGTGTTGATGTTTTCAAGAGATAATTCTTTACCATTTTCAGCAAGCCTCCAGGGACTGGTCATCAGTGTCCATAGTTTTACATTTTGATGGAGTCCAGACCCCAGACTCTGTACTTTCTTTCCCTCTACCTAAGTCTGCCAGGATATAGAGAATGGGTCCCAGTGATAGTCTAACTTCCCTTCTCAGATTCCAATTAAAAAAAAAGTATGCCTTTAGAGTTTATCAATAATGTGAGAAATTATGGAAAATAGAGAAAATACAGGCTAGATAACTTAAGATTCATTAGACTGAAAAGGGTAAAAGGTTACAGAAAAATAACAAAATTCTGCCTTGGACTTGACTTCATTAATTTTATCACATTGCATCCAAAAATGGATCTATAAATGGAGCACACTAAATCCAAAAAAGGATGTAGTATGGGTAAAGCAATATATAATTAGGGTCCTTAACAAAAGCTTTCTGCTTCCTCAAAACAGTGATTTTTAAACTACCCTCAGTAGATCTACAAGGTCAAACACTGAACTGTTTATAATTCTCTGAACAAGCATATTCCACATCTTGAGCATTACACACTTCTCTTACCACTCTCAAACAACCTCTGATGATGAAATTGTATCACTGTTTAAGCTGGTTCACTTTCCCATCCATTGGAAAGTTGTTCTTGACCCTTTTCTATGCAATTTCTCTACTTTGCAAACCTCTATTGCTGTTCACTCCACAGTATTTTAAGTATGTATTCACGAGTTTTTCTCCCCTTCTCATTACTTGAGTCAGCAATGGGTCATATTCTTAAGACAATGAATGGCATAATCTCTAACCATAACAATATTAGTTGAACTGAAAGTATTATACAGTAACCATAAATGCAGTCTGTTTGTTTGTTTGTTGTCTCTTTATACCACATATGAGTGAAATCATATGGTGTTTGTCTCTCTCTCTCTGGTTTATTTCATTTAGCATAATACACTCACGGTCCATCCACACTGTTAAAACTGTCAGGATTTCATCTTTTTTAGAGCTGAATAGTATTTAGAGCTGAATAGTGTGTGTGTGTGTGTGTGTGTGTGTGTGTGTGTGTGTCTGTGTGTCTGTGTATCACATTATTTTTATTTTTCAGTTCACGGTGACTTAGGTTATTTATAATACTTAACTATTATAAATAATGCTGCAATAAATATGGGGATACATACATCTCTTCTAATTAGTGCCTATGTATTTGGGGGATAAATTTCCAGAATGAGGAAACAGGGTCATATGGCATTCTATTTTCAATTATTTGAGATATATCCATACTGCTTTACACAATGGCCGCTCCAATTTACATTCTCACCAACAGTACGTAAGGGTTCCCTTGACTCTACGTCTTCTCTCATACTCGTGGCTTCTTATCTTTTGGATAATGGCCATTCTCACCGTTGTGAAATGATTGCATTTTAAAGCTGTTTTGATTTTCATTTCTCTAATAACAAGATGATAGACATCTTTTTATGTGTCCATTGGCTATCTGTATGTCTTCTTTGGACAAGTGTCTATTCAGATTCTCTAGGGATATTTTAACTTGGTTGTTTTTTATTGCTAAGTTTTATGAGTGTTTTGTATATTTGTATATCAATTCCTGCCACAAATATGGTGTACAAATATCTTCTCCCATTTGGTAGAATGTCTTCTTGTTTTTAATGCAGTTTTGTTTGCTGTGCATAAGTGTTTCAGTTTGATGTAGTTCCATTTATTTATTTTGATTTTGTTTCCCTTGCTGCTGAAGTTCAGTCTCCAAACTCATCTCTAAGGATCATGTGAAGGTGTATATCACCTCTGCTTCCCTCTATGTATTGTATGATTTCAGGACTTACATCCCAGTCTTTAACCTATTTTGGGTTATTTTCGTGTATGGTGTGAAATAGTCCAGTACTTCAATTCTTTTGAAAGAGGCTGTCCAGTTTTCCCAAGACCATTTGTTGAACAGACTTTCTTTGCTCCAATGTAAGCTTTTGGCTTCTTTGTCATAAATTATTTGCCCCTATTTGTGTAGTTCAATTTCTGGGCTCTCATTTTGTTCTATCAATCTATATCTGTTTTTATTCCAATACCAAACTGTTTTAATCACTATAGCTTTGTAATATTGTTTGAAGTCTGGAAGTGTGATACCTCCATTCTTTTTTCTCAGGAGTGGTTTTGCTAGTTAAGATCTGCTGTAGTTCCAAATAAATGTCATAATTTTTAAAATCTATAATAGAACCTTTAAATATATTGCGATTATTGAGAATAGACTCTGTTTCTTTGAGTAATTTTCCTCCAAACACTTAGGCACTTGAATATTGTTTTTTTTAATCTAAATCTCATCTAACCCTTCAAACAATATGATGCCTCTTGATCACTACCTTATGTTGAGCTGTTGTTCCCTTTTCTTCCAGATACATAAGTTAATATACATCTAAGACATTTTACTACAAAAACTGAATTAATTGCACTTTAGGTCAAATATGCTAGAATTTTGGAGTCACAAAATTCTGAGAACTAAAAGATAAATGGATGTATCTTCTAACTTATTGGTGGTGAGGAACAGCTTTATATTTAAGATTAAAATCAACATAGCATATAATTTACATGCCACGCAATTCACCCAGTTAAAGTATCTAATTCAATGATTTTTAAAATATTCAGTTTGCAACTACTCCATAATCCATTTTAGAATATTTTCATCATTCCATAAAGAAATCCCGTATATTTAGTTATACACGCCATCATTCCTAATCTTCTCATCTCTCCCCCACCCAGGCAAGCACTAGTTTCTCTCCCCATCCCCTGAGCTTTATTGAGATGTAACTGATATATAACATTGTATACATTTAGAGTATACATAGTGATGATCTAACAGACATACGCACAGGGAAGTGATTGTCACAATAAGGTAAATGAACACATCAATCAAATAAAGACATTTCTTGATCCTACTCCAGTTTTCAGCACAGTATGAAGAATAATTTTTTTAATCCTCAAAAAACACCTTTAGGGCCTCCCCGGTGGTGCAGCGGTTGAGCGCTGGGTTGTGAAGCTGCCCGCAGCCTCTGCAGCACCAGTTCGATCCCCGGCTGCTCCCCCGCCACTGGAGGAGGGTCCCACATGGCGCGCAGACCTCTCCTGCCGCCCGCTGCTCCCCTCAGCAGTGTACTTCGGTCCTTCTGCCTGCTCTGCTCCCGGCTCTGGCTCTGGTGAATTCTCTCACTCACCCTCCCGCGCTTCTGACTGTACCCAGTGCTTGTATAAATAAAAGTAAATCTTAAGGCCTCCCCGGTGGCGCAGCGGTTGAGCACTGGGTTGTGAAGCTGCCCGCAGCCTCTGCAGTGGCGGTTCAATCCCCGACTGCTCCCCAGCCACCGGAGGAGGGTCCCACATGGCGCGCAGACCTCTCCTGCCGCCCGCTGCTCCCCTCAGCAGTGTACTTCGGTCCTTCTGCCTGCTCTGCTCCCCGCTCTGGCTCTGGTGAATTCTCTCACCTTCCTGCGCTCTGACTGTACCTAGTGCTTGTATAAATAAATAAATAAAAATCTTTAAAAAAAAAAAAAAAAAAAAAGTAAATCTTAAAAAAAAAAAAAAAGGAAAAAAAAAACCTTTATATTTAATACATGTAACTTTTTCATTCTTTTGAAAAATCAGGCCACTGGCAAAATGATGTTACCTAGAGTAGTCAGATACTCCATGGGACTCTCATCAGTACCCCTGAACTAAAGAAAAAGAGGCACCAAAGACTGAACAAGTAAAACATGTTGAAATGAAAATAAAAGAAATTGCTCTTTTTCTGTTAATTAACTCCTTCATCTGGACATAAACAGCATTTCTTTCCCTTGCCTTTGGGAACTTAAATATCTCTCTCTCTCTCTCTCTCTCTCTCTCTCTCTCTCTCACACACACACACACACACACACACACACATACACACACACACATATTCAAACTTTTTTTTTTCCCCAGGCAACTTCTCCTCCCCTATAAAAGTGGTTAGTTAAGTCTCTCCCAATCTCAAAACACAAAATGAACAAAACTTGAGACCTTTCTTTACAGAACACAAACCTGTAACAGCTACCCACTCTTCTCCATGGCATCAAAAACTTTCTGAAATGTTCTTTATTCTGTCTTTCTTCTTCTCTGATTTTCCACCGCAAACATCTCATCTGCTTTCTTCCTCTATCACCCCTGAAATGCTCTATATAACATTATGTATTTTTTATTCTCTTATTTCCCTGACTCCTACCTGTCTCCTTTTTCAGGGTCTATCTCTCCTCCTTCTACCCTTCCTTCCAGAGGTTTACTGTTCTTTGCTCTCTCCACATTCTCTTTGAGTGATTTCATACACTTTCAGTTTTCAACAACAGGTAGCTATTGCTACTGATTCCCAAAACATATCCCCAACTTAGATCACCATGCCTAGAGTCTCATACTCACGGCTCCAACTGCCTACTGAACATCTCCCTGGAATTTACAAGAGGCACTTCAACTCATCATGTCCAAAATGAAGTCCTCTTCTTTCTTCCAAGCCTGTATCTCTACCTCATTGTGTCACACCACTCTCCAGCTACTCTTCTAAGCTTGACTCTATGGATTCCTCCTTCTGCATTCTCTTCGTTCAACCACTTGTTCCCACTGACTTCAGCTCCTACACAAATGTCAAATCAATTCCCATGTCTTTGTTTCAATATCACTTACTTGAATTACTGTAACAGCTTTTTATCTGGTCTTTTTGTTTTCATTTCCCCTCTTACACCCTTCAAAAACATTCTCCAGACATACACCAGTATTGGATATAGCTGCATTTGAATCACAAGCAGCTTCCACCTAATAATTTAAAGGTTCCTATAGGTCAATTCATTACTACTAAAACCAAAAAAGAGTAGTAACACAAAAAATGTGATTCCAATTTTAAGTGCTGTCAAAAAGCATTGTCTTATCAACTGTCAAATATTTAAAATTAGACTACTTATTAGAAAAATTTAGTTTATATATCCTTGTTACATCAAGAGAAACAATTAACTATATATTGGGAGACTGGATATAGTCTCAATAAACACACTGGGCTAGTTATTGCCCCAAAAAAGGGAGTAGTTATGCATCAATTACTCCAAAACCAAACTGTTTATATGGCAAGCAAGCATGCAGTATTTAAACAGTCTACCTTAAGTAGTTATATAAAAATTAGTGGCCATCTCTGCTATTAAATATATACATTATGACTATGACACAAAGGAGCTAATTTCCATGAAACACATTAACATAAATGCCATTATCTTCATAATCACACAACTCATTTAGTTTGTAGCAACTCATGCAATGGGTTTTGCATCATGCAATTAATAATAAAGTAATGGGTCATATTAACTGTCTCACTGATAGAGAAAAGGATTCTAATCACATTTATTTTAGAACAATTTTCAACTATAATGTCTACTAAGTACACTCGTTCAATAAATTTTTATTCAGTGCCTTGAACATGCTAGGTACCAACATGCAACGAACAAAACTAACAGACACTTGGGGCCTCCCTGGTGGTGCAAGGGATTAAGTCTCAGTACTAGGAAGCTATCAGCAGCTAAACTGCTGCACAAGTTTGATCCCCAGCCAGGGCACATGGTTCAGCAGACCTCTCCTGTCGCGCCTGCCGCTCCCCTCAGCGATGTATTTCAGTAGATCTGCCTGCTCTGCTCCCCACTCTGTCCCTGGTGAATCCTCTCCCCACACCTCTGGCCTACACCCCAGCTCTTGTATGCATAAATAAAACAAATTTTTAAAAAACTAACAGGCACTATACCCTTAGGATCAGAGATAGAAAGGCATTTAACTAAATTACTCTGCAAGTGTATAATTTCAAACTGTGATAAATGCTATGAAGGAAAAGTATTGTGTATTATAAAAGCACATAACAGAGGTAATACTAATGACAGAAAATGCAATAACTTAACATATTTTATTGCCAATGTTTTAAGTACATTATATATTCTAATCCTCATAACTATTATTATCCCAATTTCTAACTGAGGAAACTGGGGAATAGGGAGAATAAACCACTTCTTTAATGTTCCGCAGCTAGAAAGTGTTGAGGTTGGGATCTGAAATCAAGCAAGTTGCAGAGACTGCGAATTCTCTCTTGAGTAAAAGTTTGAGATCCTTTTTTGTGGAGGGAAAAAAATACTGTTTCTTCTTAAAAGCATTTCTGATGCACAGGTATATGTTAATGTGCACTGGCTTTGAAATTGGGTAAGACTATGAATTAAATGCCTAAATCTCCAAAACAGAGTAAGAACTTTAAATGATTGCATTGAAGCTGTTCTTCTCACCTCAAGCAAGAGTATCTCTACTTTTGGAGCCTGTTAAAGACAGCACCGCACGTAAATTAAATTATTTGCATAGGTCTATAATTTATTTAGGGGGGCCTCCTGGTGGTGCAGGGTGTTAAAGACAGCACTGTCAAGCTATCACCAGCCACTGCAGTATGAGTTTTATCCCCGGCCAGGCAGGGAGCAATCCACATGGTGCAGCAGACCTCTCCTGTCTCACCAGCAGCTCCCCTCAGCAGTGTATTTCAGTCAGTCTGACTGTTCTGCTCCACACTCTCTCTGGTAAATCCTATCAACCTCCCTTTACCCCCACACCTCTGGCTTACACCCCAGTTCTTGAATGCTTAAGTAAATAAATCTTCTTTAAAAATTTATTTAGGCAAAAGCCCAGGACCTGATGGATTTACAAATGAATTCTACCAAACATTCAGAGACAAATTAGTGCCTATCCTTCACAAACTCTTCCAAAAAATTGAGAAGAGACAATACCAAACACGTTCTATGAAGCCAACATTACACTAATACCAAAACCGAATAAGGACAACACAAAAAAGGAAAACTACAGGCCAATCTCCCTAATGAACACTGATGCAAAAATCCTCAATAAAATTTTAGCTATCAGAATCCAACAATGTATCCATAAGATAATTCACCACGACCAAGTAAGATTCATTCCAGGGACACAAGGATGGTTCAACATCCGAAAATCAATCAACGTTATCCAACACATCAACAAAAAGAAATATAAAAACCATATGATAATATCAATAGATGCTGAGAAAGCTTTCGACAAAGTGCAACACCCATTCATGATAAAAGCCCTTGAAATTCTTGGGATACAAGGAACATACCTCAACATCATAAAGGCCATCTATGACAAGCCAACAGCCAGTATCATTCTCAATGGTGAAAAGCTGAAAGCAATTCCATTAAGATCTGGAACAGGACAAGGATGCCCACTCTCACCACTGCATTTCAATATAATACTGGAAGTCCTGGCCAGAGCAATAAGACAAGAGAAAGACATACAAGGAATCCAATAGGAAAAGAAGTCGTCAAGCTATCACTATTTGCAGATGATATGATAATATACATAGAGAACCCCAAAAACTCCACAGAAAAACTAATTCAACTCATCAATCAGTTCGGTAAAGTGGCAGGATACAAAATCAACACGCAAAAGTCAGTAGCCTTCCTATACACAACAATAAATCTGAAGAAGAAGAAATCAAAAAAACCATCCCTTTTGTTATTGAAACAAAAAAAATCAAATATTTGGGAATAAATCTAACAAAAGAGGTAAAGGACCTATACAAAGAAAACTATAAAACACTGTTAAAAGAAATAGAAGAAGACACAAAGAAATAGAAAGACATCCCCTGCTCATGGATTGGAAGAATAAACATTATTAAAATGGCCATCCTACCAAAAGTAATCTACAGATTCAATGCTATTCCAATCAAAATTTCAATGTCATTCTTCAAAGAAATAGAACAATTATTGATGAAATTCATATGGAATCACCAAAAACCCCGAATAGCCAAAGCTCCACTGAAAAAAAAAGAAGGAAATGGAGGCATCACACTCCCAGACTTCAAACTCTACTACAAAGCCATAATCATCAAAACTGCATGGTATTGGAACAAGAACATACATACAGACCAATGGAATCGAATAGAAAATCCAGAAATAAACCCACAGATTTATGGTCAACTAATCTTTGACAAAGGAGCAAAGACTATGCATTGGAGCAAAGAAAGTTTGTTCAATAAATGGTGCTGGGAAAACTGGGTTGCTACATGCAAAAGAATGAAGCTTGACCACTACCTCACACCATACACAAAAATCAACTCAAAATAGATTAAAGAACTAGACATAAGACCTGAAACCATAAAATACATAGAAGGAAATATAGGCGAAACACTACGTGATTTGCATATCAAAGACATCTTTACAGACACATCACCCAAAGCAGTGATAGTGAAGGCAAAGATAAACAGCTGGGACTACATCAAATTAAAGAGCTTCTGCACAGCAAAAGAGACAATAACAAAAACAAAGAGAAACCCCACCGACTGGGAGAACATTTTTGCATACAACACTAATGATAAAGGACTGATCACAAAAATCTGCAAAGAGCTGATGAGACTCAGCAACAACAAAGAAAATAACCCAGTAAAAAAATGGGCAGAAGAGCTAAAAAGAAACTTCTCTGAAGAGGAAATGCAAATGGCCAACAGACATATGAAAAAATGTTCAACATCACTTGTAATCAGGGAAATGCAAATCAAAACTACCATGAGATACCATCTTACACCAGTGAGAATGGCACATATTAAAAAAACTAGCAACAGCAAATGTTGGCAAGGTTGTGGAAAAAAGGAACTCTTCTACACTGTTGGTGGGAGTGCAAACTGGTCCAACCACTATGGAGAGCTGTGTGGAGATTTCTGGACCTACTAAACATAGAGCTTCCATATGATCCAGCAATTCCACTCCTAGGTATTTACCCAAAGGACACAAACATCAATTCCAAAGAACACCTGCACCCCTATGTTTATAGCAGCACTATTTACAATAGCTAAGCTTTGGAAACAGCCCAAATGCCCAAAAATAGATGACTGGATCAAGAAGATGTGGTACATATATACCATGGAATATTACTCAGCATTCAAAAAAGATAAACACATGCAATTTGCAGCAACATGGATGGTGCTGGAAGGGATCATGCTCAGCAAAATAAGCCAGAAAGAAAGAGAAAAATACCGGATGGTCTCACTCATAGCAGGAATCTAGAAAACTTAAATAAGGGACCAGGAAAATGAATAACTATAAGAAAGTGAAAATCAAAATCAACAAACAACTATGAACCAGAGACACTCTATGGGGGGTGGGGGCCGGGAGGGGAGGGATTGGGGTCAGAATGGGGCATTTGCAATTGTACGGGGGAATATAAAAATAAAGTTTATTATTTAAAATAAAAAATAAAAAAATAAAAATTTATTTAGGAATCAAATATTTTAAAATTTTAAAACATTTGCCTAAATGGAAAATATTTTTTATTTAGTTCCTTTTTTTTAATATATTTTTTCTTCCATTGTTGTAGTCCTTGCAGTTCTCCTACCACCCTATCACCAGTGAGTCATCACCATATTCCCTTTTGTTCAACCCTCCTGTTTTGCCCCTCTTCCTCTCCCTCCTTTGCTGTATGCCTCAGATCTATGGTCAGCTTGCTAGTTCTGACTTTTTCTTGATCTTTTGTTTGGTTTCTCTATATTCCACATATAAGTAAGACCATCTAGTATTTATCTTTGTCCTTCTGACTTATTTCGGCTAGCATAACCCTTTCTGACTCCATGCATGTTGCCACAAATGACATGAGTTTGTCTTTTGTGATAACTGAGTAATATTCCATTGTATAAATATACCACAACTTTTTGATCCATTCATCTATTTTGGGACATTTGGGTTCTTTCCATATCTTGGCTATTGTAAATGGTGCTGCAATAGACACAGGAGTGCAGATTTCCTTTCAAATTAGTGTTTTTATGTACTTTGGGTAGATTCCTAGGAGTGGAATAGTTGGATCATATGGTAGATCCATTTTTAGTGTTCTGAGGAACCTCCACACAGCTTTCCTCAGTAGGGAATGCTAGTATTCTTTTTATTTTTAAACTCCTAGTTCAAAGTACACATATTTCAATCATCAAAGTCGAATGCACACAGGGGTAGGAGGCAGAGAGAGCGAGCGACATGGGGTTGTAATGATGGAGGACAAGAATAGAAAAAACTGAAAAGGAGGTGCGCCACAAGACCAGAAACCTGGCTCACAAGGAGGTGGGGGTAGAAGAGATTAACATAGCCACTGACACAGCTATGGAAACCAAGATCCTTAGGCAAAGACGACACAGTCGTGGAAACTAGTATCCTTAGGCACACACACCTAGATTACAAAGCATAACATCCATGCAGGTATGCCCCCCCTCCCCCCCCCCATCCAAAGGTAAAGATATGGAGATTGAGAGCCCACTGTAGAATCTCTAGTCCCTTTCAAATTCTACATAGTTATGCAAAATTAGCAACCAACTGAGGACTCATAAGGAGTGAGGCCCTCCCAAACAGAAGAAGACTGTATCAGTGCAGTCTCTGCACAGGCTGGGGCAGCACTCCCACTGCCCACCTGTAACTATGCAGGTGCCTCTTTCACCAACTCTCTCCTCTGCAGGGCAGCAGTCTACCTGCCTGACCATGACCTGTACATGCTGGGACTTCACTTCACTGACCTCCCTCAGCGGAGGCAGCTCTCCTCAAGGCCGCCCGCCTGCAACCCTGCAGGCCTCTCTTAGCAAACCTGTCCCTCTGAGGCAGCTCTTCCTGCCCACTTGTGTCTATGCAAGTGTACTTTACTTTTCTATCACTTCCCTAATAAATCTGCCCTTTAAATATAACTAAGGAGAAACTCGGCAGGAAACTTGCTGTGTGTCGCTGAGACAGGAGCTCTGGTGACAACTTTCCCACAGTGAATCCAAGGAGCCCGCACTCCAAACCCACAGATTCCAAAAACCACTACAGTAAGACATGCTTAGAAGAAGAGATACAAGTTTAAGAGGCTATCAGAAGAGTTAGGGAGAGAATGGCTGTGGGTTTGAATGATACAGGAAACAAACCAGAGGGCTTGAAACCAAACAGCATGGTTTAGCCACAAAGTGTTTAAGCAAAAGAGAAGTAAGATCTCAATTGTTTTGATGTTTTTCGACATTGTAAGAATATCATTAAATTATGTATACATATACATGCATGCATGCATGCACGCACCCTGATAATGTGAGAGTATATACTCAGGCACAGCCTGGCACCTCATAAATTCTTCACAGTGGTGCTGCAGGCAGTATTAGTAACAGGATGTCTTGCCCTAAATACATAGGTATACACTGATGATTTTAAGAAGGGCAAACATAGGATGACAGGGACCATTCTACAATAATAATAAACTATAAAGTCTGGACAAAGGTAGGGGTATTCTAAGATTTCAACTTCTTTCTCTTTCTAAGTCAATGTATGTAGCTTTTACATAAAACTACATAAAATGTAGAGAAACAGAGGTGGTTCTCCCATTTTTTTAAATTTAAAGATTTATTTATTTATTTGTACAAGCACTGGGTGCAGTCAGAAGCACAGGAGGGTGAGAGAATTCACCAGAGCCAGAGCAGGGAACAGAACAGGCAGACTGACGAAATACACTGCTGAGGGGAGCAGTGGGCACGGCAGGAGAGGTCTGCGTGCCATGTGGGACCCTCGCCAGATTCCAGGGATCGAACTGGCACTGCAGAGGCTGCGGGCAGCTTCACGGCCCAGTGCTCAACTGCTGCGCCACCGGGGAGGCCCTGATTCTCCCATTTTTAACATACAGAGACAACTTATTTGAAGAGAGTAAACCTCCTATTTCAATGATGAAATAATAGAGGATAGATTCTCTATTGGTATGTTTATGAATGGTGAGATTTTCTGTACTTACATTTTTCTACAAAAATACATAATTAAAACATGTTTTACGTAAGTAAAAGTACAGATATTTTAAAATACATTTAATACGGCTTTATAGGATTGGATCAAATGGAGAGTTTTTCTGCATTAATTTCTGTTGTTCTACTAACTGATGAAACTCCTCATCCTTAATTTTTGTGCTTTGTGGTACTCTGAACTTGTCATTCTTTGGGAAGATCTCACCTATGATCTATGGATGCCTGATTGTCTCCCTGAACAGTGTCCTCAATCTGAAAACTACAAGAACATTTGAATAAAAAGACACTTTTCAATAGAAAATTAAAATTTATATCAAAACTTAAAAGCTCTAGAAGAGCATGCACATATGAAATATCAACATTGTTACCCAGAAAGCACTTGTTTTTCTATTTTGATTTTGAAGTGGGGGTTTAAGGTTGAATAAATCAGTGTGTACTTTACAATGAATATTAAAGTCCCCTAAAACTTTGGTTCACAAACCATTTTCAGCATTATCAGAACACTTTGTACTTATTCAAATGGTGAAACACCTCATCTTTATGCAAATCTCAGCTTTCTTCTTGATGTGGACTTTGTGTCTGCCAGTTAGGTATGATTTTACAAGCCTATAGCCTCCTTGTGAAACATGACCTCTTTCTTTCCTCCAGTCAGTGCTAACATAAACCTAAAGCCCCAAAAGAAGTCATTAAAGTTGTGTTGTTAAGAGGCCAGAGCTCTATAAAACAGGCAAGAAACAAGGTCTCAAGAAACCTGCCCCATCCTCAAAAACAACCTAGCAAACATCATAAATGTAAGTGCCTGTTTTATTTGTGACTTCCTCCTCTTCACCTGTCTACTTAATCATTTACTTCTATGATTTACAGTCAGAAAAGAGAGTATCAAAGGTGCTAAGAGGGAAATGTTATTCAAACTTTTATTTGATTAGAAAGCAACATATGTATGCTTCCACACTGAGAATGTGTGACTACAATGTTAAACTAATATACCATTCACACTTCTAAAAGGTTGCAATGAAAAAAAAAATTAATGCATGCTGATTTTAAAACCAACTAAAAATTATGGATACATATTCTGAAAGGCTATGACATCCAATAATGTAAACACCCACATTATTCTCTAATATAGAAAAATATCATTTTGTTGATGTGGAACCAAGCTTAGCTGAGGTTTCGCCATTTTGTATATCCTCCACCTTGATATGTTAGTCCTTGTCCAGCCGCACAACAGTTGAATTGTATTTAAAATATTCTTTCACTAAACAGCAAATATTTCAGTGAGTCAGAATCTTCATGAAGGGTTTAAAACAGTTTCTAATGGTTGTCACTCTCTACCATATAATCTGGGAAGATTACTTAGTCTTTCCACTACCCAAACTTACCAGCCAGGGGGTCCAGAGGCCTCAGCTGGAAAAGTAGCATGGGTTGGTACTGCCACAACCCGATCCTTAGGGAGTCCTATTTGATAGGGGATCACAGGTAGCAGTGATGTTCCAGCACTCCTGTGCTATTTCCAAGTCTGCAAGTCACCAATCAGCTATGGGAAATCTATTAAGTAGCTCATCAAGAGATTTCTATCTCAGGCTCACAAATGTCCACAATTTTGAATTGTGGACACTTAATATATATATAATTTAATATATTATATATTAAATTTAATATTTAAAATTTAATATATATGAGAATGAAATATATACAAATATATCTAAGTTATATATATTAAATTTTATTTCTGTGACAATAGTCTTTCAAATCATGCATTTGTCTACTTCAGGTTATGCTGATCAAAACTAAACGATTTTTTTGCCCCATCAAGTCCAATTCATTTTGAATCTTCATTCTTAAAGACTGATATACAACTGAACAGAAGGAAACAGAGAGACCTCATCCATTATTTAAACAAAGCATCAAGGTAACTATGCTTTACCTATTGAGATAAAAACCAATTATAAGGTACAAGGTTCAAACAGAAATACCACACCCATACCAAACAGTCAAAATACCACAACCATAAGACTAGGCAAGAAGGGGCCTCCCTGGTGGCACAAGGGGTTAAGACACAACTTATGAAGCTATTCGCAGCCACTGCAGCACAACTTTCATCACCAGCCAGGCAGCTACCCACATGGCGCAGCAGACCTCTCCTGACTGGCCTGTGCTTCCCTCAGCAGTGTATTTCAGATAATCTGCCTGTTCTGTTCCCCACTGTTTCTGGTGAATCCTCTCACCCAACCTCCTCCCCGGCACCTCTGGCCTGTATCCCAGTTCTTGTATGCATAAATAAATCTTACACAAAAAAAAAGACTAGGCAAGAAGCTACCTGTACTTTCAAAAGTTATTTTACAGAAAAAAATTAATTTGTTTAATAAAAAAATAATGTAGTATAAGACAGATGTGGTAACTGTCCTGGGTACCAAACTTTTTTCTTTTTCAACTGTATTGAGTACACAGTAGGTATTCTGTAAGCACTTTATTGCTTGACTTCTAATGAACATAATATACTGCTTGAACCTGTGGCAATTCTGACAACCATGTGCTAGGAGGTAGACATTTGTTTTTCAAGAAAAATATTTAGATTAAAATGTGTTCAAATAAATATAAATAAAATACATAAAAATATAAATAAAGGCTAGAAACTTTGTACCAAAGACATCAAAAATAGATCCTACATCCAAAGCTTCCACAGACTAGATTGCTTTCCATCATATTCCCTCCATATCCACATTAAAGGATACCTTTAATGACACCTGAGAATTCTTTACTTCTTTGCTATTTTAGCAAACCTGTCCTGTAAACTCCAGACTTGGCACTACCCAAACTCTCCATAAACTTAATTTCTTTGTCTGGGAAGAGTGAGAGAAAATTCTTCCCATACCCTCTGTCACCTGGGCCACTAGCTGCTGTTCAGGGATTCTCTAACCTTACAATTTATTCAGATCCCCATACACTATTATCCTAGATTGTAAATTCCTTGAGTTCAGAAAACTCGTCTTGTCAGTATGTTACATGGAGCCAAAACAGTGCCCTGTGTATAAAAGGCACTCAATAAATGTGTCTTCAGTAAACTCGAATCATATCACTACTTCCCCCCTACTCACAAAAGAAAACCCTGCCTCTTACATGCCTGAGAAGATTAATAACACTGGTTGTCACTTGCTACTATATAATCTGGGAAGATTACTTAGTTTTTCTAAACACATATTGCTCTGTAAAATGGGGTTCTTAAAAGCTTTATTATAGATCACATAAGGTAATGCACGAAAAGTGCTTAGTGCATGGAAAGGTAATACATGTGAAGGTAACGTGAGTCAAGGGCCTGTAATGTTAAAAGCACTCAATGAATTCTTAGCTATTTCTATTATTTAATTGGACATAAATGCCATCATTTTTCCCCCTTACCACCTAAAATCTCTCCTCTTAGCTTTTTTCTCTTACTTCTGGTATGAGAAAGAAGTGACCATTCCAACTTCTACCAAGGTTAGCCCTCTTCCAGCACTCTTAATCCTAACCCTGACCACCTTATTGGTCTCCTATTCCATTTACTTCCATTCCTTGCAGAACTAAAACACATGTGCATATTCCTTATCTTAAAAACTAGTACAGAGATTTCAAGCCAAGCTAACATTCAATCCATCTCTTTTCTGTCACTGCCGTTCTTTTGGAATGACTCCACCCACTAAATTCTTTACTTCTGATGAGACAGGGAGAGATGAAAATGACAGGCTCTCTCAAGCCACAGGTGTATTTATATGCCAGACTCAGCAGTTTCCTGAGAATGAATTTCATTTCAAGAGAAGCAGTGCTTATGAGTTTGGTTCAAAAACAACTCATCTGTTTAGGTGGGGACTTATGTCAGAATTCATGGTTACCTGACCCTCAAATTAGGGAAGCCATCAGAACTCAGAAAACATGATTATATGAAGGAGGAGAAAGTTGAGGAGAATAGAGGGGAGAAAGAGATGCATTTAAAGTACTGTGTAACATCACCCAAAGCAGTGATAGTGAAGGCAAAGATAAACAGCTGGGACTACATCAAATTAAAGAGCTTCTGCACAGCAAAAGAGACAATAACAATAACAAAAACAAAGAGAAACCCCACCAACTGGGAGAACATTTTTGCACCCAACACTAATGATAAAGGACTGATCACAAAAATCTGCAAAGAGCTGATGAGACTCAACAACAACAAAGAAAATAATCCAGTCAAAAAATGGGCAGAAGAGCTAAAAAGAAACTTCTCTGAAGAGGAAATGCAAATGGCCAACAGGCATATGAAAAAATGTTCAACATCACTTGCCATCAGGGAAATGCAAATCAAAACTACCATGAGATACCATCTTACACCAGTGAGAATGGCACATATTAAAAAAACTAGCAACAACAAATGCTGGCGAGGGTGTGGAGAAAAAGGAACTCTTCTGCACTGTTGGTGGGAGTGCAAACTGGTCCAACCACTGTGGAGAGCTGTGTGGAGATTTCTGGACCTACTAAACATAGAGCTTCCATATGATCCAGCAATTCCACTCCTAGGTATTTACCCAAAGGACACAGAAACATCAATTCCAAAGAACACCTGCACCCCTATGTTTATAGCAGCACTGTTTACAATAGCTAAGCTTTGGAAACAACCCAAATGCCCAAAAATAGATGACTGGATCAAGAAGATGTGGTACATATATACCATGGAATATTACTCAGCATTCAAAAAAGATAAACACATGCAATTTGCAGCAACATGGATGGAGCTGGAAGGGATCATGCTCAGCGAAATAAGCCAAAAAGAAAAAGAAAAATACCGGATGGTCTCACTCATAGTAGGAATCTAGAAAACTTAAATAAGGGACCAGGAAAATGAATAACTATAAGAAAGTGAAAATCAAAATCAACAGAAAACTATGAACCAGAGACACTTTTAGGGGGGCGGGAGGGGAGGGATTGGGGTCAGAATGGGGGGGCTGCAATTGTATGGGGAATATAACAATAAAATTTATTTAAAAAAATAAAAAAATAAAAATAAATAAAGTACTGTGTAAAACTTCTGAAAATTTTAACAATATATCTCCACTGGGTCAAACAGGGGCCTAACAGGTATGCCCGCCATTTAAGATTACTGTAGTACAAGCTGCAATGGGGCACAGAAAAACATAATTCATCCATTAAGCCTGACTGGAAAACACCTGGAGAAAGAAACCATAACCCTCACCTGAGGAAGAAACTCAATTAACAAAGAAAGAAGCAGATACTGGCTCCCCTAGGACCTTGAATACAAGACTTGAACTAACTTGGAACTAATTAAAAATCTACCTCTACCACAGATCCTTGGATACTTTATACCATTCCAGATGTCATACTGTAATGCCTAGCATGCTCTGTATAGATGCTTGATACATCTGTGTTTATTTGATACCTGGCAATCAATTTTCATCTTAGAGAAAAAAATTATCATCAGTGACTTTGCGGTGTCAAAAAACTGACACAGATTTCACATGCCCTCAATTTCTTCCTGATCTCCTTCTTCCATGCTTCTCACACTTCCTTTGTATCTGGTAGACATTTTGTGAAAACAACGGTGGCCTACACTGAAGGAATAATGGGGATGGAGACACATGGAAGGAACTGAGCCCTCTGGGAAACGGGAGCAGACTTACCACAAGTGGACTAAGTGTAGGATAACAAACATTGTTAAGCCTTGTTGCTGTAAATACACATCTAAAAAGGTTAATGCAGAATAAAAATGTCCAAGAAAGCTTTTACACCTCCAATTTACAGAACTTATACCACCCTTAAAATGACTATGTCATTTACACAAAAAGCAAACTTGGGATATGGACAAACTCTTTATGAAAATTTGACCAGTGAGGCCCACTCTTTCAACTTCTTTTATTCTTATTAAAATATGAAGAGGTTAACCAAATTCTTTTTTTTTTTACAGGCATCTAAGAGCTAGCATTTAACAATAATGCTAGGTTTAATGGATATTGAAATGAAAAGTGAAGTGATATGAGTTCATATAACTATGAAGAAAGCAAAAACTTAAGCAGAAACATTTTAATTCTTTGGAAATTTTAAAAGGCGCTCAATAAAAACTCAAAAAATGTTTTCAAATAAAGCTTTTCAGTTAGAGAAAATGATCTTAGCTTTTGGAAAGAAGCAAGACTAGTGCAAGGAATCCTGTTTGTTGGCTGAATAAGTAGGTAGCGATTATAATTATAAAACAAGCATTTGTTGGGCCTCCCCTGGTGGCGCAGCGGTTGAGCGCTGGGCTGTGAGGCTGTCCACAGCCTCTGCAGTGTCGATTCGTTCCCCAGCCACCAGTGAGGGTCCCACAAAAAACAAAAACAAAAACAAAAAAAACAAGCATTTGTTATTAGTAATAGCTCTAGAGGGTTTTTTGCTAAGTAAAATATGGCCGATAGAGTAAGACAAACACCTTATGATTTCACTCATGTGGAAACAAAACTAATGAGCAAACAAAATAACAAAATCAATGTAAAATTTGCTGCTTGTTCATCTTAAAGAAGATGATAAAAGTTTTCCAAATTAGGAGGACAGCTGAAAAACTTTCATGATCTCAAATATCCTTTTCATGATACAATCATTCCAATGGATTATGCTGTGCTTTCTGTAGCTACATCACTGATACAGTAGAGATAGTACAGAGAGAGACCCTGGCAGTCTCAAGGTATAAGCCCTGGTTCTGGCTCACTCATCATCTTTACCATGTATAGGTCATCATTTTTCTTGAGGTGGTGCCATTCACCTCTTCTGAAGAGGGCTTTCCTGAGGTGGGAATAAAAGTACAAGTGTGATTTCTATGCCTCTTACCAGGGCTCCTTTGACATGAGGCACAAACATATTCTAACTATAGTACAGCAAGCACAGAAAAATGAGACACAGGGCTGGATTGAGGTTAGGGACCTGTATTCTTTCCAACCTCTGTCATAAATGAGCTGTGTGACCTGCCAAAAGTAAGCTCTCTTTGGCTCTCAGTGTCCTCAAACACAAAATGGTAGTGCTCTCCACAGTAATTACTGCCCTGAGCAAAATCAACTCAAAATGGGTCACAGACCCAAATGTGAAGCAAAAAATTATAAAACTCTTAGAAGGGAAGATAAAAAATTTTTGGTGTGGCAAAGAGTTTTTATATATGATACCAAAAATGTATAAAAGAAAAAATGATAAAGTGGACTTCATGAAAGAAAAAAAAATCTTCTCCTAAAAAAAAAAAACACTTAAAATACAAACTCACACCATAAATTGTAAGAGAAAATTTGCAAATCATATATCTGACAAAAGATTTGTACCCAGATATATGAAGAACTCTCAAAACTCAGTAATTAGAAAACAACCAACTTAAAAAAATGGACCAAAAAAACATACAGATGCTTTACCAAACAAGATATATGGATGGCACATAGCCATATGGAAAGATGATCAACCTCGTTACTTATAGAGCCATACAAATTAAAACCACGAGATACTCTTACATACCTTTCAGAATGACTCAAATGTAAAACACTGATAAGTACAAGTGTTGATAAGGATGCAGAGTACATGGAACTCTCATACATTGCTGGTAGGAATGTTTTAAAAAGTCACTGTGAGGGGGCCTCCCTGGTGGCCTCGGGGTTAAGTCTCAGCACTATCACCCCAGCAGCCTGAGTTCAATCCTCGGCAAGGGAACTAACCCACATAGCGGAACAGACCTCTCCAGTCTCTCCTGCTGATTCCCCTCAGCAATGTATTTCAGGAGATCCACCTGTTCTGCTCCCCACTGTGTCTCTGGTGAATCCTCTCGCCACCTACCTCCCACACCTCTGGCCTACACCCCAGTTCTTCTATGCGAAAAAAAAGGAAGTCACTGTGAAAATAATTTGGAAAATAATTTGCCACATACTTTAAATACAACGAAGCATTCTTATCATTAAATATTTATTCAATAAAAATGCAAACTTGAGTATACACTAAAACTTGTACCAAAAAAAAAGTTTGTAGAAGCTTTATTTATAATCACCCAAAACGATAAACAACTCAAATGCCCTCCAACAAGTGAGTGGACAACTGCAGTAAATTTACCCAATGGAATAAATACCCAACAGTAAGCAGGGCCAAACTATTAATATACTCAAGAACAGGTAAATCACAAATGCATTATGACAAGTGAAATGAACAAGACACAATGACTACATACTGTTCAACTCCATTTATATGACATTCTGAAGACTATGGCTATATAGGAGTTAGGAGAAGGTGTAGACAACACAGGGCAGCAAGAAAGTCCTTTGGGATGGCAAAATAACTTTAATTTCTGACTGTAGTGTTTGATTAAATCATTACTCTGCATACTCTGCATCAAAACTAACACATCTTTGGACTCAAAAAAGTGAGTTTTACTATAGTAAATTAAAAAATAAGTTTCAAAAGACTGTGTTACTTACAAAGCAGAAAGGCTTTTGATTTTCTCACCATTTTTTTAAAGATTTATTTATTTATTTATACAAGCACTGGGTATAATCAGAAGAGCAGGAAGTGAGAGAATTCACCAGAGCCAGAGCAGAGAGTAGAACAGGGAGACTGACAAGGTACACTGCTGAGGGGAGCAGCGGGCGGCAGGAGAGGTCTGCGCCCCATGTAGGACCCTCACCCGGCAACTGGGGATTGAACCTGCGCTGCAGAGGCTGAGGGCAGCTTCACAACCCAGCGCTCAACCGCTGCGCCACCAGGGAGGCCCTTCTCACCATACTTAATAAAGAATTATAAATTAAGCAAGATGACAGTACATGCAAATTTTAAAAGGCAACTCGTGCAGGACATCTTTAATTCCTATCTGATTATGCCAAGTAGAATTAAAGACCCTTATACTCTCAGGATTATAGAGTATTCTGTTTGCTTCACTGAACTTACACAACTCTACTTTAGCCTTCTATTCATAGGACAGGGCCATGTCTTTTCATTTTTGTATTCCTGGCACAGCATCACTGGCACAAAACGCACTCAACAGAAAAACTGATAAACACATGAAAAAATACATCCTAATGTTCATATACATTCAGTTCAGTCACCACCTCCTTCATCATGAGTGTATATAGCATGTATGCAAAATAATAATCCGAGGGATATTATGTATGCATAATGATAGTGCTAAACCTAAGTATACATTATCTTCAAGAATACTATACATGAAAAGTTTATACTACCATATTTATGCCAATAATTAGAAATGGATTAATGTTCCTTAGGAAACGGATTAATAACTAGAAATGGATTATTGTTTTGAGATACTGGGAACAGTCACACTGCTTGAAAAGCTAGAAGAGTGAGGAGTCAGAAAAGCATTACAGACACATTTACGAATGCATACAACCACACACACACACACACACACACACAACTGAAAAACCAGCTTTTCCTTAATAAGGTCCAGTATAGCTTTCTGTCTCTTGATTCCAGCAGTCCACTACAGGATTGTAATTCTGGCACATACCTTTTCCTGGCTGGTGATACAGCATAGTCTGCAGATGCAAGTCTGCTGGTATTCTGAGACCATTTTGAGATGTCTTAAAATATTCAACCTGATATTTACCCAAAGGACACAGAAACATCAATTCCAAAGAGCACCTGCACCCCTATGTTTATAGCAGCACTGTTTACAATAGCTAAGCTTTGGAAACAACCCAAATGCCCAAAAATAGATGACTGGATCAAGAAGATGTGGTACATATATACCATGGAATATTACTCAGCATTCAAAAAAGATAAACACATGCAATTTGCAGCAACATGGATGGCGCTGGAAGGGATCATGCTCAGCGAAATAAGCCAAAAAGAAAAAGAAAAATACCGATGGTCTCACTCATAGCAGGAATCTAGAAAACTTAAATAAGGGACCAGGAAAATGAATATAAGAAAGTGAAAATCAAAATCAACAAAAAACTATGAACCAGAGACACTTTTTGGGGGGTGGGGGGCGGGAGGGGAAGGATTGGGGTCAGAATGGGGCGTTTGCAATTGTATGGGGGAATATAAAAATAAAATTTAATATTAAAAAAAATAATAATAATAATAAAAATATTCAACCTGATACAGACTGTATCAGACCAGACTTGAAAATATTTAGAATTTGGTCCTGTGACCAACTTGTCTGTTCCCAGGAACTTCTCATGAGAAATAGATTTTCTGGAGACTACAGGGCTTTGGAATTCATGTTTGACCAAGACTGTTGATCATTTGAGAACTTCTTAAGGATTAAACTGCATCAATGAATGATCAAATAAAGGTGCACTGTTTTGCACATACATCTGTGCTACCTTCATACTTCCACTCTCTTAAAGGAGACGTGAAAAAACTTACACAGAATGAATACTTGCAATGTTAAAATCACAACCTCTCTGACATCCTCATCTGCAGTAGAAGTAGTTCTACAGAGAATAGCAGTAACTAGAATGGTGGGCAATTAGGGTGGGTTCTCAGGACCAAATCATAAAGAACATCAGAAGGAGAGGTAGAAATGTGACACTATAAAAGAAAGAGTCTGTCTTGGTAAGAATTTAAAGAAGAGATTGGGAACAAGGAAAATAAATAAGAGCATGCTGTCAATAGGAAAATTCAAAGAATATAAAGTTTTCTATAATTGTTAAACAATCATAAAATTACTTTCAACATTCCTTGTCTTCCATTCTAGGGCTGATAAAATGAAACTAAATCGCTATGCACTTTGCCTTTCCCAACAGTTACTTAATCGAGTTAAATTAAAAAAAAAAATCAGTCTCCATATGGTACACTAATAGTATAGACAGAATCCAGTTAGCTTGGGAGTAAAATCTGATCTCACTTTGAAAGACATCCCCAACTGGGATTTTCCTCTTCTCAAATTATCTGTCTTCCCAGCAACACTGTGTGGTGACAGAAGTGTATGAGACATGCTAATGCGTTTATCAAGTGATTATTCTTGGCCCCTCTGCTGGCAAAAACAAGCAGGAAGTGACACAGAAAAAACATGCATAGTAAGCCACATTAACCAGCTTCAAAGCTGTTCAACTTGTGTGGTTCCTACGAATTCAAGGGGAAGAGAAAACGCGCTGTTGCTTTGTCTTTTTACCAGGACCACTTCCCCTTCAGCCTTTTGCCAAGTGATTGCCTTATATTGCCTAATCCAAGAGATGCCTTTCTTATGCCTTGTTGTCATTCCATAAAGAATTAGTTCTGCTTAATAGCTCAACTGTGCAGGAAGAACATTCCATGCAATTTTACACTCTGCATCAGTCAGAGAAACAGAAGGATCAAGAAAGCATTAAGACTACTGAGGTTTTGTAACAAAATTCATGTCACTTAGCAACTTCATCCGTGTAGAAACTTACAATGAGAAAATGACAAAACCCTTCAAATTACAGCAGAAATATTTCTACTAGGATTACTTTAGCTTTTTCAAGGACATTTAAAACAATTCAAGAGCTACAGTATATTAAATTATTTGTTGGTAAAGTTTACAGTATTCTCCACTGTTTTAGACATTGCTTGTTCAAATGATAAAAAGCCTGGTATTCCTTTCTCTTCCAAATAACCTGACACACAGTAGATCTTTAGTAAATGCTATTGTAAAATAAAATTCAATATAATTTATATATAATTATAATTTATTATAGTAATTAAACCACCTACATATGACATTTAATTCAAAAACTGGGTATTAATCGCTATGAACTATCTGGGCATTTCTTTCATCTTCTAATAGCTATTAAAAACCAACTCTATTGATAACAGAGAAAAAAAGTGTGTATATACTACACACATACATCAGATGATCTTGCTAAAGTAAATTCATAAAAAGGACCTTTTGTTCTAAGCTACATGTCCACAACAAAATGAAGTCTCTTAATAAACCTATAGCTCACTTTATTAGGCTTGACGACACAGTCCTAAAGGGAAGAAGAATGACCTTACCATATATCTTTTTTTTTAAAGATTTATTTATTCATACATACAAGAACTGGGGTACAGGGCAGATGTGCAGGAGGGTGAGAGGATTCACCAGAGAGAGAGAGTGGGGAGCAGAATAGGCAGACTGACTGAAATACACTGCTGAGGGGAGCAGCGGGCAAGACAGGAGAGGTTTGCCGTGCCAGGTGTGGATATCTCCTCGGCCAGCCAGGATCAAACCCGCGCTGCAGAGGCTGCGGACAGGTTCACAGGGCTGTACTCAACCACCTGCACCACAAATCTCAAATATACTAACACATTTTAAAAAAACTTACTTTAATATTCATGAAAATTTTAACAGGTAAATAACATCATTTTTACTAATAGGTAGGTGAAATATGTTCTACGAAATTAAGTTATTTGCTCTGGATCACAGAGTAAATAAACTGTAGCAAGGAGTCAAAATGTTGCTTTTTTTTTAAAGATTTATTTATTTATGCATACAAGAACTGGGCTACAGGCCAGAGGTGTGGGGGTGAAACGATTCACCAGAGACAGAATGGATAACAGTACAGGAAGGCTGACTGAAATACACTGCTGGGGGGAGCAGCGGGTGAGTCAAGAGAGGTCTGCTGTGGGGTAGCTCCCTGGCGGGGGATGGAACTCGGGCCGCAGTGGCTGCAGATAGCTTCATTGGTTGCATCTTAACCCCTTGTGCCACCAGGGAGGCCTTTTTTTTTTTTAATTACATGCAAGCTGTAGTCCTAGAGATATAAGGAGTCCACACAAAGAATGAACTATAGCACTTTACAATAGCAACACTAATCTGGTCTGAGTTTACTCTCCCAGAAGGAATTAGATATTCATGCACAAAGAACAGGGGGGTTCTTTTTCGCTAATTTCCTCTCTTTTAAACCTTCCTAGAAGCAGCAGTAAAAACATACTTCCCTAACCTTCTACTCAATTGAATATTACATCACTCTCAAAGTCATCGGTGAGGCTTTCATCAATAATTCTTTCTAATTATTTTTGGCAAATGTCAATATAATTCTACAATTATCTGACATTCCATATTACTGATTTCTTATGGACTTTCTTATCTACTGCATGTAAATTCACTTGCTATTTTTTAAAACACATTTGGAATTCAAAAAGATCATACTGCTAAGGCCCTTCATTAAAAATACAATCCACAGGATGCTACAAGAGCTCCCTCCAAACCCAAACCCCCAACCATGAAATCAAGAGTCAGGGAAGGCTTCACAAAGGAGATGTTATGTTTGAGTGAGGGGCGACTGGCTAGTAAATAGCAAGGGATTATCAAGGGTGGGCCAGGAAGAGAATAGAGTACAGGCAAAAAGCACAGAGCTATGAAAGAGCACAACACATTTGGAGACCTGAAATTTTATTTAGCAAGAATTTGGGGTGTGCAAAAGAGACAGAGGAGAAAAGTGGGTGATAAAGGATGCATGCAGGTGCCAGGGAGGAAGGACTAGATGATGAAAAGTCTTGCCTCGTTATGTGTGCTCCAATGTTCGCTACTCTAAGTGTGGTCCTTGGACCATTTAAACTTGTTTGAAATGCAGAATATGTGGTCCTACCCCACATCTACCATTTGTTAATCAGTATTTTTAAAAGATCCTCAGGTAACTTTTATCCACTTTAACACTTGAGAAGCACAGTTTTTCTGAAGACTATAAGAAGTCATTCAAATAGGTCAAGCATACTTGAAAACAATATGGAAGATAATGAGTAAGTATAAATGCAAATGTGGATTTTTATGGTTTGCTCGCTATTGGGTTCTTTCATTTAAGAACAACTATTTCAGGAAAACACTTCCTACTTTTCTATTGTTTGTATGGTTGCCAGGAGTTGGAGGTGGGGAAAATAGGGAGAGGTTGGTAAAAGGGAATAAACTTTCAGCTATAACATGAATAAGGTCCAACAATCTAATGTAAAACATGGTAGCTGTAGTTGATAACAATGAACTGTCTAATTGAAATTAGCTAAGTATGTAGAACTTAAATGTGCTCACCAAAAGAAGATAAAATTGTAAAGTGATGTATGTGTTAAGTAACAAGATGAAGAAAATCCTTTCACAGTGTATATCAAATCACCATGATGTACAACTTAAAAATCTTACAATCTTATAGTTAATTATACCTCAATAAAGCTGAAATTTTAAAAAAATGTTTCCTTACTAATATGGAGACTCAATCATAGAAGGAACATTTAAGGTTATCTCAAATACAAAGAATGCACAGTGTTTGTTTTTTTTTTTTTAGGACAAAAGTGTATTTAGCTATGCCCAATTAGAGATTTATTTATTTATTTTTTTAAATAGAGGCATGTTTTATTTATTTATTTGTTTGTTTGTTTGTTTTGTTTATACATGCACTGGGTATGGTCAGAAGCACGGGAGGGTGAGAGAATTCACCAGAGCCAGAGCAGGCAGAAGGACCGAAGTACACTGCTGAGGGGAACAGCGGGCGGCAGGAGAGGTCTGCGTGCCATGTGGGACCCTCCTCCTGTGGCCGGGGAGCGGCCGGGGATCGAACCGGCGCTGCAGAGGCCGCGGGCAGCTTCGCAACCCAGCGCTCAACCGCTGCGCCACCAGGGAGACCCGCAATTAGAGATTTAAATCAAATTTATACCACCATGTTCTTTAAGCAGTTTCATCAATATAACTAACTTACTCTTATTTGGCCTATTAAAGGCTTTTGAATTATTTGGGTAGGAAAGAAATAGGCTATATTTACTGCTCAAAAACCATTTTTTTTTTACATGAGAAAAATTCAGAAATTTTTGCTTAATTATATGCAACTTTTATTTCAGAATAAAAGCACAGAATACTGGACCATAGCCATATAGAAATCCCCTATAATACATCCAATAAGCCAAATCAAAACAATGCATAGTTTATAAGAATAGAGTAGAAGAAACTTGCAGCTCATATTTCAACTGCTGTCTAGTGTCACATTCATTCAAGCAAAGAAAAGTTAACTGATAAAATCTGGCTTGGGGCAGTCAAAAAAGTCAAACAGCCTAAGTTTTAATTTGATGACTTACGGTGAATATCTAGAAAAAGATTTGATACTTTAAAAAGATGACCCTGTTAAAAAAACAATAAAATTAATTTTCTTAATAACAGTAAGTCAAAATATAGTTAATATGTGCCTGAACATCTAATGCATCATTTATAGTGACCCAGAAATTATGATACTGCTACCTACCTATCTCATATCTCACAGCCACCAGACCCAAGACTGACATTCCAAAAGAACCAAGACTTTGATAGGAATAAAACTCAGAACCAGCTGTAAAGATGGATTCCCCAACTTTGTGCACAGTGTTATTCATAGCCTAATGCAAATTTTCTACATGGCTTAATAGAGACGCCATGTTTCTTTCCAGAAAATGATCATCAGAGGCATCAGGTAATTTGAAAATTTCTGGAAAAAAGCCAATGCTCAGAGGTCACCAAGGTGTTGTTTTTCAGGCCCTTCTATTCCATGATGGGCATCCCTTTAAGAACTGGAAGTATCATTCCCCACAAATATACATTTGCTGATGAAAGGAGTCTATGTTTATGTCCATGGAAAGGTGTGGTGAGGCAGAGGAAACTGTAACAAAATATTAATGAGAAAGAACAAAATGGAAAACATAAAGGGAAAATATTACATGAGAAGTAAGACAAAAAAACAAAGAGACAGAACAGATCAAGCATGAATGGGGCAAATAAAAAAGCAGGCCAAAAAAAAAACCCCACAAATCATGAACCTAATAATTACTGCTAAACTGTTACAACAATAGCTTCTAGTATATTTTATTTTGATGACAGCATACTAGACCTGATTTTACTAGTAAATGCGCATAGCCAGGATTAATTCAAAGTAATCCCTGCTGGGATTGTGAAATGAATTTTTTAGAAAATTTCTTAGGGGCCCCCCTGGTGGCACAGGGGTTAAGCATCAGCACTATGAAGCAATCCTCAGTCACTGCAGCACAAGTTCGATCCCTGGCCAGAGAGCTAACCCAGATGGTGCAGTGGACCTCTCCTGTCTTACCTGCTGCTCCTCTCAGCAGTGTATTTCAGTCAATCAAATATGTTGTAAACTTCCAAATTTTATCTATGACAGTGGGAAACAGAAGGAAACATGAAACCTGATAGCTGTTTACACCTGTCAGAGGACTCGCCTCTTCCTCTCTAAAAGGTTTTATAGCAGATATGTTAAAAGACACACTCAAAAAACAAATCCCATAGTGGGGACTCAAAAACAAACAGTGAATTCAAATCCACCAATTATTAGCTGTGTGACTTTATAAGTCATTTAATATTTCTGTTTCTTAGTTCTTTAATCTAAAAAATGGCAAGATACATTTTCATAGCTGTGAAGATTAAAGGAAATATTCCATATAAAAAATTTATTCTGTACATCCCTTCTCACACCTCTATAATCCTGGTTGATTTGTAACTTGTGTCTTCCAACAGTCAGAAGTGCAGGAGGGTGAGAGAATTCACCAGAGCCAGAGCGGGGAATAGAACAGGCAAAGTGACGAAATACACTGCTGAGGGGAGCAGCGGGCGCAGCAGGAGAGGTCTGTTGCACCATGTGGGACCCTCGCCAGCAGCCGGGGATTGAAGCAGCACTGCAGAGGCTGCGGGCAGCTTTGCAGCCCAGCGCTCAACCGCTACGCCACCAGGGGAGGCCCTCACATCACTATTTTTTTCACGTCCTCAGACCCACTTTGATGGCTCCTCTTCTTCTGCCTGCTCTTAATGCACAGGAGATTATATCTTCAGCTCTTTTATCTTTGTACTCTACATTGTTTTCTAAGGCAACCCCATCCATTTCTAGCATCTGTTGGAAGTTAGTAACTGCTAAATCTATGTATTTCTGGACTTCAACTTTATTTGTGAAAATGCTCAGTTCCACCCACATTGCTAAATGTCTCTATCTCAGGCTTGTCAGGATAGGGTTCAACTCATTTTCCTTCTTACTTATTGACAGTCTTTCCTATTCTTTCCCCTTTTTTTCTCTCCCTGCCCCCAACACTTTCTATCTACATAATCCCATTTTCTTTCCCATCTGATTTGATGGTATCACCGTGCCAAAAACACGAGATATAAATCTTCAAGTTCAAAAAATTTTTCAAATTATCCTCAACAGTAGAAATAACCAAACTTTCATTTTCATACTTTTTCTCATATACTTTCCATTGGTAGTATACAGATTGTAAAAAAAAGACTGAAAATTTTCACTCTTCTATATCCATGTTCTTTCGAATATAACTTTGCTGGTCCCCTTACCCCTCTAACACAGACTGACCATGAAATCTGCTTTGGTCAGAAGAGGGATGGGATTAACAGCATGTCAGTGCCTAAGAAGCCTTTCAGTCACTCTGGAATCCTGTCATAGAAATATGAACTCAAGATAGCCTGCTAGATGATGGAAGACATGTGGGCCAATCTCTTCCATCATTCCAACCAATAGTCAACTATGTGGGTTGAGATTATCCTGGATCAGTTAGTACCTTTCCCCCAAGTAGATTTGACAGCTGACTATAAAGAAATACATGAACCTAGATGAGTTCAGTCAATTCTGGCTCATGTAAGTAGAGTCACCTATCTGATTCACAAACTAATAGGCAATATTATGTACTTACAGTTTTAAGCCATCATGCTTAAGAGTATGTTGATATGCAATGATAGCCAACTGATAGGCTTCCTTTTCTGCTCTCAAGAAAGTCAAGTATTCCTCTCTAAGCTGGCCCCCTAATTGGAAAGGCAATCCATCTCTGAGCTGGCCCATCTGGAAAGGCTCCCTAATTGATTTCCTTGTTTGTCTCTCTGTAATCTCACACACAGACATATATTATAGAAATAATTCTGGTAATTAAGTGCATATCTGTGCATAACTGTATCTATGTGTGTGTGTGTAAATAACATTTACTCAAAGACTGTAGATGTGACAAGTAAAAAGTTAAGTAAGAGTAAATAAAATAGATCTTAAAAAAATTTTTAAAAAGTTAAATACATAGATGACAATTCTCAGAGGAGAATTACACAGAAAAGGAGAGGAGAGATCATAGTGAGCTGAAATGGTTAAGAAAAAAGTGATGATTCTGGGTATAAGACTTCAATTGAGTCAAGCTAAAATGAAGAAATGAAGGCATTCCCAGGCCTCAAAGTAACCTCTTCAACCATACAACAGCATACTAACCTTTAAATAAAATGAATAAGCTCACATATAATCTTTTTTTCCTATATCAATAAGTCTTTCACATGAGAATGTGAACTCTAGAGGGTTAATGGATCAATCACTAGCAACTCACACTATAGTCAAAATAGTGAAATGAAATGCTTGGTCAGAGTTCACTGACCACTAGTCAAAGACGGACAAAGACCTCTATCTTGAATAACAGCTTTAGTCTTCAGAAAGAGAAGCTCATTTTCGGTACCAGCAAAGATTTTCCAGAATGTGGCTTTGCTGTTCAGCCAACTCCATAAAAAAATCTCAGGTGGATTTGCCTTCTTTGGGAATTATAATAGCCAACTAAAAAGCAGCTGATTTGACCACTAACTGTTCATCCAATTAGATCATTAAGAAACCGAAATAATGAAGCATGATCTTACTATAATTGTTCTACCTCCCAAATGCAATTATGCATGTGGCAATCTGACAGGTAACTCAAAGACCATGCTGAATCAACTTAAGACATTTGGTAGCAAGCACAGATAGAAATTTTTCAACATTTGGCAGGGCAGATGTTACTTCCGAGTATTAGTATCTCATATATTGATACTTTATTAGTATATCATTTCTCTGACTGCAAGAAAGCTTAGTTTTAGGTTTTCTCTTCTGTGAACTGCTCCTGTTTATATTATTTTCTACTAGAATTTTTGACTCTTTATTAATTTGTAGGAATTCTTTGTATATTTTGGCTACCAATCCTTTGTCATTTAGAGTTATAAATATCTTATTTCAGCTGTTGCTTGCCATTTCAACTGTCATTGCATTTTTTAAAATCAGAAGTTTACATTTTTTCATTTAATAAAGTTTATTATTTTCTTCTTCATGTTTAGACTTTCTGTAAATTATTTTTAAAATTCTTTCCAATCCAGGGCATCCCTGGTGGTGCAAGGGGGTAAGACACAATCTATGAAGCTATCACAGCCACTGCAGCACAAGTTCAATCCCCACCTGGCCAGGGAGCAACACACATGGCGCTGCAGACCTCTCCTGTCTCAGTGTACTGCTCCCTTCAACAGTGTACTTCAGTCAGTCTGCCAGTTCTGTTCCCCATTCTGTGTCTGGTGAATCCTCTCACTCCCCCTCCCCCCACATCTGGCCTGTGCCCCAGCTCTATGCATAAATAAATAAATCTTAAAAAAAATAAATTCTTTGCAATTTAGGTAAGGCCAAAATCTAAAACTTCAGATCACTTAACTCTCTATACTTCTGTTTTGGTCTCCAAAGATGGTTCTCTTGTTTTTGAACCAGGTTATGTCTTTAAGTTTCCTGTTTTTTATATTTTAGCTATCACTGCTATGTATACGGATCATAGAGAGTATGTTAAACCATGAACTCACTGCACCACCTTGACAAGAAATTACTACCTTTTTTTTTTTAAGTGAAGAAAAAGCTTTAGGTAAGGTTAAATTTCTAAATAAAGACAATTTGCCCTGTTTATGTATCATATAAGCTTTGAAATATTAAATTGTCATGATCTAGTTAGGTATCATGACCTAGTCCAGACTGTGACTATTCAAATTTCTTATCTACTCACACTTACAAAATAAACACATAAAATAGCCATAAGAGATGAAACTTTTTTTTCTACCAAAAACATACTATTTATGCATCAAAACTGAGCTGTGGATTTTTAAAGAGATACATAAACATCTTTTGATGTTGCTAAAGTCAAAATTTGAGGACAAACCTTAAAAATCTCTGTTTAATAAGTTAAAATAACAACCCCACAAGGGGGACTTTGGGAAAAGGTTCATTTAGCAAGTACTTTAACTTATTAGCAGCAGAGATGTTTAATATACAGATAAGGTACTCATACTACTGAAAACAATCACTATAATTTTTCTTTTAATCTAATAATTTTTATTTATTAAGCTATAAAATTATTTTTATATCCTATAACACAAAAACATTTAGTAAAATATTAGCTGATGACATGACAAATTCATATTATCTTAAAAGAAATTATTAAGTAAGTATATCTGTTGTTTAGTTGAAACTATGACAGGCTATAAGATAAAACAAAATATTATCATCCAAAGACCTCAGTGCCAAAGCATTTACATTTGTTTCCTGTCTAATGAATTAGTTTCCCACCAAGTTCATGCAAAATCATAAGAAAATAAATCTGATCATCAAGCTGATCAGGATATTTTTCACTTGCCTTTAGTCATAAAACCACTTTCTTTAGATGACCCCAACTGTGTTTTTAATTTGATTGATTCATTGATTCTACAAACAAAGCTATTAGTCTATTAGGAATTCTAAACCCTTACCCCTAAAAGCAAGAATGTGGAGTTGGGAGCTGACTTGAGGCCTTAAGAGTATTTGAAGTATTTGTAAAAGTGACCTCAGGGCAACTCCAGCCCTAAAGGATGCTTTTAGTGTTTGCAAAAGCAGCAGGAAGTTCCTAATCCCTTTTTCCTTAAAAAAGAGATAAATGTCTTTGGTTTGGGATCATAACATCCAAGGTCCAAAAAATCCTGAGTATTGGGAATACAACCTAGAAGACTGTTGGGAAAATAATATTGGTTTTAAGATTCAAAAGGGCTTATCTTTAAGCCAAAAAGGCAGTGAAAGAAATGTGAAGTGAATAAATTACTATTGCTTTGGTATATCAATTAACAATTCCAAGGGAAAGAAAACCTAACAGGGAACCTCTGTGACAAAACACGCTGAGGAACAATTCATTTCTTTTTGAATCAGAACAAACTGGAGAAGAAAGACTAGATAAACTTCAACTGTTGCAGAAATAAATTCTAGCCTTTTACCCAGGCAGGGGAAGAACAAGTCTTACTTCAAGAAGGGTAAAGCTCATCTAGACAGGCTTTAGAAAGGCAAAACTTGTTTACATTTACTTTGCATTATTTATTGCACCAGACCTATGACTCTTAGTAGGAAACAGGAAAGATTTCATTTGTTTAGCAGTTCCCTTTCACAATAAGTGTATCGCTATCAAAATGTATTTGTTCTCATTAACATTTTTTCAGATGTTTTTCCAAAGCCATTATGTAAACAGAGTATTGCACTCTCCTTGAAATGAAAAATTATTTGTCACCAATTCATAAATTAATTTGGATTGACAATTGATTCTCCAAATAAAATTTTATATCAATCAAAATATTCCAGTTTGTCTTTAACCTAGAGCAAGCTTTTACTCAGAATAAACCAACTATGGGTTGAAGAAAAACAGTTTCTCTGCCAAATACAGAGCCCTTTCCAGACGTTCCTCAGTCCACACAATTTAACTGATAGTTTTTAGTTGCATGGGAATAAAGGGTCAGTGGAAAGGTTCTAGAATATCAGGACTTCAGTAGGATGCTGCAATATCTTCATAATATGGAAGAACTATCTTTAAAAAGGACTGAGAGAATCTAACAGTATCTACTTCAAGAATATAGTACAGGGCCTCCCTGGTGGCGCAAGGGGCTAAGCACAGCACTGTGAAGCTATCCGCAGCCACTGCAGCACAAGTTCGATCCCCAGCTAACCAGGCAGCTATCCACATGGCACAGCAGACCTCTCCTGTCTCGCCCGCTGCCCCCTCAGCAGTGTATTTCAGTCAGTCTGCCTCTTCTGTTCCCCATTCTGTCTCTGGTGAATCCTCTCACCCTCCACATCTCTGGCTGGTAGCCCAGTCCCTATATGCATAAATAAATCTTAAAAAAAAAAAAATAATACAGTATAACCTAGCTAAAAATTATGTCTAAATGACCAGGCCATTAGGAGGAAAATACATTTACTACTTTGCCTTTTTTTTTTGCACAGTGAAAGTATACAAGAATATGAAGAATTCTCAGGTTTATAACCATTGAGTTCATCATAGCATAGAAAAGGTAATTTTACAGAAATACATTTAACAAAAATATATATTATGTATGTGTACATATATATTTATAAAATTTGATTAATTCCTAAAACTCAAGTTGCCATTTTTACGTTAAAGGAGTTTTACATTTTCAAATGGGATTCACGGCTAGAAACATCTTCATCCTCATGTGCAAAGTGGTGTGCAAGGTATGGTAAAAGCTGTAGCTTTGGCTCTATGATACCAAAACATCTTGATGAAAGTAGAAAAGTAGGCCACTGATGCAAGGGCTTCAGTTATAAGACATGGCTAAGTAACAGAAACATCAAAATCCTCACTCTTTACTAGTCCATCCTTAATGTTGTAGAGACCTGTCTTTTACAGGAAAATAAAAAATATATTTAACACGAGCAAAATATTCTAAAGTATTTCCAACAGGATGCTTTAATTAAACATATAAATGGTATTTTACATAAAATTGACACAAAAAGGCATATTACAACAAATCGTTTCCTATACACTGTCAAAAAGTCTGGGTAAAGCACAATATTATCCTGCAATGGAATTCTACTAGTAGTCAATGACTTTAAGAAGCTTTAGTGGGTAAAGGTTCTCTCTCCTGCTGATTTATGAGATGTTTCTTTCAGCCATGCCTCATGAGTAATTCTATACAAGAAAGAAAAAGCAAAAGGCCACAATGAAGGTTTTTGCGATTTGCCATCTGAAAGCTTTTATTCTTCCAAAGAAAGAAAGTTATGACCTCTGACACCAGGCTATGGTGCTGAAGAAATTGCTCATAAATGTATGTCAGTAATGAAGCAGAAATCAATAATTTCATTTAATCTAGTGAACTATTAAGTAGTGGGACACAATATGGTTAACGAGCTGAATGTCTTTCTCTTAATGACACCTATGTAGCTTCACTAAGATCAAAGTTTTGTTTGCATGTTTTATATTTTTAAAAATCATCATAATTTTCACTATCATATGTAAAAGTATTCAGCATTTTAAAGTTAACAAAACTCTCAACCAAAAACATGTAAAAACCCATAAAACTACAATATCTTTATTTGATCTCCTCCGATATTAAGGACATACCATGTTTATAATCATAGTGCTCTTAAAAGTTTACTAAAATACTCCAAATATTTACAGGTTAAGAGATATGGTTGCATTTGTAATACCACATCAACGTATCTGCAAGGCTGATATTAAAAGATAAAATGAAGAACAGGGAAATTTGTTTAAAACAAAATTTCTTTCTCAAGTTGAAAATCTGACAGGTTAAAATTTTCTAAGTGCATATACAGAAGGAACATGAATTGAATGGATGACCCAAAGAAATTTAATGAACAAATGATGAATGACTATTAATGGTTTCATAGACTCAGTGATTGTTGTTTTTAAAGAGCCTGTTCCCTAAGGTAGAAGTGTGTATGTAGAAGTTATTTCAGACACAACACAGTAACAATTTAACTATTTATAACACTTAATAACTAAATTTTATGATAATAATGATAACATGGATAAGTCTCAGAAAATGTAAAAAGAAATTATTTTGTTAAACCATTACATATTATAACCAGAAAACAATAATGTTTGGCAATTACAGCAATGAGAAATTACCCCATTGTTAAATTTTAGGCAAATTCAATGTTCCTAAAAACTGTGCTCATTTTCACTCTACCAAAATTGCTCTAAGACATTAATGACCTATGAACTGCCTGGTGCACAGAGTATTTTTCAAGTCTTATCTTATTAAAACTTTGCTACATCTGATGATTTTTCATAAGCTCTTTGAAACATCTCCCTTAGTCTCTGATTTTGTACTTGCCTGATCTTCCAGTTACCATCCCACAATTGTTTCTGTCTTTACTGATTGTCCATGCTTCTTACCCTGAGCACTCATTCTGTTCAAAATCACCCATCTCATCCTGCTAAAATCACCCACCAGTTACACTCCACCAAAGTCCTGGTGAAGCTCAACTCAGTAACTTTTGGCCATGCCTTTCCTGACTCCCATCTACTCTCTTGGATGACCTGCTACAAAGCTCTAACATTTCACAGATACCTATACTAAACATTTTCCATGGCAAACTCATAACCTACTTCCCAGTATTAGCTCCCTCTCTGCATTCTCTATTTCAGTCACCAAGTCACCCAAACTCGAAATATTGATATCATCCTGAACTTCTTTCTTTTCCTATTCCCCACATTTAGCAAGTACTCCCAATTTTTAATCCAGTTACAACTTAAAATATTCTTCCTTTCATCCCCGTACCAGTGCTCCATCAAGACCCTATGAGCTCTTCCCATACTGCTGCCACAGCCTCCATCCTGCATCCAGCCTGTTCACCTAACTTCAGTTCTCCTCACAGACTTGAGTGGGATCAATCTAAACCACAAATCTAGCCAATCTGATTCCTGCAGCTCCCCATCACTCACAGGTTTTATTTCAGGTTCCTTAACATGGCATCTGGTATAGTCTTGCCTTGAGAGGTTCCTGATATACACTCCATTTCTGGCCCTGGTTTCCTCCCTGAAATTTATTTTTTAGCAACACCAAACTGCTTATTATTCCACACACACCATGCTGTTTCTTACTATTATACCTAATTGTACTACCCATTGCCCTCATTTAACTAAAATCACATTTTCCTTTATAATTAATTTAGTATCATATCTACAAGCATGTGATAACTGCTTAACTGCTTCCCACCTGAACCCCAAAC
Organism: Talpa europaea; assembly: GCF_964194135.1. Classification (NCBI taxonomy): domain Eukaryota; kingdom Metazoa; phylum Chordata; class Mammalia; order Eulipotyphla; family Talpidae; genus Talpa; species Talpa europaea. The sequence continues at coordinate 43,420,076 of NC_140075.1, forward strand.
TTGGAAATGCTTGGGGGTATTACTCAGAGACAAAAATGTCATGATGTTTGCAACTTACTTTTTTTAAGAAAGAAAGAAGGGTGAAGTAAATATAGTAACATATTAATTAACAACTGAGAATCTAGATGAAAAGTATTTAGGTGTTCATTATACTATCATTCATTCATTTTCCATAGATCTGAATTTTAAGTATAAAAAAGTTGGTAAATAGTATCACATAACAAAACTCTCCCAGGTGTACACTCTACTGAGGCACAAACACACCGTTTAAGTAACATCTATGTACGAATTCCATTCTACCACTAACTTACTACTGAGATTAAGCCTTTTTTTAAATTACTAAAGTATTTTCAGACCCTAGCATAGTAGGTTTTCAATAAGTAATAGTGCTGAGTCAGAATAAGCCTAAAATACAGAATTTTCAATCAGTCAGTAAATATATTAGTATTTACAATGTTTCAAGACTCTTCTTAGGGACTTTGGTGGAAGAACAGAGTATCACTCAAGTCACTGAAAAATTCTACTAACCAGCACTTGGCTGAGACACTGAGAAAGGCAGGAATGTAGCTGAAAGGAATGCTAAAAAGTCAAAGGAAGATAGTCAGGATTATAAAGAGAGGTAAAGTGGGGAATTTAGGAACTAGGTGTTTAAAAATCAGGCATGTAGTTTCTGAGATAGAAAGAGATTCTTGAAGATTCCATCCATATTTCAGTTTCTACAAAATGGGAGACTGAATAAACACAGATGCTTTGTCTCATTAAAAGCACAGAAATGTTGCACAGAACATAGTTAAAATAGTGTCACCACCATTAACAACATTTTACAAAGTCAGATTGGTAGACTTTGTCTTGGTGCCCTGATGGTTACAGGCACTAGAGGTTTCTAGAAGAGGACATGGTTTTGTTTTCTTTTCTATCACAACATAATTAACTGAGATCTGAAGCTGAGATCCTAGAAACACTTGGAGAAAAGGTTAGTAGAAAAACTCACTAGCAAAACTAGCAATAAGGAAGTTGGTAAGCAGAAATGCTTTCCTTGGCCTATACCACACATGTGATTCTAAATTTATGAAATCATTCTAAGGCAGTTAAGAATACACCCCCAAATTGATCCACAAACTATGAAACCTTATGAACCAAATAGAATCAAACACTTTCCACTTGCCTTCTTAGCACAGTATGTAGCCCATCAGTCTCATAATCTGTAGGGTCAGAATCAAACACTTTCAAATATAGAATATACAAAGCACACCAAAGAATGAACTTATAGTAAAAATTACAAATCACATAAAGGAAATAATCTGTTATAAGAGAATATTAGCAGACATAGAAATGGGAGAAAAAGGGGATTCAAGAACATGAGATGACAGTACAGTTGAAAGAAATGGTAACATAAGAATTTAAATGTTTAAAAACATGAATGAACAAACAAAAGTCATCAGGGAAGAAAACAATGATTTGCAAAAAAAAAAAAAAAGAAGAAGAAGAAGATGGAAGAAGAGAGCCTACAGGAAATGTGGGACACCAATGAGTAAACCAACATATTTATTATGGGAATCCCAAGATATGCAGAGAAAATAAATGTGGCACAAAAAGTATTTGTAGACTTCATGGCTGAAAACTTTCCAAATTTGATAAAACAATCTACACATCACAGTAATTCAATTAATTCCAAGTAGAATTAAGAGAACCACACTGAAATACTTTCATAATGAAACTGTTTAAAAAAGGGCAAAGGATCTTGACAATAGTAAGAAGAGATTCATTATGTACTTACTATTCCTCAATTAAGATTAACAGCTGATTTTCCATTACAGACCATGAAAGCCAGAAGACAGTGAAATAACACACTTAATGTGACATAAAAAAACTTTAAGAATTCCATAGCCAGCAAAACTCTCATTCAGAAATGAGGCAAAAATTTAGACATTCCTAGATAAGCAAATACTAAGGCAGCTTATTAACATTCACCTACCCTACAAGAAATGCTAAAAGAAGACTTCTAGGTCAAAACAAAAGGACATGGAACAGTAACTCAAAGTCATAAGAAATAAACATTTCTGGTAAATGTAATAAAATAAGCAAATGTTAGAGTCAGTATTGTTGCAATTTTGGTTTGAGTATCTACATTTTATTTCCCATTAATTTAAAAGACATATAAAAAGAATTATAAATCTATTACTAGGCACAAAAAGTATAAAGATGTAATGTGTCACAACAACATAAACAGAGAAACTAAGGCATAGAAATAGAGTTTTGTAGGCTGTTAAAGTTAAGCTCACATCAATTCAACCTGGGTTGTTATTAATTTAGGATGTTAAATGCAATTCCTATGGTAATCACAAAGAAAATACCTAAAAATGTAGAAAAAAGGAAGTGAAAAGTAAGCGGGCTAGGGAGCTGACCCACATGGTGCCTCAGACCTCTCCTGTCTCACCCGCTGCTCCCCTCAGCATTTTGATGGATCCACCTGTTCTGCTCCCCACTGTCTCTGGTGAATCCTCTTACCCCCTGCACCTCTGGCCTACACTCCAGCTCTTGTATGCATAAATAAATAAATCTTTAAAAAAAAAAACCTCACTACAAAAAGTTAACTAAACACAAAAGAAGGCAGTAATGGAGGAAAAATAGGGCAAAAAATATATAAGCCATTCAGAAAATAGCAAAAAGACACAAATCCTTCAATATACCACATTCAATAATGGATAGAATATCTAGACAAAAGATAAATAAGGGAAAAGGACTTAAACAACACTATAAACTAACTAGACCTAAAAGATATATAAAGGTACTTCACTCAATAAGAACAGAACACACATTCTCAAATACACACATAACATTCTCCAGTATAGACCCTATGTTAGACCACAAAACAAATCTCAATATATTTTTAATGATTAAATTAATATAAAGTATTTTTCCATAACAATGGAATAAATCCAGGAGTTTAAAAAACAGTAAAACTTAGACATTTGTGGAAATTGAACCATACCCTCTTAATCAATGGGTCAAGGAATGAATAACAGAAGAAAAAAAAGAGAAAATGCTTTTAGACAAATCAAAGTAAAATAGAATATACCAAAACTTATGGAGTTTTGATGAAAGCAGTTCTTGCAGGAAGATATGTAGATAAAAATGCCTACATTTAAAAAGAAGAAAAGATCTCAAATCAATAACTAAACTATATCTTGAGGAGTAAGAAAAAGAAGTAAAAACTAAGCCAAACCTAGTAGAAGGAAGAAAACAATAAAGCTTAGCATGAAGATAAATGAAATAAAGAAAAGGAAATAGAGATAATCAATAGAACCAAAAATTCATTCTTGGAGAAGATGAATAAAATTGACCAAACTTAAGCTAAACTGAAAGATAAAAAAGTCTGAAGACATTGTAAATAATTAAAATCAGAAATAAAGATGGGGACATTACTGCTGACTTCACAGAAATAAAAGAAATAAGAGAATATTATGAACATTATAATTTGTATGCCTGTACATGACAACTTAGGTGAAATGGCTAAATTCAAAAAAACAGCAAAGCTACCTACATGACTCAGGAACAGTAAGGTTCAAAGGAAGAAAATTAATCAATGTAATATAAATCATTTTTAATTAGCAAAGAGCTTGGATATTTCCTCCAAAGAATACACGCAAACGACCAATAAGCACATGAAAAGATATCAGTATCACTCATCATCAGGGGACTATAAGCCACAATCACAGGAAATCACTTCAAACCTACTAGGTTCGTACAAAAATAGGGGTTGGAAGGGAGGAAATAGCAAGTGTTGGTAAGGATATGGGGAAACTGAAACCTCTTGGCATTGCCATTAGAAACAACATGGTACAACAGACACTGTGGCAAAGTTTTAAGGTTTCTCAAAATGTTAAATGTGAAATCAGGAGGGCAGGGGAGAAAGAAAGGTTAAATGTAGTAATATCCTAAAACTAGCAATTCCACTCCTAGGTGTATACTCAAAATAATTGAAAACAGGAACTCAAACAGATACTGTATGTCAATGTTTACTCACAATTTTTCATAATAGCCAAAAGATAGAAACAATACAAGTGTCCATCAACAGAAACTTGCTAAACAAAATGTGGTATATTATATAATGGCATCTTAGTCATAAAAAGTAATGAAGTACTGACTGATAGAATATGGACGAACCTTTAAAAATTATGCTTGTGGACATAAATCAAAGAGGACTAAAAAGTCCATACATTATATGATTCCATTTTTATAAAGTATTCAAAATATGCAAATCCATGCAGACAAAAAATACATTAATGGCTGCAGTGGGTGGGGGGTAAAATTTAGGGAAGGTTTGAGGTTTCTTCTTGGGGTGATAGGATATATTCTATAATTAGATAGTAGTGGTAACATTGTGAATTTACTAAAAACCAGGTAAAAATAGTGAATTTTATATGCTATGTGAATTTTATCTCAATAAAAAGAAAACACTTGAGAGAAATGTAAAATATTTATCTGTAGAAAAAGTAATACACAAATGTTCACAGCAGCATTATCACCAAAAAGTAGAAATAATCAAAATGTCTATTACTGATTATTTATTTAGGGGGGGCGGAGCAACATGGCGGCGAGGAGACGCTGCGAGTAAGATCTCCCATTAAAAAAAGTTAATAGGGAGGAAAAGCGGCAGGTCCCAGTGAGAACTGGGACACGGAAGATAAACGGACGACTCCAGCAAACTGCCCGAAGAAGAAAGTTGCCATAAAAGAGGACGAGAAGGGAGGGAAGCGCAGAACCCTGCTCCCCTCCCCCGCCCACAGAGGCGGCACTCTCCGACCGGCAGAGACAAGGGAAACAACAAACCAAAACGCCCAACAAGAAAAACGGATGCAGCAAGCGGGACTGTGAGTGGAAAGGAACTATTGCAGCCACCACACCCCGTGAACGGGAGCTGAGGCGAACCCTGCAGGATCCACCACGGAGGTGAGCTCCACGCGCCATTAAAGAGAGCCCCGCCCACCAGGAGGAGACCAGCACCAGCACACAGCCCCAGCCGCCCGGTAAGCTTGCGCGAAAGCGGCGCTCGGATTGCAGCTGCCCAGGGCCCTGCGCCTGCGACCTAGGCTTGCGGGGAGACGGCGGAGGCCCTCCCTGAGTGAGCAGGAACAAGGTGCCCAGGCAGGGGAGCGGGATTCAAAAGGCGCCATTCCCGCGCCACTGATCTGGGCTACAGCCCGCGTCCTGGAACTGAGGGCTTTGGAACTGAGACCCGGGCGGAGGCCCTCCCTGAGTGAGCAGGAACAAGGCGCCCAGGCAGGGGAGCGGGATTCAAAAGGCGCCATTCCCGCGCCACTGATCTGGGCTACAGCCCGCGTCCTGGAACTGAGGGCTTTGGAACTGAGACCCGGGGCACGAAATTAGGGGCGTGGGTTCCCCACGACGGTGGGGCACAAGGCAGACACAGCACCCCAAAGCCGTTGAGGTGTACCCTACCATCCCCGCTCTGCTCCCTGTCCCACGGGGTGGAAAATCAGCTCCCCAAGGGCTCTAGGAGAGATCTCTGGTGCCACCTAGCGACTTGACCCCAGCACAGGCTACTGAAGGAGCTAGTGGCCAGCTGGGGAGTTAGCCCACACCGGGCCCCTTCTGAACAAGTAGTCTGAGCCCACAGGGAGAGCGAGCACCCACAGCCGGGACAGACCAGGCGCGTAGAAGAGTGTGCCTGAGACCAGAAGCGCAGGGAGTGTGTCCCACATCACCATTTTAGAACAGGGACATTTCTTCAGTAAAGACTACCTGCAGAAGGCTTCCTCAGGAGCCAGAGGTGAGCGGGGGAAGTTCGCCCACGCCAGACCCCCTCTGGCCTGCAGTCCAAGCCCAGAGGGGAGCAGGAACCCACCGCCAGGGCAGACCAGGCGCACAGGGGAGTGTGTCCCCACATCGGCATTTTAGAACAGGGACCTTTCTCCAGTAAAGGCTGCTTGAAACTGACAGATGACTCCTGGAAGAACCAGAGGGGAACAGAGAAGCCCACCCAAGATGCCGGCAAGTCCCAACAACACAGTGTCCCAACGCATACGGCAAATTAGAAAACAGACAGTAGGGAGGAGAAGAACCACACGCAACCTAGCAACTCTCCAGAGAAAAAGCACACCACAAAAAGAAATCCAGCCCCCAGATTGCAACGACAATAACTTGGAAGAATTTCTGAGCCTTCCAGAAAGAGAATTTAAAATTGCCGTGATTAAAAAACTGACAGAAGTCATAAAGGAAAACAATGATAAGGGAAAAATAATCAACGATCAGAAGAACGCAATTGAGTCCCTAGAGAGGGAAAACAATGGTCAGAAGAAAGAAATTGAGTCCCTAAAGAGGGAAGTAAAAGAAATGCAGGAGATCAAAGAATTAATGGAAGAACTAAAGAATTCTGGGAAAAGCAATGAAAGCAGAATAGATGAAATGGAAGAACGAATAAGTAATCTTGAAGACACAGAAATAAAAAGAACCAAAACAGAGAAGGAAAGAGAAGTACGAAGGAAAAAGAACGAAGAAAGACTTCGGGAACTATCTGACTCCATGAGGAAAGGAAATATAAGAGTTATAGGAATACCAGAAGGACAGGAGAGAGATGTAGGAACAGAGAAAATATTCAAAGAGATAATTGAAGAGAACTTCCCAAATGTGAAGAAGGAGCTGAAAATTGATATACAAGAAGCAAGAAGAACACCAAACTTCCACGACGAAAGGAAAAATACAGCAAGACACATAATAGTAAAGCTCCCAAGAATCCAGGACAAGGAAAAAATAATGAAGCTGGCAAGAGGGAAGAAACAGATAACATTCAAAGGAAAACCAATCAGGCTGACATCAGACTTCTCCGAAGAAACACTACGGGCAAGGAGAGAGTGGAGGGACATAGTCAACAGACTCCAAGAAAACAGATGCCAACCAAGAATACTCTATCCCGCAAAGCTCTCCTTCCTCTTTGAAGAAAGAATATGGACCTTCCCAGACAAACAGAAACTCCGGAATTACATTGCAACTAAACCCCCACTCCAAAAAATACTACAAGGAGTCCTAAAGCCAGAACCTCAGAGCGACGAATAACAATGAAAGGCCAAAAAAAAAAAAAAAAGTTATTAAAAGAATAAATAAATAAAATCAAAGGAAAGACAAACACAATGGCAAATACAGATGTTAACATATCAATATTAACTCTAAATGTAAATGGACTAAACTCTTCAATAAAAAGACACAGAGTTGCAGCCTGGATTAAGAAACAAAACCCAACCTTTTGCTGTCTCCAGGAAACACATTTAGCTACAAAAGATAAAAATAGGCTCAAAGTTAAAGGATGGAAAACAATCCTACAAGCAAATGGACCAAAAAAGAAAGCAGGAACAGCTATACTTATATCAGATAAAACAGATTTCAAACTCAAAAAGATAAAAAGAGACCCCAATGGTCACTACATTATGATCAAGGGGACAATACTTCAAGAAGAAATAACACTCATTAACATATACTCACCAAACGAAGGAGCACCAAAATATATCAGACAACTGTTGTCCTCTCTGAAAACAGACATCAGAGAAAACACATACATAGTGGGAGACTTCAACACACCACTATCAACAATGGATAGATCAACAAGACAAAAAATAAGTAAAGAAACCAAAGCTCTAAATAAAGACCTAGAGCAATTGGGCTTAACAGACATCTATAGAACACTAAACCCCAAAAAAACGGAGTACACATTTTTCTCAAGCGCACATGGATCATTCTCCAGGATCGATCACATACTGGGGCACAAGACAAACATCAACAGATACACCAAGATTGAAATCATATCAACCATCTTTTCTGACCATGAAGGCATCAAACTAGAAATAAACCATAAAAAGAAGGCAAGGAACTTTCCTACCTCATGGAGATTAAAAACCACACTACTGGAAGACCATTGGACTAATGAGGAGATCAAAGAAGAAATTAAAAAATTTTTTGAATTGAACGACAAGGAGGACACCAATATCCTAAATGTATGGGATGCAGCAAAAGCAGTAATAAGAGGAAAATATATAGCAATAGAAGCTCACATCAAGAAACAAGAAAGAACGCAAAGAAACAACCTAATCTCGAAGCTCAAAGATCTAGAAAAAGAACAACAAGAAAACCCCAAAACCAGTAGAAGAAAAGAAATAATAAAAACCAAAGCAGAAATAAATGAAATTGAAACTAAAAAAACAATCCAAAAGATCAATGAAACCAAGAGCTGGTTCTTTGAAAAAATCAATAAAATAGACAAACCCCTAGCCAGGCTCACAAAGGAAAAAAGGGAGAAAGCACAAATAAACAGGATCATCAATGAAAGAGGAGAAATCACAACGGACACAGCAGAAATCAAAAGAATAATCAGTAACTACTATGAACAGTTATATGGAAACAAGTTTAACAATCTAGAGGAGATGGACAAATTCCTACAACTCTACAATCACCCAAAGCTAGATAAAGAAGAAATAGAACACCTAAACAGACCAATTACAATTAGCGAAATTGAAATGGTAATCAAAAACCTCCCCAAAAACAAAAGCCCAGGACCTGATGGATTTACAAATGAATTCTACCAAACATTCAGAGACGAATTAGTGCCTATCCTTCACAAACTCTTCCAAAAAATTGAGAAGGAAGGGACAATACCAAACACGTTCTATGAAGCCAACATTACACTAATACCAAAACCGAACAAGGACAACACAAAAAAGGAAAACTACAGGCCAATCTCCCTAATGAACACTGATGCAAAAATCCTCAATAAAATTTTAGCCATCAGAATCCAACAATGTATCCATAAGATAATTCACCACAACCAAGTAGGATTCATTCCAGGGGCACAAGGATGGTTTAACATCCGAAAATCAATCAACGTTATCCAACACATCAACAAAAAGAAATATAAAAACCATATGATAATATCAATAGATGCTGAGAAAGCTTTCGACAAAGTGCAACACCCATTCATGATAAAAGCCCTTGAAGTTCTTGGGATACAAGGAACATACCTCAACATCATAAAGGCCATCTATGACAAGCCAACAGCCAGTATCATTCTCAATGGTGAAAAGCTGAAAGCAATTCCATTAAGATCTGGAACAAGACAAGGATGTCCACTCTCACCATTGCTTTTCAATATAATACTGGAAGTCCTAGCCAGGGCAATAAGACAAGAGAAAGACATCCAAGGAATCCAAATAGGAAAAGAAGAAGTCAAACTATCACTATTTGCAGACGATATGATATTATACATAGAGAACCCCAAAAACTCCACAGAAAAGCTAATTCAACTCATCAATCAGTTCAGTAAAGTGGCAGGATACAAAATCAACACGCAAAAGTCAGTAGCCTTCCTATACACAAACAATAAATCTGAAGAAGAAGAAATCAAAAAGACCATCCCTTTTGTTATTGAAACAAAAAAAATCAAATATTTGGGAATAAATCTAACAAAAGAGGTAAAGGACCTATACAAAGAAAACTATAAAACACTGTTAAAAGAAATAGAAGAAGACACAAAGAAATGGAGAGACATCCCCTGTTCATGGATTGGAAGAATAAACATTATTAAAATGGCCATCCTTCCAAAAGCAATATACAGATTCAATGCTATTCCAATCAAAATTTCAATGTCATTCTTCAAAGAAATAGAACAATTATTGATGAAATTCATATGGAATCACAAAAAACCCCGAATAGCCAAAGCTCTCCTGAAAAAAAAAGAAGGGAATGGAGGCATCAGACTCCCAGACTTCAAACTATACTACAAAGCCATAATCATCAAAACTGCATGGTATTGGAACAAGAACAGACATACAGACCAATGGAATCGAATAGAAAATCCAGAAATAAACCCACAGATTTATGGTCAACTAATCTTTGACAAAGGAGCAAAGACTATGCATTGGAGCAAAGAAAGTTTGTTCAATAAATGGTGCTGGGAAAACTGGGTCGCTACATGCAAAAGAATGAAGCTTGACCACCACCTCACACCATACACAAAAATCAACTCAAAATGGATTAAAGAACTAGACATAAGACCTGAAACCATAAAATACATAGAAGGAAATATAGGCGAAACACTACGTGATTTGCACATCAAAGACATCTTTACAGACACATCACCCAAAGCAGTGATAGTGAAGGCAAAGATAAACAGCTGGGACTATATCAAATTAAAGAGCTTTTGCACAGCAAAAGAGACAATAACAAAAACAAAGAGAAACCCCACCAACTGGGAGAACATTTTTGCACCCAACACTAATGATAAAGGACTGATCACAAAAATCTGCAAAGAGCTGATGAGACTCAACAACAACAAAGAAAATAATCCAGTCAAAAAATGGGCAGAAGAGCTTAAAAGAAACTTCTCTGAAGAGGAAATGCAAATGGCCAACAGGCATATGAAAAAATGTTCAACATCACTTGTCATCAGGGAAATGCAAATCAAAACTACCATGAGATACCATCTTACACCAGTGAGAATGGCACATATTAAAAAAACTAGCAACAACAAATGTTGGCGAGGGTGTGGAGAAAAAGGAACTCTTCTGCACTGTTGGTGGGAGTGCAAACTGGTCCAACCACTGTGGAAAGCTGTGTGGAGATTTCTGGACCTACTAAACATAGAGCTTCCATATGACCCAGCAATTCCACTCCTAGGTATTTACCCAAAGGACACAGAAACATCAATTCCAAAGAACACCTGCACCCCTATGTTTATAGCAGCACTGTTTACAATAGCTAAGCTTTGGAAACAACCCAAATGCCCAAAAATAGATGACTGGATCAAGAAGATGTGGTACATATATACCATGGAATATTACTCAGCATTCAAAAAAGATAAACACATGCAATTTGCTGCAACATGGATGGCGCTGGAAGGGATCATGCTCAGTGAAATAAGCCAAAAAGAAAAAGAAAAATACCGGATGGTCTCACTCATAGCAGGAATCTAGAAAACTTAAATAATGGACCAGGAAAATGAATAACTATAAGAAAGTGAAAATCAAAATCAACAAAAAACTATGAACCAGAGACACTTTTAGGGGGGCGGGGGCGGGAGGGGAGGGATTGGGGTCAGAATGGGGGGCTGCAATTGTATGGGGAATATAACAATAAAATTTATAAAAAAAAAAAATGTCTATTACTAATTAATGGATAAACAAATGTAGTATTCCCATACAATAAACTATACATTGAGTTTACAGGAAAAAAAAAATGAAGTCCTCATACATGCCAGAGCATGGATGAACTTTGGAAGTATGTTAATTGAAAAAGGCAATCACAGTGCCTCCCCTGTTGGCGCAGTGGTTGAGCGCTGGGCTACGAGGCTGCCCACAGCCTCTGCAGCACGGGTTTGTTCCCTGGCCGCTGAGGGTCCCACAAAAAAAAAAAAGAAAAAGGTAATCACAAAAAACCATATAATGTATGATTTCATTTATATGAAATGTCTAGAGTAAGTGATCCACAGAAAAAATTAGATGAGCGGTTCAAGAGAATGGGGGAGAAGAGAACTGGAAGGTACAGAATTTCTTTTGGGAGTGACAGATGTATTTTATAATTAGCAGGGATAGACACACAAAGCTCACTGAACTGAACACTTACATGGGTGAACTTAGTGGTATGTGAATTCCATCTTAATAAAACTTGCTAAGATAAATTTCCATGCTTCTATGTTACTATGTCCCTCTTTCCCTGAAATAATAATGATCCATACTCAGGCCTTCCTGGTGGCACAACAGGTTGAGTGCAGTGCTGTGAAGCTGTCCGCAGCCTCTGCAGCGCCAGTTCGATTCCTGGCCGACCAGGGAGATTCTCACATGGCACAGCAGACCTCTCCTGTCTCGCCCTCTGCTCCCCTCAGCAATGTATTTCAGACATTCTGCCTGTTCTGCTCCCCGCTCTGTTTCTGGTGAATCCTCTCACCATCCCATGCCTCTGGCCTGCACCCCAGTTCTTGTATAAATAAATCATTTTTTTAAAAGTTGAAAAAAATAATGATCCATACTCAACTACTTATGTAAAACTCAGCCTTTTGAGCCTCACTTCATTGGAGGTCCTTCAGAAACACATTGAAAAGCAGCTACTTTAGGGCCTCCCTGGTGGCGCAGGGGGTTAAGTCTCAGTACTATGAAACTATCTGCAGTCACTGCAACATGAGTTCGATCCCCAGCCAGGGAGCTGACTCACATGGCGCACCAGATGTCTGTCTCACCCACTGGTCCCCTCAGCAGTGTATTTCAGTCAATCTGCCTGTCTGTTCCCTACTCTGTCTCTGGGGAATCCTCTCAACCATGGCACCGCTGGCCTGTACTCTAGTTCTTGTATGCATAAATAAAATATCTTTAAAAAAAGGAGATTAAACCTTATCGTTTTTAGTAGGGATTGATGATAGGAGTAGGGAGCTAGAATAACCTATTTATATTAAAACACTAATAATATATGAACAAAACTCTTTTACAATGAAAACATTGTATTTTTAAAAATACCAGATCAATAAACAACAGCACATACCATGAATTATTAGCAGAGTTAGACACATATTTGTAAAGGTATACCTGACATACACTATGTTAACCTCCAAAGCAGCACCACTATTCTGAACCTAACCATCTAGTCCTAGAAAAAGTAGCTAATTTTTCTAGACTCTTAAAATGGAACTATTTCAATTACCAGTATTGGTTTAAGACTTATCTTCTTCTGCAAAAGCAGATTCTCATCTGAGGTTGGGGTAATAGTATGAATTCTAAAAAGCAGCAACCTGAATAACAGCCAAAATATTTTAATATTTTTTCAATTATTTAAATGGTTTTTCTACAATGTGACTAGATTCAACCTTAAAAAAATTATATTTTAGGGCCTCCCCTGGTGGCGCAGCAGTTGAGTGCTGGGCTGAGAAGCTGCCCGCAGCCTCTGCAGTGCCGGTTAGATCCCTGGCCACCTGCAGGGGTCCCGCATGGTGCACAGATCTCTCCTGCCATGCCTGCTGCTCCCCTCGGCAGTGTATTTCATCAGTCTGCCTGCTCTGCTCCCCGCTCTGGCTCTGGTGAATTCTCTCACCCTCCCGCGCTTCTGACTGTACCCAGTGCTTGTATAAATAAATAAATAAATCTTTTTTTTAAATTATATTTTATTGGCCATATATTTAACATTATAAAAGCAAGGGCAATGTTTGGTTAAATATATAACACAGAACATTTGCTTTGTTCCCCAGCTACCTATTTTTATAGATAAGACAATTAAGGCTCAAAATAATTGATATCTCTAAACTCACTGAAGGCACCAGCTACAGAGAAGGTATTGTTTGTTTTTCCTGCCGTTTAGCCATCCTTTCTACTTTTCCACACCAGCTCTCAGCTAAAAATACATACCAGATATTGGAATTTGCCAACTTCATAATTTACTTATGAAACAACTGTAAGAACTACACAAACCTAGAAACTCAAGAACACTAAATATTATTTTTCATAAAAATATGGAAAATGTGCATCCTTCCCTTCTATTTTTAATTGATGATTTATTCTACTCCAAGTACTTTTCTGGACTACAACACATGGTGTAAAAAATACAGCCAGTTTTGCTCAGCATACAGTAGTTCACTAAAAGACTGTTTTCTTTTCATCTATCTCAACTTGTCACTTAGGCCGCTAATGACTACTGGCCTTTACACACTAAATACAGATATTCATAGCCACGACTTTTGCTGGCTTAACTATCTTCTTGAAACTGAAGCATACACAAAGAATGTTAACTTGGGAAAGACAGTGAGATCTCTGCCTAATACAAATAATATCTAGAACTAACATTTCAATAATAACCACTCAAAATTTGCCTGCAACTTTCTGTGGGCCAGTTAACATATTATAGTGTCTAATTCTTTTGTCTTTATTCACCTTCTCTCCTTCCGGTCCTCTGAAGATGCTACCATCATTATTACATCATTAACTGCAGTTAGTCAAGCTGTGTCTGCTCAAAACAAGTCTATGATACCTCTGATTTAGCTGAAAAGATTTCTATGAACCATTCACCTAACCACCCACCTACCACACAGCAAATATTATTCAGTGGGCAGTTAATTTTATACAGTTTTACTTCTCTCCATGCAGAGCACCCCAAGATATTTTAACATTTACCACATATGTAGATTTCACATATCTTTTGAACTATGCTATTCATCACATCAAGAAAATAGAAGGCTAAAAAAGAAAAGGTGCTGAGTAAACAGGGTTAAATGAAATTTGTTTACTCCCTGACTGGATATCCCTGAGGAAAGATCTAATGTACTGAAATCAAAATGAATGGGCCGGGGCCTCTCTGGTGGTACAAGGGGTTAAGTGTCAGCAATATGAAGCTCTCCGCAGTCACTGCAGCACAAGTTCAACTCCCAGCCAGGGAGCTACCCATATGGCACAGCAGACCTCCCCTGTCTCGCCTGCGGCTCCCCTCAGCAGTGTATTTCAGTCAGTCTGCCTGTTCTGTTCCCCACTCTGTCTCCAGTGAGTCCTCTTACCCACCCCCTCTCCGCATCTGTGGCCTGTACCCCAGTTCTTGCATACATAAATAAAAATAATTCTTAAAAAAAATGAATGGGCCTACAGAAGGGTGAACTTTTATTAGCAGTTTTCAACACAGTGTGTGAAAAAGAAATGGAGAGGCAACATCATTCCAACTTAGATAATGACCCAAACACAATTTTTAAAATCAAGCTTCTTTCACAATACTTAAAATATTAAATAGTTCTTCAACCAATAACTTAGCATTGATAACACTAAAAAAAAGTAGAATATCAAGCATAAGACAAAGCAGTTAAAATAACTAATGGCCCACTAAAATTTGGAAAGACATTTTCTACTACTTTCAGAAACACTGGTGATTCTCAACCAGAGGTGAGGTGCCTCCCAAAACAAGTTTCGGTTGTCACAAGTGGGAGGGGTTGCTGTGGCATCTAAGAGAGGTCAAGGGTGCTGGTACATATCCCACATTACACAAGAAAACCAACACAATGAAGCCTTATCTAGCCCAAAATATCAACTGCATCAAAGCTGAGAAATCTTGAAAAATGTGATCAACAGCCAGAAAAAAAAAAATTACTGTTCAAGTGGATGATCCACTGATCCATTCTAACTTAGTTAAGGGGGCGAACAAAAACACCCTATAAGACAAAAGGCTTTTGGGCCTCCCTGGTGGTGCAGGGGTTGAGTCTCAGTGCTATCAAGCTATCGCCAGCCACTGCAGCATGTGTTAGATCCATGGCCTGAGAGATGATCCACATGGCTCAGGGACCGCTCCTGCCTCGCCCACTGCTCTCCTCAGCAGTGTACTTCAGCTGATCTGCCTGTTCTACTCCACACTCTGTCTCTGGTGAGTCCTCTCAGCCCCACACCTCTAGTCTTCACCCCAGTTCTTATATGCATAAATAAATCTTTTTTTTAAAGGCTATTTTGGAGCATGATTCCAGAAGAAGGTGATTTACTTAGAGAAAGTAATTGTTATCAAGCAGCATCATTTAAAAAAAAAAAGTCACACCATTTTAACAGGGAATAACTATAGCTTCATAACATACACTAAAAAAACTTTTCTTGTTAAAGAACTAAGGAGTAAGGATATAAATTTGAAATCAGAAAACAATGGTTACATTCTCCAAGTCACTTGCTTAATCCAGCCACTACAAACACCACTACAAATATATATATGAAAACATATAAATGCTAAGGCTATGTACATATACATATACATGTACATATATATACATGCATATATATATATGGCAAACCTTCCAGAAACTCAACATTTTTAACACATGCCCTCTGCTCATCATTAAAAGCTCATCAAAAGCAGTTTCTGAGAACAAGAATTCAAAAAAAAAATGCAAAAGTCAGGAAAGTATTTGTCAGATTAGTGTCAGAGACCTTTGTAAGGATGATGCCTTTATCCTCTGCAAAACATATCCCTATGGTGGTTCACTTGGCTTCAGAATTGCAGTCACTGAAAAGGTAACTGAAAAAAGTTACCTTTTTTGTATATCACCATTGTCAACTGTTGACTTGGAGTTTGCTCTGTGCAGATTACCACTTTAGAGCAACTGCCAAAATTTCTTCAATGACTGCAACTGTACCCTTCTCTTCCTCTCATATTTACTGTTTTTAAAATGCTTTAACTAAAAGTCTGCACACCACAAACTCTCAAAAGTATTAAAATAAGTCTTGATGGATTAATTTGCAGTACAATTTTTATAATTTTTCTTAAAATACCTCAATGACAGCTGTTTTTAAAATTCATATGAGCTGCAGCAAAATGCTGACTCAATATTATTGATTATTTTTCATATAAATAGTAATTGCCAATTTAAAAGCTGAAAGCAATCAATCCTAATTAAGCGAGCCTGACTATGAGAGGTAAAAATCTTCCCTCTAAACCATAGTCAAAGATAATAGTTTTCAAAAAAAGTAACCTTGAAAGCATTTACTTATTAAGTGAAATACTCCTTCAACCTAAAATCCTCCTTAAAACGCTTGCTTTTTGCTATGCTTTTTCACTGCTCTGAACTTCATCAATAGACCCAGCTGTTAAATTCAGGAGCAATGACAACAAATCCCTGGGCAAACAACTGCAGAGAGGAAGGCTCTTTAGAATATTCAGAGACAGTTGACAAAAGAGGGACATACTAAATACCCTTTCAAAATTCCATTAAGAGGGCCTCCCCAGTGGCGCAGTGGGTTGAGCAGTGGGTTGAGCACAGCGCTGTGAAGCTGTCCACAGCCTCTGCAGCGCGGGTTCGATTCCTGGCCGGCTGGGGAGATTCCCACAAGGCACAGCAGACCTCTCCTGTCATGCCCGCTGCTCCCCTCAGTAGTGCTTTGGTCCGTCTGCCTGTTCTGCTCCCCACTCTGTCTCTGGCAAATCCTCTCACCCTCCCACACCTCTGGCCTGTATCCCAGCTATTGTAGGAATAAAAAATAAATCTTAAAAAAATTTCATTAAGAAAATGGACAGAAATGAACAAACACACTTACCTACATCTTAAAGAAAATTATATTTCTATCCCTCAATGAATCCGGCATGGCTAATAAATAAAAAATCCAACAATTTGAACAACAGTGAGATAGTGTTACAGGTCTCTGAAGATGAGAAATGATCCTCACTAATCAAATGAAAAGTGGGAAAAACTGGTTCCATTACCCAGAGATTATGAGACATCTGATAAACCTTTTAAGTAGATAGATGTTAAGGACCAAGTGTCATTGTAAGTAAGCCTCCAGAGCTATATGTGCTTTTACTTCCCTGACTTAACTTACGCAAATTTAAAATGGCCAATTTTTATGATAATCATGTACTCCTGAACCATACCCCTTCTTTTAAAGACGATTTTTTCAGGACCCAGAGAGCACCATCTAAACCATATATCCAGTGCCGAGAGAATGAGCTCTCTAAATGCCACAGTTCTGTTTTATTTTTCCAAAAATCAGAAGATTTCTGCATGTGTCAGCATTCTTGAATTAAAGCAGGTGATTTCAAGTGAACATGCACACAGGAAAGAGATGCCGTCCTTTACAGTATCTATAATTCTCAATAAAAAGTGCAATGTAGCAAAATTTTCCCATCTTGGACCCAGGGTTATCAACAAAATTCAAAATCTAGGCTGTTTCACTGTTCTTATCTTTCCTGTTTCAATGTATTCTCTCTCTCGCTCTCTCTCTCTCTCTTTTTACTTACACACAACTCTTAAATGTATTCTATGTATTTTAACCTCACATTTCAGAATCAAGTTTGGGTCATAATTTATATATTACTCCTTAAGATAGAAACCACATCCACAGAACAGTTTCTCATTAATCTCATAAAATCCCTCAAGTTTCTTCTCAATTTAAAAATGTTATTAAAGTAAAACCACCTACATCCTTTTAAAGGAAACAATTACCACTAGCTTAAGTTATAGAAATGGACCCCCAAACAACTTTATGAATGCCAAAACTAACCTCAAATTTTGAAAAATAATCCATTGTAAAATTACAATAATTCATATGGTCTTTCAGCTACAAATGTTCAATTGAAAAATTATTTTTCACCCAAGTAAACAGTACTGAAAAACCTAAGAAATATAAACCAGCTTTATATTCCCTTTCCCTCTATCCTAAGACTTCAATTTCCACCTTTTATGGAAAGGAAATAAACAACTAGCTTCCTGTTCAATCACTAGCTTACAGCCAGTCTTTTACACATCACAGAACACAACCCGCCTCCTCCTTTACTTCTCTCAAATGTCTCTTATCTTAATTTAAACCTGTTGAAATATGAGACCGTTTTACCACACTAATGCTTTCCTATGAGATTTATCTTACTTATTTCAACATAAAGTATGCAAGAAACGTCAAGATGTCTATAGATTATTTTTTACTCCAAAAATCTTTCAATTATTTATGCAGTGAAGACTTGGTACCCATGAAAGTGAAATTTTGCTTTGCCAAACTATTGAAATTTATAAGAAATGGTTTAATCTTCTGTTTCTACTATTGTACACAACTAGAAAAAGGGCCTCTCACATCACTCCCCTTTCTGTTTTAATTACATGAAAATGTAAAATGACTATCAATAAAAAGGATTACCTTAAAAAAAACTAAATATTACTTTAACCCTATACTTTCCTTTAAAAATGGGTTGTCTTAGAAAAACTGAGTTAGACAAATTCTTTTGTGCTTGGATGAACAACAGGAAAGCAAAGCCTCCAGGCCTTTGGGGAGGAATCTAGTCCCCACAGTCCAGCTCTGATGTGCCTGGGAGATAAGGCTCCATAGTGACACTTAAGGAAAGGCCTGTTCACATTTGAATTTCTGCATTCCTCAAGAACAATTCATGGCAATAACTAACTTTGCAGAAGAACTACATGAAAGCTTTGGCCAATGAATGAGGGTCATCTGCTCTTTATCACAAGGGTAAACCTCATCCTGGCCACTTTCTAACCTTTTAACCCTGTGAATTCCTAATTTACACATGAATAATGGAATTCTTGCCTAGAGTGCAACTTTCAGCTTCTAGTTCCTAAGTTTAGAAATCAAGGCTTGATAGTCTGTGTGTTAAAAATCTAAAACTTCTACAGATACAAATTTTAGGTTTCCAGGTGCTATATTATTACACTTGAGAACCAAAAGCAATGTTTGCTGACAAAATCCTTGATCAGAAAATAAAAAGAACACACTTGCTCCCTGCTGCTATCAGTAACTAGGAGAGAGCTATTAAAAAAAAAAAAAAACACACCAGAATGTCCACTTAATGCCTATTCTCTTCCTGTTTAATATGTATAACATCTCTAACCTGAACAGGACAGTCATTTGAGCCTGCAGCAATTGGACCTTATCAGACAGCAGAACTAACTTTGTGAATTTAGAACATCTAAGAAACCTCAAATTTCTAAAGAAAAAGCTAAATTCACTGTGCATCTTTTATTTTAAATCCATAATAATAACTGCAATTTCCTAGCAAAATGCCTCCTCAGAATTAAAGAAACTGAATGAATATGAAATATATGTTCCCTCAATTGCAGATTACAGTTGGTATTCAGTAACAATGGAATAGCCTACATAAATTCACTGGAAAGTTTCTGATACTTTACCACAATAGTTCACAATGGTTCAATTCTAATCAAATATTTATCATGAATAATTTTTATAAAGATACAAAAATCTAAATATAGTTAAGGAGCCTGTACCAACATTTGTTAAGACTCTTTAGGTGTTGTTTATGAAGTTTGAAAGCTCTGTGTGTTTTCAACGTATTTCTGGGTGTCCGAGAGTTCTGTCAGGCTTCTCAGGAGGTCCTGGAAATAATGTGTGGTCATGACAAACACTCCTATTTTTAGGCTATCGCCCCCCCCTTCACCCGTTCATCCTGGCCCCTTCTCCACTGGCAAGGTAATAATACAAGTTCCTGGTATGAAAACACGAGATTTCACAAACCCCAAAGGATGGAAAAAAATGCAACCCTATAGTTGCATTAGACAAAAATGAACAGAACATTAGCATAAAAAGCAATATTCTGAAAATAATACTGTACATAAAAAAACACGACTCAACTTCCCAAATAAAGACTTTTAGTCAAAGATTACATCAAAAAAAGGAAACTCTATCAGGAATTCTCTTGGAGGGATTAGAACTGAAAGCTTTTTACTTTTCTGACATATTTCAATATAAAAATATCTATGCTTGTAGTGTATTTTCTACAACAAAACATGACTTTACAAATAATACCAGATGGCATAAATATGATCATGGACTGTTAAAGTCTCCCAGGAAACCGCTTTCTATTTTCAATTGTATAGACCTTGAAGAAATGGTTTCCTAAAGATTACATCTTTATCTCAAAAGCTCCTTCTTTCCATTGTTCATCCTGTAAGTGATCAATTTGTACATAAAGTACAAAATCTCTTTTTTGGATTAACAGAGCATTTAGTTGGGATGCCTATAATACTATTTTTTTTTTTTGAAAGGATATCTTTTTTTTTTTAATATTTATTTTTATTGATTTATACAAGCACTGGGAGCGTGAGAGAATTCACCAGAGCCAGAGCGGGGAGCAGAGAAGGCAGAAGGACCGAAGTACACTGCTGAGGGGAGCAGCGGGCGGCAGGAGAGGTCTGCGCGCCATGTGGGACCCTCCTCCGGTGGCCAGGGAGCAGCCGGGGATCGAACCGGCGCTGCAGAGTCTGCGGGCAGCTTCGCAACCCAGCGCTCAACCGCTGCGCCACCGGGGAGGCCCTGCCTATAATACTATTTCTAATATAAAGGTATTGGGATTTTTTAAAGATTTAAATTGTGTATTGTAATCTTGAGTGCTGTGTGCTTGATTGCCTGAAGAGGGGGGCAGCTACAGTGGAAACAAGGAGCTTCTATCTATCTTAAGGCCCATCTTTACCCTCCACAGTTATTATGTCAACCACCAAGCAATGGATCACTTGGACAAATGGCTGATCTGATGGAATTGTTAAAGCAAGGGAAATTATTAGACAGCAAACCTATGACAATTGGGAAAAAGTGGGCAGACCTGGTTTAAAGTCTATTATGCATAATTTGGAAATGGCATAATCTCTTTCCTTCCCAGCAAGAAAAGACTAGACATACTTCAATGGCCTCTCTTATAATTAAAAAGCAACATGGGTGATCTTAAAGCAGTTCAAGAAATAGAAGACTGGGCTGTAAGAAAGATTTGGTATTCTAGGGCCATCTACAAAGCACAAAGATTTGCTTGTGCTTTTCAACTGTAATTACTAATTTCCAGAAGAAGAGACTTTAGAACAACTTTTTGTTGTGCTGGCAAAACTTCTACACCAAACTGTGTTCAAAGTATCAAAACTTAAATTTATATAAAGCCACCTCACCAAATTTTGGTCTTCTAAACCTAATTCGACTTTTGTTTTCACTCATTTGAATTTATTTTCCCTCTGATTTCTCTGTATGTCTTAGCATCAGCTATTATCTTCAGGAAAATTCTCAATGATTATGTGATCCTTAGTTACCATATTTGGAATCAAGAAATCATCAAAATGTAACAAGAAGAAAAGTTAACAATCAAGAAGTTAAACACTTACTTGATAAGGTAAGATGAGCTTTTTGACTAAGAATGGCTCCATATTTGTTCATTGCCAAGCACTGATAAAATCCTTCATCAGATTGTTCTCCTCGCTTGCCTTCTACCTCAGTGATGTATAAAGAGCCGTTAGACAGAACCTGGATCCGTTTATTTTCAGAGACTTTTGCTCCATTTTTCAACCATGTGACCTTAATGGGAACTTCTCCATGAGCCTGGCAATCTAAAGTGACTGGGTCCTTTCTTGTGACAGTTACATCCTGTGGTTCTTTTATAAAAAACAGTTCACTAAAGCACCACACTCCTATAAAGAAAAAGGGGGAAAGGTATACACAGAATTATAGATATAAAATAATTTTACCACACAATTATAAACAAATCATAGTACTTAACTTACACATTAATAAACCAAGTTTATAAATGAATCTAAGTTTCAGGAAAACTTTTCAACAAATCAAACCTATCATCTTTCACAACAGCTACTTAAAAATTTCAATAACTTCCATGTCTCCTAAGAATTGTGTTCTCGAGCTCCTTGCTAGAGGTTCAAAATCATCAAGAAGACTCATGAGCACAAGCTGTTTGCTACTTTTACAAGCTTGTCAAAAAGATCTTGAACAGAGTAAGTCGTAAAAGTCTAATTTTACAAGAAATCATTAGCAAAACTCCAACTCTGTGAACAAGCAAGTTTATTTCCTTGTCCCTTGAAGTGTTTTTGGAGCCGTTGGCACCTACTCCTTTGGGAAGTGCATTTATCTTTTGTGACAAATTACAAGTCTGCATTTTAATATAAAAGAAGCCCATTTACTTAATTTCTGTAGAGTAAGAGAAATATTTAAAGGACTGTTGACTTTGAAAAGTGGGTAATGCTTGCTGCTTGTACTCAGTGCTCAGTGGGTGATCGAATTAGGAAACTTATTAATTTTTTTAGAACTTCCAACTGTTGGGGGAAAGTGTGACTAATTAGTCCTTACAGTCTAATAGGGATAGGAGATTGCTTAATCAACCAATATTCATTTTTATCAGAACAGAGGAAAGGCTTTATCTTAAGCATACACATCCCTCCCTGTCCCCGCCAGGATAAAGGATCCCATGACCCCCTGATATCGTGTCACCTCCTGCCTTCAGAGCAAAGGTTGGCTAAAGTCTTGGGTATTGAAGGAGTTCTGTTAAGTATTAGGGATTTGGGGAGAACGTTTCATCTTTCTTCTGATTGTTTTGAATTCATGACTACGAGCCATCAGGATTGATTTCCCTGTTTCTCATCAAGGCAGGTTCTTGGAAACTTCACACACCGGTCATGCTCCCACGCCCAGGCCTCAGACTTCTCCTGAAGGTACGCCTAGGGCGATGCGAGCCCCCCAGCGCCGCAAGAACTACTCCGGAAGGCGCCCATTGTGTTTCCGAGTCACATCTGACTTTGATCTTTTTCTCATGCTCACAGAAAACTAACCCCTCCTGGAAAGCCGCGAGTTCTGGGTTTGTAACCTGCAAATAAGTAAAATAACCCATTCTCCTAAACTCCTCTTCCCCCTCCCTCTTACCACTTGACATTTTTTATCTCTGGGAATAAACCAACTCAGATGCAAAGAGAAAAATCAGTTCATCCAAGTTTGCGCAAGGCTGACCTGGATGCGAGAAATAAATCTTATTTAGGGCCCTTCCTTCCCAGCTTCGGGTACCTTTTCCCTCCCCTTTGGAGGATGAACCGGCCACGCACTTCCCTCCCTCGGCTCTTTGCAATCCCATCCTTCTCACCTCCTCCTCCCTGCAGCCTGGTCGGGTAACCTGGGAGCTCTAGGGGTGCAGCCCCGCTGCCTGCTCGCCCCACCACCCCCGCCCTAGAACACAGGGGAGCCCCCACTGCCAACAGCGGGAGCCGCGCGGAGCCACGGCGCCCCTTGCGTGGCGAAGCTGCCACTAAGGAAACAATATAAATAAAGCCACGTGCGGCCTCGGCTGCCCCGGCCGGCGCGCGCGGCGAGGAGCCGGGGCTGACCGCAGGGGCGAGGACGCGGCCAGAGCCCGGACAATGGCGCGCGGGGGAAGCGGGGAGAGTGGACAGCGGTGGCCAGGACCCCGCAGCCCGCGGCCGGGGGAGCCCAGCTGGCAGGGGGGCGCGCGCCGGGAGAGGCGCCCCCAGCCCAGCGCGCGCCCCTGAGCGCCCCGCGGCAACTCGCGCCTCCGACCGAGGCGCAGGATGGGGGCAGGGGCCGGTGGTCAGCGCCGCCGTGGACACCCCGCGGGCCTCCCCCCGCCCCCCGCCCCCCACACCCGCTCGCGCTTCCCCCACCCCACTCGCGCCTGCCCGCTCCCCGCGGCCACAGAGCAAAGCGCGCCTACCTGGCACGGAGCCGAGGAGCAGGAGCGCGCGGAGCAGCATCCCTGGCGGCCGCCGCCGGGCGAGGGGTCGCGGGGAAGGCGCCATTCAGCGGGGCTGCGCGGGCATGCTCCCCCGCCGCCCCGCAGCTGCTGTCCGCCGGCCCCCGCCTCCGGGGCTCCCCGCGCCGCGGCCGCACGCGCGCAGCCTGGGCTTCCCGCTCGGCACCTCCCCGCGCGGCGCGGCCGGCGCTGGGCTCTGGGGCCGCGGCGAGGCCGGCGCACGGACACCCGCTCGCGGGAGGAGGGGGCGCGGAGTCCGGCCCGGGGGCGGGCGGAGTGAGGCGCGGCCGCAGGGGCGGGGGCGCGCACTGGACAGCGCCGCGGCTGCCGGCCTGGGGACTACTTTCTACATCTGGCCCCTGGTCTGGGGACCGCGAGGTCGGCGCGGCCGGCGGAGGGAGACGCCGGGAGGGGCCCCGTGGCGGCCGGGTCGCGGCCCCGGGTTGGGGGGGGAGGGGGCGGCCCCCGCCGGCCCCTGCTGGACAATGCACCTGGGGGTCAAGCCCCGGCTGAGGGGCCTCGGCCCGCGGCCCCGCCCCCGGTCTCCCCGCCAGCGTCGAGGACAGAGCCACAAAGGCCGAGCCGGCCGGCCCTGCCTGCCCCCGGGGCCCCTCTCCTGCCGGCTTGTTTAGGATTCGGGGACGGAGGGGGCGGGGTGCAGGAGGGATGGTGTTGAGAGACGTGGAAAGGCCGGAGACTTCTCCCCTGATGGCCCCTGCCCATCCCCCCCGCCTTCCCTCACACGCCGAGGCCCTTTGGAGGGAAAACTATTTCCCACTTGAGAGATTTGTCAACTCCACTGGAGGCATCTCCGGGTGATAAGCCCCCCACTTTGGAGGGCGCTTCTTACCCTCCCTGCCCCCATCGGTGCTGCGCTCACTAAGAAAATCGCCGCAGCGTACCCTGAAATGAACAACTGTCTTTTGGGGAGACCTTTGATGGGCTTCTTCAAGTTAGTCAAGTTCTCTTTATTCGTAAGAACTGTGCACACAAAAGGCCCTGTCCTAAGAGTGGAGGCGAGATCAAGACACTACATTCTCAGAGCTTGCTGGGGGGGCAGGGGAGGGAGGCAGATTTCGGACCACCTGGTTAGAACTTAAACTGATCGGGAAAGACTAATGTGAATTTTTCACATCTCTTAAAAGTAAGGCTAACGAGAAGTTTGAAAGTACACTTAAAAATGTAAGCAGATTGCTTAACGTGGGGCTCACAGAGCATTTACATGTGGATTAGCGTTGTTAATCCAAAACTGAATGCATGGCACATGATAGGGTGTAAGGCTAAAAGCTAACAATGAAAGCTGAGACACCAGCACACCACCTTTAAAGCATGTTCCCAAAATCCTCCTTATTGAAAAAAAAAAAAATAGCGGGGGTGGGGGGAGGGATCAACAGTTTATTGTATATAACAAGGATCAGTCTCTTTCAACTTTACTACATGTAAAACAGCAATAGCCTGCCCTATATTGCCTCCTAAGCCTTACTTATAATTTAGATGAATTTGAACTATTTCTAAACATCCGAATAGAGGTTCATGGAAACAAGGATGTTTCATTTCACTTTGCAAGGATGTTTTAAGTAGGTGATAAATTAAATTTACACGAAATGATATTCACTGTTTGTGCTAAACTTTGTTTTTTTTTTCTTTTATTGCACAACATTCTTCTTCTCTTGACTCCCCCTTCTCTTAGTTCTTTTAACTGACCCTAAGTGCTCATATTTCCTGGATAAGAATTGCTAATAAGATGCTTTTATGCTCTCTCTCTTGAATAAATCAGAAGAATAAAGGCTGGCAGAGTAGAGAGAAGCTAAAAAGCAAAGGAAGAACTTTTTTTTAACTGCCACTGTGCCTTTTCCTTAACATTTCAGTTAATCATAGGAGACTCTGATTCCTATAAAATGGCTTTGGACCTTGAGTTGCATAGAGGAGGAAAAAAGCATTGCACCTAATATGAAATAAGATATCTATGATACATATAATAAAAATACATTTAATAAAATACAAATATTATATTTTATAATGTAATGAGTTTTTTTAAAACCCTGTTGAGTTTTTCTGATATTTTCTTTCCTATACGGGGCAGTAATAGACTTACTATGATGATGTAATTATACTATATTTATAAATTTGCAGTAGACCCAAGTATATTCATTAATAAGTGGTTACTGGAACCAGAACCCACATCTTATGATTTCAGTTTGTTGCTCCTACTACCATATGACACTTTTTGCTTTTAATTTAAACTTTTTTCTTTTTCTTTTCCTTCCTTTTTTTTCTCCTTCCTGATTCTTTTTTTAAATACCTATTCCTTTGGCTTCAGAATTTATAGCATACTTCTGTTATAGGACAGGGAGAGGGGCAGCCCAAAACCCCGCAAACCTGCCTATTCTAAATGGGTTCTGCCATCCGCAGCATCAACACAAAACAGGAGACTTTAATGAAAAGGAACTTTAATAAAACTAGGAAACAATACAGGTAAGGCAAAGAATCTAGTTTCTAAATCAAGCACCCAAAGTTACCCATCCCCTCGTGGGTAAAAGTCCATCCAAATGGGATTGGCCCAGAGCAAGGCCCCAAGGCCTGCCACAAGTCTAAATCATCTTCCAGTGGGGACCCACAGAAAAGGGTCACAAACAACCAGACAAGCCTGGGAGGAAAAGAGCAAAATCAACATCAAGATAAAAGCTGCCATTGTCACCTCCCCATGGGTCTCACCCACATCTGTGTCACCCAGTCTATGTCCAAAAGACAAGCGCAGTTTCTTCACTTGTCTCTAGGCTCCATGTGCCTCCTCCAGGTCTCCTGGCTCCATCCTGCTTCCTACCTCAGTCTCTTCTTCAGCTTCTCCTCTTCCTGCTCAGCTCCACCCTCCCTTGGGTGGGGCAGGGAACCTCCCCCTTTCCTGGGGACCACCCTGTTACACTTCTTGTAATAACACGGTATGTGTCTTCTTGGACAGTTACATTTTCTTTCATGTAACTGTCTTATATCGTGTCTCATGACATGTACTAGGCTGCATTAGCTACTTAAGGAATAGTTAACCAATTCTCAAATACCCCACAGATTTCAGCACAGTACCTTACATATAGTAGGTAATACTGCAGTGGTTAAGAGGATCGTTTTTGGTGCCTGACAAGTAGAATTCAAATTTCATTATTACACTGACAAGTTATACTCACAAACGTGATCTTTTTGGTGGGAAGAAGTTTAATACCAATGGGCGGCTGTGATATAATGTAATGTGCAGGCAGCTCATTAAATATTTGCCATTGTTACTTAGCAAGTACTCCCAATAGTGACAAATGTCCTTTCAGAGTAGCCTTTATTTTGAAATATTCAAGCTTTTTAGTCAAATCTGACTGATTTGTCTGGTGATTAAGCTGATGGTGACTCTAATGACTTCTTTGAATAGTTTCTAATCTAGTCATGAAAGAGGTATGTGTTTAACCTCCTGAGTTACCCCTCAGAGGCTAAATCTCATTAAGGCAAACAACTACCAAAGCCCTATTTTGTTTTCATATTCTAAAACAAGGACAATTATTTTCAGACTGAAAAGAGCAGAGCATATAAAACTGAAATCTTAAGCTAGGCCAAAGAAAGATTTAAAAAAATCAGATTTTTAAAAAATAAATTCAAGTCCCCTAGTCCAACTTTGGTAGAAAAATCACATAACTTCACCCATCCAATTATGGAGCTGTACCAAATATCTTCAAGCCCTCTGACCTCTAAACAGTATGTGGTTCTATGGAATCATAGGGTCATTTAATATATTTATGAATCATAGAGAATGAGAAAAAGCAACAAAAGCTTGGGGTTGCTCAGTTTTTCATTTAACAAATATTTATTGGTCTTCTATGTGGTTTAGAAAACCAGGCCCTGACTGAGAATCACATGCTGTGATTTCAGAAATCACTCAATGATGAATTTAGTCTGTCATCAGAACATTCTGAAATGGATGATTTTTAAAGCAAATGGCACTGTTGGTGAGATTCTGAAATGATGCAGCTGTTGTGGAAAACACCATGAAGATATCTAAAAAAAATTTAAAATAGAACTACATGATCCTGCAAATCCAAATTCCAAAGAAATTGAAAGTAGAACCTTGAAATATTTACATACCTATGTTCATTATATTATTCACAATGACCAAGATATGGTAACAACCTAAATGTCCATCAATGGATGAATGGATAAAGAAAATGTGATGCACATCTATATATCACATATACATATATACATATATCTATCACATATGATAGAATATTCTTCAGCCCCAAAGGACATATGACAGCAAAATTCCACCATATGCTACAGTGTGGATAAACCTTAAGGACATTATATTAAGTAAAAATCAACCACTTACAGGTCCTCCCTGGTGGTGCAAGGTGTTAAGACACAGCACTATGAAGCTATCCACAGCCACTGCAGCACAAGTTCGATCCCCAGCCAGGGAGGTGAACTACATGGCGCAGCAGACCTCTCCTGATTCACCCTCTGCTCCCCTCCGCAGCATATTTCAGTAGATCTACCTGTTCTGTTCCCCACTCTATTTCTGGTGAATCCTCTCACCCCTCCACACCTCTTATCTGTACCCCAGTTCTTGTATGCATAAATAAATAAATCTTTTTAAAAATCAGCCACTTACAAAAAACAATAATGTATGATTCCTCTTGGATGAGTAGAAAGTAGAATGCTGGATGTCAGGGACTGGAAGAGGAAGAAACGGAGTTATGGTTTAATGGTATGGATTTCAGTTATTCAAGATGAAAAAGTTTTGGAGTAACAATGCTTTGGAGTAATAATCTTTTATGTAATAATGTTCATATATTTAACGATACCATACTGTATAGTTAAAATTAAGAGTAACTTTAATTTTTCATGTTTTTGCCACAATAAAGTGGGTTATAAACTCATAGGAAGGCAGTGATGATGACAAAGCAGAAGCCCATGTTTGCTAAGAATACATAGGTAGGTCAGTGAAAAGGGAAAAGCAAAACACATCTTGATTTCAACAAGACTTTTAGCCAAACACATCTCATGATATTTTCTGAAGTTCTGATTGAATGTTAAAGAGATTATACAAGTCATATTTAATTGATGCATCCACTAACTCCCACTGAAAGCTTCCACGTGGCCAAATTTTTCTTTTAAATCTTTTTAGAGTTGGGGCCTCCCTGGTGGCGCAAGGGGTGAAGCACAGCACTGTGAAACTACCCGCAGCAGAGGTTCAGAAGTTCGATCCCCTCAAGGCCAGGGAGCTTACACACATGGCACAGCAGACCTCTCCTGTCTACCCCAATGCTCCCCTCAGCAGTATATTTCAGTCAGTCTGCCTGTTCTGTTCCCCACTCTGTCTCTGGTGAATCCTCTCACTCCCTGCATCTCTGGCCTGTACCCCAGTTCTTATATGGATAAATAAATAAATCTTTTTAAAAAATAAATCTTTTTAGAGTGGCCTAAAAGTCTCCACTCAGTTTCTCCTGCAACTACTCATGTTACCACTCTCAGTACTGCTCAGCTAAACCACTGCATTACAAAAGGCTCTCAAAGACTCCCCCAAAATCTTCCAATCTTTGCTCCAATCCATTTTTATAGTGGTGGCCAGGTTAATTTTCTTGTGATCAACTTTTTTGGGGGGTGGCCTCAAAAAACCTTCACTGGCCCCTTATCACCTGTAAGATGCCAAAGTGTTCATTAAACAATCAAGTTCTTTTATATATTTTTTATTACATCATTCTTCATATTTGTACAATGTATGATTTCCCATGAAATTCCCACCACCAATTCCCCCGTGCATCATCACCATAGTCCCTTGTGCTCTTCCCTCCCTATCCTGATCCTTCCCTCTCTTCCTTCCCTACAGAATGTCTCTGATCTAGAGTTGCCTAAACAATCAAGTTCTTTTTTTTTATTTTTTTATTACTTTAAAAAAAATTTTACATCATTGTTCATTTTTAAACAATGTTTGCTCTCCTCCCCGCCCCCCCCAGGTATAATCCCCATAGAGTTTCCTTCACCAATGCACCTGTGCACCATCACCTTAGTCCCCTGCGCTCATCCCTCCCTCCCTCTGATCCTCTTCCTCCTCTTCTCCGCAGTATGTTTCTGATTTATAATTGTCTGTTTTTTGCTTTGTTGTGTTTTGTACTCTTACTATTTTTTTTACACTGAATGTCTTATTGGGTTCCCCTATATTCCTGCTATAAGTGAAACCAGCCGATATTTTTCTTCTTCCTTCTGGCTTATTTCACTGACCATAATTCCTTCTAGCTCCATCCACGTTGCTGTGAATGAGTTTATCTTTTTTGATTGCAGAAAGATATTCCATTGTGTATATATGCCACTTCTTCTTGATCCAGTCATCTATTTTGGGGCATTTGGGTTGTTTCCAGGTTTTACCTATTGTAAATAGTGCTGCAAGAATCATAGGTGTACAGGTGTTCTTTTGAATCAGTGTTTTTGTGTCCTTTAGGTAGATTCCCTAGTAGTGGAATTGCAGGGTCCTATGGTAGCTCCATTTTTAGTAGGCTGTGGAACCTCCAGACAGCTTTCCATAGTAGTTGGACCAGTTTGCACTCCCACCAGCAATGTAGGAGAGTTCCTTTTTCATCACATCCTCACCAACATTTGTTGTTGCTTGTTTTTTTGATATGTGCCATTCTTACTTGTGTAAGGTGGTATCTCAGTGTGGTTTTATTTTTTTTTTATTTTTTATTTTTATTTTTTTTTATAGAGGCATGCTTTATTTATTTGTTTGCTGGTTTGTTTGTTTGTTCTGTTTATACATGCACTGGGTACAGTCAGAAGCGCGGGAGGGTGAGAGAATTCACCAGAGCCAGAGCGAGGAGCAGAGCAGGCAGAAGGACCGAAGCACACTGCTGAGGGGAGCAGCGGGCGGCAGGAGAGGTCGGCAGGAGAGGTCTGCGTGCCATGTGGGACCCTCCTCCGGTGGCCGGGGAGCAGCCGGGGATCGAACCGGTGCCGCAGAGGCCGCGGGCAGCTTCGCAACCCAGCGCTCAACCGCTGAGCCACCGGGGAGGCCCTCAGTGTGGTTTTAATTTGCATTTATCTGGGCCACCCTGGTGGCGCAGCGGTTGAGCGCTGGGTTGCGAAGCTGCCCGCAGCCTCTGCAGCACCAGTTCGATCCTAAGCCGCGGGCGAGGGTCCCACATGGCGCAGACCTCTCCTGCCACCTGCTGATCCCCTCAGCAGTGTACTTCGGTCCTTCTGCCTGCTTTGCTCCCAGCTCTGGCTCTGGTGAATTCTCTCGCCCTCCCGCGCTTCTGACTGTGCCCAGTGCTTGTATAAATAAATAAATAAATCTTTAAAAAAATAATTTGCATTTCCCAGATGATAAGGGATATTGAACCTTTTTTCATATGCCTGTTGGCCATTTGCATTTCCTCTTTGGAGAAATGTCTTTTAAGTTCTTCTGCTCATTTCTTGACTGGATTGTTTATTTTGTTTTTGTTGAGTCTTGTGAGTTCTTTGTATATCTTTGTGATCAGTCCCTTATTAGTTGACTGGACTGCAAAGATTTTTTCCTAATCAGTGGGGTGTCTTTCTGCTTTGGTTAATGTTTCTTTTGCTGTGCAGAAGCTTTTCAGTTTGATGTAATCCCAGGTCTTTATCTTTTCCTTGACTTTCTTTGCTTTGGGTGATGAGTCTTTAAAGATGTTCCTGAAATGTATGTCTTGTAGTGTTTTACCTATATTTTCTTCTATATATTTTATTATTTCAGGACTTATGTCCAGTTCTTTTATCCATTTTGAGATGATTTTTGTGCATGGTGAAAGGTAGTGGTCTAGTTACATTTTTTGCATGTGGTGGTCCAGTTTTCCCAGCACCATTTATTGAACAAACTGTCCGTGTTTCATTGCATATTCTTTGCTCCTTTGTCAAAGATCAGTTCTCCATATAAGTGTGGTTTTATTTCTGGACTCTCTATTCGGTTCCATTGGTCTGTGTGTTTGTTTTTGTTCCAATACCAAACTGTTTTAATTATTATGGCTTTGTAGTATAGCTTTAAGTTCGGAAGTGTGATACCTCCTTTCATCAGTAGGGCATTCGCTATTCATGGGTTTTTGGGGTTCCATATGAATTTCATCAGTATTTGTTCTATTTCTTTGAAGAAAGTCATTGAGATTTTTATTGGAATAGCATTGAATCTGTAAATTGCTTTTGGAAGGATAAACATTTTAATAATGTTAATTCTTCCAATCCATGAGCAGGGGATGTCTTTCCATTTCTTTGTGTCTTCTTCAATTTCTTTTAACAGTGTTTTATAAGTTTCTTTGTATAGGTCTTTCACCTCTTTTGTTAAGTTTATTCCCAAGTATTTGATTTTTTTTGTTTCAATTATAAAAGGGATAGTTTTCTTGATTTCTTCTTCAGATTGATTGATTGTGTATAGAAAGGCTACTGATTTTTGTGTGTTGATTTTGTATCCTGCTACTTTACTGAACTGGTTAATTATTTTGAGTAGTTTTTCTGTGGAGTTTTTAGGGTTCTTTATGTATATTATCATATAGTCTACAAATATAGTGATAGTTTTAATTCTTCTTTCCCTATTTGGATTCCTTGTATGTCCTTCTCTTGTCTTATTGCCCTGACTAGGACCTCTAGTATTATACTGAAAAGCAGCAGTGAGAGAGGACATCTTTGTCTTGTTCCTGATCTTAAAGGAAAGGCCTTCAGCTTTTCACCATTGAGAATAATATTGGCAGTGGGTTTGTCGTATATGGCTTTTATCATGTTAAGGTATGTTCTTTCTATGCCAAGAATTTCAAGGGCCTTCATAAATAGATGTTGGACTTTGTCAAATGCTTTCTCAGCATCTATTGATATGATCATATGATTTTTATATTTCTTTTTGTTAATGTGTTGGATTTTTTGTTGATGTGTTGGATTTTTTTGTATGTTGAACCATCCTTGTGCCCCTGGGATGAATCCCATTTGATCATGGTGTATTATCCCTTTGATGCATTGTTGGATTCTGTTGGCAAGGATTTTGTGGAGGATTTTTGCATCAATGTTCATTAGGGAGATTGGCCTATAATTTTCTTTTTTTGTGCTGTCTTTGTTTAGTTTTGGTATTAGTGCAATGTTGGCTTTGTAGAATGTATTTGGTAGAGTTCCTTCTTTTTCAATTTTTTGAAAGAGTTTGTGTAGGACAGGCACTAATTCACTGCTGAACATTTCGTAGAATTCATTTGTGAAGCCGTCTGGGCCTGGGCTTTTGTTTTTGGGGAGTGCTATGATTACTGCCTCAATTTCGCTGCTTGTAATTAGTCTGTTTAGTTGTTCTATTTCTTCTTTGTCCAGTTTTGGATGATTATATCATTCTAGGAATTTGTCCGTCTCGTCTAGGTTGTTGAATTTGTTTGCATATAAGTGTTCATGAGTAATCTCTCATTATTCTTTTGATTTCTACTGAGTCTGTTGTGATTTCTCCTCTTTCATTTATAATCCTATTTATATGTGTTTTTCTCCCATTTTTTTCTTTGTGAGCCTGGCTAGAGGTTTGTCTATTTTGTTTATTTTTTTCAAAGAACCAACTTTTGGTTTCATTGATCTTTTGAATTGATCTTTTTTTTTTAATTCCTATTTTGTTTATTTCTGCTTTGATTTTTATTATTTCCTTTCTTCTACTGGTGTTAGAGGTTTTTTGTTGTTCTTTTTCTAGCTCTTTGAGATGTGAGATTAGGTTGTTTCTTTGAGTTCTTTCTTGTTTCTTGATGTACGCCTGTATTGCTATATATTTTCCTCTTATTACTGCTTTTGCTGCATCCCATACATTCTGGAAAGTGGTGTCCTCCTTGTTATTCAACTCAAAGTATTTTTTTTAAAGATTTATTTATTTATCTATACAAGCACTGGGCACAGTCAGAAGCGCGGGAGGGTGAGAGAATTCACCAGAGCCAGAGCGGGGAATAGAACAGGTAGACTGAGGAAACACACTGCTGAGGGGAGCAGGGGGTGCAGCAGGAGAGGGATGCCTTGTGGGACCCCCGCAGGTGGCCAGGGAAGGAACCGAACCGGCACTGCAGAGGCTGCAGGCAGCTTCACAGCCCAGCACTCAACCACCGCACTGCCAGGGGAGGCCCTCAAAGTATTTTTTAATTTCTTCTTTGATCTCCTCATTAGTCCAGTGGTCTTCCAGTATTGTGGATTTCAATATCCATGAAGTGGGAGGGTTCCTTGCTTTCTTTTCATGATTTATTTCTAGTTTGATGACTTTATGATCAGAGAAGATAGTTGGTATGATTTTGATCTTCATGTATCTGTTGATGTTTGTCTTGTGGCCCAGTATGTGATCAATTCTGGAGAATGATCCATGCACACTTGAGAAAAACGTGTACTTGGATTTTTTTGGTGCAGTGTCCTATAGATGTCTGTCAAGTCCATGAGTTCTATGTCTTTATTTAGGGCTCTAGTGTCTTTATTTATTTTTTGTCTCGTTGATCTGTCCATTGGTGAGAGTGGAGTGTTGAAATCTCCCACTCTATATGTATTTTCTTTAATATCCATTTTCAGAGCTAATAATAACTGTCTAATATATTTTGGTGCGCCTTCATTTGGTGAGTATATGTTGATGAGTGTTACATCTTCCTGATGTATTCTCCCCTTGATCATAATGTAGTGTCCATCTATGTCTCTTTTTATTTTTTTTAACTTGAAGTCTATTTCATCTGATATAAGTAGAGCTGTCCCTGCCTTCTTTTTTGGTCCATTTGCTTGTAGGATTGTTTTCCAACCTTTTACTTTCAGTCTGTGTTTATCTTTTGTGGTTCAATGTGTTTCTGGAGACAGCAGAAGGATGGATTTTGTTTTTTAATCCAGCATGCTACTCTGCGTCTTTTTATTGATGAGTTTAATCCATTTATATTTAGAGTTAATATTGA
The DNA here is from genome assembly GCF_964194135.1 of Talpa europaea. Lineage (NCBI taxonomy): Eukaryota > Metazoa > Chordata > Mammalia > Eulipotyphla > Talpidae > Talpa > Talpa europaea. Next base: position 43,454,962 of record NC_140075.1, read on the forward strand.
TATGTTGGCATCTTTTTTTTTTTTTTTAAAGATTTATTTATTTATTTATTTATACAAGCACTGGGTACAGTCAGAAGCGCGGGAGGGTGAGAGAACCCACCAGAGCCAGAGCGGGAAGCAGAGCAGGCAGAAGGACCGAAGTACACTGCTGAGGGGAGCAGCGGGCGGCAGGAGGGGTCTGCGCGCCATGTGGGACCCTCCTCTGGTGGCCGGGGAGCAGCCGGGGATCGAACCGGCCCTGCAGAGGCTGCGGGCAGCTTCGCAACCCAGCGCTCAACCGCTGCGCCATCGGGGAGGCCCTATGTTGGCATCTTTATTTGCCATTTTGTTTGTCTTTTTTGGTGATTTTATTCCTCACTTTATTCTGTTCTTGATCATTTCTCTGTTGGTTTTGGCTTTAGGACGTCTTGTAGAATTTTTTCGAGTGGGGGTTTAGTTGTAATGAATTTCTGGAGTTTCTGTTTATCTGAGAAGGCCCATATTTTTTCTTCATGGAGGAAGAAGAGTTTTGCAGGGTAAAGTGTTCTTGGTTGGCATTTGCTGTCTTGAAGTTTGTTGAATATGTTACACCATTCTCTTCTTGCCCATAGTGTTTCTTTGGAGAAGTCTGAGGTTAACCTGATTGATTTTCCTTTATAAGTTATCTGTTTCTTCACCCTTGCCAGTTTCATTATTTTTTCTTGGTCTTAGACTCTTGCAAGCTTTACTATTATGTGTCTTGCTGTAGTTTTCTTTTCATTGTGGTAACTGGGTGTTCTTCTCACTTCTTGTATGTCTATATTCGTCTCCTTTTTCATGCTTGGGAAGTTTTCTTCAATTATCTCCTTGAATAACTTCTCAGATCCTTTGTCTCTCTCCTCACCTTCTGGAATGCCTATACCTCTTATATTTCCTCTCTTTATGGAATCTGATAATCGTCTAAGGGTGTTCTCATTCTTCCTTTGCACTTCTCTCTCTTTTTCTCTTTTGGTTCTTTTTATTTCTGTATCTTCAAGAGTACTGATCCATTCTTCCATTTCCTCAAACAACCAAGTTCTTAATCCTAATATCTCCTAATTGTGTCACAATCTACCGTGACAACTTTTCAGAGGGTTTTTTTTTAAACTTTTGTATTTTTCAAACTTTTACTAATTTGCCATTCCTTTACAAAAATATAGGTTTGCAACTAGAACCTCATGTCTCTATATGTGCACGTGCTTCACTGGCCCTCCACCAAAGCTCTAGAACAATACATATCATTTTTCCTTATCTATCCCCTCCTCCACTATCCCCTAACACCCCACAACCCTCCACTCACCACCCTGGTAACCACCATAGTTTTCACAGACTCTGAGAGCAAAAACCATCCAGTAAATGTCTTTCACTTTCCAATTTATTTTATTTAACATAATCAACTCAAATCCCATCTATATTTTCTCAAAGGGCACTATTTCATCTTTAAATATTCAACTCAGCCACCATTACAACTTTTCGATTATTCTTTTCCTCAATGTATTCAGCATTCAGAACAAGCTGAATTATCTAGTGATTTCCCAACAGTACTTGAATTGTCCTCACTCTGGGCTTTTGCATGATCTCTTCCCCAAGTCTATGTTCTCCTTACTTTTCACCCCTACAGGGTAACTGAGACCCTTCCAAATATCTATATTTTCAGGGACAGCACAAATGTTATTTTGCCTGAAATGCGTAGTATTTTTAGGGGACATAACTGATTTTACAACTAACATTTTGAGAGCACAAATCATATCTGATTCAACATTGTGTTCCTCACAGTGAAGACATTGTTTTGTGATTATGAGGAACTGAACAGATGTTTGTTGACTGAAGAATTAAGGAATACTATGCTAAAGTACTAATTAAATAGGCGGAAAGTAATTGAGAGAGAAGTTTCTGGGAAAGAGGTGAAAATCCTATGCTTAGGGCTGTTCTTGTCTAGTCTACATTTATTATCATTGACTTACTTAAAATATGGGGGCATGTTCACAGGAATTTGCATGTAACACAGTGCATACCAATTTTTCCACTCTTAGTAGTTCGCTAGGAAACTGGAAACTAAGAAGAGAGATACTGGCGGACTCTTCAAGTGGGGACTTGCTACTAACATAGCAATTTCCAAAAGAATAGAAGGGAAGCAGGAAATAGGAGCCAGAAGTGACTTATCAGGCACCAGAATTGAAGGGGTCATTCAGTGGCAGAAAAGAAGAGGTGATCACAGGTTTATAGCAGAAGAGAGCACAGGGTATTTAGAACTAAGGCCAAGAGGATTGAGCAACCCTTTGGATATATGCCAGCAATGGAAAAAGCTTAGAGGAAATGCTGAGGGCTGGCCGTATTCACTCATTCAGCAAAGCACAGAGAATCTAATGTGCTCTGGAAACTGATGGATGTTGGAGATACAGTTATAAGAAAATTATAACTGATAAAGTCATTTATCAGTTAAAGCATTCTGATAAAGACAGCAATGTTCAGAATAATTTGAGAACAAAATTTAATGAACAATTTACACTCCTACAGTAGGATGAAATGGGAAGGGGACGGAGCATGCTACCAAGACATATGGCCTCAAGTTTCACCTGACTTGTAAGTTAACAAGCTAGCTTCTCACCATTTTGTGGATGATGGTAGAAGACATGAAATTCCTGTGTCAGAGATGAAAGACAGTTATTGCTCAAGGCAATAACAGTAGCAAGAGTGCTAGAAAATTTGGATAAGTCCCCTCAGCCCCAAAACGTACAAAGCAACACAAAGAGGGACAGATGTCACCTGCACACAGAGTAGGTTATATTTCAGTTTCTTAACCCTAAGCTTAAGAAACCCAAATTTCTTATAATTTGGATTTCTTCAGTGAACATGCCTGCCCTTTGTTCCAGAGAGACACTTTCTTCTCCATAGTGTTTTGTTATACAAACATCTTTGAAGAGAGAGTCCAGAACAATATGCAGTCAGTGCCTCTCTTGCAAGGAATATGATAATGAGAAAGAATCAAGAAGAACTATCTTCCAACACATGGTTCACTGTAGAGCTTATGTCTGTGGTGAATCTTGAGAGTGAGCAGATTTCTAGCTGGATTGGATTGAAGCTAGCCCTCCAAAAAGAACAGGATGAACATAGCATTGAAGTAGGAAAGGCCAAGGTAGATTCAGAAAACTATAGGTCAGTATGCCTGGAGTACAGGCCATTTTGGAGGGTGAAGGGAAAAAGGCAGGACCATGTCAAAAGAGGCCTCATGCCATGCTACAGAGCTTGAACTCTGCCCTGGGAGCCATGATTTCCCTGAGGCTGCCCTTTGGATGGGCTGCCTCTAGTACATGATTTTTTTCTGTGCCCTGTGCCAGGTATTTAAAAAAAAAGTTTTTTAAAGATTTATTTATGCATACAAGAGCTAGGGTGTAGGCCAGAGGTGCGGAGCGGTGAGAGGATTCACCAGTGACAGAGTCGGGAGCAGAACAGGCAGATCTATCTAAATACACTGTTGAGGGGAGCAGCAGGCGAGACAGAAGTCTGCTGCACCATGTACGTTAGCTCCCTGGCTGGGGATTGAACTCGTGCTACAGTGGCTGCCAATAGCTTCATAGTGCTGAGATTTAACCCCTTGCACCTTCAAAGAGGCCCCTATTTTCAAAATTTTGTCTCACTCAATTCTCAACCAGATAGATATTACTAAAGGACTAGACATTACTAAACTTACTTTACAGATGAGCAGAGATTCAGAGAAGTTAAATAGCTTAGTCTGGTTCACACAACAAATATATTATAAAAGCATAATTCTCCTCCAAGTCTACTTGACTCAGAGTTCTTGTTCTTAGAACTCTCTCTGAGTGACCTGTGTAAAGTACAAAAGATAGATAGTTCTTTCTGATACACTCTCCATAGTCTGTCTGAGACTGTCACCATTTTCCATGTAAACCACAGATGACTGGTATAACTGGGCTGTGTGATAGGTGAGAAATACCTTTATTATTCTTTTTGTTCCTCTCATCAATAATGATCTTTATTTCATCTTAAAAATATCATTCTGAGGAATCACCTAGTATCTTGCTATTTCTATAGCTGGACAACTTAAATCTTATTAATCAGCCTACTGAACTAATCCTTTTCCAGAAACATAGATACCATCCCAAAATTTCCTGATGTCCTTGTTTTTAATTGCCCAAATCAAAGAAGTTGAATTTGATATAAATTCAATGTAATTTCCTTCAAGAATTAACTCATCTTTCTGGGCTTGTGATACTGAATAAACAATGTCAGATCTTACCCTAACCCTGAAAAAGTATTTTTCACCCAAGAAATTTCAAATTTCAACAAGAGACCCATTCTCCTGAATAACAACATTGATGAAGAAGTGAGCATACACAGACCTCATCTTGTAATGGAAGCCCAGTGTAGCACTCTTTTAATCATATCCTGTGGGTGACTATAGATGGTGCAAACAGTGGCCAGTTCAACCTCCTCTTTTTCTAAGGAGACTGAGTTTGACACTGAAGGGATTGAAGTCCCTCAGCGGGGAGCCTCTGGGGCCCTTTACAATAACAGTGCGTTCTTTCAGGGAGATATTGACATTTTCTGGAACATCAACAGTCTGATTGCTGAGAATGGTCTTTCTCTTAGTAGATGTGACAAAGAGATCCTTATTTTTCTAATAGCATGGAATTTAACTGAGATAAACTATTTTTTGATTAACTGTATTTGATGAACAGGATTCAGAGTTGGGCATCTGTAGTTTGTGAGAAAAAACCTGAGATACTGATTACAACTGTGTGTGTGGTTGTCAAGTGTGCTAATGCAAACCTGTGCTGTGTTCCTAGATGTGTATTGTCCAGGACAAGGAAGGTTTATTCTCATTAAATATCACCTTGGTCATACTAAGTCTCTACTGTATTATATCCATTTTAGAATTCACATTTTATAAGGCAAGGGTCAAAAAACCAAAAGGGTAAATGTTTGAAAACTAAAAAAATCATACCATCAGCAACAGCAATAGCTAATCCATTCTCCAGAAGAGGTCACAGGCTTGGAGAGATTGAGAAACTTTCTCAAAATCATAAAACCACTAAGTGATACTGTAAAATTCAAATTTTGGACTTATCTGATCCATTCCTTATTGCTTCATGTGCATATGTTTCCTTAACCACACACTGGGTCCATATTTATCTTTGATCTTGTAATAGTCTAGTTCAAGTCTGGAGTAGATAGGACTTGGTATCAACTGAACTTTCACTTCAGGGGTTCCACTGCAATTCATTTAAGAAATAACAAGCAAAATACACATGTACACAAAATCATGCAATGGGCAGCCTAAATATAACTTCTGGCATCTGGAAGCTAATCACTCCCTCCTCTTCAGCAGTGAGCTTCTTATAAGTCTTCCATTTCCAGCTCTGCTCAATATAATTTTAGGTTAAAAAAGAAAATCAGAAATGAAAAAGTTTAAGGATGAAGAAGAAAAGTGAAGATGTATAAACTGAGACCAGTAAGAAGAAGTGAAAAGAATGTTTAAACCAAAGTAGAAAAAGTTCACACCATAACTGGGGACTTTAGAACATCCCATCTTTCAACCCATGCTGATGCAGACCTGCCCAGTGAAGAAGAGCATGTTCCTACTCTTGCTCTGTTCAGAGGATAAGAAAATGAAAACAGTGGTGGTAAAGGGGTAGGGGAGGAACTCTGTGGGTTGAGATATTGGCCCCAACACCTTCATGCTTCATTAGAGGCACTCCAGGGGTCTAAGCAGACTTCAGTACTCTCTTTCTAGGCACACCCATGCTAAGCTTTTATTTAGTACATTCATAAATCTTTTATGACTGTCTTCAAATAGTGTTTCATGCCTCAACACCTTTACATAGCACCTAGCAAAGTGTTTTGCAGACAGTGCACTCGGGGGTCCCCAGTATTTTCTGAGGGAGGAAAAACTGCTTTTCACTTTGCCTCCTAATGAGAGGAGTGGTGCTGGTCGTCTGTAATCTATGGCTGGCATGTGTATGTGGTGGGCTGACGTCAAAGAGCGAAAAGAAAGGAGTTCACAATTAGAAGCATTTGAACTGTATCCACCCCACCCCCACTCACCTGGTCAGTGGAACCCCAAGCTCTATCCATTCCCTGTCATGGGAGGTATCAATGACACACATAGAGAGAGCTATCATGGCAACTTCTAATCCATAATCAACTGAGTTGGGTCTTATGAACCAACAATTTTCTTTTTTTAAAAAAAAATTTATTTTATTTGGGGCCTCCTTTGTGGTGCAAGGGGTTAAGCACAGTACTATGAAGCTATCCACAGCCTCTACAGTATGAGTTAGAGCCCCAGCTGGCCAGGGAGGTAATCCACATGGTGGAACAGACCTCTCCTGTCTCGCCCGTTGCTCCCCTCAGCAGTGTATTTCCGTCTGCCTGTTCTGCTCCCCACTCTGTCTCTGGTGAATCCTCTCATCCCTCCTCCCCACACCTCTGGCCTACAACCCAGTTCTTGTACACATAAATAAAAGACTTTGCATAAATAAATAAATAAATAGATTTATCTTATAAAGAAATGATTTTGTATGTATAAATACATCCATAAATTAATAGTTTATTTATTTATGCATACAAGAACTGGGGTGTAGGCCAGAGGTGAGGGGGTGGTGGTGAGAGGATTTACCAGAGACAGAGTGGAGTGCAGAACAGGCAGACTGACTGAAATACACTGCTGAGGGGAGCAGTGGGCAGACAGGAGAGGTCTGCTGCACCATGTGGGTTAGCTCCCTGGCTGGCCAGGAACCAAACTCGTGCTGCAGAGGCTGTGGATAGCTTCATAGCGCTGTGCTTAACCCCTTGTGCCACCAAGGAGGCCCAGAACCAATAATTTTCTTGATCAATTCCTCAAAGATCTCTATAAATTGTTAAGCATTTAATGTATATTTGAAAATCTATTTAATATCAGTGAGAAATTTCAAGGTTATCACTATGTGTTAGTTTGTTATTATATCTGCTCCTAACTAATGTAAATAATAGCACTAGTACTATTTGGTAAATTATGTTTACTGTCTGCTGTGGTACTAGCCATACAGCTCACCAGCTCTATCTTGGAGCTCATAAACCTATAGTTCCTTGACACTAAGTACACAAGCTTCCAGTTAACAGATACACATAGATAATTCTCTACTTTGTATATTATATAGCTGTCATGACAAAGCAGAGATACTACATGAAGGAGGTTAGGAGAGAGTAGTTTTTATTTTTTATTATTTTTAAGATTTATTTATTTATGCATACAAGAGCTAGGGTGCAGGTCAGAGGTATAGAAGGTGAGAGGATTCATTCCGAGACAGAGCGGGGAGCAGAACAGGTGAATTGACTGAAATACACTGCTAAGGGGAGCAGCGGGCAAGACAGGAGAGGTCTGCTGGGCCATGTGGGTCACCTCCCTAGCTGGGAATTGAACTCTTACTGCAGAGGCTGTGGACAGCTTCATAGTGCTGATGCTTAACCCCTTCAGCTACCAGGGAGTCCCCAAGAGTAGTTTTTATAACTGTAACCATAGCCTTTGAATTTTTTAAAGTTTTCATATAAATCTGACTGTTGAGTTGAGCGTACCAGAAGGAGAGGGTAGGGGAAGGGGAGCAAAGGCAGGGGGAGACCCAGTGGACTATGGTGGGGGACTTTGAGTGCTTTGATGAAATACATCTAAAGAGATGTGAACCTATTCCCCTAAATACATAGTTTTATAAACCAAGTTTACCTTAATAAAAAACAAAACGAACCAAATAAAAAATAGAGCTCATGTCACCTTTCCTATGAGCATGGTTTTGACAGATCCCAGGATGAATTGCTTCCTTTCTACCACACAGCAACCTTCTCGCTCTCTACATCACCTACGACACTTCATTGCATTTATCTGTTACTGTATTTCTTTTTTCCTATTAGATGGTAAGTTGTAGGGAAGCAGAGAAAGAACAGGGACAAAAGAAGATTAATAAGGACTTCCCTGCCCATCTCATCTTAAAGGGTACCTCATTTTCTGGCTCCTACACAATACAGCATTATTACATGTACTTATTTATCTCCAACCTCTCCCATTAGAGCACTTTGTCTAGCTTAGAGCAAGGAGAAGATTTTTATGGCATAAAATGGACACTCACTATCTATTAGATGAATGAATGAATGCATTTTGTTGACATAATTGTTTTACCTGTTAATAATTTAATATTGTCAAGAGAATACTTCCAAAATTGTTTGAAATAGAACTTTTCTCTGATTTGAATTCCTATTACGTAAATATGAAATGCTTTTTTGAGACGTTTTTCTTCACACAGCAATCTTTTTTTTTTTTTTAAGATTTTATTTATTATTTATACAAGCACTGGGTACAGTCAGAAGCGCGGGAGGGTGAGAGAATTCACCAGAGCCAGAGCGGGGAGCAGAACAGGCAGAAGGACTGAAGTACACTGCTGAGGGGAGCAGCGGGCAGCAGGAGAGGTCTGTGCGCCATGTGGGACCCTCCTCCGGTGGCTGGGGAACAGCTGGGATGGAACCGGCGCTGCAAAGGCTGTGGGCAGCTTCGCAACCCAGCGCTAAACCTCTACACCACCGGGGAGGCCCTTGATTCCTTTTTTGAATGTGGCTTTTTTCTCTCTCAGGGTTTTTAGTACTATTTCTTTGTCCAAGGTCTTCTGAAATTTCATTGTCCTATGCTTGGTGTGAGTTTTTTTTTCATCCATCATTCCAAGAACCAGTGGTTCTTCCTGAGTTATAAATGTCTTGAAATAATTTTACTGACTTTTATCAACCTTCAAGCTTGTTCAAGCATGACTTACAAAAATTAGAGAAAATTATATTTTGAATAGTTATTCTCAATTGTTTGAATAACTTATCCCAACCTAATTTTTTGTAACATGAAATTTTTAAAGTATTCTTTTCTAAAAATAAAACAAATGCAATAATGTCTTCAATTTATATAATTTTTACAGCTTACTAGATGTTTTCACAAACTTGATCTTATTATTTTACCAGCTATTTGTAATATTTATAAAAAGATACATCATAAAACTGAATAAAAGCTCATTTGACATTTTCCTTTTCTATTTTTTTTGAAGAAATGATAAATATGTGATTTTCTGCTATCAGGGATTAGTTTAGCTTTTTTCTTTTAACTTTAGATAAATTGCCATACTGTTTTTAAAAACAGATTAATGGGAAAAGGTTGTCTGGTAGAGAATGGAAAAACAAGTTAGGTGATTTGGAAGTGCAAGTGGATATCCAAAGAGAAAAAAAAGCACAAAAATATCAAGAGCTACTAGCAATCTGTCAGAAGAACCAGTGTAATGTTTTGAAAAATGGAAGCTGAAATAAAATGTTATGATTTATATGCTAAAGATATAATCAGATCTAACTTCATTAGTTTGTAAGGGCCCAACTTGCTGAGAGAGGATTAAACAACGAATCCTTCACTTTTGATGCCTGAAGATGGTGTAGGTAAAAGGCATGGGGTGGGGGAGCAGAATAGGCGAATCTACTGAAATATACTGCTGAGGGTGCAGTGGGAGAGACAGGAAAGGTCTGCTGGGCCATGTGGGTAGCTCCCTGGCCAGGGACTGAACTCATGCTGCAGTGGCTGCCAATAGCTTGATTGTACTGACTTTAACCCCTGCACCAACAGGGAGGCCCTATGACCTTATTTTATATACATTGTTTCCAGATATCAATATTGCATATAAGTCACCTTCAATTATAAGAATTTCAGGAATTTGACTCTAATTTGTTAGATATCTGGAGAAAATATGAGTAGAAATGAAGATGTGTCATCTAAGGAAAGTGCTGAGCAATTTGTGAAATGAATTAATCTAGTTTTGTTTCTGCATGCTATTTTGGTAGGCCCATGCATTAGTTATAAGTAACAACAGCTGCTGTACAATTATATGGTTTAATACAATTGCAGTCCATTTCATGGTATACTATGTCCAGTATAAATATAAGTGGTTAGAGAATGAAGATCCACATGGCATTCAGCAGAATGAGTCTATTGCTCATTCTGTATCTGGCCAGTTGATATAGAGGATTGTGTAGGAGTTATTTATGGGCCAGTTTTGGAAGTGGGGTACATAATTTTAGCCCATTTACACACTGGCAAGAACTTAATAACAAAGGGCCTCCCCAGTGGCGCAGCGGCTGAGCGCTGGGTTGTGAAGCTGCCCGCAGCCTCTGCAGCGCCGGTTCGATCCCCGGCTGCTCCCCGGCCACCGGGCAAGGGTCCCACATGGCGCGCAGACCTCTCCTGCTGCTCGCTGCTCCCCTCAGCAGTGTACTTCGGTCCTTCTGCCTGCTCTGCTCCCCGCTCTGGCTCTGGTGAATTCTCTCACCCTCCCGCGCTTCTGACTGTACCCAGTGCTTGTGTAAATAAATAAGTAAATCTTAAAAAAAAAAAAAAAGAACTTAATAACATGGCCAAATCTTACTGCCCCGGGATTAAGGAATGAGTCTAGACGGGTTCTTAGGTGTAAAAGAAATGTATCTTAGTGACATTAGTTAAATCTCTGCCAGTAGAATATCCAAAAAATAATCCGAGAACTCATCAGAATATGAAGTAAACTAGGCTTCAGAACCTGGTCAGAGACATAGTTTTGGTATCTATGGCCAAAGCAATATCAGGGGCACTATGTGTACCAGCTTAGTAACATGACAAAGGTCCTCAGCCTTCCTGAAACTGAACTGTCCTGGGGATAGTAATTGTATTTGTCTTTTTGGGTTGTGAGTTTTAAATTTTTCTTTTAAAAAATGCTTAATAAAAGTTAGCTAATTATTATCTATTTGTTACTAAGACATTTTCAAGTGGAGGACAAATTGCCACATTATTTGTTTTCTTTTATTTGCTCCTTTAGCCAGTTCCCAGTGCGTCCAAACTTTCTCCTTCCTACTTAGCCAAGTACTGTTAATTGCCTCCCTGGTGGCGCAGTGGTTGAGCGCTGGGTTGCGAAGCTGCCCATGGCCTCTGCAGCGCCAGTTCGATCCCCGGCTGCCGGGCGAGGGTCCTATATGGCGCGCAGACCTCTCCTGCCATCGCTGCTCCCCTCAGCAGTGTACCTGGATCCTTCTGCCTGCTCTGCTCCCCGCTCTGGCTCTAGTGAATTCTCTCACCCTCCCGTGCTTCTGATTGTACCCAGTGCTTGTATAAATAAATAAATAAATCTTTAAAAAAAAAATTGCCTCATGCCTATGAATTTTATTTACTTTTTGGTTGAACAATGGAATGATTGAAGATACAAGGAAAAAGTGGCATGTCCTTAATGACTTAGCTAAAGAATTCATGCATATTCTATTTGTCATACAGACCAACCCTGATATACTAACAGACAATACTACACAAAGATGTGAATACAAGGAAACAAGCTGGTGTCCACAGTCTGCCTTCTGACCCCCAATGTTTCATGTGTCTCTCACATACAAAATATATTTACCCTCTCCACAGATCCCCAGAAGTTTCATCCATTAATAAGGTGGAACACCCTTAAACTTCTTAGAAGTCCTGTTTTGTAACTGAAACCTTTTCTTTTTTTAAATTATATTATTAAGTATATTTTATTTTATATATGTTTACATCATTTTTCATTTTTGCACAATGTATGCATTTTCATCTTGGTTATAGTCCCCATACAATTCCCACCCCCCCTTATTTTGACCATAATCCCTTCTAACCCTCCAGCCCCACCCCACCATAGTGTGTCTCTGGTTTAAAGTTGTTTGTTGATTTTGATTTTTACTTTTTTATAATTAGTCTTTTTCCTGGTCCCTTATTTAGGTTTTCTAAATTCCTGCTATGAGTGAGACCATCCAGTATTTTTCTTTTTCTTTCTGGCTTATTTCGCTGAGCATGATCCCTTCTAGCTCCATCCATGTTGCTACAAATGGCATGGATTTATCTTTTTTGATTGCTGAGTAATATTCCATTCTGTATATGTACCACATCTTCTTGATCCAGTCATCTATTTTTGGGCATTTGGGTTGTTTCCATAGCTTAGCTATTGTAAATTGTGCTGCTATAAACATAGGGGTGCAGGTGCCCTTTTTAATTAATGATTCTGTGTCCTTTGGGTAAATACCTAGGAGTGGAATTGCTGGATCATATGGAAGCTCCACCTTTAGCAGGTTGAGGAATCTCCACACAGCTTTCCATAGTGGCTGGACCATGTAACTGAAACTTTTTCTGAGGCAAAACCTTGAATCTTTAAGGAGGTCTTCACAAAGAATTCCAAGTGAGTTTCCTCTATATTATATAGTGTCCTGAGAATGTCTTGGACTTTTCTCTTAGTCTGGAAGCCATTTATTGATTTTAGCATCATCTGTCATCTGAAGAGATGGAATTCCCCAGAAATTCCTGAGATCTTTTTATTTAACAGAACTTTCTTTGGCTCATCTGTCTCCTCTCACACTTTATTAGAAATAGCAACAAGAAATTGGGTGGCACCTTCAATGCTGCCTGGAAATCACTTTACTAGGTCACTTAGTTCACTAGGCACATTTACCACTTTTCCTATTACCACCACAGTTTCTGCCACTATATAACAGGGATCACCTTCCCTCCAGTTTCTAATAAAATTTTTCGAACTTTAAGACTTCACTGTCAGTTTCTGCAAATGTCACCAGGCTTCAACTGGCAGTCTCTCCAGTGCCCTTGAGGCTTTTACTAATACTCTCCTTAAAGTCCTTCTGGTTTCTTCCTATTGTCTGCTTCCAAATTTCCCTCATATTTTAATTTTCATTTTGATAGCAGCCCACTTTCTGGCACAAAATCTGTATTGGTTGTTAGTGATACTTAAGAAATTACTACCCATTTAGCATCCTAAAATAACACCAATTTTTTTTTTATCCTTGGCGTTTGAATCCATGTATTACTTTTCTGTGGCTGCTGTAATAAATTACCATAAACACTGTGGCTTAAAACAACACAGATATATTATTTTACAGTTCCACAGTTTAGAAGTCTGTACCAAGCTTCCAGGACTAACATCAAGACATTGGCAGGGCTGCGGTCCTTTCTGGAGGCTCTAGGGACAGTGTGCTTTCCAGCTTGTAGGGGCCACCACATTCCTTGTCTTGTGCCCCTTTCTCCATCTTCAAAGCCAGCAATTGTGGTTGAGTTCTCAGCTCACTCTGGCCTCTTCTGTTCTCTTCTTCCACCTTTAAGGAGGGGTGTGATTATACTGGGCCCACACGGATAAACTCCCTATTTTAGATCAACAGATTAACAACTTTAATTCCATCTGCTGCCTTGATTCCCCTTTGCTCCATAATATAATATTTGCAGGTTCTGGGGAATATGTTATGGACATTTGGAGGAGGGGATCATTATTCTCCTATCACAATGGGTTAGAAATTCAGGAGCATCTTAAGTAAAGGTATCTCAGGAGGGTGCAGTCAAGATGTCAGCAGGATTTGGGGTACACTTCCCAGCTGACTCATCAAGTTGATGCCAGTTGTTAGTAAAAGTTTGCAGTTTCTCCCAATTTGGGCCTCTCTTCAGCTCCTTGACTTTCCCTCCACTAAGTGATCCGAGAGAACAAAGCAAAACAGCAATGTCTTTTATGATCTTATGTCAGAAGTCACATTTTCTATAGGTCTACCATATTCTGCAGGTCACAGAGGCTAACTCTGATATAATGTGAGAGAGTGTAAATACCAGAGTGTAAATACCAGAGGTAAGACTAACTTGGAAGCCGACTACCACACTCTCACACCTTTCATAGGGAATCCATCCTTGCCACTTCCCACCCCCACTACACTCTTGTGTGCTTTTTCTGCCTTCTGACTCACATTATCCTTCATTTCACTCATTTCCAGAACAGTTCCTTATCCTGAGCTCACTGAGTTTAGGGATTATGCTTTATTTGGTTCTGAATTCCTAATATGCAGCACAGTGTGGTTCAATTAAATTTAGAAAAGAAGATCTGAGGACCAAAACTTGGAAGCTAAACTCACCCACTCTTATAAGGGAACCTTGCTAAATCTGGTTTCCACCTTATTTGAATATGAAGACTAGCCAGAGAGAATCTTGAGATGGTAAGTACCTAATCAGATCTCTTTCAGTAAATGTATGAAACCTGAGGGCTGGGGCCTAGGTAAAATATCTCTTTTGATTGCTCTCTTGCCTTCAATAAAATTGAAATTGATGACTATGCTTTATTCCTGCAGTCTTCTTTTTTTTCCCCAAAGATTTATTTATTTATGTATATAAGAATGGGGTACAGGCCAGAGGTGTGGGGGGTGAGAGAATTCACCAGAGAGTGGGGAGAACAGGCAGATCTACTGAAGTACACTGCTGAGGGGAGCAGCGGGTAAGACAGGAGAGGTCTGCTGTGCCATGTGAGTTGCTCCCTGGCTGGCTGGGGATGGAACTCATGCTGCAGTGGCTGGTGAAAACTTAATAGCAGTGTCTTTACCCCCAAGGAGGCCCCCCATAGTCTTCTTAATAATCTTTTTGAACATGGAGATTCCCCCCTATAAATGAGTCCTTGATCTTTCAACCTCTGACTGCATGATGAGAATTAACTGGATATGACTGTCTTTTTTAGGCCCCCAACTCTTTCCAACCATCTCTATACACCAAACAGGTAACTGACAATTCCTCCAAACACAGGGCTTTTTTGAGAACTCAAAATTCATTTCCAGCCACTGTGTTCTCTTCTTGAATAGCAGCATGAATGTTTACAGGGGCAAGCACTATGCTTTCTCTAAGTGTCAATATGAAATGTAGGGCCTCCACAGTGGCACAGCGGTTGAGCGCTGGGTTGCGAAGCTGCCCGTGGCCTCTGCGGCGCCGGTTCGATCCCTGGCTGCTCCCCAGCCACCAGAGGAGGATCCCACATGGCGCGCAGACCTCTCCTGCCGCCCCCTGCTCCCCTCAGCAGTGTACTTCGGTCCTTCTGCCTTCTCTGCTCCCCGCTCTGGCTCTGGTGAATTCTCTCACCCTCCCATGCTTCTGACTGTACCCGGTGCATGTATAAACAAATCATCAAACAAGCAAATAAATAAATAAATAAAACATGCCTCTATTAAAAAAAAATATGAAATGTACTCAGTTTTCAACAATGACTATAGGGTCTTGGTGGTGGGTGCAGTGTGGTAACAACACCTGAGTGAAGAGATCCTATACCTCTAAAATACAAACAGTAATGTTAACCAATGTTACCTCAATCAAAACAAAACAAAACCTGTGTATTGATCTAGACTCTCTAGAGAATTTTGTGTTCATGAAAATTATTGCAGTTATCTTGTTTTAGTGAAAATGGTTTCAAATTAGCTTGAATGTCTTAATAGAAAGCAAATAGACTTTTGGGTAATATATGAATTGAAAAAAGGAATCTGCCAGTTTCTGGTCCAAAGGCGACCCCAGTAAAGAAATATTTGTTAGTTGTGAGTGACAGAGGTTACAGAGCCAGCCAGAACCATTTCTAAAGTGTTAAGCTGACCTTAGGTAACAAGGTCATGAGGTCGGTAGGGTCAAAATTGGTAGAGGAGAACTATTTGCCTTTTGTGGAGAGCTTTCAAAAGGCTCCAACTTTCTGGTCCTCCCTCTCTTTCTGGTCTCTCCCTGCACGGCTGTTTTCTAAAGCCACCATGATTTGAAAACTGATTCTCTGGCTGACCTCCCCAATCCAGGGCACATAGGCAACCAGATGCTGTGGTTCAAACCTCTTCCTGGTTGGCAGGGTGGTGAAAGTCATTAAAACTGGACGTGGGGGTTCTCCTATCCATGTTATCAATAAGAACTGTTTAATGGCAATATGGCCTTCAGCTCTTGACATTATTTCCTTCAGCTCCTCTCATTTTTGAGTTTGTATCTGTTCGATGATCTCAATCAAGTCATTCAACCTCTTTTGACAGTTTTTCTCATCAACAAAATAAGAAATTTGGATTACATGATATAGCCTTACTTCTTATTTTGTTAGTCTGGGTAGCTAAAATGCCTACACTTTTTTTTCCTTCCTGATTAGTAAAGGATTCAAGGCAGGCCACATCCTGTTATCTGTAATATTTCTCTGGGAATGAAAACACTGTTTTACTCTTGTTTTCACAAACTATTCTCTATGCATAATGGTTGTATTCTAGAAGGCAGACTAAGACATCTTGGGTACCTGTCCTAAGAACTAACCCTTTGTCTTCAGCCCCAAAGAATTTTAACATATGCTTCTAAGATGCTGCATAGATACGTGCTCAGCATATGGCTGTATAGGATTCTCCAGTATCTAACTTGCTATTACTTATGCAAAGCTTCACTACTTTGCAACAGCAGTTTCGACAATGATTTCTCATTAAAAGGACTTGTATTTTCTCCTCCTGAATATTTTAAAGCACATGGACCAACAATGTTTAAACAGAGAAATTCAGTGATTTTCTTAGAACACCTTAATTGACTCAGGAACATTTTCTCCTCATTAACCTCTCTCCATCGATTTGAAAAGGAAATCAACAAGAACTTACATGAATCCTCTCTACCTCTTTCTTCCTCTTTTCCTCTCTTCGGAAAATCTGCTGGAATCTGGGTCTGACTTATGAATAATTCCAGACTTCCAGTCACAATGATGTCAGCTCCCTGAAACTACAGTTGTCCACAGCCTCAGGGTGCCTCCACAGGGGGCAGCTCCCAGGTTGGAGGTCCAGAGCTCGGTCTCCACCCCCACCCCATGTGCTCCATTGAGTTAACCTGTTGAGGACACAGGGCAGGCATTCAGGCAGTTCTGGCTGCCAGATGCTCATCTAGTTCCTTCCGCCTCCGTTTTAGGAGAAAATAACCAGGGGAAGAAGAGGAAATGATTGTGTTAATGATCATGATCCAAAAAAATCTGGTGTATATGCCGGAGGAACAATATGGGAAGAGATGGCTCTGAGCACCTAAGTGAAAAATTTGGATTTGATTCATTTCAATATATATTTAAATGGGCAAAATTTTATAATGTGAGCACTGGGGATATATAAGACACATAGGACATATAATGTGGCTCCACCATCTACATACATACATATATACATACAAGATGACTACATACAAAATCTGACTCAACTACATAGAAACAGAGAAGCAATGCTCATGGAAATATAAAGGAAGGAGGGAGTTATGTGATATAAACCTTCCAGAAGGTTTCATGTAAGAGCTAACCTTTTAGTCTAGTCTTAAAGAATAGGTATAATTTAATGAACAGATTTTGCCAGGAGTGGGGCAGAGGTCAGGGATATTATTCTAGAAAGAGGGAAGAGAAAACAGCTTGAATAAAATCCTAGAGGGAGCAGATGTTGAAAAGCAGACAGGTATGAATTACTGAATAGGTTCTTGAACAATTAAATTTAGTTTAAAAACCACATTGAGAAGAGAAATGTGAAATCATAATTAATAGCCAGATGGAAAACAGAAGAAAGTTAAAGATCACTTTGGTGGCTTAGTTTAAAATTATTTTTGTTGAGAAAACAGTATGTAGGGCCTCCTGGTGGCACCACAAGTTAAGTCTCAGCAATATAAAGCTATTGGCAGCCACTGCAGCCTGAGTTGGATCCCCAGCCAGGGAGATACCCACATGGTGCATCAGACCTCTCCTGTCTCACCCACTGCTTCCCTCAGCAGTGTATTTCAGTCTGTCTGCCTGTTCTGCTCCCCACTCTGTCTCTGGTGAATCCTCTCACACCTCCTCCCCCTCCCCACCTCTGGTCTGCACCCCAGTTCTTGCATGCATAAATAAAAATAAATCTTTTTTAAAAAAAGAAAACACTATGTATATGGCAAATAACACTGAATGATACAGAATATTTTAGAAAAACTTTAATAGTTATTTAGGTAATATTAGGATTAAGATAATGATTGGAAAAGGGCAAGTAAAACTTCCATATGGGAAAAGATTCTTATGTTTAGGATTATGATAAGGATAAAAAATATTTTTTTTAAAGATTTATTTATTTATTTATTTATACAAGCACTGGGTACAGTCAGAAGCGCGGGAGGGTGAGAGAATTCACCAGAGCCAGAGTGGGGAGCAGAACAGGCAGATGGACCAAAATACACTGCTGAGGGGAGCAGTGGGTATGGCAAGAGAGGTCTGTGCACCATGTGGGACCCTCACCCGTGGCCGAGGATCGAACTGGCGCTGCAGAGGCTGTGGGCAGCTTCGCAGGCCAGTGTTCCACCACTGCGCCACCAAGGGAGGCCCAAAGAAAATATTTTTTAAAAAAGCTTAAGACCATGCCAAATCCCTAAATTATAGTTACTTAAAAATTTTTGTGATGTTTATTGCTATTGTTATATGAAATTTAATTCCCCAAAAACAAGAGTTGAAAAGGCCTGGTATTGAGAAGAGAGTGGAGAAATGCATCAAAACATAAAAGCCTAAAGATCTGCAGAATGGAGGTGCCAGTCCATTAAGAGTAAACTGGGATCCAGGACATGTTAGTCCCCTGTGGATGTTTCCCTCCAGTCTTGTGCTCTAAACTTGGGTCCAACTTTTTCGACAGCTACAAACTGCTGCTACTTTTCCAATCAATTTCTTACTCACCCCTCTAAGCCCAGGCCAAGTCCAGTCCCTTCCTCGAGATTTTTCCCTCCTGCCAATCAGAACACACAAGTAGTATTCCACAGTATGCTAAATCTCCTGTGTGTGCTTTGAGTCTGCACATAATTTGCAAGTCTGTTTCCCCAACTGAAGTATTGGGTGCTTTGTAACTTAGTGGATGCCCAAGAAGCTTGTGCTGAAATAAACTTTTAGATCTTAAGATCAATTAGTGGTTACCAGAAGGGAAGAAGAAGTGCAGTGGGTAAAAGGGTTCAATTGTATGGTGAAGGACAAAATTAGACCTTAAGTGGTGAATTTAATGTAATATATATACATGTTGATTTTTAATAATGCACACCTGAAACTTATATAATGAAATGTTACCTCAATAAAAATAAAATATATTTTATTAAATATTAGAATAAAATATGTGAAAATGAGTTTAAAGTTTACTAAATTTTTTATGTAGTTATCGAGGGTAGCCCTAAACCCCAGATGTATAAAAAAAAAGTACACTTACTTTTCTAGACATCCTATTCATTTCTCTTGGTGACAGAAATTTAAAGGTATAATTGAGGCTTGAACAACACAGATTTGAATTAAATGGGTCCACTTACTTTTTTCAATTAACATTATCAATATATGAACTGTTATAACTATGCATGAATTTTTTACATCTTTTAATTTTTGATGTCTAGTATTAGTAATATAACATATACAGTATTTTGAATCATGTAATATTGAGATAGGTACTGAGAGTCCTCTTGTAAACATGATATAAACGTATGATACTGACAAATTAGTACAGTATTTCAAGTGTATTTTCTCTTATGATTTTTAATAACATTTTCTTTAGCTTACTTTATTGTAAAAATATAGCATAAAATACATATACCATACAAAATATGTGTTACTTGACTTTTTATGTTACTAGTAAGGCTTCTGGTCAATAGTAAGCAGTTAAACTTTGGGGGAATCAAAAGTCACATGTGCGGAGAGTGGGCACCACTAACCTGAGTTGTTCAAGAGCCATCTGTAGCCAGTTAGGGAGTCTCCCTGCTTTCCCATAGGCCTGGATATCAGCTCTAGAGGGCATACATAGCATCTTACACTCTGTCTTCCATCTATACAACTCATAGATGAGTTTGTTCCTTGCTCTTTGATGCTTCTCTGTGCTTCTCAGCCTCAATGGACTCCCTTCTACCCCTTAGAGCTGTGCAGGCCCACCAGTTATATCCATCCTGGGCTGCGCCAGTGGATTTGGGGGATGAGAGTCCTCTGCTCTTAGCTTCTCTAAGCGACATTGTGTTTTCTCTCATCATTTCCCTCCACTCTACCCCTAGAACAAGTTAGAAGAGGCAGTCAGGGGACAGACCTCCTTTTTCAAGGAACTACCTACTAATGATTTTTATCACTGTCTTCTAGCCCATCCTGGACTTTCCTCGTCCTTCTAAACCAGATATCTTCATGTTGGCTGGGGGTGGGGGTAGATGGGTGAGGGGGTGAATATGTTCTGATACATGCATCAGGTTGCTTTTTCCTTTTTCTTTTTGTGTCTTGAGGCTCCCTCCCAGGCCAAGATTTTTTAATGTCAACAGTTTTCCCTCCATTTATAAAACACTCTGTTCTGACAGTTTGATTAGGGCAGAGCTAAGAAGTAACAAGAAATACTGAGGTACCTAACAATGTGGGATTCAGGTAGAGAAAAGAACTGAAAATGTATCTGGGAATCCATGTGTGTCTAAGGGGAAAAAGAAATCAATCAGGTCTTTTTTTTTTTTTTAATTAAGCACTGTGCTAATTACCCCTCAGGGACAGACAGGAAGTGTGCAATTATTTATGAGAACCTTTTGCAATGTCGCCCCAAGCTCCTTCTTGTAGCCTCTTTTCTTACCACTGCCTTCTTTTGCCAAATCTCAGATCCAAGCCTTTGCCAGAGGCTGGAATGCCTGTAAGGTTGTCTCCCTTCTCTCCCCAGCTGACAGACTCATCCTCAAAAAGAATCAGATATCTCTAAAAGATTTCCTGATGCCTGCAGCAGTATTCTTATCTAGCTCTCCACCCAGTCCTGCATCATACCAGCAACCACTGACCTGTGAAATACCTGAGGGCAGGCACTGAGGGGAGACAGAGCCTTCCCTAGCACCTAGTATATAACTCGTGGTGCCTGGTGGATATCCAGTAAATATTTAATGACTGAAGCGATCATAAATCCATTCAGAGCTATCTGCGACAAAACATAGTTTTAGAGCCGTCAACAATAGCAATAAAAAAAAATCTGTCGCATGTTCCAGATACTGTTCAAAGCACCTTACTTTCATAGACTTATTTAATTCAAGTTACAACCCTATGAAATAAGCACAATGTTTATTTCCATTTACAGATAAAGACACGGAAGGCCAGAGGGGTCAAGTTACCTGTTTAGGGTTACTTGCTCAGACTTAGGCAGGCTTCTTAATTCCTCTGGACTCGTTTCCTCAGACTTGAAATGAGGGCACTGGACTCTGTGATCTACAAGATAACTTTCAGTTTGGAAAATCTGTGACTTACTGTTCGGAGTTGTGACTAAAATGTAATGTATGCAAATAATGTACCTGTGACACGGGGAGGGCTTGGGTGGGGAGAAGATGTGTTCTGAGAGCTGATGCTGAAACAGATGTTCAGTTAAATGCACCAGCTGAAGTTCCTATCTTCTTAAAGAATTGGCCTCTGTATTCCTTTTCACGGAGGATGTGGTTGGGCTGCCCCTCTCCACCTCACAATACACCTTCTGCACAATTCCTACAGAAAGGTACTAGATAGTTCTTTTCTAAGGCCATTTTACTTATTGCTTACTTGTACTGTGTTTCCCTGGGAATGGTGCTGTGGAGGACCTGCCAAGAATGCTCCTCTATGATGATCTGAACCCCACCTGTATCTGTACCTGGATACATTTCAGGTCATTTACAGTGGCTTAGAGAATTAGTAGGACCCCTTTGAGACAGCAAAGTGCTACAAATCACCATGGCTGAGCAGAGTGTAGAGTAAAGAAATGCATCAATGGAAGTACCACCTCCCTCTCTGTCTCCTTTTGTCCCCTGGATTAATGTATCCAGTTAACGAATCCCATCCCGTCTGCCTCTCACTGAGCATGTGACTTTCTTGTCTCACTACCTCTATCTTGTTTAGGTTTTAAGTACAGAGTTTTCTAATTTACGGTACAGTTGCATCCCAATTAATCCACCATATGTGAAAATGTAAGTTAAAAATGCATTTGGTACAAAAACCTACTGACCATTATATAGTCCAGCCTAGCCTACCTTAAATGTGCTCAGAATACTCTCATAAGCCTACAATCAGGCAAAATCTAATACAAAGCTGTTTTATAATAAAGTGTTGAATGGCTCATGTAATTGACAGAATACTGTGCTTAAAGTAAGAAACATTGTTTACTCCCAACTGTGGCACTGACTGGAGGCTGGCTCTCAGCTGCCCCCCAGCATTGTGAGTGCATATTATACTGCATATGGCTCACATGGGAAAAGATGAAAATTCAAAATTCCAAGTACAGTTTCTACTGAATACATACATAATGCTTTCACATCATCAGAAAGTAAAAAAGAAAGTTTTATGTCAAATCATCATAAGGCAGGGACTGCCTGGACTTCTTTACTTTGCTTCTCCCTTTCCAGTTCATTGTACACCAAACAGTAAGATTTATTTTAATCAGGGGTCTGGTCCCACGACTCTAGGGCACGGACCTTCCACCCCTTCCCATTCTTTGTCCTTCATGTTCTAGTCCTAAACTATATCCTCATTTCCCATTATGTGAAGGGAAACCACACCACCCTTGTCTGTGTATTTGAAACCTTCCTAGACCTAGTTGAAATGTCATAGCTTTTCAAAATCTTTCCCAAATATCCACAGTCAAAAGCAATTTCCCGTAACACTTCTTGGTACTTCTGCTTTTGCAGGATATTACAAATCTGCTTCCAACAGACTAAGAGTGCCAGGAAAGCATGTTTTTGCATTTCTTAGGTCAGTATACACCATTTTATTTGGGTGGCACTGGGTAGCTATTGAATATGTAAATAAATAATCAGATGGTGTTTGTTGGGACTGAGCCTCACAAGCCTCACTACTACATTAAACTAAGAAGGGAAGGTATAGTGCTTAGTGTGCTGAAAGTGAGATATGTATCAGATGAGCAGAACCCAGCAACAGTTCCTGTGGAGATTTTTGCTCCTGGGCTTCCACTCTGGTAAGTTGTGTTTCTCTATATCCCATAGTCCATTTCTTTAATGTGTGTGTGTGTGGGTTGCCCTGTGATGTCACTTCTCTGATAGATATAAGAAGAGCTACTGATTTCCCATTTGTTCAGGATTTTTCTTTTTGTATGGACAGATGTGATGACTTCTAAGCTCCTGTCATGCCTGATATAAAACCAGAGGTCACAGTAATTTCTATACTGGAATAAGAAAGAATCAGATGACTGAGATGTGGGAAGGAAAGGACCCCAGACAGTTCTGGACACTTGTAGAGTAGAAGCTGATCTTCTCAGGGCTCCCTGGTGACTCAAGGGACTAAGACGGAGCACTATGAATCTATCAGCAGCCACTGCAACAGCTCCCCTCAGCAGTGTATTTCAGTTAGTCTGCCTGTTCTGCTCCCCACTCTGTCTCTGGTGAATCCTCTCACCCCCCGCACCTCTGGCCTATACCCCAGTTCTTGTATGCATAAAAAAATAAGTCTTTTAAAAAAAAGAAGTTGATCTTCTCTTTGGAGTCTTGTCATTGAAGCGATTTAACAGCAACAAAACCCAGGTTCCTATCTCTTCCCCTTTATGCCTTACCTTGGGTTCCAGTTAGGGACTCAACAAAGATCAGCCACCAGTGGATCAATCAGCTATAGCAGGGCCTCCCTAGTGGCACAGGGGTTAGAGACACAGCACTATGAAGCTATCTCCAGCCACTGCAGCACAAGTCCAATCCCCGGCCAGGGAGCTGACCCACATGGTGCAACAGACCTCTCCTGTCTTGCCTACTGCTCCCCTCAGCAGTGTATTTTGCCAATCTGCCTGTTCTGTTCCCCAATCTGTTTCTGGTGAATCCTCTCACTCCCACACCTCTGGCTTACACCCCAGTTCTTGTATGAATAAATAAATCTTTTTAAAAATCAGCTATGGCAAAGGCCACTGAATCATAGTCAGATGTAGCCTCTGGGCCCCAACCCTGTGGATTGGAGTCACTCCTTAGGGAAATCTTTGAGAGCTGTGTAGAATGACAAGCAGCATCTACCTCAGAGTAGATCTCTGTTTGAAAAGTCTGTCAGTAGAAAAGCAACAGTCAAGGGCAAAGAATAAATTAACCACTGAAGGAGGCAAATGTTAGCTAAGAACTATTACCGTCCAATCCTAAAAATTTGGAGAATGACAACTTTCAAAAAACAAACTATTATCCTTCTTAATTTAGTAACTTATTCTACAGGGATTTACAGACTGGAGAGGTAGAAGTTGGAGAGGGCAAAAATGTACATAGTAAAGTACTCAATCTTAAATCACTGCTGATTTGGATCATATATTTGAAAAATCAACTGTTAATGGAAAGAGAAACTAGGGTGACAGTTGGAGGAAGCTGAAAATTCCAGGGATTGTTTTCTTTTCATGTTGTTGGAAGCATGAGTATGTGATTGGAGTCAGAATGACAGGAGGGTGAAATGAGGGGGTCAGGTAAGAAGGGATGAGGGATGCTGTAGAGTGCTCATCCTTGGAGGCTGGAGTGTGGCTCTGGCAGCTGTGG
This sequence comes from Talpa europaea, assembly GCF_964194135.1. NCBI lineage: Eukaryota > Metazoa > Chordata > Mammalia > Eulipotyphla > Talpidae > Talpa > Talpa europaea. Next base: position 43,479,239 of record NC_140075.1, read on the forward strand.
CAGCTTCTGAAAGGAGATCCAGCTGTCAATAGAATTTCAGGTAGTAAAAAAGTTAACAGGGCCAGAGTTTGGGTAGTGAGACTATGCTCAAGCAGAGGAAGGACAACTCTAGCCCTTTTAGACCACGAGGAAGCAACATGGAGCCCAAAAGGATGAGGTGGGGCTGATAGAGACTAGCAGTCTGACACTTTAATCTGTTATCTATTTTAAGATGGGTATTAATTTCTGAGGGTAGCTATAATAAAGTATCAGAACTAGGTGATTTAAACAACAGAAATGCCAAAGGACATAGAACATTAATTCAAAAGGGCACCTGCACCCCTATGTAGCACTATTTATAATAGCTAAGCTATTGAAAACAATCCAAATGCCCAAAAATGATGACTGGATCAAGAAGATGTGGTACATATACACCATGGAATATTACTTGGCAATCAAAAATATAAACTCATGCAATTTGTAGCAACATGGATGGAGCTGGAAGGTATGGACCATGCTCAGCAAAATAAGCCAGAAAGAAAAAGAAAAATACTGGATGGTCTCACTCATAGCAGGAATTTAGAAACCCTAAATAAGGGACCAGGAAAAAGACTAATTATAATAAAGTAAAAATCAAAATCAACAAGCAACTATAAACCAGAGACACACTACGGGGGTAGAGGGAGGAAGGAGTAAAATCAAAGCAAGGGGGGTGGGAATTGTATGGGGACTATAACCAAGATGAAAATGTATATATTGTGCAAAAATGCAAAATGATATAAAAATATATATAAAAATTTAAAAATAATAAAAAATAAACAACAGAGATTTACTGTCTCATATTTCTGGAGGCTAAAAGTCTGAAACGAGCTATTGGCAAGGTTGGTTCCTTCTGAGGGTAAGCCTGTTCTATTCTTCTAGTTTCTAGTGGTTCACTGACAAGCTTTGGTCTTCCTGTCTTGACAATGTATCACTCTAATCCCTGCCTTCATCTTCACATGCTGTTCTCTGTGCCTTCACATGGCCATCTTCTTATAAGGACACAGGTCATATTATATTAGGGGTGCATCCTTCTCTAGTATGTCATGTTAACTTAATAGATTACATCTGCAACTACTCAAGTAAGGTCACATTCTGAGTTACTGGGTTGTATTCTGCATCAACATATTTGTTTGTGGGGGATACAACTCAGTCAACAAAAGTTCTCATTTTATAAATCAGCAGAGTAGGACTCAGAGAGTTAAGTTAATTGCCCAGGTCATCAACTCATGAGGGTCAGGGTCAGGATCTGAACTCACGTCCTTCTAACTTCCAGATTGAGATGCTCTTTGTGAACTGAGGGTTAGTGCACAGAAAATGGACATTTTAAGAAAGAGAAGGTAGCAGCACTCAATATGGGCACTGAACTTAAGAAACCAGAGGAGGGTTATTTGGCAAATGGCCAGGGCTCAATTATGCTGGAGGACTGATCATTCTCCCAGCAGGTCTGTGCTACTGGATGTCAATTGATATATTTTAATAAGTCACAATATTTATGAGCCTTGGGATGAGAATGTCATTATTGCAATTTGCTAAGTCCTGTTCCAAGTTTTGGAGAAAAGTTATTTTTAGAGCACAAAGATATTGACAATAGCAATAACTAATTCTTCTACAGCACTTTACATAGAAGGTTTACCCTATATAGTACCCATGGTCATCCTTAATTTATGGATGAGGAAAGTGAGGCCAGATAAGTAATTATGTGGCTACCTAGGACTTCCAGCTGGTGTACGAGGAGTGGCCAGGGTTCTACCCTATTCTCTTTCTGCCGATATCCCCTTAGATATCTTCTTCTCAGAGATGATAGCGGAAATGGTGAGAACAAGGAGACACCCTGAGAGCGAGTACAGCATTGAGAAAAAAGAAAAGAGGGACAAAGCCTGGTCCTCAGAGACCATGCTTTGAAGTTAGGGTAGAAACAATCAGAGAAACAAGTAGATCTACACAAGTTGGAGTCACAGAATGAAGGGGGAAAGTGATGTTATCGTGATAAACAGTATCAAATTCTGGGGGGAAGGTCAAGAAAATGAAGATGGAGAAATAGTTGACTAGTGACCTCTTAAAGGTTTCAGGAGAGCAGGGGGAGGAGGCTGAAACGCAGGGGGTGGGATTGAGGAAGTGGATGATGAGTGGCTCCATTTTTCATTCAGAAAGTTTGGCAGGGAAAGGGAAGAGAGAACTGGATCATAGCTGGAGGGCACAGCAGGACCCAGCAAAGGTTTTTCCAAGGGGGAAGCAGGGGAACCTATGCATGTCTGGAATACATCTGCTCTCAAGGCTAGCCTCTGTTTCCAGATGTGCAGGTCAATGATGACTATAACAACATGTCTATCTGTTAGCTGAGCCCTGGTCCTTCTGTGCTCATAAAGACTTCCATGTTTACCAAAATACCTTATTCATTTTGTCTGCATTGTAGTGGACAGTATATTGGCTAACACTTGTCAGAAAAGTCCCTGCACTGAATTTCTATGTGCATTTCCATTCAGCAACATTTATCGCATAGCAACCTGGAGTTTGGCTTTTGAAGTCACACAGACCTTGTAAAAGCTGGCCCTTACAGCAATGCTGCATTGGGCCAGGTAATGTCCCTTAACCAGTTTCCTCATCTGGAAGTCATATCTATCACAGAATGTTGTCAGTAGGATTAAAATAGCTAATCTGGGTCTCCTTGGTGGCACAGAAGTTAAAGATAGTGCTATCAAGCTACTGCCAGCCGCTACACCACAATTTCGATCCCTGCTGGCCAGGGAGCCACCCACATGGTCCAGCAGACCTCTCGGGTCTCGCCCGCTGCTCCCCTCAGCAGTGGACTTCAGTAGATCTGCCTGCTCTGCTCCCCATTCTGTCTCTGGTGAATCCTCTCTTTCACCACCCCCGCACCTGGCTTACACCCAGTTCTTACATGCATAAAATAAAATTGTAATAATTAAATAAATAAAATAGCTAATCCATGCAAGGTGCCTGGAACATATCTAATACAATGCCTGGAACATAAACACTCAATACATGGTAACTATGAGTAGTCATAGAAAAAGCAACACTATTACTGTTTTATTCTTTATATCAAGGTGGACATTTGTTTGTTTTTGGCAACCCCACACTGTACAGCCATGGTTTGCAGTCTCCTTTTACCAGGATCTTCTTTTAATCAGAGACAAGGGGTGCTGAATTGGCTACATGCCACCAGAACATACCCCTCCCCCAACTCATTTCTCCACTATCAGGTCAGTCTGTGTGTGGGAAAAGGATCTGAGTCCTTTTCAAACAGATCAGGAATGAAGGGGGTGGGGGTGGGGAAGGAAAGAGGAGAGGAGAAAGGACACCAAGTGAAACTCTTTGATCTAAAAAATATGCCAACACACACACACACACACACACATACACACACATTTGGTTTCTCTCTATCCAGTCTGTGTCCAAAAGCCTTTCTTTCTGAAGTCTCAGAGACAAAAATAAGAACATTGCTAAGGATTCCTACTTTTCAAGATATTACAAAATTACAAATTATAAAATCTGAATGAACCATCACAGCTCCTCTGAGCTTATAAAATCACTAGTGGGTTAGGTAGTTGTAAAAGTTACAGAATTTTAAGAATTTCTGAACTCTTAGGAAAAAGCTACCCAATTTGGGGGATGGGGGGTGAGGGGAAAAGGGATGAAGAAAGGGCAGAGCTGCCAAATAGCTGCAGGCCAGACTGCCCCAGAAACCCAGACAAATATAAACAAATATCCATGCCCACTGTGATTTTCTTTCAAGTTTTCTCAGCTCTTCACAAATACCACTTCTCCTTTGATCAAAGTTTCTTCTGAAGACCTGGGGGAAAGATGGAGCTGGCTTCCCGCTGCTCTCACCCCATTTTATCTCATAGAGACCCACTGCTGATTAGGAGAAGGCCACTTGGCTGAGGAGCCCACACATCTCTGCTCCTGGAATGTGCACTACAGTACTCTGCTGTCAGGGGAAGAGTGATCGTCTCTCCTGAGTGTGAAGATAAACAGATTTCTCTGTCTGCAAAGCTTGTTCCCAGCCCTATCTACCCACCCCTGCTCTGGAAGGACCCTCTTGGCCATTCCCCTGCTTTAAAAGCAACTCCTAAATATGACTGTTCTGTACCCACACTCTTTCCACAGTCACACATGACTAATATCTCAAATCCCCGAGGAAAAGGAGTGGTTAGCACAACTGAGGCTTTTAGGAGGAGGCATTCTGGTTCAAAAAATAGGGGAGCAAACTGAAATGGGGAAGAAAGGGCTGTGACAGAATGGTTCTCTCATATTACAACTGTACCTAAGGAGAGCTGTTTGATTTTCTCTTTGGGGTCTTACATGGGGCTTGCCAAAACCTCTCTTGCAACTCCTGTTGTTCTATCTTACAGCTAGTGTGGACCAGGTCTTCATGCATTCTGCTGCCACCTTTCCTCCTCCCCCCCCCATCCTCCTCCTGTTCCTGTTCCTTCTTTTCTTCCTACTGTTCCTCTCCTCCTCCTCCTTCTACTCCCCCTCCACCACCACCAGAAGAGAAGCATCTCTGAGACCCTAGTGCATCTTTTTTTTTCCTGTGGTCTGTGATAAGGCAGCAGGTGGGTGGGGGTGGGGTGCGGGAAGTGGAGAACAATTACTTCTAGAAGGGAATCAAGCAGTCATGCAAATATACACTTCCAATAGTTCAGCAAAAATTTGACAAATGAGTACTTCCATCAGTGAATAACTGTGGGAGGTGGGAGTGGGCAGGGAACAATTTGGTTACAAGAAGCCCTGCCCCAAACTAGAGATCTGAGGCATATAGCAGGGGAGGGGGGAGGGAGAGGAGGAGTCAAAACAGGGGAGGAAAGAGCACAAGGGACTATGGTGACAGTTCTTGGGTGATGTGGTGGTGGGAGATTTATGGGGACTACACCTGAGGGGAGAAACCAAATACTGTACAAAAATGAGTAATGATGTAAGAAAATTAAAAAGTTTAATTAAAAAAAAAAAAAAAAAGGAGCAGCAGCAGCCTCCATACCCTGCTCTTGAAATTCTTTCTTTTCACAGCAAAAGCAATTGGAGTTGCTGTCTGGACAATGACAGTAACCTACAGCACGATTTGTCAGCCCTAGTTAGGCTTTCACAGTGAAGGACCCACAAAAATCGAAGGAATAAACACTGACTCCTAATGGAGTTATACATGCACATCTCACGACTTGTGGTAGGACTGAAGCACATAAAAGCAAAAAGCACAGCCCAGGTCAGGTAGGATTTTAAACCGATAACCTTCTCAGAATAGCCAATTGGGTCAATAATCCCCCAGCAGCAGGTAACAAAAGGCTGCTTGATGACTTGTAGACAGAGCTCACTGTCAGAGGGCCCCTAATGGTCTGAAGTACATTCTCTGGTGACTTCATGCTTTTGTCCGAGAAAAATCTCTCCAGGCCCAGTGGGTTCCCTTCTGGCGCCAGCTCCAAAGCAGGTGAGGGGAGGGAGGGAGTTGGAGAGAAGGGCACCTTGGCTCCAGTTCTGCAGGGTGAAGGGAGGAGAGGGTGAAAGGAGATGGCTCTGATTGCCTTTCCCTTCCAGGCCTGGGAGCTGGGTTCCACAGAGATTTTTCTAGGTATATGGTGCTCTAGAGTAGGGCAGAGAATAAACACTAGTATTTATGTGCCAGCCACACTATTAAGCACTTTTCTCATGTAGACCTCACAACTCCGTGAAGTAAGCATACTTCTTATCCCCATTTTACAGGTAAGGAAGCTGAGGTAGCTTGAGGTAGCTTGTCTGAGGAGATCATACACGTAGGAAGTGACAGAGGTGGGATGAGGACCCTGGCAGTCTACCTGCAGAGCCCACACCCTGGTTACACTGTCTCATCTTACTGTAGCAGCAAGTGGGGTCTTCTCCCTTAGAGGTCATGCTCGGGGAATGTGTGCACACACCATTAAACCAGTGAGGATGTTTTAAGGAAAAATAAATGTAACTATTGGTTTGGAAAGGCTGATTCCCATCTCTGTTTTGCAGGTGGTCATAAGTCAGAGGAGTCTGTTTCAGAATCCCCTATGTGGAGAGAAAGGTGAAGTTACTGATACATTAAGGAATAAAAGGCAAATGGCTTAATTTACCTTTTAACTTCTAGAAAGGAGTTTTTTTTTAAAATAAAAGAACTAGAACCTCTGAAGAAGTTCAATAGACTGTGGGATGTCTTTTTAGGAAAAGAGCAGGTGACTGTGGGTTGCAGAGCCAGGCATCTGGAGACTGGCTACAGGAGAAATGGACGGCAGGATGGGTGGTAGAGGATTCTTCTCCAAAGACCTCCAGATCATCTTGTATTCTGTCACAAAAGGGACCCAGTCCATAGAATCTCAGTGGGAATGTCTAGTAGGAACTGACATTTTATACTTTCAGCAACATATTCACCTTTATTATTCATGGGCTGTTTATGAACTACCCTGTAACTGGAAAAAAGAAAAAAGGAGCATACATTCCTTTTGGAAAACTGTGTTTACAAAGGGATAGTCTCAGAGTGCTCACACGCTATCATCAGGGTGTGGGTGGGAGTGGACACTGCATGCTTGGGAAGCAGTGAGGAGGAGAGTTAAATGGGTAGGTGGACTGACTGTTTTATGGAGGGGCTAGGTGGACTGACTGTTTTATGGAGGGGTTTAAGAGTCAAGAAAGTTTTTTTTTTAAAAGATTTATTTCTTTATGCATACAAGAACTGGGGCACAGGCGAGAGTGGGGGTGGTAGTGAGAGGATTCACCAGAGAGAGTTGGGAGCAGAACAGGCAGATCTACTGAAATACACTGCTGAGGGGAGCAACAGGCAAAACAAGAGAGGTCTGCTGCACCACATAGATTGCTCCCTGGACAGCCAGGGAACAAACTAGTGCTGCAGTGGCTGGCAATACCTTGATAGTGCTGTCTTTAATCCCTGTGAGTCAGAGAAGTTTAAATGCTCTATTGAGTCTAGGAAGTATTTAGAAGTTTTTGAAATAAGAAACATCCATTCATTTTTTTTTTCAAATTAACAAAACTGTAGACACCAATGCTGTTATGATTAATAAGCCAAGTTATGCCCTGTGTGATCTTTTAGACTGGTAGAGGGGGGACATGTGTATACGCAAATAACCACAACTTAGCTGGACAAGTGTGCAAATAAAGGAAATGTCTAAAGAGCTGCACAAGGCCTGGATGGAAGGCTCACTCTGTGGAGGAGCTGGAGCTGGGTGGGCTCTCTGGAAGGTTTCCTGGAGAAAGAGATCTGAACTTGAAAGTAGGTCTCTAGAGATGACTAAGGTTAACCAGATAGAGGTTGAATTCTGATTGTAGGCGTGGATGGAGCTGGAGAGCTGGGCAAAGGTAGGAGGAAAGCATTAGCTACGATTCAGACTGCGAAATAGCAAAGTACTAGTAAGGAATGCCACCTTGCTAAGATTATGAAATTGGGAGAAAGGGGTAGAGAAAGAGAGATCAGGAATATATAAAATCAGAAGAATAAAAAAAAGAGGCTACAATGGGTATTGGAAGCCTTATGGTGAAGAGCATGTCTGTGTACATCAGGGTCTAAAGCTAACCCCAGCCTTTCCCCCATTCTTTCAACACCAATGACCCTTATGATGATAGCAATTTGAAGGAGATCAGAAGACTAATATGCTCAAAGGATCCTTGGACTAGACAAAGTTAGGGTTTTTTCCACTTTCTGAATTTTCAGAATCTAATATATTCTGAGAGATTTTAGCATGAAATACACTATTTTAATGTACAGGAGAAAAGCACTTTTGTAAGGCTGAATAAATATTTATTGAACAGTATATTAGGGCTCTCCAGAGAAATAGAACCAATAGAATACATAAACATTGGAGAGGGAGTGGAGAGATCAGGTGATTTAAGGAATTGGCTTACACAATTGTAGAGGCTGCCAAGTCTGAAATTTATAGGATCGTCTGATACGTTAAATATTCTGGTAGAAGATGATGCTGAAGTATTGAGTCTAGAAGCAGTCTGAAGGAAAATTTTCTTCCTTTTCTGGTGACCTCAGTCTTTTAAGGCCTTCAACTGATTAGAAAAGGGCCACCCGAGTAATGAAGGGCAGTATACTTCGCACAAAGTACTGACTTAAATATTAATCTCACCTGAAAAAAAAAGCTTCAGAATAACACCTACCCTGGTGTTTGAGCAAGCAACTGGGCACTATAGTCTAACCAAGTTGACACAAAATTAGCTAACATATGCACCCACGAGGAACCAAACATTGTTCTGGGACACAGCAGTGAAGCTAATAATAAGGGCACAGTCCCCTACAGAGTTTAGGTTCTTACAGATGCCAACTGTAGTATATTAAATGGAGTCATGAAAGAGCATAATTCCTCCTTTCAGAAACCAACCCTCGTCATGTGAACTCCATGGATTCTCCTCCTAAGTCCCTTCAGTCCTGTAACACATAGCAGGCACAGAGTTGCTGCTTAATAAGCTCTACTATTTTAATATCTTCGTTCCCTACATGTTTTTTTTTTAAAGATGTATTTATTTATGCATACAAGAATTGGGCTACAGGCCAGAGGGGTGAGAGGATTCACCAGAGACAGAGTGGAGAACAGAACAGGCAGACTGACCGAAGTACACTGCTGAAGGGAGCAGCCGGAGACAGGAGAGGTCTACTGCACCATGTGGGTAGCTCCCTGGCCCCAGAATGAACTCGTGTTGCTGCAATGTCTGCAGACAGCTTCATAGTGCTAAGACTTAACCCCTTGCACCTCTAGGGAGGCCTCCCTACATGTTTTTTACTGCATTTCTTACATTTTTCTTGCATTTTTGAATTGCCTTTATTTTTTCATGTCTTCTGGTTAGAGCACTTAGACCAAAAGCTCTGCTCTCATCAATTCTCTATCTTATCTTCCTACTATATTCCGGCCAGGGCTAAGTACTTTGTAGGACTTTATGGGAAAGTTTGAGTGGGAAAGTTTGCTATAAAACTCCCCAAGGGCAGAACCTCCAGTTACCCAAGGACTTCTCTTCTTTCTACTTAGTTTTTCAATTGACCAGTTTGTATGTTGGAAGCTGTGCAGGATGGGAGGATGAGAAGAAACCTGGTGCCTACCCTCAGAGGGTGTACATAGAGCAGGTGACATATAGTTTTAAGTAACCATAACTCAAAACAAAGAGTTCCATTAGAGCAGCACAGATGAAGTTTAGTACAGCATGTCAGAGGGGGTAGAGATTGTTTCCAGCTGTTGAGCTCAGGGAAGATGGCTCCTAGCATGTTTACTGTCTTATGTCACTCACCCCCATCAAAGAGAGGTGACCTTGAAATACTTCAAAGGATATTGCTAACTAAGTAGAATCCAAGTAGAGAATTGAACAATTGGAGAACCTAGTCTGATCCATGTCCCTTGGAGTACTTCTGCATCTACTTTATACTGCAGAGAGTAGAATCCTTTTTTAAAAGCTTGATTAGAGAGACTTCAGGGAGAAGAGGTAATTTTGGAAAGAGAAACTTCAGGAGAGTGGTGAGTACACAAGATAGATCAAAGTTGGGAAGTATAATGAGGAAATGGAGACATTTAATCAGAAATGAGTGCCAACTATATGCCAGGCATTAGGCTGCATACTGAGGATACATATGCAATACAGACCTGGTCCTTATAGTTTGGAACCAGAAGATTATGAGTCCTCTTTCAAGAAGACTAGAAGTGCCATAAGGAATATGAGGAGGGTGATACCACCACATAGTTGAAGGAAGGTTTGTCTTGTTGCTGTTGTCTTTTCAAATAACACAAGAAAAACCAGGGTCTAATCTTAGTTTGAGAGAAGAGAGTTAAAGATGAAAAGTTTGGAAATGCCACGGGAAGAAGATACCCAAGAAAGCAAAATCCTAAAAGAGTTATATGTAGAGCTTAAATTATACAAGCACTGTGCTAAGCACATTTCATAAATGATCTCATTGGATCCTTCCAATAACCCAATAAGCAGTTATTATAAGAGATGAGAAAACTGAGGGTATGGGGTCATACGGCAAGTACAGAGAAGCAGAGATGTGAAACAAGGTTCAAGGATCTTGACTACTCAAGTCAGGTTCTTGAGAACTCCACCGCTTTGAGAGAATGTGATCAAGAAGACATTCCAGTGAGTCTAATACTCACCAGGGTTGGTCTATATTGCAATGTTCCATAGCAATTTGGGCCAATGTTTACCTGAACTTTTCACAAAGTTTTGAGCAGTGCAGCATAAGCACTTTGGTCTGCTAAGTCCATCTGCAATAATGTTTTGATACAGGTCCAACCCTGGTACAAATGTTGACTGCTCCTTCCTCACCTCACCACATTGAATCATCCTTGTGTGTTATTCACACAAGGTGCCAAAACTCAGTCACCCAGTACTCTAAGCACAGGCTGTCAGTCTCTTCCCCACATCCCTCCTGGTTCAGGCTCTCTGAAGTTAAAACCATGCCTAGAACACAGTGGTATAGAAGTGATTTACAGATGACATTTTGTGTTGCTAAAGCCAGTTCACCATGTGGTATATGGTAAGACACAGGTGTTGGTCAGATGGACCTGGATTTCCATTTTCTTTCTGGTGCTTAAAAGCAGTTACTCAGAACAGTTACTCATTCCCTCTGAACAGGTTTCCTCATCTAAGAAATGGGATAATAAAACCTACTTCCTACACGGTAGTGAGAATTAAATAAGACAATTGATGTCAGGTATTAAATATCTCCTTCATAAAATGTTTCCAATAAATGTTGGTTTCATCCTACTTCAAATGTATGTTAATCAAGTGCCACCCCTCACAAGATCCTGTAAAAGTGGTCCCCTAATCCTTGTTCAACACTGCAGGAAAATCTCAAAGAAGGAAATAGGACCTAAAGCTTCTTCCAGGTTGTCAAAAGTCCAACTGGGGGGCCTCCCCAGTGGCACACAGGGTTAAGCGTCAGCACTATGAAACAATCCGCAGCTACTGTAGCAAGAGTTCGATCCCCAGCCAGGGAGGTGACCCACATAGCACAGCAGACCTCTCCTGCCTCACCTCACTCCCCTCAGCAGTGTATTTCGGTGGATCCGCCTGTTCTGCTCCCCACTCTGTCTCTGGTGAATCCTCTTGCCCCCAGCACCTCTGGCCTACACCCCAGCTCTTGTATGCATAAATAAACAAATCTTTAAAAAAAAGTCCAACTGGGTTTACATCTCAAAACAAACAAAAAAATAGCTGTCATAAAAGCACTGACACACCAGAAGCATGACCTTAAAGCAACCAAGAGAAAGGAAGTACCTTTTACAAGTACTAGGCACAGTATTGATGACATTTTTAAAAAGCCACTACAGAATCCCCTAATGGAGTTCATTTGTTGGTAGTGCCATGAGATGCTTGGCTAGCTTTAGAGTAGGACTCATTTATCAGATGAAGAGAAAGCCAAACCACCACAGGGAAGTAACATCAACAGACAAAACCACAATAAGCTGTCACACACATGCCACCTTCTCCCATAATGCAGATGGTGTGGGGACAAGAGTAGGAAGGAATGTTCTGGGGTACAGCAACCCCTGCCTTCCAAAACCAGTGAAATAACAAGCATCCTGTGACGTCTGTGTGGTGCTATGACATGATTCTCACATTCCACATCTTAAATCTTAAAGAAACTGAAAAGACGTGGGTTTTTTTCACATAAATTCCATAACCACATACAAAGCACTTGTTTAGATAGTAATGAAGAAAAATGATTTTACTAACAAGATCTACACCACCATCAATGAGACCTGATGATATGTGATGTGATTTCTCTAGCAATCTAAAATCAGTTTGGGGCCTCTTTGGTGGTATAAAAGGTTAAGACGCAACCTGTGAAGCTATCCATGGCCACTGCAGCACGAGTTCAATCCCCGGCCAGGGAGTTACCCACATGGTGCAGCAGACCTCTCCTGACTTGCCTGCTGCTCCCCTCAGCAGTGTGTTTCAGTCAGTCTGCCTGTTCTGTTCCCCATTCTGTATCTGGTGAGTCCTCTCACCCCCTACATCTCTGGCCTATACCCCAGTTCTTGTATGCATAAATAAAAAAATATCTTTAAAAAAAATAAAGTCTTAAAATAATCATTTTTGGCTCTAATAGATGAGACCAGAGAGGAAACTTCTGCCTCCACTACTTCCTTCACCATAAACAAGGAATCTTGTATCTTTTTTTGGACGATATAATGAACCTTGCATAGGGTCTGAAAGTAATTTTTTTTTACTCTTCAAAATGAATACATCCTAAATGTTCTACTGTGGCTTATGCCAGACTCAAAAGTTTTGATAACCTAACTTTCAAAAGGTCAAAATCAGTCCACAAGATAATTTGATTTAGGTCACTAATTTTCCAGCCTGTCAACCAAGTAAATATTTAGTGCTTATGTGTATAAAGGAGATAGAGTGAGCGAGAAGAAAGACTCAATAATATTCTTCTTTTACTTTCTGAGTCTTAAAATTACTTCATAAGAGAGAAAAGGCAGGATCTGAGAATCAATTATTCAAAAAATAATTCTCTCCCCCCCCCTTTCTCTTCCTCCCTCCTTTCTTTATCTCTCCCTCCCTCCCTCCCTATTCTGAAAAGTCAGAGGGTGAAAGAGAGCTAAGAAAGTTTCATCTTGATTTCACTTTACATATCCAGGACTGGCTGTGGGTAGAATTAAGAATTTGGCCCAATTGTCCCTTAGTTCTTGCCTGGCTTGCTCTTCACAATACTGATCCTGCTCACAGTAATATAAGAACAGTAGGAAACAGCATTTTGGGGCCTCTCCAGTCTATCTGTTTCCAGAGATCTGAGACTGCAAAATTGTATCTCTGATCTTCTATGTGGCAATTAGGCAACTGCCAGCAGCAACGGCCATTTGTGCCCTCTGAATAACATGCAAATGGCTGATTATGGTGCAATTCAACAGCACATGCTCTTTGGTATCTGCATTTTGTTTTGAGGAAAGAGTAAGATGACAGGGGGGAGTCAGCCTTGCCAGATTCTCTCTTTACCCCTTTTCTAAATACTGAGAGCTGTCCAAAGGAAGATGATTTTGATAAGCTGGATGCAAGCAAAAAACTGGAACCCTCCCCCCTCCCAGGAAATATCAGCAGTGATTATAAAAGTCAGTTTAGAAGCAGCTGCTAAGTGGGTGCATTTTCAGCTCTTTTTAAAGGAGAAGGGAGATTAACAAATGGTCAGTCCACATCTCTGCTGGAAACATGAATTAGTGGTGCCATCTCCTGGCAGAGATGACGTCCAGACAAAGGCTGGGAAACATGGCAGCCATTTTGTTCCAGCACCAAAAGGTTCAGAGTCAGAAGTTGTCACAGAGATTATTCTAGTCTAACCTGCCCTCATTTTACAGGCAAAGAAACCAGGGCTTGCAAAGTGACACAATTCTTCCTTTGACAAAATCAGAGGAAGAGTTGAGACAGGAAATAAGCCTACATTTGGTGAAAGCTTACTCAGGGCTTAGCACTATGCAAAGAATGTTACATTCTCACAACAATGCAATGAGGAAAATAAAATTTTCTCCTGATTTTTTTTTTAAGATTTATTTATTTTTATACAAGAACCAGGGTACAGGCCAGATGCATGGGAGGGTGAGAGGATTCACTGGAGAGAGAGGGGAACAGAAAAGGCAGACCATCGGAAACACAGTGCTGAGGGGAGCAGTGGGTGAGACAGGAGAGGTCTGTCGCACCATGTGGGTATCTCCGCCGCCGGCCGGCAGGGATAGAACCGGCACTGCAGAGGCTGCGGACAGCTTCACAGCGCTGCGCTCAACCACTTGTGCCACCAGGGAGGCCCACTCCTGTTTTCTAAGTAAGAAAAATAAGGCTCAGAGAGGCTCAAGTAATGGCTAGTAAGTGACTGAGCTACCCTTCCTTTCTGGTTCTTCCTGATTTTTTTTTTAAGATTTATTTATTTTTATACAAGAACCAGGGTACAGGCCAGATGTACCCGTTCATGACATGTTGCCGTTCAGACATGTGGACATCACATGCAACAGATATTAGTGAGTATGTCTGGGGCAAAATGCTGCGACTGAAACTACCCACATTACCCTGTTAACTGGTCCTGAGAACCTGAATGAAAACAGGCCCAAATCTCTAGAGTCGGGGGGGCAGGGACCCCAATAGTGGTAGAATAGAATCTCAAGAAGCCAGTGGTTCCTGAGAAGACAATCAGTAAATTAACACTCATTGACTATCTTAATCACTCTATTAACTTTTTCATAAATGTCAGACCAGTTTGTGATTTGGGAAATAGGTTCTTGTGTGGAACACAGTAGAGGCTCAACAGATACTTGTTAACTAAATTGTTCCAAAAGGAAATTTGAAGATTAACCCTATTCAAGGCTGTAATAATCCTCACCAATTTACTACCCCCACCCCTACACTCCAACCCCCCCCACAATTCCTTTTACAATTCCTTATTCAATTTTAATATCTCCAGGAAACTCACTATTTTCAAAGGTGACCAATTTTTAGGGAGTGTTAAAATCATTCCTGTGGTTAAATCAGTTTATCATCCAACAATTAATTACACTACCTGCTCCTAATTCTGACCTCTCAGACAACACAGGATCTCTCATCTGTCTTCTACATAATAGTGTCCAACTTTCCAATGGGCTCCTTCCTCTCTTTTGAGGTCAATGTCCTTGGTTTCCTCCATAGGTCTCTAACAAGGTTTCCCTTTTTCTCATCATGCAGCCTCAACTCCCTTCTCATCACACTGTGTCCCTAGGACCCCACCAGCCTCTGGGCAGATTTGCTGCTAAGGAGTAGCACTTGCTTGTTTGTTTAGCCCAGGAACATCTAGCACTACCTGCCTCTGGAGTTACATGAAGAAAAACAACCTATAAAGCCAGCTTTCTGTTACTTGCAGTTGAGCTTTCCTAAGTGATATAAGTACCTGCTTTGTACCTGCTCTGTTGTAGCTACTACACCAATACCATCTCCAATCAGTGGGAAAATTCTATAACTGATCCCACCTCTGTATTCTCATCTGTAAAATGATGGATCTGGACCCAATTATCTCTGTGGTCCTTTAGACTCTGGTATCAATTCTATTGGCATCAACACCAATAGTCCTAAGCACCTACACTGGACTCTTAAAAGCAATACTGGCATTTTTCTTCAGTGATTTACAGTCATGACTGTATTTAATTTGCATTTTAATATTTTCCTTCTTGAGAACATTTTTTCATAATTGATGTTTTGGAGGACAGAGAGGAGAGTTTTTGTAGA
Source organism: Talpa europaea (assembly GCF_964194135.1). NCBI lineage: Eukaryota > Metazoa > Chordata > Mammalia > Eulipotyphla > Talpidae > Talpa > Talpa europaea. The sequence goes on from NC_140075.1 coordinate 43,494,464, forward strand.
TCTGAGTTGGAGGATCCTTAATATTTCAAATTATGTCTTCTCCACTCTTTCTTCTACATGCATCTATCCCTCAGACCTGTGAAGGGACAAGAACCTCTAGACACCAGCCTCCAATTCTCAGTGCCATGACAGAATTGGAAGGTGGAGTATATAGACTGTGGTGTGGGTTGTTTTGCATTGTACACTAGGCCCCAGAATCTCTCTAGACCTTGTGTATTCTGCTGTATAATTGGGGTGGGTATGACACCTGCCTAGTCTGCCCTGTGAGGTTGCTCTGAGGAGTTAGTGAGGATATTTGAACACTGAATCCTGTGATTCTGACTACAAATGTCAGGATCAATTTCAAAATTATGTTAGCTACTCTTCCCTTTTGAGACTTTTATTTAGATTATTATCATTATTTATTATAATTCAGTGCTAGTAGATGTGGAATGTTGTCTTTATCCAAATGTCTCCACTTGATTAAAATGTAAGTTTATTTCTACAACTACTCTTTTTCTAAAATTGGAGAATACGGAGTTGAGGGCATTGACTTACTCAGGCATAAGGGCATTTGCTCTAATCCTAAAGGGGAAAAATTCACCCTCTAAAGTAAGTAACAGCTGCCTGGCTATAATTATTGAAGATAGTACTGCTTCTGATTTTTACTCTAAAACTCTGAAAAATAAGGGAACAGTTAAGGCTGAAATCTAATTCTAGCCCAGAGCTCGTGACAACCACTGTGTTCTTGAGTCCCTTGTGGGTAATAGAGGCAAAAAACGCTCTGGTGGCAGGCAGCACATGGGAATAATCATCAAACTAGAGAAGAGACAAAAATATTTTAATTGCCTTGTAACCTTTCCTTAGCTGTGAAACAAGGTGGCCTTTACAGCTGCCCCCCAGAGAGACTAAACACTAGGCCAGGACTATTTTGAATGGAAAGCTATAAAGTCCAAGCATTTAAAAGGAGTGTTACTCTGTAATCACTGCTGCTATTAATAGAGCTTGCTCTACCCCATGGCTCATGGCTGCACAGAGCACACCTCTTGGCAACCACACTACTGGCTGACCTTGCTGAGTTTGGGGGTGAGGGCCTAGTAGGACCTGTGCTTGGAAGAAGCCTGGGTCTGATAGTAATGGACAAGTTTTCCCAGGGAGGAGACCAGGCCTTGAATTCAGGCAGGAGATTTCCACTGCACTAAATCACGCTGGGGAGGTGAGGAGACCTGTTTAATCCTATCTTTTCCCTCTTTCATACCAAAACTTGTGGAAGCTAGGATGTATTCCTTTTCAAAAAGGAAATAAAACATTTAAGAAATTATAATTAGAAGTTCTTTCCTAGGGAAATTGAGCAGCTGTAGAGAGGTCTGGATTCTAGCATTTGGGTCCAGTGGATACGGGTTTCCTGCTTGGCCACCTGCTGGCTAACAGGTCTCTCCCATTCACACAATTTTCTTCCTTTCTTTCCTTCCTTCCTTCCTTCCTCCCTTCCTCCCTCCCTCCCTCCCTTCCATTTTTTACATCATTGTTCATTTTTAAACAATGTTTGCTCCCCCTGCCCCAGGATGTAGTCCCCATATAATTTCCTTCACCAATGCACCTGTGCACCATCACCACAGCCCCCTGCGCTCCTCCCTTCCTCCCTCTGATCCCATTCACATAATTTTTAATCCCTCATTCTGAAGCATGAGCAAAATCTAAGGATCAACAGACAGTTGGTTCAAATTACAACATGACTGAAAGAGCCAAACAAATGGAAAAATTGACTTCAGAGCAAGTAAAGGTAATTCAGGCAGAAGAACTTTAAAAATCTGTAAATAATAGTCTCAGAAAAATTAAAGAAGATATCATGTCTTTAAAACAAGAACAGGATGCTATTTAAAAAAGAAAAAAGAAAGTGACTTTCCAAAGTCTTGGAAAATAAAATATGACTGCTGAAATACATATTCAACAGAGATTTTAGAAGACAAGGAAATTTCCCAGAAAATAAAAATAAAAACCAAGAAACAAAGTCACAAAAAATAAAACACAAAGATTCTGAAAATGAGAAAGAAGAGACACAGAATACTAATCAAGGAAGTCCCAACTCTGTCTTCTGAGTTTCTGTAAAAAGAACTGAAGAGATGAAATTATGAAAAGAATGTAGAACAATTTCTAAAGTTGAATGACATAACAGTGAGTTATAAAATAATTTTAAAAGTTGACTGAGTGGCTGATATAATAAAATTTAAAAATAGATTCATACCTAGATACTAGAGGAAAGTTCACAATACTGAGACTAAGTAAGACTTAGGAATGCTTCAAGGAGAATAAAACAGAGTATCTGCAAAAGAACAAGAATGGAAATGACAGCAGCAGTAACAAACACTGAACGGTGGTAGGAAAAACTTCAAAATTCAATTACCAGCTAGGTCTATATCCAACAAAACCATCATTTGAATGTAAGGGTAAAAGTAAGGCATTTTCAGAATGTAAGGACTCCAACCATATATATTTTTTAACATTTTAAAAGGACAGGTTTATTAGGAAAAGAAAGAAAAAAAATAGACACCTGAATAGACACAGCTGGGCAGTCTTAGGAGGAAAGCTGCCTTCAACCATATGTTTAATGCCATCCCTTTCTTAGGATTTTACTTTAAGACATACTCTAGAAAAAGAAGGGCACAAACTGAGGGTAGAGACAGACCTAGACAATACTGGAGAGGAGTCAAGGGATCCTAAAGATGCCTTGAACAAGCAGTCCCAACCTGAGCAGGAAGCCAGGAATCTAAGAAGCCCAGTAAAGAGGTTTTTCAGGGAAAGAGGACTTAAAAGAATACTAAAGTTGTGAAGAGTCTGAAAATAATTAGGAATATGATCAAGACAATTATGGAAGAAATAAAGTTAATGAGAAATTTCAGGAAAAACAAAAAGCTGCATCAAAAGGGACTGGTCAGTGATAACATATACACTATTTGAATTAGCAGTGAACACCAACTGTTGACCTGGTCTTATAATATGATAGCACCTTTCTGATTTGCAGCTGTTGGACTTAATAAATAAACAGTACAAGGAAGAGTAAATTATGGTTTCAGAACAAAAGTAGCTGTCATGAATCTTCAAAAATACAAAACTAAAAGTGGGATGAACAGTTAGGAAAAAGGAAGGGAGTGGCTGCCAGCGGAAGGAAAAGTAGAGGCGCTGATAGGCAGCCCAATCATATTGTCTATGGTATATGGAAGAAGAAATAAAAGTGTTGTTTTTATTTGGAGTTACAAAAATGGGTACCTTAGATAAAAAATTCATTCAGCTACTATAACAAAATACCATGACTGGGTGACCTGGAAACAGTGGAAATTTACCTCTCCCAGTTCTGGAGGCTTGGAGCCTGAGACCAGGGTGCCAACGAAGTCTGGTGAGGACCCTCTTCCAGGTTCAGAACTTTCATATCTTCACACGGTGGAAGTGCCTAGAGATCTTTGTGGGATCTACTTAAAAACAACATGAAGCCCATTTATGAGGCTCAAAGGTCGCATCTACTGACACCACCACCTTTGGAGGTAACGATTTCAACATATGAATGAGAAGAGCCAGGAGCATTCATACTAACAATGGGTCAAGAGAGAAACCAAAAATTGGAATGTAACAATACTGGGGGTTTATGATGGTAGGAGGTAGAATAAATGGACTGTATCATTTATCATAGCAGAAATAAATAATAAAATAGAGGCAGAGACATTGTTTATAGACACAGAGAATAGAAATAACTGAAAGTTTAGGAGTTGAATGAGGATACACTAGTTATACTGATAAAAATTCCAAACTAAATTGTTTTCTTTGTATTTTGAAATAATTTTAAACTTTAAGTAGCAAAAATAAAATTTCCCCTATTCATTCATCTTTCCTTTAAACTGTTTTCACATAATTATAACACAATGATCAAAATCAGGAAATTGACTTTGATATAGTACTATTAACTGAAATACAGACTCTATCTGAATTTCACCAGTTTTCCCCACTATTGTCCTTTTTCTGTTGGATCCAACCCAAGATGCCATAATCCACTTAGTCATGCATTCCTAGTCTCCTTCAATTTGTGACAGTAATGCAGATATTTCTGGTCTTTTATGACCTTCACACTGGCCAGTTTTTTTTTAATTTATTTATTTATGCATATAAGAACTGGGTACAGGCCAGAGACGTGGGGGGTGAGAGGATTCACCAGAGTCAGAGTGGGGTACAGAACAGGCAGACTAACTGAAACACACTGCTGAGGGGAGCAGCAGGCGAGACAGGAAAGGTCTGCTTCGCCATGTGGGCAGCTCCCTGGCCAGCCGGGGATTGGACTCGTGCTGCAGAGGCTGCATATAGCTTCACAGTGCTGTGCTTAACCCCTTGAGCCACCAGGGAGGCCCCTGCCATTACTTATTTATTTATTTTTTTTTTAAAGATTTATTTATTTATTTATACAAGCACTGGGTACAGTCAGAAGCGCGGGAGGGTGAGAGAATTCACCAGAGCCAGAGCGGGGAGCAGAACAGGCATAAGGACCGAAGTACACTGCTGAGGGGAGCAACGGGCAGCAGGAGAGGTCTGCACGCCATGTGGGACCCTCCTCTGGTGGCCGGGGAGCAGCCGGGGATCGAACCGGTGCTGCAGAGGCTGCGGGCAGCTTCGCAACCCAGCGCTCAACCGCTGTGCCACCGGGGAGGCCCTGCCATTACTTATTAATTGAAATTTTCTGTAAGAAAGAGCTGTCCCTTCCTCCCCTGTGTTAATTTATATTGGTGTAAATCTGTTTTATTCTAAGGATTATAATACTATCATTATTTTCTTGCTCAATCTGTTCTAGCTGTCACTATTAGGCGCTCCTCCAGGTTGTCTTCTGAGTCCTTTTGACGTCCATTTTTCACTTTTTGAGCACTGCTTTATTTTCTGTCACTGTAAGATGTTCCAGGTTCATCTTTTATTTTTCCTGCCCTAGCCTTGGATTCAATTACTTCTCCAAGGATCCCTGGATCCTTTCATTGGAGATGCCTCACTCCATCCCTCTCTTTCATCTTACAAACCATAGTTAATCATGATTCCTCCAAATTTAATGCAACACTATCAAAATCCTTTAGCCTTCTCCTGGTTCTTTTTGGTGACTTCCTTCTCAGACCTTGAGAAATGTGACTTTCAATATTTACAAAATACTTATTTGCTCAATCCTGGTATATACCTAGAATAGTGTCAGTGGTATCACTGCAAAAAACAAGTTTATGAACTGTGGTACGAATTTATATAGAGTTTATATTGAACCTTATAGTATCCAATCAAAAAATGCTTTGCAAAGTTATTCAGGTGATTTCTTCCTCACATTTTATGTTACTCATTTTCAATTTGGATAGGTATATTTTTTTTACTCTTTGTATGTCACATTGGATTCTCTCACATCCTAGTTAATTTTAAATGTTTATTTTTGGGTGGTACACTAACCTTTACTATGGTTGTGAGTCAGAACTTCACAAAAAGGTCTATTCAGATAAGTGTCTCTCTCTCCTCATCCCTACTACCCCCTTCTAGTTCCACCCTCTTGCAACACCTTCACCATCCACCCCCTCTAGGTGACTGTACTCTCTAAGGTTGCCATACAAAAAGTGTCATAAACTAAGTGTTTTAAAATGAAAGAAAGTTATTATCTCACATTCTGGAGGCTAAAAGTCCAACATTAAGGAATGATCAGGAACACGCTGTCTCTGAATATTTGCTACCACTGAGCTTGTGAGCTTGTTGGCAATCTTTGATGTCCTTGACTCAGAGATGTCTGTCTGTCTCTCTTCTCCCCTCCTCCTCTTCCTCTTTTCTCCACTTTCTCCCTCTCTTCATGGCCTTCTTCTAGTAAGAACAATAGTTGTATTAGATTAAGGGCCCATCCTACTCCATTAAATCTACAATGACCCTTGTTTCCAAATAAAGTCACATTTTGAGTTCTGAGGGTCAGGACTTCAATATATCTTTTGGGGGAAGAGCTACAATTCAATTCTTAACATAAACAATAATTCTCTTCTTCAGTTTCTAGTTTATACTTATATTTCTTTTGTACAAAGAAATAAATACATGTTTTTTTCTTCTTATATCCCTTCTTATAAGTAGGATACCATACTGTAGATGATCTTTTGCATATCATCCTCTCACTTAACAACATATCCTAGAAACCACTCTATATCAATTTTATAAATATTACCCTCATTCTTTTTTTTATAAATTTTATTTTTATATTCCCCATACAATTGCAACCCCCTTATTTTGACCCCAATCCCTCCCCTCCCCGCACCCCACCCCCCATAGAGTGTCTCTGGTTCATAGTTGTTTGTTGATTTTGATTTTCACTTTCTTATAGTTAATCATTTTCCTGGTCCCTTATTTAAGTTTTCTAGATTCCTGCTATGAGTGAGACCATCCGGTATTTTTCTTTTCTTTCTGGCTTATTTCACTGAGCATGATCCCTTCCAGCGCCATTCATGTTGCTGCAAACTGCATGTGTTTATCTTTTTTTGAATGCTGAGTAATAGTCCATGGTGTATATGTATACCACATCTTCTTGATCCAGTCATCTATTTTTGGGCATTTGGGTTGTTTCCAAAGCTTAGCTATTGTAAACAGTGCTGCTATAAACATAGGGGTGCAGGTGCTCTTTGGAATTGATGTTTCTGTGTCCTTTGGGTAAAAACCTAGGAGTGGAATTGCTGGATCATATGGAAGCTCTATGTTTAGTAGGTCAAGAAAACACACAGCTCTCCACAGTGGTTGGATCAGTTTGCACTCCCACCAACAGTGCAGGAGAGTTCCTTTTTCTCCACAACCTTGCCAACATTTGCTGTTGCTAGTTTTTTTAATAAGTGCCATTCTCACTGGTGTAAGATGGTATCTCATGGTAGTTTTGATTTGCATTTCCCTGATTACAAGTGATGTTGAACATTTTTTCATATGCCTGTTGACCATTTGCTTTTCCTCTTCAGAGAAGTTTCTTTTTAGCTCTTCTGCCCATTTTTTGACTGGATTATTTTCTTTGTTGTTGTTGAGCCTCATCAGCTCTTTGCAGATTTTTGTGATCAGTCCTTTATCATTAGTGTTGTGTGCAAAAATGTTCTCCCAGTCGGTGGGGTTTCTCTTTGTTTTTGTTATTGTCTCTTTTGCTGTGCAGAAGCTCTTTAATTTGATGTAGTCCCAGCTGTTGATCTTTGCCTTCACTATTACTGCTTTGGGTGATGTGTCTGTAAAGATGTCTTTGATGTGCATATCACGTAGTGTTTCGCCTGTATTTCCTTCTATGTATTTTATGGTTTCAGGCCTTATAGACATTACCCTCATTCTTTATAGATATTTAGCATTGCATTTTACAGATGAACCACATTCATTAAATCTCCTATACACAAACATTTAGCTTTGTAATGACCAGCAGTGCTGCAATGAATAACCATGTGCACATATATTTTCATGTTAGAAGTGTATCTATAGGACAGATTCCTAGAAGTACATATATTTTCACAACGTTAGAAGTGTATCTGTAGGACAGATTCCTAGAAGTACATATATTTTCACAATGTTAGAAGTGTATCTGTAGCACAGATTCCTAGAAGTACATATATTTTCACAACGTTAGAAGTGTATCTGTAGCACAGATTTCTAGAAGTGGTATTTCTGGGTTGAGTTACATATGCTGTTTTGTTAGGACTGCAAAATTCTCTTTGCACTTTGCAATCCTACCAGCAATATATGAGAATGCCTGTCTTCCCACATCCCATAGAACTGTCATACTCTAAAATTGTTGCTACTGGATGAGAACTGGTATCTCAATATTGCTTAATTTGCATTTCTCTAATTATGAGTTAATCTGAACATTTTTGAAGTATTTGAAAAATATCTTCCCCATTTTTCTTATTTATTATTTTTTAAAGATTTATTTATTTATACAAGAGCTGGGGTACAGGCTAGAGGCCCGGGAGGGTGAGAGAATTCACCAGAGACAGAGCAGGGAGCAGAACAGGCAGACGGACCAACGACACTGCTGAGGGGAGCAGTGGGCAAGGCAGGAGAGGTCTGCTGCACCAGATGGGTATCTCCCTGGCTGGCTGGGATTGAACTGGCAATGCAAAGGCTGCGGACAGCTTCACAGTGCGGTGCTCCACCCACTGTGCCACCGGGAAGGTCCTCTTCCCCATTTTTCTATTGAATTTTTAATCATTTGCCCCTTATTTTAAAATTTTATTTATTTAATTATTATTTTTGCATAGAAGATCTGGGGTATAGGCCACAGGTGTGGGGGGTGGGCAGTAAGAGGATTCACCAAAGAGAGGGGGGAGCAGAGCAGGCAGATTTACTGAAATATACTGCTGAGAGGGGCAGCAGGGGAGACAAGAGAGGCCTGCTGTGCCACGTGGCACACCTCTATCCATTCCCTATTCTCTCCCACTCCTAGTCCAGGATATCTAGTAACCAACTTTTTGTCCCTATGTACTCACCTGTTTAGGCATTTCATATAAATGGAATCATACAATTGTGATCTTTTGTGAATGGCTTCTTTCATTTAACATGTTTTCAAAGTACATTCATGTAGTAGAAAGTAACTTTTCATTCTTTTTATTGGAAAATATTCCATTTTGTTTATCCTTTTATTAGATGATAGATATTTGGGTTGCTTCCACCTTTTGCTATTAGAGATTGCACCATTTATCAAATGTCCATTTTTGCCTTATGATTTGCAATGGCACCTTCAATGTCTACTAAATTTCCATATACACTTGGTTTACTTCTGGGCATTCTGTTCTATTTCACATGTCTATTTATCTATTCATGTGGTGCTATCACAACTTTGACAACAGAATTTATAGTATATGTTAATGTTTGGTGGGAACTAGTCTCTTCGTACTTTTCAAGTGTTTTACTGGCTATCTGCATTTCTCCTTTTCCATGTGAACTTCATGTAATATCAAGTTGCCTAAAAAATCTTGTTGGTATTGCATTGAATTTATTTTACATTAATGTAGGGAAAACAACATCTTTATAATTTAGAGTCATCCTATGCAAGAACAGGCGGATCTTTCCATTTGCTCAAGAGCACTTTTGTGTCTGTTGGATTATTTTCAAAATGCTTTCCAATTACTTTTGGGCTTGTATTGAATTTTTAGGAGTGTGATGTCATGCAAAACGGAGACAACATATATCACAGTCTATGCAGAAACAAAGACCAACATCTTAAATGCTAATATGACTCACATAGTAAGTGATGTTTTAAAAACCTGTAGCCTGATTGACCAGTGTCTTTGATGAAATTTTATCAGTGTCAGCTGTAGAGGAATGCTTTGGGCAGCCAGGAAATGCCAGTAATACAGGATTATTTTCTTTCTCGGATTTTCTCTCAGGGCTCTGCAGGGAGCCAGATCTTTCCCACCTAAACCATAAAATTTCTTCAGAAAAATAAACAGCATCTCCCTTTTTAAAGATGGGGGCAAGGAGGGTGATATAACCAAATGTAGTAAATGATCTGAGACAAAACTTTTCAGATGACAGTGGAAAAGACATAGAGTGTAAGGTTTGTAGCTGGCACAGCAAAGCCCTTGTAATAATATAATCAGGTATCAGATACATTGCAGAGAATTTATATATATACAACAACTCTTTCCACCTTCACATATATACCCCCAGAGGGCAGAGACTGACAGAAAATAATTGTTAGAGAATCAAAGTCCCTCTGTAAGTGATGTGTGGATTTCTAAGCCTAAAGTACCTTGATACCTTAAATTGCTAACTAGCTGTAATGTGAACTATTTAGAAAACTTTATCCATTGCTGACACTTCCTTTGAAAATGTTATTTACTACACGTCTCAGTTTAAGAACTTAATAAGATTATATGAACAAATGAAAATCTCATTAGCTCTTACTGCCTGTTAGTCTCTGGCTCAGGAATGCCCTTAGTTTACCTACACACAATCTATCTGGAAGAGAGGAAAGGTACTACCTATATGACTTATACTTCCAATTGAGGGGTTGCCTCCACACCTCCCTATAGTCAGGCACAGTGAGATTCAGGTGAGTTTGGCAGGCCCTGATACATAGTTCTAAAGTTGCAAACGCCTGGATCAGGAAAGAGTGGTCATGAGACCACCCAGAGAGGCTGACCATCTTCTAGATCCAGGTCTGCTACTAATTTGCTACATGACCAAAGGAAACCCATGCTGGGACTTGTGTGAGTTTTTTGAACCCTCAAATCAGAATGACATACGTGCTACTTACTTTATTGGCGTTGAATAAAAGGATATGATAAATGTGAAAATACTTTAAAGAGAACTGAAAACACATCTTAATGTAAGGAGCACTCTATAGCAGCTCAATGCACTGTATTCCAGCACTTCCTTTTCAGTGTCCAAATTAGGAAGAGAGAAAAACAATCAGACAGTGTTCAAACATATTTGTCATGGATTAAAGAAGAAATCCACTTACTTTGTGGCTGAGTCATTATTCTAACCATGGCTGTCTGCATGTTAGATCATTTTTAAAGAGCTGAGAAATCTGCATTCTACAAGTTAAAAAGATTTCCAAGCACTATAACCTGGCAAACAGAACACAGAATGAGGCCATCCCCACACGGCTGGCAGGAGAGGCTGAGAAGATGGAGAAAGAAGTTGAGTCAAAGGGAAAAAGTTATTGTCTGGGAAAAGATTCTGTAGACTCAGGGAAGTGGTGTCTGTTATATTTAACTAGGGAACCAATATAATTAAAGAAACCCACACATTTATGTCTGTCCCTTTTGGGGTAAGCATATTTGTTCTCTGAGTTCATACCCACGAATAGTAAGCATCTTTTGAGTACAAAATACTTCCAAGTATTGTGTAATACTTGGAAGTATTTTGTAAAAGCATAGAGATTTGTGAAATACTTCTCCCACACAAAAAATCTCAAGTGAAATCTCGCGCAGATCAAGCAGGCGACATAAATCAAGTTGGAACCCAGCGACAGCTAATACCTCCCCCCTCCCCAACCCCCATTCCCACACAAGAAGCTGTTCCCAGGCCATTTCTCCCAAACTGACTTCAGGCAGACAGGATGAAATAGTGAGGCTGGGAACGTGGGTCTTTTACAGGACCTCACGCCCCATGTATGGGTGCTTTTCCAACCACCTTTTCCTGGCCTCTATCAACCCTGGAAGAGGGCTTATGTCACACTTCACTATGAACACATTTGAGGTCAGAGTATTTTATCCTTTATAGTGTAATTTCAGTCCTTTAAGTATGGAAGTGAAAGGTCTCATTTGCTATGAAGATAATTTCCGTCATCAGCAATTTCATGTGTTGCGAGGACATAACCAATTCTATTGAATCTCCCCACTACGGACGCCAGTCCCAGAAGGGACTAAATTTAGTCAGTTAGGGTACTTCAAGGTCATTTAGTCACTTAGGGTACAGAGGTAGAGAGGAGGGGCTCTCCATCCCGCCTGGATTGGCCTCCTTACCTGGTCTTGCTACTGGAAGCGCCAGAGGCGTGGTCGAGACAGTTACTTGTGGAAACACCTCAGGTCCTGTCCTGGCCCAGCAGCCTGCTGGCTGCCTCCTTTGTATTTTTTTTTTTTTGCGGCTCTCCTAACTTATCTCCAGGCTCGGTTCCTGTTCTCATGACTTGCCCAAGTCCCAGAGCCCACTCTCAGGTGCCCTCGCTCCTCAGGAGTCCGTGCCCGTTCCAGGGTGTCGCGCCCAGACCTTCTTCTGGAACTCTGAGTAGTTTGCTGACAGAGGCGAGCTCCTGCTCTGCAGGGGTGGTCTTGAGGCCTTGGCGCGTGAGGCCTCACTCACGTGCCAAGGCCCCCACTGAACTGGCAGCGGCGGGGCAGGCGAGCCTACCTGAGCTCAGCCTCTGAAGCACCGCGCAGGGGACGCTGGGAGTGGGAGCCCCGCAGAGGGCAGGTGGGCTCGTGGGCGCAGGTGTGTGCGTGTGCGCATGCGCACAGGGGGGGGGGCGTCCAGAGCGGGAATCCCAGGCGCGGGATGCCGAGCGAGAGGGGAGAAATTGGGGACTTGGTTTGGGCTAGAGAAACACACTCAATGATGCTGTTTACAGCCTTCCCCCACTCACCACTGAGTCTAGTCAATACAAACAGATAATAAAATTAGCTTCTCAAAAACGATGCTTCCTCTAGATCAGCTTTTTTCTTTAACGATTTATTTATGCCTACAAGAGCTGGGGTACAGGCCAGATGTGTGGGAGGGTGAGAGGATTCACCAGAGACAGAGTGAGGAACAGGCAGATTGACTGAAGTACACTGCTGAGGGGAGCAGCGGGCCAGACAGGAGAGGTCTGCTGCGCCATGTGGGTCAGCCCCCTGGCCGGGGATCGAACTCGTGCTGCAGTAGCTGGTGATAGCTTTATAGTGCTGATAGTGCTGAGACTTAACCCGTTGCGCAGGGGAGGGGAAGTTGAGAGGGGGCGAGAACAGTTCTTTTACTTTGCTGCACCTGCAGTATGGTCTCCTCACAAAGCTCACAATTATTTGCTGATAACTTCTGTATCTCTGCTCACGTTCAGGTCGACAGCGGCCTACCAGAAGCCTCCCTGTTGTCACTGCATAGTTGATACTGTTCCAGTGGAGGTACCAACACCCATCCAGCTGCCATTGTCTGGATGGTAGGTAGGAGTCATCCTAGACTTTGGCTTTTGCCCTTCTTGTACCCTTGACTCCCTGTCTCCCCTGACACCTTCCCTACCCCCCAACAAGGTCAGTTCAACTTCCCACCTCTCTGCAACTCCAGGTCTCAAATGTGGATTCAAACCACTTCCCTCTCTCATCTGTGTCACCGGAATGTATCTGCCCCCAGTCTTGCTACCCCTAAATAGGTAGAACCAGCATTCTGAAATGCCTTCCAAGCACATGCCAAATGCAGCATTTGGCATGTAACATGTAACTTTTGAACAGTTCAGCCATTGTTGATCAGATTCCTTAGCATAGATTATAAGGCCATTTGGGATCAAACCCCTATTACTTCTCTAGCCCAATATAATCTCTATTTTACCCTTTGGGAGTAACTTATAATTATCTCTGGTGAGTCTCTTGTTTTATTTCACTTTTTCTTTTTCATGGGCCACACGCACTGCTGAAAATAAGAGGGCTGGTTCCAGTTCAAAGCCTTTGGCTGGACTGAGCTTTCAGCCAGAAGCTCTCCATCTGTAGCCTATTAGCCTCCTAAATGCATTTTGTTATTCTCCTTGCGCCAGAAAAACAAACAGATGTCTCTCCCACAGTCACTGCCTTCCCCCATGTCAAAGAGGTTCTCTCCCAGGTGACCCCCTGCGACCTTACAGCGTTCCTTCCTCTGCAGTGTCCTTACCCACCCAGTTATCCAGTCTCATCACTGCTCTCCCCTTTCTGCTGATTATTTTCTAATAAACCATCCACCATTATCACCCTGTTCTGGTGATGATTTTCCAAGGTCCTAGATCTAGTACTTCATGGTGGACATTAGTTTCTGCCACTGCTTCTTTGACCTTCAGTCTCACTGTTGGGTATAACCACAGCACTTGGAAGCAGGGCTCAGGTGTGACTTGGGGCATTAGCATTCCTCTTTATAATTTGCATTAGCTCTCTCCCATCATCCCTCATAAACATACAATCTAAATAGTGTGCTGACACTGTAAACACAGCTCCCTTTCCAGCCAGATTGCCATCCCTCAAGCTCCAAAATATAAATTTTGAAATCACCTCAGAAAGACTGTCTAGAATGTTGCTTAATTTTCAACATTTGGGTCTCCTGGAAGAACTGCATCCATGTCCCCGGAGTTGCCTGGAGGAAGCAAGTTAATTTAGTGCACGATGAAGTGAGTCATTTCTAGCTGCTGTTTAATTCCTTTATGCTGTGTCAAAGGCATGACCTAAATCCACTGATTTCAGAGTAATCCATTGATTCCAATAGGGTATGCCAGCCACATGTGACTATTTGAAGTGTGGCTAGTCTGAATTAAGAGGAGCCATAAGCATAAAATACACATTGCATTTCAAAGACTTGGTACCAAAATATGAAGTGTCTCATTTTATATTTTTATGTGGAGATGTAAAATTTTTGACATTGCATTAAATTATTATAATCAGGTTAACTTATCTTTTTACTTTTTAAAAATGTGCAACTAGAAAATTTAAAGTGCTACAGGTCATTTGCATATTTCTATTGGGCAGTGCTGGAATAAACCTTGGCTCAGGGTGAGGTCTTAAAAATGTCTTAATATACCTTCCAAAGGCTTGGAGTATGTGTTGCATATTTGCTCTTTCCCAGCCCTGGCAATGCTTAAATTAACAATTAGAGGTCTGATAATAAATTCCAAATTCCTACTTATATCCTTCCCAGGCAGCAAAAGGACAAGCATGTAAATTGAGTGCCTGGGGCAACCACAGATATCCCAGAGTCCTAGTAATGCCTGAGTTAATAGAGTTTTTGGTTTTCTCCCACTTTTTCACGCTTCTTTTGAAGTAGACAAGGATAAATACATTACTGAATTCCAAGGTTAAAATCCCACAATATCAACATTTATTCACATGCGCTACATCATTACAACAAACACTGCTAAAAAAGCAAACTCAGATGGTTCCCACCCATTCATCATTGAGAACCTGGTTATCCCTTTGGAGGGCTAAACATAAGCTATTACACTGTCATCAAGTCTGGAGATTATTTATGCTGCACATGGGCTCATGTCCAGTGATTGTGTGTTAACAAAGTCATTAATCTGGATAGTGTTTTCAAGTCCAGCATCAGTGAACATCCTGTTTGTTTAAAATGGAATTATCTTTTAGTTCACTGTGCTCATTACCTCCTACTAATCTAAGAATATGCTTAACTTTCGTGTTTATGAAATAAATTGAAAAATAATTCTCAGAAAGGTATGGGGTTTGCTTTAATAATAATAGATTAATTTATGTAAGAGAACTTAATCAGAACATAAATGATGTATTGAGCATAGTCATGAGCCTACCATTATAATTTAGTCTCTGGTTAGCTTCACATGGAAAAAAACTCCACTCCAGAGTTGTGTGACTCTACAGGAAATTTCTGTTATTAGGGCATTCAGAGACTACCCCTTCCCTCTCCTCTTTGGAGATGGAAAGTTTACAAATGCAACTTTACAAATGCAAAGTTTACAAAAGTTTACAGCAACTCTGGGCTGTATAAAGTGTTTTTCCTCTCTTGATTCTATTTTGATTTGCATATACTACATTATCTAAAAATGACTTCATTGCAAAGAAAACTAACTTTTTAAACAAATAACAAGAGTCTCTATGAATTTTTATTTCTCTTTATATAATAAGGAAGCTCCTAAGGATCGAATGAATCTAATTTCAGTCCAATTAACCCCTGATATTACTGAGAAAAAAATGAAAGGGGGTACCTGAAAGTAGTGAGTTGTTAAATCCTACTGGCAAATGTAGTAATTTTTCCAGCCTTTCCTTGAAAAAGAATAGAAAAACAAACCACACACAATAAAGTGAATTACTTTTTTTTTCATTTTATTGAGATCCCATTACTTTATAACAATGTATAGATTTAAGGTGTAGTTTCTCATCTCAGCAACTATATATATCATGCTATGCCTACCGCCAAATGTCCATTCACTATCCACTGCCAAACAATTGGTTCCTCTACCTATTCTCTAATTTTCCCCTCAAAGCCTTTGGTAACCACCATTCTGTTTTCAGAGTTAAAGTGTTTTTATTTTCTTTGTTAAATTGCTTTTTTAGTATTTATATTCCACATGAGTGGAACCATTTGGTATTTGCCTTTTGCTTTGACATAATAAATGATGTAGAACATCTTTTTATGTGTCTGTTGGCCATCTCTATGTCTTCTTTGGTGAAATGCCTATTTAGCTCCTCTGCCCATTTTTTAAATCAGGTTGTATTTTTTTTGTGGTTGAGTTATATGAGTTTTTCATATATTTTGGTTATTAACCCATTGTCTGATAAATAGTTTGAAAATTTTGCCTCCCACTCAGTAAGCTACCTTTTCATTTTAACAATGGTTTCTTTTACTGTGCAGAAGCTTTTTAGTTCCAATTTGTTGTGCAAGTCCCACTTGTTTATATTTTCTTTTGTCTTTCTTGTTGTTGGAGATAGGTCCACAAAGATATCACTAAGGCCTATGTCAAAGAGCTTATCGCCTATGTTTTCTTCTATGTATTTCCATCTTACACCATATACCAAAATCAATTCAAAATGGATCAAAGATTTGAATGTAAAACCATAAAATTAGATACTTACAAGTATTTTCCAGGTGGACTATATATAATCCTTGGCTATCCATTACCTTTACACAGAGCATGGATAGAAGAGCTCATTCCTGTGACTGTCATGCCTGTGACACAGCTGACCTTCCAAATGAAATGGAAGGTAGACCTCATCTATTCAAGTGAGCTTTAAAAGTAGACAACTTTTTTTACCTAGTGTCAGAAGAAGTAGGCAGGGGTGGACATTGAGGAGAGTCTAAGCTTGAAAAGGTACACTACCAGCAGCTTAAAGATGAAGGTTGAATGGTCCCAGCTTCCAGTTAGAAAGAAACCAGACCCAGACCCTATAGTCACAACTTAAAGGATCATGGAAGTGGATAAAGAGCCCATCTGATTCATACCTTGATTTTGGCCTCATGAGACCATAGGCAGAGAATCCGGTTGAGCCCATGTGTACTTCTGATCTTCTGAACTGTGCGATAATAAATGGGTGGATTTTAGCTCCTAAATTTGTGGTAATTTATATGCAATCAAAAACTAATATACCTTATTGTTTGTTGGATTCCACAGATTTTCCTTTTTGTTGTGGTTCATAATCCACTGAATTTACTAGTTGTGTGGCCTCAGGTGAATTACTAGCCCTTCTAGAGCCTGTAAAACCTGCCTCACTGAGTTTTTATGAAGATTAAATGCGATGCACATTAAGTGCTTACTGCAGACCCTGGTGCTCAGCAGGATCTCAATCAAGTTCCCCACTGCATGTGTATTTATATAGTCCTCAATGTACCCCTAAGTATGGGACTTCTTGCAGATTATTGCATAGTTCCAGGGATGTTATAGGTGCTAAGCGATTGGTATATGCAAACATTATTCATTAGATCTTCCCATCAAGTATGTATGTACTGGGAAATGAATGTATTAAAGACATGTATACAAAGTAGTCTCTGTCCTCAAATTGCCCCAATGTCTGTAGAGAGAACATGTAAACAAAAAGTTACAATACAATGCCATTCATTCTAGTATCTTTCATGGCTGAGGACAGAGCACCTTTTACACCAGTCCAAAAAGAGAAGTGGTTTCTCAAGTGGACTGAGGAAAAAGCATGCCAGGCAGAGCAGGGCAGAGGACTGTGCAGTGGTCAGTGGCTGGCTGGAGCCTGGTTTG
This sequence comes from Talpa europaea, assembly GCF_964194135.1. Taxonomy (NCBI): domain Eukaryota; kingdom Metazoa; phylum Chordata; class Mammalia; order Eulipotyphla; family Talpidae; genus Talpa; species Talpa europaea. The sequence goes on from NC_140075.1 coordinate 43,511,829, forward strand.
GGTGTACCTGATTTGGGTGTGATGAAAAGTGGAACTCATACACTAAGCTGAGGTCAGACGGCAGTTCATGTCAGCGGTTTTGGGCTTCATACTTAGTTCGGGGGAGTTCTCAGAGGTCTTGGGGGAGTAATCTAATCAGAATCGTGTACTAGAAAGGAAAATAGTGGTGTGGAATGGAGGGAATACCTAGGATGGAATGCAGGCGGAGACTGGGAAATCTGAAATAGGTTAATAATGATCTTTAAATTTCAAGAAATACACAAGAATCTTTTAAAATTGAGGTGCTGATAGTCTACCACTCAGTTTAATATCCTTTAAAAAAGCAATGTGTCTGTTCTGATGAGCAGCAGAGCAAGGACCTAGCACATGAGATATACTGCCTAAATTGGTTAAAACTGGAGGGTGGAAGCAGAGGGAAGAGGTCTGGGTCCCAGGGATTAAAAGCTACCTTCTGGATTTTAGCAGAAACAGGCTGGCACACACCCACACAGGGTTGGCTTGGTAGGTTTGGGTGGGTTCCCTTCTAACTGGGAAACTTCCAGATGCCTAAGAAGAAGGAGGAAAAAGTATTTAGTTAGTTCTGAATTAATACTTGGAACTCATTTTCTCATGAAAACAATGTTATAAACAGTGGTTAGTTTATAAGGCTGGCCTCCTCAATGAGCAATAATGTGCCTGAAATGCAGTCCGTTTGTTAACTTTATGACTATTTTGCTATCTGGATTTTTCACTAACAGCCAGGCTCTTGGAACATGACCTGTTTGTAAAGTGGAGATTATCTGTGGTGAATGGTTCATAACTGTGGTTAAGGGTTTATGCTAGTTCATCAGATACACATTCAAGATTGTCTTGAGAATTCCGTAAGTTACTACAGACGACCAACCAGAAAACATCACCCGGAATACTGGCTTGGAAACTTTTCTATTTAAAAATGAAGCAGGTTTTATTTTTTAAATTAGAATAGAACTTTATTTGTGGCATCAAATTTTTAAACAATGATTTTATATTTTAAAGCATATAATAAATTTTAATACATTAATTTTGATATATATTTTACCATATCAGAAGATATTAAAAACAATGTAAAATAGTTGAAAACAAATTGTGTTTAATTTGATAATGATATGGAGTAATTTCAGCCTTATAAATAAAAAATGAAACCAAATATTTAAATTTGAGATAGGATGAAATGCCTTTGTAATACAATTTGATATCGTTAAAATTTGATTAGAGAAAATATATAAAATTATATGCTTATAATTTCTAGAAAAATATTTTGTCTTTGCTTTTTGACCCTACTTACTCTCCAGCAAAATGCATTTGAGATACTGTGCTTTCTAGGGTAAGGGGTTATGTTGCTTAACAGAGGTTTCTTCTGGACAGTCAGCCCACAACCTGGGGGTGATGGTCTGTACTGAGGGCTGATAGAGTGAGTGTGGTCTCATTAAAGCCCTGTTTTATCTGAGTATTGGGACCATCCAGATATCAGCCAGCTGAAAAGCACGCTTTGTATTTCCTCAAGCTCTGATATTTCACATACGTGATATTTAAACAATCATGGTAAAAATTCTGTTTTAACAAAAACAGTTTTCATCTTCAGTTCTACATGATGAGGACATTCCAAAATGCATTGGCCCATATTAATATTACTTTGTTGATGTAGAGAAAATAAATTCTGATGTGTCCATGTATCTTTATCTTCTTTAACATCAGTGATCTTCCTACTTCCTGGTCTAGTAGCAGTCATTTTATTTTTAGAGGAAGAGATTCTTCTTTGGGAGTGTAGTTAGAGTGCACACTTGATTTGAAAAAACCTGGTGTTCAGTACAAAGCATCTTCTGATTGTCTGATACTTCGCAAAGGATCTCTGGAACTTACAACAATCTTACATGACAACAAGAGTGGGAACAAGTAATTTCACTTGACAGATGAAGATACCAGAGCCCAGAGAGGTTAAGTAAGTTGCTTCAGTTTAAACAGGTGGTAAATGACAAAATTAGATTATACCTGGTGGTCTTGCCTGAATGAAGGTTAACACAGGTAAAGATACAATAGAATGCATTGATCTGTGAACTGTTTTCCCTAAACTGAACTGTTGATGTGGTACTTAGAAAATGGTTTTGTTATTGTCATAGTTGAGTCCTCTACCAGTACTGACAGGTATCCATGAGGTTTTACCCCAACCAATTTAACCAACTGTCAGAAGCACTTTTTACAACTCTTGAGTATATACATACATACATATATATGCATTCAAGGACTGTCACATGTATTTACAATCATTCCCCAGTTACTAAGATACCATATTGAGAAATAGGTTTGATGTTTTGCACGAGTATTTTCTATATAACCATCCCAATACAGTTATGAAACATGGAAATGCAGTCTTGGCACACATTACTTTTACAGGTACACTGGAACACTTTTCCTTTTGCCTTATTCTGCTCACCGCTACTTCTGATTGTTTACAAATTCATTTACACATTTGTAAGTTCTTTGAGAATAAGAACTGAGCTATGTTTCTTCGAAGCTGTCAATTCTTAGACCTAGCACAGGCATTTAGTAAACATCTGTTAAATGTATGCACATGGTTTTCCTGTATTTCCATTTGGTTAAAGTAGGATTCTACCTGCAGCATGTTACCTAAAGAGATTTGGATTTATAGTAAAACATGTTTTTCATAGTAAAAGGTATTTTTAAAAAGCATAAGAAACATGGTAATAAATTTAATACAAATTATGCATTATAACTATTCTTTGGTTATTTTTAACAAATTATTTGGTTTTATGACTAAAGTGAAATACTAAAAATATAAAAATGCAACTACAGAAATTAACTTGATCTGTAAACATAATAAATCCCATAAACATATACTTACTATTTAATTGTGTGAGTGTAAAGAATGACTATAAAGGCATGTACTGTACATTTAACTTAATCCTTCAAGGCATATTTAGAAATACTGCTTTGTGGAACTTTAATGTTTGAATGAGAAAATTTTTTAACTAAACTAAACATGAATAATGGCAATACCAATGAACCATAAGGATACACTGGCAAGAGGAAGGCATTAATACTTTCACCCTTTGCAAATTTGAATTGCTTCACATGTCTATGAACCACCTTGTTTGGTAAAACTATATAGTAAGAAGAGTCCAATACTTTTGAAATGAAGTAAACAAGTGTTTGCAAGTAAGCCAGTTGACCAAAAATATAGGTAACATACTTTCCAAGGTTCTTCAAAAAAAATCTGGGCAGTAAGGTGCATAAGGCAGGTCTTAAAAGTAAATAAATAGCTGCAGGCAGCACTAAAAATAGTGAAGTTTACTCAATATTAAAGTATTCTCTTCCAAATTTTAGTTTTCTTTTTCAAAAAGCATCATACTTTTCACACATGACACTTAGTACATATTTCACAGTTATAATTTCAGTAGTTTAAGAGAAAACTGCCTGGCAGATACTGTAAAAAGAGGTAATTGTTAAGGACAAAACCCACTATTTCAGGCACACAGGACTTATATCCTGTAGTATGAACTCTAAAGACAGAATGACTTAGGTGTGTAAATGCAACACATGATTTAAAAGTGAATGACATAATGGTGAAGTTGTCATACTATTTCTTCCAATGCTTTTATATGATCTTCTGGGAAGAAGCCATGGCCAAGTTTAGTAGTTCCTTGGAAAGTTTTAAGTTAATTGCTTATAAAAAAGTGGCAGTAAAACATGTCAATCAATATTTTAATCTAATCAACCCCATCAAAACCCTGAGTGTTCTCAATTGCCATCTGAAGTTTATCCCATAATTCTTCAAATGATTCATAGGGTGGTAAGTCCAAGCGATTAAAGCTGAAAGAGTAGAGAAGAACTCTTGTTATAAAAGACACGGACAAAGCAAGCGTCATCACAGCAAACACAGTAACCCTGCTATTCGGGAGTATGTTCCAACAACACTAAATGACAGTTTGTTGACAATAGATAACGATGATAAGGATTGGCATGAACTGTTCCCATGACTTCTCAGTGGAGCGCTTTTAACCCTACCTTGACCTCCAAATGTCTGGATTCTTCAATCATTCTAACCTCCACAAGAGAATGTTCTAGAGCTTCTCGGATTGGCCCATTATTTATGAGCTGGAGGCAACATATGGTCAAGCAGTTCAGATGGACTGCTTCAGTGTTTAGCTACCTGGACTTCAAGCCAAGGCCTGCCTGATAAAGAAACACCTGGGTTGGTGTTGCTACCTCCTCCTCCTCTTCCACCAAGGGTGCTAGAGCTTCTGTGCCTGCACTCTCAGAGACCTATCTTCTCAGGGTCTAAGAGCTCACTTACCACGTATGGGCTCTCGGCAGCTTTTCAGGGGTACCCCACTGTTCAACTGTAAATGACTGGGGTCCATTTGAGCCTGCAAGAAATAAGAGATGCTTTGGTTTCAGGCACTCCTTACAGGAGTCCCTAGCCCTTTCAAAAGTCACTTTTTGTAAAGTTAAATATACAGGGAACTAATCTAGTTTCTTGGAAAGCTTGATGGCTTCATTGGCCAGCCACAAAATGAGGATTCCTCTTCTATCAGTTCATTTGTGACCATGATATCTGCCCCCGGGGGTAGCACATCTGATGGTACTTTTGCTGTTTCCTAGTCCTAGATACAGTCACACTTCCATATCCCATATGGAATATGATATCCCATCAAAGGAACACAAAAAAACAAGTCTTTTCTTTCTTTTTAAAGTCCCACTAAAAAAAATAGCTTTATTTTTTTCTGATTGTATAACCTCACTGCAAAAAATTAGAATTAAAAAAACTATGCGAAATTCCAGTTTCTCAAAGTAGTAAAAATGGATCTACCATATAACTCAACAATTCTACTCCAGGTATCTACCCGATGTATATAAAAATATTGATTCAAAAGGAAATATGCACTCCTATGTTCACTGCAGCATTATTTACAAATAGACAAGCTAAAGAAATAACCTAAGTGCCCAACGACAGATGAGTGGATCAGGAAGATGTGATACATAAACAGAATGGAATACTACTCGGCTATTAAAAAAGATAAACTCTTGGGCCTCCCTGGTGGCGCAGGAGTTAAAGTTAGTGCTATCAAGCTATCACCAGGCACTGCAGCATAAGTTCGATCCCCAGCCAGGGAGCTAACCCACATGACGCAGCAAACCTCTCTTGTCTCACCCACTGCTCCCCTCAGCAGTGTATATTGGTAGATCCGTCTGTTCTGTTCTCCACTCTGTCACTGGTGAATAGTCTCACCACCACCCCCAACACTTCTGGCCTGCACCCCAGTTGTTGCATGCATAAATAAATAAATCTTAAAAAAAAAAGATAAACTCTTGTCATTAGTGACAACATGGACCAGAACTGGAGGGGATTATGCTAAGTGAAATGTCCTACAAATATATCCAACTATGTGTGTGAGTATAACTGTCAGAAGCAGCACCAATAATATTTAACATTCACAAAGTGTTCTCAAAAAAAGGTTTAGTTTTCACACATCACCCCTCACAATTATGTCCACAGTTCAAATTTCAGTATTTTTGTCATTGTTTTCTATAACATGGAATCATATATATTTCCTTGCCTCTTTTCTCTCTCATCAAACAATCCATTGCCAAAATTCCCTCAAGTCAACTGACATAAACTCAACATACTTTTCATTGGCTAGGTAACACTGCATTGTAATATTAACATTTGCAAGCAACTTCTACTTGTTTTTTTGCAGAAGGTCAAGATTTTGAGTTTATATTTGAACACTGACAACTCTGGCTCTGTGTGGGATATTTCCCTTAAAGTTCAAACAGTTCATGGAATCTGTGGATGGCTGCAGGTCTGGACTGTATGAAAGAGGGAAGTGGAGCTAGAGGGGGAAGGAGTATTTGTTGTATCTGCCTTGATTTCTCTACTAAGTAACTGAAGAAGAGAAGGGGAGTCAGATGAAACCACCAAAAGGACAAATATTAAGAAACCCAAATAGGTAAGGATGAGCTTACTGCTTAGCTGCAAAGCTCTGGTCCCATTCTACTCAGTTAATTCTGGGTGGAGAAATTGACAAGTTCTGCAAATACAAATGAAGCTGAACAAGGAGACCAGGTTTGTCAAGGAGGAGATAGCAGGGCCTAGCAATCCATCAGATAGCAGCAGTTTTTATTGGCATGAAAAATTCAGCTTAGCAACGACCTATGGAGCAGTCCCTGACTTCTACTTTTCACAACAATTTTAACCTTCTTTGTTGCTCTGATTAGGACACTCTGTTCTTCCTGGGATCTTTTAAAGCAAGTAAAGTCATTCCAATAAACAGAATATTAACTGACTGGAGAAAGCAGTTTTGCTCTACATCAGAAACAGTATTTTAAATCAAATACCCCTTTAGTATTATTAGGTAAATCAACTATAAAATAGCTAGATAGGATCACAGAATTTTACTTTAGAGAAAATTACATTAATAGTAACTATACTGTTCACAAAATAAGTATTAATTTTAGGCTGTCCATTAAAAATAAACATGATGGATGTGACAAATAAAAAAAATAGTAACTATACTGAATATCAAGAGATATTTGCAGTCTGATTTCTACTCTTGTCATTTCCCATGAGGCTGAGGAAGAGTAGTCTAATGAGTTTTTCCACCCTCCAACTACCACCCCACCACCCACAGATTCCATGAGTAATTTTTGAAAACCACTTTTTTCCATAGCAACTCCCAAAGAAATCAGTTTAACTTTAGTCCACTATTTTGTCAAATGTATTCTATCATGATTTTTTTCTATTGTATGCATATTAACATTCTGTGGAACTTTACATGCTAAACTTTACATCCTAGCTAACACACTACAGGCAATGCTTTTTCTGCACTGGAATGCATAGTGGAAATCAAATTTAAGAATGGAAAGTAACTCAAGTCCTTTCTTGTTTCCAGTTTTCTCTTTTGCTATCTAATTAGGGATCATATATTTTGGCATACTTTAGTGTATCTAATTATATCATTTAAGCCTTAATTCTTTTTTATTATGCTAAATGTTCATATAAATGTTAGAAGCTTGAACACTAATCAGACATGAAAAAGACAACTGGCTAACTCTGTTTTTAAAGGATCTATGGAAAATCCTTACCATACAATTCAGCAAAACCATTCATAGGCACCCGGGATGTGCCAGTGACAAACTGAAGCAACCTTATTCTCTTCTCTGAATCCATCATTAAAACAGCCTGAATAAGTAAAAAAATATCATTTAAGAATATCATTGGAAAAATTTGCTATGAAAAATATGCTATCAGAATTTCGTTAGTTCATTAATGATCACTTATTAAATTTGCATGTTTCTTTTAATGAAATTTATATTCATAGCTGTTTACAAACTTCTTGAAAACTTACAATGGGATTATAACTTAATAAAGTGACAGAAATTTTTTCTCAGATGTGAGAAATTAAAATTTCTTTAAAAAGTATAAAATATGTATTGATATTATTTTAACAATTATATTTGATATTATTGAATAGCACACACATTTCTCTATAGCATGGAAACTCACATCTAAAGGAGCCACGCAGGAGTCTCAGAAAATGCACAGCAGATTATTATGAGTTCTCTTGAAGTGTCCCTACTGTGGTCAGGAACTAAGTGCCGATCTCAGCTGTCACTGCTGTTTACTACATTCTAAACATCTGTAAATACACATGGAGGTGGGACCATACCCAGAATGTAGACATATACAGTACAAAACCAAAGATTTTTTGCTGGATTATATATTTTTGTTTATCTTTGTTTAATACAATAGTATAGTTAAATATCCATCCAAAATGAATTTATGAAAATAGAAGTTTCCAATTACCTTCCAAAACCACTGTATGACTTGATGATTTACACTGTAGCCATTTTTATACTTTGTGTGTTCTCTCCAGTCATTCACATCCACATCTCCCAATCCACACATGAGAAGCTAAATAAGAAATGTCAAACTGTAAATAAGAAAAATGATGGGTACAAAAATCCTGTCTTAAAATGAAAGTGGTATTTCTTACCTCTAGTTCATTTTCATCAAAAATTTTGATGAGATCTTGTGGTATGAGTTCAAAAAATCCCTAGTAGAAAGAACATATTTTAGAACTAGTAAGTAGGGTCAACTTACTGAGTGCTGCTAGAGAAATTCCACATTCGCATAGATGACCTCAGCTGAGACTTCAATGCTGGCAAGAAAATGCATGAGCCCATAGTCTGTTCTTTCTCCCTGATATCTCAAAGTGATTTAAAATTTTAAACTACCCAATATTGCCTCCCCGGTAGCGCAGCGGTTGAGCGCTGGGCTGCGAAGCTGCGTGCGGCCTCTGCAGTGCTGGTTCAATTCCTGGCTGCTCCCCGGACACCGGAGGAGGGTCCCACATGGCGCGCAGACCTCTCTTGCCGCCCGCAGCTCCCCTTAGGGGTGTGCTTTGGTCCTTCTGCCTGCTCTGCTCCCCGCTCTGGCTCTGGTGAATTCTCTCACCCTCCCGCGCTTCTGACTGTACCCAGTGCTTGTATAAAGAAATAAATAAATCTTTTAAAAAAAAAATAAAAAAAAATAAAACTACCCAATATTCCTCTAGCTTCCTCCTCTTCATGTCTCCCCATTCTTTACAGCAGGTAATTTCTATTGAGAGGCAGAACAGAGGTAACTATGCAGGACAGAATTCACTCAACCTTCTGAATTTCTCACTATTCATCCAGGCCTCCTTCCTATGGCCTCGGAAGAGAGGTACCACAGCCACTCATCTCCTCTTCTCCACTGAACCTCATTCTCTTTATCAGCTTACTCATAATGCATTTGAACTCCTTAAAGTCATATCTACCCCAAAACAAAAGAAACCCCTCTTTTTCCTTCTCTTTATGGCCAAGTTCTTGATAGTGCTGTATATCACCAAATTCACTTGTTCAGTTCCTATCTATCCCTCAGATGATTATAATCTGCCCCCTAAGCTGCTGCTTCTCTGAATCTGTGCTGGAAAAGTTGAAGACCGCTTTACAGCTAAATCTGAAAACTGTTTTCTATTTCTGTATCTTATTTGACTTCTCTGCAGTATGATAATGTTGAAAACATCTCTGTTCTTAAAATTTTTTCTGTTGTTGATGGTTTTCCTCTATGCCTGGCTGCCTTTGCTAATATCCTTTGAAGTCTCCTTTTGCACCATCCATTATTTCAATGTTGGTATCCCTTATCTCCATATGTGGTCATCCACTTTCACTATCTTATCATTCTTTGAATTTTCTATCTTATCTAGTCTACTGCTCCCCTCTACAAATGCTGATGATCCCCAAATCCATACTGCAAATCCAGACCTCTATTCCTGAAGTCATCCTGTAGCACACTACAGATCTCCTTTCCTGAATATCATTCAAACACACACACGGCTGTCTCACAATCATCATCTTAGTACTCGTCTGCACTATTTTCAGTCTGCATCACTCAGTACATTTCAACTGGCCTCTGCTGTTAGCCTTGCCCAACTCTAATTCACTACATATGACTTCCAGAATGATCTGACTAAAATGCAGATTGAATCCTGGCTTTTTATTGCTTAATAGCCTTGAATACCATTTTCCTCCCCTCACTGGACTTCAAAGAAAACTCCAATCAGGCCCTTCAGAATCTGGTTCTGTGCAGCTCTCCAGGCTACTTTCCCGCTTGCCTCCTTTTATTCAGTATTTGAATAGCATGTATTTTCTCTAACATGTGCGCATTCTGTTTTACTGCCAGACATCACACATGCTGCTTCCTCTGCTTAGAATTGCATTTTCTTCTTCTCTGTGGCTGACCAATCCCTCCTGTCTCTTTTCTGGTCCTTTCTTCCACCTTCCTCTGCTCTGACTTCCACCTCTTCCGTGCTTACCTACCACATCAGGTCTGCCTCTGCCCATTGCACCCTTTGTAGTCTCTGCTCCTTGACAGAGTCAAATATCTTTTTGCTTCATTTACAACACCAGACACATGGTGTTTGGTACTGATATAATGAAAAGGTATGTGGTATTTAACAGAAGGCTTTAGGTTAGTTAAAAAATGAGTGCCCCAGTAAGAACCTAAATGTTTACCAACTGAGAAGTTTAAATAACTTATGAATTCATATAATGAATAAAATGAAGCAAAAAAGAAAGGTAGCTACATTATCTCCTGACATGTAAAGCTCGCCAATAATTATTTGATTAGAGGAGAAAACAAGTCACAGACCAACAAATATAGTGTGATTCATTTAGGATAAGAAACAAATGGGGAATTCCACATTTGCTGTAGTACTTTGTGTCCTTTGCTCACCAGAGTTATGTACGGAGAGGGAGTGACCTAGGAGAAGGGCAGGGGCAGTGACAATGTGAAGGGGGCCACCAATGCCTACTGGATGGGCTCACGGAATGATTGGACTTTAAAAGTGAATATCTACTCACTGAATGATATTACTATAAAAGTATAATGAAAACATTTTAAAAAGCAAGTCATATGCTAATTTTCTCAGATGTGATGAGCCCAGTGTTAGAAACTTACAGATAATATTCTGAAATTATTTAAAATAGCAGAACAAACGAAAGAAAGTGAATACCTCTTTAAAAGCAGCCATTTGCTTCTGGACTCGATTTACAAATCGCCATTGTATGACAAGACTATAAGAAACAACACATTTCATTTTTTTTTTTTTTACATGCACCAAGAAAAAAAAATTAAGAAATATTTATTCCAGTTAGAAACAACAACAAAAAAGATTACCTAAGTCCAAGGAAAAAACTGAATGTGAATGGTTAATGCAGCATTGTTATAAAAGGAGAGAAAGAACATTGAGACTCCAACAAAGAGGGAAAAGAAAGTAGAGAGGAAGAGTCCTCCTGGAAAGAAATAACAAAATTCTCCCAATAAAGTATTTATTAAATATAGTAAAATACTAAGAAAATACTTACTAAATATATTCCTTTTTGTTCTTATTGGTGACAACTATTTCGGATCCACTATTTTTTAACTCGTGTTGATGTGTCTAAAATATGATACCATGATATGTTATTTTAGTAACAAAAGTAAAGTATAATTATAAGTTATACCAGGATCTGGTGTTTTAGATTAAATCCATTCAAAAGCTATGAAAATTTATATTAGTTTTACTATAATAAACATGAAAGGAGCTGAATGTCAAAGAAAGCATATATTTGTGCTGAGAGACATCTTGTGTTACTGGAAAATTTAAAAATAGAGCACAGAAATGGGTTGAAGATATGCATTAACATATAAACTTAAGTTATAATATGTTTCATAATTTATGTCATTTTAATTAATGAAAGTAACAAACCTGTCCAAAAAGTTCTTCATCTATGACAAACCTGAGGTCCAATTCTGTTGGATCATTTTCAAGAATCCATCTTAATGAATTATAATATTCACTATCCTAGATATAGGAAAAATTGCATATTAAAAATGCATATATGTAAAGAAGATACCTGAATCTGCAAAGAAAGTACACTGAGGTCTGATTAACTGATCAAAAGATGAAAAGAGAGTTGAATACTTTTTATGTACACACACAATATAATAAAAAGAGATGGATGACCAGTGATGTGAGTAAAAACACATCAAACAATAGAGCTGTGTCTGCTTAAAAGTGTAGAAATGCATCTCTTTTTGGAAGCAATGGAGATGCACATGTTATTACCCAATTAAAGGATTAAATACAGCTGTTTTCATATAGACTTAACTTCCCTGGGTGCCAGGAGGACCTGGTACCATTTTCATGTAGTCTAAGAAATGTTTAGGTAACTATAAGGAGGTTATTTATATTTGGTCCAACTTAAAGTATTATCTCAAATGCAGAACTGCAATAAACCAACTCAAATAACTATAATCTTATGAATTGAGGCTACAAAAAGAAGGAGAGTACAGAGTGGGGAGCAAAGAGGGCTGGAGACCAATGGACTATTGTAGATGATTTTAGGGCTTTGGTGGTGGGTGTGGTATAGCAACACACGTTTGAAGACATGTGAATCTATACTTCTAGATCATATAGAGTGTTGTAGACCAACGTTAGCACAATAAAAATTCATATAATTAAAAAAAATTATGCTGTTCATACTGAAAATGTATCATAAGAAAGGAATTTAAAAAACATATTGGTACCAAGGAAGAGATCTTGAAATCCATGTGTTCACACATTGTATTCAGTAGAGGCAGCAGCAACATGATTAAAGTCAGGGATTTAATCCTCTAACTTCTGTTTCTTTCTAGTATCTAACCTTAAGAATGTGCCTTTTGACTGCCATTTGGAAAACATACCTCATTCATGATAAAAGATCACAATTCAAGTACTGATGCAAGAGATACATCAAATGCTGCACAGCTTATTGAAATACTCAGGGAGAAGCATAGGGATATCTGCAACTTATATTGAAATGCATCAAAAAACCAGATGGTCTGATGGGCAGAGAGATGAACAGGAGATAAATATGTGATAAGGTAATTATTAAAAAAAGTCAATTGTGGAATCTGGGTGGTAGATTTGCTTTATATGTCCACTATAAGATTTTTTTCAACCTTATTATATGTTAGAAATTTTCCTAATAAAATGTTGAGGAAAATGTTCATTTGTATTTTGGAATACTGAAATCTATTAACTTCTATATCATTCAAAGTTGACCTTCAAAACATTCCGTTTCCTGTTAAATTATGCTTCCTTTATTTTATAAGTGAAAACGACATACCACTGACTCCATATCATGAAGTGTTATTGGTTTGTGCAGCATCATCTTGTAAAAAGGGCGGATGAAAAAACCTTGCAAAAAATCAAATACATTTACAATGAATACCAAGTGAAAGAAATCAGATAATTACATTAAAAAAAAAAAAACTAGCTTCAAGCTGATACTAACCATCCAACAGTTTGCCATGATAAACTGCCATGCCAGCTACCCGGCCAATAAACTTGAAATAAGAGAGGTGATCTTCGTTACATAATCCAGAGTTTGGATTTATCTGTAGAGTATAATTATCCCTGAAAAGACAACCACATTTAAATGTTCCTCTCTATATTTCATATAAAAATTTTAATATGATATGTCATTATATATTACATTCCACTTTTTGAGTTGTTTCCTTTTATTAGAAGCACATTAGACTGCTGGATTTAATGGTTTAAAAAATATATATTTCTGTCAAAGATGAAAACAACCCAAATGTCTGCTGACAGGTAAACAAAATGTGGTAATGGATAAACTGTGTGCTGATGGATAAACAAAATGTGGTAAAATGGAGCATAATTCAGCCTTAAAAAAGGGCAGGAAATTCTGACACATGGATGTACTTGAATGACATTATGTTAAGTGAAAGAAATCAGTCACAGAAGGACAAATATTACATGATTCCACTTGAATGAGGTATACTCCGAGTACTCAAATTCAGAGAGACAGAAATTGGAATGATGCTTGCCAGGGAATGGGGAAGTCAGTGTTAAATGGGTACAGAACTTCAGTTAGGAATGCTGGAAAATTCTGGAGATGGATGATGATAGTAGTGAAAGTGAATGTACTTGGAATGTGAATGGACTTAATGCTACTGAACTGTATACTTAGAGTGGTAAATTTTATATTAGATATATATTATCACAATTAAAAAATTGTTATTTCTGAATTCCATTAACTAAAATCTCCCTTTTCTGGCACATTGTAAGATATATTTTCCTTATATCATACAACTCTGTTACTTTCAAAATACAGTGATTTTTTTTTTCTATATACAGTCATTGTAAAGGTACTTACGTGGCAGAATATTCAAACAACCCATAATAAGGGTTAAACATTTCCTTTGAGATGAGGAAGAACCACTCTCTGGCGACTCCTCCGTAATCTAATCCTTTCTCACCATCAAACTCGATCCACAGTCGAGCCTTAAGGAAGTCTGCTCTCTTGACCCCCATGATTCTTCTGTAAGAATCCTCAAGGACAGTTGCACGGCGAAGTTTCATTTCAAATTTGTTTGGAATGTCATTCTGAAAACCCAGAGAAGAGAGACTTAAGTTTTAAATCAATTCAATGTGATGGCACATTTATCTACTGTGAAAGTTACAAAATTCACTGTACTTTACCTTGTACCCAAAACCCTTTATTAGAGAAAACGTGACTAGGCATATTGTCTGTATTTCCTCTAGGACATGAAATAACTTGTGCATTTTCTTTAATCATTTAATAGTACAGACTTATGATTTATTTCATATCTGAATAAGAACCTTTTAATGGTGATAAATAATGCTCATGAACAGTTTTTTCCATAGTAAATGCCAGTGAAGACCATAGTAACTTACAGTTAAGCCACTGCATACTGCCTGTTGGTCCAAATTTTTTTCCTTGAAAAAGCTTGAAACTTTTTTCAAGTTTCAAATACCCAAGAGAGGTCTTCCCTCTTAGGAACTTATCCTGGTTCATTCATTAATATGCATTAACAAATTCACAGGCAGTGCCATATACTGTTCCAAGCATTTTAATGGGTTAAGTAAGGTACTCCTCCAAACAACACTATGACGAAGCTACTATTATCATTTCTAATTTATGGGATGATGAAAGTGAAGATAGAAGTTAAAAAAGTCTTAGCTCCAGAGTCTTTGCTCTTAACTCATGAGTTACATTGTCTCACTAATCTACTGCATGATCTTTGCAGATGTGACAAATGTGGATAACTATGCTTTTAAGCAGAATTTATTATAAATTTTATAAACATATGAATATTCTTGAATGTTTCATATTTAACATTCAAGTGAACCAGTTAAGAGAAACCACCTTATCATTAATTTTTCACTTCAAGAAAGAGAAAAGAGGGTTAGCTCTAGGGGGAAAAAAATATCGATTCCACTCTCTACATTTAGGAAAAATGGAAAGCCCTAGAGAAACAGGATATAAGGAGTTTATATAAGCTATATAAGCAGTTTTTGTTGCTGCTTATGCAAAATTTTAAAAAAAAGAGGCAAGATTAGAGAAAACCAATTTTAGACTAGACATGAGGCAAGCAGCATAGGTAAGTTACAAAGCATTCACTGAAGCCTGCTCTGGGCCAGGCCCCATGCTAGTTAGGCACTATGGTGGGGCTAGGGATATGAGGAGAGGGGAATAAAAACACCGCATAAGATATGGTCATGTCCTCAAGGAGCTGATGTGGATTTGAGAAACATTTGTAAACATGACTAATTCTGAGACTTTAAAGACCAGGAAAATTGCTCATACTAGAGATATAAGCAATGCTTTGTGGGGAATAAAAACTGAGCTATTAGTTGCAAGTGGGGCAGTCAAGAGTTTTCAGGAGAAAGAAGTCCTGATAAGAGGGGAAGGCAGGCTAAGAAAACTAGCACCCAAGAGAGGTCTAACCTATTTAACAGCTAGAGAGAATAGAAGGAAGAGAGGAAGGGAAAGAGGAAGGAAGAGAGGAAGGGATTTTAGTGAGAGAAGAAAATGGAGAAAAGGACTCTGGGACCAGTACAGCAAGTGTGAATGTTGGCTAGAAAGAGAGTGGCTTTGTGGATCTGCGCAGACTGCTGTGCTCTCAGACACTGATGGGGAGTACAAAGGGTAGTTTTAAGCAGGAGAGACAAAAGACATGCTGGTAAGTTAAAAACCCCTGAAATAGACTGTGTAAGAGCAGATGAATGGAGCTATGAGTGAGCAACAGCAATGGGAGGAAAACAATGGAGGGACAACTTTCACATTTGCACTGAGTAATGAAGCAAGGCAGGCATGGACTTTAGAGTCCAGTGGCTTTATGCTCAAATTCCAGCTCTATCTCACACATCTTTTTTGAGGCTTAGCTTTCTCATAAACACTATAGGGGAGTAACAATATCTACCCTCATAGAGCTGTTTCAGGAATTACTAGGAAATGTGTTTCATGCTTTACATGCCACATTGTTAAGTCATCATTATTCCTACCTAGTGAGATGTTGAGAATAAGGCAGAGGAAAAGGTTAGAAACAGTTTCAGCCTTTATTTATAGCACTGGTTTTAATTTTTTATCCATGTATTGGTGTTCTACTCTTTGTTGTGATATGTCTAGATATGGATTTAATTTTTTAAGATTGGGACTTTTTTTTTAAACAGAAGATTTAGATTTTCAGCCTCTTTGACAGGCATTTGAGTCTCCAAATGAAATCCCTGTCTCTTAACCTTCCTTTACTATTTTTATTGAAAGATGCCTTTGTTGCATTCTGGATTACTTCCTCACAAATTTTCTCTCTTAATCATCAATATGACATGTAATGTTGGTTAAGAGTGTGGACTCTGAAGCTAGAGCACTTGGTTTGAACCTGGTCTAACCATTAGTAACCAAGGGACTTGACCACATTACCTAATGTCCTGTGCCTCAGTTTTCTCACCTGTAAAATGTCAGAGTAACAGTCCCTTTCTTTTAGTTATTGCAGAGATTACACAAATAATACATGCAATTTACCAAGAATGTTGGGATGTTCCAAGAGCTCAATAAACATTATTTCTTTCATTATGATTTTTTGTGTTCTGCAACCTGTTTATAAAGGCCTTGCTCCATATCGCCTGCCATTTGAAGATATCAGTAATTAGATAGTAAAGTGTATGTATGTGTCCAGAGTGGCAAGTGAGGAAGCTAGAGTTTCTATTCCACCAGCACATTTTCATTAAGAATAAAAATGTTTACCAGAAAATTAATCAACAAAGATTTAAAATCCTAAAGCATGGAAACAGATGAACAAATCTCCAGAGCAATGTTGCCATAGTTATTTAAGATGAATTTAAGATGTTGCTGATATTTTAGAACATCATTAGGGCATAAAATAATTGACAAAAACAACTACATTATTTCATTTTTGTTAAATTTTGGATGAAAACATATGTGCAGCAAACCCACCATCTTGAAACTTTGGAAAAGCAGGCATCCTGCTTAAAAGGCAAGAAAGTGTAACCCAATATAGCCACCTAGTGGTAACATTCCCAAACTACAGGGAAAGCATGAGCAATTAAGGCATTAAAAACAGCCTTCAAAAACAGAAATGAAATGTATGGGCAGAAGGTAAATTTCATTCCAAACCTTGAATTTGTGTTGTTGGAATAACCTGCAATGAACATATCTGATTAAAAAAAAGACAAGTAAAAAGTACACTGTTTTGATCATTATTGTATTTCTTAATTATGCAGATATGTTATATTTGAAGCTGTAGAGAAAGAATGACTTGGTGGAAATGAGCAATTAAAGTAGAAAAGGAACCTAGAGAGTCCTCTTACACAAAGACTAGACAGAAAATAATCTCCTGAGTTACTTGCTCAGACTGTACAAAGCCCACACCCACAGATCTCATTAGGAAACTAGGTTAGAACTCTTAAAGGAAAACAATGCTACTTACATATATATATATAAAACAAGGTATCTTAAAAAATAAAGACATAAACTAATTGTGGTCTCCAATGACATAACAAATACCCAAAAGATAAGCATCCTTTTCCTGTAAGAAATGATACAACATTGTCACAAATATAGAAATCATTCTCTATTTTTAAAATGCATTTTCCATTCCTTTCAGTCTAAGTAACAATCATTCTAAGTACTTATTGTAGTATCACTGACCTGCTTCTTCAACTTTCTTCGGAAGAACTCATACTTTCTTTTGTAATCCCTGGAGTAGGGCACTGCCTTGAGTTGAAATTTTTGGAAAAATAAATAAGGTTAAGGTTGTTTTTACTCTGGAACAATTTAAAAAGTTCCCCTCTGTGTATTTTATGAACATAAGTTAAAGGCATTAAGAGAAACTATTTGGAAAGAAAAGTTCAATTTGAAGAAAAACAAATGCAAAACTTTAAAAATTATAATTTCTCTATTTAAGATAAATTTGTATCCAGCAATTCCTATGGCTGTAATTTTCATCACACAATATTCTTGAAATGCAAAATGCCAGAAACAGGAAATTTCTTCCAAGTAGAGAAATATTAGAAATGAAAATTTCCATTTCTAAAGAGACTTTCAAAGCGATTTCTCCATTATGGGAACAATTTGAAAAACGTACTTTTTCCGTGAGCTTTAAAGGAGTAGCCTTTTTTATCCATTATTTAAAAAAAACTAAACATTAACACTAAAGAAAATCTTAAAACTATACCTTCAATTTTACCTATTCTTGTGAATTAGAAATCAATTAAAATTTAGAAAGCTCACATAACAAAAAAACAACAAGCAACAACAAATGTTGGTGAGCATGTGGTGAAAAAGGAACTCTCCTACATTGCTGGTGGGAGTGCAAACTGGTCCAATCTCTGGGGAAAGCTGTCTGGAGGTTCCTCAGTCTACTAAAAATGGAGCTACCACATGATGTGGCAATTCCACTACTAGGGATCTACCCAGAGGACACAAAAACAGTGATTCAAAAGAGCACCTGTACCCCTATGTTTATTGCAGCACTATTTACAATAGGTAAAACCTGGAAACAACCCAAATGCCCAAAAATAGATGAATGGATCAAGAAGATGTGGTACATATACACAATGGAATATTATTCAGCAATCAAAAAAAGATAAACTCATGCCATTCGCAGCAACGTGGATGGAGCTAGAAGGAACTATGCTCAGTGAAATAAGCCAGAAGGAAAAAGAAAAATATTGAATGGTTTCACTTATAACAGGAATATAGGAGAACCAAATAAGACATCAGTATAAAAAAATAATAATAACAGTAAAAAAACACAACAAAGCAAAAACAGACAATTATAAATCAGAGACATACTGCAGGGGAAGAGGAGGGAGAGGGATCAGAGGAAGGGAGGGAGGAGCACAGGGGACTGTGGTGATGGTGCATGGATGCTTTGGGAAGGAAATTCTATGGGGACTCAATCTGAGGGGGTGGGGGAAAGCAAATATTGTCTAAAAAATTTTTTTAAATGATAAATGTTAAAAAAACAAAAAAAAAACAAATTTAGAAAGCTAAAAATGGGAAAAGTAGCTATGTAAATAAGAATGTTTTCCCTATCACTAACCTGACTCAAGAGTAGTGTAAATATCATACATGGCAATATTTATACTCATTACCAGTCATTTACACTAACTGCTAAGAAGTTCAAGACATGACCCTTATGCTTGATAGGGCACTGTCTGCTTCCTCACCAGATACACCCTTGGCTCCCCTCTGATCTGTTGAGGACTGCAAAGATCTTTTCAAACAATGGCAAGTACCAGGAGGAGGAGAGGGGGTAGCTGACTGGCCCACTATTACATAGGGTTAAGATAACGTCATATAATACTTTTCAAATTACTGGGGTGTGGGAGGGGAGAGACTTGCGAATGTGCTTTCCTCTCAATGACTGCAGGGTTATGCCCTTGACCATTCACCACTGAAGAGACACATGAGAGACAATTCCATCAGAGAAGACATACTAAGAGACTTACTGGTCCAGTTATTGCAACATTCTGCAAACGAGGATCTTCCCATTGTGTTCTTTTTATGTCTGGAAAGAGAGAGAAAGAGAGAGAAACTGATTCTTTATTCTCATGCACAATATTCAATATTGCAAAAAAATTGTGTAATGAAAATTCATATTCACATACTGTGATTTATGTAGAAGATTCTTCCATCTGTGTGAGTTCTCTCTTCCCACCCTGGCTATAATGAAGAAATTATTTCAATTATTTTAGAAAAGGGTTCTAGAAGTATGGGTAGAAAAATGACATTGGTTATATGCCATTTGTAATTTGCAAAAATGCATAATTAAATTTGCAAGTTCCATTCTTTATAGAAGGTATCAACACAAATATTATGGTTTTAAAGAACTCGTGTTCTCACTGGAATACACAGCAATCAAAATAAGATAAACTCATGTCATTTGCAGCCACATGGAATGAGCTGGAAGGATTATGCTAAGTGGAATAAGCCAGAAAGAGAAAGACAAATATTGATGGTATTTACTTATTTATTTATTTGTACTGGTCACTTACATGTGGAATATAGAGAAATCAAAGGGTCAGACAAAGACAAACATTAAAACAAACTACTGAAAGATGACCATAGATCTCAGATATCCAGAGGGATAAGAATGGAGGTGGGGGGAGTGGAGGTTAGGTGGGGGAGAGGGAGGGAGGAGAGCACAAAGGACTACGGTGGAGGACTAAGGGTGCTTTGGTGGAGGAGTGCTATGGTGACAACACCTAAGGGGGGAAATCCTATACTATCAAAATATTAACAAGGATGTAAAATGATGGTTTCAGCCAAAAAAAAAAAAAAAAGAACTAGTTTTTTTTTATTCCAAAATGCAAAATGTTTGAGATAGTCAAGTTAAATCACTATCCATTATATAAACTTACAGGTAATGGCCCTAGATCATTGGAAGTATCAAGCGATGTCTTTCCTCTCAGATGAACTGGAATTTTTAGTCTTGGATCTTCCTTTTTTTGTAGGAAAAAAAATTAAGAAAACAACATATACATTTTATCAGAAAGTCAGTATATTTTTTAATATGATAGCTATTTAAAATATTCTATTTCAAAAGTCCATTTTTATTTCATTTGCTTCATCTGTGAAATGCTAATTTCTTCTTCTGAAATCTATCATTTTCAGGCTATAAAATTCAGTTCTCAGCTTTCAGAGTAAGATCAGAAATAACTTAATCTCTTTCACAGAAACCATTTACAGTATTTGCCCCACTCATTAGGGACTGAATTACTATATGAGGCTCTCCTGCTCTAAATAAATACTGGTGAAAGAATGGGACATAAACTGGATCAAATGTTATTTCTGAGTTCATGAACATGCTTTCTGATACTTATCTATCAGAATGCGGATTTATTAATATTCTAAAAGAACTGTCGGGGGAAAAGGTTGGCCTGAATGAACTCCACAAACACAGGTTTATAGACTTCACCCCCATCCCAGAGCAATGAGATCCTAGACACCAAGGACTACAAATCCCATAATGTCATCATCACCACCGAAGGGAGGATTGCTGTGTACTGAGGGTGGAGCTAAGCAGCCAGGCTTGGTATATAACCCAAGCATGTGGGCCTTGGGGGTGGCGCTTGGTTTTTTGCCAGCTTTCAGTGTGCTACTGGGATTCCAGTTTAGCAGAACTGGTAGGTACATTCACCAATTTATCTTTCTCTCTCTTTCTCCCTGAGTTATTCCTGTCTTCATTTCCCCTTTTTGTAAATAAACCCTTTATTAATCTTTTTGTGTGTGCCTGCAGTTGAGTCTCATTTTAAGTCCCTTTAAAGCCTATGCAGTTGGAGCAAAGAAAGTTTGTTCAATAAATGGTGTTTGGAAAACTGGTTTGCTACATGCAAAAGAATGAAGCTTGACCACTACCTCACCCCATACAAAAAAATCAACTC
The DNA here is from genome assembly GCF_964194135.1 of Talpa europaea. NCBI lineage: Eukaryota > Metazoa > Chordata > Mammalia > Eulipotyphla > Talpidae > Talpa > Talpa europaea. Next base: position 43,533,149 of record NC_140075.1, read on the forward strand.
AAAATGGATTAAAGAACTAGACATAAGACCTGAAACCATAAAATACATAGAAGGAAATATAGGCAAAACACTACATGATATGCACCTCAAAGACATCTTTACAGACACATCACCCAAAGCAGTGATAGTGACGGCAAAGATCAACAGCTGGGACTACATCAAATTAAAGAGCTTCTGCACAGCAAAAGAGACAATAACAAAAACAAAGAGAAACCCCACCAACTGGGAGAACATTTTTGCACACAACACTAATGATAAAGGACTGATCACAAAAATCTGCAAAGAGCTGATGAGACTCAACAACAACAAAGAAAATAATCCTGTCAAAAAATGGGTAGAAGCGCTAAAAAGAAACTTCTTTGAAGAGGAAATGCAAATGGCCAACAGGCATATGAAAAAAATGTTCAACATCACTTGTCATCAGGGAAATGCAAATCAAAACTACCATGAGATACCATCTTACACCAGTGAGAATGGCACACATTAAAAAAACTAGCAACAACAAATGTTGGCGAGGATGTGGAGAAAAAGGAACTCTTCGACACTGTTGGTGGGAGTGCAAACTGGTCCAACCACTATGGAGAGCTGTGTGGAGATTTCTGGACCTACTAAACATAGAGCTTCCATATGACCCAGCAATTCCACTCCTAGGTATTTACCCAAAGGACACAGAAACATCAATGCCAAAGAGCACCTGCACCCCTATGTTTATAGCAGCACTGTTTACAATAGCTAAGCTTTGGAAACAACCCAAATGCCCCAAAATAGATGACTGGATCAAGAAGATGTGGTACATATACACCATGGAATATTACTCAGCGTTCAAAAAAGATAAACACATGCAATTTGCAGCAACATGGATGGCACTGGAAGGGATCATGCTCAGCGAAATAAGCCAGAAAGAAAAAGAAAAATACCCGATGGTCTCACTCATAGCAGGACTCTAGAAAACTTAAATAAGGGACCAGGAAAATGAATAACTATAAGAAAGCGAAAATCAAAATCAACAAAAAACTATGAACCAGAGACACTCTATGGAGGGTGGGGGGCGGGGAGGGGAGGGATTGGGGTTAAAATAAGGGGGTTACAATTGTATGGGGAATATAAAAATAAAATATATTTAAAAACAAAAAAATAAAACCTATGGAAAAAATAAATAAATAAAGCCTATGCGGGTAAGGATCCAAAGTCTGGCCAACCCATTTCACATTGGGGTTGCCCTACAACAGAATGAGAAGCTTAAAAAGGTTACTAAAGTCATTTCAAATTATTGAAAAAGAGAACAAAATTCAATTTATTTGGATTAAATTCCATGCCTAATTACATTTTATTTTACTAAACTTTTTATTTAGGCATGCAGATCATTAAGTAATTAACTAAAATCTATTCATCTGCTGCTGATTTCAGTAATTCTTGCATTAATGATGAACCAACCATTAAATAATTTTAAGCCTTGTCTTGAAATAGAATTCTTATTCTGCCTAGTCTCACCAGGTTTTTTGGGGATTAAATGAGGTATGGACTCAAATGCGTTTTGAAATTATAAAGCCGAAGGAACTGCAAAGGATTATTACTAAGTATCTTCTGAAGCAGTTATATTATGGAACTAGAAATAAGTTAAATATGTCTCCATGACAATCACCCAAATTACTAAAAAATGACTAAACCATTTGAATAGAAATTATACTATTAAGAATTCAACATCTTTAAATGAGTATCAGGAAACACAGGCATGCTAATGTAGACTTTACATTTACATTTTTTTAAGATTATAAAAAACTACACAGAAGAGATTATTGAAGTTGTTTCTATAAATATAAACGGGAGACTATTAAAATTACCCAGGTCGTGGTTTTAGTGTTGTGGTCAATAAAGAAAGGCCTCCCATTTGGAGCATGCCGGACTTCCCAGCCACGAGGAAGGAAGCCTTGCTCGATTTCCGCTAGCTGGGCCACCAGCTGTGCTGAGTCTTTTATGGGGCCTTGTGGTTGATGGTGGGCAGAAGAGCTCTGGTTAGATGGTGGTGGATTGGTCTCCATCGCAGCCTATCAGGGTAAGCATGAAACCAAGTTGTAATGTTTGAGAGAGAACACACAAAGAGCTGTGGCCACATGTTAAGTTAACCTGAAAAAAGGAGGTATACTTATAACCAGGCCTAAACATTGAGGCTTCATTTTTCAAGAAACTGTTTTGTTAGACTTTGTTTTAAAAATAATTTAAGAAACAACGAAACAGGCATGAGTCCTGACCAGTCGCACCAACCACCTCTTTGGGATTCCTCTGCAGGTGAGTGATTACAACTGGCAGCAGAAGAATATTGTGGTCATTATCTCTGTGCCTCTCTGAGGTGTCTGTGTTTCAGAGGCCCCGTTCTATTTTGTGTGGCAACTACCCAAAGGTCAACTGTCCATTTTTATTTGAGGTACTGTGGTATGTGAGACCCTTTCTGTGTCAGAGATGATGCAAAGAAAAGAATCTACAAGGACAAGTAAGTGCAAAAGAAGCAAAGGAAGCAAAAGCTGCTGCAAAGTGGGAAGACCAAAAATACTCACTCAATGTCATGATGAAGATTGAAGAAGAAAGGCAAAAGATAAAAGATATGAAATAAAATGAACTGATAAAAGCAACTAACAAATTGAAAGCCTGGAAGGAACATCAAAGAGAAGCTGAAAAGCAAAAAGAATAGTGAAAGGAAGAGGAATTTGTCTACAAGAAAAGCAAATTGAAGAATAGAAAAAATAATTGAAACAAAAATTTTACTAGATATTCAGCATCTAGAAATTTTGCCACAAAAGGTACAGTAATTGATATAGTCTAGAAAAGTGAGTCTTTCATTGGTGAAGAATATATATGTTGTTATTTTGGGTTTTTTTTTGTAAATTATTTAAAATTTAGGTCATGGTTTTGTATATAGAGAATACAAATATAATACAAAGCTGAAACAAATAAAAATGACTTATAATTTCTCAAGCAACTCTATAGTGGTTACAGTGGTAAGTCTGTGGTGGATACATGAGGTTGAGGAAGCAGGTCAGGAGAACACTGTATCCCAGTTGCAAATGAAACTGTAACACCTACTAGAGGAGGAGAGAATGAGTGAGTTCAAATGCTAGGGAGACAAAATAAATAGCAAATATCCATTATGGAAACAGATGACTGAAATGTACCATGTTCAAATATGATGCTGTATTAGTACTTTAAAAAGATATCGTTATACAGCATAACATCTTTGCAAAATTTGAAACACAGATCTAAGCAATATTTTGTACTTTTTAGTTCTCTGTAAGTATAAAATCTAGGCTGGAAGAATACACAACAAATTTGAGATGGTGGGTCCCTCTGGGGAGTGGAACCAAGAGCTAGATTAAAAGGCGTATAGAATGAATATTTTAATTTCTTAATGGTGGTAAATTCTGAGTGTTAAGAAAATGGGTGGTTTGCTGCATTATTCCCTGCACTTTTCAGTGTTAAAGAAATCTTTTTGGCAAGAGAAATGATAAGATAAAATAAATATTTTCCTAAACACAAGGAAATATTACAAAAGGCACTCACTGTTGGCCAGGGACATGTCATCACCACAAATTCTTTGATACTAATTACTCAGATTATCTTTTAGCAAAAAAATGACGCTGGTTTTTTTTTAAGATTTTATTTATTTATTTTTGCATAGAAGAACTAGGGTGTAGGCCAGAGGTGCAGGGGGAAAGAGGATTCACCAGAAATAGAATAGAGAGCAGAAGAGGTGGATCCACTGAAATACACTGCTGAGGGGAGCAGCAGGTGAGACAGGAGAGGTCTGCTGCACCATGTGGGTTAGGTCCCTGGCTGGGGATTGAACTCAAGTTGGGGCAGTAGAAACCCTGAGACTTAACCCCTAGGCCACCAGGGAGGCACCCAAAATAATAATCTTAACCATTTAAATTACAAAATCACTTAGTGGACCAGATAATTTTGCTCTCTGATTCCCATCTGAATTTATTTTATTTAATGAAAAGTAGAAATTCATGTGTATTAATGGTAACGATCTAATGGTAGATATTTAGCACCAATGTCAGAAAATGATTAGGTGAGAGAAGCATTCGGTGTATACTACAAGGTGATACAATTGCTTCCAAAGGGATGTGATGGTTTAAATACCAAGAGAAAATAATTTAATGGGTAGATTGTGGGTACCTGTACAATGGGCTTTGTCCAGGTAGTGGTTCTGGAATTGTGATCTACATAATATGATCTTCCTCTTTCATCTTGTTTTTCTTCCCAACCTGGTGGTAATCCAGATGAAGTAGGCAAAAGCTAAAGTAAAGAGTAAGAGGAGAATTAAATGTTAGTAAGATAGACTCTTTTTAAAAGGACTATGCCATCCCTTCTTCACTACTAGCTCTCTTTAAAATGAATCATATTTGAAATCATTTAAAGAATACAGCTTTTCACTTTAAAAAAAAACAGTAGAACAGACAATACTGATGAAGAGTAATAATGCTAATAAAACATGACAGTAGTAACAACTATATACTCTGTGCTTTAACATGGATCATGTCCTTTAACCCCCAACACAAATCTTAATGAGATAATTGCTTTATTTGTCCATTTTACTTTCAAGCAAACTGAAGTTTAAAAAGTTGCAGTTAATTTCCTATCAGATATGAAGCTAGTATGGAGCTAAGATATGAACCCAGGTAATCTAATTATAGAAATTATCACCCATATGTGCTGAATCAAAAATTGCCCCTGTATTCTTTCTATGAGAGCTGAGAGGTACTGTTTATTCTAGCTTATTACTAATAAACCAAGAGGCCTAATTATTTCCAGGTTTACTTAAAATAGTCCAGAGCTGGCTTTCCTTTTGTTTTTTGAACCAGACACTTCAAGGCTAGGCTGGGTTCCCTAATGTGCCTTCCACATAAAGAGCACCACCATTAGTCTGTTCCCTGGCTAGACTGTTCCCTAGAAACACAGGCGGTAAATGTGCATTGCTGACAGTAATGACAAGTTGTTAGTGTATAAAATAAAGGAGTTCAAAATTGCCCAGTTTGACAAATTTCTACCAGCTGATGGATAAATGGATAAACACAACATAGTATATAAGTCTACAGAAAGGGCTATCATGATCTGAGACAAGCAAAAATGAGGCTACATCTCAAAATCATCATATTGAGGGAAAGAGATGGAACACAAAGGCTATATATTGTATGATTCCATACATATGAAATTTCTTAAAAGTGCAGCAACAGAAAACAGCTGAATAAGGCTATCTGGGCTAAGAGGAGGTGCTGGGATTAAGGAAATTATGGGGGGGTGCTGGAAGGGTGCTTAAATTTGATTGTTGTGAAGTTTGTATGACTGTATAAATTTATTAAATTCACATTTATGTTTACTTAAAAGTTGATGGATTTTATGGTGTGTCGGTTAAACCTCAAGAAAGCTGTTTAAAAAAAAAAATCCCGGGACTCCCCGGTGGCGCAGTGGTTGAGCGCTGGGTTGCGAAGCTGCCTGCGGCCTCTGCGGCGCCGGTTCGATCCCCGGCTGCTCCCTGGCCACTGGAGGAGGGTCCCACATGGCGCGCAGACCTCTCCTGCAGCCCGCTGCTCCCCTCAGCAGTGTACTTCGGTCCTTCTGCCTGCTCTGCTCCCCGCTCTGGCTCTGGTGAATCCTCTCACCCTCCCGCGCTTCTGACTGTACCCAGTGCATGTATAAATGAAACAAACAAATAAATAAATAAATAAAACATGCCTCTATTAAAAATAAAAAAAAATCCGAAAAAAAAAAAATCCCTAATCAAAATATTGAGAAGAAAAAGGATAGAAACAGCTTTTCAAGTATATAAAATATGAAAAATTCCTAGATTCTGCTGCTTTTCTTGTGCACTTAAACTTGTTTCTTAAGTGAATGTCAGTCAATCAGAAATTCAACATTCTCATTGTATGGAGGATGTAACAAGATGAGAGGAAGAAATACACCATCTTGGTAAGCAGGCTCCAGTCAAAGAAGAAGGGAAGACAAGTGACAGTAAGTGTAAGGAAGGCTGGTAGGGGTACATCTTCCAGTGGCATCTACCATCCTGATGATGTCAACAGTGACTGGGCCAACTGCATAGGTGGGTGTCCCCTCCTTCCTCAGCACAGGATCCGTGTTCTTCCTTTTTAGATCAGTGAGCTGCTTTGGATTAAGGAATTGTGAACCCCTGCATTCTTATGCTGGAACTTCCAGAAGGACAAAAATCCCATAATCTACATTTCTCAAAATTAATATAGACTACCATTCACAGTTGCAAATAGTTGGTGAAACAAAATGAAAGGGCCAATCCAAGTGGGACATGGAAGGTTCATAGACCTAGGAGAGAGGGGAGAATTAGGACATGGGAGCAGCCTGCTAGAAGAGCAGAGAGAAGGACAAAAGCAGCATGGGATTACGATGGGTGGGTAAGGAGAAGGGGAGGTTGAAGGGGCAGGGAGTCTGGGAGTTTCCATTTCATTTGGGAAAAAAAAAAACAAGTGGGGAGCCAGGGAAGGGAAACTTGGAGTAATAGGACTGGAAACAGGAGGAAGACAGGAGATGAGGACAGGAAAGACAGGAAGTTTCTAAGGCCTAAATTCTCAAGGCTGCAAATGCTGGGCTGCCTGGTAGACGCAACTGAAGGGAAGGCAAAGGGGGCTAATAAACTCCAACTGAACTAGCTGACAGCCATGCACACATGACTGAGTGACAGAACCCTGAGGTGACACTTCATCTATAGTGAAGGGCAGCTAGACTCCGTAAGGAGGATATGTAGCTGAGACTGCCAGGCACCATACCAGGAAGTGTGAGAGTAAGGTTGTCTACAGCAGCTCACCTCTGGCAGCACAGCACTTCAACTGACAAGCCCAACTATCTGCTGTCCACAGTCACCAGTTCTCAGGATACTTTCTTATGATGGGAAAGCCAGATCTCCCTCTTTTATCTTAAAAGGGACTACAATGATATAAGGAAAAAATATATATCTATAGTATATCACATTCTTGGGTGTTCATTTTTAGTTTAGGCTAACAATCTAACTTTGTCTAAGTGGTTGTTTTTAAAATATGAATAATGTTTAATCTTTTAAAAGTTCCAGATTAATGAATTCTGTCCTTGATTGCTTACTAGAAAAAGGTGGACCCTCCCCATACTCCATCATAATGATTGTATAGAGGTTTCTGGTGGCCAGACTTGAGAGATTTTAGCAGATTCCAGAGGGGAGAGTGATGCTGGTATTAGGCCTAAAGAGCAGGCAACTTAATATAGTGAACTGTGGTAAAGATTCTGAACATGGACTAAATTTTTTTAAAAAATGAAAAAACAATTAAAAAGGATCTATTTAACATATTTCTTCTCATCACCCTTAAACCTCATCCAGTACAACCTATATTCTGTACTAGAATCAGTTCCCTGGGAAGCAAATTACAATACTCAGTGTTCCCAAGAAAGTTGTGGTGATTGAGGGGAGAGATTAAAACTTACCACAGGAAGTGTAGGCTGTTCCTCAAACGTATAGGTCACTAAGCTGCCTCTTCTGCTGGAATGATTCTTTTAGAGAAAGAAAGATAAGGCGCCCTTAATAACTTAAGGTTTGTATTTGTCTTTGAATGGCAGGTAAAGTAGTAGGGGCAAATATGACGGGGGAGAAGAAAGAACCCTGGCTGGGAAGTGGCTGTTGAAACCGCATGTGAAGGCACTTGGCCACTCTAAAAACCACCATCCTTGAGTCAGGGCCATGCTAGGAAAGTCATTTTCTTCTGTATAGTACACAACTCTGTAACAGAGAACACTGCTCAGCGAGCTTCATTTCCAGGCTCTTCCTGAGGTTCCAGTCACTTCCTGCCTCTCAATCTACCCTCTGGATAGTCCACATAACTTCTTTCCTGGAGATCACACATTCCTTCTTTTCTTGTGTTTTTATGTGCATGCTGTTGTTACTATCTGAAATAATTTGTTATTTGATGTCATCAAAATCTATACTATACAGGGCCTCCCCGGTGGTGCAGCGGTTGAGCGCTGGGTTGCGAAGCTGCCTGCAGCCTCTGCAGCGCCGGTTCGATCCCCGGCTGCTCCCCGGCCACCGGAGGAGGGTCCCGCATGGCGCGCAGACCTCTCCTGCCGCCCGCTGCTCCCCTCAGCAGTGTACTTCGGTCCTTCTGCCTGCTCTGCTCCCCGCTCTGGCTCTGGTGAATTCTCTCACCCTCCCGCGCTTCTGACTGTACCCAGTGCTTGTATAAATAAATAAATAAATCTTTAAAAAAAAAATCTATACTATACATACAGATTAAGTTAGAATATCCACTATAGTACTATTTATAGTAACAAAGAACTAAACAATTAGACTGGTGAAATATCTTCACCATTAACTTGCACAATGGGTTGATTTTTTTTTTCTTTTTTGTTTCTGTTGTTGGTTTTAAAAGAAGTACATTCCATGTCTATGTTATAGTGAAAAGTATAAACAGGTGTATAAGGTGACCTTGGGTTAAAAAATGACATACAAATACATGTTCATTTTTCCAGAGCCCAGCAACATTATCATTTCCTGTTTCAACTTCAAGAAATATCACACACATACTTGTTCTCCAGCATTTAAATAATTTACATAAAGAGTGTGGCATATCAACCACACTGTCCTGTTCTCATGGACCAGTACTCTTAGGGATTGTTCCACATAACATGTACATCCAAAGTCACTTTATTCTGTTCAGTGACTGCAGAGTTTGGATGCATTTCAACGCATAGGTGCCATACACTGCTCTTATAATTAAAAAAAAAAATTAGTAACAGGATGAAAGGGAATAGAATCTTGTATTATTTATCATCAGAAAATCAATATAGTGTATCCTTTAAGTATTTAACAACTTTTCCTACTCCTTTGATAAAAAAATATATAAAATAAATGGAAGACAGAATAGACAGATGGAGAAAGAAGGGGAAGGGCAGGCAGGTACATCTGTTCTTGGAGAGTCACATAGTTATTTACATAGAACTATCTACATCTAAGCTTCTTGCAGAAGGTACTAGGACAGAAGTGAGTAAACTTTTTCTGGTAAGATGCTGATAGTAAATATTTTTTGTGGGCCACATAGTCTCGGTTATAATTACTCAACTCTGTCAACATAGTGGGTATTCAGTCATCAGCAATCTTTAAACCAATGGCTGTATCCCAGTGACACTTTAACTATCATATAGTGCCTTGCACATAGTCAATCCTTGGTCAATATTTACTACAATGAAAAACAGGGAAACTCCAACTGGAAATGGCCTACCCTCCTTAGAATAAACTCTGTCGTCCACAGAAAGCTTTCCATTGATGACACAGGTTAAAAGCCAGTTCTACCTCCACATGGTAAGGTAGACTGGAATACTTTCTTCTGCGCTCCAAAGATAGCAATTGTCATAGAGGTTGCTGGTATGAGAATGTCATCTACCTTTTTGCTTGGTAAGAACATATCAGTTTTCATTTCAGATATATCAGTTTTCATTTCAAATGGTATAAATGAGCAGGAGAAAAGCAACCCCTGACATCCATTACCCGGCCTGGTACTCTTAGGTAGAATCAAGAAAAAATCAAGACCAGTAATCATGGCTGAACACAGACAAAACGTAAATATTGTCCAAGTCAAAAAATACCAAATAACCTCCCTATGCTGGCAAGTATAAGTGACTGCTGCTTTTTATTTAATTATAGTTTTTGTCTCTCCACAGATGAGAGATGAGATACCCAATCACAGCATGGCCCTTTGGACAGCATTTAATGCAGAGCAAAGATCCACTTCCTTCAGTACTCCTCAAACCTCCTTTAAGGAGCCCAAATCCTTTAAGTCTTTTCTAACATACTCTGAGTCTCTCATCGTGTATGTGCCCCTTGCTGAAATAATAACTCCAACTTTTTCAATTACAGATGAGTTTCTGGTGGTCTTTTGCTAGAGGACATTGACTTACACAATGGACATTTAGACTCCAGTGTCCACTTGAATTATCCACAATTTTGTTCCATATTAATCGCTGAAAAGTCATCATGCTATAAATGTAAAGTCTTAAAGTCCTCAACACATTATTACATGCCACTTTGGACACAATTTTATGTAAAAATTAGTAATTGAATGGAACAATATGTGTAATATAAAATTCTGAAGCTACAGCAAAATCTAAGAGCATCTTACTGAGCTGGATACTGGTTGGCCAGTGGCTGAATTTCCACAAATAGTGAGTCTGGCATTTAATTCGTCTGTAAGGTAAGTCTGAACATCCAAGTTATTTGATGGTGGAGGTGATAGGAAGGCCTGATTACTAAACATGGTAGCTTCGTCTTCTCTTATAATCTCCCAGTTCTGAAATGAACAGAAAAGTTTAAGTCACACATACTTTAATCTCTTGCTATAACATGTATCTTTCAACAAGAACAATAAAAGCATTTCTACCTCAGAAGATTCTCGGTTGTCAGTACTTTCAGTTTCCTCAGATATCTGTCGCCTGGTGGTAAATGCACGTTGTGCTTGCAACTGAATGTTACCATTCTCGGCATCTGTTAGGTTGTCCCTGTATTAGGAGTGTTAAGAGTCATCACCCATGTCTGAAGGCAGTTAAAATAATAGTCAATGGTTCTGTGATCATTTGAAAAAATACCTACTTTAGATCAGATTTTACTGTCTTGAGCCAAGGGTTACTTCGGATGCATAGATTAAGGTGCAGGCACACTGACTGGTACTTTCAGAATACCTTATGCAGTTGAAAGCTTTGTGAAAATGTGATGTTTTAGTTCATCATTATTCCAAAGATAATGTCTGACATGTTTGGGCTCTCAAAAAATGTTTGCTGAATGAGTGAACATCTGAGAGTTTCATAAATAATTCCATTATTATTTTGCCTTTTTTCTACAATAGTAAAATATAGAGTAGCACTAGAAAGATCATGAAAATTTTACTTATACATTTTCATGAATCAGTAACATTTCTAGAATTGGTCTTTACCCAGGAGTAGAGTTCCCCATACATGAATATACAAGACAGAATATTTTAATGATTATTGATTAAAGGACAAAAATATTTTAATGACTAATGATTAAATGGTATCTGCTTTTAAACATTTACAATAATGGGCCTGGTCTAAGAAAGGATAATAATACAAAGGGGATACCTGAGTTTAGAAAAGGTACATCAGATTGAACATACTGCACAAGTCAAGTCTGTTACTCTAGCTATTTGTATTTAATATACTCAAACCTATAGATCAAAAATTTCATAAAAATATTTAATAACAAGGGATTGCTTCAGATTTTCCTCCTGTTCCAAACATTTGATTATGGCAAGCTGACAATAACCACCACCATGGTGAAAGAAAATGTTAAATCAAGCTTGCCATACAGGTTAACAATAGTAATACTAAGGGATGGAATACTACTAGTAATACTACTAGTAACACTAATGCACGAATAGGGCAACTCTAGAATTTTAGTGTCTGCATGTTATTCTATAGTGATGAATGCTTCTGTGCCTTGTAGAACCTGGACCACTGATTTTCTCTGAAAGAATCAGAACTGAAAATATCTATGGAAGTACTTGGGCTATATTGGACACAAAATACAAAAGCCAAACATACAAGGTAATGAGAAAATAAGAAAAATTTGATGACTGTATCAAATGGCAGAAAACTAGAGAATGACTTATAGGCTACATGGTAGGAGAAGTGGAAGGAGATTTGGTAATAAATATAAATAATGGGAGAATTTGTTACTGTATGTACAGTCTGATGATAATAAAAGAAAAATGTCATTGAGAAGCTGTAATTAGAGTTCTAAAGTCATTCTGTCTTTGACTGGTACATACTGGAGGTTACCTGTATACATTGACCAGACTGGCAAACGATTATTTAACACAGACCTTTGTATTGAGTCATTTATATTTTAAAAATAGTATACTTTCAACATTAACATTTTAAAAATATTAATAATGAACTATAAATAATCTCTAAGCTTTCTAAAGCAATCTAAAGAGACTAATGTACCTCTGTGCTGCATGACAATTAAAAGCATAAATAATTGATAATTGATTGAAATAAAAAACCAATTAGAAGGGTGGTATTTGTGAGTGAAATAATTTTGAATATTTATCAAATCGTTTTTTTAAAAGACAGCTAAATTAGCATTTTTTAAGTCAGGACATAAAAATGCTGGTATTCATTAGTTTATAGCTCCCTCTATTATTATGAATCCATAATAGATCTATTTGAAATATGATTTCAAAGTAAAAATTAATGATCAAAATATATTCAGGTAACAAGTGTGAAGCCATTAGCACATACTGAGGAGTTGGTCTTTTCCACTGCGTTCTTCTAGATTCATGGTTTACATAGTAGGTCCTTCCAAGAATATCCTGCCTCTCTTCCCATCCTGGAGGTAGAGGAGAAGGTTCTTGTTGCTGTTGCAAATGGCAAGCAGCATCTGGTTGGTCCAAAACAACCCAGCCAGGCTGAAAAGCAGAACAGTAACACTTAAGTTTAAGCTTGATTTATTAACCTTATAAATAATGCTGTAGGAAATTTTGAAAGAGATTTAGCGTATCTAGGTGCAGAAATTACACAAAGGCAGAATTAGCACATCAACTTTTAAGACCATAATATAAATATTTTATGATAATGAAAACTTCTTTTTGCAAAATGATAACATTTAAATTTTGTTTGAAACTTTTCAAAATTTTCAAAAAAGGTCTAAACATATTGAAAAGAAACAAAGAGGGCAGAAAAAAAATTTAAGCAATGATGGAAAGCACTGAAAAACTAAGAAGCAAGTTTAAACTAGTATAAAAATAGGCTATTTTCTAAATTATAAATTAATGTAGGAAGGGTGGGGGTCTTATCAGCAGTTTTCTCTCCCAAAGAGAAAGTAGCTTGTACATGGAAATCAGTAACTATTTGAGACCTGAAAAAAAATCATTAGATGAAGATCAAATATTCACGAGGATCTTGATAAGAGAGGGCAAATAATTTAGAAATAATTGCTATGGTAATCTCTCTAGTGACTGCAAGTCATGATGATTCTCTGGCTTGACTTTTCCTTCTCTTCTGGACCAATGAAGGGCATTTTGGTCAAGTGATAAAATAACCAAAGAAAGAGGTTTTGTTTTGTTTATAGTGCCAGGAAGGCACTGAAAATTTGGTTCCTCTGAGACTAGTGAGGGATAAATATACACAGACTTAGCTGGGGTGGTTAGAGCAAGGAATTAATTGAAAAGAGTAGCAACAGTTAATGGTACAAGAAACCTCATAACAGAAAAGATAACAGGTATAGTTAGGAAAGCAAGGTAAACTAATGAAAACTTTATAATTCTCTTAAAGGGACACCAAAGAAGACCTGAATGAATGAAAATACATCATGGCTAGGAACAGTCAATCTCACAAAGCTGTCCATTGCCCAAATTAAATTATAAAGTTGGTGAGATTTTGATAAAACTACATTATGGATTTTAAAAAATAACAAGACAATTCTCAAGTTAAAACAGAAACACATACAAGCAAGGATAATCAGCAAAATTCTATAAAACAACAACAAATGAAGTTTAACTCTACCAGATAAAATATATTACAAACCAAAATAATTAAGCTTTGTAGCACCAGTGCATGCACAGACAGGCAGTTTAATAGAAGGCCAGGAACATTAAGTTTACAGGAATTTAGTTTATGAAAAAGATATTTCCAATTTGTGGGGAAACAGGCAAATTACTTAGAAAGCAGGAAAGAAATTTGATTTGGATCACGACTTCATACCTTATACAGAATATATCACAGATTAAGCAATATTTAAATGTTAAAAAGTAAAAACTAAACTGCATTTATTCAGCTTTTTCTAGGTACTAGTATTCAGAGCTGAAGCACTATGGTGTGGCAGCCATGGATAGCTTAGAAGAGGGAAGAGATTTGGCCTATGGATCTGAAAATGAGGGGTCAGGGAGAAGAGCAGGAAGGACAGGAATGTTTTCTGGTAGCAGAAAGAAACAGAGGTGTCTACAGTAAGGTGGGTTTTTTCTGGCTAGTCCTGGTGGAAGGGTTATAGACTGAGGCAGAACAGAAGGTGAGGGTTAGGGAAAGAAGACAAAACTATTTTTGGGAAAAGGATCTGTAAAGGAAGCAAAACTGACTCCCTTTCTTTCTTGCTTTTGTTTTTCTTTTTTACCTCTTCAACGTGAACTGACATTTCATTTTTATTGCCCAACTTCCTTTTTTCTCTCTCCATTCACTTCCAGAATACAGGATCTAGCATACCTCAAAATTAGTCTTATGTATATTAAATCAGATTTTATTTCTCTGGCCTCAATCTCAAAAACAAGTGAGTTAAGTTTTTATATTTAACTCTCTTGAAAAAAAGATTAACTTTTTTTGTTGTTTCTTAATGTGGTTATTGATTTTTTTTCCTTGAAGGTTAATGAAATTTACTAATAAAAGGGTCCTTACTACTGCTATCAAGGATTGCAGAAATATTCAGAGGTAAGAAAATGCTACTAACAAAATCTTCAAAAAAAAAATCTTAAAGATTTCTCTCAAATCTTTAAGAGCAATCTTAATGGTTTCTCTCTCAAAGGTCTGCTTATTAAATTTATACAATCCAAATAAACTTGAGGAGGGAAAAAAAACTAAGGGCTTTCAAAAAGCAGTTTTAAGTTTGAGAAAAGAATGGTATATTTGAACATTATTTAGAAAGTTTATATTTTTATGTAGAATGCCTCTCTATAAAACATGTATCAATATTTATCACAAAATAATTCCAAGTACTAATGAATGTTACTTAATTCCTGCAACCAACAAATATAATATTATATGTTAATTTTTTAAAATACATACTACTAAGTCCAAAGTTGCAAAGGTTACAAAGATCAAATGTTTATCTAGTACACCCACTCTTTATTATACTAAGGACTACAAACTGCCTAACAGTGAGCCTTTTTTTGAAAGTTACAATTGTTTTCTTTAAATAGTAGAATTTTATATATTTAGTCACAAACTAGATGTCAAACTAGTCACAAACTAGACTTCTCTAGTCATTAGCTACACAGAAGATAAACAGGCAAAGATTCATGTGTTTGAATTCCTTGGGCCTTTCATAAATAAACTCCTACATACCTACATCTACTGAAATTATAAGGTGCAATTCTGAGGGAATTCAAACATAGAGACATGAAACCACGAAATGAAGTGAAGCAGTTCTACCCACAGGAACTGAATTGTGAATAAGGTACCCGTGATAGACGCGTGTGGGCAAACCTTAGAACCTTATAACAAGTTTCTATATAATGAAGTGCTGTTAATTTTAAGATACTAAATAATTTTCTTTCTTTACAGTAGAAATACTTAACTTTAAACACAATTTCATTATGCAAGATACCCTGTGCACCAAAACACCAAATAGGAAGACTGTGACTTAATAAATACCTAAAGCTTTACTATATGTCAAATCAGAGAAAAATTAAAAAGTAACAAGACGATCAAATACAAAGTTAAGATACCAAGTTCTCTGTCACACTCTTAACTATATACTGTGATTTAAAGAAAAACATTCTTTCCATTATTACAGAGTCCCCTGCAAAGTAAAGTCTCATCAGAGCATTTAAAAATTCCCCAAAAGTTTTGTTGCTAAAGCACTGCTCTTCCTGATCCTTCTTTCTCAATGCAAGTGTGTATGTGAGGTAGAGTCCAGCTGACGGGAGGTCCCCAAACTTAAAATTCTGGAGACCTACAAGACCATCAGTCCCAGAGGAGTGGCTTCAGAGGACAGCACACACCCAAGCCCTTCAAAGCAAAGTGGTGACAATACTGTGTGGTCTCAGCACATGTTGAATGCTCTTGATGCTCCTTCAATGAAACTTCAAGGGCAGGTTTTTTTGTCCCCACTTGAATCATGACTTTCTCTGTTGGAAGAAAATCAATAGGCCATCTGGTACAACCAGGTCACTATGCAAATGAAGAACCTATGGTTTAACAACTCACATGACCATTCAGCTGGTTAGTAGCAGAGTTAGCAACTAGAGTTGCAGTCTCCAAATTCCTGTCCACTTCTATTTCAAATACATGCTTGCAGCCTCCCCTTTACTCAATGCAGATGCATGTGGCTTTGCCCAAATACTTGATTTGGGCTTCCTCTTTTCCTGTCATCCATGAAAATTGTTAAACTCTATTTGCCCCAAATAAGTGTGGCTTTTTATTAAATTACTTAACTTCTCTCTCCCCATCTCATCCTCTCCTTTCTTATGAGGCCCCTTCCATCCCAACCTTAATAATAGGAAAACTAACAGAAACGACATTTCATGAAAGAGTTACTAATTAGTAGAGTTTCTGTATATTCAAATGACAAATATTAAATTGTGGTCTTACTTTAATGGAGGGGAACATAACATGGTTTTAAAAAACTTAAAAACTAGAAAGAGTTAATGACTTAATTACAACCAACATGTTCATTTGTCAACATTATATTCCCTATTAATAGCCTCACCTTTAAGAATGCCATCAGTGATGACCATTCATTCTACAGAAATACTGCTGAAGGAAAGAAATGGTTAATGAACTCTTGGGTGAATAAACAAATGCCCAGGTAAATAATTTTTACTGTGCACATTAACTTCATTGAACAGTTGTTTTTTTCGTTCAGACCGGCAAAATAAGGAATTAGATCTTTCCTTTTTAGTCTAACCAAATATTTATAAAATCTCACCTCTAATTCCTCAGCCTGTTCTGTGTTATCTTCTTCTGAGCCGCTGGTTTTAGGTAGATAAGTCATTTTTAATCTCAGATAACCTTTAACTCTTGATTTGTGACTGCAGAAAAGAAAATAATTATTCACAAAACTTTAACACTAGGAAGAAAAGCATTCATTTAATGAGTCTATTGAACACTGACTAGTTAGTAGATGATACTCAAGGGCAAGTTCCAGTGCTGAGGATATTTAGGAAAGGAATAAATGGTAGAAAAAATAAGCATATGTAATAAATGTTATGAGATAAATAAGATACCAGGAGAATTTAAGTGAAAGATCAGAGATCTGGAATGAGAAGTTGGCATTTGAGTTGGGACTAGAAGACTGAGGAGGATTTTGATCTATGGCAATGAAGGTTACTTAAGGTCACTTAATGTATATAACTAAAGAGAAGGGCAAGAATGATTAAGTCAAAGGAAACCTGGGGTGCAATTAATTAAGGAAATAGCACAAGTTGAGTAGAGGCTGTGGAAAGGAAGTAGGGATGTTCCAGATGATGAGGTCAATGTGAAAATAGAGAATTTACATTTTATTTTGCACATGCTGTGAGCAAGAGAATTTTTTTGGATAGGGAAAGATTCTCACAGGTGTGTTTTTTTTTTCTTTAAATATTTTATTTTATATAATTCTTACATCTTTTTTCATCTTTGCACAATGTATGCATTTTCATTTTGGTTATACTCCCCATACAATTGCACCTCCCCCCTTATTTTGACTCTAGGACTCTAGTTCTTCCTTTCCCCGCCCCTCCCTCCCCTCTTCCCCCCGTAGTGTGTCTCTGGTTTATAGTTGCTTGATGATTTTGGTTTTTACTTTGTATTGATTAGTCTTTTTCCTGGTCTCTTATTCAGGTTTTCTAAATTCCTGCTATGAGTGACACCATCTGGTATTTTTCTTTTTCTTTCTGACTTATTTCGCTGAGCATGATCCCTTCTAGCTCCATCCATGTTGCTGCAAACTGCATGTGTTTATCTTTTTTGATTGCTGAGTAATATTCCATTGTGTATATGTACCACATCTTCTTGATCCAGTCATCTATTTTTGGGCATTTGGGTTGCTTCCATAGCTTAGCTATTGTAAATAGTGCTGCTATAAACATAGGGGTGCAGGTGCCCTTTGGAATTAACTGTTTCTTCACAGGTGTGTTTTAAGGATACTAATCTAACCATGTCATACAGAATGACAGAAAAGTGGAGAGCAAGGATTGATGGCTGTCTGAAACCCTACCATCTTTCTTTGGCAGCTTTTGGACCTGTCGTATGGTAATTTACTTGATCTATTTTCACAGTGTATCACCTTTTTCAATGAGTTGTCTAAACTAAAGGTTGCTCCTTGCTGTATTAATAACACAAAAAATTTAAACCTATCTTTCTTAAGCTTCTAACTTAAGATTTAAATCTGTCTCTTGCCTCCACCAATTCTAGCAACCTACATAGTGTTGAAATTCTTGCTTATTCTCACTTTGTATATAGATGTCTCAGTGATTTTTATAGGTATTAGTTAAGTAACCAATTACCCTTTGGCTTTATAGACACACACAAAAAAGTCCTAATCCTTTTATTCTGTTTCACCCTATCCCAGGCCTTCGTCTGAATGTGGCCTGCGTCTGAATGTGGCCTGCGTCTCCATATATGAGTGGGTGAATTCTCTGACTTGTTGCTTTAAAAAAGGGATACAGATACCTTGTTCAGATAATTTTTTATGAAGTAGTTTCTCTACAGTGATAAGTTTTATGTCGTTCTGACTAGATAATAAGCCAATGAATTTGGACTTAATGGTACTCCAAAAAAAACTAGAAATATAGTACACTATACATTTGAATAAAGTTCTTTCTGCACTTGCAATAACATCCAGGGCAGATGGAAGGTGTAAAATGCTATATTTTTTAATAATAAAGTTATTAGAAAGAATTTGACAAATTGATAAGTAGGTTTATTAGAGCAATCAAAGCAAAGAAAAACTGGTTACTTATTCTTGGTATGCATGTCACAATCATTTTAGAATTAAAGGAGGAAAAGAGATTTATATTCCAAGACGTCTGCAGAAATTAAATATGTGGTTTCTCTTACACAGAGTAAACATTAACACAAAGAGCACTGTCCTTTTGTTTTCATGTTTGTATTTCAGAGTAATTAAATTTTTGTTAAATTAACAAATTTATTAAACTTCCATAGTATATTTTTCAAATCCATTTTCTATTTTTAAAAACAAGACAAATAATGTTGTTTTCACAGATGTCCTTCCTCTGTTATACTTTGACCTTTTTGACAGTATATCCACACATAAATGTCTTGACTAGATTTTACTTGACTATGTGGTACAGAGATCATAGGAATATAATCTGCAGCTTAAACTTAAACATTTTGATAAAAAATCAAGTAACTTAGATTAGGAAATGGAATTATGAACATGTACTTTGGTTTTTAAATTCCAGTATTTGTTCATGTTATTGTCTCTAAGTATCTGAGTCGCATACTTTAAAATATGAAACATTTAGTTAGATTTTTCTGAAAGTGGTTGTATGCATAGCAAATTGGATACTGATTTTACATGGTGATTTTTGTGAATTTTTTAAGGTTTATGTGACAAAATTTACATATCCTTTAAGATATAAGATAAACATAAATATAAAAAATGACAAATTTCAGCCTTCTGGTCTGATAAATATGGGGACAATGACTGAAACTTTGAATTTCCAAAGAGGCTACACAAAGAATTCCAAAGAGCTATAACAAAGAATTTTGAAAAACTCAATATGTTATCATTTTATATTTACTGACCTTCTTGGATGAAGAACAAAATCCTTAAAAGTATATGGTCTCTCCATTCTTGGATTTTCTGTCTAGAATAAAAGAGTGGGTTTTCAAGTTATATCTATAACACCAAAAAATATAGACTTTTCAAGAATATTCATGAACTATGTATGACCTTAGGCAAAAAAAAAAGTGAGAAAAAAAGTAGCTTTAGTTTATTAAATGGTTACAGTTGGTAACTTGACAGTGCTTTCACTCTCTGCACCAGAGGAGTTGCAGCTGGCATCACAACTTAGTCTGAAACTCACTGAGCAGGTATGTTGTGGAGCCAAAAGGAGGGTAGAAGTACAACAGTAGAGTGGTTAGTATATTGACACCCCAAATGGATATGGAATATGTACAATGTCAGCAAGGTAGCATGGTTAGAGCATTGAGACAATTCTAGCAGAACAAAAAGTAAACAGCCTGGAAAATGAGACTGAGTTAAATCTATTATTAAAAACTTGTAATCTCTAAAGACTAGAGGAAGCCAATAAAAAATCTTAAAAGATAGCGATAAAACTATCACTTCCCTTTCTTATCAAGTTTAGCAGCCCTCTGTTATATTATCCTTTACTTTCTCACCTGCATTTTGTATTAACTACCCATTTAGTCCTGAAATGTTTTTGTAAATTCTCATGACATTATTTTACTTGGTTCTTTTCCTCTCTGTCTGTTCTTTCTCTTCTGACAGGTCTACACCAACTAAGGTTCAGTGTTTACCATTCAATGCTCTCATTTCTTCTCTTCTTCTCTACATAATATATTTTCATATCTTTGTCAGCTGCCCACTCTAAACTTTGATTTTTTTCTGTTTTCTACTGAAATTCAATATGGTCAGAAATAAACTTATCATATTTCAAAACAAAAAGATTTTTTTTTAACTTTTTTATTTGGGACACCAATTCTATCTCCCAAATTCAATGTTGCATTTTTACTTTTGCCCTACTGTTGTTTTCAACTTCCATGTCAGAAACCTGGTTCAATGATGATTTATTATAAGATATTTCCTGAGTCTGTCTTTCTCTACTGCCATAATCTTGGTTCAGATTCAGTTTCATGTCTATGTAGCAAACTAACATAGTTTCCTTCTTTCCTATCTTCAGTAGACTCTTTCTAACCAGTCTCCCTCAAACAATGCTTTCATGATTTCAACAAATAATGGTTCCATTTGTTACTAGAGTTTTTGTAATCTTGGAGACAAAATGGAAAATTAAGATAAGTTTTCAGAAAATAATGTGCTCAAAAATAATAGCAGTATATGTTTTATAAATCAACATTTATACTACCAATATTGTATAATTACAGTATTTATTAAATTAAAAAGAATAAATACAAAAAGTAAGTAAAATCATGGGCATCTATACCAACCGGTAATGGATAAAGAGGAACATCCACTTGACCTAGGAAATCATCTCTTGTCTATAAGAGAAAAAAGAAAAAAAATAAGATTTATAAGATGCTCAGTCATTTTAAGAGATTTTGATAACCTATTACCATCATTCGCAAAAATGTAGTTCTTTTTACCTAACCTATGCAATATCAGTATATTAATATTAAAAATCTATGGACAATAAATAAGGTAATATGGTACAATTTCTAATAATGGCAGAATTGATTACATTAGATTATTTGCAGATAACAGCAACATACTCTGAAAGAAATATAAAAAGCAACTATTTGAAAACACTATGTGACCAAAAGCAAGTAGAAACTGGACAGAACCCCAACTGTTGAAAGAAGGAACTATATTCAGTAAGATTCATATTTATATGGCTTTTCCTCTGGTACTACTGCACAATTCATATGGTGGAGTGATTAACACTTAAGCATAAATCTGAAATCATACTTATTTAGGAGTGTAACTCCTAGTTAGAGGTTAAAAGAATAACTGAAAAATGAAGAGGACAATCCTTGAAATGAACAAATCACAAGAGTTACTACAAATCTCTATAAACTCTACCCAAATTCCTAGCTGATCTCTGAACTACACATATGAAAGATAATAGCTGAGAGGCTGAAAGGACAGCGCACAGATTTCAGTGGATGTTTACCTGAAGAGAGAGCATTTGGAACTCAGATAAATTAACTTGCTACAACAAAAATCAATACTCTTCAGGAAAAGATAACAAAATTTGTTGCTACAGATTTTTCAATAGAATATTTTCAGTATTTTCAGTAGAAGTATTCATTGCTCCATCATGTACTAAACATACTGCCCAATGTACAATAAAAATTTACTAAATGTGTATGCTTGGGAGAAAAATATTATAAAATTAATGTTTGTGCTCTTCTCAAAGCATTATATCTGAAGGCAATAAAGACTAGAGCCAAATATTATAGAGTGTTAAGAACCACTAAATATTTGATAAAAGTATATAACATGAAAAACAGAAACCTAATCCAAAAAACAAACTGAAAGAAGTTGGATGAGGCCTCCCCTGGTGGTGCAGGTGGTTGAGAGCAGTGCTGTGAAGCTGTCCGCAGCCTCTGCAGCATGGGTTCCATCCCAGCCAGCCGGTGAGAATCCCACATTGCGCAGCAGACCTCTCCTGTCTCGCCTGCTACTCCCCTCAGCAGTGTATTTCAGTCTGCCTGTTCTGTTCCCTGCTGTCTCTGGTGAATCCTCTCACCCTCCCACGCATCTTGCCTGTACCCCAGTTCTTGTATGCATGAATAAATAAATCTTTAAAAAAAAGAAGTTGGATGAATAAGAATCAAGTCATATTTCAGGAGAAGTAGTTCAGAAAAACTATAATATTCTCAGAGATAGCAGAAGATGAAACATTTGGCATATAGAATGAGGCTATAAAAAGAAACAATTAGAAAGCTATTTTAAATTTAAAATATAATTTAAATTAAAAGTAAGATAGAGTTAAATTCCTGAGAAAGTAGAACTGAAAGCAAAAGGAAAAGACTAGGATTCCCCTAAATAAGGAAACTAAAAAGTAAATTTTAAAACTGAACAACTAAATAATAGATAATCCATTGCTTCTCAGCCTTTTGGCTAAGATAAAGTATAACAGACAATCCAGAAAGCAAAAAAAATGGAAGGGATTATCAGAGAACATTTTAAGAAACTTTCACTGAACTCAAGAAAATGAATTTTGAGAGTGAATGGATGCCACTGAGTATTAGGCAAATACATGAAAAAAAAAAAAAAAAAAAAAGACTGACAGTAAGGCACATCACCATGATACTCATAGCAGCCAGGAAAAAATCTGTAAGACTTGAGAGGCACAAAAGAGATCATACACAAAACTGAAATACATGACAATAATGGCTCATGTAAATAAAATTGTGATAGAAAAATATTTCCTATATAGAATTCTATACCCAGTCAAACTATCTTTTCAATCATGAAGATAGAATGACACTTTCAGATAGTGGCATTCTTAGGAAGGTAACGAAGGCATACTTCTTCAAAGAGTAGGAGCGTAACACTGTAAGGGAAGATGCAGGGGGTTGAAGACAGGAGAGAAACCAAGATGATTCCCAGAATGAGGAAGGGAACTCTCAGAAAGCTACAGTGCCAAAGCCATAGAGGAACCAGTGCATACTGGAGCAAGACTACAACAGGGATGCTTCCAGAAGAAGAGGAATAAGAATATCTTCTTCATAGGGTTTCTGAGAATTAAATGAGACAATATACATGAAGTGCTTTGCAATATACTCTTCATACAGTGAAAATTCAATAAATGTTAGCTACTGTTAACATGTGAAATGGTGGCATCTATAATGAAAGACGTACCCCCTTTCCTTTGGATTATCTGTGGACATTTCACACAGGTATGTTCAAAAATGAATTCCTTTTTATTGTGTCAAAGTCTAGTAAATTTGCATAGTTCCTATTCCTGAACATGAGTTCATAAAAATTGTGAAATGGACCAAACTGTGCTATGGTGTAGTACATAATTCCTGCTTTTGTTACATGATTTTCTACTCCATACATCTTATTTTTAAGAAGCTCTAAGTAAAATGCAACAAAATACAGTGAAATCTCAACTAGGAGAACTAAGGAATAAATATTTTAGTTAATCAATTATTCAATTTAGGTTTAACCAGATAAAGAAATAAAACTTATTTTGGGGGGAGCAGTTCAGTCTTACTGAATAGCCTTGCTCTTTTTAATTGAATACACTGAATATCTGTTTGATGATTCATGACCTTGCAGTGCTTAAAAAATATGGCCATAATCAATTATCATGAGAGAAACACAAGTATGTAACAGGATTTCTCAACTTGAGAACTACTGTCAATTTGAGCCAGACAATTTGTTGTTGTTGAGGGGACTGTCTCATGCATGGAAGGATGTTTAGCAATATCCCTAGGCTTTGCCCACTAGATGCCAGTAGCATTCCTCCTCCAGTTGTAGTGACCAAAAATTTCTCTGACATTGCTAATGTCCCCTGAGTAGCAACATTATCCCTGATTGAGAATCACTGTTAAAGAAGATATAAAACAGGGACCTCCCTGGTGGTGCAAAGGGTTAAGCACTGCACTATGAAGCAATCCGCAGCCTGTGCAGCAGGAGTTTGACCCTGGCCTGGCCAGGGAGAAACCCACATTGCAAGACAGACCACTCCTGTCTCGCCCACCGCTCCCCTCACCAATGTATTTCTGTCAATCTGCCTGTTTTGTTCTCCACTCGGTCTCTGGTGGATCCTCTCACCCCCAGCATCTCTGGCCTGTACCCCAGCTCTTGTATACATAAATAAATCTTTTTTTTTTTAAAAGAAAGTATAAAATATAATGTCTCAATAGTAAGCAAGACTTCCCACCTCCTTTAAAGTAAAAGCTTTACTGAGATAATTTACTACTATACAATTCACCCACTTAAAGTGTTCAATTTTAGGAAATTTTCATCACCCCCAAAAGAAATAATCTATTAGCAGTCACTCCCCATTTTCTCCCTTTCACCATGACTAGGAAACTACTATTCTACTTCTATGAATTTGCCAATTCTGAACATTTCATATAAATGAAATCATATAATGTGTTCCTTTATAACTAGCTGCTCTAACTTACCAAGATCTTTTTAAAGTTCATTCATGTTGCAGCAAGTATTAGTACTTCAGTCTTTTTTTCATCGCTGAATATACCATATTTTATTTAAGACTATACCATATTTCATTTAGTTGACTGATATTTACACTATTTCCATTTTTGGCTATTGTAAATAATGCTGCTAAATTCTGTTACAAGATTTTGTGCTGTTATATGTTTCTCATTTCTCTTCAATTTATACTTAGGTGTGGAATTGCAAGGTCATATGGTAGCTCTGTTTAACCCTTTGTGGAATTGTCAGGCTATTTAAAGTGGCTGCACCACTTTATACTCCCACCAGCACTGTAGGAGAGTTTCAATTTTGTCATATCCACATCACCACTTCTTTGTTTCCTGGCATTTTGATAGTCTTCCTAGGAGTGAAGTATATCTCAGTGTGGTTCTGTTTGTGTTTCCCTGATGAACAATGATGTTGAGCATCTTTTCATGTGCTTCTTGGCTCCTTATTTCTAAGAAGTTCTTAATTAATAAATCTCTCCTCGAGATTTAGTCTCCTTTGTAGAAACAGTGCCTTGTCACTGCAGAACTGAAAGAAAACATCTTATCCCATACATTCTGTGGTTCTTTGATTACATTTTGTGAACAGAAACATAGAACAAAAATCCCACATCATGAAGATCTCCTTTCTCCAGTAACTGTGGCATATAAAAATGCACTTTGGAAATCTTACATCTTCTTGCTTTAAAACAAGTTACCAGAAATGAATTTCTTTTTCAGGTAACTTCTACTAAAATGAAACAATCCCAAAGAACTATATGGCTAATATTAGAAAAATGAACAAATTTTCCAAACTACAAATCAATATGGTTAGTTTGAGGAGAGGGAGACTATGAAACTGGGAACTATCCTGGAAAGTCTGGGACATATGGCTGCTATAAATATAGGACAATTAGAGGTTATTTTTCCAGTTGCAAAGAAAAAGTAATAGTCTTAAATTCATTCCTATGAAAGCAAGTCAGTCTGTGATGTTCATTAGTATTTCCCTAGCCAACCAATTGTTCCAAATTCTGAATATCATGCATTTCTTCAGAAGAGTTATTTCCTATATTTGAACGCATGAAGCTTACTTCATAAAGCAAATTTGCATTTGGTAAAACAGAAGTAATTTAAGAGTGGTTAAAAATCTGAGAAAGAATTCAGAACAGCAGGTGATTTTAAATAGGACCATCTGTAGTGGGCACAGTTTAGTCAGAAAATAATTTTCAAAAATATTTTAAAGATATGAATTTCAGTTTCTTAAAATAATTTTTAGAATATGAAAAGAGAAAAATCCAAATTGCTGTTTTCATAAAACTTAAATTAGAACTATAGGTGGTTCTAAGTTTAGGAGGACTATTATGAACTTTGATAATGCTGAATAGTGGCTGAGTGTTCTGCTTCAAGAGAACCCAGTATTACCACAGCACACCTACCACCAAGGCCGTGAAAGTCCTCCACCATAGTCCATTGTGCTCCCTCCCCAGTTTGTCCTCCTCTCTTTCTCCCTCTCTCTCTGGTAACCTCAATTCTACAGTCAGATCTCTAGGGTTTTTTATTGATTTGGTTTTGTCTGACCCTTTGTTTTGTTTCTTGATATTCCACATATACATCACTCCATCTGGTATTTGTCCTTCTTTTTCTGACTTACTTTATTTAGCATAATGCCCTTCATTTCCATCAAACATACACCCGAATGGTGTGATCCTGTACCGCTAAGTCATATAAAATGTTGTAGACCAATGTTATATTAATAAAAGAATTTGTTCTACAAGCACAAAGAGAGAACCCAATGTTAAAAAAATAGAATTTTTAAAAGTTAAATTGTCATATTTATAAAGAATACTTAGCTTTAAAAAAGAGCTCCATTGAATGTGAGTTACAAATAATTTGCCAGGGCAAATCTATATGTAACAAAATATTAAAGGAAGAATCACTTCCTCATAACCAGAGTCAAATAGTATAGCCAGTTTTCCGTATAATATCCAAGTTATAATTTTAATCATGCTTTCTAATCAGTAAAAATTAATTCAATGCATGAATGTTAAATACAGTATAGTTTGTTTTCAGAATTAGCTATTTTTCTTTTCTTTTGTTTATTTTTTAAAATATTTATTTATTTATGCATACAAGAACTGGGGTACAGGCCTGAGGTATAGGGCATGAGAGGATTCACCAGAGACAGAGTGGGGAAGAGAAGAGGCAGATTGATTGAAATACACTGCTGAGGAGAGCAGCAGGCAAGTCAGGAGAGGTCTGCTGCGCCATGTGGGTTGCTCCCTGGCCAAGGATCGAACTTGTGCTGCAGTGGCTACTGACAGCCTCATAGGTTGTGTCTTAACCCCTTGTGCCACCAGGGAGGCCCAGAATTAGCTATTTTTCTAATCAAGATGATTTTTTAAAGTCATTTTAGAAAACACAGGTAACAGGCTCAGAGTTAAAAATTAAAGTGGCTTCTACTCTCTAGCTATCTAACCCTGCCCTCTGTCCTTCCAAAAGGTAACAGATGTTATTTTGGTTGGTTGGTACCACTTCAGAGTGTTTGTTGACATTCTTGTGTGCATCACTTCTCTTTCCCTTCAACAATATTGCTAGGACCTCTTCCAATATCCCTTCATGTAATGATCCTTTTCATCTTTATGGTTATATAGTGTGTCAGTGCATGGAATACCAAAATTTTTTTAACATGTTCCCTATAATAGACAGTTTGTTGTTTCTAATTCTTTGTTATTACAAGCAATGCCTCTCTGAATGAACTTGTATTTATCATTTTGCATATATATATACCAAAAGTAATTTTTCTTTTATGTAATAAAAAAAGACTACAATGAACTATATGAAGTAATCTGAAATGAAAATAGATCTCATGGACTGATTGGATGTTAAAGAAGGAAATAGTGTCCTAAGGATGCCAAAAAGCACATAAAATTTTCAAAGACAAAAATAACAAAGATTCATGATTAAGAAGTTTTATATGAATTTATATCTTACACAGATCTGTGTTCACATAGTTGTATTAAAATTCTTTATGTGCAAATGCCATGATTATTTTGTATAAATCACTCATTCTAAAAAAAATTAATTAGGGCAGGCAATAAAAAAAGAAACTGGATAAATTTATAACTATAAAAATTTTTGGTAGGAAAAATATAGGAAAGCCCTTGTAAATCATATCATTTAAATCAAGACAAGAAATTCAGAGATATTTCATAAAAGACCAGAGAAGAGTTAGAAACTCTCAAGTTGAGATACTAAAAGGAAAATTACATAGAACCCTTTTTTTGTGTTTGGTAGAATTTAAACTCTCATTCTACTACTTACAGTTAGGTTAAACATTTCTTAAACACATTAAATGTTGACACTTTGACATAGCAAATATTAGCACATGTGAATCTCTGAGAAAAATAAACAATACTTATATGAATGAACTCACTTATAGTATTTTTTTTAAAATAAGGAATCATATTTTTGGCTTCTCAAATGTTATAAAAACCTTTAATGAACCACCCCCTTCTCCAAATCTGTATTAATGGATTTATACTATATCCTAGATATAAATAAAAAAGGATTATGAAAACTACTCTAAATTTAACTTAACTATTTTCTAACATATGTAAATTTTATTAAGTAAAATTCTATTTGCAATAGCTTCTACCTTTCTACTTACATTCTGACTCACATTATACTATGGCCTTTATGCTTTAAATATTTTTCAGGAAGTTCAAGATTTACTGATTCAGTCATTTCGTGTGTTGACGGGGAAATGCTGTTAGTTAAACAAATAGTATAATCTAGTCCACACTACAAAATCATAGTTCTATGGAAACTGGATGTCTTCGCTGAAAGCAAACATTCACAGATCCAAGTTCGTGATTCTCGTAGCCAGCCAGCCTGTCTGGTAGACTCAACTGTAAGATACAGACTGTACTTGTTCTTTGACAAAAGCTTCATGCTGCTTAAAAAGCTAGGTACATGCATTCTACAGCTCTTAAAAACCCTCACATTTTAAAAGTGATTTTTACCTAATTTTACAGGGCTGGGTAGAGAGTCAGGAGAAACCAACATCCTAAAGCAGTTTCAGTTTGTTATCTTCTGATTTCTGTTTCCTTGGAGGTCTCTGATTTATAATCATCACAAATTTGTGGGAACTGACATTTTATCTTGACACGTTCCTCTACATTTACATGCTTTAAAGTTTTGCTATAATTTCCAGTGAAGAATTTCAAATATAAATCTTTTACAAATATGTTACAAAAGATAAGCAATCTACAGCAGACAAGGAACAACAGGAATTCAGTTGTATTATACTAAACACTAACAGAATTTTATCATTATTTTTAAAGCTAAAATTGAATCCTTCCAACATGCTTTTAGAAGCAATTTATACTGCATACCTCTAAACTGGAGGACTCCAGTGAAGAGAAAGTTTTGCATTTGTTACAGATTTCTTCCTCCCTCAAGAAAGGTAGAGAGGCCTCAACAACTTCTCCCATTGTTCCAAATTTTTATTTCTAAACAAAGGAAAATAGCAAGAGGGCTAAAAGTATAAATTATAATTTAACCAGGAAACACCCTCAGCTAGATAACTGATAAAAGGGATAGGGCTCTTCCTTTTAGAAAGGAAAATATTCATTCTTCATTGAAATAGACAGAAGGAGGTGGTAGCTGAAGAAAGCAGCCTACAGGTTACTACTCCCTATGTAATTTAAAAGTTTTAAAAGATTTAGGTTGAGGTGGTTCACTCAAGTGGTTTTCAAATTTCAGCGTGTATCAGAATCACATGGAGGGTTTTTGAAAGACAGTTTACTTGGCTCCACCCCCAGAACTTCCAAGTCAGTAGGGACCTGAGAATCTGCAGGTCTTACAAGTTACTAGAAAATACTCCAGCAGCAGATCCGGTCGGTAGTCACTGAGAGAACCAGATCTCTATTCAATACAACTTCTGGAGAAAACCAGGAAGGAGACAATGACAGGTGATAACTGAGGTAATAAGTAGTGCATCTAAATTTATCTGTTTTTACCATGCCTACTTCCAAAAGGACTTGATGGTTTAATGATAACAGACAATGTAAATTAAAACAGGTAAAGATGGACCTCCCTGGTGGCACAAGGGTTTGAGACGCAACCTATGAGGCTGTCCGCAGCCACTGCAGCACCAGTTCAATCCCCGCACGGGTACAGACCAGAGGTACATACAAACTGTACCCCGGTTTATATGACGGATCTTACAAGCTGGTAAGGAACACTTTTCAAAAATACTGACCCAGAGGATAAAATGTAAATTCCCTACCATGGGATTTTCAGTTCTTTACTTCTAATCTATTTTGCAGCCTTATCTGTCAATAGAAGTGTTTTTGGTATAGTACTATGCCTTTACTGAACAAATCCTACTACTTTGCCCGCCCAAACTCACTTCAGCTTCTTGAAAAGTTTCTTTCTCATCTTTACCTGTCTAAATTCTATCGCTTTATAAGGCTCAGCTCAATGCCATTTTAATGAAACTTTTTTGATGAGACTAAATTTTTGATGAGACTAAATTCTTGATGAGACCTAATTGCTAATTTTCTCCTCTGTAATTATGCTTTACCTTGCATTTATTTTAACATCTGCAGAATGGTTCTCTTCTATTCCAGACTTTATAAGACTATAAATTTCATGAGTGCTGAAAATATTAGTGATTGGCTTTCATAGCTGGGTTCTGCGCTATGTGTGATAATAACATGAAGTATCTATTTCTGCATGGTTGACATATATCCACATGTAATTTAATATAATTATATAGTAAACACTAAGGAAAAGTACAGAATTTAAAGGATGTATATTGGAGAGAGGTTAGGGACAATTTTTATTGTTTAAAACCCAGTATGCCCTGTCTTTTTAGGTATTTAAATACATAGAGATAAATTATAATTTATCAAATGGTTTTTTAAAATTAAAAGTCTAATGTACTAGAAAAGCATACTTTATCATCTTATCTCAATTAATCCCATCTTTGTAAAAATTAGCTCTTTAGACCTGAAGTACTCTATGATGTGAAGAGAATTTACCAGGAAGAAAATAATAATCATTCTAAAATTATGAAAACAAATCAGCAATGTGATAGGAAATGCTACAATATCAAATGAAGATGGTATCAGACTTCCCTTGTCTTCCCAGGCACTAGCTTCAAGTTCTGCCTGCACATATCAAGAGTCAGTGGCCCACAATGGTTGCTATGGAAACGGCAAAGTTCATGAAGCCTGGGAAGGTAGTGCCAGTTCTGGTCAATACTACTCCAGACACAAAGTGTCACTGTGAAGAACATTGATGATGACACCTCAAACTGCCCATACAGCCATTCTCTGGTGGCTGGAATTGATCGCTATCCCCACAAAAAGATAGCCATCATAGGCAAGAAGAAAACTGCCAAAAGGTCAAAGATCAAGGCTTTTGTGAAATTTTATAACTACAATAACTTTATGCCCACAAGGTACTCTCTGCTGATATCCCCTTGGACAAAACTGTCATCAATGAGGATGTCTGCAGAGTTCCCGCTCTTAAGCCCACTGTAAATAATGCTGTAATAAACACAGGGGTGCAAATATCTCTTAATTAGTATTTTCATATTTTTAGGTAAATACTCAGAAGTGAAATAACTGGATCATATGTAATTTCTACCTTTAATTTCTTGAAAAGTTTCCATATTGCTTTCCATAATGGCCACACCAATCAAAATTTACATTTACATTCTCATGAACAATGTACAAAGGTTCTCTTCTCTCCACATCTTCTCCAATATGTTGTTTCTTTTCATTTGGATAATAGCCGTTCTCACAGCCATGAGGTGATACCTCACTGTTGTTTTACTTTGCATTTCTTTAATAATAAGGGATGAAGAACATCTTTTCGTGTGCCTATTGGCCATCTGTATATCTTCTTTGGAGAAGTATCCATTTAGAGTTTCTGCCCATTTTTAAATTGGGTTGTTTTCTTATGTGTGTTGAGTTTTATACATCTTTTATATAATTTGGATATTAACTCTTTGTCAGACATATGATTTGCAAATATCTTCTCCCATTCAGTAGGACATCAGTTTGTTTTAAATCAAGTTTCTTTTATTGTGCAGAGGCTTTTTAGTTTGATTTCTTTGTTTTGCTTTTTTATTCCCTACTGTTGGAGTCAAGTCCCCAAATACATCTCTAAGGCTGATGTCAAGAAGCCTATCACATATGTGTTCTTCTACATAGTTTATCATTTCAGATCTTACTGGATTCTTAAATGTATATATGACTCAGTTTATACATATATAAAACAACAATTAGTATTGTTACATATTATAGCACTTTATAGTTTATATTGAGCCTTCATATATTTTCACATTGTAACTAGATAGTAAAAGCTACTTTTTATTGAGCACTAACTATCTGCCAAATAAATATATTATTTCTTGTCATCAAAACAACTCTGCCAAGTTTGATACAGTGCATATTTCAAAAATATGAAATTAAAACTCAAAGAAACTGTAAAAGGAAATAATACAGCTAATTCATCACAAACTACATTTTCACTCTTCTTAGGAATAAGGAGACAGGTAACCCAGATGTCTGAATTCTAAATGCAGATTTGTGATGAGACTTAAGCAAGGTGTAGGTAGGTCATAAATTCCAAGTCTTACTTCTTATCCCTTAGTGTTAAGTTCCAAAGGAAAACTTCAATTACAGTGGTTATACATTATCAAAAATAATCTGAGTAAGAGAAACAGAGTCCTGTGGTGAATAATTAGCATGCTAAATTATAAATTGGAGATATTCAGCAGAAAAGGGATAGGGAGAGGGATTAAAACAGGGCAGAAAGAGCATAACAGACTATGGCGATAGTTCATGGATGACTTAGTAGTGGGAATTTTATGGGGATTATACCTGAAAGGAGAAATTAAACATTGTACAAAAATGAACAATGATGTAAAATATATCTATATTTTAAAAATTAGCATGCTTATCCTCAAAGTGAAATGAACATGATAAAATAGATGAAGAATTTCCACAAGAAAGGGAGAGGTATCTATCTTGAGCTACACTGATACTAAAATAACCTAGATACCTTGTAGTTCTAGTAAGTTTAGACCTGTTGCTAATTTGAAGTTTGATAACTACATTATAGTTTTATATATTCCAATGTACTTATCCATTATGGATATACTCCAAAGTGTTTATGGGTAAAATATATGCTGCATGGGATTCATTACAAAAAAAAAAAAGTTCCAGGGGTGGGGGTGGAAAGGAGAGGAGACAGACTATATGATTGGCAAAATGATAAGAGTTGACACTACAGTTTCACTGAGGGCACACATGTGGACTCATTGCATTATTCTTTCTACTTCTGCATGTTTGAAATGTCCCAGAATAAAGAGTTTTAAAATATTTATTAAAAAAATAGGCATTTAGGGCCTCCCCGGTGGCGCAGTGGTTGAACGCTGGGTTGCGAAGCTGCCCACAGCCTCTGCAGCACCGGTTCGATCCTCGGCTGCTCCCCGGCCACCAGAGGAGGGTCCCACATGGCGCGCAGACCTCTCCTGCCGCCTGCTGCTCCCCTCAGCAGTGTACTTTGGTCCTTCTGCCTGCTCTGCTCCCCGCTCTGGCTCTGGTGAATTCTCTCACCCTCCCGCGCTTCTGCCTGTACCCAGTGCTTGTATAAATAAATAAATAAATATTAAAAAAAATAGGCATTTATAATCATTTAGGTTGTTTATTACAGTTACTAAAGAAAAACTAAGGTGAAAATTCAGAAAGTGTTATGGGGTAGAAAGAGTCTGCTATTTGATCAATAAAAACAGTCAGAACAAAGTAATTTATAAATGTTGAGCAGAGAATAGGAAAAACAAATATTTGAAATCTAAACTGGTTCTCACATAATGTGCTTAAATAATAACGCCTGAACTTAGTTTTCACTTAACAATGGCAATAAATAAAGGACGTGTTCTGTACTGTACATTCTCCAGAGTGTTAAAGTTATTTATCAGATTGTAGTAAGCCCAAGCAGAAATTTTCCTTTAGACAAATCTTTTTTTTTTTCTCTTCCTGATGCTATTTTTACCAGAAAGAACCTTTTTAAAGCATCTTATTCTATAGATGCCTCATTGCAGGGTAAGGTAAAAGTCCTCTTGGCTAGCAATGTAGTAAAAGAATGCTTCAGAATACACAGAGACATTTCAGCATACACAGAACAGACAAGCACAGCTCACCAAACACCATAAACATCATTTATAAGATTTATGATCTTCAGTAAGTTATTTTAACTTTTCTGAGCTTTTCCCCTTATTTCTTTTTTTTTTTTTTTTTTTTTTTAATTTTCTAGAGGCATGTCTTATTTATTTATTTATTTGTTATTTGTTTGTTTGTTTGGTTGGTTTATACATGCACTGGGTACAGTCAGAAGCGCGGGAGGGTGAGAGAATTCACCAGAGCCAGAGCGGGGAGCAGAGCAGGCAGAAGAACCGAAGTACACTGCTGAGGGGAGCAGCGGGCGGCAGGAGAGGTCTGCTCACCATGTGGGACCCTCCTCCGGTGGCTGGGGAGCAGCCGGGGATCGAACCGGCTGCAGAGGCTGCAGGCAGTTTCGCAACCCAGCGCTCAACCGCTGCGCCACCGGGGAGGCCCTCCCCTTATTTCTAACATGGAGATGATAACTATCTCAGAGAGGCTTTTTTTAATGTGGTATATAATACGATATTAACTGATTTCAACTTTTATAGAATCAGAGTTAAGAATTGAAAAAATAAAAAGAACATATCAGGATTTTCTCCCCATTTAAAAAGTCACAATGAGGTTTCAAGTTTGAGTGAGTGTATACTCACTATTCCATTAGGAGGCCATTAAGTCTTTTCTTTCTCATCCTATATCCAAACACATTAAAAAAAATTTTTTTTTCAAAGATTTATTTATTTTTACACAAGAGCTGGGGTACAGGCCAGAGGCGCCAGAGGGTGAGAGGATTCACTAGAGGCAGAGCAGGGAGCAGAACAGGCAGATGACAGAAATACACTGCTGAGGGGAGCAGCAGGCGTGACAGGAGAGGTCTGCAGTGCCATGTGGGACCCTTGTCGCCAGCCGGGATCCAACCCACACTGTGGAGGTTGTGGACAGCTTCACAGTGCGATGCTCAACCCGCTGCGCCACCGGGGAGGCCCTCCAAACACATTTTTAACAGGTCTATTTTCTTCCTCAGAGTGACAGGCATGTATAATTACATTTAAATATATTGCCAAGAATGTAAAAGATTGGGAAATATGTAAAGGAAATCACATTTTCTAAAATTAACAAATTTAATATCACCTTTGTAGCAGTACATTCATTTCTAGAATATACACAATGCATTATAGATAAAGGTATGAAAAGCAGATACCTCATTTACTGTAAATTATATTATCATCAGTCATTTAAGAATTTGGTATGTAAATATTACTTGTAAGGTATGGGTCAACCTGAATTAACTCAAGTTTCAGAACCTACAGACAGAAATCACTACACCTCTGAATCACACACAGTGTAATACATGATACATGTTACTGCATATACATATGTGTATATGTGTGTGTGTGTGTGTGTATGTGTGTGTGTGGACAGAGAGAGAGACAGAGACAGCGACAGAAAGGAGAATGTTTCTTCTCTAAAGGAAACAAACTGACTTCAGCAAAAAGACCTTCAGATACTGGCAGTTAGAGGCTTCACTCAACAATAAAGCCTACCAGTTGAAAAGCAGCACACAACTACAGAGCCTCCAGATAACTTCATAACTTAATAGTGACTCACTTTCAAATATGGACAGGCACAGCTCACCAAGCACCAGGAGGAAAATGTCCAATAACCAGGAGATACAAGCAACAATAACAGCAAAGTGACCCACAGAAACCAGAGAGATATTCTCAGAGAAATTAGAGACTGTATTTATAAGACAAGGATGAGAACAGACAATCATCATAAAATAAGACAGGCCCTTAGAAAGTGAAATAATCAAAATTTTAAGATCAAAGAGAAGGGGAACCTGAGGGAAATTTTCCAGGAAGTAGAATAAGGAGGCAAAGAACAGAATGCAGGAGGGAAAAGTAAGATCAAATCTAAGTGATGAAAACTTTGGCTAATAGGAATTCTAGAAAGAAAGAACAGAGAAAAAGGCAAAAAGGGAATCTTCAAAGAAATAAAATCTCAGTTTTAAAACAGACATGTATCTTGATAAAACTTAAAATTATTAAATATGATATGTCAAACATGTATCTTAGAGCTTAGGTGTTCACCTGCCTGCAGCAAGCAGGTATATGAATATTATTATATATTTTACTGTGCTATAATAGCTTTTAATAGTTACATTGTCTTCTCATTTGAATTACAAACTCTTCAAAGCTAGGAATATTTGTCACTTACAGCAGGCACATATTCTATTTCCAATAAATACTTGTTAAATTCATTTGCTTTGAAGATGACTTGAGTTTCCATTAAGCTCTGTGACTCCTTAAGAGGTTTCAGTCTTTCAGGCTTGGTACAAAAGGTAAAGGTCATTCTTAGCTAAAACAGTTACTTGAAACTCCAGGAACAACTCCGAGAATCTGGCTCTTACATCAAGACTAGAATGAAGTCTTTTTATTAAACAATGATAAATTTAAAGCTAGGCAAAATACCTTTGTTTAAATGTCCTTAAACATTTGGCCCATTCAATCCTCTTTATAGAAAACTTGATCTAAGTTTCTATCCAGACACATAGTTCTAGGGTACCAGTTTGTGGAATATGTAGGCTATGAATCAGACTGCACTGTGGAAACTAATCCTTGAGTCACGATCATAATATTCCACTGGCATCCACCCCAGGGACAAGGTATTCATTTAAGAGTGCCACTCTTTCATGCGAAGGATGAAGCATCAAGTAGCTCCCACTCATCACTACAGTCATCAGTTAAATATCCTGGTTTGATTGTCTGTTTGTGCAAGGCTGTCTGGTCAACCTCATTTATTAGGCTTTTATAGTCATTTCTACCTCAATCCTAAGGTCCCTAATTTTGGTCATTAATTTAACAAATATTTATTGAGCGTCTATTTTGAGCTAGATACTGTTTTAGGTACTGGGATACAGCAGGGAGTATGACAAAAGGTCCCTGATTTAAGGAATTACATTCTAGCAAATTGAAGCCCAGGAAAGATAATCCATTCATAATATCCCTTCTCTAGAATTCTTCTCTGATTAATTCTAGAAAAGTTACAGTTGTTTGCCTCCTAGCATGCCTATTTCTATCTCATCTCTAGCTTTTTCTTGCTATACCCCTTTTACTCTTACCTGAAGTGTTTAATATCTATGAGACTCCCTGAAATTAGGCTAACCCCCTAGAAAGACTAAAAAATTAGTCATATATATATATAAGACTATATAATACCTTATATATATAATATCTTATATATAATCTTATATATATGATTTTAAACTTTTCTCCTTACACAGTTATCAAAAAGACAGCTCATAACTAAGCATTGATTATATATGGCATTTTATTGCATAAGTCAATGTCAGATCTAAACATTCTTAGTCATACCCTAACTGGTACTGCTAGAGAAAAGTATGTTAAAAAGATGAAACTGTTTACAAAGAAGATAGATACTGCTTAAATAAACCAGAATAGTTAAGAAAAATGTAACATTTCTACTGCATGTCTTTCAAATCTCATGCTGAGAGGGGAAAAATACAAGCAACGATTTTAAAAGTAACATAAACCAGAATTGCAGCCATAACAAATTCAAGAGGTTTCTTTAAGTAGAACTGCATGCTTTGCAGACCAATATTTTCAAGTTCTTAAATGAAACTAAATTGTAATTCTGTAAAATTTAACTGAGTTCTGTGCCAGTCATGCTAAAGTTCTCTTATAAGGCAGATAGGCAGATTTGCTCTTGAATTCTTATAGGTCCAAACACTATCTTTTATTTTACATGGTCTCAATCAACAGTTAATCTAAATACTTAAGTGGATGTAAAGCTCTGTAAATTATTTTGGTTATGGTTGCAGCATGTGTATGGCTCTCCTTTATGTAAAAGGGGACTCATACTTCAATTATGAACTGGATTACCGTTCTCAAAAAAGAATGGTCATAAACTTTGCTTATCAAAGAGTTTGGGGAATTAACAGCATGACCTGGGATGACCTGGGAGCTTGTTAGAAACACAGAAATCTCAGGCCACACTCCAAACCTACTGAACCAGAATCTGTACTTAACAAGATCACCAAGTGATGTACACACACATAAAAACATAAAAAGTTCTTATACAACTAACAACTAATAAACCATCTCCAATTGTAGCCCTCAAAGCTTTAGACGGCAATACCTACCAAACATAAATTTGAGAGAAAAAGGAACAAAACAGGAGGTAGTCGTAGATAATATCATTTTACCTATATCATAAACTATGATACCACCAGTTTTTGTAAGGGAGACATATGATAAAAATTTTGTAAGAATGTTTCTTTACTTAATGAACAACTGAATTTGAATACAATGTCCACTGTTTATCAACATCCTTGATGTAAATTTCTTTTTGCTTGGCAATATTTTTTTCCTGTTAAGGTAAATCATATGTTTCACAGTGTTATGGAAACCATTAACACTGTTTAATTTTGTAATATATCTAAGTCAAGAGAACGCCTGATTTCTTTTTTCTCCCACAGATAATCCAACTAGAAATGTCTTGATCAAGGCGTCTTTATTGTGACTGGACTTTGAATTGAGCTACAAGATACATATTCATGCTAGCTGCCTCCAAGTCCTCCTATCTGCTCTAGGTATACCTAAGCAGTTTGATTAAATCTCAGTGAGGGTAAAATTGCTTTCCAACAACTGCTCCCTTGTTGAGAGACTCCCCTCAAACATCTTACTGAATCAGAATATTAAACTGCTCACTTCTTGTTTTGAAAGGATATCTTATATCTCTAAATATCTATCTTCATCTGACAATAGTCTTCCAACCTCCTGCAGGGGCAATGAGTACAGAACCACACAGTTAAGCAATACTTCAGGTATTTCCTGGATGTGCTAACAAGATCACTGGTTGCCTTTCTTAGCACTCATTCACTCCTGTTAACCAGCCTCTAGACTTCAACACATTGGCTAGCCACACCAAGGGACTCTGCCAGGCCCCTTCTGCCCAAATAGGCTCCTGGTCCTGGCTTCTGGCCTATCCAGGGTCGTTCATATTGTAAATGGAGAGAAGGTCCAAAAGGATGAAGCCTCATGACAGCCAGCACATGTGGGCTCTGTATCCTGGAAGAAGCAAGTGACAGAGAGAAAGAGATGCCTATTCTCCAAGTAGTCTCTAGAACTAGGTCTTAAATTCTGACTTGTTTACTACATGGAAGCTCTATTTTATCTTATTTTTGGCAGTAGGGAGGGGGTTAAGAAAGTGAAGAGTAATACAGCTCAAAATAAGTTGTGACTATTCACAGACAAGTTTTCACTTCCATTTTTCTGTTTCCTTCATTTAATATTGTTGACTCTCCATTTCAGTTTTCAGAGCCCATACTCAAATCTACAGTGAAAGAACAGAGAGATACAGTCTCCACCCTTCCCTGCAAAAAACAGACTATAATATTCTTAGAGATAATTTATCTTATGCTTCTAATATACACCCAGTACCATGTCTTCTATATTGCAGTAACTAAATGTGTACCTTGCCTATACTATCTCATGCCTATTATATCACATTTAGCCTATTACATGACATGTCTCTCATATGCTTACCATATGTACCTGTTTCATTCTTACTTAAACTGGGCTTTTACACTATTCTCCTGAGCCTGCTCTTGCTATCACTACCAAGGAATTCCTAACTCCATATTCAATGGATACATAAATTCTCTGTTGGTATCCTGGAATTTTCCCTTCCTTTGACTTCTATGCCTCCATGTTCTCCTGGCCTCTCTGGCCCTTTGGTGGCTTCTTGTTTCTTCTTGATCTCCAGTTTATCTTCCACCATCTTTCTGAAGTTTGTGGCCCCTAGAATTTTTATTTATCGTCTCCTTTTTTCTCCCTTTTATGGCTTTTTCACTTCATTCTCACTTAAGACTTTGGTTATGCACAAAACGCCTAAGCTACTTTTTCAGTTCTACTTTTCTCCTTAGGCCTGGTCCTCTATCTCCACCTGCCCTGTATATTTGACAGCAGTGCTATACTACCAGGGCAGCCTCCTAGTACATAAACTTAACAATGGATGGCTTATTTGTACCCTTCTAATCTGACCCCTTCTTCTGAATTTCTTATCTTAGCTCACATCATCTCCATACACCCAGTCAATCAAGTTAAGAAAAATTTGGTTCACCAATAATCCAAGGCATTATAAAAAAATGTATCACTCAACGTATAAAAACAAGCATGTTACACTCTCAAAGACTTCCATTGCCTAACTATTGTCTGTTATCTGAAGACAGACTGCTTTCTCTTCAGCATGAGGTACTCCCCCAACCCACTTCTAATGTCTTATCTTTTTTGATATCCCTGGGTCCCCAATGCTTGATTTTTATAGTGTGATTTTTTTTCCTACCGCTCTAGCCTTGCTGTATTGCAGCTTCAGCCTAGAGCAGCAAATCTCAACTGGGATCAGTTTTAGCCCCAGGGGTCATTTGGAAATGTCTGGAGACATTTTTTTTTTAAAGATTTATTTTATTTATCTATGCATACAAGAACTGGGGTACAGGCCAGAGGTGGGGGGGGGGTGAGAGGATTTACCAGAGACAGAGCAGGAAACAGAACAGGTGGACTGACTGAAATGCACTGCTGAGGGGAGCAGTGGGCAAGACAGGAGAGGTCTGCTACACCATGTGGGTTAGCTCCCTGGCCAGGGATTGAACTTGT
Organism: Talpa europaea; assembly: GCF_964194135.1. NCBI lineage: Eukaryota > Metazoa > Chordata > Mammalia > Eulipotyphla > Talpidae > Talpa > Talpa europaea. The sequence goes on from NC_140075.1 coordinate 43,573,578, forward strand.
GCTACAGTGGTTGCAGATAGCTTCACAGTGCTGAGATTTAACCTCTTGTGCCACCCGGGAGGCCAGATGTCTGGAGATATTTTTTGATGGTCAAAAGTGGGGCAGACAGGTGCTACTGACATCTAGTAGGGGTAGAACAGAGATACTACTAAATATCCTACCAGGCACAAATAGCCTACTAAATATCCTATTCAGTCCCCACATAACAAAACATATTCAAAATGTGAATAGTGTTGGAACTGAAAATCCCTGTCCTAGAATATCCTCCCTGATTTCTCCACCTAGACAATTCCAACTTACCTACCTGACTTAGCTCAAGGTCACCTCCTCTGTGAAAACTTCCTTTACAAACCAGGTACTCTCCTCCAGATAAATACTGTTATTCTCACTGTCTCATACACACCTCTATTTTAGCAGATCATATTGAACATTTTTGTTTGTTGTTTATCAGTGCATCTCTATTACCAGAATGGGAGTTCCCCCAAGTAGAGACTGTACTTTATCTTTTATTACCAAGACTTGTGTCAGTGCCTGGTAATTGGTAGGCACTCAAAAGTATGCTAGATAAATGCATTAAAGAAGACACATGCATAGAGAAATACAAAGTATTTCTGAAGCAAATATTTCAGCTAACTGAACGTCCTTGTAATTAATATTATAATTTTCATTTCCAAGGAATAAACATATACAAGTATACGACACTGTTGCATCACAGTTTTAGAGTCAATATTTATAAATTATATTGTTTTTATAGGAGACTCAAAGTGTTGCTCAAAATAAATTTAAGCAAATGTCTCTAAGTATTCTGCTACAGTTAATAAAAATAAGGATTTAGAAAATAATGCAACAATAATATAAAGATATTCTAAAACATTCGTTTTAGAATGCACGAAGACATTATAATGTATAATCTTCAGATTAAAGGCTTCTGGAGTAATTGAGACATTAATTTATTAAAGTTCTATGCTAGACTTAAGTAATATAGCTACTCAGTGACAATGAACAAAAAAAAGTGTATTTCTAAAAAAAAAAGGTAAGGCCAAATTTTCTAATAAAAACATGCTTATATATGAAGAATGAAAGATATGTAAAAGTGTGGAAAAATACTAAGGTATTTTAAATAATAGGGTAATGAAATCTCTGAGCATCCAAACACAAAATGTAAGTGATCTAGAAAATAGAAAAAAACAAAAATAGTGCAAACACAGGTTTTAGAAATCTGAACGGCAATTTTTATAACTGGTTAAAAGGACCTTAACTACTTCTTGATGGTGCTAATAAAATATTACATACAATGTTAAAACTTCTAATATCTACTTTCTGATAAAAAAATCACTACCTAGCATTTACAAAAGTAATACTGTATTTCAGAAAGTACATACAGTAAACATACGCCAGTTATTATCATGTTCTTTGATATGCTTGAAATAAACAACATTATGCAGACTACAAAGCCCCATCTTTTTTTTTTCTTTTTTACAAAGCCCCATCTTCACTCTTAAGTTGTAAACACAGAACAGAATCTGTGTCGTAGACAGAGGTAAAAGTTCTCATTAATTTAAAAAAAAAGTAGCCTTTAACGAACTGTTGATAATAGAGAGCTGGAAACTCAATATTATACTGCTAGAAAGTGGTAGCTAAACACATAGGAAAAGAATCTGTAGACATCCCAGTGCTTTAGAAATCGGGTCCCTGACCAAAGCAGTGATTTAATTTCATGGCTGCTGGGTACAGATAGCTGACATTACTAAATGCTACTCTAATATCAACTTGTTAAATGCAAATCCAGACTCAGCATATCAGAATACTACCCTAGACTAACTGGAGTCATGGGAAATATTTTGGGAGCTGTTTATTTATAAAGGAGTTACAATACACCACTATAATTAGATTAATATATAATTATTGATAAACACAGGATTATTTCTAAAACCCCGTTATTGTTGTCATTACTATCTTTAGAAAAAGCAACATTAGTAGTTTCCACTTAAAACAAGACCTTGATTTACTATGAGTCAATTAGATTAACCTAGATCTAATATATATTGAACTGAATGGTCACTATAATATTTATAATACTTCTGTAAAGAGAAGTTGTTTAATAAATATTAAAAAGAGGAATAATTTAAAGCTCTCCCATCAAATTACACACTTCTAAGCTATTTTATAATACAATAATCTAAAAAAAATTTAACATCTGGTTGTCAGAAAAAAATTAAATTAGTTTAATTAAGTTTAAATAAAATGTATATTTTTAGTCATGCAAAAGGCATTTAATCATATCCTATTAAAATATTAAAGAAACCATTCTCATGAGCATCCACAACAAACTATATTAACACAAAGTCAACTATTTTAGGGATAGCCCTATAAATATTTCTAGGTTAATTATTCCTTTCAAATTATTTCATTAAAAGTAAAATAAAATTACAAAGTACAGGTAATTCAATTAGCAAACTATTAATGTTTCTTTATAGTAATCACTTCACTGCCTTCTGTTAGAGGGCAAAACAGCTGAATGGATTATAATCTTCTAAAAAGCTGGTTTTGTAAATGGAACTAACAATTCTAAAATTTCAAATATAGATCAGAATTTGAAATCTGATCTTTTTTCCATACTCAATAAGCCATTTGCATATATTAAAATCTAGGCATTAGGTAACAATGATTATATGTTATATACCAGATTTCAAAAGAGAAAAACAAACTAACAATGACTTAATATTTTATTTACCTAAAGCTGCTTGTCCTGAAGTTTGTTTTAAAAACTTTGGTGTAGATATTGAGTGTTATGCAAACACAAATAAACAGATAAGTTACTGTTATGTACTGACATCTAGATCTGCGTTAATCAGAAAATCTTTTTAATTTCTCAGAGTCTGGCAAGATCTTTTAAATATTGAAACTTAAAAAGAAATCACTTTGAGTTCAAAACTCTTAAAATGCCTTGGAAAAGAAAAATTACATAAAGAACTGTTTTGGTTAACTCATTAGCATTAAATTACTAATATAATAAAGTAATTTATCAAAATAAATTAATAAAGTAACTAGAAAATTATGGGAAATGCCTAGCAATTTAAACCAACTTCAAAAAAAGTTTAGAATTCAATATTGCTGAAAAGAGTGAGTTACATTTTAGAAGGCAGTCTTAGCTAGTAGCTAAAGAAAAATAGGGTGGAAACAAAATTCCTGTGGTTGAGGGTATATACAAATGCAAATGACATTTATTTTTCCTCTTCTTTAAATATGCAGTGTAATAATTTATATAATGATCTAATAAATACATGTAGTTTAGAGAAATACTTTACCTAATTTCATTTATTGCAAGATTTTCACATTTTTATATGGGCTCTTTATTGTTTAATATTTTATTTCACAATGATTAAGAAAGGGAAAAAAACTGAATAAGCAATTTTGGAAGTAGGCATAAAATATGAAGTTAGACATAAAATACTATGCCGCTTGAGGGACACACAGACCAAGGTAAATGGTATAGTATAAATTATTATTTAAAGCTTGTTTTTATACTACAGAAATGTTTTATTGCTTAAATCACTTTGGAAAGTTTTTCCTTAATGCATTTTTCTACATCAGTAAAAAAACAAATAAAATAAAATAAAGTAACACTGTGAGTATTTCAGATTTACATATATAAAGTTCACAACTACAAAATATATGCTGGTTAAGGACCAAGAAAGTATATAAAACTGCTAAGTAATAATAAATTTTAACCAAATATTAAGGCATTCTAAATTCACATTTACATATAAATTTACATTTACAAAAACCAAAGGAAACTTACCTTCTTACAAGAATGCTTCAAACAATTAGATAGTTTATTTGTGAAATCTTTGTTGTTGTCTCTTGGTAAATTATCAACTGTACCTTCTTTTACAGATGCAAACTTTATGAGTAATTGAGATGGTCCCCCCTTAGAACAATTGTGCTTAAGGCTGGATAAACAGGAAACATTTGGGTAAGTTCCTCCCAAAGAAATACTTCTTTGTAAAACAGCATGGTTTTTGTTTATCTGTGAATTTGGTCTCTCCAACTGTCCAGTGATATTTATTTCATAATCTACATTTGGGGAGGATGGTAAACATGCAGATGTCCTGTGCACGTGTTTAATATACTCTGATTTAGAATTAAGCTTAACTTCTGACATCTCTGGTTTACTATCACCATTTGCTGTTTTACAATCTAACGTAGTTGCTTTTTGTTGGGTGAAATGCACTGAAACACAAGAATAGCCTTCAGATGATTTTTCACAGACAGTCTGATTTGAACTATTATTTGCAATAACAATTTTCTTTTGTAAAGAGCCCTTCCTGTGAAGTGGCCGTATATCTCTTACTTCTCCAGGAGTACAGGTTGTTTTAGATAACCGAAGTCCATTGACAGCTGTTGAAAGAAATCCCTTAGCACTAGTACCATCCTCGTTGTGGGCAATTTCACCAGGAGAAATAATAAACTGGTGTGAGGTTTGATAGGATCCTTTGCTTGGAAGAGCATCTGTACTTGTTGGAGAAGTTGGTGGGGTGTTTGAAGGACTCCTAGGAAAAATGACTAAGGATGAACAACGTTTTAGTGGAATTTTCGAGTTCCTGCTCACTGGCAATTTTATAATCTCTAGTCCATGCTCCAAGTCATCCTGGGCAAATGGAACTGTACTTGTACTTCTTGAAAAAAATTCACATGGGGTAGTATTCCTGTTTGGCACACTTCCAGTGGAAGCGTTGTCAGAGGACAAATTTCCACCAAAAAAAGTATCATCAGATGGTGGGAAAGTATAACCACTACTGTCACTAATGATACTGTTGGTGTATGAACCTCCACTTGTGATACTTGTGCATGACCCATAATCACTACCATTGCTACTGTAAGACCCATTCTCACTGGTCAAAAAGTTACTAAGGCTATCATTGCAAATGGCAGAACTGCTTAAAAGGTTACCATCAGTCACAGCATTCAGTTCATCCTCAACCACAGCACTACTGTAAATGCCATCCTTCAAGGCAGAAGTAAATGAAGCATCATCACCATCAGCTAAGACATTGCTAGACTGAAGACATCCACTGTACCTTGTTGGTTGTAGTGAAATCTGGAGACAGCTGCTCTTTTTATTAACATTTTCAGGTGAAGGAACAGATGCTCTTTCCTGAGATTTAACGTTTTCCTTTATTAACGGAGTTAGTGCAGTCTGTCTGGGCGTCAGCTTCATTTGAACAACATTAGACGCTGAAATCCGTGTTGGTCTTTTGAAACACATGTGAGCACTGCTATCCAAATCACCTCCGGAGTTTTCTGACAAAGGATAAGTATTGCTTCTTCTGGCTGCAAAGTGCAATCGTAAGCTTTGTGCCATTTGTTCTCATTTCCAAACATGTTAAGGGCTGAAAGTCATAACAAAGATCTCTGTCGGTAGACAGGGTAGAAGCAGCTGCACTGCATCGAAAGAAAAAATCATTTGTGGTGCCTGAAAGAGTTTATAAGTAGTAGTCTTTATCCTAAGTTAGACATCAGATAACAGATATCACAGAAAGAAAAAGACGACCCATTCCTGAGACTGACGTTTCCAAAATGTCTTGAATTGCTTGTAGTCAAAATGCCTTCACTTACAAAGCACTTGATTTCCAGCGACCTTTAAAGCTGAGCTCAGCTGCAGCACACTGCCTCAAACACTGCCAACCTTGTTTCAATTATACCTTCTCCAATTTGCATGAATGAGTAACACAAGAACAACAATCTTCTAGCATTTCAAGTTGAAACAGTATTTTTTCACTCCAGCTCTACTAAATGAACATTTAACTATGTGAATCAAGGTTCCTATACTTTTCTCCAGCAGAGTTTGACCACTAATATTTTTACCCATAGGGATAGAATTACAGGAAGTTGGTAGGAATGAAGCCCCATGTAATTGAGTATCAAATCAAAGATTGAATTTCCAAATAGTGGCTATACCAGGAATTTTAGTCAAGTTAGTTAACGTAGAAATATAGTTAAATTTTTAAAAAAATGAGTAAGTTCAAACAGCTGTATATATTTCAAAATACCAGAACTTTGGGGTGAAATAAAACTTTAGCATTAAATCAAATAAAGCATTTAGTTTCCAAAATACTACTTACAAAAAGTGAAAGCCGAAGGATAGAAAGACAAAATTAGCCTAGTAATGCTAATGCAAAAACTGAGCATACATCTGAGGAAAAAAGTTTAAGAGAAGCTGTCACCAAGCATTTTCTCTTGTAATTTTAAGGTCTTTTGCAGCCAAGTAGTACAGTCTTTAAATGATGCCATTTATATTTTGACTATTAAAACTCTGCCAAGAAATAGCCTAAGCAAACATTCCATTAAAAATATATGCAGATTAGACTGAAAAACTATACCCCAATATAGTTTGAGCACACAAGATATTTTATTCCACTGTCTCTGCAATTCATTCACTTAAGAGAGTGTTGTGGTAAGTAAAGAAGTCTAAAAAGGATTTAACACATCAAATAAACACATCTCAATGCCAATTCTGTTCTGAAAAACTCTTAAGAGCTCTTTGCTGGCCCCTACTGGTAGTTTGAAAGAATCCATTTAGCTGTTTCATATCTATAAAGAAATACAAACCAGCCTGCATATTTCTTTATATAAACAAAGTACATACTTGTTTACATTTTTGGGTACTAGCACTGCCCTAGAGGTGGAATTACTTACTACTGCTGATAAAGCTCTCACAGAAGAGAACAGTAAACTGTTTGTCCTTTTAGAGATTGTGATTTTGTACATATATATTTTTTTCTGCTTTGTATTTATTTAACCTTTATTTTCAGTTTACTAGGTAATAAAAGTTTAATATTTTAATTTCTCCCCTAAATGTCACAGTCCAAGGTTGGTATTCTATTTGAAAGAGGTGAATTTATTTTTGAATAATACTCTAGGGTATATTTAAACCCCTTACCTGAATTTTATAGCTGGAACTGCAGTAATAAATATATACTGGCTCATTCATAGGAAAGTAAAAAGTAAAATAGTTCAGTTGTTTACACCACATGGTACTACACCCAAGTTGTATTTTCCTAAGTAATTTTTTTTCCTAAGTAAAAGCAAATATGTAAAACATGTACTTTGTTAAAAAAACAAAAACAAAAACAACTTCTTAGTATAGATCTGTTTTCAATTATACCTTTCCAACAGTATTTTTAATCAAGACATGACAAAATAAAAATATGGAATTTATTAAAACTATATTTCTGATTAGAAAGATAGTAATGTTTCAGAACGTGTACAAATATGAACTTAATAAAATTGTTACTTTGGTTTTGTATAACTGTTTCCTTTATTATTTTACAAACTTCAGTGAATATCCTCTTATCCCTTTACAAAAGAGAGTATTAATTTTTTCACTTTGCCTTGCACATTCCTTCTTTACTTAAGGTAGGGTTCTGATTACTCAAAGAAGGGGCCATTTGTAAGAAGCTGATCCATGAACTCTAAGTGCTCACGCCTCTGGCCTAAAACTACTTAAAAAGCAAATCTCTTCTGGTTGTTAATACAAGAAAATGAACCCAAGATATTTGGTTATATATCTTCAGGAAGTTTCACTATACATATCCTCTGAGTAGATTTTAAGCTTCCAGCTTGTGAGGACTATGACCAGATATTTCTTCTCAACCTCCAGAACTCATTTTGAGCACAAAGTAAGCACTAAGAGGAGTTGGTTGGATGAATCAGTTGTACTCTGCCTGCTGCTTTCTTTCAAAACTTTTCTGTAAAGTGGGTCAACCTATTACTTTTTTTTTTTTTGACAGTTAACGCCTTATTTTATTGAACAAATGATCAATGTAATTGCTAAGGCCATGAAGTACACACAAGGGAAGGAAGGAGCTTTATTTTTCTGTCTCTTCCTCCTCAGATTCTTGATGATCTCATCCTTCCTGGGCTGGGGCCACTCCTCAGGGCGCTTCAGTGCTTCCTTAGTTTTAAACCTGTAGACCTTAGCCTGAATGTGTTCGACGAGAATCCGCTTGTTTTTGAACACATTCCCCTTCACTTTCAGGTACAGGCTGTGATGCATGTGATGGCCAATCTTAGATTCTCAGTATCTTCTGAGCAGCTGCACAGAATTCTCAACTTCCTCATCCAGGATACCGTCTCAGCATTCCACCACTGGCAGTACCCTCTTGCTTACCTCTTCTGATATGTCTGTCCTTTCAGTAGCCCGAGGTGTTTTTCTGGCAGATGATCAGTCTATCTTTGAACAGCTTCAGCATCTGCTGACGGAAATTGGCATTGACGTTTTCATTGGTCTCACTGGGGTCCAACCAGACTTTCTTTTTGCCACAGTGGAGGACACTGGAGGTGAGCATCTTCTGAAGCCTGAGCATATTCATGGTTATAGCCGCAGTGACAAAAGCGAAGAATTCTTGAACTACTACTTCTAAGAAAATATCAACAGGCACTGCAACTAGATGAGAAGGAATGGTGTTTGCAAAATTTGCAAAGAAGGCCTCAGTCAAGGAAACGTAAGGTAAGAGAATCACATGCTACTCACTATAAAAAATGATGAATTTTTGCCATTTGCAGCAAAATGGAAGGAACTCAAGAGGATTATGATAAGTGAAATAAATCAGAGAAGAAAGATAAGCGAAATAAATCAGAGAAGAAATCTCAGATGTTCTCACCTACAAGTGGACTATGAGAAAACAAAGCAAATGAATGGACACAACAAAATAATAATAAACTAGTGGACATGGAAAACAGAACTGATGTTACCAGAGGAGAAAAGGGTGGGATGGGCTCCAAGGGTAGAGGGGGATCTAACAGATGATGGTGGTTTTTTAAAAATGTTGTTTAACTAAAAAAAGAAATTAACAGAGACTCAAATGCACTTCCTAACACTACTGTCTGAGATTAAAATCTTTTGTGTCTTATGCTTTTTAAATTATGTTTTTTGAGGTAATGTTGAGTGACAACACTATGATTTAAGGGTACAAGTTCACAACTCTACAAATGTTACAACACTATGATTTAGGGGTACAGGTTCACAACTCTACAAATGTATGTTACCACACCACACCCACCACCAAAGCACCAATAATTATCTACCATAATTCACTAGGCACCCTCCCCCCTTTGCTCCCTTGAGTTTAAATTCCAGAGAGGCTGAACAGTTTGCACTGCTGACTCTGGTTTGAGGTTGCACAGATCTGTCCACTGTTATAGTAGTTATGCATAGAATCTGGGGAACCCAGGCTAAAACAGCCCTTTAGTCAAACATATGCCAAAAGAGGGGCATCAACCCTAACCTCAAGTGAAAAACAGTTTGGACTGGTTGTAGTCCTCATCTGGGAGGAATCCTATGGAATTTCATATTCTGGAATGAAGCAGATAATGTTTTGGGATTATACTGAAGCATAATACCCTATATTCTAAGATGTTTGGTTTCTGATTATCTACACAGAGGATGTGATTATCTACATGCCATGGGTAGGTTCTGGATAATGCTAATTGTTGACTAGAATTTTAAAGTTAATGTCCACTGGGATGACTATCTGTACATGTCAACTTGGCTGGGTTGCTTTTGCCCAGGTGTTTGGTCAAAAACCCATCTAGATGGTGCTATGTAGGTATTTTTTAGATGTGATTAACTTTTTAATCAACAGATTTTGAGTAAAGCAGATTACCTTCTGTAATGGAGCAGGGCTCACCCAAACCTTTAAATGCTATAGAGTAAGTGGAAAAACTGAGGCTTCCCAAAAAATAGGCAATTCTACCTCAAGGCTACAATACAATACTGTCTGAGTTTCCAGCTTAGGCTCAACTCTTTGCATGCCAGCCTTTCCCAGACTTCAGACTTACCAGCTTCCACAATCAAATGAACCAATTCCTTAAAACAAAGTATACTCTTTCCTTCAACCCATCTCCCTACCTCCTCTCTCTATATATCTACTATTGGTTCTGTTTCTCTGGAGATCACTGACTGATATTAGCACTAAATCTAAGAAGTACAGCATCTTCACCCCCAACACAGAATACATATGTCTCCAATAACTGCAGAGGCTGGATGTATGTGGATGTTATCTCTTATGAGGTCAGTGACACAGAAACACTGCTGTTACACTGGTGGGTAGAATTCTTTTAAAGGTACATCATTCTGAAATGTCCCAGCACTACCATACCACCACCACTATTGCCATCACCAAACTACTATAGTTTATAAACCTTAGGTCTTAAAATTGAAGAAAAGAAATAAGCCTACTCCTCTTCTAAAACTAGTATCACTTATATTGAGAAAGTTTTTCAGAATAAAATTGAAATTGTCTTTGCTTGAAATTATTTGCCCTCTTTGCCCTACATTTCCAAAGTGAATTTGCTAGGAAAAGGATGTGTTCTTAATTTAGTTATGATTGTTGCAGGAAGATAAAGATTAAATGTCATGTACAGTACACAGGTCATTTGCTGCCATAAAATCAAGTCTGTTATTCCACCAAGGGCAACAGTTTCTATCACCTCAGGTAGTCTGGACACTTCAATTATCTGATGGTAAAGCAACAAATCAGAGGATCAAAATGATGCACACCACCCTGTTCTAATTATCTTCTGTTTGCTAGTAAAGGGAGCATCTTGAGAAAAGCCATATTTAGAATGTAAGCAAAAAATTTAACACAGTAGATAATCTAAATGGCATACCTAAGTAACACAACAATATGGTATTAGAGAAGTAAATACAAGAGTCCATGAATGTTAAAAAACACTGTATTTGTAACACAAAGAATATTTTTCAGAGTGCTTTGATAGCACTGTCTCACTTTATCCTTACAATATATTTATGAGATGAACAGGGCAAATATTGTTATTCTCACTTATTAAACATGAGAAAATATCTTCAGAAAGTTGAAAGCTAATGTACCAACCACAGGAATAGAACAGAATTTCTGGCTCCTTGATGTGGGGATCTATATGTCCTGATCAATGCACAATTTTTTCTTTGCTTTTAGTTTTAAAGGTTTAAAACATATTTATATATCATATTTATAACCCTACTACAAGTATCATTTTGTAAATCACAGAGGCAATGCTTTTTCCTTTTGTCATGACACCCTATACAGGATATATGCACACACACTGTAGATACACACACACAGAGAGAGTAGGTGCTCAGGGATGTGAATGCACTGATCAAATTTGGGCAATAAAGAATCACAACATATTAAAGTTACTGGCAAACAACTAAGCGGGCTTGAAAGCAAAATAGGAGCTATTCCTCCTGGTGGACAATAAGCAAATAACTCCAATATAATAGTTCACAAGCAGAGCTCCCAAGAGCAAGAGGAGATTCACATCAGTGTCAGTAACAACAGGAAAACTAACACAGTAATAGCATGACTCAGCACTTCAACCCCAAACACGTATATTAAGTCACACTCATCTCTGTAGTCAAGAGATATAGCAAAAATGTTTATTAGTTGGTAAAAGCAAAAAACTAGAAACACTAATTATCAATGAAAGAGGATAAATGCATAAAACACATATCTTCCTATGAAAGATAAATTAAGGTAGTCTGGCATTTGTAGATGATGGAAAAATGTTATGTGAAAATCTCTCCTTATGGATTAATTTTACAAATGTAACATTAAACAAAAGGCATGTTACAAAGGAATATATTCAAAATTAGATTATTTTTATAAATTCAAAAAATGCAAAAGAGAACTATGTTTTTTCATTGATACATATATACACAATAAAAATATTTTTAAAAAAGCAAAGAAATGATAAGTACAGTATTTGGGATAGTTTTCTCTAGGAAGAAAAAAATTTATATGGTGGGAGAAAAGGAGATGCTTTTGGGGGAGAGGTACAAGGGGATTTTGAAGAATTTGGTAATGTTCTAATTCTTAAGTTGAGTACTAAGTGTATAAATATTTGTCTTACTATTTAAAATATAATTTATATTATAAATACTTTTGTACATATATTTCATGATTAAAATAAACACCAGGGCTAAATTTCCTCTGGTCCCCTCCAGAAGGAAACCATCTGTAGAGACAAAGGGAACAAATGAAAACATTTCCTATTCAAAAGAAAAAGCAAAAATACAGAAAACAAAAAGTTCTGCAACTGACCATAGTGGACAACCAAATCATCAACACCTATCATTTAGCCTTAAACAATCAGAATGCAAGTAGTAATGATTATTCTCTTTTTGCAGCAAAAGAGAACCTTTGCTTATTATGCTAATAGATATTACTTGCAATAACTTCTGTTATTAGTATAGCTATCATTTCTTGAGGGGAAAAATCATGTTGTGTAATCACACACTGAAAACAGCTTCCAAAAAAATCCAGTTTCTTTGTTAGCAAAAAATGAATACAACTGTTTAATGTCAATTTTAGTGCTTTTGTTTAATAACTGATATGCTTTGAACATATGGCACTATTTTTATACTTTCAGTTTAATCTTTAAGTTTAAAAATATAAATGTAAAATGTTAAGGAGGAGGTTTGAATTAGAAGTCCAGAGAGCCAAATTTAGGAAAAGGGCGGGACTTTGAGGTAGTCTTGAGGAAATCAGGAATCAGAACTATCCTTTTATAAAAATAAAATCAGATTTAACTTTGTTTTTGGTTTCTGTAAGAGCTGGTAATGCTTTAGAGAACTGTATCAGTTGAAGGGGGTTTTCATTGTAGCAGAGTGAGGCTAAAAGAGTACACTGGAGTTTGCAACTGGATAGAAGGATCCAGTGGAGTGACAAGGCATAAATGAAGACACTTTAGAAGCTTCCCTGGGTCTGGGACAGCTGACCAGGGTACTTGACCAGGGCAGGCCATCAAGCCTGCTATCTCCAGTCACAACTGGTCTTGAATAAGGTCAGATAATCTGTTCAAAATTGACAACCAGGAGGGATTCCTAAGAGAAGAGAAAGGTAGAAAGCAGCATCTAGCAGGGGCAAAACAACTGTCTCCACTTCACCATTTTACTCAGAGTCTCCATAACTATTCCAAATCATTTCTCATCATATCCACTTTTCCTTCCTGTTCTACTGAAATATACTTTCATCTTATAAAATATTTTTATATTATATACTAAATATTTAGTATACTTAGTGTGAAAATATATTTCACACTAATATAACTCACCAATCGATTTTCATCAAATACTTCAAAAAGAAGACGGTGCTGCTGAGGATGAACCTAAGTGAGAAAAACAGAACTTCCTTTAAAATCAAGTGATCAACAATACAAATATTGAGAAATAAATGCTTAGAAAATACTGCCATTTTCAACTCCTACTATTTTCACATATTTTAAGTTATAAGAGATATTTAGTATAAACTCAGACCTGTTACACGTCACTCATTTCCTAGTATAATAGTTCAATTGTAAGAACAAAGTAGATTTCCTCCCTATTTTTTCTAAAATAGAATGAAAGTAAAATAAAATTATAAAAAAATATTTAAGAACTTAAAAACACAGGTTAGACAGATTAGACTTCAAATTTTTCTTTATAATTTTTCTCTCAAATTTTTATGATTTACAGGTTGCTTACATAACTACATAATTTTGGGAATACATCTTCACACCTCAAAACGTGCACATGCTCCATTTACCCTCCACCTAAGCCCCAGTGCATCCCCTTTTCTCCTCCTTTCTTCTCCCTACCCATTCCCTCAGGGAACTATGATAGTTTTCAGAGTCTGGGAGATATTTCTGTTATATTTTGACAGTTTGTTTACTTTGCTTATTGATATTTGCAAATGAGTGAAACCGTCTGATAACTGTCTTGTATTTTCTGACTTATTTTACTTAGCATGACCACCTTAAGTCCATCCCAAAAAGCATTGTCCCAAAACACACTCTCATCTTTTTTAATGGCTGAGTAGTATTCTTTATCTTTCTTTATCCAGATGTCCATGGATTAGCATTTAGGCTGGTTCCATATCTTCACTATTGTGAATAATGCTTCTGTGAAAAAAGGTGTGTGTGCGTCTTCTTGTATTAGTGTTCTCATATTCTTTGGCTAAATACCTGGAAGTGGCATTGCTAGATCATATAGTGTTTCCATTTCTATTTATTGGAGGAATTGCCATATTATTTTCCAGATTGGTTGCACCAAACTACATTCCCACCAAAGTGGATGAGCATTCATTTTTCTCCACCTCCTCACCATTTTTTATATCCAGTCTTTTTTGATGTTTGCCATGTTCACAGGGTGAGCTGGTAACTCATTCTGGTTTTGATTGACATTTTCCTTATGTGATACATGATGCTGTATATCCCTTTTTTTGAGAGGTGATTATTTAGGTCTTCTGCCTATTTTTCAACTGGATTGTTTTTCTATCATTGAGTTGTATGAATTTTTAAATGTATTTTAGAAATGAAGCCCTTGTTGGACATGTGATGTGCAAATATTTCCTCCCAGTCCACAGGCTGCTTTTTTGTTCATGTGGGGGTTCCTTTTGAAATACAGAAGCTTTTTAGTTTGATACAGTCCCATCTGTTTATTTTTGCTTTTGTTTTCCTTCTGTTGAACTTCTGTCCTCAACTATATGTGCACTTGAGGCCTAGGAGTATTTTGCTTATGTTATCTTTTCAACTCTAATATCCAAGTCTTTAATCATTTTGAATTAATTTTTGTGTACAGGGTTGAACAATGATCTACTTTTTCTTTTCCTTTTTCTTGCAGTTGTCCGAGTGTCTCAATACCACTTGTTAAAGCAGCTTTTTTTTCTCCATTGTATGGTCATTCTAAAATAGGACCATATTTCTAAACGGTCATTCTAAAATATGACCATCCTTGTTAAAGATGAACTGTCCATAAGTTTTATTTCCTTCCTCCTACTGATTTGTTTACTTATTTATTTGGTTCGTCCAGTTTTAAAGTTTGCTTATTTGAGAGTTTTCTCGTTTACTGCAATGTGTTTGTATTGCTACATACTTCCCTCCTAATATCACTTTTTATGCATCCTAGAGGATTTTGTAGCTGTTCTCTTCATGTTCATTGATCTTCAGGTAATTTTTAATTTCCTCTTTAATTTTTTAATTGACCCACGAATTATTCAAGTGGATACTTATTTAGTCTCCACAAATCTGGGGTTTTTCAAGGTTACTTTTTATGGTTGATTTCTAAGCTTATATCTAAATTTCTATCATTGATCAGAAAAGATGCTTTATCTAATTTCAACTTTGGTAAAATTTTTGAGACGTGTGTCCCAGCATATGATCTATCCTTTAGAATCTTCCATGTACACTTAAATTAAAAAAAAAAAAATTTACATGAGCAGCCCAACTGAAAAAAAAAAAAAAAAGAATGCGTATTCATTTCTTTAGCGATGGAAGGCACTATAAATGTGCAATAAGTCCTTCTGATCCATTACTTCATTTAAGGCCATTCTTTCCTTGTAAACTTTCTATGTGGATGATTTATTCATGATGTAATTGATGTGTTGAAATCCCCTATTATTATTGTATTGCTGTCAATGTGTTGCTTTAGGTCTGTTAATAGTTGTTTTATATCTTTGGGTGTATCTGTGCTGGGTGTGTAACCATTGATGACAGTTACATCTTCTTGATGAACTGTTCCATCAATCATTATATAGTGCTATCTTTATCATGAATTAGCATTTGGGGCTGAAAGTCTAATTTGAGAATAGCATTTGCTGCTTTTTTTCTGTGTTACTAGGCAAATTATGGCTGTGAGCCAAATTTAGTCAACCACCACTTTTTTATTACCCAGGAGATAAGAATATTTTACATTTTTTAAATGGTTATACTTAAAATGGATATATAAGTACCTACATACTAGCCTTGATTTTTGTCTCCTGGCTTGTGATACCTAAAAAATTTACTACTTAGCCATTTAAGAAAAAGTTTGCTGACCCATATCCTAAGTCATTCACTGTATTTTAACTGCTAAATTTTCTCCTATGTATCTAGCAGGGTATTGCATAATACCACCTGACAGATGAGAGAAAATAGTCACTCAAATCATTTTTTGTGTTCTGTAGTTTACATAAGGAACTCTGATTTAGAGTCTAGGGGACCTAAGTAGTTGAAATCCCAAACAATAATATAAACAAAGGTAAGAAAATTATTAAAAATAATTCACACAAAAATTTTTCAGAATTGAAGAGAAATTGAAATACTTTAAATTTCAATGCATATCAAAGGCCAAGCACAATGAATTTTTAAATTTTTAAAACTCTACACACATGGCATGGCATATCATTGTGAAATCTTAAAACACTAAGATAATCATCAAATTTCCCTGAAAGACAGGATCATCCACAAATGAACAAGAACCAGATTTCTCAATAGCAATACAGTGCTCAAAGGTTAATAAAGCAATGCCTCAAGTTTCTGAAGAAAAAATATTTTCAACCTAGAATCCTATTATGGGTCAAACTATAGTCAAACCAGCTATAACTAGAAGTCAATTGGCTTGTATCAGCTGTTCAGCAATACAGGAATAATGACCAGAATAACAAATGGAAACTGTTAAAAAGTGGTTCCTTCTGGGAAGTGAGAACAAAAGACAAGAGGATAGGGCATTAGAAACCTCTGCTTTTCATTATAAATTATACTATCTCATTTGTCAGCTATATGTATATTTTCTTAATGAGGTAATTTTTAAATTTTTTCTAAAAATAAGAGTAAAGTTATGGTCACAAAAATAGTTTACAGTGTTCATTTTTTACAGGAAAAATGAAAGCAGAAAAAACAAAAATTGAAATGCTGGTGATAGATTTTCTGACAGAAAAATAAATATGCAAGTCTAGAAAGATATAAAGGAGTAGAAAAAAATTGACAGAGGAGTAATCAAATTTTCAAAGAACAAATGTATTGATAAGTGCCAATCTATTTTACAGTGTTCATAAAGAGCTTAAAAGCAATATTCCTAGAAATTTTGCTGTTGGGCGAAGGGAAAAACACGGCAGGCACATTAAAACAAAAAGCACTATTAAAATATCATTCACATACCATACAATGGACTTAAATTGTATAATTCAATGATTTTTAGTATATTCACAGAATTTGCAACGGTTATCACAATGTTAGAACATTTTCATCACCTCAGAAAGAAACCCTTCAGCAATCACTACTAATATCCCCCCTCAACTTCCTGAGTTTTAGGCCACCTGTAATCCACAGATTTGCATCTCTACAGATTTGCCTATTCTGAATGATTAAAATAAATGGCAGCATACAGTGTATGATCTTTTGTAATTGGCTTCTTTCACTTAGCATGTTTTCAAGGTTCATCTGTATTGTAGCATGTTGGCAGTACTAATTTCTTACATGACTGAAAGATATCCCAATATAAGAATATACCCCATGTTGTTTATCTATTTATCTGTTGATAGACGTTTGGGTGTTTTCTACTTTTAGACTATAAAGCATAACAACATTATGACATTTAATATGTAGGTTTTTTAGTGGACATATGTTGTAAATACAATTTTAGAAAATTGTGTAAAAAGTTAAATGAATATTTACAAGCATAAAACATTATATAAATAGAAAGTGTCTTGGCATTTTTATTACATGTTTTGTTTTTTTTAAGATTTATTTATTTATACAAGAACTGGGGTACAGGCCAGAGGTGCAGGAGGGTGAGAGGATTCACCAGAGACAGAGTGGGGAGTAGAACAGGCAGACTGACTGAAATACACTGTTGAGGGGAAGAGCAGGCAAGACAGGAGAGGTCTGCTGCGCCATGTGGGTTGCTCCGCAGCCGGCAGGGATCCAACCAGCACTGCAGAGTCTTTGGACAGCTTCACAGCGCAGTGCTCAACTGCCTGCACCACCAGGGAGGCCCTGTGTTTTTAAACAAGTAGGTGCATCATATACACAATATATTGTTATATTGTTCCTTCACTTAATATTTTGAAACTACTGCTCTATCAATACATATACATCTGTCTCTTTTTAAATAGTTGATGAGGATTTCATGGCCTGGGTGTACCATAATTTAGTACCTTATTAATGGGGTATACCCCTTCTTCCTGGCTAACAGAATTCTGATTTTATTCAAGTATTGGATGACAATGTGTGTCAGGATTGTATGATCACTTGTCAACCCCAGAGCTGAATCCTGATTCTTCTAAGCCTCACCATAATGCCACTCATCTTACCAATGATCAGATCAGAAATGACCACACATCATAATTCTGGTCCAAGAGATGTGAATCAGTCTCCCAGAAGGGAAGAAGTGCTTTCACTTAGGAAAAGGGTTTTTCACTTTTTTAAAGAAACTTAAGGGAAAACTCCCCCTTTTCTGCCTCTGGACATCATCGTGTGAAGATAAGACATTTGGAACTGTTGCAGGCATCTTGAGACCATAGACAGAAAGCCAAAAGAATTCCAAAGAGACTAGTCAGACAGGACGCTTCAACAGCTACAGTAACCAACCTTCTTGTGCTTCTTGGTATTACAGGTAATAAATGTGCTTATTAGTTGTGCCAATATTTGTTGTTACTTCAAGACTGTTCCTTGAAGCTGGAAGCATCCTAAACAATGTTCTTCCTCAGAGGAGTCTTCCCCAAATGCTTTAGATTTAGGGATTCCTCTAAGTGCCCTATTATGCCCTTGATATTCACTCCCTAGCACATAGTGTTTTTCCTTCATAATGCTCTCAGCATACTGGTAGCTATTTTGAGAAATATTTTCTTAGTTGTTCACAGTAAGTTTCATCGAGGGTGGGGATGTGGCCATCTAATTAACAAGCATTAGCAGAGTGTCTGGGAAACAAGTATAGAAAAATATCACTGGCCCCTTTTTTTGTGGAGGTGGTAGAGTATATATATATGGATAAAAATATATAGGGGGAAAAAACCAGAAGATCACAAAATTGGTCGTTTATATATGTTAAATTATGGCTGATTTTTATTCTCTTTTAAAAAATACCATGTACAAGTTACATTGCTCTGTAACATAATACAAACTTACCCATGAACACTATGTAATTATAATATGATGAGGTTTCATACTGAAATACAAACGAAAACCATAGGACATTAGGGAATGAAGTGGTGCGGTCTCCTTCAGATGTTCACTGTGCTGCTTGTGGAAAGAGAACATAATGTGTACATTGTAGCCAATGCCTAACTTTCTTTCCTCCTGTAACTTCTTTCTTAGTCCCATCTGAGTAACTACAGGTGCAGCTATTACAATAATTTACTATTGAGCACTAACTTTAATTTGAAAACTCCCCTATTTATTAATCTACCAATAACAGTTTTCCACAAAAACCTTCTTTGAACTTTGTTTTCTCAAAGATATAAAAGCTCCCTTCAACTCCTGACCACAATTTCCATTTGGACAAATGCCCAAAAACCAAGCTTTTACTGTAATATATCATCTCAATAGACATTTTTATGTGAATACATTCAGTTGAAAACATTTTGTACTATCTATAAATAATGATACCAATGACAAAGGAAAATAGGGGACTGCAGAAAGTACTAAATCACTGTGTATTTTCAGTTATTTTTCTAGCTTTGATGAATTAGCATTGATCTACACCAATTTATCTAGCTATCCTTGCAATATATTTGCAAGGTCTCTGACAAAAATAAATGTGCAGCTTATGATCCCAGAATAAAGTAATGTCAGCAAGAACACTATGAGATTATGGTAAAAGGAACAATGAATAAAAGGCAGTAGCGTCCTGACCCTGATTAATCATTTACAAATGGCATCTTTCCTTATTTTATTTTTGTGATAACATCTGTAATTCAAGAGCAGTATCAACTTTCAGGCATCCTTTCTAATAGGAAATCAAGATCATCAAAAATAAAGGAAGATTATTTTAATTACAATTTTTTAAAATTAAACTTTAGGGCCTCCCTGGTGGTGCAGGGGTTAAAGACACAGTGTTGTCATGCTATTGGCAGCCACTGCAACATTAGTTCCATCCCCAGCCAGGGGGCCGACCCACATGGCACAGATAAATCTTTAAAAAAATTAACTTTAATGACAATTTTAATTCCTCTGACAAATATCCCTATTTTTTTATTTCTACTCATAATGGCTTTCATATATTTTTGGCTTTTTGTTTTTATCTCATTTATAAGTCTTTTTAAAATTAAGGTAACAATCGTTTACAAGACTGCAGATGATTCAGAAATGTAAGATGCCCCTGCTTCAGGTGTACTACCACACAATATTCATTACCCACAGTCCTCATCAAATGTATCCACTTTAGCTAAGTTGCTGAAATTATTATGACACAAAATTGTTCATATTACCTTATTTTTTTAATGTCTGAATGATGTGTCTTTCATTCTTGACATGGGCTATTCGAAATTTCTTTCTTGCTTATTTTGGCTAGTTGTGGCATATCAATTGAATTACTTTGTTCAAAGAATCACATTTGATTTAACTTATTTTTTCTACTTCTAATTCATTTATTTTCATTTTTCCTTTTTATTTTTACTTAAGGTAGAAATTTGCATATGAGCACTTAAAAGTATACATTTCTTTATAAACACTGAATTAGCTCACCCCATATTTTGATGTCATAATGTTTTCTAATTTTCCTTATTATTACTTTTTTGATCCGTGGCTTATTTAAAAGCATGCTGCTTGGTTTCCAAGTATTTGTGGGTTTTCCAGAAATATCTGTGTTACTGAATTCTATTTTAAGTCTGCTGTTGTCAGAGAACATATTCTGTTGAATGTCAAACCTTTTAAACATATCCAGACTTGTTTTAAAGCCCATCTATTGTCTATCTTAGTATCCTCCATGGGCATAGGAAGAACGTATACCATTTGGGTATAAGATTAGAGTTCTTTTTTTTTTTTAGATTTATTTTTATTTATTTATGCATACAAGAACTGGGGTATAGGTCAGAGGTGCAGGGGTGGGGAGGTGAGAGGATTCACCAGAGACAAAGTGGTGAGCAGAACAGGCGTATCTACTGAAATACACTACTGAGGGGAGCATCAGGCAAGAGAGGAGAGGTCTGCTGCAGCATGTGGGTCACCTCCCTGGCTGGGGATAGAACTCATACTGCAGACTGGTGATAGCTTGATAGCACTGAGACTTTAACCACTGTGCCACCACGGAGGCCCCGAGATATAGAGTTCTATACACACCAGTGGGTTATGTGGATTTACAGTACTGTTCAAATTTTTTATGTACTTACTCTTATTGTCACTTTTATCAATTACTGAGAAAGAAAAGATAAAATCAACTATTCCGGATTTATTTTTCTAGTAAGTTCTGTCAACATTTGTTTAATAATTTTGAAAATCTATTATTAGATATGTATATTTGATACACGTCAAGTCTTCTTGATCGTCATGAGATGCTCCTCTTTATCTACGGCAATGATCTCTGTCCTGAAGGCTACTTCATCCAATGTTAATGCAGTGAGTTCAGGGTTGTTTTGATTTGTTTTTGGCTTTTTGTTTGCATGATCTTTTCCTGCACTTTTACTTTCAAACTCCTTCATTATTCTCAAATCATGTCTCCTGTTAATAGTAACGAGTTGAATTTTATTTTTTAATTATTGAGATGGTTATCTTTACTACTATCATCTTTCTGTTTCTTTCCTATTTGTCTTTATTCCTTTTCTTTCCCTTTGTCTTAAAAAATTAAGTATTTCTGGATATTTCATTTTATTTCCTTTATTGGATTTTTATCTATAATGTTCTGTTTTAATTTCTTAGTGGGTGCTCTAAGGATTCCAATAGACATCCATAAAACTCAGAATCCTAGTGGCCAGAGTACAACCACTCAACTTTCTTTCACAAGAACTGGTGTGAGACACACAGGTGGCTGACAAATTCTAGCTGACCAAGCCCCTCTGAATCAACCCTGATTATATTTTCCTTGCTTGCTCCCCAATATTGGGTACAGTGGGGGTTCAACGCTAGCCTTTCTTTCCCAAGATTGAACTTCCCTAATAGACAACCTTCACTTGGAGTCTCCCCTTCAGCCTGGATAATCCCCTTCAGGGATTTTGTCAGAACGGAGCTGCAGTATGAGGCTCCTTCTACCCTAGCCTGCTGTTCCCACACAGGTATTAGACCTGCTGTTAGACGAGAAGGTTCTCCCCATCTGCTCATTCTCCCACTTTAACCCTCAGCTGCATCTTGTATATCTAATGCCATCTTGGTATCTATTTCTTAGAGATGGTATGGGTAGTGGAGTTTGAGGACTAACCCATGCCCATCTTTTTGGCAAGTAGTCCTCCATCCTGAGCAGAATGTGGGACACACACAATACTTGGCACAATGTGGTGGCCCAAATCCTAAAAATCCCTCCAGTGGTGTGTTGGAGGAAAGTCCTGGTAGAGGGGAAAACCCTTTCCATTGTGATGTTTAAGGTGTTTTGAAATATGGGGAGAACAAGGTATATGGAGGTGATTAGTTAGCACTACATTGTATTGATGATGTTAACAGAGATAATGAGAAAAAAAGGGCTAACGATTAAATAGGAGAGACAAAAGTCCTCTTCGGTGGCTTAAAAAGACACCTGTATCTCTGGAAATGGAAAAGAGAACACAACCAAGGAGCAGACTTAGGTAGAGTTGATAGACTTGCAGAGCTCAGAGACAGTTAATGCTCAAACACTCCAGGTCTGGTATGTTAAAGTCAGGGTCCTGGCTGGGGAAACCTGGGACCTTGACACGGAGGATGGGAGGACCTGGGGGATCTCCTAAGGATTTGGACTCCGTAGATCCCTGAATTCTCACAGCTGGCAGGGTAGAATAGGCCATTCCTCTGTAAATGAGAACTAGTAATCTACCCTTGGAGGATGCAGAGGAATCCCCCCAAAATACAATGCTTGATCAAACAGGCAAAACACATAAACAAGAATTCACTGACTTGGAGCACTTTCTCACGACATGATCTGCTTGTCAAGGATCCCCTGAGATGAAATAAATTTGCTGCTAGGGTGTTCTAGAAGCTTGAAAAAATAATGATCCAGTGCAAATGCATGACTTGTCCTTCCAGATGGCTCGGGAAAAAATAAATAGGCCAAGGGAAGTGTGTGTGCTGGAATGTAATGTGTGTGCGCACACAAAAGACTTACAAAATACCTTCTATGTCCCATGGAAAGGCCCAAAGGACATACCACTAACCACAATCATAGGGCTGTGTTAGTGAAAAGGGAAGCAGCATCA
This sequence comes from Talpa europaea, assembly GCF_964194135.1. Taxonomy (NCBI): domain Eukaryota; kingdom Metazoa; phylum Chordata; class Mammalia; order Eulipotyphla; family Talpidae; genus Talpa; species Talpa europaea. Next base: position 43,596,692 of record NC_140075.1, read on the forward strand.
CCAAGAACTGCAGTGGTGGCTCTCTCCTGTAGGCCAGGACTCAGGTAAGAGACAGTCACAGAGCTGAGTTTAACAGCCATGCAAAGGGATGATCCTCCCCTTCTCCAATAATAGAGGCCAGCTGGTGGCATTTAACTGCCAGGACCAATGGGCTACAGTTGTCTTAAAGACTGGCCAGTTTGGGGGGGGGTAGTGAAACCGTCTTGATCTGCAGAGAATAAAGCATGACACCCGCAGGTTAAAACTGGCAGGTGGCCAACAAAGGTGCTTCTTATTATTGACAGTCAGTAGAAGGCAATAGTGGAGAAGAAGGAGGCCAAGGACAGTTGCCCCATTAAAAAAATTCAAGCCCTGTCCACGTCCCCATCCTGAGCAATTTTCAGGTACAAAGTCCACTGACGAAAGAAGTGACCTTGTCCCTAGGAGGAAGGATTCGGCATCACTAAGTATTTGTTTTAATTACTCCCCACACCCCTTCCACCTCCAGAGACAGTATGGCCATTTATTTGAGTGATTATATATTGAGAAAAATGAATACTCAGATATATTGAGGACTGTCGGAATAGGGTCTGTGTAGATGCCCAGAAACACAAAGCATTATCATGGCTTCCATATGAGAGTAAGGACTTATGTGCACTAGATAACAGATGGAGTGCTGGTTAAAGTTAAGCTGAGTACATTGGTTCTGTGGATCACCCAGGAGGGATTTCCCAGGTTTTCAAGTCTAAATTTGCAATTCACATGTCACAAGCTAAATCTCCTCACCACCACAACTGCCACCACTTTGAACCCTTGGTTTAAAAGATAAGGGCCATGATAGTTAGAAGCCTAAGTGGAAGCCTCTGAAATTGTCCTTCCCTTTGGTTACTATAGCATATTTAAAACAATAGTATATTTAAAACAACAATATTAATTACATATGACAAAAGCACAAGCAACAAAAGGTAAAACAGTTAACACCATCAAAATTTAAAACTTCTGTGCTTCAGAGAATAATATCAATAAAGTTAAAAGACAATTTATAGAATGAATGAAAATTTTTGCAAATCATGTATTTGACAAAAGACTTGTATTTAGAAATAGAAAGAACTATGACAAGTCAATAATAAACAAATAATTATAAACTGGGCAAAGAATCTGAATAGACTTTTCTCCTAAGAAACATATACAAATAGCTAATAAGCTCATGAAAAGATGCTCAACATTGTTAGCCATCAAGGAAATGCAAATAAAAACCATCTCACACCCACTAGGAGAGTTACAATAACAAGAGCTGGTGATGATGTGGGGAAATCAGAATGTTGGTGCAATGTAAAATGGTATAACCACTTGGGAAAACAGTTTGGCTTTTGCATTTCCTATCCAGCAATTCCACTTCTAGCTACATACCCTCAAAATAAAAATACACATCCACACAAAAACTTGTACACAGGGCCTCCCCGGTGGCGCAGAGGTTGAGCGCTGGGTTGCGAAGGTGCCTGCAGCCTCTGCAGCGCTGGTTCAATCCCCAGCTGCCGGGCGAGGGCCCCACATGGCGCACAGACCTCTCCTGCCTCCCGCTGCTCCCCTCAGCAGTGTACTTTGTCACTCTGCCTGTTTCTGCTCTCCACTCTGGCTCTGGTGAATTCTCTCACCCTCCCGCGCCTCTGATTGTACCCAGTGCTTGTATATATAAATAAATAAATAAATCTTAAAAAAAAAAAAAAAAAAACTTGTACACAGATTTCACAGTGCCATTATTCATCATAGTTAAAAAGTAGAAACAACTCAATTGTCCATCAACTGATGCACGGATAAGTAAAGTGGAGCAATATAATACGGCAACAAAAAGAAGTACTAATGCAAGCTACATACAACATGGTTGAACCTTGAAAACAGTATGCAAAGTGAAAGAGGCCAGACACAAAGTACCACATACTGTATGCAACCATTTATAAGAAATGTCAAAAATAGGCAAATCTAAAAGACAGAAACTAGACTGGTCATGGTCTGGGGAGAGGGACAAGCATTGGGGAAAAATGGAAAGTGACAGCTAGTAGGTTTTTTTTTGTGTGGTGATGAAAATGTAAAATTGACTTTGGAGATGGTTGCACAATTTTATAAATATGCTAAAAAAGCACTGAAGTGTATACTTTGGGTGATTTGTATGTTATGTGAATTATAGGTTTATAATAAATTATGCCCATTATATAATTTATATAAATTATATTTGCATCTTAATAATGCCATTTGAAAAAACAAATCAAACAAATAAAAATATTGCAATATGATGGGAATGTCAAATACAAGTACTACCACCAAAGACATAAAGGATACAAGGACGGTTCCTATAATATGTTCATTTAATTATCTAGTATGGTTCCTGTGGAAATCAAATAGACCTTGGAGAATGACAATACACACAAGCTCAACTAAATAGTAGGTTCAATTGCCTGCTGCTCCCTGTATGCAGGAGTCTGAAGTGCCCTAACGGGACCTTTGCTGTGTCTCCTGGAAAAAGTGTGCATCTTTGGGGTCTTGGACCTCTAACTCAGCAGGAGCCCAAAGTTTTGGGGAAAAGGAAGAACACAGGCTTCCTATGGGTCTTTGGCTATGATGATAAATGAGGCCATGCTCACTTCTCCTCTGTTCCAGGCATCATGTATATTTTCTGTTAAGAAAACAGCCTTTGTTGGGGTTTCTGATAAATGACCTGGCACCCATCATTGCAGAGTATTGCCTTCAAAGTGGTGTTTCTATTGTGCCTTCAGCAGGCCATTCCAGTGCTCCAAAGAGGCTTTCTCCTTCTGCATGGTGCAGTAGGTGAGGTGATCAATGGATCCCAGGGGCTCATTCCTGCACCTCCTTCTCTATGAAGTGGGTCCCCTAAAAAGATGAAATGTTGCATGGATTTCTATCCCTATGGAACACACGTGTTATAAGTCCCCAGATAGTTGTGCTCACTGAAGTTCTGCAGACCTATATGTATAAGTAATCGGAGGACAAATTAATGGCTCTTTCAGAATGGAAGGAGCACAATTTAGTAAACTTACCACAAAATGGCAATGATTAGGAGAGCTAAAAGTCTGCAGTTATATTTTCTTAGAAAGTCTTTGTGTGGCTTTAGTATTAGGGTAGTCTGGCATCCTAAATGAATCAGGGTATGATCCCTCATTTCTATTTTCACTAAGACATTATATAGAATTGAAATTTATTCCTTAAATGTAGAATTCAACATTTAAGCCTCAAGTGTTCTTTATTGGATGGTTTTTAACTTCAAATGCAATTTCTTTAATAAATAGAGAAATTTCAGGTAATTTATTTCTTCTTAAAGTTTTGGTAGTATGTGCTTTAAATTAATTGGTACTTTTTAATCTAAGTTAACAAATTTATGGGCACACACTTATTCATAGTATCCCTCATTACCCATTTAGTGTGTTTAAGTTCTATAATGGTGTTAGTTTCTACCTAATTAAGGTGGAAGCTTAGATAAATGATTTAAGACTGTTCTCCTTTCATGTACATTTTATGCTATACGTAAGCCCTGCTTTAACTGCTTCCTACAAATTTCCCTTGAGAATTCTTATTTGCCCCATGAGCTATTTAGAAGTGTGTTGTTTAACTTATTTTTAAAAACTATTTTAAAACTGCTAAGGTTTGGTTTTTGACCCACTATAAAATAAGTACAATTGAAAGATTTGAAAGTGCTGTTCAGGGCACCCACAGCCGGGGCAGACCAGGCACGCAGAAGAGTGTGCCTGAGACCGGAAGCTCAGGGACTGAGTCCCGCGTCGCCATTTTAGAAAAGGGACATTTCTTCAGTAAAGACTGCCTGAAACCATCAGAAAGCTCCCTCAGAAGCCAGAGATGGCTCCTGGAGGAGCCAGAGGGGAGCGAAGAAGTTCACCCAAGATGCCGGCCAGTCCGAGCAACACAGTGTCCCAATGCATACGACAAATTAGAAAACAGACAGTAGGGAGTAGAAGAACCACACGCAACCTAACAACTCCTCAGGAAAAAAGCACACCACAAAAAGAAAACCACCCTCCAGATTACAACAACAGTAACTTGGAAGAACTTCTGAGACTTCCAGAAAGAGAATTTAAAATTGCTGTGATTAAAAAACTGACAGAAGTCATAAAGGAAAACAATGATATGAGAAAAATAATCAACGATCAGAAGAATGAAATTGAGTCCGTAAAGAGGGAAGCAAAAGAAACGCAGGAGATCAAAGAATTAATGGAGGAACTAAAGAACTCTGGGAAAAGCATTGAAAGCAGAATAGATGAAATGGAAGAATGAATAAGTACTCTTGAAGACACAGAAATAAAAAGAACCAAAACAGAAAACGAAAGAGAAGTACGAAGGAAAAAGAACGAAGAAAGACTTCGGGAACTATCTGACTCCATGAGGAAAGGAAATATAAGAGTTATAGGAATTCCAGAAGGAGAGGAGAGAGATGTAGGAACAGAGAAAATATTCCAGGAGATAACTGAAGAGAACTTCCCAAATGTGAAGAAGGAGCTGAAAATTGATATACAAGAAACAAGAAGAACACCAAACTTCCACGACGAAAGGAAAAATACAGCAAGACATATAATAGTAAAGCTCCCAAGAATCCAGGACAAGGAAAAAATAATGAAGCTAACAAGAGGGAAGAAACAGATAACATTCAAAGGAAAACCAATCAGGCTGACATCGGACTTCTCTGAAAAAACACTATGGGCAAGGAGAGAGTGGAGGGACATAGTCAACAGACTCCAAGAAAACAGATGCCAACCAAGAATACTCTATCCCGCAAAGCTCTCCTTCCTCTATGAAGAAAGAGTAAGGACCTTCCCAGACAAACAGAAACTCTGGAATTTCATTACGACTAAACCCCCACTCCAAAAAATACTACAAGGAATCCTAAAGCCAGAACCTCAGAGGGACGAATAACAACGAAAGAAGGCCAAAAAAAAAAAAAGTTATTAAAAGAATAGATAAATAAAATCAAAGGAAAGACAAACACAATGGCAAATACAGATGCTAACATATCAATATTAACTCTAAATGTAAATGGACTAAACTCTTCAATAAAAAGACACAGAGTTGCAGCCTGGATTAAGAAACAAAACCCAACCTTTTGCTGTCTCCAGGAAACACATTTAGCTACAAAAGATAAAAATAGGCTCAAAGTTAAAGGATGGAAAACAATCCTACAAGCAAATGGACCAAAAAAGAAAGCAGGAACAGCTATACTTATATCAGATAAAACAGACTTCAAACTCAAAAAAATAAAAAGAGACCCCAATGGTCATTACCTTATGATCAAGGGGACAATACTTCAAGAAAAAATAACACTCATTAACATATACTCACCAAACGAAGGAGCACCAAAATATATCAGACAACTGTTGTCCTCTCTGAAAACAGACATCAGAGAAAACACATACGTAGTGGGAGACTTCAACACACCACTATCAACAATGGATAGATCAACAAGACAAAAAATAAGTAAAGAAACTAAAGCTCTAAATAAGGACCTAGAGCATTTGGGCTTAACAGACATCTATAGAACACTAAACCCAAAAAAAGCGGAGTACACATTTTTCTCAAGTGCACACGGATCATTCTCCAGGATCGATCACATACTGGGGCACAAGACAAACATCAACAGATACACAAAGATTGAAATCATACCAACCATCTTTTCTGACCATGAAGGCATCAAACTAGAAATAAACCATAAAAGGAAGGCAAGGAACTTTCCTACCTCATGGAGATTAAAAACCACACTACTGGAAGACCACTGGACTAATGAGGAGATCAAAGAAGAAATTAAAAAATTCTTTGAATTGAATGACAAGGAGGACACCAATATCCTAAATGTATGGGATGCAGCAAAAGCAGTAATAAGAGGAAAATATATAGCAATAGAAGCTCACATCAAGAAACAAGAAAGAACTCAAAGAAACAACCTAATCTCGAAGCTCAAAGATCTAGAAAAAGAACAACAAAAAAAAACCCAAAACCAGTAGAAGAAAAGAAATAATAAAAACCAAAGCAGAAATAAATGAAATTGAAACTAAAAAAAAATCCAAAAGATCAATGAAACCAAGAGCTGGTTCTTTGAAAAAAAATCAATAAAATAGACAAACCCCTAGCCAGGCTCACAAAGGAAAAAAGGGAGAAAGCACAAATAAACAGGATCACAAATGAAAGAGGAGAAATCACAACGGACACAGCAGAAATCAAAAGAATAATCAGTAACTACTATGAAGAGTTATATGGAAACAAGTTCAACAATCTAGAGGAGATGGACAAATTCCTACAACTCTACAATCACCCAAAGCTAGATAAAGAAGAAATAGAACACCTAAACAGACCAATTACAAGCAGCGAAATTGAAATGGTAATCAAAAACCTCCCCAAAAACAAAAGCCCAGGACCTGATGGATTTACAAATGAATTCTACCAAACATTCAGAGACGAATTAGTGCCTGTCCTACACAAACTCTTCCAAAAAATTGAGAAGGAAGGGACAATACCAAACACGTTCTATGAAGCCAACATTACACTAATACCAAAACCGAACAAGGACAAAACAAAAAAGGAAAACTATAGGCCAATCTCCCTAATGAACACTGATGCAAAAATCCTCAATAAAATTTTAGCTATCAAAATCCAACAATGTATCCATAAGATAATTCACCACGACCAAGTAGGATTCATTCCAGGGACACAAGGATGGTTTAACATCCAAAAATCAATCAAAGTTATCCAACACATCAACAAAAAGAAATGTAAAAACCATATGATAATATCAATAGATGCTGAGAAAGCTTTCGACAAAGTGCAACACCCATTCATGATAAAAGCCCTTGAAATTCTTGGGATACAAGGAACATACCTCATCATCATAAAGGCCATCTATGACAAGCCAACAGCCAGTATCATTCTCAATGGTGAAAAGCTGAAAGCAATTCCATTAAGATGTGGAACAAGACAAGGATGTCCACTCTCACCACTGCTTTTCAATATAATGCTGGAAGTCCTAGCCAGAGCAATAAGACAAGAGAAAGACTTCCAAGGAATCCAAATAGGAAAAGAAGAAGTCAAACTATCACTATTTGCAGATGATATGATAATATACGTAGAGAACCCCAAAAACTCCACAGAAAAGCTAATTCAACTCATCAATCAGTTCAGTAAAGTGGCAGGATACAAAATCAACACGCAAAAGTCAGTAGCCTTCCTATACACAAACAATAAATCTGAAGAAGAAGAAATCAAAAAAACCATCCCTTTTATTATCGAAACAAAAAAAATCAAATATTTGGGAATAAATCTAACAAAAGAGGTAAAGGACCTATACAAGGAAAACTATAAAACACTGTTAAAAGAAATAGAAGAAGATACAAAGAAATGGAAAGACATCCCCTGCTCATGGATTGGAAGAATAAACATTATTAAAATGGCCATCCTACCAAAAGCAATATACAGATTCAATGCTATCCCAATCAAAATTTCAATGTCATTCTTCAAAGAAATAGAACAATTATTGATGAAATTCATATGGAATCACAAAAAACCCCGAATAGCCAAAGCTCTCCTGAAAAAAAAAAGAAGGGAATGGAGGCATCACACTCCCAGACTTCAAACTCTACTACAAAGCCATAATCATCAAAACTGCATGGTATTGGAACAAGAACATACATACAGACCAATGGAATCGAATAGAAAATCCAGAAATAAACCCACAGATTTATGGTCAAATAATCTTTGACAAAGGAGCAAAGACTATGCATTGGAGCAAAGAAAGCTTGTTCAATAAATGGTGCTGGGAAAACTGGGTCGCTACATGCAAAAGAATGAAGCTTGACCACTACCTCACACCTTACACAAAAATCAACTCAAAATGGATTAAAGAACTAGACATAAGACCTGAAACCATAAAATATATAGAAGGAAATACAGGTGAAACACTACGTGATTTGCACATCAAAGACATCTTTACAGACACATCACCCAAAGCAGTGATAGTGAAGGCAAAGATAAACAGCTGGGATAAAAAAGATAAAAGAGAAACCCCACCAACTGGAAGAACATGTTTGCACACAACACTAATGATAAAGGACTGATCACAAAAATCTGCAAAGAGCTTATGAGACTCAACAACAACAAAGAAAATAATCCAGTCAAAAAATGGGCAGAAGAGCTAAAAAGAAACTTCTCTGAAAAGGAAATGCAAATGGCCAACAGGCATATGAAAAAATGTTCAACATCACTTGTAATCAGGGAAATTCAAATCAAAACTACCATGAGATACCATCTTACACCAGTGAGAATGGCACATATTAAAAAAACTAGCAACAACAAATGTTGGTGAGGGTGTGGAGAAAAAGGAACTCTTCTGCACTGTTGGTGGGAGTGCAAACTGGTCCAACCACTATGGAGAGCTGTGTGGAGATTTCTGGACCTACTAAACATAGAGCTTCCATATGATCCAGCAATTCCACTCCTAGGTATTTACCCAAAGGACACAGAAACATCAATTCCAAAGAACACCTGCACCCCTATGTTTATAGCAGCACTGTTTACAATAGCTAAGCTTTGGAAACAACCCAAATGCCTCAAAATAGATGACTGGATCAAGAAGATGTGGTACATATACACCATGGAATATTACTCAGCATTCAAAAAAGATAAACACATGCAATTTGCAGCAACATGGATGGAGCTGGAAGGGATCATGCTCAGCGAAATAAGCCAAAAAGAAAAAGAAAAATACCGGATGGTCTCACTCATAGCAGGAATCTAGAAAACTTAAATGAGGGACCAGGAAAATGATTAACTATAAGAAAGTGAAAATCAGAATCAACAAAAAACTATGAAACAGAGACACTTTTGGGGGGGCAGGGGGCGGGAGGGGAGGGATTGGGATCAGAATGGGGGTGTTGCAATTGTATGGGGAATATAAAAATAAAATTTATTATTTAAAAAAAAAAAAAGAAACTGCTGTTCAGGGCGTCTGTATCTTTATCAAATTTCAAAAATTCGATTTTGATGTGTCTGAGCACAGTTTTCTTCACGTGCTCTGTTTCGGTTGCAGTGAATTTTTTTAGGCTATATATTTGGGGAATCATTGGCCATTATTTCTTCAAATGTCTTTCTCCACTAAAGACTTTTTCCTCAAATTCTAAGATGTCAGTGACCCAAATATTAGACTCTTAATATTGTCCACAGGTCATGTCAGCTCTACTGATTTTTTTTTTAAGTCTTAATTTTCGATTCCTCAGATTAGATAATTTGTACTCACCTATTTTCAAGTTCACTGATTCTTTTCATTATAATCTCCATTCTGGTATGCAGCTTGTACAGTGATTTTTAAAATTTCAGATATTATATTCCTAAGTTTTAGTATTTCTATTTCACCCTTTTTTATTAGTTTCTATTTCTTTACTGACAATGTCTATCTTCCTATTCATTTCAAGAATTTTTACTTTTATGTCATGAAACATAGTTATATCACATTAATAGCTGCTGTAAATATTTTTGCATATAAATGAACAATGATGTAAGAAAAAAATTTTTTTTCAGAGTTTTACAGATATTGCCAAAATATGGATCATCTTAGGATTGGGATCTGTTGATTGTCTTTTTTTGAAAAATAGTCATATTTTAATGGTTTAGTTCATATAAAAGAATTTTGGATACATTTTTAATATTATGTTGTGAGATTTTGGGTACTGCTAAAAATCCATTACATATTTGTTCCAACTTTATAGCTGTACAGCAGCAGGTTAGGTTCAATGCCCTTTTATTGCATCATGACAGTAAAATTGGAAATATCATTTTGTTTTTAACTATTGAAAAAAAAACTGAATACCTCTGAAGCTATATTTGATGGACAAAGGTTAGATGTAACATTAAAATTGGGAACAAAACAAATAAACATCTATCTCTATTATAACTAAACATTATTTGATATGTACAAGCTAATTGTATCAGAAAAGCAAACGAGTACCAAACACTCCAATAAACTGAAAATGCAATATTCCTAAGAAAAATGCAGTAAAATAAATAAAACAATAACAAAAGTGTAAATAAATTTAAAAAAACCCTCAACCATTTGGGAATTTACAAACTCTCCTAAGTTTTGTGTCAAAGAACCAATCAAAACCAGAGATTATTAAATCTAGAATTTATTCTAGTGAAAGCCAGAAACTTAGCTTTATTTTTCTCTTTTTGTCAACTTGAGACTCCAAAAATTCCAAACTTATTTAAAATATTGTTTCTATGACATGCTAAAGATTAGGGAAGATACTTCTCCAAGCAAGAAAAACAGAAGCACGGTTGATGCTGATTGTTGGATCTTTAGTAATTTCTTTCTTTCCAATTCATGCTATTAAAACAAAACAACAAAATGTCCTTGAATTTGGAATACAAGAGTGGCTTCTGTTGTCCTGACTGAAATCAAGTGTGGCACATAAGCCACCAGAGAAGCTGGTGTTTCAGGAAAGGTCCTACATCAAATGCTACTAAGAGCATGAATAAAGATGAGATTAGATGAACATGCAACATGGAGGTCACTGGTGAGCTTAAAAAATACAGTTTCATTTGAGTGATGTGGGTGTAGTTAGGATGGGTTAGGGAAGGCATTAAAGAAGGAGAAATGATAGGGGCAGGCAACTCTTTCGAGAATGTTGATTAGGGGCCTCCCTGCTAGTGCAAGAGGTTAAGCATCAGCACTATGAAGCTATCTGCAACTATCCAGATGGAGCGGCAGACCTCTCCTGACTTGCCCACTGTTCCCCTCAGCAGTGTATTTCAGTCGATCTGCCTGTTCTGCTCCCCACTCTGTCTCTGGTGAATCCTCTCACCACGCCCCCCTCTCTGGCCTGTACCCCAGTTCCTGTATGCATAAATAAATAAATCTTTTTAAAAAAAGAAGTTGATTATTTAGTTTAACAGAGAAATGTATCAATAGCTAAAGGGAAATATGAGGTCAAAGAACATTTTAAGGATGTGATACACAAATGGGAAAAAGCTAGCAGAGAAGAAGGTACATCTACCTTTACTGCTGCTAGTAGGGTTTTGATTCTGGCATCAATAGGAACCCTGACAGATAGGCCCAAGAAGATGTTGTCAGTTTGAGGGCCCTCAAAGGAGCCTGAAATAACTGCTGACTGGAGTTTGCTCTTATGGTATAATGAGGCAGGATGAAAAGGGAAGGCAGGAATGTGAATAAAGGTACATGAGAAAAAAAGTATCCATTTATTAACTGGCTCCCATCATCTCTTATCTAGATCAGTCTATTTAACAAGTGACTAGAAAGACATAAACATTGCATCATCTTAAAGGAAAAACACCAAAATCTGCTACATTAGAATAAGACTATCATACTGTATCTAAATCAGTTTTGCTTTATTAGAATAATTCAAGGTTTATAATCATCTTTTACCTCTTCATTACCTTACATTTATGTTTTTCACAAGATGACACATTCATCATGGGGAAATACCTAGATTTATTTATTTATTTTTAAAGTTTTACATTTAAATCTATGATCAACTTTATTTATTTATTTATTTTTAAGATTTCTTTATTTATTTTATACAAGCACTGGATACAGTCAGAAGCACGGGAGGGTGAGAGAATTCACCAGAGCCAGAGCAGGGAGCAGAACAGGCAGAAGGACCTAAGTACACTGCTGAGGGGAGCAGCGGGCGACAGGAGAGGTCTGCGCGCCATGTGGGACTCTCCTCTGGTGGCCAGGGAGCTGCCGGGGATGGAACCGGCAATGCAGAGGCTGCCGGGCAGCTTCACAACCCAGCGCTCAACCACTGCACCACCAGGGAGGCCTGGGAAATACCTAGATTTAATAATTTAAAAATATTTTTTAAATCTAGGCAAATTCTTATAAGTTACATTTAAAATACTATAAGTGAGAATTTATAATTCTAACTCTCAAAATTATTTTTTGCTATTTTAATGAAACAAAATGCATACTGGGGCCTCCCCGGTGGCGCAGCGGTTGAGCACTGGGTTGCGAAGCTGCCCACAGCCTCTGCAGCGCCGGTTCGATCCTCGGCTACACCCCGGCCACCGGAGGAGGGTCCCACATGGCGCGCAGACTTCTTCTGCCGCCTGCTGCTTCCCTCAGCACTGTACATTGGTCCTTCTGCCTGCTCTGCTCCCCGCTTTGGCTCTGGTGAATTCTCTCACCCTCCCGCGCTTCTGACTGTACCCAGTGCTTGCATAAATAAAAATAAATAAATAAATAAATAAATAAATAAATAAATAAATAAATCTTTAAAAACAAAAAAACAAAAAAAAACCAAAATGCATACTTACTCTGAACATTATCTCTTCATTCCATTTTGGATTCAAAGTCTAAAAGAAAATAAGCATAGTATAACTAAATTTTTTATATTTGTCACATAAAAATAAAATAAAATGTATCTAAAATGTTAATACTGCTAAATCTAACCTTTTTAATGGTTTTTGTTTGCACACTTGTAAAAACTCCATGCATTGGGTCATATAACGTCACTCTCACATAAGGATCACTGTTAAAATAAAATAAATAAATTTAATAAATGCTTATCTCAAACTCAGATTATTCAAACTATAAAATCACAGAATTTTTTTTTGTTAACAATTCCAACAATAATTTTCTACATTTAAAAGTAAGGATCCTTTGACAGGATAAGTAATTACATTAATTTTTGCATCCTTTAAAAAAGCTAAGTATCATGTTAGTGAAACAAAAATTAGAAAACCTTTTAATGACAACCTAATGATTCCCAACCTTCTTAAATTTTGAAATTTTGTTTAACTTTTATTACACTTTCTTTTTTGAATTAAGATAGTTAAATCAAAAGATTAGTTTTGAAAAACCAAGTTGTTTCATTACCTATATATAGGTATAAAATCTCTTTTATATAGAATAAAGGCAAAGTACTTTCAGTTCTAAATAATTCTGTGTCAAGTAACACCTTCTACAAAGAGACATGAAAAAGGAAAATCTAGTGATATTTATGTTTGCAGTGCAAACACTTGTCCATAGTCAAATTTCTCCCATTTCCCTTGTGCATCCCAAGTATTCACCATTCCCCACCACCAAATCTCTCCTCCCTTTGCTTATAGAACCTTACCTCCTACTTAATTGGAAAAACTCAAAGCCATCAGACCACTTTCAACATACTGGTATTTACCAGAACCCAACCTCAACCCTAACCTCGAGGATTCAGGAGTTTGTCGTCCCCATATGAGGTCAGTCCCCCATATCCAGTTTCCTCTCACCCCCTCTGGAAGCTTACATCATCTATTTCCCTTCTCAGCTTTTCCTTTGATCTAGTTTTTCTAGTCATATATTTACATATTTTTTTAAACTCCCCCTTCCTAGAGGCTCCTTCCCTTTTCCAGCAAACTATATTTTTTTCTTCCCTTCAAACTTTTCAAGACAATCATCCAAAGTAATAATATTAACAACTACTACTGCTATTACTAACATTTTTATAGCAATTCTGTGTGCCAGTTACTGTTCTTAGCAGTTTCATATATTACCTTTTTGAATCCTTATAACTATGAGATAGTTATAATTCTTATAGTAACTACAAGGTTGGTACTATTATTATCTCTACTTAGTGCAGAGGGATGTCAACTCATCAAAGGTCAAAAACTAGCAAGTAAAGGGGCCAGGATTGAAAGTCTGGCACTTGGCTCTGGAGGCCAAGCTGTCAACCACTATTACATACCACCTCCCTTTCTTCTTTTCCTAACTTCCCATTGCTCTTCAAAACCCTATAATCTTGTTTTTATCTCTTCCTTTCAGGTCCATTCCTCAGAAAATGGTCTCAGATATTTAATGAATTTAGTAAACTACCCATTGTAAATATTATTTCTACCTCACATAACAATTTACTATTATTCCATTTTTCCTTTAATCAAATTTTAGAAAAATTAACAACTGCAAAGTTTCAAAATTGTATCCCAACTTACCTAGCTCCCAAGATATCCTTCTTGGCAAGGCCTATTCCAGCTATAACTTTCACTCGTACAATTCGAGAATTTTCCTAAAAGACAAAAATTTGTATTTTATTTCCTTATACTTTATATGTGATTTAAGACACATACCTTTTCAAATTCATACATAAAATCAGGATACTAAAATATATCGAAGTAATCTTTCAAGAATGAATTTGATGAAAAGCTATATAAGAAGAAAATGAAAGCATATGCTATTTGTAGATAACCTGATTACCTACAAAGAAAAACCAAAACAAACAATCTGTTAAATTATTACACTGAGCAAGAATTTATCATTGCTTCCACGAAAACCTACACCCAAATTATTAGAGCTAATATGAGTTTATTAATGCTGTACACACAATGCAAAATCAAGAGTTCATCATCATTTGTAAAGACTATTTGGAAAAGTAATTATTTTTTAAATCCCATTCAATGATTACATATTAAATGAAAGTATAATAGATTGATACTATGATGTAGCAAATATTAAATTCCTGAGACATCATAATATTGTAGTATTATGTTTTATATAAGAATATCTTAGTTTTGGGCCTCCCCTGGTGGTGCATCGGTTGAACACTGGGCTGCGAAGCTGCCCGCAGCCTCTGCAGCACCGGTTTGATCCCTGGCCACCAGGCGAGGGTCCCACATGGTATGCAGACCTCTCCTGCTGCCCGCTGCTCCCCTCAGCAGTGTACTTTGGTCCTCTGCCTGTTCTGCTTCCCGCTCTGGCTCTAGTGAATTCTCTCACCCTCCTGCACTTCTGACTGTACCTAGTGCTTGTATAAATAAATAAATCTTTAAAAAAAAATCACTTTAATCTTAAGCCTTTACCTTTAAAAAAAAAAAGAGTATCTTAGTTTTAAGAGATACATATTTAAATATTTAGGCATAAAATGTGATAAAGTTGGCAACTTACTCTCAAATGGATCAGCACATAAAAATTTAAATGTGACTTTGTGTGTGTGTGTGTGTGCGCGCGCACACGAATGCGTAAGCATGCTCAAATAATAGGAATAGACAAGATGTACCAATTAGTGAATCTACCTGACAGGTATACAGGTACTTAGTGTACTCTTTTAACTGTCCTGTATATTTGGAATTGTTAAAATTAAAAGGTAATAAAATCTTATACAACTGAATGCATATTAAAAAATCAGCAAGTAAGCAAAACTGATAGGCATAGAGAAATAAAATGAATAATGTAAAAAATCTTTATGAATAAAATTATTAAAAATTATTGAGAACCTAAGACAAGTAAATGGAGGAATTTATTGTTCATTAATGGAACTATTTAATATTATTATGTTTTCTCCAAAGTAACTTATAAATCCAATATAATTCCAATACTCCCCACCTTGAATTTTTCATGGACTTTAACAAAAAACTCTAAAATTCATAGGGGAGAGTAAAAAAGTAAAAAAGAACATTCAACCACATCTTAAACTCTACACAAAAACAAAATCTGATATAGTAAAATCTAAAATGAAAAAGAAAACTTTTAAATTTTCATAAGAAAGATTATAATATTCTATAATATTGGGGTAGGAAAGGATTAGAGAAGTACACACATTCATAAGAAAAGTTGTTAGATTTGATATTGAAAGTATATACCTTTTGCATGAGAAAAAATGCCATGAGCAACATGAAAGTCAAGTGGAGGAAACAGTGGAAGTATCTAAAATATGTATCACTAACAAATTAGGATTATCCAGAAGATATAAAGAACTTCTAAAAACCAGTGATACATACAAAAAAACCTAGTACAAGAAATCATAGAGAACAGCCAATAAAGACATGAAAAGATCTTCAATTTCACCAGCAATCAGGGAGAACCCCACTACCTTAGTGATGGTAGTGTAAACTGATGAATCCTTTTGAAAAGATATTTGGCATTTTCTACGAAAGTCCTAAATCAATGACCCAGTAATCCCACTTTTAGATATATCCCCCATATAAACTATTGTACACAAGAACATAAAGCTCAACAATCATGATAGCATTTTTATGAACAACTATGAAATAAAAGTTGCCAACAAATAGCAACATTATTGATTCTATTCTATTCTAAATGTATTCCAATGGCAAGCAGTAAGTCTTATTTCTTTCTGAGTAGAGGTCTGGGTGGGAAAAAATACACATACAGTATCTATTGAAATTTTCTTCTACTTCTAAGAACTTACAACTACCATCTTTCCTGAATATATATGACTTTCACTGAACAAATATAACTGAAATATTCTATTAGCTCCAAAACTCAGATGATAAAGTCAAATAACATAAAAATCCTTAACTAGAGATATCAGGTAAAATATAATTTTCCTCTTTCGCCAAATCACACAGCTGATGATGCAAGATGGAGGGAAATCCTCAGATAGCAACATAAAGATAGAACTGAAAACAGAAAGGAAAACATAATAAAGTGAAATTTCAGTCTTCTGTGTAAATTGATTGCCAAAAAATCTGAAGAGATCTACTGATTATTCTTTTTTCCTAAAAAGTCAATGACAAATAGGCCAATTAAAGTATTCTATTAGTCATAACAGTCAGAATGTCACTAAACTATTTGACTGGAAAGACCCTACACTTATTACATAGGTCTCCAAGATGGAATTTTGAAAGCTAGAAAATTTTTTTGAAATGATTTAATTAAAAAATGCAACTTTTTCAAGTGGCAAAATACAACGAAAAATGCAATCATCGATTATTTGATAATCTTATATTTTCTACACACCAAGTTTTATAAATTTATAAATTTCATTGAGAAAAGAGATTACCTACCCATCTTAAAAACTTAATCCATGTTTGTGGAAACTCTATTGAAACTATTCCTCTCCAGAAATCTCTTAAAGAAAACTGTAATGTTAATTTAAAATAATTCCAGGACAAGTTCTTCACTGTCACAGACATATTTAACTTTTAAACTTTCTCCTTTTATTTTCCACCTTGAAAATCAGAACTAGTTAATTTTAGACTCTGTGGTTAACTGAGGTAAAACTTCTTTCACAAACTTAAATAAGAAATATTATTTATTTTCACATTTCATTTTACAAATATATGTGACAAAACTGGCCTCTGCAGTCACATCCATAACCATATCTCACATCATCTTTGAATACAAAGGAGCAGAGCATAAATGCTGCCACTAAAGATCAAACTCCTCAGTATTTTTAGAATTTTGATGCTAAAAGTACTATTAACAGATATATGAACAGTGCTCAGATGGGCGAAAAAGAAACAAAAATTAAGAATCTTTTCCTTAATAAGCACAGGGACATTATCCCCAAGGACACCATAGCTCCTCACTACAGCTTGCATCTTCCCTTTCAGCCCATAATGCAATTCTATGGATTTTGAAAGTGAAATGGAAAAGTTACAAATTGTAGGCAAATAAATGAAGCTTCTCTTAATGCTGGGGAGGAACACAAAGGTAATGTGTTATCTATGCAATAATTAAAAGCAGCTTTCTAGGGCTGAGATTCTTCTCCATAATTTATGAAAATAGCTACTAACTGCTCTATAATCAACAGTCCCTCTCTCCTCCCTTCACGCAAAAAAAAAAAAAAAAAAAAAAAAACAGATACAGGAAATAGAGAGCATTAGGTCTTTTCATATATTATAGGCAATTTTATTGTCACTCTCTTTTCCCTTCTCCCATCCTTCTGTTGCCCCACATCATTCCACCAGTCTCCTTTTTTAAAAAGATGAACCTTTTGTTTATATATCTCTGAGTTTTCATGCAAGTTGGGTTACCTCTGCCTGGGGTATTCTTCCCCTTCATTGTTAAAGTGCTGAACCATCTGAGAAGATTCATTTGAAGTCTTTGAGAAATGTGATTATTAATATTATTTAATGACATAATTGTAAGTTCATGGGAAAAATCAGGATGTAGAATATCTACTCTATGATAACTGTTAAAATATACATGCATATGAATAAAGATTGGAAGGAAATATACAACAGAACTAGCTATTAAAATACTGAAATGATAAAGGCTCTGCTTTACTTCTTCAACTTTTTATAAATTTTATTATCTTTCTTTTAAAAAGCCCTGTCCTTTCTTCATAGTCCAAACGTCATTGTTTCTAAAAAGCCTTCATAGTTGACATTAATCTTCCCTTCTCATTGTTAGAGGCTCATTTATATAATACCTATCACATAATTTCTTGGATCTGAGGCAATAAACTACAAGTCTTTCTTCACTATTGAAACTGAGATGTTGAAAACCAAGAAACTTGTCTTTTTGTTATCTCTATATTCTCTACAGAACCCAGTAGAATTATCTGGCACATCGTGGGGCTAATAAGTTCTTGATTAACAACAAAACTTTTCTGAAGTAGCTGAAAATAGGAATAAAGTATGTTTATCAAAAGGAAAAGTTTGCACAATGAGCCTCCGCCCCACTTCTGGTACATGGATCCAAGAACACTGGCTACCAGACCAATACCCATCAAACAGAAGACAGGAAGACTTCCCTCCAAGGAAAGTGAGTGATTCAAGAGAGGGGAGAGGTAACAAACACTATACATTTATAAGTGACAATCCCACAATGAAATGAATGGTAGGCCCATAGGACCCTATTGCAAAATACTGCAGTCAGTAGTACTTGGCCCCTCACACAGGGGATCTATGTCAGTAATTAAGGGAATAAATTAGGGGAAAGGAAGAGAAGCAATAAAGGAAACAGTGGGTCCAACAGAGAAAAGAGATTAAGGGAATCCTCACAATGGCTATACCCAGGCGGAGAGTGCTAGCAGTTCATACGGAACACAAGGTAGCAAGAGGCTGTCTTCAACAAGAATGAAGAAGAGGGAATGGATGGCATTCATTTTATACCCATCTGAAACTTTAGTAGGTGGTTTTAAAGTTCTGAGTTTGCAATTTAATTTAATTTGTGATAGGTGTACAGAAAACTAGAGCAAATAAAAGTTTGATACTTACAAACATGGTGCAATGATACAAATGTGAATACTGTATATACATAGTACAATAATACTGAATATTTAACAAAAATATTGCTAGACTGCTAGGGAGGGATATAAATTTTTCATCTTTTTTTTTTAAGGATAATATGCTATAGAACTTCCGTGGATCACATTCTCCAAGCTGAAAATGGACTGACAGCAGTTATGATCCTCTGGTATATAAACTTATTTGAAACATTTTACAAAAATATAAGTGCTAGTTTACCCTTATTGGACAATAAATGAAATAAAAATTATCCCAGTAGGGCCTCCCTGGTGGCACAAGGGGTTAAGACATAACCTATGAAGCAATCCACAGCCACTGCAGTACGAGTTCCATCCCCGGCCAGGAAGCTACCCACATGGCGCAGCAGACCTCTCCTGACTCGCCCACTGCTCCCCTCAGCAGTGTTATTTCAGTCAGTCTGCCTGTTCTTTTCCCCACTGTCTCTGACAAATCCTCTCACCATGACTACCACCTCACACCTCTGGCCTGTACCCCAGTTCTTGTATGCATAAATAAATCTTTAAAAAAAAAAAAAGAAAATTATCCCAGTAAAGATAAGTATATGATTGCTACATATTTGCTATGTCTGTTCAAAGTTCTTCAGGAGATTTTGGCAGTAAGAACTATGATAAACAAGAATATCCAGAATACTTACATATCACAGAAAGCAGTGGTTCTCAAAGTGTATTCCCTGGACCAGTGATAAGACCATCTCACGGGAATTTTACAGAAACTTACATTTTTAGGCCCTACACATACTGAATCAGACATTGTGTGTGGGGCTAGTATCTAGGTATTAACAAACACTCCAGGTGATTCTGATGGACACTAGAGATAAGCAGCACAGGCAAAGAGCATGATGGTTAACTGCTGTGTTTGATATAATTGCAGGAGTATTCCTCATTTAGAAAACTACAAGTTTTGGGCCTCCCTGGTGGCACAGGAGGTTGAGCACTGCACTATGAGGAGATCCGCAGCCTCTGCAGCACGAGTTCGATCCCCGGCGAGCCAGAGAGAGACCCACATGGTGAAGCAGACCTCTCCTGTCTCGCCCGCTGCTCCCCTTGGCAGTGTACTTCGGTCAGTCTACCTGCTTTGTTCCCCACTCTGTCTCTGGTGAATCCTCTCACCCCCTGCGCTTCTGGCCTGTGCCCCAGCTCTTGTATGCATAAATAGATAAATCTTTAAAAAAAAAAAACAAAAAACTACAACTTTATTCAATCAGCATTAGATCATTTCCAAAAAAGGACAGTTCATATCTTTACATCTCAGCACTACTTTTGAATGTGATAGCACCGACATGCTTATTTATACGTAAAATACCTCTGAAAGGATACACATCAAACTAATAACTAATATCTGTGGAAAATGTATTTCCCAAAAGATTATAGATGATTCGTTACAATGGGTTTATTTTTATTGATAGTAGTGAAAACTGAAGTGGTCATCAAAAGAAGAATGGATAGGGCCTCCTGGTGGCACAAGGGATTAAGACGCAACCTATGAAGCTATCTGCAGCCACCGCAGCACAAGTTCGATTCCTGGCCAGGGAAGTGACCCATAATGCATAGCAGACCTCTCCTGACTTGCGCGCTGCTCTCCTCAGCAGTGTATTTCAGTCAGTCTGCCAGTTCCGTTCCCCACTCTGTCTCTGGTGAATCCTCTCACCGCCCCCCCCCCACACCTCTGGCCTGTACCCCAGTTCTTAGTTCTAGAACAGGCAAAAAGTAATCCATGGTGATAAAAGGTTGCCTATGGGGAACAAAGATGAAAAGCTGACTGAAGAGGGCCCAAGGGAACATTCTGGGCTCCTGGAAGTATTCTATATCTTAATTGGGTAGTCGCATACACATATTGTTGAAAATCACTGCACATCCAATTGTACATTTCACTGTAATTTTACTCCCCCTCTCCCTGCCTCACATAAAAGTAAAATAGACACTTCTAGGCCAAAAAAAAAACCCTAAAAATAGTAAAGTTCATTACTAGCAAATACACACTAAAAGAAATTCTAGAGAATGTACTTCACATAGGAAAGATGATCCTAGATGGAAAGCAGAGATTCAAGAAGAAATGATGCAATGACAAGCAAAAGTAATGTTAAATACATCAAGAACAAACAGCATAAAAAATAATAACAATATTAATGATGAGGATGACTCTGTGTGTGTGCGAGCACATGTGTGTGCGCACACATGTGTGTGCCTGAGTCAGCATTCAGTGAATTTCCACTCCATTTGAGATCCAATTCAAACTCTTTAATAAATGGCCTTCAAGCCCTGCCTAATGGTGCACTCCTCTCCTCTCCACAATCATCTCGTGACACTGTCCCTCTTGCTTCATCACTCCAACCTTCTTTATGTTCCCCTCCATTTCTTTTGCACAAGCACTTCTTTTTACCTGACAGATTTAGCACCACTCTTCACCTGGCTAACTCCTATTCATTCTTTGTTTCAGTTTAAAGGTGACTTCCTCAGCCTTCCCTTCCTTACTCCATACCATATAAGGTTAATTTCTTTCCTGTTATAGACTTTGATTTTATAGTACTCCTTTTCCTTCCTAGCATTTATAAAACATTGATGTGTGATTATGTATTTAATATAATTATTTCCCTCTGAGCTATAAATTTAGTAAATTTTGCTATCCATCATCTACCTCAAGGCCTGAGTGAAATACCTTACATGTGATAAGTGTTCAATAATTTTTTGTTAAATACAGAATTCAAGGAATTCAGAGGTCCACCTAATAGCTACCATCAGAAAAGACAGAAAATATGAAAATAAGAACATATAAACAATTGTAAGTTTGGGACTTAATTCTGCTGAGATGGTCAAAAAAGCAATGGCATTCAGTAGTAAATGAGCACACTAAGCCTCAGATCTTGGCTCTAAAAGTCATCTTGTACTTAGTGGAACTAGTGTTCCTAAGAGAAATGGCTGATTCCAGATAGTGCCAGGCCAGGAAAAATACAAGAAGAACCTGAAACATCTTCTTCCAGAAAGCAATGAAGTCATCAAAGAAAGATGGGGACTTGTCACAAAGACCGAAGGTCCTCCTTGAGACAGACGTCACTGGCCAAATTGGGATAATTTCAGCAACAAAATACTTAATCAGTCTTTAATTACTCATTGAGTAAGGTGGGAATCTACAAGCCCATGCCTACATACATAAATAAATGGAGAAAGGAAAAGTTCTTCATACAGGGAATGCCACCTACTAAAGAAGGAAATTAAAAATAATGGTTGATTCAGGTGCAAGTCATCATCAAAGGAGGATGTAAAACCAGTCAATGGAGAGCTGATAGATAAGAGAGCATAAACTGTGACTCTATTCCCACAAAACCAATCATAAATGGTGACATCACAAAGAAGAAATCTGTCAGGCAAGAAAATGATGTGATTTTATCACTGATAGTGATGGAACAAGTTAACATCACGTACCCTCTCTGTGATACACTACAAAGAACACATCATTATCTCTGATTTCTGCCAAAAAAGCATGACCTTGACATGGTCATGAGGAAACAGTAAACAGATTTGGACTGAGAAACATCCTACAGGTTGTACAGCCTACATACCTTAAGACTGTCAGGTATAAGACAGAGAAATTGATACATTAGAAGAGACTGCAAAGACACAAGAACCAGGCAACATAGGCTCCCAGATGGGATCTTGGGTCAGAAAGGAAAAAAAAGAAAATTATAAGACCACTTGCCAAAGATTGAATGGAATCTATGGATTGGATAGTAGTATTGTAGCAATGTTGATTACTCTGGAGTATTTAGTGGTGATGGGTCATTGTGCCTGCAATTTGCCCTCAGGTTGTTCTGAAAAGGAACAATGAAAATGGCAAATATAGGTTATGAAGCCATTGTGCTGAAATGGCAACAGATGTAGAAGCTGCATGAGGAGGATTTGGGAGTTTTTCATACTTTACTTCCAACATTTCTGTTGATTTAAAATAATTAAAAATTAATTACTAAAAAATAAGCTGTTTATTTTCACTTCTTTGGCCCCAAGGAATGCCACAAAAAATGATTTAGAATGATGTTGGAATTAAAGATTGCAAAAAAGAAAAAAAAATGGTGAAAACAATACATGAGAGATCAGGGTGGATGCTAACGCAGCTGCTCCTTAAACTGTGTTTCTATTCTTTATGTGCAATGAATAAAGGTTTGGGAGTCTTGTTCCCAGACTCAGTATGATGCCACAGCAGGCAGAGTCTGCTTCTGTTTGGTGTTAGTGGGTCTAGAAGTGTCAGAATATGCACTTCTTAATTACCCTGCTGCTTACGCATTGCTGTACCTGTCACCATCAAAGGCATCCATTCTTCTGTATGTGCAAACTGTACTCCCAAACTGGAGTGGAGACTCTCAACTCTTTCCTCTTTATTTCCTTCCTTCTTTTCCTTGTTGCAGTCAGGTTTCAGTTGTGGGGAACAGAAATCACTACAAGTGTTTTAAGCACAAAGAAGTTAATATGGGAAATTAAGGTCTACAAAAATGAAAAAGCTGGGGGGCAGGCTGTAGGCTGTGCCTCCGGAGGATCCAAAATCCCTCCAAACTGGGCCACCCTAAGATGCTACCTCTACGTCAGAAAGGTAGATAATCAGGAGCCCACCAGACCTGTCAACTTTAAGAAAGGAAACAAAGCAGACATCAGGAAGTCACCATCACCACCACTACTTCTGCAACTTCCTATCGATGCACACAAGTTAGCAGCTACTAGAACACTTTTAGAGAAAAACTCAAAGTCTATATGACTATGTTTGTCAGCAGAAAAATTCAATGGAGTTTTGTTCCATTTCATTTTCACTTCCTAAATCTCAAGTAAGTGCTTCTAACTGAGAAACCTATTTCACAGATTGTACCTATTTACAGGATGCTAAGTGCAAGGGAGTCTGAGAAACACAGAATTTAACTTTCAAGTCTCGGCATAACACGGAAGTCCACTGAAATGAGATAGGAAGGGATGCTGAATTGCAATTCCCATATGTACCATACTCCTCAACAAAGATTACTGGCAGATCTGCCCTACTGTTAAATCCCAAGAAATTGTCAGACCAATTAGGTATAAATTATATTTTACTACTTCCTTAGTTTGCTATGCTTTAATAGCAAAAGTCTGCCCATGGATCCATCTTTTACTGAAAGAGCTAAACCTTACTAAAGAGTGAAAAGAAAGGAATTACGATGTAAACTTTGGCAGACTTCAATACTAACATGCTCATACGGTATGACTCAGCGGCTTTTCTGTACATACTGGTTGTTACGATTCTCTCACTGTCTTCTATATCATGTTTATTCATTTTTCTCCTTGTTTTAGTTTCAAATTAAAAACCAGAATCATCTTTTTTCTGTAATAGGAAAACTACCTTACTCCTAATCAACAGCAGAGGGCTGCCTATTCCCAGACTAGCCTGAAAATGAAATAAAATGACACAGCTGCAATGTCTTTCTTCTACAAAGGGTGGGGAGGCTTTTCTAAGCCCTCTTTTACTTTCCTGATGGGCCAGGAAATACAGAGCAAATAAGAGTGATGAGATAGCCACTCTACGAGAAAGCAAGAGGGCTTTTGTCTTTCTCACCAGACTGAGCTCCTTATAAAAGAGATGGAGATTGTTTTTTCTCCGAATATCCTGGGTGCCTAGCACACTGCAAGACACAGCACAGAAAGAGCAGTTAATAAATGTCTGTCAAATGAATAACCCAAATTACACTGTAAGAATTGGAAGCTGGAAGCTGACACTTCATATTATGCCTCTTACCTTCCTATGTCACAAAGTACACAAAAAGGAGCTGTTACAAAATTTGAGTCACATAACTGAAAATAGGACCTTCATTAGGAGAAAACAGTGGGCCCCACGCCACGAAGTTTCCCAGAAGTATAAATCCATCAGTAAGTTCAGAAAAAAGTCATTTCAAAAGGGTGGAGTTCCAGGTCTTTAGCCTCAGGTGCTTATCTCCAACTAACTGCCATCATTCATTTTACTCCAGTTGAGCAGAGGGGCAAAGAGGTGATGTGAGAAGCAAATAACTGAAAACACAGCTTTTGTACTAGGAAGGGAAGAACAGACAGGGCTGTGGAATATTTTGCCTATGATCAATTGGCTCTGCTGGAAGGGAGTGAGAAGTTTAGAGATGAGAAATCTTGACTGGCAGAACAATCTAAGAAACAATGACAGGGAAAAAAGTCCAAGGCCAGCCTGGTTGAGTTTGTTGCCAAGTTTGAGATTATCTGCATTGCACAGTTTATACAACAAGCAGGGAGACCTGACTGATAAGAAGAAAGCTATCATAGCTTCCACACATCATTATATCCCTCTGATCTCTTCTAAAGAACAATAATGGGACACTAGCTGTAATATTATTCTTATCCATAACATACTGACTTGTTTCTGAGGAATACCGAGCTGCCAACATCTGTCCCCTCCACTTTGCTTCTCTTCTAGCAAAAACTAAGAAATTAATTTCTTATAGCATCACATAATTAATTCTCAAATTAATGAGAATGCCTCCACAAGCTGCCCTCTGTTCATAAACAAAGAGCCTTCAAAAGAAATGTAAAAGGAGTTTGAAGACACTAAGTTACTACGAGAAGGGACTATTACACACTGTTAGAAGATACTTAAGCAACCATTCTAAATTACACAGACGGACTTACAAATAATTGGGTCCAATCTTGATAACAGGTACATGTGACTGCTTAGTCAATCACCAAGAATGTTTAAATCTGAATTTTTTTTCCAAACAGAACTAGTCACTGTTAGACTAGATCGCTTGTTCATCTCTCATTCATTCCCATTTTTCAGACAATCACCCAAAACAGAGAAGTCATATCTCATTTAACAAGTAACAACTCGTTCCAAATGGCTCATTTTCAATAAGCATGAAGCATCGCCAACTTAAGTCCTTTAGTTAGGAAAAAACACAGATTTGCCTTTTCAAGTCACAAAATTTAATATATTGTTCAGAGTGAACAGTTCTAATAAGTTCTTTAAAATATTTACACTTTTCCCACTTTAAAAAAAATATTACTTAAGAACTTCCTTTCCATACTTGACACTTGTTGCTAAATATGAGGAAGGGAAAACCTATCCGCCTGCTTTCCCATAACCAAATGCAGTTAGGGTGTTTAAACAAAAAAAAAAAAAAAAAAAAAAAGATTTCAGATAAAAAACCAAATCAGGTAAAGACAATCCATGTGTAAGTCTTCAGGTCAAGGTCCATAAAATTAAATCCAGCGGGCCACTGGTTGCCACAGCAGTCTAATGGACAAGGGAGATGCTCAGCTCCAGAAAAATTCGCCCAGCACTGCTCACCCCGACCCCCGGGAGCTCAAGCACCTGGGCTGGGGTGACAGGAGCCCGCTGGCAGGGTCTCCCCAGCTCCCACCCAAAGAAAACCTACCCCCCGTCCCCGTAGCTGCCTAGGCCCCCCCTCCTCAACACTTCCTGAAGGAAACTCCCTGGGAAGGCGCGGCTCCAAGGAGGGTGTGCAGTCTGCAGGCTTGCAAAGACCAGGCGGCTCCTCAAGCATCCCCCGCCCCCCAGAGGCCGCTAGCTCGGCCGCCCCCACAGTCGGTCCCCAAGGCACCTCCCGCGCTCCCGGGGCTCCGGAGGAAGCAGGGGGAGCCTGGCAGCTGAACGCCTGGGCGCCGCGCCTCCTCGGGTCGGGGTGCTGGGCGCGCGCCTGGAAGCCCGCCCCGCAGCCCCGCGGCCCCCGCACCTCGTCTTCCGGGAGCCCGAACACCTCCACCGCGCAAGTTGCCATTTCCGAACGGTCCCAGCAAACCGGACGAGCTCGACCCGCCCAAGGAGTGGGAACTGCAGCGAGGAGGAGGAAAAGGGGGAGGAGGCTGCCGGAGTCGGAGGAAGAGGAGGCGGGGCTCCCCGGCGGCAGCAGCACCGCCCCCGGCAGCAGCAGCGCCGCCCCCGGCCGCGCGCCGCACGGGCAGGCGCGGCGGGAAAGGCCCGGCGCGCCGCGGCCGCCTGAGGCGCGGTGGGCCTGGAGGGCGCGTGCGTAAAGGCGCGCGGGGGCGCGAAGCGCGCCGGGCGCCTGGAGGTGGGGACCCGCGGGCCGCCGCCGGTCGTCGGGCGGCCTCAGGGGGGCGAGCCGAGCCGGCGGCGGGGGCCCGGAGAACGTCAGTCCTTCCCCTGGGAAACAAAGCTGCGTTTTTCCTCAGCAACAAGTCTAAGATCCGCTCCAGAGCTCGGTCTCTGAAGACACCTAGGATCCCCCGGGGCCAAGTCTTGGGCGCACCACAAGTGGAACCCAAGAGTCCTTTCCTGTCGGTTAAGCCTGAGGATTCCAACAGAAGCTGGATCCTGGGTTCTCAGTCAAAGTCCAGCCTGAGTGTGACAGCACAGGGGGAGGCCTGAAGAGGTTTCATCCCTCGTGGACTCAGGATTTGGAATTTTCTTGCTGTGCCAATTCATAAACTGTTTCCTGTCATATGAGCTTTCCATCTTTAAAGCCTACTGATAACGTCCCACCTACAGACTTAACCCTCTAAACCTGTTTAGATAAGCCCTGATCTCCAGCACTACTGGGAGATAGGGAAGAAGGGGAAAAATAAAATGAACTCAGAACTGCTGCTGTGCTGGAAGTAACCACGCTATTTCATAGTTTAATGGATTTTATAGTCACATAACCGCAGGAAGACCCTCACCAAATACAGCACGCATAAAAGAGAATGGGGGCAACTATAAGCACTCATTGTCTAAGTCAGAATTAGTATATTGTCGTTTTCCTACAGTTGCAGAAACTTACAAAACTCCACACTCAAAAATGTAATGTAAAATTTCCCTAAGAAGTCCAGAATAAATAGTTAAATTTAAGTGCTGAAAGATGGGGATAAGATTAGAGCACATGTTATTGGTTATTGATTTGTTATATAAGATTTTTGTTGTATTTTAATTGTGTTTGGCAGGGTACATTTTACTTATACCAAAATTCTATTAAATCTCTTGCTACATCATTCAAATTTTAATGTCTGTGGTAGGGGGAAAGAGGTGTAAATAACTAAACCTGAGAGCAAAATTCCAAAATGGTCAAGACTTAAGATTTGTTGGCTTAACTAAAACTTAAAAGCCAGAATAGCAGTAATTTCTTTGATTTATAACTGTCACAGACTTGTGTTTCTTAGTGCGATAGAAATAAAATAAACTGAAAATATTTTGTTTGCTCTTTTATCTTGGAAATACTACTTTTCCTTAATCTCTCTGATACACATATTTACATTTAATTTAAAGTAGGACACATATCATTTCAGGGCATAGGTACATAGGTATCAAAACATTTGCCATTACTACTAAAAACTCATGCATGGATCAGAGTGGACCAGTTATTATAAACCTAAAATCAGTAATATAATCAACCAGAAACCCCTGAGGGTTATAAAGTAAAGCATCAGTTGATAGGCAGTACTGAAGATAATTCCAAGTACCATTGATTTGATTCATGATATCTTATTTTTTCTGTATATATCCAAGGTCATAATGAAGAATCAAGCTGACGGCTATTGATAAGTAAAAAGCTGAAGTAATTGTTCCCAGCTGAAATCCGGGAGAGGCCTGTGCAGCTGGTATCTGAAGTTAAGAGGAAGTTTAAATGGAGAAGGTGGTGCAACTGGTGTTCCTGTAACAACCACTACCGTCAAGAAATCTGTGTGTAATGAAAAACTCCTCTCCATACATTTCTTAACTGCATGCTACTCTTGTACTTATAAAGTCTTCTTGTGAACCATCTTTTTATGCCAGTAAATAATGACAGTAACAACGACATGTCAAAATGCTAGAACCAGCTTGAAGAGGTTCCAGTGGGTAAAACACCAGCTATCTTTAGCAGCAAAATACATCATGATAACAATAGATATTATAGTCCAGTGTATAAGCTGAGTACTTTGAGTCCATATTGATATAAATGGTAATAAAAAGGTAAATTCAAAGTTTAACAAGTAAATTTTCTTACAGATTTGGATATATCGTTCCACAAAATGATTATTAATTACAAAGAAGGAAAGAATACATAGAGGGGGTCAAGCTAAAAGATACCACTGTAGTCTAGTGAGCAAAGCAAACATTAGTAATGGGACAAATTATTATCTTATAACCTGATGGGATACAATAAAAAGAACAGAGCATGACATCAGAGCTATTCTTGCCTAACCTGAATCTAATCATGAGGAAACAGACATTTTAAGGGACATAACTTTAAAATTACGGGCCTTTAAACTTCAAAAGTGTGAAAGACATAGAAGTCAAACAAGTTTGAAGAACTATTGCAGACTGACAAATTAAAGAGATTAAATGGCTCTCCAAGAGAAACAAAATTAATAGAGTGTGTGTGTGTGTGTGTGTGTGTGTATAGATGAAGTTTATCATTAAGAATTGACTCTTTTTTTTTTAATAAATTTTATTGTTATATTCCCCATACAATTGCAGCCCCCCCATTCTGACCCCAATCCCTCCCCTCCCACCCCCGCCCCCCTAAAAGTGTCTCTGGTTCATAGTTTTTTGTTGATTTTGATTTTCACTTTCTTATAGTTATTCATTTTCCTGGTCCCTTATTTAAGTTTTCTAGATTCCTGCTATGAGTGAGACCATCCGGTATTTTTCTTTTTCTTTTTGGCTTATTTCGCTGAGCATGATCCCTTCCAGCGCCATCCATGTTGCTGCAAATTGCATGTGTTTATCTTTTTTGAATGCTGAGTAATATTCCATGGTATATATGTACCACATCTTCTTGATCCAGTCATCTATTTTTGGGCATTTGGGTTGTTTCCAAAGCTTAGCTATTGTAAACAGTGCTGCTATAAACATAGGGGTGCAGGTGTTCTTTGGAATTGATGTTTCTGTGTCCTTTGGGTAAATACCTAGGAGTGGAATTGCTGGATCATATGGAAGCTCTATGTTTAGTAGGTCCAGAAATCTCCATACAGCTTTCCACAGTGGTTGGACCAGTTTGCACTCCCACCAACAGTGCAGAAGAGTTCCTTTTTCTCCACACCCTCGCCAACATTTGTTGTTGCTAGTTTTTTTAATATGTGCCATTCTCACTGGTGTGAGATGGTATCTCATGGTAGTTTTGATTTGCATTTCCCTGATGACAAGTGATGTTGAACATTTTTTCATATGCCTGTTGGCCATTTGCATTTCCTCTTCAGAGAAGTTTCTTTTAAGCTCTTCTGCCCATTTTTTGACTGGATTGTTTTCTTTGTTGTTGAAGAATTGACTCTTAGGGCCTCCCCGGTGGCGCAGGGGTTGAGTGCTGGGTTGCAAAGCTGCCCAGCAGCCTCTGCGGTGCCGGTTTGATCCCCGGCTGCTCCCTGGCCACTGGAGGAGGGTCCCGCATGGCACGCAGACCTCTCCTACGCCTGCTGCTCCCCTCAGCAGTGTACCTCGGTCCTTCTGCCTGCTCTGCTCCCCGCTCTGGCTCTGGAGAATTCTCTCACCCTTCCGCGCTTCTGACTGTACCCTGTGCTTGTATAAATAAGTAAATAAATCTTAAAATATATATATTAAAAAAAAAAAAGAATTGACTCTCACAATTAGCAGCCTGGAGACCCAGGATAGCTGATGGTATCGATGAAGTCCAAAGACTAGCTGCTGAAGAATTTCTACTTGCTCAGGGGAGAGCTGTCTTTCTGTTCAGGTCTCCCACTGATTGGATGAGGCCCACCCATGTTATGGAAGGTATCTGTTTTACACAAAGTTGGCTAATTTCAGTGTTAATCACACCCCAAAATGCCTTCTGTGTTGGCACATAAAATTCATCATTATAGAGATATGACATATAAAGGCAATTCGTGATTTTGACCCCTATTGTTATAAAGACATTGGGGCATTGCTGAAACATGAGTGTATATAAGGACTAGATGGCTGTCATGTATGAGTGTGTTAATTCCTAGATTTTAAATATTCTATTGTGCTATGTTACAAAGAATGACCTTGTTTGTAAGAAGTACACACTAATGTATAAGGTAATAGGGCAACAAATTGGCAAAGTACTCACAAATGGTACAGGAAACTATTTCTTTAAATCATACTTTCAACTTTTCTATTCATTTGAGATTGTTTCAAAATTTTAAAGAATGAAATTGTGCTGGTTGAAAGTAAATAAGTATCACTAATAAAAGGAACTGGACTCCTTGGAGAATGACTGATTGTTGGACTAGGACAGAAAAGGTACAAAGATAAACCTGAAATTTTCTCTAGTCCCAGAAAATAAAGAAGTGCTCAAAAAGTCAAACCCAGATCTCCCTGGTGGCACAAGGGGTTAAGACGCAAACTATGAAGCAATAAGCAGCCTCTGCAGCACGAGTTCAATTCCCTGGCCGGCCAGGGAGCAACCCACATGGCGCAGCAGATGTCTCATGACTCACCTGCTGCTCCCCTCAGCAGTATATTTGAGTCAATCTGCCTGTTCTGTTCCCCACTCTGTCTCTGGTGAATCCTCTTACGCCCCACACCTCTGGCCTGTACCCCAGCTCTTGTATGCATAAATAAATAAATCTTTAAAAAAAAAAGTCAAACCCACCTTGTTGGGGTTTTGTCAAAGATCTCCCAATGGCCAAGGCTGAACAATTTAAGTTACAAAATATATAAAGTAGCATTGGAATATAATCCAAAGTATCAAATAAGTATATATGCCTGCATACTGATTTTAGCAAATAATTATATTAATAGGGAGAAGAAACAAATCTTTATGTAGAATTTTAAATAATTTATATAACTACTCCTTCTTCACTTTCTGCTGCTACAGTGTGGACTGAGCATAGTGACTTTCTCCCAAGGAGAACAGCATGAAAGAGGAAGAAAGAGTATCTTTAGAGAGAAGAAAACTGACAAACACTGTCTCAGCCAACAAGGTCAACATCATTAGTGATCAGTTATATCGATAGTGTATTCCCTTGATGTGATGGACTGATATTGGCACTCAAACCCTCTTGAGACCAAAAACCTCTAACTCTGTTCTGGTCATGGGAAAAACATCACAAAACCCAATGGAGAGAGAAAGAGTTTACGAAATATCTGGTCAGCATACTTCAATACTGTCAGAAACAAAGTCACAGCCATTGTCTTCACTGTGTCTAAAATGATCCTTTTCCCTTTCACGTGGACTTTATAAACATCGTTAAATGAAAATTTTCTTTCTTTCCAGTACTTTCAATTTGCATTTCTTTTTCCTCTCTTTGTATTCTCTGTAATACTTAAATAGACTTGGTAGTAACAGACATAATTGTCATGTTCCTGTATTTTTTTTTTTTTTATTTTTCATGTTGCTGGTTTTAAAAAGGATGATGTTTGCTGTGCGGTTTGGGGTTTTGTTTTGCTATCCTTTATTTGGTTAAGAAGTTTACTTCTATTCCTATTTCTCTAAGATTATTGGTCATAAATAGGCATTGGATTTTATTTAACATTACCTTCTTCTATATCTCTTGAGATCATCTTTTTCTTCTCTCCTTTTAGAGTAATAGATTTGCTAAGTTATGATAATTAGTAACTATTTTGGAGGGAGAAATCCTCAGGGCTGGACTCCAGCACACTGCCAAATCACAGCATGTGGTCACTTTTATCTGCTATAGCTATGGTCTGCCCCTCCACTCCTGCAGAAGAGGAAGAATTGTCTGAGGGCAATTGCCTTAGGCAATGTCCTAAGGGCTCCCCTTAAGAACTAGGGCACACCACATTTTCTCCTAGATTTCCACCACTATTGGGGAATTCTATAATTGTCTCCTATTGATAGCTCAGCAGCAAGGATATAGGTAGAGTAGGGTCTTTTGGCAGAGACACTCATCCATGTCTTATTTTCATCTTCAATGCTCTTGAGAGTAGGAAAACTGGCCCTTTTGTCATCATTCATTCTACCTAATTTTGGTGTTAATGGCATCTATTTTGGCTCTTGCTACTCTAAAATCCAGGTTTCTGAGACTGGAATTTTTCTTGACCTATTTCTCTCTACTAGGAGGTTCAAAGCTCTATTTTAAAACTTATAAATTGAGGATTGACTCATCTTTCTCTTTTCATTCCTGTAGTAATAGCCCTCTCCCAAGAGCATAAAGAAAGTGTTCACTGCTGCCCGGGGCAGGGGAGAGGAAGGGAGGCAGGACATGCCAGGAATAAGTAGTTATCAACAATAAAATTTCACAGTAACATTGTGCTACAGCTTCCACACCCTTAGCTCTTTCCTAAGCTTCACACATGTATTTCTCACTAACTCTGCCTGAATAACATGAAGAAACCAAAAACATAATAGATCCCAAACTAAACTCAATGACATCACCCTACATTCTGTCTCCAGAAATAGCATCACTATCTATCTAGTTTCAAAAGCTAGTAACTCTTGAGAATCCTCAAATTCTTACCCCCAGCACTTTTCCCACTGCATATTTGTCATATAATAGAAATTATTCTCCCTCAAGCTCAGAGTGTGCCTCCCCCCCATCTTATTGCTATCCATGGCTAACGTCAGTATACCCTTCATTCTCTGGTTATTGACCCTTTCAGGTAGGTAACCTATGTACCTTTCCTGAGCTGCCCTATGTCCTCTCAGACTATGGTTTGCATGCAGGGACATGCTCCCAAATGGTGTGCAAGACTTGGCTCTGACTGGACCCTGAGGACCACTGTGCACATCTCTACACAACAACAGATTTGGTGAGGTCATGTTGGTCACCTAAAACTAACCACAAGGTGAGTATACTGTAGAAATTGGCAAATTCTACAAACCAGGGTAAGTTTTTTCCTGAAGAACCAGTTATTATTTACCATTATACTACTAACCCTAGAAACACAAGAGAGGGCCTAAGAAGAGTGAAATCAGGAAAGGGGTAAAACAAAGCAGTGGTTTTTGTGTTGTTGAGTTTATAATTATTATTGAGTTAATTTGGGGTTCAACCTACCTAAAGACACCCCTGCAAAGCCTAAACAATACACTCCCTATAGAAGGAATATACATCTGCTGGTGCCCATTCCTTATTGGACAGGGTTTATCTCAGAGTGTATTAAGGCCCCTACATTTCCAAATTCGCTGGCATTTAGAATGACTTTGTCAGTTCCTGCAGGCATCTCAAGCAGCAATACAATGAAGCCCATGTACAGAGAGTGAGAGATATGCTGAACAACTGAAGTGAGCGGCTGTCTGATTATATCTCT
Organism: Talpa europaea; assembly: GCF_964194135.1. NCBI lineage: Eukaryota > Metazoa > Chordata > Mammalia > Eulipotyphla > Talpidae > Talpa > Talpa europaea. Next base: position 43,630,817 of record NC_140075.1, read on the forward strand.
ATATGGCTGGTTGCTGCAACAAGGACTGAAGTAAAGGTTAGTTGAGAGGATATGAAATGGGGTGGAAGAGGAATCCAATATACTCTCAGGTCGGCTCCACACTTAGTCAAAGCACTAAATCTAAGAAGCAAATCTCCACAGAATATGGATGTCTCCTAAGACTGCATAGTCTAGTGTGCGTGGGTGTCACAGAGCCGTCAACATGCATGGTGGCCAGCTTTTATCTCTCTCCAAAAACCTAAATGACAAGAGTTGGTAGGATAAGCTTGCAGCATCCACTGCAGTGACTGGTCTTTGGCAACAATTTTAGTGCAACATGTTTCATAATGTTCCCTTAAAGACATTGTATCTATAGATTCTTCACTGTTCTTAGGTCTGAATTAGGGACCCAATGCATAGAAGTGATTTTGAGTAATACATTTAAGAAGTTGGGCCTCCCCGCTGGCGCAGCGGTTGAGCGCTGGGTTGCGAAGCTGCCCGCGGCCTCTGCGGCGCCGGTTCGATCCCCAGCTGCTCCCTGGCCACCGGAGGAGGGTCCCACGCAGACCTCTCCTGCCGGTTCGATCCCCGCTGCTCCCCTCAGCAGTGTACTTCGGTCCTTCTGCCTGCTCTGCTCCCCGCTCTGGCTCTGGTGAATTCTCTCACCCTCCCGCGCTTCTGACTGTACCCAGTGCTTGTATAAATAAATAAATAAATAAAAATTAATCTTAAAAATATATATAAAAAAATTTAAGAATTTCCATTTTATTGTATGTGGAGTGAAAGTATTATAAATGAAGGTTTTTACACTGCTATTTGTTTAATTTAATTTATATATTTTTTAAATCATTTTTGATTTTTGCACAACAATGTATGCATTTTCATCTTGGTTATATTCTCCATACAATTCCCACCCCCCTTATTTTGACCCTCCTACCTCCTCCCCCGCCCCCCCCCATAGTGTGTCTCTGGTTTATAGTTGCTTGTTGATTTTGATTTTTACTGTAATTAGTCTTTTTCCTGGTCCCTTATTTAGGTTTTCTAAATTTCTGCTATGAGAGAGACCATCTGGTATTTTTCTTTTTCTTACACTGCTATTTGAAATGACAAACACACATTAATATCATACTGAAAGCATTATCATCTTTTCTAAGATCTCATACCACATGCAAAAAAAAATAACTTCAAATGGATTAAAGACTTGGATATAATACCTGAAACTACTAAATCCATGGAAGAAAACATTGGCAAAATACTCTACAATACTGGTTACAGGAATGTCTTTGGGAACTCAACAAGGGAAACAAAAGCAAAATGTAATGATCCTTTTAAAATGTAAGTTAAATTATGCTCCTTCTCTGCCCAACACTTAACAATAATTTCCCATTCTCCCCAGAGTAAACACTGCAGTCCCTTCAGCTGCCCATATCACCTGCAACTCTCTCTTCCTCCTATCTGAATCAGTCCCACTGGTTTTCGTGCTGTACCTTGAGAAACTCAGGTCCCTATCTCAGGAGCTTTGCACTTGGCTCTGCCTGGGCAACTCCCAAAAATGTGTACATATCCTCGTGTGTGTGTGTGTGTGTGTGTGTGTGTTGTCTACATATATAATAATAGATATCTACATATAGATGTGCCTGCACATGGATGTCTATGTACATGCATGCCTACCTATAGGTCTCACTATATACCTAAGCCTACAAATATCCTTCAACTCTCAAGTATTTATCCAAATGTCACCTCCTGAGTAAGATGTTTCTGATAACATTATGGAAAACTGCAATCATGTGCCCCTATTCCTTCACCTCCTTCCCTGCTTTTTATTCCCCCACAGCAGTGAACAGCATATGATATACTATATATTTTGCTTATTTGTTTCTCCTCCATTAGAATATTAGCTTCATGGGCCTCCCTGGTGGCGCAGCGGTTGAGCACTGGGTTGCAAAGCTGCCCGCAGCCTCAGCAGCGCCAGTTTGATCCCTGGCCACCAGGCGAGGATCCCACATGGCGCGCAGACCTCTCCTGCTGCGCCCACTGCTCCCCTCAGCAGTGTATTTCTTCGTCAGTCTGTTGTTCTGCTCCCCGCTCTGGCTCTGGTGAATTCTCTCACCCTCCCGCGCTTCTGACTGTACCCAGTGCTTGTATAAATAAATAAATACTTTTTTTTTTTAAAAAGAATATTAGCTTCATGATGCTGGGATCTTTTCCTGCTCTGTTCCTTGTTATATCCCTAGTGCTTATAATAATGTCTGACACACATCAGTCACTCAGTAAATATGTATTAAATGAATTAATGGATTATGTATTTTCTACCTCAAAATATGGCTTCATCTTTCCTCATTGTAACATTCAGTTTATTATTATTGGAACACAATTGAGCCCATAACATGTCCCAAGCCCTGGATTAGCAAATACTAAATTATTGCTCTTAGAGGAAATATAGTTTAGGTTATAACATTTTCATTACTTGATCAATGTACAACCATGGTTTATGTATTTTTCTATTTAGAGACACCTTATTTAGAATATATGGTTTATTCATTAACATTGAATTCACTGCCAACAGCACAATAATTCATGCCCAAATGAAGTTTATCCAACACACACTTCTCTTCCTTAACTCTCTACTGTTTCATGTGAATTTCTGAGTATCATCTCAGCATTAGTACCATTCGGTTTTTAGGGAGTTTTTGGACAGGAAATGAATCAAATCAAATCACACCATTACTCGAAATTAAATTAGTGGGTCTATACAGGCCCTTTCAACCCTACAATTAGATGGTCTGTTGGAGTACCTTCCCCCCAGTTGCTGTCACATGCATAATCACATCAGAAATTTCACCTTAGTGGTTACTTTACTGACTCTATTTAGCGTAATTTTGGAGACAGAATACTGGTTCATAAACAATTTCTTCAGCATTACTAATAGAGAAATTCAACTAAAGCAATAATAATTGGTTTCAATCAATCAGACAGACATTAATAATACCAATAATTTCCAGGGTAGACAAGTTGGTGGGATAATACTTTGACACAATCTTTCTGAAAAAGAATCAGGAAACATATTTTAATGTTTTAAATGTGCACAGTCCACATTATTAGGAATTTATCCTGAGGACAAGTAAATAAATATGTATAAAAAATGTTAATTGCACCACTGCATATAGTAGAAAAAATTCAAAGCCACCTAAGAGTCCATCAATAGGAGTGTTTAGACTATTGTATGTTTAATACTATGCATATTTTTTTAAATATTTATTTATTTAAATCTTGAAGGCCAGAGGTGTGGAGGGTGAGAGGATTCACCAGAGACAGAATGGGGAGCAGAACAGGCAGATCCACTGAAATACACTGCTGAGGGGAGAAGCCGATGAGACAGAAGAGATCTGCTGAGCCGTACGGGTCATCTCCCTGGACATGGATCAAACTCATGCTGCAGTGGCTGGGGAATGCTTCATAGTACTACGTCTTTTTTTTTTTTTTTAAAGAGTTATTATTTATTTATTTATACAAGCACTGGGTACAGTCAGAAGCGCGGGAGGGTGAGAGAATTCACCAGAGCCAGAGCGAGGAGCAGAGCAGAAGGACCGAAGTACACTGCTGAGGGGAGCAGCGGGTGGCAGGAGAGGTCTGCGTGGGACCCTCCTCCGGTGGCCGGGGAGCAGCCGGGGATCGAACCGGCGCTGCAGAGGCTGCGGGCAGCTTCGCAACCCAGCGCTCAACCACTGCGCCACCGGGGAGGCCCACGTCTTAACCCCATGCATCACCAGGGAGGCCCCTGCAGATTTGTTTTTATTTTTAATAAGATTGACCAGTGATTCTCAATGCTAGCTGCACACTTGAGTCATCAGAAACACTTTGAAAAAAAATCTATGATTCCAGGGCCTCCCCTCAGAGGTTCTGATTATTTGGTTTGGAGGGGAACCCAGCCTTAGAAATTTTCAACTGTGCTTCAGTTGAATTCTCGTGTGCAGTCAGGTTTGAGAACCATTCAAGCCTTGTAACCATTTGAGGTTTTTATATTATTCCTAATAGGAAAGGCACCCAGGATACACTGCAAATGAAAAAAAAATTCCATTACTTACATATAGACTATGTTTATACTTAATGACAAATTACATATTCATTAAAATCTAAAAGTTTACATACAAAGTTATTTTTTAGAAGCTACAGATCTATAGCACTTTTTCCAACCATAGTTATATGTATTTTTTATAGTAAAACTATGTTTTAAAATTTTTCATTCTTTTCTAAAATATATTTTTATTGAGGTTACATTTGTTTATAACATTATAGGTTTTAGGGATATAGCATTGTAATTCAATCTCTGTATGCACTTATATCATCATCACCATCAAAGGTCTAGTTTCCATCCATCAACATACAATTACCCCTTTACCCATTTCATCCACCCCCAACCTGCTTTGCCTCTATCCACCCATCTGCTTTTTGTATCTAAGAGTTTTGTTTTATTTCATGTAGTAAAACTGTTTCAAAATAACAACAAAAGAAGTACAGGCTGAAAATACAAATAAAAAATGAAAAACAGGCCTTGGGGTCTTTTCTAAATGGGAGGACAAACTTCTATCTTAACCCCAGCTTTCAACAGTGAATAATAGAAAAGTATAAATTTATTATTTTAATTAATTAATATTATTGAGGCAACTTTAAAACACTGTATAGGTTCCAGGAGTACATTTTCTCACCACACCCACCATCAAACATTCAGGTACTATCAACCACCAACCAAAAGGCCTCGTCTACATCTTCATAACTTACATATTTTATAACTGGAAGGTTGGACCTTTTGACCATCTTCACCCATTTGCACCTTCCCTCACTTGCTTCTGGCAACTGTCAATCTGTCCTCTTTATGCATTTGATTTTTTTAAGATTCCATAAATGAGTGAGAGCATATGGTGTTTGTATTTGTCTGACTCACCTGGCAGCTAAGATGATCCATCGATGTTGGTCTCAAATGGCAATATTTACTTTTATGATGGAATAATATTCCACTGTTTGTATATATCTCTCACATTTTCTTTATCCATTTCTCCATCAATAGATACTGAGGTTGCTCCTTTTTTTTTTTTTCCCTTAACTCATCCCACCAAGCAGTTTGCATAGGGCTAGTTTGCCAAAGAGCTGATTTCTACATACTGCATAAACTATACTATTCGTGCATTAAAAATATTAAACTCCCAGATGGTTAATTACATTCTTTGTTAGCTCTTTCTATCACATGTAATCTTCCAGAAAGATGAAAAGATTGAGGCTCTATTCACAATTAAGTTCAGTTGTCAAGAATGATTGACTCCTCTTTCTGATCCCCAGTAAGGGTATGAACTGAACATGGAACAGCCATGCAAGTTGGCTGCTGGTTTCCTCCATTCAAATGCTTTGGTGAAGCAGTGATAGTGAAGGCAAAGATAAACAGCTGGGACTACATCAAATTAAAGAGCTTCTGCACAGCAAAAGAGACAAAAACCAAAACAAAGAGAAACCCCACCAACTGGGAGAACATTTTTGTACACAACACTAATGATAAAGGACTGATCACAAAAATCTACAAAGAGCTGATGAGACTCAACAAAAACAAAGAAAATAATCCAGTAAAAAAATGGGCAGAAGAGCTAAAAAGAAACTTCCCTGAAGAGGAAATGCAAATGGCCAACAGGCATATTAGAAAATGTTCAACATCACTTGTAATCAGGGAAATGCAAATCAAAACTACCATGAGATACCATCTCACACCAGTGAGAATGGCACATATTTAAAAAACTAGCAACAACAAATGTTGTCGAGGTTGTGGAGAAAAAGGAACTCTTCTGAACTGCTGGTGGGAGTGCAAATTGGTCCAACCACTGTGGAGAGCTGTGTGGAGATTCCTCAACCTACTAAAGATAGAGCTTCCATATGATCCAGCAATTCCACTCCTAGGTATTTACCCAAATGACACGGAAACATTAATTCCTAAGGGCACCTGCACCCTAGTATTTATAGCAGCACTGTTTACAACAATAGCTAAGCTATGGAAACAACCCAAATGCCCCAAAATAGATGACCGGATCAAGAAGATGTGGTACATATACACAATGGAATATTACTCAGCAATCAAAAAAAGGTAAACACATGCAGTTTGTAGCAACATGGATGGAGCTAGAAGGGACCATGTTCAGCAAAATAAGTCAAAAAGAAAAAGAAAAATACCGGATGGTCTCACTCATAGCAGGAATTTAGAAAACCTAAATAAGGGACCAGGAAAAAGACTAATTAATACAAAGTAAAAATCAAAATCAACAAGCAACTATAAACCAGAGGCACACTACATGGAGGCAGGGGCAGGGAGAGGAAGGATTAGGGTCAAAATAAGGGGGGGTGCAATTGTATGGGGAATATAACCAAAATAAAAATGCATACATTGTGCAAAAATGAAAAATGATGCAAGAATTATATAAAATAAAACATTAAAAAAAAAACAACAAATGCTTTGGTGCTTCCTCATTCAGAAGAGGAAACCAGCTTTAAGGGATGGAAAATGGGATACCTTTTCTGACTTCTCTGAGGTCAGTTTTCCAGCAAGTTATTTTGCTTGAAGTTTTGTTTCCAGAATACTTAGACACAAAACTATTAAATTATAAGGGATTTGTAGCATTCATTCTTTACAACCAGCTGTGTCTTTCTTTCCCTAGATTCGCATAGATAATTTGGAGTTAATGTAGAGTTAAAGCTTAGGAAATGTTTCCACATGATTTTCAGGTTAAAGGTGAGAAAAAAGGAGAAAGGGCAGTTCCTGTACCTTGATGAGACACTTTATTCCATCTGCAGAAATAGCTGTAGCTCATGTTGAAACAGCAGGCTAATGCAGTGGGAGCATCACATGCTGGCAAGCAGTGTGGACCTACTGGTCGGCTATCTCATCAGGCTGATGAAATCCTGGAATTTCCTGAACTGAAATACAATTTAGAGCTAGAGGGAGAGGCCCTGGGATGTTTGGCTTTGAACTAATTCTGCCCTTTTATTCCCCCAAAGTTAATTTGTTTCCTTCTTTTCTTATCTGTGAGGTGATAATTACTAATATTACTGCACTATGCCAGAGACTCGTCTAAATTCTTTTAACCTTCACAAAACTATTCTGAGGTAGGCATCCCATTTTACAGCAGTCAGATTTCCAAGTTGCCATTCACATCCCAAATAGTCAGGCCCCCACCCTTCTCCATCAAGTGCAGTAGAGGGAATGATGTTTCAGAGAAATTAGAACCAAGCGTCTGGATTTTATGATGACAGGAATAGAGAACATGAATAAGACAATAGATTTAAAACAAGGTGAGTGATAATCTGCATACTGCCAGGCAAACTTCTTTTTCCTTCCCTTACTGAGTTTCAGAATAACAATAACCATTCCTATAAATATTGTCAGGAGGTGGAAAGATGAGCAGTCTCAGGAAAAAATATCTACAGATGCAGATATTAGGGTTACATGAAGAAAAAAGGCAGTTGGTCACCTGATCACCCTAAAGTAAAGAGAACCAACAAACAAGAACCAATTCATTTATACTGTTTGGGCCTGATATAAGAAGGGGAAAAAAAAGGTGTCTATATTAGTGTGTGTGTGTGTGTGTGTAAGTGAGTGTGTATGTGTGTATCATAGTCATAGTAATGAAAAACACTGAACATGGATTTAACTAAGATTTGTGGTTAAACTACTAGAGGGATGGATTAAGAGAATCTTCACTAATATTAAGTCATTCCTCAGACAGAAATCAACATGAGCCACAGACACTAGTGGAGAAAACCTACAGAATCAGGAGACATAGGTCTGACGTGACTATCCGGTTATTCAGTACAAAGGGCTCTCTTTTAAAGAGGAACTAACAATTTTTTCCAGAATATTTATCTTAAGAAGAAAGATAATTATTATTATTACCAAAGTGAAGCTCTTAAGAAATAGGCTGCTAAGGAAATGAAAATCTTAAATTTAGTCTATTTCCTCATAAATTTATAAGTTTTAGTTCAGTGACTAATTCATGTCTTTCCTTATAAAAATGATTCCCCAGTTTGAGAAGGGATTCTTTTTATTAAGTACCAGATTTTATAGAGATGTTTTAAAAAAAAAAGAAGAAATAACCAAATGTTGTGATGCAATCTTTAAGTCCAGAAATGTTGATAAAACCTTTAAACTGGGTCCCTGTTTAACAGTCATCTTTCCATGGTGGCTTTGTAAGATTTGTCGGTAAAGAAGTAGTTCATCAAATATTTTTAGTGTCATGATGGCATTCTTGAAGAAATGAAAGGGTTAAAATAAAACAATGCACTCAGCGGTAATTTCAAAGTGTATCAACGTCTCAACATTTCTCTAAAGGTGTCCTAAGATAGCCTTTAGAAATTTTAGCCTTGTATCGCTTCTCGGCCTTTTGGCTAAGATCAAGTGTAGAAATTTTAGCCTTGTACTTTTTTTTGGCTTCTAAAATTGCTCTGCAGTTTCTCTCTGGCTGGATAATGATATTTACTGTTCAATAATGGCATATATTGCCTACAAAGAAATAATTCAAATATTTTAACTTCAGGGTAAATACATTTTTAAATTCATACCTGGCAAAAGAGTCTGATATTACAGCATTCTGAATTTGTAGGAGCCAAGCCTTTGACAGAGAAATGGTTTTATTTTGAATTTAAAGAGGGCTTGCTTCCAAAGTTTAAACCAGATTGGAGGATCAGAATTGAGGCTTTACAAAAAGTAACCATAGAGAAGAGAACAGTACACTTTATGACTCATGGGCAGTTCCCGCCCCCAGACAGGAAAGTTAAAGAAACTATTCCAGGGTTGAGAGAGGATCAGAGGAAGAAGATGAGGAGAACAGAGAACAAGTGCTCAGGTGGGTCCTGCTCATGATCCCTTTTGGGAGCAAACCTACACAAGGTGGAGGGGTGCAGGGTGATGGGCTTGTTTCAGTGGTCAGAGCATGAGGAGGCTATGCCCCACTTCCCACATGGAACTCTGGGAGGACTGCTCAGTAGAGGAGCCCACTCCACCATGGATGGCAGAAATGATACCATGTGTTTGATAGATGAAGAGAAACCAAGTCAGCACCTCGTTGGTTCCCTCTGACCTGGGCTGGATCTGTGAGGCCTAAAACAGGCCTGTAACAGGGAGGAGATATGGGTTGAGAACGAACCCATATTTAAGAAAAGACAGAGGCTTACCTTGTTAATATGAAGCAAGGGTCACCCACTTATGAGGGTGTCACACATGCGGACTATGATAAGGATAGTGTCCCAGGGCAATAGGGCAATGCACATTCTATCCTATTCTCCTTGCCTCCCTTCCCCCAAGATTATTCCCATTAAGGGAGGCTCTGTCTACATCATGGCTAAGGTCAGTGACAGATAAAGGAAAACCACTGCAGAAGGCCCATGAAGGTTTTAGTTAAGACCAAAGCCATATAGGTAAAGCTAAAGGGCTTAAGGAGAGATATAAAACAAATTCTATACTCACTGAAGCTGCTGGAAGTGGGGATATCTAGATGAGAGTAAATGTCTTTGTGGGGACCATAGGTATAATTCACTAAATGCAATGGACTTGGAACTTTGAGTGCTATTTGGAAATGTTAACGCAAGATTTGTTTTCTTTCCAAAAATGATACTCTTGTTCAGTGATTCTTCACCACTGGAATGACATTCATTGCTTCAGGAAAAGGCCAATTCAGTTAGAACAAAGACTATTGGAGGGTTAAAAAGCAGTGTGTGTGTGTGTGTGTGTGTGTGTGTGTGTGTGTGTGTGTGTTAACCTCAGAGCAGGCCCAATTGTCTTAAATGTTGCACATGCAATAGGTTTTCAAGTTTATGGTCATAATAACTCAGATGCAAGGAAAGTTTCTTTGTCAATAAAAAATAGAAACGTTCCCTCATTTCCACAAATGGTGGGAAGTATTTTCTCCTGCCCCTCTAAAGTAATAGACATCTCCAGTTCAAAATCTCATGTTTTGGAAAAATAAATAAAGGGTGGCAGAATATGCCACCTCTAAATACACCACCTTGGCATGAGGATTATTTAGGGTTTACAGGCTTTGAGAAGTAGCAAATACAAGGAAAGCTCCGTCCTCCTGTTGGCCTAAATGAAAGCAGGACATTGATTTACAAAGGGATACCCCTACTTCCTGGTAGAGGACAAAGTTAATCATCAGAATCTTTAGATTAGAGGATCACCTGAAGAATCTGCATAAATTTTATACCTAGCCTTTATTTACCGTCTGTTGCCATATATTTTGCTTTCTTACAATTTGCCACTCTAGAAACTGAAGCATCCTTTCCTTTGTCACTTCTCTAAAGTGTAATGTTCCTTTGTTAAGATGCTATGTAAACTCAAATTCTAACTAAACCTGTGAGTTACTTATCCCTGGGTTATCCCTGGTGTGTGTGTGTGTGTTTTTAATCCAAAAAAGGTAGGTTTAGGGCCTCCCCGGTGGCGCAGCGGTTGAGCGCTGGGTTGCGAAACTGCGCGCGGCCTCTGCGGCGCCGGTTCGATCCCCGGCTGCTCCCCGGCCACCGGAGGAGGGTCCCACATGGCGCGCAGACCTCTCCTGCTGCCCGCTGCTCCCCTCAGCAGTGTGCTTCGGTCCTTCTGCCTGCTCTGCTCCCCGCTCTGGCTCTGGTGAATTCTCTCACCCTCCCGCGCTTCTGACTGTACCCAGTGCATGTATAAACAAAAAACAAACAAACAAACCAGCAAACAAATAAATAAAGCATGCCTCTATAAAAAAAAAAAAAAAAAAAAAAAAGTAGGTTTATTATTAAAAAATTTTAAAAAGGGAAGGGAGAAGAAAATGCTTGCACAGACACAAAACAGGTAGAAAGAACTGCCTCTGAAAGGGACAGGTTTATAAAAGAGACACCTGCTTAGATATAGCTGGGCAGGAGGCTGCCGCCTGCCAGTGCAGAAATTCTCTCCCATGTCTTTCATGCATGATATACACGTTAAAAAATGTCTATTTTTTTTTCTATTCATCTGTATTCTGGTACAGTGTTCCAGTTAAGAACTTAGAAGGGTTTAAAAGGAAAAAAAAAAAATTTCCGTCCCCTACATAATCAATTCAGGAGTCAAATTTAGTTAAAATTCAAAGCCAATTTTTAAATCTCCCACCCTTTGCCCCCAGATCATGCAGCTGTCCCTGTTCGGGGACAGGAGTGTCTGGTTCTGGAGATATGCTAAGCTCTGTGCATTGCTTAGCGCCAGTCCCCTCATCTCTGCTGTGTACACCACAGGCCATCACCTGCTTGGATCCTTGCTGTGCAGTCCTGCCATCATTTGCCTCAGGAACTCCAGGTGTAAATTCTTCTCAATGGGAATCAGGTCCTTCCCCAGAAAAAATGCTCTCAGCAGTGGTGCACCCTACAAGTAGGCAAGTAGCTTTGGATCTTGTCCAGGATACACATAACCCTAGAAAACCTGGAAACTACAATCATGGACAGCTTCTCAGCCTAAATACCCACCCCAGCATTGCCACTCTATTATTGGTGTGAGACATTTTAAAGACAGTGTCCTTCTGATTTCCCGACAGAAAATAGTATATGACCCCTTGATCGCCCCACCCACCAGGGAGTCTCAAGTCATCCCCATTCTCTGAGTTCCCCTTCCAGAATCCTGCTTCCCACCCCCGCCTCAGTCTTTTCTTCAGTCTCCTCCAAGCCAGGAAGGGATTTTATTGCCCTTTTTGTGTGACAGGAAATTGCCATGACCTCATGTCCTATACCCTATGGTTTATATTAAAACTCTAAACTTAGCCCTCTATGCTTTGGATCTATCAAGAGCTTTTTTTTTTTTAAGATTTATTTATTTATGCACACAAGTGCTGGGGTACAGGCCAGAGATGCAGGGGGGTGAGAGGACTCACCAGAGACAGAGTGGGGAGCAGAACAGGCAGATGGACTGAAACACTGCTGAGGGGAGAGCGGGCGAGTCAGGAGAGGTCTGCTGCGCCATGTGGATTACTCCTTGGCCAGCCAGGGATCGAATTTGTGCTGCAGAGGCTGCGGATTGCTTCACAGTGCGGCGCTTAACCCCTTGTACCACCAGGGAGGCCCTCTATCAAGAGCTTTAAAAATAAAGTTTTAGAAGTTAAAAACAAAACAGAACAGAACCAAGCCCTGCTCTAACTCACATGGCTGACCTTTGTAATTGGTGTGCAGGTCCTGGCCTATTTGCCTAAGTTCTCTCCTGCCCTGCCTCCTACTCAATTACCTGGTCTGGGCGCCCCCAGGCCTGCTGGCCCTCATGGTGGCTGGATCTGACTGGGATCTGCCACTGGGGGAAACGAGAAGGAGATGGCGCCAGGGTGGAATGGAGAAGTCTGAGTATTTCCGCCCAAATGGCCATAATTCTGGTGGGAGCTGCCTGATTCCATTGTGGATCCAGTTTCCTCCAGTAGTAGGCTCTTCCCGTCTCTCCAGCATCACTGCTGTTGTTAATCTCTGGGTGATTCCCTGCCCACTCTTTAGTTTCCCATTCAGCTCCATCTTTTGTGAATCCAATTACCTATGTTAATTTTTCCTCTGTTATAAGTACATGAAGTACCTTTTGTTCCCTGGTTAGAAGCTGACTGCGCACCTGGCTTCCTGAAATGGACTTCAAGAGTTGAATAATAACTGCATCACTGCTGTAAAAATTCTAATCCTTTATAAGGCAATGGAAGTTAAATTATGGTGAAAGTCATGATCAGGGAAATACAAGAATAAAACACATCATTATACTTCTAAAAAGATCTCAGAGTTATTTTATATATATATAAAATCATGGGGTACAGTTCTCAAATATCCTAATTATCATGTAATGTTTCCTGCATCCTACACTATGTCTTTTATCTCTTACCCCATTTGATAGTAAATCATACAACCTTCCCAACTTATTTTTCAAAATATTTCATGGGTATTTTTTTTCTGATTTTATTTTATTTTGTGTAGAAGAACTGGGGTGTAGGCCTGAGGTGCAATGGGTAAGAGGATTCACCAGAGACAGTGGGGAGCAGAACAGGTGGATTTACTGAAATGCACTGCTAAGGGGAGCAGCGGCCAGGGATCAAACTCAGGCAATAGGTGAGATAGCCTTCAGACTTAATCCCTAGGCCACTAGGGAGGCCCCAACCTACCCAACTTCATGAAGAAGTGGCATATATATTCAGTTGTGACAATCAATTTTCTACCCTGACCAAATGTGGCCGAAGGAAAGAGATTTTGATTATCAGTGTGTAATGACAGGAGAGACCCACTCAACAAGGATCTGCAGTTCCAAATGAGCAGACAAGGGGATCACACAGATCAAGTGTCTGTGGGGCCAACAGGTTACATTAAAGGGAAAGCACCTTGTATATTACAAATGGGAGCAATGGCATTATGGAAACTACAGAGTGAGTGTGTTATCAAATGGGGAGGTGGTCTTTTTGCAACTCCAACCAATGAAGCTATGTGAGAATGGGGATCTCTTGCTGTGAAATTCTATAATATTTAAGGAGAAGCCAGAAATCTAGCTTGCATGTGAAAAATCTCAAGATTTCTGATGCTAACTAAAAGAAAACATTTCATTTAACAAAATATATCCCAGGCTACATAGGCCCCATGTCATCAGTTTGTTATCTCTGTTCTAAATGGGCATTCTACACGGGAACAACATAAATTATGTGTTTAAATAATATTGCCTCAACTCAGTAACTTTTGTGAATATTTTTGAATTTCCTCTATAACATCATCCATTCTTTTGAATATTCTAATACGCTTGAAATATACCTACCATTCTTTAGTGGTAGGTCAAATTTTTAAAAAATAATCAAAATAATAATAACACAAGTGCCTTATATGAACAGAGAAAAGTGGGGAAGGCCTCCCCTGGTGGCGCAGGCGGTTGAGTGCAGCGCTGTGATCCCGGCCGGCCGGTGAGAGTCCCGCATGGCATGGCAGACCTCTCCTGTCTCACCCGCTGCTCCCCTCAGCAGTGTATTTCTTCAGTCGGTTCCCCGTTCTGGCTCTGGTGAATCCTCTCACGCTCCTGCACATCTGGCCTGTACCCCAGTTCTTGTACAAATAAATAAATAAATCTTAAAAAAAAAAGAAAAAGTGGGGAAACTGAACTTGGATTTAATTTTTATCTCTCATTTTCACATCCCTTACTCCCCACATTTCTGTGTCACATCTTTGAACTTTGAGACTATCTCTAGCATTCCAGTTTAAGCAATCATTAATTGACTCCCTCTAGTAAAACACAACAGCCCATTTCTCAGGGCTGCCAAGCTATCCTATATGCATCTTCTAATGGAGCCGCTAGCATACACTTAACACAGTGCTAGAGATTCAAAGATACACTGGAAAACAATCTCAGTCCTTGAGAAATTCTTTTCTAGACAACTTAGTAGGTATGAGGGCGATGGCTGTGGGAGGAGGGAGCTGCAACACTGCCTGAAAAAGTGAATGTGGAGATGCAGAGCCTGGTTCACTGGTGAACCTTCACTACATGCATTAATAGTAATGTCTTCATCTCTGCCTTCAATGCAGTGTAGCACTACGGTACCTCGCAATGCTCTCTGCCCAGGAGATGGCACTATCTGGTGTTCTGTGAACAGGTCATCATGCTTTTCTGCTTTGGTGTTTTTGCAGAACGCGCCACCTCAGCATGTTGAAATGCTACTTTAAAACTCAATTGCTACCTCTTCCAAAAATCTACTGTTTGGATTTATTCTTTCTTTGAGTTTCCATACGTGTCAGTATGCTAATATTTATAATTTGCTTTGAAATAGAGATTATTGAATTTTTATCTTACCCCCACTAGATTGCAGGGGCATTTAGAGCATTATCTACATTTTACTTTTGATCACCTGCATTGCCTAACACTAAGTTTTGCACCAAGTAGGCACGTTAAAGTTTCTATCTTATTTGGTGTGAAGATGTGTTCTCCACCTAGTGGTAAAACTAAAAAACTGCACGCAACTTTTGTCTTATCAAATATATAAAATAAAATGATACCCCAAATTAATTGATACTTCAACATTAATTTATACTGAGAAATGTACTGTGTTACTTCTCAAGCAGATATAAATGTCTCACAGCATTTAAAAAATTTATTTATTTATGCATACAAGAACTGGGTTACAGTCCAGAGGTGTGGGGGTGAGAGGATTCACCAGAGACAGAGTGGGGAACAGAACAGGCTGATTGACAGAAATACACTGCTGAGGGGAGCAGTGGGCAAGTCAGGAGAGGTCTGCTGCGCCATGAGGGTAGCTCCCTGGTCAAGGATTGAACTTGTGCTGCAGAGGCTGCAGATAGCTTCATAGTCTGCATTTTAACCCCTTGCACCACCAGGGAGGCCTCTCACAGCATTTTGATCAAAACTCTTTCGAAGAAGTTCCTCCAGCTGATGATAGATGAGATAAACATGGATTCCTTTAGGTAAGTTTACTTATGTTACACTTAGATGACTGATTTATTACCACTGATTTCTGCATCATAGTTAAGTGCAAATATACTCAGACTCTTCCAGTTCAGCAATCTTGTAGTTATGGAATTCATGAGCAAAGGATTCTCTACAATATTTGGTTCTAAGCATAATTCTAATTATCAACCTCTCAAGGACAGGACCAGAAAAGTTGAAGTTAATATTCTAAAATGTGTTTTTTAATAGAAGTTTTTAGAGCAAGTTTTATATTAAAGCAGAACATACCCAGTGATGTAGAGGTCTTAACTAACATGGTTCCAAGTCCTTGTTGCTTTCATAATCCTCTTTCTGTTTCCTCTCTTTTCTCAGGTTTCACAGGATTTCAGGGACGATCAGCTCTTACCAGCAATGATATCCACATGGGATGATCTCAAGATCTGAAAATGTTTGGTAATTCATAAAACAGTTTGGACATCCTACTTTTGGTAACTTCATTTAAACAAACTTTCTAAAATTACAGAGAAAAGAAAGTTAAGGTAGTCTTGATATTAGGGCTAAAATAAAATGATTCTATAATATTCTCATGAGATTAATTTTTAAATGTTGTATTTTTTTATGTAGACAGTCATTCAGTTCTACTCTATTTAGCATTTACATTTCTAAGCGAAGGGCCTCCCAGGTGGCACAGCGGGTTGAGTGCAGTGCTGTGAGGCTGTCCACAGCCTCTGCAGTGCCCGTAAGATTCCCAGTCAGCCAGGGAGCAGCCCATATGGTTTAGCAGACCTCTCCTGTCTCACCTGCTGCTCCCCTGAGCACTGTTCTTCAGTCAATCTGCCTGTTCTGCTCCCCACTCTGTCTCTGGTGAATCCTCTCACCCTCCTGTGCCTCTGGCCTGTACCCCAGTTCTTGTATAAAAATAGGTAAATCTTAAAAAAAAAACTGGCATTTGACTATAATTTGGGGGGCAGGTATTGTGATAGATCAAAAAATATAGCCACAATATTTTGCAGGTCTCCTCATAACTAGATGGAGAAATGCTCCATCTCTTGAATCTGGGTTCTTTGACTAATTGAATGTGGTAGAAGTGATACTGAACAAGTTCTAGAGATTCAACTTCAAGGAAACTTGCTGTTCCTGCCCTTTCTTTTTGGGAATGCTGTCCTAAGACCACTGTGTAAGGAAACTAGCCTAGCCTACGGAAAGGTGAGGATATATGGAGGAAAACTAAGATGGCCTAGCCTATAGCTAGTGCTGCCACCTGCTAGCTCTGAGTGAGGCCATTGTGGACAGTCCAGTCCAGCAAACACTCCAGCTGAGTGCAACCCTGGGAATGAGTCCAGTCAAAGGCAGCAAAGGAACTGCACAGAGCTCATGTAGGATCCTGGCAAGTAATACATCAATCAAAGGAAGTCAAAGAGCAGCCCAGACTCCAGGGAAGAGGGAATAAAGTCTTCCTTTTGATAGGTGGTACTTCTTGCAGCTATCTTTAATCCACCACAGTAAGTCGGCTTCCTTTATCTATTGCTTTGTAATTAGCTAGCTCAAAACTTAGTGTTTTAAACGACTACTTTCTCATCATCCTGCAATTTGGGTTTGCTGGACTTAGAAGGACAGATTTTTGCCTGCATCTGGGAACTCAAGATAAGTTTACCCAGATGTCTGGTGTCTCACTGTGATGAATGGAACATCTGGGGCTTGGCTGTGTGACACTGATATAATAAGACACATATATTTGGTCTTCACTCCCAGATCCTGTCACAGAGCAACTAACACATAATTTCCTGTGTGATGGGGTGAGAGGGGTGTCTTTTTTTAACTGTAATAAGTCCTTTTCAACTGTACCTGAGTTTATGTTGATGAGTTATGTCTCCTAGTGGCCCAAAGCCTCTAGATAGCTTCAGGATAGGGGATGGTTACAAAAGGAACTAACCATGTGATTAGAGAGTTGGAA
The DNA here is from genome assembly GCF_964194135.1 of Talpa europaea. Lineage (NCBI taxonomy): Eukaryota > Metazoa > Chordata > Mammalia > Eulipotyphla > Talpidae > Talpa > Talpa europaea. The sequence goes on from NC_140075.1 coordinate 43,648,165, forward strand.
CTATCAACCCGTTCCCCCTTCATCTCTAGGGAGGGTAAAGGGGCTGGAGACTGTTAATCACTAATGGCCAATGATTTCATCAATCATGACTTCATAACAAAACTTCTATAAGTTCTTTAAACTGTGGAATTCAGTGAGCTTCCAAGTTGGTGAACACATCACCCTATTGGGAGAGTGAATCACCCCAACTAAATGGGACAGAAAGTCCTCTGTTTAGGACCCTTACAGACCTTACTCCATGCACCTCTTCCTCTTGGCTGCGCTTCTATTTCCTTTATAACAAGCTGACAATAGTGAGTAATTGTAGCAAATTATCTAACTTGGGAAGATCTTAGAAACCACTGATTTGTATCTAGGTTGGACAAAATTGTGGGTAACCTGGAAACCCACAACATATGATTGACATCAGAAGTGGGGGCAGTCTTGTGGGATTGAGCCCTTAAACTGTGGTGCTATGTGCTAGCGCCAGGTAATTAGTGCCAGAATTTAATTAAATTGTAGGTCACCCAGTTGGAGAATGATTTGGTGTTGAAAGTGAAAGCCTACACATTGGTGTCAGAGTGTTATGAGTAAAGAAACAGGCATTTTTCATTTCCATTTGGGTGGCTGAACTTTTTTCCAGGTGGCTTGGGGCTCCAAGAGGGTACAAGTGGAAGTGACACACAGCCTCTTAAGATCTAGACTTAACAACAGGCACTGCATCATTTCTGCTGCATTCTATTTTCAAAACAAGTCTTAAGACCTGCCAGATTCCAGGGGAGAGCAAGACTCCATGTCATGAGGCAGGAGTAGAACAAATTTTGTGGCTATCTTTAACTTACCATAGACATCCTCTGCCAAAATGATTAATGTTTTTCCCCATGCAAAAATACATTCATCTACTCATAAGGTAATTCAATATGGCTGCAACTCAGTGTTCAGCATTGCATCACCTGCATCAGGTCTAGGTGTGGATAAGGGTGTTTGAGTGTGACTTTTCTCAGTCTGCAAATCTGTGAACTAAAAATTGAAGTTTTGCCACTATCACCACCATCACTCAAGCCCACATACAATGGAGAGCAAAGGATAGGATAATGACAACTGATGCTCCTCTCCTCAGGAGAGGAGACTGAAGCCCATTGCTGGCACAGGTCCTCAGCAGTTCTGAAATCCAGCCAGTACATGTTGCAGTTTCTCTGGCTGCAGATGTAGGGACTTTTTCTTTCTTTCTTTTTTAAAGATTTATTTATTTATGCATACAAAACTGGGGTTCAGGCCAGAGGTGTAGGGGGGGGTGAGAGGATTCACCAGCGACAGAGTGGGGAGCAGAACAGGCAGACTGACTGAAATACACTGCTGAGGGCTGCAGTGGGCAAGATAGGAAAGGTCTGCTGTGCCATGTGGGTAGCTCCCTGGCCAGCCGGCCAGCAATCAACTTGTGCTGCATAGGCTTCAGATGCCTTCACAGTGCCCTTGCACCACCTAGGAGGCCCCAGGGACTGTTTCTTGAGGGTCTGTCTCTGCTCCTTAGAAATGGTTCCTGAATCAGTTAGTTTTTTTTTGTTTGTTTGTTTTCTGACTCTGTCCACTGATCTTTCTCCTTTTCTATAAGAAATGGTCTATGTTTGCAGCTGAGTAGTTTCTCAGTTTGCTTCTTGTTCATGCAAAATTTGGAACCCAGAGGTTTGGTTTTGTTTGTTTTTGAATTGTTTTTGTTCCTTTAGTCTAAGTGTGCACCATTCCTTTTAAAAGGTAGCAGATTTTCTGTATATTAAGTTATAATCTACTTCATTAGACAAAAGTCACATGTCTATCTAAACATCTTTTGGAGACAGTTTCTCTATTTTGTGACATAAACTCTTAAAATTGAGGTCTTACCGTCATATCCTCAATTTGATCTCGACTAAGGACACCTTTTGCTGGCACCCTCCTGAGTCAATTTCTTATGTTGGGAATCCCATGGAGGGCACGAGGGTCTGGGAAAGAGAAAGAGTTACATTTTCCAGCTCAGGAAGCCCTAAGGGGCAAATATTTTCTCTAAATTCCAATTGAAAACGGAAATACTCCTTCTCTGGTTAATCTCGCCTTCACAAGCTTTATCATAGGGCAATTAAAAGAAACAAATTGATCCCTTCAACATTCCACTTGGAAATTGCCTTTGACCAGGTCCATAACTTCTTTAAGTAAATTTTCTATTTTTCAGGTACCACAGTCATCAGCTTTACTAATTGTTCCCCTACTTTAAAATACAGATGACCCAGCAAAGATTTCTTCTCTGCCTTTGCCTTATGGCCTTCCACCATGGTTCAGTCTCAAAATCACCAGTTTTAGGTTTCTTTTACAATACTACCCCATTTCCAGGCACTAATTTCTGTATCCGTTATTACTGCTGTGTAATAAACATCCCAAAATGTAATGGCTAAAAACAATTACCCTTTCTCATAAATTTGTGGTTGATTGCCTAGTGTGGCTGCTTTCATCTAGGAAGTTGTTTAGGTGGGACTCTCCGAGATTCATTCTCATCTTTCAGACGACAGCTTCACACAATCTCTCAGTGGTCCAGACTAAGTCACTTTCAGCATGGTGGCTACCTTCCAGAGAGCATGACCAAGAGGACAAACCTCAGTGAGCAAGTGCTTATTGACCAATGAAAATCACATGATAAAGTTGCAGATCAATGTGGAAGGGAATACCAACAGCAGAACACCTGAGGGCATGATTTATTGGGGGTCACTGTCTGCTGCATTCAACTTCATGTCTTAACATTGTCCCTCTCGTTCACGGTGCTGAATTTACACTGTGTTCCTTGCTGTTCCCTGACACACATCACTTCCTCACCTCAGACTTTGTTTCTGATTTTCTCTGCCTCGATCACTGTATTTCCAGTCTTCAAATTGCAGCTCCTTTTATTTTCTGTTATAAGCTGAAATACCACACCTCTTACCCAACAGTTACTGTCACACATTACATTGTTCCTGTCTTTTTTGCCATCTGAAATGATCTTACCAGTTTTCTAACTTGTTTATATTATTCCTTTTCCTATAAGAATGAAAGATTAAGGTGTTTCATCTATTTGTTCACAGTTGTATTTCCAGCTGTATTCTAAATAGGTCCAGAACATAGTAAAGACTTAAAAAATGTTTCTGAATTTTATAAGTAAATGTCTTTATTTTTAACGAAACCATGTTTAACAAAGTTTAGATTGATTGTTGAGTATTGAAAACCAGGAGTGATACTAAAAACTTTGTTGGCTTAACATTGGTTAGAACTTGTTAAAATATATAAAATAAATGATATATATTGGATAAAATAAATGATATATATTGGATTAGAAATTGTTAAAAATATATAAAATAAATGATATATATTGGATTTGCCTCAAAATAATCTGGAGGACATAGGGATGAAATGAGATTGGCTGTGAATGGATACTTGTTTAAACGTACATAAAAGTGCATTATAGGGGCCTCCCCAGTGGCGCAGCGGTTGAGCGCTGGGTTGCGAAGCTGCCTGCAGCCTCTGCGGCGCCGGTTCGATCCCCGGCTGCTCCCCGGCCACCGGAGGAGGGTCCCACATGGCGCGCAGACCTCTCCTGCCGCCCGCTGCTCCCCTCAGCAGTGTACCTCGGTCCTTCTGCCTGCTCTGCTCCCCGCTCTGGCTCTGGTGAATTCTCTCACCCTCCCGCACTTCTGACTGTACCCAGTGCATGTATAAACGAAACAAACAAACAAACAAATAAATACATAAATAAAAAGCATGCCTCTATAAAAAAAATTTAAAAAAAAAGTGCATTATACTCTGCTCAAATATTTATTTGAAATTTAAAATTACATGGAGATTATCAAGAAACTGAGGAAAGATTGTGGACATTTTCCACAACTAAGAACTATAAATGTATTAATATTTATACTTTTTCTACTTAGGAATTTCTACCTTTATGTGATATAAAGGAGACCTTTTTTTTTTTTTTAGATTTTTTATTTATTTACACAAGAGCTGGGGTGCCAGAGATGTGGGAGGGTGAGGGGTTTCACCAGAGACAGAGTGGGGAACAGAACAGGCAGAATGACTGAAATACACTGCTGAGGGGAGCAACGGGTGAGTCAGGAGAGGTCAGCTGCGCCATGTGAGTAGCTCCCTGGCCGACAGTGGTTCTAACTAGTGCCGCAGAGGCCAAGGACAGCTTCACAGTGCTGTGCTTAACCCCTTGCACCACCGGGGAGGCTCGACTCCCGATTTAATAACAAGGTAAATCCATTCAGGAAGACCATTCTGCTGTACATGTCGCCTCTGGTATAGTGACAAGGAATCAAATGTGAATTTATTTTAGTGGAAGTCTCTTTGCTGGGAGATTTATCCTCAGTCACAACTCAAACACCCTCATCACATGATGTTATCTGATTTTCCAGGTGGTTGGGGAAAGAAATGGAGAGAAACAGCTTAGGGTGTGAGGGGCATATCAGCGTCGGGTGTTTTTAGTTGAAGTAACAGTGAACTGTGTGATTTCCTTCATCTAGTCTAACCTCCTCAGGCAGTTGTGCATTTTCAGGAAGGCTCTGAATTTATAGTGGAAAAATCACTGGACCAAGCGCTGGATAGCCTGAATACTGATCTGAACTCATTGCTTTCCTCACATTTCCAACTCCCATTTTCCCTTCTGGATTAGGAGGGAGTTGGTCTAACTTCTCAGCTATATGGGGTTCTGAAAGATCCAGGAGTCAATAAATAAAAAGTGATGATGTAAAAAACTTGTGGATTATTGGAGAGGGACAAACCTAGACGTGGCTTGTATCTAGGACCTATAGACAACTGGGACTTCCTGTCGTATGGTACTAGATCAGAGAAATGGCAGCAACTAGTTCCATGCCTTGTGTATATGTTGAAGACCCCAAACTGACCTTGGCATTTTGGAATAAGTTAAATAAAGGTAAATACCATAGTGCTCAATGAATGTTATTCTCCTGTTCTCTTCCTAATGGTGAAGACCACCTCACCGAGATGAAAGAGAAGCACTTCTGATTCACAAATGAAAATACAGGCCTACATTAAGCCTTCCTTTAAAGAGAGTTATTGAAATTTTTTTGGATGATAAATTTGCATAGCATAATTTCAAAGACTCCATTCACCAAATTAAGAATAAAATATAAAAATATTATATTCTTATTGGGAATTCAGTTGGATTTGAGGATATTCTCATTTACAGACTCACAGAAATGAAAGAACTTAATCAAATATTCCTTTAATGCAAATACTTGGCGTTTAAGCAGAAAGACCATAAGGCTATTGTCAAATCAGCTAAATTTCTGTTACAAGCAGTACGGGTGGCCATCTGCTGTGGTTGGCAAAGAAATTAATGTATTTCAAGATGCAAACATCTCAGGCTCCTCTACAGGTCTCAAAAGCAGGCATATTGACAGTAGGTAACTTGGATCTATTATCTGGTATTTCAATTAAAATATCCACTGTCTTTAAATAGGCAAGAGATATTAGATAATAAGTGTTCCATTTATTTGCTAATATGAAGACTAAACAATTTCTTAGCTTAATACTTTGTGCCTTCTTGAGAAACTATCTGAAAAATCAGTGTCAGTTCAATTCAGGAACAAGGTTAATGCCTCAGCTATGAGCTCTATCTATTCTTTGAGGCATAGAGTGAAATGGGCCTTTCAGGAGCTTGCAGTTTAATGGGGGTTATAGATACACACACATTTGTCCACACAAAGCAGAAGACTTTCACAGAGCCCCTAAACCAGTGCCACAGGAATCTTTTTGAGATAGGTAGTGATGGCAAAGGCTCTTCTGCAGATGACAATTATTTCTACACTTATTTCACTAAAGAAAATTTTTTCCTGTGTCAAGTAGGGCTATATGATTATCCTAAAAACAGTTACAGAAAAAAATTCCTTTGTGATTGTCAATTTTCAGCATACTACTTAAAAATAAACTATTAAACTGCAAAACATAGCACATATATAGAAACTCACATGAACAAACATCTTAACAAATAAATTATTGCCTGCAAACATCCTTGTAACTAACATGTAGGTGAGGAAACAGAACTTTGTAGTCATCCCAGAGATCCGCTTATTTTGATTTTCATGGTAATCATTTTCTTTCTTCTCTTTATGTTTTATCATCCAAACGTGCATCCCTAAACACTAATAGTTTTTTTTTTATTTTTATTTTTTAAATTTATTTATTTATTTATTTATACAAGCACTGGCTACAGTCAGAAGCGCGGGAGGGTTAGAGAATTCACCAGAGCCAGAGCGGGGAGCAGAGCAGGCAGAAGGACCGAAGTACACTGCTGAGGGGAGCAGCGGGCGGCAGGAGAGGTCTGCGTGCCCTGTGGGAACCTCCTCAGTGGCCGGGGAGCAGCCAGGGATCGAACCGGTGCTGCAGAGGCTGCAGGCAGCTTCGCAACCCAGTGCTCAACCGCTGCACCACCGGGGAGGCCCCAATAGTTTTTTTTATTTAATATGAACTTTAACGTGCATTTAAAGTCTTTTAATCTGTGTAAGTGCCCTTCCATTGCTTCTTTTACTCATTTTTTTTTTTTTTTAAATTGAGATGTTGTTAGTCTATTGGGATTTTGGAAGCACAGGGTTCCCCCCAACCCCTGCCTTCAAATATAATTACCATAATCCACCACCATAGCCTATTGCTCTTCTTCCCTTCTTTGTTCTTACCACTCCCTTCTCTCTCCCTCTGGATGTTTCAGTTCTATAGTCAGCTTTCATCCCTTTGAAATTAAAGAAAATTGAATATTTGATCTGTAGTTCCCCAGACTCTGGATTTGCATCCCGTAATACAGTGTTTCACGATCTAAGCACTTTCTGCAAATTGGTTATTGGATACAAATACTTGATTAGAGTTCAGTTAAATTTTAGGAGCAAAGAACTATTTCTTTGAGGGTTGTCTTCTTTGTTATAAGGCAGATAATGACCATTCTTTTTGGGTTGTTAGTAGCCACTGATGCCCATTGTCTCAATTAAAACTGATTTGGGGTTGTAAAATATTGGAATTTTATCACTCTTCTCTCATTTCTTAGCTGCAATATTTATATGGAGTAGCTCCTTCTTATCTGTTACTTGGCTGCCAAGTGGTACAGCTCACATAGGAAAGACAGGATAAATATTTGCTTCCTTTCCTTTACTTAATATTGAATGCTTATACCCCATTTTCATCAGAGGATGCTATCAAACTTAGATTTTTTGCTAACTTGAGAGGTGAGCAGTGGTAACTTTGTAGTTTTAATTTTTATATCTCTTATCTGTCAGATTGAGCATTTTTATGTTTAAGGGTCATTTTTTTTTTTAAATGAGTTGTTCATTCATGTCTTTTGTCCACTTTTCTATTGGGTTGTTGGCTTTTCCACTCCTCCCTTTTAAGGAGCTCGTCTCATAATGTGGTCATTATCTCTTTGTACAGTAGTTGCAACCATCTTCCCTATTTTGTCATTTATTGTTTGACACTAATAGGATCTTGGCATGTGCCTCTAATATGTGACTTTGTAGATAGTGGCCTATACTATTAGCCCCTCAAAGATTGCTTATTTTTTTCAGGTTTTTTTGGGCTGTAATTGTCTATGTTCTAATCTTAAATGTATATAAAACTTGTCATCGACATTTTGGGATCATGTTAAATTTATCAAGTAATTTAGGGAGAACTGGTATCATAAAGTTGAATCTCTCCAGCTAAGGACATGGATTCTCATTCTATTTGTTCTGGTCCACCTTGTGTCTTTCAATAAAAATATTTTAAAAGCTTGCCTTACATAAATTTGACATGTTTCTTAATAAATTCATGTCTGGATCTTTTTTTGTTGCTAGCATTAAAAGGATCTTGTCTGGGGCCTCCCTGGTGGTGCAAGGAGTTAAGTGTCAGCACTATGAAGCAATCCGCAGCTACTACAGCACGAGTTCAATCCCTGGCCAGGGTGGTGACCCACATAGCACAGCAGACCTCTCCTGTCTCACCCGCTTCTCCCCTCACCAATGCATTTCAGTAGATCTGCCTGTTCTGCTCCCCACTCTTGTCTCTGGTGGGCCCTCTCACCACCATCCCCCAACCCTACACCCCTGGCCTGCACCCCAGCTCTTGTATGAATAAATAAATCCATAAAAAAAGGATCTTGTCTGTCATGGTATCTTTTAGCTGGTTATTGTTTATATGTAAATATTGATTTCTGACTATCACAAGTTTTTGAGATAAGGATTTCTATGGTGTCACTGTATAGACATGATTCAAGAAGTGAGAGGTAATTCAGTAATTCAAGTGAGAAATTAATCCATATGCCACAGCAGAGTCAGGAGAGAAAGAAACAAAGATATATGTACCTGAAGGGATAGAGCTTGGAAACCATTTGACATAATGAAAGGATGAAGGAAAGGGCACATGAACTTTGTTAGATATCTATAATGACAGTAACAATGGTAACAGGAAGAGGGGATGGTTGGGGTTAAAGGGAAAGAATTTCAATTTGGTGCATTTAGATCTTGAGATGAAGTCAGAGGTCAAAACTGAAAATTTAGATATGCAGGTCATCAGGTGTCAGGAGTGCTTGAAATGACTAGGGAAAGTAGAAAAGCCAGTGATGGAATGACAAAGGAATTCTATGTTTAAATAAGCAGAAGGGCCTCCCTGGTGGCGCAAGGGGTTAAGACGCAACCTATGAAGCTATCCATAAACTCTGGGGCACAGAGTTCGATCCCCTGCTGGCCAGGGAGCAACCCACATGGCGCAGAGACCTCTCCTGACTCACCCGCTGCTCCCCTCAGCAGTGTACTTCAGTCACTCTGCCTGTTCTGTTCCCCACTCTGTCTCTGGTGAATCCTCTTACCCTCCAGTGTGTCTGGCCTGTAGGCCAGTTCTTGCATAAACAAATCTTTAAAAAAATAAAAAATTCAGTTATAGCATGGCAAGACCCATCACTACAGATTTAACAAAATCAAAACTTTATTCTATTATGGTAATTGGTAGAGGACAATTTGCAAAATGCTGAATCTGCATTTATGATACTCAATAATACCCACATTTTCAACTTAGAGAGGGAAGGTGGGATACCAGTGAAGTTTACACCAGTAAACACTACTTCTAAAAGCAGATCTCAGCATGAATCTTCTTTTGACCTATTCGTGGCTTAAGAATATGAATTCTTACCTCTTTTCTTCTATGTAGCATGTTATACATACCTTTAATTGGTACTTCTCAAAGTACATGGTGAGCATGTATCTTAAGATCTTATTAGATTATTGGATTAATTTTAGGTGGATGACATACTCCAGAAAAAATAGGTCCCATCACTAGCTACAAAAGACAAATGAAGAACCTATGTTAATTGGATTTATGGTGGGTCTTTTAAGTTGCTTTTGCCCAGTGAGTCTAAGTAGGGATGAGGTGAAAGGGCTTAGTTCTGCAAAGATTTTCTTCTTTCTAATGAAAAGCTGAGAGTTGCTCTTAACACCTTGTTTGGGCTGTATGGAGACATAATAGTGTGGTGTCTGCTCTTTTGGGGCCAGAAGGCAAGACACAGAAAAACAAAGCTGAAGATGTCGGAACAGAACCAAAGACAGACAGAATCTGGCTATTAATACTGACTGAATCATTGATGAAATCTTGACCTTTCTCCAAAATTAAAAATAAGTGTCTTTATGGTTTAAGCCTGTGTTAGCATTTTCTAACTTGCCCCCCAAAGCACCCAATGTACTATGCAATATTTTTCTCCCCAGAATTTTACTGGTTCATTATATTCAAAGATTCTTATTTGTCAGCTCTTGATCATAAGCCAACAGCAGCATTCCAATGAATGTAGTATCTTGTATCCTTTTGCATTAATAGCAAAGAGCACATGAGCAGCATTGTTCTGCCTTGGGCTGATTATTCACTTCTCTGAATTTCATCAAATCAATGGAAGAAGTGTATCAGGTTTGTCTACAAAATGGCATGCTGCTAATATAAAACAGACCCCATAAATCACCGTAAGATCCACTCAGTTTCATATAAAATGTTTTTAATTGTTTTTGAAAACATTTAAAAAACAATTTTTGAGCACTTTCAATAAAAAAAGAGAACTGAAATGCTACTGCAATATTCAACTACTGTAGTTTCAGCAGGTACAACAGACAACAAAAACACTAGGGAAATCTGACTTTTTGCACTAAATGAAAACATGAAACAGGGCTTGTTTTTGTCATTTATGGTGTAGTAAAGCACATTATAGTACAAGACTATTATATGAACCTCAGATGCACTGCACAAAAAAAAAACAACTTTCCTTCTTTTCAGTTCAAAAGTCAGTGCTTATTGCAATTATATGCAAAATTATTTACTTCATGAATCTTATCATGATAAACGTTATGCAACATGTTTTAAACATCAAAACAATGAAAATAATCTGAGAAAAGAACATATTCAACAATAACTAAGCAGAATTAATAAACATAAAAAAAGTAAATAACTTGTGAATAACTATGCTTTCCTGGTTAACACTCAACCAGTTTCAATACAGCCAAAGGAAAAAAAAGTGGTTACAGGAATACCTAGTACTGTACAAGTCAATAACACTCATGCACATTTTGTGATCATGTATTAACATGGTGAAGCAAACTAAACTTAATTCTTCCTGCTGTAATATTCTCATGTAAGAGAATAAGAAATAGAAATATCTCATTGAGATCAATGCACATTGCTACATAAGACAATTTTATCTGTCACTTTGATGACATTTTGTCTTTTCGTAATGAAACACATTTAAAAAGTTTAATCTGTGGACTGTATTGGTTGCATTTATCCTAAGAGATGTGCCTACCACAGGTTCAACAAATTTAGTGCAATATATGAACCCCAGAAAGTTTGCTGGACGAATTCAACCAAATTTAAAGTGTTTGCTGCAATACTGTACAGAGGGTTAAAATCCTCCAGTCTTTATTATTTTTATCAAAAAAGATTCCATTATTTTTATATTAGTAGGAAGCTAATAATGTAAACAAGGGATTAGAATGGCCTCAAAATCTCCTTTTCAGAGTATCTCATATAGAAAGGCTCCCATCATTTGTTAAAAGAAATCACACAGTTTCCTTTGGGTATTGCATACTTTGGTGTGCAGTAGTGCTGTGTCTCAATGTACAGTGAAGAAATAACTAGCATTAAGAAAAAAAATCTAAAAGATCATAAAATCAAGATAACAGCAAACACACACAAATGCCAATAACTAGGACATATCAATATAAACCTCTGAGCCAACCCTAGCACCATTTATTTATCAAAATGTTAATAATCTACCTTGCAAATTTATTGAACAATGAAACCCTATTAAATTAAACCCTTCATCATGTTTGTTAAATATTCATTGATTGTAATCTTTTGATTGGCTTCCTAATTAAGGTAAAGGAAAGCTTAGCTAGGTTCAAGGTAGCATAGTAAAGGTTTAATGTTAGCTTAAAAACTTAATGTCAATTTTTAAATCTCTTTGAAAATGATCTTGAAACTCAAGTGAATAGAGCTGTCAACTAGTGAATATATTTGTCAACATGAAATTCATAAATAATTATTCATAAAACAAAATGGGAGCCATAGAGAAACATTTTAAAACAAATCCTGAGTGCTTCTTTTGCAATTGTGGTTTTCACAATAAATAAAGCATGTAATAAAATGCTCCTCTTCTTCAAGTACTATTGATATCTCCTTTGTTTCATCAGAGATATAAACATTTGTGACTTCAGACCTCAGGTGTTAATGTTTTTGTTCAGGTTTTTCTCTCTCTCCTGCTCATTTGTTTTCCAAAAGTATCCCATGATCAAATTGTATTACTAAATTCAGGAGGAGTGGAGGAATCAGTTACTAAGTGAGGGCTTCAGAATTTTATAATTAAATTTCAAAATAAATCTTAAATAGAATTTTAATATATGCATGCTGCCTTTGTGATGAAACTAAGAAAAATGTTTTCATTTTCCTTCTCAACTCACCAATTCAAATATCAAATAATAAAATACTTTTCAACATGCTTGTATTTATTCTATTCAACTACAATGTTTGGAGTTACGTGTGTGTGTGTGGGGGTGGTGGTGGCATGTGTGCTCCATATTAAAAGCAACACTTGAAAATAAGACTAATGCGAGGTCACAAATATAAATGGCTACCTGCTTTTTCTATTAAAAATTTAATGCAGCCCTGCTTCCCTTAAATTAATAGCTAATTTTCCATTATTTTCTCCTATTTAAGCCCTTCATTGTAGGTGCAAATGATACTGAAGTCCCAGAAAGTCCTACAGAGATTTTTCATTCTACAGTAGCTCTATGCTTCAAGCCTAAATACTTATAATAACCTGAATATTATCCCTGTTTCAAGGAAGACCTTCTTAACTACAGTTCACCTTAGCTATGATTTCATATCTAAAAGAATGCCAACAACAACAAAAAATAGCCTATACCTAAAATCAATGGTTTCCTCTAAGTTCTGTGCAGAGCAAACGATGAATTAAAATGAACTTACTAAAATAAAGATCTATACTGTTTCTGTAAAAGCTGGTTAGTCAATTGTTTACTAACAAACAAAGTGATTAAATGGGGAAACATTATAAAATTTAAACCCTAATATTTGTTCTACAGCCTACTGTCTTCAGAAATTTGTTAAGAACGGAGGCAAGTCTAACCATTTCCTACTTGAAGAAGAAACCACATCTGCAGCAAACTCTTTTAAAATGTCACAATTAATAGTAAGTGTTTCTGCTGCGGGAGGCACTTCCATTAAGACAAATACAATACATATGTCTTTAGATACAGTGTGCTACATATTATAAAACACAATTTAACCCAACATTTCAACAGTAGGATGGTCCTTGCTTTCTATCCATTCAAAACCTGATGAAGTCATAGAGCTCATGGATTCACTGCAAATTTGTTGAAATAATGGGTCATTCTTTAATTCTTCCAGTGTAGTTTCATCATCTTGTCCCTGCTGACGACCTGGATCAAACAGCAAATTTGGGTCTAAAGTGTTCAAATCATTGATGCTGCCTGACAGTTCAGAAGACAACCTGATATCACTAGAGAAGTCAGTCGCAGGATTAGTGAGATCAGATGCGACCTGACCTACCAGCTGCTGGTTGGTCTGCAAACTGTCTCCACTCAACAGGTCTTTAACAGTGCTATTGAAATCTAATTGTTGCTCTCCAATTTCTGATTGTGCTTGATTATCTCCAGGAGAAAAACTGATCTGATCGGTGCTATTACTTTTGGTGAGGTAAGATGGTGTTTGGAATTCATACACAGAAGTGCTGGAATCTATCATATTCTGAGAGTTGGCACTAGGAAAAACAGAAGTTGTTTCCAAAATCTGAGTGAGATTCATCCTGGCTGTGTAATTGGAGGGCAGGTTGTTCATGCCCAAACCTCTCACTGCATCGTCATTGTCAGAATCAAGTTTACTCAACAAAACATTGGTTATTTTCTTATTGTTGGTTTGCTTCTGAAGAGCATTGGGGAAAGCTGTCTGCATCATGACTGTCAATGGAACTGATTGACTTCTTTGAGCTATGTTGTTGGCACATGCATCTGTGTGAACATTTGTGAAAACATGAACTTCTGGGGTTACTGGACTTCCAAAGGGGGTCACATTAGATCGGGGGATATTAGATACGGGGTAGAGGGTGCTTCCACTAAGATTACGTTGGCGATGAACAGCAGGGCTTACACTCCGGCATCTAAAGTTGCTGCTGGCAGAATTATTAGTTCCTTTATTATCAAGAGGGGCAGGGACTGCAAAACCCTCCTGCTTGTTGGTGTTATTTACAGTGGCACCCTGATGCTGCACAGGAGAGACAGGAGTCAAACGACCAAAATGAGTATCATGATGTCTGGATTGAGATTGATAAGACTGTCCGGGCACAGCAAAAGCATGAGGTTTCCTGAAACGGTCTTCCACTAGTTCCTGATAGCTTGGGAGAATGCCATGGCCGGAAACTGATGAATTACCAACCCCACTGTACCCATTATTCATCCATTCAAGCTTGGTTTTGTCAGGGTGTGTGGCCATGGGTCTTTGCATGGGTTTCACAGGACTACTTGAGACTATGCTGGCATCATGATATGCCATACTGGAGCTAATTGGGGTAAATGCAAATGGATTCCTGCATTCAACAGGGCTAGGAGGGACACTACTGCTGCAGTTAGAATGGGGAGTACCAATGGGTGTGTGTCGGCTGCTTCCTAAAGCACTATCCACAGGTGTAGTCTGGGCTAGCCTGGAGCAAGGGCTCTCCCGTGACAGATTCTGAGATCCAGCAATCATTTCAGATGTTGGGGTTGGGGTTGGGGTTGGGGTTGGTGTTGGTGTAGGAGTGGGTGTAGGTGTGTGGATTGGAGTGCCGTTGCTATGGATTGGATGATAGAAGTGGGTGCTGGAGGCATGAGATGACATTGGCGCTCCTGGGGTTACTGACTGACTCTGAAGGGTCATTCCCAAACAGTTACCATAAGAATTATTCATTGACATTTGCTGCTCCATAAGCACAAGTTCCTCCACAATACTATCTTGTGTAAGTTCATCATCAAAAGGAAAGTAGCTTTCATTTGTTTGGGAAACAGAAGGCTCAAACTCCTTCAGTTCAGACTGTAGAGGTAACTGATCTGCAGACTGTGCTTGTATCTGATTCAAAGAAGATTCTTGTATCTGGCTATGGAGATGTTGGGTATAGGTGTCCTGTGGCATTCCTTCTAATTCCCAAACAGATTTCTCTAAGTCATTGATATCAGAGTGCTCAGGAATTGTCATAACACTGATATCCTGCTGCTGTTCACAGCTGGCAGATATAAACTCAGAATCCTTAGTGACTTGTTGCCATTCATTTGGATTAAAGCTGCCATCTGATTTTGAATCACTATCCAAGAGAAAGACACTCCCTTCAAGTTTTACTTTTATATCTGGAGATGATGATGGTGTTGTTTGCTGTTCTGAAGCCAAGTCACTGGTAATAAGAGCAGAAGAATTCAAAGGTTGATTTGCCACTGCATGTGAATTGATATTTATTGATACCTTACCAGGAATCTGAGCACCTGCTGTTGAACTTTCTGGTTTCCCTGAATGCGGAATCTTTTGGTCTTTCTTAACACTGCCTGGCTTCTGACCTTCTAAGACAACTGCTGAAAGATGTTCCACAATTGGTTTCTTTACAGGAGGCACCTGGGACTCTTGCAATGCAGAAGACAGTCGTTTTCTTGGACTTTTAGTGCATAATTTAGGGTCTTTATTTACTGAGTCACCATTAGATGGTGAGCTGGTGCTGGTGCAAGTTAAGTTTGGAGTGGCAACTGAGAGAGTGAGAGTGCTTTGATTATTGCCTGTTGAAGTGCTTGGCAGAATTTCATTACAGCGACTTTTACATTTGGTCCTCTGGTCACAGACCTTAGTTGCTTTTATTTCAATGACACCTTCATTTGAAGGTTTTTGCACTACTGCATCTGTATTACTTTTCTGCCCTGAAAGGGCACTAGGTGTTGTTTTGGGACCTTTAGTCCCATCAGGGTTCTCTTGGCACGTTACAGGCTGTTCTTCAGATGATGTTTCAGGTTCCATTTTGACTTCTACAGCAGATGTACCCCCAGCGCTGCTGGTCCTGGACCCAGGAGACTGAAGAGAAACCACAGAACCATTCTTGATCTGTGGAAAGGTCCTCGATTCTTCTGTTGTTCCTGTAGCACTGTTTACTGAGGCAGAATGTTTAAGAGGGGCACTGCTATTGCCGGGTGTGAGGGATATTGCTGTCATTTTCACCACATTTAAAGAACTCACATGTGAAGTGGGTACAACAGCAGTTTTGATGGGACTGCTAGTAAAGAGGACAGTAGTTGGAGAGCGGATGGTGAGTGCACTGGTGTTGGCTGGTTTGGGTAAGATCTGAGGGTAGCGGTGCCGGGCAGAACGATCCCCACCAGGACTGGCTGGAACGTTCTGAGGAGTCTTTGGTGCCTGTTTCACAGACTGCATGTGCTGAGTGACCACCTGTACATTGAGGGGAAGCACTTTGCCATCAGAAGAACTCATGGGACTTGGTGAAGTTACCAATTGTCTGGTCCGCTGGACCTGTTAAAAAGTGGAAAACAAAACAAAAAAATATCAGATTTAGTAAGTCTAGTCTATAAATAGTAATTCACATATCCATATGGTATTATAGCGTTACAAATGCAATGCTAAAAAAAAATAGTTTCTATGTTAGAGTTCTTCAAAACCAGCTCTATATAACCAGACACATAAATATTGTAAGAAATGCAACACAGTACAATTACAAAGTAAGATATTTTTCAATTAGTAAGACTAATTAACTTCATATTTGTGATGAGTACTTACCAAAACATTTTCAAGGAGATTATAGGAAGATGAGATATAATCTTGAGGAAATATGCGACTATAAAGGTATCTAGTAGAGTCTACGCCAAGATGATTCACAGGGGTGACGGTCTTATAAAATGGGTCTACATTGGATGTTAGTAATAAACCACTGGTAATGAGGTCTCAGATAAAACCACTGCCTATACAAGTATTCTCTAGAGTGAATAGTGCAATATTGTGCTTACCAGGTATCCCATGTTTTAATGACATAATAAGAACAAGAAAAGCACGATAAAATGTCTCCTTAATATCATCAATAAAAAAAAAAACCTGCTTTAAGCATGATGCATTCTTATTTTAAAAGCCCCTTCTCATCATAACCTCTGTTGTGTGAGACAGAAAGAGAACATTATAAGCTTTACTTGTGATAAGGAAATAAACTGACTAAACAGGGACTTGCTAAATTGCTTAAGGTCCTATGTCCCGCAACTCACAGGGATATGTTTACCTACAGTACTATCAATACACATTATAATTCACTCCGTGTGGATGTTAAAAGAAAAAAATTCAAACCAAAAAAAGTTTGCAATTTTGTCATCTTGACTTGCTAGAGATGAAACGACTCTAGAAATAACTGCTCTCTACATAAAGAAAAAACTCTCTACGGTTATGTGCATATTTTGTGTTTTGGATCTTTGTATTTTCATTTATGTTCACTTTATAAGCTCACTTTGTAATCCACAATGTATATCCTGAGTCACACAACTGTCTGAAGCTGATGCCTCTCTGTGCACATACTGGTTATAGCGCAATCCACTCCTATACTTGCCTCCTTTTTTTGTGCCACTTATAGTTAATTTCCCACCATCCCAGTAAGGCCAAGCACTACTTAATGATATTACCGGAATGGGACTAGGGACAGCTGCCACAACAATACCAATTGGCTGAGGAGAAAGGATTGCAGGATTTCCATTAGAAAGATTAGTCACTCCATTGGTTGTTGTGCCTTCTGATTTTTTTGCTGAGGAGTCTCCTGGCAAAGGGGATTGTAGTTTCTGTTCTTGCTGCTTCTTCTGGATTTTCCGTTGCAACTGCTGTTTTGCATCAATAGGGGATGGCAAAGTTTTCACTTGAGGCTGAAAGGAATTACTCTCAGCTGTAGGTATAAAAGCAGAAGGCTGGGTAATTCCTCTAATTCCTGAAAATAAATAGAAAGCTGTAAGTAAATGCTCTCTTTTACAGAAGACAGTTAAAACTCAATTTCTTTGAATATATGGGTATTATTGGATGCACACAGTATTTTTATAAAGTCTACATATTAGACTTCCAATTTACAAACATTTGTCAATATGGTTTTAACTGACGCCTTAAAATATGTTTCAGCTCAGGTGGCAGTTTCAGTTAAATCAACAATAACAGATGATTTTGAAAAGAGTAGCTACAGTATAAATGTACAGAAGCTAAGATAAATGCCAACATAGCATGTTTTTACATTTTATCAGAAATGTCAGTGAATTTTTCCTTCCCTTTATCTAATTACAAACTCATGTATTTTCATGATTTTAATACTCAGCCCACAAAGGGTACGCAATACATATTTGCTGAAACCATAAATATCTAAGAAAAATCCTGTATAGGGAAAACAATCTTAATTAGACAAGAAATAAATGAAAACATGTACTATTATTTTAAGTACTATGATAAAATTATTCCAGTATAACCTAGGAAAAATTTGGTAGTTTCCTAACATTAATATATTTTGAAAAAAGTACCACTGAGCTATACTAAGATCAACACTAAGAAAAAGGAATGGTAAAATAATAGCAAGACACAATTTTTTTTTTAAAAAGAAAAATTAGTTATAGCATACAATTCATTTTTTAAATAAAATCGAAATTTAAATTCAATTTCACATTTAGGGGGTAGTATTAAGGTCATTAGAAAGTTAGCCGCAGTTGGTAAAAAACGGTGGAGAAAAGACGGGGGAGGACAACACGATATCCTGCTGATGCATTCTGCCCTCCTTTCCCAGCCTAAGTTCTGCTTTTCACTTTATTTTGTTCTTTTAACAGCAACTTGGGGAGAGGGAGACAGGAAGCAGAAAAGGAAGTGACTATAAACTCTCTCCCACACACTCAATATTCAATAATCCCTCATTTTTTGACCACCCTTTTATCACTTAAACGCTATCTTTTCTCTTCAAATACAGTTTGAATCCAATGTTCTCTCCTGGCATCGCCCATTTGCATCCCTGAGAGCCTCTGCCAATGGCTCAGAGCTCGAGTATCTTATTCCTCCTGCCAGGGTTTCGGAGAGGAATGAGTTCCAAGCAGCTGACTTACAAAAGGACATTTGTAACACTACCTGTTCTTAATATGGAGACTATATTTATAAAAAATTAAATTCACTTTCAGGATGAAGATTAATGACAAAAAATGTGGCAATGGATGAGAAAAAAATTTCAGGAGCGATTCTAAAATGTTTTGAGTAATAATACAATTGTTAAAGTATCAGTCTCCCAAACAGACTACTTTCAAAAACAGGAAAACACCTATTTATCTATGTAATTTTTTGTATTTTTATTTAAAAAAACACAACTCGAAAACATACAATTGTAAAGGTTTGAACCTCTAAACTGCTAAAACAATGATGTAAACCAAGTTTACCTCAAAACAAATTGGAAAAAACATATAAACCCCTTGTCTTGTTTACACTTATGCCTTAAAAATTCATTCATTCAATTCTTTCCCATTTCTTTCAGAATTTGTGAATAACATGGGAAATAAGGTAGAGAGAGAGGTTTCTTTTCCCCATGATACCTCATAAGTCCTCAACTTGTTTAAGTACTTTTCCAGGTGTCAGGAGGGGTAAGACAAAGAACACAGCAAGCTGAAGGACACATATCTTTTAAAAGTTCATTTTGCCAGAAGGTAAGATGAATATATGCTATAATGGAGTTAACCTGGACTTTGGACATAGACAAATCAGGATTTAAATCCTGTCCCACTACTTATCTGTCTATGGACAAACTAATTAACCTTTTTGAGTCTGTTTCCTATCGGTAAAACAGAAATAAGTATCACTAACCTTACAGGATTGCTGGGGAAAGAACTGAGGTAACATAAGTGATCTATCTAGCTAGATAAGAATGTTCAAGTATTTTTCTTCTCCTTTGTAAGTATAATTAAGAAAGCAGATTTATAGATCACATTTAGGACAGGAAAAATAATTACAGGGTTTTGTAAGACACTGTGGGTCCTCAAGTGGCGATTAAATAAGACAGATCACACACGCACACTCGCGCGTGCGCGCACACACTCATACCACACACACACAAATATCTGAAGTTTCTAACAAATATAAACTGAAAAAAAAAGTAAAATAAAGGTAAGATTGAAAAAGTAAAGTTATTTAAGAGACTATAATTCTGGTTGGTATACATCTATTAGAGATTTAAAAATATTTATCTTTAATAATCAGAAGACTAGGGGGCCTCCCTGGTGGTGCATGAGTTAAAGACACAGCGCTATCAAGCTATCACCAGCCACTACAGCATGAATTAGATCCCTGGCCAGGAACCTAACCCACAGGGTGAAGCAGACCTCTCCTGTCTTGCCTGCTACTCCCCTCAGCAGTGTTTTTCGGTAGCTCTGCCTGTTCTGCTCCCCATTCTGTCTCTGGTGAATCCTCTCACCCCCTCGCTTCTGGCCTACACCCCAGTTCTTATATGCATAAATAAATAAATCTTAAAAAAATCAGAAGACTCATCTCTGGAAAACATTACATTTTTCAAAAAAGGCTAATTTTCCAGAGGAGTAAAGATAATTTATTCACTTTTTTTAATAGAAGGTATGACTGAAGTAAGACATTTTAAAAATTTCATCAGAACAGATACTTTACACAACTATTAATTCAGAAAACAATCATTTATGCCATTAATACTGTCAATTCTGTTATTCTAAAATTCCTATTTGAATGAAAATACTCGAATGCATATTAAAAAAATCATTTGTTATTTTACAGTAATGCTATATACTCTATATACATATATAATGTATCTTTTGTGGAAATAAAGTACCTCTCATAGAGTCCAAAAATCATTCTGAATGACCATTAGTTTCTGGGATAGAAGTCTAGCGAGTCATTTTAAAAATTTAATTTTATTTTTCATTTCTAATATTTAATATATTACTTAGATACACATATATACTTGAAAGTACATATGCATGTACTCTTTACATTGGAAAGAAGCAATGGAAAAATTAATGAATATCATTTGGGAAATCTTAAAAGTTTTATATTTCAGCAGAGCTGAAATACATATAAAATTCATACAAAACTACATTTTTAAGCTTCATAATGAAAGAACTATTATCAGTATCTTATTATTTTTGTTTCTGATCCAACAAATCCATCTCAATTTAGTGTTATATGAAGTAAGAGTGAACTCACAAAAGATAAATAAGTTCGCTGGGTTTTTTTGCTACCAACTCTAAATATAATGATACCTTGTGAGTTTTAGCTTGTTAAATAAAAGTCATTCTGTACCTGGTGGTGCTGCTGCCATTACAGTCAGAGCTGCCATTGACTTGGTGCCTATGTAGTGACTTTTTACAAGGAAGCGGGCTAACTCCAAAACTGTGTCAAATGGCTGGCTTAGCACTTTTTGGGCCCATTCACACACAAGTCGGCAAGCAGAAGAGATAACTTCCTCATCAATATTTTGCTGCCCAGATGGTTCAGCTCCTTCCAACTAAACAAAGGAAAAAGGAAAAGTTAACTTTTAAAAGTGAGTTAAGAGAAATTAAATTGAAGCACTTTCAAGACACACACTCTTAACTAGAAGATACAATCTAAATTTGTTGGGTCAAAGCAGTATGAAGTAACCTCGTGGCAGGAATATTAAGAAGAGTTTAGTAAATAAGAGGTGTAGTGCCTATACTGGTGCTCACTCATTGGCAGTACCGTGAATATATGTAATGGGTTGTTAGATATATTTGAAGACTAACAGATCTTCTGAATCTTTCTAAAAGCCTTTTCTAACAGCAACTCCTCCCCCACCCCCCCGCTGCTATGCCCACTAGCCATATTTTCCCTTCTGGAAACATGAGTATTATACATATTACTCTACAACTTAAATATACATACCATCAATATGTATCATGGTTGTATCCACACATCAGTAACTTCGGATCTAATTTTATGAGCCATGTCGATGTAGGTCAGACATGCTAACATTTTCCAGTCACTACTGAATTTTTTTGGCTCATTAATTTTGTAAAAGGCAATCTCTGTTTTTATCCAAATTAAACGATAAATTTCAATGTTGATATTCAGGTATAATACTACTTATTAAAAAGAAAAAGCAGAATTCTTACCCCATCTCCAGTTTTGTGAAAGTCAAGATTGGGCAGTGTTGGCATATGAACAAAAGCTTTTTTCCTTAGTCCACTGTAGCAATATGTAATAAACAGTTAAGGTTTAAAAGACTCTAAATTAAGTGAACTGCTTATATAATGAGCACTTGAAAAGTAACCACGTATGAAATCAGAATAAAATCAACATGCATTTTCTAAGTTCTTCAGTAAAAGAAACCTTAATAGACAGTCTGGACATGTTACTCTTGTGAAATTGGAATAGTACTTGTAGAATGTTATTGTCTTAAATGAAACAAAATGATCCTCATCTGTTATAAATTTTAAGGATAAATATTCCTAATAAGCTGTGCCAGTCACCAGTAACAAACAGGTCAGAAGGAAAGGAATATCCAGATGGAAACCTGGCACAGAGAAGAGAAATTTTAGCCCAGGGCACTGGGACAAAAACAACTCTTAAGAGTGTCACAAGGACTTTAACCTTTTCATTTCTTTTTCCACTGAAACACACAGGATTATCACCTGTAACATGCCAAAGACACATCAAGACATTTTTGTTTGTACTAAGGAAACAAGGGTAGGTCATGCAACAAGCAGTTAAAGAACACCTGGAATTGTTTTGAGAAAAGCAGCCTTCCCCATTTCTCCGTCCTCCCATCTCCTTTATGTTCCAAAAAAGGTCAAGAAGTGAAGGAGAGAATGATGTGTTTCTAATATGATACAGAGACCTCTATTTTACAATCTTCTTCCAAGTGTAGGAAGCGCTTTACTAAATTCTTAATTTTCATTTTCTTACTTCTGTTTGTTCTTAAGTATATCTCCATCACAAGGGACCTTCTCTTGCCCTGATTTTAATTTTAAAACAGACTTTAAAAAGTTGGCCAAAAAGTAATTTAAAGAGAACACTAGTCGTCCACTACAAGTTCCACAAGAAATTTTTGTGAATGTTGTGTATTTTGCCAAGGATATCCCCATGTTTCTAAATTGGAGGAAGAAGATACACTACATCTTTCTCCACTTTTATTGACCCAATTTATGTTACTGTACCACAATTCTCATTGCTAAGGAAAAGAAGATCAGACTATTAAGAACACATTACAGTCACAGAATATGGTGAAACCTACCATAACCCCAATTACCACTATCTGTTAAACTTCTCTTGCAGTTTTGAGAAATAGCTTGGAAAGTAACATTTGCAATTATTCTACTAAGAACTTGTGAGTTATTTGTATTTGTTGATTTAAATTTATTTCTAGATATAGTTACTAGCTGAACTATAACAATAGTTGTTATATAATAAGTAACAACTTAAAGAAATTACTAAAAACCATTATGGTAAAGGATATTTAGATTTGCCTCTTGTACCCAGACGACGTGCCTTCATGTTTGGAAAGACATTTTTCATAATCTTTCCAAAGTCAGCAGCACTTAGTGGATGGTAACCAAGATTGTCACAATAGCTCCTGCAAAAGGAGAGACCAATTTACAGCAATAGAAATAAAAATTACATAACACAGTGTTATTTCAATACAATTTGATCCTTATGACAAAGTGAAGAAATTTATCAAGTCATTCACCTAATTTTCATTCATACATGATTATCATTCTTTGGAAACTAACACAGTTTTAGTTCATTTCATGCTCAACATATGTAACATCGCTTTCAAAAATACTTGCAGTAGGAGATAATGGCAGTCCAAAATTTTCCAACTACATTCAATTTTACCCTCTGAAGTAAGTATATTCAGCAGAACCAGTAGGGCTATATGTTTCTACACATTTGTATCAAGCTCACATTGGGATAATTTCCAATATAAGCATTATATACATCAGACAATAGAGACAATGCTACTTGGTTTAAAATGGGAACATTTTATGCTAGAACTAAAAGGGACTTCAGGGATTATCTACACCAATATTCTTATTTTACCAATAAGGAAAAAAACAAAGGCACAGAGAGAGGTCCAGAAGGTCCAGCAATCTCTGTTCAACCCCACCACCCAATTTAAATCATATTTAAATTGAGACTATATGTGATAATCTGAAGGGATCATGCATCAAGGAGAGAACAGATGCAAGGTAATGGGTGATTAATTTTGGGTGCTGATAACTTAATTGCATCAAATCATAACCATTTCAGTAGCAAGTTAGTCATTTTTATGGTTTAAACCAGCACAGAAGGAAAATGTGAATGAGACTGTGCTTGAGGGACTGGACATGTTTCCTTTCTCTAGAACACTTTCAATTTCCAGCTTATATGTTACATTTAAGTGTCTCTTCTGACTAGCTATCTAAAGCAGTGCCCTCCTGCCACACCTGCTATCACCTCACCATATTTTCCCCCAAGACATATCATTAAGTAACATTCAATTTACTTGTCACCTCTATTAGACTGAAAGCTCAACAAGGATAGTGACCATATGTATCTGGTTTTCCACTATAGTTTCCCTATCAGGTTCAAAACTGAAGTCACATTAAGCCTTAATATGACATTTACTATGTCACATTAAAAGCCACAAGAAGCTTTAAACTGCAATCAAATAGAGAAGTCAGGCAATGAGTCTAAAGAGAGATACAGCTATTCTAGTCTCCCTGTGATTTGGATTTTAATAATCTTTCATATAGGATACCAACATTTTTTATTTGGGCAGAAAGGGTAGGGGAAAGGCTAGCACATTATCAAGATGATCGATGCAAAATTTACTATTGAACTGAAAGAATTCCAAGTGTGATTTCAGAATGTGACCAATTGATTTCATCTGCCTTTTGATTCTTACTTATTCTACTAAAAGAGGAGAATTCAACTTCTGGAAAAATGATTTTCTTTTTTACAGTGACCTTAATTTTAAGATACTCTTTAGTGCATAAATACAAAAAGTACCTTGTAGATATGAAAAAGACTTTAAGTTATTCCTTCTAAATAGCAGGTAATGTTAAGACTAAAACTGCTTGTGATTCAAAATTCTATACTTTGACATCTCACATGTCAAAGAGGAAAAAGTCTCAATTTAAAAGCAAAAGAAACAGGTACCTCAAGTTCTTAAATTTTGCTAAATTTTAAAAGTAGAAGTTCAGAAGTTGCCTATTTCAACTTTCTGCCAGGTATGAGAAAGGCCATACACCTAAACGATGGTTACCTGAAGTGGACATGTCCCATGATTGGGGGAGGAGGGAGGAAAGGAACCACTCTACATTGTGGGGTGGCTTATTCAGTTTTTAGTGTTTCTATTTTCAAAGAAAAAGAATTTCATTATTAGGATCCTTCCCCACTGGGAAGAGATGTTCAATGATTCTGTTTTCACTCTAAGTATTTATAGGGTATCTTTGAATCCAGTGCTATAAAACAAGCCAGATGAGATCTTCATTAGTTTACATCTCATTTTCTTGCTTCATAACTGGAACTGCTGATTGATTGAGGAAGACATGGTGTCAACTAACACTGAATTCAGCCTCAGATTATAACTGTGCAAAACTCAAATAAGACTAAAAGTCCTATTTTTTACCAAGACCCATACTTATTTTCATGAAATTTAAATTCATGTTAAGATCACCACGAATGATATGGGAACTTAGGGAGGTCCCAAGACATGGTAGAAATATATTTCCTTAGAAGTATCAATTGAACAATACATTTATAGGGTAATCTGGAAAGCAAATGACGGAAACGTAATAGGGTCAAATATCTAATTAGCTTTAGCCTTTGAAAGTGGAACAGTTGTTGAAACCCTCCACTATTTTTAAGTGTAATTAGATACTGAGGCTCTGAAGAGAAAAACTCTTTGAAAGTGCTTGACCTTGATCATAAACAGATTTTTCTTATTGTTCCTTGTTCTCTACAGAATAATGATAGACAACTAAGTCTATAGCAAAGCTAAAAAGTTTTTGGCATTTGGCAAGAATATTGCACAAGAGCATAGTGTAAGCAACACGCTGGAAAAACATTACAGAAGTCTGTTGGTTAGGTATGATGTCTTCTAGTCTAGTTCCTGGAGAAAAATTTAGAACTATTAAGTGGAACTCAGACTGAGATCTAACATTACCTTTCAAAGATCAATTTTACTTTTGTAGTAACTATATAATGAACAATATGAAAGAATAAAGTCAACAACATCAATATGAAATAGATCAAAATCGTATATTACCTATGAAATACATGTGATTAATCCTATTTTTGCAGTAACTACATAATGAACAATATTTCTGAAAGAATGCTTGTAGTCAAAAAAATTATTATTATTTTTGGCATAGAAGAACTGGTGTGTAGGCCAGAGGCATGGGGGATGAGAGGATTCACCAGAGACAGAGACAGAGTGGGGAGCAGAATAGGCAGATATACTGAAATACACTGCTAAGGGGAGCAGCAGGTGAGACAGGAGGTCCTCTGTGCAATATGAGGTTAGCTCCCTGTCCAGAGACTGAACTCAGGCTGTTAGCGGTGATAGCACTGAGACTTAATCCCTAGGCCACCAGGGAGGCCCAACAAATTAAAGAGTTAAATTTTCATGTATATATAAACAGATGATCATATATGACCATATTAACCAGGCTTTTCCTTCCAACTTGACTTTCCTTTCAATCATTTAAAAATTTTTAAAAAATTTATTTATCTATGCATATAAGAGCTGGGGTATAAGCCAGAGGTACAGGGAGGGGGTGAGAGGATTCACCAGAGACAGAGTAAGGAACAGAATAGGTGGATCTATTGAAACATACTGCTGAGGGGAGCAGCAGGCGAGACAGGAGAGGTCTGCTGTGCCATGTGGGTCACCTCCCTGGCTGGCTGGTGAAATGACCTCATGCTGCAGTGACTGGTGATAGCTTGATAGCTCTGTCTTTAATGCCTGCACCACCAGGAAGACCCTCATTTTAAAATTTAAAAAAAAAAAAAGTTACTTAATAATCCCATGAAAAAGATTCAATCATGGTGAATCATGACTTACAGGTCAAAGTTTATATAAATTACTAACAAAGAAACCAAACTTTAGAAGTAGCCATCTGATAAAATTCTTAACATTTGAAAAAGAAATCTGTGTTTATTCAATCTCAGTAAAAAGAAAGAACTGCTTTTATTACTACTATTGTCTATGAAAGAGCCATTGAAAAATACTATTTTTTTGGTCAATTTGGATTTTCTTTTAAATGAAGACTGTGTATAGTGATCATGCTGCAAAGAGCAAACTTACTGGCACACTTAATTTCCTTTTTTTGGGTTGTCTTAGTTCTTTGTTTCAAATTAACCTCACACAATATTCAGAATATATGAATATAGAGATTATCAACTGCATATAGATTAGGAACAAACACACTCTAAAGGAGGGGACCTTAGTTTTGACTCAGTGAATTCCTAATGAACCATCCTCTCTTTTCTGAAATTCCACTCAAATCCAGTTTTACTACATTATAGTTCTTTAAAAGTCACAAACATTCATGAAATCATGTTAGTAAAAGGAAAAATTTGGATATAAACAAACTTGTATACATAAAAAAAAAACCCTCTTATGAACTCCAACATCATCTTGTATAAATATACCATTTGGTCGATGGGAAACTAAGAAACAAAGAAGTAAAGATGATTTGCAATGGTAGTTAGTGAGTGGATCTTTATATAACACTGAAGTCTAAGCAGACCTTTATATATGATGGGTATTCAATGCATATATGTTCACTGGTGATACTGCAACATTTTTAAAAGTTTCCTTCTAAAAAATGCTCATCAGTCCTCAATCTGTTTTGTTGCATAAAATTTCAAATCAATAAATACAGCTATAATGAATATAGTATGGTGTTCTTCTAGAAACAATATCACTAGAAATAAATAACACATATTTACCTGTGTTTAATGATTATAGAGAAGAGCAAAATGGAAAAAGACTTAAAAAGCTTCTACACAAGAGGATATTAAATTAGCCATATATATGTATTTCAACTTTATGAGTCATCAAGGAACTGTGAATTAAAACCCTAGTAGAAGCCAAGTGTCCATACACAGTAGAATGGACAAAGAACTGTGATGTATATTCATAAGGGGAATACAGAACAGCAATAAAAATGAATAAACCTAAATAACACAAAACAAATCTTACCAACATATTGCTGAGGAAGAGGATACAAGGGGCCTTCTGGGATAATGATGATTGTAAGTTTACTGATCTGGATGTTAACATCAGTATATTCACTGTGAAAATTTACCAACTCACACAACTACAATGTGTGCATTCTTCTTATTTTACACTTCCACAAAATGTGACAGAGATACAAATAAGGTGAGCCATGTGATTACAGAAGGGATTGATTTTCAAGTCGATAATAAAGGATATAATGGCATATGAAGAAAGTGGACTAAACCTGGGTCTTAACAAAATAAGTATGTTTAATCACATGGTAGGCAAGTGAGGCAGACCTATTTCAGGTAGAAGAAAATATGAACAAAAATTGAGAAGAATAGTGTGTGTGTGTTTGAAATCTGAGAAGTTCAAAATAGTTAACGTGTAGGATGAATGGTAAAAAACAGGAAGGAAGAAGAGAAGTTTATACAAAATATGATTTATATGAGGCATGAGGCAGGACAAAATGTTGGATTGTACAATAGTAACAAGTGCTGCCACATATCGGGTTTACCATACACTAGGCATTGTGATAAACCTTGCACATAAACCTTTTTATCTAAACAAAAACAGTATAGTATTTTTACATTTTACAAAGGAACAGAAAGAAAAATGACTTTAAAGATTAAGCACTTGCCTATGGGTACCAAGCCCCAGGACTTGCATAAGTAACTACTCAAACTTCAATATTGCTAGTTCCAAAATCCAATCTTTCTTTACTGTACAATGCTACTTTCCTCTAATGAATAAAATGTTTTGGACTTTACAGCAATGGGAAACAAATTAGATGGAGTCTTTTTCATAGTTTATACGTTTCACAGACTTTTAAAGAAAGTCTCTGCAGAGGTCGTCTTCATCTTCCAGGGTGAACAGTTTTTATCATTTATGATTAAAATGGCTATTCACCTACTTGACCATTTCAGTTTTCAATGAAGTGTGATAGCTAACTGCACATTAATATTTCTGGCCCTTTAACATTCATGGATTTTAATCTTACATTTTTGGTGACATCAGTGGAAACTGCATAGTAAGGAGAAGTGAAATTTACTTCTCTAAAAAACAATGGAAAAACTGGAAAAGCTGATCAATATCAATGTCTCAACTCCAGAAATTAACCCAAGGCCTGCAGCAAAGTGGGGGAGCATTTATCCAAGAAAAATGACTGACTTTGAGTAGGAAAGGCATTCTGTCATTTTAACTTGCCCGGTCTGATTCCCCCATTCTCCAGGAGTAGCCTTGAGAAGTAACAAACCATATCCCAGTTCAGCCTCATGACCACCAGAAGAAACATAACAGATGGTGCTCTCTCAAATCTCATTCCCAAAGAATTATTATTATTTGTCTTGTGTTGTGGATTCTATGAAAGACTTCGCCTACAAACTGTATCTAACTCATCTTGGAGCTTGCCCAAAGCAAAAGCTTTCTCCCATGAGGAGTGGAAAATATGGAAGAGAAGTTGTAAAAAATAATCATAGGCAAGTATCAACTTTGTGATTGCCCAAGACAGAGAACAACAGTTAAGGAAATAGACTAATGAAGAAGTTTGAAAGGCAAAGCTAGGAAATAAAATATATACTGTTGTACATTGTTGACAGGAATGTAGACTGGTATGGTATAGCCTCTGTAGAAAATAGTATGGAGATTTCTCAAAATTTAAAAATAGATCTGCCAAACACTAATTTGAGGGGATATATGCACTCCTATGTTCAACTGCAGCACTATTTACAATAAATTATGGAAACAACCTATGTGCCCAAAGACAGATGAGTGGATCAGAAGATACATGCGCTCGCGCGCGTGCGCACACACACACACAACACACACAGGAATACTACTCAGCTATAAAAAAGGGATAAACTCTTGACTATTGCAAAAACATGGATGGAACTGGAGGGGATTAAGCTAAGTAAAATAAGTAACAAGGAGAAAGTCAAATACCAGATGGTGTCACTTACATGTGGAACACAGAGAAACAAAACAAAGGGATAGGAAAAAACAAACCAATAACAAACCTTAGAAATCTGACTAGAATTGAGGCTATTGGAGAAGGAAGAGGAAAGGAGAGTAAAGTAGGGTAGGAAGCACAATGGACTATGGTGGAGTACTTCCAGTGCCTGGGTGGTGGATATGGTATGGTAAAATACTCCTGACGGGTGTGATCCTACATATCTCTAAATCATACACAATGCTGTAAAGCAATGTTACTGTAATCAAAAAAAAAAAAAAAAAAAAAAAAAGAGGCAAGTATATATGCTGGGAAAAAAGTTTTAACTGACATGCACCATGTAAGTTAAGAGATGTCTAAATTTATAGCAACAAGAAAAAAATGAACTTCCATTTAGAATTTGGCATTAAGAGAATAACTATGTGAACAATTTGTGTAGGTAATTATTAGCTGGAAGCTATTTATACTGGAAGCTATTTTACTGAATAATAATAAGACTGCACAAAGAGAATCTGTTGATAATAAGTTCATGTAAAAGATTGTGCCTTGAGGAGTAATTCCAGATGTTGTAACTATAACTGAATTCCACAGAATGTGGAACTCTAGATAAGTGAAACTATTTTTTATTCATGTTTAATAGGTCACTTTACCTACAATCTCAGAAGCGACAAGTAAAACAAACAATGGAAAACTGTGTTCTGTTTGCACATGCATTAAAAACACTGCAATCACACAAGAAATAGTAAAGTAGAACTGTGGAATCTGTAAGCTAAATTACACTCAAAATCATAGTTATAAGAGATAAATAACTAAGCATTACCCGAGAAGTCTTTCTGTCAATGAATATTTGTAATGACTGATTAACTATATGATTTTTTTGAATGCTTTTGTGGCACCTATTCACCTGCTTACAAAAAAGCACTTTAATAGTGAAATAAAACAGAGTTATCTTGGACCTCCCTGGTGGCGCAGCGGTTGAACGCTGGGTTGCGAAGCTGCCTGCAGCCTCTGCAGTGCCAGTTCGATCCCCGGCTGCTTCCCGGCCACCGGAGGAGGGTCCCACATGGCGCGCAGACCCCTCCTGCCGCCTGCTGCTCCCCTCCGCAATGTACTTTGGTTCTTCTGCCTGCTCTGCTCCCTGCTCTGGCTCTGGCGAATTCTCTCACCCTCCTGCGCTTCTGACTGTACCCAGTGCTTGTATAAATAAATTAAAAAAAAAATGAATAAATAAATAAATAAAACAGAGCTATATTGTCTTTATGAATTCTCTTTATGAAACTCATGTACCACAAATCACCCCATCAGTTTTAATCTATTTACCAAATAGAGATTTAATAAAATATTAAAAAAAGGTTAAACATATAATCTAGCAAGCCCAGTTCTAGGTATATTCCCAAGAAAACTGAACACATAACCATACAAAAATTCATAGAAAAAAAACACAACAAAACAAAGCAAAAATAAACAGACAACTATAAATTAGAGACATTCTGCAAGGGAGGGAGAGGGAGAGGGATCAAAATGAGGGTGGGACGAGCACAAGGGACTATGGTGATGGAGCATGTGTGAATTGGTGATGGAAATTCTATAGGGACTACACCTGAGAAAAGGAAAGCAAACATTGTACAAAAATGAACAATGATATAAAATATATATAAATAAATTATTACAAAATTCATAGAAAAATGTTTAGAGGCAGCATATTTATACAAGTAGAAACAATGCACATGTTTATCAACTGAAGAATGCATAAACAAAACGTGGCATATTTATGTTACTGAATATTATTCAGCCTTAAAAGGGAATGAAATACTGATATAATCCCATGTATGCGAAATTTCCAGAATAGGCAAATTCACAGAGTCAGAAAGATCATTTGTTACTAGGGAATGGGAGAAAGGAAGAACTGGTAGTGATAATAGATATGGGGCTTAATTACTTTGGGAAAGTAATCAAAATATTCTGGCATAGTGGTAGCTGATGCATAATCCCATGAATAAACTGAAATTCACTCAATTGTGTAATGTCAGACACTATTCTATAATATGATTTATGTCTGAAAAGATAAAAATCTAAAAAGCGAAACAAAAATTTGTAATTGCATCTACTGTAAATAATTTTCTTAATATACAAAAAGCAGCAAATTGGGATTTTTACTGCTGAATGAATCTGAATCATATACTTTTAGACTGGGGAGTAAAAGTGACTCATTTGCTGGGACATGAGCTAGCTAATTCCATTTGCATCTCAGTAAGGTTTCACTGTTCTCAAATGATTAGCAGTGATGTAGTATACAAAAATGGTAATTTTTTTTATGTTAAAACTGGCTCCAAGCCAGGTAATAGATGGGTTACAGAATTTCCTTATCTGTGATAAAAGTATTATAGTTACAAAAGCAATTGTCGTAGTCTTAGCATCATATCTATAATTCTTTCCCACTAGTATCTTTAAGATAATTTTTCTCCACCACCAACCCTTGTATTCCCTTGTCCCTTTCTCTCCCCCTACCTCTTTTTATTTCCTTCACTTTTCAGCTACCGACACAACTCCTAGATGCCACATTTCAGGAAGTACACCATTCCCACCCCATCACTCTATTGTATCACTACTTTCTTTCCTTTGTAGTTCCCATAGGTTCTACATATTTTATGTTTTTATTGCCTATGAGTCACCACTTCCATCAGCACTTCCACTAGAAGGAAAGCAACTTGAGGGTAGAAACTGTGTGTATACCCCGCTCCTAGAACAGCACCCGGAAGACTGGCCTCCCCCTCAGCCCCACTTCTGTCTTATCCCTTTCCCTGCCCCCCCCCCTTCAACCCCAGAGTCCTCAGGAGGTATTTCGATGCCCTAGTTTTTGAAAGTGTTTTATGTTATCAAATTATCATTTTGACTTACTTTGCTATACATAATTCTATCAAATTCCCTGCATTTTGTTGGAAATGATGACATTTCACCCTTTCTTATGTCTCTATATATGCATGCATGCACCACATCCTGATTCAATCACTTTTGAAGGACATGTAGGCTGCTTCCATATCCTAGCTATTGCAGCTATTGCTAATATGAATATTGTGGGAATATAAATTTTGCTGATGTTGGTTCCATATTCTGTGGAGAGTAGCACTGCTGATTCATATGGTTATTTCCATTTTAATTTTTTAAGATAAATCCAGATTGCCTTCCATAATGACTTCACAAGTTCACATTCCCACAAATAGTGAAAATAGGGGTTCTGTTTTTCACTTGTTGTTGGGTATCTTTTTGACATGTACCATTCTCATGAGTGTGAGGTTTAATATGCATCTTTTATTGAAGTGACGATGAACATATTTTTCACATATCTTTTGGCTTTCTGGATATCCTCTTAGGTGGATTGTCAATTCACATTTGCTGCCCAGATTGTTAATAGGATTATTTGTTTTATTATTGTTGAATTACGTTTTTTATCTATCTTAGATATTAATCCCATATCGACTATATAATAGGTAAACATTTTTCCCACTCAACAGTATATTTAATTGTCTTATATTTTCTTTTGCTGTAGAGAAGAGGTTAACTTGAAGAATCCCAATTGTTGATTTTTGTTTTTAATTTTCTTGCCAAAGGGGGTTGAGTCATCAAAAAAAATCTTTATTTCTGATATCATGGAACATATCGCCAATGCTTTTCCTCTTACAGCTGATTACTGCAGGATACATGTCTTTATCTTTTATACATCTGGAATTTTTCTTTCATTTGGAACTTGTTTATGTGCATATTATAAGTGAGCAATCCAACTTCATTGTTTTATGTGTAGCTTTCCAATTTTCCCAGCACCATTTATTAAATAGACAGTTTTTCCTCATTTTACAGACATTGATGTTTTATTATAGATTAGGTGCTGGTACATGTGTGGATTTGCTTCTGGACTTTCAATTCTGTTCCAGTTGTCCATGTATCTATTTTAGTGCTAGTATCATATTGTTTTTAAAACTGTTGCTTTATAATAAAGTTTGACGTAAGGTAACATGGTAACTTTGCTTCTCTCCTTTTTTCTAAGAGCTGCTTTTCCAACTGGAAGCCTTTTGTGGTTTCATATTAAATTTCAAATATTTTGGTTCTGTTTCTCTGGAAAATATTGCTAGGATTTTGATAGGGATTACATTAAATTTGTGTATTATTTTTGGCAAGATGGTCATCTTGGGTCTCCCCTGGTGGTGCAGCGGTTGAGCGCTGGGCTGCGAAGCTGCCCGCAGCCTCTGCAGCACCGGTTTGATCCCCGGGCCACCGGGGAGAGTTCCACATGGCATGACAGACCTCTCCTGTCGTCTGTCTCGCCCGCTGCTCCCCTCAGCAGTGTATTTCGTCAGTCTGCCTGTTCTGTTCCCATTCTGTCTCTGGTGAATCCTCTCACCCTCCCACACATCTGGCCTGTACCCTGGGGTTCTTGTATAAAATAAATAAAAAAAACTTAAAAAAAAAAAAAAACAAAAAAGATGGTCACCTTGATTATATTGAGTCTCCTTATCCAGGAGCATGGGATATTCTTCCATCTTCTTATGTTGCCATCTAAGACCTCTAGTTTCTATTGTTTGTATATTAAAAAAGCTATGGATTTTAGTATGCTGATTTTGTAGTCTGACATTGCTATAGTCACTTATTGTTTTAATAGTTTTTTGATGGAGTCTTTAGGATCTTCCACATATCATATCACCTATGAATAATGATAGTTTCATTTCTTTTTCTACTTAGAAACTCTCCTTCTACTTCCTGTGTTTGCCTGGTAGTACTCCAAAACCTGTAGCACTGAGTACTAATACAATTCCCCCTTCCTCTTAATCCCAAAGTTCTCAGGATGTTTATGTCTACTATTTTTTTTGAAAGTGTTTTGCTGTCAAATCATCTGCTATGTAGATGTACAGTAGTTGTTTTAATCATTTGACTTACTTTGCTGCACATAATTCTCTCAAATTCTATTTTGTTGAAAATGGTTGCATTTTTACTCTTTCTTATGAATATTTTTGCATTATTCTTTCAAAATTTCAGTTATTTTTGAAATTTTTTATAATAGGAAGTTGGAGGAGAAAGTGCCCTGAAAACAAAGTAATTCTTCAGTATAAATGATGATGACAATGAAAAAAAAAATTAGCAATATTAAAAAATGTTATCTTCGGGGCCTCCCCGGTGGCGCAGCGGTTGAGCGCCGGGTTGCGAAGCTGCCCGTGGCCTCTGCGGTGCCAGTTCGATCCCCAGCTGCTCCCCGGCCATTGGAGGAGGGTCCCACATGGCGCGCAAACCTCTCCTGCCGCCTGCTGCTCCCCTCAGCAGTGTACTTCGGTCCTTCTGCCTGCTCTGCTCCCTGCTCTGGCGAATTCTCTTACCCTCCCGCGCTTCTGACTGTACCCAGTGCATGTATAAACAAAACAAACAAACAAATAAATAAATAAAACAAGCCTCTATAAAAAAAAATGTTATCTTCAAAACTAGGATTTCATGAAGGTCTTGTGCAGTGTTTACTTGGCAGAGTGCCAAGGTGCATTACCTGGCAGCATTTTGGTTTTGTAAAGGGTGAAATGTTTGGTTTTTTTAGTTTTGTTCTTTTTCTGATAATGTGTACTATGGTTTTTGGCCATGTTACAATATTGGGATGTTCTTTCCAGTATGTTATTTATAAAGATCTTTCTGAGTCATTTGTAAATGATACCAAAAACTCTGTATCTAATAATACAGCTTAAAAATATATTTACCCACAATAAAGTGTCCTTATTAAAAGCTTATGTGATACTCACTTCGGCAGCACATATACTAAATGCTTATGTGGATTTTTTTGCTGAACTAAATGGCTTGGAATTTTGCTCCTATGGGTAATTCATTATTTAAGGTCTTCTTGATCCAGTAGAGATTCAGTGTAAACTGCTTCTGCTCTCGGATGGCCCATGGAGGAATACCCCGTTGTTTGTAAAGTTGTATTTATTCATCCTCATTTTCCCTTCTTTATCCTTTAACAGAGGAACCCAGTGAAAAGTAAAAACAAAAATATCTGGACAAACTACCTTGTTAAAGGTTTGAAAAGTTGGAGTAGCCTGTACACTTTATATAAAAGGCAAATTTAATAAAGTGAAATAAAAATGCCTATGTAGCCCCTATGTAATTTCTTAATTTTATTTTAGCTGCAAAAATACAGCAGGTTATATGGCATAAATGGGGCAGGGTAGAGAAACTCCAAGTTAGGATAGTCCTATCCTACTTAGAGTATGCAGTTAAATTAGTTTGACCTCACAGGTGTCTTTCTATTATTCATAAGTGTAATTACAGAACTTAATTAAAAAACAAATATAGTGGACAGTGTTTAAACTTTTATAATTAACCATCAGTATTTGTCCTTAAAAGTTTTTCTGAAGTGGGGCCTTCCTTGTGGCATAGGGGTTAAATCTCAGTGCTATCTTTGCTGAGGCCTGAGTTTGATCTCCAGGCAGGAAGCTAACCCACATATGGCATGGCAGAGCTCTCTGGTCTTGCCTGCTGCTCCCCTCACCTGTGTATTTCAGTAAATCCATCTGTTTTGCTCCCTACTCTATTTCTGATGAATCCTCTCACATCTTGCACTTCTGGTCTACACCCCAGTTCTTCTATGCATAAATAAATAAAATAAATTTAAAAAAAATTGAAATGTTTTTTCCTGAAGCTAGGCATCAATGAATAAAAATTCATACACACTTTAATACATTAATTACATTTTGAACAGTTCTTTATATTTTTCAGACTAGTTCATTTCCAATCAACAAAACATTTGGTAAAAGAGGCCAACTAACACGTACTGAAATAAATATAAAGTGTCCTGATTATCACCATTTTGTTAAAATAATGTTAAAATATGGCTTATTTAAGCAATTTTATAAAGGATAGAGTGTATTGGTACCTTAAGTACTTCTTTGCTGCCAGTATAACATCAATCATACAAGTAATATGGAAAAACTAAGGATATTCAAGGCCTTAAAGAGACTAAAAATCAGTGATATTACTATTACCTACCTACCTACTTTCCTACCTACATCTATGTCTGTGTGTCCCTCTCTTTCATGCTTAAAAAAAGAGTCTCTAACAGACTAGGCTGGAAAATACAAAACATCTGCTTGAACAATCAAATTTCACAGATGCAGCAAGAGTTCCAACAAAATGGTATTTAGCCATAGCATTTTTTATAACGGACCAGATATAATTTCTGTTGTTGGGGGGCTTTCCTGGGCTTTGTAGGATGTTAAATAGCACACCTGGTATCCACCATCTAACACAGCTTAGCTTTGACAACCATATATCTCTAGACATTGGCAAATACCTGGAGTGAGAGGGAGGGCAAATATACCTTCATGAGAACCAGTACTCTAAAGTAGTAGGTGTCAACATTGGAGAAACAGTAGGAACACTTTTAAAATTCCCAGTGCCAGTTGCACCACATGTGAATAAAACTTGAATAGGTTTTCAATAAATTACTGTATTACTGTCAGGATGAACTTTATAGACTTGGATCACGCTCACTCTTAGCTTAATTTTTTAAAGGGAAAAAAAAAAACCCAAAATTTCTTCCATTTAACATTATTTCCTTGAGTGTTTCAGACATTTTTCTCTAGACCTTCTCAAGCTGCATTCTCTTTCTTAAGGTGAAGTAATCAACATTTTGAATGAGGGTAGACAGTTTTGTTTTTAGATACCAATAACCTCCTAAGTAAGTGTAATTCCTTTGTATCACCTTATACTGGCTAACAACAGCACTTATTTGACATATAAGACTAGATTTAGCACCTATTAAGTTCTTTCCAGAAGGGCTCATTAGTTTTGATAATTTTGTTTCATGTCTGGAAATCAAATATGTATCTAACATGTGTAAGATACTGAACTTATTTGTCCATAAGTAATTCATAACATTCCAGAAACTTTTCTTTTTCTTTGATTGGTACAGAGAAGGATTAGAAAAGTTTTGGATTCATGAAAGTCTAGACTTTAAAGGTCTAAATACAAAATACAATTTAGTTTCTCCTTATGCACTAATTTATTTATTGCCTTCCAGTCTCCTTCTAACTTCAAATACAACTTTTTGTCACCTGTAGAAATCTACAAGAATCCTTTTATTCAGCAATCCTGTGTCATTATTTCTCTACCATCAAACTTTCCTCCATCATCCAAAATAACACTAGAAGTCCTTTTACTCCATAATCTTGTCCCTTATTGTGTGTGTGTTTGTGTGTGTGTATGCTACTAAGTACATGAGAGAGGGCAGGAATCTTAGAGATGTCTACATTAAATTCCCATAAATTAGTCTGGTATTCACACCAAAGATAAAACAAATCACTATATAGCATTTAAGCTCTTTAATACATCGCCATGCCTGATGTACACATATACTACTTACTTATATTCATCATAGACTTCCTGTTTGGGCAGTGAAGTCTCAGGATGTTCTTCTAGCGTATTTCGAATCCAGGAAAAGGCATGCATTTGCTGTGCCCGACTAGATGACATGGCATTCTGATCACTAATAGTAAAACAAAAGCATATAAATTAACAAGCCAAACTAAGGATGTATAATAGATGCCTAGTTATTTGTATACACATTGTCCCGCTTGTGGATGTGAGCCATTTTCTACAGTTAGTGTTTGACTGAAGTTAATCCCTCCACATGGTCTATAAAGTGGCATAGGAGATAGAGCATTAAAAATATAAGCTATTGGTTTTGGCCCAAATTACTTCCTAGTGGATATTTCCTCTCTTGCTTGCCTGTTCATTTGCTTAAATTTACCAAATAATCAAACTTTCAAAGTAATGGAAAACATCAAAATCTTTCTAAACTACTGTATGCTCCAGGTTGGAATCACACCAGGTATGATCATGAAATGACAAATCTTCCTTTACAGTCTTTCTTGTAACTGACTCCCCTTTCCAGATCAATACCTCTACCAAACACCTTAGTTTTTATTATATGGCAGTGTCACTTATAAACTATTTCTATGAAATAGTTTCATAGAAGTATTTCTATGAAATGGACACCAAAATGTTATGAAGAAAGCTCTTCTATTGATTCTGGTATTCATCTCAGTGAGTTACAAAAACAACTTATTTAATGTCAAAGAATATACTGAGCAAGTTTCTAGGACATAAAATGATTTAAGTAGTTATAAATTTTGGTACAAATTTTTTCTTGGGGGGGTACAAGGAAGAAAAGGTCAACAGTAAATAGAATTTTTATTTCATTTCTTTTTTGTATACAATTTTAAAGTAACAAAATGTTAAAGGTAACATATATAAAAGAAATAAATTAAGAGAAATACTCAAAAAGGGTAAAGAAACTTTTTAAGAATAGAATGCATGAACTAGCAACTTCTTTCTGTACTTCCTAGACTTTTAATAATGAAAATGTAGTAATGCTTCCAAGTACTTAAAACATCTTACATTTATCATGTTGCATACAAGCATTTTTACTTTT
This sequence comes from Talpa europaea, assembly GCF_964194135.1. Classification (NCBI taxonomy): domain Eukaryota; kingdom Metazoa; phylum Chordata; class Mammalia; order Eulipotyphla; family Talpidae; genus Talpa; species Talpa europaea. The sequence continues at coordinate 43,687,354 of NC_140075.1, forward strand.
TCTTTCTGTGATTTGCTCACCTGACAGTAGCTAAAACTCTTGTACTCTACTTTTCACAATACTTACTGTTTTTTCTCAGGTCTGTTCAATATTCACAATCCTTTACACTGTATAACTATACTAATCTGTTTATAAACTACCCAAGTTGTATTACGAGCATTTACCCAAGTGCACAAATGAGTCGGCACCATTCTAAGTAAATAATCAACTGTGATCAAACACTGAAATCATCTCTTGTCTTGCCATTCTGTTTTTTGATAATTTTAGGAATTCTGTAGAACAGTAAGAATCACAATAAACATACCACACATACAGGCAAGGGTTGTCCTATAAACATTGTAATTTGAGCAAAGGCAAAAACAGCTATACCTTTTTTCTCCATTGCTGAGACCAGAAGGCAGCTGAAGGTAGAGGTAGAGTTTCTCTAGGTCTGTAAACTTGTCAACTTCTTGCTGGTTACAAAAGATAAAAAAAAAGGATCATTTAAAAAACCCTTGATTCTTCTCTAAAAAAATTTACTGAAACATCTCTACAAAAAAATTTGACTATTTAAATATAGACCAGATAACATGAATCATCTGCCAAAGAAAACAAAATCTAGAACTTTTCTCATCAGTAGTTTGTTTGATAAATTTATTGCACATAAAAATAAAAATGGTATTTTCCTATTAATTTTTATATTCTAAGTATAAAAAATAGTTTAACGTTCAGACAAAAGTTTCTCATTTTTAATTACATTTAAAGAAGAAGAACTGTATAATATTACAGGAAAAGTAGTTGGCTGGGGATGGGGAGACTATTATTACTTCATCTTAACTGGCTAATGGGCTTTGGTGCTCTGATAAATTTTTCTTTCAACTGTAAATAGCTAAGATGATTTCTAGAATCCTTTCCAAAATCTCAAATATCTACAGAACATATGACTGATGATGCTACTGTCACCTACAGATGACAATAGGTTTAAAATACTAAAGTAGAGCCAACAACCCTTTCCACACTACAGAGATAGAATTATTCTTTGACATGCAACAGAAGCTGCTATTTGGAGAACCAATTTGTAAAAAGTTTCACCATTGTTCTGCAACTAAATCATTTTGTCTATAAGTGTACCTTTCAAAATAATTTCTGCTGTACAGAGGTGGAATAGCTTTTTTCCCCCAACTGAGTTTGCCACATAATAGTTCTAAACATTGTCGAAAGTCCTATCATAATAAAAATATCTACAATAAAATTTTATTAGCCAGATTTCAGCAAACTCCACTATAATCGAAAATGTGTAGATTATTGGCATTTCTGGTGGCAGATTTCATTCTTAGATAATAAAGCACAGATCAAACAATAGAACCAATTAAAAAAACCCTAATAACGGTGTAACTCAGCCTATTATAATTCTTACCAGAATTCATTCTCAAAAGGTTAATCATCCACACAATGATTTAATCTATCAATTACATGCAAATAAAGACCGAATCCACTTTTTTTTCCATCCCTTTGTTTATGGAGTATTTTCAACTAGTTGTTGTTCTAATACTTATAGATATACCAGTAATTTCATACATACTTCTCCCCTCAAAGAAACAAAACACACACACACACACACACACACATTTCCTTTCTCAGCTGTTACTTAGCACCTTCGTTTCTCCAGTCCCCCAGAGTTCAGTGTTGGAGTCTGCTTAATTTTGCTCTTCTTGGTGAATTCCACTTTAATCTTTTATTTATCCCTCTTAACTCTCATATTCTTCTAGTTTCTTAAATTTGACTACCACCATATTAGTCTAGGTCTTCAGTTGTTTGTCTTTCAACAAAAATGAGAATTCATGTGCCTCCCTGGTGGCACAGAGGTTGAGCGCTGGGTTGCAAAGCTGCCCGCAGCCTCTGCAGCCTGTTTGATGCCCAGCTGCCGGGTGAGGGTCCCACATGGCGCACAGACCTCTCCTGCCGCCTGCTGCTCCCCTCAGCAGTGTACTTCGTCTGCCTGCCTGTTCTGCTCCCTGCTCTGGCTCTGGTGAATTCTCTCACCCTCCCGCGCTTCTGACTGTACCCAGTGCTTGTGTAAATAAATAAATCTTTTTTTTAAAAAAAAATGAGAATTCATTACTCATTTATTTGTTCATTAATCTTTTTGTGCTATGCTCTACAAATGATAAATATGAACTTATACTGTGTGTCTCTGGAAATACACAGATGAACAACCTAACAATAGTTCTCACCCTTAAGGAACTTAGAAAGATTCCTACATTACTAAAATTTCTAATCAGCTTGTACCCTTACCTTCAACTTCTCTTCTTGTTTGCCTAAAATATAGTTCCTAAAATACTTTTTGCTGGATATTATTATCATCATCCATTAATATTAACAATGCAATCATATAAAATCTGTATGTTACACTAAAAAAGTATAAATATCACTATGGGCGAAGTCTGAGAAAATGTAATATAAAACAATTTTTGATGACTAATAAAAAAACCTTCATACTACAGAAGAAACCTTGCATTCTACACAGTTTTCAAATTTTATAAATACTAGAGGAAAGAAAAGAGAATTTCAGAATAGAGAAGAAATGCCAGAGGAATTCAGAATATAATTTAAGAGAGGAATAAGGAGCCAAAGTGATGATTTAAAGATGGATGGATGTACAAAAAAAAAAGTGTTGAAAAAGATCAAACCCATAGTCCCATTTTTTCCCCCTCAAATAAAGAACTCTTAATAGAAACTGTCAGATATTATCTCATTTGTTGGGGAAGGGGCTCAACACAAATATTTGGACAGTTCACTAACACTACTACAAAAATTCTACGAAGCAAATGAAACAAAATGAGTCATGGCATTCTAGTTCAACAAGTCTGAGTTCACCATGAAGATGTCTGATTTTAGAATATACTGTATCATTTATGGCTGATCATTATCTTTCAAAACAATTACCAGTGGTTCAAAAAAGATTTTAACCTTATTTGTTACCAAGGGAAGACTATCACGTGGTAAGTATGTTAAACATCAGATTATTTGATATGCTTTGTAAAGTTTTAAATGTTAAGAATAAAAGTTTTCTGTTTCATACTTAGATTCACTGGTTGTCTAAAAAACTGGATATTTGGCTGAATTTCTGAAATAAAAGATAAAACTGGTCTATTTTTAGAGCATTAGAAAAAAAGATGAACTGTGCAAACTTTTAAAGTTCTAATCTTTTAAATTAGCCATACAATGAAGTACTGATACATGTCTAGAACATGAATGAATCTTGAAAGCATTATTCTAACTAAAAGATGCCAGACATGAAGACTACAAATTGTATGATTCCATTTCTATGAACTATCTATAATAGGCAAATTCAGAGAGGGAAAGATTAATAGTTGCTAGGACTAGAGTAAATAAATTAAATATTAACAATGGTGAATTTTCCATTATGTGTGCTTTACAACAATGAAAAATTACAATTTTTAATAGAGCTTAAAAGATTTGACAAGCCTATCTGATTATTTAACATGAAACTTCTAATGACAAACATTAAAATCCGTATTTGTTAGGTTTAAAGGTCTTCATATTCTTAAGTGGAAGAAATTCTCAAACTGAAAATAGTTCTAAGTTTAGGAGGAACCACAAATATTATCTAGTCTGCTAAATGAACCCAAGTTACAATCTCCCTTTTCCAACCACTATTGAGGTTGATGATCTTTCCTGAAAGCTTATTACATGTGTCGCTTATATATTTCAATCACTGCATTGCAAGAAGACATCCAAAAGGAATATTTGAACTAAAATTTGATTTAGATGTCAAAACATTCCAGTAAACCATTTTGGAGAATTTTTATTAAAAATCTCCATTTACTCCCAAATAAATGAGCAGATCTTTTGTGAAATCATCCCAATTACATAAACATATATTCATGAGGCTGTTTTTTGAACCTCTGGCTACAAAAACAAATCTTTTGCTATTGATTTAATGTTACAAATGACCTACATGGTTATTTGATATTGCACATCCTGTACTGAAACAATTATAGTAAACATTAGATTCAACATTCACTTTGATATTGTGATACTGGGGCAAACAAAGGTGTGATGCAAAACTGCACAAAATCAAGTTACTTTTGGAGGTCCAAAGTGAGGTTTGGTTTTTCCAATCCTACCACTCAATCCTCTTCCCTTCTGAAGCTTTGGCTGATAAAGAACTACTAACATGGACTACTTAATTCCTTTTAAGGTGCACGTAAAGTGCTGAGAAAAACATGGGACAGAGACACAGCTCATCAAATAATCCATTTGCTCACCAACATTTCTCAGCCTCCCTTTACAATTAGCATGAACTGAGTGCAAATGATGTAGTTTATTTCTCAGCTGACAGTTAAAAATCAATGTTATTACTTCTAACCTTTCTTTCCCTTTGTAGCACCCTGGAAGTCATGTATTTCTCTGGTGAGGCTAAGACAGCAATGGCTGTCACTGTGGGTTTGCAATGGATTATACAGAACAGGGCCTTCATGGATTTGTACAGTACATATTTGAACAACAATTCTTGTGGTCAGGTCTCTGATATTTCCGGCTTACTTTGTTAAGAAAGCATAGTCTAGCTCATCCCAACTGATACATAAAGTTAGACATTTCCCTCTAGCACATTTGAGAGAACTGAAGACCTCTTTTATATATGAAGATTAAAATGTGGGGAGAGGCAAAAGGCTCCTCTGTATAATTATAAAAGCTTTCCTTATACATTTTTAGACTAGTATTTAACTTGTTACAAAATTGCAAATTATATTAACAAGAACATAAGATATTTATGCTTATCAAAACTGGACATGGGGGGGGAAAAAAAAAAGGTTGAGAAGTACCAGTTCAAAATATATAGCCTTCATGTTTTTACACAATTTTTACTTTAAAAAAAAAAAAAAGCCTAGTTAAAAATTTAACTCTAATATGCTTTGTACACATGATCCTAGAGTATGTCTGTTTCTCTACTCTGGGCCAAACCAATTACTCAGGAATTTATACTCAATAAAGTAATATTTGCTTATTGTTTAAAAAATATTTTTCAGTATCTAATTTTATCCTCCCCCTCCTGCCCCCAACAACCAGACTGAAGATCCTGGTATGTCCAAACTCAATCACCTTTTGAGGCAGAATCCTAAAAGACAGAATTTTAGAATTCTTTTAGGGAATTCTTTAGTAGGCTAATATCCTTTTAATAGTATTTGAAAAAAAAAATCAAGATATTATAAGAAGTTTAAGAAATAATTTACTCTTTTCAAATAAAAGCCTACGTTTGATAAAATTTGCATTATATACTCTCCTGCCAAAGATCTGATATAAGCAATAATACATTTCAGAATAATATTTATATAATAATACTTATCATGATACCAGGTGGCATTTTGAATATCTTATTACCAGAACTTGAAGATCTTCAAGCAGATGGCAAAGAAACATGTTCCCAGTATTTACTGGCACAGAATACAGTTAGTTATAAGTCAGTCTGAATGAAGAGAACTGCTTCTATCTTTAGAAATCATCTTCAATTCAGGTTTACTCTACAATTTCAAGTGCTAATAAGAAGTACTTTCTCCTGTTTGAAATAAATTTCTCCGTAGTAATATATTTCCTGTTATGAAAATCTTCCTTCTCAGGTATTATTTAGGTGTGGTTTTTTTTTTTTTTTGTATAAATCTTTTTTTTTTTAAAGATTTATTTATTTATATAAGCACTGGGTACAGTCAGAAGCACGGGAGGGTGAGAGAATTCACCAGAGCCAGAGCAGGGAGCAGAACAGGCAGAAGGACAAAGTACACTGCTGAGGGGAGCAGTGGGTGGCAGGAGAGGTCTGCATGCCTTGTGGGACCCTCGCCTGGTGGCCAGGGATTGAACCGGTGCTGCAGAGGCTGCGGGCAGCTTCACAACCCAGAGCTCAACCTCTGTGCCACCGGGGAGGCCCTAGGTGGTGGTGGTGTTGTTTTTTTAAACAACAAGATCATGAAACTAATGCACACAAAACATACAACTTAACCACCAGATTAATAACAACAATTATGAATGTAATTTCAGGAGCTTTCATGCTAAAATTATTTATAGGAATCATCATCTTCACTTTTGAAAGAAGCAGACATTCTCCTGATGAGGTGCATAAACAACTTCCAAAGAACTGGCCAGGCTGACATTAACTGAGTTCTAATGGAAAAGGACCAGCCAAGCAGGATATCCTGTCCATAACTGGTCCATTAAACCTTAGTTTTCAAACTCGTATTAGAAAAAGTTATTTTAAAAAAGGTTTAACATAAACTTGTATTCAGAATATATAGCTTAAAATCCAATAACCTAAATTCTCAAGTTTTACTGCCTCTTTGATTAAGTAACCATGTATGGATGGAAAACATATATACTGATAACCTTATGAACCATATGAATATGTCTACCTGATTTTATAAAAAAAAACAAACAAACAAAAAACCCAAAATATAAAAATAATTCTAAGTTATTTCCACTCCCTTAGGTGACACTGACTCATAAGTACAATTACTAAAAGGCCGCTTTTTTTATTAGCATTACTGATAAAAGGACCAAAAGGGGGAAAGTTGAACCATATTTTGTATAATCTTTTTTAATTTACGGAAAAAAAATCAACATATCTGGTATTATATTCTCTTAGGCTCCATTAGTTGTGAAATCTGTCCTTCCACAGAATTGAAAAAGGAAGGCAGAGGAAAAGGTCAAGATGTAAGGACTCTTTTTTCCCCAATCTTACTGCTTAGAATAGCAGATTACTAACCTGCTAATGAGAATTAAGTGTGTGTGTGGGTATATGTGATTTTCTACCGAGTTGCCTACTACAAACAATGTAAGAAGTAACTTTTTCTATTCAAGGCTCTAGAAAATACAAATCAAATAAAGAGTAATTTTATTTTTATTATACTTTTATTATGTTAGGATTTACTCTATAAACCTACTACACGAGATGTAAAATGAGAATGGTTTAATTTTCTGCTCAAAGTATCTATTCTGAAACAGATAATATGATCTGAGTTCATCTGAAAGACATCATTTACTAGGGTACAGTTAAGGAAAAATGAAGCAAGTCTGAAAAGCAAGTTTCAGCAAAAGCCAAAATATATTTCTCAGTCTGTCTTCTTATTAATTTTGCTGGGTGACTTAGGGAATTTAGACCAATTTGAAAAACAGCCAACAAGCAAACAAAAAAACCCTTTCAACTTGCCTGAACTATAATCAAACTTAGAGAAACTGGGGGTGGGGGGTACAATGTAAGCACTAAAACTTCACACCCCCAGATGGATAGATTAGAAGGTTCTGTACATCAAGTGTTTAGATTAAATTATAAAAGAAAAAAGTTAGAGAGAGTGCCAAGGACATTAACTGTATCTAACAGAGGTAATTTTTAATGAATGTAATTTAAAATATACTGGTATCTTTTAGGGATTAATAGTAAAAAAGGAAGCTGAATCTCTAAAACTGAAACTACAAAGTAGCATGTATCTTGGCTATTTAAGCACCAGAATAACCAAGGACCAACTGAAATACTGAGACAAGGGCATATTGCAAAAGTACTCACAGTAGATATTTGGGTTCAAATAGGCAGAGGGTACCCAAACCAAATGATTTGAGTCCATCCGAAATAGGATTCAAATGAGAGCCAGCTCTAGAGAGAACACATCAGCCCACAGTAAATTTCCTTAAAAGGTGACAATCATGTAGTACCTCTCTGGATCACTGAGGTGAGGCAGTCTCTGTATGTTGCTTGAAAAGACCCTATGGTTCTACTGATGGTCAGTGATAGTGGTGGAAGCACTGGGAAGAAGGATAAGGTTTAGATCTTTCTAGTCATCCTGTTTAACTTTTTTCGTAATGGAAAAAGAATGGTCCCTGAGAGCCCAGTTACTATTGGGTCGTCGGAAAAGTCACGACGCATTTTTGCTTGAAAAACAGAAAAAAAAAAAAAAAACTCATCATTACTTTTCTGACGACCCAGTATTATGATTCCAAAAAACTGGTTTTCTAGGTAATTCTTCAAGATTATAGAGGAAAGGTCACTTCTTCAATTCCCGTCTCTCTGCTCCCAGTGACCTTTTCTAATTTCTCAGGGTTTTCTTTTCTGTAAGTTTGAAATGAAAGCTAAGATGGATAAAGTAGAATACTTTAAGAGTTCATTTGCTTTCCTTCAGAACACACTTTTGTGTAAAATGCCATCCTTTGAAAATAAACTCATTAATGAAAACTGAGGTTTTTTATTTTCAGGTAATAGATTGCCATTATATTCTTCCCTATTGCTTTTTGTGACAGTTAAGTAAATTTGAAAATTAGTTGACAAAGGTTAGGGCATTCTTCATAATTATGAAAGAAGAAAGTTACAGAACTCAAAATTTGGATGGTAGTAGCACTTTAGTCCACTTGACTACCTACCAGGAAGAAAACAACCAAAGAATATTTTAACTGTATTATTCTCCTATACCAAAAAGTGAATAAAATAATGCGTGTGCTTAGTATATGTAATATGTATATTATACATAACATCCATCCATCCATCCATCCATCCATCCATCCATCCATCCATCCATCCAACCATCCCTCCCTCCCTCCCTCCCTCCCTCCCTCCATCTGGAATAATAGGTTCAAAATTCCTTAAATGGCAGTCTCACATTCCTTAAATGGGTCAGTAAGTTGACCTTGGTCATCATTTAGCTTTCAGTGGCAGCAGGATGTCATTTGAGAAAGCACACTTTCTCCAGTAAAGGAAGAATGGGAGGAAGATAGTCTTTTCAAATGGTATTCCCCACATTTATGCCCCCTCAATGATATAAATTTCTAGGGGGCAGGAGAGGAGATGTGCCTCTTGTTAGGAATTATCCCATGGGAGAGTTACTCAGATTTACTCCTGGGAGTGTTACTAGAACCCAGCTGCCTCAGTGGCAGGAGCCGGCAGCAGCAGCGATGGTGTTCTCTCATCCTGCTGCTCTACCACAGGTCAGTTGTGGCAGTTGCTCCTCAGAGCCTAGCAACTTGCTTTTTTGTCAATTGTGGGAGTTGCTTCTCAGAGCCCTTTTATGCAACCATGTACTTCCGGGATTGTGCAATGGACCAATCAGGTGTGCGCTATGAGTTGACTGGTGCTAAATGGTCCAATCAGCCACAGGATGGAAAAATGGTCCAATCAGAGTTGTGGGTGGAGCAGCCTGAAAGAGGATCTAACCCAGGGTCAGAGGGAGTTAAGAACAGATGGTTTCAGCCTCAGAAGAAAGAAGAAAGATCAGAAGCTGAAAGAAAAAGAAAAGAAGCATTCAACCTCCAAGAAGGAAGAGAAGCCAACCAAAGACCTCTGTCAGAGACTGGGTCTCCTGTCCTGTCTCTGACATTGCATGAAGGGAGCACCAAAGGCCCTGGGCCTGGTATCTTAAAGAGCTCGTTTGTAGTTGGGGTTGTCCAACAACTCACAAAGAGCTGTTAACACTTGGTGTCTCTGACACTGCCTCTGGGGGACCAGTAGCGACCATTACTACTGGCCAGTGCTGTCCGGCACTCATGATGACCACTGGCAACCATCACTGACACTATCTGGGTGAGAAAGCCAGTCACCTGTGGCTATAGTAAGCTCTTTGTTTCCCCTGTTTGTAGAATAAACCCCATGGTTGTCATTTTTGGACCCTGAGGTCTCTTGCAATTGTGCATGCGGGTGAGAACACACAATGACCTGTTCTCGGCTTGGCTATAGTTCATAGACCCCTACTGTGTAGGTGTTGTATTGCTATAGCCCTTGGTTTTGGTTTTGGCCTTCTGGGGGATGCTCTTGTCTTAGAATCCGGGCAGCTGGCTAGGCCATTCTGGCCTGTCTGGGTATCCCATCTTCCTCTTGCACTACCTACCAAGCACCCCTGTTTTAGCAGCATTATTAACAGCCTGGTTCTCAGGAAGCAGATATCCTAAATACTTAGGTATCTTTTAGTTTCCCCCCAACACTTGAGCAATAAGTAGGCACATGGTTTTAAAACAATAGCCATGTGACAGACTTGGAAAGTTTAAAAATTGAATGCTCGTTCATTCATTTATCCAGCACTGAGTTCTTATTATGCTTTAAGTTATGACCTAACATTTTATACCAGGTAGACAATCAACAAAATTTAAAAGTAAAACACTATTACATGAAGATGATAATTGCTATGAAGAGAAAAGTATTGGAAGATGTTAAAACTAAAACAAACAAACAAATAAAAAAAACGTGGTCAGGGAAAGCTTCATTGGGAAGAAGATTAAATGTTTTGTACAGTGGCTAATATAATAGTAAAGATTCTCAAGAGTCACAATCCTTCTCTGTTCTATTCTAGTTTTTGCTATCCATTGACTGGCTGTAGGAACAGCCAGCCAGGGTAAGAACAGTAGCAAGAGTTCACATAAGTAAGACAAATATAGTGGTTGTTTTCTCACTATCTATTCTTATACACATTATAATGGTTCCCCCAACCCTGTAAAGAATGGCTCTTGGAAGAATCTTGCCGCAAAAGAGGCACAAACTTAAATGTGAGTCAGGTAATGGACAAATTAGAGAGCACATGTCACGTCTGTGAGGGATAACTGCTACTTAGGTCCAGCCAACTGTTGTCACATGGAAATTATTGTTGAGTGTCTTAAGTTCTCAAGAGAAAAAGAGACATCAAATTTTTTCATGAGCCTTCCCAATACTTGTTTATAAAACCAATGTTAAAATTAAGGGCCAAATAAAACACCTCTGTGGAAGAGATCTATCCTGTGGTTTTCCAGTTTAGCTTCTTTAGTCTATAGGGCCTGTACCTGATTGCTTGCAGGACCAAACAGTGTTTGTTCCGCAAACACCAGAATGGTTAGATTTGCTGGACCAGGTTTGCCTCATTATCCAGTCCATTTCTAAGCAACCATATGTTTTAAAATCAAGACTCTCTGGAACCCCACTACCTGCAGCCATGACACTCATCCAGTTTGTCTTTTTCAGTGTCTCTGACATAACTGTCCTTGTGGAAATTGCAGACAACTAGCTGTGGGTTTGAATTTGGTCACTTCTGGAAGGATTGCAAAAACTCTCAGGGATGCTGGTCTAGCCATGACAGATGTCTCTGAGCTGACAGGACTTCCTGAAATGTCTGAGGGGGAGAGGCATGTGAAAACCTTGCATCCTGCAGTCCACACTGGAATGTTGGCTCATAATATCCCAGAAGACAATTCCAATTTGGCCAGACTTGATTTCACTCATACAAGAGTTGTCATTTGTAATCTGTATCCCTTTGTGAAAATTGTGGCTTCTCCAGATTACTACTGGGAAGCTGTTGGGCAGAGTGATACTGATGGAGTCATCCTACTCAGAGCAGCAGCCCAAAACCAAACCTGAACGGCAATTGTGTGTGAACCAGAGGACCAAGTGGCTGTGTCCATGGAAATGCAGGCTCTGACAGTAAGGGCACCAATTAACCAAGACACCAGTTAGCCTTGAAGGCTTTTACTCATGTGGTACAATAAATGAAGCAAAGAAGTAAAGGAATACCTCAGATGCTCCTGAGGTGTGGAACGAACCCTCATCAAACTTCTGCCAGACTGCATACACTGAATCCCAAGCTTTCCATCACAGTTCTAAATGGAGTCCCTAGACATAAACTTGTGTGATGCTATGAAAACGCCTGGCAGCTGATGAAGGAACTCAAAGAAGCTTTAGGCATTCCAGCTGCTGCCTGTTTTAAATATGTCAATTCCAGGTGCTGCTGCTGGAATTCCACTTAGTGAAGGTGAGGCCAAAGTCTGTATGGTCCATTATTTGTACAAAACCTTTACAGCCATATCAACTGCATATGCAAGAGCAAGAAGGGCTGATATGATGTTTTCATTTGGTGACTTTATTGCATATTATCTGATGTTTGTGATGTCCCTACTGCCAAAATTATCCAATGATACTGTTGGCCTCAGCATATGAAGAAGATTTGCAAAAACTTTCTAAAAAGAAAAATGAGAGGTACTGTGTCACTCAGATCAGTCTTATAAAGAAGATGAAAATGAAGTTCAAACTCTCTTTGGTCTTCATTTAAACTAGAAGAGAAATAATTGTGCCACTGAAAGTTCATTATTTAGCAGTGGGGTGACAAGAATAAAGATTTGCCAGAAGCTATGTTCCGATAGCTCACCGTCACCACCAATCTTCAAGTATGTTCAGTATAACTTTGTGTGTTATGCCAAGAATGGTTAAGTTACTGGTACTGGAGCAGGACAGCAGTCTTGGATACAGTGCACAATGCTTGCAGTGCTTTCAATAAAGTTTGAAACTGGAGTGAAGAGAGCAGAAATATACAGTGCCATCAATCAATATGATACTGGAACTATCGGTGAGGACGAAGATTTGGAAAAGTGGAAGGCACTGTTTGACAAAGTTCTTGAATTATTAACCAAAGCCCAATAGAAGGAATGGGTTTACAAACTTAGTGATGTTTCTATAAGGTATGATGCGTTCTTTCCTTTCAGGGATAACGCAGACTGAACTAAAAAGGAGTGGTGTGGAGTATACTGCCATTCTTTGCAGTTCTGTTGCTGACAACATTGTGATTGAAGCTTGTGATGAACTAGGAATAATCTGCTCCTATTAGTCTTTGAACCAATGTATCTCTTCATTTTGGTTGTTGTTCTTGCTGTACAAAAGCTTTTTAGTTTGATGAAGCCCCAGCTGCTTGTATTCTCCTTTGTTTTCCTTGCTTCTGAAGACATATCTTCAAAGATGTTTATGAAGTTTATGTCAGTGTTTTTCCTATGTTTTCTTCTCTATATTTTGTGATTTCACGTCTTATATCCAAGTTTTTTTATCCATGTTGAGTTGATTTCTGTGTCTGGCGTGAGATAGAAGTCTAACTTCATTCTTTTGCATATGGCAGTCGAGTTTCCTTAGCACCATCTATTGAAAAGATTTTCTTTGTTCCAGTGGATATTCTTTGCTTCTTTGTCATACATTATATGATGATATATGTTTGGCTTTATTTCTGAGCTTTCAATCTGAACCCACTGGTCTATGTGTTTTTGTTCCAGTACCACGCAATTTTTGTTATAATGGCTTTGTAGAACAGTTTGAACTCTGGGAATGTAATATCTCTGTTCTTCCCTGTTTTAGTCAGGAAAGCTTTGGTTATTTGTTTGTGTGTGTGTGTGATTCCATATGAATTTCAGCAATATTTTTTCCACTTATTTGACGAATGTCATTGAGATTTTTTTATTGGAATTGCACTGACTCTAAACTGCTTTGGGTAAGATGGCCATTTTGTTGATGTTGATTCTTACAATCCATGAGCAGGGAATGTATTTCCATTTCTGTGTCTTCTATTTCTTCTACCAATATTTTATACTTTTCCTTCTATAGGTCTTTCACCTCCTTTGTTAGGTTTATTCCCAGGTAATTTTTTGGGGTACAAATGTAAGTGGGATGATTTTCTTAAATCCGTCCTCTTTAGACTAACTGTTTGCATATAGGAAGGCTACTAATTTTTGTGTATTGATTTTGTAACCAGCTACTTTACTGAACTAATGGTTTATTGCTATAATTAGTTTTTCTGTCAATTTTTGGGGTGGGGGGCTCATTCTATATATTATCATATCATCTGCAAATAATGATAGCTTTACCTCTTCTTTCCCTACTTGGATTTCTTTTATGTCTTTCTCTTGCTTAATTATTCTAGCTAGGACTTCCAGTAGTATGTTGAAAAGCAGTGGTTAGAGTGGGCATCCTTGTCGTATTCCAGATCTTAATGGAAAGGCTTTCAGTTTTTTACCTTTGGGAATGACGATCTGTGGATCTGTCATATATGGCTTTTATTATGTTAAGGTATGCTCTTTTTAATCCCAAGTTTTTATTTAATTTTTTTGAGATTTATTTATTTATTTATACAAGCACTGGGTACAGTCAGAAGCGTGGGAGGGTGAGCGAATTTACCAGAGCCAGAGCGGGGAGCAGAGCAGGTAGAAAGACCGAAGTACACTGCTGAGGGGAGCAGCAGGCGGCAGGAGGGGTCTGCGCGCCATGTGGTACCCTTCTCTGGTGGCCGGGGAGCAGTCGGGGATTGAACCGGTACTGCAGAGGCCGCGGGCAGCTTTGCAATCCAGCGCTCAACCGCTGCGCCACCAGGGAGGCCCAATCCCAAGTTTTTAAAGGGACTTTATCATTAATGAATCAAAATAAAATTTATCAAATGCTTTCTTAGTATCTATTGATATGATCATATTTTTTTTTCTTTACATTAATGTGTTGAATTACATTAATTGAATTTTGGATGTCGAACCGTCCTGTGTCCTTGGGAAAAAATCCCACTTGATCATGGTGTACAGTCCTTTTGATGCATTGTTGGATTTGGTTTGCTAAGACTTTATTGAGGATTTTAGCATCCATGTTCATTAGGGAGATTGGCCTATAGGTTTGTGTGTGTGTGTGGTCTTTGTTTAGTTTTGGTAATAGTGTGATGTTGGTCTCGTAAAATGTTTTTATTTTGCAGTATTCCTTTTTTCTCAACTTTCTGAAAGTGAATTAGCAGAATAGGCATTAGTTCATCTCTGAGTATTTGGTAGAACTTGCTTGTGAAACCATCTGGTCCTGGGCTTTTGTTTTTTGGGAGGGTTTCGATTACTGTTTAAATTTCCTTATTTGTAATTGGTCTGTTCAGGTTTTTTTATTTCTTTGTTAGATCTTGGATAGTTATATGATTCTAAGAATTTGTTCATCTAGATTGTTGAATCTGTTATATATATATATACTTGCCCATATATATGTTAAGTCAACCAACCTGTTGGGGTGAGTGAGTGGGATTTTTTACAGTGTATTTTCTTTAAGCCTACAAGTAACTGGCAATAACTTTTTCATTTGGAATACTGGTCAGTCAGAGAGCCCTAGAATTAAAGTTAGATTTTTCCTGGTAAGTTACAAATATGGACATAAATGGACTTTCTTCTTTCAAAAAGAAGGCAGGTGGTTAGCTAGAGAAAGGTTGTGGATTTCAGGATGAATTCTGATAGATGGAAAATATTAAGCATTTAGCTATTAATGGGAAAAGTCAGTGGAAATGAGAGAATAAAAAATCAGGAGAGATTTGAATTCTGATAGGAAAAGATAGAATTCCAGAGCCACGCAGAAAGAGATCAGTCTGGGGAACGGCAGAAAAGAGAAGACAAGAACAGGTGGAGAAAAGAACAACAATCACAACGGAAATAAAAAGTGTTAATTTTGTGGAACAACTACACTTACATCTTTCTATTTTCTCAGAGATGAGATCATTGCTAAAAGTGGGATAAGAGGTGGGTTTCAGCTTGAGTTTAAGAAGTTAGAAACTGTTTTAGTAGAGAACAGTGGAAAAGAACTCACTAGGGAACACAGAAGGTTGAATGGATCTATGTATTTTATTAAATCCTTAAAATGGCTATTAATGAACCTTTGTATGTAGCCAAATTGGAGTACCTGATACTGAAGCAATACTTTCAGCTTCACCAAATAAAAGGTCGAACAAAATATATGCAACAACAAACAGAAGTGCAATACAGAATTTTACAAAAATACAATGCAATATACAGAAGTATAATGCATCATGTGGAATTCATCATAAGGATATAAGGCTGGGTTACTTTTAAAAAACCACATTGACAGAATAAAGGAGAAGTACTATGTTATTATTTCAACAAGTGCAGAACGATTACCTAAAAAAATCTAATATATATATTAGGATAAAAATATTTTAGCAAAATAAGAACAAAGGCAGCAAGCATGCTCAACTTGAAAACAGCATCCATCCATGAAAAAATGAATACCAACATTATAAGGTGAATGAGTGAACAGATGGTTTACTCCTAAGATTAACAACAAGGAAAGGGAATCTAGTCTCACCAATTTTACTCAACACTGTTCTGGAGGTCTAAGCAGTACAACAGGGTTAGAAAAATAAACAGATCTTTAGATTGCAATAAAATTAAGCTTTTACTTATTCATGAACAATGAGATTGAGCAGGGGCAAAAATCCTAAGACTCCACCCTCATGTCCTACATAAATGCTACTATCTCTAACATGTGAATTTAATCTGCTTACAAACTACAAGGTCAAAATAAATATGAGCAATAAAATATTGGATAACAAACATTTTAGATGACATCCATGACAGTATCCAAAACCTTAAACTATCTGGGAATAATTTCAACAAATATACACAAAATCTGTACACAGAAAACTTCAAAATATGGCTGAGAGAGATTATGGAAGAACCAACAAATGTGAAGATACACCATATTCAAGATTAGAAAGCTTGTCATTAAGATGTCAATTAATCCCAAATTGATTTAAAGCAGAGTAATCCCAATCAAAATTCTACTGGAATTTATGGATAGAAATCGACAAGATTTGTATGGAAATGACAAAACAATTTGAACCATTACCTGATCCCAAGATTTTCAGGTAAACAAGACAGTGTGGGATGTATTAAGGACAGAGATAGCAATTGATATTTTAAAAACGTCTAGAAAAAGACCTATACAGAGTGATACAGTAGGTGATTAGGAGAAAATTAAATATTGCTATTCACTCTATACCAAACTCTTTAAATGATTTAAATCAAAATGGTTGAGAGAACTAACAGAAAAGTTAAATCATAAAACTTCCAGAAAATACAGTAAGTTTTCTGTGAGAAGGTTCAGATATCTGGACTAAGTGGAGTGAAGAGGTCAGCAAATTCTCCCCTGCAAATAACTATACAGTGATCTAAATGGTCAAAAAGAGAAATTTTAGGGCTTTGAAAGATGACTAAAGGCAAATAGGTTGAGTGTAGTTTTAGTTATTAAAAATGGCTGAACTTTAGTTAAAAAGAGAGTTTATGTCATTCTTGCCTGGAACTGCTTGCATAACTTATCCTACATGGTTTGGACAATAGTGCTATCAAGATGAGGGTGCCTGTGTTTAAATATATAAAGGAAAATATGATGACAAATACTAGGGAATCTTAATAAAGTAGAGAAACTAGATGAAGACAAAGAAAAATAATCAGAGACTGACTCTTTTCAGCATATACATAATGGGAATTTTATAAGGAGAGGAGACTTCGAAGGACACAAAAAGCATTTGAATAAGTAATGGCTAAAACTTTCCCAAATTAAATTAACCTATAATATGAGCTTATCAAACTCAAAGCAGGATAAACACAAAGTAATCCAAACTTATACACATAATGCCCAAATTATTGAAATCAAGAGTACATGGTTCAGTAAACAAGCAAGTGAATGAATATATAGAAGGAAGAGAAAAACAACTCGACATGTACAGGTAAGTTATATAGTTAGTGACTTCACTTCAGAAACAATGAAGGTGGGAGACAATAAAATTACATATTTGAAGCAATGAAAGAAGAAATCTGTTAAACAAAAATTCTATATCTAGTAAAACTGAAGGAAAAATGACATTCAGAAATAAAGACCAAGAGAATTCATTACATGCAAACCTGCTTCATAAAATATTAACGAAAATTTTTTAGACTGAAAAGAATTGCCTTTGGTTCCTCTCTCCCTATTCAATCCACAAGCAAGCAAGGCCTACTGGCCTTATTTTTGAAATTTGCCTTAAATCTATCTTTTCCCATCTTCCACTGCCATCATCTGAGTAAGAGTCTTGAATTCTCTTTGGAATTCTTAATAGCCTAACTGGTTTGCCTGTGTTCACTGTTGTCCCTTTACAGCCCATTTGTCATCAACAGGTTATTTTTAAAATTTTGGACCATATTGTTCTCCTTCTTAAAACTCTGTAATTGGTTTTCTACACACTATTTACCATAGCTAATTATGCCCTACCTAAACTGATCCTTAGTTGAACCTCTTTCCCTCCCTCTGGAATTTCTAGAACACCGGGCTCTCTGTATTCTTCAAATATCCCAAACTCAGTCCTGCTTCAGAAATTTTGTACTTACAGTTCATTCTGTCTAGCTTATGATAATAGGCATATCATCACACAAGAATGATTTCTTATTGCTGAGTTCTCCCCTCAAATGTCATTTATTCAAAGAGGCTTTTTCTGGTCAACCTATCCAAAGTTACCCTATTCACCATCACTTGCTGCCTTTTATCTTTTTTAGAAGTAATAATGTTCATTTGACCATTTAATGCCTACCTCACTCAACATAATTTAAGATTCAAGAGATAGAAATTATATTATCTTGTCCTTTATATATATAATATCTGCTAAAATATGAAAACATGAGTATTTGAAAGATTTTTAAAAAACATTTTTGTTCTTATTTAGCATTTAAAATGCTTTTAAAAATAATTTATATTAGTTTTTTTGCCTTTATTTTCTCAATGAAAAGAAAAAATTGAGTAATTCTACATTAACTCTAAGTGATCTTAGGAACTCTATCTTTTTTGTTTATCACTGTATAGTCTGATACCCAGAACAGGGTCTAGTACATAGTATTATGCCATAATTACTGAGTGATGGATAAATAATGGATTGAGAGTTGGGAAAGAAAATGCTCTGGTGGTTGGAGGCAAGGTGACCTCTCCATATCTAATCACCACCTTCTTTGGTCTTACAGTAGCACTGGTGAATATTTTGACAACAAACTGAATTTCTTGAGAGTAGGAATATGTTTTTTAATTTTATATACCTTTAAGTCTAGCATTGGCAGACAAAGTATTCAAAAATTATCTCTGAACTAAATACAAAAGCATCAGGTTCTTAAAAAAAAAAAAGTGTAAGTTTCTATGTTTGCAAAAGGGAGATAAAAAGATTGCCTACTACAGAGGGATACTGTGAAAGGAAAAGAGAAAAACATACCTACCAAGTTCTCTTTTTCAGCTATTAGGTTAGAAAAACACACAAGAAAGGATCAAATTGCTTCTTCTGCTGTGAACTATTTCTATCTATTCACCTAACAATAAGCTAATAATAATATAAGCTAATAAGAAACCCCATACTATAGCAACACTAGACACTAAAACCTTCTCCTCACTGTCCCCAAAAAGTTAGCTCATAAGGAAGATCCAAATCTGAATAAGAAAGTTCTTAAGTCACCAGTACGGAAAGAGGATTAACCACATTGACACGGAGAAATCTAACAGTGCAGAGTCAGTGAACGCTCTAGAGCCTAGGGATTAGTCCATCAGCAGAGATTTCAGTATTAATCAAGTATCCCAAGAGTTGGAGGCTTTTTCCTTCATGTTTAAGAATTAAGAAACCATGACTACAGTCTAAATTTAAACTATGATTGTGGCTTTAATTCTTTAAGACTATCAATTCAAACATGCAAATTACAGCAACAAAAGCTAACCTAAGCAGCATTTTATTTTATTTTGTTTTTTTGAGGGACCCTCATCGGCGGCTGGGAATGAACTGGCACTGCAGAGGCTGGCGGGCAGCCTCGCAGCCCGGTGCTTAACCGCTGCGCCACCAGGGGAGGTCCCTAGGCAGCATTTTAAAGAGGTTTCATTTAAGCAAATTCTGATAAATGTACCATAAGCGCAACCTAAATTTAAACTATTGACTGAAGTTTTTGTCTCGCAGCCCAAACATGAGAGATACGCTATTACAACAAAATTAACCCATGAAATCTTAAATCTTCTCTCAAAAAAGTTATCAGAATAGAAAAATAAATATCCTTATTAAATGTTTAAATGATCATTTTGTAAAAACTAAGAAATTTAAAAAATATGCAATTATCAAAAACCTTGGTTCATATCCTTATATTTCATTATTGATTAGTTATAATAAAGTATCTAGATAGCTACACAGAGGTCAGCCTAGAGTTGTAATTAAATGCCAAATTTTACTCAATAACGTGTTATATTTGAAATCATTATTTACTCTAGAATAATATGTTTTGCATACAGGTAATATAAACTTACTTTATAGGAACAACTTTAAAATTAGTTATTTTACTTACCAAAATGCAGTCCACTTTAGATTGTACAGTTTTGCTAAAAGAAAAAGAAATTTAGGTTAGTAAGAGTGATAAAGTTATTACATACTTGAAAAATTCTGAGATATGGTAATTAGTCTTTCCCACTCTGAAAAAAATAAAACCTATTAAGATTAATCATTGTACCCAAAAACAGCATTTTCACAAAGCAAAACAAAAATCTATTTCCCAATATCTCTACTAAATTCAAAGCATGGTCAGACCATTTTATTAATTTCTACATTCAACCTACTGTTGTTAAATTATGATATGACAGAGGTTTTAAATAAGCTTTAAATGGTATACAAATTGCAGATATATTATTTTATTAAACAAACAGTACTATTTTACTAACTAAACAGGATACAATGTTTAGATGAACTATGATTTTTACTGTATGTCTGCCAATCTGTATGTTTTAACATTTAAAAACACTGTAATGGTAAAATATATGTAGCTAAGTTAAAGGTTTACTGTAAACTAAGTAATCTTCCCCTCCTCTATCTGTTCTGTTTACAAACAGGCAAACATACCCTGCCTACCCCCTCAGAACTAACAGTAATAATAAAGATTCATATGGCAGGGCCTCTCGGGTGGTCTATGGGTTAAGTCTCGGTGCTATCACCACTACCACGTGAGTTCCATGCCCTACCAAGGAGCTAATCTACATAGCGAAGCAGATCTCTCCTGTGTCACCTGCTGTGCCCCACAGCAGTGTATGTCAGCAGATTCACCGGTTCTGCTCCCCACTCTGTTTCTGGTGAATCCTTTCACTAGTCCACCTCTGGCCTACACCCCACTTCTTCTACACACACACACACACACACATTAATATGACAATATATTAAAGGGTGAATATAATCAGAAATAAATAACACAAAGAAAGTCACTACATATTCATCTACATGAATATATAGTTATTAATACAAAAAATGAAGTTAGTATTAAAAATATTTAACTGTGATTTGGATTTTGTTGTAGAACACAAGTGAAAATACAATGAAACTGTACAAAATATTGAGATAATTTATATACAACCTTTAAAAGATGTTATAAACTAAATTAACATTGACAAAAAGGTTCTAGAGAGCCTCCGTGGTGGCCTACGGGTTAAGTCTCAGTGCTATCTCCCCTATAGGCTGAGTTCTATCTCATCCAGGCAGCTAACTCACATATGGTGCAGCAGACCTTTCCTGTCTCACTGCTGCTCCCCTTAGCTTTGTACTTCAGTAGATCCACCTGTTGTTCTGTTCCCCACTCTGTCTCTGCTGAATCCTCTTACCTCTCCCCTGCACCTCTGGCCTACACCCCAGTTCCCCAGTTCTTCCATGCAAAAAAAAAAAAAAAGGTTCTAGAGCCAAACAAATGTAACAAAAAGGGGTTATTTACATTTGCATATAGCTATAGAGGAACTAAAAAATTAACATTTAAATCTCACTTCAGTAAATGTAATCAGTAACCTCAAATTTTTAAATTGTACCTACATTTCAAGTTTTATTTTTATTTTTTAAAAGATTTATTTATTTATACATACAAGATCTAGGGTACAGGCCAGAGGTGCAGGGGGTGAGAGGGTTCACCAGAGACAGCGGGGACCAAAACAGGCAGATCTTCCCGCACATCTGGCCTGTACCCCGGTTCTTGTATAAGTAAGTAAATAAATCTTTAAAAATTGAAAAAAAAAAAAAGAAAAATCCTTTCAACAAATGCTGGTGGAATAACTAGAAACATCTATAGATGAATGGATCTGTCTACCGAAAATTAGCCATGAAAACTTAGTTTCTAGAAGAAATCATAGGAGAATATCATGATCTGAGCATATGCAAAGGTACCTTAGGACGCAAAACAATAAACATTTAAAGACAAACTAATTAAACTCCGTTACCATAAAAATCAATTTCTATTTACCACAAAACATCATTTAAGAAAATAAATATGCCACCAATGGAAAGAATGAATTTGCAAACCATTTACCTGACAAAAAGACTTATGCCCACAATGTATACTGAATTCCTACAAGCACATGTTCAACGTCAATAGTCATCAAGGAAAGGCAAATCAAATCACAATAATACTATTACATGATCACTACGATGGCTAAAATTAAAACCACTGAAAATGACAAAAGTTGGCAAAACTTTAGAAAAACCAGAACTGTCATGCATCTTGGTGGAAATGTGAAAGGCAAAAGATGCTCTGGATAAATTCTGTAGTTAAACATAAAGCTATTCTATAACACAACAATTATACTCCAGATATATATTCAAAAGAAATGAAGTTGTGTGTCTACATAACAGACTTAATACAACAATGTTCAGATTCTTCAGTCATATTAGCCCTAAACGAAAACAATCCAAATGGTAATCCATATAATAGATTAAAATGTGGTGTATTTGTAGAAAGGAATACTCAGCGATGAAAAAAGCAAAATAAAACAAGAACTTCTGATATATAGAATATGGATGAATCTATACTGAGGCAAAAATACCACTCAGAATAGTTCACTGTTTATAATTCCATTTATATAAAGTTTTAAAATAGGCATAATTAATTTGTGGTGAAAGAAAAATTAATAAAGTGGTTGGCTCAAGACAGGGTTGGGCACTGGATAGGAAGGAGTAGGTATGGACTCTGTAATACACTACTGCTCATTTTCCATTTTCATTAGAGAAGGATCTTGGCATCCAGCTGTTGACAGTGCCTCCAGCAAAAAGCCCTATGGAAATTGCCTAGGCTGAAGAAAACTTCACTCTTCAATGTCAAATCTGCTTCAAGGGACAGTCCACACCTAAAGGTTGATCAACATAGGGATATAAAGGGGCATTCCGCTTCAGAACTCTCTAGCATTGCAGCTTAACTTTCCCTCTTCTTTCCTGTCTTTCCCTTTCAGAGATGTGAACTAATCTACTGCCGAGAGCAGCAGTTCTTAAAAAATTCCTGGACTAGCATTACCTGGGACTAGTTAGAAATGCAAATTTTTGGGTCCTACTACAAGCTCCATCTACTTGCAAGGAGCTTCCTATAAACTTTTATGCCTTTCTTTTAAGTATACTCAGATAAAGTATACAACTGAAGAAAATGTCTGATATGAGTGACAAAACAGTCTCCTTAAAAATGGAATACAAAATCCCTATTTGGAAGAAATAAGATTATGCAAAAAACAAAAAAAAATTAATCCTCACAAAGGTGAAAAGTAAAAACTGGATACTCTATATTTTTTAAAGAGAACATTCAGAGTTGGATATTTTCTGTTTGCCCTTCCAGATCTCCTCTCCACCTTTTGCAACAACTTGGAGGCTGGCCTTTATGCACAGTTTCTATATCGCTCCCTCCCTCTCTGGTTCCAGTCACTATCAGTCATTGGAAGAAGGTAAGAGAGCAAAAGAAGACAGGAGGTAATATTTATTCTACTTGGTTTCTCTCTTACAATCAATGAGTTAAGTGGTTGGGGAATTATGGGTTTTCTTAGCAAGTCTTGTAAAATCTTTTTTACTTATTCAACTATAAGCATCCAAAACCTTCATCAAAAATAGAAATTAAATCTATGAAATTTTTAATGAATGCTAAAAAAAATCCTCAAAGTTATCAAATAAAAAGTGAGATCATCTATGGATGTATCTGAAATAGTTGGAATTAACTAACCATTTTTTTTTCACTGTTACTCAGAGTGTTTTCACATCAGCAGGAAAAACATCCAAAAAAAAAAATACTCACTAATCAATAATAAATCAGATGCATATTTGAGCCTGCACTTTAAAACAGGTAGATAATGAGTAACTTTTTAATATTTGTTTAAATGGCTTCTTTTTATTTTTGAATAAACTATTTTGTTAATTTTACCTGCAAATAATTTATTTTCAACCGATAACATGTTTAACATTAATATTTTTCTAAATTTTTTGACACTTTCTAAATTGCTGATAATTATATTTGACATGCATTAAAACTTTTGGTATCACTGGTTTTTTAAAAAGTTTTTACTTTTGTAAAATTTTTAATAGCATCAATCTGACATTTTGGTAATAGAGAAAAACAACAATAAAATAATGGTACCAAAATTTTGAGAGTATCATTACTGAGTTAATGGAACATGCTAATCACTTACAAATCTTTCAGTTCAAGAGCTGTGCACATAAAGTCATATCACCACAATGTTATAACATAAAACCTTAATCCTAGACCAATGGAGTAGAGAAAAGGCAAGAGTTTATATATTAATTTAATGAAGAGAGATACAGTTCGAGAAGGCATATTTTGCTTGCTCTAAACCAAATTACAAAGTAAAGTCAGGTAAAACTTTACCTAGTGAGCCACACAGAAGAGACACAGTTTATTACTAAATTTTCTTTTAAAACATTTTACTTCACAGAAATACTTCACAAAAATACCATGTAAATTTCCCTTTCTTCAGATTTAAATGTTACAATAGCTATATTAGCACTAGTGGGTCAAACATACATAGTGTGTAATGTATGCTTGCGGGTGTGTTTATATGTATACATAGTACACTATAAATAACAGTATGCCTAAGAGAATATTTAGAGACTTCTGCTTGCTAGAAACATTTTAGAACCTGTTTTCAGTTTTAACAAATTGTTTATAAAATGCTAACTACAGATAACAGTCTAAGAGACTCACACTCATCCCTACCAGATTTGTCCCCATCTAAAAGTTCAATACTATTTCTACATTTATTTGGGGTACCTAAGTCTGAATTCAGAGTGACTCACAATTCCTATCCATGAGATTCAAAATTCTGTTGCAGAAATAGAGATATGTGAATAATAGATACTGATTTCACCTATGGAAATAGACAATAGGTTTCACCCATGGAAAAATCTGAGGTAGGAGAGGTATATCAACTGGAAGAAACTTAATTCCATTTTTACCAAAACAAATCATTACATTTTGTTAAAAAATATACTGACTTCAGATTTTTGTGGATGATGACTCAGCTAACCGTCAAGCATAGTAAAGCATATTTTCACCTTATACTGTATTTGTCCCTAATGAATGCATGTACCTGCAATTTGCTCAAATTAGATCTGAATTTGATGTTTGAAAATAACCATAGTAATAATAGTTAATTCTACAAGGGTAGAATTAAAAAGTGTATCCAGAAAACTATAAAATAATGGCAATAGAAACTACTTTCTGAATCCTACCACCCAGACATTTTATTTCATTTTCTTAGTCTGACTTCTTAAAAATACTGATCTGTTGGTGAGGATGGGGAGAAATTGTAACCAATGTACATGCTGGTGGAAATCTAAGATGGTAGAGCTGCTTTCCTAGCTGCTATGCTGGAAAAGTTTGCTGTTTCCTCAAAAAGTTAAACTATATGAACCAGCAATTCTACTCCTAGGTATATACTTAGAGAAATGAAAATAAGTATTCAAACAAAAATCTGCACATAAATATAGACACTATTTACAAGCACCAAAAGTTGGAAACAACCCAAATGTCCATCAATGGATGAATGGATAAACAAAATATGATTGATCCATACAAGGGAATATTCAGCCGGAGAAAGGAATGAGGTACTGAAATATGCTAAGTCATGGATGAATCTAGAAAATTTTATGCTAGAAGAGGTAGACACAAAAGGTCACATATTGTATTATTCCAATTATATGTACTATCCAGAATATCTACATCCATAGAGAGAAAGAAAGCAGATTGTTGGTTGCCAGCGGCTGAGGGAACAGGAGAATGGGAAATGATTGCTTAATGCATTTGTAATTTCACTTTGTGGTGATGAAAATAGTTATTTAAATAGTCATTGTTCACAGTTTTTGCCTACTTTTATATAGTGAAGAGACAGAGAGAGAGTGTCACCTGCAAGCCTAAGAGAGACTTGGAAGAGATCCTTTGTTCATACTTTTCAGAAAGAATCAAGCCTGCTGATACCTTGATATTAGACTTCTAGACCCCGCAAGTTTAAGAAAATAAATGACTGTTGTTTAAGGCACTCAATCCTAATAAACTAACACACATACAGTATTTCATTGTTTGAACATACCACTTTTTATTTAGACAATCCCTGAATGATGGAATCAATGTATTTCCAGCTTTATACCCTTAACAAACAAAACTGCAACAAACATTTGGCAATACTGTTTATACACACTGCAAGACTTTTTCTCAGACACAAACATATACAAACCTTATAGATATTGTTCTTCAACTTTCTAAGTGTTGCTAAATTGTTCTTCAAAGTATATTCCATTATTTGTGAATGAAAACAATTCTTCTCTATCCTCTCCAAAATCTGATAATGACAAATGTTTGTCAATCTGATGTGTAGTTATTTTAATATGCATTCCTGAATTAGTAAAATTAAACATCTTTATATGCTTACTAACCACTAAGCCTTCTTCTGCGTACTGCCTACTCACAGCTTTTCTCTGTTTTCCTATTTAGTTGTTTGCCTTTATTATTTCATTTACTTGTGAGTCCTCTTTATAGTTTGGATACTAATCTTTTCCCAATTATATGAACTACATATATCTTCTCATTTGTAGTTTTTTTTAATAGTGTTTTGCAGAAAGCTTTTGCTTTTATATATTCAAATTTATTAATATTTTTCCTCATGAGAAGTGCTTTTGGTATTTTTTTTTAAAAGATTTATTTTTTATTTATACAATAGCTGGGGTACAAGCCAGAGGTGAGAGGGGGAGGATTCACCAGAGACAGAGTGGGGAGCAGAACAGGCAGACAGACCAAAAGCACTGCTGAGGGGAGCAGCGGGCGTGACAGGAGAGGTCTTCTGTGTCATGTGGGAATCTCCTTAGGTGGCAGGGAATTGAACCCATGCTGCAGAGGCTTCAGAGAGCTTCACAGAGCTGTGTTTAACCCGCTGCACCACCAGGGAGGCCTGGTATTTTGTTTTTAAAAATAGTTCCTTATTATAGTTCACAAACGGATTTATTTTCTTCTAAATATTTGCTTTCAAGATTGGGATTGAGTTTTCCTAGATTCTGTGTGATGTATTTTTACCCCTCATCTAAGAAGATAAATATAGGTCATAGCATTTCATTCTTTCCCTTGTAGACAGGCCTGTCTTGTTAATCTGTCTCCTAAGTTGATTAACACTTTTCATGGTACACACAAGGCAACTATAAATGTGTGATCAATAAAAGGAGGAATGAGGGAAGGAAAAGGAGCAAAAAGGAGGCTAGGTAGGGTAGGAGTATGAAGAAAAGGTATTTAAATCATGGTAGTTGATAAAAACTAAGCATCAGAACTATACAAATCAAAGGGGTGGACTGCAGGAAGAAAGGTTTTCCAGAACTCTGGAATTCTGGAGGCAAAGATACTGTTGATGCAAATGAGTACTGATTCTGTTTTCTCTTCCCCAGGATGAGAATGTGGCCTTCTTGGTACTGCATTGGTTCAAAATCCAGAACACCATATTTTAATTATGACTTGTGGTTATCATGTTGTCGTCTTAGAATATTCATGAAAGCCTAAGTAAAAGGGGGCAAAAATACAGCAAGAATTTGATATAGCAAACTCTGGATGAAGCTTTCCTATAGGAAAGGTGGTTATTTGTGCCATAGGAAATCCAGATTGATTGGAAAAGCTGTTTACAAGTATGTTTGTTGCATTTACTCTACTTACAATGGTCATTTGGTTTCTATACTCTTAATGAAATAATCTGGGAACAAACAACAGGTGGATGGATAGTCTCTTCTCAACAACTCCTAACCTGAAAATCAAACGAGAGATCAAGAGAGGGGTGGAGGCAGGGGTTGAGGAGGGACAGGAAGGGTACACTAGAAAAGAAAGGGAGAGTAAGAAAGACTTTTGTATCAGTGATCCTCAATAGAAAAACAGCTTTCTAGAGCAACTACATGCAGTAGAATCAGTATAATCAAGAAAGCATGCTGCCTAGGAGTGAAAGGGGGCTTAGCTTCTGATAGACATACATAACACTACCTATGAAGTACTCCTGCTGAAATCCTGAAGCATGTCTACATATCTACATCTAGTACCATCAAACTACATCTAGTACCATCAAACCACTACCCCTACCTACCAACATATAAGAAACAGAGGGAAGAGAAATATAAATCGCACTATAGGAATAAAATCAGCAAAACCCAACTTATGGGAAACTCTGGATGACAAATGATCAGGTTTCTTCCATCAATGAGAAGCTATAAGAAAACATTCAAAAGAAGACCTATAAATTAAGAGAGATCAACCAAAACAATGCATGGGTATTCATTTAAACAAACTGTAAAGAAAAAAAAATGAGATGAGGAAAGTGGAGCACTAATACCCTAGATGATATTAAAGAATTACTGCTATTTTAGTAGTGGGTAATCATATAGCTATAGTTACAGATGAAATGTGGTATCTGGGATTTAACCACTCGGTGGGTTACAGATGGGGTCATACATATATGATTAACTATACACTAGCTGTAGCTGAATAAGAATGGCATGAGGAATCACTGCTGTTCTCTTTTACATACAAGTGAAATTTTTCAAAATAAAAGATTAGAAATGCAGAGTGCATAGTATATACTTTCCAAAGGAAAAAAAAAAGACTTGTTTAAGGCCTAAAAATCTTTTGCTATTATTAGAATTAAAAAGGACTTAACTCCACAAGTAAAGTCTATATAAAAAACTTTAAAAAAAATCAGATTTATCCATTATAACCAATGTCTATTGAGTTAATCAATGTTTACTAAACAATCATTGATACTGATTGTTAGTATTTGAAAGTTTAGAGGATGACTTATTTTTCTAATCAATTATTTCTCCTCATTTTGCATTTTTCCCACATATAGGTACATTTATATTTTTGCCCATTGTTTTAAATGTTGAGTTTTTTTTTTTTTAAGATTGTTTTCCTCGACTCATAGACAGCATATTCCTGAAGGTTTTTTTGTTTTTTTTTTTCAAGATTTATTTATTTATTTATTTATTTATGCAAGCACTGGGTACAGTCAAAAGCGCGGGAGGGTGAGAGGATTCACCAGAGCCAGAGCGGGGAGCAGAACAGGCAGAAGGACCGAAGTACACTGCTGAGGGGAGCAGCGGGCGGCAGGAGAGGTCTGCGCGCCATATGGGACCCTCCTCCGGTGGCCGGGGAGCAGCCGGGGATCGAACCGGCGCTGAAGAGGCCGCGGGCAGCTTCGCAACCCAGCGCTCAACCGCTGCACCACCGGGGAGGCCCTAAATGTTGAGTTTTAATTTGCTTTAAATTAAACTATGCTCTAAAGGGATTAGGAATATCTGTACTTCGGGAAGGCAGGGTACTGAACAAATACTACTGTTCTCTTTAGTCCTAATCTATGTACTGGCCAATTTTTTTTTCAGTGCAAACAAATTTTCAAGTTGATAATAAAAGTTCAAATAGTCAACAGGATTCAAATGTGAAGTCAAATAAAAGGAAAGCATTTGCTCACATGATACATATTTTTTTTAATAGCTTTTTTTTAAAAAAAGATTTATTTATTTATTTATTAATACGAGCATGGGTACAGCCAGAAGTGCGGGAGGGTGAGAGAATTCACCAGAGCCAGAGCAGAGAGCAGAACAGGCAGACATATGAAATACCTGCTGAGGGGAGCAGTGGGCAGCAGGAGAGGTCTGCGCGCCATGTGGGACCCTCACCCAGTGGCCGGGGAAAGAACCGGTGCTGCAGAGGCTGGGGGCAGCTTCGCAACCCAGCGCTCAACCGCTGCGCCACTGGGGAGGCCCACACAAGATACACATTTTAAAGTAAAAAAATCTTTCAATACATTTACCTAATAAGAAACATCATAGTACATGCAGTAGGGAAAAAACCATGGTTTTTGAACAGATTTCCAATTCTGTCCTCTACTTTTTTCTTGAGGTAGTGACAGCACCTCCAAAGTTATTTTTGTGAAGATTAAACAAGAAAATTTATATAAAAATCATATTACAATAATAAGCAAGTAACAGATGCTTAATAAATGTCAGGTGAAACTAAATCTAGTCCACCCCTGTCACTTATAGTAGATCAAAAAGATTAAATGACTTGTGCAAGGTCATACATTGATTTTTATTTGGCCCCATTATCCAGTAAAAATGTTACTATTGTACTTTACAATCATGCTTCTATTATACACTGGGATTTTAATTAAGAAGAAGATTTGTGCTTCCCTCTCTCATCATTTTGAAACTTCTTTCTCCATAAAAAGATTAGATATTGCCAGTAAATAGGTTGGCTAGCTCCAAAGTCATACACTTCTGCTGGGCTTCAATTCTCTTTGGTGCTGATCTACAGGGGCAGTCTCAGGTTCCAAAGACAGTTAAACTTGCCTGACCCACAAAACAGATAATGAGCTCATAAAAATGATGAAAAGTGAGGGAGTGTATATACATAGAGACCCATGTATGAGGGGAACTCTGTTCCCTTTGGGAGATTTTGAGAGGTTTTCTTTTCTATTCAAACTTAAAAAAAACCCTCATATATTTTACTGTTTGAAAAACATAGAAAGCTTTTAAAAGAAACAAGATGGAATAGTATCATGTTGATAGCTCAGGGAGGAAAATTAGTGACCCGCAAAGCTTCATAGAGTTATACAAGCATCCTGTCCAGTATCTTCTTATGTTACATTCTGAGCAAATGGGGTGAGAGATAAAATAGATTGTTAAACTGAAACAACAAGAAGTGGGGATAAAGGTAAGTAACCTCATTTTATTTGGATGTGCTTAGTATCACCAATAGATGACTTGTCTGTCAGTCTTTTAAAACTTGAAAGCATTAAACCAAACAATGGTATTGAGTATTAATTAGAAGCTTAGCTGAGATTTTGAAAGAAAGAAAATAAAGTGGGAATGATTGTAGGCTATCAAAGTTAAAATGAGGTTTCCTCAAATATGGCAGACTCAGGGAAAGATGCTTAAAGTGCAGATTAGAAACTATGTTAATGTTTCACGTAAACAGTTACTAAGACATTTCTTAAAACTGAAGTTGAAATGAGTCTTGCGTATATAGTCTTTGCTTTTGAAAGACAAGGTTTATTACTTTTTTCTAGACTTTATTAGGGCAGCAAAGCATTCAGTATCCCCAATATCTATTCCAAAAACTGAAGCCACCAAATGCAATGTCCTACTGCTCTCAATTTAATTCCCAAATCATAGGGTTTTTGTCAAGATCAAAGGAAAAGCCATAAAAATCAATTTGATAGTTAATAGTGAAAATATTCTTCCCCAAAGCACAGTAAAAACCAAAAGTAGAGGGCCTGACCCAAAAATGTTGTTTCAGTGTACAAAGCATAAAGCTATCTAAAGAGATTAAAAAATACATTCAGGGCCTCCCTGGTGGCACCAGGGGTTAAGACAAAACCTATTAAGCTATCCGTAGCCACTGCAGCATGAGTTTGATCCCTGGCCACGGAGCTTACCCACATGGTGCAGCAGACCTCTCCTGACTCACCCACTGCTCCCCTCAGCAGTGTATTTCAGTCAGCCTGCCTGATCTGTTCCCCACTCTATCTCTGGTGAATCCATCCCCACAACCCCCAAACCTCTGGCCTGTACCCCAGTTCTTGTATGCATAAACAAATCTTTTTTTAAAAAAGGAATACATTCAAAGGATGTTAAGAAAGATACCAAGATACATTTTATTTATTTTTTTAAAAAGGCCCAGATTTTTTCATCTTTCTCCTTATGCCTAAAACATGATTCCTCATATAAAGATATGGTAGGGTCTCCCCTGGTGGCGCAGGCAGTTGAGCGCAGCGTTGTGAAGTTGTCTGCAGCCTCTGCAGCGCTGGTTCGATCCGGGCTGGACAGCGAGAGTCCCACATGGCGCGGCAGACCTCTCCTGTCTTGCCTGCTGCTCCCCTCAGCAGTGTATTTCTTTGGTCTGCCTGTTCTGTTCCCCACTCTGTCTTTGGTGAATCCTCTTACCCTCCCACACATCTGGCCTGTACCCTGGTTCTTGTATAAATAAATAAACAAACAAATTAATAAATAAACCTTAAAAAAAAATAAAGCTATAGTAGTAATCTTGTCCTAGGTTTAATAAAAACTTGTGGAATCAGAATCATTGTTCTTATGTTTTCAAATTCCCCCCAGAATTTTTTGGGGGTTTTGGAAATCTTTATAAAAATCTAAACAATGAGATTTGTTCTCTCAGGTCTATCAGTTGGTGGAAAAAGTGTGTAAAGTCTCAGTGTTTGACAGTAATGTAATACAAGCCACAATAATCATTAAAAATTATTTAGTAACCCCATTAAGTAGTGAAATACACAGTTAAATTTAATAAATGTTGATATTTAAAAATATTACAACTTTAGTGTGTAATTAATATAAAATGCTGAAATATTCCAGATCCTGTTTTCATTCTAAGTCTTGGAAATAGTTATTTTATACCTAACAATATATCTCAATATTTAATTTAATCATATTTCAAGGACTTTAACAGCCACATGTAGTGTAACGGACAGTGCAGGTCTATGGCACAGTACAACTTATAGGCTATACTTAAAAGAACATAAGAAAGGTTGATGATTCTCCAGAGGTGGGCATGCATAGACAGAACAGCACATCTATTGCCCTTTAATTATAGGACTTAATCCTTAAAAATTATATAAAATTGCCAACCCTCCAGGTGGACTGCCTTCAATAATAATACATGTAGAATAATTCCCTTCTAGATTTTACTAGACAGTAAAGTAATCAGTATTTCAACATTGTGCAAACCCAAATAAGTCACTAAATTAATCTAATTGTCCTTTGCTTAAAACCAAGAATCACAGGTGACAAAACCTCTATGTGTTGCAATCAATAAGAGAGTACAACATAACATAGGCAGAAGATAGATGGTCAGTATAAAGGAGTCTGAAAATGTTACAAGCTGTCACATGGCCATCTGAAATACACAGAGAGCTGTAAGGTTACACATTAGTGACATACTGTGGTATCCAAGAGATGCCTTTTGTGAGGACTGTTCCTCCTGAGATAAACAGGTATCCCGGGGGAAAAGTAATGACTATTCAAGTAATTCCTGAGTAAAACAAATCCTAGGTTTCCTCACCCCTGTACTACAGGACCACTCATGGACTTTAATGTGCTAATATGCACTGTGACCATTTTAGAGTAAGGTAGAAAAAGAGCTCTATCGCTAATTTAATAAAGAAACTTGATTTTCATGGATCATTTTAAGTAGTATCCAAAGTTGGAAAATGTTGATCTAGAAGCACAGGTAAGACTATATTCCTACAACCCCAAGGAGAATCACTAGTATAATATTGGTAAGGACATTAAAGAGAGAATTGCTGGGTTAGGCTTTGAGGACCTACTTCCTAACAACGTCCCAAAATAAACACTAAGGATAGTATCAAGACCACCCTTTTGATATGGTAAAGTAAAAAAAGGGCAATGGTCCACCTATGGAGCTTTAATACCACGCTATTCCTATATTCAGGTAAGACAACTGTGGAATACAAGATTTATTAAAATTGTACAAAAAAACCTTATTTTGGTTGTATTTTCCTACAGACCAAAAAGAAACTTTAAAATCAAATGGGAATGAGTATTGAAAACGCATCTGATTCAAAATCTGTTGTGCTGAAACTAGTCATGCTTAAGAATTTTGTGAGCTTCATAGTACAAAGTTTGAAAAAATAACTTGGCAACCATAGTAATTATCGTACACAGAAACATCTAAAACCACTGCATTGTCTAGAACCAAAAGGGATCCAAAATACCTGTATGAGTGCCAACTAAGACAGCAAAAGTAAAAAGAGAATTATTTCACCTAAGAAGGGAAATTTTTCTATGGCTTGTAGATGGTGTCATGGGTAAAACAAAGAATACCAAAAAATATTTTCAGACCTGTACAAATCTCTAAGCTGGATTACTGTTCTTTCTACAGAATCAAAGGAAAGACTACATAAAATGAAGCTGACATTTAACAAAATATTCAAGAGATCATTATAAATGACAGTAGCGTAGCACCAGACATTTTAATTTTTACCAATCTAGTGGGTATGAAAAAAGTTTTGATTTGCTTTCTCTGAGAACTAACACATCCGAGCATGTTTCAAGTTTTTTTTTTAAAACCATGTTTCTTTGTGAAATTTCTGGTTTTGCTTTTTGCCCAAATGCCATTAAATTTGCTCTCTCTTTTTAAATTATCTATAGCACTTCTTTATGTATTTCAAATACTAATCTTCCAGTTGTGCTTCAACTATCTTCTCTCAGTTGGTGATATCTTTTCACTTTAACTATGTTGATATAAGATTAACAAAAATTAAAAATACAAATGCTCCAAATGCTAGAGAATTCTACCACATGTTTAAGAATTAACACCAATTCTATAGTCTTTAAAGAAAACAGAAGAGGAGGGGAAAATTCCCAATTCATTTAAAGAAGTTGATATTACCCTTTTACTGGCACAGTAACAGGCACAAAGATCAACAAAACAGAGCATAACTTAGAAACAGAGTCATTCAAATATGCTCAGCTGATTTTTAACAAACGTGCAGAAGCAATTCAATGAAGGAAAAAAAGCCTTTTCAATAAATCATGCTGGAATAACTGGACATTCACAGGTTAAAAAATGAGATGCCATTTCATGCCCATCAGGATGACTACTCTCAAAAAACAAAGTGAAACAAAAATAACAAGTATTGGCAAGGAGAAATTGGAACCCCTGAGCCATAAAAACCAAAGTCATACAATTAGTCTTGGCATTTGGTATTCCAAGTTCTTAATCCTGTCATTCTTTAAGAGCTTTTTGGCTACTCTAGGCACTTTCTCTTCCACAAAAAGCTTAGTATCAGATTGCATGATTTCTGGAAAAAACACTAGTTTCATTAAAATTACATTGAATTTATAGACCTATTTGGTAAGAAATGAAAAAACTTTATGGTACACTTCTCCATTTATTGAGGTCTAATTTCTTTGAAATCTTCCAATAAGGGTTTGAAATCTTTTAAAATAAAGGCTTGCACATAATGTTGTCTTAGCAAATGTTTTTGTCTGACTATCTTAATAATTTCAATACCTTTTACGTATCCTGAATTTTCTCTCTAGATTATGTTTATTTCTTCTAATTTCTTTTATTTTTTCATTGTTGATATACTAAGAATTTTGCACAATAATCATCACCCCTATATCTTGTTTCTAATTTTAAAGAGGGTCTTTTAAATCTTTTTCACTGATAGGTATGTTTTCTGTCATTAGTGGTGATACCATTAGCAAGTTAAGGAAGTTTTATTCCTAGCTTGCTAAAAATTTTTGTCACAAAAAAGATACTGAATGTTATTAAATTCCTACATTAATTCAGTTAATCAAATAATTTGTGTTCTTTTATCTGTTAAAGCGGTAAATTATATGATTAGATTTTCTAAAGAACTTGGTACTCTGCAATAAGTTCAGGTTAAATATCTCAAATTTTAAATATATCTTCAGCTTCAATTTTCTAATTTTTGATTTGAATTTTCTGTTCCTATGTTTGAGTGGCACAGTAAAATTAAGGCCATTTTTATGTTCTGCTGGGTTATGTACCATATAACTCTAGCCTCACAAAATGAGCAAGGGTATATATTAGTTCTTGCTGTACAATGAATTACTAAAAAACTTAGTAGTTAAAAATCCACAAATATTTGTTATCTAATGATTATGTGCATCAGTAACATGGGAGTGATTGGCTGGCTGGGTTCTGTCAATGGGTTGTCAGGAGGTCAGCAGGGGCTGCAATATTCACTTCTAAGACAGTCTATTCACATGCCCTTCACATGAAGCTTTAGTTCTTCACCATACAGGTCTTGCCACATGTAGAGAATCCTCATGCAAAGTACCTGGCTTCTCAAAGAATATGGAATCCACCAGAATGAGTGAGGAAGAAGCTGCAGTGATTTTTATGAACTATTCTCTAAAGTCCCATGCTGTCACAATGCATTTTTTGGTTAGGATTGTAGCATTAGGTCTGATCTACATTCATGGGGAGGGAATTAGGCTCTACCTCCTGACAATGAATATAAAAGGAGTTTAACATATTTTATTTCATAACAACCAGGAAATCTTCCCTCTTTTTCTAAATTCTGAGTTTGCATAGATTAAAATTATCTGTTCCTTGAGTATATGGTAGATTTTAGTTTTAAAACTACTGGGATAT
Organism: Talpa europaea; assembly: GCF_964194135.1. Taxonomy (NCBI): domain Eukaryota; kingdom Metazoa; phylum Chordata; class Mammalia; order Eulipotyphla; family Talpidae; genus Talpa; species Talpa europaea. The sequence goes on from NC_140075.1 coordinate 43,723,372, forward strand.
GGTAGGCAGTTTTTTGAAAGAACTAATTCGACTTCCTTAATGGTTGTAGGGTAATCAGGTTTTCTATTATTGAAGTAATTTAGTTTTTTAGAATTTTCCCATTATATTCAATTTTTAAAATTTACTGAGATCAGGGTTGCTTACAATTTCCCTTATTTTGATCTATAACTATGTCTCGTTATTTATTCCTAATATCACTTTTCTTCTTGAGCCATCATTCCTGACTCTTAAGCATTTAACACATGTTTGCAAAGAAACCCATTCAAATGTGATCTTATATCTTAGTTTTTATTTAATCCACTTCTATTATTACCTTTATTATTTCCTTCCTTATTTTCCTTGGGTTAATTCTGATTAATTTTCATCTAAAACTGAAAGCTGGCTCTCCATGGTGGTGCAAGGGGTTAAGTCTCAGCACTATCAAGCTATCTTCAGCCATTGCACCGTGAGTTGGATCCCAGGCCAGGCCAGGGAGCTAACCTACATGGCGCAGCAGACCTCTCCTGTCTCCTCTCAGCAGTGTATTTCAGTAGATCTGCCTGTTCTGCTCCCCATTTTGTCTCTGGCGAATCTTCTCACAGAACCCCCCCAACCCCCCCTCCCCCCGCACCTCTGGCCTATACCCGTGTTATATGCATAAGTAAAATAAAAATCAATCTTTGAAAGCTGACACCATTAATGTTTCACTTTCTCCAGTAAAAGCCAATAAAGCTACAAATTTCTCTAAGTACCAGTTAGTTGCATCTATAATTTTAGATAGAGAATTTTTCCATTATCATCCAGTCCTCAGTACTTTAAATTTTTTTTTCTTTTGTAGTTTTTTGAAAAAACTGTCAGCTGTGCAGAGGTGTTCTATAACTTTTTTACAATAAAAATAAAGCAAAGAAAATCTGAAAGGACAGTTTAATGAACAACTGTATATACTTTAGCTACATTCAACAATTATTTGCCTCTCATTTTTGACTTATAGGTCCCAGAAGTTGTTTTCTGAAGAGACTTGTGGTACACATGTGTAGTTCAATATTCAGCCAAAGAATATAGAGACCCCTGTGGAAATTTCTGAAGCCCTTTCTCTAAGGAACTCCTTCCTTTCCAGATCAGCCTCACCAACTCTAGCTGCTTTAATAGTCATGCACTACAACACTTTTCCCTCCATCTCATTTTATCTCTTGTCTCTACTTGGGCTCTACTTCTTTGAGCTGCAACTTAGAAAGCTAAAAGTGAACTCACCTGTTGAGTTTCCTTCTTTGAAGGATTTCAACCCTATGCTTTGCTATCTAATATTAAGAAAGCCCAGTTGTTTTACATATCTTTTTTTTTAAGATTCATTATTTTTATTTAAGCATACAAGAGCTGGGGTACAGGCCATAGATGTGGGGGAGTGAGAGGATTCACTAGAGACAGAGTGGGGAACAAAACAGGCAGACCAACTGAAATACACTGCTGAGGGGAGCAGTAGGCGAGACAGGAGAGGTCTGCTCACCATGTGGGTTTCTCCCTGGCTGGCAGGGATTGAACTCATGCTGAGGAGGCTGTGGATCGCTTCATAGTGCAGTGCTTAACCTCTTGCGCCACCAGAGAGGCCCTGTTTTACATATCTTATACAGTTTTATACTTGATTATGGAGAGGATGCCCATTATTTCATTAAAGACTAGACATTAAAATGTACCAAAATAAATTAAGTACTTTCCAAGATTATCTTAATAGACTCATTTAAACCTATACTAGAGAAATACAAAAATAAGTTTAAACCAAGACCATAGCCTACAAAGAATATCTACTATTTTATTCTAATTATTATTTTCTTCTAATTATATTCATATATTTCTATATATTGTATATATACATGTATATACAATCTTTTTAAACATTTGGAAGAAATCAGTTTTATATTTTGCATGGGAGACATTTTCCCAAGTCATTATACATTAACTTGACAACAAGATCTCTTTATTACTATATGGTAAAAGCTTGAGAGTAATTTTAAAATAGTAACTTGCATTCTCTTTTTGTTGCATATTTAGGTCCCACCTTTAAATAAATGCTGTGTCTTCAGATACCACTTCGTAATTCCGATCTTTATTCAAATGCTACCAGACAGTTCCCTGACAAATCTATTTAAACCTGTAATCATCTCCCTAACATGTACCCTCCTCCTCCTATATTGCCTTTCTTCAGAGAATTTAACATCATCTCACATAGCCTATATAATTTTATTTATTGTTTATTCTGTCCTTCCTCCACTACAATGCAAGCTTCATGAAAGCAGATAAATTTGACTCTTGTTTACTGCTACAGTCCCAGAATTCTAAAAGAATTCCTGCCAGACTATAGGTACTTAATTAATAGTTGTTGGACAAATGATTATATGGAATATTAAGGAAGGATACGCTATGCAATATGATTTAAACTAAACCAAAACAAACATTTATAGAAAAAAGGAATAAAAAAACTTTATACAGTTTTTTTTTTTACGTTTTCTATGACTAAAGTGGTTTGTTTTTGAGATGTAAAAAAATGTTATTTTTTTTTAAAAAGGCCCTTAAGATTACATATCAACCAAGAAGTGTGTATGGGTAAAAATGGATTAAATTATCCTTCTAACTTGAGGTTCAAACTGTGACAAATCATTATTTAAATCAACTTAAGACCATAAATATTTCCTAACACAGCACTGTGGGAGATACAAAGATGAATAAGATATGGTTGCTGCACATCAGGGGCTCAACATCTACTGGGAAAGGAAGACATACACAGTAAAAAAAAAATACAGTACATGCAAACTGTGATAAGTGCTACACTGGAAGTACAAGGCAAATGGGGGGGGGGGGCAACTGGCAAGAATACAGTACACTAGAGTAGACTAACGCTGGTCTTGAAACAGTCCTTGACTATGCAGAGGGAAATCTTTCACACCAAGAAAAAAAGAATATTTTACTCCAAGAGAAGATTATTGTTTCTATTTTGTTCTAGCTTTTTAAATCATCTTAATTTTTTCCATTTAACTATTCACCTGGATTGTGTTAATGACTGTGTTATATAATCTTCCTGACTGTCAAATATTTGTTATTACATATACGATGCATTATATTTGCATGTTTTTAAAGATTTATTTATTTATGCATACAAGAGCTAGGGTACAGGCCAGAGATGCAGGGGGTGAGAGGATCCACCAGAGACAGAGTGACTGAAATACACTGCTGAGGGGAGCAGCGGGCGAGACAGGAGAGGTCTGCTGCACCATGTGGGTTTCTCCCTGGCCGGGGATCAAACTCATGCTGCCGAGGCTGCGGATTGCTTCATAGTGTGCTGCTTAACCCCTTGCACCACCAGGGAGGCCCTATATTTGCATTTTAAGTAATTTGTATTGTAATTGAAATACAACTTGAATATAATTCTAAATTTAAAAAAATAACATGAGTAACAGTAACAAACAAGACTTCATCATTAGGACCTCCCTGGTGGCACAAGGGGTTAAGATGCAACCTATGAAGCTATCTGCAGCCACTGCATCACGAGTTTGATTCCCGGCCAGGGAGCTACCCACATAGAGCAGAAGGCCTCTCCTGTCTTGCTCACTGCTCCCCTCAGTGGTGTATTTCAATTTGCCTGTTCTGTACCCCACTCTACCTCTGGTGAATCCTCTCACTGCCCACACTTCTGGCCTGTACCCCAGCTCTTGTATGCATAAGTAAATAAATCTTTAAAAAAAAAAAAGACTTCACCATTAAATACTTTTTAATATAACAGCTGCATATCCATAACAAGCAAAATATGTAAGACTGAAATACAAAATCTTGTCTTTTTAATCTGCTATAATCACTCCTGAGCTCATTCATCTCTTTAAGTCATTGTAAAGATTAAACACATGTAACTTCAGTTATATAATCAAGTAGCAAATGTATTGCAGCACTGATATCACAGAATGATTTTCCTATAAAGTTTCTTTGGCTCTATTTCAGGTATAATTCCTCTTAGCTCATTGTTCTCATCTAGGGGAGAGCAGCTGTATGAACAATCTCTGTGTTCTTCATACTGCAATGGCAGAGCTGAAATACTCATTCCAATTCATGTAAAAAACTGATTGTAAACAACCATAGAGAATCTATTCTATTATTTAAATAAAGCAAGACATAAGTTATCCTTCCATCCTAATAGTTAGAAACTTTAGAGAATTCATAGTATTTCAGATCTCACTTGAAGAGTGAGGAATCCCAAAGGGTCTTTTCAGTTTAATTCTCTCTGCCTTCAACTGGTTGGAATTTGGCAGCCTTGTTAATGGAAGACTAAAGCAAGCAAGTAATAAGCCTAGCACAAGCTTTTCCTTCTGTTAAATTTGCCCACTAATGGGCCTCCCTGGTGGCGCAAGGGGTTAAGCACCACAATATGAAGCAATCCGAAGCCTCTGCAGCAGGAGTTCCATCCCCGGCCTCCCAGGGAGCAGGCCTCCCAGGGAGCAACCCACGTGGTGCAGCAGACCTCTCCTGTCTCGCCCACTGCTTCCCTCAGCAGTGTATTTCGGTCGGTCTGCATGTTCTGTTCCCCACTGTATCTCTGGTGAATCCTCTCACCCCCTGCATCTCTGGCCTGTGCCCAGCTCTTGCATGCATAAATAAAAAAATCTTTTAAAAAAATTTGCCACTGACACACATCTTCTTTACAATATATATATATATTTTAAGATTTATTCATTTATGCATACAAGAGCTGGGGTACAGGCCAGAGATGCGGGGAGTGAGATGATTCACCAGAGACAGTGGGGAACAGAACAGGTAGACCGACTGAAGTACACTGCTGAGGGGAGCAGTGGGTGAGTCAGAAGAGGTCTGCTGCTCCATGTGGGTTGCTCCCTGGCTGGCCGGGGATTGAACTCGTGTTGCAGAAGCTGTGGACTGCTTCATAGTGTGGTGCTTAACCCCTTGCACCACCAGTGAGGCCCTACAGTATATTATTATCTGATTTTGCATAACCTTTTTCATATCAAAGTGCAATGTATCTTTTCTTAACCAACCCATCAAGCTTCAAAACCTGACAAATATAAAGCTATCAACTGTTCAGACTTTTATTTATTTATTTATTTATTTATTTATTTATACAAGCACTGGGTACAGTTAGAAGTGTGGGAGGGTGAGAGAATTCATCAGAGCCAGAGCGGGGAACAGAACAGGCAGACTGACGAAATACACTGCTGAGGGGAGCAGCGGGCGGCAGGAGAAGTCTGTGCACCATGTGGGACTCTCACCGGTGGCTGGGGATCGAACCGGCGCTGCAGAGGTTGCGGGCAGCTTCCCAACTCAGTGCTGAACCACTGCGCCACTGGGGAGGCCCTGCTCAGACTTTAAATATAAGAAAAGCAGACATGAAATTTTAATAAATTACATACTTTTTTCTTTTATGATGGGGAAAAGCTGGTAGACACAGAAAAAGACATAGAGAGTGGAAAGGATAAGAACAAAAGAGGACAATAGAACAAAAAGGAATAGAGAAAAATACAAGTAACATTAAAAGACAGGAAGACTAAGTAGGAGGTTCTAAATTATCTGCTATAAACATCTGTGCTATATTAACATGAATGCTGTGAGGGAAATAGTTCCCCTCACAATTTACTGGGAATAATCTCATGATTTAGACTAGATGATCCATAGTTATAAAAAAATACAAATTTAAAGAAGCAGATGTAATATAACAAAGCAAAGAGAGAAATAGAGTCGAGTAAGTAATAGAGAAAGCTTTAAATACTTATGCTCTATGTTAAGACCTACAAAGTTGTGGTTCTGATATAATTACTTACTAGTATTCAAGTATGTATCTAAAGATTTTCTGATATGTAAAATGAAAAGCTATAAAGGGTTGTACATATACTGTATGAAACGCTTCAGAGAGAAAAGCATAAAAACAAAACTGACGTCCCAAAAGAAAAATGGCACCAAAAAAAACCCCAAAAAAACGGGTTTAAGAACAGTAAACCATCAACTAAAGAACTAAAGTAGTGTTTTTCCTGCTTAGAGGTTTCTCAGATCAGTTTGAAACAGGAGAGATTTTTCAGCATTTTCTTTTGGCATTTTGTTTTGTTAAAAAAAAAAAAAAAAAAAACTAAAATTCTCGAGAACAAGAAGTCATGAATGAAAATTTTATTACTTGCCAAGAAAAAAAAGAAGTAAGAAATATTTTTTAGGGCCTCCCCGGTGGCGCAGCGGTTGAGCGCTGGGTTGCGAAGCTGCCTGCGGCCTCTGCGGCGCCGGTTTGATCCCCAGCTGCTCCCCGGCCACCGGAGGAGGGTCCACATGGTGTGCAGACCTCTCCTGCCACCCGCTGCTCCCCTCAGCAGTGTACTTCGGTCCTTCTGCCTGCTCTGCTCCCCGCTCTGGCTCTGGTGAATTCTCTCACCCTCCCGCGCTTCTGACTGTACCCAGTGCATGTATAAACAAAACAAACAAACAAACAAACAAATAAAACATGCCTCTATAAAAAAAAATTAAAAAAAATTAATAATAAAAAAAAAGAAATATTTTTTAAATAATTGATAGACCAGTGCCTCCCTGGTGGCGGAAGGGGTTAAGCACCACATTATGAAGCAATCCACAGCCTCTGCAGCACAAGTTCAATCCCTGGCCGGCCCACATGGCGCAGCAGACCTCTCCTGTCTTGCCTGCTGTTTCCTCAGCAGTGTGTTTCCATCAGTCTGCCTGTTCTGTTCCCCACTCTGTCTCTGGTGAATCCTCTTACCACCGCCCCCACTGTCCCACCCCAGGCATCTCAGGCCTGTATCCCAGCTCTTGTATGCATAAATAAATAAATCTTTTAAAAAAATTGATAGACCCCCCCCAAAAAAAAATCACTATTTAGAATTCTGTGCCTTTAAGAAAGAAACCACCTCATCCTAAAAGTAAGCCTTAGGTATCACAGTTAAATACAGATTGTCAAAATGTCAGATTCCCTTATACACTGAAGTCAGACTATACTAATCTGATGTTTCATAATTTCCTGAGGTTAAAAATTTATTGGCGGCCTCCCCAGTGGCGCAGCAGTTGAGCGCTGGGTTGCGAAGCTGCCCACAGCCTCCTCAGCGCTGGTTCAATTCCCGGCTGGCCAGGGAGATTCCCACATGGCAGGGTAGACCTCTCCTGTCTCGCCCGCAGCTCCCCTCGGCAGTGTATTTCGGTCCTTCTGCCTGCTCTGCTCCCCGCTCTGGCTCTGGTGAATTCTCTCACCCTCCCATGCTTCTGACTGTACCCAGTGCTTGAATAAACAAATAAATAAACAAATAAATAACATAAATCTTAAAAAAAAAAATTATTGGAATTGCACCTGAGAGGAGCATGAACAATGATGTAAAAATACATAAATTTAAAAAAAGGTATGGGCAGTGATACCACAAAGTTGTTTTTTCTCTTTCTCTAAGCCCCCACAGGGAAATTATAAAGAAATTTACAAATCCCTATTAAGAACACTGAACAGTTTACAGTAAAACACTGTATTATATTATGTAAAATCCATTATATTATAAATCTACCATACTGGGGGAAAAGGGAAAGCTACATTTTCATACTGTTGAAATGGCGTGCCAACAAAACAAGATTTTATTGGTAAAAATACTATTTTTATCATTTATAATGTACACTAATACTTAGTATCTTAAAACTTTAGATACTACATGCAGAGGGAAACAGTGCAAGATAACAGCAGGATAGAAACACAACTGCACAAGACCACAAAAGAAGTCTAAAAGAAGGCTGATAGTTATTGAGTTCACTCTGGCATACATGTAAGAATTCTTTCTGCTTTGGAATATAATTGTAAGTGAGAGTTACAATCCCAGTCTTTATGGTACTGATATTCCTCTGTGAGGAGACTACAAAACTGTATAATTATTTTTACTACAATTGTAATGCTGGTTACAAGAATTAGAACCTAGATGGGGAGTGATTAAGGACCTAACTTACTTTACAGATCCAGGACAAATTCCTTTTGTAATTTAGATGAGTTCTGAAGAACAATTATATATTTACTAAGGGTTGTTGAGGGTTGGAAGTGTGTGAGCCAGGCAAAAGCACAGCAAGAGAAAGAAGGAAGGAAAAAGACCAATTAAAAATCCTATTTGGGGGTCGAGTCTATTAAAACCACTATCTAATCATTTAAACACAAATTTGAGATTTCAAAAATAGTAACTTATAAAACCCCACTGCAATAGGAAATCAGGAAGCACAGTAAGGCTACTAGATTATTACAGAAATAATCATTTGCATGTTCTTTAAAATATTTTCTCTATTATTAACATATAGTTTTACTTAGTTATTAAAAATAATTAAATTATGTATAATGTTTTATATTACTATTCTCACTTTTTACTGATTTAGTTAGGTCATTTACTGCAAATTGCTGATACTTCATGGTTCATGTTATACTCCAATGACCAGATTATGAACAATCAGTCTCTTTGATGGCAAATCTTTCAAATTCAGTAATAGCACTTATGAAACTGTACTTAATATGCGAGTATGTCCCTCTAGTCAAAGAGCTGAATATGCTACATCTTTTTTTTATTATCATGGCTCTAAAGAAAATTGTAACTTACTGTTTATGATTACAAAAACACTGTTATTTAAAATTCTTAAATAAGAAAATAGAAAGTAGAGAATACAAAGAAAATTACTTATAGCTAACTGCAACACCCTGGGCCACCACTTAGTAACATTTAGAAGTATTTACTTCATCTTACACACACACACACACACACACACACACACAAACACACACACAGAGTATAATGTCAGTAACTTAGCACAGCCTGATCTCCCTGTTTCTGCCCTTGTTCCTCTATAATCTCTTCTCAACACAGCAGCCCAGTGAGTCTTTCAAAACACCAGTTGAGTCATGTCATTCTGCTCAGAGTTCTCCAATGCCTAACTCAGAATGAAAGTGTAAGTCTTAGGTGCTTACTAGACACACAGAGTCCTACACAAATTTGCCCCTCCTTTACCTCTGACCTTAATGCTACATAGCCACTCTTGCCACTGTCATCACCTAACCATTTGTTGTTCCTTCTGCCGGGAAAACTCTACCTTCAAATAGCAAATATCACAACACAGTAAGAATCACATATAACTAATATAACATTGTAAACAGATATGTTAAAGTGAAAACATTCTTTGAATTTTATCATGGTTAAAAAATAACAGTAAACATTTACTTCAATGTGTCAGATTCTATTCTAAGCATTTGTAAGTTTTATAGGTATTATCTCATTTAATTTCTACTACAACTCTATAAGGTAAAAGCACTATAACTAGTCCCATTTTACTAGATAAACAAAACAATGTCAAAGGATTATGTGACCTGAATGGTAAACTCAGGAACTACTTTCAGAATGTATTATGACAGACCACTATATACCTTTTTAAAAAATTCTGATTATTTTCATTTTAAAACTGTTAGATGCACACAATTTTAAAATGAAAGTTTTCTTTATTTTGTAAATTTGTAATTAGCAGAGAAATTTTCTTTTCTAACCATTTCAGAAAATTAACTTAGGAGAGTACAAGCACTTCACCAGTTCAAAATATGTTACAAGAAAACGTAACAGCTGATATAAAGTGCTCTATAATTATAAATGCATAAAATAGAAATGCCCGAATATAAAGTGTGCCATAAGAAGATTCACAGATGTGTCTGACCAGTTATGCTGAAACTCAAGTCAATATTTAGACAATTTCCTTAGCAATACAGTTCTAAAGAGAAGAGAGATTTTTTGCACATCAACAGGACTGAAAGATTGGATAAAAACAAGAAAAGAAATGCAAAGAAAAAGAATAGACCAAGTGTAACTTCATTGTGATTTCCTAGAAACCCATCTTACTGTTAAGTCTCATCAGTGTGTAAAACAAAAACACTACCTACTGTCTTTGAGTTTCCATCAGCATTATAATTAAATAACCTTTTCACTTCTAAGCGATCCAGTCAATATAGTTCACTTTTAAACTGCTTTACAAAGTTTACTTCAGGGCCTCCCCGGTGATGCAGTGGGTTGAGCACAGCGCTGAGAAGCTGTCTGCAGCCTCTGTAGTGCAGGTTCGATTCCCGCCAGACAGGGAGATACCCACATGGCGTGGCAGAACTCTCCCGTCTAGCCTGCTACTCCTCTCAGCTGTCTGCCTGTTCTGCTCCTGGCTCTGTCTCTGGTGAATCCTCTTACCCTCCTGTGCCCAGTTCTTGTATGAAAATAAAATAAAATCTTTAAAAAAATAGTTTAAAAAAATTAAGTCTGAAATTAAAGCATGATGACAGCACAGGTTTGTAAATGCACTAAAACCACTGAATTGTATGTTTAAAAATTAGTGAACTTAATGATCTGTAAACTATGTCATGAAAGATGCTTAGTAAAAAACCAGAGTCTACATAAGAAGTGTGCAATAATTACCTGTGGAATTAATTGTACACAGAGAAAAGTTTATACACAAACTGGTCACAAAATATGGCCATTTCCCTTTAAGTTCTCTGCAAGTAAAAGTACCTCATCTTTTACTTGCAACTTTTATAGCAAACGTTCTCAAATTCAAAGTTACAACACATTCATGAAGTATGTTACAAGTAACTGGTTACTAATGATAAAGTACCAAGGTCTATGAATGGTATACCTTTATTCAACAGAGTAGGGTCTTTTTTTCATCTACTTTGATAGTCTTATGATTGGTGTATTTAGAACATTCATAATGAAAGTGATTACAGATAGAGAACTCTGGTTTTATTTGAGCATTTTATACAATTCCAGTTTCTCTACTTTCTTAGCATATCAAATATACTGCCCTCAAAAATCTTTCTATTGGTTACTTAAGATTTGCAATATAATTTTATGACTAGTCCAAGCACACTTTCTAATAACAAGACCATTTCAGTTAGTCCAAGCACCTTAAGAGTATTTCTAATTCCTGGCCTCCCTGGTGGTGCAAAGAGTTAAGCACTGCACTATGAAGCGATCTGCAGCCTCTGCAATACAAGTTCGGTCCCTGGCCAGCCAGGGAGAAACCACATGGCGAAGCAGACCTCTCCTGTCTCACCCGCTGCTTCTCTCAGGGGTGTATTTCAGTCAGTCTGCCTGTTCTGTTCCCCACTCTGTCTCTGGTGAATCCTCTCACCCTCCCCCCCATGTCTGACCTGTACCCCAGCTCTTGTAAGCATAAATAAATAAACCTTTTTTTTTTTAAAAGAGTATTTCCAATTCCTCCCTTTTTTCCCTTGTAACACTGCTTGCCATTCATTTCTCTTATCCTTCAGCTATAATACCAAATGCATTATTTTGAATAAACAATTATCTGTTAGCTCAATTTCAAGGACAATAAAAGAATTTGAATGCATTTATTCCTTCTTACTCTTCCTTTCTTTATGCAGATTTGAGTTTCTAACCAGTAGCATTTTCCTTCTCTTTGAAGAGCCTCTTTAAACATTTTATGCAAAGCAGGTCTGTTAAATTCCTTCAATTTTTATCTAAGAAAATATTTCTCTTTTTACAAGATAATTTTACTGGATAAAGAATTTTAGATTGGTGGTTTTCTTCTTTCAACACTAAAAACCACGCTCCTCTTACTTGCATGTCTCCTGAAGAGAAGTCTGATGTAATTCTTATTCTTGTTCCTCTATAAGTAAGGTGGTTTTTAAGGTGGTTTTTAATCCCTCAGCTTCTTTCAAGATTTTCTGTCTTTATTTTTCTGCAGTTTGAGCAAAACATGTCTAGATGTTGATTTTCTGTTATTTATCCAGTTGGTATTCTCTAATATTTCTGAATCTATGGTTCGGTGTCTGTCAATAATTTTCCTTCAGGTATTCCAATTATGTATTATGTTACACCTTTGGCAACTGTTTCACATTTCTTGAATATTCTTTCCCATTTTTTTTTTTTTTTTTTGCTTTGCACTTTCGTTTTGGATATTTCTACTGACATATCTTCACTCTCACTGATTTGCTCCTTATTAATGTCCAGCCTACCAACAGGCTTACCAAAGGTAGTCTTCATTTCTGTTGCTTTTGATTTCTGTCATTAATTATGGATTTTTTCTTAAAATTTCCATCTCTTGGCTTATACTACTCATTTGTTCTTGTAAATTGCTCACTTTTTCTATTAGTCCTTATCATATTAATCATAGCAATTTTTAATTCAGTCTGAACATCCCCAAATGTGTCCTATCTGAATTTGGTTCTGAAGCTTGGTTTACCTCTTCAGATTGTTTTTTGCTTTTAGCATGTCTTGTAACTTTTGCTGAAAACCAGAAAGATGTTGGGGAAAAGGAACTGAGGCAGACAGGCTGTTAGTATAAGGTTTTATATTTATTTGGCTAGGAGTTAAGGCTGTGTTTACTGTTTGCCGTAGCTGTGGTGTCAGAGGCTAAAATTTTCTCCTATGTCCTTGTTTTTGTCTCCTATGTTGTCTTTGGGAGTCCCTAGAGACTCCTTGAATCAGGTGTGCAGCTTACAGTTGTTTCAGCTGTAATCCCATTATTATACAGGAGCTCTGCTGATGTGGTAGTAAAGTGGGGGGTGGAGATATGGAGGCAATAGTCTATTGTCCTATGATTAGGTCTCAGACTTCTAGTGAGTTGGGTATTTCCTTTCCTCCAGGTCAAAGACTAGAGAAGACAGGAGTTGCTATTTTCCTTCTCCCAGGTCAGTTAGGGTAAAGTAAAACCCCAGTTGGTTAGGCACCGGTAAACTAGTTTCCCTTGAGGCAGACCTTGTTAAAGAGAACAGAATTCTTGGTATTTTTCAAAATGGTTACTTCCCTACCTCCTGCCTCTAACTCCAAACAGAAATACGAGATTTTTCTCTGACCTTTACAGGGAGAACCTGGGAGAAGAGCTCCTGGAAGTAAACATCAGGAAAGTCCCCTAAGACTGGGCTTCTTTGCAGTTTTTAACTCTCAAGCTGGCCACCATGGGCCTTCAGTAATTCATCAATAAGAGTTTAAAGTGCTTTCAACTATAGTGAATTCACTCGCCGGCTCTACTCCTAGGCATCTGCACTATAAGGTATGATTCTTTATATCCACTTGTCTCCAGTTTCCAGTAAGCAGTTTACTCTGCGACCTTAACTCTAACAGATCTAAAAGTTGTTAATGCTAATTTTTTTTCTTGTTGTGATGAGAGAAGTGAGGACTTCCAAGTTTTTTTGTGTCAGCCCAGAACAAAAGTCAATATACTTTACTATTATCGCTGGGTGCTGAGTTATGACTGAAATATAACTCTCATTGGTTTGCATTCTGATATGTTTTGGATATAATTCTGGGCTCACCCATGGGAGAATTACAAGACAATATTGAAAAAGTGACCATTATTCATTGTCAATAAAAAGGAGTGCAGGGCCTCCCCGGTGGCGCAGCGGTTGAGCGCTGGGTTGCGAAGCTGCCCGCGGCCTCTGCGGCGCCGGTTCGATCCCCGGCTGCTCCCCAGCCACCGGCGGAGGATCCCACATGGTGCGCAGACCTCTCCTGCCACCCGCTGCTCCCCTCAGCAGTGTACTTCAGTCCTTCTGCCTGCTCTGCTCCCCACTCTGGCTCTGGTGAATTCTCTCACCCTCCCGCGCTTCTGACTGTACCCAGTGCATGTATAAACAAAACAAACAAACAAATATAATAAAAAAAAAAAAAAAAAAAAAAGCATGCCAAAAGGAGTGCAGACTAAAAACTATTATCTATATTCTTTGAACAGTTTTTCTAGCATGGCAATGGAAAAGAGGAATCTACAAACTAATGCCAATGACCAAATCCTGCCAGCAGTGTAACAAATCTTGCCATACCCAGTCTTTGATGTATTGTCAATGACTACTTTCCTACTACAATTACAGAGGAAAATACTTGCAACACATCCTATGTCCCATAAAGTTAAAAATATTTGCTATCTGGTCTTCTGAAGCTTGATGATTCCTGGTTACACATCTCTTACTTTACTGCACATATGAACACTGGTAGTTTGTATTTCTCTATCTGTAAGTTTTTTAACTGTTGACCAGGGTTGCATGCAATGACTATGCATTATCTGTTTAATTTCTATTTGTCAATTCATCCACAAATTCATTTAATAGACAACTAATGAAACTACAAATTTCAGCTTAATGTAACTCTTTTATAACAGTGTAAATGACGTCACTGCAGAATTCATTCAAAACAATGAAAGTTTTTTTTTTTTATACAATAACTGGGGTACAGGTCAGAGGCACGGGAGGATGACAGGATTTACCAGAGACAGAGCGGGGAGCGGAACAGGCAGACAGATGGAAAGCACTGCTGAGGGGAGCTGCGGGCAAGACAGGAGAGGTCTGCTGAGCCATGTGGGAATCTCCCTGGCTGGCCGGGAATCTAACCCGCACTACAAAGGCTGCGGACAGCTTCACAGCGCTGCGCTCAACCTGCTGCACCACCAGGGAGGCCCAAATATAATGAAAATTAAAATAAAGGAATTATTAACTCTACCTGGGGTTCTCAAGACCTGAGAATACTAAAACTAGAAATATTTGTTAATTAGAAAATACAGCCTCTAAGTCAGCAGTCTTCAAACTTCAATATCTACCAGAACCACCTGGAGGACTAGTAAAAGAAAGAATACTAGTCAACCCCCAGAATATCTGTACAGTAAACCTGAGGTGAACCCCACAAATTTACAGTTCTCACAAGTTCCCAGGTGACGGTGATTAGTCAATTTGAAAACTTCTAATAAACCAAGTAGTATTATACAACATTAAGGATGAAAGGGTCTTTTAAAAGATGAACTAGCTGTTATATGTCTCTCAAACTAAAAATATCTATCAGAACAAACAAAACAAATCAAACAAACAAAAGGACAAATGTTAGATAATTAAAAAGGTCCAGCACAGACTACCCTAGTTTATGAATTCGGAACACTTCAGGAGCTCAAAATTGTTTTCCTATTTCAGTCATTCACTCCTCACTTCCCAGATAAATTTATCCCCCTTAGTTATTGCCCTTACTCACAGGCTTCCTTTACTGTCTTTAGGTTTTGGCCATGACTCAACAAGTTGCATTAGCCTTAGGTGTTGCTAATAAAATAAGTTATGCCCAGTTCAATATTAAGGGGGTCTCTCAAATTCCAAATTTGTTTCTCGGTAACTAATTTGGAAAGATAATCAGTCCACAAAACCTAAATAATACTGCTGTATACTCGTTCCTGAAAGGTTAAATATGCTAGTCATCTGCAAAGTTTTTTTTAAAGTGAGGGACAAATGCTCTCATTTGGAACACATTATTTTTAAATCTAGATTATTTAGTGAAAGACATTTGACAAGTTGAACTGAGAATTCAAGTAAATGATTGCTTCAGTTTCACCAATACATTAAAAAAAATCCCTCAATTATTATTTATTTTGTAAAATGCAGTGTGAGTTTAATAACTTGTTTGGGGAGAAAAGGACCACATTAAATATATCAAAAATACAGACACTAATACACAGAAAAGAAATTAAGTGCCCCTAACAATACAGTAAACAAAATGGTACTCATTAATACCTACCACTAGGTGAGAAATATACAAAGATGCAAAAGGTACTGTCCTTAGCTTCAGAGATTGACGTTTATTAAAACTGCAAAAGTGAAAAATTAAGAGTGACTAGTACTTAATTGCACAGAACTTACTATACAATATAAAGTTAAGAAAAGGTCAAAATGGACCAGAGAAGCTAAAGAATGGAGATGGAAATCTTTAGGTGTGATAGATTAGCCAAAACAAAATTACTGCACATTAGAAGGGAACGACATTTACCACTTTTTATAGCAGGGATATACAGCAGAGTTCATTGGCAGGAAAGTCCAGGCACAAGAAACAGCTATTATATTGCTGCTGTAATAATTTAGCAATAAAATGGTGAAACACTCAACTATGGTCTTAGCAGTGAAAATAGGAAGAAACTTAAGCGATACTGCAAGCTTGGCAATTTACTGAAATACAGATATGAGAATGACAAGAAAAATTAAATAGGAAGCCAACACTACTAGCCTGGTAGAATAAAGAAAGAGTAGTTACCTACTGTCAAAAGAAGTTGAATAACTGGGAATAGAATCATACTGAAGCAGCAAGGTACTGTTAGGGGGAAAGGATGTCCTGAGCAAACTCCATACAGGCTTTGTGGACTCCACCCCCACTCCATCAAGACACTGGGAACTACAAATCCCATGATCACCAAAGGGAAGGTTGCGAGGACCTGAGGGCGGAGTTAAGCAACTAGGATCCGGGTTTGGGAATTTGACAGGCCTTGTGGCCCGGGGTCCACCTCTTGGTCACCCTGAGTGCTAGGTTTTTCGCCAGCTCAGCGAGTCATGGGATTCCAGGTCAGGAGAACAGGTAGGACGCATTTACGAACTTATCTCCCTCTTTTTCTCCCTGAGGTATTCATTTCCCCTTCCCTTGTAAACAAACCTTTTATCAGCCTTTTGTGTATGTCTGCAGTTTAGCATTAATAAGTCCCCTTTAAGTGTGTGGGTGAGGACCCACAGTCAGGAAACCCGTTTTATATCGGGGTTGCTCTATAACAGTACTAGGGCATAGAAGGATTACATGAAAATGCCAAGTTTAAGGTGATAGTGACAGCTACCTGTACTCTGGTGACTGAGTGAGAAGATTTGCTCAGAAATGTCTGGTCAGTCCATCTATTTTTTTTTTACTTCAGCAAATAAGTGAAAAGCGCAAAAGAATGAAACAGCTGAGAAATAAGTGTCTGGATATCACAACTGAAGAGTAGAGGAAAGAAGCAGGAAAAAATGTACTGTTAATCAGAGATAAGATGTATGAAAACAGGGTTCTTGTCTCCTTGTCCACAGAATCTCCAATGTCAGGCAGAGCAGCTGCCACAAAGGATGCGCTCAATGAGTAATGAAATGAGAATTTCCAACATGAGAAGAAATCATAGTAACAAGAAGAAAAGTTGGAGCATAATGAAAAGACAAAAGACACTGGGTTGGCAAGAAAAAGAAGCCAGATTGCAAGAGTTAAAAAGGACAAGATCAGAGAGACAATCTAGCAGATTGAGGATGGTAAACTGAAAGAGAGAATGCTGTTTAAAGGAAGAGTAGCAGGGTAAATAAAAAGCATTATTCTATAGTTGTTTGGATATTTTTCTAAACTAAAAACAATGCTTGCTCATTCAAGAAAATCTGAAGAAGTAGGGGGAAAATGATACATTGTTCTATCACCTAAGTGTAAAAACAATAAGCACTTTTAAAATGTATTTTTAAACATAAAAACATATTCCACCAAAATGAGTGGGCCTACAAATATCATACAACTGAATAATAATGGAGGGATATGAGGGGTGGAAAATAAAAAAACCAAGGGTAAGATGAGATAGCAATGGTTATTTCTTAAATCTTTTTCCGAGGGAGTTAGAAAACCGGTATTTTTCTGCTTGATTTCTAATTATTGAGAGTAAAGCATATTCATTAATTGCTGATATTATTATTAAATGAGTATTTACATTCTTCATTCACTTACCTAATCACTTTATTTTTCTTATAACTATAAATAGTCCCTGAGATATCAACTCTGTTTTATTCAACAACTTTTTTTCTCCAATGTTGTCTGCTACTGCTTTATGGATCTTAAGTATATATAAAGTCACAGGAAAAGAACAATCTTATGATGCTAACTGTGGAAAAGGACAGCCTGATGCTGCTGATAGAAATGGGGTATGTGTTGGGCCTCCCCAGTGGCGCAGCAGTTGAGCGCTGGGTTTTGAAGCTGCCCGCAGCCTCTGCAGCGCTGGTTCCATCCCCAGCTGCTCCCCGGCCACCAGAGGAGGGTCGCACATGGCGTGCAGACTTCTCCTGCTGCCCGCTGCTCCCCTCAGTAGTGTACTTCGGTCCTTCTGCCTGCTCTTCTCCCCGCTCTGGCTCTGGTGAATTCTCTCAGCCTCCCGCGCTTCTGAGTGTACCCAGTGCTTGTATAAATAAATAAATAAATATTAAAAAAAAAAAAGAAAAAGAAATGGGGTATGTGTTAGAACAAATTCCCTAAATATATGCCAAGGGATGAATCTAAAGGGAAAAGCAACTGCCTCTGATCATGGAGAAGTATATACAGGTGCCAAGATACAGCATCCAATGTATGGGCCAAATGAGAGACTCCACACCAAATATTCTTATCCTCTTCAAAGTGGCTGTCATTCACCAAATCATTTCAGGGTACAGAATTCTCTTCCAAGACTACTACTACTGGAACAATTCCTGGTCCTTGTTCTAGTTCTAAGTCTTCCTACCTCCTTTTCTTCTCTACTATTACTTTATATTTTTTTACCTTTGTATGTTAAAATTCAGATGAAAGCACTGTTATTGATGGAAATTGCATGCAAGCAAATTTTTTCCTATACTATTTTCCTCTATTCTTATTACTGACAAGACTACTATCATCAACAACTGAGTCTAATTCTGACTAATGGGAATAAAGATCTCCTAGGAAGCAGAATGTTAAGTGTATACGGATCAGCAGTCCATTTCTTGATTTTTTGTTAAAGCCACTATCCTAAATTTTGCCACTAAAGAATTGTCCTCATCTAATTATGTATTTGTCTATACAATTTATTACACCATGATTATAATCAACAACATCTTATTTTGTTATATTCAATTGATAATGCATAAAATCACCACACAAGAGGTGAATGTTTAAAATGTTTAAAAGGTGAATGTTTAAAAGGTAGGGATAGTGTCATTGCTTTTTTAATACTTCTATTCTTGTATGTGCTGAATTCAATTTTGCTTGACCACTTGATTCTGTAAGTCCAGGATTAATTAGTCTTTGGCATTCTCATTTCTTTGAAAAAATTTTTTTGATTTATTTTTTATTTATACAATGCTGGGGTATAGGCCAAAGGCGCAGGATGGTGAGAGGATTCACCAGAGACAGAGTGGGGAACAGAACAGGCAGATGGACCAAAAGCACTGCTGAGGGGAGCAGCAGGTGACAACAGGAGAGGTCTGCTGCACCATGTGGGACTCTACCTGGCCGGCCGGCAATCAAACCTGTGCTACAGAGGCTGCGGACAGCATCACAGTGCTTCGTTCAACCTGCTGCGCCACCGGGAAGGCCCTCTTTGAAATTTTTTGAGTATAAAATTTGCCCAAAATGCTGCCTGTTAAAATTTCCTGCTGCACAAAAAAGAGACCATGCATTTAATAATCTGATCTATAAATTTTAGATCATAGATTGCTTAAACACATATGCAATTAATAGTATCTAGTGAATGCAATCAAATCAAGCAAGCGATTCACTTATATTAACTGAAGTATCTTGTTTGAATACATTTCTCAGGCTCCCGAAAGCACCAATGTTACTCGAAGCAAGATAGCACTGAAGTGACACTCTTATACAATTAGAGTTTTAAAATGTCATACAGATTGCAAAAACAATGGCAAGTTCTTGGCTACCCCATACATAAATATTTTACTGTCAAGTTGGAATTTACTTATTAAGCAGTGATTGCTTTGTTTCAGGTATATTCAGTCTCTGAATTCCTATGCACTTTAGAAAACAAGAATAGGGCCTCCCTGGTGACCTAGGGGTTAATTCTCAGTGCTATCACTACTATGGCCTCTGGGCCAAGTTGCTAACCACCATATGGTGCAGCAGACCTCTCCAGTCTCACCCACTGCTCCCCTTAGCAGTTTATTTCAGTAATTCTGCCAGTTCTGCTCCCCACTCTGCCTCTGGTAAAAAAAAGGTTTCATTTAAATTCAGTAAAAATTCACTAAAGTTGACTCATTTCAGGTAAGACCTGTGTAGATTAGTGAAAAAATTAATTTACTCAAGTCATTGTTCCCTGGGAGATGGGAAAAGTTTTACACAAGCAGTGGCACATATATTAGACACACATATTTAACAGAAAAAAGGGAAAGGTTGTTAAGGCAGCAGGTAAAGAAACTAGCATAAGCAGAGAAACAAAATAATGAAAGAAAGCAAAGAAAAGGGCTATGGCTAGTGCAAGCTGCAGTAGTCACTGAATACAGTAATCCCCGGTTTTCATTTTGTAGTGTATTTGTCAGTACAAGGTAATGAAAATAGGAATTCCACAGAAAAATAAAAATGCAAACAGAGAAATAGAAACACAAACCCAAGTGATTTCTAGCCTTGATTTGTTTCTTCATGTTAGGTATCACTAATGGCAATAGCACTGCCCTAGGGATTCATATTCTGCAAGAAACCACTAATTCTGATGCTTTATCTACAACAGACCGTGAATTCTCAAAGTTACAAATTTCAGAAATTTATATAAATTTATATAAATATAAATTGAGGTAATAACAAGCTGTATGTGCCATCACTTCCTATTCCCATGCTTTTTGGTAGGCATCCCTAATCAATCAGACTTAGCATGCAAGTTTTAAACTAATTTTTTTTAAATCCTGTGTTGAAATGAGTGTGAAAGTATCCTTTGCTATCTAAAACCTTGTACCCAAAAGTCAGACTACAAATGGGGTCAAATATATATATATATATTTTTTAGAAGACTATTTGAAGGAGATGGTATTTCACACCACCTGGACTCTTGACTTCCAAAATTCCAAGACATAACAGAATAGAATCTGTCACTCTCTCCAAATTCAGGAACAAAATAGAAATTCAAAGAGCAAGGATATCTGTATGGTTTCAGTTTGTTCTCAGTAGGAGGAATATAGAACCTCACCTCCCACACAACTTTTTGTAATCTATATAGAACCTATTGTAACTGATGCCTGATAACTAGTATTGTGCACAATTTACCAAACATTACTATGTTTTCTATTTCCTCTTATAAATAGGAGGTATATTGTTCATGACATGGAAAAAAGTAAATGTCTCAAGATACAAAAGTTAAATCATGTTTTGAGGTTTTTATTCACATGGGGTAAGAGTAAGTTTAACTACTTTAATCTTATAGTCATCAATCAAGTGAATTAAGACCTTAGAGTTTACTATTCCTTATTTATTACCTGCCCACAACAGGAAGATTCTTCCACCTATTTGTCCTTGCTGATCATCTATAACCTGAACCCTTAGAACCCTCCAGAAAGCAGAGAGAAAGCAACTGAAAGACCAGATGTAACGAGACTGATGGAAGAGAGATACTGGGTTAGAGGTCTAATTTGGTTAGAGGTATGGAGTAATTATCTCATTGTTTTACTTTCTGAAAAACATTCTTATAATTCTTTTTTTTTTTAATAGAGGCATGTTTATTTGTTTGTTTGTTTGTTTTGTTTATACATGCACTGGGTACAGTCAGAAGTGCGGGAGGGTGAGAGAATTCACCAGAGCCAGAGAGGGGAGCAGAGCAGGCAGAAGGACCGAAGTACACTGCTGAGGGGAGCAGCGGGCGGCAGGAGAGGTCTGCGCGCCATGTGGGACCCTTCTCTGGGGGCCGGGGAGCAGCCAGGGATTGAACTGGCACTGCAGAGGCTGTGGGCAGCTTTGCAACCCAGCACTCAACTGCTGTGCCACCGGGGAAGCCCAACATTCTTATAATTCTAAAGAAGAAAAGTTGTGAAGCTCAATCCTAAATTATTCTGAAAAGAATATACACCTTTTATATTTATATAACCAACTTTAAAATATAATATTCACTACTGCCTCAAAATATTACATTATTACTGCAGGAAAATGTAACTACAACTTACGTGAGGTATATTCTGAACCTCTTTATAAACAGAACAAGCCACAAGTAGCTCTGGAGTGAAATCCTTCAACGAACGACTAGTAAACTAGTAAACTCTCCAAAAATAGGGATTACTGTACAGTCTTACAAATTTTTGTATAATCAATAACAGCTCTTAGAATACTTTACATGTAATACATGATCAATAAGCATTTACATAAAGAATAACACATAAAAGAACTCTTGTAAAGTAACCAATAAATGAATAACACTTTCAGAAAGTCCTCCTGGGCTAATACCCAAGGAAACACCAACAAATCCTAATAATCCATCCATTAAAATTGTTTCACTGATTGCCTGTGGTAAGTTCATTCTGTTAGCCTTTTACTAATGGTATGCTTTATTATTCCTGTCAATAGCCATTTAGTAACAGAGTCACAGAAATTAAAGGTGAAGGAACTTGCAAGGTCAAGTATAAACCTTTCATTTTGCAGACAAGGAAACTTAAGGCCTACTCATCCCACAATTAACACTGTGGCACTTGTCACCTCTTTCCCTGGTTCCCTAACTGAATAAAGATATTTTACTGCCAATTTTTGCTTAGGTTAATATGACAAAGTTAATATTACAAGTTAATGGGCATTCCTCAAATGCCAATCTCTAGCATGTAATCAGGTGAGTACTTAACACACTGTTCTTGCTCCAATTGTTCTAATTTGAGTAAATGATTGCTAATTTTAAATATTTTCATTTGTACAATCTTAATGAGCAATATTTTTCTAATATTAAAAAGTGACTTGACAGGGCCTCCCCTGGTGGCGCAGCGGTTGAGCGCTAGGCTGCCAGGCTGCCCACAGCCTCTGCAGCACCGATTTGTTCAACGGTCGCCGGCAAGGGTTGCACGGGCACACACACACACACACACACACAAAAGTGACTTGACATAAATTCATATTCAAAGCATATCTTACATAGTAACAGCCTTCTGTCTTTTCCACCACAGTGAAACTCATTTCACCCAACACCACCAAAAACTAATAGTAAGTTAGAAACCAAATCAGTTCTGCATATAACATCATCCAAGACTCCTCCAATGGGGAGAACATATTAGTCAATTATTTATATACACACATATCCATTACTTAAGCTAAATATGGTCAGAAAAATGGAGGGCCTTGAAATTGCTTAACTTGCCTTTCTGGTCAATGAGGAAGACAATTTTCATTAGTTTCAAATCATAGGAGGGCAAAGAACTGCCTTCTTTCTAGAATTGGAAATACTAGGTGCTGGGATACAACCATCACAGCTAGGCTCAATACACAGGCAACCAAAAGGACCTAAAAGTCTTTTTTTGTGATCGGTATTTAGAAGGCTTAACTCAGAGCTGGTAGCATGTCAACCAACTAATCAAAAATATATGAAAGCTGGTTGATGACCTACTCATTCTAATTTTAAAGCAAAATGAAGATCATGGATTTATGGTTAAAGTAAGTTCTAGGATAGAGGGCATAAATCAGGACTAATATGGCATCACTATGTAAACTTTATAGATCACCATTCTTTGCTCATTTGTAAGAAAGTAAAACAAAATTGCTCAATTTGGGTTTAAATTAGAATTTACAAAACATTTGAAATGGTCCACATACATAATTCTATGTGCAAAATGTATCAGATTCAGCAGTCTACGTAATATATAGGATTGAATAAAGACAAGGCTCTCAGGCAGCAGCGCTGCCTTTGTATTCCAAGTGTATCTTTCATAAGAGACTTATAAGGTCTCAGATGAATCAGAGGAATACTATCCCTTCCATTATTCCATTCATCTGTTTCCACAGAGTTGTTAGAATAACACATCTTAAAATACCACTTTAAGAAATAGTTGATGAGTTCTTATCTGCAAATAGTTAAAAAGTAAAAATAACAGTAATAAATGATTCTTTTAAAAAGCCATAAATTTGTTGAGTAAATACTGTATTATTCAGAATATTTTCTACAATAAAACATCAGGGTTTCTTTCAAGCTTTTAGGTAATGATTTATTTTCTGTGTTACAGCGTATTTGCAGATATATTAATCACTTCCCTGGGTAGTAAGATTATTATTAAACATAACTAACCACACTTTTTCTATCCTGTCTTTTCCAAAGCAATTTTATTCTCTCAGGATTTCAAGTTAAACTGCTTTGAAGAGGAAAAAGCACTAAACAAAATACAATTTTTAAATTGTAAACAAAATACAATTTTTTTCAAATTAGTAACACAGTGGGAGCTAAGAGGTAGGTAAAACTTGCTTTGATATTCTTTTTTTAGGTAACCAAAAGAGGAATGCAACATAAGTAAAATAACTTTGCTGTAAGGTTGGACTGTCACTTTGTTTTAGGTTGCCATATAGGCCTTCATTTAGAAAAAAAGACCTGGGTTATTATTTTTCTTTTTCCAATGAAAAGTTCATATTAGAGTTCTATTGTCTTGAAAATATAAATAACAATCTTACAGAATATTCACTATTAAAAGACACTCTGCAAATAATCTTCTTTCTGTCTGTAAGGAGTGTAGTGATTTGGTCCTCTGTCTATGGAATGGGAATGAAGACCATTAAGAAAGGTGTGGGCTCAGTTGAAAATCAACTGAAAATATTTGTATTACACAGGTATTATAACACTATCAAGTTAGTGGAATCTTTATTTTCTGCAACTACCTTATAAACATGTATTTCCAAGTCTTAAGAAATACAGTTTCAGATCCTTGTTAAGTAACATGATTTCAACAATACTTAATTTTTTAAAAAACTCGCTTAATAATTAAATGACAACGGTCATACTTTTATCAAACAGCACTTAGTTTAATAAATTAATTATGAACCGATAAATAACTCATTGTCTAGCTAAATGCCTACATCTATATTTGTAGAATAGGACAAGTACAGACTTGTTTGTGATCTGCAAGTCCAGTAATTTTGGAACTGTAACGAATCTAAATGCAAAACCCATTTGATGAATTGTAAATAAGGCATTTCTGTTTAATGTAATTAAAAATTCTCACTAGTAATGGTGCCAAAGCTTGATATGGGAAGTAGTAAGAGAGCATTATCACGTGATAAAATAATCTGTAAAAAAATACTGATATTCTCAAATAATGTGAAATGAGTTACCTAAAGAATTATAATCTATTAAAAATGATTTTAACACATATACACTATTTCTGGAGAGGCGAGGGTATAATGGAACTTTCGCTTTTAATGTCTTTATTTTACATAGTAACAACATAAATTCAGTTTTTAGGAGCAAGGAACATTGCGACTACCTATTAAATATATTCACTAATGTTGCCTATTATTCATGAATGTTGTTTACTCTGAAGTTTTCTATAAAATATAAAGAAATCATTTTGACAAATAGGATTTCAAAAGTTGAAAATCAAGTATTAGTAAGTGTGCCATTACAATTTAAAAAAAAAAAGGATAAAACTGTACTTGGGAATTATGGTGCTTATTCACATTATTTTTTTTAGAGCAAGTATCAAAACCTGACAGGATATGTTTTTCTCACATTAAAGTCAGCACAATTAAGTTGTAATGGGTGTATGAATGTGAATTATCAATTAAAAGTAATTTCATCACAACTTTACCAAAAGAGCACTGTTACAATATTCAAATACTTCAGTTATCACTCACTCTTATTTTAAAAATAAGTGAAGTGAGGTTTCCTTTTACCTACTGTTCTCATCAATTAAAATATACATTACTAATTCAACTTCCAAAATTTTCTTTTCTTAAAAGGTTTTAGTTCTTTAACTTGAATATTTCCCTTACCTGAATGTAAAAACCAAGGTGCTTAATTCAATCATGACTTCAGAGACACAAAGTTATATCCAGTTAATAAAGTGGGGAAAAGCCATTTCGGTTTCTGAAACCTTGAAGGTGAGATTAACCATCTCTTCCAACACTACCACTTTAAGAAAGGGGTGAATGAAGGTATCCATCAATTCTCACTGTCTCCCCTCCCCCCCACTGACACACACACACACACACACACACACACACTACCATTTATCTGACCTATTCAAGTTGCCACTTACCAAAGTCAAAGCCAAAAAATCCTCCTTTTTAAAATATTTAAACTTCATTTTAAAAATAAAACTGAAAGCAAGATACTCAACTGCCAACTTTTGTATAGAATGAAACTATTAAAGCCTGCACTGACCTACTTCCTATTAGCATCATGACAATACGTATGCCAAGAAAATAGTGGAAATTACTATATAACAAACTTTGATTTTGCATTTAAATATTGTCACTGCTTTAAAATATATAAATACTGTGCTGCAATACACTTGTTTTGTGATACATTTATTTTTAAATGGCAATATAAAAGCTTTAATATGTTAGTAGTCATGATAGACATGCAAAATTTCATTTTTTAAATTAGCTTTGTTACACATTTAATTCTATTTTTAAACTTCTATTAAAAGCAATCTCTTAGACCCAATTCCAAATATTGCTTTCATTTTTAAAAAGAACTAGCACTGCACTTTTAAAAGTCAGTTAAATGAGAATCCCACAAAAATAATACAAGTTTATATTCAAAGAATATTTGCATGGCTGTAACATAGGACAGACTTAACTGCTTGTATTTAATTATTAGAAGACTATCACCCACCATTTCAGAGTTTAATGCTGAAATACTGGAAATTCTCAGAGAAAAAAAACTTAAGAATTGGAGAGGATATTTCAACTATGATTTCTTAAAAAAAAAAAAAGACACACGAAATGGTAAAACATTTATTTTAAATTAAAGACATCTTTTTAAATTAAAAAAAAAATCACTTTAAGGTGGTAGTACTAACTACCATCTTAAAATACACCCAAAAGCCCTTTCTTTACAATCAAGGCAAACAACAAAATCTCTGGAAGAGAAATTTAACGTCAGAATTAAGCCAAAAACATCCACAAAGAACAGCTAAGCCAACTGAAAGACACATTAGGTTTATGCTGCATATTAATATTCTTACACACAATGTCTACTTGGTGAAAATTCACACCACCATTCTTCCTCCCCGTAGGACCAGGATCCAGGATTTGGTTAACATTCACCATACACTCTCCCTCCCTCTATGACTGCAAAAAGGAGGAAACCCATTTCCCATTCTCCAGCCCCAAATGCAAGCTGCCATCATGCAAAATGCCTTAATTTCGACCCATATTCCTCGCACACCTCAGTGAAAAACACCAGTAATTTGCTTATCTGCACTCACAATTGAGAGAGGTGATAGTAGCATTTTCAGGCTCTGGAAACCGGGGGGGCTGAAGCCAAGTCCCCACACATCCAGAGGTCCTATAAATATGCACCAGACCCTGGATACCCACATTCAATGGAAGCAGCATCAGCCGCCTCCTCCCAGCTCCTCCGCCCGCCGCCGCCCCCCACCCCCTTTGCAGCAGCAGCAGCAGCAGCAGCAGCAGCAACAGCAGCAGCAGCAGCAGCAATGTGCTGGGCTTTTTTAACCCCAGCGATGGAGGCTCCTCTTACCAGATGGAGTTCTTGATCTTGTGTTGCAGCGCGTTGGCCTCTGTCCCTGGCAGCCCAGGCACGAGGGCTGGCAGAGCCACCCCCGAGTTGGGGGCGCTGGGGGGAAGCTGCTGATGGGCATCAGGCTGTTGTGGTGGCGGCTGTTGTTCCTCTGCCATCGCGGCTGGAGGGGTGGGCCGGAGGGAGGGAGGGAGGGAGGGAGGGAGGGAAGATGGGGGCGCGGGGAAGGGTGAGGGAAGACGCGGGGAGGGGGGAGGGCGCCGGGGTGGGGAGGGGGAGGGGCGGAGGAGGAGGAGGAGGAAGGAAGCTGGATCAACTAGGCCTTTACCCCAGGGCTCGAGTGAGTCGCGTTCGCCCGCCGCCTGGGGGACATCACCGGGGAGACGGCGCGGCTCCTCACCGCCGGGGCGCTTCACCGCGGGAGAGGCATGGCGGCGCCCCTCAGCCCCCCGCCGCCTCTTCCCGTCAGCGGCCGGGGCTGGGGGGAGTGAGGAGGGGGCGTCTGAAGACGAGGTGGGGGGGGCAAGGCTCCCCCCCAAATCCTACGAGGACGGTCGCCCGGGCACTCGGCGGCCCGGCCTTCCTTTCTCGCCCCCGGGGCGCGCCTCTCCGGAGGCCCGCGCGGCTGCAGCCCCACACCGCGCTCCCGCCACTCCCCGCGCCGCCGACGCCGCCCGCTCCGGGCCCGCCGCCGCCTCGGCCCTGCCAGCCCCGGAGGCAGCCCGCGCGCGCAGCCGCACTGCGGCCCGGCGCAGACGGCAAAACACCTACCGCTCCGCCGGGGGGGCGTGGACCTGGGGTGCGGGGTGCGGGCGCGGGCGCGGGGGGCCGGGAGGGGGACGCACGGGTGCGGAGGGCGGCGCGGGCCGGCCGGGCCACGAACGCGCGCCGCCGGGGCCCGCGCGGGGACTGGCCGCGCTGGGGGAGGCGTGGGGGGAGAGAACTTGCGTGAGGAGGAGAAACCAAATTTCCTAGTTGGCGTGGACGTGGGATTTCTCTGTTTTTGCACCTTCCAAGCGAGAAAGGTGAAATGTGAAATGAATCCACAGCAGCCCCTCTCCCCGCGACAAGCGAGGATTACTTTTTCACTGGATACATGAAGAGAATTGAAGCAGGTAAGAGGGGGAGCTGAGTTTTTCAGGAGCCCCCAAAGAAGAACACCCGTTGGAATTAACCACCCTTTAGGTAATTCTGTCTTGAACGGAAATCGCAAGGCAGGAGCTGGGTTGAGGGTTTCTCGGTCGGGCATTCAAAGCCCTCCAAATCTGGCCCCACTTTAGCTGTCCAATCATAGCTGCCTCCATCCCCCTGCAAGAACTCCCGGCTCCAATCAGTGAAGTCTCCAAGCCATTCTCAACTCGCTGCAGATTCATTCTTCCTTCAAGGCTTTGCTCATGCTGTTCCCCACACCTCCCCACCCCCCAACCCCCCTTTCCAGGAATGCCCTCCCTCCTGTGTATGGCTCTCTAGCCAACCCAAGCTCCAAGGCACTGCTCAAGTCCTGGCTTGTCAGGGTCCCTGGCAGCCGAGGCCCCTGCCTGCCTCTGAAAGAAACGCATGCTGTTCTCACAACATGGAGGCTCAGCCTCCAGCCATAGAAACTCCTTCCTTGCTTCGGAGCCAGTTGAGCCCCTGGACGCACTCTCGCTCCCCACCCCCCTTCATACTTGAGAGAGAGCTTTGCCCATTGAGAAGAGACTCTCTGCCACAAACAAGCAAGTCCCCTTTAAGAGCAGAAGAATTGGCTTTTCTAGGTGGGGCTGATCAGGGAGGCTTAAACTGAGAGTAGAAGACAACAGCCATGGCCTCTGGCACCAGATGGAACAGCTGCTCAGCTCACACTGACCTTTCTCTGGACCTGTAGTTATTAAAAGCTCTTCAGCTTTAACTTTTATGTCAGTTTCCTCTAGGTTTCTACCTGTCAGATTTTCTGACCACTTTTCTGCCGTGCCTGGACTTTGGGCATGAGACTCTTGTCACCCTTTTGACGCATGATGGGTGAGGAATCTGGCTTCGGCTTTCTGGGCTTTGGAGTGCTCAATTCCCACCCTTGGCCTAGATCCCTTTGCTTTTGCATTATGGTTCCCTCAAGCCTGGCCCACAGGTTCTACTGCCAGTTTCCCCATGAAAGATGGCACATGGTGGGATGAATGGAGGTGGGGGGCAGTGAGGAAGACACTTGTGTGCAAACATAACTCCTGCATGGGGAGTCCAGGCCTCTTGGGTGTCTCTGAGTTCTGATGCACTGATGGCATCGCACAAAAGAGCCTCCTTTTCCATAACCTATGATCACTGTCAGTTTAACCACTATAGGGAAACACAGGTTGTTTATGAATTCATTTTGTAGATGTACACTTGTGTCCTATATAAACAGTATTTTTCTGTACCCAACTGATAGACATTATATGCACTAGACAGAAGCTTTGAAGAATACAAGTATGTGATGTTTTTAAACACTTTCAGTGTGTCAGGCCTAGTACTTCCCTTCCCACATATTATCGTATTTATTCTTCCCCTAACTATAATGTAGGTGCTCATGTGCTCCTTACTTTACAGGTGAAACAGAAAAACTTTAGAAAGGTTAAATATAATTTTAAGGTGACCCAATTAATAAATGAGGGAGTCAGGATTTGAATCCTGCCTGGAGGTCTACTTCCAGAGCCGGCAAGTCATACTGAAAGTAAGATCATACTGCAAAAAAAATCTTAAATGTATATCTAAGCTATTTATCCATGGGAAAGATGGAGGAAGTAAAAAGGTATTGAGGAAAGTTGCCAAGTCCCCCAAGTTCTATTAATAATTACCTTGCCAAAGGAGAATGGTGGCTCCACGTTGTCACACCTGCAAAGGGAAGAGCCTAGGGAGAGGAGATTCATCCAAGAAAGGTCATGTGTCTGAGACCTGCCAAAGGCCTTAAGTAAAGGAAACTGAGAACCAAGACTTAGAGGAAAAAAAAAAGACTTTCGCTACCGAGTGTCACATGGACTGACTTCCAGAGTGCAACTTTTGAAGAGGTTTTTTATAGGTTCCATGAAAGAGCCAGTTCACCTCTGCAGCCACTAGAGGGCTCAGCAGAGCTACAACCCTGAGCAGCACTCTAGTGGCAGTGCTGAGAAGGAAGGATGCATTATGGAACCTTTTGAACCAAGAGGCTGTTGAAGGAAGTATCTGGGACTCTTTTAGGTTCAACCAGTAATGAGAGGTATGACAGGCAATATAGGACTGCAGAGACTTTAGTTGCCAGAATGAGACATCTTATAGGAAGGAAAGGGTAAGCATCCACTACACAATTAGTATCTGGAAGTACAGTGTGTTTTGTTAACCTTCAGAAAGGATTGTGAATTAAATTACCCTAGCAGAAACCTAAAAGAAACCTGATGAAGTTACCCAGAACCTTGGGTCTGGATTCAAGTCAAATCCTAAGGTCATACCAAACAATCTTGACTGTACATCTAAGATATTTATCCATGGGAAAGATGGAGGAAGTAAAAAGGCACTGAAAAAAGTTGTCAAGTCCCCTAGGTTCTAATTACCTTGCCAAAAGAGAATGATGGCTCCACGTTGTCACACCCCAGAAGGGGGAGATCCCCGAATAAAGGTGACATTTAGCCACGTACTTCTTAAATTGTATGTGTACTGCTGTGGTTGTGAAACCATGTGTTAAGGACCCTCAAGGACCCAGAATCAGTGTGGCTCATTTTCTCAGAACTTCATTTCACCCAGTGAGAAGTAATGAAAAACATTATAGTAAGCATGAATTTTTAAGATAACAGTCTATACTTTAAGCTTGTATTTCCCATCTGTGAGAAGTGGCAATTTATTCTCCCTATGAAAGTATATGCCAGTGGAAAATTTTGAGAAACATTGATGTAGTGGGGGGAGAAAAACTCTGGTCTTGCAGTCAGAACATCTGGGAATTCAAACCCTCTGTTTCCATCTTTATAAAAATGAAAATAATAATCTATCCCACAGGACTGTTAGGAGGAGAAGTATAAAGAGATATCTAAGCTGCAGAAGTGCTGCCACATATAAAGATCTTCTACAATGTGGACTGTGAGCCCCTCAAAGGTAGCGACTATGTTTTATTTTTCCTAATAGTTATGGGGCACAATTCCTTATTCCTGGGTGTTTAGTATTTGTAGAATTCAGTAGTTACCAATCTTAATTTTCCTAGCTTCTTATGTGCATAAAACTTGCGTCCTTTATCAAACTATAATTTTTTATATTATCTAGACTGTAGCATATGCATGTATCATGTATTGATGTGTATTAGTTTGGGGCATAGAAAATAATAACTGGCTAAGTGAATAAAATCTGTCCCAACTTGAATTAGTTCACATCCTGGGAAACAGAGAAACATAACATATTAATTATACGAGATGATGAGTTCTAAAATATGTTTACTAATGTTATGGAGACAGTGGAGAGAGGAATTGGTCCTGCTCAGGGGGAAAGAGCTATTTGGAGAAAGCTTCTTGGCTGACATTTGAATTGGGTCTCATTGGATGAATAGACATTCAATAGGCATAGTGGTGAGGGAAGACGATTTTAGGTCAAGGAGCAGCATGAGCACTGGTGTGCAGCCATGAAAGGGCACAAGGGATGAGCAGATAATGCATGACCCAGTGTTAGCTCTGTACTCAGATCTTTAATGGAGTGTAGAAGGAAGGGGAGGGAGACATGGTCCATTTTACCAAATGTCGCTGTGTGATACTAGTTATGATTATTCTGACGGAAGATGAAACCTAAAATAGATTTCATTAGTGATAATGTTGGTTAAGTACTTTAAATGTTCATTTTATTTCCACACATTATGGTGGTTTACAGATCTGGAAAAGATAAGGTTTTATCCATTCTCCTTTAAAAATAAAAATTGAGTATTTCCTCATGTTCTTTCTCCCTGATCATTACTTCCTCTGCTTTCTTCCATCACAGATTTTTCCCTCTAGGAGTATATATAATCAATTGTATGTTATTATTTAACAGGATAAGGAAAGAAGTTTTCCACCTCAAAAAAAAAAAAAATCCTTGCCATATCAGAAAGTCCCTATCAGTCTAGGCTATTGTCTTTCAAAATGCAGGTAGTCCTGGGGGAACTGATATATTAATTTCCAATGTTGTAATGTGACTGAGTTTTCAGTCTTAGTTTTATTGCCATTAGAGAGAGGGGAGTAGGGAGGAGATAAAGGAGGTCAATAAGAGAGGAAGCAAGAGTACAACAGAAAAAGCTGGAGGGTTCAAACACCAATTGCATATTGGCAAATTTGGGTAAATTTTCTCAATGCCATACTTGCTCACTTAAGTATGATGTAAAATGTGAATTCGCCTGCTAAAGCACACATATTCCATTATGTCATTAAACAATGGTTTGTGCAAAATCGCCTAACTATTCAAATACTGGGCAAAGCAGCAGGATTTGAACAACGCTGTCACACTTACCTGGCTATGCAATCCTATCTATACAAGCCATTCTTTCAGGTACCTTTACTTATCTCTAAGGATTAATGGGATAAAGTTCTCATAATGTATTTGGCTATTCAAGTGAAAGGTATTATGAAAATGAATGCCAGGTTCTGCTTTGATTTTGCTTAGAAATTTTCCACTGTTGTTACCATATACATGTTTATGTTGTGATCTGCAATTCTCTTTATATTAAAGAAGGCTCAAGTTCATATCTGTCTGAATTTTAAAGGAAGTGTTTACTTTTACTTCAGACCAGAAAGATCCACAGTAGAAATGTGATATCTTGAAAATTCAGGCCAGTAGCAGCTGTGAACAGAAGCAGGTAAAGAAAAAGCATATTTACTTAACTCTAGAAGTGACAATGAAAAGACACCAGAGCCAATCCTATAAGAGGAAGTTAGTGTCGGTGCAGCCTGAACTGGTAGAGGCTAATCAGTAATCCGCAAACTCTCATTCCTCAGTTCATTTCAAGGCACATTTAAGTTCTTGTTACATGCAAATTATCATTCTGGAATCGCAGAGAGTTTTTTAAATAAGTGGCAAATACAGTACTGTTCTAATCTTCAAGAAGCTCATAATCTAATTGGAACTAGACCTTTGAGCCCACACATTTTTTTTTTAAAGTAAAAATACATGGACAAATGAAAAAATGAGTGTAAAGGAATAATTTATTAAGTTATTAATTTGGCTTGCGTTCTCCTTATATTTCTCCTCTCCTCTATTCCAAACAGACTTCAAAGGAATTTTGTGTTCCTAGGCAGAAGCTGTCTGTCAGAAACTGACTCTTAGACTACTGTAGGGGGACACCACTCCAGTGTAAATGAAGCCTTCTGGACCGTAACTCCTTAGATTGAAATGTCAGTGCAATCCCTGGAATTATACCTAGCAATCTTCCCTCCAGGTTCCTTGTTCCTTAATGACATTTTGCTAGGAGGTGAAAAATAAAAAAAGTGAAGGCATCTGGGGAACAAGAGAATGAGAGAGAGGGGGCCTCTCCTGGTGGCGCAGGTGGTTTAGTGCAGCACTGCAAAGTTGTCTGTAGTCTCTGCAGCGCGGGTTCCATCCTGGCCTGCCAGCAGAGTCCCACATGGTGGGGCAGACCTCTCCTGTCTTGCTTGCTGCTCCCTTCAGCAGTGTGTTTCTTCAGTCTGCTGTTCTGTTCTGTTCTGTTCCCCGCTCTGTCTCTGGTGAATCCTCTCACCCTCCTGCGCATCTGGCCTGTACCCTGGTTCTTGTATAAATAAATAAATAAATCTTAAAAAAAAAAAAAAAAAGAATGAGAACGAGAGCAAGAAGAAAGGAGCGGTGGTGGGTAGGCGGAATTCTAGAAAAAGAAACAATTCCCCAAACTGGATAAGAGTCCAGTAGTGGTGACACCAGCTTTTCTTCCTAGACACACCCGGGAAGATATCCAGACTTCAGAGAGATGCATGATGCCCTCAGGGAGGCTGGATTCCCCTATCATTCTTGGTTCATGTGCAGAGGAATTGTGTGACTTCTAAGGACCATATACTCTTGAACAATGAGGATGCCAAACTCTGTCAGCTCCAATTTCTAGGCTCAATATCATTTTTCAAATATTTGTGCATTCCTAGGTAGGGAGGGAAGGCCAACAATGACTGTGACTGCGTTTCCTTCTACTTAAGCAGATTTAGCATTGCAATCACTTAAGTCTTGGTAAATTTAATTTAACAAAAAATGTGACATTTATTGCACACCCAAATTTGAACTTGCAAATCTATACCTATTAGTGGTGGAACTATTTACAAAACAGTGTTAGGTGAGCTACTTAAAATTTAGAATAACAGTGAATGGTACAGCTAACATCTACTGAGGGTGTTTAGAGAAAGAATAGAACTAAAGGAGCTAAAGTCCTTGGAGATGGCTTCATGGAGAGCTTGCAATAGTAACTAGGGTATAAGGGAGTGGAAGGAATTTGTGGTGGAAGAAAGAATAGAGAATAATTGAACAGAACAGAAAAAAGAGCATACACATGAAGAAACACCACAGGAGACTGGCGTTCTTGGCATGAACGACTGATAATAAGTTACATTGGATACCAAATTTCACATGTGTTTCCATACTCACTGCATAAGACAGGGTTCTACCAGAGGACAACCAGAATGTTATAATTGCATATTTATTATAGTATTTATTATATAATTTAAAGGAATTGGTTTGCATGATTATGGGGACTGCCAAGTCTGAAATCTGTAAGCTGGCTAGCAGACCAGAAACTTGCCGTTGTCCATAGGTAGAATTCCTTCTTCTTCAGGAAAATCTCAGTTTGGCTCTTATGAGTCACCTGATGGAACCTATCCAGATTATTAAGGATAATCTCCTAATTTACTTAAGGTCAGCTGTTGCAGATTTTTTTTTAAGATTTATTTATTTATTTATGCAAGATCTGGGGCATAGACCAGATCTGCGGGATGGTGAGAGGATTCACCAGAGACAGAGCGGGGAACAGAACAGGCAGACTGATAAAATACACTGCAGTGGGCGGGACAGGAGAGATCTGCCACACCATGTGGGGTTCTCACCTGCTGGCTGGCGGTGATCAAACCCGCGCCGCAGAGGCTGTGGACAGCTTCACAGCACTGTGATCAACCGCCTGCACTACCAGGGAGGCCCTGTTGCAGATGTTAACCATATCTACAGAATACCCTCACAGTAACACCTAGATTCATGTTTGTTTAACTGGCTGCATTAGCCAGCCAATTTGACACATAAAATTAACCATCACATTCAGTACATTCTTTATGTCGTATTCATGCATTTGAGAAGAGAAAGTCTTTGGAATTTCTTCATATACATCTCAGGAAAGACCATTTCCTGTGAAGTAGATCTACTTGTTTTCTTTCCCTGGGTATATTTATTTGTACATAAATATATTTATTTCTATCTTTCTTCATCCTCCCCCAACCATTATCTAAAGTTATATCAAGAGAGTATTGTGGTTGATGTCAGTACTTTTTAAAAATATTTTTGTTTTTTCCATTTATAGCACCTCTAATCTATCTGTAGCATCTTCCTCCTGAGTCAACCGAGCATCAGGTTGTCTGCAATATCCACCATCCATTTCTAAGTTTGTCTCCTATAGTTGCCTTCTACAGGGCTCTATTGCCACAAGCCTCTATCTTTGTTGCTGTAACTCCTGATGCCTGGTTGGAACAGGGCTCAGCATCTGATACAAGAGCATAACAAACACTTCTGGCTAAACAGTGACCTATGAGCTGGCTGAATATAAGACCTTTGCCCAAGGAAGCAATTAGTAATTAATTAACAAATTTATTCCTTTCTTGGAGAATATGAGTGGATATAATCCTCTCTCTAGAGGAGGATTCAGCAGGTTTCAGTAAAAATAGTAGCTGAAAGACAGAAAAAGATGATAGGCTCAGAAATCAGTAGATAACAGCGAATTGTAGAAGTGGTTGTAAGCAGAAATCACATGGACAAGCTGAAAAGGATTACAGAATAGAAGATAGTTGCTTAGTAATATTAGGAGCAGTAGGGCCAGGGATTGATAGGAACTGAGAATTTTTTCTGATGGAGCTCCAGAGTAAGTAGGCATAAATGAGGAAGGACAGGTTGTTGGCCAAGTCTTGGGAAAATCCAGAATAATCACCAAGACAGACAAGTGACCTCACAGAGACTTGAGAGAGAGCTCAGGAACTAAAAGTTCATTTAGGTTCCAGTGTAATTCGAGCGCTTGATTCATCTTCTCAGATCCCCAGTAGAAGGCTTCCATTGCTCCCATAGTTTGGTATGAATCTCTCTTCCTGAAAAAGTATTCCATATACACTTATGGTTTTTAACCATCTGAGGGGCTCAGTCATATGTCAAGAATTGCATCTTCTCTGAGTCTTCCCTATCCATTCCTCATTACTATAAATTAGATTATCTGTGTTTTTTTTTTTCTCTCTGTGTTCCTACAGTGCTTTGTGTAGCCTATGTGAGAGATGCTTTTTTATATGGTAATTGTAGACTTGTTGATTTCTTACATCTACCCTTCCCACCCCTCACTTCTAGGACTGTGAACAATGAGGTCAGGAAGTATACACACACACACACACTTCCCCAATATGTAGCATAGTACCTATCATATAACTAAACAACACTTGTTTATTTGATTGAGTTATTGGATTAGAGAGGGTTCATTTTTTTTTAGGTCAAGAAAAAAACAGCAGAGTAAGACAAAAAGGGAGAATGGGCTTAAAAGAAAACTCAATAGCCTATCCATAATAGTAGTGCAGGAGCTGAGAGCTTGGTTATTTCATACTTAAAATTCATGTCTCTCTGACTTCACAAAAATTGCCCAAATAGTTAATAACTTTGTCTTTTCAGCTTGACATCTGGTGCTAGGATTCTACATTTTAAAGGTACTTTGACCAGTCTGGTTACTTTTAAGGAGAAGAACTATATTCTGCCTTCAGCCTCTAGTTGTCCATCTGAGTTCAGATCCACACTCTTCACTGGGCCATGCTTGAGTCTTCCTCTTCCTATAACTCTGGAGCTTACAAGTCCAGGCTCAAAATTACAGCCCCACCACTTGCCACTTGCCACTGAGAATTTGTCGTCTCAGGCAAATTCTTCACTCTTTGGACCTCAGCTTTCAAACTGACAAAAATGGGGAAACCGTTTTTTCTCACAGTTATACTGAGGGTTTGATGGTAATATTTGTGAAAATAACTAGCACAGTGCCCATAGAGGGTTCTGGGAGTATGCAGAGGCGTCTGACAGCAACCCCTGCAAATAGCAGCGCTGGGACTGGAAAAGAAGAGAGAGGGAGAAAGTGTTAATAACCATTTGGGAAATTTCAAAGAATTCATAAGTGTTTCAAACACAGACACCTTCTGAGATCCCTAAAGAAAACACAATGAGACCACTATCATTTCCAGAGACTTAAACACCCAAATAATGTGTGTGTGTATTTTGGGGAGGGGGTGGAGTCAGGGACTATGCTTTTTAGCTATTCTAGGAAGTAACTCTAACTCTGTTATTAGAGTTAGCCCGTGATGCAATCTGAGCAGACTACTCAGCATGCAGAGGTGGGGATACAATTCCAGAACAGGACGAGCTTATTAGATAAATTTTTTTTTCTGACTGAAAATGTCACAAGTGTCACAGATTACTAGATAAATTGTCCAGTTTGTTATCAGGTGGCTACATGATTACACCTATTCTGCAACCAGTGTCTCAGAGCCCAGTGAAAGAAAACTTTTTAATTAGACTGCTCAATCTGTTTTTAAAGGCAAGTGACTCATACTGAATGCCCCTTTCCACTATAGTTAGTGAAAGTCATGTTATCACTTTGAACCCCTTTCAGTGATATTGTAGAGCTCTCAGTTTCTTTTCATGTTAAAAAATATTCTTTCTGAGTAGCTTTTAAAATGTTTTGAAATAAAAATGTTAAAATTGTACATTACCACCCACAAATAAATTATACTTAATGATGATTTGAAAGAGTTAAGTTAGAAATCCTGTATGTGAAGATTAAATAAAGATGTCAGACTGAAGGAAACTTACCTGTACCAAATCTTACGAAATAACAGAAAAAGATTGAGCGATGGTAGGAAGGGAGAGGGGGGAAAAATAATGGGTAATGGGACTGGGGACAAAAAATGCCATTAGTGTATCAGAAATTTTTAGAAGATGGTGTCAGATCTTGAGGAACAAACTAGCAATTGAATTATAGATACTTATAATACTGCTAAAAAGTAAAAGCAATTTCAGGGAAGCTCCCAGGTCAGAGAGAGTAGATTCAATGGACAAGGTAGCAGGGGAATGACAAAAGGGATTAATTGAGATACTTTACTTGAAGCAACTGTACTGCAGGTCCATTCCCTTTTCCATTTGTATTTGCCCACAAATTAAAGATAGAAGGCTGTGGATCCTGGGAACTAAATAACAGAATAGTAGCAATGAACCTGAGTAGGCTCAGGGAGATTTCTCCTTGAAAATAAGCATTCTGCTCAATAGTAGAACTTCCCTTTCACTTTAATCACCATTCAACCCACCTTAAGCAGAAGTGGAATGCTAACAGGGGTTCTTATTTATAAAGTACAAAGTAGAACCATCAAACCCAGTAAGTAGGAGAAATAATATCTGAGGAAAAAAGGTTAATAATTAAAAGAAAATATTTATATTTTAATAAAGAAAAGAAAAAGATAAGTACAAATTAAGCTTATAATTTTTAGAATAATTTTTATAAGTAAAATATATGCTTATTAGTATTACAAACACAACAGTTTTATCCTCAAGGAGATTCAGGATGTTTTTTGCCCATGAAAATGAAACATCTTAGAAATTAAAAACATGGTTTTGAGGGCCTCCCCGGTGGCGCAGCGGTTGAGCGCTGGGTTGCGAAGCTGCCCGCAGCCTCTGCAGCGCCGGTTCGATCCCCGGCTGCTCCCCGGCCACTGGAGGAGGATCCCACATGGCGCGCAGACCTCTCCTGCCGCCCGCTGCTCCCCTCAGCAGTGTACCTCAGTCCTTCTGCCTGCTCTGCTCCCCACTCTGGCTCTGGTGAATTCTCTCACCCTCCCGCGCTTCTGACTGTACCCAGTGCTTGTATAAATAAATAAATAAATCTTAAAAAAAAAAAAAAAAAAAAAAAAAACATGGTTTTGAAATTAAATAGTTTAGCAGATGTATATCACCAGTAGACTCTCCTTAAAAAGATGATAGAATAAACTTTAACAAAATAATAATAAATCCAAGAAAGATGAAGGAAAGAATCCAGTTGCTTGTCACTGTCTAAATGTGGTGCATATTTAAAAATTATAAATATAGGGCCTCCCTGGTGGCGCAGTGGTTGAGCACTGGGTTGCGAACCTGCCCGCAGCCTCTGCAGCGCCGGTTCGATCCCTGGCCACCGAGCAAGGGTCCCACATGGCACGCAGACCTCTCCTGAGGCCTGCTGCTCCCCTGAGCAGTGTATTTCGTCGGTCTGCCTGTTCTGCTCTCCGCTCTGGCTCTGGTGAATCCTCTCACCCTCCAGCGCTTCTGACTGTACCCAGTGCTTGTATAAATAAATAAATAAATCTAAAAAAAAATTATAAATATAAAGTTGAAATCTAGATCCAGTCTCAGCAAACTTTTTCTTTAAAAGGTCATACAGTAAATATTTTCAGCTTTGTGGTCTTTATAGCTGTGCTGCTGTAGTGTGAGAGCTGCCATAGATAAGCTGTAATTAAGTGGGCATGACTGTGTTCCAATAAATCTTTATTTACAAAAATTCAATAGGACAGATTTGGCCTGCAAGGCAAACCATGTTCTAGATATTGCAACATAAAGATATCAGAGACAAGACATTATGAAGAGAAAAGAGGGAAATTCTAAAAGCATGATCACACATAAGCACACACACAGGTGGTAGGAAAAAAAAAAAATCAAACCATCAATAATCACTATACATGACAAATGTATATGATTTCTTTAATAAAGATAGAGAATCTTAAATTTGATTAAAAAACCAACATATCTAAGCATAATCTATTTAGAAGAAATGCACCTAAAAAAAGATTGAAAATAAAAGCACATACAAAGATCTATCAGGCAAAAACTAAAAATAGGTAAGTATGGTAACATTAATGTTAGACAAAAAAGAATTTAATGTGAAAGGGATTTGATAGGATAAAGAATTTTTGTGAAAGATACAATTAATTTCTATTAATAATGAACTGTTATACACCTTACAATAAAACATCAAAAGTCATATTTATAATACAACTTATAAGGTAAAAACTGATGAAAATATAAGGAAGAATGAAAAATACACAATACCTTTGGAAATATTCAGCATATATTTCAGAAATTGACAGATCAAGTAGGAAAAAAAGTCAGGGTAGAGAGGATTTGAATAATATAATAAGGAAGCTTGATTGAATAGCTGTAAAGGACTATTGTAACAATCAACAGTGAATGCACAATCTCTTCAAACACATGCAACATTAACTAGCTGCTAAAACCCAAAGAAAATATTCATAAATTCCCAGACAGGAGATCATTCAGGTCACAGTCTTTGATCACACTGCAATGAAATTTGGAATTAATAAACAAAAAGGAACAATTTTTATAAAGTTAGAAATAAAACACTTTCAAATAACTAATTTTAAATAACTTTAATGAAATTTTAAATTAGGCTATCAATTATTTGGAAATAACCATAACTAAACTTTATTAAACATTACTGCAACCAGCATCATGGTAACTGATCTGCATGGGTTGTCTTATTTTATTTTCACAATAATCCTGAGAAGTTGGTTGGTTCTATTATCATCTCATTTCACAAATGAGGAACTGAAATACAAAACTCTAAATAACATACCTAAGGGCACACTGTCCATAATGCCATAGCTAGGATTTGAACCTAGATAATATGGCCCAGAGCTGATATATTTAACTACTCTAACAAGAAGGACAAGAGATTAACACAAATTGAAATCTACATATACTCAGAAAGAATATGACCTTGAATATGTATATTAAAAAATAGGAACAGATTTATAGATTAGCAAGATATATAAAGAAAAACCTAGATATGAATGAAATAAAGAGGGAGAAAAGTGTATTTGAATACAACTAAAGCTGATTCTTTGAAAAGAACTAAAGATGTCAAAAATCTAAAATGTCTGATTTTTTTTTTAAGATTTTTATTTATACCAGAACTGAGGTACAGGCCAGAGGCATGGGAGGGTGAGAGAATTCATCAGAGACAGAGCAGGGAGCAGAATAGGCAGACCATGGAAAGCACTGCTAAGGGGAGCAGTGGGCGCAACAGGAGACGTCTGCCACGCCATGTGGTAATCTCCCTGGCTGGCTGGGAATCAAACTGGCACTGCAAAGGCCGCGGGCAGCTTCACAGCACTGCGCTCAACCCACTGTGCCACCAGGGAGGCCCTAAAATGTCTGATTAAGGGGAGAAAGAATGAATTATTATTAACATTGCAAATGAGAAGGCGATAAAACTATTGGCACAGGGTGGATTCTAAACGTCTGCGATAAATACTAAATTTAAGCTAATAAATTACAAAAATCTAGATTAAAATGATTTCTAGAAAGTAGGTTACCAATTTTGATCCAAAGGGAGACATCTTAAAAGAGCAAACAACAACAAAACACACTGAAGACATTAAAAGGCAGTCAAAACCTTAATTCTTGTAATAAAAGATAACGAACACAGATGGTCCTACCAGTAAGGAGCAGATAAGCTCCATGATCTATTGTTAACCCAATACATGGGACATTAGGAAGTTTTCTAATTCATTTATATGGGGACTGACATGGCCCAGATTTTAAAACTTGACAAGCAAAGCATACCACATTTATAAACACAGGTACAGAAATCCTAAGTGCTAGCAAAATGAATCAGAAATGTATTTTTTAAATGTCATCATTAAGTAGAATTTAGCCAAGGTGTTCAAGACTTATTCAAAATTCAGAATATATTAATGCAAATCATTATATTCAAATGAAAGAAAAAAGATAATAATTATCTTAAGAGATGCAAAAAAGGCAGTTGATATAATTTGACACCTATTTTTGATTAGAAAGAAAACCACTTTAGCAACCAGAAGTAGAAACTTCTCTATTTTAACGAAGATATCTGCAATCACAAGCATCATACCTACTGAAATATTAAAGCTTTTCCATTAGTTTTTTTAAATATTGTGTTGAGAATCCTAGCCAATGCCATGTGATGAGAAAAACAAAAATTAAAGGTAGCAAACAAAGAAAAAAATTTAGCATGTCTTATTATATATAATAATCATCAAAAATCAATAGGAAAATGTGAACAACCTGATATAAA
Source organism: Talpa europaea (assembly GCF_964194135.1). NCBI lineage: Eukaryota > Metazoa > Chordata > Mammalia > Eulipotyphla > Talpidae > Talpa > Talpa europaea. Next base: position 43,765,790 of record NC_140075.1, read on the forward strand.
CATGTGCAAAGCATATAATCACTTAAATAAGAAGATATGCAATGAATAGAACTATAATTTGAAATAACAGTGGAATGATAGTGAATTATATTGTTTTACCCCATAGAATTGGCACACTTTTAAAAGTTTGGTTAACGTCCAGTGTTTATAAGGACTGAAGAGTCAGGTTATTTTCATGCACAGTTTGGTCAGAATGTAATTTGTAAGACTTCCTTGGGAAGCAGAATTTACCAAAATATTTCCTCTATAATTTTCTTTTACTCAACAATTTCAAAAAGAAATTGTTCATAGAGCACAAAATACTTGTTTGTGTGATCAAAGAAAAGTCAGAACTGTTTTTTGCAGCATTGTTTCAAATGGACTAATCTAATATCCATAGAAAGGAAATGACTGAATTATATTGCATTGATACCAGGAAACATTACACCGAAGTTAAAAAATGGGGCTGACTTGCATTAGACATAGAGCTGCAAGATTATTTTTAGGGTGAAAATAAAATTACAGAATTATTTGAAAGCATGATTGTGTGTATAATATAATGTTACATATATGTGTACTTGTATGTATATATAAGTACTTATATGTATATATTAAATATATATATTTAATGCATAAAAGTAATTTGGAATTACACACAATAGTTTTCTTTAGGGAAGACAACAGGAAAGTGGAGCAGGAAATGAAGACAGTATTAATGTTGGACTTTATATTTTTCAGTATTGTTTGAGTCATTCAGTAAATATACATGTAAACTGTGATTTTAAAAGCTTTTTTGAAATAAACATACTGAAGCTAAGGTGAACAAATTACAGATAATAGCCTGATGAATTTACACAAATGCATTACTTGTGTAAGCACTACCCAGATCAAGAGGTAGGATGCTTTTACTCCCCAGAATGCTCCATTGTACTTTTTAATTGTATTCATCATCAGAGATAATCAGTGTATTTTGCCTATCTCTGAAATTTGTAGAAATGGAATCAGAAAGTGTGTTCTGGTGTTCTTTCTAATTTTCTTTACTGTCATGTCTGCTATACTCATTCATGTTATCAGTTCTCTTTTATTCCTTGTAGTTTTCCATTGTATGATTGTACCACAGTTTATCCATTACACTGTTGATAGACATTTGAGTTATTTCCAGGTTGGGGATATTTTGAAGAAAACTACTATAAACTGCTTTATACATGTCTTTTGTGTGACATATTCATGTGTTTCTCGTCTTTTTCAGAAAACTTTTTGCAAGTTGCTTTTATTTACAATGCCATCTTTCAAAAGGTCACTAAAATTAACTGGCCAATAATTTAGGCAGAATCACTTTACAAAAATAGGGAAAGCCCAGATTATCACTTTCTACAGATAATATGCAGTTGAGTTTTATTCAGAACAAAGAAAAAAGTAACTTTTAATCATACTAGAAGAGACAGCCATAGGTCTAGAATTTGTACTCTAACTACACATGTGCTGAGGTTAATGTTCTGCTAATACAGTTGATTGGCTGCTGCATTTGTCTACTGTTTATCTAATATTAACTATTATAAACAGCAGTGTGACTAGTATTTGGAACAATCCTTGCAGTTTTAGTGGCAGGCACAGCATTTCACTTCTCTTCACACCCCTGGTACCTGGCCTGCTGCTGCTTCAGTGAAGTCATTTTTGATATTGATGGTTTGGGGAATCTCCTCAGGAGTTCCCCCCTTGATCACATTGGCACTGTCTCACATGTAACATCAAGCAAACCTTGGATGTCTCAGTAGTTTGCAGCCAGAATAAGTTCAAAAAGTGCTCTTTGGTCAACTTCCAGGAATTCTTGATCCCAAACAGGAATATCATCTGTCTGCTTTTCTTTGTTCTCATCATCCTCAGGGGGAGAAGGAGGGTCATCCCTGCAGTGGTGTACCATTGCATGACCTTTTGTTAAATATTGCTGCATTAACATTTGGTAGAAGAGGGCCTCCCTGGTGGCGCAAGGGGTTAAGAGGTTACCTATGAAGCTGTTTGCAGCCATTGCAGCACGAGTTCGATCCCTGGCCAGGGAGCTATCCTCATGGCTCAGCAGACCTCTCCTGACTCGCCCACTGTTACCCTCAGCAGTGTCAATCTGCCTGTTCTGTTTTTGGTGGATCCTCTCACTCTCCCCCCATAACTCTGGCCTGTACCCCAGTTCTTGTATGCATAAATAAATAAATCTTTAAAAAAATTTTGGTAGAGGAACTGGGTCATCATCTCCTTCATCATCTATTCCCAAATCTTCCAACACATTGTCTCGATAGTCACAGATTGTTTGTCAATTTCCATATCAACTTCAAATGTCTCTTCATCAGAACTTTGCAACTTTATTGAAGGCATGGTACTCACTCTCAAGGAGACAGAGGGCCAGAGGATGGCAACAGCAGTACGGGATCAGCGGGGAGAAGAGACAGCAGAGAACAAGACCACTGCATGTTTTGCTTTTATATAACTACTACTGGAACTGCTGGGTTAGAGGGTAGTTTTTAGTAGACCCAAGTGATTCATACTGATTGTAACAATCTGTAACAATTTAGTAATATATCCAAGTTCCAGTTCTGGTTGGTCCATATTATCAGTCTTTCTGGTCACTATTTCATATTAGTGCCAATCATATTGTTAATCTTTTTCACTTCAGCCATTCTAGTGAGTGTGCACTGATATTTCATCATGGTTTTATTTTTATTTGCATGTCCCTGGTAACTGATCATATGAAACCTTTTTTTTTTTATATACTTAATGCCCATTTAAAATAATTTTATTTAGGGCCTCCCCTGATGGCGCAGCGGTTGAGTGCTGGGCTGCGAAGCTGCCCATAGCCTCTGCAGCGCCAGTTCGATCCCCGGCCACCAGCGAGGGTCCCACATGGCGGGACAGACCTCTCCTGCCTCGCCCGCTGCTCCCCTCAGCAGTGTATTTCGTCAGTCTGCCTGTTCTGTTTCCCACTCTGGCTCTGGTGAATTCTGTCACCCTCCCATGCTTCTGACTGTACCCAGTGCTTGTATAAATAAATAAATAAATCGTTAAAAAAAATTTTTTATAGTTTTACATTGTTGTTCATTTTTGTACAATGTTTGATTTCTCCTCTCAGGTGTTGTCCCCATAAAATTAAGACCATCAAGACCATGAATAGTCACCATAGACTCTTGTGCGCTTTCCTCTTGTTTTGGTCCCTCTCCCTACCCCTCCCTTGCTGAATATCTCAGATCTATAGTTTGCCTGCTAGTTTTGTCTTTTTTTTTCCCTGATCCCTTGTATGGTTTCCCTTTGTTTCTCCTATAAGTGAAACCATCTGATATTTTTCTTTTTCCCTCTGACTTATTTTACCGAGCATAATCCCTTCTAGCTCCATCTGTGCTGCTGGAATGGCGTAAATCTATCTTTTTTGATAGCTGAGTAGTATTACATTGTGTGTATATACCACATCTTGATCCTGTGGTCTGTTTTTGGCCATTTATGTTGTTTCCATATTTTAGCAATTGTAAATAGTGCTGCAATGAATATAGGGATGCAGGTTTCCTTTTGAATTAATGTTTTTTGTGTTCTTTGGGTAGACTCCTAGGAGTGAAATTGTTGAGTCATATGGTAGACCCATTTTTAGAAATTTGAGCGTCCTCCACACAGCTTTCCATAGTGGTTGGACCAGTTTGCTTTCCCACTAGCACTGTAAAAGAATTCCTTTTTCTCCACATCCTCACCAGCATTTGTTATTGTTAGTTTTTTTTTTTAATGTGAGCCATTCTTACTGGTGTGAGATGATATCTCATTGTGGTTTTGATTTGCATTTCCCTGATTATAAGGGGTGTTGGGCATTTTTTCATATGCCGTTGGCCATTTGCATTACCTCTTTGGAGAAATGTCTTCTTAGCTCTTCTGCCCACCTTTTAATTGGATTCCTTCCTTCCTTCCTTCCTTCCTTCCCTCCTTTCCTCCCTCCATTTGTAGGTCTTTGATATCAGTCTCTTATCAGTTTTGTGGAGTGCAGATATTTTCTCCCAATCTGTGGGGTGTCTCTTCATCATGGTTATTGCCTCTTCTGCTGTACAGAAGCTTTTTAGTTTAATTTGATGTAGTCCCAGCTATTTATTTTTTTTCCTTCTTTCTTTGCTTCATTTTTTTTCCTTCATTTTTTGTCTTTCAAGATGTTTCTGAGATGTATGCCATGGACTGTTTGCTTATCTTTTCTTCTATATATTTTATAGTTTCAGGTCTTACATTCAGGTCTTTTATCCATTTTGAGTTGATCTTTATGTATGATATGAGATAGTAGTCTAGTTTCATTCTTTTATAAATGTGTGCTCAAGTTTTTGTTCATTTTGTTTGAACTGTTTATTTTCATATAGTTATGTATCTTCTCATATTGATTTGCTAGTATTTTTTAGATATTGTGGATTGAGTTATTTGTTCAGAAAAAAAGGTCCTCTTTTACTTATAAGAAGTTGTGTAAGATTGGTATAATTTCTTTTTTAAATTTTGGGAGAATTCACCTTTAAAGAGATATATATTTGAAATTCTCTTTGGGGATAGGTTTTTAGTTATAGATTTCATATATTTGGATTTCCTGATTATTCTTTTTACAACTTAGATAATTGATTTGAAAGAAAAGCATCCACTTTATTTAGGTTGTCAAATTTATTTATAAATTTATTAGAAACTGTTCGTACTAACTTTGTATTGTCTTCTGTAGCATCTGCAGTGATATCATCATTTCATTCTGATATTAGTAACTTGTACATTCTGTTTCTTGGTTGGTCTTGCAAAGAATTTATCAAATTTACTGGTATTCTAAATTACCAACTTTTCACTTTGTTAATTTTGCTTTATTTTTATCAGCTTTCTAGTTTATCAGTATATTTACCTTTATATTCATTGTCTCATATTTTCCATTCTTTTCAAACTTCTTGAGTTGGTAACTTAGACATTGACTTTTAATTGTTTTCCTTTTCTAATGTAAGCATTTAAAGCCAATTTTCTTCTAAGTACTGCAAAGGAATTTGTCCTATCAGAAGGAATTATAATTTGAAGAGAAAAGGTTTACTATAAAGAATTATTAACCATAGCAGGGGATTTCAGTATTGAGGGGTTGGTTGGCAAGAAGTAAAGAAGATTATGAAAAATAATAAGAATAGTATATAGGGAAATATAGGGAACATCCATTACTTCAAGAGCTGAGATAGCACACCCAAAAAAGAGACTTTCACAGGCCTGGGACCAGACCTCGTTGTAAAAAGCAGAGCTGTGGCTCACTGTATACAGAGAAATTGCCGTGGTACTAAAAACTGCTAAAATGGACTGGAAATCCACCCTCTGGAACATACCGGGAATATACCCTTTAGGGTGCCAGGGAAAACTCTTTGCAGGTAGAAGTCTCTGTGGAGGCATTTTGCTATAAAACCACATGAGGAAGCTGCTGGACATTGTGCACTGCTGAAGCCTGATGCTGGAGTAAGCAATGTGTGCTGCAGAAACTTGTCTAGCAAGCACAACAGAACCAGGAAGCAAAACGTTTTCCTTCCTGAAATGTATATTCAGTGACATCTAATGATAACGTTTCAGCTGGCAAGGAAAAATATTTAAAGCGTCCAAACCTGTTTTTACAAAGCAGGCAAAAAAGGCAGAATATGGAGCTGAAAGTCAACAAATAATGATCAGCACACACTGCTTTAGTTACTTCCCATAAATTTTGGTTTGTTGTATTTTCATTATCTAATTTTCATTGTGCTTTCTTGACTACTAGATTATTTAGAATAGCATTGCTTAATTTCCAAACTTTTTTTGACTTTCTTGTTATTTTTCTATTTCTAGTCATCTTATGTCATGAGTTCTTGGTCCAAATCAGAGAACATGTGTTATAAATTTCAATTTCTTGAAGTATGTTCAGACTTATTTTATGCATATTATATACGATAGTTTGGTAAATGATTCATGTGCATGAAAAGAATGTGCATTCTGCAGTTGCAGGGTGTCATCTCTCTGTCTCCCTAATTAATTAGGTATGATTTGTTTTTTGTTATTTAGAAGAAGTTTTTCAGTTTTCAAATGGGACCAATATATATTTTTGTGTTTCAGTGACACTTTACATAACTTTAATATTTTTGCCTTTTTCTGCTTTTTAAATTAGCTTTTGATTGCAAAATATCAAAACCACACTAGAAAATGCCAGCCATTATTAGCACAGTATGGATAAACCTGTTAGTAAGGATAGCAGCAGCAGGTGGCAAGAGGTGGGAAGTGATTGAAGCAGTGGTTACAAATGTTCATCAGAAGCTAAAACTATCTAACAAGTTGTGCTCTAATGTTAGCACAGATTAGACTAGTCGCTACCTTGGTGGGTGGTCTCAGTGTGTTTGGGTTCAAATTCAACACTACAAATGAATTTCTTCCCATTAAGAGTTCGTGGCTTTCACTGCTCACAGGGTGACAGAAGGGCACCAGACCAGTCTATTAATTTTTCAAAATACTATCACAGACCTGATAGATGCATTGAGAGACTTCATGAGCTCTATAATTCAGCAGCAGCATACAGTTGAGGTTTCCTGGATAAATATGTAGCTCAACTAAAATCCAAATGTCATTACTGAGCATCAGGGATTGGAACAGCATGTCCTGCCCTTCCACATTCCTCATGGTAATAGTATAAACATTGTTGTTTTGCAATTGCTGGAAACAGTGTGAGCATTCAGATTGCATTCCTCAATCTCAAATTGAAGTTCATTTCATTGGGAATGTCCTTCCACATTGCAAAGAACACCTGGTGTTCCATTTTGCCATCTTTTACAAAAATCACTTTGAGTGGGATGAGGCAGCTGAAGTAGAAGGCATAAGTTTTATTTTTCATGGTCACCTGCAGATTATTCAGAGGTTCCACCTTCATGACTGGATCCAAGATATTGAGAGGCAAGGAGACATCAGTGACCTGTTTTGGTGTCAGTGGTATATGGATTACCAGAGTGCTGGGGATGGCACCACAGCTATTCTTGTTAAACTTAATTGCAAAGTCTGCCATGTGTTGTAGAACTTTGTTGGTAAACTTCATGCCCGTGTATATTGCCCTTGGTGGTGAGTAAATATCAATGAAATTGCCAAAGCCTTTAGTCTTTACTATAGGCAGCCAGATAGCCTTAAGTGCCCTATCCACCAGGTGCCATGCCTGTCCATGTGGAGACTTCAAATAGGTCATTCAGAGCACAGCTAACCACAACAAGTGCAGTTGAACTAGCAAAGTGGGCAGATACTAATGATAAGATGAAGGATTGTAGGCCTCCCTGGTGGGAGGGTTAAGTCTCAGCACTATCACTGCTATGGGTTTAGTCTTAGCATTATCACTGCTATGTCCTTAGTTCAATCCAGCCAGGGAGCTAACACATATATGGCACAGCACACCTCTCCTGTCTCACCTGCTGCTCCCGTCAGCAGTGTATTTGAGTAACTCTGCCTGTTCTGCTCCCCACTCTGTGTTTGGTGAATCCTCTCACCCCCTGCACCTCTGGCCTACCCCCCCCCCACCCCAGTTCTTCAATGCAAAAAAAAAAAAGACTAAAGATTGCCCATCAGACTATCTGGTCCTCTTCTCAAGAGATCCACCATTCCCATCTGCAGGGAGGATACGTATAGCACATTGACTGGGGCACTGAGGTCAAGGTTTAAAAGGTTCTCTAGAAGGTCACCTTGAAAGGTGATAGGCTGTTCCAGTTTGGTGACAGTGATAGTGCCTATATCAGTACTTATTGCAAGTGTTCATGATGGATTCTATGATTTCCTTGTGCAAAAGCATTGAAAAACTTAAGGTAAACCTAGGCCAAAGAACCAGTGTGGCAGATTAGCTTATGCAGTAGTGGGTTCAATAATATTTATCTCCTCAGAGGTCAGTGAATTCCCAGACAAAACTACTTTGGCTGTCACAGGATCCTTTGAGAGAAGTCACCAATAAATATAGCTCCAGTCTTGAAAGCCAGGATAATCAGAATCCTGTATTGCCAAACTCACGACTTGCTGTACCAGCTCCTGTGTTTCTTGAGAAATACTTTTACTCTGGTGGTGAGCAGAATGAACTGCATCTGCATGCTTTCATAATGAAAACCCAGGAAGCTCTCTAGTAACTTATCTGCATTCTTTTGGCATATTCCCCCACAATCCAGATCATAGCAACTTGAGCATCTGGCTCATCAGTGAGTCTACGTTCTCACAAAGAGTAGCAATGATTCTTTCATACTTGCTGAGGATATTTTCAGAAGATGTCCCTGATGACAACAATTGTGGCTTGGATGATGTAATTTACTTTGGTGTGGGTGATATCAAGCAATGTCCTTACACAGTGCCCTGCAGATTGCTCTACCTTGACAGAACACCACCCAGTGGCCTTCATAGCTTTGCAAACAAAGTTAACATCCACCTCTGTGGCATATTCCTTCAGTTCTGCCAGACCTGTTGGCTTAGGATGCCAAATAAGTCATTATGTCCAAATTCTCTAGATTATCATAAATGGGATCATTGTACATCGTAATGAAGACTGATTTCTGCTTCAAATTTTCAGATCTTTCTGGACTATTTGGTGGATGTTCCTCAGGCCAACATAGTGATCTCTGGCTCCCCAGGCAGCAAAGTAACAAGTGAAGAGGCCAAATTCTTCGGTAGCACTTTGTAGTAGTCAGAGTCATTAGGTAACAACCCTAAAAATTTCATTAGGATGTTTACTGCAGAAAGCACTACTACTGAGCTATCCTGAGATAATCAGGGAGTTACTCATAGATGCGCTGAACCTTCTGATCATCTTTAGGGTTGTAATTAGATAGGCAATCCTGGATGAAAACCTGGCCTACTGGTGCTCTCATGAGGGCTGTAAGCTGTTTATGAATGTTCTCTGGGTTCAGAGCATGTAAGTTGCTTTTTGGGTGAGACACACTGATTTCCAGTAATGCTGCTAAAGCATTAGCCACCATCATTAGATTTGAATCTGTTGTAAGATCCTGCAATGATCTTCCACCACTTGTGCATTGATATCATGGAGTTTTAACACCCACTGCTGCTGTTTTCTGAACATAAGCATCTACATCCTTCAAGCACTTGCAGAGGGTCTCACAGAAATATTCTATTCTATATATTTGTCCACCTAATGCACCCCAAGTTTCAATCCTGCCAAGGGTATGGTATCTTCAGTCCTTCATAAAGCTCTTGACAGCCATGATGGCAATGTCTCACTGGCTCTTTGCATAGTTCATCAAATAGAGATACAGAGACTTTATTTTCAGATTGTCAGTCTGCAAATAGTTTACACATCCGGGGAGAGTTCACATTCTTCCCCACACTGATATCAGCAATCACTTTCTTCACAGCCTCCTTCCTCTTTTCTTTCTTTTCATTTGTTGAGTTCAGCCTTTAATTCAAAGACTTCTCCTTTTTTATTGGTTTTGAGGTACTCAGAGTCAGTCATGGTTATGGAAATTTAAAGTGCACTAGAGGCAAGGGTTGGAGGTGTTAGTAGTAGTCAGCATGCCAGACTAGTGGTGTATAGTTTCCTGCACCTCATTACTTGTTCTCTAGGTGTGACAGCATCCAAAAATGGAAGATACTATTTTCCAGAATTATTTCTTGTACTTTAATATTATGACCAAAAAAATACCTTGGATGACTTTAATTATTTTAGATGTATTATTGTTTGTTTTATGTCCCAGAATATCTTGATGTCTGTCTTGATGAATATTTCATAATTTCTTGAAAAGAATGACTAATATGCTATGGTAAATGAAGTGTTCTATGAATATCAGGTCAAGTTGGTTGACAGTTCTTTTCAAGCCTTCTAATTTCTTAGCGATTTTCAGCTTAATTGTGTTATTAACACAGTCAGAAACATGAGAAAAATGTTGAAATTGCCAGCCATAATTTTGGATTTGTCTATATTTTTTCAATTCTGTCAGGTTTGTTTCCTGTATTCTGAAAATCCTTATATGCACTTAGCATTTCTGTGTATTCTTTGTGAATTGATCCCTTTGTCAATTATGTAATTTCCCCCTTTATCCCAGGAAATATTTCCCTTCTGAAGTCTTATTTTCTGATATTAATAATGCTATTACAACTCCCTTCTCCCCAGTACTTTCAATATCTGTTTAATGGAAGCATAGCCCACATACAGAAAAATACACAAATCATAAGAAAACATCTTGATGCATTTTTACAAAGTGAGTGTACCTCTGTAGCCACCACCCAGATCAGGAAGTAGAACATTAGCAGTTCCCCAAAAACTCTTCTTGTTCTTCCTCAAGATTATTACCTACTTCTTCATAAAGGCAGACACTGCCTTCACTTCTAACAACATGGACTGGTTCTGTTCCTTGTGAACTTTATATACTCCTTAGTGCTGGGCATAATGGATTTATGAGTTTCATCCGTGTTGCTGCATGTACTGGTAGTTTGTTTTCATTATTGTGTAATGTTTTATCATATTAACATGACACAAATTATTCATTCTATTATTGATATGTATTTGGGTTTTATTCTTTTTGGGGTCACTATGGTTAGTACTATGAAGGTCCTTAAATCTGTCCTTTTGTTATAGGCCTTGACTCCAAAGATTGTGTCCTTTGAACTCTAGGGAGATAATTCACCAGAGTGTTAGGCGTAGCTGAACCAAGCAATGTTTTTTTAGAGACTCATGCATGAGGGAACCTGTGCCAGAAAGGAGAATTTAGCCTGGTTCCTGGAAGGGAGTTAGGAGGAGATATTTAAAGGGTAAGTCCATGAGTCAGAAGTCCAAAGCAGCATCAAGCTCATTCTGGGTTAGGCTCTACCTAGCATGCATAGCTAGGTTACATTCCATCTACACATGCCAGATCTTAGCCTTCTCCCTCCACGAAATTGTGAGATAATTGTTAGAGCAAATCTAATGCTTTTGTCTAGCATTGTACCTCATGGTCACTGTGGTGGACCAAGTTGTTTGGACAGTGCTTACCAATATGTGATTTAGTCTACGTGTTCAAATAGGCCTTGGGGCACCTCATCCTAACAGCTCACAATTTCTTTTACCTAGGCTGTCTCATTTTGATATGCAACTGTGTGCATTTTTAAATTTATCTACCACTGCTTTACAGAACTATGCTTGGAATATGGCTTCACTTCTTGATATGTATACACCACACTCTACCCACCACCAATGTTCTAATGCCATTCCTCACTGGTGAATTGACCCCCTCTACCAGTTCTTCCTGCTGCCCTTCCTCTTCCCCTTTGTTGACCACTGTTTGATTTTAGAGTCCAAGAACTGTTCTTGTTATTTTGTTTATTTGTTTACTTTGTTTCTTTATATTCCACATATGAGTGAAACCTTTGGTATTTTTCTTTCTAACTTATTTAACCATTGGTCTTTTTCTTTCTAACTTATTTTGCTTAGCATTATTACTTCAACTTCTAACCATGTTGTTGCAAAAGGTAAGATTCATCTTTTTAAAAATAGTATAGTTTTCTTAGTGCTTTATTGGATATGAGTTTTCAACCATTTTGCTTTGAGTTATTTATATCTTTTTATTTAGTTTCTTATAGAGAGAAGTAGATTCTTTTGTGAAATGATTTTTTATTCAGAAAAATTCACATAATGTGACATTCATCATTTTAGCCAATTTAAAGTATATAATTTAGTGATTTTTAGATTATAAATAATGTTTTGCAGCCATTATCACTCACTAATTCCTGAACATTTCTATCATCCCTTAAAGAGACCCCATATATGTTACTAGTCAGTTCTAATTCCCCTCTCCCTTTAAGCTTGGCAACCATTAACCTACTTTCTGTCTCTATGAATTTGCCTTTGGATATAAATACAGTCATATAACATGTGGCCTATTGTGTCTAACTCCTTTCATTTAGTATGTTTTGAGTGTCCATCAATAGTATAGCATGTATCAATTCTTCATTCCTAAATGTGAAGGAACAATATACCACATTTTATTAATCCATTCATCAACCGATGGACATTTGTATATTTTCCATAGTAGTTTTTCTGGCTCTTGTGAATATTGTTGTCTATGAACATTCCTGTGTAAGTTTTTGTGTGAACATCTGTTTTCAATTCTTTTGGCATGTACCTAGAAGTAGAATTGCTGGGTCATGTGGCAACTATTTTAAACTTCTTAAGGAACTGCCAAACTGTTTTCCATAATGGATGCATGATTTTATGTTTACCAAAGGTCTTGCTATTGGGAATATCTTTTGTTTAGTGTATTTATACCATTTACATTAAATGGAACTATTGTGTGGTCAGATTTAAACCTACTATCTTGCTAGTTGTTTTCTATTTATTCGATTTTTTCTTTGCTCTGTCTTTTTCCTATTCCTGAATTAATTGAATATTTTTTATAAATCTATTTTATTCTACTCTTCATTTAATTTCTTGGCATTTCACCTAGAATTTATAATACATGTCTTAATCAATCATCCTCTAGCTTCAAATATTATATCTCTGTATGTGTAATGTTGAAAATTTATAACAGTTCAAGCCTAATTCTTCTTTCCAGTTTGTTTTCTTACATCATACCTTCCATGTTCTTTAATCTCCAAATACAGTGTTTCTATTTTTGCTTTAAATTGTCCATTGTTAACAAGACAAGGATGTCCACTCTCACCACTGCTTTTCAATGTAATACTGGAAGTCCTAGCTAGAGCAATAAGATAAGAGAAAGACATACAAGGAATCCAAATAGGAAAAGAAGAGGTTAAACTATCACTATTTGCAGATGATATGATAATATACATAAAGAACCCCAAAAACTCCACAAACTAATTCAACTAATCAATCAGTTTAGTAAAGTGGCAGGATACAAAATCAACAAAAATCAGTAGCCTTCCTATACACAAGCAATAAATCTGAAGAAGGAGAAATTAAAAAACCCATCCCTTTTACTATTGAAACAAAAAAATCAAATATTTGGGAATAAATCCAACGAAAGAGGTAAAGGACCTATACAAAGAAAACTATAAAACACTGTTAAAAGAAATAGAAGAAGACACAAAGAAATGGAAAAACATCCCCTGCTCATGGTTTGGAAGAATTAACATCATCAAAATGGCCATCCTACCAAAAGCAATCTACAGATTCCATGCTATTCCAATAAAAATGTCAATGTCATTCTTCAAAGAAATAGAACAATTATTGATGAAATTCATATGGAATCACCAAAAAACCTGAATAGCCAAAGCTCTTCTGAAAAAAAAAAAAAAAAAAGAAGGGAATGGAGGCATCACACTCCCAGACTTCAAACTATACTACAAAGCCATAATCATCAAAAGTGCATGGTATTGGGCCTCCCCAGTGGTGCAGCGGTTGAGCGCTGGGTTGCGAAGCTGCCCCGCAGCCTCTGCAGCGCCGGTTCGATCCCCGGCTGCTCCCCGGCCACCGGAGGAGGGTCCCACATGGCGCGCAGACCTCTCCTGCCGCCCACTGCTCCCCTCAGCAGTGTACTTTGGTCCTTCTGCCTGCTCTGTTCCCCACTCTGGCTCTGGTGAATTCTCTCACCCTCCCACATTTCTGACTGTACCCAGTGCATGTATAAACAAAAACAAACAAATAAATAAATAAATAAAAACATGCCTCTATAAAAAAAAAAATAGTGCATGGTATTGGAACCAGAACAGACACACAGACCAATGGAATCGAATAGAAAATCCATAAATAAACCTACAGATTTATGGTCAACTAATCTTTGACAAAGGAGCAAAGAATATGCACTGGAGCAAAGAAAGTTTGTTCAATAAATGGTGCTGGGAAAACTGGGTCGCTACATGCAAAAGAATGAAGCTTGACTACTACCTAACACCATGCACAAAAACCATCTCAAAATGGATTAAAGAACTAGACATAAGACCTGAAACCATAAAATACATAGAAGAAAATATAGGCAAAACACTACATGACATGTGCCTGAAAGACATCTTTACAGACACATCACCCAAAGCAGTAGTGAAGGCAAAGATAAACAGCTGGGACTACATCAAATTAAAGAGCTTCTGCACAGCAAAAGAGATAATAACAAAAACAAAGAAAAACCCCACTGACCGGGAGAACAATTTTGCACACAACACTAATGATAAAGGACTGACACAAAAATCTACAAAGAGCTGACCAGACTCAACAAAAACAAAGAAAATAATCCAGTGAAAAAATGGGCAGAAGAGCTAAAAAAACTTCTCTGAAGAGGAAATGCAAATGGCCAACAGGCATATGAAAAAATGTTCAACATCACTTGTATTCAGGGAGATGCAAATCAAAACTACCATGAGATACCATCTCACACCAGTGAGAATGGCACATATTAAAAAAACTAGCAACAACAAATGTTGGCGAGGTTGTGGAGAAAAAGGAACTCTCCTGCACTGTTGGTGGGAGTGCAAACTGATCCAACTACTATGGAGAGCTGTGTGGAGATTTCTTGAACTACTAAACATAGAGCTTCCATATGATCCAGCAATCCCACTCCTAGGTATTTACCCAAATGACACAGAAACAGTAATTCCAAAGGGCACCTGCACCCCTATGTTTATAGCAGCACTATTTACAATAGCTAAGCTATGAAAGGACGCCAAATGCCCGAAAATAGATGACTGGATCAAGAAGATGTGGTACATATACACAATGGAATATTACTCAGCATTCCAAAAAGATAAACACATGCAGTTTGCAGCAACATGGATGGAGCTAGAAGGGATCACGCTCGGCGAAATAAGCCAGAAAGAAAAAGAAAAATACTGGATGGTCTCACTCATAGCAGGAATTTAGAAAACCTAAATAAGAGACCAGGAAAAAGACTAATCAATACAAAGTAAAAATCAAAATCAACAAGCAACTATAAACCAGAGACACACTACAGGGGGGTTGGGAGGGAGGTGTGGGGAAAGGAAGGACTAGTGTCAAAATAAGGGGGGGTGCTATGTATGGGGAAAGTAACCAAAATGGAAATGCATACATTGTGCAAAGATGAAAAAAGATGTAAGAATTATATAAAATAAAATATTTAAATAAAAAAATAAATTGTCCATTGTATTTTGAGCAATTAAAATAAAAAGAGTATTTATCCTTATCTTCATTTCTTATTTTGTCTGGTTCAAGATGCTTCTTGTAATGCTTAAAAATGCTTTTTCGGTTATAATTGATATATAACTATATTAATTTTCCCTCATGGAGAACCTGGTAATGGGTTCAAATTTCTAAGGAGTTGATACTCTCATGTTAACCCACATCAGCTTTCAGCAATTTGTTAAAAATTTTGAGCTCATTGTGTATATGACCACATCTTCTTGATCTAGTCATCTATTTTTTGGGCATTTGGGTTGTTTCCATAGCTGAGCTATATTATTCAGCAATCAAAAAAAAAAAAAATAAGCATGCAATTTGCAGCAACATAGATGGAGCTGGAAGGGATCATGCTCAGCGAAATAAGCCAGAAGGAAAAAGAAAAATACCGGATGATCACTCATAGCAGGAATTTAGAAAACCTAAATAAGGGACCAGGAAAAAGACTAATTATAATAAAGTAAAAATCAAAATCAACAAGCAACTATAAACCAGAGATACACTATGGGGGAGTGGGGAGAGGAGGGATTAGGGTCAAAATGAGGGGGGTGGGAATTGTATGGGAAATATAACCAAGATGAAAATGCATACATTGTGCAAAAATGAAAAATGATGTAAAAATATATATGAAATAAAAAAATTTTTGAGCTCAGTTCTTCATACCAATTTATTTAGTGGCCTTATCTCCCTCCTGCCATTGATGAGTCTCTCTTTCCTTTGGTGCTGTTGTTCTATGTTTGACTTCTCTATATTTGATTAAACATAGGACTTTATTATAATAGTCAGTATTCTTTTATATTATCCACATATTTACTTTTCTGAACTCTTCAATAAACAAGTGGCTTCATTTAATTCTATGCTTCCTTCATGCAATTCTATGCTTTCATCTGGGATCATTTTCATTTAACCTGAAAAACTTATTTATCTTACAGTGTAGACCTGCTTGCCTAAATATCCTCAAATATCTTTATTTTGCCTTCTTATTCAAGGATTTCCTCACTGAATATAGAACTCTAGATTGATAGTTACTTTTTCTTTCAACACTTAAATATATCATTCCATTAACTTTGGGCATCCATAAAGTCTATTGAAAATTCAGCTCAGTATCTTATTGTTGCTTCTTTGCAGAAAATGTGTCCCTTTCCTGTTTTTATAATTTTCTCTTTTTCATTGGCTTTTAGCTATTTGACTATAATGTACATAGGTTTGGTCTACTTTGTATATATCTTTTTTGGACATCTCTAAACTTCTTGAATGTGTACTTTTTTATTTCTGTCATCAATTTCATAAAATTTTTGGCCACAATGCCTTTTAAAATAATTGTGTCTTCTCCATTCTCTCTCTACTTCTTTTTTGGGATTACAGTTACCTATGTTAGACCACTCAACTCTATCCCAGGTACCTCTTATGCTGTTTTATTCTGCCCAGTCTTTCCCTCAAATCCGTTTGTGCTTCAGTTTGTATTTGCTTTCTTTTGATATCTCTGAATACTATCTTTAAAGTCTAATCCTGTTTTTAACAGTTTCTAGTCTATTAAATCTAACCAGTAAGTTCTTAATTTCAGGTACTCTGTTTTACAGTTGTAGAATGTCTATTCGATTCTTTTTTTTCATAGCTTCTGGTTCTGTATTAAAAATTTCCAAGCTTTTATACAATCTGTCCACATTTCCGCCATCATTAACATCTGTGGGCCTATTTCCATTGTTATGGATTAAATATTCTATAGGGAAAATATGTCACTTGTTTTGAACCCAAATTCTCTGTCATCCACCCTCTGCAACCAGCAAATGATTGACAGATATTCTCTCATCCACTTTAGTCCCTCTACCTGCACCACACCCAGTTCTTAATCCAAGCCTGCAAATAGCCAGTCCCCTTGTGGAATAAAATTCTTTGCCAGTATAAGTTTGCTATACAGGGGTCAACCCACTCTGGGATATAATCTGGTCCATTTCCTTCCATACTACACCAGTGTCTTTAAAAATGTGATTTTTTGTGTCATTTATCCATTCGTTCTAATTACTGCGTAACTTTTATGCTTTTAAAAATAACAAGAGGGCCTCCGCGGTGGCGCAGTGGTTGAGCGCTGGGCTGCGGAGATGCCTGCAGCCTCTGCAGCGCCGCCGGTTAGATCCCTGGCCGCTGGGGAGGGTCCCACATGGCACGCAGACCTCTTCTGCCCGGCGCGCTGCTCCCCTCAGCAGTGTACTTCAGTCTACCTGTTCTGCTCCCTGCTCTGGCTCTGGTGGATTCTCTTACCCTCCCACACTTCTGACTGTACCCAGTGCTTGTATAAATAAATAAATCAATCTTTAAAACAAAACAAAACAAAAAAAAAAACCCAAGAAATACTGTCTGTGAAAATGCTTTAATCGATATTTATATTTAGAAATATGCTTCAAGAGTTTATAGTTGTCTCATGTTTTACAGTATTTGAAACCATCAATCTTCATATTTTGTTAAGAAGATGTTGAGATGAGAATGACACACAGAAAGTTTTGGCCTCAAAAATAAACTATGTGTTAAACATGAGACATGTCAAAGTATAATTTAAAAAAATTAAAACTTGTTTCCTATACAAGTATAGTGAGCATAGTCAATGATTTCTTAACTCATTATTGATGGAAACATGAAGGCGGTAATACCGGTCTAAGGAAGGGCTTGAGGAACTAACAACGTATAGTTATCTAGTGAAAGGAAAGCTGAAATGAATTTGTTAACAGATACAACCTGATTAATATCTGACAAAGTAAGAAAGTCATAACCATTTAGTTTTTTTCTTTATATCCAGAGGGGAATCCAAAGTTAATACACAATTTTATAAAATTAATACATAATTTTTAACCCTAATCAGTAAGTCAAAGTAAGAGTAAAAATCCCCTCTCTAGTTCAGTAATCCTTGGTCAAAACCATTAGTGCTCTGCAATGCCATTAAATAGGTATATAACCAGACACACAATGGGGGGGGGTGGGGGGGAAGGAGGGATTGGGGTCAAAATGAGGGGGTTGCAATTGTATGGGGAATATAAAAATAAAAATTAAAAAAAGGTATATAATCAACCCTTTGCCTTTTTGCCAAATATCAGAACATACCTAATAGAATTATTTTAATGTGAAGCAAGTTTCTCAGAAATATTAAGTCTATGTATAGAAAAGCAGATGTGGCCTGACTATAATGATAAATAAGCATTTTGGAGACATTTCCCTCCCCATACCCTCATAAGCCTTGCTACTAAAGTTGGAGTTCTGTGAAGTGCTTTTGGTGTTAGGGAGATGAAGGATATTATTTATTTCATTGTTAACCCCACACACAATAAATAAATGGACACTCTACTCAAAGGGAGAAAATATTTATGCAATATTTGTAGACTACATATCCAGAATATATTGGGAATTTATATACCTTTATAGTAAAAAACAAATACACAGTTAACATTTAAATAATTCAGGGGTTAGAGACACCTATCCCCCACTTTGTATTGTCAAAAATCTGTGGAAAATTCTTACTCCCCCCAAACTTAACTAATACTAATCTGCTCTTGATAAGAAGCCTTACTGATAACATAGTTGATTAACATATAAGATGTGTTTTATATATTCTACACTGTATTCTTACAGTAAAGAAAGCTAGAAAAAAGAAAATGTTATTAAGAAAATCATAAGGATGAGATAATACATTGACAGTACTGTACTTTATGGATACTATAAATTTACATTGCCTGTTTATGAGAAAAATCCCATATAAGTTCATTTCAAACCCATGTTGTTCAAAGATTAATTGTAACACAATTTAAAAGTGTGCAGAGGACCTCAGTAGAAACATAAATGGCTAATGGGAACATGAAAAGGTACTTGACATTACTAATCATTAGGGAAGTATAAATGAAAACCAACCACAATAAAATATCTCCTCATCACTGTTCTGAGGCTGTTATCAAAAGGACAACAGTTAAGTTTGGGCTAGGATGTGAAGATGTGTGCTGATGGTTATAATGTAAATTGGTATACCTTTTATTGAAAACTACATGGCAATCCCTCAAAAATTAAAAATAGAACTACATATGATAGAGCAATCTGATTTCTATTTGTATATTCAAAGGAAATGAAATAACAATCTCCCTTGTTCATGGCAGCATTATTCACAAAGCCAAGACAGGGATACAACCTAGGGGTCAGTTTTCAGATGAATAAAGAAATATGGAAATATATATAAAGAAGTATTATATATCATATATTATAATTATATATACTATATGAATAGATAAAGAATATATATTGTATATAAAGAAAGTGTCAATATATATATAAAGAAAATGTGATTAGGTTATATTTTATGATTCAGTATTCAGTCATAAAAAGTTGGGAATTTCTGCCATTTGTGACAATGGGGATGAAACTTTAGGTCATTGGGCTTAGAGAAATTAGTTAAAGAAAGACAAATACTGTACCAGCTCACTCATATGTGTAACTTAAAAGAGTTGAGCTCATAGAAACAGGGAGCAGATTGTTGCCAGGGGTTGGGGGGAATGGGAGTTGTTACTGGAATGGTTCAAATATCATAAGAGGGGATCTAACATCAGCATGGTGAGCACAGTTTACAGTACCCTATAACATTCTTGAAATATTTGATAATGTTTCATATGTGCTTGGGAAAAATATGTGTTTTACAACATCCCTTATTTAGGTCAATTTTGTGGATTTTAATCAGGTCTTTCATATATTATTTTTTGTCTATTTAAACTTTTAAGAGGAGTGCACTAAAAATGTCTCACCATATGAATTTGGCAAAATTTGGCTTTAAACATTTTCAGACTATATTGTTGGGATTATACAGATTTAAAATGCTTTTATCTTCCTGGCCAACTACACCTTTTTCATTATGAAATGATCTTTATCTAGTGTACATAGCTCTTTTTATTTCTGTATATGCATTTTCATATTAATACAGTAACAGATACATTAACTTTTTAAGAGGGAGTTTCTTATTTACATGATATACATTTTTTTAAAAAGATTTATTTTATTTATACAAGAACTGGAGTACAGGGCAGAGGCACAGGAGAGTGAGAGAATTCACCAGAGACGGAGGCGGGAACAGAACAGGCAGATGGACTAAAAACACTGATGAGGGGAGCAGCAGGTGAGACAGGAGAGGTCTGCTGCGGCATATGGGTATCTCCCTGGCTGGTGGGGATCGTACTTATGTTGCAGAGGCTGTGGACGGCATCAAGTGCTGTGCTCAATCTGCTGTGCAACTGGGGAGGCCCCTCACATGATATATATTTTCTACCCTTTTCTTAGAATCTTTTAGATGTGTTTCTTATAAACATCATATAGTTATATTGACTTGTTTTACCCAACCTGAATCTGAACTTTTCCTAAAGCATTCAGTCTGTCAGGTAGTTCCCAACATCTTCAGGTTTAAATTTCCAACATCTTCACATTTAAATCTATCATCTAGTTCTTGGTCAGGTCCTGTGATTTCTTCTTGGCCTACCTTTTCTGTTTCTTTTTCTTTCTTTTCTTGCTTTTTAAACTGCTTTTAATTTTTTTAAAATTATGCATCTTTTCTGGTTTGGGTATTATACATTAGGTAGTCTCTTAATGGTAACAACAAAATTTTTTTTAGATTTTATGAAAAAATGTTTTCCCAGTCGGTGGGGTTTCTCTTTGTTTTGTTATTGTCTCTTTTGCTGTGCAGAAGCTCTTTAATTTGATGTAGTCCCAGCTGTTTATCTTTGCCTTCACTGTCACTGCTTTGGGTGATGCGTCCGTAAAGATGTCTTTGATGTGCATTATCATGTAGTGTTTCGCCTATATTTTGTTCTATGTATTTTATGGTTTCAGGTCTTATGTCTAGTTCTTTAATCCATTTTGAGCTGTTTTTTGTGCATGGTGTTAGGTAGTAGTCAAGCTTCATTCTTTTGCATGTAGCGACCCAGTTTTCCCAGCCCCATTTATTGAACAAACTTTCTTTGCTCCAATGCATATTGTTTGTTCCTTTGTCAAAGATTAGTTGACCATAAATCTGTGGGTTTATTTCTGGATTTTCTATTCAATTCCATTGGTCTGTGTGTCTGTTCTTGTTCCAATACCATGCAGTTTTGATGATTATGGCTTAGTATACAACACTAATGATAAAGGACTGATCACAAAAATCTACAAAGAGCTGACCAGACTCAACAAAAACAAAGAAAATAATCCAGTCAAAAAATGGGCAGAAGAGCTAAAAAGAAACTTCTCTGAAGAGGAAATGCAAATGGCCAACAGGTATATGAAAAAATGTTCAACATCACTTGTAATCAGGGAAATGCAAATCAAAACTACCATGAGATACCATCTCCCACCAGTGAGAATGGCACATATTAAAAAAACTAGCAACAACAAATGTTGGCAAGGTTGTGGAGAAAAAGGAACTCTCCTGCACTGTTGGTGGGAGTGCAAACTGGTCCAACCACTATGGAGAGCTGTGTGGAGATTTCTTGAACTACTAAAGATAGAGCTTCCATATGATCCAGCAATTCCACTGCTAGGAATTTACCCAAAGGACACAGAAACATCAATTCCAAAGAGCACCTGCACCCCTATGTTTATAGCAGCACTATTTACAATAGCTAAGCTTTGGAAACAACCCAAATGCCCAAAAATAGATGACTGGATCAAGAAGATGTGGTACATATACACCATGGAATATTACTCAGCATTCGAAAAAGATAAACACATGCAATTTGCAGCAACATGGATGGAGCTGGAGGGGATCACGCTCGGCGAAATAAGCCAGAAAGAAAAAGAAAAATACTGGATGGTCTCACTCAGCAGGAGTCTAGAAAACTTAAATAAGGGACCAGGAAATAGAATAACTATAAGAAAGAAAATATCAAAATCAACAAGCAACTATGAACCAGAGACACTCTATGGGGGGTGGGGGGCGGGGAAAGGAGGGATTGGGGTCAAAATAAGGGGGTTGTAATTGCATGGGGAATATAAAAATAAAATTTAAATAAAAATATTTCAATCACAAACATTTTAAACTAAATAATTTATATTTTATTGGAAACCAATTCCACTTTAATACTATGTTTGTGTTCAGTTGAAGCATTCAATTATGGGTGCTCTATCTCAAGCATTCGAATCTTTCAGTAAAGATTTTATTTCTAAAAATGTTAAAAATTTTTTTTTTAGATTTTATACCCAATTTTTCAAAGTATAATCAGTCTTTACTCTCCTCCAGCAAAATGTTTCTTTAAACACATTAACTTCATTTTTCCATCTGTACTATGTATTATTCACTTTCTGAATTCTATGTTGTAATTTTCTTTTATATCATGTTAGTCTCTCTCTTTTATTAAGTCATTGTTCATTTGGATTTAATTCATATGTGTTCATCTTTTTGTTCTTTCTTCTGTTTGAAGAATGTCTTCCTTTTGTCTGAAGTACAGATCTCTCCTGTTTTTTGAAAGTTGATTTTAAATCACTTTACTTTTATGAAAGATTTACATTAGTGCCTGGTCTCAGTAACTGAATGAAATCTGAAGAGGATTTTCACTTTTACAGCAATGGTGAAAAGCAAAGAGTGTTCAGCATTTGTTTTGAAGCTGTTGCTCTAGAGGCAGCATGTACCCTAAACAACAAGAGTGATCCCATCAAGTTCCTTCTCCAGAATTCCTTTATGCAGGCTGTGTACTTATTGCAGAATTCCTGATTTTACTACATATTAATGTTACTTGAGGTTTTATGTGTTACTTGGTATAGTGTTTTAGGTTCATTTTAAGGTCTGAGAATTCTCAAAAAATTTCCATATAAGTTGTAGTAATTGCTTTACACCATTTCTGCTTACGAAAGGTTTCATGAGAATGCTCCTATTTTTAATAGTGGGGTTGGGAGGGGACTGTATGCATTTAGAATTTGCCTTTATTCGCACAATTGTTTTCCCTTGGTAAATAGAATTCTCTGTTGGCAGTTATTCCCTTTAAGAACACATAAAGATATTCTATTGTCTTCCATTGTTACTATTTCAAAACAAGTGATAAGTATAACTGATCTTTTAAATGCAATCTTTTATATCTGGTTTCCTTTGAGACCACCTTGGTTATTTGGAATTTTCACTATGATGTATTTACATTGTAGTTTCTTTTTACTTAATATATTCTATTTGATAGGTGGATTGTCTCATGTAGTCACATAATTATGAACTTCTTATGTATGACTTATTTTACTCAGCATGTGTGTGAGATTCATCCATGTTATATATCAATGCTTCATTTCTTTTTATGTGCCAGATAATATTCCATCATCTGTTTATACCACATTTATTTATCTATCCATCAGTTGGCTAACTTTGGATTGGTTCCACTTTTAGTTTATCATGAATAATGCTGCTATGAACATGTGTGTACAATTTTTTGTTTGACATGTTTTCACTTCCTTTAGGTATATTCCTAGGGTTGGAATTGCTGGTTCATCTGGTAATTCTATTAACTTTTTTTTAGGAACAGCCAAACAAACCCTGAGTTTTTAAATGAATTTCCCATCTACCCATTATTTCTATTTTTGCTATGATTATTATGAGATGATATTCTCTCATGCTCAGACTTCTGTAGATACATGCTAGCCCTGAGGAAAATTTCTTCTCTGATAAGATAGATAATTCAAAAATGGGAAATACAATTATGGTCTTAAATCTGACAAGGAAATGAGGATAATTGAGATTGGCATCTCTGGAGAGAGAGACCATGTCCTTTCTGGTTCCTCTGGTTTTAAACTTAAAATAATGGAGGGAATAGCATATAATTAAAAGATAAACAGCAGAATGTGGCATGAATCTCTAAGACTGAAGACTGGAGTTCCAGTGAAAATTTAAAGATAAGTGCCTCTTCTCCTACTTCCTTCTAGGATATTTAGACTAAATTGGTTTAAAGGAGTAGAAAAGATATGCTTTAGCTATTTTGGGAAGGCTAAGCAATCTTAACTAAAAACAGAACTTGGTAGATCTTGTTTTCTTTTTATCTAGCAAAGAGCATTCAAAGGTAAAACTAACTTAGAGAAAATGGAAAACTGCTAAATGAGAAAATGATCTTCATGCATCAAGATGCTTTAGATAAATTTAGAATTTATTTCATTTACAGACCATAGTGTAGGTTGAGACACATTTCTAAATATATATGTCAAAGATCTTTTATGTCAGAGTTGTTGCAAATCTCATCTCAGTCATGACCATAGAGTGTGGTATGGAACTGATGTGCCAACAGTACAGGCTGTTATTTGGAATAGTTGTCAGGAGTATTTGCATTTCCTTGAGGAGAATGCTTGGTTTCCTTGCAGTCATTTGGTGGCACAATGAGATAATGTGTACCTTTGCAAGAACAAAGAGTCATTCTTGTTTTGAGTATGAGCATGTCTTTCTTGTTCACAGAGCCTAATCTAACTCTACACTTTGAGGGCTCACAGACTGATTTACTGACTTGATATCCCACAAAATATCTCCTTAGAATAATGAGCCTATCTTATGGCAAAGGAGATGAAACAACTTTTACATGACTATAAACCCACTGGTCACACCACATGCAGCACAACCCAAAAACTGTCAATTTGATAATATGGTGGAAAATTCTCTTGACGTTTCAGCTGACTGAGGTGCTAGTTTGGAGACAACTCCCATGTGAGGAAGGGGTGCTATACTTGAGAATACTCTATATATCTTAAAGTAATGATTATTTTATGGTGCTATATCCCTAGTAGTTAGAATACATAGGTTTAGGAACTGAGGGGGAGAAATAGTATCTATCTCTGTTTAGCATCACTCTGAATGACCCATCTGGAGAATTTGTCTTCCTATTCTTGAAGCTTTATGATCTGTGGTGGACAAGTCTATATTTCTTGGGGGTTGGAGTGCTTCCACCAAGGAACATAGAATAACTGTAAACTTAAAAGTTAAGCTGCTTCCTGGTCACTGTGTGTTCCTTGTCCCTCTATAACAGCTAATAGACAAAGTAAGTAGTTACCACATTGGCAGGGGTAACTGACCTTTATCATTATGAAGAAGTAGACCTGGTTAAAGGTACTCCTACATAAAGAAGTAGAAATGTGTTTGGTATTCAACTGATCCACTGTGGCATCTCTTAGTAGTCCTCTACCTATTTTAACTATAGATAGGCAAAAGTAGCAACCACAGCTCAAGAAGGGCTTCAATCTTGCTCACAGTGAGATCTGAGTCATTCCACCAGGCAAACCTAGACTAGTGGAAATGCTTTCCAACAGGAGGGAAATCTAGAATGAGTGGTAGGAGAGGGAGACAGTGTGTGTTTGATCTTGTGATCAGATGTAGTAGCAGCAAGAGGCTGAAGTCTGTCCCATTGTCCCTCCTTCTGAAACATTTTTTCCAAAACTTGCGAGCATCCAGAATCCTGAAGAAGCTGTAACTAGTTAGAGTGAACTCACTATGATGGGCAAGTTGATCTGAGCTGCATAAGGTATGAACTATAGAAATGCTGCTGGTGACCCACCCATGCCTCCCTTTATATAGGTCAATGAACTGCTTCCATTGTGTTAAATATTGACTCAGCTACACCCAACTCTGGATAATAGCTTTCGACTACTAGTTGCTGCCTCTGGTGGAAATACCTGGAAAAATGTGGCTTAACAGAAGCCACCATGATGGCCCACAACCTGTGACTAACTTATATGGGGGTACAAAATCCCTTCTCAAGATGGGTCAATTCTCAGGGGTAATTGTGCTCAAGAACTTCCTGTGGGATCCAGCTGTGGGTAGACTTCAGCTGAAACTATTTTTTTTTTTTAATCAGGACTTTTTCTTTCTTTCTTTTTTTTTTATCAAGATGTTTTCTTCACAGGATGTTTCTCCTGCCATGATAAGCCATTTACACATGAATCCTACTTCAAATACTGCTTCTAGAAATCTTAACTAAGACAGATCCTTCTTCTCTATCTCCCTAAAGAAAATTCTGAGGGAAGAATTCTGATTGACCCCATAAGAAGTAAAGGTTAATCTTACCCAAAGAAAGTTCTGTACATTACCCTCAAATACAGGGAGGTGATCTTTAGGCTCTTAGAATGTTCACCATAGGGCCTCCCTTGGTGGCGCAGGCGGTTGATCGCTGGGCTGTGAAGTTGCCTGCAGCCTCTGCAGCGCCGGTTTGATCCCCAGCCACCGGCGAGTGTCCCATATGGCGCGACAGACCTCTCCTGCCGCGCCTGCTGCTCCCCTTAGCAGTGTGTTTCATTGGTCTGCCTGTTCTGCTCCCCGCTGTGGCTCTGGTGAATTCTCTCACCCTCTTGCGCTTCTGACTGTATCCAGTGCTTGTATAAATAAATAAATAAAATAAATAAATAAATAAAAGAATGTTCACCATAGTAGGAGTGTCTTTGTTCCACCTGGAGGCTTTAGCCCACATGGTATCTGTATAAAAATTTTATTTTTGATGGAGGTTTTGGTCACATGGTAACAGTTTTGCCTCCAGAGGGCAAAAGACATCAACCCAACTCCAAAAGGGGCTGGAGATTAAAAGTCAGCCACTCATGTGGATCACGCCCCAATAAAAACTTTTTAATCACCATAGTCCGGGGTGGGCTTTCTTGGCTTGTCATATTTATTGTCACACATGATGGCCTGACTCCATGTGGAAAGAACAGCCAGGAAGGATCTTGTCATTTGGACCCCTCCTGGGCTGTTCCGTGTATCTCTTCTCTTGGTTGTTTTTAATCCTGTAATAACCCAAAGGTATGGGTATATCAGCTTTCAATATATTTTGAGTACTTTAGGCAAGTTATCAAAACTGGGTTTGGCTTTGGAAACCCCTCAAAGTTGTAGCTCTCATCATATGTGAGGGCAGTCTGTGTGGATAATTTTTCTCCAAACTGTACAATTGGCTAACCCCTCACACCCTGGTTTCATCTCTACTTCTGGAGTCATCACTAGGGCCAGGTGAGCAGAGCACAGGCTGCCAGTACATTTGATTGGGTTTGGGAGAGAGGGGAGCTGGTGGGATGAATGACAAGATGTTTAATTTTCACCAGCATTTTCTAGGCCTTGGAATCTGCTCTGCTTCTCCATTAAGGTTATTATTGATGCTACTTCTTTTCCTTCCTCCCCTTTCCTGTATCAGAAACTCTGCCCTTATTCTTTTTTTTTCACTTTATTTATTTTATTTTTATATTCCCCATACAATTGCAACCCCGATTTTGACCCCAATCTCTCCTCCCCCCCAAAGAGTATCTCTGGTTCATAGTTGTTTGTTGATATTGATTTTTTTCTTTCTTGTAGTTACTCTTTTTCCTGGTCCATATTTAGGTTTTCTAGATTCCTGTTATGAGTGAGACCATCTGGTATTTTTCTTTTTCTTTTTGGCTTATTTTGCTGAGCATGATCCCTTCCAGCTCCATCCATGTAGCTGCAAATTGCATGTGTTTATCTTTTTTGAATGTTGAGTAATATTCCATGGTGTATATGTACCACATCTTCTTGATCCAGTCATCTATTTTTGTCTGCCTTTATTCTTAACCTTGGCCCTCCTCTCTTTATTTTTATTTATTTTTTAAAAAAATTTATTTATTTATGCATATAAGACCTGGGGTGCAGGCCATATATGAGGGGTGAGAGGATTCACCAGAGACAGAGTGGGAAGCAGAACAGGCAGATGCACTGAAATACACTGCTGAGGAGAGCAGCAGGCATGACAGGAGAGGTCTGCTGCGCCATGTGGGTAGCTCCCTGGCCGGGGATTGAACTCGTGCTGTAATGGCTGCAGATAGCTTCACAGTGCTGCATCCTAACCCCTTGTGCCACCAGGGAGGCCTGACCCTCCTCTCTAGCTGCCCGTGTTATGCTTTTTGTTACTTAACATATCTGATATTATTTTTCTTAGAAGTTAGTGATATCTTAGTTTTGTAGCCTTATTTGTCTGACACAGAGATAAACATATTAAAACTCTGTAACTTTTTAAATTTGGAAATTGAGTTTCTAATGAACATTAGATATTAATTTTTTTAAGATTTATTTTTTTAATTTATACAATAGTTGGGATACAGGCCAGAGGTGCAGGAGGGTGAGAATATTCACAAGAAAGAGAGTGGGGAGCAGAACAGGCAGATGGACCGAAAGCACTGCTGAGGGGAGCAGTGGGTGAGACAGGAGAGGTCTGCTGTGCCATGTGGGAATCTCCCTGGCTGGCTGGGAATCGAACCCATGCTGCAGAGGCTGGACAGCTTCACAGCACTGCGCTCAACCCACTGTGCCACCAGGGAAGCCCTAGATATTAATTTTAAATATTCTTTTATAGTGAAACTTCTGGGAACAGATATATATGGTGTCTCCTTTATAATTTTGAGGAGTCTATGCTAGTTTTATTTGAAATTTTTATTATCCCAGTTAATAACATTACCTATTCCTTACATACCTTCCTATCATTTTGTGTTGATGTCAATTGCTTCAGTGTGGCAGGTAGGAGCCTCCATGGTAATGTTTGAGTGTGATCCAAAGACATGAAAGTAATGTACCTTGGGATTTGGATATCATCAGATTTAAACACAAGTTCTATTTCATGCAGAATAGCCTAGGAACTGGGAATAATATATCTATAGGCCAAATTGGGGAAGTTCAAATGCAGATATTGAGAAACCAAGACAGAGAATTATCTGAAGATTTCACTAACATCTGAATGAGAAAGGACCAGTGAGCATTAGGACATCATAGTAGTGAAGCTTGATTTTATTTTCTTTCTGATACACACACACACACACACATATATACACACATACACCCACATATATTTACACAGCTATATATATACATATATACATGTATATAAACAAGTAAGCTTAATTATATAATGCATATGAATTTTTTTGCTTATGTTAGCTCATAATAAACTGTATATATATTATTCTATAATATAACCTATTCTTCTTAACTACTTTACTCAAATCAGAAGTAGTCCAGCACCTTATTAACTGAGCAACTGATATCCAATTATTATATCTTTGAGTCTTAATATTTCTTCTGTAAAATATTATAAGTCTGCTACTTGCAGATTGCTGAAAGCATTATCAATTATTTACAAAAATTTGTTGGCCCAATAGAGGTGAATTTAGCTATTACTATTAGCTCTCATTACATTTTGGGTTTAAAAATATTAACTCTGTAAATACCTTTAAGAAGGCACCACTCTGATGTCCTAACTGGATGTACCAGTTAAGCTGCCCCTTCTTTTGAAAGTATGCAAGTACAAACAATTCTTTTTGGGTATTCCATTCTTTCTATATCATGAACAACTTCTGGAGGTCTCATCAGTTTCTGCCTTCACTGGCCTTGCTCTTTTGAAGGAAATTTCCCTCACTTTGACATTCAGCCTCACTATATTCTAACTATCTTGCAGCTGTTACTTTTATCTTTGTACCTAAAAGATTCTAACCAGAGTCATGGAGTATGGGATTACTCTTGCTGTTCAAGACTAGGTTTTTTTGTGGCAGGAAGTAGCTCACCCTTTTGTTATCCCAGGCCATTTCATTGATTTTTCACCTCAGCTAACTGTTCTGAATTCAAGTCCCCCTTTGGAACTGAAGCACTGAACCAAACAACCTGCTCTTGGGGGCCTGAATCCTATGCTCTGCAAATGTAAGGTTTTGTTACACCTCTGCTCCTGAAACCCAGAACTACTGCCTCATTTGACATCATTTCCTACTCTCTAAACCCTAACCAGTTGAAATGGATGGACTCGTATGCAACAGTGATGGACCTGCTATTTGTGAAGTTTTTTTTTTTTAAGATTTATTAATTTGTGCATACAAGAGCCAGGGCACAGGCCAGAGATGTGGGGGGTGAGAGGATCCACCAGAGACAGAGCGGGGAACAGAACAGGCAAACTGACTAAATACGTTGCTAGAGGGAGCAGCGGGTGAGCCAGCAGAGGTCTGCTGCGCCATGTGAGTTGCTCCCTGGCCAGCCGGGGATCGAACTCACACTACAGATACTGCTGTTGCTTAATAGTGCGGTGCTCAACCCCCTGTGCCACCAGGGAGGCCCAACCTGCTGTTTGAGCACCAGCTTGCTGCCCTATGACCAAACCTTGTAATTGGATCTGTTCTTCCTCTTGACTTATTCTGGGTGGAGCCCCCAGAGTACCTCAGGGTCATGCTTAGACCAACATCAGCACCACTAAATGCACTGTAGTATTTTATCTTTTTAAAAATTCACATAAATTCTATCCCATATAATGCAGTGTAGAGCTACCTCTTCTCTACTTTGTTACATGTGTGCTTCTTTTAAAATCGTTTAATTATATTATCTAATTTTGTGACAGTCATTCTAGTTTGTTACTGAATTTCAAATTCCATTTTGTTTTAGAGCCTGAGGAAAATTGCACAGGTTGCTTTAATTAGTATCAATTTGGTTGTCAGATATTCAAGATGAAGCCATTGTATTTCAGCATTATTTAAAGCTATGGCATTAAAATTAGCTGGGGATTTTTCAAGAATCATTCATTATGACCTAATTTTAAAGTTATTTTAAATGTAATATTAAAAAGAATTATTAACACGTCTGTATTCTATCTTTTTGGGCTACAATATCTCAAAATTACATAAAAAGCTAATTGCTAGCCAAAGGTATCACTTTTCACCATGTAAAATATAATGTCAGCTCAATTGTCTATATCAGAAGCAGAGGTTGAGTAATACAAAAGTAATTTATATTTGTCTTTGGGATGCTTTTGCCCTTAAATTTGAATAAGGGTGAGTCCAATGTCTGGGGAATTCACGTCAAAATAATGAAGCTGTATTATAAAGATCTCAAAGCAGAAAGCTGATGAGTTCAATTATTCTACTTCTTTTATTATTTTTTTCAAGTTGCTCTCCTAGGTTGAAAGAAGGAAGCTGAGCTCCATTCATTGTCAGTAGATTAGAATATTGAACACAGATGTTAAATCATAGGTCTGGAAAGAATTCAGTAGCAGATTAGAAGCTGCTGAAATAAGGATTTTTAGATTCCTATTGGGCTATGTGATTAGGCTTTAAAAAAATGAAATGGAAAAATCAAACAACAAAAAAAAGATAGATACATCATAGGCAAAAATGAAACAAAACAAAACCCCGAAAAACAGAAACCACTGCAGAGATTCCATAAAGAGAACAGAGAATGACAGCTGGTTAAGTATTAGGACAATTTAGGATTATCTACCAAATTCTGCATATTGAATTCCATGGGGATAGGGATAGAAGTTTTGGAGATAAGTAAATAAGCTAATGAAGTAAAAATTAGTGCCTGAAAATTGGGGTACTTCTTGTGTAAGAAATACATATGCACATGATATTTAAAAATTAATATTCTTTTGTATCATTTGAATGATTTTTTACTATGTCCATTTTTTTACCTATTACCTACCAGCAACAAACTTGAGAATAAATACCTGAAATAGAAAATAGTGTTTGACAGCAATAGCAATTATTTCTCTTAATGAACAATACTTAACACTCTACTTAGCCAGATTAATTTTCCACAAAATTTCAAAATCAAAATGCCACATGCTTTATTTACCTTCTCCAACTAGAATATACATACCTGGAAGTCAATTACTTTGTCATAGATCTTTATGTCTAGCACAAGCACTAGAAAAACATTTTTCATATTTCTTGAATGAATGAAGTCATGGATACTTGAATGGGTGAATACATCTGGTTACAATATAACAATAACACAAATACATCTTTTCAGCCATTCCTCCCACTCCACCCCAACATTGGTTTAAAACACTGTATATGTTTTTAGAGTACAGGTTCACACTACTTCCAATGTATGTTACCCCACCACATACCACTAGAATACCAATAACCCTTCACCACAGACCATTGAATCTTCTCCACCATTTGCTTCTGTTCCCCCTATTTTTGTTGTCAAAATCCAAATGTTTGTTTTTATATTGTTTTGTCTGTTCATTCGCTTTGGGCGAAATCATTTATGGTTCTCTTTCTGATTTATTTCGTTTAGCATAATCCCCTCAAGTTATATCCTTGTTGTTACAAAAAGCAAAATTTCATCTTTTTCTTTAACTAAGTAGTTTTCCATTATGTATTTATACCACATCTTCTTTATTCAGTCATATGTTGGCTATAATTAATAGAACTGCAATGAACATAAGGGTGTATATATCTTTTTGAATTAGTGTTTTCATATTCTCAGATAAATACTGATAAGTGGAATTGCTGAATCATATGTTAGGTCTATTTTTAATTTCTTGAGGCGCTTCTATACTATTTTCCATAGAGACTGCAGCAGTTTACTTTCCACAGTGTGTGAAGGTTCTTTGTTGTCTACATTCTCACTAGCATTTGTTGTTTCTAGTCTCTTTAATATAGACCATTCTCATAGGTATGAGATGATATTGATTTTGCTAAGTGATGATGAACATTTCTTCATGTGCCTGTTGGCTATCTGTAAAATGGCTATAAGCCACTCCCCCCCCCATTAAACATCACTGTCCTTCCAAACTATCTACGGTGGGCCCATGTTTTATAATCAGAAAAATAAGATAGTATGTAGAAGAAGAAAGGAAGATGGCATCATAGAAGGGTCCCTGCTTCACTGTTAGGAGGATAATATGAAAACAGTCCAGAGGGACACTGACTCAGAGGATCCCATGATGTGGGATGAAACTAGAGCACTTCTTCAACATTGGAGACCAACACTGACCATGCGAGAAGGGACAATGAAGAAATTCAACTCTATACAACAAAAGATGGGTAGAGAGAGGTGCCTAGATATTGTAGCCAGGGTAGGAGCTTGCTGTGGAAGCTTAGGTGTTGTGCTCCCATGTTTGACTGTCAGTTCTAGGGAAGGGAGAGTGGAATGGTGTGGAGGTACACCTTTGACTGAGGGTAGATACATATGGAGGAACTGGGGTGTCCCAGGCAGGCTGGGTTCTCAATGAAGAGGCTAGGGCCCAGAATGACTGTCCCTCTCACACACCCATATGGAACAAGAGGTCATTCTGTGACGTGCAACAGTATGACCTCATAGGTTACAGAGACTTGAGTTCGATATCCAGAGAGGAGAACTTTCAACAGCACCACAAACAAGAACCACTCCTGGATACCACTTTCACCAGCTACTGAACCCCCCATTAGGACCTTGCCCCACCCCCTCTCAGCAACTGCACATCAGTTCTCCCTAACACACAGCACCATCTGCTGGATAAGTGGACTCTGCATTCTTAGGACACTTGAAAAAACAGGAACCTAGAAAGCTACAAAATATGGAGACAGAAAAATACACAATGGAATATTACTGAGCAATCAAAAAAGGTAAACTCATGCCATTTGCAGCAACATGGATGGAGCTGGAAGGGATCATGCTCAGCGAAATAAGCCAGAAAAAAAAAGAAAAATACTGGATGGTCCCACTCATAGCAGGAATTTAGAAAAACTAAATAAGGGATCAGGAAAAAGACTAATTATAATAAAGTAAAAATCAAAATCAACAGGCAACTATAAACCAGACACACACTATGGTGGGGGTGGGGAGAAGGGAGTAGGATCAAAACAAGGGGGGTGTGATTTTTACAGGATGACAACCAAGATAAAAATGCATACATTGTACAAAAATGAAAAATTATGTAAAAATATATATAAAATAAACTTAAATAAATAAATAAAAAGAAAGAAAAGAAAAATGTAGCATGACACTTTTAAGTCCTCAATGAAATATTTCACTATAGAGTGAAAACATTCTTCAGAACCCCACTCTAGAGATTTGGATAATCTTTTCTTCCTAGGAGATAGAGAGTTCATAATAGCCATGATAAAAAATTCAGAAAAATTTATCAAAGATATACAAGAAAACTCAGAAAAATAAATGACTGTCCTGAGAAAATTAATGTATAGAAGATGGCAATCAAGCTTTAAGTAATAAAATAACAGAGACATAGGATGTAAAAAGATCAATAAAGGAGATAAAAAAATCTGGAGAAAGCTATGGAATAGACTAAATGTAATATTGAAACAGTGACCTTGAATATGGTAATGCACAAAATTCAGGTGAAGAAAAAAGAAGAAAAGAAAAATAAGAAACTCTTCAAGAATTATCTGACACCATTAGGAAAAGAAATATAAAAATAATTGGTATTCCAGAAGAGAAAGAGAGAAAAGGGAACAGCCAACTTATTCAAATAAATGATACAGGAAAACTTCCCAAACTTGGAAAAGGAGCTAAAGCATGAAGCTAAAACACAAACAAGCAAAAAAATCCCACAAACAACAGCATCTGGTTACCTAAAAGTAATGAGACCTATACCTACACAGGACTTTCAAGAGTTCAAGACAAAGAAAGAATATTGAAGATGGCTAGGGGGGTTGCCGATAACCCATAAAGTTACCTCCATCTGACTTCTTCTGAGAAAACACTATTGGCAGGAAAAGAATGGAATGATGAATACAAAATATTTACAGATAAAAACTTCTACCCACGAACACTATATCCTGCAAGACTCTTTCGGATATAAGAGAGAAATAAAAGCCTTTTCA
The DNA here is from genome assembly GCF_964194135.1 of Talpa europaea. NCBI lineage: Eukaryota > Metazoa > Chordata > Mammalia > Eulipotyphla > Talpidae > Talpa > Talpa europaea. The sequence continues at coordinate 43,800,378 of NC_140075.1, forward strand.
GACAAACAAAAGCTGAAGGAATTTATGAATACTAGACTTCACCTAAAAAAAAAAAAGACCTCTTGTATCTAAATTGAAGAGAAGAACATCCACAAAGAACTGAATAAGGAACTAGATGGAATCATTAAGAACAAAATGGCAGTAGTTGACTTTCATATATGAATACTCACCCTTAATGTTTTTTTTTTTAATAGAGGCATGTTTTTTTAATTTATTTTATTTGTTTGTTTGTTTTGTTTATACATGCACTGGGTACAGTCAGAAGCGCGGGAGGGTGAGAGAATTCACCAGAGCCAGAGCGGGGAGCAGAGCAGGCAGAAGGACTGAAGTACACTGCTGAGGGGAGCAGCGGGCGGCAGGAGAGTACTGCGCGCCATGTGGGATCCTCCGCCGGTGGCCGGGGAGCAGCCGGGGATCGAACCGGCGCCGCAGAGGCCGCGGGCAGCTTCGCAACCCAGCGCTCAACCGCTGCGCCACCGGGGAGGCCCACCCTTAATGTTAATGGAATGAATTCACCAATCAAAAGGTGCTCAGAGTGGCTGGTTGGATCAGAAAACAGAATCCAAGTTTCTGTTCTCTTACAACTTTCTATTGTACCTTAGCTCCGAAGATAAATATAGACTACAAGTAATGGGCTGAAAAATAATCTTACCAGCAAATGGGACCCAAAGAAAGGCAGGGACAGCCATGCTTATATCAGATAAAATAGACCTCCAAGTAAAACAGGTAATAAGAGAAAGGGATGGATACTATGTAATGATTCAGGGTACAATATATCAGCAAGACATAACACTCATTGAAGTAAATTCCTCAAATGAAGAAGCATCAAAATATATAAGGCAATTATCAAATTTGGAAATGGATGCTAATGCAACACACTAGTGGTTGGGGACTTAAACACCCCACTTCCACCAATGGAACAGTAATGTTCTTAAACAACAAGTCTGATCATATGGGCCTAATAGACATTTATATGATACTACACCCCACAAAAGCAAAATATATACTCTTCTCAATTGTGTATGGGACAATATCCAGAATGACTGTGTTGGGTAACAAAACATGTATTAATAAATTCATGAATATGGAAATCATATCAAGTAACTTTTCTGATCACAATTTTATCATTCACACAAAGAAAACAGAAAAAAATAGTACTGAATGACTATTGGGTTAATGAGGAAATAAAAAAAGAAATTAAAAAAATACTTAAACACAAATGAAAATTGAGGACACAAACTGCCACAACTTATGGGTCAAAGCAAAAGCAGAACTAAGAGAAAACTATACAGTAGTGCAGGCCCTCATTAAGAAACAAGAAAGCGCTCAAATAAACAATTGTATCTCTTACCTTAAGAGACTAGAAAATTAAGAACAAATAAAACCAACAGCCAATAGAGAGAAATAATAAAAATTAGAGCGGAAATAAATGAAATAGAAATAAAAAATTCCAAAAGATCAATGAAATCAAAAGTTGGTTCTTTGAGAAGATAAAAGAGACAAACTTCTAGCTAGAGTCACAAAGGAAAAAAAAAGGGGGGGGGGGAGAAAACTCAAATAAGTAGAATCAGAAATAAAAGAGAAGTTATAACAGAAATTCCAGAAAGTAAAGGATCATGAGATTACTATGAATGTCTGTGTGCCAGTAAGTTGAAAAACCTCTAAGAAGACTGAGTCAGGAATAAATAGAAGGCCTGAGTAGTCCAAATACAAGCAGGAAATTGTAACAGTAATCAAAAGTCTCCCCCCAAAACAAAAGCCCATGACCACATAATTTCACAAGTGAGTTCTACCAAACTTTCTTTCTTTTTTTTTTTTTTTTAAATAGAGGCATGTTTTATTTATTTATTTGTTTGTTTTTGTTTATACATGCACTGGGTACAGTCAGAAGTGTGGGAGGGTGAGAGAATTCACCAGAGCCAGAGCGGGGAGCAGAACAGGCAGAAGGACTGAAGTACACTGCTGAGGGGAGCAGGAGAGGTCTGCGCGCCATGTGGGACCCTCCTCCGGTGGCCGGGGAGCAGCTGGGGATCGAACCGGCGCCTCCGAGGCCGCGGGCAGCTTCGCAACCCAGCGCTCAACTGCTGCGCCACCGGGGAGGCCCCTACCAAACTTTCAAAGATTAAACTAATGCTTAAACTTCTCAAACTCTTCCAAATAATTGAGATAGAGTGGCCTCCCTGGTGGCGCAAGGGGTTAAGTACACCACTGTGAAGCTGGACAAATTGGAAGCCAAATGTAAAAGAATGAAACTAAACCACTATCTTATACCATAAACAGAAATCAACACAAAATGGATTAAAGACTTGAATATAAGACCTGAAACCATAAAAAACAAAGAAAGCCAAAACACTTCACCACAATATCTTCAGTTCATCTCCAACAGCAAGGAAAACCAACCAACCAACCAGAATGCAAAACCATTAATTTGAAGGGAACATGTACTCCTGTGTTCATTGCAGCAATGTTGACAATAGCCAAGTTAAGGAAACACCCATGTTCCCTAAAGACTGATAAGTGTATTAGGAAGATGTAGTATATATACACAATGGAATACTACTCATTAAATAAAAAGGTAAACTCTTGACATTTGTGACAATGTGTGTGGAACTGGAGGGGAGTATGCTAAGGAAAATAAGTCAAAAGAAAATAGAGAAACCAGGTAGAGGGTCAAGTAAAATCAAAACAATAACAAACCCTAGATGTCTGACTATAGCACTGAGGCTACGGGGAGGGAAGGAGTGAATGAGCAGAAGTGAGAGGCTCAGTGGAGTATAGTGTAGGACAGTGGGTACCTTGGTGTGGGTGTGGTGGGGTAATATACACCTGAAGAGTATGATCCTACAACCACTATGGAGAGCTGTGTGGAGATTTCTGGACCTACTAAACATAGAGCTTCCATATGATCCAGCAATTCCACTCCTAGGTATTTACCCAAAGGACACAGAAACATCAATTCCAAAGAGCACCTGCACCCCTATGTTTATAGCAGCACTGTTTACAATAGCTAAGCTTTGGAAACAGCCCAAATGCCCAAAAATAGATGACTGGATCAAGAAGATGTGGTACATATATACCATGGAATATTACTCAGCATTCAAAAAAGATAAACACATGCAATTTGCAGCAACATGGATGGCGCTGGAAGGGATCATGCTCAGCGAAATAAGCCAAAAAGAAAAAGAAAAATGCCGGATGGTCTCACTCATAGCAGGAATCTAGAAAACTTAAATAAGGGATCAGGAAAATGAATAACTATAAGAAAGTGAAAATCAAAATCAACAAAAAACTATGAACCAGAGACACTTTTTGGGGGGTGGGGGCTGGGCGGGGAGGGATTGGGGTCAGAATGGGGCATGTGCAGTTGTATGGGGGAATATAAAAATAAAATTTATTATTTAAAAAAAAAGATTAGCTGGAAAAGATTTCCATATTAATGAAGTTATTAAATCATAGGTAATTAAAAAAAAAAAGAGTATGATCCTATACCTCTGAATCATATATGGTGGTGTAAATCAGTTTTGCCTCAATAAGAAAAAAAAGGGATATTTCACTCTGCTTCTTCCTCAAGCTATCTCATCTATACTTCTGTCTATTGCTAAACTTGAAAAGGATCCCATACACACTGTTCTCACTTAACTGCTCACTCACTCTTCCCGCCTCCTTAATGAAACTGCTTTTCAAAGGCACTCGTGTACAATCATAAAACTTAAAGGTTTTATCATTCTGGATCCCATTTTCTTAATGTATTTTAGTTCTGTTCCCACAAGAATTTAATAGTATTGATTAAATTAATAAATACATAGTTTTCTTATCTGCATAAGAGTTTGCATTGAGTGAAAACTTATACAGTCCATTACTGTAGTTATTTTTGGTTTACCTGTTGCTAATAGAGCAGATTTCAACATTTCCCTCCCACTAATAACTAGGGTATGGGTCAAGTATTTTAGAGATTCAATTCTCATTTGTTGTTCCTTGTTGACAAGCTCAATAATGTAATTATTTATCTAAATAGCGTTTCCTGGCAGAAAAATGACTAGAAAAGTCTTAAATCTAAGCAAAGGATACCTGCTCTCACTCTATTAAGAAATGAAACTATAAAAAACCATTTGCCCTACCACATGAAACTCAGAAGCGAGGACATAAGAAGCTGTTAATTGTTTTGGGGTGCCCTAGATCACAAGTCACTGGCCGTTTGTCTCAATTCCCCACACTCCCAAGTTATATCATGGCCTCTGGTGAGAGAATTTACATCTGTTCCCTAATTTTGGAGCCTCTGTTCTTTAACAAAGTTCCTCTCCCCAGTCCAATAATTCAGACAGCTGTTTCTAATTTCCCTCTCTGGCTACCCTCTGGCCTCACCCCCTGACTGCTGCCAGGGCTGAAGAGTATTAAAGTTGTTAAATCCTTGGCAGGAAACAGCATCAGCTCTGTTATCTGAATTTAGGCTAATGGGAATGAACTAGCTGACGTTTATTAAATGCCTACTCTATGCCAGACATGTAAGAAACAAGTTTTATTGAGATATGAGTCATATACAATAAAATTCATCCCTTTAAAGTATACAATTTAGTGTTTTTAGCACATTTGTAGAGTTGTACAGTCATCACAATTACCTACTTTTAGAACATTTTCATCACCCCCACCCTCCAAGGAAACATCTTATTCATTAGCCAATGCTCCCCACTCTCCCCTCCCTCAGCTCCTGATAACCACTCATCTACTTTCTGTATCTGTGTTTCATATTCTGGACATTTCATATTAATGGAGTAATATATAGCCTTTTGTGTCTGGCTTTTTTATTTATTTTTAATTTTTTTTAAACAATTCTTTTTTTTCCCCCCAAGATTTATTTATTTATTTATTCATTCATTCATTTATACAAGCACTGGGAACAGTCAGAAGCACGGGAGGGTGAGAGAATTCACCAGAGCCAGAGCGGGAGCAGAGCATGCAGAAGGACTGAAGTACACTGCTGAGGGGAGCAGCAGGCGCGGCAGGAGAGGTCTGCCCGCCATGTGGGACCCTCGCCAGGTGGCCAGGGATGGAACTGGTGCTGCAGAGGCTGCGGGCAGCTTCACAGCCCAGCGCTCAACCACTGCGCCACCAGGGAGGCCCTGGCTATTTTATTTTTTAAGGATTTTCTCCATCGTTTTTTTTTTAATTTATTTATACAAGCACTGGGTACAGTCAGAAGCGCGGGAGGGTGAGAGAATTCACCAGGGCCAGAGCGGGGAGCAGAACAGGCAGACTGACGAAGTACACTGCTGAGGGGAGCAGCAGGCGTGGCCGGAGAGGTCTGTTGCGCCATGTGGGACCCTTGCTGGCATCTGGCGTTCAAACCTGCGCTGCAGAGGCTGCAGGCAGCTTCACAGCCCAGCGCTCAATCTGTGGACATAAGTTTTCAAACCTCTTCAGCATAAATCAAAAAATGAAAATAATGGGTCACATAATACAATAAAAAAATAAATGTCAGAGGGAAAGAAATAATATTTTAACAACTGGCATGCCACAGCAAAAATAAGAAGGTCTGAATTTAAAATGAAAAAGACAATACTGGCTAATAAGGCAACTCTATGTTTAACTTTTGAGGACCTGCCAAACTTTTCCAGAGCAGCTGCACCATTTTATATTTTACCAGCAGTGTAGGGTGGTTCCAGTTTCTTCATATCCTTGGCAATGCTTGTTATTGTCCATCTTTGTTATTATAGTTTTCCTGTTGGGTGTGAAATGGTATCTCGTGGTTTTGATTTGCATTTGCTGATGAATAATGCTGTCTAGCATCTTTTCATGTGCTCTCATTTCTTTAGAGAAATGTCCATTTGAATGATCCTTTGCCCTTTCTTTCATTGGATTGTCTCTTTTTACTGTTGAGCTATAAGTTTTTTTTTTTATAATTGGATACTAGACCTTTATCAAATACATGATTTGAAAAGATTTTGTCTCATTCTGTGGGTCATCTTTTCACTTTTTTTTTAATAATAAATTTTATTTTTATATTCCCCATACAATTGCAACCCCCTTATTTTGACCCCAATCCCTCCCCTCCTGTCCCCTACCCCCCATAGAGTGTCTTTGGTTCATAGTTTTTTGTTTATTTTGATTTTCACTTTCTTATAGTTATTCATTTTCCTGGTCCCTTATTTAAGTTTTCTAGATTCCTGCTATGAGTGAGACCATCCGGTATTTTTCTTTTTCTTTCTGGCTTATTTCGCTGAGCATGATCCCTTCCAGCCCCATCCATGTTGCTGCAAATTGCATGTGTTTATCTTTTTTGAATGCTGAGTAATATTCCATGGTATATATGTACCACATCTTCTTGACCCAGTCATCTATTTTTGGGCATTTGGGTTGTTTCCAAAGCTTAGCTACTGTAAATAGTGCTGCTATAAACATAGGGGTGCAGGTGCTCTTTGGAATTGATGTTTCTGTGTCCTTTGGGTAAATACCTAGGAGTAGAATTGCTGGATCATGTGGAAGCTCTATGTTTAGTAGGTCCAGAAATCTCCACACAGCTCTCCATAGTGGTTGGACCAGTTTGCACTCCCACCAACAGTGCAGGAGAGTTCCTTTTTCTCCACACCCTCGCCAACATTTGTTATTGCTAGTTTTTTTGATATGTGCCATTCTCACTTGTGTAAGATAGTATCTCATTGTAGTTTTGATTTGCATTTCCCTGATTACAAGTGATGTTGAACATTTTTTCATATGCCTGTTGGCCATTTGCATTTCTTATTCAGAGAAGTTTCTTTTTAGCTCTTCTGCCCATTTTTTGACTGGAACACTATGTGATATTCACATCAAAGACATCTTTACAGACACATCACCCAAAGCAGTGATAGTGAAGGCAAAGATAAACAGCTGGGACTACATCAAATTAAAGAGCTACTGCACAGCAAAAGAGACAATAACAAAAACAAAGAGAAACCCCACCAACTGGGAGAACATTTTTGCACACAACACTAATGATAAAGGACTGATCACAAAAATCTGCAAAGAGCTGATGAGACTCAACAACAACAAAGAAAATAATCCAGTCTTTTCACTTTCTTGATGATGTCCTTTGAAGCATAAAAGCTCTTAATTTTATTGATGTCCAGTCTATTTTTTCTTTTGTTACTTGTTCTTTTGGATAAAATCTAAGAAATCATTGACTAATTCAACATTATGCAGATGCATTTCTATACTTTCAATAGTTTTTTTTAGTTTTAGTTCTTACATTGAAACCTGTAATCTGTTTTGAATTAATCTTTATGTGTTGTGTTTGGTATCTAGTGGTCCCGGCACCATTTGTTGAAATGATTAACCTTTCTCCATCGATTTATATGGAAATCCGAGATTTATCAAAAATCCATTGACCATAAATAGAAGGTTTTTTTTTCCTGAATCCTTAATTCTACACTAATGCTCTATGTATTTATCTTTATGGCACTACTATTTTGTCTTGATTAGTGTAGATTTATAGTAAGTATTCAAATTGAGAAGTGTGAGTCTTTCAACTTATTTTGTAAGAGTTTTAGCTATTCAGGATTCCTTGTATTTCCATGTGAATTTTGGGATCAGTCAATTTCTGCAAAAAAAAAAATCAACTATTTGGATTTTTGGTAGCGATTGTGTTGAATTTATAGATCACTTTGAGGAGCATTACCATGTAAACAATATTAAATCTTCCCTCCATTTATTCAGTTCCTCTTTAATTTCTTTAAATAATATTTTATAGTTTCCATTGTCTATGTCTGCTCTTTTGTTACATTTATTCCTTAGTATTTTGTCCTTTTTGATGCGATTGTGGATGGAATTGTTTTCTTTCCTTTTCAGATAATTCTTTGCTAGCATAAAAAAATTGATATTTCTATACTTAGCTTGTGTTCTGCAACTTTGCTGAATAATTTTCATAGATCTAAGAATATCTTGTTTGAATTACTTTGGATTTTTTTATATATAACATCATGTCACCTGAAAATGCAGGTAGTTTTACCCTTTTCCAATATGAATGTTTTATCTTTTTCTTTTTTGACTTCTTGTCCTGTTTAGAAACTCCAGGACAATGTTGAAGTAAAGTGGCCAGAGAAGACATCATATTCTTATTTCTGATGGGGGAAAGTACTGTCTTTCACCTTTAAGTGAATTATTAGGAGGAAAATATTGTCTCCATCATCACACATTATGTTAGCTGTGTTTTTTTTAGTGAGCAGTCTCTATCAAGTTGAGGAAATTTCCTTCTGTACTTTATTTATTTATTTATTTTAGGGTGTTGGGGTTTGTCAAGTTTTTTTTGTGCGTGCCTATTGACCACATTGGTTTTTGGGTTTTATTCTATTTAAATTACATTAATTACTTTTTTGACATTAACCCAACTTTTCCTTCATAGTAATAAATACTGCTTGGTCATGTTGTATCATCATTTTGATATATTGGTGGGTTTGGTTTGCTAGTATTTTGTCAAGGATTTTAACACCTATATTAATAAAGAATATTGGTTTTCTTTCCCTTGCAATATCTTTGTCTGATTTTGATATATAGGTAATAGTACCTTCATAGGATAAGTTAGAAAGTATTTCCTACTTTTTTGTTTTTAATGAAAGAGTTTAAAAAGAATTGGTGGGTTTTTTTTTAAGTTGAGTCAGAATTCATTAATGAAACACTGGACCTGCATGGTTTCTCTCCCCCCCTTTTTTAATTACTAATTAAATGTCTTTACATATTATGGTTTTATTTACATTTTGTATTATTTCTTGTGTCAATCTTAGTAGTTTGTCTCTCAAGAATATGTTCATTTAATCATTTGCCAAATTTGTTGGCAAACAGTTGTTCTTTTACTTCTTGTAAGAAAGTAGATATCCCCTCTTTATTTCTGTTATTAATAATTTGAATCTCATGTCTTTTCTTTATCAGTCTAGCTAAAGGATTGTCAATTTTGTTTGTCTTTTCCAAGAACCAACATCGTTTTTTGATGTTCCTTCTTATTTTTCTATTTACTATTTCATTTCAACTTTCATCTTTATTACTTCTTTCTTCTTGCTTTGCATTTTGTTTAATCTTCTTTTTCTAGTTTATTAAGACAAAAGTTTATAATATTGATTTGAGATCTTTAAATTTCACTCTATGCATATACCTAGTGGTGTTCCATAATTTTTATATTGTGTTTTCATTTATCTCAAAGCATTTTCTAATTTCCTTTATGGTTTAGTCTCTGACCAGTTGATAAGGAGTGTGTTATTCATTTCCCACATAGCTTAGAGTGGTCCTTCTGTTACTAATTTTATTCCATTGTTGCTAGAGAACGAACTGTGTTTGAATCCAGTCTTTAAGTTTTCTGAGACTTGTGTTAGGGGTTAACCTAAGATCTCTCCTTAAGAATGTACTATGTGCACTTGAGAATATGTACTCTGCTTCTTTCCCCTCCTAGTTATTCTGTCTGTATCCTGTAGTATGTGATGGTCCCCTCCATTATTGTAAGTGGTCCTAATAGATTTCTTGAATCTTAATAAGGTTAGTATTTTCCAGGGAGAAGAAGAAAGATTACTTGGGATAAGGAAGGTTTTCCAGATAGCCCCCTCCCTATCTGCCTAAATTGCACAATCTTTTTTTTTTTATCTTTAATTTTTGTCTTTTTTTTTTTTTTCCTTTTAGAAGAACTGGAGTGTAGGCCAGAGGTGCAGGGGGTGAGAGGATTCACCAGAGACAGGTTGAGGAGCTGAACAGGCTGATCTTTTGAAGTACACTGCTGAAGAGAGCAGTGGGAGAGACACGAGAGGTCTGCTGTGCCATAGTTGGGTTAGCTCCCTGGCCAGGGATCAAACTCAGGCTACAGCAGTGATAGCAGAGACTTAACCCCTTGGCCACTAGGGAAGGCCTACCTTTTGTCTTATTGGTATCATCCTAAATGAACATAAAAGGGCCTCTCTTCCTAGGAGTATGCTGTATAAACTTAAGAATGATAAACTCAGATGTCTTTCTAGAAATACAAAGCTATAAAATCACACAACTGGAAGGAACCTTCTATAATGTCTAGCAAAATCCTAAGCTCAAATTCATGTCTGGCAGATAATAAACCTCAGGTCCAGAGACGGTAAACAATTTAGTCAAATGACTGAAGGAGGAACTGAAGAATGTAATCTAAACTAATGTGACAGAAGTTCTTATCTTGGGCTCCATGGATGGCCTTTGGGTACTAGGTGACTTTTACAAAATATCCAGACAATGGAAAGGAGCAAGTATGAGATTTACTGTGGCAGGGGTAGAGGTGACTACAACTTATTATTTTATTTCTAGTAGGAACCATATAAACCAATCACAGACTAACTCATGTTGCTCATAAATGCAATAACCAAAGGAAAAAACTAAACCAAAAGTCAAGAGGAACAAAGTGTCCTCAGATGGCATTGCAAGGCCAGTCTATTTTCTCATGCATGGCACATCTCTCATCTTTGTAGTATTTTACTTACATGGTGAAAGTGCAAAACTGTCTCTATGTTATCCTAAGAAGGCTTCAGTAAAGAGCAACATACCTAGACAGAAATAAGCAGTAAGAGCATATTTTATTAACAATGGTGTTTAGGGCCTCCTCCGTGGCCCAGCGGTTGAGCGCTGGGTTGCGAAGCTGCCCGCAGCCTCTGCAGCGCCGGTTTGATCCCAGGTCACCAGGTGAGGGTCTCACATGGCGCGCAGACCTCTCCTGCCGCCCGCTGCTCCCCTCAGCAGTGTACTTCGGTCCTTCTGCCTGCTCTGCTCCCCGCTCTGGCTCTGGTGAATTCTCTCACCCTCCCGCGCTTCTGACTGTACCCAGTGCTTGTATAAATAAGTAAATAAATCTTTTATAAAAAAGTTAAAAAAAAATGGTGTTTATCTAGTTTCTCTACTCTGGGTATTGGAATTGTTCTAAAATTCAGATAGGGCCCACCCAGTCCACTTAAGACTTCTTTAACTCAGGATTTTGTGAAACTAGTAGTAGATGTGTTAAGAATGACCAAACCCATCACGGAATAAGATACTCGTTATCTTTTAATGTATATACTGGGAGTGAAAACATCACAGAACATTGGTTCTTTTTTTTTTTTTGTGGGACCCTCGCCGGGGGCCGGGGAACAAACCCACACTGCAGAGGCTACTGGCAGCCTCGCAGCCCAGCGCTCAACCGCTGCGCCACCAGGGGAGGCCCTCTTAACTTTTTGAGAATCTGATGAAAATTATAGATATACCTTCAGAAAATTTTATATACATGAGAAATTTTGTTTAAAATTTGTAAAAGTGACCTAGAACCCAAAGGCCATCCATGGAGCACAAGATAAGAACCTCTGTCATACTAGTTTAGATTATATTTTTCAGTTCCTCCTTCAGCCATTGACTAAGGAGTTGATCTCAATTCTGATACAATATACATGGCTTTCCTGCATCTTCTAACCCGCTGACTACAATCGTTTTTGAGGAGGTCACTCTTAGTTTCAGGGTCTTAGTAGTCATTAGTCTATATTTGTGAAAACTCAAATTCCAAATCCTAAGAACTCCCTTTGTGATTATGCAATTTCATTTCTGAGAAGTGTTAGTATATTTACCTGCCAATTTTATCTATCAATACTAGGAATGACTTTGACCCTCTACCACTCTCCTCTAATTTCAAATAATTCCATATTCTCACCAGATCTGGTGGAATGGGGAGAGTTTCATGTTGAATATGTATGTGGTATATAAATAGGGTAGCCATTAACTTTATAATCAAAATAGGTACACTCTGAGGGTGAAAGGTACTATGATTAATTATACCTGGACACCCAGCATTGTCCTGGAAAACCAGGTAGCATGGTGCTACTTTGTTTTCCTTCTATATTCCTCAGAGATCTTGGGAGGAATGGCTGAAACTAGGAAATAAAGAGGCCTCCAAGGTGAATTCAGGGTTAGAACCCTGTGTGTACCCTCTAATACGCCTGGAACAAAGCCTATGCAGATTTATGACTTACCAGTGGTTGTTAAAGCTACTCAGCAATTGGTCGGCCAGGTATGTTAGCCCCTGGTGTTGGTGCTGCAGCTGTCGTAGTCCCAGTCTCTGAACTTTCTTGTTTTTGTTGCATCTTATTTCTTACTCTTGGCAAACTCAATTCCACTATTTATCTCATGGGACAGAGTTCCCAGAGGATGGGAATGATTAGTGGGTGTGAAATGGTCAAGGAAGAATACACCAGAGCCTCATTAAGCAGGCTGGAAGTTGGACATTAGCACTTAAGCTCTCTGTCCCAGCACACACAAAATACAGATGTTACAAACCAGAGAACCAAGGGCAGAGCACAGAACTACTAAGTTAAGACACAACTGCAGCCTGAAGCTGGGAGCACAGACTGCGAGTGAAGGACTGTAGTGGCAGGATAGGCACAGTGTAGGTTATCTATAATCCGGCAGGCGGGTACAGGAGAGTCTTGGAGCCCTTGGTGGCTTTCTCAGGCTTTTATTGAGCTTTTACATGTAGTGTGGCAAACAGATAAATGCAGGCAGGAGTAGGGGGGAGGGGGCCAGGAGGCCTGCAGGCCTCCAAGCCCCCCAGCAAGTCTTCATTCTTGGCTTCTCTGGCTTCTTTCGCTCCTGCCTCTCTCCTGCCTCTCTCCTGCCTCTCTCCTGCCTCTCTCCTGCCTCTCTCCTGCCTCTCTCCTGCCTCTCTCCTGCCTCTCTCCTGCCTCTCTCCTGCCTCTCTCCTGCCTCTCTCCTGCCTCTCTCCTGCCTCTCTCCTGCCTCTCTCCTGCCTCTCTCCTGCTTCTGCTTCTCTTGGTGGCTGTCTCAATACTCCTCCCATGGCCCACAGAAGTAAACAAGTCAGTTAGCAACAATATAACAACTGCAGGTACCCCATCAGGCAGGGTAATTCTAATGGTAGGAGGCCAGAAAAGCCTGAAAAACCATTTACCCTACAAGGACCCAGAAGGAAAGACAGGAAGCTACAGGAACTGAGTAGGTAGTTCACATTTTGCAAAGATCATCATAATAAAGTCAGTTTCCAAAATTCAGTGGCTATGGTTCTGTGCTAAAAAGAACTATGGGCATTTGTAAATTAAAAAGAAAAATACTGCAACGGGTGTAAAGCACATTACAAACAGAAAACTATATGAAGAAGGGTAGGGACAGATATTAGGTGAAAATTGGCAGCACTCTGACAAGCAGAAGAGGAGGAATATGAGCTAAGTCAGATAAGAAATAATTCTAACCAGCCCAGCTGAGGTTTTGCCATGAGAAGACATTACCTTCCTCAAAAGTGCTTGTCATTTATTGAGTATATCTATACTAAAGCTAACAATCTTTTAGTCATGGAGAATTAATTATTTTGCTATCATCAAGTCCAGATTTCAGTAACTCCTGTAGACATTTTAACTAGCTGGAATGAAATAGTTATAGTTAAAATTCTAGGGTCTAGGGTCTCCCCGGTGGTGAAGCTGTTGAGCGCTGGGTTGTGCGCAGCCTCTGCAGCGCCGGTTTGATCCCCAGCTGCTCCCCGGCCACCCGAGGAGGGTCCCACATGGCGCACAGACCTCTCCTGCCGCCCGCTGCTCCCCTCAGCAGTGTACCTCGGTCCTTCTGCCTGCTCTGCTCCCCGCTCTGGCTCTGGTGAATACTCTCACCCTCCCTCGTTTCTGACTGTACCCAGTGCTTGTATAAATTAGCTAATTAATTAATTAATTAATTAATTAAAAAATAATAAAGCAAATAAAATAAAATTCTAGGGTCTAAAAACTACAAGGATGCAGAACAGATCAAAGATTATAGGAGGTGGATAAAAGGTGAGAGAAGAATTTGACTACAAAGGTAGGGCCTGCATGAGGGAATCTTGAGGAGTTAAAGAACTGTTTTATATCTTGATTGTGGGAATGGATACTTGACTCTCGGCATAGATGTCAAATTCATGGACATGTTTATCACAAAGAATACTACTGTGTGTAAGATTAAAAAATAGATTTAAATATCTGAGACCCGAACGGGCAAAACCAGATAAACAGTCTCCTCTCCCATGCACCACCTCCTTGTCATTCCAGACTGTTGCTTTAACAAGTTTTTATCTTTCTGATGGTTACAAAGATATCTCTATCTATCTATGTGTAGGCATGTTGTAGGCCTAATGACACAGTAGAAATGGAATTATGTAACTTGCAGCATTAAAATTCCCCAAATACAATAATATATAGAATCTCGAGTACTGATTTTTTTCAATGATCAGATAAATGGTAGAAGAGAGAGGGTTGGTATGGAGGTAGAAGAAGGTGACATATGAACAGAGTCCTAAAGTGAGGTAGTATATATACCATGACAAACTAAGGAAGAGTGTTTGAGTTAGAGGCCGCAGCATGCACAAAATGGGTGGGCACATGCTTTAGGTTTGCTTGGGGTCAAAATAAGGGGATTGCAATTGTATGGGGAATATAAAAATAAAATTTATTTAAAAAAAATAACAAAATAAAATTGAACAACAAAAAAAAAAAAAAAAGAAAGAAAAGAAAAGAAAATGGCCAGGGACACTAGTGTGGATAGAGAGGATTAGGTAAGAATTGGGGAGCAGCCAGATCTGTGGAATCTGATAAGCCTTAATAAAAATGGTTTTAGTTTAAGTATGGAAGGATGCCATTGAGAGTAAGCAGAGGAATTATCTAGTCTCATTTGCATTTTTGAAAAGCTTACTCTAGTTGCTATATGGAGAACAGATACTTAGAGGTAAATATTGAGGCAAGAAAGCCATTGCAGCCGTGAAGAGATGGTGGTGGCTCGGGAGGGCTGTGGTGTGAACAGAATAGGTGAGAGCAAAACTTCTGTTCTGTTGCCCAGCCAGATCCCCATTTCTGGCTCATTACTGCAATGATAGATGTGATATATCTTTACATTCCTTATTCTTGGGCCTGAAATAGACATTGTGGTACACAAAGAAATGCTTCTAGGCAACTTGAAATCTAGCTGAAGTTGGGGGCTTAACAAATTTTCTTGGCTTCAAAACATACTACTCTGATTTTTCTCTATAGTATACAGAAGTCCAGGTATATGAATTAAGAAAGCAGATAGTTTAATTAATTGAGAGTCATTGTTTTGCCAGATAAGTGTGAGGGAGGAACAAAGGTGCCAAATAATCAATCTAATAATTGCCAAATAATTGCATTAATAATAATTGCCAAATAATAATTAATAATCAAACCAGCTTAAGTCAGTTTGGGAATGCACCAGGTGAAACAGAGAGTCTGCTTTATAAGGCCTTTCATTCTTTGATTAGATGTATATATGCTCTCTTTAGTCATCTGTTTTGGGGCACTTAGGTGTTTTGTTTTGTTTTTTAAAGATTGATTTATTCATGCATATAAGAGCAAGGATGCAGGCCAGAGGTGCAGGGGGTGAGAGGATTCACCAGAGAGAGTGGGGAGCAGAACAGGTAGATCTACTGAAATACATTGCTGAGGGGAGCAGTGGGTGAGACAGGAGAGGTCTGCTGCACCATGTGAGTCACCTCCCTGGCTGGGGAGGTGTGAATAGCTTCATAGTGCTGCAACTTAACCCTTGTGCCACCAGGGAGGCCCCACACTTAGGTGTTTTTATAATTTAGCTTTGTATATAAATCATGCTTCTATGAACACAAGAGCATAAGACTTGGGTACATCCTTCATCCTTGTAGAAATACAAAATGTTAATGTTGAAAACTTAAAATCATATAGTCTTTATGTTACATGGGATTAAATGAAGGCTTAGAACGGTTAAGTAACATTTTCAAGGTTAACGCACAAGTTAGTGGGGAAAGAGTTACTAGGCATGGGTTTTAAGACCCTTTGGAAATTTCATTGCCATGGTTAACAGAGCCATATTTTCCAAACCAACACACATGAGATATGTGATCTATAAAGTCTGTAACTTATGGAGATGATAGCACAGAGAACTTGGGATTCCAAATGTACTAAAAAATCCTTATTACTTTTAGCCATATTTATTGCTCTCTGCTTACCCATTTTCCATTTTTATGATTCCATATTTTCTAATCTCTTTTAACCACACAAGGAAGTTACTCATCTGCAAAATTAAGGGGGTTAACTGTATTACACATAGACTCATCTTTTCTCTATTCTCTCACAATGTTGGTCAAGGAAGAAGTTTTGTTGTTGTTATAGTTGTTTTTAAAGATTTATTTATTTATGCATACAAGAGCTGGGGTACAGGCCAGAAGTGGGGGGGGCTGAGAGGATTCACCAGAGACAGAGTGGGGAACAGAACAGGCGAATTGACTGAAATACACTGCTGAGGGGAGCAGCGGGAGAGACAGGAGAGGTCTGCTGCACCATGTGGCTTGCTCTCTAGCCAGAAGGATACTTAAAGAATTTTCCTATTTGTCCAAATTGACCACTTCTAGATGATCCCTGGTTTACATGTAAGGTATTTCAAATGCTGGAACATTGCATAAAATAGAACCTATTCATGGTCCGAATCTAGCCAGTGTTAATAATGGCAATTTTTTAAAATTGATATATACGTGACTTATATTAGTTTCAGGTATACAAAATTGATTCCATATTTGTATATATTAAGAAGTGTATAAAACTATACACAATAACAAAATTTATTTTCTTGTAATAACTTTTCACATATGCTCTCTTAGCAACTTTTAAATATGTAACACCACATTATTCACTGTCTTCACCCTGGAAAACATTTTATCCACATGATTTTTCTAACTGGAAGTTTTTTTTTTTAAAGAATAGGTTATTTAAAGCAGTTTATTCAGTAGTCATTTGGTTTTGATGATGTAAACTTGTAGGTGAATGTGAAATTTAGAATCCCTGATAAAAACATTTTTATGTTACACCAAGGCCACTACTATTTCTTATTTATTTGGATTTTGCTTGTTTGTTTGATTGAGGTAATTTTGGTTTACATCATTATTTTTATATTGGGAGTATAAGATGTCCCCACTGGGTATAATTACCATAGTGTGCCTACCACCAAGGTACCCATAGTCAACCACTGTAGTCCCTGTGCTTCCTCTGTACTTTATTCTCAACCTACACCACCACCACACCCATCTCTCCACCCCTGTATTCCTCAGTTATATTGGGTTGTTGGGAAAGTCATGGCATATTTTTCTTTATGTTTTTCTTTTTAATATTTATTTATTTATGCATACAAGAACTGAGGGTTAGGCCAAAGATGTGGGGAGTAAGAGGTTTCACCAGAGACAGAGTGGGGAGCAGAGCAGGAGGATCTACTGAAATACACTGCTGAGGGCAGTAGTGGGTGCGAGACAGGAGAGGTCAGCTGTGCCAGGTGGATTAGCTCCCTGGCTGGGGATCTAATTCATGTTGCAGTGACTAGTGATAGCTTGATAGCCCTGAGACTTTAACCCTTGCACCACCGAGGAGGCCCTCCTTGTTTTCAAGCAAAAAAATACATTACAGCTTTTCCAATAACCCAATAGTAGCTTTCCTTTCAAGTTTCAGTTTTTAAATTTGGCTTTGTCTGACCCTTTTGTCAGATTGCTCTATATTCCACCAT
The DNA here is from genome assembly GCF_964194135.1 of Talpa europaea. Taxonomy (NCBI): domain Eukaryota; kingdom Metazoa; phylum Chordata; class Mammalia; order Eulipotyphla; family Talpidae; genus Talpa; species Talpa europaea. Next base: position 43,817,871 of record NC_140075.1, read on the forward strand.
AGGTGACACCATCCAGTATTTGTCTTTCTCCTGACTTATTTCACCTAGCATAATCGCTTCCAGCTCCAATCATGTTGTGGCAAATGGCATGTATTTGTCTTTTTGATGGCTGAATAATATTCCATTGTGAATATATATCACATCTTCTTGACCCACTCATCTGTTTTGGAGCACTTAAGTGTTTCTGTAACTTAACTACTATTTGTGAATAGTGCTGCTATGAACATGGCAATGTAAGTTTTCCTTCAAATTTTTGTTCTTATATTTTTCAGGTAAATAACTAAGAGTGGAATTGCTGGATCTGTTTTCCATAGGGGCTAGACCAGTCTACATTTCCACCAACAGTGTTAGAGGGTTATGTTTTCTCCACTCTTCACTGGTTCTTTCTGGACTTTTTGATATGGGCTATTCTCACAGGAGTGAAGTGTTAGATAATTATGGTTTTGTTTTGCATTTCCTTGATGATAGGTGATAATCATTTTTTCATGTGCCTTTTAACATCTGCCTGTCTTCTTTGGAGAAGTACCTGTTTAGCTTTTCTGTCCATTTTTTGATTGGGTTATTTACTTACTTGTTGTTGAGTTATGTGAGTTCTGGTAGATCTTTGATATCAGCCTTTCCCAGATATATTGTATCCAAATATTTTCTCCCATTTAGTAGAATGTCTTTTCATTTTAGTTTCTTTTGCTATGAAGAAGCATTTTAATTTAATGTTGTACCAGTTGTTTATATTCTCTTTTGTTTTCCTTACTGTTGACATGAATTTGCAAAGACATCACTGAGGCTTATGTCGCGAAGTTTTACTTATGTTTTCATCTGTGGACTTTATGATTTCAGGTCTTATATGCAAGTCTTTCAGCCATTTTGAGTTGGTTTTTCTGTATGATGTGAAATACTGGTTTGGTTTCATTCTTTTGCATGCAACTGTCCAGTATAACTGGAAATTTGAAACTTGTGACCCCCTTAATAAAGAAAATTTTAAAGTCAACACTTTGGGACACAAATTTAGTGATATATTCGGTATCCTAAATCTTGTTCCATTTCTATGCTTGGAGGCTGTGCATTTACAGCTCTTACAGGGACTACAATGATCCTTGTGCTCAGGTCAGAAAGTCTAGGAATGAACATATGTCCTGAAATTCAACATTCCTGATATCATTTGGAATAAAGTATAACTGATTTTCTGATAGTCACATAGTTTGAAGACTTAGACTTGAGTTAGAGACTCTTCATGCTGAAAGGGATCATAAAGATCCTTGAGGCCAACTTTCCCTGTCAAGCGGTTATTTTGCTTTTACTTATGCACTATCACTTGTCACTGACTGAAACGCTCTTTTCCCAGAGACAGTTTATTACAGTTTGGGCACCTTTAATGGCTAGAAGGCTTTTATTTGACTAGAAATTCTTTTTGTCTAATTTCTACCTATTAGCCTCTTTCCTAGTGCTTTCTTTGGTGTCATGATGAATATATCTGAGTTTTCCTTTACTTAGATATTTAAAAGCAGTTTTCATGCACCAGTGACAACTTAAAAATATTTTTTATGAGGAAACATTCAATTGTAATATATATATATAGTATTACATTATATACATATCTACCCCACAAATTACATGGTTGGATTGAGTTTCAGGTGTGCATCCTTGAATATCAGCATGTGTATAACTACTCTAAGTCCAACAGTAAAAGTCTATTTTTATTCTTCACCATACAACTGTCCCTTTGTTCCAGTTACCATCTCCTTTCCCCATTTCTTTCTGGTAAGCACTAGTTTTTTTTTTAATTTTATTTTTATATTCCCCATACAATTGCAACCCCCTTATTTTGACCCCAACCCCTCCTTTCCCCGCCCCCCCCATAGTGTGTCTCTGGTTCATAGTTGTTTGTTGATTTTGATTTTTTCTTTCTTGTAGCTATTCTTTTTCCTGCTCCCTTATTTAGGTTTTCTAGATTCCTGCTATGAGTGAGACCATCCGGTATTTTTCTTTTTCTTTCTGGCTTTTTTCGCTGAGCATGATCCCTTCCAGCGCCATCCATGTTGCTGCAAATTGCATGTATTTATCTTTTTTGAATGCTGAGTAATATTCCATTGTGTATATGTACCACATCTTCTTGATCCAGTCATCTATTTTTGGGCATTTGGGTTGTTTCCAAAGCTTAGCTATTGTAAATAGTGCTGCTATAAACATAGGGGTGCAGGTGCTCTTTGGAATTGATGTTTCTGTGTCCTTTGGGTAAACACCTAGGAGTGGAATTGCTGGATCATATGGAAGCTCTATCTTTAGTAGGTTGAGGAATCCCCACACAGCTTTCCACAGTGGTTGGACCAGTTTGCACTCCCACCAGCAATACAGGAGAGTTCCTTTTTCTCCACATCCTTGCCAACATTTGTTGTTGCTAGTTTTTTTAATATGTGCCATTCTCACTGGTGTGAGATGGTATCTCATTGTAGTTTTGATTTGCATTTCCCTGATTACAAGTGATGTTGAACATTTTTTCATATGCCTGTTGGCCATTTGTGTTTCCTCTTTGGAGAAGTTTCTTTTTAGCACTTCTGCCCATTTTTTTGACTGGATTATTTTCTTTGTTTTTGTTGAGTCTGGTCAGCTCTTTGTACATTTTTGTGATCAGTGCTTTATCATTAGTGTTGTGTGCAAAAATGTTCTCCCAATCGGTGGGGTTTCTCTTTGTTTTTGTTATTGTCTCTTTTGCTGTGCAGAAGCTCTTTAATTTGATGTAGTCCTAGCTGTTTATCTTTGCCTTTCCTATCACTGCTTTGGGTGATGTGTCCGTAAAGATGTCTTTGATGTGCATATCATGTAGTGTTTCGCCTATATTTCCTTCTATGTATTTTATGGTTTCTGGTCTTATGTCTAGTTCTTTAATCCATTTTGAGCTGGTTTTTGTGTATGGTGTGAGGTAGTGGTCAATCTTCATTCTTTTGCATGTAGCGACCCAGTTTTCCCAGCACCATTTATTGAACAAACTTTCTTTGCTCCAATGCATATTCTTTGCTCCTTTGTCAAAGATTAGTTGACCATAAATTTGTGGGTTTATTTCTAGGTTTTCTGTTTGGTTCTATTGGTCCGTGTGTCTGTTCTGGTTCCAATACCATGCAGTTTTGATTATTATGGCTTTGTAGTATAGTTTGAAATATGGGAGAGTGATGCCTCCATTCCCTCCTTTTTTTTTTCAGGAGTGTTTTGGCTATTTGGGGTTTTTGGTGGCTCCATGTGAATTTCATCAATATTTTTTCTATTTCTTTGAAGAATGACATTGAAATTTTAATTGGAATAGCATTGAATCTGTAGATTGCTTTTGGTAGCATGGCCATTTTGATAATGTTAATTTTTCTGATCCATGAGCAGGGGATGTCTTTCCATGTCTTTATGTCTGCTTCTATTTCTTCTAACAGTGTTTTATAGTTTTCTTTGTATAGATCCTTTACTTCTTTTGTTAGGTTTATTCCCAGGTATTTGATTTTTTTTTTTTGTTTCAATAATAAAAGGAATGGTTTTCTTGATTTCTTCTTCTTTAAATTTATTGTTTGTGTATAGGAAGGCTACTGATTTTTGTGTGTTGATTTTGTATCCTGCCACTTTACTAAACTGATTGATTAGTTTAATTAGTTTTTCTGTGGATGGTAAGCACTAGTCTTATGTTGGGTCTTGTAGTAGAAAAAATCATTTTTGTTTTATTCAGTTCATTTAGTTTTTTCTATATATACCATATACACATGAAAACATATAGTGTTTCTCTTTCTCCATCTGGCTTGTATCATTAATCATAATACTGTGTAGGTCCTGTCTATGTTGTTGCAAATGGCAGGAGTTCACTATTGTTACAGATAAATAGTATTCTGTTGTGTATATACAGCACATCTTCCTTACCTATTCATCAGTAGACAGGCACTTGGGTTGTTTCCAGCTCCTGGCTATTGTGAATAATGCTGCAGTAAACATGGGGTGCAAGTGTCTCTTCACGAAGTGCATTCACATTTTTCAGGAAAATACCCTAAAGAAGGCTAATTGGGTTATAAATTACTGTTTTAAATTTATAGAGTTATCGTTATACTACTTTCCATAATGGCTGCCCCAATTTACAGTCCCACCAACAGTGTATAAAAGTTCCCTTCTCCACATCCTCTCCAACACTTGCTGTTTCTTGTCTTTTGAATAATAGCCATTCTTACAGATAATTAGAGATGCCTCTTTTCTTGTGCCTACTGGCTATATATATGTCTTCTTTAGAGAAATGTCTATTCAGATTCTCTGCCCATTTTTTTAATTTTATTTTTTTACTATTGAGTTTATGATTTCTTTGTGTGTTTTGGCTATTAACCTTTTGGCAGATGTGTGCTTTGCAAATATCTTCTCCTGTCTGGTAAGATGCCTTTTCATTTTAATACCTGTTTCTTTTATTGTGCAGAAGTTCTTTAGTTTCATGCTGTCCCATTTTTTTATTTTGTTTTCTTTTTCCTTGTTCTTGAAATTGAGTCCCCAAAGACATCCTGGCAGCCAATGTTGTGGAGTATGTTGCCAGATCTCAAGTTGCCATGTGTTATAATTTTTTGTCTGCCTATTTTGCTGCTTTAAATTTTTTGGGTTTTGGACATCCAGATCAGCGACTTAGTGAGTTGATTTACTTTTATTTTTTTCACTAAGTATTGTTCTGGTTTTATTTATTTATTTGCCTCTGCTAACTTCCATAGGTACCAATGCCAATATTTATAGCTGCTCTATCAGAATGGTGAGGAAGGGGTGTGGAAAAATCCAACCACATAACAAGCATGCTGGACAAAAGAGCTTGGTTCATGTTCATGATACTGCTGATGTCCCTCCTCTCTGGGGTCCCAGAGCTGAGTCAGAAGTCTCTGTGCTCTCAGTGCACTTCACAAGTACCAGTCCCTAGGTCTGGCCCGGGGAGGGGAGTGACGGGGAGGGGGATAACCCCTTCTCTGTTGTCCTCTTTACCAGGGCCTCACCCTATGTGGAACCACTTCACCTCCCTTGTGTGGCTAAACATGGGTCAAGGGTGACTACTTGCACACCATTGCCACTGTCCTCTCCTCAGAGCCTGTGGCTCAGCTGACAGCCTGCCATCTGTCTCTCTCACCCTGGACTGCAGCCTCGATGCTCTTTTGCCACCCATCTTCTGTCCAGTAAAATATGAATCTCCTTCATGTCCCCTCTTTGGTTTTCTAGGTGGAAGGGTTACTCTAGTCTATCCCTGATCCATGGAGATTTGAGTCCCACTAGTTGTTAACTGTTCTTCTTGGGGCAGTAGCAAGTAACCTCCTCTATCACCATCTTGGTCCAAAATTCTCTCTGTCACAACTCTAAAACAAAAATGTATAAGCAAATAACTTTATGGAAGAACATAGAATGTGTTATTTTTTTCTGATTATGTTTTGATATATATGATTGATGAAACATTTAGGTTTAAAATATAAAATGATTTAAACATTAATTAAAATTTTTCCATATATAATCTGAGTTTTAATAGAAGCATTTGAAAATTACAGATAAATTTCTTAAAATGAGTATGCCAGAAACCAGGAGTTAATTGTCAGCAGATTATTTGGGAAATGCAAAGTATCTTAGGGGAGTGAGGAAGTAATACTCAGCCAATGAAGGGTGTATGATTAAAGCAGGTATCACATGGGCAACTGCAGAGAAATCTCATGGAGTAACCCTGGAAAATCCTGCAAAATAAATGTCTTGGAATTATGCTACCTCAGGGGTGAGCTCTTTCCTCAGCATTTCCAGCCTACTACTTAGAAGTAAGCTATCTTCCACAGTTCTGAAATAAAGAACTCTCAGGCACAGAGCCGTTAGTAGTTGGCTGGAGTACTGCACCGAACACTAACAGATTCTGACACAATAAGCAAAATAATAATAATTACAATGATCAACATCTTGCGCGTCCATTCAGAATTTTTTCTAGTTGTGTATTTATCTAAATATGAATTATAAAAATAAAATCATTCCACAATATTAATTTGCAGTCTGTTTTGGTATTTAGTAGTACTATGTATCACATCTTTTAATGATAGCAAATATAAATCTGCTCTTATCATCACTAATGATGATATACTGTACATAATTTATTTAATTAATATCTTGGTTGAACATTTAGATTCATTCTAGGATTTTGCTATACTTAAGGGAGATACTTTGTTTCAATCTCAAAATGAACAATGAATTTGTTTCAATCTCAAAATGAACAATGAATTTATACTTGGTTTAGTTGCCAATTGACTATATATTGTGATAATGCTTAAAAGATATAAACAGTACTATATATATATATATACTCAAATGCCAATGGTGACCTTCAGGATATCATGCTAAGTGAAATGTCAGGCAGAGAAATACTAATGCTTTATTATTTCACTTATATTTGGTATCCAGAAACAGAACAAACAAAACAAAACTCGTAGACACAGAGAACAGATTGTTAGTTACCAGAAGAGCGGGCTTTTGGGGAGGTGGGCAAAAATGGGTGAAGGGGATCAAGAGGCACAAATTTACAATATATTCTCATGGATATATTGTGTACAGCATGATATTCATAGGCAATAAGATTGTATTGCAAATTCAAACAATTTCTAAGAATAGGTAGGAAATAGACTTATTGTAGTGATAATTTCACATTGTATACAAATCTCAATCATTATATTACACAGCTGCAACTCATGTTGTATATTAATTATGTCTATTCAAAACATTACTTAATAACACAGATTGAAAAAGATAAATATCAGATGGTCTTACTTATATGCAGAATATAGAGAAATCAAACGAAAGAGTTAAAACTAGCAAGCTGCGGCCTCCCCAGTAGCGCAGCTGTTGAGCGCTGGGTTGCGAAGCTGCCCACAGCCTCTGCAGCGCCAGTTCGATCCCCGGCTGCTCCCCGGCCACCGGAGGAGGGTCCCACATGGCGCACAGACTTCTCCTGCCGCCTGCTGCTCCCCTCAGCAGTGTGCTTTGTCACTCTGCCTATTCTGCTTTCTGCTCTGGCTCTGGTGAATTCTCTCACCCTCCCGCCCCTCTGACTGTACCCCAGGGCTTGTATAAATAAATAAATAAATCTTAAAAATTAAAAAAAAAACAAACTAGCAAGTTGGCCATGTATCTGAGGCATACAACAAGGGAGGGGAGAGAAATGGGGTCAAAACAGGAGAGAGAAGACTGCAAGGACTATGGTGATAATTGACAGGTAATATGGTAGCGTGAGAACTGTGGGGACCACAACAATGTAAGAATAGTGTAATTAATTAATTAATAAAAAGAAAAAATACTTAATATACATAAGTTCGTATTTAAACACTGTATCTTATGATTGATTATATCACAAGACACAGCCGTTTAGGTTCCAGAGATTCCATTTTGTGTGCTTCATTTATTGCCACTAACACAACTTAGGATCCATTTCTTTATATTTATGAAGATTGACTTGGATTCTAGCTCAGTAGCACCTGTTCAGTGCCATCATGGCCACCCATGTGCACTTGCATGGATGGAGTACTTTTTCTCCTCAGAATCCTTGTGATTTGTTTGTTTATAGCAGAGCTAAATTATGCATCATATTCCCATGCCCTCAACTTGATCAGTGGATATAATATTGTATTGGGTTAGGTTTTCTGGGAAAAAGACTGAGTGGAGATTTGCATGCAGGAAGTTTAATGGAGCGTAGTCTAAGGAACATTCTGAGAAACATAACTTCACCTCATCTGGAGACAGCTTATCTTTTTGCTGCTTACTCTTTTTCCTGGATAATTTATCAAAAGAAGGTTAGTGGGGATATTTCCAAGTCCTGATATTGTATTTGATGCTGATTCTTATCATCACTCTCTTCTTTCACACTGTATATTCCCTTAACATTCAACTAGTCCTTTAGCTAGGCGAAGTGGTTGGTCTGGTGGAGCTATCCAGACTCTCCTTGCGAATTCTGAGCCCTCAGTTACAATGCCTGTCTTAGGCTATGGGAACTGCATTTGACCATTTTCCATCAAAATTGGGCAAGGAAATTATCAAGGCATTCCAGTGGATCTACTAACTGCAAAGTAGCCTTCCTTTCCTCCATTGTGTAATGGCAGCTCTACTAAAAATAAATCAATTACCCTGCCAACATGGAGACTCCTTTCCTTGCGTGCTAGCCTCTTGGCACAAGGAATCTGAAATGACCAGGTGGTGGATATACCTAAAGTTAAATGAGGCTCCTATTACAGTGTCCCTTTTTGGAAGCATTTCCCATATGCAAACTAGAACCTCTAAGCCTACAGAACATGAAGTTGCTGTGACAGGAAATACTTGAGTGCTAAGAAAACTTCTCTTACGTCCTCAATCTTGGGTCCCCCTGTTTTGAAAATTATCACCATACACCATTATTGATTAAAGGTGTCAACCCTATCCTGAAGGATGGGTTCATCCTTATATGATGTTGTGCTTTCAAAAGTTTGTGTCATCTCTCTATCAGGCCTGAAGTTTTGGGATTAGTACAGTATGTCATAGGACCAGTGAAATCATGGTCACAGCTCTACCACCTCACCCACTTTATAAAATAACTCCCTTGGACTAAGATTTGTATAGTGGGTATTTGCTAGGAAACCTTAGGCAGGAAATATAAACCCATATGTCATTATTTAATTTAGATGGAATGTCTTAGAATGTCCCAGATCACCAGACTACTAAGAACTCTACTGATAGGACATTTGAGTTTTCATAGGTTCTCTATTCTATACTTGGGGGTGTGTAGCCTTCCCAAGGTGTATGGCGTATTCTCCATACATCCATATCCATTTCCTATTCATTCAGTCTGACTGACTTGGTGTTAATGTCATAGAATAATGTGAAGTGTTATGCAATGTTCAGATGGTCCAGGTAGTTTCAACTATGTTATAATAGAATATAGGAGAGTTAACCTAGTGCTGGGCAAGACCATTAATGTATACTGTTGCCCATCCCATATAAAGACAAACTGTTTATGCTTCTCCTGTCTGCTAGACGTTGGAAATAACATTTCTACATTAATAGCCCCATACCACTTATCAGAGACTGTGTCAGTTTGCTATAACAAAGATGTTATATCCAGCACAGTGGCTACAATTAGAGTGACTACTTAGTTAAGTTTGATTTATTATCTGCCTCATATTTTACAGGCCAGACTAGACAATTACAAAGATATGATGGATACCACCAAGCCTGTATTATTCAAATTTTTGAGTATGGCATTAATTTCTGCTACTCCTTCTCTAAGAAGAATTACCTTTGATTTGGCAGTCTTTTAAGGATGGGGAGGGCAATTAAAAAGGGGATCCCCTTGGTCTTTTCTATTACAATAGCACTTATCAATATAAGGGTTTGCCAATTGTTGAGTTTGTCCATTCCAATTACATATTAAGGTAGCACAGAAATGATGATTTGTTAATTTTTATTTTTATTTTTGGAATAATGAACTTACCATGAGATGAACTTGAGCCAAGATTCCACTTAGTATTTGACCTCATTCCTTATTCTAACAGAGAAGTCATGATAACACTTTGAATCATGGGGCATTTAACTGGGCATTCACTTAGACCTTGTATCCAACATCTATCAGAACTTGAATTCTATGGGTCTTTCCCTTCATTTATAATTTCCTGAGAAAAGTCTTTTGGGGTATCATTATGACATACACTTGCTATTTTATTGTAGTGTCATTCCTCGAGGGACCTGGCTTCCCTTTTAATTGATAGTTTCTGAGTCTGAGAACTGCGTCGGGTCTAGAAATTAGGTAAGAAATTGTATCTTTCCACTGGGGCAGCTTTTGCTCATCCAGCAATATATATATCACTTTCATTGTCTATATTAAGCAATACCTTTGTTGGATCCCTTTCTGTCTTCCTCCTGAATACATTGTGTTCTAGTAGCCATCTCTATAGATCTCCATGGATAAGCTTCTTTAGCTGTCATTTTATCCTGATAGCCCAAAAGAATGATTATACCTATCTTGCTTCTGATAACTAGGTGCTGCCAAGTAGCCTCTACTACTCCAGGATATCACTGCTATTAAGAAGCCTCACATTTTTTTTCCACTTCAAAGAATTTATGATATTCAGCAACAACTATGCAGTTCCACAATCATAATTGTCACTTCCACCATACTTCTCAAATAATAGAGCTATTCTACAAGCCAGTGAATCCCCTCCCAAGTCCTACCCCAGTTAGCCACAGTTAGAAAATCTTTATGATTTGATTGCTTCACATACCAGGGACTTAACCAGTATTCCACCTACCAGTAGCAAAGAGATCCTCTTTGGCAGTTGATCAGCAAGTGAATCACTCTCTAAATATCATCCTCAGTCTGCTTCCTAACCCATTCCTAATACCAATGTGTATGTATGGGATTTTCTATATGTGATTTATTGAATGAGCACACTTCATGAAAAGAAGAGAATAGGAAAGGGGTATGTGCATAATGTGATCTCAAATGAAGTCTGACCTTTGCCTGAACAATGGGGGGTGGTCCTATAGAGTATAAATCATACTACAGACTTTTCCCGGCTTAAAACAAGGGAAGTGTGCTCTTAGATTCCTGCATTAGTCATTTACTAGCACTTTCATCATTACTGCCAACACCTGGGATATCTGTCTCTTAAGTACTTTCAGCAGTAACTAGAAAGTTTAAAAAAAAAAAAAGTGGTCTGAGACTCTTCCTGTTGTTTCCTCTCTTCCAACATTTCCTTGTTAATTTTATTGTTATTTTAATTTTATAGTAATACTGAAAACAAATGTGGAGCCTGTTAAATATTCCCACTGATCAAACTATGATAATTTGAGTAAAAAAATAGCATGTTAATAATTACTATTTAAAAAGTATTAGTCTTTGAAAGGTCATGATAAGAATATACAAAAAAGAAAAATTATAGTAAAGTATATAAAGAATCATAAACATTAAAATGATGACTTTCATAAGAGATCCTTAATGTGAACTTAAGGTACACATGAAAGTTGGTGGTGGTAAAATTGCTGATAATCACAGAGATAGAGATGGGAAATACAGTTCTTTTAAAAAATGTTCTGAGTTTATATTGATTTTCCTAATTTATCATATGTGCCTGTAACCAACTTTTCTTATTTATTGGTGTTTTTGACAAATGAGCTTTTTCAATTACATTAATATTGATTCAATTTTATGCCTATTCCTATGATGAAGCCCAAAGTCTGGATTTTGAAAGTCTCCGACATGAGATAGTGGTCTAGTTTCAATATTTTGTGTATGGTTGTCCAGTTTTAACACCACTTTTTGGAAGAGATTTTCCTTTCTCCATTATATACTCTTGGCTCCTTTGTCATGGATTAAATTTCAGTTTGTTCTATTTCTTTGAAAAATGACAGAAATTTTGATAGAAATTACACTGAATCTGTGTAGCGCTTGGATACGATGGCCATTTTAACAGTGTTAATTCCTCTAATTCATGCACAGACTATCTTTCTATTCTTTGTGTCTTCTGTTTCTTTTATAATTGTCTCACATTTTTTGCTGAATAGATCTTTCACCAATGTTTAAAGTTTATTCCTTGGTATTTAATTATTTTGGGATGCAATTATAAGTGGGACTGTTTTCTTTATTTATTTTCCAGCTTGTTTGCATATAAGAATGCAACCAATTATGTGTATTTGTTGCCTCCCACTTTATTGTACAGATTTCTTGATTTACCAGTTTCTTAGAAGAGTATTTACATTTTTCTTTGATTATTATCATGCTATTTCCCAGTAGTGAAGTTTTACTTCTTCTTTCCCTATTTGAATTCCTCTTTTATCTTTCTCTTGCCCAGTTGCTCTAGCTTGTTCTTCCAATACTATGTTGATGAAAAGACTGATATGAGGGTGAAAAGACAAGCTACAGAATGAGAAAATATTTGCAAACCACTTGTTGATAAAAGACTAGTGTATAGACTGTGTAATGAATTGCTAAAACTCAACAACAAAAAACAAAATGCTAACAATTTAACTAAAAATAGTCAAAGGACTTAAAGAGACATTTTATCAAAGTGGGTATACAAATGGCAAATAAACATATGAAAAGATATTCAACATTATTACCTACTAGTGGGATATAAATTTAAATTAATATCATATGAATCACTATGCAGTTGTCAGAATGACTAAAATTAAAGTAGTGACAATGGAAAATAGTATAGTCACTGAAAAATAGCTTGGCAGTTTCTTTAAAAACAAAAACCTAAACAGGGCCTCCCTGGTGGTGCAGGCGGTTGAGCGCCACACTGTGAATCTGTCCACAGCCTCTGTAACGCAGGTTCGATCCCAGCTGGCCAGGGAGAAACCCACATGGTGCAGTAGACCTCTCCTGTCTTGCCCGCTGCTCCCCTCAGCAGTGTATTTCATCAGTCTGCCTGTCCTGTTCCCCACTCTGTCTCTGGTGAATCCTCTCACTCTCCTGCAAATCTGGCCTGTACCCTGGTTCTTGTATAAATAAATAAATCTTTAAAAAAAAAAAAACCTGAACATGTAACATGCCAACACTGCAATTCCACTCCTGGGAATCTATCCCAGAGAAATGAATGCTATATTTACATTAAGAAAAAAAAAAAACTATGCATGAATGTTTATAGCAGCTTTTTTCCATAGTATCCCCAAGCTGAAAGCAACCTTGGTTTTCTTCTATGAGTGAAATATTAAAAACACTACAAGCATTTATACTAAGGATACTACTCAGCAAGAAAAAGGAATGAACTGTTGATACATATACAACAACATGGGTGAATTATAACCTGTGCTAAGTAAAAAAAAAAAAAAAAAGCCAATCTTAAAAGGTTGCATTCAGTATGATTGCATTTATAAAACTTTCCTGGAATGACAAATTTATAGAAATGGAAAAGAAATTAGTTGTTGCTAGGGATTAAAAGTTGGGGGTGTTGGGAAAGTGGTTGTGGTTTATAAAAGGTAACATGAGAGATCCTGTGGTAATGGAAATGTCCTATATCTTGACGGTAGATGTTGATATCCTGGGTGTGATATTCTGTCATAGTTTCATAAGATATTGTAATTGGAGGAAACTTGGTAAAGGGCACATGGAATCTCTCTGCACGATTTCTTACAACTGCATGTGAATCTACAATTATCTCAAAATAGAAGAGTTTAATTTAAAATTGAGGTGATTAAGATGACATGAACTGGCATCTATTATGTGATGGAAAGTTTGTGAGTCCTCCAGCAAATGGCCTGTTAGGGACAGAAATTGCTGGAAAGCAAGAAATAGGCGAACTGAGACTCTACGTACTGGGGACCTGACAGAAAAAGATGATTTTATTACCATTGGTAGTTGTTTGTTTGTTTGTTTTTAATTGGTCTTTTCCAGGCTAGTGCCTTGAAGCACCTGTACACAAAGTTTGTAAAAGCATATAAGTAGAATTCAGTAGAATTTCTTTAGATGAGCAGCTTACTTTAGACCACAGCTCTATACACTTTCATTCTCATGTATTTAAGCACATGCTAATTATGTAATTTGTTTAGGTTATGTTCAACAGAGCTTGGTGGTGTGATGGGAGAAATGATACTTGTTGAAGGGGCATGTGAAATTCAGATGCTATGTCTTAAATATAATTGGAAGGAAGAAAAATTCAGAAATAAAGGACTTAAGTATATGCCTTAGCTGGATAATTCAGAAACAATTAGCTTTAATTATTTCATATGTTACTTAGGCACTGAGAATTTTATTCTGTTTTTCTGTCCTTTAATGTTCTTTTCCAGTGATAGACTAATTGCTTCTGTTTCCTTAATCATCTATCTTACTTCCTTCTTCAAGTGGAATGTAGAACAGTATGCAATTCTAAGCAGTAGAAGGGAGAAAAACATCTCCCTTCTTTAAAAAAAGGTTTTTAAAGGAAAACTTCATTTTCCTTTTATTCCTCCATTCCAATTCCGTGGTGCAAAAGAAGATATTTTCCTGTTGTAGAATGGGATCTCTGTGCTAGACTTCTCTGCTAGTGGCTCAGACACTTTGCTGTGTTATTCTGAAATAAATGTGGCAAAGTTACAGATCTGGAGTATAGAAAGTCATTCGGTAGTGATGACTGCGCATTATCACCATTCCTCACGTCACCTAGGCTGTGATCCAAACAGAACACCTGGTCTAGGAAAAGTAGCAGCCTACGGAGCTATCCAAAACAGACTGCAAAGACTGAAACCTACAGAGAATACAGGTGCTTTTAGCAGGAAAGGAGTGAAACAGAAGGAGCGTAACCCTCAAAATTTGAGTAATCAAAGCTGCATGAGGTACATGAGGTACTCAAACCAAAAAACTGTTAATACTTGGGAAGGCTGTCTGGTTTCCTGTGTCAAAATGTATCCATCAATGCTACTGGTATATATTGAGAATTTCTGACCTTTTGGAGACTGGAGATGCTGAGGAAAAAAAATGCAACAAGCTTGGTAGTCACTGAGCTCAGTTTTTTTTAGTGTGGAAAAAAATACTGATGTTTAAGAGACTTCATGAAATGTGATGTAGTGGAGTTAGGTGTACTCTGAAACAGTACTGGGACAATAGTGAGGACAGGAAATTCTGAAGAACTGGAAAACAAGGCCATAAGAAACTTTGCATTACAGAAACTGGCAATGAAAAATAATCTCTACTCATTTATTTGCTTGTTCTTTTGTTTCTCCAATAAACAAAATATTTATTGTGTCCCTGTTATATTCCAGACACAGAAAACAATGAAGATCTAACTGTCAAATTGTTCTTTTTGCCTCTCTGGAACTATAGGGTCACTTTGTTCTGAGTGCCTCTGCTACCTTCCGTGTATCATCTTTAGTTCTCAGGCTTGCATGAGCATTTTAGTTTCTCTGATATCAATTTTCAGCCTTGACTTCTATTGTTAAAGAACTTATAATTTTGGGATTCTTTCATTTAAATTCCTGAGAGAGGGCCTACCTGGTGGCGCGAGGGGTTTAGAGGCAAACTACAAAGCTATCTGCAGCCACTGTAGCACGAGTTTGATCCCTGGCCAGGGAGCTGTCCACGTGGTGCAGCAGACCTCTCCTGTCTCACCCGCTGCTCCCCTCAGCAGTGTATTTCTGTCTATCTGCCTGTTTTGTTCCCCACTCTGTCTCTCATGAATCCTCTCACCTCCCACACCTCTGGCCTGTACCCCAGTTCTTGCATGCATAAATAAATCAATCTTTAATAAATAAATAAATAAATAAATAAATAAATAAAATTAAAAAATAAGCAAATTCCTGAGAGAATATCTGATGGACTCTAAAACTCAGCCAGTTTTAGAACTAGCTCTATCACTGGATATAGGTAGGTTTATGCATAGACTGTCTAATCTCTCTCTACCAGTTAGTTAAAATAGTGGTTGTCAAAGATATGAGGGTATTAATTAGAAGGCTTGAGCTTTAAGTAGGGCCTATAAAAGAGACAGGCCATGCAGATTAGTGCCCAATACAATGATACCAGAAATTTAAGCTGTAAATTGGTTTTTACTGAGGATAAATTCCCTCAGTTTGTTTAGCTGGTAGTCATTGAACTTCTTAAAATTGTAAATTTATTTCTTTTACCAAGTTTGGGAAATAGAACTATTGCTGTTCAGAACTTAATATATCACATATTAAAGTTCTGCTATTGTCCTATAGGCCCCTGAATTTTTGTTCATATTTTTAACTTTTTTCTCTTTGTTGTTCATGTTGAATTATCTGTAATGATCTATTTTCAGATTGAATGACCCTTTCCTTTGTCATCCCCATTCTTCTTTTCATTCTAATTAATGAACTTTTCAAAATTTCTCTAGTGATGGTTAGAATGACTTCTTTCAATTTCCTTGTTTGCTATTCCAATATTTGGGTCATCTCAATGTTGGTTACTGTTGATAGCTTTTTATTTTGAAAATGGGTCATATTTTCCCATTTCTACATATGTCAAGTAATTTTGCATTGTACTTTGGAAAATGTGATTACTGATGTGTGGAGAATCTGTATTCTGTTATATTTTTCCAATGTTTAGCATGAGATTATGTTGGTCAGACTCAGTCTGAAAACCTTCTGTCTTTGGAAACACCTCAAATCTCTTATCCATCTTTAGATGAGCTGCTTGATATCAGCATAAGACTGGAACTATAGGGTCAGTGATCAGTTAGAGATTTGGGTAGTTTATACACAGAATTTTAGGCTCCACCTCTCTGATGTTCTTCTGTTGCCCCAAACTCTGTCCTCAAAAAACTCCAGGTCTTCTATCAGCATTTAAGCTACTCTGTATGTGTGAACGCCATCTTGCCCTCAGGTTAAAAGCTACAAAAAATGGGAAACTTACTTTACCCAGGAATAACTTACTACCTATATTGCCTTCTTTTGATTATCTGTCAGTGCTGACAGAGGCTTGGTTTTTTTGTTTTGTTTTGTGCCCAGAGTTTCAAATTGTTATCTGTGAAAGTGTTATTTGAATACATTTCTGAATCATCCTAGAATGTGAGTCTCTTTTTATGTAAAGAACATCAACTAATCAGCAGAAAATTAGTTAAGACAACCCCTCTCCTTTAGGTTGAAAGTTAGTTAGCTACCTAAGGGTTGGTTAGTTGTACCTCCTTTTAGCTTTCAAAGAATCCTGTGTCACATTTGCTTATTGCATTTATTATATTTTAGGAAATTACTTATATGTTTATTTCTTACCAAACTGACTGTAAGAATTTGAACTCAGGAACCCCATTTTGTTTTATTATTATTTTTTTAAAGATTTATTTATACAAGCACTGGGTACAGTCAGAAGCGCGGGAGGGTAAGAGAATTCACCAGAGCCAGAGCGGGGAACAGAGCAGGCAGAGTGATGAAATACACTGCTGAGGGGAGCAGCCGGTGTGGCAGGAGAGGTCTGCGCACCATGTGGGACCCTCGCCGGTGGCTGGGGATTGAACCAGCGCTGCAGAGGCTGCGGGCAGCTTTGCAGCCCAGCGCTCAACCGCTGCGCCACTAGGGGAGGCCCAGGAACCCCATTTTATTTATCTCTATATGCCTAGTGTCTAATATATCATCTGGTACATATACTAAATATTTTGTTGAATTCTCTAGTGATACTTTTATATATACATATCTATGTATTTATTTAATTTTTATGATTTTGCTCCCTGTTGGTGTGTTGCATCCAGATGTTTAAACCACAGAGTTCCGTGGACATGACAATTTGACTCTTGCATACTTATGGAGATAGGCAGACTGGGACTCTGGGAAAGGTTCTAGGTACAGCAGTGAGAATGATAATTCAAACTTGCAACTGAGGTAGAATCTGTTTCCTCTTGTGTAGGCATTTAATGGTGGGTGCCAGAGAAGGAGGCAACTGCATAGAGTGCCTATAGTGTCTGGAGAATTCTCATTCCATTCACACCAATTACTTCCAGATTCCAGTCACTTAGTGTGGAAGAGCCTTGCAACTGGGTGAGTCTGACCTTAAGTCTAGTGATCTTTAACCATTTAAACTTTATTTTTGCTTGGAGATACATCTGTCCTGGTCCCAGAAATATCACAATTATGGTTTCATTGAAGTAGACCTTGAGTTTGCATTTGTCCTTAAAAACCTCCTAACTAAAGTGAAAATGCCAATGGGATGGATAAGTTTAGAATATGGTCAATTAACTGATAGTGAGCTTAGGTCAAGGCAGGTTGGGATATGACATTTAACGAGTGTTTAAAGATAGTGTTTGTAGGATGTGTGGTAATGGAGTGCATAAGATGAAAGAATAGCACTGTACAACATTTACATAGCTTCATTGGTCAGTTTTCCTTCATAGGCTATCAAACCCCAAACACTTAGGATATTATGAGTAACATTTGTTCCTTCTCTCTTGAGAGAAAGTAGAGAATAACTCCTGACTTTTTTTTTTTAAGATTTATTTATTTATACAAGCAGTGGGTACATTCAGAAGCGCGAGAGGGTGAGAGAATTCACCAGAGCCAGAGTGGGGAGCAGACCAGGCAGACTGACAAAGTACACTACTGAGGGGAGCAGTGGGCAGCAGGAGAGGTCTGTGCGCCATGTGGGACCCTCACTGGCAGCGGGGGATCGAACCCGTGTCGCAGAGGCTGCGGGCAGCTTCGCAGCCCAGCGCTCAACCGCTGCGCCACTGGGGAGGCCCAATAACCGACTTTTCACCATTGTTTTGTGTATCTTTCTGAGAAAGATATATTTCACATTACAGAAATAAAAAGGACACCATAGGTCCAAAGTAACTTTGTTTGAAACTTATGCCAGATTACTCTTTATTAACTCTGATTAAAAAAAAAGACCTGCCTAATAAACCTGTCTCAAATGAGATAATGGTGTTATGATAAGATACCATTTTAGCCCCAAAAGCAATTATAAAAGGGTGAGAACCCTATCCTCCTTTGAAGAAGATATCTGATTAGATGCAAAAGCCTCTGGATTTGTGTTCAAAATATTGAAGCGTGGAGATGCACTTTAACATAAAAAAATTTTATCACAGAGAACTAAAACCACATTAGAGTTGGACTGCAGCCAGCTGCATGGTTTGGCAATACCTGCATATTGTGTAATAATGTTTTGAATGGAGAAGAATGAAGGGACAACAGGGCAACTCTGGACTGATCTCTAGGTTTCTAGCTAGGCAAAAACTTAGGCCTACCTAGAGACTCTTGATCCTAGTTTCAGCAAAATGCCTTAAGCAATCAGATTTAGCGATTGCTGAAATATTGAACTGAAAAAAATTTTGGTTTCATGAAGTCATTTAAAATATAGTCATGGGCCTCCCTGGTGGCACAAGGGGTTAAGTCTCAGCACTCTGAACCTATTGGCAGCCACTGTAGCATGAGTTCAATCCCTGGGCAGGGAGCTAACCTACAGCAGCAGCAGACCTCTCCTGTCTTGCCCGCTGCTCCCCTCAGCAGTGTATTTCAGTAGATCCATCTGTTCTGTTACCCATCTGTCTCTAGTGAATCTTCTCACCCCTCTGCACCTCTGGCCTACACCCCAGCTCTTGTATGCATAAATAAATGCAATAAATCTTAAAATAAAATAAAATATAGTCACAAAGATTTTGTATAAAAAGAACTATTTTATTTAAAATTATATATTTCCTTTATTAAAGATGATATTTCAACTAAACTACCAAGTTAACGTATACAAAACATTTCTTTTATATTCATTTAAGTTCTAAGATGTAACTGCTCTCGAGGCACGTCGGACACTATTGTCATCCACCTTAGTACTTGAAATAAGTAGGAGAGGAAACATGATAAGTACATGATGAAACTCTTGGTCTGAAGATATTCCTATAAATGAATTTAAATATATTCTAAAGTTTAAATAAGGAGAGACTTCAGTGCTTTGGGAAATGCACTTCATTTTCAGAAAGTTAGCATGTGATATTTAAAAGGAGACCCAGACAGGAATGAATTATCAATAGAAAGTGTTGAATGATGAGGTGTTAAATACAGGCAAACTCAGATGTTAATTGTTGCATTTCTATTTCTAACTTTGCAAGTATCTCCCATTAGTATAAATCTTGGTATATAATTTACTCTTCTTTTGACAATGTAGTAGCTGGTGGCAATTCTATTCTTGTTTATTATCTCTGTTGGTTTTAGTACTCTTACCATGTGAAATTTTAAATCAGGTTATTGGAAAGCAGCAAACACTTCTATTGTTGCATCAGAGATATATTATTTTAAAATTTTGAAAATAAACTTTCCATGCAGAAAATTTTAGTTATTCCCCCGAAAACTCTGAAATAAGTCATTTAATAAATATTATGTTCATAATTGCATCCTAAGGTTGCTTGAAATATGTATTTTTTAAATATCTTTGACTCACTGATTTCCCCACTCCATCTTTTCTTTAACTTTGTTCATTCTCTAAAACACCTAAATTTAGATAAAGTAAGTTCTTTCCTATCCTTAGAGGAATTATGCAAGATGAATGTACAGATATTTGAAACTTTGTGATAATATTTGAGTGTCTGATGTACCCATAGCCCTTGTATAAACATATAAACCAGCAACAGTCCTTAAGCATAAACAGTCAGTCTCAGGTTTACAGGATTCATATCACAGCCATAGCTTATGAGACCTAAAGGTAGCAAATAATCAGTCAAATAGGTAAATGAGCCTATCTTTACAACTTTGGCTAAAAGTGGTATCCTGAAAAGCTGACTACTGTGGATCTAGCTGTGGGAGGTACGGGCATGAGTGCTGTGGTGGTCCCAGCACATGCGGCCCCCAGTGAGGGAGGCAAAATTCAGCAAAGCATGATACCAGGCACCTGTTTCCTCAATTTAAAAGAGAATGTGGTGGCCTAGAGCCAGTTATTGGCCACTGCCAGAGACATTTCTCTTAGAGAGTAGCAGTGAGACATCTTCTCTGAAAGGATTATTTTGTCATTGGCAGGAGCAGCAGCCTCAAGACTGTACCTTTATGGTGGAGCACTAGAATTAGGAGCAATGAAATGCTATTGTGGGAATGATGAGGTAAGTTGACTCCTAATGTGATGTTATTTCTTTATTGACACTCCCATTCTCTATGGTTGGCTGAACAGCTTTTAAAACTATTTTCTTTCAAAGGTCTTCCCTCTGTGTCCACAATAGAGCCCCATTAGTTAAAATAACATGGAAATATACCACATAATCCTAAAAAGTCCAGAGAAGCACCTCTCAAATTTTAACATGCTTACAAATCTCCTGAGGATCTTGTTACAATGCAGATTCTGATTCAGTAGGTTTGGGATGTGTTCTGAGAGCCTGTATTTTAGTAGTTCCCAGGTAGTTTTGACGCTGTTAATTCATGACCATGGATCATACTGTGGGTGAAGAGTATAGATAACCCCTCTTCTCTAAGCTGTGTGCTAAGTGATTGATAACTTGTTAGCTGCTACTTGTAAGAAATAACAGATACAATGATTATTTCAAAGTCTTCAACAATAGAACTTTAATACTGGAGAAATTATGTTGTTTGGTGTTATCTTAGTCCCTCTAAGCAGCCATAACAGAAATACCATAGATGAGGTGGTTTATAAACAACTGAAACTTACTCCTCACCATTCTGGAAAGTGGGAGTCTAGGATCAGAGCGCTAGCTTGTTTGTCAGGGTTCTCTTTTAGTTTGTAGACTTTGACTTCTCATTGTATCCTGACAAGGCAAGGAGCAGAGAGAGAAAGCAAGCACTAATAAGGGCACTAATTCTCTTTATGAGTGCTTCACCCACATGACCTCATGTAATCCTGTTTACTTCACAAAAATTTCACCTCTTAATACCATAACATTGTGTGTTGGGGCAGGGGAGTGGTGGTTAGTATTTCACCATATAAATTTTAGAATTACGCATTTAAGTCATAACAAATGTCTCATCCAATGTCAGATTCTGTCTACTATGTCCATATACATAGTCTCATTCAGCCTCTGCTTGAATGCTTATTAGTAATGAAGAATCCACTGGTTAACAACGCTGACAGTCCATTCCACTGGTTAACAACGCTGGTTATGAGGCTTCCCAAAGGAAGAGCCTAACTGTTAGCATAGCTGAGTCTAAATGTGCAAAAATTATGAATCTAGTATATTTTTAAAAAATCATATCTACCACTTATTCATTGTCCAAATAATCCTATAGAATGGGTTTCTTCATTTTACCAATAAACTGAATCTCAGAATAGTTATACCAAGGTTTTACAGCTAATGGGTAGCAGAGTCTGGACTCAAACCCAGATCTTTCTGAGTCTAAGAGGATATTCTTTGCACATTACCATTGTCTTTCAAAGTTTGATTTTGTTTCTTTCAAATATTTTAAATGCCTAGATTACCAATATAGTTTTCAGCCAGGACCCCTACATATTCCTTCTATTCTTTTTATTCATTCTTGTTGGATGTATTTTTTTTTCTTTTAAGTTTTCTTTTTAAATTGTAGTAGTATTCCCATGTTCAAGAGCCTTCTATTATCTTTTAATTATCATTCACACCTTATTGCCCACTGCTACCCACCATAAACTGCCTTTTTTTAACATTCCAGTCTCTTCTTCCTTTTTTTCCAGATCCAAATGATTTGTTTCCCAATATTTTCCACATGTAACAAATTCTTGAAGGCCTTAAGTAAAGTCCTTCCTTCTCCATGAAGTTTTATCAAGACTTCATGAAATTTTGCCTTCTACATGTTTTAGCCTTTCCTTAATCAGAAATTCTATCATATTGCTGTCTTAACATTTACATTGTTCAGACTCATTTCCTCCAACATAATTTTAAACATTTTATGAACTGCGAACTTACAGGTTACATGTAATTGATTTTCCAATCCAGCCCAGTTTTACACCTCTAAAATACAAAGTATTTTATTTTTATACTTTTTATAGTTGGCTGTTATACATGATGTCAGAACAGGAGTTTTTTAAAATCTGTTTTATTAGCATTTCTAAAGGTTAAATTATGATTGTGAAACACATTATAAATAAGAAATATATATTGGTTATAAAAATACTACTCTAATTGAAAAACATTTATAGTAAAAAGATCAATGGGCTTGGGATCATAAAACCTGGCTTTTAATACCAAATCTACTGTTAATAAGCCATACAATCTGGAGAGAATTTTTAAACTTTTCTTTAAAATTCTGCTTCCTCATTTCTCTATAATATAGGCCTATCGTAGACTTTATTCTGCTCAAAAATTTTATTCCATTGTATAATCTGAACTTTAAAAATACTTTATCTTGAATAGATGGGGGTTGTTTATAGATAATGTTAAGGATTTCTTAAGACACTCACATTTTCCATGTTGTATTTGTTTTATATACATATTAAACTTAATTCCCATCAATTTCCCTTGCCCTCACCCTGCCAAGCCCTTTCTCTATCCAGTTACTAGCTCCACATTATTGAATCAGCTATGACTGTTTATTTATGTCAGATGCAGAGTGATGAACACTATTGGATAAAGACCCAGAATTTGCAACATCCTTTAAATTCCTGTTTGTTTTCACAATGTTTCCATAGCCAATGTTACATTTTATTCTTTCTCATTACCCTGAAACATAATATTACAACAGATGTGATAACTACAGAGAATTACAAACTTTCTTAAATTTTTTCCCCAAAGATTTGTGGAATTGAATTATGGAAGACTACTAAAAATTTACAGGTTCCATTTATAGTAGGACTAATCAAAATCATTGTTATCACGGCATACTTCCTTATTCAAAAGTGGCAGAGTGAGACATGATACATGCCTTCCCTGATTTGATTTGTGGACAATTTTCTTAGTCATTCCGTAGGTAGACAAGTATTATCAGAAAGATACCAGAAAATTGGTATTATCAGGGCAGGACTTGAGGAGACCTCTGTCATTTAGGGGATGACAGATCAAAGTATGGTGCAGCTTTGCAATGAGAGCTAATAATTATTGCACATTAACACTGGCACAGAGAAGATTTTGAATAATTATAGCTAGTATTCCACTTTTGCTCAGGAAGGCCTACAGATTTAACACTCTGTCTGACCTCATGTGACATTAATTACACAATGTTTGAAGGTAGGAAACAGCTGCTGAAAAATACACAATAAAGAATAAGCTGCTGTCAGTGTGTCTTGTAGTTTGCTGCCAATTGCCAATCTGCTGAGGAAGAACATACAGAAACCATCTCTCTTCCCCAAAATAGATTATTATGTTTAAGAACAGCAGTGAGATGGAAAGGAATTTTTCTTGATTATTCATTTTATGTATACAGCACGACTCATAAGATGTTAACTTTCCTATTGCATATTGTATAGCATTGCACTAGTCTTTTTCTTAAAGATTAACTTAAAATGTTTTTCCTGGTAATAATTTTAAAGCAAAATATTTCAATAAATAGATAGGTTTTACTTACACATCTATATTTATCATACCAAATAGACTAGATAATCCATATTTTAATAATGGTAACTTTTTCTGTAAGTGAAGAAGAACTTTCCTTACATGAATTGAATTTGTGTTAGTGAATTTATGTTGCCAAAGAAAATATTTAAAACTTTTTAGTACACATATCAAAGAAGAGAGAAATTAAGATTATGTTGATTTTATAACCCTTTTCTATTGTTTTGACTGGACTTACTTGGATTCTTTCTATCCACTTATAATTACTTTAAACATTATATTTGATTTATTGCTTGGTGTGTATGCTATTGTTTTGGTGGTGATTAATTCCCTTGAAGCCAACCATGACTAGTCTACTGAAAAATGAATAGTTACCACCCAGAGAAGACACAAAAAAAATGTTTATCTTGTATATTTTTAAGTTAAAAAAATGAAAATAACAGTTATTATTCAACTAAAAATTTTTTCTGGTATCTACATAAAATTGTAAAATCACATCAGCACCAAATTAATACAGGCCACTTTTAAAAATTGCAATCTATAACTTTGTGAGTTGTGAATAATAGTTTTTTTTTTAAGGTTGATTTAAAAGAAATCAAATAATTATTAAAAGAAATTTTGGACAGTGATTAAATTGTGATTTAAAATTATTTACTTAAAATAATATCTAATGCAAAGTGGAAAATATCTAGCAAAAAGAGAATGGTGTGGTAAAAAAAATTAAAAAAAAACAAAGAAATCATAAGAAATTCTTTAAAAGAGGTCAGCATGAGACAATTCATTTTAACTTTGTAGTTTAATGAATTTGGGCATTTTTAGATAAGCATGGGTCTATCACCACAATTAAGATACAGAACATTTTCAAAAACTAAAATTTCCTCTGGCTCTTTCTAATCCATGCTTTCTTTCCATCTCCAATTCTAGGCAACCATAAATTTGCTTTCAGCCACATGCTTTGCCTTTTGCAGATTTTAATATTAATGAACCCAGAGCCTTTTGTGTTTGACATGTTTTCATTTATGTTGGGTAATTGTATCGATTGTTGATATATGGAGCTGTCTAACTTCATGAGGCACCGACAAATTATTTTTTATATGATGTGAAGTATGGATCCAGCTTAACTTTTTTTATATGGATTTATAATTCTTCTGGCAATGTTTCTTTTTTAAAAGGCCATTTTTTTCTCCATTGAATGCCTTTATGCTTTTTTTTTTAATTTATTTTCAATTTTAGGTTACATACAGTTTGACATAGTTTGGTAGAGTTAAACCTAAACATTTCATGGGGTTTTGTTTTGCTTTTCTTTTTTGGTAAGTGTTCTGTTGTAAATAGTACTGCATTTTAAACTTTGATTTGCAAGTAATACAACTATAATAAGTTTTTGTATATTGACATTGTATCCTATAACTTTGCTAAACTCATGAAGTAGTTCCATGGATTTTTAAATAGGCTATTTGGAATTTTTCCAAAGAGACAATCATATCCATGAATAGAGAGAGTTTTATTTTCTCCATTCCGAGGTAGATCAATTGATTAATTTACCTTATTGCACAGGGCAGAACCTACAGTTCTCTAGTATAATTATGAAGAAGAGTGATGAGAGTGGAAATCTATGTGTTGTTCCTTATATTGGGGGAAAACATTTGGGTGGGAATTTTTTGTTGTTAAATATTAGATGAAGGTTTTTTTGGGGGTGGGGCAAGGAATGCTCTTTATCATGTTGAAGAAGTTCCCTTCTATTTCCAGTTTGATAAGAATCCAATTTTTTGTTCCTTTTTTTAAAAAATCACAAATTAGGCATTATTCATAATTGGGATTTTAGAAAAAATTATTTATTTAGACCTTTATATATATTTACCATTTTTTTGCTTATCATACTTCTGGCATCTCAAGGCATTCCTCTGGTATTACTTATTTTGTCTTTTTAAAAAAGATTTATTTATTTATGCACACAAGAACTGGGGTACAGGCCAGGGATGTGGGGGACAAGAGGATTCACTAGAGACAGAGTGGGGAACAGAACAGGCAGACTGACTGAAATACACTGTTGAGGGGAGCAGCGGGCAAGTCAGAAGAGGTCTGCTGCTCTATGTGAGCAGCTCCCTGGCCAGCCTGGCATCGAACTGGTGCTGCAGAGGCTGCAGATAGCTTCACAGTGTTGTGCTTAACCCGCTATGCCACCAGGGAGGCCCTTGTTTGTCATTTTTTAAAGTACGTCTTGTATAACTTCTTTTACTATCAACATGGGTTGTACATCTCTTAGGTTTTATTATCTGAAGATATCTTTATTTCCCTCTTACTCTTGCAATATAGCATTTGTGAGTGTGGACATATTTCTAGACTAAAATCATTCTCTTTGATCACTTTGAAGATAGAATAAAATATTACAATAAGATTAGTGAAGATAAAAATTTCCAATTGTGTGAAAAGAGTGGGCTTATTGTGAAAATAAAATTAGTGAGTCATCTGAGTTTGTCTAATTGATTGACTAGAAGCTCTAGGGGTCTGGCTCTATAATTAAAATCTTTGCTTATCTTAGTTGTGGTTTGGCATCACTTGTTGGTGACCATCTGCTTCAAAATAAATGCCAATGGTGCCAATTCTGGATCTTGTCATACTGGCTAGAATTTCTAGGTCAGTGCTAGCAATTATGGTATTCTCCTGTTTAACTGAGACTCATCTAGACTGTCTAATAAAAGGAGGTGAGGCTAGAAGGATACTTACTGGCAACAAAAGAAGACTCACCCTCTTCCTCTCTGTTTAATTTTTACCCAGCTTTACCCTTTCCTCCACATCCTCTACAGCATCCACTCAGATGATAACTTTATCCTACCCAATTTGTGAATTGGGATTAGAAAGAGGGAGTTAATCATTCATTATTAATTATTAATTAGTGGTTAATCATCAATTATACTTAATCTAAATTCCCATTATAATGGGCTATGACCTTGGGATTTCACTCATTATTTTACCATCTTCTGGCTTCCATTGTTTCTACCTAAGCATGAGTATTCAGTCTAATTGCCTCTTTGTAGGTTACCTGCCTTTTTTTCCCTCTGGAAGCTCTAAAGATCTCTTTTTCTTTGGTGTTTTGGATTTTATGACAGGTCTAGAAATAGATTTCAAAATGTACCCTCCTTCTGCTACTCTGTGCTTATTGAATCTGTGCATTTCCTCAATTCATTTCCTCAATTCTAGAAACTTATAAGCAATTAACTTTTGTAATACTGCTTCTAATTTTCAAAACCTGCTCTTCTTGGAATCTGATTATATAACTGATCTTCTCAGTGTAACTTCTCTAATGGTTTGACATATTTTTATGGTCCCATGCCCTTACCATTCTGTTTATTCTGTATAATTTTGTTAGATATTTTATGGCTTATAAATTATCTGTGTTTATTCTGCCACTTGACCCATCTACTGAGTATTTTCAGGTCAATAAATATAAAATGTTTAGAAGTTTCATTTTATTCTCAGTTTCATCTGCTTAGTCGTTGCTTAGGCTCCTGTTGCTTGCTCATGATTATGATTCTATTTCTTATTTCTTTAAATATTTTCTAAATAGGTATTCTTTATTTCAGCTGTTAAAATTTTAATATGTGAATTTCTTGCAAGTTCTAAATATTTATTTCTTGTGATTTCTTACTACTTGTGACATGTTCTCTTGATCTTAATCCAGGAATCTGTTTGGTTTAATTGGGGATATTTTTCTCTGAAGAGGATTTGTGTTTGATTTTGCTAGCAGTGTAGGGACAATACTAATCTATAACTACTCTAGTCTTTTTCAGTTATAGTAGTAACTTAGAGCTATCATTTTATTACCTTAGAGCAACTTTTCCATATTACTATAGACCTAAGCTGTATTTTCTGAGGACATTCCATTTATGGGCATTAGTCCATTTATTATTGATTACCTATTTCCAGAATCAGTTTTGCTTATTTCACAATATAGTTCAGAGTTCCCATATATACCATTACCTTTATTATTAACATATTACTTTAGTATGGAATATTTGTTAGAATTAATGACCCATTATTGACACATTATCACCTAACTAAAGTCTATAACCAATTCAGATTGTTCTGGTTATTAGCCTCATATATTTTTTTTTTGTATTCCAAGATGCTATCTAGGATAGCGCTTCACATTTCGTTGCCATGCCTGCTTAGACTCCTTTTAGTTATGACAGTTTCTCAAACTTTTTCTTTCAGATGACCTTGATAGTTTTGAGAAGAACTGATCAGATACATTATAGGATGCTGCTCTTTGGGATTTTTTTTAATTATATAAAATATATATAACACAAAATTTACCATTTAAACTTTTTCAGCAGT
The DNA here is from genome assembly GCF_964194135.1 of Talpa europaea. NCBI lineage: Eukaryota > Metazoa > Chordata > Mammalia > Eulipotyphla > Talpidae > Talpa > Talpa europaea. Next base: position 43,846,043 of record NC_140075.1, read on the forward strand.
CTAGTGGCATTAAATATTTGCATAATGTTATGCCATGATTTCAATTATCCATTTCCAGAACTTTTTCATCACACCAGGCTGGAACTCTGTACCCATTAAGAATAACTTCTTCAAGGGCCTCCCCGGTGGTGCAGCGGTTGAGCGCTGGGTTGCGAAGCTGCCCGCAGCCTCTGCAGCGCAGGTTTGATCCCTGGCTGCTCCCCGGCCACCAGAGGAGGGTCCCACATGGCGCGCAGACCTCTCCTGCCGCCTGCTGCTCCCCTCAGCAGTGTACTTCGGTCCTTCTGCCTGCTCTGCTCCCCGCTCTGGCTCTGGTGAATTCTCTCACCCTCCCGCGCTTCTGCCTATACCCAGTGCTTGTATAAATAAATATTTAAAAAAAATAAAAAGAATAACTCTTCAAGGCCTCCCTGGTGGCGGAGTGGTTGAGCGCTGGGTTGCGAAGCTGCAGCCTCTGCAGCGCCGGTTCAATCCCCGGCTGCTCCATGGCCACCGGAGGAGGGTCTCGCATGGCGCGTAGACCTCTCCTGCCGCCCGCTGCTCCCCTCAGCAGCGTACTTTGTCAGTCTGCCTGGTCTGCTCCCCACTCTGGCTCTGGTGAATTCTCTCACCCTCCTGCGCTTCTGACTGTATCCAGTGCTTGTATAAATAAATAAATAAATCGTTAAAAAAAAAAAGAATAACTCTTCAAGGAAATGCAAATGGCCAACAGGCATATGAAAAAATGTTCAACATCACTTGTAATCAGGGAAATGCAAATCAAAACTACAATGAGATACCATCTTACACCAGTGAGAATGGCATAGATTAAAAAAACTAGCAACAACAAATGTTGGCGAGGATGTGGTGAAAGAGGAACTCTCCTGCACTGCTGGTGGGAGTGCAAACTGGTCCAACCACTATGGAGAGCTGTGTGGAGATTTCTTGACCTATTAAACTTAGAGCTTCTATATGATCCAGCAATTCTACTCCTAGGAATTTACCCAAAGGACACAGAAACATCAATTCCAAAGAACACCTGCACCCCTATGTTTATAGCAGCACTATTTACAATAGCTAAGCTTTGGAAACAACCCAAATGCCCAAAAATAGATGACTGGATCAAGAAGATGTGGTACATATACACCATGGAATATTACTCAGCATTCAAAAAAGATAAACACATGCAATTTGCAGCAACATGGATGGCGCTGGAAGGGATCATGCTCAGCGAAATAAGCCAGAAAGAAAAAGAAAAATACCGGATGGTCTCACTCATAGCAGGAATCTAGAAAACTTAAATAAGGGACCAGGAAAATGAATAATTATAAGAAAGAAAATATCAAAATCAACAAACAACTATGAACCAGAGACACTTTTTGGGGGATGGAGGGTGGGAAAAGGAGGGCTTGGGGTCAAAATAAGGGGGTTGTAATTGTATGGGGAATATAAAAATAAAATTTAAATTAAAAAAAAAAGAATAACTCTTCATAGGGTCAGGAGAAAGACAATACTTGCAAGCTGACCCTAAATCGGAGGCCTACAATAGGGCAGTGGGAGGGAGAGTGGTCAAAACAGGTCAGAGAAGAGCACAAGGGACTATGGCAGTGGATCACAGGTGCCATGGTGGTTGGAGAAATACAGGGGCTACACCTGAGGGGAGAAATCAAACATTGTCCAAAAATTAACAACAATGTAAGAAAATGCATTAAATTTAAAAAATGAAATAAAAACAGAATTAAAAAACAAGCAAGCAAAAACAACCAAACCTCCTCAATCCTCTCTCTCCCCCACACTCTGGTAACCTTTATTCTATTTTGCTGTTTTTGAATTTACCTAGTCTAGGTACCTCATATAGGTAGAATCTTACCCTGTTTGTCTTTTTGTGTCTGCCTTATTTCACTTAGCATGTTCTCAAGGGTCATCCATTTTATACAGTTCCAGGGTTTTTGTTGTTGTTAGTTCTTTGGAATTTTCTCCGTAGATACTCATGTCATCTCTGAACAAAGACATTTTATTTCTTCCTTCCCAATCTGTGTACATTTTGCTTCTTTTTCTTGTCTTTTTACTAGCTAGATCTTTAAGTAAGATGTAAGAATGGCGAAAGATAGCATCCTTACCTTGTTCCTGACCTTAGGGGAAAATCATCTAGTTTCTCATAGTCAAACAGTCAAGTATGTTATTAACTGTAGGTTTTTTATAGACATTCTTTTTTTTTTTTAGTTTTTGTTAAGATTTATTTATTTATGCATGCAAGAACTGGGGTACAGGCCAGAGGTATGGGGAGTGAGAGGATTCACCAGAGACAGAGTAGGGGGCAGAATAGGCAGATTGAGTGAAATACACTGCTGAGGGGAGCAGCTGGTGAGACAGGAGAGGTCTACTGCGCCATGTGGGTCAGCTCCCTGGCCTGCTGGGGATGAACTTGCTGCAGTGGCTGCGGAAAGCTTCCCAGTGCTGTACTTAACCCCTTGCTCCACCAGGGAGGCCCTTTTTATAGACATTCTTTATCAAATTGAGGATGTTCTCTATACCTGGAATTTTTACCTGAGAATTTTTACCATGAAGGTTGTTGGATTTTCAAAAAAACTTTGCTGCATAAATTTACATTACTCATCTTTATCCTTTTGATTTGCTGACTTATATTGAATTTAAAATATTAAGCCCCATGCTTATTTGTCTATAATAAATTAGGCTGTATTGTATAATTTTGCATGTTGTTGAATTTGATTTGCTAATATTCTTTGAAAGCTTTGAATCTGTATTCATGAAAGATAACCATTCTTTAGTTTTCTCTTCTTATACTATCCTTTATGGGACTCAGAATAAGTTTGGAACTGTTCCCTTCATTTTTCTAGAAGATTCAATTTCTAGAGAATTGGTATCATTTCCTCCTTAAATGTGTGATAGAATTCATCAGTGAAACCACCTGGGCTTGGTGCTTTTTTTTCTTGGGAGTTTATTTTCTCAGTCCTTAACTGCTCAGAATATCTATTTCTCCTTGTATAATTTTTGCTAGTTTGCATTTTTAAAGGACTTTGTCCATTTTATCTAATGTATGAATTTGGAGGTATATAATTATAGTATTTTTTATTATACTTTTAATTTCCATGGGATCATTAATGATAATCCCTATTCCATTTCTGATAATAGTATTGAATTTTTTAAATTTTTCTGTATTATGATATTAGGACATCTTAAAATAAAACCTTTCTGACTGTGGAGACTGTCATGTGGCTAACCAATTCTTTGAGATGGCAAAGTGCTCCCTCTGGAGACTCATTTTGCTATGCAAACTAACTGATCCAGAGTCATATCTCTTCTGTCCTGTAAACCCAGTAGGCAATATTCCTGTGCCTTAATCATCCCACGGCCAGCTACCAATCAACTAGGAACATGCCCCATACCTCAAGGCCTGCCAAAATTATTCAATAGTCAATTCTGAGTCTGTAGTGTAAGCACCTAGCAATAAATTTTTTTGATCGTAATGTAAGTACTTGACATTAAACTTTGATTGCCAAGTCATCTATTTCAAAGATGTTAATTTTAAATAAAACACATTGCTAGCTGAATGACATCCTACTAATGCTAACTAGATAAAGAGTCATGCCTCCCCCATCACTCAGAGGTAACCTATGAGTTAACCTTTAAGAAAGCCCTGGATAAACTAGATAGATGACTGCTTGAGTGACTCCACATTTCCTCTCCCACACCCTGATTCACCATAAAGTGTAAATCCATGAAAACCTGGATACACCTCACCCCAACATAGCAGATCCCCAGTTTACTTTCACTGTCTATGTTACCTCACTCTATGGCCCCACACATACCAGGCATCCTCTGAAGTCTGTGAGTAATTAATCTTGCTTTTTCAATGTTTCCTGATGGTTGTTGCTGTGGTATACCTTGCAGGCCTAAATAGAACCTCAAGGGCCAGTCCAACCACAACACTGCTCTAATTAGAGAAATGATGAGGGCGCACCACAAGTTTGCGTTGTTGGAAAAGACACTTTGCATTTTTGCTTGAAAAAGCATAGGAGGGCCTCCCCGGTGGCGCAGCGGTTGAGCGCTGGGTTGCGAAGCTGCCCGCAGCCTCTGCAGCGCTGGTTCGATTCCCGGCTGCTCCCCGGCCACCAGAGGAGGGTCCCACATGGCGCGCAGACCTCTCCTGCCGCCCGCTGCTCCCCTCAGCAGTGTACTTCGGTCCTTCTGCCTGCTCTGCTCCCCGCTCTGGCTCTGGTGAATTCTCTCATCCTCCCGCACTTCTGACTGTACCCAGTGCATGTATAAACGAAAAACGAACAAACAAGTAAATAAATAAAAAACATGCCTCTATAAAAAAGAAAAAAAGAAAAAGAAAAAGAAAAAGCATAGGAAAAATATGTCATGACTTTTCTGACATCCCAGTTGAGCACAGATGTGAGTGCCCCCAAGCATTCCTAGATGATAGCACCACTATTGATAGGCTGAGACAGACATGAAACAGGGTCCTAAATTAATGACTGGAGTCTTTATAAGAAGAGGAACTGCCATGTTAATACATTAACACATGGGGAGAATACTATGTGGTCATCGAGGCAGAGATTGGAGTGATATAGCTACAAGCCAAGGAATGCCAAGGGGTGATAGCCACCAGCAGATCCTAGGACTTGGGAAGGAAAGATGCACCCCTAAATGTTTCAAAGGGAACATGGTCCTCCTAAAGCTTTGATTTTAGCCTCTAGAATGGTGAGATAATAATTTTCTTTTATGTTAAGCCAACCACTTTGCAGTACTTTGTTACAGAGTCAGCCCTAGGAAACTAAAACAATTTCTGCTCTTTTAAATTTATTAATGTGCATTTTATGACACAGGATGTGACCTCTCTTGGTGAATGTTTCTTCTGACTTTCAGAAGAATGTGTATTCTGCTGTTGTTGTATGGAGTATTCTCTAAATGTCAATTACTTCAATTTGATTGATAGTGCTGCTCAGGGCAATTATATCTTTACTGATTTTCTGCCTGCTTGAACTATCAATTACTGAAAGAGGGGTGATAAAGTCCCCAAATATAATAGTGGATTTCTCTATATCTCTTTGTAGGCCTATTAGTTTTGCCTCATGTACTTCAAGGTCCAGCTTTTAGGTGTATACACGTTAAGGATTGTTATGTCTCCTCTTTGTCCCTGATTATTTCCCATGTCTGAATTTAGCTTCATTTGAAATTAAAATAGCTATTCTGACTTTTTTAGTTATTAGCATTAGTTTAGTGTATCTTTCTCCATCCCTCCATCTTTTAACCATTGTTTTAATGTCTTCACAATTTGATTGATATATATTTTTTAAAGATTTATTTATTTATATAAGAACTGGGGTACAGGTCAATGGCACGGGAGGGTGAGAGAATTCACCAGAGAGAGTGGGGAGCAGAACAGGCAGACGGACCAAAGACACTGCTGAGGAGAGCAGCGGGTGTGGCAGGAGAGGTCTGCCACGCCATGTGGGTTTCTCCCTGGCAGGCCGGGAACTGAACCCGCGCTGCAGAGGCTGCGGACAGCTTCACAGCTTAGTGCTTAATCCGCTGCGCCACCAGGGAGGCCCTTGATTGTTATATTTTATATACCTACCATTCACCCATATAAAGCGTATTATTCATTGGCTTTGAGTATAGCCATAGAATTGTCTGATCATCATCACAATCAAATTTAGAACAGTTTTTGTAACCCTCTCCAAAAACATTGCAACCCCTTAGTCAATCTCCCAGCATCTGCAAGGCCTGGGCAACCACTAACCTACTTTTTGTCTCTATAGATTATGCCTATTCTGGATATTTCATGTAATATATGGTCATATTGGAATGGCATTAGATAATATGTTTTCTTTGTGAATTACTTCCTTCATGTAGCTTTATTTAAAAAGGCTCATTTGTATTTTAGTATGTATCAGCATTTTATTCCCTTTTTGATGCTGAATAACATTCCTGTGTGTGAATATACTTTAATGTCTATGATCATTTGGGTTATTTTCACTTTCTGGCTATTCTAAGTAATGCTGTGTAGGGGCAGGAAGGGCACAGAGCAGGATCTCTATTATCTGAGCAGAGGGGTAAAGGAGGAGTCCTGGAGCCTTCGGTGGATTTTCAGGCTTTTATTAGGCTTTTACTTGTAGTGTGGCAACCAGCTACATGGCAGGCAGGGCTGCCTGCAGGCCAGGAGGCTGGCAGGCCTCCAACCCCCGCGAATCTTCACTCTTTTCTGGCCTCTATGGCGTTCTGTCATGGTCCCGTTTTCTCTTACTTCTCTTTCATTCTTCTGGTTCCCCATGATGCCGCCCTTATAAGCCCATTCTCAACCCAGGTGTCCACACCTATGTATGTCCACACCCCACTGCAGGTGCCCACCATTAGGTATGCATGTAGGACCACTGGGATCCATGATTAATCCTACTGGTGGGAGGGCAGAAAAGCCTGATAATCACTTACGCTGCAGGCTGCTATAAGCATTTGTGCACGACTTTTTGTGTGGGTATAAGTTTTCATTTCTCTTGGGTATACCTAGTAGTTGGTTGCTGGATTGTATAGTAACTCTGTGTATAAACTGTTGAAAAATTGCCAGACTGTTTGCCACAGTGGCTGTACAATTTTATATCGCTACCAACATTGTACAAGGGTTTGGATTTTTCCACAGCTTCATAATGTTATAGGACAGGGAGAGGGGCAGCCCAAACCCCGCAAACCTGCCTATTCTAAATGGGTTCTGCCATCCGCCGCATCAACAGAAAACATAGGAGACTTTAAGGGGAAGGAACTTTAATAAAACTAGGAAACAATACAGGTAAGGCAAAGAATCTAGTTTCTAAATCAAGCACCCAAAGTTACCCATCCCCTCGTGGGTAAAAGTCCATCCAAATGGGATTGGCCCAGAGCAAGGCCCCAAAGCCTGCCACAAGTCTAAAGCATCTTCCAGTGGGGACCCACAGAAAAGGGTCACAAACAACCGGACAAGCCCGGAAGGAAAAGAGCAAAATCAACATCAAGATAAAAGCTGCCATTGTCACCTCCCCATGGGTCTCACCCACATCTGTGTCACCCAGTCTACGACCAAAAGACAAACGCAGTTTCTTCACGTGTCTCTAGGCTCCATGTGCCTCCTCCAGGTCTCCTGGCTACATCCTGCTTCCTACCTCAGTCTCTTCTTCAGCTTCTCCTCTTCCTGCTCAGCTCCACCCTCCCTTGGGTGGGGCAGGGAACCTCCCCCTTTCCTGGGGACCACCCTGTTGCAATAACACTTGCTATTGTCCATCTTTTTTATTACAGTAATCCTAGTGGATATGACTTGGCATCTCATTGTGGTTTTGATTTGCATTTCCCTGAAGACCAGTTGATTTTTGAGTTGTATGTTGTTTCATTTTTTGAGTTTTATTAGTTCTGTGTGTATTTTAGACACAAGTCTGTTAGGAAATATAAGATTTTTGCAAAATTTTCCTCTATGTGGTCTGCCTTTTCATCTTATGGAATCTTTTGAAACAAAACAGTTTTAATTTTTATTGTATCATTTATTGACTTAAAAGGACTTTTAAGTTTTAGCTCTCTGGGCTAAGTCTTTGGTTTGCTTTGAGTTAATTTTTGTACATAAGATAAGGGTGTTGTAGGGAGAAGATCAGGGAGAAGTCCATGCCCAGGTAGGATTTGGTGTATTTGTTTGTTTTTTATACCCTATTTTTCCAGGCTTATTCTGACCTGGGGATTTGGTTCTTGCTGGTGTTATCAATTGGAATATCAGGTTTTCAGCTAGCTTCTGCCTTTAGGCGATGTCTGGGTTCTGTTTGCCTTGTTTCCACATTCTCTGGAAGTCTGATAGCTCTAGGTCATGTAGACTCAGGGTCTGGCTCCCTTGGTTTTATCACAGTCCCTTCCTTATCTACTTTATGTCTCCCAGCAGTGTTCTGCTGAGCAAAATGCAGTGACTCTATTTTAATTTTATCAAAGGTACCCCAACAAAGGAGATGCTTCTTTTACATGAGGAAATCTAGTTATCCTAGTTCCATTTGTTGAAGTGACTATTTTCTCATAAATGGTCTTAGCACCTTTGCTGAAGATCAGTTGACCTTATATGTAAAAATTTATTTCTGAACTCCCAAATTTTATGAAAACAATTTGAAATTTTTGACTGTGTTCCAGGCATAATCCTAAGCACATATGCATTTATTCCTTATATTAACTTTATGAGACGGGCATTACTCTCACTTCCATTTCACCGATGTAGTAGTCTAGCTACAGAGTGATTTGCCCAAGATCACATAACTATAATAACAGGTAAGTGCACATAGGCCTTGCCCTTCTGCAGACTGACTTGAGAGGCTAAGCCCTTGACCATGTGTAGGGTAAGGTAAAAAGTATCAGGCTTTTCTGCCCTCCCGCCATCAGGATGGATGATGGATCCTTGCGGTCCTGAATGCATGCCTGATGGCGGGCACCTGGAATAGGGTGTGGGCATAGGTAGATGGGATTCACCTGGGCTGAGACTGGGCTTTTTAAGGATGGCGTCATGGAGACGCCAGCAGAAGCCGAGAAAGAAGCAGAGGAGTAGAGAAGCCAAGAACAAAGGGAAGCTGAGAGAAGAGAAGCAGAGAGAACGCCAGAGAGCCCAGATAGAGTATTTGCTGGGGCCTGGGAGGCCTGCCAGCCTCCCGGCCCCCCAGCACCCCTGCCTGCCATATGCCTGGTGAACCCCAATAAAAGACCTGCAAAAGTCACTGAGGGCTCCAGGACTCCTCCTTTACCCGGTCTGCTGGATCATAAAAAACCTGCACTGTGGTCTTCCTGCCTCTACACCATGCTGTAAATAAATGTAAGAAATCGGAACTTGAAATCCTACTGAATAATAAATTTTAAACAAAAACGGTGGGGTGGGATGGATCACTAAATTTGGAAAAGCACAACAGAGTTGGGGCTTGTAGTGTCAGGAAGGCATAGAGCTGGTTCTCTCTGGTCTGAGCAGACGGGTGAAGGAGGAGTCCTGGAGCCCTTGGTGGCTTTTCAGGTTTTTGTTGAGTTTACCCAGTTCACGGCAGGCAGGGGTTGGGGGGTGAGCGGGCTGTCCAGCCCCCCGCGAATCTTCACTCTTTCTGGGCTCTCCGGCATTCTCTCCTGGTCTCGCTCTTTGACTTGTTCTGGTCTCTCTTTCTCTCTGATCGCATCCCCGTGACACCACCCTTATAGGCCCAGTCTCAGCACAGGTGTATCCACTTAGGCATGCCCACAACCTACTCCAGGTGCCCGCCATCAGGCATGCATTGAGGACCGCAGGGATCCATCATCAATTCTCATGGCGGGAGGGCAGAAAAGCCTGACAATTATTTCAATCATTTACCCTCCGGGGCTTGACTAGCTTGCCTCCTAATGACTATTAGAAATGAACCTGCCTTTCTTGGTTGAAAGCCCTCCAAACCTCCTCTTAATCACCTTTAAGTCGACGCACCTCATTGGCTGCTTGGGTTGCTCTGGCAGTGCCTGGGCCGCGGACCTCTGCTGCGCCCACTTCCCAGCCGGCACCTTAAAACCACCCTCCGCCTTGAGCGCCAAAGGGGATCCAGGTACAGCCGCAGACTGGAGAGCACCTGAGATGCAGGAAGTCTCGCGAGACGTTGCGTCGTTGCCCCGGTAACAGCGTCGCATTACAAAAGATGGCGGGGAGAAGCTACAGACTCAGGGTTAGCTCCTCCCCAGACGCCTAGAGGGCCGCTAGGTTACCGGGACGCTGGACTTCGTGTCTGAAAGAATGTCCCTTTCACAGAGACGGAGCGTTTCGGGGACCCCGCCCCAGCCACGCGTTCAGCAGCCTGCGGTGCGTCGACGGGACCTCCTCGCCCAGGAGGAGGAATATAAGTAAGAAAGTCGGCAGTTCAGCCTTTTTTTTTCTTTCACCCACATAAGGCTGCTTATAAGTACTTTTCCTGGTCCCTGGACTTCTGTACCCTCATATTCTGCACTCCCCTCTCCCCTTTTTTCTTTCCCTTGAGTTCACCTGTGTCCTCCAAGGGCGAAATTTAATCCTAGTAAATATGTTTGCAAGATGCTACTAGGAGCTAGAAGGTTTTGGGTAGCAGAAATACCATGACTAGTTCAGTTTTTAGTTTCAGTGATTTTACTTAATTTCAAGTTCCTAGAGTTGCAGATGGAAATTTCTTAGAGGCTGGTTTCTGAATTTTCTTAGTGCACATTTGGAATTGCCGTCTTTATCCACGTTTGGTGGAGGTAAGGAGGCTTACCTTACCTGCTCTCAGTGTAATTACACTTATCCTGACCACACCTGCTTTCATTCTCAGAGCATTCCACTCTTCATTCCCCAGTTTTCACACTCCAGAGTAATATTTTTAATTTGATCAAGTCACTACTACTTTGCTTAAAATTTTCCTGTGGTTTCCTGTTGCACTTCAAAAATTTGTCAGTCCTGGCCTCTGCCTCTTGTTTGATCTTGTACCTTCTCCTTTTTGCCTCTTGGCCTCCAGTCTCAGCGACCTTTTAGTTCCTGTCATTCCTTGAATGCAGTCTCACAAGTCGTCTACCTGTAATGACAAAGTAGTCTTCCTTGACATGCTAAATAGGCTCCTGGTTATTTTATTGTCTTAACTTTTCTTTGGAATTAGTATACTTTGTTACAACATATTCATTTGTTAGCTTAAGTATTGTCTATTTCTTCCAATGCACAATAAGTTCACAAGATTGGAGACCCTACCTTTTATTTGCCATTGTATATAGTTTTACTTCCCCAAAATTATGTTTTAACAAGTCTTTTTAAAGTAGCTAATTTAGAAATTGCAAAACATCCTGGCAGTTCCTCAAATACATAGCATATGATATGTATTTAAAATTAAAGCACAGTTAAAGTAAAAATTGAAGTGTGCTGACTTTAGCATTTAGGACCTAGACACGTAGGACCATAATCAGCCTCCCTTTGATGAAATAGGCCCACTCTTCCAGTTTGAGAGTGCACTTAAAACAGTTTGTTGGGTACCCCCTGGTGGTGCAAGGAGTTAAGACTGCAGCACTATGAGGTTACCCACAGCCACTGCAGCATGAGTTGGATCCCTAGCCAGGTTGGTGACCCACATGGGGCAGCAGACCTCTCCTGTCTTGCCCACTGCTGCCCTCAGCAGTGTATTTCAGTCAGTCTGCCTGTTCTGCTCCCCACTCTGTCTCTGGTGAATCCTCTCACCCCCACACCTCTGGCCGGTATCCCAGTTCTTGTATGCATAAATAAGTCTTAAAAAAAAAAGTTTGTTGTCCACATACAGTTGAGTCAGCTGTGCTTAATACAAAGTAGTTATTTTCATTACCATCACCAGATAGCACTAAATAACTGCATTGATTGAGTTAATTAGTTTAGATCTTCAAGGGTGTATTTTTCACCTGGATCTGCTGTGTGGCGAGGAATATGGTCCTGCTTAAAAGTCAGCTACAGGAGCTTTTCTGTTGTAGCAGAAGTTGTTTTGTGGCAAAGGTGCCTAGTTGTTACTTATTCTGTTATCTGTACTGTGAGTGTGCAAATCTGCTTTGTATGAAGCTGTTTGTTCACCATGCAGAAGTTTCTCACAGGCAAGAATGAGTTTATTAGACTATTTTGCCACGTATATTGGTATTAAGCATTTTGGGATGTCTTTTCAATCTTCAGAACATAATACTTTTCTGCAACCTCAGTCCAGAATCTCCTACAATCAGTTCATGTCAAATAATTGAAAGAAATATAATCACTGAGAAGACTAAGGAATATGCTTATCATTCCAGTCAATAGATTTTTCAAGCTTTATGCCTGTTATATAACCAGAGAACTAAATAATAAAGATTATGTGACATGTTTTAATTGGTCTTGATAACTGGTAGGAAAAACCTCTCTTGCCCTCTGCCAGCCCCTGCCCATAAATGCCAATCATCTTGGATTTATATAATTTGCAGAGAACTGATCTCTTTATGCTATTGAATCTTCCTTTCCACTAATAGGGTTGTAGTGCAGAATGGCACAGTGCAGGTTTCTGTGACCCAAGCAGACGGGTAAAGGAGAGTTCTGGAGCCCTCGGTGGCTTTTGCAGGCTTTTATTGGGATTTACCAGGTACATGGCAGGCTGGGACGCTGGGAGGCTGGCAGGCCTCCCAGCCCCCAGCAAGTCTTGACTCTTCCTGGGTTCTCTGGCATTCTCTCGTGGCCCCGTTCTCTTTCTTCTTCTGGTGGTTCTGTTCATCAGTATCCCGTGACGCTACCCTTATGAGCCCAGTCTCTCAGCCCAGGTGAACCCACCTACGTATGCCCACCTGCCTGATGGCAGGTGTCCGCCATCAGGCATGCATTTAATCTAATGGTGGGAGGGTGGAAAAGCCTGATACTTTACTTACCCTACAATGGTACATGTCCATTTTTGGTGTCCTTCATCAGAAATTTTGCATATTATATAAATTTTTCTTGCTATAATGAAATGACTTTTTTCCTCCTACATTTTCTAATTGGTTATTGGTTAGATGTGTAGGCACACCATTGATTTTTGTGTGTTGACCCTACACCTTTATATAGATCCAAGTGATCGGTTAATAGAACTCTTTTTCATTCATTATAGAGGCCCTTGGCCTTTGATTAAGGCAGATAGATATGAATTTTAAGTTTTGTCCCTTTATATTTTGTGATGCATTATTTATTTGGAATCTGGTTAGTATCCCTAGTACAATATGGAACAGAAAAAGTGATGGTGATTGTCTTTATCTTGGTTATGATTTTATGGAATCTGCTTTTAATGATTACATTTGAGGTTTGCCATATAGTTTTGGTAGATTCCTTTTATCAGGTTTAAGGATGTTATTTCCCATTCCTATTTTGTATGAAGGTTGTCTTACCAAAACTCCCCCGCCAAAATTAATTAGTTGATAAAATGGTTTTATGTACCCCTTGTTTAATGTTCTAACACACAAGTACATATCTTGTATATCTTTATAGACCATTTGATTTGATTGCTTTATGTGTCTTTAACAAGAGTAAGATCAATCTTACATTTTTTTCTAATGTTTTCCTTGTAATAACAACAGTGTTCTCCTAACCACACTAAATAAGCTGAATAGTTTTCCTTTTTGTTTTATTCTGTTCTTGGAAGCTTTTTGTAACCAAGGATCATCTGCCCTTTGATTAAAATGGTGAAACTGAGTCTGATGTGGCTTTTTGTTGAGGGAGTTATTTTCAATTTCTTTAATGATTACTATTTCCAGGATAAATTTTGGTTAGTTGATAGTTTTTCTAGCTCCTTTGTTCATTGCAGCACTATTTATAATAGCCACGTTATAGGAACAACCTAAATGTCCAGGGACCCGGGGACAGATGAGTAGATTAAAATGGTGTGTTTATATACAATGGAATACTACTCAACTATAGGGGGGAAAAAAAAAAGGGAACTCTTGCCATTTGTGACAACATGGATGGAACTGGAGAGGATGATGCTAAATGAAGTAAGTCAGAAGGAGAAAGACAAATACTGGATTGTGTCACTTTTAAGTGAAATACAGAGAAACAAAACCAAACCTGACTGTAGACTTGAGCTACAAGATGGGGAGGAGGAGAGGGATAAACAAAGTGTGGAGGTTTTGGTCACAGTGGCTTATGGTAAAGCCACTTACGGGTGGTGGGTGTTGTGCGGTGACATGCATCCTAGGAAATATGGTCCTATGCCTCTAAATAATATGCAATATTATACACCAATTTTACCTCAAGGCAACTTGAAAAATTTTCATTTGTCTTTATTCTTCCACAATCTTCTATTTGTGGTGGATTTTTTTTTAGTTTCACTTTTAATTTTATTTTTACAAAAACCATTAATTTTTATAAAGTTCTCTCCAGTTACAGCTTATCTATATTTCAGGGCCTGTTTTGATATATATATATATATTTTTATTCTTTTGTAATTTTGTTTTAAAGTTTGATTTTCATAGTGAATATTTAGGAATTTTGCTTTTAATTCTAAAGCATATGTTTCATTTTTTTAAAATCTATTGAACAGCGATCAAAGAATATGGTATTGATTTTTAAAATGTATTAAAATTATTTGTGATTAGGTAAATGGTCAATTTTTGTAAATATCCTTTGTGCTCTGTGATAGAAATAAACGCTTTTTGGTGACTAATCTGTTAGATTAAGCTAGTTAATTGTGTTCTCTGAGTCTTAAATTTTCCAGTCTTTTCTGAAAATTTTGTTACTTTGCATTTCAGAGATAGCTCAGTGAACATAGAATTGTAGATGATCAGTGTTTTCTCCTACAGTCTATTAAAGTACCATTTCATATCCATTGGACTCTAGCAATGCTGATATGCCATCTCCTAGTAGCTTTTTAGATAATAATACTATAAGGACTTTTTCTGTTTTTTACATAATTGCTTTGATAATTTAAATACTATTTGTCATTGAAGTTCTGCAGTTTCACTGTTGATGTGTACAGGTGTGTGGATTTGTTTTTCTAATTGTGCTTGAGATCCATATGTCCGGTTTTGGAAAGGTCTCATAATAATTATCTCTTCATAGTTTGACATTTTCTTATTCTAGTTCCTTCTGCACTTTGTTTTAGGTAGATATGCATGTGTTTTTATCATACATTCTGCTTTTTTGTATTTTTCCCCTTTTATCTGTAACACCTCATAGGTGATATTTGCATATCTGTCTTCTAATTCATTCCCTTTTCAGTTCATTCTATTCAATTTATTCACTGATTTTGAGCATTTAATTTCAGTGACTTTAAATTTTTGTAATTTCTATTTGTTCTTTAACAAATTCAGTGTTCTTTTGTAATAATGTCTGATTCTTGCCTAATGTTTTCTATTTTTGCTGCCCCCCCCCCATGCCCCAAAGTAAAATTTTGCTTTACTATCTCCACATTTTATGGTAGAGTTTGTTGTCTCTGCTGATTTTCCATGTTGATGACTTGTTTATGAATTTGTTACCTTTGTAAAGTCATCTTTAGTGGGATTTGCTTTCTTAGAGACTTCCATGTGCTCTAGAAGAGTAAATGTCCATTAGGGTGGT
Source organism: Talpa europaea (assembly GCF_964194135.1). NCBI lineage: Eukaryota > Metazoa > Chordata > Mammalia > Eulipotyphla > Talpidae > Talpa > Talpa europaea. Next base: position 43,861,047 of record NC_140075.1, read on the forward strand.
GGTTTTGCATTTAATTTTTCTAGTTTATCAGAGTTTTCACTGCTTCCTGGGAACTTTCTATCTTAGAGTTTTCACATAGGGTCTCTGCACCATCCAGGTAAGGTGAACTTGGGCTGCTGTCCTGCGTGCTCTGATTACTCACAAGTGAACAGTTTCCACCCATGGCTCTAGTTTGATTTCCCGTCACCTAAGGTTATGGGTAGGGTGTAGGCAGTCTGTTTCGCAGGTGTAGCCCTGCATGACTCCCACATGTGCATCAGTTTCTAACTGGTAAGCTGTTTTGGCTCCTGTTCTGTTTACTGCTCATTTTGAATGCTGTTTTATTTTTAGTGCCAGGGTATTTCCCTTGCCTGAGCTTGAGCTTAGTAATATTTCCTTCATTCCAATTTATTCAACATTTCCATGGGTTTAGAGGATAATAGACTTGTGAGTCATCCCAGTCTACTGTATTACCAGAAGCTTATATTTAGGTTTTCATGATTCTTGTTAGAGAAATGTGAAAAATCAGGTAGTAGCATTTTAAATGCAACTTTGTCTTATTAGATATTTATGAATTCCTCCTAAGATATAAAAATATTTCTTAAAACATTAGGCTGGGGGCCTCCCCGGCTGCGCAGCAGTTGAGCACTGGGTTGTGAAGCTGCCCGCAGCCTCGGCAGTGCTGGTTCCATCCCTGGCCACCGGGCGAGGGTCCCACATGACATGCAGACCTCTCCTGCCACCCGCTGTTCCCCCCAGCAGTGTACTTCGTCAGTCTGTCTGTTCTTCTCCCTGCTCTGGCTCTGGTGAATTCTCACCCTCCCGCACTTCTGACTGTACCCAGTGCTAGTATAAATAAATAAGTCAATCTTAAAAAAAAAAATAGGCTGTTTCAAGAAGGGATATGGTACTGTTGTCTTTTTTTTTCTTCTGGAAGTGGGACTTGTCATTTCTGAATTATATCTATGAAAAACAACAAAGATAATCTCAATTTTAAAATTGCTCAAAATATTTCCTTCAGATAACTTCAAAAAAGCCTAAATGTGACCTGTAAATAGAATATGTAAATGTGACCTTCAAAATGTGACCTGTAAATAGAATAAAAAAAACATGCTTTTGAAGATGTTTATTAGTCTTAGCCTTTAAAAGTAGAAAAGGGGCTTTAACAGTAGGAACAGTTCAGTACATTATGTTAATTACAACTCATTAGAATATTGGTAAATTAGCAATTTAAAGCACTAGTTATAAAGATTTTGAGATAAACAGATTCTGTATTACTAGGGGAAAACAGTAAAAATTGTATATACCCTATAATGAAAATTAGAAGGTAATGTAGAAGTAAAAATGATTGCATGATGTGGTAGGATTTTGACCAGTTTTTCCTTTGAAACAGTTTTCTTCAATGGTACTGCCATTCTTGTGGTCTTTTTAACATTATTATTACTATTATTAAACAGACTGAGTACATGGAAATGATGATGGGCAAGATTGAAAATGCGTGAATAACATATAATACCAAACATTAAGAAAATAAATGTAGGGCCTCCCTGGTGGCGCAGCGGTTGAGGGCTGGGTTGCGAAGCTGCTCGCAGCCTCTGCAGCGCCAGTTCGATCCCCGGCTGCTCCCCGGCCACCGGAGGAGGGTCCCACATGGCGCGCAGACCTCTCCTGCCGCCTGCTGCTCCCCTCAGCAGTGTACTTCGGTCCTTCTGCCTGCTCTGCTCCCCGCTCTGGCTCTGGTGAATTCTCTCACCCTCCCATGCTTCTAACTGTACCCAGTGCTTGTATGTATGTATGTATCAATCAATCAATAAATCTTTAAAAAAAAAAAAAAAAAGAAGTGTTATTATTGTAAATACCAGTCTGAGGTTAAGATACTTCATCAAAATTATGAAGTAAAATGTATAACCATATTTCAAATTCAAACAGGTTTGTCTGTTACCAGAACTCTTGGGTTTTTTTTAATACTTTCATTGATTTATTATAATAGGGTAACTACTAACACTGGCTTTTTTTGATTTATGCTGTTTGTATTTTAGAAGTATACAACACCTCTCTTCTAGTGCTGTTACCATAATGCTCACAGGACCAAAGTACCCACAGTGCACCACCATAGCCCATGATGCTCCCGCCCCACTTCTTTCCTTCCGCCTTGAATGTCTCAGTTCTGCAGTCTGCTTAGACCTTATCTGACCCTTTGTTTGGTTTCTCTATATTCCACATATGCAACACCATCCGGTATTAGCCTTCCGCCGTCTGACTTGTTTCAGTTAGCATAATCCCAGCTCCATCCGTGTTGCTGCATGTGGCATAAGTTTATTTTTTTTGATCACTGAGTAGTATTCCATTGTGAATATATAGCACATCTTGATCCACTGGTCTGCTTTGGGGTTCTTAGGTTGTTCCCATATCGTGGCTGCTGTAAATAGTGCTGCAATGAACATAGTATTGCAAGTTGCCCTTCAAATTCATTTATTTGTGTTCTTTGGGTAGATACTTAGAGTAGAATTGCTGGGTCATATGGTAGATCCATTTTTACTCTCTTGACAAATCTCCATATTGCTTTCCATTGGAGCTGAGCCCATCTTACCAACATTGTGAGTGTTCCTTTTTCTCTTCATCCTCACAGCACTTGGGGGTTTGGGTCTTTTTGATATGGGCCATTCTCACAGAAGTGAGATGATATCTCATTGCAGTTTTCATTTCTATTTCCCTAATGAGTGATGATGAGCATTTTTTCATATGCTTGTTGACCACCTGTATGTCTTGTTTTGAAAACTGCCTGTTTAGCTCTTATATCCATTTTTTGATTAGGTTATTTTCTTTTCTTTCTTTTTTTTTTTTTTTGAGATCTTTGATATTAGCCCCTTGTTAGATGTATGGTATACACATTTTTTTTTTTCACATTCACCTGGGTGTCTTTTTATCTTAGTTACAATTTCTTTTGCAATGCAGAAGCATTTTAAACTGGGTAGTCCCGGTTGTTTATGTTCTCTTTGTTTCCTTGCTGTTGGAGAAATATCTATGAAGGTATCATTGAAGGTTATGAAGTGTTTTGCTTATGTTTTCTTCTATGTGTTTTATGGTTTCAGATCTTACATCTTTATGTTTTATCAATATTGGTGTGGTGTGCAATATGGATCCAGCTTCATTCTTTTGCATATGGCTGTTCAGTTTTCCCTACATCATTGATCAAAAAGACTTTTCTTGCTCCAATGTATGTTTTTGGTTCTGTTATTGTAGATTGTCCATATAGGTGTGGATTTGTTTCTGGGGTCTCAGTTCTATTCCATTGGTCTGTTGGTATATTTGCAACCTTAATGGACAAGTAGTATTTCTATTCCTTGCTACATTCCAAACAGACTGGGAGAATTTTTTGAAGAGTGACAGGTGGAGGTCGACATCATCATCTTTATTTCTGATGAAGCTGATATTGAAGTATGTACTGAGATATGTACCACATTAGGTGTGCTCACTAAACCACAGATTTATATCCCTCCTTGCAGCAGCATTCTAGGCCAATCCAGGCCTTTCCTTCCCCATCTTGCCCCACTCATGATCCTAGTTAGAGTTGATCCCAGAAGATGGAGAGTGGAACTGTGTTGAACCCTTACTGATTATTCTACCCAAATAGGTCATTTCACCTGAAGTAAGGGCCAGAGAGAAGCCAAGAGTTAAACTGTCTGAGAGTCTACCACAAAGGAGTCATGGAAATTGGAAAATGTCCTAATGTTTGTTAATTTTAGAATAAAAATGTCACATCTGTGTTTTGGCATTTGTTGCTTAATATATTTGCTAATGTGTCATTGCTGAAAGTTAATTGCTTTTTTTGAGAATCTTCATATTCTAATAAATTATTTTCTGCTTTTAGGCGTTTAAATGCAGAATTGGAGGCAAAGACGGCTGATCTGGTTCGACAAGCTGAGGCAGTAATTGTAAGTAAATGTACAGTTTTAAGTAATGCCTTTTAAGTGCTAGCTTTTTAATGTTTTTGTATAGTCATTTATTTTTATTTTCTTACATCATTGTTCATTTTTGTACAGTAATAGGTTTCTCCCCTCAAATGTACTCCCCATAGTTTACCCGCTACTGTATCACCCATGAGCCATTGCCATAGTATTCTTTCCTGCTTTGACCCCCTTCCCGCCCCCTCTCTTGCTGTAGGCCTCAGATCTGTGATCAGCTTGCTAGTTTTGTCTTTTTCTTGACTTTTTGTTTGGTTTCTGTATATTCCATATGTAAGTGAGACTATCTGATATTTATCTTTTTCCTTCAAACTTAATTTGGCTAGCATAATCCCTTCCAGCTCCATCCATGTTGCAGCAAATGGCATGAGTTTGTCTTTTTTGATTGCTGAACAATATTCCACTGCGTAAATATGCCACGACTTTTTTTGATCTGTTCACCTATTCTGGGGCATTTGGGTTGTTTCCATTATCTCAGCCATTGTAAATTGTACTGCAATAAACATAGGAGTGCAGGTTTCCTTTCAAATTAGTTTTTTTTGTGTGTGTGTACTTTGAGTAGATTCCTAGGAATGGAATGGCTGGAACTATGGTAGATCCATTTTTAGTGTTCTCAGGAACCTCCACACAGCTTTCTGTAGTGGCTGGACCAGTTTGCATTCCCAGTAGCAGTGTAAGAGGGTTCCTTTATCTCCACATCCTCTCTAGCATTTGTTTCTAGCTTGCTTATGTGGTCCATTCTCACTAGTGAAGTGGTTTCTCATTGTGGTTTTCACTTGCATTTTCCTGGTTAATTTGTACTCTGGTGGGAGTTTGTTTCTTTTTTTTTTCCTCTTTTATTTTATGTATTTTTTACATCATTTTTCATTTTTGCACAATGTGTGCATTTTCATCTTGGTATAGTCCCCATACAATTCCCACCCTGCTTATTTTGACCGTAATCCCTCCTATTCCCTCCCCCTCTCCACCCCCCCCCGCCCCGCCTCATAGTGTGTCTCTGGTTTATAGTTGCTTGTTGATTTTGATTTTTACTTTATTATAATTAGTCTTTTTCCTGGTCCCTTATTTAGGTTTTCTAAATTCCTGCTATGAGTGAGATCATTGGTATTTTTCTTTTTCTTTCTGGCTTATTTCGCTGAGCATGATCCCTTCCAGCTCCATCCATGTTGCTGCAAATTGCATGAGTTTATCTTTTTTGACTGCTGAGTAATACTCCGTTGTGTATATGTGGAGTTTGTTTTTTAAACTTTTCAGTGGGATATAACTCAAATTCTTAGAGCTAGACCATAATCAGATTTAAAGTTAGGAAGAATGTAATGTAATTTCACTAGACTGCAGGCATTTTTGGCTTCATTTTGAGTACCAAATTGAAGGTTCCTACTTTAAGCACTCCTCTTTATGCATCAACATTCCCACTATTAATAAGATAAAGCAGCACTCCTTACAGGAATAGAGTGCTTTCAAATCTTTCAGTTCTCACTCTAACTTAATCATAATCATTTTTTCAAATCCACCTCTCCCTGGTCATGTAGTATGGAGTTGATGGGGATAGGGAATAATAGGTAATATATTTTATTTTAATTCTGGAATGAGAAATATATATAACATTGCAACTAATACATTTAGATAATGGTTACTAGTTTGCTAACTTGCATTTGTAATTAGATATTTTTATTTGTCTCTTAGACCTTGCCAGTATCTGAAGAATAGGAAAATATTTGAACAAAGAAACCCAATGTTATGGTAGAATGAGGGATTCATTATGTATTGTGCTCAGAGTCCCCTAATAAGGACCTTTTCTTTTTTCAAACAAGAGTGTAGCATAAAACTGGGATGAGCTGGGAAAAGGGGCGAGTAAGTACATCCTATCCCCACAGAAACTAAAGGATATACCTTTTGCCTTGTTGAATTTTTGTTTACTCACTTTCACTTCTTGTTAGATCTTTGCCAGAACCTTTTACTCGTAAGTGCTTCATTTTCAGCATCTTTCTGGTCTTAACATTCAAGCTTTGTCTAACTTGAGAAAAGTTTTTCTACCCATTAAACAGATATATTTTCATTTCTTGTGAGTCTAATTTGTTTTGAATGTTACACAAGATGGGAGATTCTAATATAATAGGGAAGCAGGGGTCAGATAAGATCATAAGAAGACATTTATACACTTACATTTTTCCTGAGAATTGACTTTCTTAACCCAGAATGAATGAAATGTGGAACTACATTGTTATAGACTTTTATTTTCATACCATAGGATGGAAACAGTTAAATATATTCTAGTTCTTTTTCTCTATATGTCTTCTTTATTCATTTTACTAGAGAGATCAGCAAGAGGTACACTCTAGGCCTACTTCCACACAAGTTAAATCATATGAAGATGATGATTACAGTTTAAGGTAAGTGACTTAATTTCTCAAACGCCATTTTTAAAATATATATACACACACACATATATATTTTTTACATCACTGTTTATCTTTTCTTGTCACTTGGGCTTTTGGAGCCATATCTAAGAATACAATGTTAAATCTAAAGTCATTGACATTTATCCATATGTTTTCATTTAAGGGGGTTTATAGTTTTAGCTTTTATATTTAGGTCTTAGAGTTAAGTTTTGTATCTAGTATAACATAGGCATGAACATTCTTCTGCATGTGGCTATCTTGTTGTCTGAACGCCATTTTTGATAAAACCATTCTTTTCCCATTGAATGGTTTTGGTTCCCTTGACAGAAATCAGCAGGCCAGAGTCTTGATGACCCTTTATAGAGTTAGCCACAAATATTGTGAGATAAAATAGAGAAAGTGCTTTATAGAGTTAGCCACAAATATTGTGAGATAAAATAGAGAAAGTGCTTTGACGAGCAAAGCCTATTAAAGAACAACCTCAAGACAAACGCCAGACTTCAGGTGCATTCTTCACAATCACTGACCAAATGTTTCAATGACTTAAGGTTTTCAGGGCAAGAATTACATAAGTGTCTGGAGGGCCTAGTGAATCTTTCCAGTTTGACAAACTCATGCAATTTGCAGCAACATGGATAGCGCTGGAAGGGATCATGCTCAGCAAAATAAGCCAGAAGGAAAAAGAAAAATACTGGATGGTCTCACTCACAGCAGGAATTTGGAAAACCTAAATAAGGGACCAGGAAAAAGACTAATTATAATAAAGTAAAAATCAAAATCAAGCAACTATAAATCAGACACACTATGTGGGGGCATGGTGTGGGGGGGGAGTAGGAGGGATTACAGTCAAAATAAGGGGGGTGGGAATTGTATGGGGACTATAACCAAGATGAAAATGCATACATTGTGCAAAAATGAAAAATGATGTAAGAAATATATAAAATATTTTTAAGAAATCACTCATGGCAAAGACCTGACTAAAGGTATAGCCTCTCCACAGAAGCCTGAAACTCAGAGTAAACCATTTTTATTTTTAAAAGGTTGGGGGAATGGGGAGAAAGAAGGCGGAGGAAGGGACAGAAGTGTTCAGGGTAAAGAAATAGAATTCTAAAAAAGTCTAATTTGGGGAAGAACTATGGGTATGCTAATGATACTTAAAACTGACTATAATCTAGTCGGTAGGAAACTCAGTTTTTGAGGGTTGTACCAGCAAAGAAACCTTTAGAGTAATGGACTGAAACTTGAAATTGTGACTGTAAAAAATTTTAAAAGAACTATGTAGTCCTCTCAGTTTTCTAAGATGAAGAAGCAGGCTATGAGAGTTGCACAGCTCTACGAGAGTATGTTTTTGAACATACCTGAGGACTTAGGAACTTAAAAGAAAAAAGAAAAAAGATGTGCTACTTAAGGGACAGCTTATTTGACTTAAAATGTTGGGACACTGTTCATTTTACCAAAAAATAACTTTTGCATTCTGAAGTGATTCAGCAATTTTCTGTAGTTATTTACTCAAGAAACATGAAGTATGTTCAAGCAGAAACCTATATGCAAATGTTTACAACAGCTTTATTCATAATTGCCAAAAAATTTAGACTAGCTCAAATATCCATCAAGGAGTAAATGGATGAGCAATTATGGTATATCCATGCAGAAGAATACTACTTGACAATAAAAAGCAATGAAATACTGATACAGCATCAAAGTGAGTGCTATGTATAAGAAACAACACTTAACAAATGTATATATTATGCAATTCCATTTATTTGACATTCTGAAAAGGTAAAATTATATGGACAGAAATCAGATTAGTGGTGGAGGATAATAATTATAAAGGGCACCAGGAAACTTTTTGGGATGATGGAAATATTCTCTATCTTGTTTTTGCAGTGTTTACATTACCATTTAAGTTTTTCAAATTATAGAACTAGATACCAAAAAGAATATTTTGCTACATGCAAATTATATTTCAAGAAATCTAGAAAAAAGAATTTTGAACACCATTAGCTACTGGTGGTATATAGTGGTGAGTAAACAGACAGGTACTGCTCCCAAGGAATTAATGCTTAGTGTGTTGCTTTTAATTTTTAAATAAAACAAATTCCATAAAAATGATTATCACTTTATTTGATACATACATATCTAATATGTGTGCATATACTATGCAATTATTTACTTTTATTATACGTAACACTGGTATTTTTTGGTATGTGATTTAACGGCTTTACATAATCTAAATTGTAGAATTTTAATAAGATTAGGCTTACCTTCTATCTAGTAAACTAAAATATAGAAATGATGGTAGCAACAGCTAATCCTAGATTCTGTTGAAGCGACAGACCAATTTCACAAGCATAAAAATAAATCTGTTGATTTTCTTCATTTACTAAATTTTTCGTAGGTGTAAAGTGGTGACACTTTTCTTTACCTAGGTCAGGTGGTCTTTTTTTAAATGCCACTGTTTAAACAGATGGCTTTTATCATGTGAAAGATGATAGCTTGGCTCTTAACTTGGGAACTGTTGAAAGATAGTTGTGTAAAGAGAATCCATTTTAACTTAGAACAGTGATAATTCACCTAAATGATTACAGTTAGGCAGTATATGTTGTTTTAGGTGTCCAACATCCATGTTCTCTGCCAAACAATATGGTAGGGAAGCCAGAACTTAATTTCTCAATTGTCTTGCATACTTATCCTTCAGCCTGCTAAAAGCGAGGTTTATGACACAAATCATTTCCGTCTTACTGCATTCAAACCTTTTATGGAGAGATTTTAAAAAGGTCAGAGTACTATGTTTAAGTTCATTACTTTGGGGAATAATATCACTCTGCCAAACCCGAGGGAGCAAGTCGAGGGGAAATGAAAGGTACAAAATGTAAGGAAATGACAAATATTATTTTGAAATGAAGGTGATCAAAGAGGATATGTAAATCTTGTAAAAAAAAAATTGGGGATATTTTCATGTCCTACATAAGAGGATTAAGCAACCTCTGAAATTTTAAAATATTTTAAGTCTTATTTTTTTCTTGCAACCATTCATAATTCTTATGAGGTTGTAGTTGATATTATCTATGTTAAGTATATGTTTGTGTCTAATATTGAGAAAAACCCCTATGCATTATTAGTTTAGTAGGTAGCATCTGATGTAATTTTGTTTTTATGTACTCCACTATGGTTAGTTTCTCAGGGGAGATGATAGTTTTCTATTTTTTTTTTCTTCATAGCAACAATATCTATTAATGTGGTAGGTTTTCAGAAATGCTTACACCTGTTTTTGTTGGGGATGATCTAGACAGTGGATCAGAGGTAGACAAAATTTTTCTGTAAAGAACCAGGTAGTACATATTTTTGGATTTGTGGGCTATATAGTCTTTTTTGCAACTCCTTGACTTTGCTGTTGTCCTGTAAAAGTCATTTAACCAGTGTATAAGTGAATGGATGTTGTAAGTTCAATCTGGGCCATAGTTTGCAGACCCCTATTTTATTTTTAATTTATGTATATTTTACATCATTGTTCATTTTTATTTATTTTTTTTAAAGATTTTTTTATTTATACAAGTACTGGGTACAGTCAGAAGCGCGGGGGGGGGGGGGTGAGAGAATTCACCAGAGCCAGAGCCAGGAACAGAACAGGCAGACGACAGAGGACACTGCTGAGGGGAGCAGTGGGTGTGGCAGGAGAGGTCTGCGTGCCATGTGGGACCCTCGCCAGCGATCTAACCGGCGCTGCAGAGGCTGAGGGCAGCTTCGCAGCCCAGCGCTCAACTGCTGTGCCACTGGGGAGGCCCATTGTTCATTTTTAAACAGTTTGCTTTCCCCCACCCCCACCCCCAATCAGGTGTAGTCCCCATAGAATTTCCTCCACCAGTTCACCCGTCCACCATCACCTCAGTCCCCTGTGTTCCCCCAGCCCCATCCCTACATGATGTCTCTGGTCTATAATTGTTTGTTTTTGTTTTGCTGTGTTTTGTATTGTTACTATTTTTTCCCCTGATGTCTTATTTGGTTTCCCTATATTCCTCCTATAAGTGAAACCATCCAATATTTTTCTTTTTCCTTCTGACTTATTTCACTGAGCATAATTCCTTCTAGCTCCATCCACGTTGCTGCAAATGGCATGAGTTTATCTTTTTTGATTGTTGAATAATATTCCATTGTGTATATGTACCACATCTTCTTGATCCAGTCATCTATTTTTGGGCATTTGGGTTGTTTCCAGATTTTGCCTATTATAAATAGTGTGCAGGCCCCTATTTTTACTTTGTTTTAAACTTCCAAATATTTTTGAAAACCTTGACATAGAATGAATTATATTTTAGATGTATTTATTCATACATTTAACAAGTATTAGTGCCAGTTTAAGGGTTTATATACCTAGCACTATGCAAAGTACTAGGTAGAGTAGTAAACCAGACAGATATAACTCCTCTCCTCATGGAGTTCACATTGTAATGGGGAAACAGACACTGAACAAGTATTAAAGTACATTAGATAAAGGATAACATTGAGTGGGCTCACAATGAAAAGTCCTGTTGTGAATCATTTTGTAAAATAGGTAATCCTTGTGTGTAGACAATACTCTTCTTTATGAGTTCCATTTGTTAAAATTTGTCCTGCATGTTCCTGCAAAACTATTGGTATTGTATCTTCTCGAAGGTAATTAAAGCACTTCTCTTGTTTGTGCCATGCATTTAAAATAAATTGGCATGTGCATAACTAAAATTATAGCAAGGCCTACTTCATAGCTTCTTAGCTGTATGTTTTCCTTTCAAATGTAATCACTGTTGGATTTTATTGTGTCTCAGCCTGATATGGTTAATGTATGAAGTTTATTTTTGGTCTGTAGAGGTCTATTGTCTGAAGAGACAGTTCATCTACATTCAGAAACAAAGGTATGAAATCACACTTTTTGTGAATGCAATTGTATTCTGTAGAATTTAGGTGATTTTTATATACTTAGACAAAACAGAAAGGGGATGTGAGTTATGGAAATAGAATATAAACCTTAATACACAGAAGAAATGACTTCATGAAATATTGTTTGTAAAAGAAATTGAATAATTTTTGTCTTTATTCACTGAAAAATTTAGAGGTACATTGGAAAAAAAATCTAAGTGAAGTTTGTAACCTAAGGAATTTTAATTTTCTCTTTAAGTACAGATTGGCTATGTAGAAGATCTGACTAAGAAAGGCACTCATACAAAGAACTTTTATTCATTAATTTTAAATATTTAGAGTGTTTAGATCACTGTTCCAGGTGCTGCTGGACTTACTAGGATCTACAAGTTTCCCATCTGTGAGAATCTAGGCCGAGGGACCAGTTTAAGTAAAAGCTTGTCTGGGGAATTATCAGTGCAAGTTAAATACTATGAGTCAGAACATCCAGTTTAATTTCCTCCGGCAAGATGAATATTCTTATCTATGGGACTCATTTTCTTTATCTTTGAATCTCTTAGTCATAGTGATATTTAGGTCTTTTCCAGGTATACAGTTCTGGGGTTCTTTAAAATACAATTGATTAATTCTATGAGCATAGCAATTCTTTTATGTAGAAAACTAGCAGTTCTGTGTGTTACAAAAGTGTTTCCTTTGGCAAATGATTAGAATCTAATCAATATTTTAAATTTTTCTTCATGAAGTCAAAGACCAAAAAAAACACTGATCTAGTAAATAAGGTTCAAAACAAACTACACTCTGCAAATAAAGGAAGGAAAACAAATTCAAGGTACAGTACACTTTTAAAAGTATTACTTTCATTTTTTAGTTGTATAATTCATAGTATCATCATTAACTACCGAACTCTATTTCTCCAAATCTTTTTAAACCCCAAATTCATAAAACTATACTGTATATATTTTACTAACATTCAATAATTTAAAATATTTTCTACTCAGAAGTGTCTTATTGTAGTTAATGAACATTTTTTTGTTTTTTAAAGCAAAATTGCCATATTTGAAATTTTTTAAATATTATTAGTGAGATGTTTTCTTAGAACTAAGACCACTACTTAGGTATCTTTCTCTGCCTAATTTTCTCAAATAGATTAAATTGTCTTTTACTTTTTGAGTTTATAACAGAGTGCCATACATTATTGAGTCTATTTAGATACAGATGATTATTTGACCTGCTCAAAATAAAGACTACAGTACCATTATAATTTATTTTCCATTGTTTCTTGGTGAAAAATAAGGCATAAAAAGGGGACCCAAGAGGTTCTCGAGTATAGATTTCCAGAAAAGGAGGGTCACACTTGCAGTGGGTAATGCCAGCCAGTTTCTTATTCACAGTAAGTTATTAGATTTGTAGGCCTACCACTTGTCCAAATAAATAATTACACACAGGGGACCTCCCTGGTGGCGCAAGGGCTTAAGGCACAGCACTGTGAAGCTGTCCACAGCCACTGCAGCTTGAGTTCAATCCCTACCCAGGGAGATACCCACATGGCGCAGCAGACCTCTCTTGACTCACCCACTTCTCCCCTCAGCAATGTATTTCAGTCAATCTGCCTGTTCTGTTCCCTACTGTCTCTGGTGAATCCTCTCCCCACATCTCTGGCCTGTACCCCAGTTCTTTTTTTCTTTTAAGTTTTTTTTTTAAAGATTTATTTATACAAGAACTAGGATACAGGCCAGGTGCGTGGGAGGGTCAGAGGATTCACCAGAGACAACAGGGAACAGAACAGGCAGACTGACAAAATACACTAAGGGGAACAGCGGGCACGACAAGAGAGGTCTGCTGCGCCATGTGGGACCCTCACCGGCTGGCAGGGATCGAACTGGTGCTGCAGAGGCTGCGGACAGCTTCACAGCGTGGTGCTCAACCGCCTGTGCCACCGGGGGAGGCCCTGTACCCCAGTTCTTGTATGCATAAATAAATAAATCTTTTTAAAAAAATTAAGACTTTTAGAACCATAAACTTGATGTATTAGGCATCACCCACTTTTCAGTGCCTTTAGAAGTGACTTGTATTTCATATTTCTTCCATTAACTTATTAAACAATAAAAATTCAACTTTTTGGTTAGCTTTCATCCTGGTTAGAATGTATTTCTTTAGGTAGAAAAAATTTTTTGCTATTGAGCTAATAACTTTTGACTCTAATTCTTTTTCAAGAGTTCACTTTTTTTGGGCCTCCCCAGTGGCGCAGCTGTTGAGCGCTGGGTTGTGAAGCTGCCAGCAGCCTCTGCAGCGCTAGTTCGATCCCCAGCTGCTCTCCGGCCACTGGAGGAGGGTCCCACATGGCGCGCAGATCTCTCCTGCCACCCGCTGCTCCCCTCAGCAGTGTACTTCAGTCCTTCTGTCTGCTCTGCTCCCCACTCTGGCTCTGGTGAATTCTCTCACCCTCCCTCGCTTCTGACTGTACCCAGTGCTTGTATAAATATATAAATAAACAAACAAACAAAAAAGAGTTCACTTTTTGCACAATTATGGCTAGATACCATTTTGTACAATTTTCTCCGGTAGCAGGTATAATTAAAGCCAAAGGCTGGAGTTGACATAGGAAGCTGAGTTTGGAGGCAGTATCCGAATAGCCTCATAAAGCCTTGTTTAGCATTGTGGTTGTGTGACTTACAAGGAATGAAAGTCTATGCAACCTCTTGTAGTCTTTGAAAATATCAATTATTGGGCCTCCCTGCTAGGGCAGGCGGGTGAGCACAGCACTGTGAAGCTGTCCACAGCCTCTGCAGTGAAGGTTCAATCCCCGTTGGCCTGGGAGATACCCACATGGTGCAGCAGACCTCTTCTGTCTTGCCTGAATAAAAAAATGTTAAAAAAAAATATATATCAATTATCAATTTCATCATTTAAATTTATAATTTGATCTGCTTTTGGATATTTTATTAAGTCATATCTGGAAGTCTTTAATATATATGTGGTTATAATATATAATATGTGTATATATTGATTTTTTTTAGTATAAAATTGAAATACTCTGATGTACATACTGCCAATGATGTTGCCATACCAGATGACTTCTCAGATTTTTCTCTTGCAAAAACAATTAGCAAAATTGAAGGGCAAATGGAAGAAGAGGGCCTACCTGATGATGCAGATGATATTTTTTGTGGTGTTAGTAAAGACATTGGAACAGGTAGGTTTTCTTTTATTTCTATCCTATATGACAGTTACTTAGAAAAAGATATATAAGAGCTATTTTTCTTACATTAAAAAAAATTGTGATATCTTGCTTTTTTTTTTTTTTTTTTTTTTCAGAATCATCTAGTGGGACATGATAGTGGGAGGAATGAGTAGGATTATAGAGGAAAAAAATTGATTATTAGTATAATTGTAGAAGATGGGTAATGGATAATTAGGATTTCACTGCACTAGTGTCTCCACTTTTATGTTATGTTTGATATTTTCCATTAAAAAAAAGTAAAAATAGATACTATATACTATTGGTTTCATTGACCACTTACTAAGGTTAAAGTGTACCATAGCTTATCATTAAAATTTGAAAGAAAAAATAGCTTTGAATTCCTTTCATTTAATGTCACTGTGTTTATTGACTGTTAAATCAACACATGCAAAAAAGTAAGTGAATTATTGATGAAACATAAGGTAAAATAAATGAGTTTTCTGATGAATATAATTTTCTATAAACTGCTTACTACTAAAAAATGATAAAATTGATCATCTAAAAAAATCTGTTAGTTGCCAGTAATTCCTCTAAAATTGTTGAATTTATGAGGCACTACCAATGCTGTTGTAAACAAAATAATGAGTATATATGAACATAGGTAATCCTTAACTATAATTGTGACTTTTAGCAAATCACTTGGCTCTCTGTAGTAGAAATTTCATTTGAAAATTAAGCAGCGTGTATTAGGTGATCATGAGGTTTATCTTTAAAATTTCCTGATTCTTGAAAATCATAATAATTTGTATGTGTAATGATTTTTGTGTGGTATGTTAGTCATGCATGAGGAGTACTTCATTTATGCATGTATTACACTTGCTGACCTAACCATATTTCTGAGGCTGGTTGTCAGGAGGGCAGATAGGTTAAGAGCAGGAAGTTGCCTTTATGACTGTTAAGATGCTTTGAAGAACACATGGTCAGATGTTAGCTGTTCCTCAGTACAGTACCCGTGGATGGCCCTTTAACATTGTTCCTGCTCCCAGATATAGGGAGCCCGTGCAAATTGGCTATCTGAAATGGCTACTTTCTTTTTATTGCTGAATCACTTCTTTTTTTTAAATCACTTTGCCTGTCTTCCCTATTCAGAATAGTTGTCTCCTCATTTGGGAGAGTTTTATTTCAGATGATTGCCTGTAGTGGCTGGGTTATGTGGGTGATGAAAAGATCAAAAAGCAGTTTAGTAGCACAGACTGCTGATTAGACTCATGAGATGAGACCACTGATCTCTTTGAGAAACTATTGAGTTTAAATTTGGGGAGAGAAAGAAATGGGGGAAGAAATGCTGTTCTGTTCCTCCACCAAATGCTGAAAATTTCACACTTTAAAATATATCATTTTCTTTTTATATCCTCTGCTAAGCTGGAGTTACATGAGAAGCCAGAAGGAATATTGAGGCTAGTGATGTCTAGGCAAGGTTAGAGCCTCTGTAGTTGGTGAACTTTGTGGTAATCCTGGGAGCTTTGGAACAGGAATTATCTATGGAGAGTTTTTGTGCTGTGCGGGATGTATCCTAATGACTTCTCAGAGACAATTCAGAGTATTTATTCAAGATAAGCTTCCTGAGGGCAAAGCTTATAAATCACTATTGGGCCTGGAATATAGTAGAAACTTAATGTGTTTTTTTTTTTTTTTTCATTGAAAGACTGAATGAATTAGAGATGAGTTTTAACTTCGGTTTTTATTTTATAAACCTCAAAGATTTATTGCTGGTATTGTTGAATAAAAAACTCTTGCTTGCAATGAAATAACTAAGGTAGATTTTAAGAAGGATAGAAGCAAGCTTCAGTGGTAAGATACTAGTATATTTCTTTACTTCTACGACACATATTACATGGGATGTGTGTTACTGTCAGTGGCATTTTATAGCCACAGTAACCTGTACTGAAGTTGGCTTTTGTTAGATAAGATTTGTATTTGTGTCTGTCAGATACTTGGGGGTATTAACCTACCTGCAACCACTTTAAATTCTGCATAAAGTATTTTGGACCACTTTGGTACATATAAATTCAGTCTGGAAACTTACGTTAGCGCTGATTTGTGGTTCAGATTCTCAGTCAAGTTTCTTCTCTTGCCCTCTTTACTGCCAGGGTTGAGATATGAAACCTTCCTTTCTGTAGGGTGGATTTGTTCTTTAGTGTTCCCAACTAGGGATCTCCTGCTAGACTCCCCATCTTGAACATTTTTTTTAAATAAATTTTATTTTTATATTCCCCATAAATTGCAACCCCCTTATTTTGACCCCAATCCCTCCCCGCCCCCTACCCCCCATAGAGTGTCTCTGGTTCATAGTTGTTTGTTGATTCTGATTTTCACTTTCTTATAGTTATTCATTTTCCTGGTCCCTTATTTAAGTTTTCTAGATTCCTGCTATGAGTGAGACCATCCGGTATTTTTCTTTTTCTTTCTGGCTTATTTCACTGAGCATGGTCCTTTCCAGCGCCATCCATGTTGCTGCAAATTGCATATGTTTATCTTTTTTGAATGCTGAGTAATATTCCATGGTGTAGATGTACCACATCTTCTTGATCCAGTCATCTATTTTTGGGCATTTGGGTTGTTTCCAAAGCTTAGCTATTGTAAACAGTGCTGCTATAAACATAGGGGTGCAGGTGCTCTTTGGAATTGATGTTTCTGTGTCCTTTGGGTAAATAGGATTGGAATTGCTGGATCATATGGAAGCTCTATGTTTAGTAGGTCCAGAAATCTCCACACAGCTCTCCATAGTGGTTGGACCAGTTTGCATTCCCACCAACAGTGCAGAAGAGTTCCTTTTTCTCCACACCCTCGCCAACATTTGTTGTTGCTAGTTTTTTTAATATGTGCCATTCTCACTGGTGTAAGATGTGCCATTCTCACTGGTGAAAGATGGTATGGCCATTTGCATTTCCTCTTCAGAGAAGTTTCTTTTTAGCTCTTCTGCCCATTTTTTGACTGGATTATTTGTTTGTGTTGAGTCTCATCAGTTCTTTGCAGTTTTTTGTGATCAGTCCTTTATCATTAGTGTTGTGTGCAAAAATGTTCCCCTAGTGGGAACATTTAGGAACCCCTAGGTGGGGTTTCTCTTTGTTTTGGTTATTGTCTCTTTTGCTGTGCAGAAGCTCTTTAATTTGATGTAGTCCCAGCTGTTTATCTTTGCCTTCACTATCACTGCTTTGGGTGATGTGTCTGTAAAGATGTCTTTGATGTGCGTATCACGTAGTGTTTCGCCTATATTTCCTTCTGTGTATTTTATGGTTTCTGGTCTTATGTCTAGTTCTTTAATCCATTTTGAGTTGATTTTTGTGTATGGTGTGAGGTAATGGTCAAGCTTCATTCTTTTACATGTAGCGACCCAGTTTTCCCAGCACCATTTATTGAACAAACTTTCTTTGCTCCAATGCATAGTCTTTGCTCCTTTGTCAAAAATTAGTTGACCATAAATCTGTGGGTTTATTTCTGGATTTTCTATTTGATTCCATTGGTCTGTGTGTCTGTTCTTCTTCCAATACCATGCAGATTTGATGATTATGGCTTTCTAGTATAGTTTGAAGTCTGGGAGTGTGATGCCTCCATTCCCTTCTTTTTTTTTTTTCAGGAGAGCTTTGGCTATTCGGGGTTTTTGGTGATTCCATATGAATTTCATCAATAATTGTTCTATTTCTTTGAAGAATGACATTGAAATTTTGATTGGAATAGCATTGAATCTGTAGATTGCTTTTGGTAGGATGGCCATTTTAATAATGTTTATTCTTCCAATCCACGAGCAGGGGATGTCTCTCCATTTCTTTGTGTCCTCTTCTATTTCTTTTAACAGTGTTTTATAGTTTTCTTTGTATAGGTCCTTTACCTCTTTTGTTACATTTATTCCCAAGTATTTTATTTTTTTTGTTTCAATAATAAAAGGGATGGTTTTTTACATTTCTTCTTCTTCAGATTTATTGTTTGTGTATAGGAAGGCTACTGACTTTTGTGTGTTGATTTTGTATCCTGCCACTTTACTGAACTGATTGATGAGTTGAATTAGTTTTTCTGTGGACTTTTTGGGGTTCTCTATGTATATTATCATATCATCTGCAAATAGTGATAGTTGGACGACTTCTTTTCCTATTTGGATTCCTTGTATGTCTTTCTCTTGTCTTATTGCTCTGGCTAGGACTTCCTGTATTATATTGAAAAGCAGTGGTGAGAGTGGACATCCTTGTCTTGTTCCAGATCTTAATGGAAATGCTTTCAACTTTTCACCATTGAGAATGATACTGGCTGTTGGCTTGTCATTTATGGCCTTTATGATGTTGAGGTATGTTCCTTGTATCCCAAGAATTTCAAGGGCTTTTATCATGAATGGGTGTTGCACTTTGTCGAAAGCTTTCTCAGCATCTATTGATATTATCACAAGGTTTTTATATTTCTTTTTTTTTTTTTTTTTAAATAAATTTTATTGTTATATTCCCCATACAATTGCAGCCCCCCCATTCTGACCCCAATCCCTCCCCTCCCGCCCCCCTAAAAGTGTCTCTGGTTCATAGTTTTTTGTTGATTTTGATTTTCACTATCTTATAGTTATTCATTTTCCTGGTCCCTTATTTAAGTTTTCTAGATTCCTGCTATGAGTGAGACCATCCGGTATTTTTCTTTTTCTTTTTGGCTTATTTCGCTGAGCATGATCCCTTCCAGCGCCATCCATGTTGCTGCAAATTGCATGTGTTTATCTTTTTTGAATGCTGAGTAATATTCCATGGTATATATGTACCACATCTTCTTGATCCAGTCATCTATTTTTGGGCATTTGGGTTGTTTCCAAAGCTTAGCTATTGTAAACAGTGCTGCTATAAACATAGGGGTGCAGGTGCTCTTTGGAATTGATGTTTCTGTGTCCTTTGGGTAAATACCTAGGAGTGGAATTGCTGGATCATATGGAAGCTCTATGTTTAGTAGGTCCAGAAATCTCCACACAGCTTTCCACAGTGGTTGGACCAGTTTGCACTCCCACCAACAGTGCAGAAGAGTTCCTTTTTCTCCACACCCTCGCCAACATTTGTTGTTGCTAGTTTTTTTAATATGTGCCATTCTCACTGGTGTAAGATGGTATCTCATGGTAGTTTTGATTTGCATTTCCCTGATGACAAGTGATGTTGAACATTTTTTCATATGCCTGTTGGCCATTTGCATTTCCTCTTCAGAGAAGTTTCTTTTAAGCTCTTCTGCCCATTTTTTGACTGGATTATTTTCTTTGTTGTTGTTGAGTCTCATCAGCTCTTTGCAGATTTTTGTGATCAGTCCTTTATCATTAGTGTTGGGTGCAAAAATGTTCTCCCAGTTGGTGGGGTTTCTCTTTGTTTTTGTTATTGTCTCTTTTGCTGTGCAAAAGCTCTTTAATTTGATGTAGTCCCAGCTGTTTATCTTTGCCTTCACTATCACTGCTTTGGGTGATGTGTCTGTAAAGATGTCTTTGATGTGCAAATCACGTAGTGTTTCGCCTATATTTCCTTCTATATATTTTATGGTTTCAGGTCTTATGTCTAGTTCTTTAATCCATTTTGAGTTGATTTTTGTGTATGGTGTGAGGTGGTGGTCAAGCTTCATTCTTTTGCATGTAGCGACCCAGTTTTCCCAGCACCATTTATTGAACAAACTTTCTTTGCTCCAATGCATATTCTTTGCTCCTTTGTCAAAGATTAGTTGACCATAAATCTGTGGGTTTATTTCTGGATTTTCTATTCGATTCCATTGGTCTGTATGTCTGTTCTTGTTCCAATACCATGCAGTTTTGATGATTATGGCTTTGTAGTATAGTTTGAAGTCTGGGAGTCTGATGCCTCCATTCCCTTCTTTTTTTTTCAGGAGAGCTTTGGCTATTCGGGGTTTTTTGTGATTCCATATGAATTTCATCAATAATTGTTCTATTTCTTTGAAGAATGACATTGAAATTTTGATTGGAATAGCATTGAATCTGTATATTGCTTTTGGAAGGATGGCCATTTTAATAATGTTTATTCTTCCAATCCATGAGCAGGGGATGTCTCTCCATTTCTTTGTGTCTTCTTCTATTTCTTTTAACAGTGTTTTATAGTTTTCTTTGTATAGGTCCTTTACCTCTTTTGTTAGATTTATTCCCAAATATTTGATTTTTTTTGTTTCAATAACAAAAGGGATGGTCTTTTTGATTTCTTCTTCTTCAGATTTATTGTTTGTGTATAGGAAGGCTACTGACTTTTGCGTGTTGATTTTGTATCCTGCCACTTTACTGAACTGATTGATGAGTTGAATTAGCTTTTCTGTGGAGTTTTTGGGGTTCTCTATATATAATATCATATCGTCTGCAAATAGTGATAGTTTGACTTCTTCTTTTCCTATTTGGATTCCTTGGATGTCTTTCTCTTGTCTTATTGCCCTGGCTAGGACTTCCAGTATTATATTGAAAAGCAATGGTGAGAGTGGACATCCTTGTCTTGTTCCAGATCTTAATGGAATTGCTTTCAGCTTTTCACCATTGAGAATGATACTGGCTGTTGGCTTGTCATAGATGGCCTTTATGATGTTGAGGTATGTTCCTTGTATCCCAAGAATTTCAAGGGCTTTTATCATGAATGGGTGTTGCACTTTGTCGAAAGCTTTCTCAGCATCTATTGATATTATCATATGGTTTTTATATTTCTTTTTGTTGATGTGTTGGATAACGTTGATTGATTTTCGGATGTTGAACCATCCTTGTGTCCCTGGCATAAATCCTACTTGGTCGTGGTGAATTATCTTATGGATACATTGTTGGATTCTGATAACTAAAATTTTGTTGAGGATTTTTGCATCAGTACCATCTTGAACATTTTTACCTCATAAAATAATCGTCTGTTCACATTTGATGATATCTCAGATTTAATGAAGTACAATAAATACAATTACTTCATTCCACAGAAGCACAGATCAGATTTCTAAGGGCCAAACTCCATGTTATGCAGGAGGAACTGGATAAGGTTGTATGTGAATGTAATAAAAAGGTAAGTTTAAAAACTTCTCAAAATAAATGCTCTAACACAAACATTTCAGAAGCAATTTAAATTATTTTTTAGAAGTAGCTTCTTAAGATACATTTCCTAGTTAAATTTTGAATTAAAAAATTGTAAGTACTGAACTTTATTCTGGGATGTTAAATTTTAAGAACTAAAGAATTTTTAAAAATTGTTAGCAATTAGAATTCTCTATTAGACTTACAAGTATGAGCTATTAAATACCAATAAAGCATCTGACTTCCTTTTTTTTTAAAGATTTTTTTTTTTAATTTATACAAGTGCTGGGGTACAGGCCAGATGTGCGGGAGGATGAGAGGATTCACCAGAGACAGAGTGGGGAACAGAACAGGCAGAAACACACTGATGAAACACACTGCTGAGGGGAGCAGCGGGCGAGACAGGAGAGGTCTGCCACGCCAGGTGGGATTCTCGCCGGCCATCCGGGATCGAACCTGAGCTGCAGAGGCTGCGGACAGCTTCTCAGTGCAGCGCTCAACCACCTGCGCCACTTGGGAGGCCCTGACTTCCATTTTTTAGATTTATTTATGCATACAAGAACTGTGGTACAGGCCAGGGGTGAGGGGTCGTGAAAGAATTTCACCAGAGACAGAGTGGGGAACAGAATAGGCAGACTGACTGAAATACACTGCTGAGATGAGCAGCAGGGAAGGCAGGAGAGGTCTGCTGCATCATGTGGGTCACCCCCCTGCCTGGGATCAAACTCGTGCTGCAGTGGCTGCGGATAGCTTCATAGTGCTGCCTCTTAATGCCTTGCGCCACCAGGGAGGCCCCTCACATCCATTTTTGCAGATGAAGATGGAGTCATTTATTTTTTCTCATGAAATGGGTATTATCAAATACCACATGAAGCTCCTTTTTGTTCCCTGTTTTATTTTCTGATTCTGAATCCTCATGTTTATTCACGTAATCTATAATTTGATAACTATAGGAGGATGAAATTCAGGATTTAAAGTCTCAAGTAAAAAATTTTGAAGAAGATTGTGTGAGACAGCAGCGAACAATTAATTTGCAACAATCTCAAGCA
The DNA here is from genome assembly GCF_964194135.1 of Talpa europaea. Taxonomy (NCBI): domain Eukaryota; kingdom Metazoa; phylum Chordata; class Mammalia; order Eulipotyphla; family Talpidae; genus Talpa; species Talpa europaea. The sequence continues at coordinate 43,883,561 of NC_140075.1, forward strand.
GAAAAATATAAAACACTTTTTGAAGAAGCAATCAAAAAATGTGATGGATTACAGCAACAGCTGTCTTCAGTGGAAAGGGTAAAAAGTTGCTATTTTTCCTAACATAATGCCAAAATAAACTAAAATATTGAAGTTACATGTTTGTATAGACATCACTTTTGGTTATTCAGTTATTTTGTTAGTATTTGCTAGATATTTGCTTGTATTTCGTGTTAGTATTTGATAGTAATTGTCTCCATATGAGGAGAACATTTAATAGAGTTATTGAGATTCACACACAGTATATCTGACTCTTTTAAAGTACACAATTTGGTAACTTTTCACTTATTCAGATTTGTGCAACTATCACAGAACATTTTTATCCCCAAAAGACACTCCCATACCCTTCAGCTACCAGAAGCTAAACCTTCTTCCTCAATACCTTCCAGCCCTAGGCAATTTGTAATCTATTTCCTGTCTTGATAAATTTGCCTATTTTGGACATTTTCATATGCATAGAATCATACATTATGTATGATTTAAAATTTTTTTAATTTTTTAAAAATGTTATTTTATTGCAGTAAAACTTTTTATAAACTATTTTTATTTGTGACTGACATATTTTCCTTGACATAATTTCTTCAAGGTTCATGCACATTGTAGTACATATTAATACTTCATTCCTTATAGAATAATAGTTGTTTTTCTAGGTATAACATGTTATTTATCTGTTTATCAGTTGATGGATGTTTGAGTAGTTTCTATTTTGGGGGCTGTTTTGAATGATGCTGCTATGAACACAACTTTGTGGATAATCTTCATTTCTCTTGGATGTGTATCTAGGAGTGGAATTGCTGGTAACTTTAGACTTAAGCCTTTGAGGAACTGCCGACTATTTTCCATCTTCTGAGATTCTTTTCATTGCTGAGTAGTGTAACATATGAATGTACCACATTTGCCTACATATCTAGAGATAAAAATTATAGTATCTAATAGCCTAAGCCAGTGTAGTAGCCACTCACTGTGTGTGATTAGTTCAAATGGTGACTTGCTCTAAGTATAAAACAGACAAGAGATTTTGCAGGCTTAAGACAAAGAAGAATAAAAAGGTAAAATAAACTCAGTAGTTTTACATTGATTACATGTAGAAATTATAATATTTTTGATATACTGGGATGAGTGAATAATAGTATATCGTCATCAACACTTGGTATTGTCAATTTAATTTTACCCTTTCTGGAGGCATAAGAGTAGTACCTATTACAGTTCAGTTTGTGTTGCCTTTGTAACTGTTGATCATTGAACATTTTCATATGCTTATTGGCCATTCAGAGAAATTCTTTTGTGGTGGTGATGTGTCTGTACAAACCTTTTGTCCATTGAGAAAAACACTATAGTAAGAGTTTTTCTTATATATGTTTTCTTATGTAATTCCTTTGCTAGAAGAATATGTATTGTGTATAGTTTTTCCTAGTCTGATGTGACTTTATTTTTTTCAGTGTCTTTCAAGAAGAAGAAATTTTTATTTTTTAAAAAAATTATTGCAGTAATACGGTTTTATAAACTATTTTTAATTTTGTTGAATTCATATATACATAATGAATAGTGCCTTTTTTCATCCTTTTCAAGAAATCTTTGCCCATCCCAAGGTAGTCATGAGGATTTTCTCCTGTTTTCTTAAAGAAGTTTTATGGTTTTGGTTTTTATGTGTATATATTATATATAAAAAGATTTATGATTTATTTCAAGTATATATGGCATGAGGATAGGGTCAAGATTCATCTTTTTTTCCTTATGAAGGTTATCAGCATTTATTGAAAACATGGTTCTTTTTCCATTTCAATACACATTACCTATCTAGAAAAGGAATTGAGTCTATGTGGATCTTTTTCTGGACTCTGTTCTGTTAAATTGATTTATGTTTGACAGAGTTCATTGTTAAAACCATGCAGATTGGAAACTTCTTTTTGGAGAGATTTTAATTATCAATTTAATTTATTTAGTACATATAAGTCTTTTTAATTTTCTTTTCCTAGATTGGATTTCCTACGTTTAATAGCAACGCCAGTGTGACTACTATATTCCTTAATAAAACCAAGGTCAACACATACACAAACACATACACCCTACTAAAACTCTTTCAAAGACATCCTATATCATTCAGAACAAAAATCCAGATTCCTAGGCTGTGCTTACAAAATCAGCTAAGCTTACCCCGCCTGTTTACCCTATCTCAAGCCCTGGCAATGTGCCTGTCACTCAGTAGAAACCACTTCAGCCACTTAGGTAATCTCTTAACATGCTAAAAAGATTTCTGTGCCTCAGTTTGTCTTCATTGCTCCAGATCTTTACATACATAAATCATCTCTCCATGTGGAAATCTTTCATTAACTTTATTGTCTTAAATTAAACCTGTCACTATTGCTGTTTCTTACCTTTATTTTGGTTCATAGCCCTTATCACTACCAGATATTACCCAAATGTGTGCATATGTGTGTTTATCATCTGTCTTGTCCACTAGAATGCACGTTTGTGAGAGGAGGAACTTTTATTATTGTGTGCCTGTCATGTAGAATAGTACTTGGCACCTAGTAAGTGCTTAATAAATGTGGTGACTAAGTAAAACCTATTAGGCATAAATATCATTACTTCCAATTTCAGGAATGGAAACAGTCTATCACAGCTGACAGGTTTTCCTATTCCAAGTCCATTGGTTTTGTATCTTAACCACTTGATTTTAGAACCTTGTCTCATCATTTATTTGTCCACATCTTATTTTTCCTCATTTGACTTCTCGGGCAATTTGTTTTACTCCATTTTGTCACGTGCTATGGCTACTGATACTTTTCTCTTCTCTTGCCCTTTTCAGTGCCTTATGAATACTCAAAAAATTATTGGAGAAAGGCAAATTATTTCTTCTTGGGTCCATGCATTCATTAGAGCTTGAGATTTTTTTCATAATTTTTTTTTCTAGGAACATGTAAATTACTTAATTTTTTGGTAAGGATAGATTTTCTTTATTGACTATGTTCAAGATACAAGCTCTTGTGTAACAATCTTCACTTTGTAAGAAGTGGTTGAGTATGTTTGAAAACAAATGTTTTCAAGATTTTGATATGTGTTCCCTTTCTTTCATGAATTTACTCATGTAGCAAAACTTTCCTACTTTCCTATTCTTTTTCTCTTTCACTTCTCTCAAGAAGGGTGCATTTCTCTCAAGGGGGACAGGAGAGATTCAAGTACTCTCAGGAAGGGTGCAGAATAGATGCGGAGGTGGGGGTATCTTGTGGTGAAGGATTTTCATTTTTCTATAAAGTAGGTTACAAAGTCACCAGCAGGAAAGAGAAAGGCAAAAATATATTTCCTTATTCTTATGAGAGGAAGCTGAAGTGAGGCAGCAAGAATTGTGGACTTAGTAGCTAATGAAAATCGTTGTCTTTTCCATGTGTGCAGTGAGATAAATCAGGCTCGCTCCTAGTGTAGCTACCACCCACAAAGCTGTGAAGAAGGCTGGTGATAGCAGATGGTATCCATACACAGTTTGATTTGTTTAGAAGCCTACATAAAGAGCAGCATGTGTTTTGTTTTGTTTTGCCCTTAATTACTCAGAGCCAGGGAGATCAGTTTTCAAATAAAACACAGTGATACAGCCAGGAGAAAAAATTGTAAAAGAAGAAAACAGACAACTGTATTTTTAACTCCATCATTTTAATTCCGTGTAATGTATTTTCTGTATAAGATTTTGTGTGTTAGGCATTATAGGGGATACAAAAGAGTGAGTTAAGTATTACAAAATAAATTCAGTAAAGGTCATTAGTGCCTCTTCTGTGCCACTGAAACACTGTGGAAATAGAGCTTATTGTGGGAGGGGACAGTGAAGTAATGAATAGTTTCAGTTCCACACAGCAGCTCCTGTGATATATGTATTTCAAGATGCCGTTAAAGCTCTCTAGAAAGAGTACTTGATCTGCTCTGGGAGGATAGTGAGGAAAGGTTTCTTGTAGGATCCTTATGTGAAAAATTCTCACGCATATCCTGAGTGGGATCTTAAGGATGGTAGGGGCTACCCAGGTAAAAATGAGGAATAGGGAGGGAGTGAGGCAGAAGGAGAGCATGAGCAAAGGCTTGGGGGCAGGAGAGATTCAAGTACTGGTGGTGTAGCTGAAGTTCACATCTGCAGCAGGATTGTGATTATGGTGGTGCTTGGAGTTCATCCTTTATGATCGTGTCTTCTCAGCGTGGCCTGTAGATGCCTGTAGCAGCATCTTATTTGCAGAAATTCAAATCTACACTCATCCCAAGATGTGGAAAATAAGTTCTGTTGTTTGTGCTCAAAATTGGGTTTTTTTCCTTAAGGCTAAATAAAGTAGAATGATCTGTATCTAAATAAGTATTTTCTTAAATGACAGACCTTAACAGGTTTACATGAAAATAGTACTTATGAAAACTTGTGTTTTACATTGGCATTTTGGGAAGTTCACAAAGGAAGATCTATTGCTATGAAGAAGTGACTATAAAGTAAACATAGAAGACGTATATTGTATCTTAGATCAATAAAAAGAAGAAAATCCACACAATAAGTGATGTGGAAAGCCTAATTTGTGACTACATGTTTAAGGGTATATCTTCCTCATCCCAGTTGAGGGTAAGAATTCCCTGAGACCTCAGTGTTCAGCTTCTGAGTGAGTGTGTGTGTGTGTGTGTGTGTGTGTAAAATATGAGAGGAAGGATTGTGTAAATGTGAAATGTTGCAAAATTAAATTTGTAATACCTTTACAAATGTTCCATATATCTCTTCACTGTACAGGAACTAGAAAATAAAAGAAGATTACTAAAACAGGCTGCCACTTATCAAAGTACTACAGAAGTTCGCTTGAATAGAGCTCTAGAAGAAGCAGAAAAATATAAATTGGAGTTAAGTAAATTAAGGCAAAATAACAAGGTATGGAAAAATTTAATACTTTTGGTAGTGATCATCTTTGGTTACTTCCTCTTTGATGCAAGAGTCCAAAACAATAATTTAAAATTTTTAATTTTGATGTTATAAACATTTCTCTTTCAGAAGAGATATAGTCATCATCAATATGTGCCTTTTTAATAAGTTAGGATTACATTGCTTGGGCTAGTGCCATAATTGGGTGACAGTACAACTCTTTGGAGGAATCATTGTTTTATCATCCAACAAATCCTCATTATATGCTATAGTAAAGTCTCATCTGTCTCAAATCTGTTAAATCCTCCTCTGGGCCTCGATTTCCTAATATAAAATAACGGAAGGGGCTGTTTTAAGGGTATAGTTTTCAAACTTGAGCTCATGTCAGAATTATCTGAAGGGTTTGCTAAAACAGATGGCTGGGCCCCGCTCCTGGAGTTTCTGACTCAGTAGATTTGTCATAAGGCCTGAGAATGGGCAGTTTTAACAAGTTCCCAGGTGATGGTGATGCTGTTGTTGCTGTGAGGACACTTGGATAAGCCCTGTTAGAGCTAGGATAAGGGCCATCATTGTATCCCCAGGATCTGACCACTGCCTGGCAGAGATTTAAGTAAGAAAAAAACCAAAGGCTCCAATAGTGATGTGTATGAAAGCCATTTGTACAATCTTTATTAAATATTGGCCATCAGCTTTTGGCTCTGTGTCAATCTGAAAGTGATGCTTCATTGGAATCTTTCCCTTAGGATAATATCTGACAATTTAATGTATCTTAGATGATAAAATTAGGAATCGCCCTTGTTCTATATACACAGATGATACCTTTTGGATTAAATTAGTAACACTTAACAGTAATAGATTTGTAACAGAGGTGGTTAAACGAACAAGTTAGGAACTCTTCGTAACATCTTTACTCATCTATTACTAGCTGGTATTAGAGAATGCACCAATTTGGTACATTTTAAAGGGATTTTGAAGAGAATAAAATGGAATAGCCATGTATGTGTCAGGATTTGCTGATTTTGGTTGTTAATTTGGTTTCCATACACATTAAAGAAGTAGGAAGAAAAACTTGTTTCTATGACAACACACGATTCTAATTCTAGCCAGCCATTCTGTAAATTCAAGTAACAGGGACTTGGTATGAGAATAATTGAGTTCAAGACCATTAGTACTATTATAAAACTACTTAAAAGTGTTCTTTTTTTTTTTTTTAAAGATTTATGCATACAAGAGCTGGGGTACAGGCCAGAGTTTTGAGGGGTGAGAGGATTCACCAGACAGTGGGGAACAGAACAGGCAGGCTGACTGAAATACACTGCTGAGGGGAGCAGCGGGCGAGTCAGGAGAGGTCTGCTGTGCCATGTGGGCAGCTCCCTGGCCAGTGATTGAACTTGTGCTGCAGTGGCTGCAGATAGCTTCATAGGTTGCGCCTTAACCCCTTGCACCCCCAGGGAGGCCCTTAAAAGTGTTCTTAAGCAAACATCTCACCCCAAGTCTATCTTATAGGTGCTATCCCACTATTTGCTATCAAGTAGATGTTTTGAGATCAGAAATTTTTTAAATGTTTCTGAAAAAAGTATCTTAAATTTGATTTTTTTCCAACTATTTTGCCTTATTTCTAACTTTATCTTTGATGTTTCTGGGATATGAATTAAGTTTTTCCTTAGAGTCTAATTTATATGTGTATTTTTCTTTTGTGAGTAGGTATAGTTTTCCATTTTAATTCTTTGTACATTGCTTCTCATTCTGATTAGACATAATTATTGTTTGGTAGATAATTAAAATGATTCAGATCTATATGTTTATGAAATTATAAGGTTTCCATGCAAAAGCACAGAATTGTTTCATAGTCATTAGAAAATTAACCATTTATTTAAAAAATAATGATAAACATAATTTTCATAGAGGCTAGAAAACAAACTTTTGAAACCAAAAAAACAGCTTAAACCAGATGCTATTTGAGTGCAGGAGCCCTGATTGTCATTCACACTGTGCCTCATTGCCTAGAGCAGTGATTGCCTCCGAAACACACTGAAGGACTGATGGAAGACAACTACGTGATTGTTTAACTAGAATTCTATTTAAAAAACATGGCATTGGATTAGTTGGTGGCTTGAAGTTCATTTTATTTTATTTTTTAATTATTTTATTTAGTTTTTATATCATTTTTCATTTTTGTACAATGTATGTATTTTCATCTTGGTTCTAGTCCCTGTGAAATTCCCACCACCCATTCACCTGTGAACTGTACCATGGTCCCTTGTGCTCTTCCCACCCCTGTTTTGATCCTACTCCCTTCTCCCCCTCTGCAGAATGTCTCTGGTTTATTGTTGGCCTGTTGATTTTGATTTTTACTTTATTATAACTTTTTTTCCTGATCCCTTATTTGGATCTTCTACATTCCTCCTATAAGTGAGACCATCTGATTTTTTTTTGTTGTTGTTGTTCTGGCTTATTTCACTGAGCATGATCCCTTCCAGCACCATTCATGTTGCTGCAAATGGCATGAGTTTATCCTTTTTGATTGCTGAGTAATATTCCATGATGTGTACATACCACATCTTCTTGATCCAGTCATCTATATTTGGGCATTTGGGTTGTTTCCATAGCTTACCTGTTGTAAACGGCTGCAGTAAACATAGGGGTGCAGGTGTCCTTCTGGATTAATGTTTTTGTGTCATTTGAAGAGATCCCTAGGCGTGGAATCACTGGATCATTTGGAAGCTCCATGTTTAACAGATTGAGGAACCTCCATCCAGCTTTTCATGGTGGTTGCACCAGTTTGCACTCCCACCAGCAGTGCAGGAGAGTTCCTTTTTCTCCACATCCTCGCCAACATTTATTGTTGCTAGATTTTAAATATGTATCATTCTCACTGGTGTAAGATGGTATCTCATTGTGTTGTTCATTTTAAATGTCACCAATATCACTTCATTTAGGAAGAGATAATTTCTAATTCTTTATTAATTCATTTAGAAATGTTTACGACGGCCTGCTAGGTACCTACCAGATCTTTACTAGAAGCTGGAAAGAACAGTGATTTCAGTGATTTTAAAAAAAATGTCCTTATAATTATAAACTCTAGTAGTGGAGATCAGTGTTATTTCAGCACTCAACAAACAAAACCTATGTGCAGCTCTGGTGTATGCTATGAAGAAGGATTCATGGTACTTTGAGCAGGTAACTAGGTCATTAAACACATTTTTGAAAATGTAATTCTAAATGAAAATCTGAATAATACAAAGGAATTATGTTCTAGGGAAGAGATTATTTTACAGAAGAAAAGGTACGTAAAAAATCTCTGGTAACAAAGAAGACAAGGTGATGAAAGGCAAGGATGACTGTGCAGGGAGGGTTGCAAAGTAAGGCTTCAAAAACAAGTAGAAGCCAAACCTTCTAGGTCCCTTAGGCCATGTTATGTATTCCAAGAGCAGTGCAGAGCCAGCACACAGATACTTTGAAAAAGTTGAAGATAGACTATGTCATCATCAGATAGGTATCTGGAAACACTTTCTCTGTGTCTGTTGTGGATTGGAAGTGTAGTATTGATTGGAATGGGCCAGAATGGATGCAGATAGACTGGTTAAGAGCAGCAGTGCATATGGGAGATGTTGTTACTTAGACTAAACTGACAGTGGTAGAAATGGAAAGAAACTAAGTAACAAAATGAGTCTAGGAGGGAAAACCACTGTGACCTGATAATAAACTGGGTATGGAATTGTGGGGAGGGAAGCTTATGGAATTTTTCTTTTTACTTTGAGAATCAAATAGTGCCATTCACTGACATATGAAATCATATAAGAGGTTTGGAGAGGAAGATTAAGTTGATTTAGTTAAGTTTGAAGTTATTCTGAGATGTCCAATAGGAGACATCAAAAGTTGGTATGGTAACAAGATACTAACATATGCAGAGTTAGTAAGTGATGCCATTCCTGTTGACTAGGAAGATAGGAAAGAGAGAGGAGACAGTGAAGTAAGGGCCTAGAGCTGAGCCTTGAAGAGTATCATTATTTTTTTAAAAAAGTGATCAGCAATGTTAAATACTACTGAGAGGTCAAGTTCTTTGAGTTCTTAAGAAAATGCTGGATTTAACAACACAGAAGTCACCTTAGAAATGTTTTGGTTGAATAAGGGAGAAGCTAAAATCAAGGGTTACTCTTAGAGGAAAAGCTTTCAGTTTTTCCCATTGAGTCTGATTTAAGCTGTGGGTTTGCCCTTTATTATTCTTTCTATCCTCATTTTTGAGTTTTCATCAGGAATGAACTTTGAATTTTGTCAAATGCCTTCCCTGCATCTGTTGATGTCATAATATGATTTTTATTTTTCCTTTTGTTGATGTGAATATTTGATTTCCATATGTTGAACCATCCTTGAATCATTGTAATAAATCCTTCTTGATCATGCAGTGTGATCCTTTTAACATATTGAACTTGATTTGCTTAAGTTTTGTTCATGATTTTTGCTTCTATTATACAAGGATATTGATCTTTAGTTTCTTTTGTGTGATGTCCTTGTCCTTTGGTAGTAATGCTGGTCTTCTATAATGTGTTTGAAAGCAGTCCCTCTTTAATATTGTGTTAGAGACTGGTGGATTGGTAACTTGTCTTTAAAGTTTTCCTGGAATTCACAGTGAGGCCATCTGGTCCTGGGTTTTTTGGGGAGGCTTTTGATTACTGTTTCAGTTTCCTTACTAACAACTGGTCTCTAGGTTTTCTGTTTCTTCCTGAGTCAGTCTCAGAAAGTTGTATGCTTTTAAGAATTTGTCCATTTCTTCTATGCTATTTTATTGCCATTAACATATCCACAGTAGTCTCACGATCTTCTGTATTTTTGAGACATCTGTAACTTTTCTTTTGTTACTGTTTGTATTTTAAGTTGTTTTCCCCCTTTGTGAGCCTAGTTAAAGATTTGTCTATTTATCTTTTAAAATAGACAGCTTTTAGTTTCCTTGATCTTTTTGTATTGCCTTTGTAACTTCTATTTTACTTATATCCACTCCAATTTTTTTTTCCTTTCTACTGGCTTTTGGTTTCATTTTTTTCTAGTTCCTTAAGGTATAAATGTACATTATTTGAAATCCTTTTTGTTTTGCTATAGGCCTGTATTCTTACATAAACCCCTTTTAGCATGGCTTTTGTGTCATTCCATAGGTTCTAGTAACTAAGTCTTCATTTTTGTTTGTCTTCGGGTATTTTTAACTTACATCTTCATTTCCTCATTAAGCCATCAGTCATTCACTAGAGTGTTAGTCTCCACATATTTGAGGTTTTCCCCACTTTTTTTGTGGTTGATTTCTAGTTTGATATGATTGTGTCAGAGAATATCCTTAATATATTTTCAGTCTTTATACTTGTTTTGTGGCCCAATGTATTCTATTCTCAAGAATGATCTGTGTGCCTTCAGTGTGTGCTCTAAGATTGTGTACTTAGTTATTTGGGCGTGTAGTCACTATGCATATCTACTAAACCTATTCTGGTCTAACTCCTCACTTAATGCTATTGTATCCTTGTTGATTTTCTGTCTGGTTGATCTGCCCATTGATACAAGTGGGGTGTTGGAGTCTCTTACAGTTGTGTTGCTGTAAATGTCTGCTTTTAGGTTTAATAGTTGGTGTATATATTTTGATCCTCCTTCACTTGGTGCATATATTGATGAATGTTATAACTTCCTGATTTATCCCTTAATAATAGTTATATAGTGTACACCTGTCTCTTTTTGCCTTTTTTAGCTGGAAGTCTCTTTTATCTATTTTTTAATATAATTTTTTAAAGATTTAAAAAAATTTATTTATGCATACAAGAGCTGGGGTACAGGCCAGAGGTGTGGGGGATGAGACAGAGCCGGGAACAGAACAGGCAGATTGACTGAAGTACACTGCCGAGGGGAGCAGTGGGCTAGTCAGGAGAGATCTATTGCGCTACGTGGGTTGCTCCTTGGCCGGTGGTCGAATTCATGCTGCAGAGGCTGTGGACAGCTGCGTAGGCTGCGTCTTAACCCCTTGCGCCACCAGGGAGGCCCTATTTTATCTATTACTGTGGCTTTCCCTGCCACTTTTAGGGAACCATTTCCTTGTAGGATTGTTTTCCAATATTTGAGCTGATGTTTACCTTTGGGTCTCAGATGAGTCCAGGAGAGAGGGCAGTAAGGTGGATTTTATTTTCTGATTCAACCGGTTACTTTGTGCCTTTTGATCCATTAGTGCAGTCCATTTACATTAGAGGTGATTATTTATACATGAGAAATTACTAGTGCTATTATGTCTTGGTTTTTCTTTTTCCTTACACATATTTTTTAGTCTTTCTGCACTTTGATTTAGGTAGGAGAACTGTTTTCAAAATTTCTTGTAGGGGATGTACAGTAGTGGCAAACTGCTTCATCTTGTGTTTGTCAGGGAGGGTCTTCATTTCTCACTCTTTTCTGAAAGGAAATCTTGTGGGATATAGTATTCTTGACATACAATTTTCATCTGAGTATATTATCCCATTCTCTTCTTGTCTATAGTTTTCTGCTGAGAAGTCTGATAAGCCTAATGGGAGTATAAGTTACCTGCTTTGTTTCCCAAGTTGCCTTCAGTATTCATTATTGTAGTGTCACTATGATGTGTCTTGATTTAGGTTGCATTGCACTTAGATATCAGGTGTTGTTTTAGTTTAATGAACTTGTATATGCAATTTCTTCCCCAGGTTTGGGATTTTTCCTTTTATTACTTGGAATAAACTCACCATTACTCTCTCTGTTCCCCTTGAGGATATCTGTTGACTCTCCTAACAGTTGGAATAGTTTGTGATGTGTTTATTGATTTGTTTTTACATATTTTTTCTCTTTCCACTTAGATCCTTTGTGTGCTACTATCCTCAAGGTCACAGATTTGAACCTCCAGTTGGTCTATTCTGCTTCCATGACTTTCTCTAGAGTTTTTGATCCAATTTATTGAATTCCTTACATTCTAAATACATTATTATTTAAAACTTTAATTTCTACTTTCAGTTCATTAATTTTGAACTTAATAGTTTTTCTGAATTTTGTGGTCTCTGAGTACTCTTATATCACTTTTATTTGCCTTCCTGTGTTTTATTTCTTTGATTTTCTTTAATTTTGAATTCTATTTAATCAGAAATAGAATCTTCTATGTCTTTGTGCTTGGATTTTGCAAACTTACTCTCTCCTTGTGATGTCCTATTCCCTTGAGGCCTTAAGATACCATATATATTTTTAATGTCCATCTTGCTGCTTTAAATTTCCCTATTTTTAAAAAATATCTGTAGCAGTAACTTAAGGTCTACTTCTAATTGTGTCACTGTGGTCTGATATGATTTTTTTGAGGGGTCCCTGTTTGTTTTCATAGATACTAACACCTGCTTTTGCAATAGCTGTGTAATTAGGATAAGGGAGGGATCCAGAGAGATTCAGCAACTGGTATGAATGAGCAGGTGGTGGGAGAGCATTTGCAAAAGTGTGTGGCATTGCTGGTATCACTCCTCTGTTTCCAAATCTGAGATTGCAGTCTTTCCTCTGTCAGTGCACCTCAGAAATTCAGTACCACTTCCAAGGAGTGTGTGTATGTTGGGGGGGGGGGGTGGTAAATGTAGAGCATTTTATCTGTCCTTTTCCTTACTAGAAATGCAATCTATGTAGAACACCCCAGCGTCTCCATATGTGTATCTCATTTAAGGATGTATACACTTTGTATACATTCTCTTTTCCAGAGCTATTGGCTAACAGCCCTGCTGTGTCCCCTACCCTGGAATGCTGCCTCCAGATGTTTCTGTCCGGCGGCCTCCTGTTTAATGACTCCCCTGTGTCTCTTGTCTGCAGTCTGTGTTGCTCTCTGATGTCCATGGGGTATCTGTTTCACACTATTGCATGGGTGTCTCTCAGTGTAGTGTCCCTCTGGTTAACTGTTACATGCTCCTTTTTGGCACGAAGGAAGGTACCACCTCTGTCTGAGTTTTGGTGATGTCATCTTCTATTAGTTTCTTAATTAAAGCTTCAGTTTGTACCTTCTGCTCATTGATATTTAATACTGAACTCGTTAATTTGCATTTGTGTTTTCTTGTCTCTCTTTGACTTGTTTCACTCAATAGTATTGTATCTTTGTATTTGATAGCTATTTCATTTTTTAATTTTTTTTAATCTCCCCATTATTTACTCTGACTACTGTTATTACGAGTGCAGAGCTCCCACTTTTCCAGTAGATGGTGTTGTATATCAGAAAGAACTAATCTGTAGCTGGGTTTTTAGTGGTTGGGGGGAGTGTCTTGGACCGTCAGTCACTTAGGAGAATGCTGCGCTTGGGCTTTGCTCTGCCTGTGTTACTGCTGGCCTCTTCTTCAGTTCAAGACCTGCATGTTTGTGTTCAGTGGACTAAGCTTTACGTGGAGCCTCTGAGTTCCAGAATGACTTCACTGTGTCTCCTCAGTTTCCTCTGTCTGCCCACTGTGGGAGGAAATGGATGAGGAGCCATTCTCCTGGCTTACTACAGTATTCTTACCCATCTCTCTCACAGTTAGATCGATAACACGGTTTCTCCTCCTTCAGGTGCAGATATGAACTGCTGTTTTTGCCCAAGTGGAAGCCTCTCTCCAGCTCATGCTTTTGTTTCCCAGTATTAAATTTCTTCAGTGACTCCTTTGGTATATGCAGTGTTGGTCCCCAGTGATTGAGGCACTCCGTTTTGCCCCAAGTTGTAGGATCCTATGAGTCAAGTGCCCACCTGGACTTTTCTCAGTCCATTTTTCTCGGGGTAAAGTAGGGTATTTCCTCTGCTGTCACCTTCCTTAAGTCTCTTATTTTGAATTTCTGTGTTGGAACAATACAGTCTTCCATGCATTACTGAGTTTGGTTTCTGGAGTGTTGTCATTCTGTCCTTGTGATGTCTTATTACAGTCAACTTTCAAATGGCTGGTGTTGTATACTATGCCTACTTGGAATCTGGATTAGCAATTTGCAACTGAGTTGCTTATCTTTTCCAACTGGTGATGTGTAGAGGCAGGATGAGTACAGAGCAGGCTTTCTATGATTTGAGCAGACCAGGTAAAGAAGGAGTCCCAGACCGCTCCATGGCTTTAACAGGCTTTTATTGAGCTTTACATGTAGTGTGGCAAACAGGTACACGGCAGGCAGGGGGGCCGGGGGGCCAGGAGGCTAGTAGGCCTCCAGGCCCCCAGCAAGTCTTCACTCTGGGCTTCTCTGGCTTTCTTTTCTCCCCTTCTCTCTCCTGCTTCTTCTCCTGCTTCTCTCAGTGACTATCTCAATACTCCTCCCATGGCCCACAGAAGTAAACAACACAACAATGTAACAACTGCAGGGGCCCCATCAGGCAGGGTAATCCTAATGGTAGCAAGGCAGAAAAGCCTGAAAACCATTTACCCTACATGGTGCTATGGGCATATTTTTATTTAATTTTATGGTTACTGCTGGCTGATGAGATGCTTAGGGTGGTAGGTATCTGATGCCATGTCAGTGGGGGTGGGAGGTGGGGATTACGCTAATGCCATGGATGTGAAGGGGATGCCTGGCTTACAAATGTAACACTGCTGCTAACCCTCCTCTCTTAGGCTTAGATTTGAAATTTGGCAGTCTATCCACTGTTGGCATAATTAATGGTGCCAGTATAGATCTTGAGGGGTTGGGAAGGGAGAATGCAGCCTAGAGAGCTTTCGCTGTTATTCTTGTTGGGTCCTGGTCCATGTGGACCATCTTAGCACCTCCACTTTAGGTTTCACTGGGGGAAAAGGGCATGTGCCTCCACACCATCTCTGCTCTCTCCTCCCCTGGGGCCCTGGCTGGGCCAGCATCCCTCCTCCATTGCCGTAGACTGCCGCCAGCACACATCTCCCTCCACCCATGTCCCATTATGCTGAGGTATAGTTATCTCTGGTGTCCTTTCTGATGTCTGTGTTGGTTCAGGGGGTGCTTAAGCATAACCATAGACTAGGATTCTCTCACCCATGCACTTTATATAATCTGTTTCTGACTAGTTGGTAGCTTTCTCTTAGGAGCAAAAGCATTTTCCTGTCACCATCTTAGTGATGTCTCCTCCATTTTTTTTTTCTTGGTATTAGTCATACTTTTTAACTTGGGGTAATCCCAGTTATTTTTGCTTTTATTGTTTATTTTTGCTTTTATTTCCCTTGTCAAGTCTCCAAGCACATATTTAATCGTTGATGTCACAGAATTTATCAGCACTGTTGTCTTCTGTATATTTAATTGTTGCAGGTGTTATATCTAAATCTTTCATTTATTTTTGTGCATGGAGTTAGAGTATTATCCAATTTGATTCCTTTACATGTGGTTTTCCAGTTTTCCCAGCACCATTTGTTAGACTCTCCCTTTCCCCCATTGTACCTGGTCTTTGTTATTTTATCATAGATTAAGTATTGCTCTGTACATGGATATACTTCTGGGGTGTCAATTCTGTTCTGTTGATCCATGTGTGTAATTTTATGCCAATACCATATTGTTGTATTTACTGTTGCTTTATAGGGTAATATCAGGTGACATGATGCCTCTACCTCTACTTTTTTCTCAGATTGCTTTTACTATTTGAGGCCTTTTATGGTTTCATATTAATTTTAATTTTTTCAAATAATTGTTATTTTGATGGCATTTACATTAAATTCATGTATTTCTTTAGGTAGCCATTTTGGTTATATTTGTTCTCCCCAACCACGACCATGCAACGAATGTCTATCTACTTAAGTCATGCTTTAGCTCCATTAATATGTCGTGTAGTTCTCATTCTATAGGTCTTTCACGTCCTTGGTTAATTCTGAGATACTTAGCACGTCCTTGGTTAATTCTGAGATAGCTGATTATTCTTGAAACAATTCTGAATTATTTTTTGAATTTCTTCTCATTGTGTATAAAAATGTAATGGATTTGTATGTTGATTTTGTAAATCTGCCACTTTGCTGTATTCATTTATTACTTCTAATAGATTTTAGGTGGAGTCTTTAGGGGTTTTTATATATGTCATATCTCCTGGGAGTATTGATCATTTCATCGCTTCTGTTCCAATTTGGAGTCTTTTATTTCCTGCTGTGTGATTGCACTAGCTAAAACTTATAATATTAACCTAATCAGAAGCTGTGACAGTTAGCATCCTTGTCATGTTCCTGATCCTAAGGGAAAAGTTTTCAGTTGTTCACCATTAAGTATCATATTGGCCAGTGGTTTGTAATATATGGCCTTTCTTATATTGAGGTATGTTCTTTCTGTTCCCATCTTGTTTAGAGTTTTTATCATAAAACGGTGGTGAATCTTATCAGTTGGTTTTTTTTTTTTTTTTGCTTTTATCAATATTATCATATGGTTTTTATCTTTTGTTGATAAAGTGTATTACATATATTAAACTGTCCTTACATCTTGGGATAAATCCCACTAGATCATAAAATATATAAATTTTGTGATATATTGTTGAATTTGATTTGAAGATTTTTGTATGAACATTCATTAAGGATGTTGGTCTGGAATTTTCTTGTGCTGTCTATTAGTTTAAGTGTGAAGATAATGTTACTGTAAGATGTACTAGTGTTTTACTGGATTTTTAGAAATAATTTAAGCAAGATGGGCATAAAGTCTTTTTCAAAGGTTTGATAGAAATTGTTAAGCTGTCTGGTCCTGGGCTTTTCCTTGAGGGGAGATTTATTGTTTTCAATTTCCATACCTGTGGCTGGTTTATTCCACTATTGTTTGTTCCTGGTTTAGTGTTGGTAAATTATCCTGATCTAGAAATGTATCCATTTCTTCAGTGTTTAATTTATTGGTGTATAAATGTTCATAATAGTTTCATGGCACTTTGTATTTATATGCCATTTGTGATAATTCTCCACATTGATTTCCACTTCTTATTGTTATCACTCCTTTTATTTTGTTATTCCAAGTAGAGGTTTATCAACTTAATCTTCTTACAGAGCGAAATCTTGGTTTCATTGATCTTTCGTACAGTGTTTCTGATGTCTTATTTCCGCTCTTGTTTTTATTTCCTTCCTTTTTACTAATTTTTGGTCTTGTCCTTTTTCAAGTTGCTTTAGGTGTAGTATTAAAATATTTGAGATTTTTCTTGCTTAATGTGGGCCCGTACTTTAATTCTCGTCCCACTTAAGATTGCTTTTGCTGCATCCTATAGATTCTGATGGCTTGTATTCTTGTTTTCTTTAGAGTATTTTTTATTTAATTTCTTTACTCCAGATGGTATTAAGCATCATATTGTTTACTCTTCATGTATTTATGGCTTGTCCTGTTTTGTTTTTTTTTTCCTTAATAGTTGGTTTCTACCTTTACAGATTTAGGGTCAGAAAAATTACTTGGTATGAGTATGATTTCAGTCTTTGTAGTTTTATTCAGAGTTGTCATGTCCCAACATAACAGTCTGTTCTTGAAGTTGTGCTTTTGAAAGAAAAATGTGTTCGTGGGGCTTTTTACGGGATGTTCTATAGACATATTAAATCCATTTGGTTTATCTCCTCATTTAAGGCTAGTGTTTCCTTGTTTATTCTGTCTTACTGATATTCCATAGCTGGAGTACTAATATCCCTTAGTATTACTGTGACAGTACCTTTATTTCTTATAATTGTGTTTTGTCCATTTTTAAAATTAGGTGTTTGTTACTAATGTGTAGTTTTTCATTTTCTAGATACTAAATCCTTATATAGATCTCATTTGCAAATGTTTTCTCTCATTATGTAGGTTGTCTTCACACAGTTGATTTGATGCACACAATTTTTTCTTATATGTAGTCCTATTGTTTCCTGTGCCTTTGATATAATGGTCTTTTGAATGGTCTTAGCATCCTTGTCAAAACTTTTTACCTTAAAAGGCAAGGATGTGGAGATAGAGGAACCCCCCCCCATACACATTGTTAATGGGAATGTAAATTGGTGTAACAATTGTGGAAAGAGGTGTGGAGCTTTTTAAAACACTAAAAATAGAAATACTGTTTAATTCAGCAAGGCCCCTTTCCGGGTATCTATCTGAAAAATATGAAACCATCAGCTCAAGAATCATATGTTCCATAATGTTTATTGTGGCACTGTTTACATAGCTACGTTATTGGAGCAATCTAAGTGCCCACAAAATGTGACTGGCGAAAGATGTGGTACATATATATAGTGGAGTACTATTCAGCTATAAGTATACATGAACATTTGCCATTTGCAGCAAAATGTAAGAAATTTGAGGGACTATGCAATCACCAGAATGATAAATACTGGATGTTTTCACCTATATGGGTGATATCAGGAAACAAAGTAGATGAGCTGACAAAGCAAAACACAAACTAGTGTACGTTAACAACTGAGGTTACCAGAGGTGCAGAGGTGTGGGATGGTAGAGTGAAGGGTAGTATATGGGCTGTTGGTGTGCATATTTTGTTCATGCTCTTTCTGTTTTCTTCAAAGAAAAAATTTTGACTTTAAATGTTTGGATTTATTTCTGGGCTCCATTTGTCTACATATTTCATTATGCTAGTACCACACTGTCTTAAATACTCTAGCTTTGAAATAAGTTTTGAAATCAGAAACTGTGATTTCCAACTTTAATTTTTTTTGCAAGAATGCTTAGCTATTTTGGTTCCTTAAGATTCCATATAATGACTCAAATTCTGTAACCGCCACCATTGGAGTTTTGATAGATTGTCCTGAATTGGTAGTTAACTTTGGGTAGTGTTTACATTTAATGATATTAAGTGTTTCAGTCCACAATTTCATTTGTGTCTGAACAGTGTTTTGAAGTTTTCATTACATAACTCTTTAACCTACTTGATTATGTTTATTCCTATTGTTTTACTCTTTTTGATAGTATTTTACATGGAATTGTTTTCTGAATTTCCTAAATGTGGATTACTGTCAGTACATAGAAACAATTGACAGAGTTCACCTGTAAAGCCACCTGCTCCTGCCTTTTCTTTGTTGGGAGATTTAGTATTCCTTTAAATGGCTGCTTTCATTTAAAAGTTTATTTCTATAACATTAGTTGTAGCATCCCTGATTTTACTTGACATTATTTGAATCTTCTCTATTTTTGTTAGTTTAGGTAAATGGTTGTTAGGGTGTTAAATTCCCAGATTTGGATTTTCCAGTTTCCTCCTATTACTGATTTCTAATTTCATTGTACTATGAATAGTAAAGATACTTTATATAATGTCTTTTTAAATTTAATAACTTTTTGTTTTGTGAACCAACACAGGATCCATTCTGGAGAATGTGACTTGTACATTTGAGAAAAAAATGAATTCTGGTATTGTCGGGTGGAATGTTCTATCTTTTATAAATGCAGTTGATTATAGGGTTTTTCAAGTTCTGATATTCTGTCTTGTTTTAGCCATTATTGAAATTAGTTACTGAAGTCTACTCTTACTGTTTAGCCATCTATTTCTCCCCCCAATTTTGTTAATGTTTGCTTCATATACAGTCATGGTGGTCTAATAATGGAGACACATCCTAAAAATGTCTTGTTTATTTCATCTTCGTGCAAATAGCATGGAATGCAGTTACACAAACTTAAGTGTTATAACCTAAACACTAGGCTATATGCTACAGCCCATTGGGCCCACTATTGTACATGTGGTTTACTATTGACTTAAATACTATTAAGCAACATCTGACTGTATTTAGAAGCCCTGATGTTTGGTGCATATTCACCAGTGAGGAATAACCTTTTTATTACAGAATGCCCTTGTTTGTGTCCTGTAACTTTTTTTGCTTAGTCTATTTTGTCTGATATTACCATCCCTATTCTCTTTTGGCTACTATTTGCATGGAATATCTATTTCCATCCTTCCAGTCTACATATGTCTTTAGCTATATTTTGATGACTATTTACTTTCAAAGTTATTCCTGATAAGGAAATCCTGCTGCCACTTTGTGTTTTTTTGGTATGTCCTAAAGCTTTTTTCTCATTTAGTTTCCTAATACTCTCAGCCCCTCTTCCTGTCAGAGCCTCAGATGCTGTATTTTATTCCTCTGCCCTCTAAGCTCCCATATGTCCACCACTACTTTCAGCAGCCTCTATCCTGATAGCCAAACTGCCACCATTCCATTAATGCTCTGAGTCAGACAATACAGAGGTCATAAGCAAGTTTCACTCTTTCTTTCCATCTCAAGGGAATTGAAAGGCTTCATTCCACTGTGCCCAGGAGGGTGGAGGGTGAAGTGAAAGGGTGATCATAAATGCCACCCTTTATTTTGGTCACGTGTTTGCCTGGTTGATGCTGCTGTTTACTTTGAGTGTTCTCATAAAGCTACATTGGTGTGTATATTGTATATTTAGTGTTTCCATGGGTGTTCTGTAGGGGAACAATGGTATAAAGCATCTTAATCTTGTGAATGTCATGCTCAGTTATCCTTTAAAAAATGAACATATCTTCTTTATAGGTTAAGATTTCCATTTGGACTTCCTTTAACATTTATCAATCTTTGTGTGCTTAATAACTTACTAACCTGTCTTAAGGATCACCTTTTTTTTCCTGCACTGTCTTCCTTGTCATGAGCAGTAGCTGAATTCTCTCCGTAGTCCGCACCTATTACTATTCATGGATTCCTAGGAGTCTTAACATTTGCAGGCTAAGTTATTTATGTGTCTGCCAAGGATATGAAGGAAAATGCATTCAGATTTTGAGGCACCATTCTTTCCAGGATTCTTACCTGGAAATATTTACCACCCTGGCAGCCTGACTTGTCTCATTTCCTCAGCAAAGTTGATCCAATTTATGCTACTTTATAACTGAGTTGTTTTTTAAAACATTTTTTTAAAATGTGAGCTGATCATTAAGAGTTATCAAAGTTTTAGTGACATTTCTGTGATGACTCGTTTTATAACTTTCTCTATTAAAAGATTGCAGCATTCAAGAAAAGTTTTTTTCCTTTGCACAGGATATTGCAAATGAAGAACATAAAAAAATTGAAGCATTAAAATCAGAAAACAAGAAGCTAGAAAAACAAAAAGGAGAATTAATGATAGGATTCAAGAAACAATTAAAATTAATCGATGTTTTAAAAAGGCAGAAGGTGAGTCTAAATAAAACTGGTAAGGAAAGTATATGCAAGAATTTATTTTAGAGGATTCGTTTGCCTCTTGAAACCTTGAGAGAAAAGATTCCAAAACATTGCAATTCCCTTTTTGACACACATCATCTGATGGTAAGAACATGCATTGGTGGCTCTGCCATTTTCCTGTTTTCAAGGTTATTACAGTATCATTGAATTGTTCTCTCAAAAGTAGGTTGGTTCAATACTATCACTGGACAAATAGTCTTTGATAGGTTGATCTATGAGTACATTTACCATTTCAAATATGGTTATTGGACTATACATTCTTACAACAGTGCTTACAATTGAATACATCTTTACAAGTTTCCTATGTTTTCACTCAATGCTAAATTATAAAATACTGTTTTTTTAAAAAAAACAGATGCATATTGAAGCCGCCAAGATGCTGTCTTTCACTGAAGAGGAATTTATGAAGGCACTTGAATGGGGAAATTCCTAGGTGATCTACTTTAGTCTTTGATAATATCCTTGTTAGAACTTCTTTTGACTTCTGTCTTTATGCTCTACTAGCCCCCTTTTAACTGCACTATAAGTAATAAAGGTCTTTGAATTTACTTTTTTATACTATACAGAAAGATATTTTAAACCCAAATTCTAAATATTTATTTCCTTGGCCAAATCAGTGAAGAAAACACATAGCATAGCACTAACTGTAGCCCAAGGTGAACTGCTCTGTTAATCAGGATAAATGCTGTCTTGAGAAAAGGGGATGAAGAAAGAAACTTCTGGACAGCAGGTGAGTGTGAAGTTAGTCTCTTGGGTTTTAGCCTGAATTTTATCTACATGAAATACTGTAATCTGGTAGGTGTGAAAATTCAGCTTTTCAGATTACCAGTACAAAAACAGTATGATCAAAAGCAGTTTTGTTGCTAATTTATCAGAAAACACTTTTTATATTTCCAATAGAGATGTTTTAGAAAATCCTAATAAGATGGAGCCTTAATAATATTACTGAACAGTAAAACAAAAGTTACACTGACATCTACTGGTAACATGAAAAAGAATCCAAGTTTTCCCAAACGTTGGTATCACTTCTCTTCACAATTTTCGCGCCTTTTCTGATAGGCTTTCTGAAATTCTTCACCGAGCATATCAATATCATCCTGTTTTTTGAATACTCCCTACAAGAAAAATGTTTTTTGCATTAATTTGAAAGTCAGACTATTTAATTAAATGCTTGCAAACTAACAAATATAGATAGCAATTTATAAAACTATCTCCAAGTTAATGGAACTCAATATTTATTAAAAATTCACTACTTTTGAAAAATGGTACCTTGATATGCTGAGTGTAGATACCAAAACAATTTCCTGATTTATCAGCTCCAGCATAGGAACCTGGGCTCTTTGTACTACTGTAAGCATTGCTGCTTGGATTGGCAGAATGGGAAGAAATGTAATGTATACTGTGTGCTGTCTTGAAATAGTCCTGCAATATCTGAGGAAGGTGCGAGTCAAAAAGACTGAGCTTGGCTAGACTGATACATGGGACTGGCTCTTGCCTCATAGTTCTCAGGCTAATTAGCAAACATTCAATCTTGTTAGAATGAATCTAGCTTTAAAGAGTTTAGCCACTTAACAGTTAGCTCTTTTACTTTTCCTTTCTAGTATAGGTAAAAGACTCCCTAAAGCAAAATTAAATATTTACTTCTCTTGTAATCTAAAAGGATGTAAAGTATCCAAAAGGACACTTTAGGTCATTTAAAGATAGCAGGCTTATTAGGTCCCGCCCCTGCTTCCATAATTATTTCCTTACAAAAAATATATTCTGGGAGATTCTTGGGTTCAGATATCACTTTTGTCATCAACATATTCCATATTCTGTCTACCAAGTAGACTATAAGATCCTGTGGTCAGGCAATTACTCAGATTTGCTTCTCCTTACCACTGGATTGAACACAAAATTACACTCAATTTTTCTGATTGAATTACCAAATGGCACAATTTCTACATTAGGATGGAAATCTTATTTACATAAGTCCAGATGCTAAAAGGGCCTATGAAACTCATTTTATAGTATTTCATATGTGAAAGCTTGCTATTTCTTAAAGTACTTTCTAAACCAAAGTTACCTCTACCTAGTTAGTTATAACAATCTTCTCTCCTATCGGACAGCAGATCTGTCTCAGATTTAGTTCAAGTATGTGACTGTTGTTGGTATTACTTTGTACACAAGAAAATTCTGTAATTGGTATCACAATTGCTTCAGTTAGTTCTAGAGCACCTAGACTGAAAGGGGAAAAGAATCTCTGAAAGTTAAAATCAGTAAATATATATAAACTTCTAAGGATTTGCCAAGTCAAACTCCTATTTTGGAGATATCTAATAAACAGGACAAAATTCCACTTGTTGCCTAACAAAAGCCAGAATCTTTGAATTCCTAATACCGGTTATACCTTGAATTAAATATCACTTACTTTGGGGAGATATCCTAGTAATTTTGTAGCATGTTCTTTGAGAAGCTTTACTCTTTCTTCTTCAATAATTGCATTAATACATCCTTGTCTTCTTTGCTGCAACTGCCATTCTTCTATTTCATGTTGCTTTAAATATAAATAAAAGATGAATTTTGTGACTGTTTTAAGTAGTTTTCAAATAAAATTATACTTGCAATGAATTAGATAATTGATGAACTATTTATGGACACTAACGTCAAAAGATGGTAATGTATATATGTTGTGTATATTATATATTCACATATCTATATCTTTTACAGTCACTATTCCTTTAAAGTTACAAGGACAAGAGTTATGACTGGGATTCTAGGTAGGTCAGTACATGCTTTCAGGAAAACACCTTCATTACTAAGGGAATATTCAAAGAAGTGATTTCCTGCTTAAGTCAACAAATTGAGTGCTTACCATAAACCAGGCACTGAAGATAATTTTCAGTGTAAGATCAAAAGAAAGTAAAATAGAATATATGTAAAAGATAAAAATTTCATTTTTTTCAAGCACAGGCTTCATACAGAAAGGAGTTGTAAATATGCTTTTATAATCACCAAAATTATGTGCCATCAAATATGGAAGAATTCTGTAGCTTTGAAAAGTTCTCAGGCTTAATTGAACTTTTATGGAATTGTATCCAAATCATTCTATTGGATAGGGAAGAATGCTAAAGGCAGAAATTGGTTAAATTCTTGTGAAGGATTACTTTTAAGTAATATTGATGCTAAACTTTGAAATAACCAAGTCATTTCTTCAGACAATTCTTATCAAAGTCATTTAGATCAGAAAGGGTATTTTCTTTACTACAATGGGAGTCAAGCTCTTCTGTATTACCTCATAGCTCTTCAAAGTTACAGAAGATGGGAGATTTCAGCCATATCCATTGCTACTTAAACATGGAATGGCTTCTCATGAGAATATCTTGTTTAAAATCATTAGATGTATTTGTTTTAACAAAATCAACAGTAGCATTGAGAGCTAACTGCAGAAAGATTTACAGTGTCATTCATCTTGCTATTGAATCAAAGGGTTGAGTTGATCTCATTTTATCTAAAATAAGGTAATAGACTCTAACATGGAATCATTGTACTTGAAATTTTTTTTGTAATACTTCCTTAGTCATGTGTGATCACAACAGGACTAAGTTTTTATTAGGGGAAAATAAGCAAGTGTCATGTTGAGAGGAAAGCTCACCTGTTATATTTATCTGATTACGTATGTGCGGTTTAATTTAGGTAGTATATAGGCTTTTCCTTAGGGTAAATAGTTGAGACAAACTGTTTTTCATACCTTTTTTGAATTGTTACAGATAGTTTTATGAAATGGAATATCTCTGAAATCTAAACAGACTTAAAAACTATAGAATTGTAAATGGAATGCATTAATGCCTTTCATGATCATGAAAACCCAGCCTTAACCCTTGGCTCAAAATTACAATGTGACCCAATCTTGCTGACACTTAAAGCTTCATATTGGAAACAGTAACAATTTAAAATTATGCAAATTATCTAAAAGTCCTATATTTTAAAGTTTTATTTATAGTTGTCTTGCTAACTTTTCAGACTGATTATTATGGTCTATAGTTAAAGTCAGCCACACATGAATATTCAAAGCCTTCTAGATCAAATTGGAAAGCCTTTTAACATCCTTGATTACTGTGTTCTGACACTGTTAATCACCTTATTGATTACTTTTATTAAAGTACATAACCAATTAGCCAGGCAAAATGCTAGGTACTTTATATGTAATTCTACATATAATTGGCTTATATCAATGCTAAGGGGTTAGAATTCTGTGCTGTAGTAATCTACTTGGTTTAAGGAGAACATGAGTTGGTTTTTCTTTTTAAGCATAGTAACTGGTGTCAGATGAACTCGAGTCACAAGGAGACCAGCTAGAAGACCATGTCAGTAGTCCACAGTAATGGTACTGAAAGTCTGAACTAAGCTATGAAAAAAAAGATTTAAGCATTATTGCTGATGTGGAATCAATAGGACTAAAAATTATTAGATAGGAAAGGGAAAAAATACAGGAATGATTTTTACAAGGTAAAGGTAATAGGCTTAGGTGACTGAGTGAATATGCTATCTTTAACCAAGATTCAGGCTACAGAAATTGAAAAACTTCAGTTCACTTTTACAAAACTTGTGAGAATTTAGGTTTCTAATATGTCCTTTAGGCATTTGGAAATATGGCAACAGAACTATGGCATGAGTTGAATAAAAACAGAAGAGCCAAAAATTGAACCCTAAGTAACCTAACATTTTATGCAACAGCAAAAGACAGCTGATCTCTCAGTCATCCAGATGGCTTCATCTTTCTGACCATTCCTTGACCTTGTGGTCACGATTTTTCCTTTTACCTCCTTAGTCAGAATGTTCTCCAAAACTCAGTCCCTGGCCATTTGACTGTTTGGAGGAATCAGCTTGAGCCTCTCTGCATTTCTAAAGAAAACTTAACCTAAGCTTTGCTCTTCTATTTTACTGCCTTGAGGGTATTTTCAACTTGCATTTCTATTTCAAACTCAACTAAAGCTGAAGTTATATATCTTTGCTCCAACTCAAAACATGACAGCATTTGTATTCAAGTTTCTCATAATTGAAACCTTTGAGTTATTCTAACTCATCCTCCTACTTTAACCTGTATGGTCAATTTAAAAAAAAAAAAAAAACTAAATAATAAACTCTTTTCCTTTAACTTGTTC
This sequence comes from Talpa europaea, assembly GCF_964194135.1. Lineage (NCBI taxonomy): Eukaryota > Metazoa > Chordata > Mammalia > Eulipotyphla > Talpidae > Talpa > Talpa europaea. Next base: position 43,909,672 of record NC_140075.1, read on the forward strand.
CAGTCTAGGTCTTCATCACCTCACTCTTAGGTTACTATTTTCTCCACTTGTTAAAGATTCTATTATGGTAAAAAGCCTCTAGAGCTGACATCGTGGCTCTTTTATCAGGATTTCCGTAATTATTCTAATCAATCTCTAACACATAGAAATAAGCAATATTTTCTCTACAGATATATATAAATATATAGTATGATTAGTAGACAGACCTATAACATTTGGCAAATAAAAAGGTTCTCATGTAAATGTTTAGTAGGTGAATAGATGTGCTGATTACTGTTCAATGATAAAATTAAAAAAAAAAAAAAAACCCCAGAAAATATCTCTTACTTTGTCAGCAAGGAATTGGTTGCGACGCTCTTCAATCAGTTTTTCCACAGCCCTCCTGTGTTCGAGTTGCTTCATTCTTTGTTTCTGAGCATTCATTAATTCTATTCGATCATCCTCAGCAAGTTTGGCTAGCATTGCTTTCCTGAAGACCTCCTCTTCCTCCTTTGCAGCCTGGAGTACTATTTCCTTCACTGCCATTTGGTCAATAAAGTCTTGCTTCAACTCTTTTTGTTTTCTCAATTTCTCTTCTGCTTCTTCCTAAACGGTAATACATAGAAAAGTTAATTCAGTAACTTTCTCTTTAGCAGATATATAAAAGAATGGGATAGTTTCGTTAAGCTTAGTGTTACAATATGAAATAAAACTGAAAACGTAATCCTTTTGAAGATAACACTTTGCCCCATCCTTTAAAACAAATTGGCTACCAGGATATTTTGGAATGTTAATTTGTATATGTTTACCTAACTACGTTGGAAAAAGCTGACTTTAAAATTATTTTGCACACCTAACTGTATAAAAACTGGTCTGAAATTTGTACCAACTAATTATCTTTTCAGGCTTCCCTGAAACTTGCTCAAATCACTTAACTATTTTTCAGAACATTAATCTTGCAATGATAATCAAATTTTCAGGGAAATTCAGATTTACTTGAAGTAAAGTACTTTTCTGCAACATTTATGAAAAATTTCAAGCATAACCAAAAAATTCACAGTAATCACCCCTGATTAACACATATATTCTATCAATAACATTTTTTTGCTTTTAATTAGGAGTGATGTAAATTTCAAATTCTTTCACCAATGTTGCTCAATTCTGACACAAATGCCAAGTAGTCCAGTATCCTAAAAGCATTCACAATATTTCCCTGACATCAAACTGTATGGTCAGGGCTCTTCAAAGTAACGCAAACTAGAAGGGGTTAACTACAGATCATCGGGAGGACCAGGAAATGTAGCTGCCATCCCAGTGCTCAAATGTCATTCTGGCTCTACCCAAGCTATGCCCAAAGACGTGCTCATGCTGCATGTGGCTGCCATCTCATGTAGCTCTCTTCCATGTTCATACCTTTGAATGGGGGAGAAGGCTGTTGGAATTAAACCAGGTTATATGAAGAATTCTATCTAAAAGAAATGAAATATAATTTTAACTTGCCTTTACAAGACAAAAATGTTTTTAAAAAGGGTTGATATAGGTTTTAAGAGAGTCTGCAGTATCAGCTATAAAGATTCAGTGATTGAGTATTCAATCTCTTCACTTCTCTCCAACCCCCTTTAAAAAAGACTTTTCATAAAGTTTTTTCTAGGAGGTCTAACTCATTTATCTCTTTTTGGCCTTATACCATTTATTTGTTCCACCATTTATCTCATATGTACATGCCTTATCTCTTCACCAAAAAGGGTGAAGAGTATCTTTGGGATACTGGGCACGTAGTGTTTTTATAATACATAGTTTGTGCTTAGCTACCATATACAGACATTAAAAGACTCATTGAAGGCAGAGATACTGTCTCAGGTTTGGAATCCTCAGAGCTTACCATACTTTGCACACAGAAATTTTATAATGACTTGAAATTGACATTTCCTGGCATCCATCTCCCATATAAATTTTAGTTTAATACAATGGTGAAAACATCTGGAAGTGTTTGGCAAGATAAAACATCATTGTATTTCTTCAACAAGAAAAGTGTTCATGTATTCCTTAGATATGGCTGAATTGGGATTATGTAGATATAAAATGTAAACTGCATAATCTTCCTTTCTTTTAAGTTCTAAAATCCATGAGATTTTAGATCCCTTATCTAAATAATTTGAAATATTTTGCTATAAAACAACTCTGAACAAGAAATTCCGAGGTATCTTAGTTTGAGTTTTACTCTGAAAGGAGATACTTAAGGTTATTTATTATCCTCACACTAGTATAAGAAGAAAACTAAAATTTAATATTTTTCCTGAACATGCACATTAAAAATTCTAAATGAAATTTTAGAAAACAGATTCCAGCAATGTATTAAATTATACCAAGACTAAGTGGGGTTGATTCTAATGATGCAAAACTGGTTCCATTCTCAAAATATCAAGTCAATTCACCATGCTAAAGAAAAACCACATGATCATATCAATAGACATAGAAAAAGGACTTGACAAAATTTAATACCCTTTCATTTAAAAATAAACCTGAAAAATAGGGATGGGCTTCAACTTAGTAAAAATGTTAAGACAGGCAATACAGAAAGCTTAGGTCTATTCTCATCATCCTTAACATAGGGGTAGACAGTGAAATGGGCAATATAAGGTGAACTAAAACTGATCGTATTTGTATATTCATGACTATAGAAAAAAATGCAAATTCAACAAAGCCATGAGATACAAGATAAATGTCAGTTTGCTAGCAGTGAGTATATAGACACTGAAATTAAAACAAATTCCATTTATAATTGCTCCAAAAAAAAAAAAATTTAGATGTAAATCTAACAAAACATAGGATTTGTGTTCTGAAAACAATATGATGAAAAATTCAAAGATGATCTAAATCGTCAATGTGTTCATGAAATGGAAGATTCAACGTGTCAATTCTCCCAAAATTGATGCTCAGATTTAATGCAATTCCTATCATCAAAGTACTATTTGTAGATAGAATCAGTATAATGCTATAATTTATATGGAAAGACAAAGAAACCAGAAGAACTAAAACAATCAAAGACTTATTAAGTGGCCTCAGTTATCAAAACTGTATGGGATTGGTGGAGGGGGCCACACATAAATACAAAAAAAAAAAGATCCCAGAAATGGAATCATACAGATATGCTAAATGTGTTTTAATAAAGCTGCAAATCATTTTAACTTGAGGTCAACTTTGTTATTGTTTTACACTACAACCTGTGATTTCATGGTTAAGTTATACAGCCTATTAATGAGGAAAATATACAGCATAGTTATAAATCTTTTAAAATCTCTGAAATCTTCAACTGTAATTTTGGATTTGTCTTTCTCTTTTTGCTTTTAATAGTTCAGCTTCATGTATTTGAAAGCTTAATGTAGGTTCATATACCTCTAGCACTATTATATCCTCGAGATGAATTTGCCCTATTATCACGAGTTCCACTCCAGTTTGCTTCTGATTTAGTATTTGTATAGTATCAATATATCTTTCTGCTTTTAAACTACATGTGTCTTCATATTTAAATTGTGTTTCTTTTACACAACATAGTTGCATCATGTTTTTTATGTACTTTGTGAATGCTGCCTGGATCTAGCTTTTTTTTAAATCCAGCCTGAAAATTTCTCGTCATTACAATGTTTACACCATTTACATATAGTGAAATTATTAATGTTAGTCTGTTTAAATGTCTGGGTTCATCTCAAATTATTATTCTCTAGGTTAATACTTCCTCAACTTCCAAAACTTACTTTTAGTTTCTTCTTATGTATTTCAGCTTGTTCTTCCTGGTATAATTCTTGTCGCACTTGTTCCAAATCTTCACGTTGCCGCAGCATTTCTTCTAATTTCTGAGTCAGCTATTAAAAAAAAAAAAAACCACCACAACACACACACACACACACACACACAGTAACCAAATTCTCTAACAGTTCAGGATTTCTGCAGTGCTAAATAAGTGGTTAGTCAAACAAAACAAAACCAAAAATAGACAACTATAAATCAGACATTCTGCAGGGGAGGGGGAGAGAGAGGGGTCAAAAAGAGGGCGGGAAGAGCACAAGGGACTATGGAGATGGTGCACGGGTGAACTGGTGGTGGAAACTATGGGGACTACTGAGAAAAGCAAACACTAAAGAAAAAATGAAAAAAAGATGTAAAATATAAATAAAAGAAAAAAGTGGTTATTCAATTACTGTATTCTGAAGCTGTATCCTTTTTTCTTCACTTTCTTGAACTTTGGCCATGCGGTCGTCTTCTCTTTGTTGCTGCATGTTGGCAAACTCGAGGATCTTCCTGTTTTCTTCTTCCATTTCCTCACGTTTTTTTTCTCTCCAGAGAGCCTGCTCTCTCTGAAACTCTTCTATATACTTCCGAGTTGCATTCATTTTTTCCAACTTCTGTTGTCTTTCCCTAAGAAACAGTAGCGTTTTATAGTAACAGAAATAATCAGAAAGTGTCATTTCTTTTAGTCAGTAAAGGGGAAAGGTGCTTTTTCCTATTTTTCTGCTTGTTTATTCATTCATACAACACTAAAATTCGTACCACATCATATAATAACAGGTATGAATCTTCTCCAATTACTACTTGTGCCTCTTCTGTAATCTTTGAGTGAAGTGTCACGCATCTCATTTCAAAGACTATACCCTGTCTACCTAACTTTCAGAATACTCTACACTTCAACTGTCTAACAAGGAAATTCATCAAAAACAAGTCCTCTAACATATGATATGGGCATATGAAACAAGGGTTTAGTCACTCAGTCACGTGCTAAACATTAGTTATCTGATAATTACCATGTAATCATTTGTTATGTGATCATAACATCTACTGAGGGCTAACTATGTGTCAGGCAATATTTAGGAGTTTCACTTCTTCCCAAGAAGCCTAAATTAATTTCATATACCTATTTAGACATGTAAGAAAGTTGGGATAAACTTACAATTGATCTTCTTCATAGATTTTTCTAACAATTTCATCAATCATGAGTTTTTCTTTCAGCAACTGCTCATAAGCTTCCTGCTTTTTTCTTTCTTGTTCTTCAAGTTGCTTCTCTAAGTCAAGATAGTACTGTGCCTTCACTTTATTTCGTCTGTCCTCTGCTGCATTCTCTTCCTTTATTACTCGCTCTTGTTCTTCCATCATGGTTTTGGCTATTTCAGCATCACGTTTCTGGAATTGTAACAAAATTCATCTTTCCATTTTCACATAGGAGCGCAGTATATCATAATATTTTTGAATATGTAATTGTATATTATAAAATCTGTTACATAAAATATTTTCACCTGTCTGGTGAAAAGCAAAGGAAAGTCACTACCACTTAAAGGGCTTAAAGAATGAATCAAACCCTAAAGAGGCTTTTCTATTACTTCAGGAGCTCCCTAAGGTAATATGTGATGAAGATAGTAACTCCACATTTGGAAAACAGTAAGTAAAAGTAGAAATCTTTATTAAATCTTAACGATGTTAACTGCCAGATCAGCAGTCATCTTTTTTTTCCTATTTAAAACTTGGAGGCAATTTCTACAATTTTAGTTCCATTTTGTGTCAGCTGCATCTCAGAGTAAGGATGGTACTTTTTCATACAGGTGTTTTATTAAATAGGTGTGAGCAGCTCTGTTACCCCAGCCTGAATTTTCTTTCCTACCACTGACTTTCAAGTCTGCCCTTTCTCATTTATTAAAGGTCCTTTGTAATTATTTTTAACTTAAATGGGTGGCATATGTCACTGTACCTCTTTTCTATAATTTTTAATTCACTTATTAAGGCATTCCCTGAGTTACAGTATTGCTTCCTGAAGGGTAAATGCCTTGATTTGAGCATTCTGAAATCATTTTTAAAATAAATTTTAAATTAGAGCCTCCCTGGTGGTGCAGCGGGTTGAGCACAGCGCTGTGAAGCTGTCCGCAGCCTCTGCAGCACAGGTTCGATTCCTGGGCGGCCAGGGAACAGACTTCTCCTGCCTCTCCTGCTGCTTCCCTCAGCATTGTACTTCAGTCTTTCTGCCTGTTCTGCTCCCTGCTTTGTCTCTGGTGAATTCTCTCACCCTCCTGCATTTCTGGCATGTACCCCAGCTCTTGTATAAATAAATAAAATCTTAAAAAAAAAATCTCATTTAAAAAAGTTGAAAAAAAAAAAGTAATGATCCATACTCAACTACCTATTTAAAACTCAACCTTCTGATTACACAAGAGCCTCACTCCATTGGCAGTCCTTCAAGAACACATTGAAAAGCTACTTTAGGGCCTCCCCGGTGGCCCAGCAGGTTGAGTGCAGCGCTGTGAAGCTGTCCACAGCCTCTGCAGTGCTGGTTCGATTCCTGGCTGGCCAGAGAGATTCCCACATGGCAAGACAGAACTCCTGTCTCACCCGCTGCTCCCCTCAGCAGTGTAATTCGGTCATCTGCCTGTTCTGCTCCCTGCTCTGTCTCTGGTGAATTCTCTCACCCTCCCGTGCCTCTGGCCTGTATCCCAGTTCTTGTATAAATAAATCTTTTTAAAAATTTAAATATATTGAGATATTGAGGCAATCTGAAAATTACCCTTAACCATTTTATCACATCCTAAATGCTAGAATGATTAGCAATATCAGGCATAGAAAAGAAACAGACTAAAGTACAAATGCCAAATTTCTGAAAACCATTCCTGATCTAATTGATGCCTTTAACACATACACTGATAATATGATCTGATCAAGTTTTTCTTTGCTTGTTTTCGTAACACATTGTACTAGGTTCTTTAGAAAAAATATGAAATTACAAAGACATTTATGAACAGATTACCACATACTTATGGATGTATATTGTTCTCATTTCAGATAAGAAAATGAAGGTGCAGCCAAAACTATAACCTCGATATTCTAACACCTATTCCCCCTAGGAGTATTTGACTTTAACTTTTTGTGGGTCAATTTTAATCAAAAATAGCAGGGCTTTTAGGAGTCAGATTAAAATATCTAAAACTTCCTTTAATAACCTCAATTATCAGGATAATTAAAATTGCAAACTACTGGTCCAACAGTAGATTGTTTACGTTCCACTTTAATTTTGAAAGGGTAGAACAGAACTACATCTGTAGTAATTAAAGTCTCCTCACACTCCCCTCCCACATCCAAGGTTATCACTGTTAACAGCTCTCTGTGTAACCCCCTCCAGACTTTTTCTATCCTAACACATGCACTCTGGTCAATATTCTTATTTGATGCCTTTGCTGTACTGTACTCTTTCAGCATTTTGATATTACTCCTCTCATGGTGGTGTACTGTGTGTGGCTATGTTCACTTGTGCATATAAATACATGTTTATATATATACACATAAGTATCTGTACAGGTTTTTTTAAAAAAATTCAAATGATCTGTGATACGTATTATTCTCCAACTTGATTGTTCTACAACTCGTTTTTTTTTAATCCATGGTATTCTAGCCAACTTCTCTCTTTTTTTTAATAGCCATAAATCATCTTTGAAAGGGATGTAGAAGAGTGAATTCTGTCACCAAAATGCTTTAATATCAAAAAATGAGAGGAGACCGTCAAAGACTAATAATCCAATTGGAACTTTCATGTGTGTCTAACCTCTCAGTGTAATGAGAGCACAAGTAACGACATACACCCAGCTCTCTAAGTGTTACTTCAGTAAGTCCTGCTTTATACTGTACAGCATAATGCTGTTGGTGTGTCTGAGACACTTTTCCCTGAGTGACTCTTGTCCTGAAGTTGACCATATGTGTCAGGAGTTAGAAAGGGGATAAAATAGAAAAGAAGAATGCTGCTTATAAAACAGGAAAGTTTCCTATGTAGCATTATAAAATATCACTTTTAGAAACATTTTAAAAATAAGAAAATTAATATAAAATATACTGATCATGGTAGTAACTTGGACTGTATTGGTTTGTCAAAGAGTGTAAAGAATGCTAAAATTACTCGAATACAGCTGTGCATTCTAAGCAGCAACTTAATTTCAACTTTGAAAGGCTCTGATATTTAAGAAGATCCAGTATTAAATAAGCCATAATTTCCTATACCTTAAATAATCTATAAAGTGTAAATGTATTTGAGAAACCTAACAGCATAAATTTTTTAGAGTATTTAACAATTTTCAAAACATTGCTCTAATTTTAGTTTTCTAAATGAAGCTAAAAATACAGAGAACATAATCACAAACATGATTACCATTTGTTCATATTTAATGACATCCTTTTCAGCAATCTGAGCTGCCCTTTCTTTATTCATATAAGCTGCTTTTAATTTCTTCTCCAGTTCTCTGATTTCAAAACTGTTGGAAAAAAATTAATTTGAGGATCACGTTTTCTTTAAAAATAAATGAAATTAAAAATTTTAATGGTAAGACATTATTTTTTAAGTATTTTGAAAAAAATACTTGCCTCTCTTAATCCAAAGCAAAATCAGAATGCATGTGAAATGGGACATTGTAATTATTTTTCTAGACAAAACAACCCTTTTATTTTAAGTAATCATCACTTAAAATATTTTTGCTAGGACCTGGGTCACAGAAGATGCTTTATCAATACTGGTTAAAATTTCTGTCCAGCTAATATTATCAAGCTAAAAGAAAAGTTATAGTGGATGAGTTTTATATCAAAGCAAGTTACTTAGCAAGATTTAATATTCAGAATATAGAAAGGATCCCTACAACTCAACAACAAAGGATGTAGAACCCAATTCAAATTCAAAAGCCCTTACAGATTCCCTCAAAAGAAACAATGGAGAATAAGCACATGCAAGACATACTTAACATCATTAGTGATTAGGGAAATGCCCATCAGAATCACAATGATACACATTTTTCATAAAAGTAAAAATTTTTAAAGTGTTGGTGGAGGTGTGGACACACTGGAGCCTTGGACATTGGTAGTGCAAGGTGTTTATGAGGGGTCTGTCACACGGGCACTCTGCCTAGCATCTACCAAATTTCCAGACTCCTAGAAGGGAAAGAGGAGTTCAGCATAAACCATGCTGTTTTCCCAGTTTGGGCGCTCATCATTGTGTTAAGAACCTTCCTAAAACCCAGCTTTCAAGGAGCAAACTCCTAAATATGATTTTCCAGGGCTGTCAGACTCAGGGCTGTTATGGTAACTCTCTTCTGCACAACTTTTTTAGATTCTTTTCTGATCACATTTTCTCCTGTATTAATGTAATTATATATTCATTTTCAATTTTTCAATACAGCAACCACAACATGTTTGTTTCAACTCTAAAAAAACTGTCCATTATTTTTTACAATAAAATACTTGACTACTGTAACTCCTTGCATTTTCTTCCTATCGTTTTCTGCTTTAGTTTTCTATATTTTTAGCACTTTGTATATATATACACATACATACACACACACACACACACATATATTAAAATCCCAGCAGGCACAAAGAATGAGTTACATCTTCAAATTTCACCTAATGTATAATAACTGAAGTGGAAAGCTCCTCTATTTCACTCTTATGTCAGTGAATTAAGCAAAGATGTTGAAATATTTATTTCATTTACAGATAACAAAACCATGAATGGTAGCTAACATGACTGAAATTTATCTTCCTGAAATTAATACTGGGATGATTTTCATTCTTCCACCTAAAGAATTGCTTGTTCAAGGTTACTAGTGATCAATTCTTTGTTTTTCTGAAAATACTGACACTTTTAAATCCATGTCACCGACTTTATTAACATCTTGACTGTCAGTCTAGAAAATAACTACTGGAATCTGCAAGAAACTGGTTATACATTTAATAAACAAAGACTATCTTTGCCTCTGAGCTACTTTGTCTTGAACAAATCAAATTATGTGAGGTACTTGTTTTTGCTTTCATAAAGCTATATATGAACTATAATAAATATACAGTTGCTAATAATATATAATTTTACAATTATAATGGTAAATAATTATAAATTATAATCAGTTTTGCCATTGTGATTAGTTGCTAAGAGCTATAATATAGAGTTTCCAAAAATAGGCAGTTTCCCAATAGTAACTGAAAGCAGTGATAAAATTGACTTTTAAATATTTTCTTAGGTTAAAAAAATATGTTCAACATCAACTAAAGAGCCTAGTGAGTTTTGAACTCAATTATTTTCAAAAATTTACCCTGGTTTTAACAATGTATCTCTTTTAGTTTTATGGAGCCAATATTAATATGGATGAATTTTAATTATTTAGGTCTATGTAAGGCCCACTGCAAACTTTTACCGGAATTTAGACCTGCCAATTTGCAAATGAATACACTGATCAGAAAAATGGTTCATTTCTGCATGACAGTCAAAAATTTTACCTTGCCTTATTAAAAAACTAGCAGTTTTGACATGTTGGGAGGGAGCACACTATTTGAAAGAGTTCTCAATTGAATGACTTAACTTTAAAGAAAATCTTCACAAGGTATATAATTATAGATGGGCTTTTTTTCATCTCAACTCCTGTTGCTGTTCAAAATGCAGTCATACTTGTTATTGTTGCTCCTTTCAAAGTAACGCCTTTTGGGCTGCTTTTGTGATTTTTAAGATTTCCTCTATTGTTGGATTTGAAATGGTCAGTTAGGATAAGTTAAGGTGCAGTTGTCACCATCATGTTTTAGCCTGTGATTAGGAAATTCTTATCTATTCAAATACTGGAAATTCTTATCTATTCAAATACTGCTTCTGCATCATCCTTTCATTTCTGCTTCCAGTACTAGAATTATACATCTGTTAGAATTTTTGACTATAGCCCTCATCTCTAACATTATATTCCATATTTTCCAATCATTTTGTCTCTCCATGCTTTATTCTAAACATTTTCTACTAACCTGTTCACACATTACATCATCATCTGTTTATAACTAATAAAATCTAGTTAAATTCTGTATTGGTCAAGTAAAATATGATAAAGTGCACAAATCATAAGCATATTGTTTACACCTTACCATAAGCTTACTGGCTATAAGCACTGTTAACTTCTGAACTCACAGCCTTACTTAAGGAATCAGCAGAAACCTTCAGAGGAAATGCAGCTACAAATGCCAGGCTTTCTTACCACTCTGGCAGATCTTATTTTTATACTTTCTCTAGACATTCTTTTCTCAGAGGCAGCATTTATCTGAAGCACCTAATTTATAATAACTGAAGTGGAAAGCTCCTCTATTTCACTCTTATGTCAGTGAATTAAGCAAAGATGTTGAAATATTTATTTCATTTACAGATAACATAAAACCGTGAATGGTAGCTAACATGACTGAACAATTAAGGTCCAAAAAACATAGTTTGAGACTATGGCAATATGAAGTTAGCGTAATTCTAAATCTGTTCAAATAATAGTAATACCCTAAACAATTTGATAAAAGTTGTGGACTCAGAAAAATGTATATCTAGATACATTTGCCAAACATATATAATTTCGTGATGCTCAAACACTGAGGCTTAGCCATCAGTCATATAATTGTCTCCAGAAGGCTTGCTCCCAAAGTGTTACAACTATCAAAGTAAAATTTCAGTATATTCAATTACAGAAGTAGAGGAGCATTTAGTTAGCCTTGAGTTGTCATCAGCAGGGGGATATAGCTGTCCCTAAAACATAATTCAATGTTAGCTACCATTAAGAAGCAGACTAGAAAAATGTGGCTAATAGTACCATTTTAGGGGTACTAAGCATTATCCTGCTGTATTATGAATAATTGTGGTGGCAGAATTTATTTATTTAATTTTTTTTTTAGGAAACATCAAAAGGAGAACCAAAATGGTGAAGAAGCTTGAAACCATGTTATATAAGAAACAAATGAAGGAATGAGGGACATTTAGCTAACAAGAAAATATGGGGTTTTCAGAAAGTCTTGATGTTATTTTCTCTATTTTTCAAGCAAAAATATATTATGACTTTTCCGACAGCCCAATATTTAGTGAATTCATAAATATGAAAGGATGTCCTAAAGAACTAAGTTTGTTATTGTTAGGTTTTTTTTTTTAATCAGAAATGAGATAAATGATAGAAAGTTACAGGGAAATTAATTTTGAAATAGGGGTGAAATTCTTTAAAAATAGGATTGTCTAAGTAGGCTCTAGGTATCTTTTGATGGCTCACAGGTATATGAAAGGATGTTCAGCATCACTACCACATTTGTGAGAGCAGTTTTCATTAAAATAAAAACAAACAAGAATAACTAGTACTGGCAGGGATGTAGAGAAAAGAACATTCTTGAGCACTGTTGGCAGGAATGTTAATCGATGCAGACACAATGGAAAGTAGTTTAAAGGTTCCTTAAAAACTTAAACATGAAACTATCATATGACCAGCAATTCAACTTCTGGGTATTTATTCCAAAAAAGACCAAAAGAAACTTATTCACATATCAGAAGATATGTTCACATCCATGTTCATTACAGCATTACTTTTACAACAACCAAGATATGGAAACAAGTGTCCATCATCGATAGATGAATGAATAAAGGGGGCTAGGGGCTAAGTGCAATGGACTATGGTGAAGGACTATGGGTGTTCATGGTGGTGGGAGTACTATGATGACCACACCTGAGGAAGAAATCCTATACCGTCAAAATATTAACAAGGGTATAAAACAATGGTACTTCATTTAAAAAAAATTTTTTAAAGATTAAAATTTTTTTAAAGGTTAGCATTCTCACTCAATTATATTGAGTTTATGCAATATTTTGATGTAAATTTTCTTCCTCAATGTAACCTGTAATAACACAAAATTGCAAAATGAAGCAATTATAGTAGAGGCTCAAAAAAAATTTAAAAAGTCAGGACTGAATGAAATATTAAGTTCCTATTAGTCACTAGAAGTGCTGAACCACAAGTGACCACTTTCTAGAAATACTGTAGGTAATTTACCTAGGGTATAAAATTAAGTTAGTTATCACCAAAGATTTTAAGAGTAGGCTTCTGTAAGTTTATTTATAAAAGGTCATTCTAAACATGTTAAGAGGAAAGAGTCAATGTTTATTTTTACCTTAAATATTAACCTATTCCATATACAATTTTTGTGAAATGAATATAGAATTTAAAGCAGTATTTCTAGGCAAAATATTAACTGTGTACAATGATAGTAAAAAAAAATCAGGTGCTAACTATTTCATACAAGTTTAAAGTAGTAAGTGAAATTTATAGAAACCACAATACCTGTTCTCTCTTACTTGTTGCCTCATCTTTTCATCCTTTAGACTTTCATGTTTTAGTTTTGCCAATTCCATAGCCAATTTTTCTTCTTGTTCAAGCTGGAGTTTCTTCAGTCTTTTGTTTTCTTCTGCCTGAATAAAAAAAAAAGTTATTTGTCCTCCAAAATTATATTTTTTCCATCAAGGTTGAATTTGTTGTAACAGAAAATGCCTTCAGAGTAACAGAAATTGTTTTATTTTAAAATACCAGGTGTTATTTCAATAAGCATTTTTTGATCACTTATGAAAAATATCAGATACCACCAAAATCACTAAAATCTAAATATTAAAATACCCCTCAGATGGCCATCACTCATCTTCAACAGTTACACCTATTTTGGCAATCTCTTCTCCACTCTTCCACTCCACTCTCACTTTTTGTTGTTTGCTCCAGTATTTTAAAACAGATCCAAAATATGCCATTATCATGTAAATAAGTCAGTAATGATCTCTACCCAGGAAGATTTTATTCTTCTCTAACAATCATGCCATCAGTGTGTCTAAATAATCAATCATTCTTTAGTAATATCTTGTCCATATTCATGTTTCTCCAATTGTCTCAAAGTATACCTATTGCATCATGTTATTTCTCTCCAGGCTCGTTTATTCTCGAAAACAAACTTCCTCCACCCCCCTGCCACTGATTTATTGTAGGAAACAGAACATATGTCCCATGTTTTGAATTTGGCCTTTTGCTTCCCTGGGATATATTCATTTGTTTTTCTTTTGTACATTTCAGGTAAAATGGTAGCCTTAATTAATATCATTATCAGAAAATTCAAGTTAAAACTACAGTAGTATGTCACTGCATCACCTAATAGGGTGGCTAAAATAAATAGTGGCATAACCAAGTGCTGGTGAGAAACTGCCTCACAAAATGCTGGGTGGAAATGTAAAAATGATAACACTAGGGCAACTGTTATAAAGCTAACAGCAATTACCTTACAACTCAACTACAATCTCAAGTCATTAATGAAAATACCAGAGATATGGAAACACCATTTATTTAAAAACTTGTATCCAAATGTTCACAGCATATTATTTAAAATAGCCAATATTGAAATATGCACACATCCTTCACCAGATAAATGGTCAAATAAATAGCACATCCATACCATGGAATAGAACTCAGCAATAAAAAAGGAGGAAAGAAGTAATGATCTAGATGGATCTGTACAAATTATGTTCAGTGAAAACAATCAATCTCTAAAGGGTAGTATTGTTTGATTCCATTTATATGATGTTCTTGGAATAATCTATATTTAAATTGAGATGTCACAATATAAACTCAGTGGTTTTTAAGTATAGTCACAATGTACAACCATCACCCCTACCTAGTTCCAGATTTTTAAAATTTTAAATGGACTATTTTTTGTTCTTTGGAGCAGTTTTAGGTTTAAGCAAAATTGAGGAGAAAGGAAAGAGTTCCCGTATACACTGTGCTCCCTGCCCCCACCACATGCACCGCTTCTCTCACAATCAGCAACCGACACCAAAGAAGTACATTTGTTATCAATGAACCTACACCAACATCACTATCACCCAAGACCATCGCTTACATCAAGATCTACGCTTTGCTGTTGTATAGTCTATGGGATTTGACAAACTTATCTGACAAATCCATTCTATGGTTTTTCACATGTATCTACCATTACAGTGTACAGAATAGTTTTATTCCCCTCAAAATCCTATTCTACCTTTTCAGCCCTCCTGCTCTTCAATCCCTTGAGACCATAGATCTTTTTATTGTCTCTATAGTTTTACCTTTTCCAGAATATCAAAGTTTGAATCATACTATATGTTGCCTTTTCAGATTGGTTTATTTCACTGAGCAATATATATTTAAGGTACCTTCATGTCTTTTCATTATGTGATGGCTCATTTCCTTTTATATCATCAAAAGATACCCTAGCATTTGAGTTATTTATACATTCACCTATGGAACATCTTGGTTGCTTCCAAGTTTTATCAATTATAAACCTCCCTATGCAGGTTTTTATGTGGACTTAAGTTTTCAACATTCCAGAACATTTTCATCACTTCAAAAAGGAGCCCCATAATTGTTAGCAGTCAATGGAATGGACACTATGCCATATTACATGTATTAAAAATCAATCACATATGACTATAAAGGTGTTTAGGAAGTGATGGATGTAAGTGACCTTGGAAAACAATGTCTGAATAGATATTATAAGGGTAAAGTGAAAAACAACTTACCCAAATCTATATTGTAGTAACAAATTTGTTATTCATGGGGGAAGGTTAGCAATTCAGAAACTACTTTATTTGTATCCTGGGGTTGAAACAATCAAAAAATAATATATTGTAGAAAATGAAAGCCAGCTTCCCTTTTGTTGGAGAAAGTTATACATATGGAATGGGGAAAGGCTAACATGACCCCTGTGGTGCTAAACTGTACTGAGTGGTACCAAGGTAGACTGGTTTTTTATAATAAATGCATGCAGATAAAAGAATGAAGCTTGACCACTACCTCACACCATACACAAAAATCAGCTCAAAATGGATTAAAGAACTAGACATAAGACCTGAAACCATAAAATACATGGAAGGAAATATAGGCGAAACATTAGGTGATATGCACATCAAAGACATCTTTACAGACACATCACCCAAAGCAGTGATAGTGACGGCAAAGATCAACAGCTGGGACTACATCAAATTAAAGAGCTTCTGCACAGCAAAAGAGACAATAACAAAAACAAAGAGAAACCCCACCAACTGGGAGAACATTTTTGCACACAACACTATTGATAAAGGACTGATCACAAAAATCTGCAAAGAGCTGACGAGACTCAACAACAACAAAGAAAATAGTCCAGTCAAAAAATGGGCAGAAGAGCTAAAAAGAAACTTCTCTGAAGAGGAAATGCAAATGGCCAACAGGCATATGAAAAAATGTTCAACATCACTTGTAATCAGGGAAATGCAAATCAAAACTACCATGAGATACCATCTCACACCAGTGAGAATGGCACATATTAAAAAAACTAGCAACAACAAATGTTGGCGAGGGTGTGGAGAAAAAGGAACTCTTCTGCACTGTTGGTGGGAGTGCAAACTGGTCCAACCACTGTGGATAGCTGTGTGGAGATTTCTGGACCTACTAAACATAGAGCTTCCATATGATCCAGCAATTCCACTCCTAGGTATTTACCCAAAGGACACAGAAACATCAATTCCAAAGAGCACCTGCACCCCTATGTTTATAGCAGCACTGTTTACAATAGCTAAGCTTTGGAAACAACCCAAATGCCCAAAAATAGATGACTAGATCAAGAAGATGTGGGACATATACACAATGGAGTATTACTCAGCATTCAAAAAAGATAAACACATGCAATTTGCAGCAACATGGATGGCGCTGGAAGGGATCATGCTCAGCGAAATAAGCCAGAAAGAAAAAGAAAAATACCGGATGGTCTCACTCATAGCAGGAATCTAGAAAACTTAAATAAGGGACCAGGAAAATGAGTAACTATAAGACAGTGAAAATCAAAATCAACAAAAAACTATGAACCAGAGACACTATGTGGGGCGGGGAGGGGAGGGATTGGGGTCAAAATAAGGGGGTTGCAATTGTATGGGGACTATAAAAATAAAATTTATTTAAAAAATAAAAAAATAAATGCATGCAGATAAATGCAAAAGTAAATGCAGATGTGTGTGAATGCACTGGTGAGTGTACTTTTAGTTCTAGTTCTTTCTGTCTAAAAGTAAAACTGTCAAATCCCAGTAATGATGAGCATGCCTTATCATTCAGAGCTTGGTTTTTAAGTACTGTTCTCCAATAAAAGTAACCAAATCTCCTTAAGAAAATTGGCTGATTTCAAGGCAAGGAAATAATAAGCTGAGCCTGGAAATCTTGTGGAACCAGAAAGCAAGTGAATGCAACAAAACAAGCTAGATCATGTAAGAAGGGCACAGCAGACACCCCGAGAAAGATCAAAATTGGAACTGAACAACAAAATTAAGTATTGTTTATACCATTCTTTTGATTATAATTCATTAATGAATCTACACTGATATAAAGAAGTAAATATATGGGAGAGGACAACTCTTACAGAAAAAAATCCAATAAGTAAATAAAAGATATGAGGCAAATAGAAGATAACCATTAGTATCTGAAAGTAGTAACTGCTGAAGGCAAGATTCACCACTGAATTTCAACATTAGTGGACAAAAATTAAACAGAAGCAGCATACTTGGATAGTCTCAAAGTGTCTCTCAAAGTATTTAGTATTTACAAAGTGTAAAATAATTCTAAAATAACTTCATTTTAAATATTACAGAGGCAAATCCTGGTAAATAACACCTTAACCAAGTGATTGAGTTTAATAGCAAAACAGGGCACATTAATATCATGTACTCCCTATATGAAGCATGGAAGGTTTGCTAGGGATCTTTACAATGGAGGATCTAGGCTGCTTACAATCCACTCATGGACATTAACGTCATTAAAAGCAGAGTAACACCACACATCATATACCTGCAGTTACACTTCACTATCAAGGCCAGCATCACCTATGCAATACTTGTCAAAAAAAGGTGTACGTAAGTCTAATCATAGCTTTACTGCTAATTTCCTTTGAAAGAAAATACAAGAGCTAGTGGGATAAACTAAAGTAACAAATAAGGAAGCAAACGGATAAATTCAGACTGTGGGGTATCGCATAAAACAACTGGCCTCAGTTCAACACATTAAAAACATGAAGGTAAATAAATGATGGAGAGACTGTTTTAAACTAAGAGGCAACTAACAGACTATGTAAACCTTATTTGGATTTTGATTAAAACAAATCAACTTTGAAAGCAGATTTTTGTCAAAAATCAGAAGTTTTTATTATGGAATGGCATTAAATGGTACTTAGAATTTTATGATAATTCTAATAGGTGGGATAGGGACATTAAGATACTATTACATTAGAAAATATATTTATAAGATGCTTATTGACATGCAGAAGAGAGTTGATATGTGTGATTTTCTTTAAAATTAAGGGAGGAAAAAAAATCTAACCCCCACATCTTCTGGCTCAGGAATAAAAAAATCCTGTCTAGGTATTCATATCTCTCTGTTGCATTTTTTTAAAGATTTATTTATTTATGCATACAAGAACTGAGGTACAGGCCAGAGCTGTGGGCAGATGAGAGGATTCACCAGAGACAGAGTGGGGAGCAGAACAGGCAGATTGACTGAAGTACACTGCTAAGGGGAGCAGTGGGTGAGACAGGAGAGGTCTGCTGTGCCATGTGGGTAGCTGCCTGGCTGGCCGGGATGGAACTCGTGCAGCAGTGGCTGTGAACAGCTTCATAGGCTACGTCTTAACCCCTTGCACCACCAGGGAGGCCCTCTCTGTTCCATTTTTAAAACTTGCTTTTGACATTTCATACAATACCCTATAAAATGTTGAACATATAGTAGCCACTCAAAAGATAATTGTAATATCAAAACAGCCTCTTCACATTTATGAGAACTCATTTTTTTATTGGTTTCCCTTTTCTATCAGTCTTATCACCTAAACTACTCAGAAATTTCTAATAAATTATCCCCATATTTTAGGAATTATATACAGTGCCTAAATTCTTCAAGGCAATACTTCTAAAATAAATATGAGGGGCCTCCCCGGTGGCGCAGCGGTTGAGCGCTGGGTTGCGAAGCTGCCCGCGGCCTCTGCTGCGCCGGTTCGATCCCCGGCTGCTCCCCGGCCACCGGAGGAGGATCCCACATGGTGCGCAGACCTCTCCTGCCACCCGCTGCTCCCCTCAGCAGTGTACTTCAGTCCTTCTGCCTGCTCTGCTCCCCACTCTGGCTCTGGTGAATTCTCTCACCCTCCCGCGCTTCTGACTGTACCCAGTGCATGTATAAACAAAACAAACAAACAAATATAATAAATAAATAAATAAAAACATGCCTCTAAAAAAAAAAAATAAATAAAATAAAATAAAATAAATATGAGAAAGTTCATACCTAAAACCTAGGTGTTCATTTTCTACAATTTAATAACTGTTTCTCCTTGGTCAATCTAAGTAAATTAAAAAAATTCTTAAATTTTTGTATTTAGAATTTTATGGAAAGCAATATAATTGTATTTATATGACTA
This sequence comes from Talpa europaea, assembly GCF_964194135.1. Classification (NCBI taxonomy): domain Eukaryota; kingdom Metazoa; phylum Chordata; class Mammalia; order Eulipotyphla; family Talpidae; genus Talpa; species Talpa europaea. The sequence continues at coordinate 43,928,926 of NC_140075.1, forward strand.
AACTATAGAAGTTAGTAAGTTTGAGTTTCACATTTATGAAAAATAAACCTGAGTACTTTTTCTGTTACAGGCACTCTTCCAAGGACTTTGTACATATTTACTCATTCATTTTTAAAACAATCCTATGAAGTAGTAGTATTCCCCTGTTATAAATAATAAAAACTAAAAGCAACTTATCCAAGGTTTCACAGCTAATATTAAGGATTCAAAAACGCAGCTCTTCATCACTGGGCTGACATACAATGAGGCAAACTTTGCTGATGCTATTGTCTCTCTGCTCAATTCCAGTATTAACATTTGGCACTCATCATTTTCAAGGAGAAAATGAAGGAAAAAATAACGAGAATGAATAGTAAAACTTACCTTTTGAATGGCCTCTTCCATATCCAACTCAAATTGTTGGTTCTGTAATAATCTGAGGAATCTCTTGCGCTCAACTCGGTCATCATTTTCATTATGCACGATTTCACCCCTGACTTGCTTCTCTATCTTTTTTAAGGCATCAACATGCAATTTTTTGTTGTAGTGTTCATCTACTAATTTCTGGTGTCTTTCAGTGAAACTCAGAACTCTCCTTCTGGAAGCCTATAATGCAAAAAGAGCATGCATACTTTAGTATTCCAAAATCTAATTTTAATAAATATATTGATCCAAGACCAAGTAACAAATGATACAAAGATATAAAGCAAACAGTGATAAAGGGAATTTTACTTCCTTATTAAATTGAGAGAAATATGTACCATAAAAAAAAAAAAACATAAATGTGGTAGATTTAAAAAGTACTGAGATACCAATGAAGGTAGGTACCATTATTACTCCCATCTCATGCAACCAGCATAAAAAAATAAAAGCAACCTGACCCAAGATTCATCAGCTAATCAACAGCAGTACTTGGAGTCAAAGGCATGCATCTTATAAATATATTTTCTAATGTAATAGTATCTTAATGTCCCTATCCCACCTATTACAATTATCATTAAATTCTAAGTACCATTTAATGCCATTCCATAATAAAAACTTCTGTGATTTTGACAACAGCAGGACTTGCAGTCAAAGGCATGAGAGGTACAGACTTAGCTCTTTACCACTGCACAGAAGTTCCCCTTCCCCTCATTACCCCAGCCCTTCCCCTGAGGCCGGGAAGCGCTGGCCTGAAGCGGTTTTCCCACTAACATTTGGGATCGCACTGTCTATTGCTACTTACTCATTCGCTCTTTCCTGGACTTTTTATACTGTTTGCTCAGAGGTTCTTACTCTTTATCCAAATTTCCAAAAACATGCAAAACATGTTTACCGAGTAGATTCATACAGTGTGGGTGGGGGAAAGGCAAAAGACTGAAGACCCTTCAGTACCAGCCCGCGAGGCCTCTAAAAGCAAACACAAGCGCCCCACTTCATTTTCAGCTTAGGCACTTCAAGTCCTTTTTAAGAAACAGGCTCTAAACTACAATTAAGTTAACAGGTAAGTAATTTTTGACCCAGGAGCGGCTCACCATTCTGGCAGACGAAAACCCTCCCGCAGCCACCACTTCTCAGCGGGAACCAGAGGCAGAGCTCGCCGAGTGTACACGGTTTCCCGGCAACGGCAGCCCGGGCGCACCCCTGCACTGTGCGCGGCCCCCCCATTGGATGCAACAAGATCTAATCAGCATTGAGCTTCTTAGGGGGCTGTTGGAGCGGCTGCTCCCTATAGGCCCAAAGGAGACAGGCGGTAGGTTCAAATCTTATGTCCTGAGGCAAGCCATTGGAGCGCAAGCTTTTCCTTAGCTGCTAAACTCCGGTGTGGGTGTGGCTGGGAGTCAGGTCGAGGCCTGTGGAAACTGCAGAGACACACACAAGCTCCTGTCTAGTGCATGGGGCCAAAGTCACTTGCCAAGCACAGATTATCTGAGCCCTCAGTGCCTGTCCTGCTAGGGTGATGACTGCCCTGATTCTCGGCAGAGACACGGTCACCATTCCCCTTGCTGGGTAACTGTGGGCACAGTGGGTAGTGTGTGCTCCCAGGACCCTTAGTCTCACTGTTAGGGGGAAAGGATGTCCTGAGATAATCCCATACAGGCTTTGTGGACCCCACCCCCACTCCAGACCAAAGCCATCAAGACTCTGGGAAAGACAAATCCCATCACCACCAAGGGGAGGGTGGCTGGGACCTGAGGGTGGAGTTGGGCAGCCAGGTTGGATATAAAAACCAAATACGTGGGAAACTTTGTCTCCCACTTTTCTCCCTGAGCTGTACATTTCCTCATTTCCCCTTCCCTTGTAAATAAACCTTTTATTAACCTTTCACGTGTGCCTGCAGTAGAGCATTGATAAGTCCTTTTAAGCGCGCGGGTGAGGACCCACAGTCAGGCACCCCGTTTTGTATCGGGGTTGCTCTACAACATCACCACCTACCCCTCACCCCCAACTCTTGATAAACTCTGAAAGTAAGCTTAGCCACATGGATTTCATTTTGCTTTGTAGTACCTGGTCCAGGTACCGATAACACAGTGGATAGATGATGGCAGCAGGTTGGTCTGGTTAATTTTATTGGCAAGTTATGTTATAGGACAGGGAGAGGGGCAGCCCAAGCCCCACAAACCTGCCTCTTCTAAATGGGTTCTGCCATCCGCCGCATCAACACAAAACATAGGAGACTTTAATGGGAAGGAACTTTAATGCAACTAGGAAACAATACAGGTAAGGCAAAGAGTCTAGTTTCTAAATTAAGCACCCAAAGTTACCCGTCCCCTCGTGGGTAAAAGTCCATCCAAATGGGATTGGCCCAGAGCAAGGCCCCAAAGCCTGCCACAAGTCTAAAGCATCTTCCAGTGGGGACCCACAGAAAAGGGTCACAAACAACCGGACAAGCCCGGAAGGAAAAGAGCAAAATCAACATCAAGATAAAAGCTGCCATGGTCACCTCCCCATGGGTCTCACCCACATCTGTGTCACCCAGTCCACGACCAAAAGACAAGCGCAGCTTCTTCACGTGTCTCTAGGCTCCATGTGCCTCCTCCAGGTCTCCTGGCTCCATCCTGCTTCCTTCCTCAGTCTCTTCTGCAGCTTCTCTTCCTGCTCAGCTCCACCCTTCCTTGGGTGGGGCAGGGAACCTGGAACCTCCCCCTTTCCTGGGGACCACCCTGTTACAGTTAGACACTGAAGTCTTTTTTTTTTTCTTTTGTTGGACCCTCCCCGGCGGCCGGGGATCAGATGGTGCTGCAGAAGCTGCGGGCAGCTTCACAGCGCGGCGCTCAACCAACAGAAATGGATCAGAGAAATTAGTCAAACATTGATTTTAGAGATAACGTTCAGAAATCAAATCCAAACTTAAAAAAAAATAGTTAACATGAGAACTTGACTTAGTTTGTACTATTCTAATTTGAACCCATCTTGTACAGCAATATCTTTGCTTAAAGATTAGAAATTAAAGGGACTTTTCAGTTTTAGCTCCAACATAACAAGCTTGTAAATTATCTCTGAAGAAACTAAATTAACACATTTCAGACTCATCTAAACTGCGGTTAGAGGGCAATTCCCCACTCTAAAATCTGGAGAGAGAAGCGAATACAGGGAGTGACAGCCAAGAACTACTTACCCAGAGCAGAAGCCACTAAAGCCATAAACTAGGAAGGCTTAAATTATAATTTTGATGAATTGCTGAAGAGAGAGATTGGACTAGAGTGACTGAAACTACTGGGGACTGTAGTCTTAGAGAGGCCTCCAAATTTCCATGCGTTTTTCCTCCAGGAACACAGCCAGTTCTCCTGTGGCTCTGGCAGGCAGTTAAAAAAAAATTTGCGAAATATGTCCAGAGCCTTCATCATATTTAATGGAAGCATACTTTATGGGAAAAGATTTTGCCCTAGACTTATCCTACTTGGGGCAAGGAGATTTCTATGACTACAACCTCCCCAACCTTCCTGTCTCACCTAAATGGAGAGAGGGGAACTAAGATATACTTGTGAAGGACAGGGACACAGCCCTGTTAAAAGATTTCATCATAAAATTATTGAACATGTCTCCTCTATCACACTCATCCACACCAACAGTGTCCAGTATAAGAACAGTTGATTACCACTGGAAGTGCTGTAAAACACACACCGTAACAAGGAATTCTTAGGGAAATTCAAAGACAACGGAAGACCAAAAAACACAAGAGGAATTTTTTTGAAGTCTCTCAAACCTACAACTATAGCAAATATTGTATTTTAATAAAAATATAATTTCAATCATCTCATGCTAAAGCCTGATTTACTTTACTTCCTATTGGCCAAGTTCAGTTTTCAACAAAAAAAAACTACAAGGTTAAAAGCAACTTGTTAAAAGGCAAAGGAAAATACAGTCTGAAAGGCTGTGACCATCAGTGACCATCAGAGTAGATTCAGCTATGGCACAGAAACCATTAAATGGGAATTTTAAATAACTAAGGTTGGTATGCAGAGGGCTCTACACATGCAAGAGTGGATGGGTAGTGTAAGCATAGATGGAAAACCTAGAAAGATTCCAAAATCAAAAATCAAAACCAAAGAATGTCTTTGATAGACTAATCAGTGTACTGGGTACCACTGAAGAATCAGTAAGCTCGATTAGCTTTAAGCCCTCCTTCTGTTCCTGCATATCAGAGGAACACTACTCTCCCTAGCAGCAGACCTCTGTTCTGTGTTGTTTATTCTTGATAGCCAGGTGGTGGAAGGAAGGGGGTTCTGGGGTTCACTCTCAACATGCGGCACGGGCCTGGCACAATAGGTCTCTGATATGTGTCAGCAGGTGGTTGTGGGAGGGCGTGGGGAGGCTCATAAATTGGAAACAAATTTTTTTTTCCTTAATGGTAATTATTCTGTTTTCTTCTTGCCTTTAAAGAAAGTTCGAACCCCTTAACTTGATCTGTAAATGCCTGTATGTCTACTTCTTTAAGCCTAAGCCAAAATGATTTCTTTGACCTCCTTTTTTCCAGAAGACCTTTAAATGTGTGGGCTTCTGTCCTTAATAAGAGTGTATATGATGACTGAAAGCCCACCAGCCATCTTACTGATGAGATAATAGATGCTCTGGAAGGCAGAGCAGAAAAATAAAGAAAACTAGTTCTTTATGACCATATAGATTCCACAATAATAGTGGCCTACTAACCACCTGACCTCATGCTGTATGTTTGTTTCCCCTCATGCAGGTACATAGTTCTGTAATGCACTGAATGTGGACATATATGCATTCATTTGTCTGGGCACCTGCATGGTTACATGCAGAAGCAGTTTCTAAACATACTTTCCCCGATATCCTTTAAAAATCATCCTAAAGCAGGTGGGTAAATAATTACTTTTGATAACTAGATCAGCAGTTTTGGGCAGTATCCTCTGATTTTAGGAGGATAAAATTCTGTGAACTCAGGACATCCATACAGACAAAAACAAACTTAGTGTAGATTGATGAGGTGCTAAATGGGTAGCGATAGCCCATAACAACTTATACTATTACTACTATTGTACCTTTCAAATAAAGTGGTAATTTCAAAGGATTTTTTGTGCCAAGCTTTCATTTAATGTTCACACTGAGCACTTGGAGCAGTTACTGAAGACACTGTTTTCCCCCATTTTGTTGTGAACAAACTGGGACACAGGGTACTTATTAAACAACCTGCCTCTTTTCCAACAATGCAGCCAAATGGAGATCAGAACTTCTTTTTGGAGAAGTTTGCCTAGAATAGGTGATTGTTACCAACAAGCCAGTGCTGATCAATGCCTGGGCTGACTGCTGCTCACAAAGCTATGAGTTTCCATAATTATTTCTGCACTTTGACTTGCCTTCAAATATGGAATCTACTTCCTAACATCAGTAGTGAGGGAAGTTCCTATTTTGTTTTGTTATTTGTCAGAGAGTTACTGCCTCTCCTTCCCTAGCACCTGCCAGCTGAAGTGAAGGTCCCCAGGGCTTTCTTTCCACCAGTTGGTGCCCCTAGTGGAAGGAAAGAATCCACCCTCTTCAATCCCTTCTACCCCTGACTCTTACTTCTATTTGTTTGTTTTTATTGAGGTAACATTGTTCTAGAACATTATATATGATTCAGAGATACAGGCTCAACATCTCTTTAGATGATGTCACCACACTACACCCACCACCACTGTCCTCCACCAAGTCCATTGGGCTCTCTCCACACTTTGCTTTCCAGCCTCCATCTCTCCTCTGATAATCTGAATTCTACAGATAGATTTCTAGGGCTTATTATTTGATTAGTTTTGATTGATTCTGTGTTGTTTCTTTATATTCCACATACAAGTGAAGCCATGTGATTGCCTTCCTTCTTCTGACATTTCACTTAGCATTATCCCCTCCAGTCCTGTTCATGTTGTATATGGCAAGAGGTTTGTTTTTGCAGCTGAGTAGTATTCTATTATGTGTATATACCACATTTTAATCTACTCATTTGTCCTTTGATACCTGGGTTTTCGTAACATGGCTATTGTCAATAATCCTGCAGTGAACCTAGGGCTGCATAAACATCCATTTGAGTTAGTATTTTTGCCTTCTTTAGGTAGCTACTCAGAGTGAAATTACTGGATAGTATAGAAGATCTGTTTTTAGTATTTTAAGAGAATGCTCCATAGCGTTTTTCATAAGGGCTGTATTCCTACCAACCATTGGATAAGGGTTTTCCCCACACTCTTTCTAGACTTTTTGATACAGGCCACTCTCACAGCTAGGAAAAGTTATCACATGTAGGGCCTCCCCGGTGGCACAGTGGTTGAGCACTGGGTTGCAAAGCTGCCCGCGGCCTCTGCGGCGCCGGTTCGATCCCCGGCTGCTCCCCGGCCACCAGAGGAGGGTCCCACATGGCGCGCAGACCTCTCCTGCCGCCCGCTGCTCCCCTCAGCAGTGTACTTCGGTCCTTCTGCCTGCTCTGCTCCCCGCTGTGGCTCTGGTGAATTCTCTCACCCTCCCGCGCTTCTGACTGTACCCAGTGCATGTATAAACAAAACAAACAAATAAATTAATAAATAAAACATGCCTCTATTTAAAAAAAAAAGTTATCACATGTAGTTTTGATTTTAATTTCCCTGATTACAGGTGATGAGCAGATTTTCCATGAGCCTTATGGCCTATGTGTGTCTTCTCTGGAGAAATGTCTATTTTGCTCTTCTGTTTTTTCATTGGATTATTTGTTGCCATTTGTTCTGCTGTATGAGTTCTTTGTAGATCTTTGATATCAGCCCCTTGCCAGACATATGGTGTGCAAATATTTTCATCCTTTCAGTAGTGTCTTTGTTTTAATGATAGTTTGTTTCTCTGTATAGAAATATTTTAGACTGATGTAGTCCTGTTTGTTTATATTCATTTTTGTTTCTCTGCCAGACCTCATAATATGGAAGCAAAAAATGAACTACTTTAAGCCTGTGTATCTTCTTCACCCAGTATTCTACTGCTGTTAGTCAAATGCAATCCATTCTCTGTGTTTAAACTCACAAGTGAAATTAATAAAAACAAAACATTTGTAGCATTAATTGCCTTTAAAACTGACATTTTATTTTAAATATTAGCAGATGGAGTGGCAAGTTTGATTTCCTCTCTCATGTTTTCTTCTCTTCCTTCCTTATCTTCCTGCACTCTTGGAGTCTTGATCATCTTAGGATTTTTGGTTTCATTTTCCAAAATATCCATGCAACATATTCATCTAGTAATTTGATAACTTCCAAAGTCATGTCATTTACAAATTGAATAAGCCTATATTTTATACTTTCAAATACTTAATAGATAGAAACATAAATTAAGACTAAGAACAGTCCGGGACTAACATCCACTATTGACAAATCTCTCTGCAAGTTTAACTAGATCAGCAACCACAGTATGATCATCAACTAGTTTCCAGTGCACCAATTTTACTATTACCAATATTTCTATAATAATACATAGGGAGAATTCTCCAAAAAGACTTCACTAAAGTCTAGATACAATACGATTTCTTTTTTTTTAAAGATTTATTTATTTTATACAAGAACTGGGGTACAGGTCAGAAGCATGGGAGGGTGAGAGAATTCACCAGAGCCAGAGCAGGGAGCAGAACAGGCAGAGTGAAGACACTGCTGAGGGGAGCAGCAGGGGAGGCAGGAGAGGTCTGCTGCGCAATGTGGGGTTCTCCATGACCAGCGGGGAATTGATCCGGGGCTGCAGAGGCTGCGGACAGCTTCTCAGCGTGGCGCTCAACCACTGTGCCACCAAGGAGGCCCTACATTATGATTTCTTTTCTCTTTCCTGCCTAACAAAATCTTATGTATGGCTTGGCAACCAATTTTTTGTTTAGATAGATTTAGGTCAGCATTATTTACTTGAAATGTTCACAAATCAGCAACACTTAGGTGTCTTTAAAACATTAACAGTACGCAAATTATTTTCAGACCAGGTATCTTTGTGTCCGGAACCCACCTAGACTGCATGGAACTTGGAAAGGGCTGCCCCCACAGCCAGAGATGAGCTGAAAAGCCCCCATAAGCCAGGCTCTGTATGGCCGCCAGTTGGAGCCCAGAAGGGATCCAGTGATTTGGAACCCAGTAGGTGATCCAGCCATGGCCAGGATAGCCTGTGGGACCGCAAGACCCACCTCTGGAATTAAACAAATATAGAAGGAGGAGATTCTCTGTGACAGCGACCACTAACATATTCATAGTACCACTGCCCTACTGGACTTCTGGCCTAACAGTTTTTGACTCGATTGGACCACCAGTTACCGACATCCCAGAAAAAGCATACCAAATAATGCCAGCCAGTACCAGCAACACATTGTCCCAATGCATAGGACAAATTAGAAAACAAGCAGCAGGGAGAAGAAAAACTACAAGCAACCAAGCAAGTCCTCAGGGAAAAGACACACCACAAAAGAAAATCATCCACCAGAATGCAACAACAGTGACTTGGAAGAACTTCTGAGCCTTCCAGATAGAGAATTTAAAATTGCCATGATTAAAAAAATGAAAGAAGTCATGAAGGAAAACAATGATAAGGGAAAAATAATCTATGATCAGAAGAATGAAATTGAGTCCCGAAAGAGGGAAGTGAAAGAAGTGCAGATCAAAGGATTAATGGAGGAGCTAAAGAACTCTGGGGAAAGCAATGAAAGCAGAATAGATGAAATGGAAGAATGAATAAGTACTCTCGAAGACATAGAAATAAAGAGAACCAAAACGGAAAAGGAAAGAGTACAAAGTAAAAAGAATGAAGAAAGTCTTTGGGAACCATGTGATTCCATGAGGAAAGGAAATATAAGAGTTATAGGAATCCCAGAAGGAGAGGAGAGAAAATATTTAAGGAAATAATTGAAGAGAACTTCCCAAACATGAAGGAGCTGAAAATAGACATACAAGAAGCAAAAAGAACACCAAACTTCCATGATGAAAGGAAAAATACAGCAAGACACATTAGTAAAACTCCCAAGAATCCAAAACAAGGAAAAAATAATGAAGCTGACAAGAGGGAAGAAAGAGGTAACATACAAAGGGAAACCAACCAGGCTGACATCAGACTTCTCTGAAGAAACACTACAGGCAAGGAGGGAGTGGAGGGGCATAGTCAACAAACTCCAAGACCACAAATGCCAACCAAGAACACTATCCCACGAAGCTTTCCTTCCTCTATGAGGAAAGAATAAGGACCTTCCCAGACAAACAGAGATTCTGGAATTTCATTACAACTAAACCCCTCTCCAAAAAATACTACAAGGAGTTTTAAAGCCAGAACCAACAGAGGGATGAATAAGAACAAAACAAGACAAAAAATATTAAAAAATAAATAAAACCAGAGAAAAGACAAAATGGCAAATACAGACGCTAACATATTACTATTAACTCTAAATGTAAACGGACTAAGCTCTTCAATAAAAAGACACAGAGTTGCAGGCTGGATTAAGATAAAACCCAACTGTTTTCTGTGTCCAGGAAACTTATTTAACTACAAAAGATAAAAACAGACTGAAAGTAAAACAATGGAAAACAATCCTACAAGCAAATGGACCAAAGAAGGCAGGAAAGGCTTTCAAACTCAAAAAAGTAAAAAGAGACCCAGACAGTCACTACATTATGATAAAGGGGATAATACTTCAAGAAGAAATAACACTCATTAACATATACTCACCAAATGAAGGAGCACCAAAATATATCAGACAACTATTATCATCTCGGAAAACAGACATTAGAGAAATCAATTATGTAGTAGGAGACTTCAACATACCACAATCAACAATGGATAGATCAACGAGACAAAAAATAAGCAGGGGCAGTAAAGCTCTAAATAAGGATCTAGAGCTCATGGGCTTAACAGACATCTATAGAACACTAAACCCAAAAAAAATCTTAGTACAGGGCCTCCCCAGTGGCGCAGCGGTGGAGCGCTGGGTTGCGAAGCTGCCCGCAGCCTCTGCAGCACCAGTTTGATCCCCGGCTGCTCCCCAGCCACCGGAGGAGGGTCCCACATGGCGCGCAGACCTCTCCTGCCGCCCGCTGCTCCCCTCAGCAGTGTACTTCGGTCCTTCTGCCTGCTCTGCTCCCTGCTCTGGCTCTGGTGAATTCTCTCACCCTCCTGCGCTTCTGACTGTACCCAATGCTTGTATAAATAAATAAATCTTTAAAAAAAAAATTCTTAGTACACTTTTCAAGCACACACGGATCATTCTCCAGGATCAATCACATACTGGGACACAAGACAAACATCAACAGATACACCAAGACTGAAATCATACCAACCATCTTCTCTGACCATGAAGGCATCAAACTAGAAATAAACCATAAAAAGAAGGCAAGGAACCCTCCTACCTCATGGAGATTGAAACCCACACTACTGGAAGACCACTGGACTAATGAGGAGTTCAAAGAAGAAGTGAAAAAAATACTTTGAGTTGAATGACAAGGAGGACACCAATTTCCTAAATGTATGGGATGCAGCAAAAGCAGTAATAAGAGGAAAATATATAGCAATACAGGCTCACATCAAGAAACAAGAACTCAAAGAAACAACCTAATCTCACATCTCAAAGAACTAGAAAAAGAACAAAAAACCCTAAAACAATTAGAAGACAAATAAAAATCAAAAAGAAGAAATAAATTAAATAGAAACTAAAAAAAAAAAAAAATCCAGAAGATCAACAAAACCAAAAATTGGTTCTTTGAAGAAATAAATAAAACAGACAAACACCTAGCCAGGCTCACAAAGGAAAAAACGGGAGAAAGCACAAATAAATAGGATCACAAATAAAAGAGAAGAAATCAACAGACACTGCAGAAATCAAAAGAATAATCAGAAACTACTATGAACTGTTATATGCAAACAAACTCAACAATCTGGAAGAGATGGACAAATTCCTACAACTCTACAATCACCCAAAGCTAGATAAGGAAGAAATAAAACACAGAAACAGACCAATTACAAGCAGTGAAATTGAAATGGTAATCAAAACCCTGCCCAAAAACAAAAGCCCAGGACCAGATGGATTTACAAATGAATTCTACCAAACATTCAGGAATTAGTGCCTATCCTTCATAAACTCTTTCAAAAAATTGAGACGGAAGGGATAATACCAAACATGTTCTATGAAGCCAACATTACACTAATACCAAAACTGAACAAGGACAACACAAAAAAAGAAAACTACAGGCCAATCTCTCTAATGATAACGGATGAAAAATCCTCAGTAAAATTTTAGCTATCAGAATCCAACAATGTATCCATAAGGTAATTCACTATGACCAAGTAGGATTTACTCCAGGGACACAAGGATGGGTCAACATCTGAAAAAAATCAATGTCATCCAACACATCAACAAAAAGAAACATAAAAACCATATAATATCAATAGATGCTGAGAAAGCTTTTGACAAAGTACAACACCCATTTATGATACAGGCCCTTGAAATTCTTGAGATACAAGGACCATACCTCAACATCATAAAGGCCATATATGACAAGCCCATAGCCAATATCATTCTTAATGGTGAATAGCTGAAAGCATTTCCATTAAGATCTGGAACAAGACAAGGATGTCCACTCTCACCACTGCTTTTCAATATAAATCCTAGCAAGAGCAGTAAGACAAGAGAAAGACAAACAAGGAATCCAAATAGGGAAGGAAGAAGTCAAACTATCACTATTTGCAGATGATATGATAATATACACAGAGAACCCCAAAAACGCCATAGAAAAACTAATCAGTTTAGTAAAGTAGCAGGATACAAAAACACAAAAATCAGTAGCCTTCCTAAACACAAACAATAAATCTGAAGAAGAAATCAAGAAAACCATCCCTTTTATTATTGAAACAAAAAAAAAAAATCAAATACTTGGGAATAAACCTAACAAAAGTGGTAAAGGACCTATACAAAGAAAACTAAAACACTGTTGAAATAGAAGACACAAAGAAACGGAAAGACATCCCCTGCTCACGGATTAGAAGAATTAACATTATCAAAATGGCCATCCTACCAAGAGCAATTTACAGATTCAATGCTATTCCAATAAAAATTTCAATGACATTCTTCAAAGAAATAGAACAAGTATTGATGAAATTCATATGGAGCCACCAAAAACCCCAAATAGCCAAAGCTCTCCTGAAAAAAAGAAAAGGGAATGAGGCATCACACATCCAGATTTCAAACTATACTACAAAACCATAATAATCAAAACTGCATGGTATTAGAACAAGAACAGGCACATGGACCAATGGAACTGAATAGAAAATCCAGAAATAAACCCACAGAGTTACATTCAACTAATTTTTGACAAAGGAGCAAAGAATATGCACTGAAGCAAAGAAAGTTTGTTCAATAAATGGTGCTGGGAAAACTGGGTTGCTACATGCCAGAGAATGAAGCTTGACTACTACCTCACACCATGCACAAAAACCAACTCAAAATGGATTCAAGAACTAGACATAAGACCTGAAACCATAAAATATATAGAAGGAAATGTAGGCGAAACACTACATGACATACACCTCAGCAACATCTTTAAAGACTCATCACCCAAAACAGGCAAAGATAAACAGCTATGACTACATCAAATTAAAGAGCTTCTGTACACAAAAGAGACAGTAACCAAAACAAAGAGACACCCCACTGACTGGGAGAAAATTTTTGCATACAACACTAATGATAAAGGACTGATCACAAAAATCTACAAAAAGCTGAAGAGACCCAACAAAAACAAAGTAAATAATTCAGTCAAAAATGGGCAGAAGAGCTAAAAAGGAACTTCTCCAAAGAGGAAATGTAAATGGCCAATAGGCATATGAAAAAATGTTCAGCATCACTTGTAATCAGGGAAATGCAAATCAAAACTACAATGAGATACCATCTTACACCACTGAGAATGGCACATATTAAAAAAAAAACTAGCAACAACAAATGTTGGTGAGGATGTGGAGAAAAAGGAACTCTCCTGCACTGCTGGTGGGAATGCAAACTGGTCCAACCACTATGGAAAGCTGTGTGGAGATTTCTCAACCTGCTAAAGATGGAGCTTCCATATGATCCAGCAATTCCACTCCTAGGTATATACCCAAAGGACATAGGATCATTAATTCAAAAGGGCACCTGCACCCCTATGTTTATAGCAGCACTATTTACAATAGCTAAGCTATGGAAACAACCCAAATGCCCAAAAATGGATAACTGGATCAAGAAGATGTGGTACATATACACAATGGATTATTACTCAGCAATCAAAAGATAAACTCGTGCAATTTGCAGCAACATGGATGGAGCTGGAAGGGATCATGCTCAGTGAAATAAGCCAGAAAGAAAAAGAAAAATACCGGATGGTCTCACTCATAGCTGGAATTTAGAAAACCTAAGTAAGGGACCAGGAAAAAGAGGAATTATAATAAAGTAAAAATCAAGATCAACAAGCAACTATAAAACAGAGACATCACAGGGCGAGTGGGTGGGGAAGCGGGATTAGGGTCAAAATAAGGGGGGGTGGGAATTGTATGGGGAATATAACCAAGATGAAAATGCATACATTGTGCAAAAATGAAAAATGTAAAAATATATAGAATAAAATTTTAAAAAAGGGACATAAATCATCTTACTATATACTAATGTATTAGTTTTTGCAATGAGGTATTTGTTACTTAAAGACTACTTCATTAATCAAATATCCAAAGTATTTCCCTCATCAATACATAATCTTTTTAGTTAGCCAATTAAATATATCAATTCCATTTGCTTGTTTAAAGATGAAATTAATATTTCAGAACACCACACAGAGTAAGCAAGAGTTAGAATTAATTACTAATTGTTTAAATTTACCAAAATGTGAGTAACACAGTTATAATCACAGTTTGGCTTAATAAACATACATGAAAAGACTAAGACTATACTTAGAATGCCATAATCTGATGAGCAGAAGGGTAATTCAGATGAGGAGTCTATTGTGTAGGAAGTGGGGAAAGCACTGAATTTGTCAGTAGAAACAAACTAAGGGGAAACCATAAAGGTCATCAGAAATTACAAGACAAGAAAGACAAAAGAATTTGTTATTCTTGGCATTCTTTTAATCATAAGTGTAAGGATACCAACCAAGTAGATTTTATATAATTTGCCTGGTAAGGGGATCGCCACCTTAAGGCAATGGCTTTGTTGGAGGCTTAGGGTAGTAAATTTAGGATGGAGACGTCACAAGGCCAGAAATTGGTAGAAATGATTAATGTTATCGTTAAACCAGCTGTAGAAATGAAAAATCCTTAAACATAATGGGGGCATGGGGAAATGGGAATTGTCAGCCATTACAGAGGACTGCTATAGAAAATATCCTAGACATGGACCAGAGGTGGGATTATGGAGATTGAAGGCCATTACAAGAATCACTGAGTTTACAGATTAAACCAATCACACCTTAAACATGATTAACAATAGAAACAATTCCATGAAGGAATAAACTCTTCCCCCCAAAGAAGAACACTACATCAGATCAATTTCTTCACTGGCAAAATACAAATCTCCTCCCAAGACTGCCCACCATGTCTACACAGGCATCTCTTAATAAACCCGTTGCTTTTAGATGTAGTTCTGCCTGCTTGTGTCTGTGCAATTATCTTCTCCTTTCCCTTTTTCCTAATAAAACTGCTCTTTTGGATATAACTAAATGCCTTGGTCTCCTTGGCAAACTCACCAAATGCCACTGGAATGGGATCTCTGTCAAGGACCCACTCATCTGAAGCCCAACATCTCACCAAAAATGCCATCAGCATTGTAATAAAAACAATGTGTGCTAGTGAAGAAAACAGTTATTTAAGGTAGGGTCATACATAAGTTAAAATTTGAACCATGCCCCAAAATGCAACAAAATTCTGGTGATGAACATGAGAAAGGTAGTAAAGTGGGAAACTGAATCCATGAGAGAAAGAACAATTAGCCCCAAACAAACAAAAATACCCTTCACTTGAACTGTGAAAGAATTTGGGAGTGGCAAACCTTTTGCTCCTCTCTACGCACTTTGGTCATGGTTGTCTACCCACTGTATCTCCAGGGCCATACTGTGTGGGAGGAACAGGAGAAGGCACACACTTCCTCTTTTGTTTTGAATAAATTCCCCTTGCATAAAACACAGCAGGCATTCTGCTGAAGATTTGATGTAACCACCTTCCCCAAAGGATTTAGCTTCCTGCAGTGAGGGTAGGAGACTACACGTTTAGGGTAAAACTGGGTCTAACAGATTTAAAAGAATAGAACTGTTTATTCCCAGTAAAATGTCATGCAGCACTGCAAAGTGTTTCAGCAAACACTTACGTTTTTTTCCTTCTATAACAGAGGACCTTCGGTTTCTAAAGGCAATTTTAGTTGTAGCTTCTTGTTTCCAGTCTTGCTATGGGTATTATTGATTTTATAATGATTTATGGAATTTAAAAGGTGGTTTGACAGAGTAAAGAATTCTAAATCATCTAAATCAAAGGTAAGATTTAATCAAATTGCAGCTATTAGCTGATTTTACCGGAAAAAAGTAGCCTATTTTTTTTTTCAATTATAGGCGGCTTTTTAGAGCATTTTTAATTTTAAAGACAAGGTTTTTTAAAGACAAGTTCCCGTATGTGTTCTTTGCCTGCCATAATCAGTTTCCACTATCAGCATCATACATCAGTGTGGTATATTGATTACAATTGCTGAGCCAGTATATTAACCAAAATTTGTAGTTTGCATAAGCATTCACGCTGTTCTGTATTAAGTCAGTGTTTTCACAAATGCATACTGACATGTATCCACATAACAGTGTCATATAGAATAGCTTCACAGCTCAAAAAATTCCCTGTGGGTCACCTATTCATTCTTCCTTTCTTTCATCCAACCCCCTAGGAACCACTATTCTACTATCTCTATAGCTCTCTGCCTTTCTCAGAATGACATATAGCTGTAGTCAATACATATGTAGCATCTGCAGTCAGACTTCTATCACTTAGCAATATGCACTTAAGTTTCTTCTGTGTCTTTTATAGCTTGATCATTTATTTTTTATCACTGAATGATATTCATTGTCTTAAAAAAACAATTTTGCATTTAGAGATTATTTGTTATGATAAATTGTTACTATCATAAATGATAGTTCATTATTAAGGAAGGATTTATGTCCTCCTAGCATTAGGAAAAATTTTCTGGTTCATTTCCCTTTGGAATATAGCTTTTCACCTACAGATCTACACCAATGGTCTAGACTACTGAAAGGAAATAGCTTTTGCTAATAACAAATGATGAATTATACTGATTAATGCATCCCAATAGTTACAACATAACAGGGTTGAACATACATGAGTTGTTGATCTGAAATGAGTCATGTTAGTTGGTATACATTATAAGCTCTAACTATACAGTAGAAATTATTTACCAAATTGTATTGCTTTATAAAACGAAGCAATTAGAACAATTTTTCTTTCGTTCAGAAAAATGCCCAAATCTAATCTAATTTGCTGCAGCTGGACACCACCTGCAGGTGCCTGTTTAAGTACTCTGAACATTACACACTTATCTTTTAAATATTGATAATGCCATTTTTCATTTCCTCGACATGAAATCCCACAGGGAATAATTATGCTAATAAACCTTAATGATTCTTGCAAATAAATGATCAAACCAAATTGCTACTGTTGATTTATATTAATGGATGCCTTTAGGATGAGATTTGCCAGTACGGTGCTGCCTCTTGAATCTCAATTCATCTTATTTAGCTGAAGAGTGTTCATAGTTTGTTAAATAGATGAAGTGTTTAAAATATAATGTGTTTGTGCAGTTTTTTTTTGCACTTCATAATGTTCAAGCATTACCATCTTGCCTTGTGGCAAATCTGCATTTAATGGTTTCATTGTACATAACTTCCTTTCCTACTTTTTCTCGGTTATGTGCAGTTAGGAAGTGACTACTTCCCACTTTCTGGTTGATTCAGAATAAGCCATCTTCCATATGTTGAATCTCATTGTTTCATGAAGACAATGAAATTTGTTCTGGATATTTTAACAGGAATAATCTGGGACTCACATTGGCTATCTGATGAGGTGATCAAGTGCTAAATAATTGTTGGGAGTGGGGAGGACATTATTAAATGACTTATTTGATTGCCCTATTTAAGCATAGATTAGTGGGCCTCTCCCTTTCCTGCTCTATCAGTGTCACTTTGAAATCCTCACCAAGTCTCTGAAAGAGCTAACAGACAATAGGAAATTGCTGATGTTGTGAATTCTAAAATAAAATTAGAAAATAACTACAGAGTTGTTATATACTCATTTCAAAATTAGGGAACATGACAGAGTGGATGTTTGTTTGAAGTGGATATAGATAAAATTTTACCAGGGTAATTTCATAAAATCCCACTTTTATTTAAAAATACCATACGATTGAAAAAAAATTATCTTGACCGACATAAATTGCCTCAGTTGTCCATTTTTCCCTCACATTGACAGCTGCCATCTAAGCCTAGGAAATAAAAAGTACAAACACAACAGGTATAGGCACAGAATTGAATGAAAAATTATGTGAATTAGTAGCAAAAATAGAGGATTGACTTATACTTTCTGTATACACAGAGTCTGGAACTTGTGATGTCAATAAGTTGCTTAGGGATCTGTCATGCGCACAGAGACTGTCATCTGGTTAGTGATGAAGCAAAGAAGATCACATTTAACTCATTGTGAGGAGCAGAGGAGTCCCCTTCTGAATTATAAAACTCATACATTAAAAAGGTGCCTATATATATATCAATATATGTACATTCATACATAAACTACCTTTAGAAGGGTTTTTTTTTTTCAGTTTTTAACTTCAGAAAACGTTCCTAATTTAATCAAATTTGGTACATGTCAATTTTTTCTAATGAAAAATGAACCCAACATTTCAATCACTAAATGCATAATTTCACTTATTACAGAATTTTCTACTTAGCAAAAAAAAAAATGACAATCCAAATATGAAATAAGGGAATGGTTAAATGATAGTTTATCTGCTTTGTACCTAGAGAAATGTGGGTAGCTCTAGAGAGCCAGGAAGAGAGAATGTGTGGGAAGCCTGAGCAGCCGCAAAAGAAAAGAGCATTACTGAATATTCAAGACCTGAGCACCAAATCTAAGGTCCTGGGGAGAAAGAGGCATGCAATAGCCTTCCAAGATGAGAGGCAGATAAATAAGGTGGCCATCAAGAAGGGAAAGGTTGAGTCCAAACTGGCTGTGGGCACCCAATGTAAGGTAGAGGAACACTGGAATAAGACTGTGCTGTCCTCAGACTCTCCTGCAGGGTACTTTGCCAGAAGAGAGAGAACAGTGTAGAAGGGAAAGAAATTATGAGGCAGAATCAATTAATTGAAAGAGCTAACAGACTATAATCCAGAAATTCTGTAACTACCTGACCTTGCGGTAATTGATGACAAAGTGATAAGGAAGTGTAATGGAAAACATTTGATTTATATTAGAAAGCATTCTCTTGCTACCATTATCACTTATTGAGCACCCACCACACGCCAGCCATTTCACATATAACTAATTGTGATCATCAGAAATGTGAAGTTCACCTTACATATGAAGAAAACAAGATTCAAAAGAGGTAACTTCCTAAGATCACAGAAAGGGCCAGCAATGAGATAGACTTACACCACATCAATTTTCCCAGGTCATGCTCTTTTCACAAATCCATTTTTCAAACTATTGATAACAGTATCTAAAGAGAATTGGAATAAAATCCTCCAGAATATATTAGAATGCATCAAATCTAATAAATTAGGTGGTGTTCTTTTTTTGAAAAGTTAGTAATACAGTATTGGATCATGATGTAAATATGTTTCTTACTATGGACCAAGATCAAGAGTTTAAAAACTACCAAATAAGATTACATTGCCTGATGATCTTAACTTCTGAGTTACAGATAATTTCACCTTTTATGGACTATTATCTACCAATATCTAGGACATCAATTTCCTCAAAATATTTTTAAATAGTCATGGAATCAGACAGGTTTGAAGTATTCTCCATAAACTGCCCCAAACTTCCCAATGATTATAGAAAAGTTAATCAAAATGGTTAGATACTCTTCCTAGGTAAAGCAGCTTTCAATTTTGTTAAAATTTGTATTATAGTTAATTACCACAAAATATTATCTGTCAATATCACAGATATATAATTTTAATTATTCATGATAAAATAAATAATATTCTAGTAATATATACATTATATGTTTTACACAGTATTAATAGAGCAGTAATAGTAACTATTAAGTATCCAGTACCAGTTGGTTAATGTCCAAATAAAGATTAACAATCATGTTTTTTCAAAGGCAGCATGTTCCCTATCAGAATGCTAGGGGATGCTAGGGGAAATTGATCCAGGCATAAAAGCTGCATCTGGAAAGGAAAGATTGGTTTTCAATCTTAATTTTAGAAAAACTGCATGCCAAGGAATCCAATTCTAGATAAGCAGATACATTTACAGAGATCCAAGCAACAGATTCTTTCATCTGAGACATCTCCCTGAAGACTGTAAGCTTAATTTGCCTGGGCCTCCACATCTCAACAAGGGACTTCAACAACAAAGTAAAAATCTTTATTATCATCAGCCTCTTGTTATATAAGACAATGCTGGCAGAATGACAGAATAACCAGAACAACAAAGTGACTATGGCCTAAAAGAGAAACAATGTGAAAGGAGTAAATACATTAAAAAGTTTGTGAATTAGGAAAGAAAAGAAGCAAATAAGAAAGTAAGAGTGAATAGGACCCAATGTACCAAAAGCATATGCTCTTGTCTCTGTAACTATGGTTTCTTTATGCTCCTTTGGATCTCTACTTATACCTATATTAATATATCCATAGCAACAGTTATCCATTGCATACCTATCATATGATTTTGTTCCTTACGGTCTTCCTTACCTAGATATACCTGAGAAATAGCGAAATAACCCACAAATGCTAATCCAGCCTGTTAGTTTGAGAATCTAATACCTGGTGTCCAGTAACCTTGATTGAGCTAATATAACACGTTTTTTTAGTCTATGATGCCATCAATGGTAAGACACCAGTATTTTATTTATTAGTAAAGAAAACACCTCACCAATTGACTAGGTTTTTACGAATTTTATAACCCATTCCAATACAGAAAGGTTAAAATGCAAAAAAAAAAAAAAGCTTATTTTAAAATCTTTGAAAAGTGGGTAGTTCCCCCAGGAAGTACATAAACTTGACTAAAGTACATATACCCTATGGCCACTAGACCAATCAAACAAACCATTGATAGTCTGCCTCCACTAGCAAGGTATGATCCTGTAATTCTTATCACATTCTTTTTACCCCCTCCTTGGCATCAAGCAGGGTAACTGTTACACTCTGTATCAGTTACGGTCTTCTGAGATCCAAATGCCAAGACAGAATTAGCTGGTCTAAAGGTTTATTTGGAGTAAGGCATATAAAGGAGGAAGTAAAGGATAAATATCTGGAAAGGCTTCATTAATGATACGGGTAGGACAACCGTAAAAGGAGAGAAAAGAGGAGCCTCAAACTGCAGAACACAGATTAAAAAAAGTCAGCCAGCTCAACAGAGAGTCCACAAACAAAGACTTCCAATTAGAGACAACCCATGTTGAGCTGAAAAGTTCTAGCTCTGATATCCTGGTTTGCTCAGATATGGGCTGGGAGCAGCAGATCCAAATGGGCAGCAACTGGAGATTCTTGGACGTCTTTACTGGCAGTAGGTCTACTTAAAGGGAGATTTGAGCAGGAAAAGCCATGACTGCCACATAACACAGGGCACAACCCTCCCTCTCGCCTCCCCATTTACAGTGGCTGGCATTTGGGGTCTCCCTGTTGGCACAGGGGTTAAAGTTTCATGTTATCAGCTATCACCAGCCACTGCAGCCTATCCCCAGCCAGGAAGCTAACTCACATGGCGCAGCAAACCTCTCCTTGTCTCACCTACTATTCCCCTTAGCAGTGTATCTCAGTGGATGCACCTGTTCTGCTCCCTACTCTGTCTCTGGTAAATCCTCTCATCCCCGCCACTTCTGGCCTACAGTTCTTGCATGCATAAATAAATAAAATAAATCTTAAAAAAAAAAACAGTGCCTGGCATTTCCTGATCTTCTATACCATCTTTGTAATCATCGGTGCCCCCACTGAACTGTTCCCTGAAAATAGTCTACATGCCAGATTTTCTATCACATCTTAGAGTCAGGCATATAAATCCTTAAGGGATGGCTTTGGCTGCCTGGTTACCTCCAGGATTTGACACACTATCAAACTGGGACCCCTGTTTTCCCACAAGTTCATACAGGGCTGTTCTGCTGTCCCCAGGTTTCCCCTGTTTGGTATACAGATCAGGATGGGACCCATCCTTACTCCCTCTGCAAACTGCTGCTTAAGTATTATGGAAAAGGTTTCAAATTTTAAAAACTGAGGCTTGGAAAACTCTTGCAAGGAGACATTCATGGTATGAATTTCCAAGTATTTTATGAAGGAATCAAAGGCATGCATAAAAGCATATGGATAATATACAGAACCTATTTATAGGATACAGTGGCAGGGACAGATAGTATCTTTGACCTTGAACAAGTTATTTAATGTCTTTGATGTCTGTTTCCTTCTCTATAAAATGGAGTGGGTTAGAAAATCCTTGAGGCCTCTTGTCACACTAACATTCTATGAAATAAAAGTCAACTTAGAGATTAATTGGGTTTCTAAGCCTCAAGCAATTAATTACACTGTTGCTGCCCTTTAACAGACCCATCACAGAAGAAAATTAGATTCAACTGACAGATTTTAATCTTCACCAACTCATGTTGATTTTAAGTCCAACATTATTTTTTAAGATTTGCAAATTAATACTTTCACAAAGGGTTCAATAGCTTTCTGGGCAAGATGAATTTGACCTGACCGATTTAATACTAAGGCCATTTTTTCCCATTTAAAAAAGTCAGCATGCTTTTTCACTGTGCTGGCAACCTCAGCAGACACTCCACCAGTTTTATAAAATATTATTTTTTGTGAAATAATTTACTGATTTTTGAAGTGCTCAAGAACATCTAGATCAGGGACTTTAGCTCTGCCCACATACACGCCCTCCAATTCCATTATGCTTTTCCTATTCTTTGGCTTCTGATTTTCCTTATCTTGCCTTTAACTTGGGTAAAGAATAATTATTAGTAGGAAAACATTGCTTTATTTTGGTTGGATGCTTAATTTTCTAGAAAATCAATTTTGATTTCAATTTTATAAGAAAGTATTTTATCTATTTTCCTTTTGATACCTATTTAAACAATGCTGATATTTTCCCTTTGATGGGAACTGTGAATACAAATAGGAATACAAATAGTCAGGAACAACTCTACAGGGCAAGAAAGGAAGCAATATAATCCTCATCCTCTTTTCTCCCTCTTTGAATGTCTTATTGGTGCTGCCACTGACTGAACCTATAGAGAAGTCAAAGAGCAAGGAAGCCTGCTGGCACAGACCCACTGCACCAGGCACGATGAGTGTAGAGAAGGATGGAGAGTAAATCTGGAAGGGCAAGTAGATATTCAGCACGGCATCCTTTTCAAAATTAAGTTCATTGCTATTATACAGGAATGCAAGTAATTCTGTACATTGACTTTATATCCACTTGTCTTGCTAAATTCCATTTTAAATTCTTATTATTTGTATTCTTTTGAATTTTCTGTTTATATCTCTTTCCTATGTCATTTATATTCTTTCCTTACTGGACTGCCTAAAATATAATACAGTGATAAATAGAAGAACTAACAGGGCATCCTTGACCTATAAATTTGTCATCTCATTGCCAGATACAACGCCTGCTGTAAATTTTTAGTTTTGTTTTTATTATTGTAAATGTACACTTACCACATTTTCAAAGTAAATATATAACTTACAAATACTATATTTCTGTCACCCAGAGACTGACTACTATCTTATTGAGCTATATACTTAAATATATTTTTATAGGAGATTATGCTGTATATATTACAGTTGTATGGTGTTAATGCTTTTCACAGTATAGGCATTCTATGAACCTGTTTGTGAAGTTTTAATACTGAAAGGAATTCAATTTTATCAATATTTCTATGTTCAGAGAATCAATGTAAATAAAGTTTATTATATTTAATAATTTCATTATATAAAGCTCTTGAGGGGTCTAATTTTGCTTTGAGATATTTTTCTGCCCACTCACACATTTGATTATTTTCTTGGATATTTATAATTTTGGATTGTGAACTCCTGTTCAGTTAAATTTTACTTATGGGAACACTGTGTTGTGAGGTCTAGGTTGCAGTTATGTCTCCCAAAGGAGGATTTAATTTTGTTTCATAGATGCAACTTTATACCTAACCCAGAACAAGCTTTTAGAGGATTATTTCTAAACTATTTTTTTTAATATCTGGAACAATTAACAAATGTAAAAAAAAAAAAAGGGAAAGTATGAAAATATTTTCACTGTGGGTAGTAGCTATTTCACAATTCAAGTTACCCCCAAATAGTAAGCATAATCTGGTTAGCATATATGAATTTTATATAGATTTTTGTCTCTGCACTTAATTAACCCTCTTGCTAATTTTCTTTTTGCCACAAATAATTCATCTGGTATTTGTGGGAGGGGAGAAGTAATTGGAGCTTGGCACAACTCAGGATTCACAAACACCAGAAACATCTGTGGAAATTTAGGTAACAGTACAACTACCACATCAAAGAGAAGGAAGCTGAACCCTTTCTTTACACAATATAAAGAAGTTATCCAAAGGAATCAAAGACTTAAACCCAAAAGCTAAAATTACAAAAAGTTTAGAAGAAAATACAGGGGGAAAGGTTCATAAAGTTGGATTGACAATGGTTTCTTGGATATGACACCAAAAGCACAGGCAACAAAAGGAGAAAAAATTGGACTACATTAAAATAAAACTTCTGTGCACCACAGGATGTTATCAACAGAGTGAAAACACAACCTATGGAATGGGAGAAAATACTTGCAAACCATATATCCAATAGGGAAGTAATATGCAGAATATACAAGGAACTACTGCAATTCAGTAACAACAAAAACAACCAACATTTTTAAAAGATTTGAATACACATTTCTCCTAGGAAGAGACACAAATGAAAACACACTCAATGTCACTAATCAGTAGGGAAATACAAGTCGAAATCAAACAACATATCCATTAAGAAAACTACTTCAAAAAAAAAAAAAAAGAAAACAATACATGTTAGCAAGAGAGTATAAAGAAATCAAACCGTTGTGCCCTGTGGATAGGAAAATGGTGCATCCAACTGTGGAAAACAATTTGGTACTTTCTTAAAAATTAAAAATTATATGATCCAGCAATTCCATTTCTGGCTATATATACCCAAAATAGTTTAAAGTGGGATCTTGAGGCAGTATCTGTAGCCCCATGTTCACAGCAGTCAAACAGTGAAAGCAACCCAAGTGTCCATCAGTGGATAAACAAAATGTGGTGTATACGCACAATGTAATGTTATTCCATAACTAAAAGAAACTGACACTTGCTACAACATGTGTGACCCTTGAGTATCTTATGCTCAATGAAATAAGCAATCACAAAAGAACAAAGACTACATGTATGTTTCCACTTACAGCCATGTAAGTAGCCCAAGTCATGTAGACAGAAAATAGATGAGAGTTGCTAGGGGCTAGATGGTGGAGAGGATAGTGGGGATTTACTGTTTAATGGGCACAGATTTTCAATTTGCAAGTTGAAAGTTCTGGAGATAGATGATGGTGATGATTACATAACAATGTGAATATACTTAATGTCACTGAAGTGTACATTTAAAAATCATTCAGATGGTGTTTATTTTACATTTTTAAAAAACTGTATAGATGAAAGAACCCCACTCACCAGATAGTCTGACACTGGAGGTCAGAGGAAGAGCCCTAGGGTTTCTCACAGCTTTTACAGAAAAAGTCCAATTATTTTATTTATTTATTTATTTATTTTTAAGATTTATTTATTTATTTATTTATTTATACAAGCACTGGGTACAGTCAGAAGCACGGGAGGGTGAGAGAATTCACCAGAGCCAGAGCAGGGAGCAGAGCAGGCAGAAGGACCGAAGGACACTGCTGGGGGGAGCAGCGGGCGGCAGGAGAGGTCTGCGCGCCATGTGGGACCCTCCTCTGGTGGCCGGGGAGCAGCCGGGGATCGAACTGGCTCTGCAGGGGCTGTGGGCAGCTTGGCAGCTTCGCAGCCCAGCGCTCAACCGCTGCGCCACAGGGGAGGCCCAGTCCAATTATTTTAGATTCATTAAGTAAAAGGAAATTGGAAGAAACAATAGAAAAATAAAATGTAGATCAATAAAATACCTAGTGCCTCCCCTGGTGGCACAGGCGGTTGAGTGCCGCGCTGTGAAGCTGTCTGCATCCTCTGCAGCGCCGGTTCGATCCCGGCCGGCCAGTGAGGGTCCCACATGGTGCGGCAGACCTCTCCTGTCTCACCTGCTGCTCCCCTCAGCAGTGTATTTCGTCAGTCTGCCCGTTCTGTTCCCCGCTCTGTCTCTGGTGAATCCTCTCACCCTCCTGCGCATCTGGCCTATACCCCGGTTCTTGTATAAATAAACAAATAAATCTTTTAAAAAAATAAATAAAATAAAATACCTAATTACACCTTGACTACTTTCTATTTCTGCTGGATGCTAATCCTTTCTATATCTTTAGTAACACTGTTACATGTTAGAAACTATTCTCATGTGTACTAGGCTAGAAATCACAACACCAACGTAGCTGCAATTTCAGAAAAAGGCAAGGCAAGGATTTTGATTTTAACTTCTACTTTCTATCATTCTACCTTTCCTTTTCCTCTGTAACTTGCATTTTTCTTTCTTGTGTTTCATTTTAAAGAAATAAAGCTTAACTCAACTTTCTTAAATCTTGATGTATGGAAAAATATCCATAAATTGTATCAATTTTTAAGGCCGGGTTTATACTTGCAAGTAATTTTCTTCAAATAAGAGATTATTTTATAAGTAGTCACATAACCCTTGGTGTTGTCTCCATTACTAACTGCAACAGTTCTTTTGGATTAACTAATGTGTCAAGTAGATACATGAAACCACTTCAGAGATAATGGAAATTTTACTAGAACCCAACTATATAGTGGTTCCAACTCTAAGGAAGAATAAAGTTGAGTTCATTGACTCATAACTATAAAGCAGAAAAAATACATATATGTAACTAACAGATTTTAAAATTATTTATCTAATGACCTTTTAAAAATCACCCTCCTCTTACCTACACTCAGAATACCCACATACTGTGTAACTGGTTTATAGAGGTCATCTATATGTTGGATGAATAAGTATGGAGCAACTAGTAAATATGGATTCAACTAGAAAAAACAATACGATGTGTAAGAAATGCTTTTCTAAAACATAAAAATCAGAAGGTATTCTAACAAGAAAGTGATTTCCAAATAAAACACCTAGAATATGGAATAAGTGTTAGATATGTATTAAGTTTCATAGCAACCCATTCCTCTCACCTAGTTAATACTTTAGGGAAGCAGAGCCTAAGTTGCCTACACCTGATCAAAAGGTGGGATTTTGTTCCTCACTTTTCTAACAGATAAATGAACAATACTTAGGTAATTCATATTTTCTTGTGAGAGAGGAGCAGGTTGTTATGTTTGGTGAGTCTTGTTACATTCAGTTAGGTCAAATTTTTGGTGTAGGAAGGTCTAATTCCTTGACTGATTTGTGTCTTCTGTGTTTGACAGAAATAGCTAGTCCTGAACACTGATAGCAGTAGCTCTCCTAACTTAAAATTTAATACTACCATTGTTAATCCAACTCCCATACCTATTTTAACTTTATGGAAGGACTCTGTCTCATTGGTTTCAATTCTGTAGAGAAATTATTCATCTTTATTGTTACTTTACTTGTGTGTTACGTATTCCAAGAACTATCAGTACTACCAGGAGTAGCTGTCCTATTCTCCATCTCAAAAATTTTGGAAGTGATTCTTAACCTAATCCTATAACTGTGAACTTATTCTCACCAAATAATCATACCTAATATTTTTAGTGGTTTTACTATGCACCATCAGCTCTTCACATGGGTTAACCTAATTCAACCCTTTCAACAGTTTTTGGAGTAGGTTATTATTTTGGAGAATAAACTAAGAACCAGGGCAGGTAATTTATAGTGGTTAACAACAGAATTATTAAGTGATGAAACCGGAATTTGGGAGTCACATTAAGCCACTGGACCATATTGCAATCCAAACAGATCACTGAGTACAGCCTCCTCAGCAATAAACTGAAGCTTCAAGAAAGCAGTAAACATCTCTCATCATCCTTGAGTGCTTGCAATAATAACACGGGGAGAGGGAGATGAGTCGAAAAAGCACCTGGTACCAATTCCTAGTCCCAACCACATTCACAGAATTCTTGAGAAATCGACTATCTCTAATAAATTTGCTTAATACTTATAGATGCAGAATTTAGTAAGTAGACTTCCTTGCTCATTCATGGCTATGTTTCTTCAGAGAGATGAACAAGTTAAGGTATAATTTATTCTTATTTCAGAGACTAACCTTGTCAGGGTGAAAAGCCATTGTAGAAAGAGGGTCCTTTTGTATATATATCTACTGCCCAGTCTTGAGTGATCAAACCTATGATCATGGGTCTTTATTACCTCACTTACATCACGAAAATATTTTCCCTCATGTGAACTATCTCAGTTTTATCTCCTATCTGCAAGCATTTAATTCTCAGTTTGCTTCCTCGGGATTTCAATCAGAAATCTTACATAGACAAATTATAATGGGAAGCCTACATAACTAGTTCCTCCAACACATTCAGGTTGAGGAATTTTTCTATGTTAAGGAAAACTCTTGGATTCAGATGAGTTTGCAGGATTAATAAATTTAATTTTACCTTTCTAATTATCCAGACTGGCCATTGCAGATGGCTAAGGCATAATCTCAGGGTTCTGGTATATCCCATGGATTGCCTCAGAAAATGTTAAATAAGAGCAAAACAACCCAACAAAACTCTTACCCCAGTGTGATCATAGTACATGTTACTTATAGAAAAGTGAAAATATTTCAGAAGCATATATTAACAAGAAAACTGTCTTTAGTAGCAAGCCAAGTCCATGGACACTTAGTATACAATTCATACAACCATTTTATAAGAGATATCCACAATGTTAGCAACCAAAAAGTGACATCAATATGAAAATGCTAGGTGTAATGGGTACTTTCTTGTGCTACTCAGATCTGTCTTTAGGCCTAAGAACTTATCTTCCTAGGTGCTGGGAGTAGAGAGCCCTCAGCTACCAACTCTCTAGAGAAATTGCCATTAGCTAGAGAGCACCAGCTTTCAGCTAGGATCAGCTTGCATCCAATGTTTGGTAATGTGATATGAAAACCCAGTCTCTTCCATGAAAGGGGAGTCAACTCGAAAGGGCCATCTAGTTCTTCTGAAGTTCCCCACCTTTGCTTAGGGTGCCTTGAACTCAGATTTTCCCTCTTACCAGTCTTGCTTCCTTTGCTTCCAAAAGTGTTGATCCCAATACATACTCTGCATGCTAATCTCTGAGTCTGCTTGGAGAACCCAAACTGGAATAAGCAGGGAAATCAAATTCTTTGTTTCTAACATGCTATTAAAATATAAGTATTTCCTCATACTAAGGAAATATTTTTAATCAGCATTTAATGATATAACATTGTTCGGATACTTAGAAATCACCTGCTACAGAAGTTCTTTCCTCTGGAAATATGTAAGACTGGTTGATCTACTATTATAGAAAAATAATCAGGAAGGAGAGGCTCATTGAAAGTAGACTACCAAGTGGTCAAGTTTCTATACTCGGGGGGTTGTGGAATGGAATTGGTACACAGAGGAGAGAAAAATTTAGAAGGTTGCTAGTCACAATGGAATCACACAGAAAGTTTTTTGCTAAGACCTATAACCATCCAGCTTTTTATAGGGATGATTTTATAAAGGCCTCCACCAAAGGCATTTTGGCAAGGTTACAAGGATTTAAGTGACAATCATTTGCCTTCCTTCTGGTTCTTGGTCGTCTTTTCTCTTGGACTTGTCTCTCAGAAAATCGTTTTTCTCTAATCTTTTATTAGTGAACAAATGCATGCTGAGGCTATTTGAATTTTAGTAGCAAATTAAATAGAAGGTGAAAACTTCAATATAGAGGCATGGTTCTGAATTGCCAATGGAATTTCAGACACCATGGCTAGAGCAAGAAAAGAATTTTAGGGCAGACAGCCTGCCTAAAGGCTAAATCAGCTACTTTCCTAGAACACCTTTAATAGAGTCTTTAATTGAGCTAAGATTATTCATCCACCTTACAGTGACAATTTGTTAGTACAATGTGCTTCACTATCAGTTTGAATTTCAATTCTGGATTTAACAATTCATTTAACATATAACCATTGAGCACCCACCAAGTATCAGATCCAATAGTAAATAAAACATACTATGTCTCTGCCTTCTATTGGGGAGTGACAAATGAACACAAATGTAATTTCAGATGACAAGAAATTACAGCAAGGTTAAGATAGAGGACCACTATGATCATTTTGACTGAAAATGTTTACGTCAGTGAATTTACCTGAAGTGTTAACATGTAAACATAGATCTGAATTTTAAGCATCAAGTCATGTGAAAATTTAGGTGAAGAGTATTCCAGGCAAAGGCAAATTCCATAAGCAAAAGGATC
Organism: Talpa europaea; assembly: GCF_964194135.1. NCBI lineage: Eukaryota > Metazoa > Chordata > Mammalia > Eulipotyphla > Talpidae > Talpa > Talpa europaea. The sequence continues at coordinate 43,959,081 of NC_140075.1, forward strand.
ATAGCAAATGAAGAGGATAAGAGGTTGGAATAATAGAAAAGGTCCAGGTCATGAACAAAGGTGAAGACCAGATTGCTAAAAAGAAAGAGATATGTTGTTATGCAAGGTTTTAAAGTTCTATGAGCTCTGTGAATATAATACTTAAGGAAGCAAGAATGAAGTCAGAGAGAATAGTTGGGAAGCTTGGCAGAGCAGGAAGAGATCAAGAATGGGGGTGTTAAGGAGGTGTGATAGTTGAGTCTAAATGTATTTTAGAAATGAAACAGGACTTGAGGTGGAATAGATGTGGGGAATGAAAAGAGATGACTCAAAGATAATTCCCAAGTTGTCTTTGCCAGAACAACTGGACAAATGATACATCAACCAGAAAGTAGGGGGGCGGGAAGGAATACTGGGAAGGAATACATTTAGAAGCTAGCAAAAATCAAAGAGTTTGATTTGCACCTGTGAAATCTGAGATGCTTACATTCTGACAGGGATTTTAACTAGGCAGTCGTATACATATATGACATGTATACATATATGTCATTCAGAGAAGTTGGGGCCAGTAATGTAGATCATATAGAGTTACATGTCAACATAAGAATGCTCTTGAAACCATGGGACTAGAGATGGGAAAATATTTACAACTAAATTCTGAGGGCTGCTAATACTTAGAATAGTAGTTTGATATTGCCAGGAAAGCTTTAAATTAATATTGAACTCATTCAATACATGTTGAGTTATTCTATGTGCTAATTATTAGGCAAGAGGGAGATAAAGTCAAATAGGACACACTATTAAGTTTCATGAAATTCCTAATCTATTGAGAACTACAAATGATTACAAAAGTTATTTTGATTCTACATCTACAGTATCAGTCTACTTTTCAGTCCCACTTCTACTAACCTAGTATAGGCCTTGAAAATGAGTAATAGTTTCTAACCATTCTCACTCAGTTTAAACCTACCTGCCAAATTCCTCTTCCTAAAGTAAAACTTTGTTCACGTCTTTCAGTAATTGAAGAGGCATTAGTTAAGCACTCACTGAGTGCAAAAAGAAATAGTCTTGTCTCCTAAAATGGAGGGTTAATTCCTGATTCAAAAACCATAATTGTATAATATTAACCAAATGTAACCTCAGCAGTAATCAAGTCCATGTACGAATCCCTTTTATGAATCTTTCTGTAAATAAGTAGGTAACTGGATAAAAGCACGTTGAGTTGGTACCTAAATGCCTCAAAGGATGGAGAATTCAAGTTTTTCCTTTGTGAATTTTTTGTATTCTTTAATGGTTACTGAGGTAACACTGGTCTCCCACACTGTATAGGTCTATGGGGTTTTTTCATACATCTTCAAATGTATGTTATCATACCACACTCAACACTAAAGCCAATAACCTTCCACCATAGTCTATTTTGCCCCTATTTTACTCCTTTTCCCCTTGTCCCCCCTCAGTATCCTCAGTGTGTAGTCAGATTTCAATGGTTTTGATTAGTTTTCTCTGTTCCTTGTTTCTTATATTTCACATAGGAATAAAATCATTTGATATTTGCCTTTCTCCTGATATATTTTGCTAAGCATAATCTGTTCCATCCATGTTGTTGCAATTTTTTTTTATACCTGAGTAGGATTTAATTGTGAGTACATATCTTCTCAGTTTATTCATCAGCTGTAGGACACATAGGTTGTTGCCATAATGTTTCTATTGTAAAGAATGCTGCAATGAACATAGAGGCGCATATATCCCTTTAAGTTAGCTTTTCTTTTTTTGGATAGAATTTATTTCATTTAAAAAGAATTCAATACGTATTCAAGATACTGGAAATTTTTGTGAGTTTTTCCTTCAGTGATGCTTCCTACTTAGAGTGTTAGTTTTTTGATGAGCATTCAAGGTCTGCTATAATTTGACCATAAGGGATTTCAGTCTTAACTTATAATATTCTCTTTCACATCTTTTCTGAATATGCTTTCATACCACCACACTTTTCCTCAGCAACCTCATATCAAATCCTTTTTGATTGGGTTCAAGTACCACCTCTTCAAAAAACCACCTGGAGATCCTTGGCTGACCCTTTGTCTCCCTCACCAGAAAATGCTCAGACTTGTCTTACCTTCCTTATGTGACTCCATCTTGGAGATTGGCATGAGTGTCCTCTTTTTCATGCCTCACTGAAAGGCCTGTGAGATGTGGCCCATGCCTGGACAACTCTGTCTCCTCCACAGCACGGGGACTTGAAAGTTTCCTCAGACTCTCATGGAGGGAATAAAGCAGCAATTCTCTGGATCTGTTTCCCACTTTGAAAAGAAAGAAACTATTAGCTTTCCTATTAATACTCTGATTCCCAAATTTAAAGTATCAAACACCAAGCATCCCTGGTGGTGCATCGGGTTGAACGCAGTGCTGTGAAGCTGCTCACAGCCTCTGCAGTGAGTGTTCGATTCTCAGCTGGCCAGGGAGATACCCACATGGCGCGACAGACCTCTCCTGTCCCGCCCGCTGCTCCCCTCAGCAGTGTATTTCAGTCAATCTGCCTGTTCTGCTCCCCACTCTGTCTCTGGTGAATCCTCTCACTCCCGCGCCTCTGGCCTGGACCCCAGTTCTTGTATAAATAGGTAAGTCTTAAAAAAAAAATAAAGTATCAGACACCTATTGGCACCTGACATTGTTTTTTTCCCATTTCAAAGTAAAAGCACAATTGTAATTTGGGGAGGAAAGACAATACACATGAAACAATTACCTTATACACTGAAAATAAGGTTAGTTGTAAGCAACAGAGAGTAACAAAGGAGTTCATGTAGGGAGTTGATGTAGGTGTTCAAGAGTCACCAAGTAAATTTAAGGAGAAGAGAAAAGTCAGTTGAATTGGACTTTGAAGCCCCGCTTAATAGTTATTCAAAGTCCTAGGCAATTTAAGTCTGAAGCAATGGCTGAGGCAGGGACACTAGAGGGAGCCAAGGCCTGCAGTCTGGAAAGAAAGCTTTCAGCTCAATTAGCCTTAGATTCAGTGATTCTAAAACATTTACTTAGTAGATTGAGAAGTATACTTTTTAATCACATATTGAAATTCCTCCATAGAACAATTTCCAAAAGGAAAATCATGTTCAATCTTTACTGGTGCTAAGCCTCTTTTGAGATGTAAGTATTTAAGTCTGTACATTTCATGTTGTTTTTGCCAGTGGATATCTCTTGAATGTTAACTGAACTAATCTAAAACATTTAACAACACTAGTGGAGCTGCTGAGAGTAAAAGTAGAGAAGGATCACGTGGGATCCCGACCAAAGAGCTTCTTGCCCATTCAATCTAGTCTGAGTCTGGGCTGTGCTGTGATCACCCACTTCCCAGTTCCCAGAGCTCCAGGCTGTCATACCTCCAGGTTCCGGAGGTTGCTGCTTATATTTTCAAATACCAGGTCTCTAGGATGGATTATAACCTGAAATCACCCCTCTCATCTTTTCACTTGTCTAATTCCACAGAAAATCCTAAGCAAATAGTACTTAAAATTTCCTAAAAGTTCTGGAGCAGCAGTGAAAGCTCAGTTTAGCCAACATAATACTTGCTAGTGCCTGCCTGATAGACAGCCGAGACCAATGCTCCCACCCACAAGCAGGTGATAACAATGAAAAGGTGAAAGAAAGTAGGAAAAGCCCTGATTTATTGCCCTGCCTCAAATAGGGAGACATTAAATTCTGTGAAACTGTACTCCTACCAAAGGTTTAGAACTATATAAAATGTTTTCGCTATAGATAAATGTTTATTTGTACTAAAATTGGGGACACAGGCACTTAATAAAAGGTAAAAGACTTAAGACTTACACCACTTAAAAAGAAAAATGAGTAAATTAAATAAGTGTTCACACATAAGACCAAGTAAGTGGTTACCAGGAGGAGCAGGGGTAAATCAAATCAAAGATGCCCACTGGACTTAAAGTGATGACCCTAATGTAGTATGTGCAAACATTGCTTTATAATGATGTACACCTGAAGCCTATGATGTTCTAAAGCAATTATTGCTCCAATAAAAAATTTTAATTCCAAAAATATTTTCAAAAAGGTAAAAAGGCTATCATAACTCTAAAGCGATATTGAAATAGAGCTAGGCCAGGTCTAAGGTAGAGAAAACCTCAGGGTCAAGGGGGTGACGCTTCGGAGAACCCTGGCTTGGAGGGTGTTCCCACACTACCTCCTCCCACTGGGAGGCTCCCTTTCATGCCGATGCCACTTTCAGAACTCCTGTCATGTGACTGGCACAGGTTTCCAGTTAAGCTGAGGGCAGGAGGCTGAGCACCAAGTCTGGAGAGAAAGTTGTGGGGGCAGCTTTTAAGGTAAAAGGGGGCACATTATCTAGCATCTCTTTGTACCTTTCCAACCCACACTGTTGCTCTGCTGTCCTGATGCTTGCCCGCTCCCCCTGCACCCAAAAGGAATGAGGAAAGGGAGACAAGAGTAAAGCCAGTGGAGAATGGCTCTGAGCACTGGAGACGCCCAGGGAGGCTGAGCCAGGTAAGCAGGAGAGAACAAGGCTGAAGCTGCTTCTCCTCATGGATGAGACAGGACAGAACCAAGTTCTGTGCAGGCAGAAAGGCCCTACAAAGCCAACCTTAAGGCAGAGGGTGCTGTGAGAGCTGGGGAGAGGGCTACACGTTCCTTTTGTTCGCGCGGCTTACTTTGCTCAGTCACATCCTGCTTTTCCCAGAAATAGGTCCTGTCTGGTTTCCCTCCATAGGAAGCGAAAACTCGTGAGTGTGCAGGCAGAATGGAAAGAGCAGTAAGCATCCTGCTCCGTCTCTGAGGGCCCTATTTGAACCTGCGATAGGCAGGGCCAGCCTTGAGGCTGAGCCAGGCCACGCAACACGTGCAGGCTCGAGGCTTGGGCCCACAGCTGTGCCTCACTAGCTTATGGCGCCAGGGTGGGAGTGAGTCAGACCCCCTCAGTCAGCAGCTGCCAAAGGCAAACCAGACCTCAAGTTTCCCTGTCCTTGAAGCTCTGAAACGAGAGTCGGCCCTCTTTGCGCACGGAACTAGGGATGGCCACATCAAGAACACCGACTCTGGTGGAAGGAAGTGACCTCCTTCAGCACACACAGGCAGCCACAGTCACCTCCTCCTCCCAGCTGGCTCCTGTGGTTTGGATGTGACATGAATGTAAAGCTCAGGAAAAGCTAAAAAGTGTTCCCACTTGTATATTCCTCCCTATTTCCATGAAGTAAATGCTTTAAGATGGGGTCTAGGGCCCACCCTCTTCATAAAATTACCCTTTACTTCAGCAGCTGACCCTTTGTTCCCTCACCCGATATCACTGAGACTTATTCTTACCTTCCTTGTGTGTGTCTCCACCTTGGCTATTGGCAGGAGTGCCCTCTTCACTGAAAGGCCTGTGGGAGCTGGCCCATTCTAGTGCCAGCAAGCACAGGGCAGTTTCTATGGGTTGGAGCAGATTGATGGAGAGTCCCGGAGCTTTAATGCTCTCTCAGGGAACCAGGTACACAAGCACGCCATTCTTTGGGCTCTCTCTGGCATTCTCTCTCACACTGTCCTCTCGCGGTCTCTCCCCTTCTGTAGTGACGCCGTCCATCTTCCCAAAGCCGTCCTCGGTCTCTGCTTTTAGCTCCACCGCCAGGCGCAGGTGCGCACACTGACGCATGCGCGCACACCCATACTCAGGTGTCCATAATCAGACCCATGGGCGGGCCCTGCGCCCACGCTCCCAAGCACCTTCTGCATTAACATGACCAAGGCCGCAGGTGACAACCATAGAGGCTACTAGTGTAACAAGCCTGATTAATTCATTTACCTTACACCCATCCATGGACATCTCTGCCTCTCCACAGCTGTCAGCCCCGGGACTTGAAAGTCTCCTTAGACCGTTATCTGTGAAAGGGGCATGCTATATTAATGTCTACATGCTCTTATTTGCTGATTCCTAATTTAGATCAAATATTAGACACCCGCTATACACCTCATACCGTGTGTGTCTCATTGCAGAGACATGAAAGACACAAATGTGACCTTGTTGCTGTAACACAACATGAAAGGACCAATTACATTATGATGTTGAATAAAATGAAATGCTAAATTGTAAAATTATAAAAGGAGGGAGAGAAACATGTTGTCCAGTAAGGACCTGGAGGCTAAAAAGAAAAGTACAGTCGATCCTTAACTGCAAAGGTTTTAAGTACACAGGCCCATGTACTTGTGATTTTTTTTCCCGCTGACATGTTGGAAAAATTTGGAGTTTTGTAAAATTAAAAAACAAAACAACTCTGATGAACTGTGTTACCTAGAAATATCAGAAAATTTAAGAAAAATTAGGCATGTCATAAATGTATGATATTGTCAATTTTATCATGTACTATCATAAAATGCAAACAATTATAAAAGGATAAAATTTATCAAAATGTGCTGAAACACAAATGGTTGATGGAACCATTACAATTGTCAGATGCAAACAAACATTATCAGGAAGGCTTCAGTCAACAACAGGTTATTAGTTGGTAAATTTTTGGGGAGTCAAAAGTTACACACAGTGTCAACTGTGCAGCAGTGGATGCCACTAAACTGCCATGTTGTTCAGAGTCCCCTAGTTAGTTGAAGTAAGCTGTGAGGCAGGGTGAACTTCCTCAGGCAGGCAGTTCCACAGATGTTGCAGCCCTTGCCCAGGATGTCCTGCCTGGAGACCTTTGCTACCACTGAGGAAACTGGAGTTAAGTCCAGAGCTTGGCATGGTCCCTGGCAGAACAGCTCGCCATCTCCCTGGCTGCTCTGTCTTCTTGTTGATCTTTAAGCATCCCAGGCAGAAGTTGCAGTCATTGTAGAGGATTCTTGAAATTCTGCTCCTTGAATCTTGGGAGAACTGGAATGAGGTGGTTGGGAGTCTCTCTTTACTTCTTCCTCCTTCTTAGCTGAGTAGGAGTGGATTTGGCTTGGGTCATCCAAGGATAGAAGCTTCTGACTTCTTACAGGGCTGCCTAGTTCATTACCTTTGCCATGCATGACACATGGGGTGCCGTTTTCATGCTCCATCAACCAGGTACTGGGAAGTGACTCTGATTCTCACTTGCCCTCAGCTCATGGATCCAAGATGCCTCTAAACCTCATACCTCAGAGATGAGCCTTTTCCTTTTCTAGTGTTGGCACATGTCTCAGGGGTAGCTTGTTCCTTTATCCATATGAGAGTGAGTAGGAACAGAGCCTCCTAGAAACCAATCTTGGGCCTTTTTTTTAATTTTGAACCAGCCCTAACGAACTCTGGGATAACACGATCTGTGAGTCTAGCCAACAGGCAAACCCTGAACTTGCCACAGGCTGGTGTAATGGTGGCATGTTTTAAGACTTCCCAAGGCCTTCACTATGTTTCCTATCTCAGCCAACACTTTCCCTCCCTGGTTATATATATATATTTTTGTCACTAGTGCCTAGCTCAGAGCCAGCAGGCAGAAGATACTCAGTAAAGGATGCTGAATCCTGAGAGACACACTTGGCAGATGAATGACACCAGCTAATGCAGCCTTAAAGCTATGGTATGACTCAATGATAAAACTAAATATTCTCTATCTCACTTTACAACCGTAAATCTGAAACCCCATCTTTTGGAAAAGCATTGTCTCCACTGTGATGCCCACGTCAATGACCCTGCTTATCAAATTCTGGTGAGCGAGCGTAGAAGGAACAGCTCTCTGTAATCTGTTTACCTTAAGGAGCTCAGTCACGTGCTCAGCTCATAGCCCGTTTATCAGGATGAAGGATGCTCTCTGGAGAGAGCAGACAGCAGGACAGGCCGAGCTCGGATGACAGTCTGCCCTGTGGAGATTGACTTTAATGAAGCACAGAATAAACAGGAAGATTAAGAGGGTGCAAAAATCAGTGACAAGTTTTGAGTTCACCTCTCTGTAGGAAATGAAAGGCTCTCCGTACAGCTGAGCGCTGTCTCTGAGTTATAGATGGGGGCATCTGTTTGGTCACTAATGATTTCATGCTATCTAGATCTGCCTCTGCGTGAGAATAGAAAAGTTTTCCCCCCTAAATTTACAGATGCACTTCTGTGTATTTTTTCAAAATGCAAGTTGCTTGATAGTGAGTAAAGAGATTAGACTTACTGAAGGGTTTGAGAAATTTAATAAATTAAAATGTTTGTCTGCTATATAAGGACTAAATATCTTTAATGATGCTCATTTATACACTCCCTTCACTTTGTGCTGAGAAATCGTGTTCACTCAGGGGTTTGTCACTCAAAGATATGGTCACTCATGTAGGAATGGCTCACAGTATAGAGGGGCTAAATTCCTGGAATTAAACAAAACCAAAAATCTAGTCTTCCTCACAAAGTAGTGCCATTTCTATAAGCACTTATTGACATCCTGACATCTCATTGTATGTTGTCTCAGTTCCTCACTGAATGTGTTTTTTTTTCTGATAAAGAGGAAGAAATATGGATTACAAAACAGTCAAAGGAACATAATCCAGAATTCATACCCTTCTTTTGGAGAGGATGATTTCATTTAGAGGATGCAAATGGGAATATTTTCTTATTTCATTGTAGTTTCTTTTTTGAAAACAGATCTCACAAAAGATAAGGACAAAGTATAGATTTTATATAGCATATCCCTTACCCTTTAATCAAACTAGGTGAATGGATATGTGTGTGTGTGTGTGTGTGTGTGCAGTAGATGTACACATTTGGATATGTTTGTCAGGCAGAACACATTCTTGTTAATAGTATTGTATTGATACCAGTAGGTGGCAGTCTGGGTCAAATTGATATTTAAAACTTCCAGTTTTTCAGCAGTCAACATTTATTGAGCCATAACTGTGAAGAAGACATTGTACTAATCAGCTGGGATATGCCCAAATGAAAATGTGTTGCAATGCAAAAGTAACTCAAAATTATATTTTCAAACTATTTTCAGAATGTTGACATTTACCCATATCCAGGGCACAATCACAGAGTGACCAGACTGCCTGGAACCAGGTAGGATTGCCAGAAAATTCCTTTACAGAAGAGGTTCTTTAAATAGAATGCTTAGGGGAGGGGAGGAGCCCATAGCAGCAAGTCACAGCCATTCCAGGTAAGAGAATGGCCTGTAGAAAAGTTTCTTGGGAACCAGAGTGGTGTATATGGGTTTGGATCTACTTTGAGAAAGTTATCTGTTATAGGTGTAAGTCAACAGCTAAGTTTCATATAAGAGAAGAAAGCATATGGATGGGGTTTGGGGGTACCAAGAGAAACATTCAGATTTGCAAAAATAAACAAAGCAAGGTCAGCCAAAGTTATGCCTATTGATTATTATTACAGTAAAATTCAAGTCAGTCTACTAAACCAACATTTTTAATTTCTGGTTTTATATGTTATTCTGGTTTTATATGTTATTAATTTATATTTTACATTATGTAATTCTGCATATGATGGAACTTTTAGTCAAATGTAAACATTGTTTCTATCTACATATAGAACTCTAAGCCACTGAACTATCAAAAATCCATTGGACTGTAATTCTTTTGTTACCTTAATAATATCCTAATTTTCTGTCTTCTGCAAATTTTATGGATTGTTCATTTTTTCTAGGCTCAGAATAGCAGAAAGGTCATAGTGCAATGAGAGAAATGTATTTGCAGTTGCAATTTATCTTGTATTTATTTTTAGAACATTTGGAGCAATGGAAGAATCTTAATTGGCATTGTACATTCTAATGCAAATTCAAAGTTAAAGCAGCAAGGAGGTGTTTTAAATAATTCAGCAGAAACTGTACCAAATGAACAGTTAACTAAATCTCTTTAAGGTCTCAAGTATAGCAAACCATTAATGGGAACTATATTGCTTAATCTACAGAAAGTGTTTTCCATTCACCATATGTTACCAGGACTATCATTAAAACAGAAATTTATTATGAGGATGAGTCTTTAAAATGCTGTGCTGAGACCCTGGGTCTTGGAACCACTGACTAGGTCAGCATTTTGTGTTTTTAAGCAGTGATGTGCCTTGGGTAAGAAAAAGAGAATGAGGTTCATTAATTCTTGATGTGCCTTAAAAACAAAAATACTGTACTTTTTTTTCCTGGAAGAGGGCAAAACACTCGTAAAGAAATAGGTTAAATACTCTGATTGGTTAGTTCTATTCAAGATTAATAATGTCTCCTTTTGAAGAATGAAGCTTGACCACTACCTCACCCCATACACAAAAATCAACTCAAAATGGATTAAAGAACTAGACATAAGACCTGAAACCATAAAATACATAGAAGGAAATATAGGCGAAACACTAAGGGATTTGCACATCAAAGACATCTTTACAGACACATCACCCAAAGCAGTGATAGTGAAAACAAAGATAAACAGCTGGGACTACATCAAATTAAAGAGCTTCTGCACAGCAAAAGAGACAATAACAAAAACAAAGAGAAACCCCACCAACTGGGAGAACATTTTTGCACCCAACACTAATGATAAAGGACTGATCACAAAAATCTGCAAAGAGCTGATGAGACTCAGCAACAACAAAGAAAATAATCCAGTCAAAAAATGGGCAGAAGAGCTAAAAAGAAACTTCTCTGAAGAGGAAATGCAAATGGCCAACAGGCATATGAAAAAATGTTCAACATCACTTGTAATCAGGGAAATGCAAATCAAAACTACCATGAGATACCATCTCACACCAGTGAGAATGGCACATATTAAAAAAACTAGCAACAACAAATGTTGGCGAGGGTGTGGAGAAAAAGGAACTCTTCTGCACTGTTGGTGGGAGTGCAAACTTGTCCAACCACTATGGAGAGCTGTGTGGAGATTTCTGGACCTACTAAACATAGAGCTTCCATATGATCCAGCAATTCCACTCCTAGGTATTTACCCAAAGGACACAGAAACATCAATTCCAAAGAGCACCTGCACCCCTATGTTTATAGCAGCACTGTTTACAATAGCTAAGCTTTGGAAACAACCCAAATGCCCAAAAATAGATGACTGGATCAAGAAGATGTGGTACATATATACCATGGAATATTACTCAGCATTCAAAAAAGATAAACACATGCAATTTGCAGCAACATGGATGGCGCTGGAAGGGATCATGCTCAGCGAAATAAGCCAAAAAGAAAAAGAAAAATACCGGATGGTCTCACTCATAGCAGGAATCTAGAAAACTTAAATAAGGGACCAGGAAAATGAATATAAGAAAGTGAAAATCAAAATCAACAAAAAACTATGAACCAGAGACACTTTTTGGGGGGTGGGGGGCGGGAGGGGAAGGATTGGGGTCAGAATGGGGCGTTTGCAATTGTATGGGGGAATATAAAAATAAAATTTAATATTAAAAAAAAATAATGTCTCCTTTTGAAATTAAATGTGTGTCCAGACAAGCTGTTACTGGTACAGAGTTTTACAGTTTGCTGAATGGAGAAATTGTTTGTGGTCCCTATTATGGTCATTGTGCTGACCTACAGAGCCAGTCTGCAAGAGGACTAAGTGATCTATAGCATACAGTCTGGTAGTAAAGTTCAGAGAAAATGTAACTATCTTGCTTGTCAAGCCCATGACCTGGTCTTATGAACCCACAGTTCTCTTCAGCTCAGTGGGTCAGTCACAGTCCATCTGACATCCTCAGTCCCACTTCCGTTGTAAGGTTTGCTGGCCTTGGGATTTGTTGTCCATAGGCCATAACCTTGAATGTGAAAACACTTGTCCTGTTCAAGTAAGTTTTTATGAATGGAGGTATGTGTAGAGCTGAATTAAGTGTGGTGGTGGCAAAACATTAATCCAGAAATGTAGAAAGAAAGAAGATCACATTGTAGAGGGTCTTGGACACCCAGGATTCCACCCTTTAAGAAGCAAGTCTGGGATTGAGGCCAGACACACACTCTGAGATTTAGTTCTGGCTGTTTATGACATATTTGCCAAAGCAGTTGCAACTTAAATTTTTTATTTGCAACCATAAGCCATGAAAAGTATCTTATTGCCCCTAAAATATTCATGTTATTGCTACTGCATGTTCATGGTAGAATTTGAGGGTTTGCCTTCAGCTATACCTTAGCATACAACAAATTGTAGTAAAAATAATTGGCATAAAGCCATCAAGTTGCTCATTTGCTCTCTTTCACTGTAAGACAATAAAGGAATTAAATGATGTCTCATTTGGCTTTCTACATTTGCATACATAAATGTTTGGATACTTCCCTGCTAAGTAAATTGGGCCTGATCAGACAAGCTAGCAGTGGATAAACACCTAAAATCTTCAATGTATTATTTCTTTCTGACTGTGGTTTACTAGCGATATTTTCATTGACTATTATACTGTATTAGTGACATTGTTAGAAGAATAAAACACATTAATGAACTTGTGCATGTTACATGTGAAAAAACTTATACATAACATCCATATTACATTTTAAATATACATGTAACATGGTAATACACACAGAGGAAGAAAGCCACATAAAATCCAGTATGTCACCAGTGTGTGAGTGCAAATTAAGTCATATTAACATTTTAATGGCCAAAATACAATGACCCTGAGCCTGTCTTTTGCTTGATTATCCAGTTCTATGAGTTTGTTTGTCTGTTTTTTGCAGAGTCCACTTCCTAAAATAATTCTAAGAGTCCCAGGGGAACTGAAAAGGGGAAGTCAGAGGTGTCCCTGGGTCAAACATAGGCAGCCAAGGGAGAACATAGAGCATTTGAGGAAATACCAGCTAGGTGAAAAAAAGAAGGGGTATAGATGGATCAATGGCATATCCATTTCCCAAATTTATTTCTTATTTTCCACAGTTGTTCCATTCTTTTCATAGAGTTCTCACCTGGGCAGTCATTGTGGACATGACTTTTTTTCCTCTTTAGTTTCATTTTCTTCTTATTACCTCTGTACATGAGTTTTCATCTTGAAACTTACTCTTCTCACCTCTTCTGCCCAATATAACCAATAAACTCTAAATGTAAAGTTAAACTGATTAGGCTAAAGGTCAGCCACATTACATTCAAATAAGAATAAGGAATATCAAAAACATCAGGAAACAGTGCAGATGTCTGCAGCCACACTTTGATAAGCCAGCAGCTGTGGCCATTTGAACTCTCTCATGGGAATTAAGAAGCTAAAATCCATAAAACAATCTTCAAGCAATAACATTGAGTCTGTCTATCCGCAGAGACTAGAAATCAGTGGAGTAAGACAGCATCAGTGAGCTTGGTACTGAATCTAATTATTTCTGGTGTGAATTTATTGTGAGAAATGTAACAATTAATACTTATTTTTAAACAGTTTTACACCTATTTATTATTTGCCATCACTTAACAATGCTTTCCATAGTAAGTACTATTGAAAATTAAGGCAATAAATGGAGGGCAAGTTTTTCTATCTTTAAATTGCAAATGGGACAAATGAAATTAAAATTTAAACGATTGAATTGCTTACACAACTCTGAAACCTGCTCATGAAAGCATGAGGTATAGGGTCTAAATGGCAATTTGATCAATTAAAGTGGTACGTTCTGCTACTGTGTTTATTCTTTTTTAAGAACTAAGGGATATGGCATAAAAAATCAAAAGGTTAAATATATTTTAAGGCAACTATATATAACTTTTGTTACAAATTATATTTCATATCCAGTACCAGCCAAACTACCCCTGCTTTCCTCTGCTGGAGGTCACCCTTAAAGAGTGAAGAAACACCTAAAGACTTAGAGATACTATCTAATTAAACCCAAGTTCAAGTCAGTTCACTAAGAAGAACTCCTTTTCAGAACACAGAACTTAGAAAGCAGAGTTGTAACTATCCACTTAATCGACTGAATTGAAGGAAGCTTAGACTTCTGGTAATGGCTTTATTCATTAAGGCCCATTTATAGAGCATCTACTATATCTGCTATTGCCAGGCCTTATTCTACGCAGTTTTATTTACAAAACATACTATAAGGCTAATTTTAGAAACAAGGAACATGAGCCTCAGAAACGGTAAAGCACTGGTCCTTGATTTTATAGCAATTGAGGGGCAAAGCAGAGAAGGGAATCTAGTTCTATAAAACCTTCTTGTAAGACCTGTAAGACCTTTCTATGTGACTTGTAAATGCAAGTTCTTTCCTCCACTCTACACACTCTATCTCTTTCAGAAGTGCCTGGGGGCCACCAGCATATGGTTCTGACATCATTGGGTAGGAAACTTGTCTTCCGAAAGTATATTAGAGAGTAAACAGCCCTGAGTCCTTTGGAGTCCCATCTGTTAAGTAAGGTGAGTAATCAATTCTGATTTAAATAAACAATTAAACTTTATTAGGTATGAGGTTGGTTTTCTCTTGTATCTTATACAGATGCCTCATTTTGCTTTTCCTTTCACTTGTAACAGAAGTGGTATTGTCTTTAGACCTTAGATTTTCTTTTCTTTTCTTTTTTTTTTTTTTTTTTTTGAGGTAACATTGGTTTACTATATTACTATCTGTCACTATATATGTCTTAGGAGTATAGGTTCACATCTTTTCAAAGACAAGTTATAATACCACACCCAGCCCCAGAGTACTAATAACTCTTCACCACAGTCCTTTGGGCCCCCTTCACCCTTTGTTCTTATCACCACCCCCACTAGTAACCTCAATTTTGCAGTCAGAGTCCAAGGGTTAGTTTTGTCTGTTCCTTTGCTGTATTTCTTTATATGCCGCATATGAGTGAAAATATTTGTCTTTCTCCTTCTAACAGGGGTAGCACCTCGAAAAAATTTTAACGTGCTTTTCTCATTTGCTTCCCTGGAACACAAGACTTTCCTTTAGTCTTATACTTCATCTAGAGGCAATGGTATGCACGCACTGGTGTAGTGGCTCCAAAAGGCATGTAAAGAGAGTCAAAGGGTCACTACTCTGTTCCTAATATTCAAAATAAATTTTTTCAAAAAGAGGTTAGTTCCCAAACCAGATTATTTTCTCAAAACAAGATTTTCAAGATTCCTTAGTTCCTCTTGAAAAAGAACAGCGTAGGGGCCTCCCTGTGGCTCAAGGGGTTAAGACGCAACCTACGAAGCTATCCACAGCCACTGCAGCATGAGTTTGATCTCCGGCCAGGGAGGTGACCCACATGGCACAGCAGACCTCTCCTGACTCACCGGCTGCTAGCCTCAGCAGTGTATTTCAGTCAGTTTGCCTGTTCTGCTCTCCACTCTTTCTCTGGTGAATCCTCTCATCCCACCCCAACCCCACCTCTGGCCTATATCCAGTTCTTGTATGCATAAATAAATAAATCTTAAAAAAGAAAGAAAGAAAGAAAGAAAGAAAGAAAGAAAGAAAAAGAACTGTGGAAGTATCAACTCAAAGGTTCCCTTTGTTATAGAGAAGATACTCCTTCCACAATGGCAAATAGACAAGAAGCTACTTGCTCTTATTGTTCTATGGTGAGAGCAAGAATATAGTAGAAAAAGAATAAAGATCAGTAGGGGAAACTAACTCTTCTACACCTAAAGTATAGTGAGAAGAAGGGAACCAGAAACAGGGGCTCCAGAATTATATTTTCTCTCTCTTTGTGGGGCACAGTTTTAAGACAGACTGGTTTTGGAAATAACAACTAAGCTGAGGGGCACCCAGAATACAAGGAGGGGTATAAGAGAAAGATTCTTATTTGCCTAGTTCTTATTCTAAGGCCTTGAGGAGACCTCACAGCAGAAGCTAGAAGTGGGCCCTCAGCTCAGTAAACCAGATGGAGCAGTTGGAGCTCCACATGGTGAGGATGCAAGAGGCAGGGTCTATGTGCATGAGAGTGAGTGAAAGCCAAGTCAGCCAAAGAAGCTCTAGACCAGAGGTCATAAAACTGTGGTCTATGGGTCAAATCCAGCCCAGTGGTCTATTGTGTAAATAAAGTAAATGCCTTTTCATTCACATGTTCCCTATGACTGCTTTTGAGCTACAGAGTTGGTTGACTGTGGATGCACTGTAAAGCACACAAAGGCTAGTTGGCTCTTTATGGAAATAGTTTGCCAACCTCTGCCCTAGATTTTTGAAAGGCTGCAGAAAAAGCTGCAATGAGGCAAACAAGAACAGTGCTTTGGAAGTCAGAGAATATGAAGGAAATCCAAGGAACTCGGCTCCTTTCCTTAGTTGTGAGGTCACATAAATTAAACCAGTTACCTTCCTCTATACATCCAGAAGCTATCCTGCAGAGAATCTGGAAAATGAATGCAAGGCTGAACTAAGAAATTCAAGAGGATGAGCATTTTCACCTAGAGAGACTCAGTGCTACCTAAACCAATAGTTCTATTATTTCAACAGATTGGTCTGAATATAGTTTCTCTAATGCCAAAGGATAGAACTTCAGGAGGAAGTCCAGATCAGTTATAGATAAAGAAGTTGCATTTCCTCTGAACAACATATAATGTGAATGAGTTTTATAACCCACTTATCAATTTACAGACTGTGAGACCTGACAGAAATTTTAGAGATACTTTAAACCTCTCATTACACAGATAAAGAAGTAGTATCCCTGAAAGACCATGTCCTTTTATTAGGTAGTGGATGAACTGAAATTGGAATCCAGATACACTAATCCAGTAGTTCCAAGTACTAAGTTTTTAGTGGAATTATTGGTTCTATAACCTCAAATTCTTGGTCAGAGACAGCACAGTCAAACATCAAAGAATTAAAGAGTTTCATAAAGAAACTGTACAAAGGTGTAACCAGGGTTTAGGCATAACGACAGGAGCATACCGCATGCCAGAGACAGTGATAGTGGAAAGCTCTTACTTTCCAAGGAGCTGAAGCAAAATAACCCCTACAGAGTAAGGGGTGAGAGGAAGAAAGAAGGGAGGGGCCTGCTTAGTTGAGGAACAAGAGTGAAGGGATACAACTAACTCACAGTAACCTATTGAGTGAAAATTCAGGGAAATAAATCTCCTGACTTGACTCTCTTTGTACACTTTCATCTTCCTGCTAGTTTATTACATAGCTGAACCCAGAGTATGCAGAAGCCCTATGGAGAAATTCGTAAAATTCAGCTTCCCAAAATACAGAGTAGGGTAGATATAATATCCAGAGGAGAAAATAGGAGAAAAAAATGAGCATCATCATATAAAACAGTGCCTGGAAGCATGCTGGGCTTATGGCTCGTGCTCAAGTATTTTTCAAATGAATGGATTAATGAATTTATTAATTTTAATGTAGATCAATCCATCATTATGAACTTCTGTGTGACTCTTTCCAAGTACAACATCCAGCCAACCAACCATGCATCCCAGCAGGAAAATTCCAAAGAGAAACATCTCTTCCTCATAAGAGAATATGGAACTCCCATAGCTGTAAGCTGTGGCGTAGGCTTTGAAATTGACATTTACACTTGTTTCCTACTGCTGAATTACTGTGAACTTAGCAGATTAACACAATGCAAATTTTATTGTCTTAGTTTTTTTGAGTTGGAAGTCCAGGCATAGGCAAACTAATCTGTTTTCTAAGAATCGCTGAACTGAAATCAAGATGTTAGCTGAGGCTGGGCTCTCAAGTGAAGCTTGCGGGTCTCTCCCAAGGTCATTCAGGTTGTTGTCAGCATTCATTTCCTTGCTCCTATAGGACTAAGGTGACTGCTTCTTTCTGGCTGCCTTTCAACAACTCTCAGCAACTAGAGGCTGCCTTCACATTTAGCTGTGTGACTCCCTAAGTCTCGCTTCCAATTTCTGGGGTCCACCCAAAAAGCCTCCCTTTTGATCAACTGAAAGTCAATTTATTAGTAACCTGATATCTGACATATTCAGAGGGTCTGCCTGCACCCAAGGAAAGGGAATAATAGGGTATGTGTTCCAGGCAGCAGGAATCTTAGGGAACATCGTAGAATTTTACCTTCCACAGAGATGCAAGTTCTGGTGCTCTGTGAAGTGCCTGGATTTTTTTTTTTCCCACATAAACAATCGGTTTACATTTGTCATCCTAACCCAGAATCTTTAAACCCTAATTTTATTTTGTTTTAACTTGGGAATATTGTCAGGTCATTTGTATTTTCACAGATGCATACTGACAAAGCTGGGTCATCAATAGTTATACTTGCATTTTAGAGTCATTTCTGATGAGGGAGTAGAGTAGGTCTGATGTCATTCAGAAAAGAAGTGAGAATCACTGCTTTAAATTGTGAAAATACGACTATTTGAAGCACCAGTGCCATATAGAGCTGTGGCAATCATTCAGAAAATTTACCTCTTGATACAGAAAGTAAAAATACTTTCATTACAGAACTGGAGAGTCTTCCTCTTCTTAACTTCAAACATGTTTACCTGCCAATTCCAAGAATTAACTACTATGGCCACTGGAGATCACAAACACATTTAGGGAGGTTGAGGTGATGACTTTTAAGAAAGAGGTTCAGGGAATTTCCTCCTTATAATCTGTACAAACAGTGGTTTTCCTGGAGACCTCACCCAGTTCATGTTCTCTAGCATCTCATTATGCAGAATGGATCATATCGGTACCCCTAGATGTGAAAAGGTGATTTTGTTTTTTAAAGATTTATTTATTTATACAAGCACTGGGTACAGTCAGAAGCACGGGAAGGTGAGAGAATCCACCAGAGCCAGAGGAGGGAGCAGAACAGGCAGACTGATGAAGTACACCTCTGAGGAGAGAAGCAGGGGCAGCAGGAGAGGTCTGTGCACCATGTGGGACCCTTGCCAGCTGCCGGGGTTTGAACCAGTGCTGCAGAGGCTGCGTGCAGCTTTGTAGCCCAGGGCTCAACTGCTGTGCCACTGGGGAGGCCTTGAAAAGGTGATTTTTAAAAAGATAAAAATGGTAAAACCAAAAGGTGGTTCTGTTAACATAAGATAAGGATCAGAAAACTTTCTCGTAAAGGGTCATATAGTAAATATTGTAGACTTTTTGTGCCAAAGGTGTCTGTTGCAACTAATCAGTTCTGCTCTAGTATCATGAAGGCAATCATAGGCAGCATACACTGAGGCAGTGTTCCAATGAAACTTCATTTATAAAAGCAAGCAGCACTCTTGATGTAGGAGAAAGCTGGTGGGCAGCTAGCAGGGTCTTCCATCCCTCCTATCTGCTTTTAAGAATCATCCCTATCCCATTTTCCTGTATTTTGGAAAATGCATTCTGGTTCCTTGAACATATCGAGAGAATAGGTATCACACACTCTAGGAAGGGGCCCAGCTTCTGGGCTGTCAATAGACTTGGTTTCTAATCCTCTCTGATGTAGGTATCTGTGATTCTAAGTATGTGGAATACAGCTACTCTGGCATCTCAGTCATGTCATTTACTCAAGCACAGGAGGGCCTCACAGCATCAGTCTAGGAGTTGAGGAGCAAATGTGAATAAGAGGCTGTCAAAAGATGATTAATGGCCACCCTCTGAAGTTTTGATTTGGATTCTAAACGACAAAACTGGACCAACCGAGGAAACTTGGTAATTTTCTCTGCTGCAGAGCAGCCACCTGGCGAATATCACATTGCAACTACCAACCCTTGGCAGAGGTTGGAACAGCAGCTATAATTATAAAGAGCAGGCAGGAGACTCTAAAAATCTCTTCTGAGTGGTAAAAATTCTGAAAATCAAGATAATTACAACACTAGTTCATCCTGATTTGCTTGGCTATTTATAGATGAGGAGAAGCTGATGCACTGAGAGGTTTTTCTTTTTTTCTTCTTTTCTATTTGCATTAAATCCTGTGTGGCTCCTCTCTGAAATGTGTGCATATGCTGAGTCCATGTGAGATGCCACCACTGGCACTTGTCATAAGAATTAAATCCCTCTCAAGCTTGTTTACAGCTCAGCACTTGTCATACTGCTCCCTTGAGCTTCATGGCTGGTTGGGTTCTTTTTTTCCCCAGCTCTGCGGAAGATTTAATTTCTTTTTTGTTTATGTGTGTACTTACCCTTGCAGGTGCAGGAAAGAAAAAATTGCTGTGCCCAGATGTTTTGAAGCTGCAGTAGCATACATACAACTCCGATTAAATAGAAAAATTGCAAAAGATAAGGCAGGCACTTCAAATACATTATTCTATAGGGTATTCAATATACCTATGTTTTCTAGACAATAAGACTCTTGAATATAACTTAGGAACAGAGGACTCTGTTAGGGCATCACCAGCTCAGTTCATTTATAGATGATTTTAAAATGAGATTTGTCAGTTTTGAGTCAGGCCTATTACGTTTACCCCATTTTTAACTTAGAATACATCTTCCCAGAACAGAACAGTCTGGGAATTGGGTGGAAACATCGCCTATCAAGCTGTCTCAGTTCATTACTGGATTAGTTAGGCCTCAGGGACTTGAGGCCAGATTTCACCTTAGTTTTGGAACATAGCAAACATAAGCCAAGTGCAAACAACCCTCCTGCTGCTCATTGAGCTCTGTACTAATATGCAGAAGCTCAGCCCAACTTGCAGATGGATAATGCTTCTATGGACTCTCAGTTTGGATTTTCCTTTACCCAGGGCGATGGGTTAACCTGCTTTGTACACAGCAACTGTCAAACTCGGGGAGGAATTCAGCTCAGGAGAAGATATAAAGCCCCAAATTCTCAAAACTCCCCTTCACCAACCTCCAACAATGGTTTCCCATGACTGTATGTGGGTAGCTTACAACAAGCAAATTTAAATATTCCCTAGCACCAGAGCCTAGATCAGGATGCTTGTGGTGAAGGCCTCTGTACTCCTGCTTTGTAACATTGTCCTCTTGAGGGCCCTGGGAATGTGTTACTGTTTTTACCTTTCCCTGGAGGTGTAGAAGAGTTCCCAACTGACCTGCTTACGATGTTGGTTTATAAGAAAACCTCCCTCTCCCTTTGATCATGAAGCTAAAGACCCTCAATAGAATTTAAAAAAAAGAGTGCCTGAGGCCTCTGTTCCTTTGTAGAGAGGAAGAAGGTCATGCAAAAAAGAGAAAGAAGCTCTCACATTTTAATTTGAGTGCCAGTTCTGGATCCCCAGTTGGCAAAGCCTTTTATAGTCAATTCTTGGCCCAGCATTCTGCATCTGCAATATCAGAGCTTATTAGTGTCATCTCTTACTTCTGCTTCCCAGCACTGCCACCAGAGGCTGTAAAAGGCTGAGACTATACAGTATTGCAAGGCAAATGGCTCTTTAGTAACTATCACAATGCAGGTTTTCGCTTACACTGAAATGTTCCCCTAGTCATACTAATAATATCTAACACTCTCATCATCCCAATACCTTCTAGAACCCCCACTTTGAACATGGGGTCTTATCATAAGTCTTCATCTCCTGCAATGGCTGTGTGTGAAGGACAGAACAGTAAGTTCCAGGAAGTATCTTTAGTTTCACAGTGATATTGATGCATCTGTTCACAGGATATTGATCAATTCTAACAACAACAACAAAAAAATCTATCATATAATTTATAGGCTTGTCTATTTATATTTTATCTCTCTAATTTGCCTAAAGTATCCAATTAAATGTCAATTATTCTTAAGGCAGGAAGCCTATGTATTCATCATGATATAGTGGGACTTTATTAATGAAATCTGCTGTGGTATGGGGTAGTGGCTTTGCTAGTGTAAATAATTTACCATATCTCTAACAGGTAATCCTTATAAATATTTTAAACATATGAACTCTGTACCCTGAAGTACCGGTCAAGCACAGCTGCCTACCACCTGACTACAGGAGCCAGGCACTCAACCACATCAGCCAATAAGATGGTAGTGGTCAGATGGGGCCAGCAACTCACACACTGAGTGTGAATTTAGCAACCCAGAAAACATCTGCTCCCCTCCCCAACCAAAGATGTTCACCAATATACTTGCACATACTTGTCAGATCTGAAAATTCATTTATTTATAGTGAATAGTTCTGCTAAGAAACAGACGTATTGTGAGAAGCAGCCCAGTGACGCTACTGTGTCTGTTTGTTCATCAGATTCATATGAGCCTGGAACAAAGCCATGAGGAAGGGAGTCTCTAGCTGGCAGATTCTGTTAGGCCACAAGATAATAGAAGATAGAATGGAGTCTGGAGATAAGTCCTAGGGGAGATAGAAGGGAAGAATGATGGAGACAGAAGGACATTCTATATGCATTTGCCTGCATCTAAAACTTTGTCTTAAATAACTGGGCTTGTAGATAGCTGGCAGAAGCCAAATTAAGGTCAACTAGAGGTAACCTCCTTATCTCTGAACCCACAAGTTCAGAGAGGTTGAAGTTTTTAATGCAATTGTTTCCTTTTTTCTATATAGTAGTTCCAACGTACCTTTCCAGTTCACCCGCCACTCTACTTACCTAAAGCTCATGGTCCTTCTTGAAACTTTCATGCAACTTTGTGCCTTCATATCTTGCCTTAGGCTGTTTGCTTGCTTTGGAAAGCTCTTTGCCACCCTTCACATTTGTATACAATTGCTCATTTTTTAAAACTGAGCTCAAAGTTGTTGCCTGCTGTGACATCTTTGTCAGTCCTCAGCTGAGTTTCCACTGACCTCTTACACATTTATTATCTTGTACTGGGATTGTTTGTTGCCCACCAACCCCCAATTGATAGTGAACTTCAAAGAGCAGCAGTGGCATTGATGCAGAGTGGAAGAGTCTACATGATCATCCATGTAGCCTCAACGTTTAACCTACAGCAGATGCTCAATATACGTTAAACGAATGGAGCTTTGCAAATTTTAAGGGAAGAAGAGTAAGAGGAATTAGCAGGTGAGAAAGTTCCAAACTAGGTGCTAGGTGAGTGTGGTATAGTAACAATACTTAAAAGGTGAGATCCTATATCTCTAAAACACACATAATGATGTAAACCAATGTTAAGTCAATACAAAATCAATTCAATAATTAAATTTAGTAATATAAAATAAGGACCTCCCATCATTTTCTTCCAGAGGTTCACCTTTCATTACCAACCATTTAACTCTGGACACTTTTATCTTTTCTAAGTCAGAGATGGAGCCCAGGTAAGTATGAAGACTTAGATAAGTCACAGGAAAAGTTTTAGGCTCTTGATAATTTGAAGATGAATTTAAACTTCAGTGAAGCACCAACAATAACTGCTCATGCTATTTCTTTATACATTTAACAGAGCGCTTACCTTTCAAAGCCCAGATGTGGCTTGATCTTACATTTTCTTCATACTTGCTACAACACCTGTTAACCACAACAGTGAGGCTGCCCGTCCTGGCTTTATCTTGCTCTCTGACTGTTGCTAGAATGTGTAACCGCGGCTCTGCAGCTGCTGTGTTGGCAACCATTCCAGGCACTGGTGCTGGTCTCTGGCCTTTGGGGAGCTTTAACAGTCACACAGTTCTTGGTGCAATAGATGCATCCTTTCATTTCTTGGCTCCTGCAGCCCTTCTTGCTTGTAACCCATCGCCTTTCAATGTAATTAGCTCATATGCAATTCCTGTGAGGGATGTGTCATGTCCTACCCATTACTGTTTCTCTAACACTTACCAGGGCCTGGCATTGGAAGGAAAGAATAAATAAATAAATAATGAATGAATGAATGTATGAATGAATGAACGAATGGAAATGTCTTCATTAAAATTCATTGTTGGAACTTTAATTAAATCGCTTCTATCAGTTATTATCCTCCCTCCCAATATGATACTTCTGATTTAGTGTAATTGGTTGCTTTTTTCCCCTTCACCCTGGAAACAAGTAATCTTTCTTGATTATCAACAGCTATGTTGCTATACAAAAATAGCAAAGAAAAATCTAGACATGATATAAACCTGCTAATGGCTTCCTCTCTGAGAGCTGTCTTTATACATCTCTAAATCGCATTTAATAATATTTCATTTCCTCAATTTCTTAGACCAGTTGGATGTGGTGTGCCCTACTTGTGAAGCTGAGTATATCTAATTCCATTAGAGCCATAGAAACAATGATGCTGCATTTCAAAAATACTACTTCTAATTTTTTTTTTTAATTTGAAGAATGGAATCTTCTGGTTTTTGCTTTTAGTGGTTTTTTGTTTGTTTGTTTGTTTGTTTGTTTAGTCTTGACAGATAGTGTCTGTTCGGAACTGTTGAGAAATTAGGTATATACTAAAACTTTATCACATTTTTTTGTAAGGCACTTAAATTATCTACTTTTACTCACCTACATTTAACTCTTTATTTTCAAGTCAGAGAGAGCTTAGAGGTGTGGTGAAGTGGAAAGTAAAGGCCTACTTTCCAGGCTGAAGTTGACTGATCAACTTGCCAAAAAGTATTACACTTGTTTATTTTCGTGTCTGTGAAACAGGAATAATAACATTGACTGTATAAATTTCTTATGAAAATTAAAAGAAAACATTACCTATGTGACACCCTTGGTAAAATTTTGTGAAGTACCATTTCCACTGTGGAGTTAGTACCCTACCTTTTCTGCCCGACAAGTCTTTACTTGCCATCAGTGATACAGATACAACATCCTATAGCAGAGAGATGTCCTGTGTGCGCTTCATACAGTTAAACAGTTGAGCCAAATGTAAGAGCAATTTCACAATGTTTTGCTGTAAAGCACTCTGGGACCTTTTGGCTGCACCCATTTTTCAGTCCAGAGATTTCTTATATAGGCCTCTATCTTTGGGGTTTCTGATCTTTCTACTTCACAAATATTCCTTTTCTCCCAACTCTCCAAATCTCAGGAGCAGCATCATTGCTTCTCCACAAGCCCTGGGGGGAGTTACCTTTGTTACCAGCTCAGTCAGAGATTTCCCCCCCAGTCAGAGGTCTCCTCACAGAAAAATGCTACAGCTTTCCTAAGATCAGGCTCCACTCCTCTGCTCTGGGGTCTCCCCAGGAACCCAACCTAAGTGCCATTCCCATGAGCTCTTAGGTCTTCCCAAGCAAACACTCCTATCCTCAGATTTTGAGACTTGAAAGAAGTATACCTGCAATTTCTCCACTAGATTATTTTAATTCTTCTCTCAACCTTCAGTTATCCTAAAAACACCGTTTAGCTTGACATAGTGTAGGGTAGATGGAAGTTATTAAGATTTTTCCGCCCTCCGCCTTTGATCGACATCTGTGGTCTTACATGCAGGCCTGATGGCAGCACCTGGAGCAAGGTGTGGGCATGAGTAATTGGGCACACCTGAGCCAAGAGACAGATTATAAGGGCAGGAGCAGAGACCAGAG
The DNA here is from genome assembly GCF_964194135.1 of Talpa europaea. Classification (NCBI taxonomy): domain Eukaryota; kingdom Metazoa; phylum Chordata; class Mammalia; order Eulipotyphla; family Talpidae; genus Talpa; species Talpa europaea. Next base: position 43,984,072 of record NC_140075.1, read on the forward strand.
GGCGGAGGCAGAGTGCAGTACAGACCAGCCAAGAGACCCTGAGAGAAAGCCACAGAGTCCAGAAAGAAAAAAGATTTGCTGGGGCTAAGAGGCCTCCCTGACTGCCCTGTACCTGGTTGCCTCAATACAAATGGTGTAGAAAGATCATTAAAAGCCTAAAAAAAAGCCACTGAGGGCTCCAAGAGTCTTCCTTTATCCAGCTGTCTGAATCAATAGACAACCAGCACTGTACCTTGCTGGCACTACACAGAGTCACTCTCATTCATCATGTTAACCTTCTCAGACACACGTGGAAAACCCAGGTCCTTCACATGGGTAATAGATAAGACCACTGACAAAAGCACTATTGCCTTTAAATTATTCTTGGTTTTCCTTTACAAAAGCAAAAGCAATTCAGATTGCATGCTTATGTTTTGTTACAGCCAGTATTACTTCTACCTTCAAATAACTGGTTTCTTTTCAATTAATAGTTAATTTAAAAGAAAGATTTTTAATGTAAAATTTTAGTTTTCCTTCTCTAAATTTTTCATAAAAATACAAAAATACAAATAAACTAAAAAATAAGATACTAAAATAATCCCACAAACCCCACTTGACCATTGCCAATTATTTCATTTCATATGTTTCTTGATTATTGATTATTGCTATTGCTGAACCTTTCTTAATGGTATTTCATTTGTATATGTCAGTGCCTCCAAATTCAGTTCCTATTTAATTTGGAAACTGAAATTTTTTTGTGTGTGAAAAAGTCTATTTTAAGGAAAAGTCTTAGTTAATCAAGAGATTTCACCAATTCCAGGTGACAAAATACAACCAAAAAGAATTCATAGTATGAGACAGTTTAAATCAAGGCCTCACCCATTCCTACAGTTGCAGTGTTGTGTCCCAGCTTTCAAAACTTTTACAATTGTTTTAACTTAACCTAAAAGATTTTAAATGAAAATAAACTAGAATGAATATGAGAATTGTTCCTCTTTGAGTCAGGGAGCTAGCCACCTTAAGTTTTTCAAAAAAGCATGTCTCCCCAGTGTGCTCACAGATAGTGGTATAAAAGACCCACATTTAACATATTAAAACTGTTTTAACTAAGATAACATCACTCTGAATTACGCTACCAAAATGCTAATTGAGAAAAGCTGAAAATACTGTGACTTTACTCATTATTACATGCTATTTCTTACCCAGATTCCAAACTTTTACAAATGTTTTAAAGGTCAGGTATCTCAATGGGACCATGAAATCCCTGATGGGATGAACCTGGAATTTTGTTAGTACCTTGCACTTCTCTCCCATCCTCTCCTACTCTCACCCCTTACATATTTATTTTTTAAAACTCTTGTTCATAAAAACTCAGAAGCTTTAATAAAATTCTCTGTAGGAATATTTGAAGTAGTAAAGCTTCGAAAGCAGACATTGGCATAGACTTGCTAGTCTTTTGGAAGAGGCCAAGACCCTAAACCAAAGTAAAATACAATTCCCTCTCTTAACCAGACTCCTTCAAAGTTGCACCAGTACAGAACAGAAATACCACTAAATGTCACATGACCAGACCAGCTGGGTTCTTGGAAGAAGGTAATCATTTTTCTTTTCATTTTGTCCCTTAAAAAGCAGACAGACTTCACCACTTTTCTGCTGTTATTCTTTCCTTCTAGTCCAACAATCAGCACTCTTGTGACATTGGCCAGCAGGGGTTTGTGGTTGTATGAACCTAGTGGGTTCCTCAAGGAAACTCATGAAAATGTGGAGGACCTCTAAGGCTGGAACCCCAAGAGTTTTTGTCTCTCGAGCTAATGTGAGGCTTAGTCTTCAGCAATTAGTTAACGTGTGAGTGGCCATCCTTGCTATTTTTAGCAGTACTCTGATCCCAGAACGTTATGATTATGTTTGTCTGTTTCTCCAGTTTAGAGGGCAGAAGTTTGCCCTGTGACCTTCATTCTCCGGTGTTTCTAAGAGTTGTTGATTTTCAGTTTGATCAGCTTATTTCTTGTTGTGTGGATGGGAATGATGACTTCTAACCTATTTACATGTCAGACTAGAAACTAGAAGTCGTGAGCATTTTTCATGTGTGTATTGACCATTTATATCTCTTCTTTGGTAGAGTCTATTTAAATCCTTTCTCCATTTTTCTTAGATTGTTTGTCTAGTTATTGAGTTGTAAGTTTTCTTAATATATTCTAGATACATGTCAATTTTTAGATATAAAATTTGCAAATATTTTTCACAGTCTATATTTTCTCTTTTCATTTCTAAATGGGGAAGGGTTTTGATTTTGGTGAGGGTCAATATACTATTTTTAAATGGGTTGTGATTTTATTGTCATATTTAATAAATCTTTAATCCAAAGTCACAAAAATTTTTTGTATTTTTTTCTAGAAGTTTTATGTTTTACACTTGCGTCTATGATCAATTTATAGCTATGATCAATTTGTAGCTAATTGTGTATGGTGTGAAGCATAGTCTACGTTCTTCATTTTTTAATGGCTATACAATTATTCCATTTCCATTTTTTTTAAAAAACCTGTTCTCTATCTCCATTGACTTGTTTGAAATGTTGACTGACTGTGTCATTCACATTGATTTTTATATCTGTCTTTATGCAAACAATATCCTATATTAATTTTCGTAGTAAGCTTTGAGATCAAGTTGTATATTTTCTAATTATCTTTTTTATTTACAACATTTTTGGTTATTCCAGGTGTTTTTCATTTTATATATAAATTTTTTTATAGTTGCTTGTTGATTTTGATTTCTTTTTTTTTAAGATTTATTTATTTATACAAGCACTGGGTACAGTCAGAAGCGCGGGAGGGTGAGAGAATTCACCAGAGCCAGAGCAGGGAGCAGAGCAGGCAGAAGGACCGAAGTACATTGCTGAGGGGAGCTGCGGGCCGCAGGAGAGGTCTGCGTGCCATGTGGGACCCTCCTCTGGTGGCTGGGGAGCAGCCGGGGATTGAACCGGTGCTGCAGAGGCTGCGGGCAGCTTTGCAACCCAGCACTCAACTGCTGCGCCACCGGTGAGGCCCATATATAAATTTTAGGATCAATTTGTCAATTTCCACAAAATCCCACCAAGGTTTTAATAGGAATTTTGTTGATTTTATTTTTTATTTTGGGAATAATTGCCATCCTAGCGATATTCCTTCTTCCCTTACATGAACATATTATTTAGGCCTTTAATTCTCTCAACAATGTTTTATAGTTTTTAGTCTTAGCCTTTTATTAACTCTATTCTTAAGTATTTTATTCTTTTGATTGTCATTGTGAATAGAAAAATGTTTTCTTAATTTCATAATTGTATTACTACATTGATCTTATATTATGTGGCTGAATTTCTTAATTCTTATAAGTGTTTTGTTTTGTTTTTACCAGATTTCCTAGAGTTCTTGCAGGATGGAGGGGAAGAAGATTCAGGGTTTTCCCAGAGTCCCTCCCCATGCCAATGACAGTGATAATAGCTCCAGCTCTAACTTTTTCATGTAGTGAGTTTTAGCTCAAAAAACTATTTGAGTACAAACAATTTCACTATTCTTTCATTTTGCTGATGAGGAAATTAATTGATTTCAGAATCACTGAGTAAATTTGATGTGTATATTAAAATGAAGTAAAAATTACAAAGGCAAACAAAAAAGGTGTAACACTAACACACAGAGGTAAGTAAATCAGTAAAATTGCACCTAGTCTTGCTCCTAATGAAACATTTTATTCTGTCATTATAAATACTGATTCATAGTAGATAAAACTCTTCAGCTTCATGCAAATTTCATAAAAGAAAAATATGTAGAATTACCTTTTCTTTAATTGGAACTGCATTCATAAAGGTTAAAAGGCTGCATAATTACTGTTATTAAATGTCACATGGACTGATATTATGCAGGTTAGACCAAGAGGCTCTGTAACTCAAGTGTTAATTATTTGCAAACCTACACACAGGATGCCCCTAAGGATATTATTACTAAAGTGCCAGCCCTTCACTATGGTTAGTGTCAGCAAAGCCAGTGAATCTCTGCCATGTTTTCTGTTTATTCATAGAGCGTATAGTGGTATTTTAGCAATATTCTTGCTTTTCATGTATAATTGTTTCTACTTTTGAATTTACATCTTGTGTAACACTTTAATAATCCTTTTTATATGCATAATTCATTTAAAGTGATAATAGCCAATTTGCCATTAACTCTTCTAGGCAGAGAGAAGTTAGAGCTGAATACTAACAAGCAGAGAAAGAAAGTCACCAGAACTCTCATTTAATAGAAGCTGAAGTTACACTCAGAAACTTTTTGACCCAAGATGCATGTCGAAAGGTCTTATTTAAAAATGGTATGAGGGGCCTCCCTGGTGGTGCAGGGGGTTGGGATGCAACCTATGAAGCTGTCTGCAGCCTCTGCAGCATGAGTTCAATCCCAGGCCGGCAAGGGAGCAACCCACATGGTGCAGCAGACCTCTCCTACCTCGCCTGCTGCTCCCCTCAGCAGTGTATTTCAGTCAGCCGGCCTGTTGTGCTCCCCACTCTGTCTCTGGGGAATCCTCTCACTCCCCACGCCTCTGGCCTGTAATCCAGCTCTTGTATACATAAATAAATAAACCTTTAAAAAAATTAAAAAAAAATAGCATGAGACTCTGACAACAAAAATGTTCCAAAAACCCCAAATAAAATGATGGAAATAGAAAAGAAAATAGGTATATACATATATATATATATTTAAAATATTTATATTAGAGAAGTTTGTTATTTAATCTTGGTAGAAAAACTAATCAAAGCTGTAACTACTGAATTTTTATCATATGCTTAACTATACTTACCTATTATAGACATTAAATGTATTTAGTACTATAAGAAGAGAACAAAATAGCTACTTATTATGAAGTATAAGGTGAAAGCTGCCTTTTAAAATCTACCAGTTTTTATTATAGTATTAGGAGGACATCAGGGAGCAGTTGAAAAGAACTAGAGTCTTTGCTATACAATAATATACTAGAGATTTAATACAACAATTTTCACTTAGAAACAGCTTTATGGTTGGGGATTTGTTTGCCTTATGGTTGTGCTTTTGGTGACAAATATAAAATCTCTTTGTCTTGTCCTAGATCCCAAAATATTTCTCCTTTTTTCTAAAAGTTCTTTAGTTTTATGTTTTATATTTATGTATGTAACCCATTCTGAGTTAACTTTCGTATAAAGTATAAAACTTGGGTCGTTTCATTTTTTTTTTTTTTTGACCAATGGATATCCATTTGTCCTATCATTTGTTTAGAAGGTATTTTTCCTACAATGAATTGCATTTGAGCATTTGTCAAAATTTGGCAAATTTGTGTGGGTCTATTTCTGGGTTCTCATTTCTAATTATTTAATCTATGTGTCTATCCCTCAGGAGTACCAGTATTTCTTGATTGTATTAGCTATTCTAGTTTCTTTGCCATTCAATAAAATTTTAGCAGAGTCTTGTCTATACCTACAAAGATCTCACTGAGGTTTTGATAGGGATTTTTTTTTTTTCCTAATTGAGGTGACATAGCTTTACAAAACTGTTTTCGATTTAGAGGTATAGGATCACCCTCTGTTCTACAGTCAGATTTCTAGGGTTTGTTATTGTCTTTTTCTTTCTAACTTCTTTTGCTTAGTATAATCCTCTCCATTTCCATCCATGTTGTCATAAATGGCAAGAGTGTATTGTTTTTTATACATGAATGATATCTCATTGTATATGTATATATCACATCTTTTCCTCTATGACCTGGTACAAGAATATTATTCAACATCATATTGCATCTCCTATCTAGAACAATTAGGTAAGAGAAGGATATAAAATAATTCAAATTGGGAAAGAAGTAAAGCTATAATTATTTGCAGACAGCATGACAATATACATAGAAAACCCTAAAAGAGTTGACTAAAAAAAGTAATTGAAATAATGAATCAGTTCAGCAAAGTGGCAGGTTACAAAATCAGTACCCAAACAAGAAAACAAATCACTCAATCAAAAAGTGGACAGAAGAGATAAACAGTCACTTCTCCAAAGAAGACATACAGATGACTAAAGGGCACACATAAAAATGCTCATCATCACTTTTTATCAGGGAAATAGAAATCAAAACCACAATGAGATATCAACTCATACCTGTAAGAGATCAGCTCATATCAAAAGGACCAGATAGTTCCTTTCTCTCCACCTTCATCTACTTTTGGTGGGAATATAGACTGGTCCAGCCCCTATGGAAAACAGTATGGAGGTTTCTCAAAATATCAATTATATGGGTCTACCATATGACCCATCAATTCCACTCCTAGGCATCTACCCAAAGAATACAAAAACACTTTTTCAGAGGGAAATATGCAATCCTATGTTCATTGTAGCACTATCTACAACACCAAGCTATGGCAACAACCTAAATATCCTAAAATAAGTAAATGGATTGGAAAGAATTTTAATAACTGTTTCAATTTTCTTGCTTTTAATTAGTCTGTTTAGGTTTTTTACTTCTTCCTCATTCAGCCTTTTTTTTTTTTAACAATTTTTTTTAAAGAGGCACGTATTTTATTTATTTATTTGTTTGTTTGTTTGTTTGTTTCTTTGTTTATACAAGCACTGGGTACAGTCAGAAGCGCGGGAGGGTGAGAGAATTCACCAGAGCCAGAGCGGGGAGCAGAGCAGGCAGAAGGACCGAAGGACACTGCTGAGGGGAGCAGCGGGCGGCAGGAGAGGTCTGCACGCCATGTGGGACCCTCCTCCGGTGGCCGGGGAGCAGCCGGGGATCGAACCAGCGCCGCAGAGGCCGCGGGGGAGCTTCGCAACCCAGCGCTCAACCGCTGCGCCACCGGGGAGGCCCCTCATTCAGTCTTGGATGGTTGTATATTTCTAAAATTTATCCATCTCTTCTAGGCTATTAACTTTTTAGCATGTCATGTTGTAATTTGTATTAAAATGTTTTGCCAGTATGTTGGCTTAAACATATTTTTAACATGTATGGTTTTCATGGACACACATCACACACTCATGGAGTCATTTTTCTTAGCAAAATTTGCATCACAAAGAGTTCATTTTGCTATAATTTGTCTGAACATGACTTATTTGAAGAATCTGGCTTTTTTTCACTTATGCCTACTTCATCATATACAAAATTCCCGTATTTACTGGATTTTATCTGTGGGTTGTATTCAATTCCACTACTCTTTTTAGTCATGTATTATATCATAAAATATGATATTGAAGTGTTGGTAATATTCACAATCTTGGGTGACTCACTGTGAGAAAGGAGGGTTCATCTATGTTCTATACAAATCTTATTATGAGAAAGATGATAAGTTATTGCTTAGTTTTGATAAGCCCAATACAAAATATAGTTTTGATACAATAGTTCTGATAAGCCCAATACAAAATATCTGTCTTTCAAATACACTACTTAATTCTTGTTACTGAGTATTATGTTTATATTAGGTCACAATCATAGTTCTAAAAGCAAAAATGTAAGAACATTGGATACTAGGAAAATTTTAGTATCAGTGAATGAATTTAAGGTACTATATTTAGTTCACTATTTAAGACCTCTAATATAACAAAAATCTTTTTGTAGTTTTATGGTTTCCTTCAAGGAATGATTGGTAATTATGTTTAGTGCAGCAGTGATTTTTTCTGATTGCACTGCAGCTCTAGCTCATTAGGGCTGAGCTAGAATGAGTTTGCACATTTTGAATTAGGCTGTAGAAGGGTACAAGTAGTAAATGAACCTTGGCACCATTTCCAGATTAGCATGTTAAAACCTGAAAGGTGCCCTTTGTCCACAGTCATTTCTTTAAACAGTGGAGAATTAATAATGCTCTATTTAAATGAATATGTTAAAATTGAAAGGCTGCAAAACAATTATTTTTTTAATTACAGAGTCAGTAAATATAAATAATCATTTGTCTACAGGTCCAGCAATTTGCTGGAGTAAATTGAGCTTCCCATGGCTTCCTCAGTCTGGGTACATGGTCATAGCAGCATCACAAGTCCTCATCCTTTATATGTCATAATATTTTGGATGAGTTCTAGGTATAAAATACATACCTAGATTGTATTTTGAAATTCTATTTGACAATGTTTGTGATTCAAAATAATAGTTTAATTCATTTTCATTTATCATATTCACTTATATATTTGGAATCATTCCTACCATATTATGTAACCATTTTATTTGTTCCTCATCTTGCTTTTTTTAAATTGAGTTTTCTTTACTTACTACCCCCTCCCACCTTTATTGATTTGAGAGGTATTGGTTGGATTTGACTGAAAATATAAAATTAATCAACATCTTAAAGTGTAAGTATTCCCATTCTAATTTTATAGCGAATCATTTACTGAGTTTTAAATTCCAATGAGTTTTATTTTTAAGAAAATATATTTGGCTGTTTGAAAAATTTGCCTCCTTTATTTTATAGCACCTTATTTATCGTTATGACTGCTATTACTTCTTTATCTCTTTATTCATTTAAACGAATTTATTTTGTAGACTTTTCGAGATTGTTGTTAACTCACATTTTTAGCCTGTTTATTCTCTAGTTTGTTAAGTCTGGGTATTTTTTTGCAGAAATAAAAATTACATCCTAAAATTCATACATGGAATCTCAAGGGGCCCAAACAGCCAAAGAAAACCTAGAAAGAAGAACAAAGTTGGAAGCCTCACAATTCTGATTTCACACTTATTACAGAGCTAGAATAATAAAAGTGTGGTACGGGTACAAAGAAAAACCAGTGAGATAGACTAGAGGGCCCAGAAATAAAACTTGTAGATATGGTTCAATGATTTTCAAGAAAGAGACCAAGATGACTAACAGGAAAGGGGCAATCTTTTCAAGAATGATGCTGGAAAAATTGTATACCAACATGTAAAGAATGAATTTGGGTCCTTATCTCAGACCATATACAATCATTGATTCAAAATAGATCAAACATCTAAATATAAGAACTAAAATAATAAAACTCATAGAATAAAACTTAGGGGAAAGCTTATAACATTGGTTTTGGCAATGATTATGAAAACAAAATTCCAGCCTACAAATATAAAAATAGATAAATCAAACTGCGTAAAATCAAAAGCTTCTGTGTATTGGAGGACACAATCAACAGAGTGAACAGGCAATCAACAGAATAGGAGAAAACATTTGCATATCATATATCTGATAAGTGGTAAATATCCAGAATATATAAAGAACTCCAATGAGGCAACAATAAAACAAACAACCCAATTTAAAATTGGGTAAATGTCTTGAATAAACATCTCAAAAAAATCTAATTATGAATAAGCTCATGAAAAGATGCTCAGTTCACTAATCATTAGGTAAATGTGATTAAAAACAATGAGCTAGCACCTGATATCCATTAGAATACTACTATCAAACTATTAGAAAACAACAAATGTTATTGAGCATGTATAGAAATTGGGACCCTTGTGCATTGCTGATGTAAATGAAAAATGATACATTCACTGTGGGAAACTGATTCTGCCTTAAAAAAATTAAAACTAGAACTACTTTATAGGCAACTCTTCTCCTTCTGGCAACATAATTGAAAGCAGGGTCTAAAGAGATATTTGTGCACTCAAATTAATAGCAACATTATTCACAATAGTTAAAAGGTGGAACAAATCCAAGTGTCCATCATTGGATGAATAGATAAACAAAATGTGGCATATACATGTCATAGAATATTTTCAGCCTTAAAAAATGTTACAAAATGGAAGAAATTTAAGGATGTTATGTTAAATGAAGTTACAAAAAGGCAAATGTACTATTCCGTTAATATATGGTACACAGAGTAATCAAAATCATAGAAACAGAAAGTACAATGGTGACTGCCATGGGACTGTGGAAAGGCGGTTTGGAGTTTAATGGGTTTAGAGTTTCAATTTTATACGAACCAGCATTCTGGATATATTTTTAAAAGATTTACTTATTTATGCATACAAGAGCTGGGGTACAGGCCAGGGATGCAGAGGGTGAGAGGATTCACCAGAGAGAGTGGGGAGCAGAACAGGCAGATCTACTGAAATACACTGCTGAGGGGAGCAGTGGGCGAGACAGGAGAGATCTGCTGCGCCATGTGGGTTGCTCCCTGGCTGGCCGGGGATGGAATTTGTGCTGCAGTGGCTGCGGATTGCTTCATAGGTTGCGTCTTAACCCCTTGCGCCACAAGACAGGCCTCCTTTGCCCACTTTTTTTTTTAAGATTTATTTATTTTTATAGAAGAATTGGGGTACAGGCCAGAGATGCAGGGGGTGAGAGGATTCACCAGAGACAGAGCGGGGAACAGAACAAGCAGACAGACTGAAGTACACAGCTGTGGGGAGCAGCGGGTGAGACAGGAGAGGTCTGTCCCACCATGTGGGTTTCTCCCTGACTGGCCGGGAATCGAACTCATGCTGCAGAGGCTGTAGATTGCTTCATAGGTTGCATCTTAACCCCTGCACCACCAGGGAGGCCCCCTTTGCTCACTTTTGACCTGGGTAGTTTATTTTGTTGTTGACTCATAGGAGTTCTTTATATATTCTGTATATTTACCACTTATCAGATACACAATATGTAAATGTTTACTCCCATTCCCTTCATTGCCTCTTTACTCTGTTCATGGTGCCCTTTAATGCACAGAAGCTTTTGATTTTATGTGGTTTGATTAAATCCATGATTTTATTGTATATACTTCTGTTGGCTTTCCAAATTTTTTCCAGGTACCAATGTGTAAAGTATAGACAGCAGTGAGAACAACACGATGGCTAGAGAGACCAGTAGGACTAATTATTAATAGCCAAACATGAACACACTCAGTTTGTTGAACCCCTTCAATGGGGGTGGATAAGTAGGATAGATTGGTATTAGGTAAATGCTCTCTAAAATCATTTGCAAATTAATGGCCAACAGGTATATGAAAAAAATGTTCAACATCACTGTAATCAGGGAAATGCGAATCAAAACTACAATGAGATACCTACCATCTTACACCAGTGAAAATGGCACACATTAAAAAAAATTAGCAACAACAAATGTTGGTGGGAATGCAGAGAAAAAGGAACTCTCCTGCATTGCTGGTGGGAGTGCAACCTGGTCCAGCCACTATGGAAAACTGTGTGGAGATTCCTCAACCTACTAAAGATGGAGCTTACATATGATCCAGCAATTCCACTCCTAGGTATTTACCCAGAGGACACAGAAACATTAATTCCAAAGGGCATTTGCACCTGTATGTTTATAGCAGCACTATTTACAATAGCTGAACTATGGAAACAACCCAAATGCCAAAAAATAGATGACTGGATCAAGAAGATGTGGTACATATAACCAGTGGAATATTACTCAGCAATCAAAAAAGATAAACTCGTGCAATTTGCAGCAACATGGATGGAGATTGGAAGGGGTCATGCTCAGCGAAATAAGCCAGAAAGAAAAAGAAAAATACCAGATGGTCTCACTCATAGCAGGAATTTAGAAAACCTAAATAAGGGACCAGGAAAAAACCTAATTATATTAAAGTAAAAATCAAAATCAACAAGCAACTATAAACCAGAGACACACTATTGGCGGCTGAGGAGAATAGGATCAAAACAAGGGGGGTGGGAATTGTATGGGGACTATAACCAAGATGAAAATGCACACATTATGCAAAAATGAAAAATGATGTAAAAAATGTATAAAATAAAAAATAAATAAATAAATAAAATCATTTGCAAATTAACTGCAAGGATATTTCTTTCTCTTCCCATACTAGTACTGATGCAATACACTAAACCCAATTCAAGCAACAGTCATCTAGGTATGCTTACCTTACTGGGATAATTAAAAGTTTCCAATTTATCTGGGCTCATTGTAAAACTAATCCTCTCTTCCATCAAATGTTGTAATTTGGTTTGAATTATTTTCTTCCTCCTGATTTAGGTCAAGCTCAGCCTCAAACTATTACTTGGTATTATCCAAACTGTAAATTTAGACAGACAAGTGAAGTCCAGGTAAATCTTACCTGTGGAAGAACAAAAGGTGGTAGAAAACTGAAATACAGAAGGAACCAAGATTTATTAAAGCATGTCTTGATTTTAAATAGATTATAACATTTAATATTTATGGTAAATCCATGAGGTATATATTATCTTCCCTATTGTATAAATCAATAAAAAGTCTTGGAGAGTTGTGATAACATCCCCAAAATTAGCTAATCATATAGATTAAGAAAATAGAATTCAGGGCCTCCCTGGAGGCGCAGTGGTTGAGCGCTGGGTTGCAAACCTGCCCGCAGCCTCTGCAGTGCCGGTTCAATCCCCGGCCACCGGGTGAGGGTCCCACATGGCACGCAGACCTCTCCTGCCACCCGCTGCTCCCCTCAGCAGTGTGTTTCATCAGTCTGCTGCTCTGTTCCCCGCTCTGGCTCTGGTGAATTCTCTCACCCTCCCACGCTTCTGACTGTACCCAGTGCTTGTAATAAATAAATAAATAAATAAATCTTTAAAGGAAAAAAAGAAAACAGAGTTCAGAACTCAGGTGGTCTACTCAGAGTTTGTCTTCTGTCCTACCAGAAGTAATTAGCTTGAAACTTAGCTTGATTATAACCAAAAAGAAATCAGAAATTGGTCTTTGATTGAGATAAGAATATATCACTGACCTTTCTCATTTATTCATGTGTTTTTTCTCAGTTGCTGTGACAGAGATGCTTCACCAAATAAAAGATAGGTTCACATTTTACCAATAGCAAACAAAATTCACAGTCAACAATTAAGCATTTGAGTGCCTACATACTCTACCAGTGGATAAAAACATTCAGGTTCTGTATTTTGAAATCTGGAGTTAAGAATAAAACACAAATCCAATGTTGATTGTGTTAGATATTAAGTCTACTCTTGCTTCCAAATGACAGAAATGGTGATGATCATTGAATTTGCACCATTGTTGTCTTTGTACTTACTTATTCATGAAAGCTACACTAATTTCCCCCAACTCATTAAAGCTTTATAAGGATATAAGAGGGAACATACTGAAAAGTACTTAAATATTTAGTAATTGAATGGCAAGTTTTCAAATTATGCTGGAAAATTAAAGTCATCTTTCTCATTCAGTGCAACAAACCTGTATTAGATTTTGAAGTAGTTCATTGCTTAAATGAGATAACCTGTTTACATGTTTAGAATCTGCTTACCCTATATGGAGATGTGGGGAAAGAATATATTTCTAGATCTACATAATGCAAACCTTTCTTATATATCACTTGCTCCAATTTCTGAACCCCAAACTAACCTAGTCATTATTTAATCTTGTTCTCCAACTTATTACAAGAAACATCTGACCACTTAGACTTAAATAACTATTAACACCTTAAAGTTAATTCCAGGCTTTAAATTTTATTTTTTTCAGTACCTAGACAGAGGTTCTCAACCTTGCCTGCAGGTAAGAAGCAACTGTGATTAATTTTATATGTCAATTTGACTGGGGTATATAGTGCCTAGATATTTGTTTAAACATTATTTCTGTGTGTCAGTGAGGATGTTTCCAGATGAGATTGAAATTTGATTCAGTAGACCTACTATATTGCCATCCCCAATGTGTGTGAGCCTCATCTAATCCATTGACGGCCTGAAGAGAAAGAAATCTTTCTCTCTGTCTGGATGTCTAAAAACTAGTGTATTGGTCTTCTTTCTTCAGACTTGGACTGAAACTAAAACTTTCACCATTGATTCTCCTGGTTCTCAGGTCATCAGACTCAAACTGGAACAATACCATCAGCTCTTTTGGGTTTCTAGCTCATCAACTACAGATCTTTGATTTCTAAACCTCCATTACTGTATGAGCTACATCCTTATGATAAATAGATAGAAAAATGGATAGAAAAAGATAGAAATAAAGGTAGACAGAGAGATACCAATATAGATATAATTTGGGGGAATAGGTAAACAAATTATGGTACATAAATGGAATATTATTCAATCATTAAAAGGAATGAAATACTGATAGATGCTACATATCAATGAAACTTGAAAATGTTACGTTAAATGAAAGAAGTTGGCCACAATAAGTCACATATCGTATAGTTCCATAGATATGAAATACTTAAATAGATAAATCCTAGAGCTAGAAATCAGCCAGGATTGCTGGGGAGGCAACAATGGAGAGAAATTGCTTAATGGATAAAGGATTTACTTTGGAGTAATGGATATGTTTTGGACTAGATCAAAATTGTGAATATATTAAGTGCCACTAAATTGTTCACTTTAAAATGACTAATTCTGAGACAATAACCAAAACGAAGGGACACCCTACAGATTGGGAGAAAATATTTGCACTCCGTAAAACTGATAGGGACTGAAACCAAAGATCTACAAAGAGCTTATACAACTCAACAAAAATAAAGCAAACAACCCAGTCAAAAAGTGGGCAGAAGAGCTAAAAAAGACACTTCTCCAAAGGGGAAATGCAAATGGCCAACAAGTATTTGAAAAAATGCTCAACATCACTTATAATTAGGGAAATGCAAATCAAAACCACAATGTGTTGCCCCTCACACTGGTGAGAGTGGCCCTTATTTTAAAAACTGACAACAATAAATTCTGGTAAGAATGTGGAGAAAAAGGAACCCTCTCACACTGCTGGTGGAATGCAAACTGATTCAACCACTATGGAAAGCTGTGTGGACAACCCTCAAATGACTAAAAATGGAGCTAAATATGACCCAGTAATTCCACATCTAAGAATCTACTCAAAGGGCAAAAAAAACAACAACACACTAATTCAAAAGGAAACCAGAACTCCTATGTTCATTGCACTGTTATTTACAATAGATAAGCTATGGAAACAACCTAAATGCCCAAAACAGATGAATGGATCAAGAAGATGTGGTATATATACACACAATGGAATACTACTCGGCAATCAAAACAGATAAACTCCTGTCATTTGCAGCAACATGGATGAAGCTGGAAGGGATTTTGCTCAGTGAAATAAGTCAGAAGGGAAAAGAAAAGTATAGACGGTTTCACATATAGGAGAAATATAGGGAAATCAAACAAAGTGTCAATAAAAGAAAAAAACTTTCAGGTAAACTATAGATCTGAGGCATACAGCAGGGGAGAAGAGGAATTAAAACAGGGGCGGTAAGAGCACAAGGGACTATGGAGAGGGTTCATGGGTGATGTGGTGGGAGATGTGGGAGATTTATGGGGTCTACACCTGAGGGGAGAAATTGAATATTGTACAAAAATGAACAATGATGTAATAAAAAAGTTTAATAAGTAATTAAAAATAAATAAAAAGGTTGCTTCTGTTATATGATTTTTGCATCAACATTTTGTTGAAAAGAATATTACATATGGCTCAAAGAATTACCAAGGAATCTGAAGAACCAGGGTTAGAAAATTACCAGGGGGAAAAAAATTAAGGAGATGGGGCAGTTAGGATTACATGGGGTTCATGCCATAGAAATGATCTAGAAGGTCACTGCTGCCATTAGATTGAGGTTATATTGCATAGTTTCCACACAAGCTCCCTTTATTCAATGAATGGCGTCCTAGGTTCTTTTATGCCTAGGAAGAGAATTTTGCACCATCATTGAAAAATGAATTCAACATTGACTCTGTATTTTGGGTTAATTATCTTAGAGTCCACATTGAGTATATCTGATTAACTGAGTCTAATTCAAATGCCCATATTCTACTCCAAAGGGGTTGAGAAAATAGGTGTTTGTCACAAATGGCAAGAGTTCATCTTTTTTTATAACTGGGTAGTATTCCACTCTATGTATGTATGTGTATAAATGTATAAATATGTACATATATCACATTTTCTACTCCACTTCTCTGTCCTAGGGTGCAATAACTTGGTTTTTGTAGGTAGTGCTGCAATAAACATGGGAATGTGCATATTCTTTGAATTGATCTCTTTGTATTTTTTCATAGATACCTAAGAGAAAGATTGCTGAATCCTGAGATAGATCTATTTTTATTATTTAAAATACTATTTTTCATAAGTGCAGGATTAGTCTACGTTGTCATCAACAGTGTATGTGTGAGGGTTCCTTTTGCTCTGTATCTTTGCCAACATTTGTTGTGTCTAGTCTTTTTGATATGGTCCAGGGATATGAGGTGGTACTGTATGGTTTTGATTTCCATGATTAGTATGATAAACATTTTAAATATTAGTATGATAAACATTTTAAATATATTCTTTGGAGATGTATCTATTTAGCTCCCCTGAACACTTTGTGGGTTGTTTTTTTCCTTGTTGTTCCATTGTATGAGTTCTTTGTAGATACTGGATAATAGCCCCTTGTTGGATGTCTGATATGCAAGTATTTTTATGTCTGATGTGCAAGACTACCCATGTGGTAGTCTTTTGTTTTAAAAATAGTTTCTTTTGCTGTGTAGAAGCTTTTTAATTTGCTACAATCCTGTTTGTTTTTGTTTTCCTTGCTGTTATAATTGAGTTCCCAAAGACATCGCTGAAACTAATGTCACAGACTGTTTTTTCATTGTTTTATTCTATGTATTTTTTAGTTTCAGGTCTTACATCCAACTCTTTGATTCATTTTGAATTAATTTTTGTGTATGCTGTAAGATAGTGGTCTAGTTTCATTCTTTTGTATGTGGCTGTCCAGTTTTCCCAATACTGTTTATTGAAGAGGCCTTTCTTTCTCCAGTGTATGTTCTTGACTCAATTATCATAAATTAACTGTCCATGTAAGTGTGGGTTTATTTCTGGGTTCTCGATTGCACTGATGTGTGCACCTTTTTTTTATTCCAATACCAGACTGTTTTGATTACTATTGCTTTGTAGTACAGTATGAAGTCCCCAGTATGCTGTAGTACAGCATCTTTTTTTTATTCCAATACCAGACTGTTTTGATTACTATTGCTTTGTAGTTGTGGTTGGAAAAACATGAGAGAAAACACAAAATTTACTTTTTACATGTTTGAACATACTATTGAATAATTTTAATACCACCCACTGTATTGTTACAGTATGAAGTCAGCATATAAAATCTGTGTTCTCTTTTTACAGAATTGCTTTTACTATTTGGGGTCTTTTATGGATCTACACAAATGACAGTAATATTTTCTCTATTTCCTTGAAGAGTACCACTGAATTTATGATAGGGTCTTTAATTTTTTTGTATATCCTTCCTTCTACTGGCTTTTAGTTTTGTTTATTCTTCATTTTAAAAATTTCTTAAAGGCATAAGATTTGATTGCTTATTTGAGACTTTTCTTGTTTCTTGGTGTTTGGCTTACTGTTTCTTATTTCTTCTTTATGGCTATGAACCTCTCTCTTAATATTGCCTTTACTATGTTCTATAGTTTGTTTGGTTTTTTTTAAAGCTTTATTTATTTATGCATACAAGAGCTGGGGTACAGGCCAGAGATGCAGGGGGTGAGAGGATCCACCAGAGACAGAGTAGGGAACAGAACAGGCAGACTGACTGAAATACACTGCTGAGGGGAGCAGCAGGCGAGACAAGAGAGGTCTGCCTCACCATGTGGGTCTCTCCCTGGCCAGCCAGGACAAACTCATGTTGCAGAGGCTGCAGATTGTTTCACAGTGTGGTGCTTAATCCCTTGTGCCACCAGGGAGGCCCTATGTTCCATAGTTTCTTACAGCTTCATTTTCTTTTTTCTCTATTTTTTAACCTCTCCTTTGATTTTTCCTTATTAACCCAATGTTTATTCATTAGCATGTTTTGATCTCACATATTTGAGGTTTTTCCTGCTTTCTTTTTATGACTGATTTATAGTTTGATATCATTATGATTAGAGAAGATACCTGATATTTTAATCTTCATGAATTTATTGACACCATTTTGTGACCCAACATGTGGTTTATCATTGTGAAAAGAACAATATGTGAAATGAGTATGTACTCAAATTTTTTTGGGTGGGTGTCCTACAAATTTCTATTGAGCCCATCAGGTCTATTTCCTCATTTAAATATGTAGTTTCCTTTATTTTGTTTTATTTTTTGTCTGTTTGATCTGTCCATTTATGTAAGTGGGGTATTGACCCTACTACTATTGAGTTGCTGTTAGTATCTCACTGTAGGTCAGTTAATAATTGCTTTATATATTTTGATGCTACTTAATTTTATTTTTAATTTTATTTTTTTTTACTGGAAGTCTGTTTTAGCTGATGTAAGGATAACAGTTCCTATCTTTTAAATATTTCCATTACTTTGGCATACCAATTCCCATTCCTTGACTTTAAAGCTATACTTGACTTTATAGCTTAAAAGAGTCTCCTGTAAGCAACATATAGTTGGGTTTTGCTTTTTAATCCATCTGGCCACTCTCTGCTTTTTGATTAATGAGTGAGTTTATTTCATTTATGTTAAGGGTGATTATTGATATATGAGGGATTACTACTGCCATTTTACATTAATACTACATTTTATATTACTACTGTTTGTTTTCTGGTTCCATTTACTTGTTAAAATAATTGTTAAAAATATTTTTTTGGTGGACTTTTTTTCTTTGATTTAGATAGAAGAGCTCCTTTCAGCATTTCTTGTAGGGGAGATCTAATACTGACAAACTCCTAAAGAACTTTGTACAAAACTTTTTTTTTTATAGTATGAAAGGTTAGTTTACAAAAAGAAAATTTTGATGACTGACACTGTACCCCTATGATTTTTTTTAGGAGTTATATATGAAAACCTTAGAATCATTTGACTGAGTCACATTAACACTAGTCTATTATGTTCTGTCTTACTGAACTTGAAGTAATAACTTAAAAAATTTGTATTCATAGTTTTATTGCCCTAAACTGGCCACATTTAAACTGCTAATAGGGCCTATATTTACCAGATGAAGCAAAGGATGGAAAAACATTTCACTCTGAAATGTGTCATCCTCCAGGAGTTTTATCAAATTGTTTTTGCCCAGTGGCTACAATAAAACTAATGCATCTACTAACATAAAATAGTGCACTAGTTTTTTTGAGGTTTATTTACTAGTCTAATGATCATTTCAGTAAAGCCAAGATCTAAATTACAACCACATGGATAATTGCATCATAATGTGTTTCTTCTAATTTAGTCAGGTTTAATTCCATATCTAACAGAACTAGTGCCTTACAAATGTTGTGGTTGGAAAAACATGAGAGAAAACACAAAATTTACTTTTTACATGTTTGAACATACTATTGAATAATTTTAATACCACCTACTGTATTGTTTTCAAATAACTGCTTAGTAGTATTAGTAAATATCAAGGTACATCTTATTCATTTGAAAACTGACTTTTATATTTGAGAATGAGTATTATAAATTTGATATTAATTTTTGTGGCTAGGAAAGGTAAGACTCTTATGTCCAAACTTCATCTCTATGATCGCTATCCTTTTAAATAGAGCTTAACCATTTAATTTAATTCTTGCTTGTGCTGGAATTGGCTACTTAAATTTTAAAGCACTGTGGCTGGTCTTATAATTTTTTAATATGTTTTTTGATAAAAAGAATATTTTAATTATAACATCATCAAATGTTTCAATCTTCCATTTTCATTAGTGCATAAGTCAAGGGTCCATATATATCTGACTTAGTTATGGCCTGTCTATTTTATTTCTTTGTTTTTTCTTTTTTGGTTTAGGTTAGGAGTCAGCAGGCCTTTTTTGGAGGGGGGGGCTAAGTGGAATAGAAAATGTTTTAGGCTTTTGTAGACCAAGAACTAAAATTAAAGGTGTTATAGAGAATCTTATGAATCTTATCTAATGAGAGAAAATAAATTGCCACAAAATTTTAATTGGTTAAATTAAAAATATAATCATAAAAATTATTTGATTTTATTTTTTTAAAGATTTATTTATTAATTTATACAAGCACTGGGTACAGTCAGAAGTACGGGAGGGTGAGAGAATTCACCAGAGCCAGAGTGGGGAACACAACAGGCAGACTGATGAAATACACTGCTGAGGGGAGCAGCGGGCGCAGCAGGGGAGGTCTGTAGCGCCATGTGGGACCCTTGCAGGTGGCTGGGGATCGAACCGGTGCTGCGGAGGCTGCGGGCAGCTTCGCAGCCCAGTGCTCAACCACTGCGCCACCAGGGGAGGCCAAAAAAAATTGGTAGCAATTTTCAAAATACCATTCTAATAAGAAAAATGGAATTTTTTTAGTCTCAGGAATAACATTTTGCTAAGATGGGGTTCAGAATTCATATTTCCTTGTATAAAAATCAATGTCAAATATTCATCTGTTAATGCAGATATATAATCAGATTTTATGAAATTTGTCTTTGAAAATGTTTTCTCACAGAGTAAATACTGCTAAAGGTTGATATCAATCATCTTCCATACTTTTAATTGAGCATATTTGTTTCTTGGAAGGTAATTACAGAACTCCACTAGATTCTTCCTTTAAGGTATTATTTGCCATATCACTACATTGCAGGTTAATCACTTCTAATTGAAGATTGGGTGGCACTTTTTCAATTGTATAGATTTTTGAAATATGGAAATTTTCTTTGTATTTGCATCAAGGTCCAAAAAACTCTGCTGGAAATATACTTTGAATTTGGAAGATATGTCCAGTAAATATTTGTGAGCTAATGTATATTTTGTTACTTAATTTAACTTTTAATTTATAGGAAGTGTGTAAAGTTGCTTTGTGATTCAGAAATTGGTGGTCAAAATAACTTTACTGCAGTACAAATGTCATATGCTAGCATTGCTTTCCTTTGTAATTTTAGGTTCAATTTAATAAACAACATTATCATGTTTGCAGCAAAAACTAATTCCCAAAGCTAGTCAGTGTTTGATATATTGGTTGAGGTGGTACTATCATTAAGAAATATTGCAATTTTGGCCCTGCACTAGAGTATTCTGTTTCTTACAAAAATTCTTGGAACTGATCATGGCTAACTCTGTAAGAATAAATGAACTTCAGTGTTGTCCCACTGGTTCAGAATCACAAGAGAGTAAATATTTTCCCCAAAGCAGCTGTAAATGAATAATGAAGAACACATTATTCACAATCTTAACAAATGTTCACTATCTTAACAAATTTGTCCACCCAATCCTTTCCCCCCTACACACACATTTTTATCATCATTATTTGTAATACATCTTACTAGATTCCACTTTCAGGTTTTACTAATTAGTGATTTTCCAACTTCTTTGAAATTATTCCACCTGTAATTATTCTAAGCCGACTCTAATAGAGTATAATTCTCTATTCACTTTAAATTTGACTCTGACTCTGAAGAAAATTAAGTAGTATTGTTAGGGGGAAAAGGATGTCCTATCGAGGCTGCCCTATAATAGTATCAGCGTAGGGTAGGAAAAAGGTATCAGGCTTTTCTGCCCTCCTGCCATTAGGATAGATGAGGGAACCCTGTGGTCCTGAATGCATGCCTGATGGCGGGCACCTGGAGTGAGTACACCTGAGCTGAGAGACTGGACTTTTAAGGGCGGCGTCACAGGGATGCCAGCAGCAGAAGATGCCGAGAAGAACAGAAGCTGAGAGAGAAGCCGAGAGAGAAGCTGAGAAGCATAGAAGCCGAGAAGCCGAGAAGAGACGAAGCCAAGAAGCAGAGAAGCAGTGAAGCAGAGAAGCAGAAGCAGAAGCAGAGATCACCGGAGAGCCCAGAGAGAGTGAGGATCTGCTGGGGGCTTGGAGGACTGCCAGCCTCCCGGGCCCCCCAGCACCCCTGCCTGCGGTGTACCTGGTAATCCCATATTAAAGGTCCATGCAGCAGGCCGGAATGCAAAAGCCTACCCGGAAGCCCACCTGGGGGGCAGGAATGCGGATACCTGCCTGGAGGACTCAGACAATGAGCCTCCCCCCTCCCACTACGAGTCTCATCTCAGACAGAGAAACTCTACCTGCCCTACAAACTTTTTCCCGCCATACGAGCCCAACTACCCACCTGACCTCTCCTCACCCTATAAAACCCTGCTTCCCCCTAACAACGTGCGCGATTCCACTGACCCCAGCCTTGGGTCTGCGAGGTCCGCCCGGGGCGCAATAAACTTTCCCTCCCTTTGAGAAATGTAGCCTGGCTCTCCTTTTCCTTACCGCGCCGAACCTTTCACCATATACTGGGTAAATCTAAATAAAAAACCTGCAAAAACCACTGAGGACTCTGACTCCTCCTTTACCCGGTCTGCTGGATCATAGGAAACTCGCACTGTGTCTGTTCCTGCCCCTACAATCATTAACATGTGTGGGCCCATCTAGAGTCAAGAAAAGTAATATGAAATCATTTGCCTTTGTTTTAAAATTATATTGATGTTTATTTTAATGTCTATCAACTTTTTATACAAAGCTCTCACCAAAAGGATGTCTTCAAAAATTATCTTCTCTAGGCACATTTTGTTATGTCCTGAAATAAACACAATTTAATTAACCTAGCACTGGTAAATGGCTTTCCTTACTTGGCTACAAGTGAGACACTTGGAACCTTGTTTTGGTTGCAGTTTCCTTCCTGTTTTATCTTTGTGGGGAGAAAAAAAATAACTGCTGTGATGAGATACTCTATTTCAAATTTTCCATCTTTTCTGACATTTGCTTCCTGAGAATTGGGACCATTGTAATGATTGCTTAATTAAGTAAGGTGTATGTTATATTCTTGTAACATAATTACAATGTCATTACATAATAAATACAACAATTTGCCATCTAATTTGAAAACAAAATATCCAGTACTCCACTGTGCTTTACAAATATGACATTTGGGACATTTGAAGTCAACTTTTACTTTCCTTTGTTGTTTTGACACAATAGGAATGCACTGGTAATAAAGTAAAAATGTTGCACTATAGCAGTATACATGACACTTGAAATGCTCCTCCATCATTGTGATTTACAGTGTCACCAAGTAAGTGTGAAGTGATGAAACTTCTACATTTGGTCTCTGTTCAACCACTCAATTCTACTATTGTAGTGTAAAAGCAGCAATTTGCAATACATAAGCATATGAATGTGGTTGTTTTCCACCAAAACTTAAGGTCACTGAAATTTAAATTTCATACAATTTTCAGTATCACAAAATATTATCTTTGTTTTTTTCAATCATTAAGCAATGTAAAAACTATTCTTAGCTCATGGGCTGTACACAAACAGGCAGCAGGACTGATTTGTCCACTTAGCCATAGTTTGCCTACTCCTAATATAGATGGTCATCCAAAATATTTATCAAAATGTTTTGAGGAACTCTGCTCGTAGGGAATCTTTCTCAAGAATAGAAGGTCAAAAAGCTATAAATAAAGACATATATTTCCCAGTTGTAGATTCATGCATATGCATATTATGTATGCATATTAAACACTGAAAACTTTTGCAGTAAACAAACTTTGGCTAATACAGCTATAATAAATCTTATTTATTTGCCAGGGAACTCTTATTTACACAGCACTCCTATTTGCATGACTTAGGACCAAGATGTAGTATATATGTACTTTGAAACATGTTAATTGGGTTTGGTCTACGTATTTTACAAATGAGTAAAATGAAGTAAAAAAGTGCCAAGAGTAAAAAATTCTTATTCTTCTAGAGAGAAGCTATTTGTTGATCCTAACAATAACAAAGAGAACCAGTTTTAAACCTGAAAGGTTCGGCGTGGTAAAGACAAGGAGAGCCAGGCTACATTTCTCAAAGGGAGGGAAAGTTTATTGTGCCCCGGGCGGACCTCACAGACCCAAGGTGGGGGTCAGTGAAGCCGAGCACGTTGTTAGGGGGAAGCAGGGTTTTATAGGGTGAGGAGAGGTCAGGTGGGTAGTTGGGCTCATACAGTGGGAAAAGTTTGTAGGGCAGGTAGAGGTTCTTTGTCTGAGATGAGACTCGTAGTGGGAGGGGGGAGGCTCATTGTCTGAGTCCTCCAGGCAGGTATCCGCATTCCTGCCCCCCAGGTGGGCTTCCTGGTTGGCTCCTGCATTCCGGCCTCCTGCATGGACCTTTCAAAACCCTTCTTTCTCTGTCCGTAATATATCAGCAATCATTCAATCAACAATAGTCCCTTATGAAAGTCAATCAACAACAGTCTTACTGAAAGTCATCTTATCAGCAATAGTCTCATTCAGTAACTATACTTAAACTACTAAAGATTAACCAGCTCTTAAACACTTCCTTCAAATCTTCAACCTTGTATATATAAGAAAAACAAATATGAAAAGAAGTTTCAAAGGAAAAGTGGCTATGTAATGAATTAGTTCAAAACAACAAATTTTACTTAAGAATCTTGGGTGATCTGTTTCCAGATGGAAATCTTGTGGGAAAACTAGCCATGAAATGCCTACACTCAAAGTTTGGTGGATGTGCAGTAATACATCTATTTTGGGGAGAGAACACATATTCCCTATCCTAAAGGCATTTTTTGGTATTTAGGGGGTAAAATCGTGTTCCATAAACAATAAATTTGGCTACAGAAATTTAATCTCTGGGCCTAATCCAGAGTCATAAATCTTTGTCTTTAATCCACTGGCTTTAAATCTGAGAGTATCTTTAGAAGTCTAACCTTTGTTCTGTCAAGAAAATTTTGGTGATTTGCTTAACTGCTAAGTATAAAAGATTCTTATTCTCTGCCCTAGGAAAGGACTGATCTCTGCCCATAGCATCAAATCTTCCAGAATAAGATTTTAATCCAATTTCAATCAATCCATGGCAGTTTTAAATCAACAACTATTTTGTTTTGAAAGCCAAAATATTCATCATCAATTTGATATGTTAAGCGTGTACTTATCGCCTTTCTCATATTTAGTTGTTCAGCTCTTTCTTGATCACCTATTATGTGCCATGATGTTTTGATCACATATTCATCAACTATAAATATTTAAAATCGTAATTCTGTTCTACTCACAGTGATTTCTCTGTTTGGAACGTAGACTGTGCACTGGTGTTTCTTTTTAAAAAAAGCTGGACTGGTTCTTACCTGGAAGTAGGGTTTTGAAGAGATATTAGTGCATCTATAGCCGTAGCAGTACTTTTTTTTTTTCTTAAGAAAGTAAAGAAAATTTATTTAAAAGAGGAAACTAAGGACTCCCAAGTACAGCGTACCTGGGAGGGGTAAGGAAGCTCCACAGCAGCACTTTTTATGATAGGTAAAATACGAAGGCAACTCAAGTGTCCACTGAGGGATGAATACATAAAGTATAGTAATACAATGAAATTATCCATCCTTAAAAAAGAATGAAATTCTTATACATACTACAACATGAATGGACTTTGGGGACATTACCCTAAATGAAATGAGCTAGTAAGCAAGACAAGTATTGTATGGTTCCACTTAAATAAGGCACTTAGAGTAGTCAAAAATCAAGAGAGAGTTAGCAGAATCTTGGTTACACGGGCCTGTTGGGAGGGGGGAATAAGGAGTTATTGGAATTATTATTTAATGGATAAAGAGTTTCAATTTTGTAAATGAAGAGATCTGGAGATGGATTGTGGTGATGGTGATTGTGGTGATGGTGATATAACGTGTTCATAACTGTATACAAAAAAATTCTTATATGTATTAAGCACAATTTAAAAATTGGGAAAAAATTCATTGGTTATAGATAATGTGGTATATAACTGAACTTTGATTTCTATTCCATTACTCTCTATGCTTGTCCTTTTGCTGGTACCACATTGTTTATGCAGGTTTGTAGTAAGTTTTGAAATGAGAAAGTGTGACTACTCCAACTTTGTTCTTTTCCAAGATTCTTTTGGCTATTTGGAGCCCCTTGCAATTCCATATGTATTTGAGGGTTGGTTTTCAACTCTGCAAAAGAGATTATTGGAGTTTTACTTTGTATAGTATGGTCATTGTCTTCCAAACCATAAACACAGAAAGATTTTCCATTTACTTGGGCCTGCTTTAATTTCTTTCAATAATATTTCATGGTTTTCAGTATACAAGTCTTCTTGCCTTCTAGGTTAACTTTATTCTTAGGTGTTACTCTTTCGGATGTTATTATAAATGAAATTATTTTCTTAATTTCCTATTTGGATTGATCCATTGGTAGTACACATAAATACAGCTGATTTTTATGTGTTGATCTTATATCCTGCAATTTTGCTGTATTTGTATATTACCTCTACTAGTTTTCCGAAGATTCTTAGGGATTTTTCCATACATAGGATTATGTCAATTGTGAGTAGAGATAGTTTTACTTCTTCCCTTCCAATTTTTCTTGCTACTTAATTTGGCTAGAACTTCTACTTTAATGTTGAATAGCAGTTATGAAAAAGGCATCCTTGTCTTAGGTAAAAAGTTTTCAATCTTTCACCACGAAGTATAATTTTTGCTGAGGCTTTTTCCTAACTGTCCTTTGTCACACTGAATAATTTCCCTTCTACTCTTCTTAGTTTTCTGAATTTTTATCATGAAAGGGTATTAGATTTTATCAAAAAATTTTCTGTATCACTTCAGGTGATCATATGGTATTTTCCTTCATTCTACTCATGGGATACATTACAGTTAACATAAATTATGTCCTTATGTTCAATTACCTTTGCATTCCTAGGATAAACCCCCATTTGGTCAATGTATTAATCTATTGATATGCTGTTGAATTTAACTTGCTAATATTTTGTTGAAATTTTTCAATCTACATTCGTAAAGTATATTGATCTATACATATTTTTTCCTTGTAATGTCTTTACATGATCCTGGTAACATCATAATGGTTGCCTGACAGGATAAATTAGGAAATGTTCCCTCTTCTATTTCTTAGAAGAATTTGAGAAATATTGGAATTAATTTTTCATTAAATATTTGGTACAAATCACTACAGAAGTCAGTTGGCCCTGGACTTTTCCTTTCTTAGAAGGTGTTCTGTTTTTAAATTACCGATTCCTTTTTTTACTTGTTACAGCTCTGTTCAGATTTTCTATTCCTTCTCTATTCAATGTACGAGTTTCTAGGAAATTGTCTTTAATCTAGATTATCTAATATTTTGGCATGCAGTTGCTTACAGTGGTCTCTTATAATCCTTTCTATTTTTCTAGAGTTAGTAGCAATGTCCTAACTTTCACTTTTGACTTGGTTATTTTTGTCAGATATAAAATCTGCTTAATAAGTTATTTTTTAATCTTAAGTCAAAGAAGCTTTGTTGTGTTCTGAAACCAAGAAGCCTAACTAATATAGCAGGCAACCCTAACTTATTATTATTCACTTGGTGAAATTTTAAAACTTTCTTCAAAATAAAAATTTCCTTAGATTAGATTTCTATAGAAAAGTTCCAAGAAGACCTCCCTGGTGGCAAAAGGGGTTAAGACGTAACCTGTGAAGCTATGTGCAGCCACTGCAGCATGAGTTCAATCCCCAGTCAGGGAGCTACCCACACGGTGTAGAAGACCTCTCCTGACTCACCCGCTGCTCCTCTCAGCAGCGTATTTCAGTTGATCTGCCTGTTCTGCTCCCCACTCTGTCTCTGGTGAATCCTATCACCTCCCACACCTCTGGCCTGTACCCCAGTCTTGTATGCATAAATAATACCCTTTCCTTCTTTAAAAAAAAGTTCTAAGAAAGAAAAAATCAAAATCAACAAACAACTATGAACAAGAGATACATTATGGTGGGGGGCGGGGAAAGGAGGGATTGGGGTCAAAAAAAGGGGGTTGCAATTGTATGGGGAATATAAAAATAAAATTAAAAAAAAGTTCTAAGAAAATTTTCTGCTGATATTATGAATGGTTACATGTCAAATTTGTCTGACTTTATTTTTTTAAAAAGTTTCCCTTACTATTGTTTTTTTTTTTTTAAGATTTTTATTTTTTATTTATATAATAGCTGGGTTACAGTCCAGAGGCGTGGGAGGGTGAGAGGATTCACCAGAGACAGAGCAGGGAGCAGAACAGGCAGACCAAAAGCACTGCTGAGGGGAGCAGCGGGCACGACAGGAGAGGTCTGCAGCGCCATGTGGGAATCTTCCTGGCTTGCCAGGAATCGAACCCGCACTGCGGAGGCTGCAGACAGCTCCACAGCGCTTCGCTCAACCCGTTGCACCACCAGGGAAGCCCTATTGTTTTCTTTAAAAATAATTGAGATACCATTGATTTATAACACTGAATATGATTCAGAGATATAGGTCATACCTCTTCAGATGTATGCTACAACACCACACCCACCATCAAGACATCCATGGTCCTCCACAATAGTCAATTGAGTTCCCTCCCCCATTGCTCTCTGCCCTCACCCTCTTCCATTTGATACTCACTTTTACAGTCAGATTTCTAAAGTTTGTTTTGGTGTGACTTGTTTCTCTATATTCCACATATGAGTGAAACAATTGGTACTTGTATTTCTCCCTCTGACTTATTTTGCTTTGCAAAATCCCCTCCGGTTCCATCTGTGTTGTTGCAAATAGAAAGAGTTCATCTTTATTTTTTATAGCTGAGTAGTCTATTGTGGATATATAACACATCTTCTTTACCCATTCATGTGTTGTTGGATACTTAGGCTATTATAAATAGTGCTGCAGTAAACACAGGAGTGCACCTATCCTTCAAATTAGTATTTGTGCATGCTTTGGGTCAGAGACCTAGGCGTGGGATTGCTGGATCATATAATAGGTATATTTTTAATGTCTTGAGAAACCTCCACACTATTTTCCATAGGGACTGGATGAGTCTACTTTCCCATACATAGCAAATAAGGGTTCACTGTTTTCCACACTTTCATCAACACCTGTTGCTTCTGGACTTTTTGATATGGGCTATTCTCAGGGTATGAGGTGGTACCTCATTGTGGTTTTGATTTCCCTGAGGATAAGTTCAGATGAGCATTTTTTCCATTTTCCTGTTAGCCACATGTATGTCTTCTTTGGAGAAATCTATTTAGCTCTTCTGCCATTTTTCAATTGGGATTTTTGTTGTTTATGATGTTCAGTTGCATGAGATCTTTTTTTTTTTTAAGATTTATTTATTTATACAAGAACTGGTGTACAGGCCAGAAGTGCGGGAGGGTGAGAAAATTCACCAGAGTGGGATGCAGATCAGGCAGATGGACCAAAAACACTGCTGAGGGGAGCAGTGGGGGAAACAGGAGAGGTCTGCAGTGCCATCCGGGTATCTCCCTGGCTGGCCAGGAATCGAACCCATGCTGCAGAGGCTGTGGACAGCTTCACAGCATGCACTCAACCTGTTGCGCCACCAGGGAGGCCCTGTATGAGATCTTTGTACCCTGAATATTAGCCCCTTGCGGAATGTATGATGTGCAATTTTTTCTCCCATTCGGTAGGATATCTTTTCGTTTTAATGATAGTACCTTTCACTGTGCAGAAGTGTGGGTTTATTTCTGGGCTCTTGATTCTATTCCATTGGTCTGTATGCCTATTTTTATTCCAATAACATACTGTTTTGATTATTATTTGCAGTATAGTTTGTCAGGATTTTTTTTGGCTATTCAGGGTCTTCGTGATTCCATATAAATATAGGGTTGTGGAGGCTGAATGCAGTCCAGCAAACTGGCCTGCTGGGAGCACCCTATTTCCTCCACATGTATATCCCTTCAGTCAAGAATGTGTGCCTCTACTCTGTTCAGCTCACGCCTTCCCAGGGCCACCAGCCAAATGGTAGCACCAAGTTTGTATAGCAGCCTCTCTCTCCTCTCCCCCAAGACCACAGCCTCCAGACATTTCTCTTCACCTACCTCTTGTTTAATGAAACATGACTCTCCTCAGTGCCCCTTCTGATACAGTCTTTGCTGGACCCTTTGGATGTAGTGCCATCTGGGTTAACTTTGTTCTGGGTGCAAAGGAGGAAGCTTTCTATGACACCATCTTGGTCTGGTCTCCTACACTATTTCTGTAATTAATTACAAGATTATTATAAGGCACCAGTTCTGGATGGAGTAAATACACTCCATTCAGACTCTCCTACCGAGTGTGGCTATAAACCCTAAAAAATTAAATAGTGGTAATTGGATTGGAGAAAGACATAATTCAAAGTACCATATAATTAATGTGAGTAATTTTTCACCATCTAGTGCTCATTAATCTGGATTTATGCAGTCTGAAACAATGAGCATCGGCATAGTCAAAGAGAGGTTCTAGAGAAGCTGTCTAGTTCAGACTCAGAAAGCAATGGTTCACTAGTAGAACTGAGGTGGAAAGAGTCAGTAATTAGATAAAATTATCTGATCTGAAACAGAGAAAAATATTTCTTAAAAAGTACAGAGCCCAAGGAACCTGTGAAACTATATCAAGAGGGGTACTCTCTGCGATATCAGAGAAAGAAAGAAAAACTAGCTGACACAATTCACTAAAATGGCTAGTATCACAGCCCTTGAAATTAACACGTTGGTAAGGATGCTGAGAAACTCAAATACTTCTACATTGCTGG
This sequence comes from Talpa europaea, assembly GCF_964194135.1. NCBI lineage: Eukaryota > Metazoa > Chordata > Mammalia > Eulipotyphla > Talpidae > Talpa > Talpa europaea. The sequence goes on from NC_140075.1 coordinate 44,014,316, forward strand.
TGGGAATGTAAAATAGGTAGCCACTATGGAAATATCTGAAAGTCTTTAAAAATGTTAAATATAAAACTACAATATGGATATGACTCAACAATTCCTCACCTAGGAATAAAACCAAATGAAGAGAAAACAAGGACTCAAACAGATACTTGTACACAAATATTAATAGCAACATTCACACTAGCTAAACAATCCAAGTGTCCATCAACAGACGAATGCACCAAGTATGGCATGTGTATCATATGATTGCAAGGGGATATTATTCACTCATAAAACAAGAATGAAGATGTGATATATGCTGCAACACGAGCAAACACTTAAAACATTATGCTAAGTGAAATAATACAGACATAAAAGAACAAAAATCGCCATTTCCCACCTATATGCGTTATCTGGAACACAAAAATTCACAAAGACAGAAAGTAGAATAGAAGTTATCAGTTACTAGGGGAGAGGAGAATGGAAATTACTGCTTAATATGGACAGAGCTTCTGTTTGGGATGATGAAAATAGCAATGTTGGCTGTACAACATCATGATGTGCTTATTGCCCCTGAATTGTACTTTAAAATAGTAAATTTTATACTATGTAGATTTACCACAATAAAAATAAGTTTCTCTTGACTAGAAACTTTCCATACTTGACAAAGGATAGAAACTTACAGATTTAAGAAGGTCAGAGAATCCCAGATAAAACTACACCCAAACAAACCATAATCAAACTGGTGAAAACTAAAGACAAACAGAATGATTTGAGTGCAGTCAAAGAAACGACTCAAGTCCAAATGAAGTGGCAAAATATTTTTAAAGTGCAGAAAGAAAAAAGTCTGTCTACCTAAAATTATATATACACACTTAAAATAATATTTAAGAATCAATGTGAAATAATGACATTCTTAAATGAAGGAAAAGTAAGAGAATTTGTTGTCCTTAGACTTGCTTCAAAAAATATTATTAGAGGAAGTTCTTCAGACAAAAGGGAAATGATACCTGGAGGAATCTTGACATATCATGAATAAAGGATGAGCAAAAGTAAAGGTAAATTTTTGAGTAAATATAATAAAATAGTCTCTCTTGAGAATATAGTAAAAGATATTTGATGGCTGAGTCGAATATTATAACATTATCTCGAGGAGTTTTAAATTAATGTAGATATAATATATAGGACAATTACAACATAAACAAGGAGCAGAAATGGCTATATGGTGATAAAGTTTCCATAGTCCACTTAAGTGGTAAAATCCAAGTAAAAATTTTAAAGGTATGTATATAAATTGTGCAGCTGATATAAAAACCAGTTTGTTCACTTCTTATAAAGTTAATTATACCCCTACAGTGTGCCTCAGCAATCCTTCTCCTAGGTATTTGCACAAGATAAATGGAAACTTATGGAACACAAAAATATATACATGAATATTTATACATAATTACCAAGCAAGAAACAACTCTTATATCCCTTAGTGGGTGAATGGATAAACAAACTTGGTTCATCCATCTAATGGATTCCTGTCAAACAATAAAAAGGAATGTACAATTATAGGCAGCAATGTGAATCTCATAGACATTATGCTAAGTGAAAGAAGCCAGTCTCAAAAGATTACAGAAGGAATTATTCTATTTATAGTACATTCTCAAAAAGATGAAACTATAATAACCTAGATGGTATTGTAGTTACAAAAGAGCATAAATTGAAGAAATGAAAAGAGAAGCAGGTGAATCAGAGTGAGATTTTACCTCATGTGCCCAATAAGTGACAAAACAAATAGACAAAATCAGGATAGAAAAGAATTCAATTATAAGATAAAGAAAATTGACTTAATGGACACATGTAGGACACTGCACCCAACAACTGCAGAGTAATCATTCAAATGCACATAAAACATTAACCAAAATTGACCAGGTACTCAGGCATAAAGACAATCTCAACACATTTTAAAGGTTGAAATCATGCAGAATATATTCTCTGATAAACTACAATAAAGACACTGCTATGCACCCATTTTAACTGGATAAGATTAAAGATACTGATGGTGCCAAGTATTGGTGTTAATTTGGAACAACTAAAGCTCTCATATATTGATATAAATATAAAATAATGTAGCCCCTTTGGGGAACAGTTTAGTAGTTTCCTAATTAAATATACACTTAATCATCTGACCTACTCATCCACTCCTAAGTATTTAAGGTAAATGAATGCATATGTTCATTCAAAGGCTTGTATATAATGTTCACAGCAACTTATAAGAACTTAAAAGCTGAAAACAACCTGAGTAAGTTTTCTAAGCTGCATAGCAAATTACTACAAATTTAGCGACTTTAAAATAACATTTTTTAAAATTTATTTTTTAATAGATAATTCATTAACTTAGGTCAAAATACAAAAGGTATAAAAGGGTATAAAATAAAAAGTTTTCGTCATGCCCCCATTCCCAGTCATCTACTTCCTTTCCCTACTGCAATCTTGTTTAATGAGCTCTTAAAGAACAATTGTGCACAAAAAACCAAATTTGCATGTCTATATATGTACATGTACATACATGTAGTCACATCATACACTTACATGAATCCCAGAATAGAAGGATATACACGAGATCATTATCATTGGTTACTTTGGGCACATTGGATAAGGGGAAAGAAACAGAGAAATGAAGAAAATCTATTAACTTTTTCTTTCTTTATACATGATTGCATAATTTAACTGGTTTCTAATTCTGCTCAAGAGCTCAGGATTTTGAGAAACAGACTAGCTATCTGATTACCTTCGGCAAATTTCCTCATCTTTCTGTGCCTCACTTTCCTAATTTATAAATGGAGGTACTCACACTTTCTATCTCATAAGACTTTTGGGGAAACAACAGCAAATAATCTACACAAGGTGGTTTTATCCTATTGCCTGGAATAAAGTAAATGTTTGGTAAATGTGAGCTATAAAAAAATAACTGTTTTATAGTGTCTGGCAAGATGGTGGCTGAGTGAAGACACTGGGCTAGTCTCCCCCACATATTTATAACCAAATGACAACAACCCCTCAAAGATAAATATGTGACAGTCACATACATCAGAAACAACTGCACAGCAGAAAGGGGTAGAAACACAGCAGAAAGGGATATGGAGAGCAATCCTGGGGCAGTGCAACCCAGGAGAATGAAGGGTGGCTGCTGTGCAGTGACCCTGTGCTGTTAACTCAAGGGCATACACTGATACCTGGGGCTTTAAAAATCAGACACTGCAATGGCGACTGTGGTTCACAAAATCTGTGTGGTTCACAAAATCTGTGTGCAGGAGAGAGGGTGCATCAGTGGAGAACTACAGTAAGGATACAGAGTGACGATTACTGGCTTTGAGCCTGAAAACTAGGACATTTGGAGCCTCTCCCAGGGTTCAGGGAGAGATCCTGGGAGAGATCCATCACCTGTGTCTCTTCATAAAAGAGGTATTATTTGTAGTCTGAAGCTGTGATGTGCAAAACATTAGCCTCACCCACATGCAGGGCCAAACCCAAACAACTGAATGTTCTCATTAACTAGAGTTTGAAGGCACCAAGAGCTTAACAAAAGGAACAAGTGCCCCAGGGTAATGCTCTGTGTTTGAAAAGCAAAGAGATAATTCTGGGTTGTATTCCTGCCTCAATTATAGTTGCCACCCAGCACTACATCACTTGCTCAACCACAGCTTCAAGGTTAAGGGTGGCACTAGACTACAAGGCATTTTGGTGAAAAGTTGGGCTAGAGGAGAGGATTATTGTAGATCCCCACCACACAATTTCTGTGCCCAATCACTATAGGAAATTTGAACCCTTGATGCTCAATGGAAGTGACCTTTCTGCTCCCTACTGCCCAGTGCATTCTTACCTATTACTAATAGGGGCTAGGGTGAAAGAGAAGGACATCTTATTTAGTATAGGAATCTGTACACACAGCATAGGCTATACAAAAATACCATACATTAATGATCTGTTTTCTTTGAAATAAAATGTGTGTTTTCCTGAGGAAGTGTTGGACATTGAGGCCCTCAGAAACTAACTAGATCCAGTGAACCAGGGTGTACCTGGGGCAAGGTGACCAAGTTGGCAACAACAACTCTGGAGGCTAAACATGAAACATCAGGGATACCAACCATGACAGCTGTTATGACAAGCTATTCACTTATGATTGACCGTTCTTGTTATACTCACTAGAAAAAGGTCAGCTCAAGCTAAGATGTCAGGATGGGTTTTGGGGGTAATATACCTGCCATTCTTTCAAGTTGCTGGCTTTCTTACAATAAACAGTGCACCTTATAGATTCAATTGCTGTCTCTGCTTATTGGCTTTGGCAGCCACAGATCTCCTGACCTTGGCATTTCCAGCTATATTGCCCCTTTATAGCATGCTTTCATGTTATATATGGACTTCCAGTTATAGCAAAGGAATAAAAATTCCCTGTAGCTCCTAGCTGCTTCCTGGACCTAGATGCAGGGATATAGCTTTAGGTACCTCTTACTACGTTATTGCCATCTGACCCAGAGAAAGCCTTTGTTTTATTTGAGCATACATCTGCCTTTTTCTGTCAATTGAATCTATAATTCACATATGTAGAGCAGAAGGAATGTCCCTTTCTTATTTTTCCAATTTTATTTTGTTGTCCTCTTTCCAGCTTCTTCATTTGGATATGCAGTCTCTTTTGAATCATTCTTGCTTTCTAAAAATGGGGGAAGAGGAAAGAGGAGGAAGAGGAGGGAATGTAACAGAAAGAGAAGAGAAAGTGGTGCTGGTAATGTCAAAGGGGAGACAGAAGAAAAACAGAAGAATCAGAAAACAGAAATAGGAAAGTCGGAAAGGAACAACAATCAACTGATCAATAAACACACAAACAGATGGGTGAGGAATTGCTTCTCAGGACTCTGATGGCTCCCTGTGAACTAGCCGTTGCTGTTTCAGTCTGGTGGGCTGGGGAGAGCAGTAGGGCAGAGTAGGGTAGTTCCCAGGGAGCATTAAAAAAACAAGCACAAAAGGGCATGGAATGAACTGCAACTGTGAGGAGTTTCAGAATTCTTCAGGGCCTGTGAGGTAGTTGGGCGGGTGATGAGACTACTGCAGCCTCCTTCACTTGAGGGCTTAGGGTACCAAGAGGCCCCCGATATAGGTACCAGCCCTATGAGGATGCCCCATGATATCCTTTCTGTTGGTAAGTGCAACTGGTTAAATGGTCACACCAGTCTTCAGGAGGAGCTGGGGGAAGGAAGCACCACAACAAAAGGACTCGCACATGTGCCTGTGCCAAGGCTCCTTTTGCCACCTGTCACAGTCGGGACTTCTCAGATGTCTCAGGACTCTCCGGGCATCATTGCCTATTGCCTTCAAGCTTTTCCTGCCTTTCTTCCAGAAGTGGGCCAGGATTGTTGCGGGAGCAGAGGGGAGAAGGGTTCCACTGATTTTCTCTTTTCCCTTCCTATCTTTCCAAATTTCTTCTGTCTCTGGGCGAATCACTGGTGTTGCCAAGTTTGTCAAACGTGTCCAGGTCCTGCCAGGAACTCACCATTATTTCTCCCTATCAGATGTTTTTATGGGAGAACTAGTTCCTAGCATTCCTTAGCCACCATGTTGATGACATCCTTAATTTTTAGTTTTTTAAGGTAAATTCAGATCACTTTCCATTACAGTTGCACCAGTTTACATTCCTCTTTCTCTACATCTTATCCAGCACTTGTTGGTGGTCTTTTAAATATGTGCCATTCTCATGGATATGAGATGTATCTCATTGTGGTGCTGACCTGACTCTCTCTTTTTGGGAATGATGATGAACATTTTTCTATTTATCTATTGGCCTTCTGGATATCCTTTTTGGTAAGTTATCTTTTTAAATGTGCTTCCTATTTATTGCTATTTTTTTATTTGCTTTGTTAAATTGCGTAAGTTTTTTTTTAAATTTTTTTTTTGTTTATAGAGGCATGTTTTTATTTATTTATTTATTTGTTTGTTTGTTTGTTTACTTATACAAGCACTGGGTACAGTCAGAAGTGCAGGAGGGTGAGAGAATTCACCAGAGCCAGAGCGGGGAGCAAAGCAGGCAGAAGGACCAAAGGATACTGCTGAGGGGAGCAGTGGGCGGCAGGAGAGGTCTGCGGCCCTGTGGGACCCTCCTCCGGTGGCCCGGGAGCAGCCGGGGATTGAACCGGCGCTGCAGAGGCCGCGGGGAGCTTCGCAACCCAGCGCTCAACCGCTGCGCCACCGGGGAGGCCCAAATTGAGTAAGTTTTTTAATATTTTGGATTTTAAACACTTTTTCATCCTATGTTAGACTATTTTCTCCTGTCAATTTACTCACATTTTCTTTCACTGTGTAAAAGCTTTTAAATTTGAGGTAATCCCAATTGTTTATTTTTGCTCCCTTGCCAAAGAGGCTGAATCCACATAATGACATCATTATATTAATGTTACAGAACATATCAGCAGTATTTCTTCTGTGTATTTTATTGTTGTAGGTCTTACATCTAGATCTTTAATTCGTTTTGAATTTATTTTTGCACATGGAGGTAGAGAATGATCCAACTTCATTCTTTAATATGTGGCCAGTTTTCCCAGCACCATTTCTTAAAGAGGCTCTCCTTTCCCTATTGTGTGACCTTAGTTGCTTTATCAAAAATTAAGCACGTTGCCTCCCCAGTGGCGCAGCGAGTTGAGTGCAGTGCTGTGAAGCTATCCACAGCCTCTGAAGCGCAGGTTCGATTCCTGGCCGGCCAGGAAAATTCCCACATGGTGTGGCAGACCTCTCCTGCCTTGCCTGCCGCTCCCCTCAGCAGTGTCTTTGGTCCGTCTGCCTGTTCTGCTCCCTGCTCTGTCTCTGGTGAATCCTCTCACCCTCCCACACCTCTGGCCTATAGCCCACGCTTGTATAAATAAATTTAAAAAAATTAAGCATCATCATGTACATGAATTTATTTTTGAGTTTTTTATTCTGCTCAATTGATCTGTGTACATTTTTATGCCAATTCCATAGTTTTAATTACTGTTGCTTTATCATATAAAGTCAGGTGATGTGATGTCCACAGTTTTCTCTCCCCTACCCCGCAACAATGCCTTTCTAATTGAGGCCTTCTATGGTTTCATATGAATTTTAAATATTTTTGTTCAGTTAATTTAAAGAATAGTTAATATTTTGATGGAAATTATGTTAAGTTTATGTATTACTTTAAGTTAGACAGTCATTTTGATTATATTGATTGTCCCACTGACCCTGGCATGTCTTCCCAGCTCATGTCATTATCTCCTTTAATAAAATATTATCATTGCATAGACACTTCACCTCCTTTGTTTGGTTAATTCCTAGGTATTTGATTATTTTTGAAGCAATTGTGAATGGAATTGTTTTCTTAATTTTTCTTCTCATTGATTGTATACAAGAATGCTAGGGAGATTTATATATTGATTTTGTAACCTTTGTTGTATTTATTGTTTCTAATGACTTTTGGGAGAGTCTTTACAGTTCCTCTGTATATCATCTGTGAAATAGTGATAGTTTCACTTCTTTTCAGATTTGGAATCTCTTTATTTTCTGTTGGTTGATGGCTCTAGCAAGAACCTCTGATATTAACAGAAAGTGAGAATAATTAGCATCCTTGTCATGTTCCTGATCTTAAGGAAAAAGCTTTAAGTTGTTCACCATTAAGTGTTATATTTGCTGTTGTTTTGTAATGTGTGATCTTTAATATATGAGGCAAGGTCCTTCTATAACCATCTTGTTTAGAGCTTTTATCATGAATAGGTACTGAATCTTATCAAATGCTTTATCTGCATCTATTGATATTATGACTTTTATCTGTACTTTTGTTGATGTGAAGTATTACACTGATTGATTTATAGATATTAAACTGTCCCTTGCACCCCTGGGATAAATCCCACTTAATTGTGATGTGTAATTCTTGTGATAAATTGTTTGTTTCCATGTTCAGAGTTAGTTTTTACTAAACAGAATACCATGTAGATGTCCTGTTCCTTGGCAATACTACAATACAAAAGGAAATAATCTTTACAATTGTCATCAGAGTCAGGAAGTAGGGAAGTAAAAGTAGCTGTTAAATAAAACCTCAGAGTTCATGCAGATTCCATCTCTTTCCTTAATGCCATTACTATCCACTCTGTGCTGCTACAAGGGAACCCCTACAAGCCTTCTATATTTTCTCAATCAAAAGGAACAGGTTTTTACTGGCGGTAGATGGGCTGGTGGAATGGGAAAGTCGGGAAAGTCAAATATTACTGCTGATGCAATGGGACCCTCTCTAGATGCACTTATTGGCTTCAAAATAGGAGAATGGGAATTCTGAGACAATCCCTGGATCAGGATGCTTCATTTTTATGACACCTTCCCCTCTCATTAGGTAACCTCAGTAACGTTATTTTTGGTTGAAGCAAAGGAAAAGACACTTTTAGTGGAAAAGACACATTTCCTAATCACAAATTTTCAGCATTGTGGGATAGTGCCTTCCTTCATTTCTATCCTTCCCTCTTAACACCACTCACCAATCTTTCAGGATAAAAGATTCTAGGCTGGACATCTTTTGTTTTTTATTATTATTACTTTAATTTTCTCCTGTTATCCCTTTTTTGCCTGTAGGGTTGCTACAGAAAAGCCCACAATCTAATAGGTATTCTCTTACAGGTTACCCATTTTTCTTTCTATTGGTGTTTTCAGTTTTCTGTCAAGTTTTGTTATAATGTTTTGGAGTGTATCAGTCTGGTATTACTTTGTTTGAAACTCTTGGATTTGGATGTCTAGTTCATTTCCCAGGTTGAGAAGGTTCTCAGCAATCTTTAAATAAATTCTCTATGTCTTAGTCTTTCTGTTTCCTCTTGGACCCCCATTATACAGATGTTATTTCTTTTTGGGTTATATCCCAAAGGGCTCTTACACTATTTTAATTTTTTATATTTTTCTCTTTGTTTTTCTATTTGCGTGTTCTCTAGCATTATGTTTTTGAACTCACTAATTCTCTCTATTGCTTACATCTGTCTGTTGAAGCCCTCTATTGTATTTTTTTAATTTGGTTATAGTATTTTTAGGCCTGTTACCACTTACTGTCTCATATTTTCTTGGTCTTTATTCTGTTCCTGTTTTATGTTACTTCTTTTCTCAGTACACATTGTTAAAACTGTTACGTTGAAATCCTCTTCAGGCATCTTCCGCAGTGCTCTGGATTGAAACTTCAGGAATTTTTATTGTTGTTCCACCATTTATGATATGTTCTTACTTCTTTATTTTTAGTTTTTATAGGTTGCAGTAAGGATAAATGTTCAGACTGCTGTCTTTGGAGCTGTTCACATGGCCATAGAACTGATACCAGCAAGGTTTAATAGGTAGAGAATAACCAGAGCAGTAGAGTACTGAAGGGTCACCTCCAGTGTCAGGGATTTGTTTCTTTTTGTGTTGTGGATACTAGAGTCTGTGGTAGAGATTCACAGTGATCTCCGGTTCTAGACCAACTCCTTGGCCTAAATATCTTGGGTAATCTCATGTCAGCCTCAAACACTAGGCTGTATTTGAGCATTAGATGTAGCACTGGGCATGAATTATATTGTAGTTGAGACAAAACCACAGTCAGGCATTATTTTCTTTGCTTTTCCAGCGCAGAGTTTAACTTGGTGTGCTTGCTTCTGTTGTTAAAAACCTGGTACTTAAACTTTGGTTAGTGAAAACATTCAGTTGTTTTGGCCCTGGGTGGGGATAGGAAGGAGAGAGATGTTTAGAATACCACAGAATCCAACTTCTATATTGGGAGTCTCTAACTCAAGTCAGTTTTCTTCACCTGAATCCCTCTTCCCAGAGTTCTCTAATAGTGCATCCACTGTCCTGGATGTCAACCCTGTACTCCTTTGTGTATTGCAGTGCTGTATCTCCAGAATCCTCTATGTGGAATGTATACCTGAGTCAACAGCTGTAGAGGGGCTCTATATAGCATCCACCCCCTCCTCTAATGAGTTGTACTGCCCCAGTATTGCTTAAACATGTTCAAGTAAAGTATTTTCTATCCTGCTCAGCTGGATCAGCTCCTGTTGTATACTATAGTTATCTTTTTACTCTCGAGGGTTTGCTAATTTTGTTCTGCTGCAATTCAGTTGTGACATATGGAAGAGGCAAGCTCAGCATTCGCACTGATTGCCATCTTGCCTGACTCCTCATTAAACATTTATGTAGTGAAAAGTTAAAAAAAAAAGATGTTAAATCTGAGCGAGTCTAATATATAATTTATTTCCAAGAAATTCTTACAGGCTTGGAATGAAGGTGGGGGTCCTCTTTCACAAATTTAGGGGCACAACCCATCAAGGAGTTAAAGCAAAACAAAGGATTAAAGCACATTAACAATTTCAGAAGCCTGCATTAATTGGGATTCTCCAAAGAAACAGAAACAACAGAAAAAATATAGAGGAGAGTTTATAGGAATTGGCTCACGTGGTTATATAGGCCAAGGAGTTCCATAATCTGCAGCATGAGAACTAGAGAACCAAGAAAAGCCAGTGATAAAATTCTGTCCAAGTCTGAAGACCTGAGAAACCAATCCAGGGTAAATTTTCATTTCCCTGTCTTTTTTTTCTTATTTGAGCTCTCACGGGATTAGATGATGCCCACCCACACTAGGGAGGGGCCATCTATTTTACTCCTTTCACCAATTTAAATTCTAATTACTTCTGAAAACACCATCACAGAAATATCTAGAAATCATGTTTTACTAGTTATTTGGGCATCCCTTAGCTCAGTGAAGTTGACACATAAAATCAACCATCACAAGGCCAAAGCACATTTATTGAATGAATATTATAATTAGCCTTATATTTTTAGCAGAAGTAAAAACTAGCAGCTTGTCAAATATTTCTGATTTGCAAACATTTAGTGTGGCCAATGATACATTGGCCAAAACAAAAAAGAAGTTCCCCAGGAGATTAAACATGAAAGACTAGACCAATGTTCCTGATTTTAACTATAGACTGACTGCAACTAACTCACATTGCCACTTTAGAAGGGACATATATTCTTCTACAACTGATTGGAATTGAAATGTTTTACCTCCTTGTTTGGGTGTAGGAAAAAAATAATTAACTTCTTGAATAAATTAAGGCTACATGGTATAATTTCTGAAGTAGTAAGCAGAGGCTTCCTAGAAGTTTTCACTCCTCACATGTAAATGGAAAAAAGTACCACATATGTGGCAGAGGAATACAGTTAGGTTCTCTTTGTGAAAAGAGTTACAACCACTCCTGAATAAAGCCATGATGAAATTTCCTCTTGGGCCATAGCAGAGGTTTATATAACTTCTGAATTGTCAACATGTTTTTGTTTTGTTCACACATTTTTGGCCAACACTTAAAAATCAAGATTTCATAACCCATTCTGAACCTTCAATCTGTTTGGCAGTAGTAGACAAGAACTGAGTAACAAAGGCCACCTTTAGAAAGAAATATATGGTTTCGAGGCGAACTTAAATGTTTTTAGTCCTTGTTTGGGGAGAGGGTAGATAAAACTAATTTTAAACTTTTATAAATTAAGACTACATGGTCCAAATCCTGGGATACTCAGTCAAAAGATCTAAAAAAAAATGGAGTATATTTACAAAACTAGTAGAATAAAAAAAATATAGAAAGGGGATGCTTCAAAGGACAAGAGAGAAGATAAAAATTTTTAAAGGGAAGAGAAATAGTTAACATATACAAAATCAATCACTGCCATAAATGCAATAGACTAAATGTTATACTTAAAGGACAAAGGTTGACTGAATTTTAAGAATTTATCGATATACTATAAAGAGGTTGAAAGTATTATGGTGGAAAAATATATGTATTACACAAATACTAACTGAAAGAATATTTGTTTAGCTATATCAAACAAAATAAACTTAAAGCATCATTAAAGATAGAGAGGGTCACTATAATATGCCTCAGTTCACCAGGGGAAAAAAAATTGCATGTACATATGATCTCAAAAGAAAAGTTGATAAAATTACAGCTATACAGCTAAGAGCTATACAGAGTGACATATTTTGAAAAACTTCCCTCTTAACTGATAGATCAAGGAGGAAAAATATCAGTAAGGCTATAGATTTGAACAGCACAATTAGATAATTTGATCTCAGTTGTATACTTATCAAGAGGATTTCTTTCAGTATTTCTTCTAAAGGAGGTCTCCCGGTGACAAATTTAGAAAGTTTTGACTTTATGTTTGAAAAAGCTGTTGCTGGAAATAAAATTTTTGATTGATAATTGTTTTTTCCAATACTTTAAAAGAAAATTGATGTCACCCTTATCTTTGTTCTGATTTTTGTATCTTCTACATAAAATTATCTCTTACTGGCCTCAATTTGATTATGTTGACTTTTTGAGTTTTCTTCATATATCCTCTGCTTAGGTGTTTTTGAGCTTCTTGGATCTGTAGGTTTATAATTTTGAAGTTTGGAAAATAATAGGTCTCAATGTTTTCCCCACAGCTCACTGGATAATTTCTATTGCTATGTCTTCAAAGTCCCTGATCTTTCTTCTGCTGTTTTTATCTGCTATTATAATTTTTAATCTCAGAGCTGTAGCTTTCTTTTCTAGTATTAAATTTGGGTCTTTTAAATATCTTCTTAACCTTTTGAAAATACATTGTTTTTAATGTCCTAATTATTACATCTATGTCAGTTTTGAGCAGTTGCTTTCCTCATTATGGACATGCTTTCTTGCCTCTTTTTTGTACACATGGTAATCTTTTAATGGATGCCAGACCAATATTGCAAATCTTATCTTTCTGGGTACTTGATATTTTTGTATTCTCATATATCTTATAGAGTTTTTTTCCTGGAATACAGAATACTTGTGTAGAAATTACTTGTTCCTTTCAGGCCTTTAATTTATTTAATTTTTAAATTTGTTAGCTGGGTCAGAGCAGTGCTTAGTCCAGGACTGATTATTTCCATACAACTGAGGCAAGACCTTCCTGAGTTCCCTAACCAATATTCCATAATTTATATTTTATTAGTTTGCTACAAACATACACTGTTTCTGGAGCTGTTTAAAATATCTGGCATTATTCCCCCCATCCTTTCAGATTGCTGTTTCTCTAGCCATGGGTAATTTCTTCACATACAACATAGTACTCTGCTGAAATTGCAAATTTCTTTGCGTAGCTCTCTCTTTTCTAGACCTTCGTTTGATGAACTCTAACTGCCTGGAATCTCAGGTTTATCCCCTTTAGTCAGGGAATCCCTCAGTTTTTGCTTCTGTTTCCAATGCCTGTGTTATGGCTTGGAAACTTTCAAGGCTGTAAGCTGAGGCCACAGTAGGGCTCATTTCATTTGCGTCTCATGGACAGTTGTCTTTCATTTATAATGTCACTGTCTTAAAATCACGGTTTCATGTTGCCCTCATTTGTCTTGGGGGAGAAGTTAAATTGGTCAGAAGTAAAAGTTCTAAAACAATTTTTTAAATTATTAGAGTAATTCTTTAAAATTCCTAGGGATACTAATAAAAAATTACACTAATAAAAAATTACTAACTTGCATAGTAAAAGACAGGAAAGGGCCTCCCCGGTGGCGCAACGGTTGAGCGCTTGGCTGTGAAGCTGCCTGCAGCGTCTGCAGCACTGGTTAGATCCCTGGCCATCAGTGAGGTTCCCACATGGCTCACAGACCTCTCCTGCCGCACCCGCTGCTCCCCTCAGCAGTGTATTTCGTCATCCTGCCTGTTCTGTTCCCGGCTCTGGCTCTGGTGAATTCTCTCACCCTCCCGCGCTTCTGATTGTACCCAGTGCTTGTATAAAGAAATAAATAAATCTTTAAAAAAATAAATGAAAGACAGGAAATACTGACACAGATTTGTGAAGGTTAGAAAATTCTGAGATCTTTAGGCACTGACTGAAAAGATTTTCACCATGTTATTATCAGTCAGGGTGGGTTAGAATTACATTATAGTAACCACTCTTAAATCTCAACTAAGAGCAACAAAGGTTATTTCACACATTTTAAAAGTACATTGCAAATTAGAAGAGTGATCTTTCTGCTCATAATTATCCAGATAACAGAGCAACTACTACCTCAAACATTGGCAGTAAACAAATCAAAGACTAGAGCATAGGTCTCAAATCAGCAATTTAATGCTTTAGTTCAGAAGTAACACATCAAAATTGCCCACGATTCATGCTAGACGCAGACCAATGGTCTAGCTAACCATATGGGAAGTGTAATCCTGCTATATGTCTGGTTCTCTGGGAAAAACTGTAACTGAGTGGTGAATAATCATATCTGACTATCACTGATTACCCTTCTGGTCAACAGTTATTTGGTGCATTTTAATTGATACAGTCAAAGTACACACTCAAAAGTCCCAGTAAATCAATGGCATCAAGCTCAAATGGAACCAAGTTCAGTATTTCCCACTGCTTGCTAAATCAAGGGATGGTAGTCAATAATCTCCTTTTAACCTGTTGACCTGAACTAAAACATTATCTGGCTCCCATACATAAAATCTTAAAAGAGAGATTTTTAAAAAAACAAATGAACTTGTAATAAACATTTCCACTCAGAAAGACAAAAAGGGGAGACACACAAACAGTCTCTCATTCAAAACATGTCTCTACTACAGGAACCTCTATTTTAGTGGTACAAAAAATTCCTTGCTTAGAACCCGATTCTGTGATTCCATTTGCTGGGAGGGGATCCCTAATCCATTACTGTCAAGGCTATAATTCCCACCACGGAGAGGTCGTCCCTTTTATTCTTTATCTTTTTTGGCCACAACTAAGGTGGACATTGGGGAATATGTTCTATCTGAGGATGAAGTAACTCCTCAATTTGCTAGCTGATAGAGAAGGTTGGGACCCAAAGGTCATTTCCAGTTTTGTACAGTTATAAACTTTTAGTACAGGCTTATGGTTTCTTTCATGGAACAACTTTCAAAATTTCAAAAATTTTGCTTATGATTCCAGTCAGCAATGAGCCAACAGTCACACATACAATTTTAAAGACATGCAACAGGCTCTTCCCTGCACTTGAGTACCTTGAATCCATCAGGCATTAGTAGAAGATACACGTAAGTATCCATTTCCTAAGCCATTTTTGTCCACATAAACAGATATGCTGGGCACTGACATTTCCAATCCCTGGTGGTATTAATGTTTAGAAAGTGGGAATGAGGAATCACAGTTCTTGAGCATTCTCGCGAATCACTAATTTACACAGTATCATCATTCCGTATTTTTCATAACACTAAGTATACCTACATGATCATAAGTGACCACAGTAAACACAATCATTTTACTTATTTAAGAAATTTCCTGTAAAAAGACAAAATTATAAATATATGGTTTATTATTATGAACCAACATATTCTAGCAAGAGTATATATTTTAATACCACTATCTCTACCTGACATATTCAAATTGGAAAACATTAAATAAAAATTAACATAAATCTGAAATAAAAATCACTTTAAAAGTTGGAAGTACTACAATATTTGTTTGAAAGTTATTCTTAAAATGAAATTTAAAAATAAAATATGCATTAATTTATCTATCCAATAGTTTTTATCCTTATTTTGTAACACATATTTCAGACATGGAAAATTTTCTCTCATTTTGCATTGATATTGATCAAGTTTCCAGGGATTGTCAAAAATGTTTTCAACTTGACATTAGGCTATACTTTGCTTCATAGAAGCTCTTTCTTTTTCCTTTTAATGATGAAAATATTTTTCTGCTTGCCCTGATTTCATTCTTGCTATTGAAATTGATAGTGCTTTTGCAAATTTAGTTTATTTAGATTGGTTTTTGATTTCATTTCAGAATCCTTCACAACATTTACTTCTATTCTTTGCATTTCTTTTCTTTGCAAAGAACAAGTCACCTTTGGCATACAGGCATACACTGGGATATACCAAAAAATTTATTTGGCAGTAGCTTCTGAATAATGTCAGATTTGAATCTCTTACCCCTGATTTGACAAGAAGCACAAGACAAAATTGCCAATTTAAGGAGTTATTTTGCTTCCACAACAGTGTAATTTCTTGGAACACCTTGGTAGGAATTATAGAAAACATACTATATATATAATCCAATCAATATTTATCTTACTTATAAGAATTACTCACCATTATCAGCAGACAGGGCCACGAACACACTACTTGTAGCTACAAGTCAGAGTGAGTGATTAGACTGTGACCACTTCTCTTCTCTCTGTATGCTCTGGTTCTACTTTCTAAAAATGTTGACTCTGCTCTTAGACTTCAAATGGCTGCAAGGCTTTTTAGCTTAATGAGAAGTCAAATAATTATTGTTATGATCACATTTTTTTTTTTATTTATTAAGCTTTGTTGCCTAAAGATTCTTTTTGTTGGTTGGGGATGAGAAGTTGTCTCTTTCCACGCAGCAAATATCTGACTTTCTGGACTTTTCTTGATACCATTTAGTATCCTACCATTTCTCATTGGAGTTCCTTTTTTTCTTAAAATGCCTTGTGAAATGCATCTAATATTATAAGCAAAACATGCTATTAATATTCTGTTATCCAAACTCTTACAATGGAGATTCAACTTAAGTATATAATTTGTGCTTAATACTTCCAAGTATTCCTTTACAATACTTCTAAGCATTGCAGACAAGTTTACCAAATCTTTCACCACAGTAGAAAGTGACTTACCTCATGTAACCTTGCTATGTGTCACTTAATACAATGCAATATGGTTTACTTTAGTTCAGGATTTGTTTATGGCAGTACTCCACTTTGAGGACTAATTCCTGTATCAGACAAGGTATGCTTTAGAAACAAAATTCCCTAACAAGCTTAAAACAAAAAAAAATGCTTATTTCTCCCTCCCACTTCATCATCATCTGAATAAAGATGAAGGGTCTGTTGATAATCCTTCAGTCACCTATCCTTATGGAACTACCACCATCTCAATATGATAAGTCACCATGCCAGATGGAAAAGAGGGTTCTAAAGAGTCTTAAATAACTAAATGCTCAAAACCATAAGTCACTTTCATTCACAGTTCACTGGCCAGGAACACAGGGGCCACACACCAGATATACTTGATGAAGAGCAGGAATGAAAATCACATTAGGTCAAAAAGTAAGTTGAGTTTGTTTAAAGAATCAAGGCGGAAAAAACTAGGTGAATAATTCTTAAACTTTTAGGACTTCACCAAGAAACAAGCAGCTTTCCATAAGTATTATGGTAAGAGAAATAAAATAGAAATCTAATAAAATGTAAACTTAGATTTCTAGTACAGGTAATAAAATTTGTGGAATAAAATTTATGAACTAAGAGCTTTGCCATAATGTCTATAAATAGTGAAATAAAAGAATGGGTTATAAAAGTCTGATATATCAGTAGAAAAACAGAGGGCGGGGTTGACAACCTTTTTCTTAGAATGCTAGATTATAAATCCTTCAGGCTTGTGGGCCATATGGTCTGTCATGGATAACTGTACAGGTGTAGTGTAAAAGCTACAACGGACAATATGTAAACAAATGATATAGCAATTTCCTAATAAAATTTTGTTTATAAAAACAGGTAGCCAATTTTGAGTCACAGTTTGCTAGCTGCCCCTCAAAAAACAATTTAAAGTGTGTTTTAAGGCAATGGGTAAAACTTAAAATATTTAAAGTTAAAAACTATAGCTTATAGTTCCTACAGCTTCCACAAATGGCATGCTATACTTCAATATTTAAGGGGGAAAAAGTAATTTTTTTAATTTTTAATTTTTAATAAGTTGGCTTGGGTGAATAACACAATCAATTTTCTGTTCCTTCTTTGAAAAAAATCAAATGAGGGCCACCCCAGTGGCACAGCAGGTTGAGCGCAGAGCTGTGAAGCTGTTCACAGCCTCCACATTCACAGGTTCAATTCCTGGCCAGCCAGAGAGATAACCACATGGCGGCAGACCTCTCCTATCTTGCCCGCTGCTCCCCTCAGCAGTGCTTTCGGTCCATCTGCCTCTTCTGTTCCCCACCCTGTCGCTGGTGAATCCTCTCACCCTCCCGTGCCTCTTGCCTGTGCCTCAGCTTTTGTATAAATAAATAAATCTCTACCCAAAAAAAAGCATTTTCAGAAAAAAATCAAATGATCCCAAATGTACCCAGGACAGTTTCTGGAAACCAAAATCCAACATAATATTTGTGATCAGTAATTTTTCAGGTCATTAACATCTGCCTTTATAATTTCAATTACAGCTTAGTCCAAATCTTTATAACATCAAAGAAAACTAAATTATACTTAGTATATACTTTAAAATAATGAAAGTGATTTTATAATATTTTTAAAAAGCATTTAAAAGTTATCTTTAGTTAAGTGTAAAGTAATTTCCCCCATGGTAGTTCAACCATCAATGACAATTGTTGCTACAGGTGTTTAATGAAATATCTCTTAATTTATAGTTTTTAAGTTAAAAACTAATCATTTCATGACTTTAAAACCTCTACTTGACTTTTCACTTTGTGTACAGAGTCTGCAGATGTGCCTGATTAAGAAAAGGATTGAAAAACGACCGTTTTTCCATTTCAATGCTTAGAAATAGGTAAATTAAGTGTTCCACTTCTTAGCTAATAAAAATAAGTCTTAGTGTTATATAATCTAGTAAAAATGAAACACTTAAAAAAATTTTTTACTGCACACACACACACACACACACACAAGTCCTACTTTGTCAAAGTCAGGACAAGTAAATGGCCTTGGAGTAACAATTTCAAGGTAACTAAAATGACTGTATCAACCATGAAATCAAAAAAATGACATTACAGAAGGCTAGAAAAATGTAATGATGCTAAAACTTCCATAATTATTATATAAAGTATATCTTCAAATCTCATGCTACTTTTCCTATTATTAAAACGAGTCTCTAATCCTTCCTTGAGGTAAAATTTCTCAAAATAAAAGAGATCACTAGGTTTTCTTCGTTAAGTCCTCCATTCCATATGCATATAAATCACTGTAGGAATAATAAATAAAATTACAATTAGTATCATCAATGGAAGGGGTATTTGCAAAAAGTGATTTATTTTTAAAAAAGATCATTCAATATAAATGCTGAGAACGACCAGTGTGGTAGGAAAACACTAATTTTAGATTCAGATTAAATTGGGTTCAAATCTAAGTCCCAATTTAAACTAAATCATGTATCAATTAATGAGTACAGAATAAAATACCACCCTTAATTTTAACATGAAATTTCCTTAACTATACAAGAATACAATTTCTAAGTATGTCAAAGGTATTCCAACTCAAACCATTTTCTGAAAAATAAAAATTATTCATGGACAGATTTTTTATTGCAAATATTTACTCAAAAACTACTATATACAGCAGAGTTTTATAGTCACTTAAAACATTTAACATTCAGTGAAACAAAATTTAGTAATTCATAGCACATTTTAAGTAAAAATGTAGCATTTAAATAAAATTTATTAGTACTTCAAAGCAAACTATTGCTATTCATATTATTCTTTTCTATATCTGTTATTCCATAGGTGATTAAAAAAACAAACCAACAACTGAAAAGTCAATTTAGCAGCCATCTTACAGATAAATTAGGCTAACTATGCCAAACAGATTTTTTACACTACTGCTTTAGGCCCCATTTGAAGTTTCTATTTTACAGTTAAAAGAAAAAGTCACTTAAATATGGCTGAATTCATGCCAGGACATGTTTTCAGTTTACAGCTTTACAGTATCTATATTATACTACACTTTGGTTTGGTTTCTAGACCATTTTTTGGGTCTATTTCTAAAGATGATCATTAAAGCAATATTGAAAGCATAAAGGCTACAGGACTTTCAACAATGGGTTTCTACTTTACACAGCTTGTATATCAAGGAATTTCTGTACAACTTACACACTGACGAAAAGCACAAATATAAATTTATATTTTAATAATTTCACTTTCACTGAAAGTTTAATTAAGGTAAGCTTACAGCCTGGCAGGCTAACACTTGTATGGAGGTACACAGATTAAAATATTCTGTTTACATGCTTCTGACAGTCTGGAATGTTACATTAAATCCAAAATTAAGTTAATGTTCATCCAAATTCTCATTAGATCAATTAATTTTATACCCTCAGCATGCTCCATTTACCAGCATCATACTCAAAAGAAAGATTTCATTAACAATGCCAATCAGCCATTATTTAAAATCAAAAGTTCTCAAAAGGTACATAGTTTCAAAATCTCTTCCTTAAAGTTAACTGAAAGGTAAACAGGAATTTTAGTTTTGAACTTTTGGGAAGTTTTAAAGATTTATTAATATAACTAATATTCTAATAATCAACTCATAGTGACAACAAAGTTGTTTCCTTGAAAACCATTAAATGGGACTTTTCATTGCAAACTTAACTTTGATTAAAATCTTATTCATGTTTTAAAAACTTCTTGGAAAACCAGGGTAATCATGCTACTAGTGGTGAACTGATTTTTTTTTATAATGTAAGTTGAACATATAGGTAAAGTATAAACAACTTCCTTCACATTTTTCTATCTCTGAACTCTACAACAGCACCGCTGAGCTCACTTAATAGCATTGTTCCAAATACTCTTACCATTAGTGTGCTAAAATTTAGAATGACTAATTAATTTCAACTTATTTCTTTCTCATCTGCCAGGTCTACTGTTGTCTCTGTTGTGCTAGGGTTATTTTCTCCAGGAACATTATCTGTTTGATCAGACACTGCTTCATCAGTCTTTGCTGAAGGATCACTGCTACCTTTCTGAAGAATCTCTGTGGCTTCATACTCAAGTACTTCTGATGGAGTCAAAGGTTCCAAATGAATACTGCCCTGCTCACTAATGTCAGAACTACCAGATTCAGGTTCATCTCTTTTTCTCAAAAACTGATCAATGCTAACATCACTAGATGTTAACCTCAAATCCTTAGTATTCTTTGAAGAAAAGCTAGCTTCACTGTAATTGTGATCTTTAATGTGATCACAAGAACTTGTGTTTTCTGAACTTTGGCACTTCTTCAATTCCATTCCCCGACAAATGTGTTCTATTGGCTTTTCCTTTTCCACTTTATCTGCACCAATATTTGAATCATTGCTGAAGATATTCTTTGAGTCAGCTTCCTGATCTTCAAGATAAGAATCGTTTTCCTTACTCGAAACTGTTAGGATTTCTTCACTTATTGTTGATATGCCTTCAAATGAACTTGAATCACAATCATTTTTTTCTTCCTCTGAAGCTTTATCTTGTTTACTGAAAAGATAAAGCCATTTATTATCTATTCTTTCATAATACTATGGATTAGAATACTATCAAAGTAAGACGTGCTCATAAAAAATTTTACAAGTCAAGGTACACTTGCTCACCAAAAAGAAAAAACTCCAGGTTCCCAGTTCTTGCCATATTATAATTTAGGAGACAATCATTCTCTTAAGTAAGAGAGTGAGAACTCCTGAGTCACATTCTTAAAAGAAGACCTGAGAAATCTAGAGACTAGTTTTAGCTGTGATTATCGTTATTTTCATTTGTTCAAAACCCTTGCTTGTTTTATTTAATTTTTTAAATTTTTTACATCATTTTCATTTTTGCACAATGTATGAATTTTTTTAAATTTTATTTTTATATTCCCCAGACAATTGCAACCCCCTTATTTTGACCACAATTCCTCCTTTCCCCGCCCCCCCATAATGTGTCTCTGGTTCATAGTTGTTTGTTGATTTTGATTTTTTCTTTCTTATAATTATTCTTTTTCCTGGTCCCTTATTTAGGTTTTCTAGATTCCTGCTATGAGTGAGACCATCTGGTATTTTTCTTTTTCTTTCTGGCTTATTTCACTGAGCATGATCCCTTCCAGCTACATCCATGTTGCTGCAAAATGCATATGTTTATCTTTTTTGATTGCTGAGTAAGTAATATTCTATTGTGTATATGTACCAAACTGGTCCAACCACCATGGAAAGCTGTGTGGAGATTTCTCAACCTATTAAAGATAGAGCTTCCATATGATCCAGCAATTCCACTAGTAGGTATTTACCCAAAGGACACAGAAACATTAATTCCAAAGAGCACCTGCACTCCTATATTTATAGCAGCACTATTTACAATAGCTAAGCTATAGAAACAACCCAAATATCCAAAAATAGATGACTGGATCAAGAAGATGTGGGACATATACACAATGGAATATTACCCTTTCTTGTTTTAGTAGCTTAATTAAAAAAAAATCTATATGGAAAAAAAAAGCAGGTCTTCAATAACATTGTCTTGTCACAATGTCCATGAAAAAATAAAAATTTTGGCTAATATTAAAACTTTTTTTTGAGGACCTGATACAGTAATCCTCATTTTGCTTAAAGCTACAGTTTTCAAGAACTTATCTACCATGTTAAGTGAACACTTACTGCTATAGAAATATATAACATGCATACATACAGACATATATATTAATATGTACATATATGTTATATGTGAGTACATCTATGCGCTTACTTTTACCCTGGTATGTTAACAGAACTATTTAACGAATCAAAACATTAGAAAAGGTTTCCAAGAAGATCTCTAGTGATTGTATGTATCTTATTTCTTCCTATTTTTTTGTTGTAATCTGTCTTTAAGACTAATCTTGGGTGCCTCTGTGGTGGCACAGTGGGTTTTCCGTCTATCTGCCTGTTCTACTCCCCACTCTGTCTCTGGTGAATTCTCTCACCCTCCCATGCCTCTGACTGTATTCCAGTTCTTATTTTTTTTTTTTAGATTTTTATTTATTTATCCAAGAACTGAGGGTACAGAAGCTGAACAGGCAGACGGGCCGAAGACACTGCTGAGGGGAGCAGTGGGCGGGACAGGAGAGGTCTGCCGCGCCATGTGGGTTTCTCCCTGGCCGGCCTGGAGTTGAACCCAAGCTGCAGAGGCTACGGACAGCTTCATAGCATGGCGCTCAACCCGCTGTGCCACTGGGGAGGCCCAAAATAAATAAATCTTAAGAAAAAAAAAGACTAGTCATGGTCCAATACCACACGGTTTTAACAGTTATAGTACTTTAAATAGAGCAAATTAAGTACATTTATTGATTCTTCTCCCTAAATTTAATAAACTATACAAAATGTTTAAAATAGTCAATATTAAAACAATCCAGTATCCAACAATAGCAATGGTTAAATAAGTCATACTAATAAATAGAAAAATATAAACCTTACTTTAAACTCTGTCAGTTTCCAAACCAAATCCCATTGTTAGTTTCTACTAAACATTCATTAAATTCTTAATTTAATTTGTAATATGACCTATCATGCAAGTTATTATCAGTTTTTTAATCTCAGCAAATTTTTGTTTTTCATTTGGTCCTGCACATTTCTAATTTTATTACTGTGAATTTACTCATCCATTATATTCTGTAATCACATGCTATTGGTATGGCCAAAATATTCTGATTTTTATACCAACCTATTTTAATTAATACTCTCATTAATTTCAATCATTCTTAGAGCATTTGCTTGGATTATACCTTATGCATATATTCATAACACTTTCTTCAATTATATTTGCATAATTTGTGTCTTGTTCATATTTCATTGGACAAACAATTTACAGAAAATGCTGTATAATACAGAGGTGACTAGTCTGTCTTTTCCCACTTATTTGAATTTTTGTTAACTTTATCCCACCAGAATTCTAGTAAAAATACTAGATGAAAAAAGGGCTATATAATTTTTCTAGTGAATTTCAAGATATACCTTCATAAGGTATTTTTTCATAATTTGCTCGTTAGGTATAATAATTTATCTCATCAGATAAATAGGTATCCTACTGTAAAATATATAACAAAGATAGAAATGGGTAAATTACTTAATTTAAAAGAAAAATTATCTTTATCTGGAATAAAGTTCCATAAAAAAGATTAATCCTTTCCATTCACAACATCATGAATAGAAATGGAAGAGATAAGGAGAACGATAATTAACAGAAGATTTTGGGCCTCCCCGGTGGCGCAATGGTTGAGCGCTGGGTTGCAAAGCTGCCTGCAGCCTCTGTGGCGCTTGTTCGATTCCCGGCTGCTCCCTGCCACCCGGAGGAGGGTCCCTCATGGCACGCAGACCTCTCCTGCCGCCCGCTGCTCCCCTCAGCAGTGTACTTCGGTCCTTCTGCCTGCTCTGCTCCCGGCTCTGGTTCTGGTGAATTCTCTCACCCTCCCGCCCTTCTGACTGTACCCACTGCTTGTATAACTAAATAAATCTTTAAAAAAAAATAAAATAAAAAATTCTTAAAAAAAAAAAAAAAACAGAAGGTTTCACTTATATGTGGAAAAAAAAACAAAGGTTCAAACCAAACCAAATCAATAACAAATCCTAGAAATCTGGCTACAGAATTAAGGTTACAAGAGAGGGAAAGTGAGGGTGAAGAGTAAAATGTGCGGTGAGCTTAATAGACTATGGTGGGGTGGAGGACTGTGGTAGTGAGTTTAGTGTGGTGACACACAACTGATGAGGTATAATCCCATAACTCTGAATCACATACTGTGTTACAGGCCAAAGTTGCATCAATTAAACAATTTTTAAAATAAAATGTCTCATCTTCTTTAGTGTTCTACCTGAGCATCAATTTTTCAAAAATCAGTCTTTCAATTTTTAAACTTTTATATTGATATCCCACCACAGATGTAACTTTATAGGTTTTTGAACAAAAATACTTAAAAAAAATTCAAGATTACTTATTTACAATAACTGTCCCATTCTTATAACTTTTGATTCAATAAAAGCAATTAAAATGCTGATATTTTGGGCCTCCCGATGGTGCAGCAAGTTGAGCACAGTGCTGTGAAGCTGTCCTCAGCCTCTGAGGTGTGGGTTTGATTCCCGGCTGGCCAGGAAGATTCCCTCATGGCGCGGCAGACCTCTCCTATCTCACCCGCTGCTCCCCTCAGCAGTGCTTTCGGGCTGTCTGCCTGTTCTGCTCCCTGCTCTGTCTCCGGCGAGTCCTCTCACCCTCCTGTGCATCACCCTCCCTGTACTCCAGCTATTGTATAAATTAAAATAAATAAATAAATAAATAAATAAATCTAAAATGTTAATATTTTACTTACTATTGATAATAATTTAAAGAATGTATAAAATGTACATTTAAAAGATTTCAGAATTAAAGAACTATATTTTTGTTGTATTAAAATGTCAATATTTGGGGGCCTCCCTGGTGGCACAAGTGGTTAAAACACAACCTATGAAGCTGTCCGCAGCCACTGCAGCACGAGTTCGATCCCAGCCAGCCAGGGGCAGTGTACTTCGGTCAATCTGCCTGTTCTGTTCCCCACTCTGTCTCTGGTGAATCCTCTCACCACCCCCACACCTCTGGCCTGTACCCCAGCTCTTGTATGCATAAATAAATCTTTAAAAAAATAAAGTGTCAACATTTTATTTTTGATTAAGTCATTACTAAAAGCAACACAGTTTGAAAAATTTAAATAGCCTGTGTCATATAACGGAAATAATGCAGCTAAAGTATCTTTTCATATATATGAATTTCAAGAGATTCAGTAGAGTTTTTCCTTACCTGTCAGAATTTGATGTTTCTGTTTCTCCTTCAGTCACATTAGGTCTTGCAATTTCCTGAAATAATTAGTAATATTTTTCTTTAATTTCCATGGCTAAGCTTAAAGTATTTTTATTATGCTAAACTTTCTGAATTAGAGGAACTTGAGTGTATAATATAACAAATGGAAAAAACGTTTCAATCTAAAGTATGTTTTATAATAATTTCTATAATTAAAAGCAGGATTTAAAAAATACTTTTAAAAAAACCGGGCCTCCTTGGTGGCACAGGGGGTTGAGCACAGCACTGTGAAGTTGTCCGCAGCCTCTGCAGCGCCGGTTCAATCCCAGCCTGCCAGGGAGATACCTACATAGTGCGGCAGACCTCTCCTGTCTCGCCTGCTGCTCGCCTCAGCAGTGTATTTCGGTCAGTCTGCCTGTTCTGTTCCCGCTCTGTCTCTGGTGAATTCTCTCACCCTGCCACACATCTCGCCTGTACCCCGGTTCTTATATGCATGAATAAATAAATTTTAAAAAATAAAAATTAAAAAAAATAAAAAACCATAAGAATTTCAGTGTGCCAAATTTTTTAATCAAGATCATGAAGCAGTTATCCAGCTATAATATCTGCTTTTCTTAGGCTTTTTAAAATATGAGCCATAATTACAATTACTTGAATAGAAAACTAGTAAAACACAACTTGAACTTGAATAACAAGGTGCATCCACAATATTTTATACAAACGTATTAAACAGTGCAGACACTAGACAAAACATTTGTGAAATTATGATTTAACATTTGGAGTCACGGTAACACTTTCACTGCCAAACCAAGTAATATTAAATGATAGACAAATGAAAATTTTTGCTCATTTCACATGTTTTATTGATTTGGAAAGAATGCATTAAAATCTCAGTATGCCAGAGGCCACACTAACAAACTACTAAATGCCCTTTCCTCACCTCATACAACAGGTACCTATTCTTTCCCTTACCACAGAGGCTAAAGGTGAATTCTTGGCTAGAGACAGTCTAGACTTATGAACACTAGGAATGGTAAGAGGCAGGGACGAGGTACAGAAAGAAAACAGAACAATTTAGTGAAAATCCATAAAGTGAACAAAAGGTCCCAACTCCTTCATCCTGCCTGTATCCCAGAATTCCAGCAACCAGAACAATCTTCTACCCAGCATTCCCAACTGAAATCTAGAAGATTACTCCTTGGAGATAATTATCAACCCCAAAGACAAGATTTCCCACAATGACTTTAAGCATCCTCCCCACCAAACAGTCAGCTCAGCACCTGCTTTTCCTATATTAAAATCTAAGCAATTCCCATGCAGACTGTGCAGGTTTTACAGCACACTAATTCAGGAGGCAACCTTTATATTATAATCCATATCAGCAGTTCTCCAAGTGTGGTTCACAGACACCTGGGGTCTCCAAGACATTTCTAGGAGGTGAGGTTAAAAACTCTTGGTACAAAAGCAATAGTGAGTAAAAATGCTATTATTTTAACATGGAATGAAAGCCAAAGTAAATTGCAACATTAAAAAAAAAGGTATTAGTGCACAAAAAATTTTTTTTAATGAACAAAAAAGATATACTAATTTTTTAACTTCAGAAAATGCAACAAGGTACAGGAAAGGAAAATAAATCATTGCACACTTTCTGGCTCAGGATATAAAACTTGTAATATAATTATGCTGGGTTCAGTGCTGTATCAATGATACAGGGACCTGAGGGCAAAGGAAAAATGCATACCTTTATACACAAGTTTTGGTACTTTCCCCCTTTTTCTACTGTGGTAAAAGGCACACAACACATACTTTACCATCTCAACAACCTCTAAGTATACACTTGAGTGGTATTAAATACATTCACATTGTTATACAACCATCACTAAATGTGAATTGTACAACATTCACATTGTTGTACATCCATTCCCATGATGATGTTCATTTTGTAAAACTGAAATGCTATATCCATTTAATAACAACTCACCAATTCTCCCTTTCCCCAGTCCATGGCAACCTCCACTATAGTCTGTTGTTATGAAGCACTCCAAGTGCCTCATGTAAGTGGAACCATAAGTATTTGTCTTTTGTGACTGACATATTTAACTTAGCCTAATGTCCGCAAGGTTAATCCATGTTGTAGCATATTACATAATTACTTTTTATGGCTGAGTAATATTCCATGGTTTATATACACTATATTTGCTTATCCATGGGCACTGGGTTACCTTTGTATGTTAGCTATTGTGAATAATATTGCTATGAAAATGGGTAGATAAATATGTCCTCATGTCTCTGTTTTCAGTCCTTTTGGGTATATACCCAGAAAGTGGAATTGCTGGATTATATACAGTTAAAAGGAATTGCAATACTGTTTTCTACAGAGGAATTATAGATTCCCACCAACAGCGTACAGGGGTTCCAAATTCTCCACATCTTCATCAATATTATTTTTTTGATAGTAGTCATTTTAATGGTTTCTCACTGCAGTTTTGATTAACATTTCCCTAATGATTAGTGATAATGCATATCTTTCCATGACCTTATCAACCATTCATGTCTACTCTTTGGAGAAATAACTATTAAAATGCTTTATCTATTTTTGAATTAGGTTTATTGTTGTTGAGTTTTAGGAGTCTCTATGTACTCTATTAATCCCTTACTAGATATATAATTTACAAATATACTTTCCCATTATGTCAATTGCCTATTTATTCTTTGGATAGTGTATTATGATGTACCTTTTCAAAGTTTTCACTAAGTCTATTTTATCTAATTTTTTTGTGACCTGTGCCTTTAGTATGATAACCAAATCACTGCTAAACCAATGTTACGGAGCTTTTGTCCTACATTTTCTGCCAAAAGTATTATTATTTTAGATCTTACATTTAGGTCTTTGACCCATTTTTTAGTTAATGTTTGTAAATGTTATTACTTACGTAAGGGAGGGTCCAACTTCATTCTTTTACATGTGGCATTCAGTTTTCCCAGCATCATTTATTGAAAAGACTGTCCTTTCCCCACTGGTCTTGGCTATTTGTTCTATTCCAGTGGTGTATGTATCTGTCTTTATACCAATACCACCTATTTTGATTACTGTAGCTTTGTATTGTTTGAAATCAAAGTGTGATTCCTTCAGTTTTGTTCCTTTTCAAAACTGTTTTGGTTACTTGAGGTCCCTTGAAATTCCAAGTAAATTTTAGGATGAACTTTTTTATTCCTGCAAAAAAAAATGTCTTTGGGAATTTCAGAGGTATTGCAATGAATCTGTAAATTGCTTTGTAGTAGTGTTGCCATTTTCCATGTATCTTCTTTAAATTTCATTCAGAAGGGTTTTACAGTTTTCTTGTACAAATCTTTCAATTCCTTGGTTAATTCCTAAGTATTTTATATTATTTTTAATGCTATTTTAAATGGAATTTTTTTGTAATTTCCTTTTCAGATTGCTCACGGTATACAGAAATGCAAATGATTTTTGTGTACTGACTTTGTATCCTTCTAGTGCTGAATTCATTAATTAATTCTAACCATTTCTTTATGGGATGTTTAGAGTTCTCTAGATAAAAGATATATCTTCAAAACGATAACTTTACTTTTTCTTTTCCAATATGGATGTCTTTTTTTTCCCCCCTAGACTAACTGCTCTGCCCAGAATTTCCAGTACTATGTTGACAATATGTGGTGAAAGTTGGCATCTTTGCTTTGTTCATCTTAAAGGAAAAATTTTCAGCTTTTCACCACTCAGTATGATGTTCATTGTCATGTTTAAATGTCTTTTATTATGTTGATGCAGTTTCCTTTTATTTTAAGTTGCTGAGGATTTTTGCATCAATGTTCATAAAGAATATTGTGTATAGTTTTCTTATAGTGTCTTTTTTTTGTCATCAGGGTAAAACTAGCCTCATATAATTATGAAGGGTTCCTCCTCTTCAGTTTTTTTGGAAGAGTTTGAGGACTGATAATGGATCTTCTTTAAATGTTTGGTGAACTTCACTATTATCAGGTGGAACCCAACAGGTCCAAAGTCTGTCTGTGTTAGATTTTTGATTACCAGTCAATCTCTTTACAAGTTATTAGTTTATTGTTTTTTTGTTTGTTTGTTTCTTTGTGATTTAGACCTGGTAGTTTGTCTTTATAGGAATTAATCTTTTCATATCAGTTATCCAATTTGCTGTTGTAAAATTGTTCTTAGCACTCTCTCTTACAATCATTTTCTGTAGAACAATAGTAAAGTCTGTTCTTCTAATTTTAGAAATTTGAGGGTTTTTTATATCCATCTTGCAAAAGGTTTGTTAATTTAGTTGATTTATGATTAACCAACTTTTGCTTTCATTCATTTTCGCTTTTGCTTTTTAATTATTTCTTTCTACTCTAATCTTATTTCTTACTTTCCTTCTGCTCACTTACAGTTTGTTCTTTTCTAGTTCCAAAAGCTGTAGTTGATTTGAGATCTCTTGTTTTTTAATGTAAGCATTTACAGTTATGTTTTCCTATTTGCTCCACTTTTACTGCATTCCATAAGTACTGGTATGTTGTGTTTTATTTTCATTCTTATCTACGGATTTTCTAATTTCCCTTGTGATTTCTGCTTTATTCCACTTGTTGTTAAAAAGGGTGATGTTTAATTTCCATAATTGTGTGAATTTTCCAGTTTCCCTTTTGTTATTGCCTCATAATTTCACACCAGAGAAGATTTTTATATCTTTTTAAATCTACTGAGACTTAATCTGTGGCTTAAAATTGGTGTAGTTGAGAAGAATGTATATTCTGTAATGGCTGGGTAGAATGTTCTATGTCTGTTAGATGCAATTTATTGTGTTAAGTTTCTTATTTTCTTATGTCATGTTCAAATATTCTATACACTTTTGCAAATAAAATATTGAATGGACATAGAAAAATGAATGTTGCCAACTATTATTGTATAAGTCTATTTTCCCATTCAATTCTGTCAGGTTTTGGTTCACATATTTTGGTAGTCTGTCATGAAATATGTAAATGTTCATAGTTTATACCTCCTTGCTGTATTTAATCTTTTATTAATGAACATAGTCATGTTCCACATAACTATGTTTTGGTCAATGTTGAACCATATATACGATGATGGTGGTCTCAAATATAGCCTAGGCATATAGGAACCATATGATTTAGTTAAGTACACTCTATAATGTTCACACAACAAAAACACCAAACAATGCATTTCTCAGGATATATACCAGTCAGTGACTCATGACCAAAATGCCCTTTTTCTCTAGTAACCTTTTTTAATTTAAAGTCCATTTTGTCTGATGTTAATAATGTCACCCTGCTCTTTTGGTCACCATATGGATTATTTTCGTCCATTCACTTTCAACTTATTATGTCTCTGAATCACAAGTGGGATGCCTACAGATGTATAATTGGATCCTGTGTTTGTAGTCATCCTGTCAACCTGTCTTTTGACTGCAGTGCTTAATCCATTTACATTTAAATTACTAGTAGGAGGGACTTCTGTCATTTAAAAAAAAATGTGTCTTATATAGTGTACTTGTTATCTACACAGGCCATATAGCTTTTTTTTGAGGGGGGGTTTACCTATTTCTGTATCATTGACTTCTCTTAATGTTTAATTTTTTGTAGTGAAATGTATCATTGACTTCTCAGTTTCCTTTGTGTATATTTCACAGAATTTTTCCTGTAGTTATTGTGGGGATTAAAATTAATATCCCAGAGCTATAATATTCTAATTTGAATTTATTCTGGGTTAACTTCAATAACAAGCAAAAAATATGCTCATTTACAGCTCCAACCCTATCACTTTCTATTGTTGATATTATAAAATAACAACTTCTTATATTCATGAACTAATAATTCTTCTAAATGCATTGGTCTCCTAAATTATACAGAAAATAAGATTTGGAATTACAAACCAAAGTTACAGTGATACTAATTTTAACACTAATAATTGTTTTTTTCCCTTTAAATGTATTCATCTCACTCATGTAAAAACCAAAGTGTACAATTACAGACCATTTCCTACAATAATACCAGCTTTTATAATTGTCCATTTACTTACCTTTATTGATATCTTTATTTCTCCATTCACCTTCAAGTTACTGTGTAGTGGCCTTTCACTTCAACTTGCAGAACTCCCTTGAGCATTTCTTGCAGGGTAGGTACAGTGGACACAAACTCCCTCAATTTATATTTATATGAGAATGTCTTAATTTCTCCCTTACTTTTTGGTGGAATCTAGACAGATAACGGATTCTTGATTGAATTTTTTTTCCTGTTAGCACTTTGAATATATGAGCCCACTACCTTCTGGTCTTCAGTTTCTGAAGAGAAATCTGTTGATAATATTATTGAGAATCCCTTGTATGTGATGATTCACTTCTCTCTTGCTGCTTTAAAAATTCATTATTTTTGGTTATAATGTGTCTCGATGTGGGTCTCTTTGAGATCATCTAACATGGAGTTCCTTGCTCTTCTTGTATTTTAAATATTCATACTTTCATCACATTTGGGAATTTTTTAGTTGTTATTTCTCCAAATATTCTCACTGAACCCTTTTCTTTTCTTTCTGGAACTCCCACAATGTGTATGTTGGGTATCTGATGGTGTCCCACAGCTGCCTGAGGCTCTGTTCATTTCTCATTAATCTTTTTTCTTTGTTTCTCAAATTTAATAATTTCCATTAGTCTACCTTCCTTTTGCTGATTTTTTTCTGTCTGCTCAAATCTGCCTTTAGGTTTCTCTAGTGGATTTTTCATGTTTAGTTACTGTATTTTTCAGCTCCAGAATTTTTTTATTTTCTAGCTCTTTACTGATATTTCCATTTTGTTCACTTGTTTTCTTGACTTTCTCCACATATTCCTTTAGTTCGCTGGGCATTTTAAAGACAGTAGTTTTAATGTCATTGTCTAGTATATCTGCCACTAGGTCTTGAATTTTCATTAACAGTTTTTTTTTTTTTTCCTTTGAATGGATCACACTTGCCTGTTTCTAAGCCTTGTGATATTTTGCTGAACATTAGACATTTGAAATTAATCATGTGGTAACTTTTGAAAATCAGATTCTCCCCCTTCCCGAGTGTTTGCTGTTTTATTGTTTTTGTTTTTCTGATTGTTGGAAGCTATCTTCTGTTCTCAGGATCAGCCTGAGGTGTAAACTTAAGATCTTCTCAGGTCTTTTGAGTCTTACCCTGGGCATGTATAATATTTTCTAATATTGCCCATATAAGCAGTTGTTTTTGAATGTACTAGTCTTTAATGTCTGGCTCCTGAAAGGGGAAAAAGCAAACAATTGAAGGGTGAGGGCCACTATCCTTTTAAATCCTCCAGAAGTCACTTCAGCTAGAGGGGGAGGGACTTGACATAATGGAAGGAAACTACTTTGTAACCATGATCAAAAACAGCGATTTCTGATTAAGGCACAGATCTCCAATACATGGAGGACAAGATCCATTTTGCAAACTCTGGCTTCTATAAGTTTTGTTTAAGTTGCTCCAGGAACATAGGCACAGCTAGCTGTAATGTGGAGTGGCGTAGTGGGAGAGGATAGTTAGCAGCTACTGTAATAAGAGCTTAAATTGACCAAAATTAATTACAATTTACTATCCAAGTATTTCTCTAGAAGTTGGAAGCGTTCAACATACTAGAGTTCAAAAACAGTTTGATTAGATAAATTCTGCCTGTGCAATTGTTGTTTGCATTGGGAAGACATGTTCCTGATATTTCTTACTCTGCCATCTTTCCATCTTTCCCCAGAACAGTATAGTAGTTAAAAAAAATTGAAAAACTGAAAAGTAGGTGTATTAAACTCACAACAGTAGTTTGTTTAAATATTTTATTTCTTCAAAAACAAAAATCTATTATTTAACTTTCCTCACTTTAACGGTAGCAAAACATTAATAATATTTTCAAAATCTAATTCTTTTCCTATCTTGTTTCTGAATAAGCAAATTGCTATGTTTGATAATTTATTTTTACCAAATGGTAAGTATAAATAATTTAAATTAATTTCACCTTACTTAAACCACGTTTTCAGGATGCTACTGTTTTAAAATTCTGAACACCTAAACATATGCTTATTTTTATATCCTAAGTTATTAATATTATCTGTTGCTTTAAACATGAAAACGCATGAAAATTTAAACATAAAACGCATGAAAATTTCTATAGAACTTAACTCATCACAATATGTAAGAGATGAGTCAGTAGCACTTTTTATAAATCATACATTCTCTAGTTTAAAAATTCAAAGTTTAACACTTCATTTAATTTTTATATACTATTTCAAATACAAAATTAGGGCTTTTAGAACCTTACTATATATTTGATAAGCACTTTCCCCATAATTATTGAGAATCTCATTCAGTGACATATGCATTATCAATTTATTTTTCTTTTTCACTTATTTTCAAATTCAGGCATAATAGTGTTTATTTCTTGCTCAAATTTTACATTTGTTGAACACACTTCCAAAATTACTCTCATTTTATTAAGCATGCAATTTTACATATAAACACATTATCTTTGACTAGAGCTTTATTAAATTTTGCTACTTTGTTGAAAATACTATTTCATACAGATAATGCATTAAAAATTGTATATATTTGTACCAAGATGCTTACAACTTCAACATAATGTATTTTGACATTTGATATTATATATTTTCATAATTGATAAACATCTTTAATTTGTGTGCAAAGTGTCTTGATTACACTTAATCTCTGTGCCCATTAGTTATCTGTATGTGATCTTAATGTTGGTTTTAGAACAAACAAGTTCATTCCATCTGCTTGTTGAATTACTCTGCTCCCCAAAATATTTATCCTTCCTACAATACTAAAAAAGATGATCATATTTGAATTCACAGATGTAGCATTTTTTATACTAAATTATGATTATGAACTGAGCAATGCACAAACTTGGCATAATTATTTTTTTGGAAGAAATATTGGCTTGTACGTTCTTGTATACATCTGCCATATTGTCATAGTGTCAAAAAATGACAAATCAAGAAAATAAAACATGATTATATTATTTAGAAAAAGAAGATAAATATTAGATCAAACAGCTAGAAGAGTTGAAAATAGCTGCCTCTAAAGAGTTGAACAGAAAGGGATGAAGCAGATGAATCACTATTTTTATGATAAATATTTCTGAACAAATTGTTAACTTTTAATTTGATAAAAAAAATTACAAATGCTGAAACTCTAAAGTGTCCAAAAAAAAAAAAAAACAAAGCAAAAAGCAGCAACAACAACCTAACAAAATCACCCCAAACCTTAAAAATTCTTTATGGATAACCCGTGTAAGTTTATAGGAACAGAGACTAGACTAATTTGCCATTTCACTATTCGAGTAACAGGTAACCTCTATTCTGCATATTTATGTAGAGATTTGAATTTCAAGAAAAATACTAAGAGAGAAAAACATATATATATATTATATATATATCTCCCTAATACACTTGAAAAATGGCAGTTATTTTACTGGATTATAATTCTTTTATGTCTAATTATCCTACTAAATCTTGACCACCTTGAGGATAAGGAAACAATTTATTTTTGTTTCCCATTCAGCAATTCCTGAACATATTATCAAGTATTCTGTAACAGTTAAGAAAAGGAAGAAAGACATTTGTACCTACTCCTTTCTTAGCCTATACCATAGTTACAAGGAAACTACATTTAACTATCAGCCTAGAGGGGAGGAGTCATGGTATATATACAGTTAACAGAAACAAAAAGAAGACAATGTCGCAGTGCATAGAATATATGTAATAGTATAACAGAGGTTGTTTTAGGAATGATTGTATAATATGAATTCAAAATACATCTAGTCACTTACAGGTATTAATTTGCAAAGAGGAAATGTAAAATTAAAATGACAAAGTGGTAGCAGGAAAATATTATTTGGGCATGATAACAATGATTCCATTACAATATATCTGTTCAAAATCTTAAAGATTATGAACAGACTATGCACCATATCACATGTGTACTTAAACACCTGAATTTATTCAAGGTACTATCCACATCACATATATTCTTGAAATAAATACCTGAACCAAGATTGTACTATGTGGCTTTCCAGTCAATATGGCTTCCTTTAACTCTGCTCATGATCTGCTAAATTTTTAGCAAAAGTTTTTTCTTTTAATAAAAAATAAACTTAGGAAATTTGATTTTTGTATGAAAGGGTGAATTCAGTTGACATACATGAAACAGGGCAATCAAAAGAATGAGAGAGTTTGAGAATTAATTTTAATGAAGTATGAATGTATAAGGAAAGAATCAATGGATGATGAAATTTTGGAGTCATAAATTAGTTTTATGTTCAAGCCTTTACATATTTGGAAACAAGGGCAATAAACCATGTCCTCAGAGACCAAGTCTGCTGGGGATGGAAGAAAAGAATCCTATTTTTAATATCCAGGAGCACAAAGTGAGCTTAAGAGTAAGGTTAAATAAGAACAACAGAGAATATCACTCTATTCTCACCATTCACCACTGGGCTAGCAAATATCAAATGACAACCGAGAGCAGTACTCAAGGAGGAAAGGCAAAAATGTGGAAAAACAGAGACATTTACTGAGGCTCAGTTTCAGAGGGAAAGTATAACGCTGAGTGTGGTGCAAGGTCACTGAGAGAAAAATCTCCAATATAACTCACCTAAAGCATAAGTAAATACTAGAGGTATTGAACCTAGTTATAGTGAGGATACCATAGCAACAAAAAAGCCAAAACCCAAGACAGTTCCTTGCTAGGTGAACCCAAACCACACCAGTAGCCTAAACAAAGGGGAAGGTATGCCATTTTTAGATATAAGTACTGTTTATCTCAGTCCGCCATATAGTATCTTATGTTCAACTAAACATTATATAACACAGAGAAAATCAAGGGGGAAAATGTACTGTCAGGAGACAAAGCTATCAGCAGAACCAGACTCATATGATCCAGCTGTTGGAACTATCAGACAGAAAATTTTAAATTACTATGGACTAATACGTTAAATGCTTTGCTAGAAAAAAGGAGGACAAGAATTTTTATGACAAAAATGCAAATTTCAGCAATCAGAAATTATAAGGATCATTACAAATGCTAGAAGAAAAAAAAAAGAAAACCCACATGACAACAGATGAAAAATAAATTTGATGGGGGTCATCAGTAGACCTGACACAAATTACTGAAACTAAAATAAAAAGAATAAAAAAGGGTGTGTGTTGGAAATGGAAATCAGAACAGGGTATTTAAGGACAGGGGCTAACATCAAATGATACAACATATGTGAAATTGAATCCCTGGAAGTAGAAGATAAAGAAGAGTTTAGCAAAGATCAATCGGGATAAATGCCAAAATTTTTAAAAAAATTAAATGAATAGATAAAAGCAGCCTTAAACAAATCATGGTCAAAACAATGAAAACTAAAGATAAAATATTAACAATCAAAGGAAAATGATACATTATATACTTATACAGAAGAAAAGGTAAGAATTACAGTAAGATATTTCATTAGAAAATATGCAAGCCAAGTAACAATAAAATGACTTCTTTAAACTGCTAAAAGAAACAAACAAAATCGTCACCTAATATTCTATATGCTTCAAAAGAAGCTTTCAAAAATTAAAAATAAAAGATTTTAATGAAATAAGGAAGAATTAATTACCAGTAAATCTGCAACATGACATATACCAAAGGAAGTTCTTTAGGCAAAAGTAATGATACTAGACATAAACAGAAAGTTACATGAAGAAATGAAGAACACTGTTAATGGTGAAAAATGAAGGTCAGTAGAATTTTTTTTAGCTTAAGTTTTGTTCTTAAAAATCACTAAAGAAAAAAGCAGTAGCATGGTGCTATGTACTTATAACTTATATAAAAAGAAAATACATAACAATAGAAAAAAAAATCACTGTCAGAAATGAAAGAGGATTATCATTGAAAACCCCAGATATTAGAAGGATAGGATATATTACAAAAAATTCTATACATATAAATTCAACATAGTCAATAGAATGTACCAATTCCTGGAAAACCACAAACTATCAAAACTAAAGAATAAACAACAACAAAAATCCTATACTTATTTAAAAATGTGCTTTAATAACTTTCAAATGAAAGAAAACCTTCTATGGTATATAAATGAAAGTTGCTTGGGAAAAGGCTGCTACTTCTATCTAGATTTCATTAATTCACTAGACAAGACAGAAATGCTACTCATAAAATAAATATCAATCTGTATCATTTTGTTGTATTTAGAAAGAGACAAGCAATATTAAGTAAATATTTTAAAAACCGACATCAAGAAAGCAAGTATGTGAGCAAAACTATTTCTACATTCATTCATTAGAGCAGGTAAATAACATTTACACTATAACCCTGTGTGTTATATTCACAGTGCTGGTATAAGTTAGCCAAATTATATTTACTATACATTAAAATTACTTCTATTTTAAAAATCAGTTAAATATTCTCTAAAGTCTAAATGAACCAGAAAATTTAATCATCTGGAAAGATTAATTTCCAAAGTGCCAAATGATGGAGGTGTTTACTGACGTCAGGATGTTTAAAGAGTAAATTTGTTACCTTGGTCAAAATAGAAGCAACTTACAATTTTACCTAGGGTTTGATATTTCTGTGATCACAACAAAAGATAAAAATCTCAATTTTTCTTTCTTGTTAACAATCCAAAAATTATTACTAATGCATATATACTGATGTTTAAAGTATGAGTTTCCCCAAAATATTAAAAATATATCTACCATATGATCCAGTGATTCTACTCCTAGGTGTCTACGTGGAGAATGGAAAATCTCATTCAATAGGGATATGTGCTCTCCTATACCCAATGCAGCACTATTCACAATATCCAAGTTATGGGAACAACCTAAGTACCCAATGACAGATGAGGGGATTAATATGTGGTATCTATACACAATGGAATACTGCTACTCCACTATTTAAGAAGGAAAAAAATGAAATCTTGCCATTGCAACAACATGGATGGAACTGGAGGGGATTATGCTAAGCAAAGTAAGTCGGAAGGAGGAAGACAAATATCAGATGATTTCACCCAGAAAAATGTAAAATATGTAGAATAAACAGTAACAAAACAAAGGAACGGATAAAACTAAACCAGAACAAACTCTAGAAATCTGACTCTGGATTTGAGGCTACCTGAGGCGGAGAAGACAGTGAGGAATAGAGGGAGGAGGCCCAATGGACTGCTGTAGAGGACTATGGGTGAGTTGATGGGTATGCTGTGGTGACATACATCTGAAGAGGCATGAACATATACTTCTGAAGTTACCTCATTAAAAAAAAAAACACAATTAACAGGATTTATTTGAGCTGAAATGGGGGAAAAAAGAATTGAAATGTTCTAAAATTCATACCAACAATACTTTCAAAGTTTAAAACTTTAAGGTATGAATAAAACAAATGTTACCTCAGACACAGGTTCTTGTTCCTTGTTGGGAGCTTCATTTTTTAATCTTGAAAACAAAATAAGTATTGAATGTTTTATTTTACATTTACAGTGAAAGTTTTCACATATTTAAAATAACTGAAATGTTAATGTAAATTAATGTATATTATATACTATAATTGTATATTACCTCTGTAAATATTTTAAGGGAAAAATAAAATGCATGAGAATAAACATACATAAAATGTGCTAAATAAATACAGATATATTTTTCCTTCCCTAACAACAAAAGTATGTAACAAATATTCTCTATGAGAAGTATAAATTAAAACAAACAAAATAACACATTAGTAAAATAGTTTTAAAAATAATTACTCTTTAACAATAAAAGCTGGCTGTATGCTTTAATATAAATATAAATCATAGCATTATTTACTGTTATAGGACTTGAAAACAAAATGTATTTACTTATATGAAATTCAATTAATTCCCTGTCAATATATATTACAATTAATTCAACTCTAAAGACAGTAAAATCACAGAAATAAATTTAGAATTTTGGAGGGTAGATAGTCTCTAAACTTTCATGAGCATAGTTCAGTATTACCTACAAATTTTTTACTTCTTGGTTTCTAAAAAAAACTAACAAAAAAACATGCCATGCACAAAATCTTTTAAAATAGCAATTTAACATAAAAGTGAACTTTTCCAAAGAATCTTTGTTGTAGAAACTGCTGGTGACTATTACTTGCTGATAGTATAAATTAAAATCAATTTTAATCTGCATAAGTAGGGTACCTGCCTGATCTGAAATGCCATTAATAAAGAGTTAAGTGAATCACAAATTTATGAAGGCTTAAAAGCTATAAAAAGTACATTTAAAATGTAACAACTATGCATGATTTAAGTATTACAGACAAAAATGATGACATGTAGTAGGATAGAAATGTCAACTATTC
The DNA here is from genome assembly GCF_964194135.1 of Talpa europaea. Lineage (NCBI taxonomy): Eukaryota > Metazoa > Chordata > Mammalia > Eulipotyphla > Talpidae > Talpa > Talpa europaea. Next base: position 44,054,148 of record NC_140075.1, read on the forward strand.
AAAAGCTACTCTCATGGTGAGTCAACGAAATAGAGAGGAGGAAAACATTCCCCTTTACCCAGTCTCTAAGTGCACTTTGAGGTTAAATACTTTGTGACTTTCACAAGTAGTTAATGTCGACAATAATATTCATAAAGATGAAGTAACATGAAGTGAACAGAATGATTTCAATGCTTTAATGGTTTATATGGGAAAATAATTTTTTTAAGAATAACATTAGAGGAGTTAGAAAACAGGGAAAATTAGTTTGAAAAAACAGTAAATATTAGATTAATGAATTTTTGGAACAAATTTGTATATTACAAGTTATTTTTATTTCTAAGCATTTAATAATTCTATACTCAGTTAAAAAACAACAAACTGAACCAAACTGATAAAATATTTTACAATGCTTTATAAAAAAGAAATTTTCTTTTCAGCTTACTGTAGAAAATATTATCAAAGAAAGTCATCATTCTTATAAAAGATATAATACCGTTCTACCATTGTTACATTATGGCAATTCTAATAAATTGATTTTATATAGCAATTAAAACAAAATCTATTAAGCACAATTAATATTATTGATGTTTTAATTAGGGAAACTGAGTTCGCATACTATCTCTACAAGGGAAGTTGATCACACACTAAGAAATTTCATTTTACTAGTTAATAAACTGGTAGGAAAGAATAAATATAGAATTAACATTAAGAGGCTCATTTTCTCAATCCTATTTTATGGCTTTAACCATACAGGTATTCTATTTAAGGGAAATGACTATAATAACCAATGAAAATATTTAGAAAATAAATCTAGAAAAAATTAGAAAATCACACTATATAAAATTTCAATTTTATCACTAAAATGTATATTTCATTTTTATAACTACAACAGCAAACTTCAACAAATTTTAATACAACTACTATTACATCTCTAATAATTTTGGAAAGAAAAAATAATTTCTTACCTGTAATTCTTATTCATTAAAGATACCTGCTGAAATAGTCATTATTTGAGATATTCATGGTAGAAGACAGTGAAATTTGCTAAGCTCAAAGTTCTGAGCTAATGACCTGCCATTAAGTACTCTCTTCACCTGTGAATATTGCAATCTTTTTTTTATAGAAAAAATGTAGTACAACATTTAAAACAAACATTCTGTAAGGTTTTAATGTAAAGATTACAGAAGAATTATCTGGTGATCAATTTTAACATTAAATTAGAGATCAATTTTGCAAATAGTAATTTTACTTCAGTGTGTATGTGTGCATATATACATATATATAGATATACACCTGCTAAAATAGATCTTTTTGATATATTTCCAAGGGTTAATCCTTTTCCTCTGAAGCTTAAAATGAGACAGATATCCCTACCTGCGTATTTCTGTAAGTTACATGACCATTACAAGGTTACATATAAAATGTGTATTTTGGTTGAATTACATCAGTGTTCTTTTAAGATTTTCATTCATACTATAACCATGGAGGCGAGGGAGGAGCTATATGGGAAAAAATGTTCAAATTTGCTTTAGCCAGGCCATTCTTTCTTTCCAATAACATTTAAATTTTTCAATGCTGATTTTAAAAACGTAATCTTCAATTTAAGAACATTTGTAAGCATACTAAAAAAGCTGAAAAGACTTTGTGTTGGGCTTCCCCTGGTGGCGCAGCAGTTGAGCGCTGGGCTGCGAAGCTGCCCACAGCCTCTGCAGCGCCGATTTGATCCCCAGCCACTGGCGAGGGCCCCACATGGTGCGCAGACCCCTCCTGCCGCGCCTGCTGCTACCCTCAGCAGTGTATTTCGTCGGTCTGCCTGTTCTGTTCCCCGCTCTGGCTCTGGTGAATTCTCTCACCCTCCCACACTTCTGACTGTACCCAGTGCTTGTATTAATAAATAAATAAATCTTTAAAAAAAAAAAAAAGAGTTCATGCAACTCGCCAGTAGTAATGTCAACTAGTTCTTAAGATCTTCCTCTGAAGACATTCAAGATTAAACTTAAGATAGTAGTCATCAGATTAAGAAATAATAGTAAAACATCTAATAATCATTTCTGATTATTTGTTCTGGAAAGGGTGAAAAGGGTGAGCTAAACATTTACTGTGTAGCACATACATCAGGTACCATGTGAAGAGTTCAAGTCCAAAGTTAAAACACAGTCCATCCAAGCCTCCCTTGTGATCTAGGGGTTAAGTCTCAGCGCTATCACCTCCATGGCCTGAGTTGATTATCCCTGGCCAGAGAGCTAACCCACATATGGCACAGCAGACCTCTATGGTCTCCCCTACTACTCCCCTTAGCAGTATATTTCAGTAAATCTACCTGCTGTGCTCCCCACTCTTGTCTCTGGTGAATTTTCACCCCCCACACCTCTGTCTTACATCCTAGCTCTTCCATGCAAAAATAAATAAATAAAATCTTTAAAAAATAAACAAGAAAATAAAACACAGTCCTTCCTTTTGAGGAGCTCACTGTCAAGAAACATATCGTAGCTATTTACAAAACTGTGAAGTGTTAGAAAAGAGACCTCTATATGATGCAATGGCTATACGAAGGACAGAGTCACTATGAAAAGGAAAGAGGCAAGTAAGTAGTGAATATACTACAGTGAACTTGCTCTTGCAGCAAGAGGAGGAATTAACAAAGCAGGGGAAGTGGATTCAAGGCAGAGTAAAAGCAAAGAAGTATGAAATAAGATGGTAATGATAAGAGACCCTGAAAGGTCTACTATAATAGGAAGGTAGGACACAAGGGAGAGTAGCTAAAGATGCAACTAAAGAGATAACAAGGGCCACTCCATGCTAAGAACTCTATTGTAAGGCTAACAGGAAAGTATGACCAGATTTGTGTATTAGAAAAAGGAAGGGAACTGTTAGAAGAGCACAGGCTCCAGTCAGGGGTTCCATTGACAGATAGTTAATGAGTGTCTCAAGGAAAGAAGTAGCATTATCTATCAATGGAGAACGGGTTAGGAAGGTTTTAAAACAAGGTAAAACTAATAGAATATGAGCACCAACTGGATAAAGGTAGAGAAATAGAGGAAATATGTCCCCCACAAATATATGCCTTGAGTGGCAAGAGGATGGAAATGCCATAATCAAGACAGGGAATTAAAGGGGTGGGGAGTGTATTTTGCAGGAAATATTGTTTTGAATATACTGAATTTGTAAAGCCTAAAGAACATTCTCATGGAAACATTTAACAGAACTGCTCAGTCTTGTATATCTCAAATCTACAATTTCAACCTTGACTACTATTCAAATAAACCCCAAATCATCATCCAGAGTATGATGCTTCCACTTTTATTATTTTTCAACAATACTGTTCAGAAACATCACAGTATATTAGAATAGCCTCGAGTTCCAAGCAGTTACATTATCCAATTACCCCCAACTTAAAGAAATTCTGAGGCCTAAAAATGGTAAATAAATGGTTGATATTTATTAAGCAACAGAACCAATGATAAAAGTAATGGTTCCACTTCAAATTTCCATGGTACTGCCTCACAGCCAATGCCTCCCTTATGACTCAGGCTCCCTTACAGTCACGCCAGGAAAAGTGATACTTTAATTGACCTCTCTGCTTCTAGATGTTTTCTTCCACCCTTAAACATGTGAGCACAATTGCCAAACTATTCTTATCAAAGAAACCACTTATGCCACTGTTTGCTGAAATGTTCTGCTGCTTATGTAGCAAGTATAGCTCTGTAACTGGGCAGCCAGACTTGGTCCCAAAGCTACAACTTTGTCAGTTGCTTCCTACTCTCTTCTGGAAACAGACTTCCTTCACATTAAAACTCAGTTCCACCCAGTTCCTGGGCCAATAATAAATAAGGCAGAAGTGCATTTGGAACCATACGTACAAACAATGAAATAAGAGTATAGTATTTATTAGTCTCTGAAAACAAACTGCAATAATTTAAATTGAGGCTATATACTTAAGAGTCATATGATCTTGGGAAAATAATTTACATATGTACCTCAGCTGTCTAATCCATAAAACTTAGACAAAACAGTGCATATGTCATTAGATTGTGAGAACTGAGTGAGTTAAAAAATGTAAAACACTTAGAAGAGTGTTTAGAAGAGTGTCTGTGTGTACTCAATAAATGTTAGCTGTTATTAACACGTGCATAGAGTCAGGAAATCAAACTTACTGTCCAAAAATTTCCTTGAGCATGCCTCACAGGCTTTCATAGTTTTTTATTACTAAAACCTTTTCAATGTCTTAAGACTTTCTGCCATACTTCTCACCCTCAACACAATATAGTAGACATTTTTATTGCTGGTGTAGTTCTATATGGACCTGTCATATTTGCTCTAGTAGTGATCTAGATATGATGTACCCATTTCTAAACAGCTGGGTATGATTTTGTCATCTACAGTTAGGAAAGATAAGAGAACAAAAAAATTATTCTAGATGGATGAAAAAACTAAGTAAAAGATGTAGACAAGGAATCAAGAGAGACAAAGTATTTATGTATAAAAAAGTGAAGTAAAAAACAAGGCAATTAAAAGAGACAGAAGATGTCAATGCCAGACTAGGGCTCTATTTTTTCCTTATTGTTGCTGGTAATATTAAATTAAGCTCTAGATATTTAATTTATAATCCATATAGCAAATACCCTCAGGACCAGTAGACTGCAAAAATGGTAGTAACCTCAGAATCACTGGTATAAGTTGGTATAGTTTGCCCTAAAAGAAAGACTACATGAAAATTCCATTATTTTTTCCATTTATTAGGGTCTCCCATTGTTGTCTGCTTACCGGTTATCAAAAAACAGAGATTAAAAACCACCATAGTTCCTATCTACTGGGTTGCAATTACAAACCAGGGGCAAATATATTACATCTACTTTGAAAAAGAAAAGCTTTTAAAAGTTGCTAAAGATTTAGTTTCATATATTAATGTCTGGTAGGAGAGAAAAATCTAAGGGTGATTTCCCAGTATCTGTAATGCCAGTTAAATGTCACAGGTTTAGAGAAAGAAACACGATAAAACAAGTTTAGAGAAGAAAAGAAGATTTCATAGTGAGCTCAGTTTGTTGTTTTGTGTGTGATAGATAAAATATATGAGAAGAAAATAGTATGGCCATTTTGAATACTTAAGACTTTTTAACTTCATGACCAGAGCCAATAATTCCTTCAAATGCAGAATCTCACAAAAACAATGGAGTGATTTTTTACATATTCTTCAATGGTCATAGATTCGATGAAGACAAACATTTTTTAAGCAGAAATAATAGTTTTAAGTATAAAACTTACAAAAAACAGTTGCCATTCTGCTTCTAAAGGATAGCTGCTGCATTTATGAAGCATAACCATAATGACTTATTGGTTTAGTTGAGAGTGGTACAAAATAGAATTTTCTCTTTGGAACAAGTCCAGATTCTCTTCTGGTACAAAATTTCATCAAAGTCACATAATGTAATATATACATGGTGTTAGGTTTAAGTGATGATAAAATCATTTGATTCTGTGGCCCTGGGAAGATGTGGATTCGGTGGATACATTTCTGACTGCCTTATTCTGTAATTACCCTGGTGACATAAAGCATATCATTTTTATTCATGTCTCAATTTCCAGCACTTGATAGTCTTACACACAGAGAGTAAGGAATCCATGTTCAGTGCCCACAAATATATGGAATAGTTATTTATATTATGACAGAGCAATGTAATTTCTAGTAGAGCTAAGCATAAAATTCAGTATGTCTTATAACTATTCTGAAATATGAAAGAGGAATTTAGTTTCAATGAAAGTAATTGCGGTTCTTAGGATGTTTGAGTCAATCAATAAAATATAAAACTGGTTAAGGAGCCTGTATTTCCAAGCTTAAGTTACTATGGGTTTACTATGGATTCTTATACTTTGAAGATATGCTGGAGGCAAATATCTTTGTATTCTTAACTTTTGTCAAGAAAATGAACCTTACATAATCTAAAACATCTAAGTTAATCTATTCAAATAGAGAAGACAGAGGAAAGGGAAAATATAATTAAGGGAGATAAACAGAGAGGATTCATTCTAGTTTGCAACCTGGGTGTGTTTTGTAGTCTTTATAAAGAAAAAGGCAGAACTACACTCAGTGCTGATATTAGAAAATGCGATGCAATTGAAGCATTGCAATAAAATGCCATCCAACCAGCAGTTTGGAGGAATATACCGTAATACCTATGAATAAGCCAAAATCACAAATAACCACAGTGCAGATAGAGTGCTACTAAAAGTATTAAGATTCTACTGATAAGTAGTTCCCAGAGTCTCCTGTTATCAGTAGTATTATAATAATAGTAACAGTAGTTAATAGCAATAACAATTGGAAAAGCAGTAATATAGCAGTATTATCAGCAACCAATACTACTGATATTTTTTACTGACAACTTTTTATAAGACCATCACTACTAGATAGCTTTATTTAACTAAATTATCTATATTAATAACTAGGGCCTCCCCGTGGCGCAGTGGTTGAGCGCTAGGCTGCGAAGCTGCCCGCAGCCTCTGCAGCACCGGTTTGATCCCCGGCCGCCAGCGAGGGTCCCACATGGCGCGCAGACCTCTCCTGCTGCGCCCACCCCTCCCCTCAGCAGTGTACTTCCTCAGTCTGCCTGTTCTGCTCCCCACTCTGGCTCTGGTGAATTCTCTCACCCTCCTGCACTTCTGACTGTACCCAGTGCTTGTATAAATAAATAAATAAATCTTAAAAAAATTAATAACTAATTCATTTTCATGTTACCTCTATTTCATACAGTTACCCTGCAAAGAATTATTATAGACCTTTCTCTGAGTTGATGCTCAGCCAGGTTAATTGGTTAGATATAAATTGGTTAGATATAAGCTGGTTAGCTATAAAACTAGGATTTAAACTTAGAACTGCTTATTTCAATGTTATATTGCTTTCAAAACACCATATATTGCAGTATTAAAACAGTAAGGTACTACGTTTCAACAAATGATATAAAAAAGGAGATGCACAGCAGTCTCTCCAAGTTTCTAGATGAGAGTGAGCTCCTAGACCAGGCTGCCGAAGGATCTCAAAATCAAAAGATAGGCCAAAAATGTAAGATAAAACACAGTGTGACCAACACAAGGCAGTATAATTTGGGGGAAACAGCATATGGTTTATAAAGGTAGCTGTGGCTAAAATGAACCTGGGATCATTCACAGACAGTATCTAAAAAATGTAAGTTTAGGGCCTCTCCGGTGGCGCAGCGGTTGAGCGCTGGGTTACGAAGCTGCCCGCAGCCTCTGCAGCACTGGTTCGATCCCCAGCTGCTCCCAGGCCACCGGAGGAAGGTCCCACATGGCGCACAGACCTCTCCTGCCGCCCGCTGCTCCCCTCAGCAGTGTACTTCGGTCCTTCTGCCTGCTCTGCTCCCTGCTCTGGCTCTGGTGAATTCTCTCACCCTCCCGCGCTTCTGACTGTACCCAGTGCTTGTATAAATAAATAAATAAATCTTTAAAAAAAATTTATAAAAAAAAAATGCAAGTTTAGTGAGTTTCACAAATCAAAAATCTAATGGTATGCCAGACAAGTATAACTAAAGATGCAAGTTTAAGAAAGCTAACAAAAATGATATGTGCAAATGGCATGGGAAGGATAATGAAAATAAAGCTGGAGATTAGAGTAATTCTATCTGAATAAAATGTAAGTAGAAAAAAAAATCACTTAAGAGTAGTAATACAACAGTAGCAATGATAACACCTGCATAGTGCTTCCTATGTGCCATTTTGTAAATACTACATACATACATACAGCAGCTCATTTAATTTTCTCAATATCAGAGCCTGTGTTCTTCAGCCACTAAAACACATTGTTCCTTTAAGGGTCTGAGAGTGTTTCATGTAGAACTGGGTATCAAATTTTCTAATGCTATTATCAAGGAAGATCTCCTGATACTATTTAAGCAGGAAGTAAAACTATCAATAAGAAAATCCTTAACAGATAGTGAAAGGCTAGAAATAGTTATAGTATCAAGAAAAGCAGGTAAGTGGATAGATCAATAAGCTAAACATGAAGAGTTACAGAGAGAAGATACACTTATGAGTTATCAACCTTTTGGAAATCTTGGTGTGAAATCATTTAAGTAATCATATCCTCCAATAATATCCCTTGTTGCTACAATCAAGTAGATATAAGCTAATAACTGGTCTTTTCTATGAATGTAATTGATTTTTACAAACACTAATAATTAGGTTACAATTTTTTTTTGATACAGCTTCTAAAAATGTGAAAATGTACATTGTTAACACTTAGTTATAAACTGTACCTTACAAGTGATTCCTAAACAGGAGTGAAATGTCTAGGTGTCCATCTTAGTGAACACTGTACAAATCTCAGTCAACATTCTGCACAACTACTCTTTATTTCCCAATTCAGAAAATCTGAAAAATGATTATCTAGATCTGCATTCGATGCACTATTCTCTGGAGATTAATATCAAGAAGTTAATAAATACTAAAGAAAAAAGTTCAAAAGTCAAATATTCTCATAGATATTCATAGGTCACATATAGCATAAAAAGCATATAGAATCATTTATTTAATTTTAGCTTGCATTTCCTGAATTTATTTGACTATGGAAACTTTCCCCCACTTTCATTCCCAAAGTACAATTTGGGAAATATTGACCTAATTGCCTTCTTTTATAAAAAGGTAATAGAATTACTTTTTCTAGAGAAATTTTGTAGAGAGTGAAAACCTGCTGAAAGTAACATGGACATTTTTCTCAAGGTCAACAGAATCCCTGTTTCTGTTCCTGGGGATAAGCACATATGGCATTCAGAATTTATCTCCTCATAAGAACAAATCATGATATGTAGGTATAATGAATATTGAGTAACAGAATCCCAGAACTCTAGGACATGTCAGAGCCCACATTTTACAAATAGGGTAACTGGGGCTCCAAGGACACAGTGGTTTTGTTCCCACAAAACTGGACATTCTTTTTGTCTCCTTTGCCAATTTCTTATCTTCATTACCTTTTACTATCAGATTTCCCAGAGCTCAGTCTGTAGAACTCTCCCTTTCTTTGTCTCTACTACATCCATTGGTGATCTCATACAACCCCATGACTTTTAAAATGTTATCTTTTGGCAATCAAAAAAGATGAACTCATGCCACTCACAGCAATATGGATAGAGCTAGAGGGATTATGCTTAGTGAAATAAGTCAGAAGGAAAAAGAAAAATATCAGATGGCTTCACTTCTAGAAGGAATATAAGAGAACCCAAATAAGGCATCAGGGAAAAAATAGTAACAATAGAAAAATAACAAAACAAAACAAAAATAGACAACTATAAATCAGATACATTCTGCAGGGGAAGGTAGGGGGAGGGATCAAAATGAGGGAGCAAAGAGCACAGTGGACTATGGTGATGGTGCACTGGTGAACTGGTGGTGGAAATTCTATGGGGACTACACCTGAGAAAAGAAAGCAAACATTGTTATAAAGTGAAAAATTATGTTATATATTTATATATATAATTTTTTTAAAATGCTGTCTTTTGGGACAATAGCATATCCACACAAGGTGGTAAGAAATAACAGAGAGAGATGCCACGTACCCTTTGTCTAGTTTACCCCAGTGAAAATATTTTACAAAATGATCCTACATAAATATCCCAGCCAGGATATTGACAGAGATGTGGCATACTGATTTTCCCAGTTTTACTTATATTCATTTCCATGACATTTAAAAATATTAAATGATGTGCATCGTCTAGAACACTCCCTTAAACTCATACATGCAAATGACTAACAGCTAATCAATGTCTCAAAAAAAAAAAACATATTCCAAATGAAAATCCTCAATTTCCCTTCCAGATCTACCCCTACTAGTCTTCCCCATCTCAGTTAAAAATCAATGCCATCTTTCTAGTTGCTCAGACTAAAAACTGTGGATCAACCTCAACACTTTCTATCTCTCACACTTTATATCCAAACTGTCAACAATTTCAAAAGATATCCAGAATTAAGCCAGTTACCACCTACACTGCTAGTGTCCTAACCTAAGCCCCCATCATCTCCTACCTGGGTTATTACAATAACCCCCCTAAATTATTTCCCTAATTCTGCCCATGTTCTTCTATAGTTTTCTCTCGACAGAGCAGCTAGAGTAATAGTAACACATTTCTGAATTTAAGAAGTTTTGTTGATTGTGATTTTTACTGTGGTATAACACTTCTCTTATCAAAATCTATGGCTTCTTATCAGAATAGGAGTCAAATTCCTTACAATGTCTACAGGTATATAAGACATGGCCCACACTACCTCACAGGCCCCACTTTCCTACAGTTCTTCTTGTTCACACGATTACAGTTGACTAAATCAGACATAATCACAATTCAGGGTTTTTACACTAGCTGTTCCTTCTTGGAGTTTTTGGTTGTTTTTAGAATATCTAATTTTCTTTACTCCTTTAAGTCTTTACTTAAATCTTTCTCACCTGATGCTGAATTTTATTTTTTTTTTATTTACAACTAAGATCACTTTGGGGTTTGCTGCCATAGTCATTCCAATACCAAGTCCCCCATATGCCACCACCTCTGACCACCAAATTTTAAATGGCAGCCTTGGATCTCTCACCCCCTCCTTACTTACTCCTTTTCTTCACTTAATTTTTTTACCTTTACTTATTTATTTTACTTTATTTATTATCTTTACTGCCTTGCCTACTTTTTTTCCTCCATAGTACTCACTACCATCTAACATGATATATGTTATATATTTTCTATTGTCTTTCATGACTAATTTCAGTCCATTTTTCTAGCACCTAGAAAGGTGCCAGACACAAAGTAATGCACAAAAATTATTTGTTAACTAGTAAATGAGAACCAAAGAAGGAAGGTGCTTTGTCAAAATATAACAAAAATATGGGGCCTTTCTGGTGGCACAGGGGGTTAAGATGCAACCTATGAAGCTGTCTGCAGCCACTGCAGCAGAAGTTTGATCCCCAGCCAGGGAGCTATCCATATGGCTCAGACCTTTCCTGACTCGTCCACTACGCCCCTCAGTAGTGTATTTCAGTCAATCCATCTGTGCTGCTCCCCACTCTGTATCTGGTGAATCTTCTCACCCCCTGCACCTCTGACCTGTACCCCAATCTTGTATGCATAAATAAATAAATCTTAAAAAAAAACACATGACAAATATAGGGCAGGAATCTAAGCCTCTGTAGTTTAGGAGTCATTTTTCCTAGGAATGGTGATGGACTCAAACCAATTTAATTTTTTATTCAGCAGTAACCAAAAGCCTGATGAGGTGAATAAATTATTTAGAATAACTTGTGGTAAAGAGGGTTCATACTGAAGCTAAAACTTACTAGCATCAAATCAAAATTCAACCAATTGCCTATAATAAGCAAATTTTATATTAATTGCCTTAACTGTTTTATTTGACTTTAAAATAAGGAACTTAATGTGGTAGAACCTCTAAGAGTTTAAGCTAAGAAAATGAACATGATATATAAACTACAAAGTAGCCTTATGGAAAAAAATAAGGCAGTATATCTACATTTTTTTATCATATTTTTAACTATGAACTAAGTAGAGCAAATATCGCTAAATAAAAAAGGAACTTATGTTAAAATAGAAAGAGATTGCTGTTTCTGGGCAAATTTTAATGTATTTTTAAACACTGGATAGAAAGAGGGTGAATGATGAAATTCTTAGAGACAAAAAGGAAATGAAGACTAGTGTATCACCAAGTCCACTTACAAAAAACAAGTCACTTTTTGGAGCTTCTAGAAAAATCATTCATTTACAGTAAAAATTAGTTTGGGAATTAAAACTAAAAAATTCAACTCTGATTATTAATTGGAAAGAGCACTTTATGTAATAGTCATCTAAATTTGCTTTAAGTCTGATTCAGAGTAAAACTGAAGAGGTTCTAATTTTAAAAGAAAAAACTTGATTGAATCATTGTTTCAGAGATTGCCTATCCTTATGGCAACCAAAATAATAAAAGACAATTTGCTTGGCTTTAAAATTCAAGAAAATGGTATAGTATAATTAGTGACCTTACAATTGTGCTGCAGGTAAAAGTGAAACACACTAAATAGATATCTCTCATTTTGCAGGTCAAATAAGGTTTCTATAAAACAATTAAAGCAATGTTCCTATCTTTATAATAAAACCTATAGCTTTTATATAAAATTATTTACTAGTAAATAATTCTTGAGGCACTTAAACAATATAATTTTTTATTAAGAATAAATAACATCAAAACTGTTTAGCTCTATAGTCAGTGTAACTAAAACAAATGTCAAAATTTTTAAATATACATATGTGTAAATATAGATGTGTGTGTGTATAAAATGAAAGAAACAAGTGCATTATAGGCCCACATATTTTTTGCATGTTACCTTCACCCAAAAGAACTAAATTTATGACTAAGTAAATAAGTAACATTAAAACTTCTTTTAAGTCTGCAAGAAGAGACTCTGCCAATTCTTTATACTTTAGAACTCACAATTAAGACACTACTAGTAATAATACTAAAATAAGGCAGAGGATAAAATAATGTCTAGTGGCTTAATTTGACTGAACAAAAGCCAAATTAAGAAGTTATAAATAGGCAACTATAGGGAATATGCAGATAATTCTAGGGAAATCTCTTGGAGTTATTAACAAAACAAAGCAAACATTCAACAATTTTAAGGAATATAAAATAGACATCATAAAGTAGGTATCAATAAATTTGAAGAACAAAACCAAGTTATTAAAATTAAATTTTTTAAAAAATAAAAACTCTTGAGAATTGGTATGGCTGAAAACTACAGAGTTAATATTGGGTAATATATTTTAAATGACAGTACAAATAACTACAGTTTTAGAACATAATTGTAGAAACCTGTTGTTCCAAGGACATAAAAGTAACCATGGTTTTTCTAATAACCAGTTTTTGTATTCCTTGAACTGCATTTTAACTAGAGAAAGATTAAAAGGTATCAAGCAGTCAAAATGACTTAACTTCAACTTGGATATTGAAGCATTACTCTGATAGGCTTTTCCTGGTTAGTAGAAGTGACCCATAAGCTTTAGATGAACAGCCAAAGCCCCTGTGGGAACTTGTGCTCAATTTGGTGGGCTTTGAGGCAACCTCTGGCTAAATCAGCATTAGCCTTATGGGAGGCCAGCAATGAAGAAAGGGAGTCTCCCCAAGATCTGATTTCTTGAGACCACAACTTAGAGAAGGTCCCACAGTGAAATTATTCATATTTCTTGGAAAGAGAGAACAGGCATCAGTTGTGTCCATCGAAGGGGGACACTGTCTAGGTGTACCCTGGACATTTTTTGAAATCTCTGGGCTGCTTCTGCATCTGAAAAATAAGAAAAATAGCACAATGACAGACAACGAATGAGGAAAAAGACAGTCATCTGGCCTAAAAACTTAAGACTTATAAGAAATTAAGAAAGCAGACAAAACAGACAAAAAGACAAACAGCCATATCATTTGGAATGTATTATTCTGAATACAGCAGAGAAAAACACAAATTATTTTAAGCAAAGTAAGAAATGATCATAGCAACGAAAAGTTATTATTGGAGAAAGCCAACTGCAGAAAAAAAAAAAATACGTGTTAAGATATGTCAACCTGACACAAAGATAAGGTGGAATAAGGATCTAGTCCCATTTGAAGCTGAAAAGAGCTGAGTAATGAGAGCTAGTGTCATGAACTTGGCTGCTTAACTGCCTTTGTGTAAGAAAACATCTCAGAACTTTGAACTTAGGAAATTCCAACTTGTCTTGCACCAGGTCACGAGCTCCATAGAGCAGGAACCTATTTCAACAAGCAGCTTTAAAAAAAAAACAAAAAAACAAAATACTTTAATAATTTTCATTTCTATTAATGATACATTTTAAAATGCAATAATGCTAAAATCCATCAACATAAAATGCACTGAATAAAAATTAAACTTACTCAGAAAGATGTTCAGAAGTTGGGATACAAATAGAAACTGAAATTAGAAGAAAAATTTTATATTTAAAACAGCATATGAGCATAATCCAGAAAGAAAAAGAAAATACTGGATGGTTTCACTTATAGGAGGAATGTAAGGGAACCAAATAAGGGATCAGGAAAAAAAAAATTATAATAAATAAAAAAACAAAATTAACAGGCAATTATAAATCATAGGCATTCTGTAGGGTAGGGATCAAAAAAAGGGAGGGAAGAGCACAAGGGACTGTGTTGATGGTGCAAGGGTGAAGTGGTGGTGGGAATTTTACGGGGACTACAAGTAAGAGGAGAAAGCATACATTGAACAAAAAGGAAGAATGATGTAAAATATATGTAAAACAAAATTAAAAAACAGTATATGAAAGGTGAGTGAAAACAATGATTTATTAAAGAGCCCATACTGTGGGTGAGCAAAAATACTGGAATAAATTAAAAAATCCAAAGAAACACAATTACATATACATACCTTTCTCTAATACAACTTGGCAAGTATGAGTTTCATGTCGACTTAAGTGTGTAGCCATATTATCTAAGCCAAAAACATCAGTTAGGAAATCACAATTAAGGCACACTAGAGTAATGCCCCTACAAAAAAAAAAAGCAAATAGTATAAAAGGTTTTTACCTTTCATAAAAAATCCATACACAAATTCAGTGATTATTTTTCCATAATTTGCTTTCTGCATTATAATTATCACTAACATTTTTGAAGCAACTGAAGTGATTCTGTTGAAAATGGCATAGCCATGTCCAATTTACTTATAGAGAGTATTTTTGCTTTATAAACTTTTAACTCTCATACCAATTGCTAAAAGCTCAGCGACAAGCAATTAGTCTTGGCTCCACTAACAACTTGCATCATTTCAACAGTCACTATCTACCTGTGCCTCTACCCATCTGTAAGGTGGGGGTACAGTATTCATTCATTCAGTACTTATTTTCTAAGGTGTTTCTACCCATACCAATACTACTAGATATCATGAATATTATGATGATCAAAAAAAGCAACCTGTGCTTTAACAGAGTTTACACCCTAGACTTTGATTTAGGTGAGGAGACAAATTAGAAGAGAAAGGTGAAGATTTTAAAATAGATCTTATAGCTGCCACCAATTATGTAACATTGGTTTTCTGAAATACTATTTTTTTCATTTGATACTCATAACAACCATCTACACTTTAACTGAAGTAGGTAATTCACTATTGGAATCGAAAGCTTGAGTTCTTCAGCATATAGGTCCACTTGTAATGGAATCTAAACTATTCTTTCCCTTAAAAAAATCATTAAGTGTTGTAGTTTTAAATAAAATATACAAAGATTGTAAATTTTCAAAAATATAGGAAAAAATTCCCATGGTCATCAATATTTTTTGTTGATTTCAGGATGGTTTTTATACTCAGGGACTCAAACTACGTAGCACTTACTATTTGAAGTATTTAAAAATAATTGACATATCCCTGCTGTGTCTCTGGTGAATCCTCTCACCCTCCCATGCATCTGGCCTGTACCCCGGTTCTTGTATAAATAAATAAATCTTTAAAAAAAATTGACCTATTACAATATGACACTTATTCAAAGAGTCTAATTTAAAATGTGCATAAACTTTTGCCTTTTAGTTCAAAGTTATTTTAAAATATTATTAAACCTTCCAAAATATGGAATGCTTCAGAGAACTCATAAAGACAATAAAGTTTAATATATTTATCAGAGTTAAGCACTTGGGAGTTTGTTGGGTAAAGCATTTAAAATGCCACATAAAACAATATCAAATATATAAACATATAAATAATGCTAAGTTAATGGAAATGTTTAAATAATTTTAGTTTGCTCAACTTACATGAATTTTATCAAACATTAATTAAAGTTATTAAAAGGTACTAGATTTCTAAAGGGAATATTTTTAAGTTAAACATTAAAATTTAAGGAAAGTTAAAACTTCAATACTTAACTTTAATAACTATCATTTTTTTCTATGAACAAACTGTTCTCACAGACACTAAAAGCAGTCTGAATGTTAAGAGGTAGCTATTCCACTAAAAAGAGTTAACTGGAGCAGTGGTGGGACACCTAATTAAAGAATTCTTTTAAATATGGATTTGCAATTGGGATTTGAATATGGGAAAATGTGAAAGGCTGGGAATACTGTTTGGGTCTTAAACATAGAAAGCTGATCTGTATAGAGAAAAGGAGAATGGAACCCAAGTACAGAGAAAATAAAGACAGTATCATCTTGACTCAGCAGGTCAAACTAGAGAAAATCCTCATTAGTAACTTTCTATTACTGGCTTTTTATTTCCTTTATTTGTTCTGGTTGTATCTCCTTGTCTTTAGGGTCCATGAGATTCTTTGGCATTCTGCTATTAAATTACTTTTGCTTAGATGAAAACAAACAAAAAAAGCCATGTAAGTGATCATTGCCATTGTCAATTTATTAGCACAGCATAAATATACTTTTGAAGGTCATCATATATTTAAAATATTTTACGTATTTTACCAATATGCAAATAAAACAGAAGACCTCAGATTTCTTTCTTCTCGGGAGTTCCATTCTAACAGCCTGCTGTGTGTTTACACCTGAAAGTCACACTGGCCCATCAAGCCTACTTTCATAAAACTAAAATGATGTATTTTCTTTCCATATCAACTCCTGACTGATCTTTTTCATGACATTTCCTTAGACAATAAAGCTCTAACTATGACTATTTTTTTTTTCCCTTTTCTTCCTTAGTACAGTCAACATGTCAAACATTTTATAGTATTAAAAACGTATTGAGGGCCTCCCCGGTGGCGCAGCGGTTGAGTGCTGGGTTGCGAAGCTGCTCATAGCCTCTGCAGCGCCGGTTCGATCCCCGGCTGCTCCCCGGTCACCGGAGGAGGAGGAGGGTCCCACATGGCGCGCAGACCTCTCCTGCCGCCAGCTGCTCCCCTCAGCAGTGTACTTCGGTCCTTCTGCCTGCTCTGCTCCCCGCTCTGGCTCTGGTGAATTCTCTCACCCTCCCGCACTTCTGACTGTACCCATTGCTTGTATAAATAAAAATAAATCTTAAAAAAAAAAAAAAAACGTATTGAGGGCCTCAGTGGTGGCGCAAAGGGTTAAGCACCACACTATGAAGCAATCTGCAGCCTCTGAAGCACAAGTTCGATCCCAGCTGGCCAGTGAGCAACCCACATGGCAAAGCAGACTTCTCCTGTATTTCCCGCTGCTCTCCTCAGCAGTGTACTTCAGTCAGTCTGCTTGTTCTGTTCCCTACTCTGTCTCTGGTGAGTCCTCTCACCCGCTCGGATCTCTGGCCTGTACCCCAGCTCTTGAGTGCATAAATAAATCTTTAAAAAAATCTTATTGAATACTTATTTTATGTCAGACTAATGATTTCTGACATATAAGTCATCTAAATTTAAGAGCAACCCAGAAAGGTATGTCCTATATAATTCATCACCTTTTTTAAAAGGACAGATTTAATTTGTCTAATCTATCAAGGACATACAATTAGAAAAGTTAGGACAAATTTGAAATTAAGCACTTTGATTCCAGAGCCCATATTCTTAAAGATGCTATGATGCCACCTAACCATTTAAACAGGTCTTTACTAAATCATTCATGACTACTATCGCTATCACAATCATAATCTAGAGGATTCATGCATCTATAACTCATTCTATTGTTGAAGATGTGAAAAAAGGCTATCTTTAATTTAACCTTCCTTCAGCATCACTGATATAAAACATCTATAGTTTCTATATAAAACGTCAATTGTTTTCTAATGCCTCAAGATTAAGTTCAAACAAGTTAGCCTTATTTTCAAAGCTTTCACAATCTGGCTCTAAGCTCAAAACTACTGCTCCAGACTTCAATCTTATTACTAATAAACTTCTATTTATTACTAATAAACTTCTATTTATTACTAATAAAGTTTATTTATTACTAATAAACTTATTACTTACAAACTTCATGCTCCATCCGGTTTTCTACTAGCACTTCCCTCTGAAAACTTATCCTTTTTTTTTTATCTCTACCCTTTTATTCATGTTATTTCTTCCCACTCAAATGCCCCTGTGCTGCTTCTGTCAGTATAAACAATATTCAAGTATACCTAACACTCATACAGATCATTCTCCTTTGAAATAAATAATCCTTACATACCTATTAAATTCTTCTTGCATTATCATTCCTTATCTAACCCAATAAACTTTACATTCCCTGAAAATTGGTTGTAAGACATCTTCATCATTTCTATATTATAGAATCTGCTACATTTTGTATATAATAGTTAATAAGTACCTAAAGAATGAAAATGCCATTCTAATTACAAAAATTGTTACATATACTATGCTACATTATAGAAATTGATCAATTTTCATGTTGAGAGAAAAACATTCCAGACCTTTAAAATTATAAAGTTCATTTAGAAACCAAATACACACCTGAGCTTGACAACAGTGAAGTAAAAAACAAAAATCTCATCTTTTGAATATTCTTTCTCATAAAAATTTTTAGTAACATCTAACATAGCTTAATTGATATTTTTGAATTCAGTAAATCTTTTTAAAAACGCATCTAATATATTTTAAAAAATCAAATTTTTGTTTCCCTGTGAGCTACTGGTCTAACATCATAGATGGGACCTATTGTCTACATACGTCATTTTCAACACATGCATTAACTTATTCAGCACGTATTTACTGAACCACTGCTATATGCTAGGTACTAATCAATGTTTGGTATAGACAAAGATTCAAGCCATTTGAATTTTGGAGGTCACAGAAAAAAAGATACATATAACACATCAGATGATGAAAGATGATTTAGAGAAAAATTAAACATTAAAAGGAAACAGGAATTGTAGAAAGAATCATAAGGCAGAGGAAACAATTTTAAATCAAGTAGCCAAAGAAAGGTTCACTTATCAGAATAGTAATAAAGAACCTGACCAATCAGAAACGTGGGGAAGAACAAACTGGTTATAGGGAATAATAAATGCAAAGGAACTGAGATATAATGTCCATTATAGGGGACCTGCCTGGTGGCTCAAGGGATAAAGTCTCAGCACTACGAAGCTATATGCCGCCACTGCAGCAGAGTTCGATCCCCGGCCAGGGAGATAACCCATATGGTGCAGCAGACCTCTCCTGTCTCGTCCACTACTCCCCTCAGCAGTGTATTTCAGTTAATACTCCTGTACTGCTCTCCCCTCTGTCTCTGGTAAATCCTCTCACTTCCCCAACCCCTGCACCTCTGGCCTACACCCCAGCTCTTGTATGGATAAATTAATAAAATAAATCTTAAAAAAAAAAATGTCCATTATATCCACTAACCTAAAACATCAAAACAAGTAGTAGCTAAATTTATCTCTATAAATTAGCTTGACAGAGCAAAGACATTGATATTACAGGTAGCAATGGCAAAATGAGCAAAACAAATAACAAAAAATGGCAGCTAATGACATCAGAATATAAAAAAATGGTATATAGTAGGTACAACCAAAGTTAATTATTAGTGTCTTCAGAAATATTCATCAACTATTTTTACTGAACATTAGTAAGTTATAAGCACTTATTATTTGAAAAAGAAAAAAGTAAGAATTATGAAGACTATACACAAAGTCTAAGGATTCCAGGGATTTAATAAATTAACTCCAAAACTGAAAAAGTCTTATTCATTTTCACAGGTATCTTAGGTTATCTTTTTAAATGTTCAAATATTACTGGAAAGCCTTATTTTTGTTCTCATTTTTGCAATATAAATGTATGAAGATTTCATCTTGATACCACTACTGAAACAAACTTACCAAGAGGATAAAAACCTAATCACACCTCTAGTTTAAGGATATAATGAGTAGAACTCTGTAATGTGCAGTAACAATCACTGAGCTTTCCAAAATTGGGCATTTTGACACCAGGTTAAAAATAAAAGACAAAGAGATACCACTTCACACCCACTAGGACAGCTCAAATCATAAAGAAATAACACATGCTGACAAAGATGTGGAGAAATTAGAAACTTCAACTGTTGGGAATGTAAAATAATTTAGGAATTTTATAAAAGCAGGCAGTTCTTCAAAGGCACAGCAGTAACCATATAACCCAGAAACTCCAATCCTGAATATATACTAAAGAGAAATGAAAAGACATGGCCAGACAAAAACTTGTACACAGATGTTTATAACAGCAATATTCATAATGGCTTCAAAATTAAAATACTCTAAATGATAAATAAACTATGGTATAGCTATACAATATTCAGCAATAAATAAATAAAAATTAAACAAAAATTTAAAATACATTTATTTATTCAGCAATTAAAAGGTTAGACAGAGGCTACAACACAGGTGAACTTTGAAAATATAATAGTAAGTGAATGAAGTCAGCCACACTGGATCACATATTGGATCATTCCATTTACAAGAAAATCTATATAGAGAGAAAGTTAATTAGAGATTGCTTAGGGTTGGGAGGAAAGTGAAGAAAGTGAGGATGACCACTAGTGGGTACAGAGTTTCTTTCTAGTATGACAAAAATGTACTAAAATTTAACCATAGTGATGACTGCATAGCTCTGAGAATATACTGAAAACTAACTATACAAATTAAATGCATTAGTTACAAGCATTTAATATAAACTATTCTCAATAAAGATGTTATATAAAAATTTAATTCACATAATTTTTTAATAGAAATAATGAAAAAAATACAGTTACCTGAGATCTTCTGAATGCTTCTTAAAAATACAAAACCTTTTACTTGGACGGTTACTATGAAAGCTAGAGACAAAACAGATTTTATTAATTTTATTATGTAGTATTTTATATTAATTTATAGCTATACTTAAATTCTATACTTAAGTTTCTACTTTGAGTATAATATAAATAACAAGATGTTTGTTATCTCTAAGTCAACACTACACCTTATATTCCATTTTACTTATATTTATTTTCTTATGACAAGTATTTTCTGAAGCATATTCTTATATGATAAGTAAGTCACGTAAAAAAATTAAATTCTCAGGTTTTTTTAAAAAAACAAAACTAAAGCATATGAAATTCATTTTTTCCATTTGTTGAGAACTGAAAACAATCAAAAATTTTGGTAGAAACATTTTTGCTATAATGTGAATGGTTATCAATAGTAGTCATTATTTAATTTTTATCAATTTCCAATTTTAATATGCTTGTATGGGGCTAGGAGTATAGAATGCAAATGATCTTGTAAATAGTCCTTGAGCTAAATGCCACTCTCTAAATCTAACACTTAGAGACTTCTTAGCAATTATTAGTAGAGGTTTTATAAAACCAAAATAAAGTGGAACTCAGGAGCTAAAACAATGCTTCCCCTAAGCACAGAACAGAAAACTACCAATTAAACTTTGTAGCTAATGATAACAGTTCTTACAAACCCTTTTAAAAATAAGGAAATAAGCCTACACCTATATGGACAGTTAATCCATGACAATGGAGTCAAGAACATACACTGGAACATGGATAGCCTCTTCAATAAATGGTGTTTAAAAACTGGTCAGCTGTATGCAAAAGAATGAAACTAGACCATGAGCTCGCACCATACACAAAAATCAATTCAGTATGGATAAAAGGCTTGGAAGTAAAACCTGAAGCCATAAAATACACAGAAGAAAACACAGGCAAAACATTTCATGACACAAGCTTTAGTGATGCCTTTAGGGACTCATCACCAATAGCAAGGAAAATAAGAGAGAACATAAACAGCTGAGACTACATCAAACTAAAAAGCTTCTGCACAGCAAAAGAAACAATAAAATGGAGACACCCTACTGAATGGGAAAAATGTTTGCATACCATACATCTGACAAGGGACTGATAAACAAAGACATACAAAGAACTCATAACACTTTACAAAAACAAAACAAATAATCCAATCAAAAAATGAGCAGAAGAACTAAAGACACAATTCTCCAAACAAGACATTCAGACTGCAAACAAACACATGAAAAATTGTTCACCATCACTTCTTATTAGAGAAATGCAAATCAAGACCAAAATGAGATAGCATCTCACACCTGTGAGGACGGCCCTCATAGAAAAGACCAGAAATAACACATGCTGGTGAGGATGTAGAGAGAAGGGAAACCGTTTACACTGCTGGCAGGAATGCAAACTGATTCAGCCCTTATGGAAAACTGTATGGAAGTGTCTCAGAACATTAAAAATTGATTTTCCATTCAACCCACTAATTAGGTATCCACCCCCAAAATTAAAAAAGCACTAATTTGAAAGGAAACTTGCACTCCCAAATTTGTTACATCACTATTTATAATAGCCAAACTGGAAACAACCTAAGTTCCTCCAAATTGATGAATGGATCAAGATATGGTATATATCCATGCTGGAATATTACATAGCAATTAAAAGAGATAGTAATCTCATGCAATTTGTGGCAACATGGTGCTGGAAGGGATAATGACAACTGAAATAAGTCACAAAAAGAAAAATACTGGAGGATGTCATTAATATGTGGAATATAAAGTAACTAAACTAATTTCAGAGTCAGATAAAGGCCAGCTTAAAAACTAATCCTTGATGGCTGACTAAAGAACTGAAGCACCAAGATTGGGGAAGAGTAAGAACAAAGAGGGAAGAAAGTACAATGGACTATGGTGGTGGACTAGGGCTGACTTGGTTGGGTGCACTATGGTGGCAACACCTGATGAAGATATCAAATAGTACCTCAATTAAGATAAATAAATATAGTAAGGGAAAATTTTCATGTACTAAAAAGCCAAGATTAGGTTTGCACAGTATTATTAAAAGTGGAACCATAGACTAACATCATCAGTATCATCTTAAAGCTTATTTAGAAATATCAAAGTCTTGTACCTCTCATACTTACTGAACTAATCTCTGGTAGTGGGGCCCAGAATCTGGTTTTAAAAATTTTTTCTAAAAATTCTTACACAAACTAAAGTTTGAGTACTAGTACCCTAACTTGTACTAGAAGACCCAAAGTAGCCAATATACTAAGTGAATGGTCACTCTCAGAGTACAAGGTAACCTTCATGTATGTAGGGGAAAAGAAATCTGTTGACTAGCTATAATCCAGAGAATATCCTCAGAAGATTTCTACTAGTCATTTCTTCAATCTGGGATAACTACTACTAAAGACTTTACAAATCCAAGACATCACTACAAAAATTATTAAATGAACATTTTAGAAGAGCACAGAGGGAGTTGGGAAGCACTTAAAACTGAAAATGTGTGCAAAAATTTATACACACAACTGTGTTTCCTCAGCGGAAAGAGACCAAGATTTTATCTCATTCCCCAAAGTGAACCAAAATAAATTATTTTTAAAATGAGATTTAAAAGTAAATTTACAAATTTATTTTCTCTTTCTCCTCAGATCATGTTTTGGTTTATTTATCTATTGGTCAGGAAAAAGGGAAAGAATACACTTAGGGTCTTTTTGATGGCTTCCACTTCTGTTTAAAACTTACATCTCAATAAAATGTTGATAACTTTAACACTGTAATTGTCTGAATGCAGTTTTAATTTAGGTATCCCTATTTTTAAAGAAAAGATTTGCACTGCCTCTTTATTTATATTACACAAATTCCATGTGTATGATAGGAATGGAAAAGTGAATCTGCTGCTCACAAATAAAAAGGAAATAAAAACTACCCTTCTTTCTATTAGATTTGCATAGTTATTAATATAATACAGAAATAAGGAAATAGGGAAAAAGTTAAGGCTTTTATTAAAATACAGTAAAAATATGTTAAAACCTAGAATTTAAAAATTTACCACCTAGTTATATGACTATCCATAAATATCAAAACTTGTGAAGCTGTTCTCTTAAAATAGGTGAATTAGTAAAAACTGTATGAATAAGACTGTTGAGAAAAAAAATCCATTTGACCATATATATTTTAATGCTTTTATTTATTTTTTAAAGGTTTTTTAATTTATTTCTGCATAGAACAACTGCGTAGAAGAATTTGGCCTGCATAGGCTAGAGGTGTGGGGGTGAGAGGATTCACCAGAGAGAGAGCAGGAAGTAGAACAGGCGTATTTCCAAAATGTACTGCTAAGGGAGCAGCCGGCGAGATACTGTATGTGGGTTGGCTCCCTGGCTGGGGATGGAACTCAGGTTGTGGTAGAGACTGCACTGAGACTTAACCCCCTTTGCTACCAGGGAACCCCTGACCATATATTCTTAATTATCTTGAAGTAACAATTTTATTTCCAAAGAAATAGAAAAGGATTAATTTCCTAAGCATTCAAAAATAATGATGGTCTGACTCCCATTTTTAAGACACAGACTAGAGACTGGTGATGTAATAAGAAAGAAGGCAAGTTGTGTGCCTCATGGTAGGATAAGAAGGGGTGGGGAAGGAGACAAAGAGCAGCTGGCACAGAATAAATGTCTAATAATTATGTGTTAAACAAGTAAACACATATTCAAAAAGAATTACCACAGGATAAGCACTAATAATAACACATAAGAAGTTTTGTGGTTGTAAGGAAAATTGCAAGTAGATGGAGTAGAAACTACCTAATATAAGTTCATTTCAGTTAAAAAGGTCCCTACTTCCTTGCTTCAGGTAAAGCAAAGAGCAAGATCTAGAGATATTTAAAAACAGTAATAGTTGAAGTATCTGAAAAGGTAATTAGAAATTAGATATTGAAAGGTCTCATATTCTCCAGAAAACTTGAACTTCATCCTATTCATGTTAGAAAGGCAAAGGATTTGAGGGGGGAAAATGACAGGATGTCATAATGGAAGAGGGTATTGGGATATAGCTGGGAGATCAGTTACAAAATAAGTAGACAGTGGGGGCAAATCTTCCTCATCCTAAAAAAATATCTATATATGCTTGTGAGGAGAAGGAACCTGATAGATTGAAGAGATGAAGTTGCAACTTAACTGAAAAAGGTTGTGAAAGAACTAGAGGAGATAAGTGATGGGTTCAACTAAAAGGGGGCCTCCCTGGTGGTGTAAGGGATTCTCAGCACTATCAAGCTATCTGTAGCACGAGTTCGATCCCCGGCCCGGGAGATATGCACATGGAGCAGCAGACCTCTCCTGTCTTACCCGTTGCTCCCCTCAGCAGTGTATTTCAGCCAGTCTGCTTGTTCTGTTTCCTACTCTGTCTCTGGTGAATCTTCTCACTCCCCACCCCTTTGGCCTACATCCCAGCTCTTGTATGCATAAATAAATCAATCTTTAAAAAAAGATTAATTAAAAGGATGACCTCCAACTGAGTAATTAGTAGGCCAGGTTTTTAAAAGGCTGAAATAAGAATTTTAGAGTACAGAAAACATTTTAAATAGACATTTCAGGCGAAAATAAGTAAGTACTTAAAGACAGGAGTCAATCAAAGCTACAGATCATGAAGTCAGAGATGACCATATCAAGCAATATTTGGCGGTCTAGACCTGAATGTAAATTTCAGAAGAGGAAGACATTCATGTTTCACCTTGGTCTTTAGGCTATGTGAACATGACTAAAGGTATAAAAGGATTCTAGAACAAAAACAAAGCAGCAATCCAAACAGATGACCCAAGGGTGATGTTGTTTATAAAGTTAGATGGGTGACAGGTGACAGGTGGGATGAGCACAAGGGACTATGGTGATAGTTTATGGTTGCTGTGGTGGTAGGAGAACTACAAGGACTACACCTGAAGGGAGAATAATGATGTAAGAAAATAAATTATTGAAAAATAAATAAAGTCAGATACCCATCTGACTTTAGAACTGCAAAAGCAAGTTAAAGTTCTAAAAAGTCACAGGAATTCAAAGGAAATGGACAAGGTATATGATGAAATTTAAATGATACAGAGATAAGAAAGGGGGTACAAAAACTTAAAAACAGATATGAAGTGCTGGCACGAAAGAAGTCAGGGTAGCATAGGGGCCTCAGTGGTGGCCTAGGGGTTAAGTCTCTGTGCTTTTACCACTACAGCCTGAGTTTAATCCCTGCCCAGGAAGCTAATCCACATATGGCACAGCAGACCTCTTCTGTCTTGCCCGCTGCTCCCCTCAGCATTGAATTTCAGTAAATCTGCCTGTTCTACTCCCCACACTATTTCTGGTGAATCCTCCCCCACCCCTCCACCAACATCAATCCCCCCATGCCTCTGGCCTATACTCCAGTTCTTCTAGGGGAAAAAAAGGATACCAAAAGGTCAGGCTAGTCATCAAGGAGAGAAATGTGTGTGAGAGAAGCTGAAACAGTTAAGAAAGGTGGGAGAATCCTGAAGGGAGTAACTGATAAGGACCAGAAAGTAATACAAGGTCATACTAGTTATGTATTAATTATATTTTTTTAAAAAATGAAACAATCTCACTTTGAATAGTCAACCCAACAGTTTTATATCTGAATAATTTTGACTATTTTTTAAATAAAAATCAATCCTGTAGGATACCTCTTTTAATGGAGAAACAAAGAAAATATGGCTGTGGAGGCTATCTCTGGATATAGTAAAAATTAGGTAATCGATTTAAGTTGAATAAATTAGTGAGAAAGAATGTCAACAGGGCAACATTACTGCAATAGTCTCTTATTTTAATGAATGAATGCAAGGACAGATGGCTCAGTGGATAGATGAACAAATAGAAAGAAACAACCCAATATAGTTGCTAACATCATTGAAAATCCTAGTCTCAAAGTGACTGCTTTATTGAGGATAATGCTCATGCAATTACATGTATTTATTTAGCAAATATATTTAAAACATTTAAATTTTTATCTTTAACAGTTGTATAGGAAAAATAATTCCAGTGGAAAAGCTATTTCCCTAAGAAACCTATCCTAATTTCATTATTCTAACTGTTCTTACAATTTTATGTCAAGTAATTTTATAAAATGTTATAAAATTTTAAAATTTTAAAAAGTAGTACTAAACACTGTCCTAGAAGTTCCCTACTGCTGGATGCTTTTAGCTTTTAATACCTTTAAGAGAAAATAATTGGTTTCTTGTAGAATAACTATTTCCCATAAACAAATTTTAACTATAATTTTAATTGGTAATTATAAATGTTTAACTCATCTTACCTCATCATATGATTTACATAGGCTTTGCTACAGCTAGTGTTGTATCTGCAAAGACTACAGTGGACATATGTAGGAAAGTGGTTTGCAAAATCTTGTACTTCAGAACAACACTCAATGCACTTATGAATTCCCGGATGATACCTTGTGAAAATATAAAGAAAATGATAGACAATATATTTTAAAACAAAAATAATAAGGAAGAGCCTTATTCTGTTCATTAAGAGACAAAGTATTTAAATTACTATCTTTAGAGACTTATAATTTGAAAATCTGCTATTGAACAATAAGCTAGAATAAGTGTAAACAAGTTAATATTTTAATGTTTCTCACTTTAGTAAAAGGGGTTGAATTAACCAATTCAAACATGACAAGAGAAAGTGCAACAAAAAATACCAATGTGATAGATGAGTATTACAGAGAAAACATAGTAATTCAAGTACTGTTCAGCAATTGTACAAGTATCTTTTTATTATTTCCTTGACCTTAATGCTTTAAGTGATAGCATATAAATATACAAGAGTACATAATCGGGCAAATTTATATTAAAATTTTAATACATAAGATTAAATTAGTATTGTATTCAGGAATAAAAGATTACCTTAAATTCCTCAATGCTGTATTGACTTTACTTTTTTTATTGCTACTAGTCAATGTGCTTTGTTTCTTTTGCATATTAGAGATTTTTGATTTGTATTTAGATTTATTTCCAATAGGCTTACTTGCATTGGGTTTACTTGCACTGGATTTAGTTGTATTATGTTTGTTTGTATTAGATTTTGTAGGATTTTTAGCAGTTATATTTTTAGTCCTTGGAGGTGAGAGCTGAAGGGTAGAAGTGCTTGCACTAATGGAAGGTGTAGTAGAAGATCCTGACTGAACAGGTCCAACTGAAGCTCGAATAGTAACCTACAAAAATGAAGATAATATTTGATTCAGAAAAGTAATTACTGCATTAGTATAAAAATATCACTGTATAACAAAAGGTTAAACATCAAATATTTTGAAAAGAACAAGTATAAACTATAATTAGCTAAGTCTTCCATTTATTCTAAAATGCCCATACCAATGAAATGAGATTAAACTTGACATTTATTCACTTGCAATACTATATTTTTGTACTGATATCAGTTATATGTTAACAAAATTATTAATGGATAATTAAGAGTTAATGCAAATTATGTGAATATTAAAAGAGCACATTGCAAAGTTATTTTTATGCTCTGCTCTAACTATTCAGAGATCAAAATTTAAATCTCAAGTCCTGAAAAATAACTTTAGAAAAGCCTACCTTACCCTTTGACAACTATAAAACAAACAGAAGCACAGTAAATGTGGCATCTTTCAAGTGGTTCATTGGACAGGATTCATGTTTACAAAGGTTATGACAGGGGTTACATTAATTCATTTACCACATGGAGAGTTTAATAATATAAAATATCCTTAAAAGGCACTAATACATTAGGTATTCAGAAATAATATTTGTTGGTTGGCAGTTGAACACTTAATTGGCTACCTTAATCTTGTTAATCATTTGACAATACTTCCCTGCCCCATGTATTAGAACAACTTATGAGGATGTTCTATGAAATACAGGTGCTTTGGTATATTACACAAAAGCACTAGACTAGGAATCAAAAAACTAGGGTTAAATACTATTCGTTCCTAACCAAGTGACCTTGAATAAGTAACTTATCCTTTCTAAACCTTTTTATTTATAATATGGGGCAATACCTGCCTTGCTGTATGGTTTAAACAACAGAATATATAAAAAAGTATACAGAAAGCCTAATTCTAAAGTGCTACAAAAACATTTAGTAACATTATTATTAATATTATTACTACTATTTTTATTAATAAGGGAAAACATGAGAGGACTGCACTGCTTACATTAGTGTTCTGCATGTCCAGTCCCAGTATGGAATGAATGGACTGCAGGGAAGGATGCTGGATAGCTTCTCTTGCTCTAGGTCTTCAGAGCATGGCTTTATATTTGTTTTAGTTAATTCAAATAACAGACATACCCACATTCAAAGGTAAGTACCCAAAGCCAAATATAAATGTTTTGGGGATTATTTCACTTTGGATTATCCATGCCTCTGTTTCCCTCCACTGGAACAAATATTCAAGAGCTGACTGTATATAAAGAAGTCAGAGAAAACAGATGTATATAAGGCAAAAGGGGAAAAGTAAATCGCATCATCAGTATGAAGTCAGACATGTGTTTGCTCACTTAAAACATAATGCCATCCAGCAGCAGAACTTGCTTCTTTGACAATCAACTCAGTAATGACAACTTCAATAAGTATTTGACAACCTACAGAATTCAAGGGAATATACAAGATGCTGAGGACACAAAGATAAATAAAACATGACTCCTGGTCTCAGGCATCTTAGAATTTAGCAGATAAAACCAACATACACAGTACCAACTAGAATAGCTCAAAATAGTCCATATAACATTGAAACAACCCATTGATCCAAGAAAGTTATTTTAGTTACACTTTTTTCCCCCAAAGGAATACCATTCTAGCACAGCACATACCACCATTCATAAAACAATGGTTAGGAACTTTTTTCTAAATGTAAGAAATATTGATAGAATCTAAAATTAAAATCTTAGTAAAAGTGGAAACAATTTTTAACATATTTTATTCCATAGACAAACCAGGCAGAAGTAATTTTATTTTCACATAAAATGTTAAAATAAAACACATGTGAACTCACTTTTGTTCCAGGAGGCAATCCTTCTAACTGTTTTGGTTTTATAAATGTTCGATGATGCTGAGTCTTATGATCCATTTTCTCTTTGCATGTCAAAAATTGCAGTCTGCATTTTGTACAACGATGTATTCCTTTTTTCTGTTGAAGAACAGGAAAAGGGAGGAAAAATAATTTATTTCCACAACCACAAACCCTATGTTCTGAAACTGCTCTGACTTGATTTTAATGATACCTAAATTATTTCAAGTGTATTACATCTCCCATCATATATAGTAAAATATTATTTTATTTTTAAAAACATTATTTGCAGTAGTAGTGGGGTTTCAAACATGTAGATATTTGAAGACGAAGTCTATATCAAGGTTTTAATGAAAGTTCCCTCAATTGTATAAAAATTCTTTTAATTATAATTTTAAAGTAGTTAGACACAATATTGTGAAAATGAGCTATACTATGACCTATACTATGCTTTAACCCTAGAAAAAAGTAAATTCTTTTTTTAAGATTTATTTCTATTTATGCATACAAGAAGTGGGGTGTAAGCCAGAAGTATGGGTGTAGGGGAGTGAGAGGATTCACCAGAGACAGAGTGGGAGAGCAGAACAGGAAGATCTACTGAAATACACTGCTGAGGGGAGCTGCAGGTAAGACAGGAGAGGTGGGCTGTGCTGTATGGTTAAGCTCCCTAACCAGGGAGCCAATGCATTTGCAGTGACGGCGATTGCTTGAAAGCGCTGAGACTTTATCCTCTGAGCCACCAGGGCATCCCGAAGAAAGTCAATTCTTTTTAATTTTTCCTATTTTCAGTTGGTTGCCAAATTGGTAAATTCAAATATCTATCTACATTTCAAAGAAGTTTGTTACAGAAATGATTATATAAAGCAGTGTAATCTTGTAAAACTGTTACAATTAGCTATCCAATAAAGGTAGCTACTAGCCACAGCTAAAATAAGCACCAAAAATGTGCGAAGTGCAACTGAAGAACTGAATTTTTAATTAATTTTAATTTAAACAGTCACATGTGGCTAGCAGTTACTATACTGGACGTGCATATTTGCAAGCATAAATCAGAACAACTGATCCCAATTTACTTCCTGGTTGAGACCCCTTGACTGAGTCCTTTCTCAAACTTAATCTTGTTATAATTCTAGAGATGAGAAGCAAGACCCAAGAAAAATCTAAATCACTTCACTATAACTAGTTAGTGACATTGCCAGACTCCTGGTTTCATTGTTTCTACTACCATTCTGATGCAATCTACTGTCTTGTCCCTGTGAGGTTCTTTTCTCCCTTTTCCTCTCAGCCACCTATTCTTCCCATAGTTGCCAATGATCTTAAAACACGGCAAATTTTTCACATGCTTAAAATGTTTTGATAGTTTTCCAAAGCTTTGATTTTGGTTTGCAAGGATCCACATGAATTGCCCTGCATTCTATTGCTACAAGCTTATTTCCTACACTTTTCCTCTTATGAGTTTACTTGCTTCAAGTCAAACTGGCCTCTTTGTTGTTCACTACTGTCCCAGATACATATACTACTTAACTGCCTACATAGTGTTACCTCTCACAGATTTCCATATGGCTTACTCCTTTATTTCCTGCGGAGAGACCCTTTTTCACCACTATATATAGAGAACAGCAACCACTTCTCTACTTTCCAACACCTTCCCAATTCTTGGCACTCCCTGTCCTCCACATTTTACTTCTACAATATAAACCATTAGTTTGCAACACATACATTCAAATAAAAACATACATCTATTCATTATCTTTCTCCACTATAATACAATTTCAGAGGGTGCATACTTTTTGTTTATAGCTATATACTATCTAGAACACTACTTGCAAAATAATTAGGCACTCAATAAATATTTACTAAATAAATGGATAGTAAGGCAGAAAATAAGAGGCTGACAGAGAAAATGCATGTGAGAAGCAGGTAAATTTAACGATTCAAAATGTCTGCATTCATTCAATGAATATTTGTCTAGACTATTGAGGCAGAACACATTAATCTACCATTTTCTTAGCTGGACACATGTCTTGCACATCTATCTTATTTATTTAAGCATTTCAATGTGCTAAGGATGATAAAAACAGCACATTTTTAAAAAAGATTTATGTATTTATTTTATACAAGAACTGGGGTACAGGTCAGAAGCGTGGGAGGGTGAGAGAATTCACCAGAGCCAGAGCGGGGAGCAGATAGGCAGACGGACCAAAGACACTGCTGAGGGGAGCAGCGGGAGAGGCAGGAGAGGTCAAAAACAGCACATTTTTTTAAATAACATGATGTTCAACCTAAGAAATACCGGTCTATCCCAAGGGTAGAGAATTATTTGTGTAAAACTTTTTTACAAGCATACTACATTGTTTGGGAGACTTGAATGATTTAAAGATAATTTCAATTGTATGTAATTTCTACCCTTAGACCTAATACCAATGTGAAATCTGACTCTGGTAGAGCAGTAAAAGTCTGGGCTCATAAGTCTAATTCTAAATCTAACAGATAATAAGATCTTGAGCAAGTTATTTCCCTAAAATCTTGTTTCCTCATGTATAAATTAGAAGTAACAACATATATACATGGCTGTGAAGACTAAGTCAGATAACGCATGTAAAGCCCTTGTTGCTGCCAGAGGTAATTATATATGTTAATGATTATTATTTTTATTAACAATTTAATGAGCATATTTAACATATCCAAAAACACTTTTATTATTTCTTAAAAATCAAACTAATGACAGCTCTAACTTCATCCAAGACTTAATAATATAACCTCTTAAAGTTACAACTACAGTCCTCAAAGACAATAAAACAAACCAGAGTCAACAATGCTTAGTGCTAATACTGTGCTAATAAGGTGATTTCACTTACAAGTTTACAAACCTGATCACCTATGGTCCTACAATATTTTATAAATAATTATGCAAATCATCAATGCCTTGAAGGATACTTGATGATCTTTTTTATTAATACTGTCTCATCTTAACTACTGACTGTCTACCTCCTAGGTACTCCAAAGAAGCAAAAAGAAAATTGGGCATTCATTGCAAGTTAAGACATAAAACTCAGGGTATTAAAAACTGATTATAAATCACACAGCCCTTGGAGAAGTATCACATAATTATCATTTTTTCCACATCTACATCTCACTCTAGTGTTTAGTAAAGCATATGGAGAAAAATATGTTAAAAGGATCACAATGAAACAGAAGTACTGTTATAGACCCCATTCTCCCTTTTAAAATTAAAGGTCAAAAATGAAACACAGAATATCAAAAACAGTGTTTTCCACACACCTGTTGTTAACAGGTATTTGCAAATAAAGAATCGGTGGTCAAATAAGTTTGGAGAATACTACAACATCCTTTGCTTAGAGATTTCCAATGCTACTAGCATATTAAAAGTTCTAAGAAATCTTATTTTAAAGTACATATTAACAAAACTGTTTAATTTTGTGAATATAGGGAAAACCAAGAATAGAAAAGTCTTGCCAGAACTTCTCAAAGATATGTGATCCCAAATTCATTTTGGAATTATACTTTTATGATTTATCTCAATTAAAAAACATAAGTCAAAAGATTCTCTAAAGGCTTGACTTGAAAGCAAAGTGAGCAACAATGCCGAATAAATTGGTATGCCAATTTAATCAATAAGAAAAAGAAATGAGTCATTAATAAGATGGAAAACTTGATTAAAATGATTAAATGACTTCTGATTTGGGCAAAGAAATTTGTTCCTACAAACATTCAAGAACAATATCAGTGCCACAGAAAAGCTTTCTGTCCAAAGAAAAGATGTTTTAATTGTTTCATAAAAATAACGCAAGTTGGGCCTCCCCAGGTGGCACAGGCAGTTGAGCGCTGTGCTGTGAAGCTGTCCGCAGCCTCTGCAATGCCAGTTCAATCCGGGCCAGCTCAATCCCACATGGCACGCAGACCTCTCCTATCTCGCCCACCACTCCCCTCAGCAGTGTATTTTGTCAGTCTGCCTGTTCTGTTCCCTGCTCTGTCTCTGGTGAATCCTCTCACCCTCCAGCGCATCTGGCCTACATCCCGGTTCTTATGTAAATAAACAAATAAATAAATCTTAAAAAAAAACCAAGCCAAGTATAACATCAGATTTCAAGAGAAGGATGTAAGTGCTAATACCGTGTCCCAAAAACTACACAGCAAAACTGGAAGAAGTCATCCACCAAAAAAAAAAAAAAAAAAAAGGCCTAAATATAGTTCTTTGGCAGAGTTCATGTATCAAACAGTATTACTGTTTCCTTTATCACTGGCAGCTAAAGAAGACCACACTTGATCAATGATAACAATATGTCTTCTCCTAAGGGTTCTAGAAAGTGGAAATAAGAAAAACAAATTTATAAGTACTCAACCTTTTTTATTTTTTCAGTTCAAACTCATCTTTTTCCATGATCATCTATCTTCAACTTTTGATCATCTATCTTCAACATAATTTCCACATCCACTCATAGCTCTTGGAAAATCAATTCTTTGAATATTCCATTTATCTTCCTTTTTTTCCTTCCCTCCTAGGTTTCCTATTTCTAGCCATCTTTCAGAATTTTCATCTATGAGCCACATCACCAGAAAGAAAGCAAGGATAAGAAGTGAAAGTTCTGGACCTCCCTGGTGGCCTAGGGGTTAAGTCTCAGAAGCTGTACTGCTACAACCTGAGTTCAGCCTGAGTTTGATCCTGGGCCAGGCAGCTAACCCACAGATGGTGCAGCAGACCCCTCCTGTCTCACCCGCTGTCCCCTCAGGAGTGTAAATTTGCCTTTTCTGCTCCCAACTCTGTCTCAGGTGAATCCTCTCACCCCCGACTGCCTGCACCTCTGACCTACACCCCAGACCTTGTATGCAAAATAAATAAATAAATCTTTTTTTGAAAAAAGTGAAAGTTTCACAAGTAATTCAGCAGAAATTGCAAGTCAACTGGAACATTGATCATTCTGAACAATGCTGCTTCCCTTACTGAATAAATCTAATCAATATTCTAAGTAATAATCCATATTTTAGCTAAAACAGCACAAATGAGAACTGTTAGATCTTACCTGATGCTTCATATAATGATGCATATAAGGTGTAGCAATTTTAATAACTTTGAGGCAAAATGGACATAGCAAGTTCTTAGTGTTTTCATGGGATGTTCTAAAATGAGTTTCTACATCACAAAATGATGAAGATCTATAATTGCAAACCTACAAATAAAAACATCATATTTAACTGGAAAATGTATAATATAAAATTACAAAATAATAGTGATAGATTATGTATTAGAATGTTATGTACGACTAATTTAGCTCTGATGAATTAGTACACAACCAAGAAACCCATTAATCAAAGTTTCAAATGATAATCATTGAGATAGAAAAGTTATCTTTCAAAGATTAGGGCAACTCCTCAAAACAGAACTAAGTTCCTTTCTTTTTAGAAGACCTTATTTTTCAACTTCTATCATGACCTGAATTTTCAAGCTCTTACACCTCTTGATCTATAAAGTTTTTTCTGCTACATACAATAGCATTCTCCTTTACATTACAAACGGCCTCCAAATATGGCAGTAACAATTTATTTTTACCTTGCTTTCCTATTTCTTCACATTATGAAAAATAATGGTCCACAGCATTTGGTAGGGTTGTCTGTTACTTAAACATTTCATACTTCCCTTATATGCCTATACTCTGCCTTACATGGTAAAATAAAACAATGTATTTTTCTTTCTCCTACAGGGTTTTTCTAAGTTCATTATAGGGGTGTTTAAACAATGGCCTGTTGGGTCATTTCCAACTCCCAGACTCAAAAACAATGCATAAGTTCAGGTTCAAAGGCTTCCCATGAATAAATATTTTACAAGAGGAATTTTAATTTTAGTAACCAATTTTATCTAAATGGCTGTAAAAATATTTTATGACAAATGAATATATAAGGATTTATCTCATGACACATAAAAATTATATAAAATTTGAATTTTAGTGTCCATAAACTTTTACTGAGACACAGCCAAATCCATTCATTTACTTATTGTCCATGGATGCCTTTGTGTTACAATGGCAGAGTTGATTAGTTGCGACAAAACCTTATGACCCTCAAAGCCTGAATATTTACTATCTTGCCCTGTATTTATAGATGGAAATTTGCTGACGACTTAGTAGTTAAAATCTTGTAACCAAAACAACAGACACTAATACAAAATACAATATGTGCATACCTGGCAAATATATGGCATTTCACCAGGCTTATGATTGTCCTTCATATGTTGTAAAAGAATATGCTCTGTTTCAAATGATAATTCACAGATTTTGCAAATGGCTAAAAAGAGAAGGGGGGGGGAAGAGATTCTGCAATTTAAAAAACACACATACACATGTATCATTCATTTTATACAGCTGTAACAACAACAAGTAGTACTGGTGGTAGTGGTGGTAATCAATGATTCTAAATATTATAGTAACTCAATTTCTATAATAACATTATAAAGCAAGATTTCTATTATTCTCATTATTTCAATATTAACTAACTTTCCTGAGATCACATAGCTGTATTAAGAGACAGAGCTTGGATTTTAACTCAAGCTATCTAATAACAAAATCTGTGATTTTAACCACCACTGTTGTGATTTTTCTTATTAAAAATTTACATGAAAGATAATGATTACATATCTGAAAAATATGACTAAAGCTTCTATTTAGTCCCCCACATATAAAGCACAGGTTATTTACCTTAATGAATGATTTACAAGAGGAATTTGAATTTTAGTAAAATAATTTTATTAAAAGTTTATATAAATTAAAACTAATTTTTTTTTCAATTTTGCCCTCAAATTCCAAAGTCTTATTCTTATTTTTCTAACAGACTTCTTTTTGTCAGAATTTGTATTATCAAAATCAACAATACTAAATACTGAAATGAAATTATAACTTACTAGAAAATTCATGGGGGGTGTGTGTACTTTCAATGTGACACTGCAGTTGAAATGGTGTGGGAAACTGACGGTAGCAGTGCTGGCAGGTGGTGTGGTTTTCCCAGCTCTCACTGCTCTGCTTCTCAAGTTCCAAATGGTGTTTCATGTGGTTCATAAACCTACAAATGATTGTCAACAGGTGCAAAAATTCAGATTTAAAAAGAAAAATCTCAAAAATAAGTATCTGAACCTAAGTCTTAAGAATATAGATGTAGTACTCAAAATGAACTTTCAAATGTCATAAAAGTCCCTAGAAAAGTGTGCATGTAAGTAATCACTTTCATTAAGTCACTAATTAAACTCTTTTCATCTTTGTATTAAAATAATTCATTAATATAATTATCATTAATTTTCTCTAATCTTAACCATTTTAATTATTAAGAAGTTTTTTAAAGACAAACAGCAGACTTCTTTTCCATACATGAAATAATATTTACAAACAAAATCGTAAAGGGAAGGAAACCCTTCACTAAAATCAGCTACAAAGTCATGAGAAAAATATTTTAAGCCTATGAAGATATACAATAGATTCCAGCTGTTTAAAAGAGAAATTACTGGTACTTTTAGTTGGGTCTGGTTTCTAAATGCATGTAATAGCAATTTTAATGTCTACAATTACAATTATTTAATGATTAATGGTTTACCATTAGCATGATTGTTCATTTTAACTTGCAGACAGTGCCCTTTGCAGGCAATGTCCATTTTTCAGTTTTACATTCTGCTATTTCAGCTTCCCTAAAAAGGTTTTTTATGTGCAGAAACTATGACCTTCAATAGCAGATAGTGCAGCATAAATGAGAATACCTATTTAAAAGAGCTCACTCAAGCTTTTTACTGAATTTAAAAGTAAAGTTACTCAATCAAAGTAACAAATTTTTAGACTGGATCAACTATTAACAATTACTCACTTTGAATCCCTGAAAGAAATAATCTTGAAACAGTGAGATAATGTCATCAATGACATGGATAGCAATCATCACCAAAGTTATAACATTTATCTCTCACCCTTCCACATCACTACTTCACTTTGAAGTGGGTATGTCACACCATGAAATCTTTTTGTCCTACTGCAGTTTTAATACCAGCTTTACAAACATTTATAGATATTTCTATTCTTGGCTAAATATTAAAATGAGGGAAGGAAACTCCTAAGAATTTTCATAGAATAAAATAAATCTGGTTTTGGTGACACTTAAAATGTAGGAAAAACACACATACACACAAATGATAATGGGGAAGAGAACAGAAATCTATATAGCAATCAGTTTCATACTAGTCTCTACAAATTCCCTTCCCAGTTTTTACTGTTAAGATAAATTATTATTTAACATTAACATATATAACTTACTGGTCATGAAGTATTCACCGTCAATGTTTCACTTACTAAACAATCAATTCTTTAAAATGCTCAATTCCTAGATATTAAAAATGCTTACAATTTCTGGATATTCTGTTAATCTAGAAATATACAATTAAGCTTCAGAAACAATAACCAAAAAATGATTTTTATTTGTTTAATATTAAATGAGCTAATATTAAAGGGAG
The DNA here is from genome assembly GCF_964194135.1 of Talpa europaea. NCBI lineage: Eukaryota > Metazoa > Chordata > Mammalia > Eulipotyphla > Talpidae > Talpa > Talpa europaea. Next base: position 44,092,347 of record NC_140075.1, read on the forward strand.
GGCAAGGAACCTATTGCTGAAACTAGTATCAGGTATAAATGTTTAAGTACATAATGAGTGAACCATATTTCTATTCTTCTTACCATATTTACTAACATGATTTTACTGGTGTATTTTACAATTGAAATGCTAGAATATGGAATAGGTGACAAAGTTTCAGTATTATACCACAAAGCACAGTACCATTTCTGTTAAACTAAAACCTTGAAAAAAGGAGATAAAGAAATGTGAAAATGCATATGAAATAACCTAGAGAAAAATATTGAAAACTATAAAGCATAAATAAGACATTAATAATTGTCATAGGAGAATATCACAGTGTATATTTTCAGAATTTTCTATATGCTGCATTTTGGACCCAACTTGGAGGAGAATAAAACAAATACTGGGTACAGAAGTAATCTGTTATAAATAAAAACAATCATGGGTAAACATAAGAAAATATACATATACTATTTTCTGTATACACACACACACACTCACACACACACCTCTCACCAAAGAGAGATACACCAATATCTGCCCCTTTGGGGGGAAAAAATTCTGAAATAGTTTGAAGAAAGAATAAAAAGATAAATGATAAAACAGGTAGAGTAAAATACTAATGTTAAGATCAAACTAATAAATATACACTGTCCACTGTAAAATATTTAAAACTTTGAAGGAAATTTTTTATAATAAAAAGGTGGAAAACAATTTTACATAATATAAACATCAAGCTATGCAATCAATGAAAAATATCAGGTACTATGTCCTGTTACTCTGTTTTTGTTATTCATTTGGGAGGATAGCTACTAAAATGCCTTCTAACTCGAAGATTACAAAGTATAAATAAGGTCCTAAGTTTTAAACATAGTGTATAAAATCTTCCAAATTCCACTGGAAATTAAATCTCTAATTTTTAAAGGTGTTAAATTTTGAAATAACACAGGTATCTTTACTAGAACTTGACTGCTCTAAAGAAGATTCCAGCAAACTAAATTTTTTAAAAATTAAAATATAAATTGAAAGATACGCACATTAGTACAATAAGTATTAGGGTCAAAATGAACAAGCAAAGAAGTGGCTCCTCTTTGATGTGGAAAAAAAATGAAACTCAAATGCAGCTAAAAATGACAATTATCTCATGACAATGCCTTTGGAAAAAGAAGTTAATGTTGTCTCATGTGAAATAAAGACTGTCCTCTCTTAAATTATCTAAAAGAAATACAAACTAGTGGATCCAGGAGTCAACTCTAAAATACAAGAAAGGAAACAAATTTTTTTTCAAGAGATTCTGCCTTTGTTCTTGGCAGAAAATTTTAAGATCACTTATAGGGAATGGCACAGAAAAAAGCAAAATAAAAATAAAACACCTTATATCCTTAGCACTCTGATTTTCTGATAGAAATAAAATAAGTATTTACATACCTAATATTATTTTTAAGAATTTTCAAGCAACTGAAGCATTTAAAGGTTGTATGAGTCTTCTGTTCTTCCTGGACATCTCCTTCATGTTTTCCATAATAAAAGTCATTAACTAGCATGATCAATTTTCCTTTCTCTGAATCAACAGTCTTATTTTTATTTGATGTATTTGAAAATTCTGTTTTAGTCAGTCCCAAAAAGTTATTTATCATGTCTGGACAACAGTACTGAAAGAGAAAAAACAGAAGCCTTATACATCCCTACAAAAAATTATATATAAAAAATTTCTCCAAGGCCAAACCATGCAAAACTATGCTGGTAATATAATATATTCTCCAAAAGTTTGTGGTACATATACATACTCTAAAAATTCCAAACCAGGACTTAACTGTTGCTCTTACAATTTTTATTTAAAATTACCTTTCCAAATAGACATATTTAACAATAATTTAAATATTTAAATTAACTAAACAAAACAAAACCCAATTATTTTATACTTGTGTGAAGAAGAAGTATAAAAAGGAAATGAGGTTTTAGATGCCAAAATATGTATGTTTAATTATCAAGTGATATACTATACATTATAATTTCTGGTTGCAACTGACATTTCACACATTTAATCTGCCCTTCTCCAGATTCAGGGTGTTAGAAAATGTTAGGGATAAAAAGCAGCATCAGTAATCCAAAAAATGACCCCAAGTCCTAACGCCAATTTATGATACTATAAAAATATCAGCTTTCAAAAATAACAATTCCTATGGACAACTAGGAAAAAATATCCAATCATTTATAAATAACTCAGGGTTATACCAGACTTCTGAACAGCAATATTTAATACTACAAAACAGAAGCACCATCACCAATATCCTGAACGTTGGATTCAATTTACCTCATACCTGGCCAAACTGACTTTCAAGAATGAATAATAGTCAAATGGTTTTGAACATGAAAGAACACAAAGAGTGCTGTCACCATGCCCTTTATTAAGAAATTACTAGATAATAAACTTAGGCCAAACAAGAGATAACCAAAGAAACCACAACAAAAATAATGGTGATGAGCACTAAATATATATTTACTTTGGAAAAGGATTAAAATTAATGTGGAGATAAAACTAAATGTAAATGTTATATGTCCTGACTATAGAAAAATGATACAACCAACAAATGAAAACTGGGAAGGGACAGAAGCACAATAAAACTGAATGGAGAAAGTTCATAGATTGCCTTACATATGTTAAGAGCACTTTAAGGAATATCATGTAGGTTTACCAAAGAAAGTAATATAAGAATGAGTGTTTTAAAAATAGTACAATAAACACATTCAGAACGGTAATATTGACTAAAATCAGGCAGGAGAGGAAAAGGGAAGGATGAGTGTATTAATAACAGGCAGCTTAATATGACACTAATAAATTATAATAGTAGAGAATGGTCAAAGAAATAAAAGACAAATGGAATTATAGAACATTAAAATCATAAGGATAAATAGTAAAACAAAAAATATAACTGCCCTAACTCCAAACTACATACATACAACCATATAATGAAAGATTGACTTTTTAAAAAGGTAAGAGAAAAATGTGACATAAACGAGTTTAACTCAACTACTAGAATAAAAAGAATGTTCATATAGGAAAATAAAGGAAAAGGCAACTCTGCTGAGTACAAGAGGCAAAACTAAAACAAAATGATTCAGAAGAATTGAAAAGAAAAGAAAAAGCCAAGAATACACTAGGCAAATGAGAATCTTAAGACAAGGGCTGTGAGCCTAAAAGGCATTAAAACATTAAGACAAAATGCTAAACAATGCATTCGCATTACAGTTGAAAGAATTAAATTTATATCACAAAAAGCGACATCCTTAAAATGGAGTAACAATGTATCAAAGAAAATACAATAATGATGCAGATTGAGATATATTTCTCAATGCATAACAGAACAAGCAGCAAAAAGCAGGTGAAGACACAGAATTTGTTGATAAATATAAAATTCCAGCCCCTATGAAAGAAATAATATACCATTATAAAGTTTCCACGTAATGTTGAAGAACACATATACTTTCAAAAAGAAAAAAAAAGTATGTGCAACTTGGATTTTTTTTACCATGAAGGGTTTAAATGCAAATTGTACCAATTAACTAGCTAAAGGAATTTTCTAAGATTAAATGAAATAACGCATTTAAGGTTTAGTGATCTGATCATTAATTGCTATAAAAATATCTGATTATTGTTTTAAATATTCTCTACTGAAAGAAAACATTTCTGTGGTACAGGCATATACTCATCTACAATAATAGTCCAAATCTAAAAATCACATTTTTTCAAAATGGAAATTGTTACCATAAAATAAAAACTTTACTACATAAAATCCGTAAGCCAGAATATAAAAAGTTCAGTTTTAAATTTCTCTGTCCTAGAATTGTTCTAGACTACTGAATCAGAGTTCTTTATATATAAACACAGACACTATTCATATTCAACTTAGTTCAATAATGTCTTAAAGATCATTATAGAGATCATGCCCTCTTCTTAAAATGCTTCTTAAAATGTACTATTATACAAATACTATTTGAAGTTTTGGTTGTTTTGAATGTGAGTAATCACAAACAATACTGTAATATATTTTGGAAGTAAAGCTGCCATTTTGGAAAATGGTATCCAGTTTCCCCAGATACAGTATATTACATGCTACAACTTGTATACAAAATAGAAAAGAAATAAGAACTTTTGTGTTCACCATATGCAGAAAGAAAATCAGAGAGGATATGAAACTAACAAAAATTATTTTCTTTGAGAGTCACACTGGAAACCAGGTAAATAAGCAACAGGGATAATATTTTTCACCTATAAGCTTTTGTAAACTTTTTTTTAATTTGAATATGATTTTATTGCCTACTCAAATAATTAGAGATAGTTAAAGAATTTAGCCCTAAAGTGTGAAACTACATTCCTAAAGTATATACAGTATTATAAATCAATGTTACCCCAATTAACATAATAATAAAAAGAATTTTGCCCTTTATTTTTTTCTCTCCATCTATTATATGAAACATAAAAAATCATCAGGTAATTCATCAAAATATTACACAGATAAAATCAACAGAAGGAACATGTAAGATACTGAAAATGGATACAAAAAATAAGTACAGATAGTAAAATTAAAAGCACTTGTACAAGTTAATTCTCATAAAAGAAGAAAGAACAAACTACTTCTCAGAGACTACATTCTGGGTGCTGGAACTATGATTGACCAAATACAGTTTGTACATGAATTAATAGACTGTATCTGAAATTCTGAAAAATTAATTTTTCCTTTTTTTTGGTGAAATGTTGAATTTCAATAAAAAAAAATTGTCAGTCACTGAAATAGCAAGAAATTTTCCTTAGTTATTTCTTTGCCATTGTACCTTTCACCTTTTCTCTTTTTTGCATAATCTATATTGCTTTTTTTTAAGATTTATTTATTTATGCATATAAGAACTAGGTTGTAGGCCAGAGATGGGGGGCAGTTTGAGAGGATTCACCAGAGACAGAGTGGGGAACAGTCCAGGCAGAATGACTAAAACACACTGCTGAGGGGAGCATTGAGGGAGACAGGAGAGGTCTGCACCATGTGGGTTAGCTCCCTGGCAGGCTGGGGATTGAATTCATGCTGCTGTGGCTGTTGAACTTGTGCTGCAGTAGCTGGTAACAGCTTGATAGCTCTGTCTTTAACCCCTACATCACCAAGGAGGCCCTGACATTGCCTTTTTTCTTGTCTCTTTTCTTCTACTTGTTATTTATATTGGACATGCAAGAATATAAGCTTATAAGAATATAAGCTATAAACACAGCAGGGCACTCCAATATTTACTAAAATGTTTCAAGTGAAGTATTACCTAAACCTTACATTACCTAAACCTTTAAGTTATCTGCAACTTAATTTTGTTTTTTTAAATCTGGGGCCTCCTGGTAGCACAGGAGTTAGTCTCAGTGCTATCAAGCTCTCACCAGCCACTGCAGCATGAGTTTGATCCTGGCCAGGGAGTTGACCCACATGGCACAGCAGACCTCTCCAGTCTTGCCTGCTGCTCCTCTCAGCAGTGTATTTCAGATTTGCCTGTTCTGCTCCCCACTGTCTCTGGTGAATACTATCACCCCCTGCACTTCTGACCTAGATCCCAGTTCTTGTATGCATAAATAAAATAAATCCTTAAAAAAATTTCTTTTAAGTCTAAGTTTAAGAGACTTCTATTAAATAAAAATCTTAATTTATAATAATTACAGAAGTGAAAGTCTGGACTGAGTTAAAATAATTATTTGACATGAAATGCTCTATCATGTGGAATTTATGTATGAATACTAACAATTAAAATGTAAAACTCAGATTTTCATTGTGTAATATGATATACACATGTCAACATGAACACAAAATAAGGTAGCAGAAGATTAAATTCATAATAAAATTCATTTTGTAAGAAGCTTGAACTATGGCTAGGAATAATCTAGTGAGTAAAATATTCTCATATTATTTTCATTTAAAATTAGAATATATTAAGCTTAAATTATAATGTATATGAACTTAATTTTTTAAATTGATGATTTAGAAGGAATTTAAAAATCCTATATAAAAATAATCATCATGAATATATTTTACCTAAGTGATATAGAAACACCAAATGATAAGATTTCTTATCTATGTACCTGTACATGTTATTATCTACTCATTAGTAGTTAGAGGAATTTGTAATTTTTTTAAATTAAATTTTAAGAAACTTTACCGTCATGTGATTTTTCAAAGGATCCAAAAGATTGAAATGAATATTGCACTTTGGGCAAGCTCTCGGAAAAGGTGTTCCATTTTTAGATTGAGTTGATAAGGCATTTGTACCTAAAATAAATTCAAAATATTTATGATTCAAAATTCATCGTTTTCAAACCTTAAATAACTAACAATACTATGTAAATTTACTATAATTTCTGAAGTTTATGTATAAATAAATACTATAATTTCTTTGTTAAATAACACATTTTATATTTACCTTTTGAAGGAATAGCCTGAGGAGATGTCACTGAAGGAGATTTAACTGTAGGAAATACAGCTGATGAATTTGCTCCAGAAACACCTTCACTGGGTTTAGGTTTTTTTGGATTAACACTGTTTACTTCAGATGTAGAAGGACGTTTTGACAGTGAACTTTCATTCATACCTACAGTGATGGAAATAATGTGAAAAATACTTTAAAGTACTTCAAAATATTGCTTACAACTAAGTAAACATTAAATTGGAACTAAATTAAAGGGAATATAACTGAATTATACAAAAGACAGTGACAAAATTAATGTAATCGAGTATCAGGAGATGTGATGACAAAACAGATCAAAATGTTTCAAGCAGAAAAAAAAAAAGGGAAGACAAAGTATGCAGAATAATTCCAACTCTGTTCCTCCAACTGAATCATTTTTAGATGCTAAAGTGCATTAGGGTTTAAAAATATATATTTATTCCATAAATTTAGAGATACCCTTTACAAGCATTTTATTTAACAACTTAAAATGTCTAATGGAAAGTCTGTTCTTTTTCCATCTAACAAAGAAATGGTATATTCAGTTTTAGGTTACATATTCCTTTTTTTCTTTTGTACAAAGTAGCAAGTAAATGTTGAATGATAATACCTCATTCATTCATTCATTGATATGAAAGGGCTCATGGAAGGAGTTAGTACAATGGTTTTCCAATTTTGTTCCCCACAGCCTTATGGACTCATCTTAGGGAATATATTGGGCATATATGACAGAGAAACTCTCCTTTTATATTTATTAAGTTTTTGCATGAACGTTTGTACACCCAGGGATTTCATTCCTAAAAATAGTTTCTAGTTTAAAAACCATCAAGTAAATGGATCAAGAAAATGTGGTATATGCAGACAATGGAATACTTCTCATCAATCAAAAAAGATAAACTCATGCCATTCACAGCAACATGGGTGGAGCTGGAAGGGGTTACGCTCAGTGAAATAAGTCAGAAGGGAAAAGAAAAATAAAGGATGGGGCCTCCCCAGTGGCACAGCGGTTTAGCGCTGGGTTGCGAAGCTGCCCGCGGCCTCTGCAGCACCGGTTCAATCCCCGGCTACCGGGTGAGGGTCCCACATGGCATGCAGTCCTCTCCTGCCACCCACTGCTCCCCTCAGCAGTGTGTTTCATCAGTCTGTCTGTTCTGCTCCCTGCTCTGGCTCTGGTGAATTCTCTCACCCTCCCGCACTTCTGACTGTACCCAGTGATTGTATAAATAAATAAATAAATCTTTAAAAAAAAGAAAAAAGAAAAATACAAGATGGTTTCACTCACAGGAGGAATAAGGGGAAACCAAACAAAGTGTCAAACAAAGACAAAATGTGCAGGCAAAAAGACGCAACCTATGAAGCTATCCGCAGCCACTGCAGCACGAGTTCGATCCCTGGCCAGGGAGATACCCACATGGTGCAGCAAACCTCTCCTGACTTGCCCGCTGCGCCCCTCAGCAGTATATTTCAAGTCAATCTGTCTGTTCTGTTCCCCACTCTGTCTCTGATAAATCCTCCCACCCCCCCACACCTCTGGCCTGTACCCCAGTTCTTGCATGCATAAATAAATAAATCTTTAAAAAAAATATAGATCTAAGGCATACAGCAGAGGAGGGGGGAGCAAGAGGGATCAAAACAGGGTAGGGAAGAGCACAAGTGATTATGGTGACAATTCACAGGTGATGTGCTAGTAAGAGATTTCAGGAACTACACTTGAGGGGAGAAATCAAATACTATACAAAAATGAACAATGATGTAAGAAATAAAAAAGTAACATGAAAAAAGAAATTTTGAACTTAGTTGGCTTGGGGCAGGCCTAGAAATCTGCATTTGCAATGGGCTTCCTTAGGTGATTCTAATGTTGGTGTGGACCAGACTTAAATAAAAGTTACACCTAAAAAAAAAAATTAATAAATAAAAGCCACCATCTTAAAGTTAAAGGATTTTAGCATACTCACAGTTTTAGCAAAAGAAATTAGAATATTTTGGTTATAACTAGGCCACAAAGCAAATGTGCTTTCTGAAAATAACAGAAAAGTACATAGTAATAAGTATTCTAAAACTGCACATCTTATTTTAGTGTTGCCAAATATACTAAAGTAAATGAAATGAAGTAAATATATTAAAAATAATTGACTTTTAAGTCAAACAATACAAGTTTAAATTCATGCCTGTCACTGACTATGTTTTCTTTTTTTTTAAATATTTATTTATTTATGCATACAAGAACTGGGGTACACGCCAGAGGTGTTGGGGGTTGAGAGGATTCACCAGAGACAGAGTGGGGAACAGAACAGGCAGAGTGACCGAAGTACACTGCTGAGGGGAGCAGCGGGCGAGTCAGGAGAGGTCTGCTGTGCCATGTGGGATGCTCCCTGGTTGGCAGGGGATCGAACTCGCGCCGCAGTGGCCGTGGATAGCTTCATGGGTTGCATCTCAACCCCTTGCGCCACCATGGAGGCCCCTGACTACATATTCTTGACTTATTGAATTAATTTCTCTGAATCTCAGTTTCTTCTTCTGTAAAATAAAAGTATATTACCTATTTTTACAGAGCTGTTCTTAGGATCAAATAAGACAGTGTATTTTAAGTACTCTAGACAACATCTCGCAAATAGAAAGCATTCAATAAATGACAGCTATTCTCATTACTACTGAAATATTTTATATCTTAACTTACTTTAGAGCAAATTATTCTAATGGGTGTATGTATACGTTTTTTTAATAAGGGGAAACATGCCAGAAAAATGTTAAGAGTAATGCACTGTTTAGTTACTCTGTTTCATTCTTTGAGATAACATGAAAATGATTTTTTACCCATCTTCAAAGCACATGATTACTGATAGCTACACTATGAGCACTTGAAAAAAATTCTATAATCACAGTATCATTCTTGTAAGATGCTTTACATTACTTTAAGAAATCAATGAGTGCTGGTATTTTGAATTAAGCATCTATTATATAACAGGATGAATGCTAGAAACAGATTGTTTTACTGTGAGAATTTTTTTAACCTAAGAAATAAAATTACTCTATATAAGAGCTTTAAATTTTTAAACTTATCTCTGTTGTCTATGGCTTGCTCTGTTTCCTGCCCTCAATAGCACTCCAACAGTAAAAATCTTATTTCTCATCTTTCAATGAGAAATCTTATTCTCATTCAAGATCAAGCTCAAATCCAAACTTCTCCAAACATTTGTGTCTACTTGGCAGTGATCAATCATGTTACCAAAAATTTACACATACTGTCATTCATAATTATCAATTATAACAACTCTTTGTCAAGTCCTATAAAGCTCATCATGCAGTTTCACACTTTATCTATCTATTTGAGTTTCAAAAACCCTGACTAAAGTAGTGTAAGAATTAAAATTTTATCTTTAAATGGCTGTTTTCAGATCTGGAAAACGAATGTATTATAAAAGGAAATTTCCATTTTAACCATATGAGAAAACTGAAGTGTGATGATCTGATAAGGACTTAAACATAACAGTTCAAATATGCAGCTTCCAAATCATCCTACTTACTGCTCAGGCCAAAGCCTCACTATCAGTAGTAGAAAACTAGAGGATGAGTAGGAGTCACTATCCTTATTCCCAAGAAGTTTCAATAACTCAGATTTTGTTTTTTATGACCATGCACTTTGTAAAACCAGACTTAAGATACCTATTTTTTTCCCTTGCTTTTTTTGGTTACTATGGTTTACCTAACTAGATTTTTACAAGTCTGTAAGTGATACTTGAAGTGACTATCAAAAGAAGTATCTAAACAGAAATACACTAATATTTTAGGCACTAATATTACTATAGTAAAATTGGGAAGTGTTTAGTAAATTCCCTACACTAATTTGTTAGTAAACAATATGAAAATTACCAAAAATCTTATGTATCGTTATTTAGTCAAATGCATGAAATGTATCAAAATTGCTCAAAAAAATAAATGCATTGATTAGAGAGAATTTTCAATTAGATAAAATTCTTTTGCAGTACATTAAGTTAGTGAAGGACTTTGGTACAGTATACAATCTAAGAACTTTGAAACACTTCTACAATAGGAAAATGTCATTATTCCATCAATGGTCATTTACTGAGTACTTACTACATACAAATTTACTGCAGTGACTTTATAAGATCACTCTGTAATTACATTTCACTACCACATCTTAATGATTTATTACATAATGATACTGACCTAATTAAGAAACCAACTATAAACATTTATTTTTCTACATGAAGGCTATAGAAACTAATTAAAACTTCTTTAACAGAGCATTCAGGGTATCAAAAGACTTCTCCAACTTACAGAAATTATTTTAAGATTTTTTTAGTCCATGTTTGGTGTGAAGTGAGACAAAGTAGTTGACTAGTCTACTTAGTTAACAGTAAGAAATAAAATATTGTTATTAAATAAGATTTTACTTAAAACCACCCAAGTAAGGAATTCATGAACTATATATGCCATTCCATCTTGCAAATACATGAAAAAATTAATATGAAAGCCTGGCCTTCAAAACAAAGTCAATTCCATGTGCAAGTTCATCAAGTTTATTTCCTTTTTTTTTTTTTTTAAAAAAGTGCTAAAACTAACCTGTTATTGAAAGTGTTGGTTCCCCTTGGTAATGAGATAATCCTGTATCTTGAGTCAAATCAAAGAGTAACTCTGAAGAATTATTAGGTACAACTCGTGATGAGTTCGTTATATAACCCTGTTAAAATATTTCAAAGGAAGAATTTATTTATTCAACATAGTTATGATTATTTTGTTTCATAAACTTTTATAACAGTAAATTTAAGTGTATGCCAATATTATAAGGATAATCTTTGATGACATTACTAATAAGTTGTAACACATGAAGGTAATTATTACAATCTGCAAAATTATCATTTACTAAAATTGCAAACAGCTATTACTTAAAACTGCTTTAGTGAATTACAATAGGGTACAAATTCTAGTTTTTTCAAGGTGAAAGAAACATATAAATTCATTTCAAATCAATTAGATTGATACACTTTAGAGGGCAAGTAAAAATGCAGTGTTCCCATAAATGGGCAAACAAAACTTAGCATATGTGTAGGGTAAACAGGAAAAAATAGGTAAATACACTGACATTGACTCTAAATTTAAAAATTTATCTACCTCTATAAACCCCACATACAAAATATCAGGACAAAAAACCAAAATCAATCTGTAGTATTGTGCACCAAGATAGGAAACAAATATACCACATAATATACACGTTTTAGAATCACCTTTATTGGAAAAATTTATAAGACAAGAGCCAGGAAGAAAAAGAATAGGTTCCCCACTTTTCTTACCACCCTACACAAAGTCATGTTGGGCCCAAGTGATGTTCCATCTCACAGAGCAAATAGAAAACTGCCGAGGTCAGCAAGGGGAACAAATAAAAAGCCAGGAAGACAAAATTTACAATGGACAGTGTTTATAGCAATGACCTAGGTTAGCTGCTTTGATCTTGGAGCCCTCTGGGCTCAAGGGAAGTTCCAGACATTCCATCAGAAGAAAGGGTGGTTCCAACTGGAAGAAAGATCTCAAAGATCTCAAGGAAGGGAATGAAAAGTATAAATCATATGTGGTCAAGCATAAAGTATTATAAATATATGTATTAGCACAAACATAGATTAGTATAACTATGAAAATTACTGTCAATATTATGTAAAGATATATACTCCAATACTATTACATATTAAATATACTGATACACAAAATTTCAGTGCAATATATAAAACACCACTGTACAGAACTGAGCCCTCAGAGTGACATTTGGACTATTTTGTATGTCATAATATATAACAACTCAATTTAAAAATTAACTATACTTAAAAATTAAGAGGAAAAAGTCACATAAAGAAAAAAATGAACAAAGGACATAAATTGAGACGCTTCAAAGACAAAATACACATACCATACATATATACATGTATACATACACACACACACACACACACACACACACACACACAGCCTTTTTTTCCAACTTACTAGACAAAAAGTTATAAATACAATGGCAATTTCTAACTACTGATACTGAACTGGCATGATTCTAAAGATGATAATATCTAATACTGTAAAAAATATGAGGAGCCTATAAAAGAAAAGAACTGCAAGGTGTGGTCCTGACTAGACCCTAGGAAGGAAAAATATTAATGGAAAAACTTACAAAATTCAAATAAAGTCTAAAGTTTAGTTAATTATCTGATTATAAAAAGTGAGACGTTAACACCAGGGAAAACAGGGTAAAAGGGTATATGGGAATCTTCTGTATTATTTTTCCTCTAAGTCTAAAATTAATTTGAAATAAAGTTGAAGGTAGAAGCTATATTTTGGTACAATTTTCTGCATGAAATTTTTGGTAGTAGCTATCCAAGGTCTCAAAAAGTTCACATCTTTTGATCGAACTATCCTACTTTAAAAATATTAAGGAAATGAAAATATTTAATTGAAAATTATTTATAACAGCAAAAACATTAAAAGTCCTTAAGTCCAACAATGAAATGGGTAAATAAATTACAGACTACCATGTGACCAATATTACTGTTTTTGAGAAATAATCAATAACATAGTCCCAGTAAATGTCCAGTGGGGGGAAAAAAAAGAGGCTGTATCTGTATGTATAATTTTGATATACTCTATATTCTGTACACAGAGAGAAAAATTTAAAAATAGTATGCACTTTTCCATTTTTGCCATTTTATAATTAGGTAAACTACTGTTAGGTATAGTTACCGAAAACTTTGCAACCCAAATACATAACATTTAAAAATATAAACATAAAGATTTTGTTTTATGCTTACAAATTGAGGGACAATTACAGAATCTTGGTTTGCTACTAAACTTTTCTGTTTACATAGCCAATTAAGAAGTTATGAAAACAGGTATTGAAGGAGCCCAAACCACTCATAGAATCTGAGGCCTAATTTGAGGCCTAACAGGCAGTTTTCTGCATTTGAATTTTAATGTAGAATATAAAAAAAATCAGTAATGCTGTATGATCATTTTACTTCAAATTATTTTCTCCAAATATTTGCACTTAAAAAAATAGAAAATAATCACTTGTATTTTCCAGAATAGTTCTTTAACAAAACAACAAAATACTGTTTAACACTTTCATGTTAACAACTCTGGTTAATCAAGCATCAAAATTTCAGAAAGAGGCCTCCTTGGAAGCACAGGGGTTAAAGACAGTGCCATCAAGCTATCGTCAGCCACTGCAGCATAAGTTCAATCCCTGGCCGGCCAGGAGGCTACCCATAAGGGGTGGCAGTCCTCTCCTATCTCACCAGCTGCTCCCCTCAGCAGTGTATTTCAGTAGATCTGCCTGTTCTGCTCCCTACTCTCTCTGGTGAATTCTCTCACTGTCCTGCACCTCTGGCTTACACCCCAGTTCTTGTATGCATAAATAAATAAATCTTTAAAAAAAAAATTTCAGAGTAGGAATGCCTTATTCAACAAGTAATTAAATAATAACAGTTAAATAATTATTTGTTGAATAATTAAAATAATTCTCCAGCAGGCATTTTTTAATGTCTGACAAAACAGTTCAGAAAAATATCAAATATAACAGTAAGGTAGAATAGTACCAGACTGGGATTCAGAAGACCTGTACATTTATTTAACTATACAACCTTGGGCAAGTTTCTTCTGAGCTTTCAGTTACTAACTTTCAAATTGAAATAGTAGGCACTGTTCTAAATGTACTTGCACTTCATAGTACCTAATTGTATTAATTCAAGTAGCTGTCACAACAGTTCTAATAAAAACCTAATTCATGCCCCATTTTACAAATAAGTAAACTAAGGCTAGGTGTAGTTACATAAAATTCCCAAAACAGTCTGATTGTTATTAACGGCACTATAATTAGAACACATGTCTAAAGCTATATCACACTGACTTTGTAACTGATAATAATACATCCCTGCCAACATGAACATCATGAGATAATGAGGTATAGAAATATTCCATGAAGAGTAAACATATACACAAAACATGATAAACTGAAAAACTATAATTATAACTTATCTAAATCAATAGCTTCCAAAATTCAAAATGAAGTGCCTTAAATAGGACTTCCAATACATTCCAGAATACATCTGTTTTTCCTAACTTTGGACATTAAAGTCACTTGGAGAGTATTTTAAAATGTTATTTCCAGGACTCACCTGGACCAATTGACAAAATCTCTCCTTAAAAACTGTCTAGAGATTAGAAACCACCAATCAAGATGTTTTGATTAAAAATGATACCCACGGAAATAAAACATTGAGTTAGAAAAAGTTCTAATTTCTAACTTTTGTAACACTAAAGACACAATCCCTCCCTTTGTCATTTTTTCTCTCCCTGGGTCCAATGTAAGAAAGATTTTTATCTATCAAACTGCATTAAATAACGAAGTTCCTTTCTCCAGTTTTCTTTCCCACCAATGCCAGTTTATTGTAAGCATGAGAGAATCACTCAGCTAATATGATTTCAAATAATAGCAAAGAATCTTCACATTGCTCTCCATCTTCTGAAAACTAGAAATAGCCTGTCAAACCCTAGGATTTAAGGTTTAGTTAGTGGTCTAGGTAAAATTTTTCATTTTAGAAATGGAGAAAATGAAGTTCAGAGAAGTTAGAATAAGGCATAATCAGTGCTAAAGTCTCTTGCTTCTATCTAAAGTTTTTTTTCTATCTAAATTTTTTAAACTACTGATTCACATCACTATTAATTATTACTTTAAGCTTCTTACACCACAGGAAAAGATCAAGAGTGTTCACCCAAAGTACTCTTATTTTTTAAAGATCTATTGATATACCTTCGAGACACAAGTGGGAGATTATTTAACAATAGATTTAAAAGGTTGTAGCTTTCCTTGTCATTTTTAAGCAAATTTAAGGATAACTCTTGTATAAAAGATACCACCTCAAAATATTAATATTTAGTACTAACAGACATGTTGATTACCTTATAGTAATACAATGTGATATATTTTAAAACTGTATTATTTATATTAAAAGTATTTTTATCAATTCTGGTTTTGAACTTGGAGGGACTTTGGTAGTTGTTTCCCTTACTGTCAAAATAACAAACATTTTAAGGAAAAGTTACTATTACTCTGAGACCAATGCCAAACAGCTTATGATAAGCATGAGAAAACCACCACATTAATTTGACTCCAACTAATAACAAAGAATCTTTACATTTTGAGTATATTTTTTGCTTTAGTACTTTCTTTGGTTTCAAGACCTCTTTACACATTTAAATATTACTAAGGACCTTTCTCTTGATTTATGTGGGCTTTATCTATTGATATTCATCATATTAGAAAGTAAAACAGAGAAATTTTTAAATTTTTATTTATTTATTTTAAAATAACAATAAACCCATTACAGATTAACATAAAATAACAATTTTATGAAAAATGACTATCTTGCAAACAAAATATTAGTTAAGAGTGGCGATTTTACATTTTTGTGAACCATAAATGTCCAGTTTAATAAAAAGTGCTGTAGTTTTGTATCTGCTTATGCTCTCAGTCTTTAGGGCAGATTGTTTCAGTTGAAAAATAGAAGAAAATCTGACTTCATAAAGATAAGCAGTTGAGGGGCCTCCCTGATGGCATAAGGGGTTAAGTACAGCACTGTGAAGCTATCCACAGCCTCTGCAGCATGAGTTCGATCCCCACACAGGGAGCAACCCACATGATGCAGCAGACCTCTCCTGTCTCGCCTGCTGCTCCCCTCAGTGGTCTATTTCAGTCAGTCAGCCTGTTCTGTTCCTCACTCCATCTCTGGTGAATCCTCTCACCCCCTGCACCTCTGGCCTGTATGCATAAATAAAGAAATCTTAAAAAAAAAAAAGATAAGCAGTTGAAACAGGGAGCATTTTAATAGCAATTTAGGATAACTATGGATATATTTCTTTGATACTATACCAAAACTCAACAGTTCATGTTAAATGTTTTAATGTAGAATCTGATTTCATATCACTAAACTTTTTGTACTTTGTTAAATTAAAATCTATTGGTCTAAAATCAACAACTATGAACCAGAGACACACTATGGGAAGGAGGTAGGGGAAAGGAGAGGTTGGGGTCAAACTAAGGGGGTTGCAATTGTATGGGGAATATAAAAATAAAATTAAAAAAAATCTATTGGTCTATTTTACATTTTGAATAGATCTTTTATCCATGCATGGTTTTGTAACATCATGCATTAGTTATTAGGAAAACAGTGGTTCCTTTAAATTATGCAAATCTTCCAAATGCTGAAAGATTTCATTATATAAAATCACAGTCATATTTATTAATATGACCATGCACCTGAAAAATCTTTAAATATGGGGACGCTTTCAAGATCATGGTAGGATACACATTTTCAAACATTCTAATTTTTATATGAAATCTCCAATTTTATTAATAACAGAAATATTATGTTTCTTTCCTTTAAGTGACATGTAGATTTTGTTCAATTTTGAAGAAATGTCTGCCAAATAATCAAGAATGAAAAGTTCATTGTGTGGTTGACATATTTTAAAATGGCCTCCATAATGCCTATCACCAAGTATTCAAGTCTTAGATGATTTTCTACCTTTGAGTAGAGGTAAGACCTGTGACCTGCTTCCAACCAGAATACAGCAAAGGTGACAGGGTATGCATGATTTTGTGCACTCATTACCTTATATAATATTGTAATGCCATCTTCCTAAGGATTCTCTCTCATCTGATGGCTATGAGGAAGCAAGCAACCACGTTGGAAAGACCCATCTTTCAGGATCAAGTAAGATACAGTATGTCATACAACAACAGGGATACTTACTGAGAAATGTATTGTTAGGTTATTTGCCATTGTGTGAATATCGTACAGTGCAATTACATCAACCTATATAGTATAGTCTACTACAGACCTATGCTAGCTATTAGGAATATTGTAATAATATGTGTTCTATTATTGACTAAAACATCAGTAAGTTACATGTGACTGTACTGAGACGGTCAATCTGACAACTTTTAAGTAACTGAATGCTGACAATAATCGTGTGAACTCGGAAGCAGATATTTTCCCAGTCAAGCTTTAGATGAGATTGCAACCTTGGAGCTACAACTTGACTTTCACCTTGTGAGACCCTGAAGCAGAGGAGTCATGCCTTAACCATGAACCACAGAAATATGAAATAATACATGTGTGTTATTAAATCACTGAGTTCATGGTAATACTGCTACATTTAAATAATATACTGTAGTTTATCATCATTCTTTCAAGTAAAAATGGTCTTCTATTTTTTAAAAGAGCAGGTAGTTTGGATCACAATTCAATCACATAAGTGCTTTTTCAAGATAATCATCACATTTCAGATAGAGATATACTTTATGCATACAAAATAAAAATTTTAAGAATACATATTCAGGGGTAGAGCATTAACAAAATTGTTGTTTTAATACTTAGGGAAATTATGACTGAAATTTTTTTATGGTGAGTGCATGGTGATAACCAGTACAAAAACTACTAGTACAACTTGGTACCACTGTCTTGATTCATACAAAGACACCAGTACTTTACCCTCTACTGCCTTTGCATCATCAATGAAAATGTTAACACACTGAAAAGAGCAAACAGGGGCCTCCCTGGTGGCACAGGCAATTGAGTGCAGCACTGTGAAGCTGTCCGCAGTCTATGCAGTGCCGGTTCGATCCCCAGCCGGCCTCGGAGCAACCCACATGGCAAGCAGACCTCTCCTGTCTCGCCGGCTGCTCCCCTCAGCAGTGTATTTCGTCAGTCTGCCTGTTCTGTTCCCTACTCTGTCTCTGGTGAATCCTCTCACCCTCTCGTGCATCTGGCCTGTACCCCGGCTCTTGTATAAATAAAATAAATCTTTAAAAAAAAAAAAAGAGCAAACAGTGTGTTTTATCATGACAAGTATTGATTTGGAAAGCCCAAGGACTTTAAGACTATACTTTGAAAACTGTTGCAGTAAGGTAATATTTCCATTTTTAAGTACATATTTATATACAACATGCATGTGTGTGTATATATACATATTGTGTATGTATGTACTTATAAACCATGGATTAGTCTGACGTGAATATCCTGATCTATCATCTGCCAGTTACGTGACTTTGAGTGAATTGTTTAACCTCTGTGAGCCTCTTCCCTCAACTATGAAACAGGGATAATAATATTGTCAATTTCACAGGGATATTTAAGAATTAAATGAGATTAACCTATTTATAAGATTTAGCACAAAGATTTACACATTAACAGCTCAATAAATATTAACTATTACCATTATTTTTTTAACTATGAATTAAATTATATATCCAGAATTAAAAGCTATAATTTTCCCAGTTAAGAATGAAGAACATTTGGTTCACATTGTTTATAATCTTAAACAGTTTGTCATTATGCAATATTCATTATTGATTATACCTTTATTCCTATTTTGATAGCAGTTTTCAATAGTGTGCCTATTTAAGAATATTATCTGATTTATGAAAAGTCTGGCTAGTTAGTTCCTACAGTTATTATTTTGAGTACTGGTTGCCCTATCATAAAGATGGTGACATTTGCTAAAGTGAATTATACTTCTACTGGATAACAATCCATGATAGTCCAGATTTTTAACTAAGTATTGCTGATATTGATAAATAATATCCAATGTATCCCTCAACTGACTGTGTAGTTTCAAAACACTTACAGGTTTAGACAAAGGCTGAACAATAACAGAACTATCTGAAGATCTAGATTCAGGATGAAAATTTACTGGCGAGGCAGTCACTGGATTGGATGTTGGGTTCGTGTAGTGCTGACTTGTAGACTTGAATGCAGCAGTAATACCTGTATTTTAAAATTACACATTTTTAATTTTTAAAATTAAAAATAAATTGCATTTCTATATAATCAATTACATAAAAATATTTAAAGTTAAAATAGTATAATAATGTTGTACCTCGACTGAGTGCACCATTCTTTATTCCCCTTGAATATGAGCTGGGATTTACTCTGTTCAAAATATCTGTAAAAAAAAGTATATTTATTTTTAAATGTCACTGTTTGAATGAAATATACATTAAGATAATAAAATCATTAATTAAAAACAAGTAAACAGATTCTTGAAAGGTGTATATGTTTTACTTATTTCAGAATAGTTAATTTTAAACAAATATATCTTCATCTACTAAGGGAACAAAAGAAGCAAGATTACCAGTCTTAAATTTCTAACACAATAAAAACAAACTTTCTAACTATACTCAAAATCCAAAAGCCGGAAAAAAGGATTAATAAATAAATCTCCCCTGATTTTATACATTACTTCTTTTTTTTTTTTAAGATTTTATTTATTTGGGCCTCCCCTGGTGGCACAGCAGTTGAGCTCTGGGCTGTGAAGCTGCCCGCAGCCTCTGCAGCACCAGTTCGATCCCCGGCCGCCAGCAAGGGTCCCACATGGCACGCAGACCTCTCCTGCCAGGCCCGCTGCTCCTCTCAGCAGTGTATTTCGTCAGTCTGCCTGTTCTGTTCCCTGCTCTGGCTCTGGTGAATTCTCTCACCCTCCCACGCTTCTGACTGTACCCAGTGCTTATATAAATAAAATATTTAAAAAAAAAAGATTTTATTTATTTATGCATACAAGAGCTGGGGTACACGCAGAGATGCGGTGGGTAAGAGGATTAAAACCAGAGACAGAGTAGGGAACAGAACAGGCAGATTGACTGAAATACACTGCTGAGGGGAGCAGCAGGTGAGTCAGGAGAGGTCTGCTGCGCCATGTTGCTCCCTGGCTAGTCGGGAATCAAACTCATGCTGCAGAGGCTGCAGATTGCTTCATAGTGCAGTGCTTAACCCCTTGTGCCACAAGGGAGGCCCCGATTTTATACATTACTTCTATGTATGCACTTTTATTACCTTTTTTAGCGGCCATTTTAGGAAGTGTATAGGTACCTTTGCTTTAACATTTTAACAATGTCAAATACAATTACTCTGTTATCTAATAATCCACAAATACACGTACAAGATGTTCTGATAGAAAGTCATAAAGATTTAAGTGTTAACTGCTTCAGACAGTGACTGTTAGACAATGCCCTTCTTTCATGAATATAAACATATGTTGCTGGAGAAGGGATAGTTAGGGCTGCCGCCCCAATTAGTACACAGGTCAGAAACTTACAATCATTCCTTGCCAAAACATTTTGTAATCAGCTATGGACAACACTATAATTAGGCAGTAACCTGGATATGAGAACCCCAATTTAGAATTAACAAACTTATTTAGTGTATTCTGACATTTTAAGCAAGTATTCTAAATTCTTCCTTTTCTTGACTTCAGGGTTTAAGTGAGAAAAAAAGAAAAATGAACAAACATTAAATAGGTTAGTTAGTTCCACTAAAAATCATGATTTCCAGTCTCAAAAGACCTCCAGTGTCACCAAATAATCTTATCCATTTCTTCCTCTGACAGCTGATATTTTAATCTCTTACCTCCTCCCTCATGTCCCCAACCAGATCACTACTCTTATCTTCAAATTATTCCAATCTCCTCCAGACCGTCTTAACAGAGGAAAAAGGAAAGTATCTATAACAGAGTTTGTAAGTTTTCCCTTTAGAAGCAGTATCTTATAAAACTTGTTTTCACTATGATAAATGCTTACTTGAAATTGCTGGTTTTGAACTTGTTATTTCCCCAACAAAGATTGGCTCATCATCATCATCATCTTCAACCTCTTTTACTTTCTTCTGCCATGGTTCCAGTTCTTCTTCTTCACATTCCATAAAGAGTTCTGCCATTTTTGAATTATCTAATTTTCAAAAGTAGAGAAGTAAACCTTATTTTCAAAAGAGAAAAATATGTTTTTTGGGAATATGTAGTATGATATTTAAGTTCTATTTTAATGATTTGAATAGCAATTTCTGAATTGATATTTGTAGTTAGTGCATGGTGGCAACACTAAGAAACTCAGAATTTCTTCTCCAAGATATAATTAGTAAATTTAGATAGATTGATAGAGAGACAGACAGACAGACAGATGGACAGAGAGAAACAGACAAAAAGATAATGGCTGACAATAATGACTAAAAAATTCTGGAAACATGCAAAGTGAGTTATAATCAGATGCCTGGAATATGATTATATCTACAAAGAGGAAAATACCTAGCTATGATCTGAAACACACACACCCCACCTTAACAAATAGGAGATAAACTAAGAATAAGAGGTAACAGGTGGGAGATACACTGGAAAAATGAACCAGATTCAGGAATGCCAAGCACAAAGCTAAGCAAGGATGAAGTGCTACACTAAAACATGAAAATAAAGTGAAGCTTATTTATTCAAGAGAAATTAGACATTTCACATCTGAAGACACAGACCAAAGAACATCAAGTAATTATCATCAGTCTAGAAGTTCTGACCAAACTTTAAAACAAGCACTAGAAATTTTAGAAAAACTGCCTTTCATATCAAAATCCAATAAAATAAATAAAGACCCTAAGGAAAAGAAAGAAAACAGAAGACATGAAAAACATTAAAGATAAAATGAGCATCTATAGAAATAGCAAACACGAATGTTAGAATAATATTCAGAAAACAAGGGTATGGAAAGCA
The DNA here is from genome assembly GCF_964194135.1 of Talpa europaea. Lineage (NCBI taxonomy): Eukaryota > Metazoa > Chordata > Mammalia > Eulipotyphla > Talpidae > Talpa > Talpa europaea. The sequence continues at coordinate 44,114,388 of NC_140075.1, forward strand.
TAACAGTCAAAGCTTTTTAGTTCAGTTAAAAAAAAAAAAAACTATTTCAGACATAGAACCAAGAAAGGAAAAACAAATTATCTGAGAAAAACATACTCTAGTGTACAACCACCCACCCACCCACTCTCCCTGCAACCCCCCCCCCACACAAACTAAAGAGAAAAGAGAACACATGGTTGTTAGAAAATCTATTTCAAGTTATAACATTAAAAATTACAAAAAGAAAAAGCTAAAGTAAATTATCAAAGAAATAACACAAGAAAATTTCTTAGACTGGAGGATGTAAATCTCTGGACCCATGCGGAAGACTTCTAAACACATTTTACAAGGCCAGTATCCTGATATGGAAAGAGAGAAGAACAATACAAAAAAAGAAAACTCTATTGTAGTAGATATCAGAGCAGATGATGGGAAAAAAGGAGGAGAGGAGGAAGAGAAGGGGAGAAAATAGGATACTGGCACTGGAGCCTCAGGGGAGAGTGAGTGAAGAAGCATGTGCATATATGGAAGTGCGTAGTTTTACTACCAAAATTACAGTTATGTAAATGATTGCTAAATCAACTTAAATTTGATTTTAAAAAAGAAAACTATAGACTAATATCCCTGAAGAACATAAATGCAAAAATTCTCAAGAAATCGTAGCAAGTCAATCCAAAAACACTTTAAGAGAATCATTTATTATGACCAAGTGGAATTCTCCCAGGGTTCAAGGATGGTTCAACATAGACAAATTGACTAATAAACAGAAATCAAAGTGAAAACAAACCCTAGATATCTGACTGCAAAACTGAGGTTACAAGGGAAGGAGGCTAGTGGGAGGGGAGCAAGTAGGGAAGGAGACCCAACAGACTGTGGTAAAGGGTTATGGGTATTTTGGTAGTGGACATGGTGTTGTGCCATACATATGATACGGTATGAACCTACACCCTCAATTCATGCATGATGTTGTAAACCATTGTTACAACAATAAAAAGAGTACAATATATTTTTTAATGCTATTAACAGACACTATCAAAAGCTTTGGCAAAATTTAACACTCATTTGTGATAAAAACCCTCAATAAAATGGAAATAAAAGAAACACACTTTAACATAATAAAGGCCATTTATGACATACCTACAGCAAACATCATACTCAGTGATGAAAAACTTAAAAGTTTGTCCCCTAAGATCAGGAAAAAAACAAGGACATCCATTTTCATCACTAGTGTTCCAAAATAGTTTAGGAAGTCCTAGCCAGAGCAATTAGGAAAGAAAAAAGATATAAAAAGAATCCAAATTGGAAAAGAAAAATGACTATCATCATTTGTAGATGACATAATAATATACATAGAATATCCTAAAGACTCCACCAAACTACCACTAGAAGAAGTGAATACAGTAAAGTGGCAGGGTACAAAATCAATATACAAAAGTTGGTTTCATTTCCATCTGTAAACAATCAGAGAAAAGAGAAATTAAGAAAATGTCACTTACAATCACATCAAAAAAGACAAAGAACCTTCAGAGCAAATGTAACTAAAAAGGTGAAAGACCTATGCACTAGACCTGTAAGACAATGCTGAAAGAAACAGATGACACACACACACACAAAAATAGACAGTCTATGTCCATGGATTAAAAGAATAAACATTTTTAAATGGCCATACTACCTATAACAGTTTAGGTTCAATGCAATCCCTATCAAATTCCAATGGCATTTTTCAAGAAAATAGAACAAACAATTCTAAAATTTGTGTGGAACCACAAAAGATCCCAAGCAAGTAAGCAATCTTGAGGGGAAAAAGGAAGGAAAATGGAAGTGTTAGCTTAAATCATACAGTGTAAATATCAACTTATACTATAAAATGTTACTTATCAAAACACAATGGTACTGGAACAAAATCAAGACACACAGACCAATGGAATAAATTGAAAGTTCAGAAGTAAATGACCACATGTACAAGCAGTTAATTTATGACAAAAGAATCATAACCATACTGTAGAAAAAGGAAGTCTCTTCAACAAAAAGTGCTAGGAAAAGTGGACAGTCACATGCAAGAAAAAGAAAAAGGAAAAAGAAACCTAGATCATTATTTAACACTACACACAAAAATTAACTCAACAATGGTATAACTTGGTATAAGACTTGAATCCATAAAACACATAGAAAAAGTAAGTGGGAGATGATATTTGTTCATAATATATCTGACAAGGACTTACTATCCAAAAAAAAAAAAAAGAGAATTTAAACAGACGTTTCTGCAAAGAAGATATACATATGGCTAACAGGCACATGAAAAAAATGCTCAACTTCACTTGGAAATGCAAATCAAAACTATAATGAGATCTCATAGATGTGAGAATGGTCTATATCAAAATAATATGAGTTGGCATGGGTGTGGTAAAAAAGAAATTCTTGTTCACTGTTGTGGGAACATACTGGTGTAATCCCTATAGAAAATAGTATGGATATTCCTAAAAACCTAAAAATAATAACAACCATGTGATCCAGCAATACTTTTCCCAAGTATTTATCCAAAGAATATGAAAACACTAATTCAAAGAGATGTATGTACCCCTATGTTGATAGCAGCATTACTCAGAATAGTTAAGAAATGGAAACAGCCAAAACCAATGCCTATTAATGGATGATTGGCTAAAGAAAGTATGGTATACATATCAAATGGAATATTGCCAAGGTATTTTTAAAAAGATAAAATCTTGTCTTTTCTGACAACATGGAAGAAACCTGCAGTGATTATGCTAAGTGATGTAAGTCAGAAAGTGAAAGACAATTACTGGATGGTTTCTTTCATCTATGGAATATAAGTATACAAAGTAAACAAACTAGCAAATTACAACAAAAGTAACTCTTAGACTCAGTGAAAAATAAGAGTGGTTACCAGAAAGGGATGGGAAGGAAAGGTGGAGAGGGGGATGGAAAAGATAGAGATGCCAACCTGATAGTGGGAATGGCACTAGAACTCTGGTGGTGGGTAAGATGAGGTTTATATACACACAGAGGTAAAGATGTGCCCTCAAAACTTATTTAGTATGATTAATCAGTAAAATTTTATTTTAAAAAAAAGTGTGCAAAGATTGAGTTTAACATTTTTCAACAAAGATTACAAATTGAAATGACAATATTGAGATATATTTGGTTAAATATATAATTTTAAATTTTTTTAAAGGCCCCACTAGTACCTATCAAGTTATGATCAAGAAATGATCAAGAAAAAGTTACACCAAGCCATAGCATGAAGTTTTAGAACAACAGAATTTAAGAGAATATCAAGTCAGGAAGAGCTGGGGGGAGGAAGAAGAAAGAAACAGGTCTTACATAAAAGATCAAAATAAGAACATACGCTACAAGACGTAGAATAAATGTTTTTAAAAGTCTTACCAAAATTTTTTTAATCTAGAATTCTATACCCAGCTGAATATTTCATCAAGCATTAAGTACAAAGATCAGAAACATCACATAAGATTTACTTTTTACATACATGCTTTCTTGGGAAGCTTCTACAACATCTACCAAAATAATAGACTTAATCAAGAAAGAGAATGACACATGATACAGGGCATTCACCACCGAACAGTTCCAGGACAATAGAAGCTCAGTAGGCCTAGACAACAACCAATCCAAAGTAGATCAGAAAACAGAACTTTAGGAGGGATGTCTTTGAGATACCAAATAAAAAATGATTTTAAAGAATTATATACATGTAGATTACCTCACAAGTTTTACTGTGTGGAAAACTGAATTGAGAAGCTACTGAAGGATATAGGAAGATTTGACTACAGATTTTAATAAAACTTAGTAAATGAGAAAACATAAAAAGCATTAATCATTGGAAAAAAGAAAGAAAAAAAATGAGTAAAATGTAATATATCCTTTTATAGCTATTCTATGTATAACAGCATATTACCATGCATTAATTAACAATATTTATTATGATCATAATGAAAACATTAAATATGGACTTAACCAAAAATTGGAATAATTATATTGGGGACTACTTAAAGGGAAGAGGTAGCTGTGAAAGAGCAAAAAATCCTCAACTACCAAGATTGAACACTATTAGAAAATGGTGAAAACATTGTTTGATAACAGCACATACACGTGTACAAGTAAGCATTCTTTAAAAAACTGTGGTTAAGTCATCTGAAGCGTTTACAGGTTGTTCGACATTTTAAACTATGTACATATATTGTTTTAAACTGAGATGGGGAAGAAAGAAAAGAACAGGAGAAGGAAGAGAAAATTGAGAGCCTAAACTAAATAGCAATGGAGATACACACAAGTGGTACTTAACTAGATAAACAGAAGGGTTTAGGGGTAGGTGGTGACACCACTAAAGAAAAAAACCTCCAGGATTTTGAGTTAGACAATAATATCTTTAAATTATCATTGAAATATAGTCATAACTGAAGATAAATTTTTTCTGTTAAAGTAATGCCACATCTCCTTTTGGTATTAAAATGGTCTTAAAACATACAAACTATAACAAAGAGAAATACCTTAACAGATTAGGTGCCACTGTTTTATAAATCAAAAAAAAATTTTCCTCATATAAAAGCATGTTATAACCATTTCCTGTTTCAATGTTTAAAATTTTAGTAATTGAACCAACCAAAAAACAATGTTTTCCCATTTCCCTAATGTCATGAACATTATAAACTGATCCCTTTCTTTTCTAAATTTTACTGTTTTGCCAATTAAAGTTCAAGTCAAATGATTAAAAATATTATATATCTAAAGTCAAACTGAACTCATTAAGAGTATATTTTCCACATTAGATAAGCAGTAGACACATAGTATATAATAATCTATGAGAAAGGAAAGCAGGTAAATCAGGTAATGCCTAATTTTTAAAAAGTAGGCAGACTCACTGTATGCGGATGATAAAGGTACCATTCATTTCCAGTTGGTTTAAGCTATGAGTTGAAGTGTGTTTCCCTCAAATTGCTGAAGTCCTCACTACAAGTACCTCAAAATGTGACTATATTTGGAGACAGGGTCTTTAAAGAAGTAATTAAGCTAAAATGAGGTTACTAGGGTGGGTGACATTCCAAAATGACTGCTGTCCTTAAAAGAAGATATCAGGACTCAGACACATCACGGAGGGAAAACCATCTGAAGATATAGGGAGCAGATGGCCATACAGAAGCCCAGGGGAAAGGACTGGAACAGATCCTTCTCCTGTGGCCCTAATAAGGAGTCCTGCCAACACTTTGATCTCAGACTTCCAGCGTTCAGAATTATGAAAAAATAAATTTCCTGTTGCTTAAGCCTGTGGTACTTTGCTATAGCAGTATTAGCAAATTAATAGAGAAGACAAAATTCCTTATTCTTTGTAACAGGGCTCTGCCATTGTCAATATATCCAGGACATGTTGTTGAAAAAAATTATTTTAAAGACATATTAACAGCTTTATGAACTTTTTAAAAATAATTTATTTTTTTGTATATACATAGAAGAAATATATGATTATGCCTATCAGTCTAACAATAGCTATTCAGTAGGCATAGAGAGGAAAAAAAATCTCATTTCTACTTTATTCATTTTTTTTCATTTGCATTACTTGTTTTTATGGGAACATTTGTTATTTTAAAATTTTTAAGTGTTTTTGTCTTTAAGAAAATGTGCCTACCTCCTCTCTTCCCTTCTCCTGAAGCAATTATCAGTACAAAAGCCACATACACTAGTATCATGGCAACAACACTTACTTTTTGGCTGAAAAGGGTTGTGGCCCATCAAGTTGCAGAGTTGACTTTCTTTAAATTGTCACCTAAGTACTGACACATGATATCAATCAATTTTATGAGTCACTGTAAGTATTGCCAAATATTGAAACACGAAACTTGGGATCCAAAAATTCTTAGATCTAATTTTGATCTTCAAACTCAACTCACCATGTGACTCCAGACAAGGCAGCAAGTTATACCTCAGTTTTCCTTCCTATAAAATAAAGACACCTAGTTATTAGTATAGGTTTCATTACCCTAAATGTACACATATTTAATCTTTTTTCTTATAAAAAGCTCAATTTTTAAGTTTGATATATTTGATAAAACACATTACATAATTGTTCCTTTCCTAAATGAACACAAATTTATTAAGTAAAATTGTGAATTAAACATTTGCCTACTTGAAAAAGTCTGGATTATTAAATTACAAATAATTTTTTAAAGCATCCTTTTGTAAAAATGAGTAATCGCCTCACGTACTATTTTAGTAAATTTGAACTTTCAACTAAGTAGCCTTATTCTTTAACTGTTACCTATTTTTCACACCTCAAAATTAAATTTTGAAAATGATTTCTGTAAGAAAACACAAATTTCAAATTATATTTTTCTATTATTTTATCAACTAACTTAAAATGAAAAGAAAATTAGTATATTTTATCATAATTAAAAAAATACCACTCATTGTAATACAGTGCTAAATTCTAGGGGGGGGAAGATGAATAAGTCATAGTTCTTGCCTTCAGAAATTTAATATCTAGTACATCTGTAGTTTTGGGGATTTGAAAGTTAAATTCTATTATAATAAACATTAAAATTTTTAAAATTATTTTAAAACAGCAAATAGTGCCTTGGGTTCTCAAACACACAATAGCATACATTTTATAAAATATACCGAGTTCTAAAAATTGTTTTAGTCATACAGCAAAAATGGTTAAAAATTAGATTTCAGAAAACTAAAATATTCAGATACACAGCTAATTCAATCTTCACATTCCTCTTCATTCTCAGACTGACAAAAGAGTAAGTTTTCCTGCTTTTAGTTTTCAAATTATTTGAAATGAATTAGGGAAAAAAATTATTTCAACTTCAGAAGCTACTATGATACTTTTTGAACTATCACAAAGAGAACCCAGTGAATCCTGTGTTTTACTAACCCAGTTCTGAGGTTTTACTGTTTATTTCTCTGTAATTCAGTTGTTTGAACAGCTGTAGCTTTTTCCTAAAGTAAAATCAATGCTACAAATAAATGACAATTGTGGCTCATTATTTAGGAATAACCAGTGCCAAGAATTCGGAATTTTTTAAGAGTCACAATTACACTTCCTAAGAGTCATATTAAATATTTTTGCTGTGATTATTTAAATATCTCTTAGCAAAATTCTAAAATTAGTATTCAACGAATACTATTTTAGTATAAAAATATTCAAATAAAATTTATTTTAGTATAAAAATATTCAACGAATTAATGACCTATGCTAAGATAGCCACTACCTATGAATACAGCGATGACTTTAAGATAATCTACATCAAAAGACTGAGGACCATGGCAGCCACTTAGGAACTTAACTGCTATACACTTGTAAACATACCAAAATGTTGGAGAGTCTCAGATGCATTTAGAACCATCAGTTCAGTCCAAAGTTACACTGTAATATGGTAGCCAATAGCCACAATTGACTAAGTTTAAATTAATTAAAAGTAAATAAAATTTAAAATCCATTTCTTCAGTGTCATTAGCCACATTTCAAATGCACAAAGTCACATGTGGCTGATAAGTACTATATCATACAGTGCAGCTACAAACATATGTATCAGATAATACTGATCTAAAGTATTATTATCATATTTTATTCTGGCCAATAAACAAAGTTTTAAGAGATTATTTTGGCACGTTAGTCTCGAAGTATGCCAAAACAATCGCCATAAAACCCCTCAAGTTCCCACTTCAGAATTTTGATGTTAAGGGATTGAATTCTGAGAATGATTAAATCCGTTGCCATTTAAGTGAGGAATCCAGCATAGATAGATAGTGGAGATCAACAACCTCCAAAAGATCTCCACTTTCTGCAGCTCAGATAAGGTTCCAAAATGGCCAGAAAAAGAGAACACTCCATCTACTTCAACAATCGACTAAGACAGACATTTCATTCTTAAGCTTAATATACTTATTTTTATGGGTTAAAAATTTAATTTCAAGATACCAACTTACCAAAAATCTTATAAGTCACTGACTTTGGGAGATTGCTTGTAATAAATAATAGTAATTGCTATTTTACTTCTGTTGTTTCAGCTTTTATATATTTAAAATTAAACTGTATCTTGGGGAGGTAGAGTCTTTCTACAAAATATTTTAATCAATGGAAATGTGGGAAATTCTTAATTGTTTGGAAAACTCACTTTTAATAATTGATAGATATCACCTGATATGAGTACTAAATAACACATTTGATCTAGTACTGAGCACATTCTATAGCATAGTTGTACTCAGTATTCCATATAATCCTATTCACTCTCTGTCTACACTCAAGCAATTCTGCAAACCACATGGAGAGTCAGCATGAGAAAAACCAAGTCATAGTTTCAGCACTGCTACAATTTTCAATCAAGTCAACTGACAATTCTGGATCTCAGATTCTTAGAGTGATCCCTAAGATCTATTAGACTCTGAATGATCCCTAAGGTTTGATTCAACTATATACTTTATAAACATTTATTAACTATAAACAGCAAAACTCGGTAATGAATGTCAGGTTCAAATTTTAACTCAACCACTTGCTAGCTCTATCAGAACCTTAGTAAGTTAGTAAACCTCTATGCCCTACTTTACCACGTATATATACTTATTTTAGAGGGTTATAAAAAAGATTAAGTGAGAAAATACACAAGCACATAGCTCATTGCCTGCTATGTGGAAACCACTTGATAAATACTAACACTGAGTTAAATGCCATTTTAAGAAACTGGAAGAACTGATCACAATGTTATTATATTGGAATTTATAAGTTATGAGCTGAGCATTTAGAATTCATTTTGTTATATAATACATTCATTATAGTATTTGATGATAAAATTTTATTGTTATAAATACACCTCCTTGAATGTGAGTGTCAAATCTATCCTGCCATACTTTCATTAAAAAAAAAAAACACAAAGTAGCTAAAACACATATAACATTCATCAATATCATTAAAGCAGATTCATTCATTCATTAATATCATATACGACTAATCTCAAAGAATAAAGTATCTAATTTTAAAATACTGTTGAAAAATTAATCATACCATTTCTATTAAGACATTATTATACATGCATCCCTGTTTTCTAATTTCTAAAAAAAAATCCTATTTTAAATGAGTAGGTGTTAAGTAGATTGTGAGGAATATGGTGAATCTTTTGGACCTCATAAATTAGCTATACAATGAAATAATCCAAGAAACTACACTATAAAAACTATCAACACAAAAATATTTCAGTTGGGAGTTGTATGCCCAACCAAGAGATGGTAACACCAAAATCACATGATCAAACTAACAGTAAAAGGAAAATACAAAACAAGAAATTAATATAATTATTTTCAATAGTGAAAATTTATATTCAAAGTTATTGTAGCATATAAAGTTCCACTAACTTAAAATTTTAATGTAAAATTAACATGCTAGTGTTAAGAAATAGTAAACATGTAATAATTCTGTCTATTGTCTTAAAATTTGATATGTCACTTTTTTCCTCTCACAAATTTCCCAAGAAATCAAGCAGTTAAATCATGACTTTAAAACTTTGGTTTATGCTCTATTTCATTTCATTTTCCAAACAATTCTTTAGTCTTTGCCACTAATAGCATACTGAAATTGAGGTGTATAATTTTAGAATTCTAATCCCAAATGTATAGAACTAAAAGGCTTCAAAGTGGATTCTCTATGATGAGGAACAGTCTAATATTTCAACACTGGTTTTGTGATCCCTCAAGAATTTCCCACTAATCTGAAGGGGCACTAGAAAATTATTTTTAACTTAATGTTCAATATATGAAGAACATAATCAATTTGTGAAGGAGCCATTTTTAAGACTCCTATTTTCTATTACTTTATTATCCTTCAGAAAGAAAGATAAACAGAGAATGATGACTACTTTGGCATTATAAGACCAATCACACAACAGAAAAGTTGACATGGTAGGCAATTAACCCATAAAGAGAGACCCATAAATAAAATTTGATTTCATAAAATTTGGGTATTTAAATAAGAAATTCTATAAAGAAATTAACTTATTAAAATGTTTATTTACAAACATTAAGCAGATTACATTTCAGTTAATACTTCTTTTATGCCTATTGTTTTATTTTTACAAAACTAAATTATCATTTTTAGAATCAATCCAGTTAGTATTAACTACCACAGAATAACTCTTGAAAAGGGCACATTCCAACCACACAACCTGCACTATTAGAAATACCTGATCACTAGCAACTAAAACACTGTAAACAAAATACTGGGGACTCATACAAACTCTAGGAGATATATCAAATTTCACCCAATTTCTGAAAGATTCCAATTTTTTTTAAAAAGATTTATTTAGTTATGCATACAAGAGCTGGGGTACAGGCCAGAGATGCAGGGACAGAGTGAGGAACAGACTGACTGAAATACACTGCTGAGGGGAGCAGCGGGCAAGACAGGAGAGGTCTGCTTCACCATGTGGGCAGCTCCCTGGGCAGCCAGGGATGGAACTCATGCTGCAGAGGCTGCAGATTGCTTCATAGTGCTGCGCTTAACCCCTTGCGCCACCAGGGAGGCCCAAAAGATTCCAATTTTTATTTTAAGTATAATAGAATACTGCCTTCTGAAAATGGTCACTCCAAAAAAAGAAATTATCTTTAAAAAGGAGAATACCAATTGATTTTATTTTTTTAAAAGATTTATTAATTTATGCGTACAAGAGCCAGGCTACAGGCCAGAGATACAGGGGGTGAGAGGATTCACCAGAGACAGAGTGGTGAGCAGAACAAGCAGACTGACTGAAACACACTGTCAAGGGAAGCAGCGGGCAAGGAAGGAGAGGTCTGCTGCGCCATGTGGGTAGCTTCCTAGCCAGCAGGGGATCGAACTTGTGCTGCAGAGGCTGCAGGTTGCCTCACAATGCTGTGCTTCACCCCTTGAGCCACCAGGGAGGCCTGTTTTATTTTTTTAAGTAAGCCAAAAATTTCACATCATTTTTAAAAATACATATTCATTAAAGAATGATCAGTCCCAGGAAATGACACACCGTACAGGACAAGGATTCTATATGTCCAGGAAAAGCAGCGATATGATATGAAGCAGAGAGGCTATGGTGGACAGATTAAGCCAATTTTCTGAGAAAGACTAAAACTACAAAGAAGATTGTGCTGAGACTTCGGTGCACTGAGTCCAACTGCAGATCTAAGAGAAAATTGGCTGTTAAGAGATCCAAGCATTTTGAAGTGGGAGGAGGTAAGAGGAGAAAGGGCGAAGTAATTCAGTTGAAAGCTTCATTTTTTATTATGAAGACAATAAAATCTTGAAGTTATGTTCATTTGGGCAAAAAATTAAAAAAAGAAAAAAAAGAAAAACAGGGGAAAGAGTTGGAATCAGTCTTGAAAGGAGTGTCCAACAAAAGAGATCAAAACTAGGATGTGCAAGATTTATGCTCAAGAAGTAAAGGCCAGTTTCTCCTGTTTGCTTCCTACCTTAGAGGGGAAAAAAAAAAATTCATTCTCTGAAGGTAGATAATCAAAGAATTACCATTTTAATTATAAAATTAGGAGAAATCCAGTTTGATTCCTTAAAACCTGAAAGGCATCAGAAAATATCACCCCAAATTAACCCACTTTGACTTAAGGATTTCTTTCAGTTGAAGACAATTAAAAACAGAAAACCCAGAAAGAGCTCTGCTGTGAAGGTCCTCCTTCCTGTCCAGTACCAAGGAGAAAAACTACCATTATTATTGCAGCCAGAGTCAGCACCAAGATGGATGTACACAAACCTTAATAAAATAATCCTTATCTTCCATTTACTTACCTTCCCTCAATTTACCATTTATAACGAGCCAAACTCCCTTTCACTTGTCTTGCCATTTCACAAATTTAACACACTTTGATAAGCCTGGTCTAACCAACCACTTCCTTAAGTCTTCATTTTTTTCCTATAAAGACCTCCATGTACATAAGTATTTAAATATTAATATTAAATAAAATTTTTCTATCTGTTCTTCCATTAATCTGTCTTTCCCCTTTTAATTTGCAGGTCCCAGGCATTTAACCTAAGATAAAGAAAAAAAAGATTTTTACCTCTCCCCTATAGACCAAATAATTCTCCAAGATAGGGAGCTCAACCTGGGTTTTCTAGAGGCAATAAAAATACTTCATAATAAAAATAATTAGTACTTTTAAAAGTAACACATATACTCATTTTTCTATCTAACGCAAGGCACAAATCCTCAATGGGGCACAGGATGTGGAGGGTTATGATAAATATATAATTAACACCAAAACAGGGTATGGTAGCTATAGTAATAAAAATCAAGAGTACTAGAGCAGAGGTTCTTGATAAGATGTTGGAGCCACAGAAATAATGTGCAAAATTTTGTGCACACTTGGGCATCAAATTCTCATACAGGCAGAAGAACTTAAAAGACATTTCGGGGGGTGGGGGGAAGACATTTCGCCAAAGAGGAAATGCAAATGGCCAACAGGCACATGAAAAAATGTTCAACATCCCTTATCATCAGGGAAATGCAAATCAAAACCACAGTGAGATACCACCTTACACCAGTAAGAATGGCACATATCAAAAAAACTAGCAACAACAAATGTTGGCAGGGATGTAGTGAAAAAGGAACTCTCCTACATCGCTGGTGGGAGTGCAAACTGGTCCAACCACTATGGAAAGCTGTCTAGAGGTTCCTCAGTCTACTAAAAATGGAGCTACCACATGACCTGGCAATTCCACTCCTAGGGATCTACCCAAAGGACACAAAAACAGTGATTCCAAAGAACACCTGTACCCCTATGTTTATTGCAGCATTATTTACAATAGGTAAAACCTGGAAACAACCCAAATGCCCAAAAATAGATGACTGAATCAAGATGATGTGGTGTATATACATAATGGAATATTATTCAGCAATCAAAAAAGATAAACTCATGCCACTCGCAACATGAAGTAGAAGGAATTATGCTCAGTGAAATAAGCCAGAAGGAAAAAGAAAAATAACGGATAGTTTCACTTATAGCAGGAATATAGGAGACCCAAATAAGACATCACTGTAAAAAAATAGTAACGAGGGCCTCCCCGGTGGCGCAGTGGTTGAGTGCTGGGTTGCGAAGCTGCCTGCAGCCTCTGCAGCACCAGTTCAATCCCTGGCCACCGGGCGAGGGTCCCACATGGCGCACAGACCTCTCCTGCTACGCCCACTGCTCCCCTCAGTAGTGTACTTCATCACTCTACCTGCTCTGCTCCCCGCTCTGGCTCTGGTGAATTCTCCCACTCTCCCGTGCTTCTGACTGTACCCAGTGCTTGTATAAATAAATAAATCTTTTAAAAAAAATAGTAATGATACAATACACAACAAAGCAAAAACAGACAATTATAAATCAGAGACATCCTGCAGGGGAGGAGGGAGGGAAAGGGATCAGAGGGAGGGAGGGAGGAGCACAAGGGATGAAGGTGATGGTGCACAGGTGCATTGGTGAAGGAAATTCTATGGGGACTACACCTGAGGGGTTGGGAGGAAGCAAATATTGTTAAAAAATGAACAGGGATGTAAAAAAAATTTTTTAATTAAAAATTAAAAAATAAAGATAAAAATATAGGGAAAAAATAAAATCTTTAAAAAGTTTAAAAATGTCTAATACAAGTCTATTTTTTAAATTTTTAATTTTATTTTCTTCCATTGCTGTTCATTTTTATACAATTTTAGTTTTCTCCCATCAGGGGTAGTCCTCATAAATCTCCCACTACCCCATCACCTGTGAACTGTCACCATAGTCCCTTGTGCTCTTCCCTCCCCTATTATTACCCCTCTCTCCCTCTCCCCTGTTGTATGCCTCAGATCTGTTTTGCCTGCAAGTTTTGTCTTTTTTTTTTTTCTTGTTCAGTTTCTCTGTACTCTTCCTGTGAGTGAAAACCACGCAGCATTTTTTTTCCTTCTGACTTATTTCACTGAGCATAAACCCTTGAAGCGTCATCCATGTTGCTGTGAATGGCATGAGTTTATTTTTTATTAATTGCTGAATAGTATTCCATAGTGTATATATAGCTTATCTTGATCCATGCATCTGTTTTGGGGCATTTAAGTTGTTTCCATATCTTAGCTATTGTAAATAGTGCTGCAGCAAACACAGGAGTGCGGGTTTCCTTTAAAATTAATGTTTTTGTGTCCTCTGGGTAGTATCTTAGTAGCAGAATCACTGGGTTATATGGTAGATCAATTTTTAGTAATTAAATTCTCATAAAAATCTACTAACCAAAAAGGCTGAGTTGACAATTTTGGAATTTGAGGGGGGAAAAAAGTATCACATCATGCTGAAAATTTCTGACCATGGAAGTAACATAAACACTACCCCTTAAGGGAAAGATGTTTTCATTTATTGCTTTTTAAAAAATAAAACATATTCAGGGCCTCCCGGGTGGTGCAGAGGTTGAACAGTGGGTTGCGAGCGAAGCTGCCCGCGGCCTCTGCAGCACCGGTTCGATCCCCAGCTTCTCCCCGGCCAACGAAGGAGGGTCCCACATGGCGCGCAGACCTCTCCTGCCGCCCGCTGCTCCCCTCAGCAGTGTACTTCGGTCCTTCTGCCTGCTTTGCTCCCCGCTCTGGCTCTGGTGAATTCTCTCACCCTCCCATGCTTCTGACTTTACCCAGTGCTTGTATAGATAAATAAATAAATGAATGAATGAATGAATGAATAAATGAATAAATCTTTAAAAATAAATAAAAAAAAAACATATTCATTGCAAATAATTCACACATACAAAAATATATGGAGTAAAACAGTATGAATCTCTATATCCTCTCCTGCCCTACCCCCAACCCAGCTCATTAGAGCTTGGCATGTGATGCAATAGATAAAATCAATAATTGAAAATACTGATAGGCTTACGGTTCAGGGATAAGAAGGGCATTCCAATGCCTTCTATGTCTTAACAAAGGGCAGCATTTATAGCAATGTTTTGGATAAGTCTATAGTGAGTGTACAGATTAAATTTGAAGATAAGTAACTAGTATAACACATGTTAAATAAAAAATGAGATCTCAATAAGATAGAATGGTAAAATCTAGGATAAAATAATTTTGTATTTGCTTTCCAAAAATTTTATAAGGGCCTCCCCGGTGGTGCAGCGGTTGAGCGCTGGGTTGCGAAGCTCCCCGCAACCTCCACGGCGCTGGTTCAATCCCCGGCTGCTCCCCGGCCACCAGAGGAGGGTCCCACATGGCGCGCAGACCTCTCCTGCCGCCCGCTGTTCCCCTCAGCAGTGTGCTTCGGTCCTTCTGCCTGCTCTGCTCCCCGCTCTGGCTCTGGTGAATTCTCTCACCCTCCCATGCTTCTGACTGTACCCAGTGCATGTATAAACAAACAAACAAATAAATAAATAAATAAAATATGTGCCTCTTTAAAAAAAAAAAAAACTGCCTTGTTAAAAAAAAAATTTTATAAAAATACAAATTGAAGATGTACTGCTTATAAGTTTTAGTTATTAGAGATTCAATGAGTCAGGGCATTCATTTAAAAAGTGTATTTATGAAGCATGTATTTTGTGCTAGAAATTATGCCAGGCACGAATACAATGATAACCAAAAATTAGGACACAAGTCTTGTACCCATGAAGTTTACAGTTTAGAAACACATTCATGCAGAGAGACATAAAATGACAACTGCTATAAAGGACCCAGCATTTTAAAACGCAGAGAGTAAGAAAAGTAGGTCTAGTTAGCATAACCAAAACTGGCTTCTCTAAGAAAATCATGACTAAGTTGTTATATGAAGAATGGTTGGAGTTAACAAGGCAAACAAGAGAGGCAACATTCCAAGCAAAAGGGAATAGCATATGCTAAAGATCTATGCTTAGATCTTTGGATCTATGTTTAGATCCACAACAAATCTAAAGAACTGAAAAGAAATCAAAACTAGAAAAGAAGGGGGCCTCCCTGGTGGCGCAGGGGTTAAGATGCAACCTATGAAGCAATCTGCAACCACTGCAGCATGAGTTTGATTCCCGGCCGGCCAGGGAGAGACCCACATGGTGGGACAGACCTCTCCTGTCTTGCCCGTTGCTCCCCTCACCAGTGTACTTCGGTCTGTCTGCTGTTCTGTTCCCCACTCTGTCTCTGGTGAATCTTCTCACTGCCCCCCACCACCGCATCTCTGGCCTGTACCCCAATTCTTGTATAAAAATAAATAAATCTTTAAAAAGAAAAAAAGAAGCAAAGGGGTATATGGTAGGAGGTAACACAAGAGTCAATGTAGCAACTTGGAGGCCAAGTTGAGTTTTGTGTTGATCCAAAGGCAAATGTAAATTCAGTGAAGGGATTTTTAAACAGGAACTTTATAATCAAATTTATGATAGTGTCAAAATAATAGAATTTGTGTTTAAAATCAAAGGTATGGTGGCTTTTACTCTACCTTAATTGAGGCCCCCTTAAATTGGGGGTACTTTTACTGGCTTATGTAAAAGGAATTTATTGGTTCATATAGAGAAAAAAGTACATGCACAATTCAAACAATAATATGCGAACCTTGATTTTATCCATTTCATGGCTTTACTTCCTCTATGGTAATTCTATTCTCAGGAAGGGTCTCTCACTGGGAATGACTGTAGCAGTTACAATTTAACACCTCCTAGATTCAAGTCCAGGGCAATGATAAGAGGACCAGCTCAGATTGGAGATGAGTGAATTGGTTAAAGTTATAAGCACTTTCTTAATCCAGTCACTATGCTAAGGAATGATGTGATAGGTTTAGTACTATCACATGTTCCCCTTGTACCAAAGGTAGAGAGCCAAACAAATTTCTGTGAGATGAAAACTGGAGGAAAGTATGGTTCCTCAAAGAAAAATTCCTGTTACCAAGGTAAGGGTGAATGGATGTGGGGCATCAAAACCAACATATGTCTACTATGAGGAATTTAAAACGAGCTTTGTGTAGGTCAAAGGACTAAAGATATTTAATCTAGGAAACATGAAACTATGGGGAAAGGAGTTAGAAATAAAAACTGTTCACAGATTAAATTTAAAGTTTTTGATGAATAAGAAACAAAGAGGATAACTTGACTTTGTGGCTCAAAAGGTGGTAATAAAATTAACAATCCTAGTAAAATTTACTTTTTATGAGTAAATTAGAGAATTTCATTCCTAGTGTTGAGCTAAAACATAACTACTTAAATCATTCTATATTACCATGTTATTATAAATTATTACAAGTTATTATTTATAATAATTACCATTAGCTACTATTAATAAAATACATACATTATGTTTGTGAATCCTCTAAAGACCCTATGACAAAGCTGTGGAAATTAAATTGTAGCGCTAAGTACCTTGCCCAAATGCTCCAAAGGCCAAAGATTTCAGTCACTCACAATTTACCTCCACTAAAAACAAAATTACAGGGAGATTTCATCTCAATATAAGAACAAAACAATTATCAATTAAAATGTGAAGAGGTGAGCTGAACTCTAGTTATGACAAATCACCAATGAAAAACATGAAAAATGCAAGCATTATGTAGTTGAAAATGATCACTTTTATGATTCCTAAGGATCCTTCCAACCCTACTGTAAACATATCTATTTAGTAAAGGTATATAAATAATTGCCTTGGACTGAAAGAAAATGTAGATTTCTTATTATTTCAGCTAAAAAGAAAATTGTCTTGAGAATGTTAAATTATGAAACTTTGGATTTATGAACAAAATATTTTGGTATTCAATCCACAACATCCAAATATTTTCTAGAAACTTCCAAATATGATGTAATGCATGAATTAGTTGTGTTGACATTTGTGTTTTCAAAGCAAGCAAATTCCTAAAGAAAAACAGTTGACATCTTTAAAAAAGCAAATTAATTCATTTAAATAAAGCTGTTTTGATACCAAGATCTACTGCAGACACTGATTCAGAGCAAATAGTTCAAATATCAAATTTTGATATTTGGGGTAAATCAAATTTTTAGAATTTTAAAATATCTTTTAAATTCTAAAATATTTGTTAACACAAATGTAGTATTAATAAGTAGAAAGCCGTGCCTCCCTGGCGGTGCAGCAGCTGAGTGCTGGGCTGCGGAGCTGCCCGCAACCTCTGCAGCGCCAGTTCCATCCCCGGCCACCAGGCAAGGGTCCCACATGGGGCGCAGACCTCTCCTGCTGCGCCCGCTGCTCCCCTCAGCCGTGTACTTCGTCAGTCTGCCTGCTCTGCTCTCCATTCTGACTCTGGTGAACTCTCTCACCCTCCGGCTCTTCTGACTGTACCCAGTCCTTGTATGTATGTATGTATGTATGTATGTATGTATGTATGTATAAATAAATAAATAAATAAATAAGGAGAAAGACTGTGCTTCAGTAGACTGCTTAGATCTACAAATCAACCTAAGTCAGCAGTCATTGAAAGCTATATAAAAAGAGCCCTTTTTCACAACAGGGTATAGGGACTCTATGCACCACCCTCCTCTTCATCCAAGTAAAATACCCTGCTGATCAAGACCAAAACACCCTGCAGATCAAGGATATGCTCTAGTTATCATTACCCACTTCATCAGTCACAACTAAGCTAAGTGCAGCAGGGAAGCTACTGCATTTTCTATTGCACAGTATCCTGCTTAACATAACCATCTAAGGCTCTCAATAACTTCCTCCTGCCCATAGTCAAATCAAATTTATCACTTCTTTTCATTTTCCTTATCTTACATCTATTTAACCCAATTTCTCAAAAAATTCTTCCTTGCAATTTTCTGTACACTAATAGTCTGGTTCTCTACTTGCCTTTTCCTTTTCAGCTCTTTACAGAGACTTCATATTCTTTTCCTCCTTAAATACTGTAAATTCAAATTTTCCACAAAATTTAGAACTCAGTCCTATGCAAAGTGTTCCCTAGGAGACAGATCCAATAAATTTTCATAGTGTTAGCTATCAGTTCTCAGCAGTAGCCTATAAAATCATCAATTAATAATTTCTAATCCTGTCTTAACTAAATTCCAGTCCTTGATCTGTTTCATTGTTGCTATCAGGATACTTAAACTCACCTCAAAGTCAATATTTCCAAAAGTGAACTGTCCTTCAAAAATTAGTTCAATAGGATGTGAGGGTGATCTGGCTGCGACATCTGTCACCCCACTGATCGCCAGGGTTGATTCGGCTGATCTGGCTGGCTAGGCGGGTGTCCCCTTCCTCCCTCACCGCTCCATGTGCGTCCCTCCCGAAGCTGCGTGCTCGGTCGAAGAGGACGGCCTTCCCCGAATAGAGACGGACCGGTCTTCGGTCGAGGGTATACGAGTAGCTGCGCTCCCCTGCTAGAACCTCCAAACAAGCTCTCAAAAATTAGTTCAATAGCCTTAGTCATAATAGCCAAAATGTTTATCAACTGATGAAAGGACAAACAAAATGTGGTATAGCTACACAATGTAGTATTGTTCAATAATTTTTAAAAATTAAGTACTGATTCATGTTAAAGCTTGAATTTTGAAAGTACCATGCTATGTAAAAGCATACATAATGTATAATTCCTTTCATGTCAAATGTCCAGATAGACAAATCCAAATGCTAAGGGGAAGGAAAAAGTGAGAAACTGCTTAATGAGTAAACTTCCTTTTGAGGAGCTAAAAATATTCTGGGATTAGCTAGCGCTGATGACTGAACAATATTGTGACCAAACTGAATGGCTAAAATATGTCATATGATTCTTACCTCAGTTTACAAAAATTTCTTCTACCTCTACACCTTTTTCTACTAATGAAACTGTCATCCTTCTGATCTTGAATCCTTGCAGTTTTTTTTCAGTGTCTCCTTCTTTTACTTGCAAAAGCTAATTAACTGTCCACTCCTATAATCAATTCCCACAATTACTCTTGCCTTTTCACACATAAGTACTTGTTCAGGCCCTTTGAACCTCAAATTTATACTAACAGATTCACTTAACATGATCTACTTTATAGTCAATCTCTCAGCATCCCAGATCTATCTGCTTTTGTCCACTCAATACAAAACCACCAAATTACAATTTTCTAAAATAATGCTTTCATTATTTATCAATTCTAAACTTTTTAATGACTCTCCATCAACCCATGCAGAGCTGGGAATAGCCAAATACTCTAACAGCCAGTACATCCACTGGTAGGTAATACTGCCAGGCTGCATAGCTAGTTCAGAACTAATTAGCCGAAGGAGACAAAAACATGTAATCCTAGTATACGAAGGCTGATGCTGAAGTGAAGGAAGACCAAGATATCACAACTTGCAAAATGAATATACAGTATATGACACAAAGAATGAAATGAATTTTTCTGAGACTCAACTGTATGTCTGATGGATCGAGGGTCTAAATGAAAAGATGGATAATACCACCCATCTCAAAGGAGGATTTATTTTGAGGCTAAAATATGATAATTGTGAACATACTTAACAATTGCTAAAAAACTCTAATAAAAGAAATGAGATTAGAAAGATATTTTGTGTTATAACTTACTTAAAAAACACAAATACTAACAACGTAGTATAAAAAATGTAGTGCCAAATTTCTTATTTGCATTTTTCTAGTCAATAAAGTTAGGCAATTATTACTTGTTTTCCCCTTAATGAACTTAATAGTCATTTCAGTGTTGCATTTTGTTTCTTTCTACAAGCAGTCAGCAATCCCACATAGCTCAAAGTCAAATAACCTTAAACCTTGAATAGCAAAGCAGAGGGAGTGAGTGAACAAAGGAGACAAGGATTAGGATATTTCTAAAACCTCCAAATCCCTCAACACTCTAGGTTTACTTCTCAAACTTGACAAAGACAGCTATTACCCACAAATGAAGAAACAGAGCATTTTCTAGGGTTAAGCTTAAAAGCAAGGAGCAAATTTATTCGGAGACTAATGATGATCTTTGCTTTGGTTACTAGCCATGGACAAAACACGTATCATTAGAAAACCTAAATAAGGGACCAGGAAAAAAAACTAATTCTAATTAAGTAAAAATCAAAATCAACAAGCAACTATAAACCAGAGACACACTAGGGGAGTTGAGGGAGGGGAGGAGGGATTAGGGTCAAAATAAGGTAGGGGGGAGAGGGAGCAGGATCAAAACAAGGAGGGTGGGAATTGTATGGGGACTATAACCAAGATGAAAATGCATACATTGTGCAAAAATGAAAAATGATGTAAAAAATGTATAAAATAAGATAAAAAAAAAAACACATATCAACCGAGGGGCAGCTTCAATGCTGAAAAAAATCCCAAACTTGGCCCCCCCAAAAAAGTACATGGTTGATTAACCCTTAAAGATGAAATCATCATCAAACCATAACCTGAGAAATTTTAGAAACACATACTAAAATTACTATCACCATCCCACTGTATATTAACATAGTTCCATGAAAAATATATTTTCAGGGCCTCCCCTGGTGACGCAGCGGTTGAGCGCTGGGCTGCGAGGCTGCCCACAGCCTCTGTAGCGTCGGTTCGTTCCCCAGCAGCTGGCGAGGGTCCCACACACACACACAAAAATATATATATTTTTTTTTTTCAAAACAAAAAATTTATAAGAGTGGTATTTTCACATTTTGCAATTATCATTAATATGTATCTTACTAAAAACACTTGTATTCTCTCCTCTGCTTCCACATTCAAATTGTTGTACTACATTGTTCTGATGAAGTGAGGGAAAATCCACCTTCACAAGATAGGAGGTAAGCAGAAGACTCTGTAGAACCCTTGTAAGCATCTCAGATGCCCAGAATACACTTCAATAACTTACTACAGTAGATACACACAAGTCAAAGCCTTTCTTTAAAGGCTTACTATACTGACTGTTCAAAAATTTTGTTTATATCAATCCAAGGAATAACAATAATTTTAAACTGCTAGGGAATAATCAAGTGATGAGCACAATGCTAACAAAA
Source organism: Talpa europaea (assembly GCF_964194135.1). Taxonomy (NCBI): domain Eukaryota; kingdom Metazoa; phylum Chordata; class Mammalia; order Eulipotyphla; family Talpidae; genus Talpa; species Talpa europaea. The sequence continues at coordinate 44,136,224 of NC_140075.1, forward strand.
AGTATTTATTAAGCAGTTACTGTGTGCAAAGCATTGTATCTCAAAACACCAAGAAGCAAAACATATATCATTTCAAAAGTCATACTGAGCAAATCAGGAAAACAAAAACATTTGTAATAAAAATGAAATAAAAAATTTTGGTTTAACCCATTCCACCACAAAACCTAAATATATCCTGATGCTATAAGAATCCAGTCAATCATTTTTTACTATGAAGGATCTCTTGAGGTACAGGTTGGAAGGTAAGGAAGAAAAAAAATAATAACTCTTTAAGTATTACTTGCATTCATTAAAAATATAGTACAAATGGCTAAAAATCCTGTTATAGTAGTTTAGTAGGAAATACAGGGTGAAGCTCCATGTCTAAATTAATCATTTACCTTCAATAGTCCATCAGAGCCCATTGGATCAATTTTAGTTGATGTAAAGATTGATATTTTATGACTTTTGTTTCCTAGGGATTTTCAAACATCAGGAAAATTTACTTATTACTTTTAAATAGAATAAAATTCATTCTAATTTACAGCGAATATGTGAATTTGTGGAATCATATTTTATGTCTAAGATCCCTAGTATGGGACTAGAACAATTTTATCCTTTCTATATCTTGAAATACTTTGCTAACTCCATATTATTTTACCATTGCCCATCAATTAATCCCAACTGTACTTGAAAAATAAAAACAATGATTTGACTGCCTAGAAAGATAATGCAATAATTAACTAAATCACCACTAATGCATCACCCTTTACTTATCTTTTCAGTTTTATTCTGCAAAAAACAGTGCATCAATTTTCAGAAAGGAAGGAAGACTGAAGATATCTTTGTAATCAATGAATGCCAGGGATGGAAAACTTACATTCTACCCTTTCAGACTACAGTAGCTGGTAGCCTGTGAATTAAACTAACAAAAGACAGACTAACAAGAGAAAAACTAATCAATTCTTACTAATATTTACATACAAGTGTTCGTAGAAAAATAAAACTCAAAAAAGCAGTCAGAGTAAGGTCCTTATATTCCATTTTAGTAAAGAATAAATAATAAATCATGGGAAACTAATGAAAGATGAGTTACTTTAGTTGTTAGTTTATGCAAACTACAATGTTAACTCTCAATCTCAGGTGAGAAGAGTCATTTTTTTTTTCCATGATAAAAAAGAAACACCTTCACAAAGAGATATCTATGCCATGCTTTTAGGCTGATGAGGGAAGGGCTGACAACTCTTCATGTATCTGTTGATTCTCAATTATATTCTTCTCAAAATAACTGTTATGTCAAAGTGGCATCTTTTAGGGAAGCTTACCCTGATCCTCTGATCTGCTCTTAGTTTTCACTGAAAACATTTAAGAATGCAGAACTTATAATGTCCTGCCCGTAATGGAAAAGAAAAAAATTGACAGAGGAGGTGTTTCACATTAGATGAACTAGAAGATACAAAGATAGAAAGCACTTTAGCCTCTAATGATAAGTGAAACTGACCATAAAAGGAAAATCTCAGACTGCATCTTCAGATGACATCAACTACATAAATTTTCTCACAATCAACAATCAATGAATGAACAATATATTCTAAAAAATAAAAGTAAATATATTCTCACTCAGCAGGAAGCACTTCATCATCATGCAATATTTTCACAAGAATGCAGACCATGCTGTCTTGCTAAAAGGACATATAACATATCCTCATTTTTTAATACTAAAATTTAACTTGTTATAGTTCAAAAATGGATAAGCGTTGAATGTGGGTATATACAAAGGTGACTGAAAGGAAACAAATGATGGAGAAATGTTTTTAATGCAGTAAACTGATTATTCTAAAATAGGTGTCTACACATCTAAAACTGAAAATTAACTACTTCGCAATTATCAAGCAAAGAAGATGGCTGGTCTCCCTTTAACAAAATTATGAACCATTGAAAGTTTCAAAAAATTCTTCAAATATTAAATTTGATGATGCACATGCAAAAAAAGACCCAAAAGAATAAGCTAAAATCTTATTAAGGAAGCATTTGAAATCTCAATTCATTATTTACAAGATGAACATGTTCCATGTTCACATATGACAGCTGATGAGTAGTTTGTCATATTCAGACGATGTTGCCCATTTCAAGTACATACACCTTCAAAACCTGGAAGATACAAAATAAAAATCTGGACAACATGTGACACTGAAATATCATAAACTTGGAAGATGCAGATCTGCACAGAGATTCATAAAAGGGGTGAGAACAGAACCACCAGTATCACAAGAATTACAAAAACTGACAAAATAATTAAAAAATTCTGTCCAAAAGGCAACTTATAACAATTCTTTTTATGCACTTAGAATTGAGTGAGCATCCACCAAGAAACTTTCCTTAGATGTAGCTTAGTATCCAGCAAAAAATTTTCCTTAGTTGGCAGTATTAGGAAGAACAGGGTTGAACTACAAATTTTCACAAGTGGAAAGCAAAAGAAGTCAACTGCACATAATCTGAATTTCAAACGTATTTGAAGATTCTTACTGTCTTAACAAAAACTATAGTCTTCTCAGCTCAATGCATTCTCAAGCATCAATGAAATTTAAAGACCTCACATAAATTAACCTAAAGAGTTATGTATTATGCATTATGTAAAAACTGAAGAGGTGTATACTCATTAAGAAGGACAGACCTTTACTTGCAAACAAATGACTTAAAGTCGGATGGTCTATGTTTGACATTAGTACTCAAAGAATGTTTTCACTGTATAAGGAAAGCTTCAATTACAAAACTGTAAGTTACCAAGAGTATTTTTCAGGCAGCTATGTGAAGAACTTGCAGGACCTAGGAAGAGAAATTTTATCTTCAGTCTAACCACAATGTTCTTTAACATAGGTCCCACAGAGGGAAGAATAATAAAGGTGTATGTTCTTTGTGCAGATACAAAAAAGTAAAAACACAAACAAAATAGCCTAAAAAAAAAAATGTGTACTACAATTGTAGTAAGAATATTTGCCAAAAGCATTTAAGTGTTGCATATTCACTTTAGGGGTGATATGTAATGAAATATGTGTTTTTAAAGTTTTTTCCAGGTATATACAAAAGTTTGTTATGTTTAAAATAATCTCTGATAGGGGCCTCCCTGGTGGCGCAGCGGGTGGAGCGCAGTGCTGTGAAGCTGTCCGCAGCCTCCGCAGCGCGGGTTCGATTCCCAGACAGCCAGGGAGATTCCCACATGGCTCCTGTCACACCCGCTGCTCCCCTCAGCAGTGTATATCGGTGGTCTGCCTGTTCTGCCCCCACTTTGTCTCTAGTGAGTCCTCTTACCCTCCCACACCTCTGGCTGTATCCCCAGCTCTTGTAAAAAAATAAATCTTAAAAAAAATAAAATAATCTCTGATAAACTAAAAAGAAAAATCCTCTAATAAGGTAGTTTACATTATTTTTTCTTTATTCTTCTTTATTCTTCTGTAAGTTGTATAAAATGACTTAAATTACATAGTTATATAAAATGATTTAAAATGTAAAAAAAAAAATGAAGTATTTCCTTTCCATAGAGATGCTACATAGCAATACTATTTCTTATGGTATACTGAGAGTTAAACAAGTCCTTAAAAGGTAATTGGTTTTCAGAAATGAATAAAAATTGTAAACACATATTTTTGACAGAAGTTAACAAGTAAATTAAATCATTATACCTTCAGACTCTGGGAAAAAATATACTGGTTACCAGAGGGAATAGGGTAAAGGGAGTTGGGGACAGGGGAAGGAAGGGGTTAGGTCACTGACAAGGGAATGACGGAGTATGAGTGGTTCATGCAAACACGCCATAAAATGTAATCCCACAGTTATATGGATATGCAAATGACTGACAAAAAATAAATTATGTCTTTAAAACAATTTGACAGAAAAATAAAAGTTTGTGGTTTCTCTCTGAAGCAGATAAACTATTCAGAATTATATATTTAACTGACAAGTGTCATAAATATTTCTCATCTTTCAAAAATTACTTTTGAAACAAAAAAGTCATCAATAATTTCTAATTTCCTGTTACCTAAAACTATAGTTTATTTTCTGTTTACAAAAATTGCTATTCCACCATCCAATTCATATAGGGAAAAAATTTGGGTATGATTGTAAATGTTCTCTTGAATAAAGAAAGCAAATGTAGAGCACCTCTTTCTTTCCTTTGCCCTCCGCTCCCCTACTGAAAAAAGGTAATGCTCAGTGGGAAAATACTGTACTAAAGAAGCAGGGCTGTACTAGAGACCCTAACTGGAAAGACTGGGTAGATACACAATTTGTAGTTCTCCAAAGTCAAACTAGCTCAGAATTTTTCTATTTATCATAGGTCACTACTGCTATAGGAGGCCCAAGCAAACTTTCAAAGGACGCATTATCTTTCTACCTACTTTGTGTCTTTCTCCCCAGTCATCCAAGGTTCTGATGCCAACTGGTAGCAATTCCCAAGTTCCCCAAACTAGGTAAGTTGGTCCATTCCTCCAAACTCCCCTGCTTATGCTCATGAAATCACTGCAAATAAATATATACCAAATACTGATGCCAAAATAGCACTTTGCTAATTGCAAAGAAAACAGTTACAGGTAAAATGGAGTCTGTCACCACCTTATTCAAGAAATCAAATTCAGAAATACTAATAGGATAACCCTAGTTTACCTGTTTTCTGATGTAATAATGTGAAGAATACTGCATGACTTATGAAATATTATTGTCAAAAATACTAAGCCTGATCTAGCCTTCAGGTCTTATCTCATTTACAGAATACAGGGAAGGGGGTGGGGTCCCATTTAAACCACACAAGAAGGAAACCACCAGTACAATACAGAATGTGGGTTATTCTACAAGGATATTAGCTTGGTCATGTCATAAAAATAAATTAAGGGACCTACACTAAGCTAAAAGAAACACAAATGTATTTCATGATTGGACCCTGATTCCAAAAAATAATTACTAAAATATAACATTTGGGGGTCAACAGTAAAATGTGAATATATACTTCAGACATATATTAGATTGCAGGGTTTATTCTTACATTTATTAAATGTGACTATAGTATTGTGGCTGCATAGAAAGTAAATCTTAAGAGATACATTCTGATACACATGCAGTATTTTGGTGGGAATTGTCATGCAACCTGCAACGGGCTTTGAAAACGTTCAGCCAAAAACAATGAGATAATTAGATAAAGCAAATGTAGCAAAATAATAACAACTGTTAAAACCAATGGCTAAGTTTGTGTGTTCAAATGGACCATTCTGGCACTGGCAAAACGCAGCAGGAAAGCCCTCCTCGTACTATGCAGGTGTCGCTCTCTTTTTCCTAATAAATCTGCCCTTTTAAAATGTAAAAAAAAAAGGGGGGGGGAGGGAGCTTCTCAATATATTTGGTTAAAAAAAATGATTATTTAAACAGTTGGAAAGGTAAAAAGTGAACTCAAAAATAAAAGTGTAAAAGAAGGGACAAATGAAATGTAAAAGAAGGCATTTCTTAATTTTTTTAGATGCGTTTCTTTGCTTATTCTCCTCACTCAGATTATTCTCACACGCACAAAAGCAAGACCTGGGCAGTGAATGAAGAACTAAAAGGCTTAAGGTCCTCTAGTACTTCCTAGACACGTGACCTCATTAAAGCCCTCTCCCTGAGGCTGTTTCCTCACCTTCGAAACCGTTCTATCAACACAGACGATTGCAACACAGGTTAGGAGGTACACATCGGGGCTATCAGATGTTAAAACATCAAGAGCACACAGTCCTAACTTAAGTCTCTAAGCAAACCGGCTGGAGTTGGCAAAGAAATTCCCCAAAAGCAGGACACCTCACAAATGCTGAGGCTTTTGTACTTTAAAACTCTCTTCCTAAGTTTCGATTTTATGTGTAACGGCATACATAACACCCAGCCAAACCTGAAAGCCACAAACATTGTTCACAAAATTTAAAAAAAAAAAAAAAAAACAGCTCTGCAATCAAAGCGGATCCCTCAGACGAGGGTCTCCCGCGCGTGCAGGCGCGGGGACACTTGACGTTTCCCCTCAGGGCAGATTTCTGCTTCAAAGCGTTACAAACTGGGGTGACTGGGGAGGCACGCCTTCCATCCCTGGGGCAGTAGGAAACCTCAGTGCGATCCTTCTTCCTGCCCCATTAAGTGAAGTCTAAAAATCTCGGTTAGAAATGGGCGCTCTGCTCCCCGCTTCTCCTCAGGGCCCTGTGGAGACAATAACGGAACTTCTCGGCGGGGCGGGGAGGTCCCTTCGGCGGGCGTGGGGCGTGAGTGTGCATGACTGGGGGGGACCTGGGCGCCCGGGCTCCCCAAGCCTGAAAGTTCGGGGCTCCCTTTGGTCTCCCTGCTACGCCCGGAGAGACTGTGGCGAGGGCTGCCGTGACAGGGACACGGGTCTCCGCCAACATCGGCACCAACCGTGCGGGAGACCGAAGGGAGCAGCTCGGAGAACCGCCAGAACCAAGCTGCGGACAGGCGGGAGCGCGGGCCCCGGGCGCCGAGGCGGCGGGGGGGGGGCGGGGGGGGCGGCGGCCTGCGCGGCCCCGGCCTGCCACACCGAGGCGGCTGCCGCCTCACGCCGGGATCCCTCCCCCCCCGGGGCCGGCGCAAAATGGCGGCCAGGCCGCCGCCGCCACCGCCGCGCAGCCGGTCCCCTCCCCCGCGCCTGGGGCGCCCTGGTGACCCGCGCCGGCATCGACACCCCCAGCCCGGCGCCCCCGGAGCGAGGCGGCGCAGGCCGCGCGGGAGGGCCTCAGCCTGCGGCAGCGCGGGGCGGGCGGGGGCGGGGGGCGCTTACCGTGAGCGGAGCGGATCGGCCTGACTGGGGCCCTGAGGAGGAGGAGAAAGAGGAGGAGGAAAAGGAGGAGCACGAAAAACTACACGGCGGCGACGGCGGAGGCTCCCATTGCGGAGCAGGCAGCCGAGTCGTGAGAAGGGGGGTTGGGGGCGCTCTCGTGGAGCCTGCGCGCTGCCTCATGGGTAAGCTCCGGGTCAGCCTCCGCGCGTCCGGGCTCCCTTTCTTCTCGCCGACGCGGGAGGCGGCGCGGCATGTGCGCCGTGTCGCGGGCCCTCGAGGGCCGCGGCGCCCGCCACGCGCCAGCCGCGGGCAAAGGCGAGGGCCCGGGCGGCCAGCCCGGGAGAGTCCCGGCGTCCGGCCGCACCGAATCTGAAGGCGTGGAGACGTGAGTTCCGGGGCCTCCCTGCGTGAAATAGCTAGTTCTGAGGCTTGTGGAGTGAGGTCTAGACAGAGACACCTTTAAAAAACAAACCAAAAAACTGTGCCTGAGGGACAAAGACATAAGCCTGGTGAAAAAAATGAGTAAAATCAGGGTCTTTTAATGATTGGGTCATTTTGCTGTCTTCGAACTCTGCTATTGGGATGCTTGTAATAACTTTCAAAAATAAAAGCATTTACAAGAACACTTGCCAGGATACTGCTAGCAAAAATACTTGCTAAACACTGTACTCGGATCCAGTTATCCTCTCAAGAGCAATGACAGTAATGGTCCAGTTCTCGAGTCAGCTAGATTTGCAGTCTATCCTTTATGCACTGTGTGAATTGTACTAATTCTTTCTTGTCTTTTCGAGTTAGTTTCTTTCTCATCCAGGCTGCACCCGGCTTATTTCCAGTGTTCATCGTTACCATTGCTTCCTCATTGATTACCACTACCAGATCAATATTTTCTCCAGTGGCCATTTGATTCACCCCCTAGAGACCTGGCATTGCTACAGATAACCATGACCCACCTGGACCATATTTCCCTTTCTTGGCGGTCCTACAGATGAGCTTTATAGGAAAAGACAAAGAATACTCAAAATAAGAAACATGAAAAATTAGGGGTTCAAAATCTTAAAACATTCTTCAATTATGGTATTTCAAATATAGTTCCTAAAAGTCAACAAAGCTTGTTACAGTATGAAAGTGAACTTAGATTTCACTCTTCTAGAGCCTTTTTCTCAGTTTACAGAGACAGAAAGGTAATCTTGTCAACTGCCAGAGCTACTTTACACCCCGGGGGGTGAATTATGCCAACCATATTTACTATAGGCTAATGTATAATGTATAATGAGAAGCTACCATGAAGACCAGAAAACTCTAACCAACATATTTTCACTCAGAAGTAACATTTGCGTGAAAGACCAGATTATAAAAAATGCTAATGAGTAAATATAAAGGATGCCAAATTATTATAAAGGATACCTAATGAATCAGCACATAAGAAATAAACTGGGTGATTTACTTAACCTACTCCATTCTTAAAACTCTTTCCTTGGTTTCTAGAATACCACGTTCTTGGTTCTCATGCCTTACTGTCCACATAATTTTATAGAGTTTCATATCCTTTGACTTGTTATATTTTCAGCCCCTTTATATGCTGTGCATGCTCCCTATGTGTCCTCATGGTACTCATTTTATTAAGTGAGATCTTGCTTCATACTCTTCCCTGACTAATTGTACTAGTTAAAGGTAAATTCTCCGCTTCCATTCCACAACTCTATTTTGTTCACTAATGCAATTTTGCATGGATATTAATACCCTTCCCTTCCAATACGAGAATAAATGGTCCAACTAGCCAAAACCTATCCGAATTACTTTCACTTCCCTTTTGTAGAACCAAACTCAAATGGAATCACTAATGTCAAAGACATTAACAGAACCAGTCAATGAAATCACATAAAGGAAATTTAACCTAACTTTACAGGAATTTACAGCTCTCCTTAGAAATCATCAGAGGACACCAGCCAATCCACAAATGCCAAGTCTGACACCATTTTGAACTTCTTTATTCATCTGATTCAGCTACTGTGATCAAGAGTAAGAAGGAAGACCATTAGGCAGCCAATCAATTGAAAAAGCCAAATAACTATTTTCCCTATGAATCCCTCTTAGTCTATAAGCAGCTTGGAACTCATTGCTCCTATAGTCCTCAGCTTCCCAGCTTATAGGGCTAATCCCTTGCAATAAATTAATTTTATGCTTTCTTTTATTAAAATGCAAAGTTTGTTTTATTGACACTTTAAGCCAATTTTTATTTCAAAAACCAATCAGTGTGAACCCCAGGACTGATTTTTTTTTTATTGTGAGCAAAAAAAGTAAGTTGGTTCTTTCTTTAAGTGAAGTGGCATTAGATTGTGAATCTACAGAAAGGCTACAACCTCCCCCAACCACACCTTGTGTGTGTGTGTGTGTGTGTGTGTGTGTGTTTGCAATTGGGGAGCCAAGTGAAAACAAAATGTAACAGAGAAGAGCTGGATAAATCAGGAAAAAGAAGTCAACCCCTGAGAACACCATAAACCTCCAGCATGAACTCCATGCTGCCTCTAGACTTCTCCCTTATAAGAGGTGACAAATTCCCTCCTGTTTAACCTGAATAGTCCAAAATAAGCCACTGTGGCATAACAATTATTTCTAGCTGAAGGTATTTGAATTACCGAAATCCCTTACTGCCTAAAAGCAGAGCCTTCCAAAAGAATTGAATTGTCATAAATCTCCTCCCAAGGGACAACCAGGGAATATTGACACACCTAAATAGACTTTATCAAGAACTATCATTATCTCCCATCTATTCTCCTTAGTACCTATTTATTTTTCCAGAATCATTTGTTTTCCCTCAAGTGCCCTCTCCCCAAGCTCCTCACCTATTAAGATGGTATATAAATTCCAAATTCTAAACCTCCCTTTGAGGCACATTTCCTTTGTGAGCTAATCTACACTGTTGGGGATTAAGTCCATCTTTTCTCTTGCTAATCTATCTTTTGTCAATGTAATTTGCAGCCCCCTAACTACAAACCTAAGAGACTAGAGAAGTTTTCCTTGACAAAGCCTATTTAACCTGAATTTTCAGTTTACTGCAACTGCAAGCATCCTAACTATGATGGAGGCATTGGTAAATATTCACCATGTTATTTTCCTCTCGCACACCCAGAAAATTCACATTTCCAAGCGCCCTTTGTTCTAAACAAGGTTATGTAACTTCCTGGAATGTAGACAGAAGCAGTGACTGCTAAGTTTAAGCCTGATTTTTAAAACCTCCAGTGATTTATAGTTCCTTTTTGTTTTTCACACATCAGCCAAATAAAACTCTGAGAAGCTAAGGGATGGCAGCAACATTAGATGGAAGGACACGTGTCTCTTAGTGATTTCATGGAGCACATCTACCACACTGATCCTCACTGAGCTTATTAAAGCAAAACATAAACCTTTACCAGGTTTATGACACTGAAATTTGAGGGTTGTTTGCTACAATAGCTAAAATCACTAACCCTATTTAATAATAGAAGTGGTGACCATAACAAAGAAATTACCATAACAACAACAACAACAAAATAAAACCTAAGGTTAGATAGCATTAACTTAGCATATCAGACATGGGAATTAATGTATTAGGTTGAATTCATTATTAGGTAGATTCATATTAGTGACTAAACTGTTCCATACAATACTTTATTATACAAGTACATAATTTGCATCTATAAAGGTGCTCAAAAAGCAACATTAGTGGATTTTGGTGTTTTTTAAATGTGGTTTCAATGTACTACCAGAAAGAGATTAGAATAGAATAGAATCAACAAGTTTACAAACAGAAAAAGTGGATAGGGAGAATCCAAGCATTTGGTGACCTTGCAAGATTGGAAAACTCACTACTTCTGTTATAGGGCAGGGAGAGGGGAAGCCCAAGCCCCGCAAACCTGCCTATTCTAAATGGGTTCTGCCATCCGCCGCATCAACACAAAACATAGGAGACTTTAATGGGAAGGAACTTTAATAAAACTAGGAAACAATACAGGTAAGGCAAAGAGTCTAGTTTCTAAATGAAGCACCCAAAGTTACCCATCCCCTCGTGGGTAAAACTCCATCCAAATGGGATCGGCCCAGAACAAGGCCCCAAAGCCTGCTACAAGTCTAAAGCATCTTCCAGTGGGGACCCACAGAAAAGGGTCACAAACAACCGGACAAGCCTGGAAGGAAAAGAGCAAAATCAACATCAAGATGAAAGTTGCCATTGTCACCTCCCCATGGGTCTCACCCACATCTGTGTCACCCAGGCCACAACCAAAAGACAAGCGCAGTTTCTTCAAGTGTCTCTAGGCTCCAGGCGCCTCCTCCAGGTCTCCTGGCTCCATCCTGCTTCCTTCCTCAGTCTCTTCTGCAGCTTCTTCTCTCCCTGCTCAGCTCCACCCTCCCTTGGGTGGGGCAGGGAACCTCCCCCTTTCCTGGGGACCACCCTGTTGCAATCCCCCCTTTTAATTTTTAGTCCACCATATCTATGGTGGCACAGATCTCATGGTGTAATATTAGGAGACAGTTTTTTTTTAGGGTTACAATGTGTGTAAGAGAAGTAACAATTAGCAGCATTGTCCATGAATGTCCAGTATGACAGTTTTATTACTTTAAAATAGTCCATTATCCAAGCCAAAAGAAAAAAATTTGGAGCATTGGCTAAAACAAGAAAGCAAATATATCAAAATCACAGGGAAAAAATGTTAAAATGGTTCAACTTATGCAAAAATGAATTTTCTCAACCTTGATCCCAAACTTTAACAGCATAGCAAAAGTTTGCAAATTAAATCTACTTTTAAACCATTTTTCCTATTCTTCTAGATTCCAAGGAGGAAAAAACACTGTATAAGACTTTGAACAAGGAAACCACAATAGGATTTGAACAAAATGACTCTGCTCTTAGGAAAAGACAAGATTACCCATGTTTTTTTTTTTCATATAGCCTCAAAGTCGGAGCTCTTCTTTTCTTCCTCAGTTTTACTGAGGTATAATTGACAAAATTGTATATACTTAAAGTATATAATGTTATAATTGGATACACTTACCCATTGTAAAATAGAGCTTGCAAGTTTGGGGATCCTGTGGTACCCCTCAGACTGCACACTAACAAATCATTACCACCCTTAGGTTAATTAATATATCCATCATCTCATCTAGTTACTTGAGGAGTGGGGGTGTCTGTGTGTATATGTGTGTACTGAGAAAGTGTAAATTAGCAAATTTCAAGTATACAAATACAAGTATTAAGTTGTAGATTAGCTCCCCAGAATTTATTCATCTTATAACTGAAAGCTTGTACCCTTTGGCCATCATAACCCCACAATAGGAGCTATTAAATTGAGCAAGAGATATGGTCAAGAAAGCATATGTAGAGAGCAGTCTATAGAACTTTGTCTCCAGAGAGAATAGTGTTGGTGCTTCAACCATTGGTGCCTGGTCACCTTTTTTGGGCACTCTCTTTACCTCAAGTTTCACTGTATTTTTACTTCCAACAAGCAAGATCTACAACTCTCTCAAACTGTAACAGGGTGGTCCCCAGGAAAGGGGGAGGTTCCCTGCCCCACCCAATGGAGGGTGGAGCTGAGCAGGAAGAGGAGAAGCTGCAGAAGAGACTGAGGAAGGAAGCAGGATGGAGCCTAGAGACACGTGAAGAAACTGCGTTTGTCTTTTGGTCGTGGACTGGGTGACACAGATGTGGGTGAGACCCATGGGGAGGTGACAATGGCAGCTTTTATCTTGATGTTGATTTTACTCTTTTCCTTCCGGGCTTGTCCGGTTGTTTGTGACCCTTTTCTGTGGGTCCCCACTGGAAGATGCTTTAGACTTGTAGCAGGCTTTGGGGCCTTGTTCTGGGCCGATCCCATTTGGATGGAGTTTTACCCACGAGGGGATGGGTAACTTTGGGTGCTTCATTTAGAAACTAGACTCTTTGCCTTACCTGTATTGTTTCCTAGTTTTATTAAAGTTCCTTCCCATTAAAGTCTCCTATGTTTTGTGTTGATGCGGCGGATGGCAGAACCCATTTAGAATAGGCAGGTTTGCGGGGTTTGGGCTGCCCCTCTCCCTGTCCTATAACAAAAGGACTACACTCAGGCTACTGAGTTACTTTGCCTGCCTTCACAGAGGTTGGAAGTACCTGGGAATTTATATCCGTGAGGGCCATCTTGCTAAAAAGGACTGATAATGCAGGCATGTGAAACCATGGATTCCCTGTGTTGGGTGGAAATAACTTTACAGTATAATTTACACTCCACTGTTCCCTTGTAGGACTGGATTGAAACAAGCCTCTGTAAGGTTTTGTGTAAAGTCTTACCCTTTGCTGTGAGCATATTAAACTATAACTTCTACTCCAAAGCCACAATTCAGCTTTGTGATGCTGGGAGCAGGGACTCTGCAAACCAACTTTGTGATTTGCCAGCTATTCCTTGTTACATGCTGCTGTCATTGAGACCTGACTGAAGCAAAATATAAATATTTGGAAAATTATTAGGACTGCAGCTCAGGAGACTATCTTGGAGATGCCTTCAAATTGTTCTGAGTTGCCTGGATGGGGTTGGGTAGCTCATTATGCAAATTAGAAGTTAACTTGTTAGAGAATGCATCTCTGCCAAAGTGGGAGGGGTCATTGCAGCACAGCGTCTGAAGCACCTGAGCCATTTTCTCTATCCTCACTTACAAGCAGCCACCTTAAACCATAGTTCCCCGCTTGCCATGCTGAATGGGGGCAGCTGGGAAGGAGATGGTGGATCTATAAATTGAGGACAGAAGAAGGAAGGGGGAGACACATTAGAGAGACACTGGGAGAAGAGATAATTGGGGGAAGCTACTCCTCATCCTTGGCATACAATGTTACCTTGATTATGTAGATTATATGGTACATTTTGAATTTTGAGTCTCTCCTGCCCCTGCTCTCTGGGATCTGCTTAACCCTTTCTTGTAGTTCCCACTGGAAGATGACTAGACTTGTGGCAAACTTTCAGTCCTCAGCTGCCGCATTTTTGGCGCAAGCCTATTTGACCTGGCCCACAAGAGCATGGACAAATTTTGGAGTATTGTTACATTTCTAGGTGTTTATTATTATGGCTTGCGTATGTGTCCCGCCCCCCAGATTTGTATGTTGAAACCCTACTCCCCAATATGATGATATCTGGAGATAAAACCTTTGTGAGGTAGTCAAGATCTCCCTCTCCCTCTTCCCCTTTTTCTCCCTCCTCATCTCCCTCTCAGAGTATGGCAAGAAGGCAGCTGTTTACAAGCCAGGAAAAAGATCCTCACTGGACACAAGATCTGCTGGTGCCTTGATCTTGAACTTCCTCCACTCCATAACTGTTTGTTTATTTTAGATTTATTTATTTATTTATATAAGCACTGGGTACAGTCAGAAGCACGGGAGGGTGAGAGAGTTCACCAGAGCCAGAGGGGAGAGCAGAGCAGGCAGAGTGATGAAATACACTGCTGAGGGGAGCAGCGGGCGGCAGGAGAGGTCTGCGCGCCATGTGGGACCCTCACCCGGGCGGCCCAGAATGGAACTGGTGCTGCAGAGGCTGCGGGCAGCTTCACAACCCAGCGCTCAACCGCTGTGCCACTGGAGAGGCCCCCACTCCATAACTGTGAGAAAGAAAACTGTTTATGTTTAAGAGGGCCTCCCTGGTGGCGCAGCAGTTGAGCGCTGCGTTTCAAAGCTGCCAGCAGCCTTTGCAGTGCCGGTTCCATCCCCAGCTGCTCCCCAGCCACCGGAGGAGGGTCCCACATGGCGTGCAGACCTCTCCTGCCGCCCACTGCTCCCCTCAGCAGTGTACTTCGGTCCTTCTGCCTGCTCTGCTCCCCGCTCTGGCTCTGGTGAATTCTCTCACCCTCCCGCGCTTCTGACTATACCCAGTGCTTGTATAAACCAACCAACCAAATAAATAAATAAATAAAAACATGCCTCTATAAAAAAAAAAAAAAAAGAAAAATGTTTTAAGAAACCCAGTTTATGGAATTTTTGTTGTCAGGCCAAACTATGACAGTGTTGATGATTCAGACCTCTTCTCTTTGTTCTCCCTCAGTTCTAGAGATTTTAGCTGCTTTTTATGTTGCTACCTCTGTAATATTTAATGTTATATTTTTTTACTTTAACAGTTCTTTATTTTAAATTCTCTCTGGAGTCATGTCATAACCCATAACTTATGTTCACCTTCCTTTCCCCTAGCTGTGGCCTTGAGGCACTATTGTAGCGAATGGATTTGGCAGAATTGGGTGCCTGGTCACAGGGCTGCTTTTAACTTTGGCAAAGTGTATATTGTCATCATGACCCTTTCATTGACCTCAACATGGTCTACATGTTCCAGTATGATTCCCACCATGGCAAGTGCAGTGGTAGAGTTAGGGCTGACAACAGCAAGCTTGCCATCAATGGAAAGCCCATCTCCATTTTCCAGGAGCAAGATCCCACCAACATCAATTGGAGTGATGCCAGTGCTGAATATGTTATGTATTTCACTAGTGTCTAAACTGCCTTTGAGAAGGGTGAGGCCAAAACAGTCATCATATCTGCCCCATCTGCTGATGCCTCCATGTTTGTGATAGGCATCAACAATGGGAAGTATGACAACTCTCAAAGATTTTCAGTGATGCCTCCTGTACCACCAACTGTGTGCCCCCCACCTCCTGGGCAGGGTCATCTATAACAATCTGGCATGTGGAGAAACACATAACCACAGTCCATGCTATTGCTGCCACCTAGAAGACCATGGACAGCCCCTCTGGGAAGCTATGATATAATGGCTGAGGGGCTGCCCAGAGCATCATCTGTGTTTCCACCAGCACTGCCAAGATTGTAGGCAGGGTCATCCCTGAGCTGAACGAGAAGCTCACTGACATGGCCTTCTGTGACCTCAACTTTAGCATGTCAGTTGCAGTTCTGACCTGCCCCCTGGAGAAAGCTTCTAAAGATGATGATTTCAAGTAGGTGGTGAAGCAGCAAAGCAGGGTCTGTTCAAAGTCATCCTGGGCTACCCTGAGGACCAGGTTGCCTGGATTTTAACAGGGCACCCACTCCTCCACATCTGATGCAGGGCCTGGCTTTGCCCCCAGTGACTAAGTTATTTCCTGATATAACAATGAATTTGGCTATAACAGTGTGGTGGACCTTATGGTTCTCATGGCCTCCAAAAAGGAAAAGTCCTTTGGATCACAAGCTCCAGTGAAAGTAGAAGAGGAGAAGAGGGGTTCTCTGCTGTTAGGGTGTTCTTTTCCCATTCATCCAACACACTGGGAATATCCTGACCTCACAGTTTCATCCCAGAATCCCTAGGGAAGAGGAGAAGCTTAAGAAGCCCTGTCTTATTATGTACCATCAATAAAGTACACTATACCCAGTCAAAAATAAAATAAGAAAGTAAATTCTGTCTGTTAAAAAAAATAGTTATGCTGGTCCTCCCCTGGTGGCGCTGGGCTGCGAAGCTGCCCGCAGCCTCTGCAGTGCCGGTTCAATTCCCGGGCTCGGGCGGCGAGGATCCCACATGGCACGCAGACCTCTCCTGCCACGCCCGCTGCTCCCCTCAGCAGTGTGTTTTGTCAGTCTGTTCTGTTCCCAGCTCTGGCTCTGGTGAATTCTCTCACCCTTCCACGCTTTTGACTGTACCCAGTGCTTGTATAAATAAACAAATAAAAAAGAAATATCGATCAACAACCAGTAAATTATTAAAAAAAAAAAAGGTAGGGCCTTCCCGGTGGCGCAGCGGTTGAGCGCTGGGTTGCGAGGCTGCCCGTGGCCTCTGGGCGCCGGTTCGATCCCCGGCTGCTCCCCGGCCACCGGAGGAGGGTCCCGCATGGCGCGCAGACCTCTCCTGCCGCCCGCTGCTCCCCTCAGCAGTGTCCTTCGGTCCTTCTGCCTGCTCTGCTCCCCGCTCTGGCTCTGGTGAGTTCTCTCACCCTCCCGTGCTTCTGACTGTACCCAGTGCTTGTATAAACAAAAAACAAACAAATAAAATTAAAAAAAAAAAAAAACCATGCCTCTATAAAAAAAAAAAAAAAAAAAAAAAAAAAAAAAAGTATGCTTCTGTTTTCTAACTAGATCCTTATTGATACATTTGGGTTCCACCACTTCGTTGCCCTTGTTTCTCCCATTCCCATATACTACATCAAAATCATTTTCTCAGGATCTGCTTCTGGGTAATTCAATCTAAAGTAGTTGCAGAAGAAACTTAAGGTGTTGTAAATATCATGTTCAATTGACAACAAATGGATCAGAAGCCTGTTGTATTTCTGAAGAAATTATATTGCCAAAGTAATCATGCACCTAATCAAAAGTCATTTTTTTATTTATAAAATGGAATATTATTTATACATAAAAAGAAATGCAGCATTGATGCACATTAAATATTGATAAATCCCTTTTAGAAACATGTGCTGTCAAAAAGACACAAACAACTACATATTTTATTATTCCATTTACAGGAAATGTCCAAAATAGGCAGATTCATAGACAAAAGAAAGATTAGTAGTTTCTTGAGGTTGAAGCAAATGGATATGAGGTTTGTCTTGGTGTTAATGAAAATATTCTAAAATTACGTAGTTGCTATGTGGCACAACTTCATGAACATACAAAAATAACTGAGTTTTACACTTTAAAATATAGATCTTATTGTACATAAATTATATTTCAGTAAAGCTGTCATTGAAAAGAAATGGACACATGAAAGTTGAAGACATTTGAACACTGGTTGAAAATGAAATTAAGGAATAATTTAAAAAAAAATAGGTGTAAATGGTACATTGATGTGATTTTCAAGCAAGACCAGATATGTGCTAATTATAATTGAATATTATTGAATGGATAAGTGGTCATTAACTATTCTGTTTCCTAATTTGAAGAAAGTTGTTTGAAAATTGTCCAATAAAAGGGAAAAACATGACTAACATTCATAGGTAAGGTAATTATCAGCCTGGAAAAGACTCTAATTCTCAGAGAATTTGTTAGAAATAACATGAGTATAATAAGTAGGTTATATTTAAGAAAAATGCACAGAAAATAAATTGCTTTCCAATATTGAAGTTAAAGTGTAAAATTTGGGAGAATAATTTAAGAGACTATTTTATCTCAAAAAGAATAATTTTAGGGCTTCCCCAGTGGCATAGCAGGTTGAGCGCCACGTTGTGAAGCTGTCTGCAGCTTCTGCAGGCACAGGTTCAATTCCTGGCCGGCCAGGGAGATTCCCACATGACGCGGCAGACCTCTCCTGCCTCGCCCGCTGCTCCCTTCAGCAGTGTTTTGGGTCTGTCTGCCTGTTCTGCTCCCTGCTCTGTCTCTGGTGAATTCTCTCACCTCCCATGCCACTGAATATACCCCAGTTCTTGTATAAATAAATAAATCTTTTTAAAAATATATTTTTAAAAGACAGGTAGTTTCTTGAAAGTCGATTTTAATTGTTCAGGCTATAAAACCATCCATGGTTGACCACTACCCTCTTCAAGTATGAAAGCTATAGTCTCAAAGGGGTGCTAAGTTATTCAAATATGACCATCAAAATTTCCCAAAGGGAAGAGCCAAAGGAAATAAAGTATAATGGTTAATTCTATGTGTCAACTTGACTGGGCTAAGGGACTCCCAGTTAGCAGACAAAACATTTCTGGGTGTGTCTATTAGGGTTTTCTAGAAGAGATTAGACTTAGTAAATAAGATAGCCTTCACCAGTGTGGGTGGGTATCATCTAATTTGGAATGTCTATCTTCTGTCCTCACATGTCAGTGCTCTTTGTTCTTGGGCTTTGGGCTTAGACCAGGACTTATAACAAAAACTACCCTCATTCTCAGCTTTCAGAATCGACTGAATTATACCACCAACTTTCCTGATTCTCCAGAGATAGAAAGGTCAATAGATACATATATTCACAGATATGCTATTATATGAATATATATCCATATATATTGACATATATTCATATATATCCATATTTTTTTCTGGAGAACCCTGACAAATATAGAGGATATCTCCCCAAAAGAAGAATTAGAGCTTAATCATCTAATAAAGAAAATTTCTTCACCCCCAGCATAGCAGGTCTTCAACATGTCTTGAACCAGGATTTCAGAATTGCTATGGAGCAGTAGTTGCTTTGTCTTCCATTCTCTTTTCTCAACAAGATTATCTTTAATAGTTACTTTCCTTCAGTTCCCCCATTTTAAACTAGGTGTAAGTCTCGTGGGAGTTGTAGATTATTCCTTTAGTTCTTAGGTCATCAGACCAAGAGAAGTGATACCAATATCTAATAGAGAGATCTGTACCCCTCTGGGATGTTAAGCTGGATGCAATGCCTTGATGGGAGTTTGAGTCATATCCCTTGTATGCTAAGCCTAGTGTAAGGAAGGACATGAAAAATGGACATTTGAGATCAGAAGGGTAAATCAAGGCAGAGATAATCAATTTCCTTCTTTGATGATTTCCCATCTCAAGTTTATGTGGCAGCCTATGAGAACTCTTGTTAGTTTTACCCTATGAGTTCTGATTTGTTGTGCTTCCATTTTCATTTGTCTCAAGATATTTTTTTCATTTCTGTTCTTTGATCCAGTGTTGTGTAATCTCCACCTATTTGTGAATTTTCCAACTTTCTTCCGTTACTGATTTGTAGCATTGTGTTTAGAAAAGACACTTGGTTTGATTTTAGTTTTCTTAATTTTGCTAAGTCTTGTCTTGTGGCACAACATACCCTGAGAAATATTTAGAATATTTAGAAATATTAGAATAATGTATATTTTGCTGCTGTTGGATGTAATATTCTCTATATGTCTGTTAGTCTCATTTGTTCTATAGTGTTCAAATCCAGTTTCCTTGTTTCCCTGTCCATTGTTGAGAGTGGGATATTAATGTCAATTAATATTATATTGCTCTTTTTTTCTCCTTTTTTTTTAAAGATTTATTTATTTATTTATTTATTTATTTATACAAGCACTGGGTACAGTCAGAGGCATGGGAGGGTGAGAGGATTCACCAGAGCCAGAACGAGGAACAGAACAGGCAGACCGATGAAACACATTGTTGAGGGGTGCAGTGGGCGCGGCAGAAGAGGTCTGTCACCGCAATGTGGGACCCTCACTGGTGGCTGGGGATTGAACCGGCGCTGTAGAGGCTGTGGGCAGCTTCGCAGCCCAGAGCTCAACCACTACACCACCAGGGGAGGCCCTTTTTTTTTTTCTCCTTTTCTGTTAGTGTTTGTTTTTTATATCTGAGTGCCCTGATGTTGGGTGAATATGCATTTAGGTAATTACTTTTTAAATGTGTCTAAGGAATGCTTTGTTTCAAAAACAAAAGTATATAAAAATACACTATATAGCAACATCAAATAAATTTAAAATAAGAAATGAGGCAAAGAGAAGGAAGCTTAGAATAGTTTTGTATTTCCCATAATGCAAAAAAAAAAAAGCAAACTAGTTTATTAGGAGAGCAAAACTGTGCTTGAATTCAAACCAAAAAATTATTTCTTCATTGGGTCATCATAAGAAAAATTCTACGAATGGTATGCCTTAATTCAAGAGTAGATTTCAATCTATCCAGAAAAATGGATGAATTACAAACCCTTTCAACAGTCTTTCTTAGTTTTTACTTCATCTGAGCTTCAATAGTGAACATCTCTGAATTTGAGATTAACCCCCTTGCAAAATAACTAGAATACAGCTATTCATTGTTAGTAATTAAGTAGGGAGCCTTATGTTTTAACAATGTTTTAACATTGTCACTAATTAAGTAAAGAGCTGGGGGTAGCATTGACATTTTCTGGTGAATATTAAAATATGCAAAAAGCTGCCTATTTAGAAAGTCACTCCACCTGGTACTTGGAGTTGTGCCAAAGAAATAAAGTACTAGGAATAAGAATGAAATGGTCTTCAGAAAAGTAATTTGCTTTCCCTCTAACCTAAGGATCAATGGATAATTGATGTTCTAGAGTTCCACAACATAAAACACGGCAGCAATAATTTTGGTCTGGAAAATGTTAAATACTACCACCACTCTTTGTCATTTAAATGCGAATGCTTTTATACTAAAATGTTTTTATACTAAAATATCCATAGAGCATCAAGATGTAAGTATTGTGAATTTATTATATAGTATTTCACATGAATATTGCTTGCTTTTTTAATATAATATTAATCCAAAATTTCCAGAATTAAAATTTATCAAGTATGAAATTGACATTTTAAGTGATCTATCTGGTAAATGATACATAAGTGAAGCTCTAATTTTGTAACACAAAGGGAGCCATATTTTAAAGATAGAATTGCCTGTGCTGCAAATATTGGAAAGGTATAGTGAAATGGCTGATTCATTAGAAGTGAGTTTCTTCAGTTCTGGAACATCCTTCATCATTATTTCTTCCAAGTAGTGCCACAGTTTCTTCTTCCTCTCCTTTTGGAACTCTGATTAAATAAATAATAGAGTCTCCTACTCCCCTCCAGTCTCCTTGTTTTTCTATCTGTGCTGTCTCCTGCATAATTTCTTCTAAAACATCTTCTAATTTTTTATATACATCCACTAATTTTAAAATTTTATACATTGTATTTCTGTCTTTATAAAGCATTGATTCTTTTTCAAATCTTATCAGTAACTTTTCACAAGATTCTTATTTTAAAATTTCTATTCCTTTATACATAAGTCAGGTTTCTTAAAATAATCTCTGTCAATTCCAATATCTACTACATTTTTTCCTGTAGTTTTTCTCATGGGTTCTTTTCCTTGTCTGAGTGTGTGTGCACAAGTAACACAAATGCTATGTGTGTGTTACTGTGCACTACCAATTATTCTTTGAATAATATGTAAAGAAATTCTTTGAGGGCCTCCCCGGTGGCGCAAGCGGTTGAGCGCAGTGCTGTGAAGCTCTCTGCAGCCTCTGCAGCTCAGGTTCGATCCTGGCTGGCCGGGGAGATAACCATATGGCACAGCAGACCTCTCCTGTCTCACCCACTGCTCCCCTCAGCAGTGTATTTCAGTCCGTCTGCCTGTTCTGCTCCCCGCTCTGTCTCTGGTGAATCCTCTCACCCTCCCGCACATCTGGCCTGTACCCTGGTTCTTGTATGCATGAATATATAAATCTTTAAAAAAAAAAAAAGAAAGAAATTCTTTGAGGTCTAGGATGATTGTCCTTTATGACGACTCATATCCCTTTTGGTTTTTTCTATGATGTATAGGTTATTTGGAAGTATGATATTAGTCCCCAAACATTTGAGGGGTTCCTAATTTTAGAGTTTCTTTAAAGTTAATAGACTTTCTTAGAAGTTTTAGGTTTTCAGAAAAATTGGGCAGGAAGTACAGTGTTCCCACATGCTCCTTCCCCATTGTCCACAGTATCCACTATTATTAACATGTTGAATTATTGTGATACATTTGTTACAACTATTTGCAA
Organism: Talpa europaea; assembly: GCF_964194135.1. NCBI lineage: Eukaryota > Metazoa > Chordata > Mammalia > Eulipotyphla > Talpidae > Talpa > Talpa europaea. The sequence continues at coordinate 44,158,358 of NC_140075.1, forward strand.
TATACATTGGGGTTCACTCTTTGTTGTACAGTTCTGCATTTTGACAAATGTGTATTATATATTCACCATTGTACTATCATATGAAATAGTTTCACTGTCCTAAAACACCCCTATTATTCTCCATTTTCTGGAATGTCATTTACTTAGAATAATAAGAGTATGCAGCCTTTTCAGATTGCCTTGTTTTGTTTGGCAATGTGCATGTGAGGCTCCTCTGTTACTTTTCATGCCTTGATAACTCATTTTTTAAATCAATGAATAATATTTCATTGCCTGAAGTTACCACAGTTTGTTCATTCACTTATAGAAGGACAACTTGGCAACTTCTAGTCTCGGGCAACTATAACTGAACATACTATAAGCATTCATATTCATCCTTTGTGTGGATGTAAGGTTTTAAAATCATTTGTATAGGGGCCTCCCTGGTGGCTCAAGGGGTTAAGTACCTCACTATGAAGCAATCTGCAGCCTCTGCAGCACAAGCTTGATCCCCAGCTGGCCAGCGAGCAACCCACATGGGGAAGCAAACCTCTCCTGTCTCACCCGCTGCTCCCCTCAGCAGTGTATTTCAGTCAGTCTGCCTGTTCTGTTCCCCACTCTGTCTCTGGTGAATCCTCTCACCTCCTGCATCTCTGGCCTGTACACCAGCTCTTATATGCATAAATAAATAAATTTTTAAAAATGAAAAATAAAATCATTTGTATAAATTCTTAGAATACTCAGTTTGATTCTCTTGCCCAAGGTTATATAGTTGGGGAGTAACACAGCTAGAAGTTGAACTCAAATAATCTGACCCAGAGTCTATACTCTTAACCACTATGCTACATGTCACCTTGTGCTACAAGTCAGGTAAACACAGTAAGAGAAGATAAATGATGAGTTTTAAGGCTGATTTTGGAAGAGGACTAAGAGTTGGATAAACAGAAGTGGGAAACTTTCAATCTGAGGTATGTTGAAATGTTGCTTGGAAAAGTGTGAGATGGTGATGATTGTACAACAGTGTGAGTTGCTAATGCCACAGAATTATAACCTTAAAAATAGTAAATATTGTGTTATGCGTCTTTTACCACAATTTTCAAAAAGTATAGAGTACATGTTGGTTCATGGATATAGGAGTAAATTAATCTGAAGATAAACTTTTATTGGGGAAATAAAAGGCAATGCAGTTGGATATGTTAATTGAGAATAAAATCAGTATGAAATTCTAATTATAGTCTTGGGGAATCATCAAAAATTTTAGAAGATAGAAAAGAGACGAAATCTACAAATTCAAAGTGTTAATTTGTGCTATATGAAAATTTACTGGGTTGGCAAAGCTAGAGGCAAGAGAACTAACTCAATTTAGTTTCAGTGTGTTTATAAGAACCTATCTCATTTCCTCTGAGAGCAGCTTTGTAAGATGGATAGTATTTTCCCCATTCTGTAATCACGGATGCTAAAGCTTATTCACATTCATAGTACTAGTATTTAGTAAAAGTATGGTAATTTGAAACCAGATCTCTTAACTTCAAATCCAGTGTGATTTATGGATATCAGAAATAACATGGACTTAGGAATCAGATAGACCTTTATTTTAATCCTGGCTCAATTTTATTAGCTATCTGATTTTATGAAGATTATTACCTTTCCCAGGCATCAATTTTCTTATCTTTGAAAGTGTGATAAAAATATCTACCTCCTAAGGATTAAATTCTACATACATAAAGTGATAAGCCGTAAGTACATAACACCAAGAAGTGCTCATACTTTTCATTCACTTTCTACTTCCTTAATTTCTGATGTTTATTTGACATTTACTTGTAGCATATATGAGAATCAGTAGTTTTTGATTGTCTTCTATTTAAAATTTCTCACTTGTAAGTTTTCTTGCATTGATGATGTTTTATCACATTACTCTCTTTCTAGATGGTAGGAAAGGAAATTTTTCTAATTAAAGGCACAGAATTCTAAAGAAAAATTATAAAAATGGTTTGGAAACTCATGTACATATTTACTTAACACCATTTCATATCTTTAAGAAGATTTTTGGAAACTTATTTAGAAAGCTGAAAAGTCCTTGAATACTAAGTGGCTTAACAGGAATTTTTTTAATGAGTTAAGTGTAAATGAATCAAAAACACACAAATTCTATTTTCTGTAAATAACACATGGTTTTGAAAACTGAAAATGTACTTGGATAAAAATGTTTCCTGTGTATTATTGAATTAAAACTCTTTAAAAATAAATTTCTCCAAAATGAGGTAAGTTCCATTTAGATGCTAGAATATTACAGTTGAACTTCTCTCTATACAGAAAAAAAAATATTGATCACATGATATATATTTTTTAAAGATTTATTTTATTTATGCATACAAGAGCTGGGTATAGGCCAGAGGTGCAGGGGGTGAGAGGATTCACCAGAGACAGAGTTGGGGAGCAGAACAGGCAGCTCTGTTGAAATACACTGCTGAGGGGAGCAGCAGGCAAGACAAAAGATCTGTTGCACCATGTGGGTAGCTCCCTGGCTGGGGATCGAACTTGTGCTGCAGTGGCTGTGGATAGCTTCGTAACACTGACACTTAATCCCTTGCACCACCAGGGAGGCCCAATATTTCTTATTTTGTTGAGACAAAATTACTTTAGGATGGTGTCCAAGGTTACATCTGATGAGACTTCTTGGGTATTTTCATTTTCACAATGGGTAGAATTAACCATTCTCTTTCTGGACAAAGAAATAGCAATTGTTTCATCAACCTAAATTGTTCACGTGGGAACAACTTTACGGCCTCAGAACAGTAGGGTGGGAATGACTGGACAGGTATGAGTGGACAGGTTTTGGAGAAATATGGCACAACAATTTCCTAAGAAGAGTCATTTATTTTGTCAGAAAAGCAAAATTTATCAGCTGAATTTTCATCAAGATATTAAAACCTTACACTAATGTTGTCAACTAATAGCAGTGTCTCCAAATTCTTTAGTTACACCATGCGTATGACTGACCCCCTCTTTCTTTCTTTCTTTCTTTTTTTTTTTTTTTTTTTTTGTTTATACATGCACTGGGTACAGTCAGAAGCGCAAGAGGGTGAGAGAATTCACCAGAGCCAGAGCCGGGAGCAGAGCAGGCAGAAGGACCGAGGTACACTGCTGAGGGGAGCAGCGGGCGGCAGGAGAGGTCTGCGCGCCATGTGGGACCCTCCTCTGGTGGCCGGGGAGCAGCAGGGGATCGACCGCTGCCGCAGAGGCCGCGGGCAGCTTCGCAACCCAGCGCTCAACCGCTGCGCCACCGGGGAGGCCCTCTTTCTTTCTTTTTTTTTTTTTTTAGAGACTTATTTATTTATACAAGCACTGGGTACAGTCAGAAGCACGGGAGGGTAAGAGAATTCACCAGAGCCAGAGCAGGGAACAGAACAGGCAGACTGATGAAATACACTGCTGAGGGGAGCAGGGGGTGCAGCAGGAGAGGTCTGCGCGCCATGTGGGACCCTCGCTGGTGGCTGGGGATCAAACAAGGGCTCCAGAGGCTGCGGGCAGCCTCGCAGCCCAGCGCTCAACTGCTCTGCCACCAGGGAGGCCCGACCCCCTCTGTAAGGAAATAGCTACCATCTTTGAAATTCAGGTGACACATATCACTATTCTGCTTTAAAATCATCCAGTTTCGGGCCACCCCTGGTGGCGCAGGTGGTTGAGCACAGCGCTGTGAAGCTGTCCACTGCCTCTGCAGTGCTGGTTCGATCCCGGCCAGAGAGGGTCCCACATGGCGTGGCAGACCTCTCCTGTCACGCCCGCTGCTCCCCTCAGCAGTGTATTTTGTTAGTCTGCCTGTTCTGCTCCCCGCTCTGTCTCTGGTGAATCCTCTCACCCTCCCACATATCTGGCCTGTACCCCAGTTCTTGTATAAATAAATAAATAAATCTTTAAAAAATAAATAGTACCATCCCGTTTCTTCTTTTGGTATTAAAAAGAATTTCCAATCATTTGAAATAGTGGATATTATAATTTGCAGTTCTCCTCTCTCCTAAGATGGTGAAATTAACTGCACTGTTAGTTGTAAAATAAAAATATGTAGATAAAATTCTTTTATAATAAAGCATATATTTGTACAGTGAAATGGACTCTAATATATGACCAAATAGACATTGATTAAAAGGACCAGATGCACTGGCATAAGGATAGACATATAACCCAGTGGAATAGAACTGAGAGTCCAGAAATAAACCCTCAACATTTACAGTCAATTGGTATTCAAAAGTGTATTCACTGGGGAAAGAATATTCAATGGGGAAAGAATAATCTTTTCAAAAAATCATGCTGAGAAAACTGAATATCTACACCCAAAAGAATAAATTTGGACCCCTACCTTATACTGTATATGAAATTTAACTCAAAATAGGTCAAAGACCTAAATGAATCAAAGACCAATTCAAATGAAAGCTAAGCCAGAAAACTATTAGTGGAAACTAGGCATAAATCTGTATAACCTTAGATATGACAGTGATTTCTAGATATGATACCACGGGCATAAGCCATAGAAGAGAAAAAATAAATTGGACTTCATCAATATTAAAAACTTAGGTGCTTCAATTTGCAGCAACATGGATGGAGCTGGAAGAGATCATGCTCAGCGAAATAAGCCACAAAGAAAAAGAAAAATAACAGATGGTCTCACTCATAGCAGGAATCTAGAAAACCTAAATAAGGGACAAGGAAAAAGAATAACTATAAGAAAGAAAAAATCACAATCAACAAACAACTATAAACCAGAGACACACTATGGGGCGGGGGGAGGAGGGATTGGGGTCAAAATAAGGAGGGTGCAATTGTATGGGGAACATAAAAATATAAAAAAAAGATAAACAAAAAATAAATCAAGAAAAAAAGAAAAAAAAACTTAGGTGCTTCAAAGGACACCATCAATAAGTGAAAAACCTACAGAATGGGAGGAAATTTTGCAAATCATCTAATAAAATACATAAAAAAACAATAGACTCAATAATAAGAAGACAAAATACCCAACTTAAAAATTGGCAAAGAACATAATAAACTTTTCTCAAAAATGGTATAGAAAAGACCAATAAGCACATTAAAAGAATATCTTTGTCACCAGGGAAAGTCAAATCAAAACCACAATGTGATATGACTTTAACCAAAAATACAGATAATAACAAATGTTGGCAAGGATATAGATATATTAGAACCTTCTAATATATCTAACAGAAATAGAAATGCAAAATGTTGTGTATCTTCTTTGGGAAATAATCTGATTATTATTTTAGAAGTTTAAACATAGAGTTACCACATGAGTCCACCACTGAATATATACCCAAGAGAAATGAAAACATGTCCACATAAACACTTTGTACATGAAAGTTGACAGCAGTATTAGTCATTATAAGCAAAATACAGAAACAACCTAAGTGTCAACTAGTAGAATGGATAAAAAAATGTGTTACACACACACACAGAGGAACATTATTTAATAAGAATAAATGAAGTACTGATACATGCTTACAACATAGATGAACCCTGAAAATATCATGCTATGTGAAAGAAGCCAGTCACAAAATGTCACATTTTGTGATTTTATTTATATGAACTGTCTATAATAGGCAAACTCATAGAAATAGAAAATAGGGCCTCCCTGGTGGCACAGGGGTTAAAGACAAGCTATCAAGCTATCAAGCTATCGCCAGCCACATCAGCACAAGTTCGATCCCCTGCTGGCCAGATCTCTTCTGCCTCACCCCACTCTCTCTGGTGAATCCTGTCACCCCCCGCACCTCTGGCTTACACCCTAGTTCTTGTATGCAAAAATAAATATTTTTTAAAAGAAATAGAAATAGAAAATATAGTACCTACCTAGAGCTGGGAGAGTTGAGGAAAAGTGGGAGAGTGGAAAGTGCTAAACAAGACAGGGTTTCTTTGGGAGGTGATAAAAAATATTCAGAAATGGATTGTGTTGATGGATATAAGGTTTTGTATATTTTGTATATACTAAAGACTACTGAATTGTAACTTTAATGGGTAAATTGTGTGGTATATGAATTATATATCAATAAGACTCTTTTGCTCCCTAAAAGGACCAGAAACAACTGATAAATAGGAATGTTGGGTAATTTTTTACTTGTAAAATATCTTTAGGTAATTTATACCTGAAGTACTTTATTTGCACACTAAATTTCACGTTAAAGGGGTTTGAGAGAAAGAAGATAGACAATCTGTAAAGGTCTGACTTTCACAGTCTTTTCTCCTTTTTCTATTTTCCAGATATTTATCAGCACACTGGTTAGAATATAAACCTAATTTAACCATTAATTATATGTTAAGTCATCTGACATATATTTCCTTTTTCCTAGCATATGCCAGGTTTTTGGTACTAGAGGTGCAGTGTTGAATAAGACAAATTTCCTGCTATCAGCATATATTCAAGTAAGGGGAAATGAATGGGTTGGCAAGAAGAAAGCTCCCTTTAAGGAAATGACATTTGAACAGATACCTGGATAACAAAAATGTGAAGGAAGTGACTATCAAGTAGGGAAATGCAGAGCATAAAGGTCCTGAGTTGAGAGGAAGTTTGGTACAATATTGAATGGTGGTTCTCCAATTCGAGTATGCACTGAAAACAACTGGAGAACTTGTTAATGCAGATTGCTGGCTCCACACAGAATGTCTTATTAAGTAAACTAGTATGGACCCAAAAATTTGCATTCTTACCAAGTTCCCAAGATATTCTGAGGTTGCTGAGAATTACTGTGTTAGAGGAACAGGAAAGAAACTAACGTGGCTGGAGAAATTTGAGTAACCGGGAGAACGGTTTACAGTAGTGTGCCCAAGCCAGCTTATACCAGCTCAAAGAGCCAAAAAGTACGTCTCTTCTCAACATCATATTCACTGATGTCCCATTTTTAGATTGACCATGGTGGGAGTATTTATACCTTGGAAACTGGCAAATGCAGCAAATCAAGGATGCCATATCAGAGGTAAGGATCAAAAAGGTAGGCAGTGGAGGACTTGGAGAGTCTTTTATTCCATGACAAGGAATTTGGACTTAAGTATAAAGGCAGTGGGACGCCTTTGTAGAGTTGTGAACAAAGGAGATATGAGATCTGATTAAGTGTAACATCCTGACTAGTGGGTGAAGTACAGATTATCATGGGTATGGTTGTACCCTCTAAATTCAGTCTCTTCTTGGGTGCAATTAACTGTTCAGCTAAAGGCTACTTTCTCAGCCTTCCTTGCAGCTACATGTGGGTATATGCTTAAGGATACACCAATAGAATGTAAATAAAATGTCGTGTGATTTCTGAATCACTGGATAAAGAAGAAATCCTTGCCTTAATTATTGACTCTTTTCCCTTCTGGAAAGCCACAACCCAGAGATATTAGTGACCCAGTGTTGTCCATGCAAATGATGACAATGCTCAAGGACATAAAGAGAAGCAATGACTTAGAAGCAACCCTGGTCTCTAAATCACTGCAAAAGCAGAGTTTCCAACCAATTTGTGAAAGAGAAAGAAATGTTTTTCTTTTAGCAACAAGCAACAATATTACTGGGTCTCTTCCTTACAGTAGTTCTTACCCTAATAGCAGAAATTAAGAGCGGAAGCAGGGGGTAAGGATTAGGAGTTAATAATATCAATAGCTCAGTCAAGAGATGATGGTGGTTTGAATTGGAGTATATGCCAACTGGGCCTACTTGCCCTCAGACCCATTCATTTTCCTTCCCTTCCTTTGCTGACTGGTCCCTGCATTCTGCATTTTCCAGATGACTTGTCAGTTGGCTTGTGGCTGAAGTTAGGCACTATTTGGATATGGGAGGGACTAGAGAAAGATTATTTTCTTTCTTTTTCCTTTTGTCTCTATTTCTGCTTCAGGAAACATTTTTGGCAGGAATGGAATGACTCCAGTGTGTGCCATATGACATCATAATGAGTCCAGCTTCATCTGCTTTAGCGTGACCTCTCGTCCTTTTATCTTCCCAGTTTAGACATGGTGGCACCTTCCTAATGCTGTTAATTTCCGAGTTACCTCATCATCCCATTTAGTTTCTCACTTCTCACATCACTTTTGTAACCAATTCCCTGCATCAAATCTTCTTTGTTTTAAACTTCTATTTTCTAGGTTAAGCCTGGACTAATAAGGAGGGGGTGGTAGATTAGTGAGAAATGTTGGGGATCAGGGCATAGTTGGAGGTAGAAATGATGGCATTCACGAGGGATTTGATATGGGATATGAGGGAATTAAATTTCAAAAATGAACATTTCCCTGAAACCTCCCCACTAAACTACTTCTCAGTCTTCCCAGTCTCCAAAAAATTGCACCATCATTTGCCCAGTCTTGAAACAAAAATCCAGGCTTCATCCTTAATCCACTAGATTACTCACCCTGTCCATCACACCATTTTATCCCAGCTTTTGTGACGTGGGGATTTGTCTGGATTTATAAGAATCCACATACACCTCCTCACACCTGATCAAAACTTTAGACTGGAAAGAAAGCCAAATACAGACATTACTGCTGATTTCAAAAATCTAGTGAACTTCACAAAGATTGTGCTTTAAGAAAGAAATTGGATTCTGTATCTAGATTAGATAGCCTGACTTCTGTACTGTACCATTACCAAAATAGTTTCAGGGAGAGTAGGAAAGTATAATGACCTAGATTTTGCTATATCTGTTGGGAAACCAGAGCATTTTTAGATAGGCTGAGACATAGAAGCCAAAGCATGCTTGGGAGAGCCTAAGAAAGTGGAAAGTGATCACTGGTTACAAGGATTGATGCTCAGAAAACTATTTTCCTTTGATGTAGTAGTACTGAGGATAAAGACAATATATGGGAAGGAAAAAAGACTTCCTTATTCATTAACTCTGTGACTCTGGACAATTTAACCACTCTGTGCTGAGGTTTGCCAATCTATGAGGAACACAGAAAGCAGTTCTTACCTTGTAGGATTGTTGTGGACTTAAATCATGAGAAAGGCCTTAGAATATGGCACACAACATGCCTTTACGTTCATTTTTCTTCCCTTTCCTCTACTCCCATGTGGATCACATTGTAGGGTAAATGAACTACTGTTACTTAGTACACCCTCTGTTAATAACTGTTGATCTTCTACACATGTGTTCCCAGATCAAATGTCAGCTGTGGGTTTTTGTTTTTTGTTTTTTTTTCCCAAAGATTTATTTATTTATTTATACAAGTACTGGGTACAGTCAGAAGCGCGGGAGGGTGAGAGAATTCACCAGAGCCAGAGGGGAGAGCAGAGCAGGCAGAGTGACAAAATACACTGCTGAGGGAGGCAGCGGGCAGCAGGAGAGGTCTGCACGCCATGTGGGACCCTCCCCCGGTGGCCAGGGATCGAACTAGCGCTACAGAGGCTGCGGGCAGCTTCGCAACCCAGTGCTCAACCGCTGCACCACCGGGGAGGCCCTGTCAACTATGGTTTGATTCATAGCTAAGATAAAATGTTTTCACTGCAGAAATTCATTACCAATTTGTTTAAACTTGTGGAGAAAATATTTGTGGCTAATGGAGTAGGGTACAAAAATTTAGGGAAGAAAGGCAAAATATGATTATATTTGTTAAGTGTAACACTAGCAGTTACAAATATAAGAAGTATGGCCTTATAAGCAGCTCTTCCCTCATGAATATCATATTTCATTTTTCTGAATCTACTGCATTATATCTAAAGTGTACTATAGAGAACTCATATTTACTTGCTTCCTATTTAAACAAGATTAATTAAAACGTCTCATAAATTTGATTTTTAAATATTCCTTATATAAAACCTTGGTTCTCCAATATATAAAGCCATTCTAGACAAAGTGTAATTGAAAAGGATAAGTAAAAATGATGAGGACATGGTGGTTTTATTTTATTTAATATATTTTCTGACATCCTTTCAATTTAATAATAATAAGCATGCATGGGGCCTCCCTGGTGGCGCAGCGGTTGAGCGCTGGGTTGCGAAGCTGCCCGCAGCCTCTGCAGCGCCGGTTCGATCCCCGGCTGCTCCCCGGCCACCAGAGGAGGGTCCCACATGGCGCGCTGACCTCTCCTGCCGCCCGCTGCTCCCCTCAGCAGTGTACTTTGGTCCTTCTGCCTGCTCTGCTCCCTGCTCTGGCTCTGGTGAATTCTCTCACCCTCTTGCGCTTCTGACTGTACCCAGTGCTTGTATAAATAAATAAATGAATCTTTGCAAAAAAATAAATAAATGAAAGATTATACCTTTAAAAAAATAAGCATGCATTAATTTTTCTTCCGCAAATAAATTAAGTTTCAAAATACCAAATACAGTTTTTGTATGATTGCTGGACTCTCTGCTCAAGAGTTGGCTTGTTCTTTCTGTTTATACCTAAAATAAAATGAAAATATTAAAATTAGCCACTTTTCCTCATAAACAGGTATAATGGTTAATTCAGTGCGTCAACTTGGCTAGGCCATAATACCTTACATTTGGTCAAAAACCAGTCTACTTGTCACTTCGAAGATTTTTTTTAGATTGAATTGACATTTAAATCAGTAGACTTTGAGTAAAACAGATTACTTTCCATAATGTGAGTCGGCCATATCCAGTCAATTGAAGGCCTTAAAAACAGAGAACTGACATTCCCCAAGGAAGAATTATGCTTCCAAGCTGCTTTCTCAGATTGTTTTCAGATTCCAGCTACCACATCAACTCTTCCTGAGGTCTTATCTTGCAGATTTTAGAGATACCAGTCCTATAGTCACATCATGAATTTTTTTTCCTTAAAATAACTCTGTGTATGTGTGCATGTATTATTCAATGCCATAAAATATGTATATAATATATATGCATGTGTGTGTTTGTATTAGTCCCATTATCTGGGGGCATATGTCCAAGACCCCCAATGGATTCCTGAAGCCATGTATACTAATGCTATATTTCTATGCTTTGTCTTCTATATACATACCTATGACAAAGTTTAATTTATAAATTTGACAAGTAACACTAATAACAACTAATAATAGAACACCACCACCAATATGCTAAATACAAGTTTTATGAATATTGTCTCTCCCTCTCATTCTCTCTCAAAATGTCTTTTTTACATAATATTTTCATACTCGGTAACTAGAATGGATAAGGAGGGAATACTGTATGCATGTATAACATACATATTATATATAAATATTATGACACACATATATAGTAATACATATATAAAGTATATATATGTATATATACCTTATTTGTTCTGTTTTTCTGGAAAACCTTGAAATATTAAGTGGGAAATATTAAACCAAGCATCAGTATAGCAAAAAAAAAATTCTCAATGTTTTTAGAACTTGTAACAGTTGCTATTTTATCATTCATTTTCCATTGATTTTCTATATCAAAATGCTGTCACGTTTTTTTCCTACAAGGACTATTGTCTCAAAAATTTAACATGAAAATTTTTTCATTTATTCTTTTAATTTTTAATGTCTCAATTGATATATAATTCACATGCCATCAAAGTCGCCCATTTAAAGTATATAATTCAGTGATATTTAGTGTACTCAGAATTGTGTAGTCATCACATCAGTCAATTTTAGAACGTTTTCATTTTCCCAAAAAGAAATCTTGTATCCTTTTGCAACCACTCCCATCTGGCCTCCACTATTAAACCTTAAGTAACCACTAAAATCTATGGATTTGCCTATTCTGAAATTCCATATAATAATAATAATAGAAGCATAAAACATGTGAATGCTTTCTGACTGGCTTCTCTCACTCAGAATAAAACTTTCAAGGTTCATCCAATTTGTAACATCAATACTTCATTTCTTTTTATTGCCAAATGACATTCAATTGTATGGCTATACCACATTTTATTCATCCATCCCATCAGTTAATGGACATTTGGGTTGTTTCTACATTTTGATTATTTTCATTTTTCTTGCTCTTAGTACTAAAATGTGATATGACTAAACGGTAGGCAAGGAGAAAAAAAGTTTTGAATACTGAAAAGTTCTCAATTATATAAGTGATGACTGAGTTCTCAGAAAACAATAATCAGTATAGGTCTGCTTCCTATTAACTAATCATTTCTAAATCCATAATTATTAATGAAATGCCTTTCAAAATAGCTTCTTATTACAAGTATTGATGTTTAAGTGCTTCCGTTTATGGGACCAGAGAATGAAATGACTGTCTTGGCAGCATAGCCCCAGTTGTATATAAACCAAAGGATTAAGAGTACTTTGAGAAAGAGTAACAATGTATTCTGCTTGGCCTGGAAAATGATGTTAAATTTATATATAACGTATGGATGATTATATTATAACCACATGAGGGTTTCTATCAAAACAGCATTTCTGTTACGAGATCATTTCCAGTTCACAAAATGTATTTTTTACATTAGAATCATGCTGGGCTTATGTCATATTGAATGTACATATTTCCCTGTCAACTTAATTTCAAAAATTCATTTCTAAAAATGAAATGAATAAAAATTTCAGACTTTGTGTAACAACTATCCATGCCAGTCTGTAGAGGAAAGCTTAGATTTAACCCAAACATTACTTCATGTAATATAATTTCTGTCAATATTGTAAAATCCCAAGGTGTAAAATACTTTTCAATCACCCTTAAACTAGCTGGTATAGTCAGTATTGCCTCAAAGGTTATTTTAAAAAAGTACCTAATTTTACATAGAGCAGAGGTATATTCTAGAAAGAACATAAAGTCAACTGAGCCTAGTATGGAATGTAGATTTAAAATTTTCATAATCTAAGGAAGATAAGCAGTAACTTACTGTGCATTTAAAAAGTTTTTGCCTTCTCACCAGGAAGTGCAACTTTGTTTGGTTTGCCTATAGGTATGTTTATATAATTTTAACTATTAATAGAATATATTAACTTGACTTGCATTCTTTTTACACAAGTCCAGCCAGATCAAATTGTTAAGTGAACAATGTTTATCTTGGTGTTCAATGTTTATCTTGGGTGTTCCTTAATTTCCATTTCCTCTCTTTCCTTTCTTAGTGTTCCTTGCTCTAAAAACAATATTTTTAAATGATTTATACAAAGATGTTAATGACAACTTACTTATTTTCAAAGAAACAGTAGCATTTTTTAAAGACCATGGTAACACAAAGGAATAAATTGTTACTGATTAAAATGCACACATTGCATTCAGATTAGAGTCATTTTTCAAGGCTTACCTGAATTCACACTTTTTTCCACAGTAGAATAGGCTATAGATACATAAACATAAAAAATTAACTTGCAGAACAGCTTAATGAATACATTTAGCTGAAGGAATAAGAGTTCTTAGGTCATAATCCCAAAATCAAAATAAGAACAACTATTTTCCTTCAAATCTAAAACCTATGGGAAACCTATGGGGAAAGATATTGATGGCTATGATCAAAGAATTCAAAGGACATGAAGATGTTGCATGAAACCCACACAACTGGGAATGAACCAATGCAGGTGTCTTTCTATGAATGGTGCTACTTTTTGCTCTGCTTTCTCATCATAATGCTCTTGATTACATTGTCAGCTGGGTCTCCTTGGTGTAAATATCCTTAATATTACCTAAAAGATTTCTCTAACTTGGAGGTTTCTAAAAACAAAGTACTTACTTGAAAATGACTTATCCTAAACTACAAAAGAATAATTAGTTGGATAAAATTGGATAAAATTCCAATTTTCCAAGAAAATCACCCAAAAGAAGAATGAGAAACACAAATAAAAGTTATGATGCATTCAATAGATAGAAGGGTTGCCTACACCACAAATACAAGAGCTGCCAAAAACAGTGAAGATCAAACAAAATGTGGGTGGAAGCAGAAGGGGATGACTGAGATTTCAAATCCTAGAGAGAGCTGCCACTACCCCCAAGACAAGGAGAATGCCCTAGACACATGTGTCCTAACAGGGTGAGGGTGTTTGGGGACATTAACAAAGGAATCCATGCACCAGTGTGATTCTGAGGAGCAAGGTGATAGGACTGAAAAAGGACTCATGACAAGTCAATTTTAAGAAATGTTCTGTAAGTGAAGCAGATGACTGAAAAGAGCCTGAATAGTGGGAATCTTATAGCTGCATCTCCCTGTTAGCCAGGGAGAAATAACAGTTAAATGGACTCTTATACCTAACTAAGGGCTCTAGTGAGAATGCTACTAGCCTTGGACACAGAATTAGCATCTCTAACATACGAACCATTTTCAAATAGCTGATCATGGAAAAGCCCACACATCCGACATGAGAAATCAAAATCAAACCACCCACATCTATATAAAATATTACAAGAAAATAGGGAACAAGAAAACAAATGTAGATGAACAAATACATGAGTATTTCCATGTAGCAGAAGAAAAGGTTGACCACAGATGTAAACTGTTAACTAAGAAATTCATCTCTATAATAAGATTTCATGTATTTAAAGTCTTAAAAAAGAAGGGAGAGAAATCAATGAAACCAAAAATTGGTCTTTGAAAAGATCAATTAAATTGATACCCCCCCCCCAACTAGGCTAACTAAAAAAAAAGAGAGAACACAAATCACTGATATATAAATGAAAGAGTGGATAGCACTACAGATAACATTGACATTAAAAGGACAATAAAGGGATACTATGAACAACTTTATGCTCATAAATTTGATAACCTAAATGAAATGGACCAATTCCTTGAAAGACACGTCTGCAAAAATTCAAGCAAGAAATAGATATGAATAGCCCTAAATCTGTTAAAGAATTATATACATAATTATATAATTACTTTAAATTTATATTTAAAAGTATATATAATTACTTTTAAATTACATTTACTCATTGATGGTACATAGAAAGCAACTGGTTTTTGTATACATATATAATTTTGTATCCTACAATCTTGCTATAAACAATTATTAGTGCCAGGATTTTTTTTTGTCAATTCCACTAGACAATCTACCAGACAATCATGTTGCCCACAAGCAGAGACAGTTTTATTTCTTTTTTTCAGTCTGCTTACCTTTCATTTCCTTATATTTACCTTTTATTATTTATATAATTTTATATATAATTAATAAAAGGAAATATAAATGGCTCTAAAATTTACATGAAAATATACTCCATCACAGGGACATCCATGATGGGCAGGGGTTAAAGACAGAGCTATCAAGCTATCACCAGCCACTGCAGTACGAGTTTGATCTGGTGCTGGCCAGGGAGCAACACATATGGCACAGCAGACCTCTCCTATCTCGCCTGCTGCTCCCCTCAGCAGTGTATTTCAGTAGATCTGCCTGTTATGCTCCCCACTCTCTCCGGTGAATCCTTTCACCCCCCGCACTTCTGGTCTACACCCCAGTTCTTGTATGCATAAACAAATCTTTTTTTAAAAAAAAGAAAATATATTTCATTGTATTCATAGTGAGAAAGGCAAATTAAAATTAAAGTACAATATCATGGTTAACCAATCATACTGGAAAAGATCACCAAAATTGGTAACATTGCCTTAGCAAAAGTATGTTAGAGAGGCATTTTCATATATTGCTGACAGGAATATAAGTTAGTGCAACATCTAGGTAAGTGATTAGGCAACATTTGTTCAAAATTACAAACACATAAAGTCTTAAAATTAATAATTCGACCTCTAGAATTCATTCTATAGATTACTTACATATGTACAAATAATATATGTGTAATACAAGTCTTTATGTATTATTTGTAATAACAAAAGACTGGAAACAACCCTAATGCCCATCAGTGTGGTCTAGTCAAATAAATTATGATATAGCCATTTGGTAGAAAACTATGCCGTGAAGAAAGATGGGTAAATGTATTGTTTATATATATATATATATATATATATATATGTACAAGTTCTGAGATAAACAAGTTTCAGAGTATACAGAGAGCTATTTTCATGTAAAAACTGTAAGTACGCATTTGTTCATAAGTGTATTGAAGGATGTGTAAGATATTGGTAATATTAGTTGCCTCTGAGGATAAATAGGTGGCTGGGTGGGAGGAAAAGAAAATTTATTATTGTATAGTCTTGTACTTTGGGAATTCTGAAATGGGAATTCATACCTATTTGTAAGTAAGTAAGAAAAAAAGCATCTTGGGCCTCCCTGGTGGCACAGTGGGTTGAACGCAGCGCTGTGAAGCTGTCCGCAGCCTCTGCAGCACAAGTTCAATCCCCGGCCAGCCAGGGAGCTACCCACATGGCACAGCAGACTTCTTTCTCACCCACTGCTCCCCTCAGCAGTGTATTTTGGTCATCTGCCTCTTCTGCTCTCTGCTCTGTCTCTGGTGAGTCCTCTCACCCTCCTGTGCCTCCAGTCTGTACCCCAGCTCTTATATAAAAATAAATAAATCTTTTTTTAAAAAAAGTAACTTGTAAATTTGTTGTTTATGTCTAATATCTTTTCTGGAGACTAAGAGGTTAATCAGAAGTGGCTGAGGTAAGTGTCCTGGGCTGCCTAGTCTCCTACCAACCCAATTTCGGGTTATTTGTCACCTTCTTCTATGTCTTCTGAGTCTTACCTATTCATATTTCCATGATAGCATGAGTCAGAATAATGCTTCTTTGCAGCAAGGCTTTTAAGATTTTAAGAAATTCTCGTGCTATTCAAATAAAAACACTCCAAAATCCATTTAAACAGAAATCTTTATAAAATCTAAATTTTTTTTATTGCATTGAAGTTAATTAAGGAGGTTTCTTTCAATTTGTTTTATAATCTGTCAAATTAGAAATACTTCCTTTCTCTTGAATAAGCCATATTTTAATTCCTTTATATAAGAATGAGGCAGAAACTTGGGGCTCTGAAAAACAGAAACTGGACAAAAGTGATCCATACACTCTTTTATTTTCTATCAAGTCCAGTATGCAAAAAATTATTTTTAGTCATTCTCTTTTCAACTTTTGCTTGAAGGTAGAAAACTTCAATTGTCTAAGCATTCTTAGGTGCTGAGTATATGAGGCGTGCTTACGACTGGAAGTAATCTCTATAGGGGTTATTAGAAACCCACAGGTAATCCCTGCAGGATATTTCTAGGTCATTGGCCTAGCACTTTGGAGGGCAATCCTGACCCCCTATATTAAAAAAATATATATAATCTTTCATGAGGTAGAGATTGTAGCCTTCTAATGAAATTTACTTACAATCTCCTGATGCCCTCTTAAGCTTCTACCAATGGCAAAGTCCCATTAGACCTGTCCATTCTAAAGCCTATTTGATATTAAAACAAAAGGAAAGGTCTCTGCCTAAGTAGATTAGGGAGACAAGATCAAGCAAGCCAGATTTCTAAACAAGGGAAACTTTAAGCATGGAATTTGCATATATTATTCATTCTCCCTCCATGCAAACATGCAGATATTGCTCAGTGAACTTTGGCCTAACATGCTTAAAAACAACTGTTACAATATTAGTATCCCCCTTTCTGTGGCTGCTGCCAGAGCAATTTCAAGCTCTGCTGGGGATTTTCACAATAACTGTCTCTCAACACTCCAATATCCTTCTCTAAAATGCCACTTGGAATTTTGTAAAGTGAAATGGTTTCTTTGCCTCCGTGTGGCAAGTTTCTGCTCTGCACATTCCATGTCTGCTTCTTTGTTTGGCATTTTTCCCTCCTGTCTTAGCTTGTGGCAAAAGAGTAACCTCCAGGTCAAATTTAATTGAATGAAGAATTAGACACAGTAAAGGAATACTGGAATCTATGTTGTACCCTGTGTAATACTACTAAGCACCCTTTATTCCACTTGGCTACAGCCATCTAGGGTTTTGTGTTTAAACTGTTTTAAGTATGCTCGTGTTCTATAATATGGTCATCTGTTCTTTGGATCATGTGTTTATGCACCTTGAGTTAGTGCCTTTTTCCGTCCATGTTCATCCCTCCATTTGTTTATGGAAAAAAAAATTATTTATTGTTGTCTACTGGTCTTACAAACAAAGTGTCAGAAAAAAGGACAAAACTTGCAAGTTGACCACAGATCTGAGACATCAGAAGGGGAGAGAGTGGGGGCAGGATCAAAACAAGGGAGGGAAGAGCACAAGGGACTATGGTAATAGATCACAGGGGTTATGATGGTGAGAGAACTAAGGGGATTACATCTTAGAAGAGAAATCAAATGTCCAAAAATTAGCAATGATGTAAGGGAAAAAATTAAAAGTACTTCATCTAAAAATAAACTTAAGAATAATATCTACTGGGCTCCCCTGGTAGCGCAGGCAGTTGAGCGCAGTGCTGTGAAGCTGTCTGCAGCCTCTGCAACACTGGTTCTATCCCCGCCAGCCAGCCGGCGAGGGTCCCACATGGTGCAGCAGATCTCTCCTGTCACGTCTGCTGCTCCCTTCAGCAGTGTATTTCGTCAATCTGCCTGTTGTGTTCCCCTCTCTGTCTCTGGTGAATCCTCTCCCCCTCCCACGCATCTGACCTGTACGCCGGTTCTTGTAAAAATAAATAAATCTTAAAAAAAAAAAAAGAACAATATCTACTCCATGGGGGTGAGACAGAGTGAGTGGTATTCCTCTCCCTAGATGAATACTTGGGAGCAGTCTCATCACCTTTCTGACCAACTGTATAATTATATCATAAATGTAACCTTAGAATCTCCATTTCCAGAAATAATTACAATTCTTAACTTTGTTTGAGCAGGTATGGAACTGCTTTTAATATAGGAACCAGTAAACACATGTAATTCCTGTTGCTGCTATAACAAATTACCTCATTAATGACTTAAAACAACACAAATTTATTAATGAACAGTTCCTAGCTTAGAGGTCCAACATGGCTCCTAGTGGACTAAAAGCAAGATATTGACAGGGATATGTTCCTTTCTGAGGGCTTTCCTGCCTTTTCTGGCTTCCAGAGGGTGCATTCATTCCTTGGTTCATAGCCCCATTCCTTCATTTTTGAAGCCAGTAATATCACATCTATTTAATCATTCTTCCATTATCACTTCTTTCTCTCTGACCACAGATGGGAAAGGCTCTCTGATTTTAAGGATTCATGATTAGATTGGGCCCATCATGATAATCCAGGATAATTCCCTAGCTCATGGTTTCTAGCTTAATCACATCTGCAAAGTCCCACATCATTCATTCAAATCAACATTATCCTTCACTTGGCTTATTGCAATAGCCTTTGACCTGGTATCCACCACTCGGCTCTCACCCACTATAATTATCCTCACAGCAAAATCAAAAGTTGTTTTGCACGTTTAAGTCTGGTATACCTGTTAAACAATCAAGAGGATTTCAGTTGGCTAGTATATAAATGAACCTTCAATTCTAGTGCTTAGGGAGAAATAAATTTAGGAGACAACACCATATAGATGCATTTAAAGGTACAGGGCTAGAAAGAATAATCAAAGAACCAAGTGTAGGTAGAGAAAAGGCGGACAGCTGAGTTCTAAGGCCTTTCAATAAGGAACTACTAACTTCTCAGTGAAGATAGGAGGAAAGACTACTAACTTCTCAGTGAAGATAGGAGGAAAATTAGGAGCTTGTGGTTTTCTGAAAGTTAAATGAAGAAATAGTTTTAGAAGAATAAAGTAACAGCTGTGCCAAATACTTCTGAAGTGTTGAACACTATGAAGACTGAATGTGAGGGCTGCCAATGGATTTGGCAAGATGGAAGTAGTGATCTCAACAGAACGTCCCAGAGAAGTAGGTACAAAACCCTGATTAAAGTGTGTGGCAGCTGTGGAAATGTATCACTCAAATCTCCTGCAGTTGGGAATAAAGTTGACTGACAACCCCAGCTGCAACCACTATAGATCCACCACTATATTCACGCTGATGCCAAGTTTTTTCCAAGCTGCTCCCAGTCAGTGATTAAAACTGGTAAGATCCACTCTGTGAGAGACTGGACTCCTCTAACAGACAACTATGGTTTATGGATTCCCCATCTACCTCATCAAAACTTTCTTAGACTTCTACTGAATCCATTATTCTTCTTCCCCATCCTGCTTCCTTCCCTCTCTCCTTTCACAGGCATCAGACCTATGTAATGGTCTAACAAATCTCCCCCCAAATTTCTGCTCCCTCTGTTTATACTTCACTAGTATTTCTAAATCTCTAATGCATCGAATCCTATCTGCTTCTTGCAGCACTCAAACTAACAGAGTAGGTTAAAGAGTAGGAGGAGACAACCATAAGAGGTAGAAAAATTGCACCTGGTAGGGCAACAGGTGATCTTGATTTGTTGTTGTTGTTTTGATGTCATGAAGATATTTTATGTTGCTCAGAGTTATTCAATGGGGAAGTAGAAACTAATGATGTGGGGAACACAGAGGATAATCCTAAGTACAACATACTTGAGAAAACAAAGTGTTGTGAAATACAGTACACAAAGAGAGAAAGCAGCAAGCTCCAACATCCCCTTGGCACTCTACCCCCACAGTCCCTCTAGCTATTCAAAGTTAGACATCTAGAGCAAGACTAGTTTATAATATTCCTTAACACACATTAACACTTTTGATCCTTCTAATTCTTCATGAGTTGATAGCATTATATGAGGTGATAGCATTATATCCATAATAGATAGCAAAACTAAAGCTCAAAAAATTTAAGTGCATTTCCAGTTTCCAAGATTTTACGTTGCTGATTCCAATTTCAGTATTTATTCTGTTACTACATCCCACTGCCTCTCAAAAACATGAAGTTGAGTGGATAGGGTAGGCAGAGGTGATCACACAGAATTGAGTGCCAGTCTAGGGGAGAACTAGAGTTCATATTCATGATCCCAGGACCATTCAATAGGCACTACCATAGAGAAAAATGGAATAGAATGCTAGGCAGTTCATCTGACTGATTTATCATTGTGACAGTAAGCCAATACAAATCCAAGTGTATGGCAACAAGACAGCTGCTGGGATATTTCAGATCAGAACAAGAAGGCTCAAAGCTGAGAGTAGGAGGGAATGGTCAGGAAGAATTCCTAAACCAGCAGTGCTGCAGGAATTTTTATAGGGTGCCTGTAGGGTAAGGTAAAAAGTATCAGGCTTTTCTGCCCTCCGCCAGTAGGATAGATGACGGAACCCTGCAGTCCTGAATGCATGCCTGATGGCGGGCACCTGGAATAGGGTGTGGGCATGCGTGGATGGGATTCACCTGGGCTGAGACTAGGCTTTTAAGGGCGGCGTCATGGGGACGCCAGCAGAAGCCAAGCACAAGCAGAAGCCGAGAGAAGAGGAGAAGCAGAGAGAATGCCAGAGAGAGCCCAGATAGAGTGAGGATTTGCTGGGGGCCTGCCAGCCTCCCAGCCCCCCAGCACCCCTGCCTGCCATATGCCTGATAAATCCAAATAAAAGACCTGCAAAAGTCACTGAGGGCTCCAGGACTCCTCCTTTACCCGGTCTGCTGGATCATAGAAAACCTGCACTGTGGCCCATTCCTGCCTCTACAGTGCCACACTTAGTCTGAAACTTGGAAGGGAATTGTTCAGGATTATAAATTAGCATGGATATAGGCATGATGTATGTAAGGTCAGGAATGGACACGGTGCAGGTTTTCTGATCCAGCAGACTAGGTAAAGAAGGAGTCCTAGAGAGTCCTTGGCGGGTTTTCAGGCTTTTATTGGGATTGCCAGGTACACGGCAGGCAGGGGTGCTGGGGGGCTGGGAGGCTAGCAGGCCTCCCAGCCCCCAGCAAATCTTTACTCTGGGCTTTCCGGCCTTCTCTCACATTCTCTCTGCTCTTCTCATGGCTCTGCTACTCTCTTGGCTTCTCTACTCCTCTGCTTCTTTCTTGGCTTCTACTGGCATCCCCGTGACGCCGCCTTAAAAAGCACAGTCTTAGCCCAGGTGAGTCCCATCTACCTATGTCCACACCCTATTCCAGGTGCCTGCCATCAGGCATGCATTCAGGACCGCAAGGATCCATCATCTATCCTGATGTGGGAGGGCAGAAAAGCCTGACATTTTTCCTTACCCTACAATGTAATATTGATGTAGGCATGGAAAATTCAAACATTTAAGGTTTCTATCATGGGAGGCCCTTGGGTATTCTCAAGAATATGAAAAGAGGATCAGGGAAGAGTAGTGAGGTTGTGACAGAGGCAGATGACTAATTCCTCTTGACATACAATGTTTGCGATGAAGGAAGTTTCCCTTCTGGATCTAAGAAGACGTGTTTGGTAATTTTAATGATGAGGCAGAACTGGTTCGTTTCTATAAGGTCCTGAGTCGAAAGAATGTGAAAGAGGGGGCATAAGTAATCCTGGAGATCACACAGGAATGGATCTTTTATTTTTTCCTTAATTCCTTGAACACAGTGGTGAATAATATATCTTTCCTGACTTGCTTAAACTTTAGAATGATTAATTTTCATGTTTTATCCCAAATGTCCTATTTTTAATAAAAATACTTTCTGCTTTTCCCACTAGAGGGACAGAGATAGCAATGATTCTTACCTCAAATTTGCACATTCTTTCTGTACATAAAAGCTAGTCAATACTACCAACACATCTTTCCCTTTCTACCATTTTTCCCCCTCCTCATTTCTTCCTTTGTCTGCACCTTTGCTTTTTTTCTCTCACTTTTAAAAGCATGTTTTAGATAGGAGTGTTGGCCTCATAAGTTTTCTCCATAAACTATTTTCTTCATAAAAGGAGAATCATTGATTAAGCATGTATGAATGGAGAGAAGATATACAAGATCCACCAAAAAAGAATAAAACCACACTGATTGTTATAGACTGGAAACAACTGAGAGAAAGCTGGACCTAGAAGTCTAGAGCTTTGGTGAAGTTCCACTGGTGCTCCATCTTTCAGAAGCCTGGGAAAGATAAGTGAAGGATGACCAACAGGGAAGAGCCAAAGTAAATGGAACATATGTACAAAAAAGTATTTTTTAAAATTTATTTATTTATGCATATAAGAACTGGGGTACAGGCCAGAGGTGTGGGGGTGAAAGGATTCACCAGAGACAGAGTGGGGAACAGAACAGGCAGACTGAGTGAAATACCCTGCTCAGGGGAGCAGCAGGCGAGACAGAAGAGGTCTGCTGTGGCATGTGGGTAGCTCCCTGACTGCAGATCAAACTCATGCTACAGTGGGTGCGGATAACTTCATAGGTTGCATCTTAACCCCCTGCACCACCTGGGTGGCCCCAAATAAGTATTATTAAAGAACAAAATTCACCTGACTAATGATGATCAAATTGATTTTATTAAGCATGTACATGTAATTTATGTACAGGCTACATCTATCTAGTAAGTAGAAATGTGCTAAAAGGATGTACAAAATGGAAGGCTTTTATAGGCAGAAAGAGGGTAGTACAAGAAAAGAAAGTTTATTTAAGGCAAAGCCACCTACTCTTAGGGGAAGGGAGTGGGGGGTCTCATCATGCAGATTACCTCACTAGTGCTAACCAAGAAATTCTGGATTGACTGGTTTAAAATTTGACTTTTGGGGGATGCTGAAACTGCAACTAGGTTAGGTATACAGTATTGGTGGGACTTGGCATAAACAACTCCATTTTGGGCAGGTTGTTTCTTTTCCTTTTTTTTTTTTAATAGTCTCTTTTAGTTCAAATTGTTCACTGACCATTTAAATATTTTCTCTCTTACAGATCTCGTCTTCTGACCAAATGTAATTGAAGCCCCACTATCCTCTGTAAAGGAAGAAATATTCAACCTTTGACACTCTATTTTGCTGCAGTATTCAAGCTTCTTCTACTTTCAATTTTATGCAGTTTACATCCTTTTCCTTAATTTGTCAGTAATAAATCATTTTCCATTAAACCTGATCGTGCTATGGACTAAGCATCTTCCTAAATTGTGATCTATACAAAGTCTCAGTTATTTATCTCTGTGATCTGTCATAGAGGGAGATCCCCATTTAAATGGGGATGAAAAGATCCCCATTTAGCTAAAGTAACCCTGACAAAAAAGAATGGAGAGGGCCTCCCTGGTGGCGCAGGCAGTTGAGTGCTGCACTGTGAAACTGTCTGCAGCCTCTGCAGCGCGGGTTCGATCCTGGCCGGCTGGCGAGAATCCCACATGGCGCGGCAGACCTCTCCTGTCTCACCCGCTGCTCCCCTCAGCAGTGTCCTCCATCCATCTGCCTGTTCTGTCCCCCGCTCTGTCTCTGGTGAATCCTCTCACCCTCCCATGCATCTGGCCTGCACCCCAGTTCTTGTATAAATAAATAAATCTTAAAAAAAAAGAATGGAGATATCATGCTCCTAGACCTCAAACTATACTACAAAGTTATCATAATCAAAAGTGTATGGCATTAGAAGAAAAATAGATATGTAAATAAATGGAATAGAATTGAGAACCTGCAAATAAACCCTACTGCTCTGTACAGTTAATCCACAACAAAGGAGGCAGGAGTACACAATGGAGAAAGAAAACTTTCTTCAACAAATGGTGTTTTCCAACCAATGGAGATAATTGGACAGAAAACATGCAAAAGAATGAAAATAGAAAATCATCTTACATCATAACAAAAGTTAACTAGAAATGGATTAAACACTTAAATATAAGACGTGAAACTGTATAATACATAGAAGAAAACATGGGAAAAAATCTTCAATATTGGCTCCAGTTATGTCTTTGAGGACTCAACTACACTAGCAAAGGAAACAAAAGCAAAAATAAACAAATGAGACTACAACAAACCAAAATGCTTCTGCACAATGAAAGAAACTACCATTAAAATAAAAAGGACAGGAAAAAAGTATTTGCACATCATACATATGAGAAGGGACTAATACCCAAGATCTACAAAGAACTCATACAACTTGACAAAAACAAAACTAATAGCCCAATCAAAAAATGGGTAGAAGAATGAAATTGACACTGAAGAAAACACACAGATAGTCAAAAGACACATGAAAAAATGCTCATCATCACTTATCATCAAGGAAATGTAAATCAAAGCCACAATGAGATATCATCTTACACTTGTGAGATTGGTCCATGTCTAATATTGGGTTGTTGGAAAAGTCTAATGTAATTTTTTCTTTAATTTTGTTGCAAACATGCATCATGACTTTTCTGACAGTCCAATAGATTAGAAACAAGTGTTGGCAAGGGTGTGGAAAATAGTGTGGAGCTTTCTCAAAACATTAAAAAATATATCTACCATACTACCTAGCAATTCCACTGCTAAGTACATCTGAAGAATGTAAAAACACTAATTTTCAATGAACACTCCTGCGTTCATTGCAGCACTATTTACAATATCCAAGTTATGGAAATAGCCTAACAGACTTAGCCCATTTCCATATTTTGGCTTATACTCCAACAGCCAGATGAGTAGATTAAGAAGATGTGCATATATACACAATGGAATATTACTCAGCACAAAAATATGAACTTTTGTGATTTTCAACCACATGCATGGAATTGGGGTGGGGGAAACCATGCTAGGTGAAATAAATCAGAAGGAAATAGAAAGAATACCAGAGATTTCACTTGTATTTGGAATATGAGAAAGAAAGCAAAGGCACTGTCAAAACTAATCCAAAACAAATCCTAGAAATTAAGGTTACCAGGGGTGGGGAGCAAAAAGGGGAAGGGCCCCAATGGACTAAAGTGGAGGATTACTGATGCTTTGATGGTAGGCATAAGGTGGTGACCACACCTGAGAGGTATGAATCTACGTCTATAAAATATACAGTAGTGTAAATACAATAAAAATATGGTTAAAAATGTAAAAGAGAGTAGTCTAATTGATAGAGACAGAAAGTATAAGGCTAGTTGCAAGAGAATAGTGGAGAGGGAATGAAGAGTTGTATAACAGACATAGAATTTCAGCTTCCAATAAGAAAAAGTTCAAGAGGTTGATTGCACAGCAATGTAAATGTAATTAATACTATTAAACTGCATACTTAAAAATGGATAAGATGGTATATTTCATGCTATCTATATTCCCAAAATTGAAAAAAAAATATTTAAAATAGAAAAAATGAAACCTCAAAGAGAAAACATTTGAACTAGCTTAACTACTTCCCAAGAAGCTCAAGAATATATATATATATATTTAATTCATAGGAAGTATATATGTGTAAGCTTCATTTCAAAGGGTATAGTGACTTTCTTTCAAAGAATACAGTATAAATAAAGGTGGGGAGGTAGGGTTACTCTATAGTGCACAAATCTGACAAAAACTATTTCAGCCAGATGTCCAAGGTTAACATCAACTATGCTAAATCATATTGATGGTGTGTACCCCAAACATGATGTCATAAAAATGTCACTTTACCTCTGTGATCTTCCTCCCCAAAATACACAATGTCAATCCAATCATGAGGAGAACATCAACTAAAATCTAATTGAGGGACATTCTGTTATAGGCCCCCACTCAAAAGAGTGAGTCCTGCGGCCTCTAAGGAAATAATTCACCAGAGAGTGCTCGGCATAGTTAAACCAAACAAGGCTTCATTAGAGACTCACACATGAGGGAACCACTGTTGGGAAGAAGAATTTAGCCTCGTTCCTTCAGGGGAAGGCAGAAGGGAGTAGCATCATAGCTTATTCACGGTTGGGCTATGCCTGGGCATGTGCAGACAGGTTACATTCCAACAGTACATGGGGGCTCTCAGCTTTCTCCCTCCAGGAAATTGTGAGATAATCATTAGTCAGGATTAGATAATTTTATCTAGCCTGGTACCTTATAGACAGTGTGGTGGGCCAAAGGTTTGGACAGGGCTGCCCAGCCCATGATCTAGTCCACCGGTTCAAACAGCAACAGACCTGGGCCTCCACTTGGGCCAGATACATCAAGTCCTTGGTTTAATCTATCAATTAAGTGGATTTATTATAACCATCTAGCTCCCCTATTCATTTCATTGGTTTTTACTGAATACATACAATACTCATTTCCTATAGCCACTAATAAATTACCACAAACTCAGAGGTTAAAACCAACAGAAATTTATTCACCCACAATTCTGGTAGTCAGATGTCCAAAATTTGTCAGTTAAAACAAAGGTATCAGTAGGGCCATACTCCCTCCAGGAGCTTTAGGAGAAAATCTGTCCAAGCATCTTTCAGCTTCTGGTGACTGCTGATATTCCTCACCTGTGACAATATCATTTGACCACATCCATACTAGACACTGAAGGTGTTCAAAAATGGAAGTGTAAGGTTCTGCTTTCTAGGAGCTTACTATCTAATATGGAAGAGGCAAAACAACAACAATAACTAAGCTAACAGAGTAAATTAAATGCACAAAAGTGTAATATATGTAAGGTATCAGAGCAGAGAGAAAAAGGAATATCCACTCCAGTTGTGAAAATCAGAAAAGACCTGGTAGTAGATATAACATTTAAACATCTCTAGGGCCTCCCTGGTGGCGCAGCGGTTGAGCACTGGGTTGCGAAGCTGCCCACGGACTCTGCGGCACCGGTTTGATCCCTGGCTGCTCCCCGGCCACAGGAGGAGGGTCCCACATGGCGCGCAGACCTCTCCTGCCGCCCACTGCTCCCCTCAGCAGTGTACTTCGGTCCTTCTGCCTGCTCTGCTCCCCGCTCTGGCTCTGGTGAATTCTCTCACCCTCCCGCGCTTCTGACTGTACCCAGTGCTTGTATAAACAAACAAACAAACAAATAAATAATACATGCCTCTTAAAAAAAATTTTAAACATCTCTAATAGCAAGGAAGATATAAATATGCCAATGTTATAGGAAAGTCTGTCCAGGGTGACGGGATAGTTACCAAAAGGACAGAGCCTAGATAGGATGAAATAACTAAAGAGAAGTGCAGATTGGAGGCTTTACTCAAAACACTAAACAACATTGGTGGGAAAAAAACATTAGTGTTTTTATCCAAATGAGTGTGGTAACTACAACTTTGTATCAGGAAGATGAATTTAACCCAATGTCGGCTGAATCAGAATGAGGAAGAATAGAGGCAGGGATAATGCAATACTAGAGAGCTTATTAAAGTTTATATACCTCCTCTTACATGAGCGGCAGCCTGATAAAGTGTAAAAAAAAAAGGAAAAATTGCTGGATTTGAAGTCTGAAGGCATTTGTTGGGTGTGCCTCTTACTTATCTTGACCTTGGACATATTTCTTAATATCCATATGCTCAGTTTCAAGTGGAATTAACATCTATCTTGTATACTTGCTTTGGTAACTAAGACTCAGAATACAATGCTTTGCGCATAGTAAGTGCTAAATCAATGTTTTGGTTTTTCTGCCTAATTCAGATCTTAAAGGTACTTCTTTGACTTTGTAAGCACCCACATAATTCATTCAGTATTTTAGATGCTATAATCTGTGACAAAAGGCAAAATGACATCACTGTTGCATTGTGGAGAATAAATTCACAATCCAGAAATTAGAAGGTACATTGGGTTCTCAAGAGTCTGAGTTTATTCAAAATTTATTTAACCAGTATTTATCCAGCCCCTGCACATGTGTGTTACTGTGCATGGAGATGCAAAAGTAGATACAATTTGTCCTGTCCTGGGGTATCAATATGCAGATACAAAAAATGCTAGAAGTTTATACAAAGTGTTATGGCACCATAAGAGAATGAGTAATTTGGGCCTCCCTAATGGCGCAAGGGTATTAAGATGTAACCTATGAAGCCATCCACAGCCACTGCAGCACAAGTTCGATCCCTGGCCAGGGAACAACCCACATGGGCAGCAGACCTCTCCTGACTTGCCCACTGCTTCTCCCCTCAGCAGTGTATTTCAGTCAATCTGCCTGTTCTGTTTCCCACTCTGTCTCTGGTAGATCCTCCCACCCCACCCCCCACGCCTCTGGCCTGTACCCCAGTTCTTGTATGCATAAATAAATAAATCTTTAAAAAAAAAGAGAGAATGAGTAACTGAGTTTATAGCAGTAATGGAGAGCTTCACAAAGAAACAATCTTTTTATTTTATTTTAAAGATTTATTTATTTATGCATACAAGAGCTGAGGTGCAGGCCAGAGATTGGGTGGGGGGGTGAGAAGATTCACCAGAGACAGAGTGGGGAACAGAACAAGTAGATCCACTGAAATATACTGCTGAGGGGAGCAGTGGCCTAGACAGGAGCGGTCTGCTGAGCCATGTGTGTTGTTCCCTGGCTGGGGATGGAACTCATGCTGCAGTGGCTGCAGATTGCTTCATAGTGCTGAGTCTTGACTCCTTGTGCCACCAGGGAGACCCTGAAGCAATCTTTTTAGATGAGTCTTGGGTTGTTGTATTGATAGTTCATCTGTTTTGCAGGTGGAAGAAGAATATCCCAGGCAGGGGAAATAGTGTGGAAAATATGAAGAAGGGAGGCACTTGGCTGCATTTAACTGCAAGTAAGAATAACAGTTTCAACAAAATTGAGAATTATATTTTCCACATACTAAGAAATCTAAAAGGTAGGCAGTTGTTGGCATTGACTGAGGGGCTCAAAGATTCAGGTCCTAGGTCTTTGAAATTCTTTTGTCCTACATTCCAAAGGAAATTGGAAAATGAATGTTTTGTTTTGTTTTTTAACTTGACAGCATTGCATCTTGCAATATTTATTTAATTTTATTGAGGTAATATTGATTACAACACTGTACATGATTTAAGAAAATAAATTCACATATCCTCAGATGTATGTCACTAAAAGTTATCTTTATCTTTTTTCAAGCTGGGCACAAAATGACTCCAAAAAATAAAAATTCTGTTAAGAAGGAAGAAAGGGGAAAATACACTCAGGGAAGGCAATAAACAGTTTCTGCTGTAGCATTTTTAGGGGATTGCTAAAAGTGGGTGCAGCTGGATGATGGAATTTCAGAGAAGATTGATAAATAAAGCTAGTGATGCAAGCCCAAAGGAACCACGGGAGATTTAAAAGTTTATTTCTGCAATTTCTTCATGGGAAAATACATGGAGTTCCATGATGGGATATTAGGAACATTTGCCTGGTTATGAAAGCAGCAGGAAGGGAAAACTCCTTATTCCCATCACATTTTGGCCAGTTGTTTGATCAGAAATCTCCCAAATCCTAGAAATGTAGCCAAAGGCTGGGTTCCAGCAAGAAAGATTGTTTTGCATGACCCATTTCTATCCCACGCCTTCCTGATAAAAGTTACTGCCAATAATGTTTCTTTTTTTCTTCTATCCCCCTATTCCTTTCTTCTTGTTGCCTTGAATTTACCAGTGTGTGGTCCAATGACCGTATTTCTTCTCCCTCTTAATGAGTTTCAGAAGATTCCACACCCCTGACTGAAAGCCAGGCACAGTCATTTCTAAGGTCCAAATTTTTTTTTAAAGATTTATTTATTTTTACAAGAACTGGGGTACAGGCCAGAGGCGTGGGGAGTGAGAGAATTCACCAGAGACAGAGTGGGGAACAGAACAGGCGGATTGACTGAAGTACACTGCTGAGGGGAGCAGCAGGTGAGTCAGGAGGGGTCTGTGCGCCATGTGGGTAGCTCCCTGGCCGGGGATCAAACTCGTGCTCCAGTGGCTGCAGATTGCTTCGTTGGTTACATCTTAACCCCTTGCGCCACCGGGGAGGCCCCAAGGTCCAAATTTTTGGAGACCAAATATTGTTCTTATATTTTTCAAGTTTCCATCATTCTGTCATGTCATTGTGACTCCTCTCACATCTCATCCAGGGAATTTTCAACAGTTTCCTGTAACAAACTGTTTAGCAAACCCTCACTCCCCACTCTCGACTCTTCTTTTCAGGGTACTCTGATTCTGCCTTTCAAAAGGGATAGTCAGAGAACTATTGAGCTGTCTTTAGATTATGTGATTTCTAAGTGCACTCCTCTTCTACTAGATTAAGCCTATATTCTTCATTGTTCATATATTCTTCCGATTTTTCTCTCATCTCAAAAGTAATACCTGTTGTTTTTTTTTAAAGATTTATTTATTTATTTATACATACACTGGGTATAGTCAGAAGCGCGGGAGGATGAGAGAATTCACCAGAGCCAGAGCAGAGAGCAGAAAAGGCAGAAGGACCAAAGTACACTGCTGAGGGGAGCAGCAGGCAGCAGGAGAGGTCTGCGCGCCATGTGGGACCCTCGCCCACAGCTTCGCAGCCCAGCGCTCAACCACTGCGCCACCAGGGGAGGCCCAAAAGTAATACCTGTTTATTGTAAAAAACAGACAAACAAACAACAAACAAAAAGCACCTTGAAAAATACTGAGAAACCAAATAACAAATGGACTCATCCCTAATCCAACCAATCAAAATTACCCAGTATTAGGGTGAGTGAAGCATGTACATATATGGAGGTGAAGTTGTACTTCCAAAATTATATAGTTTGGGCCTCCCTAATGGTGCAAGGGGTTAAGTCTCAGCACTATGAAACTATCTGCAGCATGAGTTCAATGCCCACCAGGGAACTAACCACATGGCTCAGCAGACCTCTCCTGTCTTGCCTGCTGCTCCCCTCAGCAGTGTACTGTCCCGACCCGCGCGATTCGTAGGCACGAAAAGAGAAGCACTTAGGATTGAAATGAGGGGCTTGAGACAACTTGACGCTAGCGTTTACTTCTTTATTTTTCCTTTTCCTTTCTTTTACTTTTCCCTGTCTTTCTACCTTCCCTGACCTTCTCTCTGCTCCTCTCGCAATAACCTCTCTCGCAATAACCTCCTGACCTTCTCGTGGTTCTCTTCTTATATCCTGGTAGCTCCTCCCATCGTACCTCCCAGTCTCATTTGATTAATAGGAAACACCTGTGGTTTCTCAGCAGGCAAAACGGTAAAGCGAGAACTAATTAATGGCATGTGTGTTGCGCAACATGGCGCATGCTCCAGGCGGCTCCGGACAGTGTACTTCAGTAGATCTGCCTGTTCTGCTCCCCACTCTGTCTCTGGTGAATTCTCTCACCCCTCCGCACCTCTGGCCTATAACCCAGCTCTTGCATGCATAAATAAATAAATCTTTTTTTAATTATATAGTTATATAAATAATTGGCAAATCAATACAATTTGAGAGGAAAAATCTACTATTAGCATTTTCATATAAATTCTTCCCTTTGTTATATAGATTTTGTACATTTTTAAGGGTATAATTTTGTACATATTGCTCTGTAACCTATTTGTAGTTTAAAAAACACTAAATAGCTTTTTTCCCAGTCATTTCTAAATTTAATCATCATATTCAAATTACAGATAAATATTCACAGTAAAAAAGCATTATAGGACATATAATGAAAAATAGCAGCAGCCCTCTACCCCAACCCTCCCTAAAATCAATTGCATCCTCCAGGGTCAGACACTTGCAATTGTCTTGTTTCTCCTGGAATATATCTAAGTATTTCTAAAGAGTGTGCCTTTATGATTATTTCTAGGTGTTAAATTTAAACATTGAACATATCTGATCTCATGTAAGACAAGGACTTAATACTCATGAACTCTTTCTTCAGTACCCATACATTTCCCCTCCTCTTAGCTTATATAACAATTTTTATCAAATCATCATTTAGTACTTACATTAAAATGATATCAACATTGTGAACATATTTAGTGCCACTGAATTGTACACTTAAAATGGTTAAAATGGTAAATTTCATGTTATATATATATTTTACCACAGTTTTAAGAAAAACATACGCTACAAAAATTAAATGATAGACATGCTGTTTGCAGTTAGTCATTTCATACACTACCACATTTTATATCTAGTACAACTTTTATTTTCCATAGTCAGTAATTGCCTCATGTTATTTTCCCCCTATTTGTTTACTTTTTATGGGATGGATCCTGAATCTTCCAATAGAACTACAAAACTTTAAATCATGTCAGCCAAATGCTGTTGTTGTTTTTTTTAAAGATTTATTTATTTATTTATACATACACTGGGTACAGTCAGAAGCGCGGGAGGATGAGAGAATTCACCAGAGCCAGAGCAGAGAGCAGAACAGGCAGAAGGACCGAAGTACACTGTTGGTGGAGGTGGCAGGGGAGGCGGTAGAGGATGACAACATCTCTTCTGAATGCTGGTCCTATCTGAACTGGAAGCGTCACCCTGAACCCAGCTTTGTTTCCATCCTGAAAAGACCTTTCACCTCTTTCCTGCTTTGGATCCCTTGTTACCCAAATCCAAAAACTTTTTTCTTGCTTTTCTGCCTCATTGATGAAGCACATACTTGAGAAATTTCCTGAAAAACTCTGCACAGATTTTTTGTGCTCACGAATGACTGAAAATGTCTTCGTTATACAGTATCTTCACTTGGCAGCTTGGCCAGGTATAGAATTTTACTTTGTAAATAACTTTTCCTTAGAATTTTGAAGGCCTTGCTCCACTGTATTTTGACTTCTAGGATTGCTGTTGACAATCTGCCTGATTCCAATTCTTAAAACTTCGTATGTTGTCTTGTTTATTTGTGTGATTTTTCTATGATTATTTCTTTCCATCTTGCTTTTGTTTTTTTTCTTGTTAGAACTTCTGTTATTTATTTGTTGGTTCTCTTGGATTAATAGTCTTATATTCCTGTCTTTGCTCTTTTCCATATCTGTCTTTTTGGTTTTTTCTCTGGGAGATTTTCTCAACTTCATCTTCCAATGCTTCTTGAATTTTCCATTGTCTACTTTGCCATTTTGATAGGATTTTAAATATATATCTAATTCTAGTTATAAAATATATTCATTTAATTATTAGTAATTAAAAATGTGTACTGTTTTTACTAGTCATTGGTATTTATTTTAACATGAACTGTTTCTTTAAATTCTTTGCATATTTTTCTATTGAATTATTAATTCTTTTCTTATTAAATTGCTTGATTTTTCTTTTACATTAAAGAAATTAGGCCTTTTCCTATTTTTACTGTTTTGACTTTTTTACTTTCTTTTTTGTTTTGTTTTTTCCTAATGGAAATGTTTAATCTATATTTGTATTTTTTATTTTATAACTTGAGTTTTATGTGATCCTTACAAAAACCTAAAGATGATAAAATGATATAAAATAAAAATATATATGATAAAATGATATATTGATAAAATATATATGATAAAAATATATATTCATTATATTTTATCAAGCATTTAATGATGCTTGTTATTATATGAAGGCAAACTAATTTATTTAAACATTCCTCTATTACTAGATCTTTATGTAATTTTCCATTTTCCAAAGGCCACATCCTCTTTATTTTGTCCTGGACACCTTAATACACTGGAAAATAGGTGAATGCCTTCTCTATGGAACCTCTTCAGAAATACATATAAATTATTTTTTTCTGTTTTCAATCATTCCAACTACTTTTGCCAAATTTCACTTCATTATTTGGATTCCTTCTTGTTATTCTACTCTCAATTCCTTCCTAGAATTTCACATGTGCATTAAAATGCCAGAGCCCAAACTTGGCAAGATACTTTAAGGGTATGACCAACTCTAAGTTTAGCAGAGGGATACTTTCCTAACTCTTGGATGTCATAGACCTATTAATATATTTCACTATCACAGTTAGTTTTATAAAACAGTCACTATACTGCTGACTCATTCTCAGCTGGTGGTCTAAGGCTATCAAGCTATTAAATTCACAAAACTAGAAATAATGTTTAATTTATCAAATAAAAGAAAAAATTCAAAAAGATCCTGGAAGTTTGGAACACTAGGCAAAAAATGAAACTCCGGGAGACATTAAAAAGTTTTATATTTAATGTATAAAAACATAGGGATGAATTCACTTAACAATGAAACATTTTGGTTTGCTGTAGACTTAATATCAATCAAATACAATGTGAAACAGCTGCCAACAAATTTAATGTATTTTGACAAGGAAAAAAAATGATATCAGACTATTCATAACCTCTTCTCTCCCTCTTTCAGACAAATAAAGTTCTTTCTTATCAGGTCAGTTCTTTAACCTGTTTAGGAAACTAGTGAATTGGGTAAGAAGAAGAAGTTTTTGTTCATCTACTGAGAAGTTGGAGGGAAAAAGACATATGCTGAAGACAAGAGGAGGCATGAAAAAAGGCAAAATCCAAGAAGTGCTAGCTAAGAGAAGGAGTTTGGGAAGTTTAAAAAAAGAGAAAAAAGAAAGAAATTGTATTAGCTGCTTTGTTGTTGCAAAGGAGACCTTTTAGACAGGTAAGAGGTTGTAAAAGAAGTGTTGTCACATGTTATGAATATCATTTCACGTTGTGTTCTAAGAAACTTAAGTAAAATCAATTTTTTCCAATTATTGTTGGATTTCCAAAATATCCAAAAAGATATTTATTTCTTGATAGAATCTTGAGCTGAGAAGCTGCCATATAGTATTTAACTGCATTTAGCTTATGCAATCTATGTCACATCCACAGAACTATGGTGTGCACCACAGTAAAGATGACAGTCATATCATTTGGTCAGACTACATTTGGATTATTATCTTCAGTCCCGAATACCCCATTTTTACAAGATGTATTCGTTTGTGCTACAGACGGAATATCTTAAACACTATAAATGTATTTTCTCACAATTTTGAAAGCTAATAGTCTGAGTTCAAGGTGTTGACATGTTTGTCTTCCTCTCAAGCATCTCTTCCAGGTTTGTAGACTGCCATCGTCTCATCATCTTCACATGGTCCTTCTTTTGTGTAAGTCTGTGTCCTAGTCTCCTCTTTTTATAAAGACACTGGTCATATTGGAGTAAGATCCACCTAATTCAATCATCTCTTTAAACACCTTGTCTCCAAATATAGTCATATTTCAACTATTGGGGGTTAGGATTTTAGCACATGAATTTTAACACATTGATTTTAACACAGTTCAGACAATAACATAAGGCTACTGACAAATTCAGTCTTATTTTTAGATCCCTTTGGATTTTATTGCTGGTGTTTACACACTAACCCTAATTCTTACAAGCTATGAACAACCAGAATAGTCTCAACTTCTTCATTAAATTATTATTAAAAGCAGAAAGTTAACTTGGCTGATATTGATGAACACTATATTTCAGTCAAAAGTATTTAGAATCTGGTAGTTTATTAGATATCTGTGACATAGTATTATGTAAGTTGGTCCTTTGGACGTGAGATACATGGATATACACATGAAAAGAAACAATTTCCTTTTCTGTAAAATGAAGCAGTAAGAGCAGATAATCTGTAAGATCTCTTCCGGCCCTAAAATCCTACAGTTCTGGTCCAAGGACAAAGAAAGTATATTTTATTAAATATCATTTTAAAATATTGGACATGCAGGAAATAAAGAGATCAAATTAGGATTTGCAGAAACTTTTCTTAAAATTTGAATAGAAAATCTAAAATATCTTAGAAAAAAGTCATTAAGTCTGATTGTTAACCCAGAGTTAACTCCTGAAAATCATAACAATTCATATTCATGGCAAATCAGGCTCCCGGTTTCATGCTGGTTCTATAACCAGCATTTTATTTGATAAATGTATATGCTTCAAAACTGACCCACAGGAATTGGCCATATATACTTATACCGTGTTATATATTTAACATCTCTTCATAGCTACCTGGAAAAACACATTATATTTCTATTTCCTTTACATTATATTTAATTTTACAGTTTGTTGCAGAAATAGTAACATTTAATCAGCATTAATTGCCTGTATAGTAAGGGAGAGAATAGTAGATAGTAAACTTCTGCATGACACAAGCAAATATCTGAGTTTGACAGAATTTTACACATTATATTTATTCATATTTCCCAAGCTCATGTGGAAATCTATTCACATACTTTTTCAAGAAGCCAGGATTACACTGTAGATCTGCCAATCCCTAAAATTAGTTTTTGAAAATACCTTGTACAAGTCAGAAAATATGGCTCATCTCTTTGAAGGTTGAAGACAGGCTAATATTTTACTTTCCTTTTAAAAAATGATAAGGGCAAACTATCAGAAAAAGTTGTGAAAATGTAACAGTAACACTTAGAGGCTGCTTTCTGCCATGAATTATTACACTTTCAAAGACTTCCATATACTACCAAGGCTCATTTCTGACATCAAGTTAAAATCACTTTAGCATGAATAATTTTTAAATGAAACATTTCTGAGGGTGGAAAAGAGTCATATTGGATTTTATCTTGTTATTAAATTCAAGAAGTACATTGTATCAAGAGAGTGGATATTGTGTCCAGCATTATTAACATATTCTATTTAGAAAAATGATGTTGTTATTCATACGAAAACAGATGTTGGTCTAGATAAAGTTAAAAGCCTTCACAGGTCTCAAACATGTATACATGAAATTATAGAAATTAATTATAGTTCAAGCAAGGATTTGACTTTTTTGCTATAAAGCCAATTTCTGAGTTATCTACTGCTGCATAACAAACTACCCCAAAACTCAGTTTCTTAAAATAAAGCTTAGCAAACTTTCTGCAAAGGGCCAAACAGTAAATGTTTTTAGACTTTGTAGGTTATACAATTTCTGTCACAACCATTCAACTCTACTCATAGACAGTATGTAACAAAGGTGTGGCTATGATCCCACAAAATTTTATTTGCAAAAAGAGGCAGCGAACTGAATTTGGCCCACAGGCTATAGGTTGTGGATTCCTACGTTATCAAGGCTTATAATTCTGTGGGTTGGTATTTTGTGGGGATGATTGATGTCAGTGGGGCTCTCAGTGGGAATTACTTGTCTCTGCTCTGCATGGTTGGACATGTTGACACATTTATTTGGAGTCAATTGTCAAGTTGGCTGGAGATAGAATGGTCTTGAATGGTCTCACTTACATACCAGGTATTGACTGAGGCTGTTGGCTAGGCACCTCAGTTTGTCTCAGCTTGGCCTCTTACGCTCAAACTTGGGGTTTCTCACATGGATTCCAGCAGGACAAAAGCAGAACCTTAAAAATTTCTATGAGGCCTCGCCTAGGAAGTCACACGATGTTTTTTGTTTGTTTGTTTGTTTGTTTTTTATCACATTCTCTTGGTCCAAGTCATAAGGCTGGGTCAGATTCAAGGTGTTGGGAAATAGATTCTATGTCTAAATGGAAAGAGTGCCAAAGAATCAGTAACCATTTTAAATTCACCAGGGGGAGTAAACTCTGTCACAACAAAGTGATGTCAGTTCCTGTAAGGCTTTTACCGGTAACTTTCTTGCTTCGGAAAGCTTGTCAAAACCTCAAGTATGTGGTCACAGTGTAAATCACTTAGCCAAAACTTAAACAAAAAATAAGAAATCATCAAAATTTCCATTCAAAGTATTTTTAAATATTTTGTGAAATGAGGCAGTTATGGAAGTAAGAGTTCATTTTAAAGTCTCAGAACAAATGTTTTCATTTTTATTTTCAGTAGGATGGTTGGTTAAGAGGGTCATTTGAGGAGATAGGGAGGGAGAATGTGGACAGTTGTGAAGCATGATGCTTCGAACTTTATTCCTTGAGGGTGAAGAGATTACTGCTTTTGGGGTGGCTCCTTTTGGGAAACTCCCCTCAATGTGTCATTAAGGTGCTGTTAGCCAAGTTTTTCCTCTGTAAAATTATACTTTTTTACTTGTTAATCAGTATTTTGTTGACAGATATATCCCATTCCTCATCCAAATTTACTAATATTAACAGTCACTGATATTTTTGAGAATTAATTATTATGAAGATTGTCAAGTAATGCTTTTCTAAAACTTTATCATTTTTTCTATTTTGACTAGTTATAAGAAAAAATCTCTCTCTCACTCTCTCCCTATATATGTATATATCTATATATATATACAGACACATGGATTTATGCATTACTCTTATTTAATCTCATAATCCATATAATAGTAACTTATTTTGACAACCAACGTCTCTCATATTTGGCTAGTGGGAGCTTCTGAAAGCTGACTTTTCTATTCTTTTTTTTAAGATTTATTTATTTATGCATAGAAGAACTGGGGTGTAGACCAGAGGCTTGGAGGGTTTGAAAGGATTCACCAGAGGTAGAGTTGGGGAGCAGAACAGGCAACCTACTGAAATACTCCACTAAGGGGAGCAGCAGGCAAGACAGGAGAGGTCTGCTGCATCATATGTGGGTTAGCTCCTTGGCCAGGGATCAAACTCAGGCCGTAGCGATGGTAGCACTAAGACTTGACCCCTAGGCCACCAGGTAGGCCCTTTCTATTCTTTTAATATCTTCATCATTCTTTGGATAGTTCCTTATTTTATGACACAAGTAGATGTTCCAGACTCATTTTTACTTTCCCTGCCTCAACTCTGCTTTGTTCCGTTCAATGAAGAATGGAATTTAGAAGCCAAGACCTGGATGCTAAATGTATTTTGCTATTGGGATATTGTAATTTCCAGTCTCTCACAGTGGACAGAACTAGAGAATGCATGCATATACACATATATGTATATATACATTTATAGCTTTATCTGGCTATCTACCCACCCACCTATAGAAATCCATGTGTTCACCAGCATTGCCAATCCAAAAACACAGGATTCATTCTAGTTTTCCCACTTGTACCTACCTTCTTCAACAATGAGATCCTGGCAACCATTTTCTTCAATATTTGTACACATGTGTTAAATAGCCCTCTATCTAACTAATTTCCTTTTGTTTTCGCTACCCCTCCATGTGAACATGCTCCTCATTCCATTCACACTCTTTGTTCCAGGATGCCACCTCCCCACATTGATGTCCTCCTCAGGTGTCAACACTATATGCCAGGACACCATAATGACTGCCCCCAGTGTCCTCATGGACCTTTGGAGTAAATCTTGAAGAGCAGAAAAAATGAGTACATTTTGTGGGCCTCCCTGGTGGCACAAGGGGTTAAGCATCAGCACTATGAAGCAATCTGCAGCTACTAGAGCACAAGTTCGATCCCCAACCAGGGAGTTAACCCACATGGCACAACATACTACCTCTCCTGCCTCACCCACTGCTCCCCTCAGCAGTGTACGTCAGTCAACCTGCCTGTTCTGCTCCCCACTCTGTCTCTGGTAAATCTTCTCACCCCCTGCACCTCTGGTCTGTACCCCAGTTCTTGTAGGCATAAATAAATAAATCTTTAAAAACTTAATGAGTATATTTTCATGATATATTTCCTCCCTGCTATATGAATTAGGGCCTATAATTACATATTTACATAACTGTATTTCAAAGCTTCAAAAACAGTTTTTGTGTGCCTGAACCTACAAATAACTAAAAATCATAATACATACATTACCAGTGAAATCATTATTACATTATTGCTATTATTACTTAATCAACATCATTCTTTTGTAACAGTTTAGATTCTTTATAATCCAGATAAATGACTGGCCACTGCAAGCATCAACGTATTTCTTATCTCCTTGTACTAGACATATTAACAGTTTTACCATGCCCACAGCCCTCCTAAAAAAGCAACCTACTAAATCTGTTTAATATTACCTAACGACAATCTTTATTGGAGTCAAAGCTGATTCGATGCTGAACCAAAGGCCATCAACCTATGTTTTGACTAGTGACATGCCTATAATAGATTCTATTGGTTTCCTGTCTATAGCCTTCCCACACTCCCTGATCTACTTTATGCTGACAGCACCTGTTACGTTCAACCAAGAAACAGGAGGCAGACTGGATATGCATGGAAGTTAACATCCCTGAAATCAGCCCTCAGTGAATGACAGGTGGGAGTTGGAGGACAAATAACCAGCTTCTTTGCCTCTAAACTGGGATAACTAAGAAAAATATTCCATATTGTCGCCCAACAGTTCTCTCATGGGTCTGAAAACCTGTTGCCTATAGAAATAACCTGCTTGAAATGAATCCTTTCTTGGCTTTGGCTTCCCTTCCTTTTCTCAATTCCATAGCCCCCTAAAAGTGCTCTCAGCAGCTACCTTCTCAGTTAACTACCATTTCTTAAATTCTTCCATCCAAGTCAGCTTCGGCAGAAACCCAACTACTTAAATGTCACAATAGGTATTAATAAAGTCAACAGATGCATTTAACCATGTATTAAAATTGGAAATATATATATATTTTTTTAAACTATTTGAAGTTATACAAAGGAAAAAATATGTGGAAACACTATTTGAACCATACAAATGGCAGAATACCAGAAAGAAGATGTAAAAATCCATGCCTAGTGACATTACCCTTTGGATCTAGAACCACACTCCATTCTTTTTTTTTTAAAGTAACAAAATTACTAATTTGCTTTATTTTAAAAAATACATATATTAGTTTTAGAATAACAACACCAATGTTATTAATAACACTACAATTGTCAAAAACAGCTTAAGATTTCTTTGTAATTCTTTTTGTCCTTGGGGTGAAGCCCACCAGGGAATGTTCTGTGTCTGAGCACAGTGTTCAAATGATAGTGTTTTGTGTTTTGTGTGTTTTTTTTTTTTTTACTCACTCTGACAATCCTGTGTTTTTGGTTAAATTTTTTATTAATTTTTTAAAATTTTTTTACATCATTGTTCATTTTTAAACAATATTTGCTTTCCCCCACCCCCTCAGGTATAGTCCCCGTAGAGTTTCCTTCACCAATGCACCCGTGCACCATCACCTCAGTCCCCTGAAGAACCACACTCCATTCTAATCTGGATTAGCCTGTGGCCCTTTACAGCTCCTCTTGGATTTCCAAAAGATTTTTTCACTCTAAAATATTACAAGTGCC
This sequence comes from Talpa europaea, assembly GCF_964194135.1. NCBI lineage: Eukaryota > Metazoa > Chordata > Mammalia > Eulipotyphla > Talpidae > Talpa > Talpa europaea. The sequence continues at coordinate 44,199,720 of NC_140075.1, forward strand.
CTAAGAATAATGAAAGCCAGCATTCCCGCCCCATTCCCACCTGAGTTTATAGTAAGACTCTCTGCTCCTTGACACTAAGCTGCAACAGAGGAGACATCAACTTTAATCTATTTTTCTTCCTGTATAATAGCTAAAATTAAGCTTCAAGTGAAGAATACTAGTATAACAGTGGTTAATATTTGTATAATTAATATTTGCACAATGATCAAAAGAAAGGAGTTTTTAAAAGGTATATATGAATGGGCTTGGGATCAGAGCATCTCTCTTCATCATAGGTATGGAAAAACACAAAAATCTTTCTTTTTTTGTCCCTCAGGAAAAAAGCACTTGAACAAATCTGTACACCTTATAACCAGAAGGACCATTTATGTTGTATGTTCATTATCCCTTTCCGTGCTCTTCTGGTGACTGTGCCCTCTTCCCACACTCCCTTTCCTACATACATACATCTCCCTTTAGTCAACTACTTGTCCCTCGATCCATCAGGTTCTATCCCTGCCTCCAAGAAGGCATATGCCCATCAAGCTGGTCAGGTTTTTTTTTTTTTTTTTTTAAGATTTATTTATTTATTTATACAAGAACCAGGTTATAGGCCAGATGCGCGGGAGGGTGAGATGATTCACCAGCGACAGAGTGGAGAACAGAGCAGGCAGACTGACGAAATACACTGCTGAGGGGAGCAGCAGGCGCGACAGGAGAGGTCTGCTGAGCCATGTGGGGCCCTTGCTGGCCGGCCGGGATCCAACCCATGCTGCAGAGGCTGCGGACAGCTTCACAGCGCGGCGCTCAACCACCTGCACCACCAGGGGAGGCCCAAGCTGGTCAGTTTTTATTTCCTATATTCAAGGAGGGTTTCATATGACCTAAGATTAAAATCCTGCCCCTGAATTTTATCAATGAACTATGAAAAGAGATGTTCTTTTCATCTCCTGAGTTTGCCAAGCTGCAGCAAACTTGAATTTGTTTATACCTATTGCTCATACACCATTGCCACAAACCACAAGAAGGAAAGCCCACCTTCAGCAACTAGAGCCGATAAATTTAACTCTTCACATAGGGTATATGTAGTGGACGTCAACTGCAAAGATGTATTTGGAGACACAACCTCAATGGCAAGGGAAACAAAACCAAAAATAAACAAGTGGGACATCAAACAAAGTAGATTTTGTACCTTTAACGAAACAACCACGAAAACAAAAAGGCAACCAACAAATTGGGAGAAATATGTGAACATCACATGTCTGACAAGGTGTTAAATTCCAAGATATATAAGGTATTTAAATAATCCAACAGCAACAACAAAAACAGGCAATCAGGCAAAAGACTTAAACAGACACTTTACCAAAGAAGCCATTCAAAATGACCAACAGGTACATGAGAAGGTGTTCAAGATCACTTATTATAAGGGAAATGCAAATCAAAACCACAGTGATATAGCATCTCACCCCTGTGAGAAAGACCCATTTCAAAAAGAATGGAAACAGAAAATGTTAGTGAGGATGTGGAAAAAAAGGAACATTCACCTACCATTGCTAGGAATGCAATTTGGTGCCGCCTCTATAGAAAATAATAAGGTGATACCTTTAAAAAATAAAAATGGAGGGCCTCCCTGGTGGCTCAAGGGGTTAAACACCGCATTATGAAGCAATCTGCAGCCTCTGCAGCAAGAATTCAATGCCCGGCTGGCCAGGGAGCAATCCACATGGCGAAGCAGACCTCTCCTGTCTCACCTGCTGCTCCCCTCAGCAGTGTATTTCAGTCAGTCTGCTGCTCTGCTCCCCATTCTGTCGCTGGAGAATCCTCTCAACCTCCCACGCATCTGGCCTGTACCCCAGCTCTTATATGCATAAATAAATAAATCTTAAATAAATAAATAAAAATGGAAATTCCATGTGTTCCAGCAATACCTCTGCTATGTATTTCCCAAAAAATATGAAAACACTAATATGAGAAGATTTATGTCCTCCTATGTTTATTGCAGCATTATCCACAATTGCCAAATCATGAACCAACCCCAGTGCCCCAAAACAGACAACTGGATTAAAAAAAAAGTGGAATACTATGCTTAATGGAATACCAATCAGCTATTTTAAAAGATGAAATACAACCTTTTGGAGCAAAATTGATGGACCTTGAGGTGCTCATGCTAAGTGAAATAAGTGAGAAAGTAAAAGATAAATATCAGAGGTTTAACTTATCTCTGTAATATAAATAACCAAAAAACATACACTAACAAAGCACAGCAAAAATAATTATTAGACTCTGTGAAAAATATACTGATTACCAGAGGGAATGGCAGGTAGGAGGAGAGGAGGTAATAGACAATGAAGAGGTGATCAGATATTGGCACAGAAGGTTTGCTGGAGAGTAAGTGAAGCATGTGCACATATAGAGGATTAAAGATACAGCCCAGGAGTTGTATAGATATATAAACAACTGACAAATTAATGCAATTTCCATTTATGTTGTTAGTCATTTTGAGATTTTTCTATCACTTGCCACCAAAAAAAAAACCAAAACCAAAATCTATGTATACTGTATATACAAAGGACGGAAAACTAACTCAAAACTGTCAGGAATACTTTAAAGTTAAAGCTCTTCCCCCACAAACACTCCACTCACACCCAAGTCCTTAGAGCCTGATCGAACTTCAGTAGCAGGCTGTGATTGTCTCCCACTGCATTGTGTGTTAGATGTCTGGGAGCCTGAAGTAGGCACCATTGTGCACCAGGGGGTTATTTATAATAGATATTAGGAAATATCCAGCAGAAGGGGATTTCAGAGAGATCAGAGAAGATTCTTATATAATGCATAAGGAGATTAGGGGAGGAATGTTAATACTTCTCTGTAGGAGTCAGATGGAATAGAACACTTTTTCTTTCCTGGTATGAAAGGGTTTAGGTAAACTTAGCCAAGTGTGATGGCCGACTTGTCCCAAAGCCTTTAATAATGAGTAAATCAAAACAATCTAAATGTCTTCTGTCCTGTTCCGCTTGGATGTCTCATTAATCTTAAACTTAGATTATATCTTCCAAAGCTGATCTTCTTTTTATACTTATCAGTATAATATCACCACCGTTTATCCAATTTATGTGTGAGCAAGAAACCTGGGTGTTATCTTTACTAGCTTCTTTACTTTTACTTCCTCCATAGCCAATAATTACCAACATGTATTCATTTTATCTTCTTACTGTTTATTGAATCTCTCTGCTTATTCCCAGTTCTGCTGCCATTTCTTTTATCTAACTCGTCATCCTAGACTACTGCTACTCTCCCCTTACTACCCCCCAATCCACTTCAATCCATTTTCTATTCTGAATGCTACCGTGTGTGTGTGTGTGTGTGTGTGTGTGTGTGTGTGTGTATGCAGGTCTGTTAGTTATTTCCTCAAGTCCCTTCTTATTTAAAACTCTTCAAAATTATGTTGACACCTAATGATTGCTATCCAAAACCCATCTGCCTTCCTTAAGAGCATCCTAAATTCCTTTCAGGAAAGTACCACTTCACCAAGTAGTTTAAGATTACTCCCCACCTCCAGGTACAGAGTTATGGATTCCTTAACGGGCATATTCTCCTCTAGCCACAGAGATTGTTTTAAAGAGCACTAAGCCCATGGTTCAAGGTGGGCATGTTATTTAAACAGATATAATCAGGGACATTGATTGGTTCTTGTGATCATGATGGTAACCAGTCTGAAGAAAAAAAATTGAAAACAGAGGTAAAAGACCCCACAGAATCAGAAATAGAGCATAAAGACATCGTCCTCCTATGGATAAACTGGTTGGATGGGGTCTACATTCTGAACTTCACAGTTACCTAAGATTATGACTTTTTTTTTTCTTAAAGAAGGTTGGATTGGATTTTCTATCACTTGCACCTGAAAGATTAATAGTTAATACACATTCAGGTTAATGTACCACTACACATCGGAAAAAGGCAAAAATCCTTAATAAAACTTGACACACATTTGTTCCCTGGGCTCAAATTACAAAGTCCTACTTTTAACCTCTGTTCATGCCTTTCCCTTTTCCTAGGTCTCCCACATACATGAATATTATGATTCTTATTCTATTTATTCTTTAGCTCTCATGTCAAATGCCTTCACTTGGTCCTCAAATAGACTAGATCCTTGTTCTTTACTCTCAAAGCACAATAAGGATTCAATTTTGACACTTATAGGTACATAAATGTTATGCCTATTTGTGAAATTCTTTTACAAAAGTCTTTCTCACTTAACTATAGCAACATATGAGAAATTCTTTTTCATAATTACAATTCCTGATACATAATAAATGTTTTTTTGTTGTTGTTGAGTGAATTAAAGAAGTCAAGGAGAGGATGACATTCTCATAGCATAAGGTTCATTTAAATCACACTTTATCAAATAACAATTTGGATTTGCATTTGAAAACCAGAACGTCACAGTGAATATCACTAGCTCTTTTATAAGATAAAAAGAGGTGAGTAAAATTTATTCCAAAGTCATAGTGGGAGGAATTTTCTTGGTCATATTGAAGCAATTTATAAAAATAAGAAAATTTTAAAACAGATATATCAGAAACATGTACTATTTTATCTAGAAAATAAATTAAATAGCTATGTTAACATCCTTGTAGGGTAAAAGGTTGGAGGATAGATTTGTTTTTAATATAATTCAACCAAAGGGGGCAGAATACGACCAAGATATTGAGTTAGAAATAGTTGGAGTGATTTGGGGGGAAAAGCAGGATTTCTGACAAAATTCCTCCTCTATTTAAAGCTGCAACAAAGAAATTGACAAATGTTTTAGTTCCATTTTAATGCTGGAGCAAGTCTCAACACAGATTTTCAGTTACTGGAAAATTAGGAATGATTTTGTTAAACTATAAATTGCATCATGGTCAAAAGATAATTTTATATGAATTTTAGTTTTAAGAGATCATATTTTTGCATGAATATTCTTTTCTGATGTTCCATCTCCACACTAAAGGAACAATGAATGTGTATGGAAGGTTAAGCTGACAGTATTGTGGGTCCAATGAGAGTTTTATAAATATAATAAAATTATTATATACTTGGTGGAATAATGCTTTTTTGTTGCTTTCAATAATGATTAATTTAAAAAATGTCATGAGTCGGTTTGGAATAAACTATGATTACATAATTAAGCACTCCTAGAAAAGTAAAATCATACTTATTATCTCTAAATTTTCTTCAAATTAAATATCTTCTGTTTTTATTTCTGCAAATTTAAGTTCTCCTTGGTTTTTAACAATACATTGACTTCACATCTCACAACCATAATATTGTGCTTTTCTTTCATTTTTGTTTGTTTGGTTAGTTGGTTTCTCTAAGCCAGTATAGTTATTGTGGAATCAGTAGCTGCTAATTATCTATCCAAGGACTACATTGTCAGGATCCAAAATTCACCTGGAAATCATTTTAAAATACTCCCAAATTGCTCCCCATTCATGATCTCCCACTACTAAGACTTTGACTTAATAAATAAGAAAATCTAAGGAATCTGAAGTTTTAAAAATATTGTCTCTATATCCATACTCATAACAGCATTACTCATAATAATGAGAAGGTGGAAGCAATTCAAGAATAATTGATGATGAATAAACAAAATGTGATATTTACATACAGTGGTATATTATTCAGCTTTATAAAGGGAAGCAATTCCAACATAAGCTGTACATACATGAACCTTGAGGGCATTATGCTAAGAGAAATGTCAGTCACAAAAGGATAAATATTGTATAAAAACTTCCACTCATCTGAGGTATGAAGAATAGTCAAATCCACTGAAAGACAGTAGAATGATAGTTCTAAGGGTTGATGGGAGAAGAGGATGAGAAGTTCTTGTTTAATGGCTCCAGAATTTTATTTTTGAAAGCTGAGAAAAGTTTTAGAGATGGATAGTGGCAATGGTTGCACAACAATATGAATTGATTTAAAAACAGTGAACCATGCATTTAAAGTGTTTAAGACTGTAAACTTTATATCACGTATATTCGAAATACATATTATTTTATGTGATTAAATAACCACAATTTTGAAAAATGGTCTAGATGTGGAAAATGCTGTGTGGGTCTGCTAGACTTAAGCGGCCTGTTCAGGCACCATTATGGTAGACCTGCAGTTCTGCATTCCTGTACAAAGGTCAGAACTGCCCAAACAGTCATATGAGCCAAACCTTACAAGGTGCCTTTCAAATCAATCAAGAGCAGAAAGCTTGATCACTCTGGGAAGGGTGTGCATCACGAGGTATGACTGGGAACACCCGGGCGGCTAATGATGGATGCATAAACTTACTCCCGACTCATACATCATGAGGTATGACTGTGAACGCCTGGGGGGGCCAAGGAACGATGTACGACAAGGAACTCCAGAAGGACTGATGTATGACAAGGAACCCCATAAGCTGATCAGTGGAATGCCTTGTTGATAAGATTAGGACCATGGTCGGGGGTCTCGGGTCCAGTTTCGATGACAACACTTGGTCATCAAGTTGATAACATGGTCAGCAGATTCATGTCCCCCCGAAGCCCTAGATGACATTCCTGAGTTTCACCCATCCTTTTCTCCTTGTCCTCATAATGCACGTAGCTGATGCTGTATGATTATTCTATCAATAAAAACAGCCCGGGCCTCCCCTGGTGGCTCAGGCGGTTGAGCACAGCGCTGTGAAGCTGTCCGCAGCCTCTGCAGCGCCAGTTCGATCCCCGCCTGCCGGGAGGGTCCCACATGGCGCAGCAGACCTCTCCCGACTCGCCTGCTGCTCCCCTCAGCAGTGTATTTCGTCAGTCTGCCTGTTCTGTTCCCTGCTCTGTCTCTGGGGAGACCTCTCACCCTCCCGCACATCTGGCCTGTACCCCAGTTCTTGTATGAATAAATAAATAAATCTTTAAAAAAATAAATAAAAACAGCCAGGATCTTGCTCTGGAGAAGCATCCTGCCTTGTGCAGCCTGTTCCACAACTCCTGTGTATTTGTCAGTGTGGTGTTGCCCAATGCAACAATGCTGCTCTCAGTCATTTGTGTATGTTCTTCATTCTTTATTGTCATAATTTTTATTAATACATTCTTTATAAATATTTGCCAAATATCTGTCATATACCAGGCATCCTTCTAGATTCTGAAGACTTAGCCATGACTCAAACAAAAAGGTCCTTGCTCTCAGAGTGTCATATTTTTTTTTCAAGATTGATTGATTGATTGATTGATTGATTGATTGATTTATACAAGCACTGGGTACAGTCAGAAGCTCAGGGGGAGAATGAGCCAGAGCCAGAGCGGGGAGCAGAATAGGCAGACTGACGAAGCACACTGCTGAGGGGAGCAGCAGGCGTGGCAGGAGAGGTCTGTGAGCCAGGTGGGACCCTCACCGGCAGACCCTCGCTTTGCAGCCCAGCTCTCAACTGCTGCGCCACTGGGGAGGCCCTCAGAGCATCATATTTCTATTGTCTTTGATGCTGTATTTCTAAGAATTAGATGTAATATGACAAAATATCTCAATTTCACAATGGCTTTAAAGAATGGCTCATGATGGTATCCTTTCATATAAAATGTCTATTTGGCAACTACCAGGTAGCTTCTAGTTTTCTTCTTTATCAACAATATGGTGTGACTATATAAGTAGGGTGCAAGATAACTGCTATATAGCTAGTCACTGCATTTATATTTCCACCAGAAAGGAGAAAACACAACCAAAAGGGGATAACCCCTACTTTGGGGTTGACAGTTCATTGTCAGTCATTAATCTAGCTAAAATTCAAGAGTTCTCTTACTGAAAAAGAGAAGGATACTGGAGAACTTATGAGACTCTGGAACAATTATTTTCCCAGCAGATCTTGACTCCTGTGAAGGCTTAGATATATAAAGCATAAAATAAATATGAAGAGACCAATGAGTGCGATAAAGAGAATATTTTGGGCAATAGCTCTCTGAGAGTTTCACCCCTTTAACATGCCACTTCCTATCTGACAAGGATTGCCTTCCAGCATAGGCCAGGAAACTTTTTCCGTAAGGGCTAGACAGTAAATACTTTAGGTTTTACAATCAATAGGTTCTGTCAACCACTCTACTCTACTATGATTACATGAAAAGAGTCATATAAAATAAGTAAATAAATGAATGTGGTTGTTTCCAATAAAACTGTGCCTAAAAAAGATGTAGGATGCTGAGTTTGACTCATAGACAGTACATAGCCAACTCCTGCATTATCAAGACAATATAAAAAAGCTTAAAAGGCCTTTGTATATTATTTATATATTTTACATTTTTTAAATAACCTTCATGGGCTAGTAATCAAAGCCAAAGATATGACTGAGGTCCCTTAGGAAAATGTGAGTTTCATTCATACCATTATGTTAACAACTGAAGCAAACAGAGGTAACAATGAAGCATTAGGGGATATTGTAGAGGTTTGCTAGTTGTGGCAAATATTTTCTTCCATTCTTTGAGTTGTTTGTTTATTTTCTTGATAGTGTCCTATGAAGCACAAATATTTTAAATTGTAATGAAGTACAATTTTTCTATTTGTCTTGGTTGCTTGTGGTTTTGATGTCATAGCTAGTGAATCATGTGTGATATAAGATCACAATGATTTGTACCTATATTTTCTTCTACAAGTTTTATAGTTTTAAAGATATCTAGGTCTTTGATCTATTTGGAATTAATTTTTGTATGAGGAACTTTATTCTTTTATGTACAGATATCATTCTCCCAACAACTTCTCTCTTTTTTAAAAGATTTATTTATTTATTTACTCATGCATATGAGAACTGGGGTACAGGCCAGATGTGTGGGTGGGTGAGAAGATTCACCAGAGACTGAGTGGAGAACAGAACAGGCAGATTGACTGAAATACATTGCTGTGGGGAGAAGTGGATGAGACAGGAGAGGTCTGCCGCGCCATGTGGGTAGCTCCCTGGCTGGCTGAGGATCAAACTCATGCTGCAGTAGCAGCGGATAGCTTCATATGTTGCGTCTTAACCCCCCAACACCTTTTCTTAAAGAAGTATTCTTAGTCCACATTCAATTTTCTTGCCAACTTTATTGAAAATCAATTACCCATAAATACATAGGCATATTTCTGGATTGCCAATTCTGTAAATCTATCCTTACGCCAGTCAACACTTGTTTTTATTATCCAGAATGCTTATATTTCCAGTTTGTTGGATAATAGAGGCTTTTATTCATTGTAATCATTTATGAAATATTTGCTAAGTACTTTCTATGCATCAGGCACTATACAGGGGCTTGGGCAGGGGGTGGCAGGATATTGTCATTTAAATTAGCTCTAGGTACAGATAAATCTCCTTGTATATATTTTCTCAAATACAGTTCCCTGGGGAAAGTTTCTTTTGATCTGTATATCTATAAACTAAAGATAAAAAAAATATATCTCTTGCACATTACCAACATACATTGATGGGACAGGCACAAAATAACTGCTATAAACACTGCCATTCAATAGAGGGTAAACTAATTCATAACAGAACTCAAATCCAAGTGAACATGTTTCCCGTTCCTTGATTTAAGGATCAGTTCTATGTCTGAGATTGATTTTCCAAAGTCCACCAAAGTTCCAACACTCTACTTCTTTGATGGACAAGTGGCATATCTTCTAGGTGAAAATATGAGACTAGACATAATGCTGGCCACTTCGGAAAACATAAGAGACCTAGGACAAAACTCTTTCAATAGAGCTGCATCAAAATTTCATCTCAGGCATTGCCTCCAGAAAACTCAGCTGTATCAGTTAAAGGCTGCTCTAACAGACTATGAGAAAGAATCTGTTCCATGTCTTTGCCCTAGTTTCTGGTGATTTGCTGGAAATCTTTAGTTTTCCTTGGTTTATAGAAAATATCTTCAACCTCTTCCTTCATCATCACATGGAATTTTCTCTGAGTGCACATCTCCATGTCCATATCACCCTTTTTATAAGGACACTGATTGTATTGGATTAGGGTCCACTCTAATGACATCATCTTAACTAATTATATCTGCAATGAACCTCTTTTCAAGTAAGGTCACATTCTAAGTTACTCAGGTTAAGATTCAAAATATAAATTGGAGAGACACAATTAAACCTGTATTACTGATATGATCTAAGACATAAAGGTACCTATTTTATTGTAAATAAATAGTATTTATTGTAAAAATTAACCAAAATAATACATAGGAAGTTCCAGACACCTGCAAGTGATTAATAAATGTTAGCCAACATCATTATTCATCATTGGATACAGAGAGACTAACACAGTGCTTAGCACATAGTGAGCTTATAGTGAACATCTTCAGGTCTTATCTGCCTGAAACTCACCTCATCATTTTCTGATAAGAATACCTTGAAACAATTCCTTTGCCAGCCTTCAAAAAGCAATCATTCGAACATTCAGCCCTCCTTTCAACAAGAGGTGTGTAAATGGATGACCCAAGAATGCAGTTCAGATGCTGTACCCAAAGAGTATGTCTCAAGCAGAGAAACTATAGACTTGTAATCATTTACGCTGAGAAAAGTGCCACAGAAAAGACTGGCCACTGGTTTCTGCTATCTGGATACTTAGAACTCTTTAAATTCCTTCTCTTCATAGCGTGGTACTTCACTTTTCCTTTAATTCTCTATGCTAATCCACATCCTTGAGCACATTCCTTGTTCCTTGTTTCTTGAGCACCAGAGTTTCTTTTATATATGAAGAAACAGACTGAAATAGAAACTGAATGCTGGAAGTACCTGTTACAACTAACACTTGGAAGGACAAATGTGGAGTTGGAAGGCTCATGGAGAGGCAGGAAACGCTAGATTATGCCTTCTCTGGCTGGGAAGATAGTTCCCTTCATCAACTTGTTGTATCTAGAGACTCAGGCAATGTATCTATCTGGTCTGGAGATTTGGGATAGTCAACAGAAAAAAGTCATCTGGTTAGGTCTCATTGGATATTTTTCTCAGTAAGAGACAACTGGCTCATCAGGAAGTAGGATAATAGAAACTGCTCAGGGAAGTCCTTCCTGCCTATGAGCTGTGGTCAAAGATAGTCAGATAATCTTGAACTCTGCTCCTTTGGCAACAAAGAATTCTTTCTCCCAAGATAAAGTTAGTGGAAGCAAAGTACAGGATGCTAGAAACTTTAGAAGAGGTAAGAATGGACCTAGAGAAAGTCCCACTAAGTATCTCCCTCTGTAGCTCAATCAAGTCTTCATTTAACTCCACTTAGAGTCTAGTCACTGAAATATATGGAACAGAGGGGTCCAGATTAGTTTTGAATCTTCTAATTCAAGCTATTGTTTGTCATTGCCCATGGAAATGTACAAAACAGAGGCCTTATGGCTGAAGAATATACAGAAAGGTAGGTCTCTCCAGCCTGTTGCAATGCAAGAGGATATCCTAGTTCTGAATATGTATGGAAAGCCTACTAGGTGTCTAAGTAAATCATATCCCCAGGAAAAACACTGACCAACTAAAGCAATCTCCAGGCTCCTGATCTCTTCTCAATAGAAAATAGGTTCCAAAATTAGTTTATGTCCCAAAAGTGAGTCCTCTCCAGTGTCCTTCTCACTGGATGACCCAAGGAATTTATTCCACCACTTTTTATTCCTAGGAAGCAGGATATGATAAACATTGTTGGACAGTGATCACTCTAAACTGTTTCTTCCCCTTTCCTTTCCACATGGTACTTTTTTTAATTGAGATATATTTATCTCCATGCATCATTGTAAATTAGGTTAAATTTATCATTTAGTTATAATCTGCCAATACACAGCTAGATATGTTGGGCCAAACTGAGAGTTATGTCCTATATTATTCAGGGATTACAGGGGGCCAAGGCCCACAAGCCAGAAGCATTGATATCTACAGATAGGAGAAGATAAATGTCTCACTTCATGCAGACAAAAAATTCTGCCTTCCTTTGCCTTTTATCTTCTACTTAGGGCTCTCAATAGATTTGATAAAGCCCACCCACATTGGGAGGGAGATCCCCTTTACTTAGTCTACTGATTCAAATACTAATCTCTGCTAGAAATACCCTCACAAACATACCCAGAAATATTGTTTTACCAGCTATCTGGGCATACCTTAGCCCAGTGAAGTTAACACACAATTAGCAGGCAACTAGACATTGCTCTGAAACCATAGAGCTGTATGCAATAACTGACATAAGCCCAGGAAGGCAGTTTTGTGTATACATGGAAGAGTTGTGCTGTTGCGGTTAAGAGTACTTATGACATAGTATGCATGAGTAAGAGTGTGTAGGGTGGATATTGAACCAATAGGAAGACTGAGCGTGAAGCTATTGTTTTTGCTTGCCCAGCATCACAATTTCCCTTTATAAAATCTTTCTTCCCCATGCTTGAATCAAACAGTTCTAGAAGTGTGGGAGCTATACTTCTCCATCTTGGTTGGCATGTAACTCAGACTTGGTGTGTTAATTTATTCCATCCCCTTGGCACAAAGAATGATTTAGGAAAGCTTATGTGATCCAAGTCACATCAGGAAAGTCAGCCACACTCTTTACACAGGGATGGTATGGCTGATAGAATATAAATTTGTAACTCTTGGGATGAACATGCCACAATTTCAGGGAGAATGGGGTCTGGGCAGAGGAAAGCAAAATGAAAACAAGAGTTAATAAATGTCCTTTTTGCTTAGCTATTTGGAGTAGATGTAGTGGCATTCGGAGCCCAGCACATTATGAACACTCTCCCTTTGATTAGGGAGTTTCCTTCCTCCACATGTTACAAGTCAGAAAGCATGCTTCCTGCTTCCCAAGCCCTCCTCCTAGCTGGGCACAAGCATGTGATCCATGTCCTGCTGGTCATCCTTGGGAAATTTCCTTTGAGGAAGGATCAATGTAGGAAGGAAATGCCATGTGGTATCCATTTTTGCCAATGAGAGTGATAACACTTGTCCTTCAGAGGTGGCACTGATGAGTCTGGTTACAGAGCTGGCAGTTGCAACATGCATCAGTAAAACTAAGTTCCTGCTGACAATGGAAAAGGTAGCATTGAGTGGTAGGAGAAGGTGATGGAAACAGTAGCTGTGTCTCATAGCTGTATTAGGCGGTGTCCTGGAAGGTCAGCCTTGAGCGTGGCTCTCTAGTCTTCCTAGCAATTTTGTGACCTACCAAATATCCTTTAATAAAATTTCCCGGTGGCTTAACCAGTCAGTTAGACTTCTGCCACTTCTAACTGAAACTTCTGGTACTAACATAAAAATCAGTTATAAAGACAGGTAAATGATGACAATTCTCTGAAGCAAGCATTATAATCCCCATGGGAGGGGTGAAAAAATAGACTTATTAATAGTAAGTATATCCTACCCAGGATCACACAGCTAGTAAATCCTAGAGCAGAGATTTGAATTTGTTTTGGAGGTGGGTGTTAATCTCCAAATTTTTTTAAGTATGCCTTTTGAAACGTTTTCAGAAATAATCTTCTGACAGAGTAGATTGGCTTGCTTAGAATTCACCCCAATCTCCTTCTATTGTGCCTTCCCCATATTACAGAAGCTGGAAAGTACCATTTCCCAGGCTCATTTGCAAATATGGAATGTGATTTAGACTCCACCATTTAGACACACTTCTGAAAACAGAATTTAGAATTAAGTCAAATATGGACAAAGGCAGTACCAAGGGCTTTGTTTTATTGATGCAAATCACATGGCACACTATTGAGGCTACTACTTAGTGATTCCTGACTGACGAAAAGATAGTGGGATCTTGGAGATGGCAGGTAGAACAATGGTCTCTTTATCCCCCAGCCTCCTTATTGTTGCAGAGGTAGGTCTGTGGGGGTCTTCTGGAAGTTATATCTGGAGAACCAGCCTGGAGCTCACTCCAGCCTTTTAACTGTGAGCATCTGATTCCCTATATCCAGTCATTTTCCGCTTGAACTACGAGACTGGTTGTTATGATCTACTCCTGAATTCTATCAAATACAATCATGTATAAAGGTCAAGTACTATATAGCCAAGCAGCACTACATAGAGATTCTCATCTTTTCTCAGACTGAGGAATTTCTCAATTAAGGGGAAAAGTATGTATTCAAGGTAAATTGATATATTTCAGTAAGAAGCACCATGACCTTTTTAATCTTGCCACACTTGTAGCTCAAGTAACTGACTGCATCATTCAGGGTACAGGGAAAAAAATAGATGGCTCATCCAAACTTGATAATTTGGGGAGACTTGGATAGACTAATTTTCAAAGATATGCAGAGGGTACAGAGTTATGCAGTGCCCCTAAACTCAAAGCTGCAACAAGATGGAGCCTGTTGTGGACTTAGTAAATGTTTGTGTCCCCCCACAAAGTCCTATGTTGACATTTTTACCCACAATATAATGGTGGGAACTTCAAGGGATAGTTAGGTCATAAAGGTGGAGCCCTCATATATGGAGTTAGTACCCTTATAAAAGAGACCACAGACTGTTCTGTTGCCCTTTTCCGCTACAAGAGGACACAGTAAGAAACCAGGCTAGAAGCAGGAAACAAGCCTTCATCGGACACAAAATGTGCTGGTGCCTTGATCCCAGACATGTGAGCTTCCAGAACTGTGAGAAAAAAAAATTCTATTGTTCTGTGAGAAATAAATGTCTGTTGTTTATAAGCCACATACTGTCCATAAACTATTATTTATAAATCAGTCTATGATAATTTGTTATAATAGCCCAAACTAAGACAGGGCTATTAAGGAAACCTAGGGAAAGCTATGTAGAAACAGTGCTCTCCAGAAGCTGTGACCTTTGGTTGACTCAGGCCAAATGGATCAGCAGGAAGCACTGTGCTCTCCTGTCAATCTCCTGGCCATTCTCTTAACCCAACTGAGAGTCAAGGACAAAAAGCCTGTGTTGTAGTCCTTTCAGGACAACCTCCCAGAGTAGATGGGAAGCAAAATGGGAAATGTCAGCACCCCAAGGGAAAAAATGGGAAATGTCAGCACCCCAAGGGAAAAATTCAAAATGGGAAATGTCAGCACCCCAAGGGAAAAATTCAACAACTCCAGTGTAGTAAGAGATTATAAAGAATGCAGTCTGAAATTTGCAGTGCTGCTGAATGTTTTAATGTTTTAATACTCACGGGTTTATTTGTTCTTTTTTTAAAAAAGATTTATTTATTTATTTATACAAGCACTGGGTGCAGTCAGAAGCTCAGGAGGTTGAGAGAATTCAGAGCCAGAGTGGGGAACAGAACCAGCAGACTGACGAAATACACTGCTGAGGGGAACAGAGGGCGAAACAGGAAAGGTCTGTCGCGCCATGTGGGACCCTCGCCAGTGGCCTGGGATCGAACCAGCACTGCAGAGGCTGCAGGCAGCTTTGCAGCCCAGAGCTCAACTGCTGTGCCACCAGGGGAGGCCCTATTTGTTCTTTTTAAAGACAGTGTATATCCTGCTCTGTGTGATCTGAGGACATGCTATTCTGTGTAGCACAGTGTCACAGAGTGTGAGAAGAGGAAGGAAGCTTAGAGATTTTTTTTCTTTCAGTTTATTGAGATCTAATAGACATATAGTACTGTATAAATTGGGGTGTACAACATAATGACGTGTTTTATATATATTGCATGGCAGATCTTGTTGAATATTTCTTATTTTGTAGCTGAAGAACCTAAGACCTAGGGAAATTAATTCCTCTAAAGTCACATGTGCAAAATGTTGCAGGACCAGAATGTACACCCAGGTCTAAATTTGCCCAGCACAGGGTTTCTCACACTGTTTGAAGCTAAAATCTGTGCTGGACACAAGATATACTCATTATGGAATGCCAGATTATGATTTTCCACAGCTCAGTCTTGAGTATCCCTTTGCATTTATTTTTCTTTTCATTTTAAACATTTACCTGAGAAAGCTAAATTTCAAAGATGCTTTTTCTAAAAATAACTGAAAGATATGCAGAAGGAAATTAGCATAATGTATTTTATCTATAATTTACAGCATATAATCTAAAAGCGTTCAGCAAAGCAACACTTGTATTACAGAGAAAATTCCCCTGGGATATTTGGTTCCATTTAAAAACACCTCAGTATGGGGGGATATGAGAGCAGCAGCCTGTGACACACTTCCATCAGGGCAAAATGTTATTCCAGCGATTCACAGCAAGAGGCCTGACAATCACTTTGAGTCGATATAAAGGTTCTTGCCATCAGGATAAAATGAGAATTGCAGTGGGTGGTCCCATTCTAGCCTCATGTCTCCTTCTACTTCTGTCCTGGCTTAGGTGGTTGCTCTGGAAACAGTGAGGTGGCAAACAAAATCATTTGGAACAACTTTTAGGAAGCCTTATGCATGAAAGCCTAATTTTTATTTGTTGCTGCCTTCTTCTCTTCTTAAAAGGTGATTTTTCCAAGGCTATCTTTTCCTGAAAGGGTGTGCTCCTTGGAATACCTGAAAGCTGGTTCATTCTAGAGTCCTTGGCAAGGTCCAGTTGGATGACTGGACAGAATTTGGCAGATAGCAGGGGAAAGGAAAAGAGACTTCACTTATTATTCAGTTTTAGATCTCAACACAGATGGTCCTGATATCCTCCTCCCCCACCTAAGAATTTTTCTAAAATGACACCCAAGTTTTTCTTGGCAGAAGTTGAAATTCCTGGCAAACAGTTCACTGCAGCTCTAATTATGATGACAGCTTTAATGGAGAAGATAATCATATTAAATGGTTCTTATTCGGTTCCATGTGATGAATTAGTGATTACCATGAAGTGTGTTAAGCAGCCAAAAATAAGGGAAAGGGATAATGTACTGAGCTACAAGTTGAGATTTGAAGGATTACGAAACTGGATGGAAGATGGGACAAAATGACTTTTTAAAAGGACATAGTCTAATGTCCCTGTGGCTTTTTTCTGTTGTGTCTGTTAAAGTAAAATTATTCTCCCACTTTTTAAAATGGTAAAGAAAACATAAATAAAGAGTATTACAATAAAAGCTGACACTATTGCAACAGGAGAGAGATCTGGCTCAATACCCAGTATGACAGGAACAAGTGAGGATTTATAGCCAATAAGCAGAGTGAGGGGGGTCAGTGGTTGAAAAGTAGGAAGAAAAGACATCAAGGGTATGGGGAGTCTTCTAAACTGACTATGAGAGGATTCTTGCTGAAGGCAGGTCAAGAACTTACACAGCAAAAGTGAAGGATAAGAAACTTGATGGGATATCAAGGATAATCAATTATCAATAATGAAGGGTCGGGGGCCTCCCTGGTGGCTCAGGAGTTAAAGACACAGCACTATCAAGCTGTCGCCAGCCACTGCAACATGAGTTTGATCCCTAGCCAGGGAGTTAACCCACATGTTGCAGCAGACCTCTGCTATCTTCCCCACTGCTCCCCTCAGCAGTATATTCCAGTCAATCCTCCTGTTCTGCTCCCCACGCTGTCTCTGGTGAATCCTCTCACCCCCGTCACCTCTGGCCTACATCCCAGTTCTTGTATGCATAAATAAATATTTTAAAAAATGAAAGGACACATTAAATGTACTTAGCATAATTATTGTTATAACTGGGATATGCAAGACAAAGACAGGATGGATCTAAATTGAGGTCTGAGAGTCTTTGTCAGTCCTACCTCTTGATCAAGGAAAGAAGAAACACTCTTCTTTCCTCTGAACAATGTAAGTCCACTTCTCATTCAGTCATCTTTATTTATTAAATATCAGCTGAAACATTTGTTGGAACTTGTTGGTAAAGGATATTTGCTGAATTGTACAAGTCATCAGGCATTTAATGAGAGGAATTTTTATGAAAAGAAAAAGAAAAAGGAAGATTAATCATTGAAACAGACTATAAATCCAGCTTTTATATCTAGAGAATACCAGTGAAGATTTCCACATGTACTTGAAGTATCTTCTGATGGTAGAGTAAGGACACCATTTACAGTCTGGTTTTCTGGTTTTCAGTTTAAATGTCTTTCCTATAATTTTTTTTAATTGAGTTAATTTTGGTTCACACTGTTGTTTCTATTATAAAAGTGTTGGATTCCACCTCCACCATTTTCAGGCATTGTTGCCAAAGTGCACCCACTACCAAAGAACCCATAGTGCATTACAATAGGCCCTTGCAACCCCTCTCCTCTTCATCCTTCTCCCTCCCGTCCTGTTTCCCCATAGCCCTCTGGTTGCCTGCATTCCACAGTCAGGTTTCCAGGGTTACTTTTTTTAGTTTGACTTTATCTGAACCTTTGTTTTGTTTTTATATTCCACATATAAGTGACACCATCTGGTATCTGTGTTTCTCCTTCTGGCTGATTTCACTTAGTATTATCCCTTGCAGCTCCATCCATGCTGCCAAGAATGGCAAAAGATTATTTTTTTTGATAGCAGAGTAGTATTCCATTATATATAATATATATTATGTAAAATATATATACATATTTACACACACACGACATCTTAATTTCTTAATCATCTCATTTGTTTGGGGCCATTTAGGCTATTTTCATATCTTGACTACTGTAAACAGGGCTGCAATGAATGAGGGAGTGAAAGTTTCCTTTTGAATTAGTGTTTTTATGCTCTTCCAGTAGATACCGAGGAATGTCATTGCTGGGTCATATGCAGATCCATCTGCAGTCTTTTCAGAAACCTCCATACTCTTTTCCATAGGTGGTATTGGACCAGTCTACATTCCCAACAACAGTGTAGTAGGGTTCCTTTTTCTCCACATCCTCGCCAGCAATTTTTGTTTCCAGTTTTTGGATTTTTTTTAATATGGGACATTCTCACAGGGTGAAGTGGTATCTCATTGTGGTATTGACTTGCATTTCTCTAACAATAAGTGATGATGAGAACGTTTTCATGTACCTACTGGTAATTTGTATGTCTTCTTTGGGAAGTGCCTATTTAGTTCTTTCTGTTCATTTTTTAATTGTGTTGTTTTCTTTTTGTAGAGGTATATACATTCTTTGTAAATCTGTGGTATCGACCCTTTCAGATACATGATGTGTAAATATACACAGAGAACCAAAAGACCCCACTGAAAAACTAACTGAAATAGTCAATTCAGCAAATTGGCCAGTTATAAAATCAATACACAAAAATCAATTATTCTCATTATCCAAGCAAGAAATAGGAGAGGAAGAAATTTCAAAAATGATCCCACCCACAATTGCACCTAAAAAATTTAAATACCTAGGAGTTATCTAACAAAGGAGGTGAAGTATCAATATAAAGAAAACTATAGGACACTGTTAAAAGAAATAGAAGGAGACACAAAGATATTCCCTGCTCATGGACTGAAAGAATCAACATTGTCAAATGGCCATTTCACCCAAAGCAATATACAGAGTCAGTGCAATTCCTATCAAAATTTCAATGACATTCTTCAAAGATATAGAACAAATATTACTGAAATTCATCTGGAACCACAAAGAGCCTGAAGAGCCAAAGCAATCCTTACAAAAAAGAGGAAGATGGTAGTATCACACATCCAGGTCTAAAACTATACTACAAAGCAATGACAACTAAAACAGTATAGTACTGGAGCAAAAACAGACACACAGACCAATGGAATAGAATAGAGAGCCCCAAGATAAACCCACACCTATATGGACAGTTAATCTATGACAAAGGAGCCAAGAATATACACTGGAGCTGGGAATATACACTGGTGCTGGGAAAACTGGACAACCAAAAGAATGAAATTAAATCACTATCTCACACCTTACACAAAAATAAATTCAAAATGGATAAAAGATTTGGACATCAGATCTGAAACCATAAGATACATAGAATAAAATATGGCAAAACACTTCACAACATATACTTCAAGAATATCTTTGCAGGGCCTCCCTGATGGCGCAGTGGGTTGAGCACAGCTCTGTGAAGCTGTCTGCAGCCTCTGCAGTGCTGGTTCGAACCCCACCGGCCTCAGATCAACCCACATGGGGATCAGACCTTTCCTGTCTCACCCGCTGCTCCCCTCAGCAATGTATTTCATCAGTCTGCCTGTTCTGCTCCCCACTCTGTCTCTGGTGAATCCTCTCATCTTTGCAGATTCATCTCTAGCAGTAAGGTAAACAAGGGAAGGTAGTAAAAAAGGGAAGAAGGAACAGAAACAGTGTAAGAAAAAGGTCTAAAAGGAACCAGTTTGGGGAAGTCATTGAAGTTCTAAATTATCCATACTAAAATCATTCCAACAAGAAAGAAAGTGGACAAAATAAGTGTTTGTGTTGTGGAACATATAATAAGCAGGGACATGAGAAGGAGGTTTCAGTCTTCTGAGAAGTTTTCATGTTCTTAATTAATGGTACTTTGCAAACAAAGAAAGCTGAGACTCTAACCTAGCTTCTAGAGTAGTACCTTCCAAAAGAGTTAAGAACTTCCCATTCAAGAATCAGGGAATAAAGTTCTACTGCAAAAGACCCAAGAAGATTTCCACTCAGAAAGATACTTGTTCAAACAGGACCCTTTCAACCAAAGAATCGTGGGACTTGAACCCAACCTCAAAGAATATACTGCAAATCTTAAGAATCAAAATCTGTCCCTAGCAAGCCTTAACAGTCTATCATCAAGAGCACTGACTCAGGAATTGGACACACCAATGGATGGCTAAGCAATCAGGAGGAAAACAAAGACTTTAAAGGTACACACTTGCAGTTCTGGATGAGAGGTCTGGGGGGTCCAGTGATGAATCTGATCCTGTCCAAGTCACAGCAGTGTGACTGTTAAAGAAAAATTATTCAGACATATTAAAATAATAAGGAAACGTTTATATAGGACTATGCAATAAGAGCATTTCAATAAAAAAGAGATTACAGCAAAACAGCTGGGGATTTATAGCTGATGAGCAGAGCTGGGGGGGGCAGTCAGCACAGAAAATTACATCAAGGGTAGGGGGGCCTTACCAAACCTACTTAACAAGTTTTGCCGAAGGTAGACCAACTAACCCCTCCTTCTTCTCAGGTCCAACTTATTTCTAAAATAAGTTGTCAATATTCAATGCTTCCACTTCCTAACTTCATTCTAAATCTTCTGAATACTCAGTCCTTCTTACACTTGACCTCTCAGCAGTAGTTGACTCATAGACCACTTGGCTTCTAGATCAAGGCACCAGCTCTGACTTCCTCTGACATCCTTGATTGGCTGCTTCTCAGTTTGTTTATCCCTTCCTCTTAGTCTGAATTTTCACATTTGTTTAAACTTCTTCTATACTTTAAATACACTCACTCTCTTTATAGATTTTATCCAGCCCAAACTTCAAGACTTTGCAGATCGATATATTCTCCAACCCTGACATTTGCTCTGAGTTCCAGACTTAACAAACATATCCAGCTACTTACTCAACATTTCCATTAAATATAAAGTAAGCATTTCAAGTTGAACATTTTTAAAATAGAACTTGATCTTATCCCCCAAACCTGTTTCTCTCATAGCTTTCTCCACCACAGTTACTGGCTTTACCCTTCACCCTTGCTACTGTTTGACTGTGTCTTCCCAAAATTCTCATGTTGGCTATTATTTCCTGAAGGTGATGGCACAAGCAGGTGGTGCCTTTGGGAAGTACTTAGGGCATATGAGCAAGCTTTTATGAATGGAATTAGTGTCTTAAAAAAGAGGCTTGTCCAACAACCACATGAAAGTACTTGGAAGCACATCCTCCCCCAGTGGAAGAATGAATGCAGCCCCAGCTGACTCCTGGATTGCAGTCTTGTGAGAAACCTGGAGGCAGAAGCACCTAATTGAGCTACACCCAGATTCCTAACACAGAGAAACTAAAATAATAAATGTTTGCAGTTGCTTTAAAAAAGGGGGAGAGTGAAGGGGGAAGAAGGGAAAAAAGCTACAGAGATCCCTAACTCTTTCTACCAGTTGAGGACACAGTAAGAGAGTGCCAGCTATGAACCAGAAAGTGGGCCTTCACCAGAATGTGATCATTCTAGTGCCATGATCACAGACTTTCAGACTTCACGACTGTGAGCAATAAATCCCTGTTGTGTATAAGATATCCAGTGTGTAGCATTTTGTTATAGCACCCTGAATGGACTAAGGCCATCCAGTAGGTTGGGATATAAACTTAAGTTTCATTCATAACCACTTTATTCCTCTTACATCTAGCTAGCATAAAAATCCAGTTGTGGGGCCTCCCCAGTGGCACAACGGTTGAGCGCGAAGCTGCCCGCAGCCTCTGCAGCACCGGTTCGATCCCCGGCCACCTGGAGAAGGTCCCACATGGCGCGCAAACCTCTCCTGCCGCCCACTGCTCCCCTCAGCAGTGTACTTCGTCAGTCTGCCTGCTCTGCTCTCCCCTCTGGCTCTGGTGAATTCTCTCACCCTCCTGCGCTTCTGACTGTACCCAGTGCTTGTATAAATAAATAAATAAATCTTAAAAAAAATAAAAAATAAAAAGCCATATGTACCCCTATGTTCACTGTAGCATTATTTACAAAAGCCAAGATATGAAAACAACCAGGTGTACACACATACATACCCCACACATACACACACTGGAATATTCCTCAGGCATAAAAAAATGAAATTAAAAAAAAATCCAGTTGTGCCTGATTATTAGTAATGGCTAGGAGTGAATGTCTCCAGATAATTTCCAGGATTGGTGCTATAGTGTTCCCTCATGATTCTATTACTTTCAGAACTGGGTATGGAATAGTAAACCTAATGTGCTTCAAAGAGCTGGTTCTGGTGCAAACTGAGTTTCTGCATCTATGTTAGCCATTATAGCTTCTAAGATGAGTGATTATTACTCCCAAGGAGGATGAGTAGTTGAATTTTTCCAAAAGTCTGCTTTCTGGAAGAGGAAAACCAAGGGTTGGAAGGATTAGTGCTGGGTTTTCCTGGGGTCTGATGGTTCCCATCTCAGCGGCTGGAGAAATTTATGTGGGTTGGCCTGGAACAAGTAGATTAGGGGAAGGTTGGAAGAATAAGCAAGGCTTGTTGGAAGGTTGATTGGCCTCTCAGTATGAAAAAAAAAAAGTCTCCTTCTCTTTTGAGTATATTGGTTATTATAACAGTCAAGGGGGAAGAAAGATATAATAAATTTTATAATGAATTCCAAAAATTGATAAATATATTTAATGAACATGAATGCTGTATATTCTTCCTCTAAGGTCATGAACACTTGAAAGATATGCAGGTATCTTGGCTGTACAAAGTACAGTCCAGAATTACTCCGCTTCCTTGGGCATGTACTTTTCCGGGGTGGCCTGAAGGTGGTGTTGCAGCCCACAGAGGACTGTATGAACAAGGATGAATGGGATCTTAGCTCCAGATAAGTATGTTAGGATTTTGTCCAAATAGATCTTGCCTCCTTGATCCCGGATATGATTCACTAAGCACGAGAAGATGACTGGGACACTGCACAGGCAAAAGGACACCATAATCTGTCAGATTATCCCTTTTGCCTTGATCTCAAAGTTCTTGGACCAATAGCATGGAATATCTACAACCTTCTCCATGTCCAAATCGGTGATAAAACTGCCTTCCAGATAAGCCCCAAATGACCTTCCCATGTGAGGTTCCCAGTGTTTTTGAAGAAAGGGCATCTATTTATGAGTTGAATGCCAGTTCTGTCATGATGCTTGTGTACTAGATTCCTAGATTTAATAATATAGTAGATAAGCAGCCCCTCCCCACCTCAGCCCCCAGTCACACTGCCACATATTCTACCTCTGCTAAGATTTGTGAATAGAATTATTGGCCATGATTTGCTTGACAAGAAGACAAACATATTTGTAATGGAGTCAAAAATTCATTCACTCTGCACTTAGATGTGCAAAGAAAATGCAGGTTCCTTTAACTCTCCATATTTCATCTTTTCATCCATACGGAACTCAGAGGGAAAAAAAAAACCTAAATTTATCCCACTCAGTCAAGGTTATTTCAGTTGAATAATTCAGACAACTCCTTTATGTGAATTCTCTTTAGTTTATTTGGGTAAAATGTTGTCTTTCAAATTTTCTCACTACCTCGTTTTCCTTCAAGACAGTGTCTGTGTGAATTGGTGTCTGTAGGAGCACAGATGACCGATGGCAGCCATGGTATCATTTTCTGGTTTTCTTCACTGCTGGAGAGCAGAGTGGCTGGTTTTTCTGTTTGCTAAACTGGTAGCCACTGAATTTTTCTCATATGGCTGTTTCTCTCTGAAACTTGTAGTTCTGAACTTCACAAAGTTCCATGTCAGCTACCTATTTGTTTTGACCAATGCCCTCTGAGGCACCTTTGTGTCTCAAGACCTCTGTGTCTCACCAGGACACATGGGACTTGCTGGGTCACTTGTACACTCAGGCCACGTAGGCCCCGGAGTGATGGCTCAAACTCATCTATCAACTTACCTCCCACACCTCCTCACCAGCACTCCTTGCCAAGACTCTGGCCTCTGACCTTGTCTCTTCTTGTCTTACTTATTTCTTCCATAATACCTTAGAACTGGAAGGGGCAGTCTTTAGGCAATTCATTCTTCCATGTAATATCACCCTCATAGGCTAAAACAATGAGTCCAATGGCCTAAATTTCACAGGTAGAAAGGATATCTTCTTTACAACTCAGAAGAAACACTGTGATTGCAGTCTCCCAATCTTAATCATAATATGCCTTAAATCTAAATTTAGAAAATCTTTCTGGAGAAAGCCTAACTTTAGGTTCTTCTATAGAATCAATTCCGATTATAATACAAGCACCAGAGGTCAGAAATTATTTTTTTGTCCTACGCAATGTAGTAGCCAATAGTCCCATATAGCTATTTTACTTTAAATTTTAAATAATTAATTACAATTAAATAATTAAACTAATAAATGAAAATAATTAAATAAAATTGAAATATTTAGGCCTCAGTCATACTAGCCATGTTTCTGAGTAGTAACATGTGACTCAAGGTTACTGGGCAGAAAAGATACAGATCATTAACATCATTGTAGAAAGTTCTATTGGACAGCTACTGTAGACTTGTACCCTTCTCTCATTCCTGAAGCACTAAAATGCTTTACTTAGGATGATGTGAAACTTCCCATAATAATTTCAGGATATGGCACTATATCTGAAAATACTTATTTTTTAACAATTATTCCTAATGGTCAATAGCACTGCACTGCTGGGCCTCCCTGGTGGCGCAGTGGTTGAGTGCTGGGTTGCAAAGCTGCCCGCAGCCTCTGCAGCGCCGGTTCGATCCCCGGCTGCTCCCCGGCTGCTCCCCGGCTGCTCCCTGGCCACCAGAGGAGGGTCCCACATGGCGCGCTGACCTCTCCTGCCGCCCGCTGCTCCCCTCAGCAGTGTACTTCGGTCCTTCTGCCTGCTCTGCTCCCCGCTCTGGCTCTGGTGAATTCTCTCACCCTCCCGCGCTTCTGACTGTACCCAGTGTTTGTATAAATAAATAAACAAATCTTAAAAAAAATAAAATATAAAAATGAATAATTTAAGAAAAAAAAAATAGCACTGCACTGCACTGCTAAGAAGTTACGTTAGTCAGTAAACTCTACCCATTTCAAGTATCAGTAGTGCTCTGTCTCTCCTAAGGAGAGGTTACATAGTTTGTGGGCTTAGTGAAAAATCAAAATTCTGAAATTGTATTCAAAAGTTATTAAAAATTTCAAGACAGCAATAGCTGCATAAGTCTCACATCTATAAAGCCCGCCTTGTTCTAAGATAATAGTATCTGAAAGAGAATGGGTTCAATGGGGAAGTTACTCACAAGCGGCAATGCCAGGGCCCACAGCTGCACTAGTTCTGGCCAACCTCGGATGTTAACCCAGACAGCTGTTCCAGGAATGCCTGTGGCTGAAGGGAGTCACCTAGCCAAAAAAAAAAAGTGACAGAAAATAAGGGCCCTAACATGTTGCATTGGAAAGCCCAATGCTGGAAGGTCTAGGTATGACAGCTGCTTCCAGTTAGGTATGTTTCCACAAGAGCCAGGGACATATCTAGCCAGGAAAGGCTAAGATCTGTCAGGCCATCCGTTTAGAAACCGCAAGAAGACTAGGGAAATGCAATGCACCCAGAATCTTCAGTACAGAGAAGTATTTTCAGTTTTCTTACTTGGTCTGTGGGTGTGAGCAAGCATGCTGTCCAAGAACGTAGAGGAGGTCTTCCTTGCCTCAATCTGAGAGACAAGGCAATCTGAGGAAAGGCCAGAACAATAACCATTCAGAACTTCAAAATGAATCATCAATGTTGAGGAGCGAGACAGAGAAAAAGAATGTACTTGTAAGTTGGCTAAACAGAAACCAAGGATACCAAACCAAATAGAGATCTAGGTAGAAGATGAGACCTGGTACCTGTAAACATTCTGTAAGAACAGCAGATCAACTCTCACAGATATTTAGAGGATAGAAGATTGCTATCTCACATAGAAATGCTAGCTAAAATATAATAAAAAAATTTTTTTCATAAACAGCTGAACTTGAAAGAAAGAAAAAGATTTTAAATGAAGAGAGGAAACAAAACCACAGTGGATACAGTCTGATTGATCCTCTGATTCATTTGAAGGTCTAAACAGCTCAGGACAGAAAACCTGGTCCCACTCCAGGCTTTGGCCACCTTCTCTGTTCAAGTTCAGGAGCTGCATAAGGGATCTCCCTGAGACACTGATTCTGTGGTCCCAAGAGATACTCTTAGAGGAAGACACCTCAACAGCTACCAATGCTATGAAAAATAAAAAGGTTCAACTCTCCCACTGGGGGACATAGTGTGGTGAACTGGTTAATTTCTCAAAGAGGACTTTTTAATTTTAATCCTAACTCATAGGCAGCTAGAAAACATAGTGAGGAAAGGGCAGAATAAATGAACCTGACAGAAAGTAGAAAAGAAGAAAAAAGAATCAAACTTAAGTAATGGTGACTATAAAACACAATATAAATGGTAGAAATAAGTCCAGATATATCAATAATCAAATACTTATAAATTTTATATGTAGGTAAGGAACATTCCTACTGATGGGGATTCTTGGAAGGATTTTTCAAAAATTTAACTATATACTGCTTAGTAAGAGACACCTAAAACATGATGATACTAAGAGGTAATTTTGTATATAGATTGATAAAATTTACTAGAGCGATATTAATAAAAGTGAAACTAATATATCATATCAATGTTTAAAACTTTAAAATCATTACATGAGGATGATAATGAGGATGTAAGGATAAATAGGATAATTCACACTGAAGAAATAAGTAATTTGGAACTTCAAATCACTGTTTGTGTGTGTATAAATTTATAATCATAATTATAGAAGATGTAAACAACATAAGAATCTCATACTCCAAATTACAAGAAATACATTCTTTCTAGCACATATGAAACATTTATAAAAACTGTATGTCAAAACATGAAAATTTAAACTAACACTAATGGCCTCAAATCACAGAAAATGTTTTCTCTCACAACAATGCAATAAAATCAGAAAACAAAATAGTATTTGCACCGCCCTACTCATTTTAGAAACTTCTAATAATTATTAAGGGAGAAAAATGAATAGAAATTACTAAACGGTTAGCACTATTCAAACAATGAAAACACCACCACCAAAATGTGTGGCACCTAGTTTAAGCAGTGTCTAGCAGGAACTGTAGCTGCATATAATAAAAGGAAGCATATACAGTAAGTCCTCACTTAAAAGTCCTCCCATAAGTTCTGGGAAGCTGAGAGTTTAAGTGAAACAATGTATAAAGAAATCAGTTCCTTTCCTTCTTTTCTCAAGGTTGTGATGAAGCAATGTGGAACCAAACAATTTGAGGTCCTCCTGCAACTCACAAGTAAATCAGAATAAAGAAAGCAGTAGGAAAGACACAGTAACAAGAAGTAGAAACATAGAAAGAGAGACAGAATCAATAGATTTTAAAATAAGTTCTTTCAAAAGACTAATAAAATAGACACATCTAGCAAAACGGAGAGATAAAGTGGGGGAAAAGTACAAGACTATAAATAAAATCAATTTTTAAGCATTAGAGAACACAATAATTATCATTACACTAATAAATTTCACAATTTAATGAAATGAGAAGTTTTCTGGAAATATGTAAATCATTAAAACTGACTTGAAAAAGAAATGGCAATTTGTGCATTTATTTACACCTATTAAATCATTTCTATTTAAAAGAAACAACAAACAAGTATTTACCCAAAGAGATGAGTTTTACCAAATCTTCAGCATTTATTTCCAGTAAAGGGCAGGAAGACAAAAATAGCAGAGTCCCTTGCTTCATTTTATGAGATTAGTATATAGACAAAGACAATATGAGAATATAAAATGGGTGAACACATGTACACAAACATTAAAAAACATTAGCCAAGGGCCTCCCCGGTGGTGCAGTGGGTTGAGCGCAGCACTGTGAAGCTGTCCAAGCCTCTGCAGTGTGGGTTCGATTCCTGGCCAGCCATGGAGATACCCACATGGCACGGCAGACCTCTCCTGACTCACCCACTGCTACCCTCAGCAGTATATTTCAGTCACTCTGCCTGTTCTCTGCCCCTAATGACTCTTCTCACCCACCCCCCACCTCCGCACCTCTGGCCTGTACCCCACTTCTTGTATGCATAAATAAATCTTTTAAAAAAACATATCATAATAGATAAGGCATAAAACAAGTGTAATAAAATGGTAAATTTGGAATCTGGGTGGTGAGGTTTTTTTTTTTTAAAGATTTACTTTATTTATACAAAAACCAGGGTACAGGCCAGATGCACAAGAGGGTGAGAAGATTCACTAGAGACAGAGCAGGGAACAGAACAGGCAGACTGATGAAATACACTGCTGAAGGGAGCAGCGGGAAAGACTGGAGAGGTCTGCTTTACCATGTGGGATTCTCGCCAGCCGGCTGGGATCGAACCCGCGCTGCAAAGACTGTGGACAGCTCTATTACACAGCGCTCAAGTGCCTGGGCCACCAGGAAGGCCCTGGTTGGTGAGTTTTTTGAACGGGCAATGTACAGACCAAATTTTCTGTATGTTTGAAATGTTTCATATTAAAGCTTTGAGAAAAGTTAGAAATAAAATCTTTGTACATCTGCAACCTGTAAAAACACATCATGACAGAATCCCAAGGAAGGCGGAACATTAAAAATCGATCAATTTAATTCATCTCATCAATAAGTAAGTCCAATATGATTGTTCCAATTCCAGACATTACATCTGCATTCCAGGTGACAAGAAGGAGACAAAGGGATAGTGGTTGTGTTTCCCTCTTAGGGCTCCTACTAGAATTTGCATATATGACTTGTACTTACATCCTACCAGCAGAAACTAAGTATGTGCCCTCACCTAGTTAAAGGTATCTGGGGAATGCAGGCATTTTTCTTGACAGCCATGTCTCCAGATAAAATTTAAATATTTTACTGAGGAAAGAAAGGAGAATCAATTTGGTGTTGGGGGGGGAGGCGCAGTAAATTCCACATGCGTCCATCAGAAACCTCCAAAAAGAAAAAAAAAAAACAAAAACCCAGCAATTATGATAGTTTGTGATAAAACATTACAAGTATGATCCTAAGAAACAGGATAACTGGGTCTCCCCGGCAGTGCAGAGGGTTGAGCACAGCACTGTGAAGTTGTCCACAGCCTCTGCAGCAGGGGTTCGACTCACGGCCAGCCAAGGAGATACCCACGTGGCACGGCAGACCTCTCCTGTCTCACCCACTGCTCCCCTCAGCAGAATTTTCGGTCCGTCTGCCTGTTCTGTTCCCCATTTTGTCTCTGGTGAATCCTCTCACCCTCTCACATCTCTGGCCTATACCCCAGTTCTTGTATAAATAAATAAATCTTTTTTTAAAAATGTATTAAAAAAAAGAAAAAGGATAACTTATCACAGCTTCTTTTATTTTTTTAAAGTTGTTTTTTTTTAAAGATTTGTATATTTATTTATACAAGCACTGGGTACAGTCAGAAGCGCAGGAGGGTGAGAGAATTCACCAGAGCCAGAGGGGAGAGCGGAGCAGGCAGAGTGACAAAATACACTGCTGAGGGGAGCAGCGGGCGGCAGGAGAGGTCTGTGCACCAGGTGGGACCCTCGCCAGTGGCCGGGATTGAACGGGCACTGCAGAGGCTACAGGCAGCTTCGTAACCCAGCGCTCAACTGCTGCGCCACCTGGGAGGCCCACAGCTTCTTTTAAACATTGTAAAGGGTCCTTGCCAATGCGATACTTTAAATATAAATGAGGATTTTTAAAGAAGGAAAGAAATTTTCCTTTCTTGCAGACTATATAATTATTTACGTAGAAAGTGCAAGCAAATTTGTAATTCAAATAATTGAAACAAATAAGATATACTAGCATTCTGGATACATGTTCAGAGTATAAGAGAAAAAAAACATATATACCTATATAATCTCTCATTTATAGTAGATAACTTGGCAAAAGTCTAATGAAATATATGTATGACTAGTTGGGGAAAATTATAAAACATTACATAAAAGATATACTAGATAAAGAATGAGGCACTGAGGGAAAGAAAGATAATTATGTAAGTGCAGTCATTCTCCCCCTGGATTTATAATGGGTTTGTGAATCACTGTAATTCCAATCAGAATCTCAATAAAGCTTTTCACAGAATCTAACATCCCTGCCCTAAAATTCATGTGGAAGATTGAAGAGACAAAACTAGCAAATAAATTTTTGAAAAAGAAAACTAAATAGCTGCGATTTGCCCTATTGGGTTAAATATAAAACTGGTTATTTAATCAGTGTGGTATTGGGGGAAAGAATATAAAATAGGACAAATGAACAGAATGAACAAAATGAATTGATATTGAACTATACATGTATTTGTAACAGGAAGGTCCAGGGGAAAAGGGGAGGTTCCAGGTTCCTTGCTCCACCCAAGAAGGGTGTTGCTAAGCAGGGAGGAATAGACTAGAGAAGGGAAGAAGAAGGATGAAAAAGCAAAAAGGAGACCTGGAGGAGGAACATGGAGCAGAGACATGTGAAGAAGCTGCACTTGCTCCTTGGCCTCACACTGGTTGAAACAGATGTGGGATAGAGACCCATAGGGAGGTTAATAATGGCAGCTTTTATCTTGATTTTTATTTTGCTCCTTCTGTCCCAGATGTGCAGGGCCCTTTCCGCCCCTTTCCAATAGGTCCCCACCAGAAGGTACCTTAGACTTGTGGCAGGTTTTCAGGCCTCAGTGGCCCTGCTTTGGGCCAACCCTGCTTGGCTGGACATTTACCCACGAGGGATGGGTAATTTTGGGTGCTTGATTTGGAAACTACTGATATTCCATCTATTCTTTCCTTCTCATCTCTTTATTTTTTTTTAAAGATTTATTTATTTATGCATACAAGAACAGGCCAGAGGTGTGGGGGGTGAGAGGACTCACCAGAGACAGAGTGGGGAACAGAACAGGAGGAGTGATTGAAATACACTGCTGAGGAGAGCAATAAGTGAGATAGGAGAGGTCTGCTGCACCACGTGGATCACCCCCCTGGCTGGAGACTTAACCCTTGCACTACCAGGGAGGCCCCCTTATCTCTTTATTGCACACTAATTGTATTAAAGTTCCTTCCCGTTAAAGGTTGTATACACCAGAGTATGTTTTGTCTTGATGCAGAAGATGGCAGAACCTATTTAGAGTGGGCAGATTTGGGGGCTCTGGAGTGCCCCTCATCCTGCCCTGTAGGGGGGGAATAAGATCTCAACTTCAAGCCATAGCAAAAAGATATCCCAACCAGGGATAAAGTTAAAATATTTTAAATATACAAGGGGAATCTGAAAAAGTTAAAAGAAAGTATAGGAAATGTCTTCAATATAGTTCTTTAGGATTTCTTTTACTTATTTATTTATTTATTTATTTATTTATTTATACAAGATTTATTTATTTATTTACACAAGCACTGGGTACAGTCAGAAGCACGGGAGGGTGAGAGAATTCACCAGAGCCAGAGCGGGGAGCAGAGCAGGCAGAAGGACTGAAGTACACTGCTGAGGGGAGCAGCGGGCGGCAGGAGAGGTCTGCACGCCATGTGGGACCCTCCTCCAGAGGCCAGGGAGCAGCCGGGGATCGAACCGGCGCTGCAGAGGCTGCGGGCAGCTTCGCAACCCAGCGCTCAACCACTGCGCCCTCTTTAGGATTTCTTAAACAAGATAGCAGAATAAATGATAACAGAGAATTTGAATATATTAAAATAAAAAATTCTATTAGACAAAAGACACCATATACAGTAAAATATAAGCTATGCAAGTCACAGACTGGGAGAAGGTAATTATAATACATATTACTGAGTATTAATGTCCAGAATATTAAAAGATTCCAATAAATCACTGAGGAAAAAACAAGTAATGTATAAGAAAACTATCAAAGGTATTGAGAGTTAATTATTAGAGGGAAACTAAATAGTAAAAATATTTTTAAAAGATACCTTTAATGACAAATGCAAATAGAAATGATAACCAGGTACTATTTCACACATAAGCAACATTTTAGAAGTTTAAGAAGCCCAAGGATTGGTAGAATGTAGCCAAAAATTTTAAAAAAGGGAAGCTTCAAATATGGGTAGTGTAGATGAGTATTGTTAAAAACCATTGTTGTAAACCACTGGAAACTCAATTTTAAGAAAAAAAAGTCATAAAATAAAATACTTTATAAAATTGGGGGAAAATATAAAGCACATGAGACAAAAATAACTTTTAGATAATGACAAAATGGTGACTGCCAGAGGAGAAGAGGGCTGGGGTGGCAAGAAGGGTAGATGCGACTGATTTGATATTGGTGAATGACACTAGATTTTGGTGGTGGGTGTGCTATGGTATATACACTTATCAAGAAGGTAAGCTATACGTGCACCCAAGGAGACATGAAACAGAATGCTTACGGTGCACAGATTTTAACAGCCAAAAAAAAAAAAAAAAAAAAAGGAACCAAGCTAAACAGTCAAAAATAGAACTGTAGATAAATAAATGGTCCCCGGTTCACATAATAAAATACTAAATACATATGTATTAAATACATAAAAACCAAGCAGGAAGGATACATGCTAATCTCAGGATAGTGATTACCTTTAGGCAAAGAGGAACGGAATTGGGCAGTCGGGGTTGTGGTTAAAAATGGATCTGTAATGTTGAAACAAAACAAAAGAAATAACCCTAAAGCCATTATGGCAAGATGTCAACATCAGTTAAATCTGTTAAAAACAATAAGCCTGGCCCATATGTACAGGCTGATAAGGAACGATTTCTAGGGCGTATTGTTAGGAAAAAAGTAAGCTGTGGAAGAACATGGAGTGGACGGTCATGTTTATAAACTGAAGAAGAGGCTCAGTGCACTTGTATAAATTGACAAGAGTGATTGTCTCTGAGGGGTCAGCCTCAGAAAGGAAACTAGGTTCCCTTCTCAACAGTTTTTACCACTTGCAAACATTTTCTGTAAAAGTAAAAAAAAAAATTAAAGCAAACTTTTTTAAATTAAAGTGATTCTCACAACAAAGCACTTAGAGTCAAAATTACTGTTTTGTGGAATATTTTGCATGAAAATATAAATGTAGCTTTATGTTTGCCATCTTCTCAAATGACTGATTCAGAGTCCATGATAATAAGTTCCTGATGATCAGTCATACAGAAATATACACCCTGCCTGCTGCATCTGCTTTAACTGTGCATCTATTTATATGGGATGACGGCTACTTTCCCTAATAAATCTTCCATTCCCCCTCCTAGGGAATTGAGTGCTGACTAAATGGTTGCTGACACATGGGAGTTATTCCTACATTTCCCCCACACAGTAAGACAAATCAATGCAATGCAGAGTTCTGTTATAAACACTAACAGCTTTGGGACTTGTCAGATAAGGGGGGAGGAGGTTTGGAGGGGAGGGAAAAGGGGAAACTATGGACCCAGTTTCTACACTTTCCTACCAGAGACTGCCTGAGGCAACTTGAGAGCAAAAACAGGATTTGAAGCTCCTAACTTAAGACATTTTATTTCCATGAACTAATTTACAATCCAAGTGCTCTGTTCCTGCCAGATCTAGAACTCAACTACTTCAAGCAGTAATCTTTCCTTTTATATTTTACATTGAGTTTTTAAAGTGTTGGGTTAATTACTGGAGCAGAGTAGTGACTCTCAAACCTTTTAGCATAGGACCACTTCAGGAAACAAACAAAAACAAAATCTAAAACTACTGCCATCTGTTACCCCAAGCTAGACGCCTGGGGCCTCATGCCCAAATTGGTATAAAGTGCAAGATTTTGGTATATTCCACTTTCCACATGACAAGGAGGCAGAAGACACTCAGAGTAATGGGAAGAAAGAGGAAAGAAGATCAGTCTTCTCTTTTTTCATGTCTTTCATTTCACAACTTCTTCCTTCCACGCCTGCTGGTACACTCCCTCGCCTTGTTCCAGAGCCAAAAGACAGGTCAACTTCACTGCTTCTTATCCAAGTTGGCAGAGGTTGTGGCAGGAGGGTGGTAACTCTGCCCGATGTTCTCAAGCTGCAGTTGGGACATGTCCAACAGCAAAGTCACTCAGTAAACAGTTCTGTTTTCTCTTTTCCTTGAGTTGGCTGGAACATCTCTAGGCCCTAGTACCACCCACTCTTTAATTCAAGATAAGCCCACAGACAAGAAACTTCACAGATCACCCTGTCTCAAAAGAGTCTTTTGCTAGGAACAAAATACCATTTAAAAAGTCTTTGATATACTACATTATTTCTACTCCACCCCTTATAGATGTCCTTTTCATTGCTTGTTTTTTTTTAATTTTTAGTAATATTCCTTGTATATCATTCAATATATAAGAACCTTATTAAATGTCTATTTTGCTTCTAGTTTCGTGCCAGAGAGGGGAGATGAACAAATATTGTACATAACAGTTTCTTATTTTAAGAAGTTTACAAACAAATTGTAGAGAAAAAAGTCAGTATGAAACAAAGCCACAAACTCATGGCAAAAATATCTTTAAACACCAAAAGAAAGAGGTAAATATCAGAGAGCTAAAGAGGTTAGAAAAGCTTTAAGAAAGATGTTGGGCTGTAGTGGGGTTTTTAAGGAAGAGTGGAAAGTTGAGAGGCCTTTCTAGGTGTGATAAGATTGTCAACACCTTAGAGGCTGATCTCAGCAGCGCAGATTGTGGAATTATCAGAGACTAGCAATTCCGATAACCAGAATACAGGTAAATAAATAAAACCAAGGGAGTAAAGATAGATTAATAAGTTAGCTATAAATTACTTGCTACATAAAGACTCTTAGAGATCAAAGGGACCTCATGAATCATGTCATCCACCTTCTGCCTTCATTTTACAGATGAGAACACTGGGGATTAGAACAGTAAAGTGATTTCACCATATCAGGTAACAAATTAGTGCCAGAGTGGAAATCCAACCTCAGGGCTTCTGCCTCCTCGTGCATCATATTCTGCTCTTAACCACCACGCTATTATTACGTGCAGGTGACTCAAGGCCAATTGAGACCAGTGACATACTAAGAGTAACAATATAAGTTGCAATATAGAAGATCCTATGATCCTCTTGTTATATTTCTTCTGTGGGGGTAAAGCTCATTTCATACATAATTCTTGTTATATTTCTAAAGTTTTCTTTTCTGTAATTGCAGTACTTATTGCATTATGTTTCACCTCCACTGCTTAACATTCAAAGTCTTCCATAACATGGCCTTCCCTGCCCTTTCTGACCTTATTTCCCAATACTCTCAGCTTCAAATCCAGGCACATACGACAGTCCACAATTTCTAGATTTTGTCAGGTGCATTCTCACCTGTGGGGAATTGCTCCTATCATATCTTCCTTTGCTAAGATTTACCCCCTTTTCAACATCAATAAAACCCTGGAGTCAGTTAGGATCTTCAGCTACCGCAAGTCTTCTCTACATTCCTACTTAGTTCAATTCCACCCAATTCATCTCAATAAAATGTTATGGAGAACCTACTATGTGCTAGGTACTCAGGATTCCAAAATTAACAAGGTGCTAAGAGTCCAGGGGGGGTTCAGATATAAAAACAAATCACCACATCCCAGGATCACAAAAGATAAGTAAAAAAGATAGAGATAGTACAATCTGCAGGATGGTAAGGAAGGAGATCTCACTGAGAGAATGATGTCTGAGCTGGGTTACTAAATGGTTGGGAATTTGGTGGGGAAAACTGGGGAAAAGAAAAGGTTATCCTATGTATAGAGGAGTGGTTGTGTAGGTTCATAGCATTTGGTAGCTTTTGTTTTGTTCTCCTTGCTAAATCAGGTTTAGGTTGGTACTAGGATTTGGTTTGCTTTCATAATAGTGAGCAAACAAAAAAGCAAGGTGAATGTCAAAAACAATGGTCAGGAGTTTCCCATCAGGCTACAGATACTGGACTACATCCTATAGATGACCAAACCCCACTGAAGACATGTTAAATGTGTTAGGGTGGGTGGTTCAGAGAAATGTCAAACCCACTTAAATTCAAGTTATTAAGTAAAGCTATATAAAGGAAAGTTCTGAAGACAGACTGAATAATGGGTAAAATTTTAACAGATTGAAATGGAGGGGAAATCATTACATCATTAGTGGAAGCCACAAGTGGCCTTTTAATTGTAACCTGACTGTCCCAGGTATGTTAATTTTTTCTCCTGAGGTATATTACATAAATTCTTCAAGGACTGGGATTATTTTTCAAATTTCCTTTTAATAGATCCAAGTAGCTAACACAGCTCTGGATATACAGTGGGTATTTGGTCAATTATCAATGGCCTTTTGGTATATGGCAAAAAAGGGAAAGGAAGAAAGCCCCTCATATTTTTTCATGACAGGAGCTTGTTTTTATTGCTAAATCTGTTGCTAAGAATGAAAATTCATAAGGTTTTATAAATCCATATTTGAAATGAAGATGGTGTGTATAATTGGAAGCTTATGGTTGTCTAATAAAGGACAGAAGATTCCAATTAAAGCCAAAATTCATCTCTAAGCAGCCTTCTCACTGTGTGGGCATCCCAACTGCTAAGTTTGTTTAATAGATCAAATTAAATGGATGACTGCTTTTGAAGGGCATCTTAGGGACTTGGGAGTTAGCTTTGCTTTGGTGCATGTATCCCTAAGCTCACTACTGTCAGAAGTATTCAGTCTTATTGTCAGAAAGTCAAACCAATTAGGTAGTCAGGGGAGTGTTAACATGATGCAAACACTATATAAAGGGCTATATGTACATATTATGTACTTTTTTCTTTAAAGAGACACAAAGGACACTATTAGACCAGTTCTCTTTTCTGCTCCAAATCTGATCAGGCTATAAAAAATATCCTATCAAAAAAATTTTAAGTGCAAAGTGTAATTTTTGTTCCATAAAGATAAACATCCTTTTTATGTATTCAGCAGTGCTCATATTACATTGCATATGTTATTTTTAACTCATAAGTGGTGAGATGCTGTCATGCAGGGATGATATTTGAAATAGTTAACAATGGTACAGCATGTAAACCAGCCATTCAGGATGGGTGCCAGGTGGTTCACTAGACTTGCACATATAAGCTACATCTCAGCCCTTGGTGCAGAGGACTGTTAAGCTATTTTTGGCCATACATTTTCCTTCTGGTAACAATCACATATTTTCCTTTGGAGAATTGTCCTACACAATTCCAAGGGATCCTGAAGGAAATGACCATCATGAAATTCCACCTTGGCCACAAGACTGGGGCATGTGATCTGGATTTAGACAGTCAAAATATTCCATTCTTTCACCACATTAATTGATTGAGAAATGGATTTATGACCCAATTTAGGCCAAGCAGAGTCCTTCCCAAAACATTTCCTCTCAAGTTAATTGGAAAATTTCTCCTACTTTAGAGATTGCTAAACTAGAAGGATATAACACTGAATCAGATGGAGTCCATGTTGTCTTCATAAAGGAGAAATCCCATTGAAGAATGAAGGTAATGAGAAATTCATGAACTTGAGAGAGAAAAGAAAAGGACAGAGTCTTGACAACATTGTTCAGGGCTCTGAAACCAGCCAGGTTTATTGCAACACACAATTTCCTGGACTTCCCAGTTACTCAAAGAAATGTACTTTCTCTCTTTTCTATCCTTTCTTTCCTTTAGTCCTCCTTTCTTACATCCTTTTTAATCCCTCCTTCCTTCATTTCATTTTGTTTTTACATTAAATTGAGTTGAATTTCTGTAACTTGAATTCAAATACAGGCTGATTAATAATTATGCCCATATAAATAATTCCATATAATTTCCATTACACAATGATGATGAACTCTTGAACATAATTGAAAACTCTGCTTTTTATTAGATTTTCCTAATACAAACCAATACATTATGCAGCTAGAAGCCATTTTAAGTCCTTAATAGTTAGAATAACAAAAAAAAAGATGATGTTTTATAAAAGTTTGTGTGGCAGGAGAAGTGTGGACATAATCAAAACAACATATGCTCATACATGTATTCAGAAATATATATTTTAATATGTAATATGTATTTCAGAAGTCTAGACATACATTTCAGAAATATATGTATATATATTCAATATTTTTTAATTCAAAGATGTCAGATTCCATTTCCTTTTTGTGTTTGCTAACTAAAAAAAACAATTATTGCCCATACCTTAAAAATGTTTGGAAATTATTTTACATTCTGTCTTTAATTATCTGGAATAATAAATCACAGATTTACATGATTTACATAACTTACATGACTCATCTATCCTATAAGCATACACAGGTTGCTGTGTTTAAGTTACTATTATTATAGTCTCTAGGAATATAAGTTAGACAATTTCTCTGCCTCCAGGACAGAAACAGAAATGTAAATAGAGAAATAGTGTAAGAGTTAGCAGAACTGGAACCTTTCCTTCTACTCAAGGTGTAGAAGCACTATTAGTCAAGAGCTAGAAGAAGAGGAATAGGAACACATAGCTCCATAAAAGCAGCCTCCTGAGTATCCTAGCCTAAGATGCTTGGTGAATCATGTAGTCCTGGATTCGGTGGCATTTTGTACACAACTCAAACGTTTTACTATTGCTTTGGTCTTTTTTTTTTTTTTTTTTTAGATTTATTTATTTCTGTACAAGAACCAGGGTACAGGCCAGATGCACGAGAGGGTGAGAGGATTCACCGGAGACAGAGTGGGGAACAGAACAGGCAGACTGAAGAAATACACTGCTGAGGGGAGCAGCAGGGGAGACCGGAGAGGTCCGCTTAGCCATGTGGATTATAGCAGCCATGAGGCTGCCGACAGCCTCACAGTACACGCTCAATCGCCTGCACCACCAGGGAGGCCCTGCTTTGGTCTTTTCTTAATGTAAATAACTTCCTTAAGGAAAATAAAGAATTAGATGAATGGTTGATGAATGTAGTCGTAACTCTTTCTGCAATGCCAGATATCTTCAGGAAGGTAGCTTGGTTGATTCATACTTCAAATTAAAAATTAAAATTAAACTTAAAAAAGTTTAGTTATGAACAGAATTCTTGATAGCACAGAGAAAGGATCCATTAAATTTTCATAAATTTTTCATTTATTGTCAAGATGCTGCTTATTCAGATTCACTCTTTACTTGAAAATACACAGCCAGTAGGTCTTTTGAGTAGTTTCTGTCAGAAGAAAATTCCTCCAGGCTGACTCATTTTCCTCAATTCTTCATTGGAATTTCACAATATCTTAACCCATAGCTGGAATTCACTTACAAATTCCTAGGAACTAGAAGCTATAAAAGATACGACCAATTTCTTTCACCTTTTTTTCTTATCCTAGTTTCTTCATCTTTCTGTGGTATTGTTTGGTTTCAGTGGATGACAGTATTTGAACGGGAAAAAATATTCCTTTTCCCTTTCTAGTCAAATTGGCTTCTTATTTTTCAATGTGGGTCCCAAAGTTCTTTCTTTTAAAGGTGAAATAAAGGGCCTCCCCTGGTGGCGCCGCGGTTGAGTGCAGGGCTGTGAAGCTGCCCACAGCCTCTGCAGCGCTGGTTGGATCCTTGGCCTCCAAGGGAGGGTTCCACATAGCGCAGAGACCTCTCCTGCCGCCTGCTGCTCCCCTCAGCAGTGTATTCCGTCACTCTGCCTGTTCTACTCCCCGCTCTGGCTCTGATGAATTCTCTCACCCTCTCGCGCTTCTGACTGTACCCAGTGTTTGTATAAATAAATAAATCTTTTTAAAAAATCATTAAAATACCCAGGGAGCTTTTAAAAATAAAGGTGAAATAAAACATTTATTGTGTTAGTGTATTTATTATACAGGATTTAGAGCTGGCCTTTTAAATTAAGTGATTTGTTGGAGCAGAAAACTTTAGAAATTACCTAGTTTGGGCCATAAAAGCAGCCTCCTGAGTATCCTCAGGAGGATACTGCACCCAGTGGTGCAGCGAGTTGGGCGCTGCACTGTGAAGCTGTCCCGCAGCCTCCGCGATGCATGTTGGATTCCCTCCCGGCAGGGGAGATTCCCACATGGCACAGCAGACCTCTGCTGTCTCGCCCTCTGCTCCCCTGAGCAGTGTTCGTCGTCTGCCTGTCCTGCTCCCTGCTCTGTCTCTTGGTGGATTCCCTGACCCTCCGTGCCTCTGACCTGTGCCCCAGTGCTTGTATAAATAAACAAATCTTAAAAAAAAATTACTTAGTTTATTCTCAGGTGGTGGGAGAGCTACAGTGACCACACGTGAGGGGAGAAATCCTATATTGTCAAGAAGTAACAAGGATGTAAAACAATGGTACTTCAATAAAGAAAGAAAGCATATACGTGTGTATATATTATATATATATATATATATATATATAAAATCACATCATCCAATTCCTCATTGTACAAATAATTGAATCAGGTCAAATTACTTGCCTGATTCACAGAACTAGTAAGTGACAATGCCCAAACTAGAACTCAAATCTCAGTAATGTTCTTAGCACTGCTAAATTCCCTTCCCATTTCTTTTTACATCTATTACAAATCTTCACCACTATTTTTATGAGCTTTAAACTTCTACCTCCCCATCATTCTGACCCCTATTATAGAAAATTAAGTCACCAAGCATGGGGCCTCCCTGGTGGCGTAAGGGATTAAGACGCAGCAATATGAAACTACCCGCAGCCACTGCAGCATGAGTTCGATCCCCGGCCAGGGAGGTTACCCTCATGGCGCAGCAGACCTTTCCTGACTCGCCTGCTGCTTCCCTCAGCAGTGTATTTCAGTCAATCTGCCTGTTCTGTCCCCCACTCTGTCTCTGGTGAATCCTCTCCCCACCCCACCCCCGACCTCTGGCCTGTACCCCAGTTGTTGTATGCATAAATAAATAATTTTTTTTAAAAAAGTCACCAAGCATGACTTGTTTTCACTTTTAAACTTCTTCATATCTCATCTCAAAGGAAAATTATTACTATTCAAGGGTAATCTTGCGATTTGTATGTGCATTTATTGATAGAAACCATCAAAAGTCGTCACTGGAGTCAGATTTGCTCTAAGACCTTATTCTGTGAATTGTTTCTTTTCAGGTATATTGGAACACTTTATTCATTACACCTCCCACTTTTTTAGCACATAAACATGACCAAGGACTTGCATTTATAGTGACTTTATGCCTCATTCCAGAAACATTCCAGTTAAGAAAGCTCTCCCGTCACTATTTCTAAATTGTCACCTCCTTCAACTTCAAAATACTTCAAACATTCACTCCTTTAACTTCAAAAATACTTACGCTGTGACCATGTTTTTTTGGTTTTTGTTTTTGTTTTTGTTTTAAAGATTTATTTATTTATTTATTTATACAAGCACTGGGTACAGTCAGAAGCGCGGGAGGGTGAGAGAATTCACCAGAGCCAGAGCAGGGAGCAGAGCAGGCAGAAGGACCGAAGTACACTGCTGAGGGGAGCAGTGGGCAGCAGGAGAGGTCTGCGCGCCATGTGGGACCCTCCTCCGGTGGCCGGGGAGCAACCCAGCGCTCAACCTCTGCGCCACCGGGGAGGCCCATGACCATGTTTTAAATGTGTTAAAATCATCTGTGCCTTTTAAGGATATTTCAATTTCCTCCTTTTACATATTTCTCTTTTGGTTTCCTAATTCTCCTCTTAACATTGGGTTTCTAAGTTTTTTCCTCTCCATTTATTCCTTAACTACTTATGCTTCCCAAGTTTCTATTCTCTGTACCCTTTCATTTATATCTATGGCTCAGCTTTCACGCACAAATTTGTATAATGTATAGATATCTTTGAAAGGAAACAGTCCTTTTAAGTTTTCAGTCTTTACCAAAATTATTATTATTGTACTATTTGCTTACTTAAACATAAAATAAATTGTAAATTCCTTGCACTAATATCTTATACATAATTATACAACCAAAAACTATATAAAATGATGCAAATAAAACTAAAAATCAAAAACCTCATAAAATGAAACAATCATTAATCTGCGTGAATGGTTATGCTATTTTTTTGACACTAATTTGCCAACTCACAATGGGAAAATAAGTTGGCTGCTGATAACACAGGTCTTTTGAATTTAAGTAGAAATATGCCATGTGATAATTCAATTCTTCTACCACCTTTCTTTATTCAAACTACTGTGAAACCTTCACTCATATGGGCAAGCATATGATGACACTATTTTGTCTTCACTTGACCTGATTGCATCATTAACACAGTAAGCCTGACTCTGTGATACTTGGCACCAGCAAGATTATAAACATAAACACAAATAGAAACACTGAAGCAAATTGGCAGTACTACTCATAAGGTGGTCATTCAGATGACTGAAAATATTGTTAAAATGAAAGCATAAATATAAAAATTAGTGGATACACATACCCCCTCAAAATATACTTGATAATCCCAGAGGTCTGGGGACCCTGATTTTGTGAATCACAGATCTGATCAATAGCACCAAACCCTCTCCTAAGCCTCTGCCCTGTATTTCCAACTGCCTACTAAAAATTTCTCTACCTACATGTCCCATAACCACCTCATATGCAACATGTCCAAACTGAGCTTGTTATCATTCCCCACGCACACACCCACCTTAACCTGTATTCCCAATCTTAGTGAATGACATCACCTACCTAGTTACAAGGCCAAAAATTCAAGACTCATATTAGATTCCTTCCTCTGCCTGACCTCCTACATCTAGGTCTTGTTTCTACTTCCTAAACTTTCAAATCAATGGTCATTTTTCCTCTGACCAGAAGGCTTACTCAAAAACTATTCTAAGGAAATAATCTACATGTTAATAAAATAACGAATCACAAAAAAGGGAAAGCTGTTCACCTCATTATTATATTTAATAAAGAAAAACTAAAATAACATGACCATTTAATAGCAGAGGAAAGATTAAGCTAGATACAGTGTAGGTTATCCTTGTTCAGGAACAATATAAGATTATAGTTCTTGGTAGACTAACAATAAAAAAATGTATTGCTCAATGAAAGACACCTTTAAAACGCTGGTTAATTTTTTAAAATTAGATAGATATGTAGCTGATTTACCAAGAATGCAAAGGAGGCTCAAATGTCAAAATAAAAGCTCAAGCAAGAGAGGAACATGAATCCAGAGAGATACAAGATTTGAAATCAGCTCTTACCTGGGTATCGGTCAATCTTTGATGGCGCAAAGCTTTCAGTTTTAAAAGGCATTAAATAGGGCAGAGGAGACAACACCTAAAACCATGAAATCTAAGATATTATATTGGATTTTTTTTTTTTTAGAGGCATGCTTTTTTTATTTCTTTATTTATTTGTTTGTTTGGTTTGTTTGTTTATACATGC
Organism: Talpa europaea; assembly: GCF_964194135.1. Taxonomy (NCBI): domain Eukaryota; kingdom Metazoa; phylum Chordata; class Mammalia; order Eulipotyphla; family Talpidae; genus Talpa; species Talpa europaea. Next base: position 44,243,285 of record NC_140075.1, read on the forward strand.
ACTGGGTACAGTCAGAAGCGCGGGAGGGTGAGAGAATTCACCAGAGCCAGAGCGGGAGGCAGAGCAGGCAGAAGGACGGAAGTACACTGCTGAGGGGAGCAGCGGGTGGCAGGAGAGGTCTGCGCGCCATATGGGACCCTCCTCCGGTAGCCGGGGAGCAGCCGGGGATCGAACTGGCACTGCAGAGGCCGCGGGCAGCTTCGCAACCCAGCACTCAACCGCTGCGCCACTGGGGAGGCCCTATATTGGATTTTTTTATAAAGCAAGGAATGCCAAAAAAAAAAAAAGAGAGAGAGAGAAAAAGAAAAACAACACCCTCAGTGAATGAATTAGAAAACAATCCATCCCAGAGAGGAAGATAGTAAGGAAAATTGTCTGTCACAATAAATTGGCCATAAATGGAGGCAAAAAAAGAGTCATTCTTGATCATTCAAGACTACCTGCCCACCTTCAGCTAGTTTTGGTGACAAAATTTACAAACTTTAAATGGTCCTAAAAGCACAAGCAGAAGTTTTCATTCAAATTAGTCCTGATTGGTGATTCCACAGACATTTTGCAGAAACTAAAACAAATCTCTTGTAAGAAATTCAACTTCAATTTAGGTCTCAAAAAATCCCATTAATAAAACTTCAAGGAACGTAAACCCACACTACAACATAATAAAACATGAAATAAGTTACTATAAATAAGTTTAAAATTAACATTAAAAATTCAGAATAACACAAGACCTTCAATTATAAAAATTATTGATACAGAATATAAAATAAACATGTTAATATATTTAATAAAAGAAACTATAGCCAATGAGTGAGTTTCTTAAAAATTAATTTTATGGGGCCTCCCTGGTGGCACAAGGGGTTAAGATGCAGCACTATGAAGCTATCTGCAGCTACCGCAGCATGAGTTTGATCCCTGGCCAGAGAGGTTACCGACATGGTGCAGCAGATCTCTCCTGACTCACCCACCGCTCTCCTCAGCAGTTTATTTAGTCAATCCGTCTGTTCTGTTCCCCACTCTGTCTCTGGTGAATTCTCTCACCCCCAGCACCTCTGGCCTATACCTCAGTTTTTAATGCATAAATAAATAAATCTTTTTTAAAAATTAACTCTTTCAAAATAAAATACAATTATTGAAAGACAAAAAAAAATTAACCCTTTCATTTGCTTAAATTTATTGTAAGAACTTTTAGAAATGCAAACTATAATTATTGAAATTTAAATAAAACCACTGTTAGGATTAAATAGCTGCTTAGATAGAGCAAAAGAAATAAATTAGTAAATTGAAGATAGATCTGAATTACCCAGAATATAACATTAAAAGTTCAAGAGATAGAATATATGTAATTAAATATTAACAAACAGAAGAGATTAAGAAAGTCTAATACATATTTGCAAAACTGAAAGGAGAAGTAAAAGTGAGGGAGAGATATTTCCAAAGTTATCAAAGAAATTTTTAGATAGAAGTCCATTATTTTGCAAACACATCAATCAAAATGTAAATCTATTCCTGAAACAGCAATGAAGAATAGTTACAATGTTCTCAATGGTGAAAGACTGAGAGTTTTCCTGATAAGATTGGCAACAATACAAGGATGCTTTCACAAGAGCTAGTCAACATTGCACTGGAAGTTCTAGCCAGAGAAATTAGGCAAAAAAGAAAAAAAAGTCATGCAAATTAGAAAAAAAAAAACTATTCCTATTTGCAGATAATATGATTGCCTATTTAGAACCCTCCCCCCCCCATCATGAGGTAAAAGGCTTGTATAAAAAATTACTGAAAGAAAGTAAAGAGCCAAGTAAATGAAATACATTCTGTGTTCATGGATTGGAAGACAATGTTTTTGAGATGAGAAGAGTACCCTAAGTTACCACTTAGGGTACAGATTGACAGAAATTCCTACTGAAATTCCAGTGGACTTTTTTGCAAATAGATAGATAGTAGGTAGGTAGATAGATAGATAGATCGATCTCTATATATATACAGATATAGATATAAAGATAGAGATATAGATATACCAATCCTCAACTTCATATGCAACTGCCAAGGATGCTTGAGTAGCCAAAACAAACTTGAAAAAGAAGAACAAAGTTGATTTGTTCTAGTTAAAAACTTTCTACTAGGCTACTGCAGGCAAAACAGAGGGGCACTGGCATGAAGACAGATGTGTACACTCATGTAATGAAACTTAGAGTTCAGAAATAAACTCATAAATGTATGGCTAAATGATTTTCAACAAAGGTGCTAAAACTATTCAATGGGGGAAGAACAATCTTTTCAGCAAATGGTACAGAAACAGATGGATAACTACAGACAACACAATGAAGTTGGACCCCTACCACACTGCACAAAGGAAAATTAAGAATGGACCGAAGATCTAATTGTCAGAACTAAAACTCTTAGAAGAAAACACGGGTAAATTTTCATGTAACTGGACAAAGGATTCTTAGATATGCTACCAAAACCATAAGAAACTGAAAAAAAAAAGGACTAAGTTGACTTCATCAAAATAAGTCTTTTATTATCAAAAACTACATTAAAAGGATAACCTCAGAATGAAAAACAATATTTTCATATCATACTCTGATTCTAAGAACTCTTGTCCCAAACATACAAGAACTATAACTCAACAACAAAAAGACAAGCAACAAAACTTGAAAGTGGTCAGAAGGTTTGAATAGTCATTTCTCTAAAAGATACATAAATGGTAAACTAGCACATGAAAAATTGCTTTGCATCATTAGTCACAAGGGATATGCAAATCAAAACTACAATGATATACCACTTCACACCCACTAGAATAGTTATAATAATAAAACAAAAAACAGAAAATAAAAAGTTAGCAAGGAATCAGAAAATTAGAACTCTCATAGTGGTGATGGGAATGTAAAAAGTGGTGCTGCCACTCTAGCCACTTGACAGTTCGTAAAAATTTAAGCAATAATTGCACTCTAGGTATAAACCTATAATATTATGATTGATAAGAAATATACATATTTGGGGCCTCCCCTGGTGGCGCAGGTGATTGAGCACCACGCTGTGAAGCTGTACACAGCCTCTGCAGCGCTTGTTCTATCCCGGCCAGCCCGCGAGGGTCCCACATGGCGCAGCAGACCTCTCCTGTCGCACCCGCTGCTCCCCTCAGCAGTGTATTTCGTCAGTCTGCCTGTTCTGTTCCCCACTCTTTCTCTGGTGAATCCTCTCACCCTCCCGCACATCTGGACTGTACCCTGGTTCTTGTATAAATTAAAAAAAAAAAGAAATATACATATTTGTTCATTCAGATGACCAAATAAGTATATTTCTCATATGTATTTGGTCCTCTTCCATTCCTGGTTCACAGTTCCCCAAAGTGGTTATAAGGCCTTGAAATTTCCTGAGCCACGGAATAGAAGGAACATACCATAACATAATAAAAGCCATATACAGGGCCTCCCCGGTGGCGCAGCGGTTGAGCACTGGGTTGCGAAGCTGCCCGCAGCCTCTGCAGCGCCGGTTCGATCCCCGGCTGCTCCCCAGCCACCGGAGGAGGGTCCCACATGGCGCACAGACCTCTCCTGCCGCCTGCTGCTCCCCTCAGCGGTGTACTTCGGTCCTTCTGCCTGCTCTGCTCCCCACTCTGGCTCTGGTGAATTCTCACCCTCCCGTGCTTCTGACTGTACCCAGTGCTTGTATAAATAAATAAAATAAATAAATAAATCTTAAAAAAAAAAGCCATATACAACAAACCCACCACCAATATTATTCTCAATGGTGAAAAGTTGAAGGTCTTTCCTTTAAGATCAGGAACAAGACCAGGATGTCCTCTCTCACCACTGCTCTTCACTATAATACCGGAGGTCCTAGCCAGGGCAATAAGACAAGAGAAAGACATACAAGGAATCCAGATAGGGAAAGAAGAAGTAAAACTATCACTATTTGCAGATGATATGATAATATACATAGAGAACCCCAAAAACTCCACAGAAAAACTACTCAAAATAATCAACCAGTTCAGTAAAGTAGCAGGATACAAAATCAACACACAAAAATCAGTAGCCTTCCTATACACAATCAATCTGAAGAAGAAGAAATCAAGAAAACCATCCTTTTCATAATTGAAACAAAAAATATCAAACACTTGGGAATAAACCTAACAAAAGAGGAGAAAGACCTATACAAAGAAAATTATAAAACACTGTTAAAAGAAATAGAAAAAGACACAAAGAAATGGAAAGACATCCCCTGCTCATGGATTGGAAGAATTAACATTATCAAAATGTCCATCCTACCAGAAGCAATATACAGATTCAATGCTATTCCAATAAAAATTTCAATGACATTCTTCAAAAAAACATAACAAATACTGAAATTCATATAGAACCACAAAAAAAAAAAAAAACCACACAAATAGCCAAAGCCCTACTGATGAAAACAAAGGAGAAAAGAGGTATCACACTTCTGAACTTCAAGCTATACTACAAAGCCATAATAATTAAAACAAAAACAGACACACAGACAAATGGAACAGAATAGAGAGTCCAGAAATAAAACCACACTTATATGGACAACTGATCTTTGACAAAGGAGCAAAGAACATGCAATAGAACATGGACAACTGGTTCAATAAATGGTGGGAATAATGGAAAAACTGGACCACTACACACAAAAAATGAGACTAGACCACTACCTTTCACCTTACACAAAAATCAACTAAAAAAATGGATAAAAAACTGGACATAAGACGTGAAGCCATAAAATATATAGAAGAAAATATAGGTAAAATACTACAAGACATACATCGCAATAACATCTTTAAAGACTCATCACCCAAAGCAGTGATAGTGAAGGCAAAAATAAACACCTGGGATTATATCAAACTGAAAAGCTTCTGCACAGCAAAAGAGACATTAACCAAAACAGAGAGACATCCCACTAATTGGGAAAAACATCTTTGTACTCCATCCAACTGATAAGGGACTGATCACAATGATAAACAAAGAACTCACAAAGCTCAACAAAAACAAAATAAACAATCCAGTCAAGAAATGGGCAGAAGAACTCAAAAGACATTTCTCTAAAGAGAAAATGCAAACTCATGCCATTCCCAGCAACGTGGATAGAGCTAGAAGGAATTATGCTCAGTGAAATAAGCCAGAAGGAAAAATAAAAATATAGGATGGTTTCACTTATCACAGGAATATAGGGGAACCAAATGAGACATCAGTGTAAAAAAAATAATAACAGTACAAAACACAACAAAGCAAAAGTAGACAATTATAAACCAGAGTCATACTGCAGGGGAGGGGGAGGAAGAGCTTGAGAGGGAGGGAGGGAGGAGCACAGGGGACTGTGGTGATGTTGCATGGGTACCTTGGGGAAGGAAATTTTATGGGGACTCAATCTGAGGGGGTGGAGGGAAGCAAATATTGTCTAAAAAATGTAAAAATGATAAATATTAAAATAATAAATAAATAAATAAATAAATGAACAAGGATGTAAAAATAAAATAAAAAATAAATTTAAAAATAAAAAAAAAAAATTTCCTGAGCCATTAGAGTAATGGGAGCATCTTTTCTCTCACAACTCTCCCCAAACCTTACAATTTCCAGAGTGGTAAGAACTATGGGAGAATCTTTTGTCACAAGGTTTGGTGATTTGTCCTCAATTCTTGAGAATCTTAAGAGCCATAAGAGTTTAAATGGGTGATTCTTCACTTCCAAAATACAAACAATGATGTAAATCAACATTACTTAAAAAAAAAGTCATTAATAAAAGTAACTTTTGGAAAACAATTAAGAATGGCTTTATTCCCCAATACAGGGTGGTTTCCTGAGAGGGCATCAGATTAAAGTTTGAGTTCAATTGCCAATGGTCAACGATTTAATCAATCATACTATATGATGAAATGTTCATGAAAGACCCCAAAAGGAAGGACTTCAGAGATCTGACAGGTTGGGGGAACCAGAGTGTGTTCATGTGCCACCTTCCTGGATCCCAAACTCCACAAGGCTAGAAGCTTCTTGCTCTGTCTCTCTTCATCTGGCTATTGATTTGTATCCCTTAGTATTCTTTGTAATAAGTTGGTAATCAAGTGAGTAAATGGATTTCCTGAGTTATGTGCCATTCTAATGAATTAATTAAACCTGAGGAGGGAATTGTGCAAAGCTCTGATTTATAACCAGTCAGAAACACATGTAATAGCCTGGGCTTGCAGCTGACATCTAAAATGGGGGGTGGTATTAGCAGAGTGTGCCCTTTACCTGTGGAACCTGATCAATCTCTGAGTAAAAAGTACTAGTATTGAGCTGAATTAAATTGAGTTACTTGTTGGTATTGGGAAGCCTCCACATATTCACATTGGAATCAGGTCCAAGATCCTACACAATACCCATAAGAAGTGACAACAGGGACTCAAACATATTTTGAATGTTGACGCTGATGATAATTACAGTGTCATTGGTAATAGTCGAAAAGTGGAAACAGCCCAAATGTCCCTCCATAGATGAATGGATAATCTATATATGTGTATGTGTGTATGTGTGCATATATATTTGTACACATGTATATGTATACATGTGTGTATATATGAACTATATACCACATATATGTGCATATACAAACAATTCAATATTACTCAGCATAAAATGGAATGAAATGCTGAAACAAATTACACAACTGAACTTCAAAAATAGACTAAATGAGGGCCTCCCCGGTGGCGCAGTGGTTGAGCGCTGGGTTGCAAAGCTGCCCGCAACCTCTGCGGCGCCGGTTCGATCCCCGGCTGCTCCCCGGCCACCAGAGGAAGGTCCCACGTGGCGCGCAGACCTCTCCTGCCGCCCGCTGCTCCCCTCAGCAGTGTATTTCGTCACTCTGCCTGCTCTGAAACATGATAAAATTTATTTTACTTACATCTGCCTATATGACCTTGAGGAAGCCTATCAATGTAATAGATTCTCATGTCAACTCTGGGTAATAAGGGAGGGAAACAAGATACTCCCTCAATCCTTGCCAACTAATAAATCACCTCACATTGGCTTTTAAGGTATTTTTTCTCTTAATTCAAGGGAAGATGATACACCTACCTAGAGTGATCACTCAGAGACATATGCTATGCCATGGATTTGCTTTAACCTACCTCAACACCACAAGATTTTTATAGATGAGAAAATTGACATTAAAAAATTGTAATAATATACTTCACTATTCATGTTCTTTACACTGTAAGAATTTTTCTCACTATAAAAGAATCAAAGAATTTTTTTCTGGTGGTCTGAAGATCAGCGGTATGAAAAAAAAAAAGACTCTGAACAACACCCTAAGAGTTAAAATTATAGTAATTATTAGAAGATCCACATGAAATACCAAAAGCAATTTTAATGTTGCATATTCCTGTGGTAGGATCCTATGTTTATGACAACGAGATTTGCAATTTTAAAGTAAAAAGAAAACTGGTCTTGGAGAAAGACTTGACCTTACAACTCAATTCTGCAACTTACCAGTGGTATAAGTTTGATCAAGAAACTGATTCTTTAAACCATTACTTCAGAATGTTCCCACTGCATACCATCTATAATTCTATCATTATGTTAACCATCACTTGACCTGTTTGGGAGTTAGTTTTTCATGTGAAAGACTTCTCAACCATTTAAATGTATTGTGAACTGCAGGAAGACAATCATATTGTGTCACTACCATCATCCCCAAATTTTATTGTACATAAGAGTTTTACCATAGATATTTATCAAATTAATATATTATTTTAAAAACAAAAGGTTGGGAATACTAACAGTTGGCAATATCTAAAGAAGCAAGTTAGGAAAACAAGTGATTATTGAAGAATGCTATAAACATTAGACCCAAATATCAACCCTACATCTTCCACACAATACTCCATGTCTCTTCTACTTATACCATGATTTCTTGTATTTCTTTCAAAAGGTTCAACTGAAAGAAAATTACAACCATATAGAGAACATGTTTTATTCATCACTGAATTCTCGGAATAGTATAGTATAACGTGTAGTGGATGATGTTGAAGTGGACTGAATGGTAATTTTGAGAAGGATGAGATCACTGCATGCAGAATATTCATTTCAAGAGGCAAAGTTAGTTTTAATTTATTTTCAATTGTAATTCCTCCACATGTAGAGAGATTCTATACCAAAGACTGAAAAAAAGCACATAAAATATAGTGCAGTCATTTTGAGAGCTGTTTCCATTTTAGCACAGTGTTAAACTTTGGTATTATGATTCACACGTTTCTAATGCAAATACATGAAACTTTCAATTATTCAAGGGTGAATTATCAAATTTGTAGATTAGTTAGCCTTTTTTGCTTTTTCTGTTTCCTCTAGTTACACAGACCTTTGGACGCTGTTTCCTTCTTTCCTTGTGCATGAATGGCAGTGGGATTAACTCATTATGAATAAAGGAAACATCTGTGATGCTTAAATGGCAGTAAGGAAAGCATAGAAATCCAATACCACCTGTATGTAGTTCTATTACTGGTCAAAAATTGTACTGAAATAAAACTGTCATGGTATTCAAAATTCAAAGAATATTTCTTGAATTAGTTCATTAAAGAGCAATTTGTCCTCACATCAACCAAGGAACTAACTAGATGATGCATTTTATTTACAATAATAAAAAATGTTACATTGAGTGAAGTCACTGGCAGTGCATAAAGACACACAACAGAGAACAGATGTTGACATCAGCTAGATATTTGGTCAGTCAGGTTTATCCCAGCTTGTCTGTGGTTTCCATTTTGTGGCAAGAAATCTACTATTGGCCCCTATCACTTAATTGAATGTTTTGGTTCTATATGAACTTTGCTTTGATCTAACACTAATCATTTCATGAAAGTGAGTAAAAGCTATCCTGCTTATAAATTATACATATTTTAAATCCTGGTAAATAAAATTTATTCTTGATATTCTTTCTTATATTCTTCAGTCACTGTTAATACTTTATGTAGGTGTGAAATAATTTTTTGGGTACACAAACACACAACTTCCAATTTAATGTCAACATATTTGGAAAAGGGGGGAAATATTTTACAGATGGGCCAGTGTGTAAAGCTTTAATGTGTATGTCATGTAATACATGTACATAATTCCATACATATTAAAAACAATGAAAGAAGTGAGGAAAAGAAAAAAAGTCAAAGTGACTGAATGGTGGGTTTCAGACCTACCATGTATGGTGGCATGGACTGTCTACTGAACAGTTTCAGGGACAGCAATTACTCTGTCTACTTGATGGCATCATTTAGAGTTGTGCTATATGGCAGGTGTGTAATATGCAATATGGATTTTCTTTTCTTTAGGTTTTAAACATTTTAATTGACAGACTAGACTATAAGTGCACTCCAGATTACACTTCTTAGTTTCCAGCTTACTAGGAAATAACTTGTTCCCTTATAAGGGTACAGGGGAAGAAGAAAGATAGGAAGGAGGTATAGAGATAATAATGATAAAATAATGAGTTTTTTTTTTTAACATTTACATTGTGCCAGGTGTTTTTCATAGTACTTTGTACACATTAACTCTTGTTTATTTTTGTCTTTCAAGATTTTATTTAAGGGTCATGACCCATGATGTCTTTCAGATCTTGTTGAAAGCAGCCACGTCCATGGACCGTATATAGTCCTCAAAAGCAGTGATCGGCTCCTCTCATATATCTGTTCCAACTTTATTGTCTTCAATCATGCATTGTACTGGAGGTTTCTTAAGTCCATACTCCACTGGAACTAGTTGAGAAGAGCCCCACACAAGCTGTCTGTTTTAATACTTCTCACAACTTCCCTAGTTTTGTCATATATGTCCCATCATACTGAGGTTTCACATCAAATAAGATGGAAGATTTGTCAACAAGGACAGGTTTGGGGCATTCTTTGACTCATATTGTGCAAGGTGTTCTTTTAGCCTCTCTGCTTCGTGGCTTTCCCCATTATCATTAGATCCAAAGAGGTCAATGTCTTCATTATCTTTACTATCTGGAGTTCCATTGCCTTCCTGTGGTATCTTCTACATTAGCATACTATCTTCTATATTAGCATACTCACCCAAAGCCTTCTTCACTCCTGGAAGATTTGCCTTCTTCCTTTTCAAAAGACTTGATGTAATTATACCAATGTTGGGTACAGTAAGTCTCAGGTGTATCAGAAACTGCTCCTAATACTGCCACATATCCTTGTGGAGGCACATACTCCTCAATGTAGCTCTTCTCTTCCAGGTAATCACTGAGTATCTGGAGGTGTGCAGAGAATTTCAGGTCTCTAAACCTAACTGTTAATGCTGGAATTGATCAGCAGTGGAGGAAAAGGGGAGAGCAGGCATACATTAATTCTTTCAATTTCCATAACCAATCAAGGAATAGGGACCATTACCATATTTATTTCAAAGACAAGGGAATTGAGACCAAAAATGTTTAATAACTAAGCCAAGACCATACAGCAGTAAGTGGGGAAAATGGGAAGTGTGAGAGTGAGAGATGTTTAATCCTCTCCTCTGCAAAATTGTGACCAGTAGTTGAAGGCCAATCAGAAGTTCCTCTCATTTAAATCTTTATTTACTTTTTACTGAAGAAATTTTATAGGGAAAAGCAGTCCCTTCAGAAGACCCTATGTATTAAATCATAAAATCAGAATAAAGAAGTTTTAAATATAACTCTAATAAAATAATTCTCCAAAATAAGCCCCAAAAATTGAAATACGAAATGCCTAGCATTACATTTCATTCAGCACAAATGCTGAAAGGATAAAGAATAATTCTTAAGTGATCAGTTAGCACTTTGTAGAAATTCTGGTTTGTAAATAAAACAGTAATGTTAGAGGAGATGAGGAAATGTCATGGGGGCACTAATTTTTTTTTTAAATGAAGCAGTGAATAAACATAGGGAGTAGTCACAAGCGCCTCTACCGGGCCTCCCCGGTGGCGCAGCGGTTGAGCACTGGTTGCGAAGCTGCCTGCAGCCTCTACAGTGCAGGGTTCGATTCCAGGCTGCTGGCGAGGGCCCCACATGGCGCGCAGACCTCTCCTGCCACCCGCTGCTCCCCTCAGCAGTGTATTTTCATCGGTCTGCCTGTTCTGCTCCCTTCTCTGGCTCTGGTGAATTCTCTCACCCTCCCGCGCTTCTGACTGTACCCAGTGCTTGTATAAATAAATAAATAAATCTTTAAAAAAAAAAAAAAAAGAGCCCCTACGACTCAAGGAAATGCATGTTGGGGTGGGGGCACAGTTAACCAGTACACAATGCAGAAGGTCTAAAATATTTCTGAAGTGAGTCATTAGTCTTTGTATATCTTTCCTTATTCCTTATTCTATAATTTCTAAATATTTGAATATCTGAAAATCCAATTTACTATACAGAATCATATTCGCGTTGAAATGACTTCAACTTTGTATGAAATTTTAATATGAAAAACTAACTTAATAAAATGATTATTTCAAATGCATTATATTGTAACAGTAACCTCTGTGTATTTGCTCCCCTTCCCCACCCTAGTGCTGCTATGTTAAAATAAATTTTGGGGGCTGCAAAGAAAGCATTTTAAAGGTAAAGATAAGATAACATTTGCAATATGGCCATTACTAAATGGCCATATTATGACCTGTTGGCAAATAGTCTATTTGCAAACTTGTCAAAACAACCCATTTTCAGAGCATTTTCAGAGCTTGCAGAGATTTTCATTTATTCCCGAATGTCAGGAATTGGAGAAACAAAAATAATTTGAAAATGATCTCTGATGTACATTGTTTTGTCAAATATCTATTCAAAAGAGAACAACCTATCAAGTCAAGAAATGTTATTTTGCTACAATGGGTAGGATGCAGACCCCTCCACCCACTCAACAGCTGCGGGAAATGAATTTAAAGTAAGTTGGTCATTTGTCCCATGATAAAGAACAACTGCCAAGTATTTTATCCCAATTTATCAGCCCTGCTCTACTCCAGTAAATTCCATCAATCCAAGGCCAGCCACATTGTTTATTACTCCAAAACAATAAGTTTAACCCAATAGGTTTATTTGTTTAAGTCATCTGGTGAATTCTTTTAAATTATGCCTTGTTTCTAGTACCGCTTGCTTTTTGCATTCATGTAAGCTTCTGCTGCAGCTGCTTGAGAAGAAAGGGAAAGGAGGCTCTTGTGGAGTGGTGAGAAGAGAATACATTTTTAAACTTTCCTTTTTTTTTTCCCTCCTAAAATTAGCACTTGGCATATGGAATATTCAGCAGGTGGCTCAGCAGGGACAGGCTTACTTTTTTTCATACCTGTCACTGAGACATTTGACATTTTGACTTGCTAAGAAACAAGATTGTTGAGGCCATTGATTTGTGTGTATGTGTGTGCACATGCATGTGTGTGCACATGTGTGCACATTCATGGGCATACTGACAAACATCTCATAGCGGTCTCAGAGGAAAGAGTTTGAGACAGAAGCTACTAACAAAGTTTACATTTAAGAAAAATTAAATACTAGGGTGGGGAGTATGTGTGTGATCCCTACTATTGAAGTTGAATAACTATTTTAAATCCCACTAATGTTAGAGAATAGGGAATTATTTGTAACTAAAGAATTCCAGGAATTACATTTTACAATAAGAAAACCTAATATTATTTGAAGATCACAATTTAAAAATTCACTGAGCTAATGTTCCCCAATTGTATGAAAAGCAGCTACTAAATTAGCATACCACATTTATAATCATAAGCAGTCTGCATCGTGCGGTATTTTAGGCAATGGAGTTTTAAAGAAAAAAGTGGATTATCATATTTTAAAGATTTTTAGGAACTATAAACAACTAACCTTGGATAAGGTTTAGTGAGGGAGACAGAGTCTCAGATAATTCATAGGTGTCCAGCTTGATGACTAGATGAATGGCGGAATCATTAATGAGAAATGACAAATGATCACTAATTTCTTAACATCCATTCTACCCATTTTCTTATGTAACTGATTTATATATACCAAAGATGGCAACATGCCCACCTAAAAATTATTTCAAACCTTTATTTTTCAGTCTTCATTATGACTAATGACATTACATAAAACATAAACAGGGTCTCCCTGGTGGCGCAAGGGGTTAAGCACAGCACTATGAAGCTATCTGCAGCCTCTGCAGACTCTGCAGCATGAGTTCGATGCCCGGCCAGCTAGGGAGCTACCCACATGGCACAGCAGACCTTTCCTGTCTCACCCGCTGCTCCCCTCAGCAGTGTATTTCAGTCAGTCTACCTGTTCTGTTCCTCACTCTAACTCTGGTGAATCCTCTCACCCCCACACCTCTGGCCTGTACCCCAGTTCAGTTCTTGTATGCATAAATAAATAAATCTTTTAAAAATTAAAAAATATATATAAACAGAAAAAAAGTGCATTAATTCAGCAGAATGGCAGTACTTTTTCTTTACCTTTCTTCTTTCGCCTGGAATGTAATGGCTGGAGTACCAGCAGTCAGTATGTGACTATGAGGTAACTTAAAGATAAAACTTCATGCTAAGGATTCCTGATCATTGGTGAGTCACAATAGTAGTCTTGGACTGCCTAATTCTGGAGTTTTATTTTGATAGAAAAATAAGTATCTTGTTTAAGGTACAATTATTTCAGGTCTCTGTTACTAGCCATTAAAACTAATTTTAATTGAACCCCCTTATAAAGAATCAAGTTGTTTGGTGCCTTTTGGTATGTGGGAGGGTAAGAAGGAAGTTCAGCTTTGGATGTGTTCTATGTGAGGTTCTGGTGGAATACCCAGAAGTCACTTGGCAACACAAGCTAGAGATACAGATTTGGATTAATCCAAGTGGGAAGGTAATGTTATATAGCTGTCATTTCCAATCAGAAGTTCTTAATTTTCTTCAGATTGTAATTATGGTAAGGGCTTTCTATTTTTCAGTTCTGAGCAATTACCTTGCACTTTACATTGAATTAAATAACGGCAATCTGTATTTTGCATGACAGTGAGGAACTGTAAAGTGTGAGAGCTAAAACTGCAAAGTGGTCTCAATAATAATCTGTAGAAAAATTATGATTGTTCCATGACCGCTAAAATTTGTATCAAAACTCTCATACTATCTCTATGTGTATAGAATAATGAAAAAACAGTACAGCTCTTCTTTATTTACTATATTAGAATTGAAGGCATTAGAAACACTGGGAACTAAACACTTTCTGTTAAAAATGTATGAAGAGTAGTTTGTACACTAGTTTCCTTCTTCTCATTGTAAAAGTTACCAGAGAGAATGAGGATCTTTTGTACGCCCTGGTGAATTATTATTATACTCCTTACATTTGGATCAATTTCCAACATTTGATCATTTGCACATTCATGTTGTGAAATATTTTCAAAATATCTCACAAATAGCTCCAGAAATTAATGTGGTATGTTTTGTCTGTGGTTTTTCTTTCAGAAAAACTTTACCCTTTATGTCACAACCACTTTCCTTCACTAATTTCCCAGTTGAACACCCAGAGTCTTTCAAATGGTGGCAATGTCAACATTCCCAGCTATTTCTTCCATAATTCCATTTATGTTCAATTCAAATTTCACCTCAGTGGTGTCACTTTTGGGTTTTTTTTGTTGTTTTTTGTCTTGTTTCTTCTTGTTTCTTCTTTTTTTTTGCTGTGCTCTTTGCTGATCAATGTGTTCTTCTGATTACCCATTTTTATGAAGTTTCACAGGAATTTATCATTGTGAAACAAGATGGCAACACAGATTCATACTGTTACTGTGTGTGACCAAATTACAGGCGTATAGTGACTAATCACTTGACAGACTTTGAAAGAAGTGATATGCTTGTTCACTGATCAAGATATGCATCTGTTAATTACTTATGTAGTGATTTGTGGACTGAAAAGCTGGCAACAGAGTTTATACTTTCTACAATTAATGAACTGAACTAAACCGTGACAACTAAATTGTGAACTGTGGTTTTGATATTTATTATAATTAGTCTTTTTCCTGGTCCCTTATTTAGGTTTTCTAAATTCCTGCTATGAGTGAGACCATCCGGTATTTTTCTTTTTCTTTCTGGCTTATTTCGCTGAGCATAATCCCTTCCAGCTCCATCCATGTTGCTGCAAATTGCATGAGTTTATCTTTTTTGATTGCTGAGTAATATTCCATTGTGTATATGTACCACATTTTCTTGAAAATCAAAATCAATAAGCAACCATAAACCAGAGACACACTGGGGGGTGGGAGGGGAGGAGGGATTAGGGTCAGGATAAGGGGGTGGAAGTGTATGTGGACTATAACCAAGATGAAAATGCATACATTGTGCAAAAATGAAAAATGATGTAAAAAATATAAAATAAAATTTAAAAAAAGAAAAAAAGAGAAAAAAAAAAGATCAATTTTTAAAACTTCAGTAAATTTCCTAAAGCTGTTTCTAAAAATAGACATTTTTAAAATAAAAAAAAATGTGAACTGTGATGTTGGGGAACCAGGTTATTTAACTAAACCATAGTAACTGGAAATCATGCATATTAGAACCATGCAAAGTAGAACCTGACTATATATGATCTAATACAGAGCTGGTCAGATCCAAGCATATCCATGCAACATTCATTCTCTCCCTTTCATATACCTCCTCATTTGCCCTTCTTCTTAGCCACCTCATTTCCATTAATATTACCTACAGAGAGTGACATGGAGTATTTACAAGTTTTCTTTAACTTTTATTAGAATAAACTCTGTCTTATTCAACATTCTACTAATCAGAATTATCTGTTTTATTCACTCAGTAAATATGTGCTGGGCATTGTACCATGTGCTTGGAATATTTTGTATCAGTGAATGAAAACTTTTTTTTTAAAGATTTATTTATTTATTTATATAAGCACTGGGTACAGTCAGAAGCGCGGGAGGGTGAGAGAATTCACCAGAGCCAGAGCGGGGAACAGAACAGGCAGACTGACGAAATACACTGCTGAAGGGAGCAGCAGGCACGGCAGGAGAGGTCTGCGCACCATGTGGGACCCTTGCCAGGGGCTGGGGATTGAACCGGCGCTGCAGAGGCTGCAGGCAGCTTTGCAGCCCAGCACTCAACTGCTGCACCACCAGGGGAGGCCCAGTGAATGAATACTTTCTATCAGTAGAAAGTATTTTGCATCAGTGAATGAAACAGGCATTAATCTGTGGCTCTGTAACATTTATATATTAATTGGCAGTTGTAAGGGGTGGGAGCATGAGGTGATAATAATGACCTCTGCTATAGTGTTGGAGAGTTGTCTATGCCTGTGGGCTTTCCTCTGTGAATGCATAGGGTTGGGGGTGGGGAACACTCACTGGCATTTCTTCTTATAAGGACACTCACAATAATCCTATGGGATCAGGGCTCCACCCATATGATCTCATTCAATCATTATTACTTCTTTAGTGGCCAGATCTTCAAAGCTCCAAATATAGCCACAATAGGGTAGGATATGGGCATTTGAATTGGGGGTGAGTGGGAGGAACAAAAACATTAAGTTTATAACACCTCCTATGCTAAATCTTCTGTCAAACCTTGCCTTTCCCTAGCATAACACTTGCTTGCTTTTTGCTAGGTGGCTATTGTGATGAACTAATATGGACCAACAGATTAGTTCTGTTCTTAAAAAGTGATTCACAAGGGAATGACTTATCTCTTGAAGAGTATGTTTGAAAGAAACATTTTGTCAGTCTATCTAAGTATCAAGCACTGCTGTCCATGCTTAGCCTTCTGCCTAAACTTTTGTTAGATGTGGCCTCAGGGACCCATGTATTTGGTACCTAAGCATCTTTCTTCCATTTCTGGCATATGTTGCTTTCGACTTCTTATTATTAATTGTAGCAATGGTGTTCATAGAAGAAACTTCAAATAAAAATGGAAACAAAGACATGGAAATTATAAATCCTAAATTTAAATTCCACTTCCATAAATAACTTACAAATAACCAGAAATTAAGAGAATAGGCCTGCTACCATGGTTTTTTGTGAATAGTTAAGATCAACTACTTTTAAATATAATATGCCACTCAACTAATTTATTGCTTCTCAGCTCTAAATTCACCCTTCAGTACCTGTTCTGCAACATTTCTTCCTTACAGCGAGCATAATGTTCAGCTTTGTCAGTGTACGGTAAGGGAAAACACTGCAGAAGGAAGTTGTCTTCTCTTTCTTGTTCCTGATTGCTGCTTTTTGTTTTTTCTAGCTCTGGCTGTACCATCTATCAGTAGTGCAAATGTGTAGGGAGGGATTTCTGATTACTCCAACTGTGCACTCAAAGTGCAGAGTACCCAGTAACCTTTAACAAGGTTACTCAGGCCTTTGTCATTCTCTCTAAAGCTGAACAGCATGGAAGGGATATGTCTCTTTTATTTATATTTGCCCCTGCAGAATAGACCAGAAAAAAAGAACAGACATGGTGATGGAACATCTGAGGATCAACTTTAAGGGCACCAAAATAGGAGTGAGATTCACAGATATCACAGATCCATCATAAAAAACGATAAGGTTTTTTATATACATATTTAATAAATTTCATTTATTTATATATATTTTACATTATTGTTCTTTTTTTTTAAAAGATTTATTTATTTATGCATATAGGAGCTGGGGCACAGACCAGAGATGCAGGGGGTGAGAGGATCCACCAGAGACAGAGTGGAGAACAGAGCAGGCAGACTGTAAGTCTAAGGTCAAGGTGCAAGTAGGATTCATCTGACATAACATCTTTTGTGCATGTTGCATTCCATCCCCCATTCAATTTATCTTTTAATTTTGTTTAATTGGTCCCAGCATAGAGGCTGGCACTATTAGTTCCTATTTCTCCCACCTTTAAGAAATACATGGGGGGGCCTCCCCGGTGGCACAGCGGTTGAGCACTGGGTTGCGAGGCTGCCCGCAGCCTCTACAGCGCCGGTTCGATCCCCGGCTGCTCCCCGGCCACTGGAGGAGGGTCCCACATGGCGCGCAGACCTCTCCTGCCACCCGCTGTTCCCCTCAGCAGTGTACTTCTGTCCTTCTGCCTGCTCTGCTCCCTGCTCTGGCTCTGGTGAATTCTCTCGCCCTCCCGCGCTTCTGACTGTACCCGGTGCTTGTATAAATAAATAAATAAATCTTGAAAAAAAAAAAAATAAGCAGAATTTAAAAAAAAAAAAAAGAAAGAAAGAAATACATGGGGGCCTCCCTTCTGGTGCAAGGGGTTAAGCACAGCACTATGAAGCAATCTGCAGCCTCTGCAGCATGAGTTCGATCCCTGGCCGGCCAGGGAGCTACCCACATGGCGCAGTAGACCTCTTCTGTCTCACCCATTGCTCCCCTCAGGAGTGTATTTCAGTCAGTCTGCCTTTTCTGTTCCCAGCTCTGTCTCTGGTGAATCATCTCATCCCCCGCACCTCTGGACTGTACTCTAGCTCTTATATGCATAAATAAACAAATCTTAAAAAAAAAAAAAAAGAAATACATGGATTAAGTGTCTTCTTTAGACCAAGCACAATGCTAGGCAATGGACAAACAGAAATTAACAAGATATGTTCTCTCCCTCAATGGACTGACTCTACTGCCAGGAAGATAGCAGTGCAAGTGCAATGCATCCAGTGAAATCTAAATATAATAGAGATTTGTATATTCACAACATTCATTTTAAAAAGGCATAAAGACAGAACCATACCACTCCTACATATCAGATAGAAAGCAGTGTGGAAATACCCCAAAGATATTAACAAGAATATTTAGAGTAACTTTACCAATAGTAACCAAACTGAAGAAAATCTAATTTTCCCTTAACCGCAGAATGGCTAAATAAATTATAGTACATATATATACCAGGATAACATATAGCAGTACTCTCATGGCCCTTTTATGCTTTCAAAACTTACTGAAGACACTGAAAAGTTTTTGATCAATTTTGACATTTCCATTAATATTTGTCACCTTAAAAATTAAGACTGATAGGGGCCTCCCTGGTGGTGCAATAGGTTGAGCACAGTGCTGTGAAGCTGTCCACAGCCTCTGCAGTGCGGGTTCGATCCCCTGCCAGTCAAGAAGCAACCCACATGGCACAGCAGACCTCTCTTGCCTCGCCCACTGATCCCTTCAACAGTGTTTTGGGTTGTTCTACCTGCTTTGTTCCCCGCTCTGTCTCTCGCCCTCATGCACTTCTGGCCTGTACCCCAGTTCTTGTATAAATAAATAAATAAATCTTTAGAAAAATTAAGAATGAGAGATTTTTAAAATTTTTATTATTTTTAAAATAATAAACATGGATAAACCATGAAGATATTATGCTAAAATATCATACTGTCAGACACAACAGGAAAAATGTGATTAGATTCCACTTAATATAAGTATCTAGACTACTCAAATTCATAAAGACAGAAAATAGAATGGTGGTTGCCAGGGGCTAGGGGAAGAGGCAAATGGAGAATTATTATTAAATGAGCAGAGTTTCAGTTTGTGGAGATGCAGAAGTTCTGGAAAAGAATTGTGATGACAATTGCACAATAATGTGACTAGACTATCCTCATGGCCACTTAACTATGCACCTAAAAACAGTCAATTTTATAATATGTATATTTACTACAATCAAAAAATAACAATAAATCCATTATGTTAAATATATTTTTTACATATGATTATATCTTCCAAACAAAAATATTAGCCTTATTGTACGAATTTGTGAATCTCTTTAAAGTCTGGCTTAATAGTAGACAATTAGATTCTAATATCTGCTTCTGTTTTCAATCTGTCACAATATGTTGTTTTGGTTGAAATATATGAAGAAAATCTGGACTCAAAAATATGTTGTGGGTAAGGTTAAAAACTGTGAATAATCTTTAATATTACATCAAAACTTGATAAGTAGTAGTTTCTTTCAAATGTTGCAGATCTCTCTAATGTTGACAAACCATATTATTTCAAAAAAAAGTCACATTTGTTAATATCATCAATCTCAACAGTAAAATTTTGAAGTACTGGGAACATGTTAAGTATATGACAGTGAATATAAATTTTCTAATTTTGCTCAAAATGAAAATTTGATCACTGTCAACAAATATAGTCTGCTGTTTGTCGTGAAGTGATAGGTTTATACCATTTTTTTAAAAAACAAACTATCTGCCAAATACCTGTTTGAGTAATCATAGTTTTTCTTGGTTATTTTAAGTAAAATCACTGTTCCATGAAAATGCAACTAATTCAATTCATAACAGAATTGCACAAGCGCTTTTTTTTTTGAGACTATTATATTCCTGTATCCAGCAGAAGTACTTCATGTGCTCTTCCCGTTCCATTATATATTTATTTATTTTTAAAGATTTATTTATTTATGCATGCAAGAACTGGGATACCGGCCAGAGGGGCGGGCGGTGAAAGCATTCACCAGAGAAAGAGTAGGGAACAGAACAGGCAGAGTGACTGAAATACACTGCTGAGGGGGGCAGCGGGCAAGTCAGGAGAGGTCTCCTGTGCCATGTGGGTTGCTCCTTAGTAGGCCAGGGATCAAACTCGTGCTGCAGTGGCTGGCGATACCTTGATAGCGCTATCTTTAACCCCTGTGCCACCAGGGAGGCCCCCATTATATATTTAGATGACATGCACTAATCTCAGCAACGCAGGAATGGATGGGAACTTCTCCAACCTGATAAAAAGACTAAGAAATATCTAGTCCTAATATCCTATTTAATAGTAAAAGATAAATTTTTTCCCTTCTAAGATTGAAAACATTGTTTATATTCAACATTGTACTCAAGAATCTAGCCAGTGCAACAAGACAGAAAACAAGGGAATTAGAAGCATGTATCATGAACAGGAAGAAATAAGCTGTCTTTATTCATAGATGATTATAATCATATACAGAAAAATTTCCAAAATATCTATGAAAAATTTTGCTAAAACAAATAGATTTAGCCAGTTCCCAGGATATAATGTCAATATATTAAAAAATATGCAACTAACAACTGGAAATTGAAATGTAAACAATACTATTTTCACAAACTGTAAAATATTTAGAAATACAGTCAACAAAGTTTGTGCAAGATTTGTATTCTGAAAATTGCAATATATTCAGGAGAATAATTTAAGAAGATGTAAATAAACAAAGCGTGATACATGTTCACGGATCTAAGGATTTAATATTGTTAACACTGCAATTTTCTTCAAATATATCTATAGATTCAATGCATTCTCAATCAAAAATTCCAGCTTTTTTAGGAGGATAATGCATCAAAGGAGATTTAGAAAACAAGGGCAGCAGGAAAACTCCTGGGAAAGGGTAAGAAGCTGTAAAAATGATTCAACAAGGAGGGAGTACAATATTGAATGATGCTGGGAAGTCCGGTAAGAATAGGCCTGAGAAGTAACACGGGGTGAGCAGCCTGTCTTTCTTTCATGAATTCAATGAATTTGCTGCAGGCTCAGAATACAGATTGGAACAGGATAAGGAGTGAATGGGTGGTGAGGAAATGAATACAATGAGCATAGACCTTTTTTTTAAAAAAAATTCCAGTATTTATAGACATTGATAAGTTGACTTTAAATTACATATAGAAAAACTAAGCGTCTGGAATAACCAAATGAATTTTGAGTTTTTTCCTTTTTAAGTTCTTTAAAATAGGTATGACTATTTAAAACAAGGGTTTAAACCAAAGAGGCTTCCAAAATAGATCCTACAAATAATAGAATAGTAAGAGGACACTAAGAACATAAGGCCAACAATGTCAACAACAAAGATGAAAAAGATAAACTTCTTGAAATACACAGTGTACCAAAATAAACATAAAGAAAAACAGAAAATCTGCATTGACCTAATTCTAAAAAACTGAAATTGTTATGAAAAACCTCCAAAAGAAAACTCAAGGGTCAAACAAGAACATTATCTATTGTAATTCACTTTATTAAGAAAACTACTATGGACCTAATGGTGTCACCCAGAAAAGTCTTATGTTGAAGTTCCAACTGACTGTACCACAGAATATAACCACATTTGGAAAAATGGTCCTCGAAAAGGTGATTAAGTTAAAATGATACCTTGAGCCTCCCTGGTGGCCTAGGGCTTAAGTTTCAGCACTATCACCACCATGGCCTGAGTTCAATTCGCAGCCAGGGAGCTACCCACACATGGCACAGTAGGCCCCTCCTGTCTCGCCTGCTGCTCCCCTCAGCAGTGTATTTCAGTAGATCTGCCTGCTCTGCTCCCTATTCTGTCTCTCTGGTGAATTCCCTCACCCCAACACCCCACACCTCTGGCCTACAACCCAGTTATTTACACAAAAATAAAATAAAATGATATCATTAGGGTAGGATTAGATACCATTAGATCCTAATCTACTATGACTGGCATCCCCATAGGAAGAGGGAAAGATACTAGGGACATACGTTAGCATAAAAAAAAAGACCATTTGTGTATACAGTGAGAAGATAGCTAGCTGCAACTTAAGGAAGAGAGGGCCAGGAGAAACTTGCCAACAACTTGAATTTCTAGTTGTAAGAAAAAAACTGTTGTGTCACCCAGCCTATGATATTTTGTCATAGCAGTCTTAACAAATTAATACAATGTAAGTTAAATATCAAAATCTGACAAAGATGGTACTAGAAAAAATTATGGCTCAGTACTCCTAGCTACTATAAAGGCAAAGTTCTTAACAAAACACTTGCAAGTCATACCAACAGTATAAAAAGAATAACACTTTAAGACTATGTAGAATTTATCCCATGAATGCAAGATTAATGTGCCATTTTAATATCAATCAATGTAAGTCATTATAATAACAGACTAAAGGGAAAAATCTATGTGATCATTTCAATAGATATAGGAAAAAGCATTATTTGACATAATCCAAAGTTCATCCCTGATAAAAACGTGACAACCCAGAAAAAGTAGAGGACTTCCTCAAGAGAATAAAGGGAATCTACAAAACACTTACATCATAATTAATGGTGAAAGACTGAATTGTCTTACCTTACAATGGGAACAAGGCAAACATGCCATTATCACTACTTCTAGTCAATAGAGGTCTTAGTCATTGTAAAAAACGGGAAAAAAATAAGTGGCATTAAGATTAAAAAGCAGTAAATTGCAAATTATATGATGATTAATGCAAAAAATGCCAGGGAATGCAGAAAACAATTATTAGAACCCATCAGCAAATTTAGTGACATCATAGGATGCAAGGTTCATTTATAAGAATCTGCTTAAAGTAATATTAAATATATAGCTATATATACTAACAGCAAATTATTTGAAAGTGGAATTTAAAAGCCATGCCATGTACAATAGCACCTGTATATATGAGTGTGTGTATACACTATAAATCTAACAAAAGATCTTTATATTGGAAAACTATGCAAAACTATGCAAAACATAGTTGAAAGAAATGAAATACCTAAATAAAGAGATATATCATGTTCATAGTTCAGAGGATTCAATATTGTTAACATAACAATTTTTCCCAAATTGTAATAATGGTGAAAGGATAGATAAATTGATCAGTGAAACTGAATATGAAGCCTAGAAACTGACTCACACAAATACAATAAATTGAGTTTTGACAAAGGTGCCAAGGAAACACAATGGAGAAAGATAGAGTAATTTTATCAATAAGCAGTACTGTAACAGTGTGATACTTATATCCATATTTATTTTTAAAAAGGACTACTGATTCTAAAGTCTCATCATATATAAAATTACTCAAAATAGATCATAGACCTAAATGTAAAAACTAAGTCTATGAAAATTATAGAACATCAGAGAAAGAATTTTTGTCAAAGATTCAAATTCAAAGATTTAGGCAAGGATACTGTAAAGAGAGCATACAAAAATATGACCTTAAGGGACTCCCTGGTGGCGCAAGGGGTTAAGCAACGCACTGTGAGGCAATCCGCAACCTCTGCAGCAGGAGTTCGATCCCTGATCCCTCTGCAACACGAGTTCAATCCCCGGCCGGCCAGGAAGAAACCCACATGGCACAGCAGACCTCTCCTGTCTCACCCGCTGCTCCCTTTAGCAGTGTATTTCAGTCATTCTGCCTGTTCTGTTTGCCACTCTGTCTCTGGTAAATCCTCTCACCCCCCACACCTTTGGCCTGTACCCCAGCTCTTGTATGCATAAATAAATAAATCTTTTAAAAAAATGACCTTAAGAACAAAACATCCATGCTAAGGTGGTAGTAGTTTTAACCATCATTGCCTTTGCACCGTCAACAAAACCACCAATGCAATAGGATAAATAAAATACTAAATTATCATAAAAACAAGTTTATCAGATGGACCCCTAATGAACATTCTCAGGGGCCTTCCAGGGATCCTCAGACCATACTTACAGATTGGCTGTTTTCAACAGTTAAAAATAATGAACTCCAGCATATACAACAATGGATACATCATACAGACATAAGATTTAACAGAAGCAGTCAGGTGCAAAGAAGAACATACCATAAATTTCATTTATTTAACTTCCAAGAACAAGCAAAAGAACTCTATTGGATAAGAGTAAAAGTAAAAGTATAAGTGAAAGTATAAGAAGTCCAAATAATGGTTATCTCTGGAGTGAGGGAAGAGGGTGATTAAGAAAAGTCATGCTGAAAAAAAAAAAAAAAAAAAAAAAAAGAAAAGTCATGCTGGGGAGGGGACATCACCTATACCTTAATAGGTGGTGATTTGTGCATTTCATTATACAGGTATCATTTGTGCATTTTATTATATGGATATCATATTAACAACATAAAAGGAAGTAATAAAAATAAGTTCCTCTTTTTAAGAGTTTTATGTCTTTGTTTTTCCCTCTTGATCTTACGTTTCAATTCCATTTCTCCACAGAACATAATTCTAATGAAACATATTTGTGTACTAAAAGTCTCTTTTTAGGATTTATTTTATTTACTTATGCATGCATACAAAAATTATAGGCCAGAGGGGTTAAGAGGATTCACCAGAGACAGAGTGGGGAGCATAACAGGAGGACTGACTGAAATACACTGTTTAGAGAAGCAGTGGGAGAGACAGGAGAGGTCTGCTGAGCCATGTGGGTAGCTCCCTGGCCAGGGATAGAACTCATAATGCAATGGCTGCGGATCACTTCATAGCCCTGAGACTTAACCCCTTGTGCCACCAGGAAGTCCCCCTAAAAGTCTTTTATTAGGCGCAGCAGACCTCTCCTGTCACGCCCACTGCTCCCCTCAGCAGTGTATTTCGTCAGTCTGCCTGTTCTGTTCCCCGCTCTGTCTCTGGTAAATCCTCTCACCCTCCCACGCATCTGGCCTGTACTCCACTTCTTGTATAAATAAATAAATAAATAAATCTTTTTTTAAAAAAAAGTCTTTTATTAAACATCCTCTAACATTTATATGAGCAAAACATAAGCATATTCTCAAGAACATCCATTTTAGGGAAGATTTCATAATGAAGCTGAGATTCCAGAAATTCTAGTTTGAAGATGAGGGACCATAACATTCCTTTGGTATTTCATGCCTTAACTGCTAAGTATTTTTTTTTATCTATGTCTTACTTTGCTCAAAGGTTAGTTCCTTAAAGGCAAGGGTGCATCTTTGGTCTTGCACATTAGAAGGCCTGACAGTAAAGTGACTCATTGATTCATTTTCTCATTGATTCATGAAACAAAGGTAACTTTAGCATTTCTGTATAAGGTACTTGATAGACCCTGAGTAGGTGTGAGGCTCAATAAGCTCCTTTTGATTATTATCAGCTACATTTCAGAAAAAGTATAATTCTCTTTTCTCCTGAACTCCAAGGGGAGCTGCACTACCAGTCTTATTATTAATCCTACTGTAAAAATGGGGACACAAGACACAGAGATTAATTAACTGACTCACTTAGGTCATGCACTTCATGAGTTGAGCAAGGATTAAAGCCCTTGTGAGTTCTTTTCTGGACTGAAGTGTAAGAGAATTCATTCAGATTGACTGGAGTTCATATTTCATTTAAATGCTCTCATTTCACTTCTGCTATATCTACCTTCTCTGACGGATATTTCAGGACCTACAGTCTGAATTGGTTTACTTCCACTTCAGACACTGTCAAGATAAATTAGACACTAAGGGTCCATGACACCATTTGAAGCAGAAGTGCTATTAGTAGAAAATATATAAGCAATTTTATCTTTCAACATAGTGTAGCACCTTTTGAAGAACCTATTTTCATTTAAAATTAAAGTTGGAGTAATAAACCAGGGTGAATTTTGAAATTAAAAAAAATGTGATTTTATATCTTTAGGCAAGTGTGGCCTAAAAAAGGTGGGTAATAGTAAATATTTTAATCTCCTGACAATGCATCTACAAACCATTCTGCTAAATAAGACCTGGGAAGTCCCTGACTCTGAAAACAGATAGGGTAACAACTCTGATGATACATAAACTTGTTTCAGAGACAGGCTCCATTTTTGCTGCAATCATCCATCCATAGCCTGCTCATCTAACAAGGCATGTTATTAATAAAACATACTGTAGCACAAGTGCATTGCCCTACATGGTGTTTATATTGTTGGAAACTCTAATTGTCTGAAAAATGGCCTGTGTGAAAAGATGTGATATATTATGAGCTGTGTAAAGATCAAAATAATTTAGACTAATAATGATAGTTGTTTGTGCAGGATTAAAACATGGGTTATGCTCCATAAGTTAATGACTTGGTCTTGTTGTTCAGTTTGATTTCCATTCTGGTCCCTGTGAGATAACCTTGAACTTCATGCTAAGCCTTCTGGAGAGACAAAGTTCCCTTCTGGAGAGACAAAGAATGTAAAGTTCCCTTCTCTCCCTTCTGGAGAGACAAAGAATGTAAACTCTCTGAAGGCAAAGAACTCTGGTTTATTTACCAATGTCTCCCTAGCACATTCCACAGTAGTTGGAAGACAGTCAATATTCAATACTTGCAAAATGAGAAAAAAGTATAAATATGAATATAGGAAAGAAATGGAACAAACTTCCAGGTTCAAATCAAGCCATTAGCAGAGTTCTTCCAGATTGTGACTCAAAAATAGTTCAACCCTATCTCTAAAAGGTAGGGACTCATGGGCAAGGGTGAGGTTGAAATGGAAGCAGGCCAAAGTCATGCAGCTAAAGATGCACATGTCAGCCCCACGTTGCTGAGCCAGACCTGGGTGTAGAATCCTATTAGGAAAGAATAGATCTTGCCCTTGGTCCTTACCTCCCCACTCTTACCACAGCCCCATCCAATGGGAACTGGAGGATTTCTTCAAATCTTTCAATCTGGATTTTCCTGGGACAAATGGGGCTTCAAATCTCCTCTGCTTTTTACTAACAGTTTTGGGTAGAACAGCATACAGGTAACTATGTGTAATTTAGGGACAAAGTGAGATGTTAGGAAAAGAACAACGTCTTCGACAGGTGAACAGATGGAAGGCCAGGTCCGAAGTCAAACTGCATTACATCTCCATTGAAATAGTAAAGAAAGAAGGTGGAAGAAAATATAAGAATGTAGGAGCAATGAAGGACAGTAAATACAGAAACATTTTGACGTAGAGAAAAGGAAAGATAAACGAACACATTGACACCTAAGCCACATAATTTTTCTTTATATTTTTTCTTGCAAAAGTTGATTTTTGGATTATACCCTCCCACATACTCAAGGAATGTGATTTCTTTCCCCAGCATGAAGGGTAGATTATGTGTCTTACAAATAATTAGTTCAGGACGTGTGTGTGTGTGTGTGTGTGTGTGTGTGTGTCTGTGTGTATCTGTGTGTGTTTGTGCGTATGTGAGAGAGAGAAACATAATTCTGCCTAATGGCTCTCAGTTCTGCTAGAGACCTCTAGAAAGGGTTACACTTCCTTTATTATGGGGCAGTGAGGGGACAATATCCCTCTTCTTTGCTGGATGCTCTTGACTGTATTTGATACCAAGAAATACTGAAGCTATGGTGCCACTTAGAAGGCTGGCCGATACCCCAGCTCTTATATGCATAAATAAATAAATCTTGAAAAAAAAAAAAAAGAAGGGAGATGGCAAGAGAGATTACTATCATCTGGGGATGGCAGCCATAAAGAAGAAATCCATTGGGTCCTCAATGACATCCTTGAATTATTCACTTTACCAACACAGGAACCACCTTCCACCAATCTTCTGGTTATATGAGATAATAAATTCTCTATGTTTCAAAAGGCACCTCTCACCAAATGTTCTGTTGCTTACACTTTGTTGATATCTGGATCTCTAGTGAGAGCATCTGTTCTGAGTGTAAAGTGTGGGATCAGAAAATTCTGAAACATACACTTTGGCTTTAACTTAGAGCCTCCTTCCATCTTCTTTCCCTTCAACCAGTCCTTTCCTGCTCCTACTGGACTCAGACACAGAGCCAGCAACACAAAAGACCTCTCACTTTTGGAGACTTAAGTGTTTGTCCCTTAGCTCCAGCTTACTGTGTTTGCCTCCTTCTTCCCTGAGGCCATGTTCTGTTCCAGGAAACTCCTCAGTCACTCCAGTCAGCACTCTTCCAGGGCCTGATCCTATCAGTTCCATAGACATATCCCACCATGTTTGAAACCCAAGCCATTTAGACTTAAGGAAGCTGTACCCAACACAGCACCATTCTATACCTACATTTAGCTATGTTTTGTGGCCCTTGAAGAGAAATACAGAATGAAAATGGTGAAGACTTAAGTATGGGAAGTGGTACAGGTGAAGACTTAGGTATGGGAAGTGATACAGGCAAGGGAGAAGATCTGTATACAGGAGTTAGTGTAGCTCTACCAGATGTAATTTATGAAGACCATGCAGCACCCAGCACTGAACTCTGCATCTAAAATTAGCCTCAACGCAAGTGTCTGAAATTGAATTGAAATGATCAGATTGTGGGCCGAAAGTCCAATGGTTCCCTGTTACAGAATCTTCTATTCAAAATGCTTTCAATCACCATCGCCTCCCCACCACATGCACCAAAACGAAGCCTTCAATATTTTCACCTTGGTTATGGAAGTTTGTTTTTGTATTAGACTCTGGGGTTAAGAGTTGTAAAAATAGTTTCACTTAACTTACCAGAAAGAAATGAAGGCACAGAGAGATGATCTGACTTGGCCACAGTCCCAGAGGGCATCTGGGCAGAGCTCGGATTGTCTCTAAGTCCCTGGAGCTCTCAAGCCATTGTTCTGATGTCCCTGTATGTAATTGTTTTGATAGCAATTTCCCTGGTTCTCTTTCACTAGCCCGCTAATCACGCATGTCAATCACATTCAGAACCTCCATGGGCCTAAGGGTCAGCCATAGTCTCTGGAGGATGTAATTCAAATGAGAAAACAAGGCACAATAGAGTACTTTCTCCTTCAAGCAAGCCTGTGTGTCAGTTGTGGCCTCCTGAGTCCAACAATGTGTGCAGATTTTTTTTTTCCAGATGGAGAAAGAATATATCAAGTGCTCTGATCACAGCTGAAAACCAAGTGTGAAATGCACCAGTTTAAGATCCTGTCACTAGAGAACACTCAAGGATATTGACAGAGTCTCCACCCAATCTCTAAAGAAACAGGACAGTCCTCTTGCTTCCTCCTCAGAGTCTCTGTAGCTTCTCTCCACAGTCGGTGAGGCAAGTCTGGGCGCTGGTAGAACTTTAGCTTAAACCTTGACACAGACGCTAATCACCCTCTCCCACAGACCCCCGGGCGTTCTTTCCTCATTTCACTTTCACTTTAGACAGCAGCACCCACGGGCCCCGAACGCAGGGCTCGGGCCTGGGCCTGCAGCAGGCCCCGGAGAGACGCGCGGGCCGGCGGCGGGGCGCGCGCGCGCGGGGCAGAGGCCGTCGGTGTGAGGCGCGGGTTCTGGAATGTGCGTGTGCGCGGCCCGCGAGCCCCGCCCGCGCGGCGCCCATTGGCCGGAGGCGCCCGGCGGGGAAGCCCTTGGCTAATCTCCTGCCACTCAGCTCGGCCGACGTCGGGGCCGGGGCCGCAGCGCGGCGCGCGGAAGGACAAATAGTCCCGGCGGCGGGGCCGCGCGCCCCTCCGCGACTTTGCTCGCCGCCTGGGGCTGCTGCGGCCCAGAGGCTCGGACGGCGGGGGCGGGGCGGCCGCTGAGGCCCCTCGACCGCCTCTTCGCTCCGGGCGGCTACTTGGGGCTGGGGTGTCGGGGAGGGCGGGGTAGGGGTCGTGCTCCCTGGGGGAGAGTAACTGGATTCCCGGCTCCCTTCAGTCAGGTGGAGCGGAAATCGGCGGCTGATCCTGCGTCTAGGGAGGAGCAGGCGGGGAGGAGCGGGCGGCCAGCAGCCGCTGGGGAGGGAAACTTGGTGAAAACGCCTCCGTGCCCCGAAGTGTCGGGGTGTTAGTTGCTGTAGAAAGCGGGGTGGGGACGAGGGATCAACAGAGCGTGTCCCTGGGGCCCTTTTCCGACCGACGTGTGGACTCCTGCTTCTCCAACTTGTCTGCAATTCACCTGATTCCTGATCCCCGGGAAGAGAAATACTTGGAACCTTTGTCTTCACTAACACTTCATTTTTTTTCTTTCAGAGCCCGCGGGGGAGCTAAATTGGAGAAAGGGTCTTGTCAAATCTGGAATTGGAGGTCTCTCTAATAAATGTGTGTAACTCGGGAGAAAATAGCGTTTTTACCAAAATCATCCAGGAAGGTTGCTCAAGTCTTTGCTTTAGCCGTAGCAAATTTCCCTTAAATTCCCTTTCCCTTGGGGGAGATGATGCAGGAGTGGGAGCCTTAAGCAAAGTTTTTGGCCGAAATGATAGGAATGTTCTAGGAATTTAAGAGACTTTAACTCAGCCCTCTTGTGATTCCCCCCGCCCGCCCCTCCCCACCGTCTCATGCACGTTTTTACCTGTTAGTTATCAAACATGATTTTATTAGGGGACTTTCAATGTGCTAGATTCTATTGTATTTGGGAGGGATGCATCAGTAAAACTAGTCCCTACCCCATGAAATCTCCAGTGGGGGAGAGAGACAACATTTACAAATAGATACATAATATAATCGTGTCATGTAGTGATAAGTGCCATGAAGACAAAGCAGAGTAGGACAAACAGGATGCAGGTGGGAGAAGTGTGTTATTTTATATTTTAAGTGAGTCGATCTAGAAAATCCTCTTTGAGGAAATTATATTTAAACAATGGTACTAGGGGAATAAGAAAGAAAGCCAAGCAAATGCCTAGGGAAGAAGAATTTTCCAGGCAGAGAGAAGTGCAAAGGCTCTGAGGCCAGAGAGCACTTGGTGAATTTGAATCATTAGAAAGCAAGCAGGTAGATGTGAACGCTATATAATCAGTAGAAAGAACAGCTGGAAATGAGGCTGGAGCTAAATCAGTCAGTTCAGAGCCTTCTAAATCATTGCCTTAGCATTTGCTTTACCTTTTCTCTAAGCATTTTATCCATGAAATTATCCTGGCTCTCTTCTGGTGGCTCCATCAGGCAATAGATCCATTTCTTTCATGGATGCCACTTTTTCTTCCTGGTCTCTGACATTGTTAGTTTCAGCTTTTCTCTCACCTTCTGATATTCATCTACAGCTACTGCTTCATATTTCTTCTGTGCAGATCTTTATCTTGAATGTCACCTTTGTCCAAGTTCCTTACTCACATCTTCTCCTACCTCATCAACATTTGTAGTGGGATGTCCTGTCAGTTCTTCAACAATTGAATTATCTTTCAAAACTCTTCCTTCTTTCTGGCTGATACCACTGCTTTCTCTGCCATCCAAACTTGGAAACATACTTAGATGTCATTGTTGACTATTTTCTTCTCTTCCTTTTATCCAACACTTGTCAGGGCTCTCGGTTGGTCCTTTAAAATACCTCTTGTCAAATGTCTTTCTCTTTTTACTTCATGGTCCTATTTAAGCTCTTCAACACTACCAACTAGGATTAGTTCAACAATCTTCTGACTCTCTTCTCTCTCAGCTCCAATGTAACCTGCCAGAATAATCATTCTAAAACTTCACTTTTATCACATTTCTTTGTGCCTGAGTGGTTTCGTGGTTTTATTTTCAAGCTCTTGCCCCAACCTAGTTCCCTCTTAGCCTATGAAACACTCCTCAGTCTACCTCTTCAATTTTAGTTAAGTTTGTTTCTCATATCCATTCATGTTCATTTATTCCTATGTACATTTGTTTATAAATCTACACTCACACTTTTGTATTGCTTCAGTAAGGCTCCATCGTTGTAAGTAACATAAAATCCAACTCAAATTGGCTTACACAGAGAAGGGAATTTATTGGCTCATGTAACTGAAAAAGTCTACATCATTTTTTTATACATGACTTGGCTGAAGAATTCAAATTACGTCATCAAAATTCAGATTCTCCCTGCAATGTTAGCATTTTCCTCTGCTATGAAGCACTTTATTCTTTTCTTAAACTCCATAAATGAGCAATCAGAAGATCTAGTTTCACACTGTCTTCATTGCCAGCAAAAGTGAAGTGTCCATTCCTAAGCCAATCACTATTGCCAAGAGAATGAGATGCTCAGATTAGCCTGTATTGATTCATAAGTCCATCCCAGGAGCTGAGTCTATCAATAACACTTAAGTGGTATAAAAACATGATTCCTTTTAGGACAGTAGGAGTATCAAAGGAAAGTTGCATATGTCCTGGGAAGTGGAAACAGCAGACATACCACACATCCCTATTCTTTTCTTGCTGTCCTCCAAATCCTTCCTGTATGTATGCTTTCAAAATTTCTGCCTATTCAGGGCCTCCCCTGGTGGCGCAGCGGTTGAGCACTAGGCTGCGAAGCTGCGCAAAGCCTTAGTAGCGCCGGTTCGATCCTCGGCTGCTCCCCGGCCACCGGAGGAGGGTCCCACATGGCGCGCAGACCTCTCCTGCCGCCCGCTGCTCCCCTCAGCAGTGTACTTTGGTCCTTCTGCCTGCTCTGCTCCCCGCTCTGGCTCTGGTGAATTCTCTCACCCTCCCGTGCTTCTGACTGTACCCAGTGCTTGTATGAATAAATAAATAAATCTTAAAAAAAAAAAAATTTCTGCCTATTCAATGCAGCAGTATTTTTTTACTTCCAAAAATGTACTTACTTCCTTCCAAAAGAGAAAATTCAAACTTTCATCTAGTTATTGCAGATAACTCCAAATTCAGCATAAAAGGGCCATAAGCATGTTTTCCAATACAGTGATAACATTCTTCATGGTTCTGTAGATAAGGACTATATGATAAAAATTAGTTACAAAATACTTATTACTTACGTAATGACAGAATAAGAAAAAGAGTGCAATGAAAACTCATATTTGGAAAAATGACTAATAGCAAACACTCAGTGGTCTACAATTCATAGCATATATTATATCTTGCTGGACAGAAATAGCAATGGTTTCCTACCATGAGAGAGGAGAAATTTCTTTGATCAGCTCATCTGGTTGCCAGATGCTCTACTATTAGAGAATGTCTCATCCACTGTTTCTCTGTGCTGTATCTGTAATGGATAATGGGGAAGATAATCTTCTAGGGACCATCCATCTTCAGTATTCTGCTTCCTGATACAGTGGATATTGAAAAATCACTTGTTATGACATAGACAACTAGCTTTTATTTTCAAATAACTGTGATTGTCTTCTGTTATGTAGAGGTGTTGCTAGGAAATAGCTGTGTAACCAGTCTCCCCATTAATCTTGGTAAAGTCATGTAACTAATTATCTCCACTGAAATATGCGTGGGAGTGATCACTTCTTACCAGCATTGTTAGGAACTAGGTATGCCTTCTTTGGTTTCTTCTTCTTCCTGTCTATCCTGAAAGGTTTCTAGACTCAGAGGATGCCATAAGAAAGCCATGAAATGGAACGAGTCTGGGTAACTGACTGCCCTTGTAGGATATCACCTACCAAGGATACTGATATTGGACTTTGCAAACATGAAAAATAAAAATCCATTGTGTTAAGTCACTAAAACTTACTCATTACCTGTTACAACAGTTAGCGCGAACGCTAGTTATGTCTTTGTTCTTTAGACTTAAAGTTTTCCCACAATGCATTTTTTTTAAATTTCCTATTAAGCTTCCAGTCTTTTTATATCTGGTCAGTTCTTTGGTGGGGGTGGGTGCATGGGAGGGAGAAACTCCACAGCCAGAGGTTATCTTAAGCTTCAGTCTTTGTATCTACATTCCAATATGGATATTTTTGTCTTTTAGTAAGACCTGGGGTATTCTTATAGCTTAATAGCCTCCATTTTAGTTTCTGCCTGAGAACAAATTGAAACAATAGCCACTGGTTCTGTGAAGGGTAGAGGTGGGGTGGGGAGGTTCAGTGTGCTGGAGAGAGCAGAATGGGACAATTTTTACCTTTTTAATGTTTGCGAGAGGCCTGAGTGTGTTTAGATTTCTCCCAAGTGCCAGTCTTACCCACTTCTTGCTTCATTGGTAGTAACATTCTCCTGGGCCTTTTTGACACTTAATAACTCATCAAGTTTCTATTATATTTGATTGTAACCTATAAACAAAAATAGCCACTCATAACAAAGCAGTAGTTTCCCCTCTCTTTTTTAGATAAGTCAAGTTAATCTTAAACTTGAGGCTTTCTTATAGGACCTTAATAAAAACCAACATGTAATAGTTGGTGTATTCTAACATCTGACCATTAATAACGGGCTCTTTTACATTTCTTACTTGGTAGATACATATTCTGGATCCTAGAACAGGTGCCAGCTTAACCTATTTTGCTATTGAATTCTCAACCTAGTATAACATCAAGTGAGTCAACATTTTGAGAGCATTGTCTTATAAATCCCCACTCCTGGTACCAATTCATAAATTGTTAGAGCTATTTTAGTTGCAGGTGATAAAGCAAAAAGCACTGACTTAAAGTGAAACTAACTTATGAAAAAAGAAGAATTTATTGGCTATTGGCTCACTTATTCTCAAGGCATAGGACTTAAGCAATGTCATTAAGAATTTTATTCCACTTTTTGGCCCTCGCTTCTGTATTGGCTTCAATCTCAGGGTCCATATGGTGGCTCCTGGCAGCTCCAGTTCACATAATCCTTAGTGTTAGCACTCTCAGTGGAAGAGTACATGCTTCTTTCCCACAAGTGCCAGCCATAGTCTCCTCATATTTCATTGCTTCTGATTAGGACGTGTGGACAGAGGAATCCAGTAGGGCAGGCCTGATTCACATAATTACTCATTTTGTTGAGAGTGGAGTCCACTCTACCTAAAGGACATTGAATGGGGGTAACAGGAGGGAAATCAGATTATGGTTATCAGAAAAGTGAATGGATGCTGTGGTAAAAACCCAAATGTCTCCTGTTAGATACCAATGTATAGTCAGTCTTTTCTAATTACTTCACATGGGTCTTTCCTATCTCCTTCACTGGACTAAATGTCTCACAAGCGGTACTACATGTCTTAACAGAGCCAATCCAGCAGACAGTCTTTAGGTAATCATTGACTGATGCCTCTTTTTCTAACACTGAAAATGGCACAGTCAAAGAAGTAAAAGAGCTTCATAAAGGGACAATTTACAAAGGTGTGGGAAAAGTTAAGGGAACCAACTGCAATGGGAAAATACTTAAGGACTGGTAACAATGAGAATCCCCATCCTGCAGAAAAAGAGGAAGGAAACTTTTAGCAGAACACAATAATAGCTGTAGTTTGGAAGGGGATACCTGGCAAAAGTTGTAACTAAAAATAGAGAAATGCAGCCCAGGTGAAAAATGTGACCCAGCAAAAGACTGGGAAATAAACATTGGTACCTCCCAATGGCCAATTGCAATTAGAAGCTAGAGGGTTTCCCTGGTACTATCTGTAGAGGTCGGCCTCCAATAGAGAGCAAGACAAATAGGATGAAAAATAGATCTGGAGGAACATATGGAAAATAACTAAGACAACTCTGCTACTTACTATTCCTTAGAGTAGCCCTAAATAAAAACAATTTCTATTTGATGTTAACCATATAGCCTAGATTTACCAGCAAAATACACCTGTTGTTAAGTATATAACTAATGTGGTTTAATTTTTATAGCATTTAAGTATAACATTCGTAAAGCATAAGAAGTCTTGTGTTAACCTATATAGTGAAAAAGTTATCATCATTGTATTGATATGGAACTCCTCAAGAATATCGTACCTGGCAATCCATCAGAAAGCCCTGGCACAGCACTTGTCAAATAGTGACAAATTTGATAAATGTTTGATGATTTGAAGAATGATTAAATGAATAAATTAAAGCATTTTGAGCCAGACTCTACATAGGAAATTAAATGGGTTCTCCTTGTTAGAAGTTGATGCTAACTATATAACATCTACTAATCTTGTGTTTGAACGTTTGACGTTGGCTTCCTAGCTGTGATTGAGGATTTATCTCATACAAAATGGAATTATAGTAAATTTTCTTTGTAAATCTTCAGAAGGAAGGAGATCTACAATTAACTATATACTAATAAACTTACTATAAAATCCCTTTTAGTAAATATACTATTATTTTTTAATCTAAAACTGGGTTTCCTCATAGAATTGTCATTCAAATATAAGAAATATAAATATAGTTGCTTCAATATGTAAGCTGGCATTATCAAATGTCAGTCCAAACTGTTTTTCTAACAGATTTCAGTTAAGCCAAAAATCCATGCTTCTGTTATTTGGCAATCCTAAATAGACAGGGCTTAAACAGTTAAGCGAATACATACATATGCATCATATTCATCTATTCAAACAACAAATAGTTTTGAGTACCTGCAATATATCTGCCCTCTTGGAACTTACAGTGAGAACTGTGTTTTTCAAACTTCAATGAGGATATGAGTCACTGAATGGTCTTGTGAAAATGCAGGTTCTGTTTGAGCTGAGACTCAAGACTGCATTTCTAACAAACTCCTGGTTAATATTGATGCACAGACCAATGTGGTCCAAGGACCAACAACTGAATAGCAAGAATCTGATAAACTCATTTAACCCCCACAATAATTTCAATATGTATCAGTAGTTTTTATTTTATTATCTCGATTACCTACTATATACAAAGCACAAAGCACTTAGTGCTAAGCATTGTAAAGACCAATTAGACATAGGTCTTTTGGAAACTCATTGTACAGCAAAAAAAAACCTAATATAATAAATAATTATGATGCATGATTCTAATTACATAAAATATCCAGAAAAGGTAAATCTATAGATATAGAAAAATTGGTGGTTGCCTGGGTCAGCGGTAAGATTAGGGATTAACTGTGAATGGTCTGAAAGATGTTATTCAGGTGATTAAATTGTTTTAAAACTGGATTATAATAATGGCTGCCCAACTTAATAAATTTGCTAAGAAAATCATTACATTATTGACTTGAATGGATGAATCATATGATAGGCAAATTGTACTCCAATAAAGTTGTAAACATAGCTATAATAGGTGAACAAATGTAATAGCCATAAAACATGTTGTCTTAGCCCCCCTTCAATATTCAAGGAAGTGGAAATCACAGAGGCCAAGGTTACACAACTAGTTAAGGTCATATGGCATATAGTTAGCATATAACTCTAGTCCTATTGAGCCAAGCCTAATTAATCATTGCTAGAAATCTCATCACCAGAGAAAGCCTAGAGAGCTGTGTCAGGAAATAGATATTCTTCCACCCAGTAAAGGTTGCACCTTTCTCAGTATAACCTTCACACTGTGAATCAAGATTGTCCTGAGTGATGACTTTAGTGGCATCCTGTACATATACTTTCAGCTCATGGGTTATGCAAGTCAGTTAGCTTCTGGCAGACCCATTGACTACACTGGGGTTCTTCGTTTCAAACAACAAAAATAAATTCTGACTGATTTAGTAGGCTACTAGCAGAATATTATGAGAGTTGAGATCAAGTTCAAAACTATTATCAAAATTATGCTACACCTGTTCCTGGCAGCCTCTAGAGAACACTATTATTACTGACACTGTTTAACTTACTAGACTGTCCCCTTCCTTTGCCACAACCAATGCCCTGGAAACTCAATTTGGCCATAACTACTTTGTTGCAGGAGAGAGAACTGACTTCTATCCTTGCTTCTTTGTCTTACTAATTCCTGATTCAAGGTCATGCAGATGATTCTATTGGCTGAGGAGCGGTCAGGCACTTGAATCCTTGCTGCAAGAAGGATGGAAAAGTGAGTATTCGACAATTTCTATCAGTTTCTAGATAGTGGGAACTGAGTTTAACTTCCTTTCCAAGACTCAAACATCAGTGAGTTTTTCAAGCTCTGAAAGTTCAGATTCTCAGTCCTCCAAGCCACAACAACGAAAGTTGCCTTGTGCAAATAGTTGTTTTTTTTTTTTAAGATTTATTTATTAATGCATACGAGAGCAGGGGTGTAGGCCAGAGGTGTGGGAGGGTGAGAAGATTCACCACAGAGTGGGGAGCAGAACAGGCAGATCCACTAAAACACACTGCTGAAGAGAGCAGCAGGGTGAGACAGGAGAGGTCTGCTGTGCCATGTGGGTTAGCTCCCTGGCCAGGGATCAAACTCGTGCTGCAGTGGCTGCTGATAGTTTCACAGTGCTGAGACTTAACCCCTTGTGCCACCAGGGAGGCCCCGCAATTAGTTGTTCGTGAAATAGCAGCAATGACATTACAAGAAGAAGCTTGTTAGAAATGCATGATCTAAAGCCCTATATCTGCAGAATCAGGATTTGCTTTCTAAGAAGTAGCTGAGATAATTTGTATGCACATTAAAATACAAGAAATGTTGTTCTACATTATACAATTTGTAATTCTTTTTAATTTCCTAAGATCAGTCACCATTAGGCTTTATTCATCCACAGTATTGCCAAATTTAGTGAAGGATGCACAATTCAATTTTAATTTAATTTTTTTCAAAGATTTATTTATGTGTGGAAGAATTGGGGTGTAGGCCAGAGGTGCGGGAGGTGGGGGGGTGAGAGAATTCACCAGCGACAAGGTGGGGAACAGAACAGGCAGACCTGCTGAAATATACTGCTAAACGGCACAGTGGGCATGACAGGAACCCACATACTCCACCATGTGGGTTAGCTCCCTGGCCAGCTGTGATAGCTTGATAGTACTGTGTCTTTAACCCTTGAGCCACCGGGGAGGCCCCAATTTTAATTTTTTTAAAGATTTATTTATTTATACAAGAACTGGGGTACAGGTCAGAGGCGCGGGAGGGTGAGAAAATTCACCAGAGACAGAGTGGGGAGCAGAACAGGCAGACGGACCAAAGACTGCCAAGGGGAGCAGCAGGCGAGGCAGGAGAGGTCTGCCGTGCCATGTGGGTTTCTCCCTGGCTGGACGGGAATCGAACCCTCACTTCAGAGGCTGCGGGCAGCTTCACAGCATGGTGCTCAACCCACCATGCCACCGGGGAGGCCCCCCAATTTTAATTTTAGATTAAAAAAATCATTTTAAGAATAAATATGTTCCATGCAATATTTGGGACATACCTATGCTAAATGTTTTTCCTTGTGAATCTAAAATTCAAGTTCAACTGGGCATTCAGTGTTTTGTTTTTTAAAGATTTATTTATTTATGCATACAAGAACTGGGGTTAAGGGCCAGAGGTGCTAGGGTGGGAGGATTCACCAGAGACAGAGTGGGAAACAGAATAGGCAGACTGACTGAAATACACTGCTGAGGGGAACAGTGCCATGACAGGAACCCACATGCTGCACCATGTGGGTTAGCTCTCTGGCTGGCCAAGGAGGAGATCAGGGATGAACTAGTGCTGCAGAAGCTGTGGATAGCTTCACAGTGCTGTGCTTAATCCTTTGCGTCACCAGGGAGGCCTGGCATTCAGTATTTTATCTGGCAGTCATTTTCCTCCATAAAACTCTCTCCCTACAATAAAAAGAAATGAACAAAAAGAAAATGTAATTGCCAACAGGAATGCATGTATACCACTTTTGTATTTGGGCATGATAGACCGTAAGTATGATGATAGAAGAACATGAAAACTCTACGCTGTTTCAAGCCTACTCAGAGTCCTGTTAATGCATTTAATGCTTGAGGTCCCCTATAACATGAAGGGTGAATGTTCTGTCAACCCGGAATGCTAACTGCTCTGCAGGATAAGAATTATTTTTTATAGACTTATAAACTGCAACTAATTTCATTTAATGAGTTTTGACTTGATATCACCTTTCTCCCATAGGACCTGACCACATGAACTGAGTAAATACAGGAAATATGTAATGACAATCACTACTGGTTTCCCTCTGGAGACTACCATTATAACTTTATTTTCTTCCTAAAGAATTGAGTTGCTGTTTATGCCCAGGAGTCTTAGAAAAATTACTTTAGAACTATGATTGGGAAAGAGGTAGGTTTTAGGACATATCAATTAGAATTAGAAACATCACAATCAAAAATTAAAGAAAAGTTTCAGTTGTTCAAATGTATACCAATTGCATTTATTTGTAAGATGGCTTAACTCACTTCAACAATTCAGACAGTCCAAATGTTTCTAATTAGTCAAAGAGGGCACTTTTTTGGGTGGTTGGGAGAGAACAACTTTCCTTTTGCAACCTTTTGCATAGTTCTCAGTAAGCTACCTTCAGTATAATTGATCCACAAAAAATCTTCCATTTTTCATACTCCTGTTAACATATCCTTTTGTCTGGGGAAGAAATTTCCAGGGACTGTGAGAGGAATCACAGTTCCAAGAAGCAAAATATCTTCAGGGGCTGATGAATGTTAGGGAATAAACACACATATCTCCCCACCACCAGACGTTTATATTCTGTTTGCCGCCACTTTTTAATTAGTTGTTTGCAGGCTCCACCCTAGAGGCAGATGTCTATAATACTTGAATGATGCACCTGGGTTTATGAACCAGGCCATAAATGAACTCACTGACTAGTTTTTCTTTAAACAATAAATAATGAAAAAAAAAAAAAACATAAGTACACCAGTTACTATAGGTGCTATTTCTATAAAATAGTGAATGCCTTAATTTATAATGGTCAGTAGTTAAAAACTGTCTAAATGTTCTCCCTCCCAAAGAGTGAGCTGATTAAATAAAAATATATGCTTAAGATGGAGCCATTATAAGTCATGTTTTCTGGAATTCCAAGGGCTGACAGGAGAAAGAAATTACAAAATGATCGGAAATCTTGGCATACCATATTAGACTTCTGGGTCATGTTAAAAGGGATGCAGAAGCCAACTTAGTTGAAGAGAAGATAATGAAAACATGAATTGTGATAACTAAAAGAGTACAGCATAGTAGATATAATTCAATCTATTAGCCCAGATTTATACTTTAAAGCAAAAACTGTTGGTGCTCTTGGAAAATGCAAAGAGCCTGAGTCATTATTTTGAACACTTGTAAATAAAAAATGAATCAAGAAACTATCTCACTTTTTAAAAAATATTTATTTTGCAGAAGAACTGGGGTGTAGGGCAGAGCTATGGGGAATGAGAGGATTCACCAGAGACAAAGTGGGTAGCAGAACAGGTGGATTTACTGAATTACACTGCTAAGGGGAGCAGGGGGTGAGATAGGAGGCGTCTGCTGTGCCCTATGTGTGTTAGCTTCCCTGGCTGGGTGATAGAACTCAGGCCGTAGGGGTGATAGCGCTGAGACTTAACCCCTAGGTCACTGGGGAGGCCCTAACTCACTTTTCATAAACAAAATCTCCTTCAGGGTAACCTAATAGTTGACGAAAGAAATTGCTCTTTGCACAATATTCCAGTTAATAATGTTGCAGAAATGATGTTATCATATTGTAATCCTTAATGAAATAATAAAGCAAGGAAATAATCAGTGATGGCTAACATCACAAAAACAGAGACAGATAGAAATAACTTGCCTTTTTATAGACATCACAAATGAAATATTCTATCAAAAAGATAAACTAGAATTTGATCAAGCCTATATATCTAAATAATAATTTCAGAAAATACAGGAGATAAACATATTAAGTGATATCAAAGGAGTTACAATTAGAAAATCCAGACTATGAACAATCCTATAGGACAAAGAATATCATTTGTTTTAATAATTCAATTGAGAGAGAGGGGCAGGGAAGCCATAGATTAACAGACTTAACACATATCAAAAATTTCACTGTGTGGAACTTATTTGAATCCAAATTTGAACAAACTAACCTGTTCAAAAAGTTTGTGAGGTAATTGTGATAAATTTGAACACCAAGTGAATATTTGACGATATTAAAGTAGTTTAACAAACACTGAAT
This sequence comes from Talpa europaea, assembly GCF_964194135.1. Taxonomy (NCBI): domain Eukaryota; kingdom Metazoa; phylum Chordata; class Mammalia; order Eulipotyphla; family Talpidae; genus Talpa; species Talpa europaea. The sequence continues at coordinate 44,285,302 of NC_140075.1, forward strand.
GTGATAATGATAATGTCATTTTATTTTTTAGGAGCATCCCTATCTTTAGACAGAAGTGAACTAATGTGGGTGAAATGATTTGATGTTTGCTTCCAATTAATCTGGAGGTGGGTATACTTGAATAATCTTTGATTGGGTGGTAGGTTCAAGGAGATTCATCATACTATTCTTTGTTTTTGTGTGTTTGAAATTTCCCATAAAAAGGGTTTAAACTGTGTTTCGTGCATGGTCTCAATTTTTAAGATTGTAATGTAAATGGAGAGAATTAGTTCTAACTTGAGCAAATGTCCTCATGCCACTTTCTCACCCATTAGCTTATGCTAATCATCCTAATGTTTCAAATAATTCTTAAGTTTTCCATGTGTATCTATCTCTGTCAGTTCAATTCTAGAGGTGGGACAAAAAAAAAAAAAGAAACTTGCAGATCATGCTATTGATGGGCCACTTGCATTCCTATGCTCTGTACTTCTGGCATGGATACTTTTGAGATGGTCGGGAATAGAAGGCTGATCTATAGTGAAGAGATCCCTGCTTCTCTGAGAGATGTTAACGGACCCTGTGGGGATAAGCCTATGATTTTGATCTCATTAGCATTGTGAGCTCCATTCAAGTGTGACTGACAGTCATACAAGTCAATACAGGAGCACTTTGGGAGAGCCAAGTTAGAGAATTTTTTTCTTATAGATTGGTACTTCTGTCCTTACAGAGCTCATAAGAAAAATCAGAGCACTTTTGAGTCAACAAATGAATGTAATGAGGCTGTGTTTCTAAGAAGATGGCATTATTCGGCTAAAAGAAAAATGAAATACTAAATTGCTTGTTCAAATAAAAATGTTACTGGAGGAAATGGAAGTGTTAGCTAGACGATTACTAATGCTTTCATTTTCACTTTCTTTCATTCTAGCTCAAGTCATATCTACAGACTAAATGCAACATCAGGGATTTAGAAAGCAAATATTTATATCTTTGCCAGTTTTATCCCATCAAGTATACTTTTAAAAAAATAGAGTAAAATCATGGAACACTAATCAGACTATTCTAAATAGTATGGAAGAAGGTAACCAGAGACATGGGCAATAATGAGTCTCATTTAGTATTTTCCTCAGGTTTCATTCCCAATTCCAGAGAAAATAAAAGATTTTTAAAAGAATCAATGGCATTCTTTTCTCATGCTATGGAATAGTTTGAAAGCTTAAGGTGGTAATGTTTAAAGATTAGAAACAAAAAAACCTCGTGGGCCTATAATGCAAATGAAACAGGAAAAATTATAGTGAGATATTTTGGATTTAGAGAAGAATGCACCAATCACCAAATTGCCATGTGTAATTGTGTAAAAATGCTGGTGTAGTGAAATTAGAAATTCAACAGATGGTCCTAAAATGAAATATTTCTGCAGCATATGAGAACAATTGTTCCCTAACTCCTCTCAAATCAAAGTATGGGTAATTAGGTGCAATATAAATCATCCATACAAAGTCAATCAATTAATTTCATCAAATAACTCAGGGGAATGAACTCAAAAAAAGGAAACAGTCACTGAAATTAAATTTCTCATTTAATTAATAAACAATTACTATGGTTATTGGGGTTTGAGAGAAGATACAGATATCAATAAGAAAGTAAAATAAAGAAAATACTGTACAGCTTTTGTCCTGCAGAGCTCTTAGTTGAGAGAAACTGGGCATATGCACCCAAGAATTTAAAAATATTGACCATATATTCTCTTGATTTTTTTGATAAATGTTAAACAGTAGATTGACTATGGTACACTGAATTTGCCTAGGATACTAATGACTTGTAAGAAAAGATTTATAAGATTTGACATGTGGTAAGAGTTGAACATCACCTAATGTCTTTTTTCTTGGACTTTTTACCAGCAATAACTTTTAATTTTAGCAACTACAGATTAAAAACCTATATACTACAGGGCTGGTATATGATCAGAATAGAAAGTATGGCTGTTCTCAAAATAATTTTGGGTTTTTTTTTTTTATCAATTTCAGACTTTTTAAGTGATGAAGAATAAGAATGAAACTGAGAATAAAAAGAATCTTATAGAATCTTAACCTCTCAACTTAATATTCTCCTGATTCTCATTTTCTTTCATCTTCCTCCTTTCTTTTTTAATAATTGAGCACAATGATTTAGTATATACTGTTGACCCTCTGCTTTTGTATATTCTGTATCTGTGGATTCTACCAACTGCAGACAGAAAATATTTTTCGTAGTTAGGCCAACGATGGTTCCATCTGTACTGAACACATACAGACTTCTTTCCTTGTCACTATTCCCTAGAGAGTACAACATAACTATTTACACAACACATTGTATAAGGTATTTTAAGTAAACTAGAGATGATTTAAAACATATGGGAAGATTCATCTATGAAGAAATAAAGTGAAATTGATGCTGAAAAAAGCAAATGGGTAAATGTGTGTTGGTTTTATGCAAATAATGCCTTTTTATGTAAGGCACTTGAACATTGTATATTTTTGAGATCCATATTGGTGTGTGGTGGGCAGGGTTTGTCCTAGAACTAATCCACGAGAATACCAAGGGATGACAGTATAGATATCTAATTCAGAACACTCATGACAATTAATGATTTGGGGACAATTGTATAATCAACTGGAAGAAATAAGCTGACCCCCTACCTCATTTCTTACAACAAAATAAATTCCAAACAGGTTGAAGACTTAAACACACACACCTCAAACTACAAATTACTAGAAAAAATTGTAAGTGAATTTTCTCTTTTATTATCTCAAATAGAGATGACTCCTAAGTATGACATACAACTCAGATAGCCATATAGAATGAATACATTGAACTTCATAATACATTTTTATTTTTTTATTAAGAATTATTTTATTTTTATACAAGAACTGGGGTGCAGGTTAGATGCGTGGGAGGGTGAGAGGATTCACCAGAGACGGAGCCGGGAACAGAACAGGCAGACTGAAGAAATACACTGTTGAGGGGAGCAGCAGGCAAGACAGGAGAGATCTGCTTTGCCATGTGGGATTCTCGCCGGCCTGCTGGAATCGAACCCACGCTACAGAGGCTGTGGAGAGCTTCACAGTGCGGCGCTCAACCACCTGTGCCACCAGGGAGGCCCCAAATACATTTTTAATAATTACATGCAAAAAATAAAGATAGGGCCTCCCCGGTGGCGCAGCGGTAGAGCGCTGGGTTGCGAAGCTGCCCGCAGCCTCTGCGGCGCCGGTTCAATCCCCGGCTGCTCCTCGGCCACCGGAGGAGGGTCCCACATGGTGCGCAGACCTCTCCTGCCGCCCGCTGCTCCCCTCAGCAGTGTACTTCGGTCCTTCTGCCTGCTCTGCTTCCCGCTCTGGCTCTGGTGAATTCTCTCACCCTCCCACGCCTCTGACTGTACCCAGTGCATGTATAAACAAAACAAAAACAAACAAGCAAACAAATAAAGAAAAACATGCCTCTATTAAAAAAAAAATCTTTAAAAAAAAAAATAAAGATAAATTAAAACTGAAAATATTTACAAGTACTATCCAGAAAGAGAGGTAGGTCTGATATATTAATAGCTTTACAAATCAATAAGGAAAAGATCAACAACCAAATGACAAAATGGCAGCTACAGTCTGTTTTTTGTCTTGTTGCTTGCTTCTGAACCTATCATGAGCAGGTGCCTAGGTCATAAGTCAGTGTACAGCCTGCAAAGTGTCTTTGACTCTGACTTATATGTTAGGAAGGCAAGAGTCATCTCCTCGGAATGTCCTTTAATACAGAAAACCCACTTAGAAGATGGTGGACATTCAATATGACATTTGTCTGTCAAAGTCCAAATATCCATTGCCATTCTTCTGCATGCTTCATTACATTGTGGTCAGTAGGAAGTTACGGTTGCAAACATTTGTCATTTTTCAAAAGCCTGGCTACATACTTGGAAATTCAGCTGCTAATTTCAAGACTAAAGTGCTTTCTGCAATTCAATCACTTTTTCTTTTTATTCATAGACTCAAGCCCAATATTTATTAAACACATATACGTAATACCTGGCACTGTCTTCTAGGTGTTAGGAATACACTAATGAACAAAAAACATACATCCTGTCCTAACAGAGCTTGCATTCTAATTAGATGTCTTCAGACCTTGTTGGGATTCCATCAGTTTTTAAACTTTTATTCCGAACAATGACAAACTAAATGGAGAGAGCAGAATAAGTAGAATGATATTAGTTAGCTTTTCGAAGATAATTATAGTTGCTTTAATTCTTGGGCACCTGCCTCCTCAAATACATGGCAAAGATATATTCCAAAAAGGTATTTGCTGGGTGAGATGTTTCCTTCACTGAGGTGAATAATTGAGATCTGACCGTAAGTGCTGTATTTTAAAAAGAATATGATAATTGCAGAAGATGATTCTTTGCTGCCTAAAGTTCAGAGGACCCTAATATTTTTGAAATACTTTAGGGATGTTTAGAAAATAGCAGAAATTATATCTGTACTTGCAGGTCATACTGTAGTGTGTTCTCTCTGGAATTCTGCTGTATCCCTAGTCTGTGCTGACTGAAATAAGAAAAAAAAGCAATATTTAGTTTAAAAATGACATATAGAGTAAATTTGGAAATAACTTCCAAATCATTAAGTCACTTAGCAAATGCTTTTACTTCAGAATGTTTCAATGCCTTTTTCATTGTCCTCTAGCTTCCAGTGTTGTTGAACAATGGATGTCATTTTGATTTTCAGTCCTTTATATTTGTCCCATTTCATGTTCTCTCTGGAGGCCTGAAGGTTTTCTCTTTGTCTGCTGTGTGCTCAAATTTCCTGGTCACATGCTTTGATATAGATCTATTTTTATCATCGTGGTGGGAACTTGATGAACCCACTTAATTTGGTAACTTACGTGCTTCATTCTGGAAATTTTTCTTAGATTATTTCATTGATGATTTTTTTTGTATCCTTTTTGTCTCTCTTTTTGAAGACCTTTTTATTTGAATTTTGAACATCCTAAAGTGGTCCTCTTTGTCTTTTCGCTCCGCTTTCTAATATTTCTTAACTCTCTCTTTCAGTCCTTTTTCAAGTTTTTTCTCCATTTATACTCTCCTGTTTGTCAATTCTAAATGCCTTAAGTGTATTTCTCCTGACAGTGGTTTCTGCAAATATTTGATAATCCCTGGCTCTCTGCTCATTTTTAAAAAAGATCTATTTATTTATGCATACAAGAACTGGGGTACAGGTCAGAGGTGTGAGTGTGGGGGGTGGTGGTGAGAGGATTCACCAGAGACAGTGTGGGGAAGAGAACAGAGAGAATGACTGAAATACACTGCTGAGGGGAGCAGTGGGTAAGTCAGGAGAAGTCTGCTGTGCCATGTGGGCAGCTTTCTGCCTGGGGATCGAACTCATGCCACAGTGGCTGCCGATAGCTTCATAGGTTGCATCTTAACCCCTTGCGCCACCAGGGAGGCCCCCTCTGCTCAATTTTTTTTTTTTTGTATTTTTTAAATTTTTTTTTATAGAGGCATGTTATTTATTTATTCATTTATTTATTTATTTGTTTGTTTGTTTATACATGCACTGGGTACAGTCAGAAGCGCGGGAGGGTGAGAGAATTCACCAGAGCCAGAGCGGGGAGCAGAGCAGGCAGAAGGACCGAAGTACACTGCTGAGGGGAGCAGCGGGCGGCCGGAGAGGTCTGTGCACCATGTGGGACCCTCCTCCCGTGGCTGGGGAGCAGCCGGGGATCGAACCGGCACCGCAGAAGCCGCGGGCAGCTTCGCAACCCAGCGCTCAACCGCTGCGCCACCGGGGAGGCCCCCCTCTGCTCATTTTTAACACTAGTGCAACAAAGTGCTGATGGAAGTACGTGGAGCAAATGGGAAGGAGTTTGTTAGCTCTAAACCTCCCTGTAGAGCAATCAGTTTGGGCTTATGGTTGAAGAACCATCCAAGCAAACATCTTTCCATCTTCCGTCTTGATTGCCAGATTCCACATAGAAGGATCTTTGCCTCTTCTCTCTGGATGCTGAAAGTCTGGCTGCAGGAATCTGGGAGTCAATGTGATAAAGACAGCTGAGACCTTCAGGGTCCAATACACAAATGTTACTCCCATTGGAACTGCTTCACCTTCTGCAGAGAGTAGTAAGTTTTCAGTCTTTTGCCTGGATATGAAGAGGCATTTAGCTGACAACATAGAGTTGGGAAGGGAATCTGGGGGTCTGATTGCTTCTTAAACAGACTTCCAACCAATCCTCTTCCTAGTATTTCACCCTTTCCTTACCTTTACTTTAAGAGACACCAGGAGTTAGCTGGTTAATGAGTATTTTGGTGACATTGCAATGTATATGGGTTTGTCTCTTGATTTTCCTCATTGTTGCAATAGGATTGTTTTGTTAGTGTACTGTTTTTTGTCTTTTTGGTTTGTTTGTTTTAGATCAGCTATCCACTTTTCCAGCTAAACAGCCCCTCAAATTTCATTGCCTCCCTGGTGGCCTAGGGGTTAAGTCTCAGAGCTAACACCCCTACAGTCTGATTTAGATCCTGGGCCAGGGAGTTAACCCAAATGGTGAAGCAAACCTCTCCTGTCTCTCTGATTCCCCTGTCTCTGGTTAGCCCTCTCACCCCTTGCACCTCTGGCCTACTCCCCAGTTATTCTAAACAACAACAAAAAAACCTTAAAAAAATTCATTGCCATTGTCTCCTCTTGTCTCCCCATGCTTTCAATCTTTAAAGTCATTTTATACATAACATGTTGTATTGGGCTTATTGTAACTTAACACAGGGGTGGGAAAGAGAGATATAGATGATAGATATAGTATTAAGATAGATATTAGTATTAAGAAATGGCATTTCTTAATACTATTCTTTTTTTGAAGGTTTGAAAATTTCTGTTTTCTAGAAAATATTTTTTAAATAATTTAAAAATATTTATTGAGCACTTACTATGTACCAGGCACTGTGTCAATACACATACAAGAAAAGAGGATGGGGAAAAGAGAGTATTATTCATTTTATTTTACCTATTATACCAAGTTTGTAAAATTTAAATTCTATGGTTCTCCAGGTTGGATATTTTAGAGCATATGACAGGTTTTTTTTTTTTTTTTTCCTTTTCTGACCCCTGAATTTGTGTTGATTTTGTGTAAATGTGTTTTTATGAAATATGAAAGAAGAAATCCTAGAGAGGAAATGACAATGAATGTAAGATGGACCATTAGGGGGTATCCTCTTCAAATCTGAAAATAGCATTCAAACAAGTCATTTAATGGTTTAAATAATAAATGACACTAGCAAAGGGTAGAGAACGCCTTTCATCTACCAACAGAGATAAAAGGCAAAATCTTTACCAGGAAATCACACAAAGGCGAGGATTCTTGATGACTGATAGAAGAGTGAATTGTTGGTGACTAGTAGAATGTGGCTTATGATAGAAGGTAAAATTTTGGCTTTCTAATTCATCAGTGAGTGATGTGTGGTCATGAAATGAAGGTAATACTTATTAAACTAATTGTTAAATAAAATTGTTCCCCTAAATTATTGTGACTTGGTTATTTTATCCTGAGCTTTTCAATGAAGCCTCCTTGTTCTATGTAGCAAGGTCAGCAAGGTCAGTAGCTCAGATATGAGTTGCAAATGACATAAACGTTTAGTTTTTATACCCATTTTGTCTTCTACTTATGTTAGAAGTGCTGTAAATTCATTGGTGAGAACAGAATCCCCCTATTAAGAGTGATATGTGTAAAGACTACATTACAACATTACAGCATGAAAACTACAGTCTGGGGGCCTCCCTGGTGGTGCAGGGGTTAAAGACAGCGCTGTCAAGCTATTGCCAACCATTGCAGCATGAATTCTAGGGAGATGACCCACATGGTGCAAAGGACCTCATCTGTCTCCCCTGCTGCTCCCCTCTGACCTGTACCCCAGTTCTTGTATGCATAAATAAATAAATCTTAAAAAAAGAAAAATATAGTCTGCAGTAATGTCCAATGACTGATAGATTTAACTCCAGTTCTCCTCCTTTGAGTGTATACTCTGCACTTGGTACTATAGTAGGTGCAGAATCTCCACAGCCCTGGCCCTCAAGAAGTGTACAATCTAATGAAGAAAATATATATAAAATAATATGAACCATAGTAGTTATAAAAAGCTTCACCAGGGCCTCCCCTCCTAGCGCAGCGGTTGAGTGCTGGGTTGTGAGGCTGCCCACAGCCTCTGCAGCGCCAGTTTGATCCCCAGCCACCAGGGAGGGTCCCACAAAAAAAAAAAAAAAAAAAAAAAGGCTTCACCAGCAGTCCATTAAAGTGAGGGAAACCCCAAGACTGAGGGCTTGGACAGATAGTTATTCCTCTGCATTTAATGGTATAAGGGTGAGTAGGAACTGGTTCTCCTTTTCTCTTGAAAACAGTATAAATCTCTCAGATGGGATTATATACCCATCATTCCCCTAAGATTTCTTCAGTTTTATCACTGAGTCATAGCATCTTACCACTGGAAAAAGGCATTAAAGACTTCCCATCTGATGTTTAGGTCTTTGCTATAAAAATTGTCTACTGGGCCTGTATTGCTGTTAATACACTAGATTACAAGCAGTAGAAAAGTGTAGTTCTATGGCTTTAATTAATAAAAGTAGACTGGGGTCAGAAGCTGTTTGATTCATAGGCTCAAAGACCACATCTCTTTCTGCTTATGCTTCTTGGTGTCTCTCTTATTTTAACCTGGCTTGAGTCTTGTGGTTGGAAGATGGCTGCCGACAGTCTGGGTGTTTTTTGATTTTTTGATTATTTGGGGTACAGTTTACCTCTTACATTCTCTTGGCACATGAAAGCAAAGCTAAACTAGCAAAACAACCACCCTAACTTTACTAAAAGTCCCCAGCCCAAATTGCCCCTTTCACTGCCTTAAACTATGTCATGCCCATTCCAAGCAAGAACTGTTGCAGGGAATAGGATTATGCTGATTAATTTAGGCTATAATTATGCTAATTTGTTTATATTGGAACCACATGCTCCAGTAGGCAGCTAGGAAGGGGTGTGATGCTAAGAGGAGGTGTTTACCTACCTAGATATTGGGGAGGCTACAGCAGGATCTGGCACAAGGTCCAGGGTGTGGCCAATGACAATGTCATGGAAACCCCTACCCCCAAGCTATAATTGTGTTCTGCTGGACAGCTCTGATTGTAATAAAGTATAGCAATTACATATTTGCATCTGAACCTATCTCCTTGTCCCCAAGCAAGTTTGGGCTCTAATGGCTCCTTCACAACATCCTCTCACCCCCAAGACTTTGGTCACTTCTTTGAATTGGTTACTTTGGATGCACCTTCTTTCTTCACAGTATTTCTTCTGCCTGCACCTTACTGGCCTTGCCTGAACGCACTGACCCAAAAGAATCAGAAAAATGGCTGCCAGTGGACAAAAACCTTACTTCCATGAGGAAAGGAATAGAAGTTAGTTATTTTATCTTCTTTCTATTCCATCTGGGGTTTCTTGGGCCACGGCCAGAACTTCTGCCCATATAGTGGCTTCTTACTTTGCATCGTGGGCCAACTGTACAAAACGAAGGGGCTGGCTGTTCCATTCCCAAGAACTAGTATTCCTGGGCAATTCGGTGCCCCCCAAAGGGATTCCGATGAGGGGAGGTGATGGGAGACGTGAGGGCTTCAGTAAGTGCAGGGATGGGGCGCCTGAAGCTCATGCTGCTTTGTGTGGTTTGTGGGACACGTTGCCACTTCTCCATTCCGCTCAGAACCAATCTGACCTACCGCACCTACTCCAAGAGGGGCCCGGGGTGGCCAGATGTCCCTTCTCCAGGCGCGCATCTTCACCGCCCGCGCAGGGCAGCCTTCCCGGGCCCAGCCGGCGCGGCGTCCGGCGTCGCTGCTCGGGAACTGCAGCCTCAGCGCTCGGGGGCCGCGGGCCGGGTGACCCCTGCAGCGGCTCCAGATGCGCCCGCGGCGGCGGCGGCTCCGCGGCTCCGCGGGCCGGAGCCAGACGAGCCGCCGCGGGAGGCGCGCCCGCGCCCGCCGCCCAGCCCCGCGCGGCCGGGACAAGGCGTCCTCCGCTGGCCGCCCCGCCCGGCCGCGCAGGCTGCCTGCGCGCGTCCCCCGCTCCTCCCCGCCGGCCCCAACTCCGGCCCGCCTCAGCCTACCGCGGGCTTTGTCCACCAGCCGCCGCGAGGCGGCCCCTCCCCGTTCCCGCCGGCTCCTCCCCGCCCCCTCCGCCGGCCCCACTTCCTCGGCGCAGACGGCGGGAGCGGGCCGGGGCCGCAGGGGTTAATCCGGGGCTCTTCCCGGCGCGGAGGGATCCGGAGCTGCGCCGAGCGCGGTGCTGAGGCCGCCTCAGCGAAAAAAATGTCCGCCTGAGGAGACCCACAAGTTCTATTCGGGGGGACCGCCAGCCCGCCCCGGGAGGAAGGGGCGGCCAGGCCCGAGAGCCGCCTCCCCCGCCTGGATCCTGCTGCTCGCGCGGGGCAAAGTGAGCCGAGCCGCGGGGCGGTGCAGGGGGCAGCCCGAGCCCGCGCTCCCGGCCGAAGTGAACTTTAATCGGGGCGGTGGATGCGGAGACGGGGCGGCAGGTAATTGCGGGCGGGCGCGCGGGGGGCACGTCGAGGCCGGGCCGGGGGTCGCGGGGGGTCGCGGGGGGCCGCGGGGGGCCGCCGCGTTCCTGCCCGCGCGCGGCGCCCCTTTGTACAGCGGCGAACGCAGGGTCCCCTCCAAGTTGGGGCGCGCAGTGGGGGCGGAGGGCAGCGGCGAGGCCCGCGGGCGGCGCGCTCGGCCTGCGCGGGGGCCCCGCTCGGCGCCGGGCTCGGGCTCCGGGGCGCGCGGGAGCGCGGCGGCCGCGGCCGCCCCGCCGGGCTCATTGTTCGGCGGGGCCGGGGCCGGCCGGCCGCGGGCAGAGCAGCAAAAGTGGGAGGAGGCCGGGCCGGGGGAGGCGGACGCCGGGCGGGAGCGAGACGAGTTGCCCGTGTTTCTGTTTTCTTTCTAAAAACGCCCCGCGGACGCGCGGGGGGGGGCTGGCGGACCCCCCGGGCCCGCCGGGGACGTCCGGGCGGCGGCGGCCGCAGCCGCGGGCCTGCGAGCGGCGCGTTCCCTGCAACTTGTCAGTTCTATTGTTGCCGAGCCCGGGAGTCACTTCGCATCTTCCCTCGCCGCCGCTCCGCTCGCCGGACGCCCGGCTCCCCGCACCCCGCCCCTCGGGACCCCCGCCCCGGCCGGGCCGCGGACGCCGAGCCCCTGCGGCGGCGGCGCGGGGCTGGGGGCGCCGGGACGGGCTGGGAAACTTGGGGGAGACGCGGTGAGTTGCGGGAGCCGCCGCCGCGCTCCGGGCCGCGCCGAGAAACGCGTGCAATTCCCGGCCCCGAGCGGGCGCCGGCTCCCGGCCCCCCTGCCTGCCCCCGTGCTGGTGCGGACGAGTTGGGGTGTTGGGAGTCAGCGGGGCGCGCTTGCTGGCTGTGCCCCGACGCCCCTCTTCATCCCGTCACACACTTTGGGCCTCGGGGGGCTTTTTCTGAGTCTGTTTTCTCTGCCTTAGGACCTGCTAGAAGTGGACGAAGATGAATCCCCAGCAGCAGCGCATGGCCGCTATAGGGACCGACAAGGAGCTGAGCGACCTGCTGGACTTCAGTGCGGTATGAGAGCTTTCTGAGGCTTCTTGGGGTTCTGCTGAGGTTTACAAAAAAAGAAAGAGAAAGAAAGAAAGGAGGTGGGGGGGAAGCAACGTGGAGACTAGGCAGCGTGAATTCCATCTGCTTTCAGCAGTAGTTCGCAGGGCTGGAGTCCAGCTCCCCCAAGTTGGACACCTGAACTTTGATGTAATGTCTAGACTTGCAGATTTAAAACTTTAATGCCAGAGGGGTCATTTGATTTAACCAGTTAAAAGACAAATGTAATCAATGTTGAATCACCCTGTGACCCGGATGATTATTGGGGATTTGAACGTCATATGAGAACAGAAAATTGGGTTTTTTTTCAACAGTTCTTGCCAGTTCCCTCCCCCAGATGTGATATAGTTTGTGGTAGCAGAAGGATGTCAGCTACAAGAAAACCAAACAAGGGCTAGAATTCCAGTCATTTGAGCTCAGCGCTTTTAAGATACGTCTGTTTTTATATGTATATATTATTTTTAATATGGGAAATAGTTGTGTCATTTAAAAAATATCAGCTGAAATCAAAGGACCCACTGCCCTTATTTCTGATAGGTTAAATGCATTTATTAACTGCCATGAGGAGGCAGGATCAATACTTGCTTTATAGAATGGTATTACAATGAATTCTTAATATATGTAGTAGTTTGATTGGATAAGATTCTGTGTGTTAAATTGTAATGTAATGAGTTTCACTTCCAAAATGAAGATCATGGGCAAGTTTTCCTTTTAACTTAGTAACCTTAGAGTCTCTTCTGTAAGTGACTGAGTTTTCAGAACAGAATGTCACCAGTATTTCCAAGTAATGTTAGGAAATAGTATCACCCAGTGTATTTACCTTTCTGGATCTGAATGTATTTTCAGTTAACTTCCCTCTGAAAAACAGTAACTAGGTAACTGAGGACTCTTGTAGTTTTGTTTGCAAGGAGTCTACAAGAATTTCATAACTAACATATGCATTTGGGCTATTTTGCAGATGTTTTCCCCACCTGTTAATAGTGGGAAAACCAGACCAACCACACTGGGGAGCAGTCAGTTCAGTGGATCAGGTAAGATGATATCTGAAGTGAAATACTCGTGTTTTGGTGTAGTTGATATATTGTAGTAAAAAAACGTAATTTAATGTCTTTTCATGCCTTTCTTCACTGTCTAGTTAATACTGTAAACCAAAATAAACGAGACCTAAATAGGGCTGATGCTTTGTGAATCTATTAACATTTCTGTAAGAATTAATGTGGATTTAAAATTGTTCTCTTTTCTGTGAATTTTAAAATTGAAAATTATCTTTTTTGAGTATAACATGCCTCTATACTTAGAAAAACACCAGAAGAAAATGCTCTGTGGTCCTTGCGTGGTCATTAATGTCTATTTAAATGTGTGTGTATTTAAATTTTGCTAGATGTTCAGCACATTTGTGTTATTAAACACTGTTGTAAAAAGTTGGTAAAAATATTTAATATATTCATATGACAAGTGAAATTGAATCAAACAATAATTAGTAAGGCTTATTTGTTTTAAAAGATGCCCATCCTCTTGAAAGTCTGCAACAAATTAACAATTTCTTCAACAGTTATTTAAAACGTTAATAGAATAAATGTTACAAGAGAATAGAAAGTAAGATTTATTTTCAAGTGACACTTATTAGGTGATTAGGATAATGGTTAGAGTAAGTTTAATTAGATTCCTTTTTTATACTAGTGCTGTTATCTTTATATTTAATTTATATTTGTGACTCCATTAACATCCCATTTTTGTATGTATTTTTTGTTTTTCTATGTTCTTTAAACTCATAATTTAAAAAAATAAACATTTCAGAAGCGAGGTCTAGTCTAAGTGTACAAAAGATGCAGTCTTCTGTTTAATTTAAATTTATTTCTAAGTGCTCAGAGATGGGGAAAAAAAATAACTGAAGCCATGACAGCATCATCTTAAGAAAACCAGCTGTCAGATCTCTGGGCTGAAAGTCAGTAATTCCTCTTAGATTGGTGCTTTTTATTTGAACTCTTAGTAAAATAATAGATGTTTTCTGTCAATTGTCATTGAGAACAAATGTTCCAAGAGGCTAATTTCATAACTAGTTTAACACTTTCTACTACTTTACATTTAAAAAGTGTCTCTATTTAAAAATCATAACTAAATTTACTAAAATTCATTTTTAATGATGACATTGCAATTTATGAGGAAAATATTTCAAATCATTTACCTCCAAATAAGTAAAGTAAAAACATTTTGGATTTTAAATATCCTAAAGGCTAATATTATTCTTAATCAAAGGGATATCTTAAAATATCAGCCAAACCCAAACTCATCTCCTATCTCCTTCCTTTTTGGTAATCATTTGAAAATTGTCACTTTTAGGGGAGAGGTGCAGAAAATTGTTAGTTAATATCGAAGAAGCCTATATTCCTTGTCTCTACTACTATTTTGGTACTTCTCAATTCTTGCAATAAATAATTCATTCTCAGGAACTTTCAAATTTAATTTGTCAAATAGTAGATACATAGTATATTTCATTAAATGAGTAATTTGTTATTTTAGACTTTTTTTCCCAACTTGAATTGTAGAAAATACATTTAAATGACTTTCATTGATATCAAAAACATGAACTTCAGAAACTTGGTATTAGAATTGCTTTCTGTTATTAGAGTAAGGGCAGTTATATACTTTTTTCACTTTTTAAAATCAAGATATAATTTAGTAGTCTGAAATTAAAGGTATGTGAACTTTTGTATTACAAGCATGGTATTGGAACAATTGTGGTTCCTTTTCTCTGTAGCCTTCATTCTACAAAAGAAAAATTACATTTTCTACATTGTGGAAATGCTGATAGTATTTGCTTCTTTGGAATAGAAAATCTTTTGTTTTAAAGCTGTTAGCTTTGTTATTTATCCATTGGAATTTTGACCTTAAATACTGGTATGCAGGGGACATAGAATTTTTCTCTGGTTTGTTTTAAATACAGGTAACACAAGCTGTGATCTTTAATGATTAGTGAATGGATTTAAATTTTTGGGAAGAGAAAATTGCATGAGTGATTTCTTCATATCAGAGTATACTGATATATATGGTTACGCCATAGCCATTTCTTATCTGAAAAGGAATGTATAAGAGAAATTGATATGGCAATATTATTCTATTTATATACTTTATGTGCGTTTTGACATTTGAATGATTTCTGTCCTGATTTCAAAGGTCCTTGGTAATACATCTCAATGTGTGTTTGCTTGTAGCATTTAAGTAACTAAAGATCTAACTTTCCCATTGAAGAGCTGACTTAAAGATTAGTTTTTTTTTGTGTTTGGAATAACTTTCATAAAGCCCCAAGCCTTTTGCTTCCTGAAAACTAGAATTGTGCAATATCACTTACTTTCATGATTATTTGTCGATTTTGAGGATTACTTATTTCACACTCGCTTTTTTTTACAATTACTGTATAATACCTTAAGAGTTTTTAAAAACTAAAAGCATGCAGTATGTGTTATAGTATATAATGTTATTTTCAATCTTATTCCTAAAGCAACTGATATGTCATCAAAATTCACATTGGAAAAGATGAATGTGTATTTACCATTACTTGTTTTGAATTGTCTTTTTCTTCACGCCATTTGTCAGTTCAAATTTTCCTTGCGTTTATAAGACTGAATTTGCCTGGCATGATATAGTTTGTGAGGTATTTTTACAGTGACCTTGAAGAGAGGTATTTCTCTTTGTAGGAGTTAAAGGTGAGGCACTCTGCTCTTGTAGTATAGAAGAAGATAGGTCGTTGAAAGGATTGACAAGATGGAATTAGTTCAGTTGTTTAAATTAAATTAACTGTCCCCTCTCCCTCCAGCTTTCAGGGTTGAACTATATGGAACCCAAATTGATAATGGTTTTAATATTTAATAGTTTAAATGTTTACATATAGTACCTGAAAATTTGTTAGTTTTGAAGTCAAGCAGTAAGGGATGTTAGAAGGGAGTGGGAAATATTGATTTTGTAAGCTATTTGTGTATATGGGTTTGTCTGTCTCTGATATTTCTCATAGTAAGTAAAGCTTTTCCTTTTACTACTCAAATCAGACTTTTGTAACACTAGATTTCTTGCCCAAGATTTTTGGAAATAATTGTAAAATGTTTTCTAGCTCTTAATTTTTAGGGAATGCAAATTTTCATTCTAAAGTTACTGATCGATTTTTTGGGAAAAATCTCGTATATATGTATGTTATATACATACTTTTTTGAAAATACTTCTATAGGACCAGTGAAATTCTCATTAAATTGCTCTAAAATTTTTATATTAAATCTTTTGTTTTGAGATAATTGTAGAGTCATATGCAGTTGTAAGAAACAATATAGAGATCCCATGTATACTTTAAAAAGTTTCTGACAAATAGTAACATCTTGTAAACCTGTACTACAGTATCATAACTAGGTAATTGACAGTGTTGCCATCAGAATACAAAAATTGTTCCATCACCACAAGGATTCTTGGTGTTTCCTTTCTTAAATGCATCTGTTTCTCAAGTAATTAAAATAAATCTGTCCTAAGATTATTAAATACCTGCTCACACTAATAAATTTGGAGTATGCCTTTCAATTCGTTTTAGCCTTGTTTCAACTTATTGAAAACAAATCAAGAAAAAGAACCAACATTTTACCAGTGTGGTTTTTAACTGAACTATAATATGAGTAGGGATGGTAATTTTAAATAGAAAGGAAACTAGGTTTGTTCTTTTCAAGTAAGGTTATGAGTATCAGTGTTGAAACATAATTATGTATAGTAATGCTCACTTGTTTAGATTTAGTACTGTTATTTGGGTAACTAAACCAATGTTAGAAAGTTACTACTGGTTGGCCTGTACCCTGGCTCTTGTATAAATAAAATAAATCTTTAAAAAAGAAGAAAAAAGAAAATTAAAAAAAAAAAAGAAAAAAAGTTACTGCTGGTAAACTGTAGTGATGAGTGAGATTAATTACAGTCATTAAGTATGTGAAGAAAAATATTTTATATGGTTCTCTGTGAAGTGAGTGGCGCATTTAAAGTAGAAGTAAGGTATCAGAGGAGCCCATCACAAAAATCTATGTATAAAAATACAAACTGGGAAAATTAGGGACAAGATTGTGAGTATTGTGAGCTTTTTAGAACATTCAGCATTTTTTAAGTCATGACTTAAGATTTCATAAAGTAATTTGATTAGATTGCTGTATTTTTTATAGTGAAGCATACCTATAATGAATGATTTTAATTATTTTCATTAATAATTTAGGTACAAGTTTCTGTCTTGTAGTTATCCTTCTGGTACATCTCCTTTCTTGGAATTTTTAAATAATTCTCTTCCATAGGAAGATAAAGATGTAGATACTACACCTTGAATATAAACACAGTTCTGTATTTATATGTTAGATTTAATGGGACTATCTAGAATACTCTTATTAAAGCTAGATGATTGTTTCTGTTCTTAAACAATTTGGTAATGATGCCTGGAACTATTTAATGTTGTCAGAGACGTGGGTAACTCTTGCCATGATAATAAAGTAATACCGTTAGAAAGGTTCTGGGGAAAAAAAAGCTAGCTCTGGATAGTGTGTGGGATGCCCTTTTAAAAACAACTTAATAGTTATTTAATACATAACAATGATAATGGATGTCACAGCAAGATTTTTTTCCGATGGAATTGTTGAAATTAAAAACATAATGCTGTTGTATTTAGGAAATAAATTGAGAAGATAGTAGACATTTAAATATATCAATTTAAAAGACTAGTCTTTCTGCTTTGTTAAATAGTTGAACCATATTTATCTCAGATTATCCTTTACCTGCATATTTAGATAGTAGTTTGTGCAAGCTGCTATTCTAGTAGTTTTTGGGGAGGTAGGAATAGAGAAGGGACACAGAATGAAAAAAGTGGAAACATTTGATTTGTCTAAATAGGAAGATAAAACTGTAAGGTAGATTAGCAAGAAATGTCAGCAACTACATATTAATGTGTTAAAATTGAACCCCTAAGAGTAAGGATGTGCTGAGGAGTTAAGGAACCGACTTTAGGAAATTAGATGTTGAATTTAGAACTGAATATTGAAGGAGGTTCAGAAAATGAATTAGGGAAGAGAAGAATGGCCTCCCAGATGTGGAGAAACATGAAAGGAAACCCAGAAATGAGTTCACTGGCCTGTAGAATTCAGGAAAAGTGAAGATGGTTTTAATGATCACCTCTTTTGTGTTCATATTTACTAGACTGTGAAAGTTCAAATGCAATAATTGCCCTCTTGTTAGCTGGTGATCTTGGGTAAATTACTTAACCTCTCTTTACTTCTGTTTCTTAGTCTGTAAAATAGGACTCAAAATAGCCATTTTCCTAGGATTCCTAATGTTCCAAGAACATTGCCTGAAACAAGTTTGGGGGGAGTGATTGTTAGTGGTGAGGCAGTAGAATAAGGAAAACATTTATTCAGAATCTAGAGTAAAGGCTTGGAGTTGGATGAAGGAAGGAGAAAATACTAGAAGCAGAGAGTTGACAGAATTTGAAGAGTGGAATTCCTGTAGGTAAGAGAAATGACCTAAAGTGGCATTTCTAGCATAATTGGAGGTTTGTAGTCCTGGTGGAAATACAGATGCTGAATTGTTTTGAGCCTTTAAAATTTTACATGACATGGGACTCTTCTGGCTAATTTGGGGATTTCTGAGAAAATGGCAGTGGAAGATGAATTAAAGATGTTGCTTACAAGAAAACGGCTATCTTCGTCCTATGAAATTAATAAAGTAATCCTTGAAAAGAAAATTGAAGAAAATACAACAAAGGAAAAAAAATCACCCATTATTTCGCCATCCAGAGAAAGTTTTTTTTTGATTTATTCCTTTCTAGTCTTTTTTCTGGTTACTCCTCTTCAGAATGTTGAAAGCTATACTCTGTGAATATTCTCCTGTTATTAAAGTGTCTTTATATACTAGTTTAAGATTGTTGTATGATATTGCATGGAATGGCTACAGTATATATCAGATCAGCTTCTTACTGCTTGACATTTAAAGATTTTGGTTAATTTGCTTTTTATTATTACTGTGTTAGTGAAAACACCTTTTTGTGCATGCATACATTTTTATCCACACTTCAATTTCCTTTGGATGGGAGATGTAGATTTTGTTTTTTATGCCTACAAGTTATAATTAAAGCTAACTGAGTGAATGAATGTCCGTAGGGAAATAAACTCAGAGGGAGCTAAATTACCAGGCTAAAGATTGATGTTAATGGTGGAGCTAGAGGTAAAACATTAATGACTGGTTGATTATTTAATATAAAAATACAAAAATTTATTGGAATATGAGTAAGAGTGTATGATGACATTTGATACATACTTGTATTTGTAGATAAATGAGTTGTGTGGTGACTGGGGAGAATTTCTGTCATTCTTTGACCTGTGCTTATTGAAATGGAATCTGATTATAGAGTCTATCAGTGAGAGAGCCCTTGAATTTTTGATTTTTTGTAAGAGCGGCATGTACTATGTTGGGAAGATTGGGCCTGGGAACCAGACAGCTGAGTTGGAATCAGTACTATGTGATTTATTAGTTGGGTAGCCTTAGGTAAGTCATTTAAATGCCGAGCTATACCTTTATTTTTTTGTGAAAAGTGGTTGATAATACCTACCTTCAGAATCTTTGCGAAACTCAAGATATCTTTGTATATTACCTGCCACATAGCAGCTTCAAAAGTGGTAGCTGCCCTTATTATTGTGCCTTTCCTTAAGTAATAATAACGATAATAGTAGTAATTATTATAACTAGTGTTTATTGAGCTAGTATATGCTAGGTGCTATTCTAAGCAATTCATGGGCATTATCTCCTTTTACTCTGAATACATTGAGATGTTTTGTGTGTTAGTGGTTGGTGGGGGTCAGGAAATACTCCCACAAGGGCAACATATCAAAATTGCTTTTTAGTGCCATAAAATTGTATATATTGTTTAAAGTCTAAGAAGGAATATGGCAGAAGAGTAGTTTTGAAAGGGCATCAAGTTCCTAAGAACCTTTTTTTTTTTGGTAATTGACTTCTTTTTGAAAGTATTATTTTGTACACTACGTAATGTATAGTGCGTGATGGTGAACAGAAGTGTGTACATTTTTTGAAAACCCTACTCTGTACTTAGGCATTAAATATAGTTTGTGTTTATGCTGTATTTTCTTTCCAACTACTTGAAATTATTTCTTAAATGAGTTATAATATAAATAAATAAAATAAAAGTTATATGACCTGAGAAGATAGAATAACTGGAAGACAGGTTAGAGAGAATGTGTAAGAGTCTCTAGGGTAGAGCTTTCCTCTTTAATGGCGGAGAAGGGATATAAACTCCCCTGGGAACCTGAAACAACACATTGCAAGTGAGTAGGAAAAATTTTTTTTTTTAACTATTAAAATCTTTTTATTCAGTATGTGTCATAGATAATGAAACTAACATAGTTTCCTGATTTGTTCTTTTTTTATATTTTTATATTTTATTTTATATAATTATTATATCATTTTTCATTTTTGCACAATGTATGCATTTTCATTTTGGTTATATTCCCCATACAATTCCTACCCCCCTTATTTTGACCCTAATCCCTCCTCTCCTCCCAACCCCCCCGCCTCCCTGGAGTGTGTCTCTGAGCAGAAAAAATCTTATCCTTAAAATTCATATACGTTTTACTTTATGCTTTGTAGCACAACCATATTTATTATATTATAAATATGTTTTAATTAATCATTGAGTAAAACTGAAATCCTAAAAGGATGCAATGTGTTAGCTTATGGTAATGATATTACATTCCTCCCATTATGCTTTGTATTTTGGGGGGTAAGGTTCAGTGTGGGATACAGGGTATTAATATTGTTCATAGTGAGAAGTCCCGTTTTAGAGCATATTCTATAAGCTGCCTTTATCTATTACTAGATCATTTCTTGCTTCACAGAAAATGGATCATCACAGGGGGAAAAATGGTTTTGGTAGGAGGAAATTGTTATTCCATAAACTGAAGCACAGAGAAATTTGAAATTTGTTGGGAATGTAACTGTTACTGTTTGAACCTCTGTTTTGTTTCTGACAAGATCATCCTATAATTTACCACATACCTGTGGACTTATAAAGAAAATGTATATTTTTATAGAAGGAACTTGGGATTTTTGTTCCTTGTTTAAATTGTGTTCTCATGTAGCCCAGGTTAAAAATACGTTCTCATAAAGATTGGAATGAGTCATCCAGACTATTATAAATTGATTGGGGCCTTAAAGATCACATTTAAGGATCATGCAGAAATGAAAACAGATTAAGGATTGATTAATTTTTATTGCATTGGATAGTGACTCAGGGAGGAAATCTTCAAAATAAAATAATAAAACAATTTAAGATAAGGCACTGAAAAGAAAATATTACTCTTTTTTTCCCTTTTAAAACAGCCACTACAAGTACTTTACCATATTTTTGGTTATTAAAAATGGGAAAATTTTGGTTCTAGATGTCAGATGTTTTAGGTGTTAGGATGGTTTTAGGTGAATTTGAAACAGAACTCTGAATTTGAGAGATCATCCCAGTTATCTAAGCAAAATCTCAAGTCAGCGTCCTTCAAAAGTTACTGGATTATTTTTGTCCTGTAGTTTTGCCAGTGAGCCATTGTGAGGTTTTAAAAAGAGCAGGATCAATTCATGATTACCCTTCTACCACTTTATTGGTGGTTAATGTAGAGAACACAGGTTGAACTTAATGTGATCACACAACTGCAATCAGTGAGCAAATGTGCTGCTGCTCTCAGAGAGTTGTGAATAGTGGTGGAGCACCGCAGGAATCCTTGCTAGGAGGGAATTACAGTCATCAAGTTTCTCAGTCTTTGAGGCATTTGCTGTTATGAAGTTGCTGGGGATAAATAAGGGGTTTGCTATAATACTAGAGTGGGAAAAAATGCTAGGCTCACTTTAAACTTATGGCAGAAGCATGATCTGGCCACAAGTAGATTTAGAGAATCTGAGTTTTTTTTGACCACTGATAGACTAGGTGTGTAAATCCTTCGAGTTCTTAGTTAGTAGACTTCTTTGGTGTTTGCTTTTTGGAAACCCTACTGTGGCTGACTGACTTTGTCATCTGGTCAGAGGCCCATTGCCTATCTGCTAAGTGTTGGTGTGCTAAGGTTTGGAAAATGTTTTCTAGTGTTGACCCAAATTTGAAATTAAGTTAAAGGGGGAAGTTGTTTCTTGTTGAATTTCTTGGTGGGAATTTACAGACAACTTGAATTGATTATACTTTTCCAACTAGAAGAGTAATTAGAGTCATATCAAGAGTGTACTAAATATATTCTGAAGAGCCTTTTCTCTAAATGGCTAGTTTCTTTTATTCTAAGTGATGGCATATATATTTATTATATGTCAAGACACCCTTTTATCTGCTAAAGGTCCACAATCTCTGAGCTGCAATTTTGAATTCCAAAAGGTCTGAATCCAAATATTTCTCCTTAAATTCAGTGTAAATTGTTTTATTGGCAAAATCTCATGTTACCTGAAGGGAGGCCATTGGCATTCTCTGTTTTCCTAGTTACTGTATGGTATACCAGGTGCTAGGGGTGACATATTTCTTTTCTAAAATCTGAACATATTTGTAACATATTTCTTTTCTAAAATCTGAACAACTGAATTTTAAAACCCACCTGGCTTCATATTTTTTCCAAAAAACTATTATAGACCTCCTGTGTGTGTGTTGTGTGTCTGTTTGTCTCATACTGTTTTTAGCTCAAATTAGCAATATTTTGGTACTTAAAAGACTAGAGATTTTATTATTTTAAATACACAAGAAGATTGTGATGAACTTGTTACTATAAAGGACATTCTTCCTGAGATAGAACCTTTATAGACCGAGCTTTGTACTTGGAGTAGTTTGCCCAATTAATTGATTTTAGGAATTCAGTTCCTATTTTGAGAGAAGTAAGCTCCCTCATTTGGACCAAAGAGTGTAACTATTTCCCTAGTTAGTCTGCATGGAAAATTTCAGGATGCTAAAAAGGGGGTGTATTTACATATATGCAAAACCACATTTTAAAAAAACCTACAAACCACATTTTCATTTATATATATATAAATATCATTATCTGATTACCCCCAAAAAGGAAGCCTCAAGCCTGACCATTCTCAATTTAACTGGTGCCTGAGAGCAAGCAAAGAAGAAAACCCAAAAGTCATCTTCATCAAGAAAGGGAGGAGGTAAAATAAAGTTTTGTAGGGAGTAGATATAAACCAGTCTTTGGTAATTTTATTCTTTTCTTTTATATGGGTTATGATATTTATTCCTGCAATAGTCTCATTAAAGGAATCTTCATTAAAAACAAATCATGATTTTAATGAGTGTTGGAAATTTTGCTTATGAACCTGCCATTGGCTTTGGCCTACTAACATAAACTATGAATGTAGCAGTGAAGTGAGTATGTAATGAGCTAGTCTGTTATGTATCTGTTTTGAAGACATGCAGTCCACCATTTTGACTTTTCTGGTTGCCTTGTAAACCTTTTCCCTGTAGTATTCCCATTGTTATTATCTCAAGAACCATGATGCAGTGTTGAATAAATCTGCTTAAAGTGGGCTGGGGTTTGAGATATTCTTCTGCAGGAACATAGAATAGGCCTTACAAGGGTCTCTCTTACCTTCATATTTATGTAACTTATCAGGCTTAAGAGTAGTACCATAATAAACAGACTTCCATTCACATAAGTTAAACTCTGGAAGCCTGCTGAACAAGTTATAAAGCAGTAGGACTTTGCTCGGTAAATGATTGGGGGAAGAGGAGGAGTCAAATGGTTTTTAAAAAAAATCAATAATGATAAAAGCACTCCATAAATATTTACTTGTACACTATTTATAATTCTTGTAGGAAGCTGGCAACTGTTCATTTTACAGAGGAAATAGAGAATTCAACAGTGATAGACACTTGCCTGTGGTTTCTTATTGCCCCTCAGAAGTAGCAAACTGATCAGTTATAGTTGCACCTGCACTGATACCAATCTACACCAGGGCATGGTTTGTCTTGAGGAGGAATTTAATATCTCTAAAATCTTTAAAATTTATTGTTGTAACAGGGAAGCTTACATGGTATAATGTTGATATTCTCCAAAAAAAAGTGCTTCAAGATTTACTTTAATTAAAAAAGAAAACAATTTAATGAAAAGTCTTCATAAAATGAAACTTTTAAAAAAGTATTAAAAGTTGTTAAATATAAACAACTATGGAAATATATTTGTTTGAAACGTCTTTAGGAGAGTGTAATTCTTTTTGTGTGCGGTCTCTTATTCAACTCTCATCAGAGCTTGTGCCTTGGGATGAAGATGAAATTTGATAGTTAAAAGATATTGAAATATTAACAGCTATTATTTACTTGAGGCCATAGAAAAAAGTAATTGCTTCATAGTGTGGAAAATTGTTTATTTTCATTTCTCCCTTTTCAAAAATTTAGTGTTTATTTAGGTATAAAGATAAGTAAAAACAGATGGAAAATAGTTATTTCAAGGGTAGTTAAAATATTATTAAATGCAGAAGAGATTTTAATGGAAGTTGTTAAAAAATAATTTTGGCAACAGAACTTTCAGTGCATTAAAACTGAAAAAAAGTTTTGAGAGGGTGCTGATGAACCCATTTTGTATTTTTGTTTATTTGTAAGTAGAGTAGGCTATTCATTTTGTTTAAGTGCATCCATAGGCTTTTGAAAGAGTGCCATTGTTTTTTATTGGTCTGTGTAGAATGGTTTGTTACTTTGAGGTGGTGGAGAATGGAGAAATATGCTGTGGTATGTTCAAAAAGAAGGTGTTAAGTCAGAAAGTTTTTAGTTCACTGTTGCTTTTTTCATTTATTAGATTTGTGATACTAAGCAGTATGTTAACTTCTCTGAGTCTGTTTACCTTATGCCTAAAATGAGATAAAAAAATACTGCCTTAAGGGGTTTTGATAGTGGTTAAGTTAAGTAATTTTTAAGAACACTCTAAATTGTGGAGATTTGTGATTCTGTATGAATGTTAGGAGTCTTATTCTGTAGGTAGCATAGCATCTTATGAAGTGATTCCAAGCATGCAAGTATATTTGAAGTAAATCTTCATGCATTACTTACATGTTTCCAACAGTTATTGAAGATTAAATCAGGTGATTGTTAAGTATGGTAACCTTAATAGGTAACTTAAAATATTTAGAATTTTCCAGGTAACTTTTCTTTGATTAAATGAGATAATTTGAAGCAAGAAAGTAAAAGAAATTCTTGAATACATTTTTTTGTTAGGACTCTTGTTAATTATGTCCCAGATCATAGAGCCCCCAAATTAGTATCTTTGAGTCTTTTATTTTCAGTTTAGTTGTGTTAAATGCTTGTTGAGGGTCTGTTGTAATGACATTTAGGCTTATGTAGATGTGAAAGCTGAATAGCTCTTTGAAATAGTTCACTTTTGCTTTGTTGGATGAGTAGTAATCTGAAAAAAATTTTAGTGTCACTATGAGTTGACCTTTTAAAGATTTAAAAATACTGGTTGTGGTAGCCTTGATAAACTCCTGAGTGGGGACAAAAGGATGCAAGGATGAGGCTGGGAAATACAAGTGAAACTCCTGTCTACTGTATGCCTGTGCTTGAAACAGGAAGGGATGACTTAGTCTTATCTATAAATAAAGGGCTTAGGTTTGTCTGCCGATGCTGCTGTTTCTGGGTTCTTTGTAATTTGGGAAAATGAAGGCTTCTCCAGGTACCTTCGCTGCTGCCCATTTTCATTTGGTGTGCTTGTCTGTGTATGTAAAACACCTGCGTAAATGAAACACCTTTTGTTGGGAGATACTGGTATTTTTCTTGACTCATTACATATATGTGCTCACGGGATTGTAATTTTTTTTTTTTTTTTTTTTTGTGGGAGCCTCGCCGGTGGCCGGGGAATGAACCGGCGCTGCAGAGACTGCGGGCAGCCTCGCAGCTCAGCGCTCAACTGCTGCGCCACCAGGGGAGGCCCTAATGGAATTGTATTGTATAGAATTTTTCACTTAATTTTAAATAAGGAAATCAGCAAGTCCTAACTTTATGAAACCCAAATAGAGTCGAGCTCCAGTAGAGCTATGGGGATGGCTTTGGTGGGGAGACCTGTAGACTTGTGGGCTCCAAAGTAGCTATTTGCTGATTGTTTCTTAGTATAAGACCATGACTGCATTGTGTTGGAAGGGTTTAGGATCACGTGACAGCCACTTGACTAGAGTCCAAAAAGTTCAGGGGATTTTATTCTTTAAGTTTCTCATTGTAATAATTCCTAATGCTTTCTTGAAGGATCTATATTAAATTGCAGTCATGTGAGAGTAGATGTTAGGTAAAATAGCAAAATTAAGGACCTTGGGAATGGGTGAGTAGTGAGGGTTCCTGAATATAACTTCTAAGAACTCTGTGGCCAGTTGCTTATTTTTCTTTCATAGGTAGTTGATAGCTTTTGCTTTCATGCTGCCACTTTGGTAATCTATTGCTTCACTGTTAGACATTTTAATAGTCTCCTTACTTGGACTCCTTGCTGCCAGTTGCTGTTTTTCCTAGTCTGTCTTAATCTACTCAGGCTGTCTTAATAAAATACCATTGACTGGGTGGCTTAAACAATAGCAATTTATTTTCTAATAGTTCTGGAAGCTCGGAGTCAGAGATCAGGGTTCCAGAATGGTGGTGGAATTCTTGTGTCAACTCTTCTTGACTTGCAGACAGATACCTTTATCTACATTCTTAAGGAAACTTTCCTCAGTCTGTATGCTGAAGAGAAGGCGAAGGGAGAAAAAATTCAGGTCTATTCTTTAGGACACTAGTCCTGTCACAGTGATTCCATTCTCATGAGCTCATCTGAATCTAATTACCTCTTCAAGGCCTGATCTCCACATACTAGCTTCCATAGATGAATTTTGGGGTAACATTAACATTTGGTTCATAACACAATCCGTCTAGTATTTTCAAAACATTTTCCTCCTGAGGTTTGTCTTATAGTCTGCATTTATTTTCTGCTAGCTTTCAAAGCAATTAAAAGCCTTGGCCTTTTTTAACTTCTTTTGTAATCTGATAGGAACATACCTTAGCCAGGAACCTACCTTTATACTTACTACTTCCTAGTCTGTTATATGCTTTAGATACGTTGTCGTTCTCCTTACCTGACTTTCTGTCTCTAGTTATTCTTTTCTTCCAATATGAAGTACTTTTTTTGCCATTACTTGCCATTTTAAGCTTGTTTCTTTCATGAAATATTTCCCATCCAGAGCATAATTTTGTAAAAAAAAAAAAAAAGTGGCTTCGAGATATTTTAAGGATTTTGGGTAAAGGAAAGTATTATTTCTTTTTTGCTCCTGAAGGCAAAGCTAAGGCCAATATGGCAATAACGGCCAGTAGATTTTGAGTCAATCCAGTACTTGTAGCTGGAAGCCTGTTAGTTCTAATCTCGAAATTTAAAAGAAAACTGAAATCTGCTTCTAATGAATATTAGAGGATTTCTGTTTCTAGGAGTTGGACTCAATGTCCTCTGAGTTTTTAACCTTAAAATTCTTTAGAATACTCTCATCCTTTAAAAAATTACATGTGGAATTTTAACTCCCTTATTATAGACTTTTTCCCTATCTATCATTCCTGTATCTATCATTCTTACCCCAGATCATAAACTCCCTGAAAGCAATGTGTTATTACACGTGTATTTCTGCAAAGACTTGCTTTGAGCTTAATAAACACTTGGTAATTGACTTATTTTTAGGTTTGGGGGTACATGATAGATTGGAGAAAAAAGATACATTCCATAAATAAAATTTCCTAGGCTACATTTCCTAAATTCCTTTTTTCTTTTCTCACTTTATGGTGAAACTTTAGAAACACTGTTTCTAAAGTGTTTCTTTAGAAACACTTTTTAGCTGGCTGGATACCTGAATTGTTCTTTTGTTAGAATGCTCCACTTGTTTTATTTCTTCTGAAAAGGTCTTAAACCCATCCAGGACCCCACATTTCAACATCAAGGATGAACAGGAAGTGGTAAAGCCATTGAGGTTGTATGTGAATACAGCTGCCTCTACTGAACCACAGCCAGCCCTGGTACTTAAAGGCAAAAAGAAGTGATACTTTCCTAGTGTTTTCACAGGATGTATGGCACTTTTTTTTCTTTTATAATGTCAAATCATGGGGAGAATGGCTTGTCTGATTCTGGAGTTGATTTGGTCTGTGTTAAGAGGGCTGTAGGACCCATTTTACCACATTTGGGAAACCGGTAGATTACCAAAATATTGGAGGTGATACTTTCCTGAAAACAGCTCTGACATTTACCTGTTGGGTTTAACCAGGGAATAGAGTTTGTATGATTTTAGTAGATATGGGGAAGTGTCCATAGACCAGAAAGGGTGCTCTTATTTAGTGGAGCTGCTTAATTTGTGACAGGAAGGTGAAGTACCACCTTTTACTTAATGCTTCTAAGTCATCCTTCAGTTTTGTGATTTTTGTGCCAAAGGTGTTTTGTCAACTGTAGAAAATGTATTCTTTTCATATTTTGAAGTTAGATTACATATCAAGACATGGTATCTTTGGCAGTTTTATCTCATCCATTTATTTATTTTTTAAATTCTGCATTCACTTTTATTTCCTTTTATTTTAAGCTGAACTTATTACCTGGTCATAAGTTTTTGTTTCTTTAGTTTCCTCTGTGATATCTTTTTCTTTTGTGCAACCTCCTCTTCTGGTTTAGGAACAGTCTGCTCTTTTTCAGTAAAGATCATCTCAGTATGGCAAGGGGGGCTCATCAATGGTTTAATCTGACCACGAGCTTTATATATTCTGCCATATGCCTTAGGGTCTTTGTTTACTTGAACATGCTCAAGTAAACAGAGAATCTACATCTAAGCCCTTAAATTCGGCATTCCTCTCCACATTTTTAAGCATGTGCAGTAAAATTTAGCACTCTTTTTGGGCCACCGACTTGAGTCCAAGCCCACTGTTTGGCCTGGGCAGACCTGCGATTGTAACAATGGAATGGCGCACACTGCTTCTGTAGAGTGCTAGCCTTTAAATATTTGGTAGCTTTTCAGCTATGCTTACCCTTGATGCTTGGGTTGGTCGGTATCATGAGTGTTCTAAAATGAACATAAAGATTTGAACTTCTTGATTCTGCATGACTTTGTAGGGTTTTTCTGGGTCAAGCAATTAGTGAACCATTTTCAGAGATCATGAAGGCTGCTTTGGAAAGAGGGTCTTGTCCTTTTTTTTATTTTTTTTTAATTTTATTTTTAATTTTTCTAGAGGCATGTTTTTATTTATTTATTTGTTTGTTTGTTTGTTTTGTTTATACATGCACTGGGTACAGTCAGAAGCACAGGAGGGTGAGAGAATTCACCAGATCCAGAGCAGGGAGCAGAGCAGGTAGAAGGACCGAAGTACACTGCTGAGGGAAGCAGCGGGCGGCAGGAGAGGTCTGCGCGCCATGTGGGACCCTCCTCCGGTGGCTGGGGAGCAGCTGGGGATCGAACCCGCGCCGCAGAGGCTGCAGGCAGCTTCGCAACCCAGCGCTCAACCGCTGCGCCACCAGGGAGGCCCTTGTCCTTTTTTTTAAACTCAGAATTGAATTGACCACTTTGGTGTAATTTGTAGCAAAATGGTATCCTTGTATTTGAATTTGAAAAATCCCATTTTGAGAGAAATATCAAAAAGTTAAGGAACTTATTCAGGAGAAATCTAGGCTATGATGTGATCTCCATGAATAAAGGCAATAAAAATTTTCATCTCAGTAATCTTCCTTAGAATAAAGATACTCATTCCTCTGGAAGCTTCTCAGTGACTTAAGATCACGTTATCTGAGATACGTCTGTTAGAACACTCTTTTATAAGTCTGTTCTCAAATAGATTAGTTGTGAAATGCGTAGATTTTCTTGAGATACTTTTTTATTTCTAACACTAATTTTTCATTGCTTGTAAAACCTGCAGACTTCTGAGATGCAACTTTTACAGTGTTACGGTTGCTTTTTAGTTTTCTTGCAAGTGCCCATTTGCTCCCTGAGAAAGGAGCAGATTTACATTTATTCAGTGAGTCTAAGATGAGATAATTGGTATTTTTATTATTTGAATGGAGGCTTTGTATTTTTGAATTTTGTAAAACAAAGCCATGTTTGTAAACACATTTCAAAAATATAAATGACACTTTTTGGTGAAGATGTTCACTGAATAGCAAGAAAGTTCAGGAAAAAGGAGCTTTTGTTAGCATTTAATAATAATGTAACTGTTTTCATTGACTTATCTCATTGCTGTTTAAAGAGTACCTGATTTTTTGAACTTTTTGTATTGAAAATAATACTCAGACTGGGCTGTGGTAGATAGCTATTTAATTGGTACCCAAAATTGCTATACTAGTTTGGAGTTTTCAAATATTGTCTTGGTTTAGACGAATGTATCATAAGCAATATATTTCAATATAAAAATAGTTTTGGAAAACGCTAGAAAGCATTTGTTCAGCATTCTGATGTAAGATGAACAAGTTGGTGTGGCACTGGACCAATAACTTAGAAATAATTCTGGTGTGGCTCATCTGGTTTAGGAGTAGATAACAGTGTAAAAGTGTCCAGTCAAAATCCAGAGTGAATTTTCAGATTTTGTAAAATATAGTGGTTAAAATCCTCCATGTAAAGACTTTTCTTTGCTTTTTAATGAAATTATGCATCATGGAAGTATATTATTTCCAGAGGAATTGCATTGTGTCTGTTTGCATTTTTTTTTTCCCCACTAACTTTCTAGGCAACATGAGAGGAAAGTTTTAAATTTTGAAATTCTGTATGTAAGCAACCAGTTTTTTTTTTATTAGTCATGTTTGAAAACTAAACAAACAAATGAAAGCTAAAAACAAAATCTAACAGCATAGAAAGTCATTTAGCTCAATGCAAATGTTCTCCCATTCTTTTCTATTCTCCATTCTCACTCCCTTGACAGAGATTTACATTGTTCAGTTTCTTCTAAAAGTTTCTATTGCACATGCATATGATGCCTAGCTCTTTTTTTTTTTTTTACTTTTTTTTTTTAATGATTTATACAAGAACAGGGGTACAGGCCAGAGGTGCGGGAGGGTGAGAGCATTCACCAGAGACAGAACAGGGAGGAGAACAGGCAGACTGACCAAAGTACACTGCTGAGGGGAGCAGCAGGCGAGTCAGGAGAGGTCTGCTTTGCTATGTGGGTTGCTCCCTGGACAGCTAGGGCTCGAACTCGTGCTGCAGAGGATGCGGATTGCTTCATAGTGTGGTGCCTAACCCCTTGAGCCACCAGGGAGGCCCTAAAGTTTTTTTTTTTTTAATTAAAGATAACATTTATTTATGCATACAAGAGCTGGGGTACAGGCCAGAGAAGCAGGGGGTGAGAGGATTCACCAGAGACAGTGGGGAACAGAACAGGCAGATTGACTGAAGTACACTGTTGAGGGGAGCAGTGGGCGAGACAGGAGAGGTCTGCCTTGCCATGTGGGTTGCTCCTTGACTGACAGGGGATTGAACTTGTGCTGCAGTTTTGGATTGCTTCATAGTGTGGTGCTTAACCCCTGGCCACTAGGGAGGCCCAGTATTTCATTATTTTTAATGCATTGGTAAATAGGATTGCTTTTTTTTTTTCTCTTCTGGTCGTTATTTGCATATAGGAATGCAACAGTTTTTATATGTTGATGTACTCCTACAGTGTACTGCTTTGCTGTTATTAATTGCTTTTTAGTGGACTCTAGATTTTCCATTTATATTATTCTGTCTGAAAATAGTGGCGGTTTTCTTTCTTTTCCCATTTGGATTCCTTTTATATCTTTCTCTTGCCTAATTGCTCTCGCAAGGATTTCCTATATTGTGGTGAGTAGTAATGGTGAAAATGGACATCCTTTCCTTGTACTTGTTCTTAGAGGAAAAGCTTTCAATTTTCACTATTGAGTATGATGTTAACTGTGGTCTTGACATACATAGCTTTTATTATGTTGACATATGGATATTGTTTCCATCCCCATCTTACTGAGATTTACTTTTTTAAGACTTTTTTTTTTTTACAGATTTATTTATTTATGCATACAAGAACTGGGGTACAGGCGGGAGGTGTGGGAGGGGGTGAGAGGATTCACCATAGAGTGGGGAGCAGAACAGGCAGACTGAGTGAAATACACTGCTGAGGGGAGCAGCGGCCAAGACAGGAGAGGTCTGCTGCGCCATGTGGGTAACTCCCTGGCCGGGGATCGAACTCATGCTGCAGTGGCTATGGATAGCTTCATAGGTTGCATTTTAACCCATTGTGCCACCAGGGAGGCCTGACATTTATTTCTTTTTAAATAGTCAGTGGATGCGAAATCTTGTCAGATGCACTTTCTGTGTCTATTGATATGATCATATGATCTGTTTCCTTTCTTTGATGTGATGAATTACAGTGATTGTTTTGCATACATTGAAACATTTTTGCCTCCCAGGAATAAATCCCACTTGATCATGATATATTATCCTTTTTTGTATACTTGGTGAATTTTTTTTAATTAAAGATGTATATATGCATACAAGAACTGGGGTGTAGGCCAGTGGTGCAGGGGAGGTGAGAGGATTCACCAGACACAGAGTTGGGGAGCAGAACAGTCAGATCTACTGAAATTTACTAGTGAGGGTAGCAGCAGACAAGACAGAAGAGGTCTGCTACACCATGTGGGTTAGCTCCCTGGCAGGGCATCAAACTTGTGCTGCAGTGGCTGCTGGTAGCTTGATAGTGCTGAGACTTAACTCCTTGCACCACCAGGGAAGGCCCTCTTTCTCATTTTAGAATTCAAGTATATGAAAGCTATTAACAACTCTAGTTTCATGTTTAAATTGCAGAATCATATCACCCTTAGATTGAACTAGTGCTGCAGTGTCTGCCGATAGCTTGATAGCACTGTCTTTAACCCCTGCATCACCAGGGAGACCCCCTTGGTGAATTTTTCTTGCTAATGTTTTGTTGAAGATTTTTCTCTGTGTTTGTTCAGGTATATTTGGTCTGTAGTTTTATTTATTTATTTATTTATTTATTTTAAAATGATGGCCTTGTCTGCTTTTCATATCAGAGTGATGTTGGCCTCTAAAATTTTGGAAGCATTCCCTCCAACTTTTTGGAAGAATTTGAGGGTAGGTCTTTGAAAGTTTGGTAGAACTGCTAATGAAACTGATTCTGGGTTTTTAATTTTTTGGAAGACTTGATTAGTGCTTCAGTTTGCTTGCTTCTAATTGGCCTTTTTAAGCTTTCCATTTCTTCTGGATTCATTCTTTTTAAAAAAAAAAGATTTATTTATTTATTTATACAAGAACCAGGGTACAGACCAGATGTGTGAGAGGGTGAAAGGATCCACCAGAGACAGAGCGGGGAACAGAACAGGCAGACTGACGAAATACACTGCTGAGGGGAGCAGCGGGCGAG
The DNA here is from genome assembly GCF_964194135.1 of Talpa europaea. NCBI lineage: Eukaryota > Metazoa > Chordata > Mammalia > Eulipotyphla > Talpidae > Talpa > Talpa europaea. The sequence goes on from NC_140075.1 coordinate 44,318,304, forward strand.
ACAGGAGAGGTCTGCCATGCCATGTGGGACCCTTGCAGGATCGAACCGGTGCTGCAGAGGCTGTAGACAGCTTCACAGCGCTGTGCTCAAACGCCTGCACCACCATTGGAGGCCCTCTTCCTGATTCATTCTTTTTTTTTTTAAAGATTTATTTATTTATTTATTTATACAAGCACTGGGTACAGTCAGAAGCGCAGGAGGGTGAGAGAATTCACCAGAGCCAGAGCCGGGAGCAGAGCAGGCAGAAGGACCAAAGTACACTGCTGAGGGAGGGGAGCAGCGGGTGGCAGGAGAGGCCTGCGCGCCATGTGGGACCCTCCTTCGGTGGCCGGGGAGCAGCCAGGGATCGAACCGGTGATACAGAGGCTGCGGGCAGCTTCGCAACCCAGCGCTCAACCGCTGCACCACCGGGGAGGCCCCTCCTGATTCATTCTTAAAAGTTTGTCTGCTTCTACAGCACTGTTTACAATAGCTAAGCTTTGGAAACAACCCAAATGCCCAAAAATAGATGACTGGATCAAGAAGATGTGGTACATATATACCATGGAATATTACTCAGCATTCAAAAAAGATAAACACATGCAATTTGCAGCAACATGGATGGCGCTGGAAGGGATCATGCTCAGCGAAATAAGCCAAAAAGAAAAAGAAAAATACCGGATGGTCTCACTCATAGCAGGAATCTAGAAAACTTAAATAAGGGACCAGGAAAATGAATATAAGAAAGTGAAAATCAAAATCAACAAAAAACTATGAACCAGAGACACTTTTAGGGGGGCGGGGGCGGGAGGGGAGGGATTGGGGTCAGAATGGGGGGGCTGCAATTGTATGGGGAATATAACAATAAAATTTATAAAAAAAAAAAGTTTGTCTGCTTCTAAAAATTTGTCCGTATTTTTTTTAGGTTATCCAATTTATGGGCATAAAGATATTCATAATAGTTTCTTATGACCCTTGACATTTCTGAGATGGGTCATGACTTCTTTTTTATGATTCTGTTTATTAATTTTTTCTCCCCCCTCTTTTTTTTAAGATATACAAGCACTGGGTACAGTCAGAAACATGGGGGGGAGGGTGAGAGAATTCACCAGAGCAGGGAACAGAATAGGCAGACTGATGAAACACACTGCTGAGGGGAGCAGTGGGCGCTGCAGGAGAGGTCTGTCTCACCATGTGGGACCCAGTGCTGCTGAGGCTGCGGGGCAGCTTCGCAGCCCAGTGCTCAACCGCTGCACCACCAGGGGAAGCCCTCTCCCTTTGTTTTTTAATGAGCCTAGTTAGACATCCATTCAAAGAACCAGCTTTTTGTTTCACTGATCTTTTTAATGTCTTTTTAAATTTTCTTTTTATTTTTGCTGTAATTTTTATGGTTTCCTTCCTTTTAGTGACTTTGGTTTTACTTGTTTTCCTTTTTCTAGCATCTTAAGGTGTAAGGCTAGATCACTTATTTGAGATCTTTCTCATTTTCTTTCTTTTTTTTTTTTTAAAGATTGATTTATTTGTGCATATAAGAGCTGGGGTAGAGGCCAGAGGTGTGTGTGGGGGGAGGGTGGTGAGAGGATTCACCAGAGACAGAGTGGGCAACAGAATAGGCAGATTGACTGAAATACACTGCTCAGGGGAACAGCGGGCGAGACAACAGAGAGGTCTGCTGTGCTTTGTGGGTTGCTTGCTGGCCGGGGATCAAAAACTTGTGCTGCAGAGGCTGCGGACAGCTTCATAGGTTGTGTCTTTTTTTTTTTTTTTTAATTTTATTTTTATATTCCCCATACAATTGCAGTCCCCTTATTTTGACACCAGTCCCTCCTTTCCCTGCCTATAGTGTGTCTCTGGTTCATAGTTGTTTGTTGATTTTGATTTTTTCTTTCTTACAGCTGTTCTTTTTCCTGGTCCCTTATTTAGGTTTTCTAGATTCCTGCTATAAGTGAGACCATCCGGTATTTTGCTTTTTCTTTCTGGCTTATTTCGCTGAGCATGTGTCTTAGAGGCCCTCACTCTAGTTTCTTGATGTGGACTGTGTGGGAATGTAGACTGGGGTCCACCCCCTATGAAAAATATTTTTCAAATTATTTAGTATAAGTATACCATATGATCCAGTAATTCCTACTATCTACCTCAAAATTACAAAAACAGTCATTCAGAGGCTTATATGCACTCTTATATTCATGGCACCACTATTTTTAGTCACCAAGTTATAGATGCAAGCTAGGTGCCTGACAACATATGAGTGAATTAAGAAGATGTATGTATTACACAATGGAATACTACTCAACTATTAAAAAAAAAGATGAAATCTTGCCATTTTTAACAACATGGGTAGAACTGGAAGAGATTATGCTAAGCAAAATAAATCAGAAGGAGACATGAACTGGATGATACCGTTCATGTGGAAAATAAAGAAAGAAAACAAAGGAAGAGACAAAGTAAACCAAAGCAATCCCATAGAAATTTGACTGCTGAATCAAGGCTACTAGAGGGAGAATATAAGGGATGTGGAACAAGAGGGGGAAAGGGTGGGGGGCGAGGAAGAGACAATGTTGTGGAAGTTTATGGGTGCTTTGGTGGTGAGTGTAGGTTGGTCCCTGGATTCCCAGTCCTAGATATTCTGATTGCATGCATTTGGGGTAGAGCCTAGAAATGTGAATTTTTAACAAGGTGTTATTTAATCCATAAGCACATAACTTGACTTCAGCTTAGAACCATTGAAATGTATTTTTATTTCAAATTTAGAATGTGAAGTTTTATTTTTCACTTTTTTTCTCTCAAACAATTTTTACTTTGTAGAAACAAATATATAAGACATGAAAGTTCATTCAATGTGTTCAAAACTAAACGAAAACTCATCTCATTGAATTATTGTGCTATATGATTTTTTTATAAGGCAGCATTTTAACAAATGGTGAGTTAAATTGAAGACTTTATCTTGTCTCTTGCAGAGGGAAATACTGGAAACATATTGTAATTACATCTAAAATGCATATATAGATCGGAAAACAAAGTTCAGTGATTAAGACTTTCAAAAGGCTTTTGAAAAAGTTGTCATTTTCATTTTTAGTTAAGAGTGGGGTAATGCTTAGCCAAATAAATCATTTTGGGTTAGGAGACTTATTTCGTGATTGCTTTGTTGGCTCTACGTTACCTTGTTTCTAAGGCAAGATAGTTAAAAAAAAATGATGTGGTGGCTTTTGCATTTATATTGTTTTCTGTATTTTGAAAAGCCTAAACATAAGGAGTGAAAAATTCTCTTGCCTACTTTAGAAATTCTGCCTGCTGGGAGCCAGAGAAGAAAGATTAGCAGTATTTCTGACACTGCTGATTTTATTGCACAAGGTATTACTATAGTATCTTGTTTTGTGATCTTGCCTACTACTTGGATAGTGAAGTTAGAAATTTTATTCAATTCAGTAAACACTATTTACTGAGTAACATTGAAACAATGTAGGACCTAGATGAATATGATAAAAGTCTATGTAAGAAATGGTAGGTAGAAGTGTTCAGAGGGGAGTTAATTCAAATGTATGCTAGATCCTTCCAAAGTAAGGTAATATTCATATACAGTTGTTTTAATCATATGGCTTAGAGAAATTTCTGGAATATTCTCATTCAAAGATTCCTTATTAATGAATGTCTTTGACTTAAATCTAACCAAAACTGCAGTGCTGTTCTTTGTACATTTTTATTATATGGTATTAACAAGTATAGTTGCAAACAAATAAAATGCTTAAGTTTTTTTTTTTTTAAATCTTTATTATCTATTATCTGTTTTTGTGTAGCTAGATTGTAGAGATGGAATTAGGTGAAATGATTGGAAAGATTGTGTTAGGGCACAGAATTTGTGACATGATTTTATAGAAAGAGGACGTGACATTACCAATGTCTTAAGTAGAAAAGGGATGTCGTGTTCTAAGAATAGTTAATGATATAATCTGGTATAAGTGTGTCTATGTGACTGTTGTAGATTCTTTGCATTTCCATGTAAATTCTAATAGGCTTGACACATTTTTTAAACCAAGCTCACTGAGATTTTGTCTGGAATGTAGTTGGCTCCTGACATCTTAACCAGTACTGAGTCTTCCAATATATTAACATGGTATTTCTTTCTTTTAATTTAGATCTTCTATAAATTTTCCTTGGCATTATTTTGCAGTTTCAGAGTTGAAGTCTTGCACGTACTTTTCTAAAGTTTTTCTGTAAGAGTTTTGTATTCTTTAATTGTATTATGCATGGTATTATAATTGGTTTCCAATTGTTAGTTGTTGGTGTATAGAAATACAACTGATTTTTTTTTGTACTGTATGTTCTCTGGCCTGGCTAGATTAAATTCACTTACTGTATATAATAACTTTTTTAATGAATTCCTTAGGATTTGCTATGTATATAATTATGTTTTTGGCAGGTTAACTTTTTCCATTCCAATCTGATATATTTTATTTTTTTACTAACTTAGGATACTGGCTGTCTTGGTAAATATATAATGTTAAATCAAAGTAGTGAGAGTGTACCTCTTTGCTGGTTCTCAATTTTAGGGGAAAAGCATTTGTTTTTCACCATTTTAAGTATGATTTAAAGTATAGGGTTTTTTGTAGATGCCCTTTATCAGGTAGAGGAAATACTCTTCTGATCCCAGTTTGTGGAATAGGTTTTTGTTTTTGTTTTTTTTTAAATCATGGATATTTAGATATTTTGTCAAATGCTTTTTCTGGATTCATTGAGATCCTCAGATTGCTCTCCGCCTTTGTTTTGTTCTGGTTGCAAAATCTCTGGACACTTTATATGCCCAGGTCTAAGACATTGTCTGTCATGTAGTAGATGCTTAAATGCTTGTTTATTAAAAAGCTACTGGATAAAGCAGTAATTTCTCCTGTGAACCTGTTAGAATATGAATATCCATTGTGTCCTCAGAGAGGATGTAATTCCCTAAAAGTGGAATGAACCTATATCCTGAAAGCTTAGTAGATTTTCATCACTCTACCATGTAGATGTGGAACGGCCCAGCTGAGCTGCCTGACAATCTGGAGAGAAAGAGGGCTCGCCTTTCCACAGTGACTGTCAGCGCTCATTCCCGTGGAGAGCAAAGTCTCTAACAAACAGTACGATGACAGCTATTGAAGAACTATCAATATTGGATGAAAAATGGAAGCAAGAATTCAGTTTTTATAGGAAATACACCTTCTACAAATAGGAAACAATTTTCTTTTTTAACAATTTTTTTTTATAAATGTCACATTGGGTGCAATTTTCCCCCAAGAATGTAATCCACTGTATATTCATAAATTGGGGACAGTTTAATAAATATTTAAGTTTCTTGTTTTGACTTGACTATTTAATCAACTTAATTTTTAAGAAGAAATTTCACATTCACCTATCAAATACATTATTAAAATGGCTATTTGTCATTTACCATTTAATAAAATTGTTTAAAAATATTGATACATCATGTTTTGATGATGGTGCAATCAAATATTAAATTAGAAGTTCACAGGCATCTGTTTCAATTAATTTTTGTTTGGGGAAGAAAATAAGATTATCCTTTAATATTTTTACATGACAGTTAATCTAAAAAATCAAATAGTGTATATATTTTTAAAAAATGATATACTGTCTGGGTTGTAAAGCTTGAATTTGTCATTTGTATTTGTCAGATATATAACTTACTTGTGTTCTGACTTACACCCAAAATAATTTTAGTTGGACATACTCACTTGCTATAGAAAAAGAAATGACTAAATAAAAATGTCCAGTTATTTTCTGAATAAAAATGTCTAGTTATTAATATACATTTCAATAGTGATTTTGTTTATAACTGGATTATGGAATATGGCTTGAATCATTTTTGCAATTCAGTTCTTGTAAGTAATTTTAAGAGTTATGAATGTGTAGAGCAAAATTAGACTTCTAGAGATTTGATTTGACTTTTTCAAGTTTATTAATTTTCCATTTGCTTATGTAATCATTGCTTTGACATTTGAAGTATCCAAAAATACTTTTGTTAACCCAAAGCTATTTTATTGTGCCTTATCCTAATTCTTTGTTAATGCAAACTAATCTTTGAGATTAGATTAAACCATTAGTTCAGTAAATAAGTACCTACTGTATGCTAGGCACTATGCTAAGTGCTTTGAGTATAATAAAGATATATTGGATGTGGTCAGTGTAGCTCCATATATCTACTAAGAGAATATGTATGCTACTAGTAATTTTGATACAAATATAAACTTTTTTTTGGATTCTTGTAGATATCTTATAGAAAACCTATAAAAAACCTTTTAGTGACTAAATGGGTTAAAATGTCTGTCTTTTCCTCCTTGTGTATGTAATCTTATTGTTAAAATGAAAACCACCAATGAATGGATGACTCCAGTTATATTTGTATAGGCAATCTCAAAATCTTATAATACTATATCTAGCACCATGTCTTCAATGCACATAGCAAGTGTTAATAAATATTTGGGGTATAAATGCCCATGAAAACAGTTCTTTTTGTGGCTTTGTATTAGTAATATCAATAACTGATATTGTAAAAATAGCTTATACTTTCCAGTACTTTCAAACTTCAGATTATTACTCACTAGTCAGTTGAGAAGTGCTTTAGCAGATCTCATACAGCATGATTAAAGAAAGGGAATTGAACAGAAGCTATGAGACTGCATTGTTTTTATAAAGTTTTAGTTATGTAAATACACATTTGTGTATACTAGTTAGTAATGTAAAGTGTATTTAAGGTGGATCATGATTTTAAAAAAACTTTGAAATCCACAACTTAATAATTTTATTTTATCTGCTTCTAAAGTGCCATTTTCTCTTTACTATTTTGTAAGGTGTGAAAATGATTTAATTTGCATAGCTGATGTGTGTGATGTGTTTGGTTCTTGTTAATACTGCTTTGCAAAATGGTAGACTTTGTGGTTTGAACTCCACTGCAGGTTTTCATGTCTTTTTTTGTTTTGCAGCTTTATTTATTTATGTATACAAGAACTGGGGGTATAGGCCAGAGGTGTGGGGGTGGTGAGAGGATTCACCAGAGAGAGTGGGGAACAGAACAGGCAGATGTACTGCAATACACTGCTGAGGGGAGCAGCAGGGCGAGAGAGGAGCGGTATACTGCGCCTTGTGGGTTAGCTCCATGGCCGGCTGGGAATTGAACTAGTGCACAGTGGTTGGCGATAGCTTGATAGCTCTGTGTCTTTAACTCCTGCACCACCAGGGAGGCCCGAGGTTTTCATATCTTATATAAAAGGTCTGTTCCAACTTTTTTGTTTCTAGTAGCTCTTAGAGTTTAGGGTCACTGATCTTTAACTCATGGTTGACAGTGTCCTTTCATGAAAGAAAGAAGCTTTATTGGCATTTGACATTTATGTCATGTTTAGGGAAAAAATCCCAGAAACATGAAGAGATTAGAATATCATTGTGTAGGGCCTCCCCGGTGGCGCAGCAGTTGAGCGCTGGGTTGCGATGCTGCCCGCAGCCTCTGCAGCGCCGGTTCGATCCCCGGCTGCTCCCCGGCCACCGGAGGAGGGTCCCACATGGCGCGCAGACCTCTCCTGCCGCCCGCTGCTCCCCTCAGCAGTGTACTTCGGTCCTTCTGCCTGCTCTGCTCCCCGCTTTGGCTCTGGTGAATTCTCTCACCCTCCCGCGCTTCTGACTGTACCCAGTGCTTGTATAAATAAATAAATAAATCTTTAAAAAAAAAAAAAAAAGAATATCATTGTGTAAAAGCAAAATCAACAACACAGTATTAGAATATCATTGTGTAAAAGCAAAATCAACAACACAGTATTAAACAGATGAAATAGTAGGGAATTCTTTTTTTTTTTTTAAGGTTTTATTTATAAATAAATAAGAACAACCAGGGTGCAAGCCAGAGGTGTGGGGGGTGAGAGGATTCACCAGAGACAGAGTGGGGAGCAGAACAGGTCGAGCTACTAAAATACACTGCTAAGGGGAGCAGTGGGTGAAACAGGAGAGGTCTGCTGCACCATGTGGGTTAGCACCCCAGCTGCGGATGGAACTCAGGAACTTAGGTCTTCTTGGTGGTAGTGGTGAGACTTAACTCCTAGGCCACCAGGGAGGCCCTGAGAATTCTTTCAGTTGTGATGTAACCTACCTTCAAAGTAGTTTGTAAAGAAAGAGGAGGTTCTAACTTGATCTCTCAGTTTACTTTCTAAAACAAATTTGCAACTTTAGATATATCTTTAACTCTATACAGGCCTGAAATTTTACCAAATATTCGAAATGATAATATTAATGGCTTAACTTCAGAACTTCAGAAACCCTATGGAGGTGGAAATGAGCTGTGTGCATTTAAACGACTGTAGGAGCTTGTGTCTGTTTTACAAAGTTTATGTAGGAGAATTGAATGCTCATAGCCTTCATATTGGAAAAAATATCTTAGAACTTTACTTGAAATATTTCTTTGAAGTAAACTTAACTTGTAATGAAGTGTCAAGCTTCCCTACCTCTCCCCCCTTTTTTTTTACCCTATGTAGGAATATTTTTCTGAAAATGTAAGAAATATTAATTGCAAAAAATAACCCAGCATTTACTCTTTATACTAACTTTTGTTTTCTAGAAACACATGTAGTTTGTAAAATGAGATGGTTTTTAGAATCTTAGCAGGTCATTACCTTTATTGTTCTTTTACATTGCTTGATTATTATGGTATTTTTGTTAAGTTGAGAACTGTTGGAGCATAGAAAACATAGCTTTTCTATATTTGGGAAAGTGGGGCAGTGTAAATTGAGTAGAGATGAAAAAACAATTTCTGTAGGTCAGAACTATTTTACAACTGGAAACATAACCTTGAATTAATGTATTCTTTATGACATTTTGACAGAGTACTACAGAAATGGTTTCAGAGACGGTGCTCTCTTCCTATGGGAAGCTTTAATTTTAGGCAGAATTTAGCCTTGATGGTTTTATTAAGGAGTTAAACCTTCAGTCAGGGTAGGGAATGTTCTTAAGCAAGTGCCACACCTATATGGTATTTTAATACTTGCTTTATATTTTTAGGAAAATGTTTTGAGATACTTGAAAAGAGAGATACATTTGATCAAATTAAATCAAAATTGAGGTGGACTCTTACTTCACTGGCTTTTATACTTTAGAAGATCTGTTTTATAATATGAAAGGGTTTTTCCACACAGTCCTTACCCCTCCCCGCTCTGCCCCTTTCTGGATGCAGTTATTTTGAAGTAATCCTGGTTCTCCATGAACTGTCTAATTCTGCTTGATATCTTGTATTCTACCACATAAAATTGGTAACGTTGTGACAGGATATGCCCTGTGCTTCAGGAGGCATAAGGCTGTTTTAACATCCTTTATGTATGTATCATAGGGTGCTACTAACTTGGTTCCTGGAGCACATGAGATTGCCATGGCAACAAAAGCTCTTTGAGGGCAGAAATCTTGGCAGAGTGGATGGGTCTTTTGAAGTGCTGGGTATGTTGATAGGAAAGGATCCAGTCAGCAGTAAGCACACAACTATAGGCCAGCAGTCAAGGAAAATAAGCATTTAATTTTCAGCTTTAACTTGTGGGCAAATATATTTTTGAGTTTCCCCTTCGGTAGTAATTTGCCTTCAAAACAAATATTTATGTGAGGTTTTCTTTTCATGTATACACAGTTTTAAGAACATAAGTTTCCAAGGGTGTGCTGTATGTTGTTTTGACAGGCCTAAAAATGGTCTCACTTGTTAAAATCAATATAATGTAATATGTTTTAATATTAATGAGTTTTGATCTTAAAAACACAAAATAATTTTAAAACTCAGCTTTGACCTGCTTACTGTTGTCAAGCTCTTTTTCTTGTAAGACCAGCTTTCTCTATCTAGTCTTCTCTCAGTATCTCAGTCTTCCTCATGATTTTGCTCTTGTATCCACTCAAGTCTGCTTCTGGGCAACTTAAGTTGTGTCTCCAACCCAACATGCCTTCTTTTTTTTCTGTCTCTCCAAACATGACCTGTCTTAGAATTCCCTTTTCAGCTTTTACCTTTGTTAATAAGCTTCCACTGACTGCTGTAACTTCCCAAATGTCTTCCTTCCCAACCTGTTGACTAGCATTTACATATTGAATCTTGAACTTAATATACTTTACACATTTTTTTTTTGTTTGTGTTTTATATTATATGTTGGACTTTTTGCCATTAAATAAGCTTTTTGTGGTCAGGAATTGTGCCCCTTTTTTGCCAGATGTGTGAATAGTATTTAGTTCGTTAATGGTTTTATTTAATTTGAGATATGTGAATGATCGAAAATCATATTCAAGTAATAGGCTCTTTAGCTTGTAAAAAGTCAAATTTGTAATCATAAACACTGTACTATCTCAAAGATAGTTATTTTTAATACCAGGACCAATAATAATTTGCATAGATCCTTTCTCAGCCACAGTTCTTTATTCTGAAGAATCCAGAAAATGGTTTGGATTACTATTTTCTGTTTACCCAAGAATGATACATAAATAGATGCCTAGATGAGAAGTTAATTCAGTACATATAGTGAATGACTTAGGATACTGGGGCTTAGTTTTTCTTTGGAACCACAGTTGAGAATGAGACACATCATTTCTTTTTTTTTTTTTTTTATTTTTTTATTTTTTATTTATAGAGGCATGTTTTATTTATTTGTTTGTTTGTTTGTTTTGCTTATACATGCACTGGGTACAGTCAGAAGCGCGGGAGGGTGAGAGAATTCACCAGAGCCAGAGCGGGGAGCAGAACAGGCAGAAGGACCGAAGTACACTGCTGAGGGGAGCAGCGGGCGGCAGGAGAGGTCTGCGCGCCATGTGGGACCCTCCTCCGGTGGCCGGGTTGCAGCCGGGGATCGAACTGGCGCCGCAGAGGCCGCGGGCAGCTTCGCAACCCAGCGCTCAACCGCTGCGCCACCGGGGAGGCCCGAGACACATCATTTCTATATTACACTCATTCTCCTTATGTGTGAATGACTTGTTTGAATCTTTCCATATATTAGTTTTTTTTTATTCTCTTTTTATTCTCTTCTATTATTTCTCTTTCCAAGAAGTAAATGCTGTTAAAACTTTCAGGGAAAGGTATTTCAGGGACGCAGTGAAAATTTTGCTGTTTTGACTTAATAGAAGCTTTTAAAATGATAACCCAGTTTTTCTTATTTAAGTTTCTTTTCTTACATCATTGTTCATTTTTGTATAATATTTGATTTTTCCCCCCAGATGCAGTCCCATAGTTTTCCCACCACCATAGCACCCATGAACCATCACCATAGTCCCACTATTTGAAGATGTAAAATACAGTTTCCATTTTTTAGTCCAGTTCAGTATAAAAATAGGAGCACTTTTGGTTTGACAAAAACTTTTAATAGATTTTCTCCCTTCATTCTATTAATGAAGAGGAAGGAAGACTCTAGCTGCTGAGTCAAGTATTTTAAGATTATTATTTTGTCCAATAAAAATCCATTAATTTAGTTACATGCACTTTTTACCTAGAAATGTTAAACTTAGTCCTTTATTTTTAAAAGTAATTATTTGTTGAAGAAATAATCTAAAATACATGATTAAGTTGAATATTCACATTTAACACTTCAGTTTAGTTTAGTGAGCTTGTCTAAAGGGAATGAATGCTTAAGGCCTTAGGTGAGTGTCAGGGTCTTTTGGGTTTGATAATCTTTAGGGATATTCCCCATTACAGGATAGTAATTATTCCCTTTTGTAAAAGCAGTAAAGAAACTCTTGCAATTAACTCTTATGGAAAATGGATTTGACAGTTAATGATTTACATTGGTTCCTTGCTGTTTCTGATTGAAAAAATTATATTTAGGTGAATTTCTTGAAGAATACTTTTTTAAAAGAGATTTGACATTAAAAAATGTATATATATATTTATTTATTTATACAAGAATGGGGGTACAGGCCAGATTCGCGTGAGAGGATTCACCAGAGACAGAGCAGGGAACAGAACAGGCCAACTGACGAAATACACTGCTGAGGGGAGCAGCGGGCATGACAGGAGAGATCTCCCTTGCCATGTGGGACACTCACCGGCTGGCTGGGACCAAACCGGCGCTGCAGAGGCTGCGGACAGCCTCGCAGCGCTACACTCAACCGCCTGCGCCACCAGGGGAGGCCCAAAGAATACTTTTTAAAGTCATTTTTTAAATTAAAATCTTTATGAAATACAGTGTAAACTTACTGTTTTCTTAAAGTTTACCAAATATATAGTTTTATCAAAATTAGTCATGAGTATTTATTGCACTCTGCTCTAATACAGTGACAGAGTATTATGTTATGGTAAAGGCTGATAATGATTGAGTCTATGTGAATCTCTCTTGATTATTCTACATTTATATAAGTAGCAGTTTTATATTTTATTTCCTTGTACCTAGTGTTATTTCTTTGTCAGTTTTCAGTAGGACTGACTAATTTTTTTACTTTTATTATGCCGTATGATTTTTATTCTTCTCTGAAATCTAACCTGCTAAAATCTGACCTCCTAGGATTAATTAGCTAGGTAATAAGCATTGCTGAAGTCAGAAACTATGTTGATATCTGAAAATAAACCTGAGAGTAATTTTTACCTCTCTGTGGAGAAGAGTGCATGGGCTTTGATAAAAGTCTTTTTTTTTTTTTTTTAGCTTATTTCTCTGATTGTATCTGGGTATAATTGATTGCAGTCACTTAATGTGTGACTACTACTAGATATAAGGACTATTGCCATATCTCCCTCAAGTGAATTTGATACTAAAATTAAAAACTTAATTTTTTCTCATGTAATATCAAGATTTACTTAGAAAGCATCAGGTGTCTGAACATGAACTTTAATGTCAACCACTTGTGAATTAAAGGTGTATCAACTACTTACTGAGTAATAGAAATGTTTTTGGCATAATGTGGATTAAGTTCATTTGGATTTATAATTATTGATTGTGGTTGCTGTGTTAAACTATAATATGTCCTGATAAAGGACTTTCTTTTGAATACCTTCCTGAGGAAGGTATTGAGGAAGTAAATTGAGTCAAAAAAATACATTAGATGATCCCTTTGGGTTATTGAGAGTAAAGACTATATTGATCAAGTTAAATACTTGTCAGGGACATTCTTTGGTACTGAATGAAACACAGTTAGTTTACTAATTAATTCCTGAAACTTGTGGCTCTTGTTTGAGTTTTTCTTTCACTCTGCCTTTCTCTTGTTCTTCTATGTTTGTAAATCTGTTTAGTTAATTGACTAAGGATGATAGGCAGAGCTATGTCTGCCAAGGACCAGATGTTCCTCTTTGCTTACTGTGATACTCTTAACTTTTTACTGACTTACAGAAAAGGGGTTGGGCCAGCTCAGAGAAGAAGTGGGAAACCAACTAATTAGGACTTGTTTTGGGTTCAAGAAAAATTCATAAAGGGAGCATTGATGTTCATTACAGAGCATGAGGTTAGGGGCACTACCCCATGTTTTTAAGCTCAGCCTCACTGGTGAAAACTGGAGATCAAATATTAAGTCAGCTGTTCTATCCATTGGAGCTCTTCTGCTCTAAGAAAACATGAATACCTTAATCATAGCAGAACTGCAAAACAAAAAGTGAGTGTTGTGTCTTGTTAAAATAGTTAAGGTGAAGAACTTATCTTTTAGCTAGATTAAAAAAATTCTTATCAATCTTGTATCAGTTTGATCTCTAATTCCTTTGACTTGGGTTGAATTATAGTAGTTGAAAAAGCTGACTCCTATTATTTTCTTTTCTTTTTTATTTATTTATTTATTTATACAAGCACTGGGTACAGTCAAAAGCGCGGGAGGGTGAGAGAATTCACCAGAGCCAGAGCGGGGAACAGAGCAGGCAGAAGGACCAAAGTACACTGCTGAGGGGAGCAGCAGGCAGCAGGAGAGGTCCGCGCGCCATGTGGGACCCTCCTCCGGTGGCCGGGGAGCAGCTGGGGCTCGAACCGGTGCTTCAGAGGCTGCGGGCAGCTTCGCAACCCAGCGCTCAACCGCTGCGCCACGGGGGAGGCCCGACTCCCATTATTTTCTTTCAGACACATTTATAAATTACTTTTACAGCACTAACCTAAGAATTATAATATTATTGTTCATGTAATTTGAAACAAATAGCAACTATCTGGAAGTGCAATAATTTGACTTTGGCTTTTACTCTGAGTGAAATGGGAAGCCTTCAAGAGGACACCTGACTTAGTGTTTCAACAGAATCACCCTGGTTGCTGTGTAAAGACTTGGATAGAAACAAGTGACCAGTTAGGAGGCTATTCAACATGGGGTTAAAGTTTATAATTATGTATAAATAGATGATGTATATATAAACATGAGGTAGATCTGATGGCTATTATGCCTGAGTAACAAAGATTAAGTTACTACTAATTGAGAAAAAGGAAGACAGAAGAAGGCTTTGTTTTGTTTTTAAAGAAATAAGGTTGGGAATCCCCTTATCAACATGTTAAATACCTGTTATGCATCTAGTTAGAGATATTATTAGGTAATTGGATAGTCTGGTCTGGGACTCTGGGTAGAGATGTGAGCTAGAGGTAACAGCTTGGGAGTCATCTGAGTATGTATGGAATTTAAAGCCATGGAATCAGTGAATGTAGATGAAGACAAGATGAACTCAAAAGACTATGTATGCTCTTCAACAATTAGATGTTGGGTTGATGAGCAAGAGAGATTTGAGAGGGCATGTCCAGAAACATAGGAAGAAAACAAGGCAAGTATGGAATCATGACAAGAAATGAATTCAAGGAAGATGGACTCTTAACAGTAGCTGCAGTTGATAGGTCAATTAAGATTGATTAATAATTGACCAGTTAATTTAACAACATAGACATCATTGGTGACTTTGAAAGGAACAATTATATTAGAGTGGAGGGGACAGAAGTCTAGGGACCTAGAGTGGAAGTAAAAAAATTCGAAACAGCAAATTTAGCTTTTCGATCTAATAAAATGCCATCTATGGGAAAGGTAGAAGGGGAGATTGTTACTGTGGTTGTGGGAAGAAGTAAATGAGTCAGAAATAAATTAAGATTAGAGTAAATAGAGTCAATAGAGATGAAAAAACTAATGATACATAAGGGAGGGGTAGAATTGCTTGAGTGGGCAAGAGAAGGATGGATTAAATGCACATTTGGAGGCGTTTGAAAGCATAGTCAGGTGATTGGAAAGGCCAGAATTGCTTCAATAATTAAATAAAATTATCCTCATTAATTGGTTTGCACAGGAAGGGGTGTGTGTGTGTGTGTGTGTGTGTGAGAGAAAGGTATGCTTTAGGGGACATTTAATTTGTGGAATATATAGAAAAGAATATATACTTAGATTAAATACAGAGTATGTGCTCTGTGGATAGAAAACTTCCATTTTAACTTACATAACTATATTTGGTGTCATCTATATGCATTGCTGATTAATATTTAGATCAAGGATACCACAAGGAAAGCTAATTAATCTGAACTGAACAAAGCCCCAATTATATGTCATCACACTCAAGAGTTTTTGTAGATATTAGAACTGGAATAGAAAGTGGTGTGGCAATTTATAATTACATGTCAAGTTAAAAAGTGAGTTATCCTGTAAGAACAAAATAGTAGTTACCAGATGAGAGGGAAAAGGACAGGTGGGTTAATCAGATAAAAAGAGTCAGGTAGAAAATAAACTTAAAAAAAAAAAAGAGTCAAGTTTATTATGATGGATGGAAACAGCAGTTCTGGTACTGAACACAATGTAGTATATCCTGGTGCTAATTTATAAGACTGTATACCTAAAAGTTGTGTAACGTTATAAACTAATGTTACCTCAATTTAAAAAAGAAAGTGAGTTACTCTACTGGTAGAAATGCAAAATGGTGCAGGCTACTTTGGAAAACAGTGTGGTCATTCCTCAGAAAGTTAATCAGAGTACCGCATGACCCACAAGTCCACTCTAAGTGTATACCAAAGAGAGTTGAAAACATGTCCACTCACTCAAAAATTTGCATGAGTGTTTATAGCAGCATTATCCAAACAGTCAAAAAGTAAAAACACACCAAGTAACTCTCACCATTTAATATGTTATAAATCCATACAATGGAATGTTACTCAGAAAAATATGAACTATATTACTCATACGTGCTACAACATGGATGGATCTGGAAAACATGCTAAGTGAAAGAAGTCAGTTACAAAACACCTCATATTATATGCCTTCATTTCTATGAAATGTCCCCACACTGGCAAATCTGTAAAGATAAAGTAAATTAATGATCACCTAGGCCTGGAGCAGGTTCAGAGAGTACTATGGGAGAAGGGGGAAAGAGGAATTGACTGCTAATAGATAATGGGTTTCTTGGGAGGGAGTGTGTGTGATAAAGATGTTCCAAAATTGATAATGGTTATTTGTGGTTGTATAACTGTGATTACACTGAAAACCATATACTCTTTTATGGTATGTGAACCATCTCAGTTATATAATTGTGTAAAAGAAGTGAGTTGTATATGCTTAGTGACTAATAATAAGCTTTGTTCCCACCACTAAAATGTCTCTGATCAATTCCTATACGTTGTTGGTGAGAATGCATATTTGTACACCTCTTTTGGAAGGGACTTTGGCGGTATCTAAATACTCAACATTTTTATTGCTTTTATTTAGCATTGGGGTATATGAGAGGGTTATGTTTAGCCATAACATCATCTACAGTTTTTGTTAACCTATTCAAATTTATGTTGAATGTGATCTTGGCAAGGATTCTTTATTATTTTTTAAATAAAATTTTACTGAGTTACCATTGTTTTACAGTGTTAAATAGGTTTCAAGAATATAGCCCTCATACCTTACTGCACCCACCACCAAAGTTCTAGTGGCATTCACATTATAAAATTGACCTCCTCTTCCCATTCCTGCTGCCCTCTACCCTCTTTCCCTCTAGTAAACATTATACTCAGTGTCTACGAGCACTTGTTTTTGACCCTGTTATTAATGTTTTGACCTGCAATGTAACATTCCAGAGATTTTCCTCCAGTTCCGGCCTCCCTTGGTGGCACAGGGGTTAAAGTCTCAGAGCTGTCAATCTATCATGTCTGCCTGTGAGTTCGATCCTTGCCAGGGAACTGGCCTACGGGTGCTGCAGATTTCTTCTGTCACGCCCTCTGTTCCCCTCGTCAGTGTATTTCAGTCAGTCTGCCTGTTCTGTTCCCCACTCTGTCTCTGGTGAATCCTCTCACACCCCCCCCCCCGCACCTCTGGCCTGCATCCCAGTTCTTGTATATGCATAAATAAATAAAAATAAAGAAAAAAGATTTTCCTCCAGCAATACAAGAACACATACGGACATGGTGATAATTGTGGCATTATTTATAATAGCAAAATATTTGAAATCTAAATGATAAAACAGATGAGCGTGATTAAATTATGGTAAAGTCACATTGCAAATAGATAAATGAGTAAGGAAACCACCATGAATTAATATGGAATGCTTTCTAGGATTTTATGGGTAAGTTGCTACAAGTGAAGTGCAAGAGAGCATCTATTTTATACTGTCATATGTAAGAAAGAAGGCAATATAGGAAAAGACACATATGGTTGTAAATGAAATACAGGGGATAATAAACTAGAAACCATGGACACAGTGTAGGAACAGGATGGAAAAGATGAGGAATAGGAATGGGATTAATAGAATAGAGGGGGTCATGACATTACTTAATATATCTTTTCATATGGCTCTGACTTTTGAAACTCTGTTAATGTTTCATATGTTGATAAAAATGATAAATTAGAGAAAACAAAAATGAAAGTGCACTAAAACAGAAATACTTGTTTTTGAATTGCACCGATTTCAGATGAATAACATAATAACATGGGAGATTTAAAATAAATGACTTTGAACTCAGTATTTGGACTTAGCTGGCCTCCAGGTTAAAGACCAAAAAAGAGCTCTTAAAATATATTAAAACTCTGGTTTGTTGACTTGCCTTTTTTGTGCAGACCTACAGGTTAACAAATCCCAAACTCCTCTGTATATATATCAGGACTGAGAAAATATTTATGGGTAGTAGAAGTCAGTTTTTTTAATTGTTGGAAGATGGGGTTTTATTAATTATTATTATTAAATATTTAATTTTATTTATGCATATAAGAACTGGGGTGTAGGCCAGAGATGTGGGGTGGAAGGATTTCTGTGGGGAGCAGAACAGGTGGATCTACTGTAATACAGTGCTGAGGGAAGCAGCAGGGTAGACAGAAGAGGTCTGCTGTGCCAGTGAGTTTCCTCCCTTGCTGGGGATCTAACTCATGCTGCAGAGATAGCTTGGTAGCCCTGTGACTTTAACCCTCTCCACCACCACGGATGCCCAGAAGATGGGGTTTTAAATATGAAAAAGAAATGTTTAGAAGGAAGAAATACTCTAGTGTTCATTTGGAATTTGAAGTATCAGTATAAACTCATCTTTTTATTCTCCTGTCAATCCGTCCATCTTTTTATCCAGCTATTGAAGTAATTTATAGATGAGACGTGTTTGTGTGATTGTGCCTGAATATGTGGATATATGTATGCATTAATTTAATGTTCTTCTTTACCCTCTTGCATGGATATGCTTGCAGGAATTTCAGTCAAAAAGTTGATTTTTTTTTTTAAGATGTATTCATTCATGCATACAAGAACTGGGGCACAGGCCAGAGGGGTGAGGGGTGAGAGGATTCACCAGAGACAGTGGGAAACAGAACAGGCAGCTTGACTGAAATGCACTGCTGAGGACAGTAGCAGGCAAGTCAGGGGAGGTCTGCTGTGCCATGTGGGTCTGCTTCTTGGCCTGCTGGGGATCGAACTCATGTTTCAATGGCTGCGGATAGCTTCATAGGCTGCTCTTAACCCCTTGAGCCACCAGGGAGGCCCCTCAGTCAAAAAGTTTATCATTGATTAAGCTTTCTAGGTAAGATGTTGCCAAAAAACTCAATGTATGGACAGGTTATATATAACAAAGAAGTCAAGAATATGCATTCAAGAAAGGAAACCTAAAATAAATGGTGTTAGGGAAACTGGATAGTCACATGCAAAAAAATGAAACTAGACTACTGTCTCACACTGTACACAAAAATCAATTCAAAATGCACAAAAGATTTGGATGTAAGACTTGAAACCATAAAATACATAGAAGAAAACAAGAAGTAAGCCTAAAAGAAAAATCTCAAAAGGAAAATGTGAAAAGATGCTATTCTTTAAAAAATTTTACTATCTGTAGTACTTTACTTTTGAAAGGTCTGACATTAGGATAGTAACATTTGTTAAATCTGTGTCATGGAGACATGAGTCTTAGATTTTGTATGTATGTGCTAAAATATTTTTAGTCTTAAAAAACTGAATTCTGGTGGGACCTCCCCTGGTGGTGCAGTGGTTGAGCGCTGGGCTGCAAAGCTGCCTGCAGCTCCTGCAGTGCCAATTTGATCCCCGGACGGGTCCCACATGGTGCAACAGACCTCTCCTGCCATGTCCGCTGCGCCCCTGAGCAGTGTATTTTGTCGTTCTGCCTGTTCTGTTCCCTGCTCTGGCTCTGGTGAATTCTCTCACTCTCCCGTGCTTCTGACTGTACCCAGTGCTTGTATAAATAAATAAATAAATGAATAAATCTTTAAAAACAAAACAAAACCTGAATTCCGGGCCTTCCTGGTGGTGCAAGGGGTTAAGCACCGCACTATGAAGCAATCTGTAGCCTCTGCAGCAAGAGTTTGATCCCACATGGTGCAGCAGACCTCTTTTGACTCGCCTGCTGCTCCCCTCAGCAGTATATTTCAGTCAGGCTGCTTGTTCTGTTCCCCACTCTGTCTCTGGTGAATCCTCTCACCCACTGCATCTCTGGCCTGTACCCCAGCTCTTGTATGCATAAGTAAATAAATCTTTAAAAAGAAACTGAATTCTATTATGTTATAAATCTAAGTTGAAATGTGTAAGGGCAGACTACATTTTAGGGAAACTTTAGAGACTTGATAAATACACAGCTTCTGTAAATCATCAAGAGAAAGCTCCTTCTTAGAAATATTGTAAAAAGACACATTTGGTATTTGCCAGAGGAAAGCTACTGGCAAGATGCTATGGGAAAATGGTTTTATTTATTTTTTATTTTTTTTTAATTAAGGAAATTGTCTTTTTTTTTTTTTAAAGATTTATTTATTTATTTATGCAAGCACTGGGTACAGTCAGAAGCACAGGAGGGTGAGAGAATTCACCAGAGCCAGAGCAGGGAACAGAACAGGCAGACCGATGAATTACACTGCTGAGGGGAGCAGTGGGCAAGACAGGAGAGCTCTGTTGCACCATATGGGACCCTCGCCTGCGGCCAGGGATCAGGGATCCAACCGGTGCTGCAGAGGCCGTGGGCAGCTTCACAGCCCAGCGCTCAACTGCTGTGCCACCAGGGGAGGCCCGGGAAAATGGTTTTTAAAAAAGAGACCATAGGGCTTCCCTTGTTGTGGCCTAGGGGTTAAGTCTCAGCGCTGTTGCCACTATAGCTGAATTTGATCCCAGCCAGGGAGCTAACCTGCATATGGCACAGCAGACCTCTCCTATCTCACCTGTATTTCAGTGGATCTGCCTGTACTGTTCCCTATTATGTCTCAGGTGAATCATCTCATCCCCTGGTTCTTCTGTGCAGAAGTAAAAAATAAAAATAAAAGAGACCTTAATCAGAAAATGATTAATTTAAAATATTGGACTCTCTTAGGAGCAAAACTATATATATTATAAACTCCGTGTGTGTGTGTATATATATGTATAGAGAGAGAGAGAGAGTGTTAAGCTTGTGTGTGTGTGTGTGTGTGTGTAGAATGTGATAAACTTGTGTGTGTTTGTATAGTGTTAAGCGTGTGTGTGTATAGAGTGTTAAGTGTGTGTGTGTGTGTGTGTCTGTATGTATTTTGGCCAGTAAAGTTGTTTTGAATATATATGTTTTTAAAAGTTGAAGTTTAATAAATTCATTAATTAAAAAGGGTAACCTGTGTTTGATAATACAGTTAACTTTTAGAGGTTTCGGTTCATATATGTGTTTAACATCTTCTGTACACTGATTGTTGAGATGCTTCTCTGGAGCTCTTAAACTTTAGCACAAATCAGTATCATCTAGAGAGTTTGTTAAAACAGACTGCTAGACCACATCCCCAGAGTTTTTCATTCAGTGGGTTTGGGATGGGTTAGAGGATTTGCATCTCTAATAAGTTCCCCTGTGATCTGATACTATTGATTGGAGGACCACACTTTGAAACCTGCTGGTATATAATTATAAAGGAAAAATATGTATATGAATAGCAACTAAGATCTGTCTTTGATACACAGGTAATTATTTTCATTTTGGTCTATGAACCTGTTAATTGTATATAAAAAACATTCGTTCACTTTGTAGAGAATTATTTATATCTTAAGACATGTGTTTATAACTTTAATATGTAGGTGAGGACTTCATTGGCTTAGCGTTTTTGCTGAACAAAACTGGGCTGTTTGTAGTATATTGAGTATATGTTAAATGTTATTTAGATGGATGAGAATAAACTCCTTAGTAAGCAGAAAAATTGAAAAGTAAAGTGATGTAAAGAAAAATTGTGAGCCTTCTAATACATAATTAAGCAAGAAAAGCAATAAAGTACATTTTTAGGAGATATATTTGGTAAAAT
The DNA here is from genome assembly GCF_964194135.1 of Talpa europaea. Taxonomy (NCBI): domain Eukaryota; kingdom Metazoa; phylum Chordata; class Mammalia; order Eulipotyphla; family Talpidae; genus Talpa; species Talpa europaea. Next base: position 44,339,892 of record NC_140075.1, read on the forward strand.
TATTTTAAAAAGCATGGGAATGATAAAGCTAAATTCAGCCCTGTGATTACCTCCCAGAGGAGAGTATTTTTGTCCATACCTTACATATATGATACAAATATTATTCTTTTTAGTTTTTTTTTTAATTTTTTTCTAGAGGCATGTCTTATTTATTTATTATTTGTTTGTTTGTTTGGTTTATACATGCACTGGGTACAGTCAGAAGCGCGGGAGGGTGAGAGAATTCACCAGAGCCAGAGCCGGGAGCAGAGCAGGCAGAAGGACCGAAGTACACTGCTGAGGGGAGCAGCGGGTGGCAGGAGAGGTCTGCGCACCATGTGGGACCCTCCTCCCGTGGCCGGGGAGCAGCTGGGGATCGAACCGGCGCCGCAGAGGCCTCGGGCAGCTTCGCAACCCAGTGCTCAACCGCTGCGCCACCGGGGAGGCCCCCCTTTTTAGTATTTAATAAAAATAATTAAATATCAAAACAAAATACTGTTTGATTCATAGAAAAATCATTTTTTTTTCATGAAAATTGAAGCTTTATGCTCTTAATTGAGCTTGCTAAATACTCTAGGCCATCAGTATCTGAATGAATTTCTGCTTTGTTGAAAAATTTTAATCTGCGCTGTCAAATATGGCTAATAAGAACTTGAAATGTGACTGCTACATCTGAGAAACTGAATTTTTAATTTTAATTATTTAAAGTTCATATTTAAACAGGCACATGTGGCTGGTATCTGCTGCTTAAATAGCACAGCTCTAGGCAATTTAGAACATGAATTATCTTTGAATTACTAATCTATTAATAATTCTCCTTCAGAATATAGTGTTGGTTTGCTGACAGTTTTGTTAGGTTGCTGGTTTTTGACTGTTATATTGCATTCTTTAATTTCAACTTCTGCTTCTTGTGTTCACTGTGGCAGTTTGATTTACTCTCTAGTGCCTTATATCCCTAAAACTGGGTCTTCAGGATCAAAAACTACTGAATTAATGTTTATTGGAAACAGTAGTATATTATGTGTAATGTCATTTAAAATGTTCGTAGAATCATGCTTTTTAAATTTCAACGTTTATTCACTTTCATTTTCTATTAACTTTGTTTTAAATATATTTTATTAGCTTTTCTGAGCCCCCAAACAAAATTATTATTAATTTTGATTATACCTGAGTCATTAAGTATTACTTGTTGTGAACCACACATTCCCGAGAAATGCAGAGTGATAGAGGAAATAGGCTCTGAGTTAAGATGTGAACATATTCGGAGCTATTTTAGGAAGCAGAATGTGCCTGAGAAAAACATATTGAATAGTCATGCAAAGAGAACAATCAAAAATGTTTATATACACTACTTTGTTATTTTGTCACTTGATTGTAATGGAGTTTGTGCATCAAAGTGCTTTGTAATGTTTTTATTACTGTCTGAAAGTTGTGAACGTTTAACTTTAATTTGCAACATATGTATTTGTAAAAGAGCTCCTACCTGTAATATATAAAGAACATTTACAAACAGGATAGACAATCCAGTTTTAAAAAAGTACAAAGAATCTAAATGCACACTCTATTAAAGAAGATAATGTGAATGACTAATAACACCTGTAAACATGTTCAATGTCGTTAACATTGTTATCAGAAAAATGGTAATAATAAAATCACAATGGCATACACTGCATATCCATTAGAATCTAAAAAAAGTTGATAACATGTACATGTGGAACAACTAAAACTGTCAGGTGGAAGTAAAACTATGTAGTGATTGTGGAAAATTGTTTGCATTTTATCACATAAAATTTTTACCTTTTGAAATTTATTCATAGTGATCCCAAATGTGAAACAACCAGATTATTTATCAGTGGACAAATAGATTTTAAAATACAGTGGTACATCCATATGAAGGAAAACTACTCAGTGACCGAAAGGAACAAAATATTGATACATGCGTACATCTGTGGCTGAATCTAGAAAGTATCAAGGGAGTGAAGAGACCTGCATACTCTTATGAGTCTATCTACAAGAAACTTCTCTATCCTAATGATTTTCATGTCCTTTCTGTTATCTAGATGATAGTTGTTGACTTTACCTATTTAATTTTGTTACACTAATTTGTGATGCTGTAACTTTGTTCTTCATCTTAGGTTGACAGCTTATTATAGTATTAGATGTTTTCCAAATGAATCCCGTAATGTAGTGCCTAGAAGAGCACTTTTAAAATTATATGCAAATAAATGGTAGTTAAAAGTTTTAAGAGTAGTTGTTTGTGGATAATAGAAGTAACTGGTGAATTACAAAATTATTATAGTAAAGTCTTACCTTCAATAAAAGGACCCGTGTATGGCTGGCTCAGATAAAGAAATTTAGATTTCAGGAGGGAGTCCAACATGAAAACAAAGTTAGGTCTCCCGGGAATTAAAAATAAGAACAGAATCTGTTCTCTCTGTTAGGGGCCATAGTATTTTGGTTCAAGTTCCCAAATGGATATCTGCTTTTCATTCTTTTACAGGTGAGCCTCCTTTACTCATTTATCACTTTGCCCAAATTCATAAGCTCTCCAGCTTAAACTTATCTTTGTATCTGCTTCTTGGGTTCAGTTCACAAGAGAAAACATTTGGTAAATAATAAGCCAGTGCATTGATTAGTTTTGGATTGGCTGCCATGTCTCATCCAGTTGGAGGGGATTAGGGAGGTTAGTCTTGTTAACTGATAGAAACATGGCTGTCTAGGTTTACCCATTTAACTGGGACTGTGAATGGCTGTTGTATGTAAGTGTATTATAAAATTAATTAAATGAATTCTCTGTTTAATAGATTACTTTAATTACTTGTATGCATTGTCATTAGCTGACTTTCTTGGAGCACCTGCTATAAAAATATAGTGTTAGGTGATTGTACTACAAAGATGGCTAAAGGCAAATATAATCTCTACTCCAAAGAATTCAGTCTTCGTAGAAGAGACATATAAACAATAATACTGTATAGTGATAGTAAGCATGTAATTCTAATGCACATAAATTACTTATTAATCATACCAATAAGGGCTCAGAATTGAATTTTTGACTCTCAGACAGGGTGACCTTATGTAACTTTCTTAGTCTTTCTTAGCCATCTTTTAAAAAAAGATTTATTTATTTATGCATACAAGAATGGGGGTGCAGGCCAGAGGTGTGGGGGGGCGAGAGGATTCACCAGAGACAGAGCGGGGAACAGAACAGGCAGGTAGACTGAAATACACTGCTGAGGGCAGCAGTGGGCAAGCCAGGAGAGGTCTGCTGCGCCATGTGGGTTGCTCTCTGGCCAGGGATCGAACTCATGCTGCAGTAGCTGCGGTCAGCTTCATAGGTTGCGTCTTAACTCCTTGAGCCACCAGGAGACCCTTTCTTAGCGATGTTTAAAATGAGAGGTATGCTTCACTTCATTTTGTCACCCAAGGGTAGTGTACATGAAAGAGTCATGTAAAACTGTAAAGTGTAACAAAAATTTTATAATTTCTTTTTGCCTTTAGTTCTAGTGTAATCTTTATTTTTGAAGGACTGTGTTTTCCTACTATTACACCCTAGGAACTTCTACTTTCTTTTCATGTAGACATTCATTTTCATTGTGATTTTTTTAATTGTGTTGTGTCCTTTTATATGTTACTACTCTCTTAATAGACTCTGACATTTTATCAGACTCTTTCCTTATGTATTCTTTTACCTTCCTGTATTTATTTTTACTCTTCTCTTTGAATTTAACATTTGAGCTTTATTTTATTATTTTTTTATTATTAAAAAATTTTTTTAAAAAAGATTTATTTTTTATTTATATGTACAAGAACCGGGGTACAGGCCAGATGCACAGGAAGGTGAGAGGATTCACCAGAGATAGAGTGGGGAACAGAACAGGCAGACTGATGAAATCCACTGCTGAGGGGAGCAGCCGGAGAGACAAGGAGGGTTCTGCCTTGCCATGTGGGATCCTCGCCGGCTGGCCAGGATTGAACCGGCGCTTCAGAGGCTGCGGACAGCTTCACAGCGCAGTACTCAGCCGCCTGCGCCACCAGGGGAGGCCCACATTTGAGCTTTATTGTAAATATGTGAAGCTATAATTTCAAGCAATCTTTATATAATTTGTTTCTTATTTGAGGCAGATATGTGCCACTGGACTGTTAGACATGGACTGTTAAATAAAATGTTCACTAACATTTGGCTGCCTATTTTATTGGATGAATGAGTACTCCACTTTTTCTATTGGCAATTTACATTAAGCTAGTCATAACCAAAACTAGTTCTTCAAAAAGGTGGCTGACATGTGTTTATTAAATGTATCTTGTATAATGAATGAAACAGTATGGTAATGAATTCTGGAATTTAAATAATAGCATTCAAATAATGATTTTGAAGGAAGCATACTTACCAATTTTTCTTCTCAAATTATATTTTCAATATACACACATGTACGTACACACATACCTGCAAAGTTTAAAAATATAAAAGTATTAATGTATAAAAAAATACCCTTCTCTCTAGTACAGAATTTATACTCTCATTTTTTTTTTCAATTTTCTGAAAAATTTGTGATTGATCTCCCCAAACCAGAGGTATAATCTAGATGACTTATTGCATTTTCAATCATCACCCCTTTTAAGTCTTTTAAAATCTAGCACAGGGCCTCTGTGGTGGTGCTTGTGGTTGAGCGCCGCGCTGTGGAGCTGTCCACAACCTCCACAGCGTGGATTCGATCCCAGCCGGCTGGCGAGAATCCCACATGGCGAAGCAGATTTCTCCTGTCGAGCCTTCTACTCCCCTCAGCAGTGTATTTCATCAGTCTGCCTGTTCTGTTACCCACTCTGACTCTGGCGAATCCTCTTACCCTCCCGCACATCTGGCCTGTACCCTTGTTCTTGTATAAAAATGGATAAATCTTTAAAAAAATGAATAAATAAAATCTAGGTCCTCCCTGGTGGTGCAGTGGTTGAGTGCTGGGCTGCGAAGCTTGCCTGCAGCCTCTGCAGCGCCAGTTCGATCCCAGGCCACCAGCGAGGGTCCCACATGGTGTGCAGACCTCTCCTGCTGTGCCTTCAGCAGTGTGCTTCGTCAGTTTGCCTGTTCTGCTCCCCACTCTGGCTCTGGTGAAGTCTCTCACCCTCCTGCACTTCTGACTGTACCCAATGCTTGTATAAATAAATAAATAAATCTTTAAAAAAAATAAAATCTAGCACAGACTCTCTGCCCTTTTTGTTTAGACCTTTCCTTTTGTTATACTTGTCTGGTTTTTGAGAGGGTATGTCTGGTTGCTTCCTGATGCCATTTAGCTTCTTCCATATATCTTGCCCCCTCCCCCCTACCTCTCTGTATTTTATATTTTGGGTAAGTGTATAATTGAAAATCTAGATAACTTAAAAATCACCCTTAATCTTACCACCACATCAGTATATGTGAAATGATTTTAGTCCTCATCTTTCTTTTTGTTCAAAGAATACAAAAGAAAGATGAGTTTATGCTAATTATGTATAAATCTTAAAATTTAGTATAAATAAAATATCTAGATTTATTTATGTCCACAAATATTATTGTCTCTAGTTTGTGATATTCTGTTTGAGTGTAAATTCACATTAAATTCATGTTACCTCTACAGTTTACCTTAAAAATATTTAACGAGGGCCTCCCCTGGTGGTGCAGCAGTTGAGCGCTAGGCTGCGAAGCTGCCCGCAGCCTCTGCAGCTCCAGTTGGATCCCCGGCTGCTGGCGAGGGTCCCACATGGCGAGGCAGACCTTTCCTGCCATGCCCGCTATTCCCCTCAGCACTGTATTTTGTCGTTCTGCCTGTTCTGTTCCCTGCTCTGGCTCTGGTGAATTCTCTCACCCTCCCACGCTTCTGACTGTACCCAGAAAAATGTTCATTTGCATTTTTATTTTGTGTTAATATAAGCATTGATTAAGTCAAACTTTTAGTTAAAAGATCAAGTCTTAAAATTTATATCAGTATTTGTTTAGTTTTGGGAAGTGAATATTGCTTAATGCAAAATGTTTTAATGATTGTTTAAGAACATGGATTCTTGTGAGAGTAGACATTTTGGTGTTTTACTAGTTTGAATTCTTCCTTTTTCTTGTATTTGGGAAGCAACTGATAGGTTCTGTCACATTAGACCTTGAAATACTGATATCCGTCCACAAACATGGAAATTGGAGTAGATAGATCTATTTTTATAAAAACTGTATTTTTATTGGGGTAATATTGGTTTATAACACTGTATATTTCTTAGGGTTATGGATTCACACCTTTTCAGATGTATCTTACCACGCATGCTCACCACTAAAGCACCAAGCATCTTCCACCTTAGTCCATTAGGCTCCCTCCTCACTTTGTTTCCCACCTGCTTTCTTTCCCTCTGGATCCCTAACTTCTGTACTTTGGTTTAGTTTTATCTGTTACATTGTTTTATTTCTTTACATTCCACATGAATGAGATCACCTGGTATTTGTCTTACTTCTGATTTACACTGCTTAGCATAATCTCTTCTACTTCTGTGTTGTTAAAGATAGCAAGATGTCATCATGTTTTTTATAGTTGAGTTGTATTCTATTGTGCGTATATATATATATATATATATATATATATACACACACATATTTCCTTAATCCACTCATGTGTTTTTGGGCACTTAGTTTGTTTCCATAATTTGACTTACTGTATGTAGATAATGCTGTCATGAACACAGGAGTGTGTATATCCATTCAAATGAGTATTTTTGCATTATTTTGCTAGATACCTAGGAGTGGAATTGGTAGAGCAAATGGATGATCTATTTTTAAAATTTTGAGAAACATCCATCCTGTTTTCCATAGGGACTGGACCAGTCCACATTCCTGCTTTGTTGTATGAGGGTTCCTTTTTCTTAGCACCTGCAACTCTGTTTTTTTTTTTTTTTTATTTAAATCTGTATGGGTCATTCTCATGGGTGTGAGGTGGTATCTCATTGTGGTTTTGATTTATATTTCCCCGATGAGAAGTAATGATGAACTTTTTTCGTGGGTATGTTGACTATCTGTATGTCTTCCGTGCAGTAGTGTCTAACTCTTCTGCCATTTCTTTCTTTCTTTCTTTTTTTTTTTTTTTTGGCTTGTTTTTGAGTTACATGAGTTCTTTGTGCATCTTGGGTATTATCCCCTTGTTGGATGTATGACGTACAAATATTTTCTTCCATTTGTTAGGGTTTCTTTTCATTTTTTGTATCAGAGTATTCTTTTCCAAACTCAAATCCCTCCCATACCAGACATAAGATCCCAGTTTTTGATTTCCTTTCCTAAACCTGAATTACAAAAACCTCCATGTCTGCTTCATCATCCACTTTATCTTTTGTATATGTGTGTCTATACATATATGCTCATATTTGAAAAGTCTTATTTATTTTGACAATTATTTTATAAATATGCCTCACTTGAACAGCTGAATTTGAATCTCTTGGTTGAGGTAAATGTAATCATAATGATTCTGTATGTGTACATTTAATGGCCCACTAGCAATTGAGCAGTTTATGGTTTGGAAAGAAGATATATGCGTTTACATGTGCCATATTAATATATTGAGATATAAAAGGTGATCTTGATCTTTCAAGTTATAAACTGCATTACAGGAACAAAAAATAGAAGAGGAAAATTTCTCCTATTCAAATTAATCTTACCAAATTAAGTAGTTTAATTTTTATTGAAAATGATCTTTTTGTTGTTTTCTTAGGAAATATTGATTTTTCTTCATGTGTATGATTTAAATGAATTGTCTAATTATCTTGTTCTGTAATATACCAAATTGCCCTAATCTACTTTGATTATTGACTCCCAACATCCTCAGAATATGCTATACTTTTAGAAAGTGTGAAATAAAAAGGGCATCTGTGGTAATAGCAGCTGCGATGGAAGGTTGCTTAGTGTATCAAAATTTCTTTGTGTTTCGTAACTCTGCACCCAAGTTTAATTCAGGAAGTATTTACTGAGCATCAATCATTGAGCACTCTTAGTGGTTTGGGTGGGCCTCAAGTTAGAACAACAACTATTGTGAAGGAAGTTAGTTCTAGTGCTGGGTGTGAGGACCAGAGTGATAAGAAGAAATATGAAGGGTCAGGAGGAAGGAGCCACCTCCAAATTGGTAGAATCAAAATACACTGATTTCACAGAACAATTTAGAGACACAGCCCTGAATCATGACTTAGAAATTGCTGTTTGGGAGATTTTTTTTTTTTTTCCCCAAGAGAAAGTGTGGATCTTTTACAGCATTTTTTTTTTTTAAATCTCATGGCCTTTAGCATATTTTTATTAGTGATTATAGCAAGCAAGAAGCATGAAAATCATGGTATACCGCCGTATCTTTTTTTGTTTGTTTGTTTCACTTTTCATTGTCCTAGGTCTCTTCAAGATTCAGTTTCACCCTATTAATTCTCATAATGTTAATTTAAAAAAAAAAAGAAAAAGGGAGGGGCCATATTTAAGGGAATATGGGAATAGAGGGCACTGGTGGGAAGGAAAGTTAGAAAAGTCAAGCCAAGACTATTACTCCAATGGTTAAATAGTAATGAGAGTGATTTTATGATGGAGATTTCTAAAAATAAAAATCTAAAATTATTTGAGACGTGATAGTAAAAGTTAAATACATAATAAGCATTTCAAGGAGACAGTTTTGAGGAACAGCATAGTTTTGGTTTAAGTGTTTGTCATGCTTATTTTGAAAAGAATTAGTCTTGCTACATATCATATTAAATGGTTTAAAATAACCAGTGAGTGGAACAGCTGTTGGGTGCAATTAATGATTCCATGAAGTTCAGAAATCTTGGTCGTTTTCAAGATCAAGTTGAATTTTCTGTACATTTGATTTCAGTCATTGCTTAAGTGAGCACTTTGGCATTTGTTGAAGTCTTGTTGAGCTTTATTTTGAGAAAGATTTGGATTGGAGACCTTCAGTAAAATGAAAGGATTAGCATGAAATTCATAATACATGCCAAGATTAAAAATGTAAATAATCATTAGAAAACTTTAGTTTTCACAGACTGTCATATTTCTTTAATATTTTCACTAGGGGTTTTATTGTTTTGGTTTTTTTCATCTTTTATCCTTTGCATTCCTTTTAAATTGTCTTTTTTTTTTTTTAAAGAAGTCTACTTATTTTTTTTTTTTTAAGATTTATTTATTTATTTATTTATACAAGCACTGGGTACAGTCAGAAGTGCGGGAGGGTGAGAGAATTCACCAGAGCCAGAGCAGGGAGCAGAACAGGCAGAAGGACCGAAGTACACTGCTGAGGGGACCAGTGGGTGGCAGGAGAGGTCTGTGCGCCATGTGGGACCCTCGCTGGTGGCTGGGGATCGAACTGGTGCTGCAGAGGCTTCAGGCAGCTTCGCAGCCCAGCGCTCAACCGCTGCACCACCAGGGGAGGCCCTAAATTATGTCTTATATAACATCAAAAAAAATTAAAAACTAATGAAAATTTCGGTAATATCAATAGATTTTATTTCTGAAAGCAAGGTATAAATGTGTCATAATCAAATTTTTTTTAAATAAATAAATATTTTTCCTTTCTCAGGTGGGAAATATCTTTAGTTTCTTATTTTTAAAATTTATTTTTAACAGGTGTTTACCTCAAACTATTATTTTTTTTACCCTCAAATGTATTGTGTGAACAAGTACCCAATGTTCTAAACATAATCACCTTTACAATTACACATTTATCCTTCAGTCATTAAAAGAACAGTTCCACTTACTGCTAAAACTCTTCAAATATTCTTCCCTCCCCCACCAAATGTTTTAAAGTAATCATTTATCATTAAAATTGCCTGCGCATTTAAAATTCTAGTTATATACAGTCATTTTATATTTTATTTTTGTCTTAGTTTTTCATGGTAGTATGAGAGTTATAAAGTATAAAAACATATAAACTTCAGGGTTGCATTGTTTTATTTAGGATGTTGACTGAACTTGTATTACAGGGTTGCAACCCTTATTCCCAGGGTCTCTCTGAGTTTGCTGTGAACAGGTTGACTGGTTGAATTATTTCTGAAAGACAGATATAATCAAACTTGATGCCAGGTTATGATGGAAAGGTGCAGATTAAAAATTCTCATCCATTTTTGGTTTCCTTGTCAAGTGTAATTAACTAGTATGAAAAGCTGCTAAACGAAATAATATCAATTCCATTTTAAAAATCGCCTGTGCTTTAAAAGGTAGAAACTCTCACTCAATAAATGAGTCAATAAATATTCAATTGAGTGTCATATTTCTAGGTTTCTGGGGACTTTCAAAGACTATTCTAAGGCTTTTTGCCCTTAGGAAATTATGGTCCTGTTTGAAGAGACAAAATTAGTAATTATGAAAGAATTTAATTTTAGGAGTCTTAGAATAACTGAGGTGTGAGGTTCATGAAAGTGGTAAAAATGAAAGGTAAGGATTTGAAGCTGTTGCTCATGTGGTTTTTCACTTGAGCTTAAACATCAAAGGAAATGATACAAGATTTGTTCTGTTTATTTTAGCTAACAATAGTTTGAGTTATTTTTCTGGAGCTTCTTTGTAAATTTTATGCTAGTCCTAAAATTTGAGATCCCTAAGAGAATAGTATTTGGTCAAAATTATTGTTATGCACTTGTAAGGATATAAAATTTATTAAAGTGATGTCCATTTCAAAATAGTTTAATGTTCTTTCATTTTTAAAAACAAGTCTTATTTTTTCTCTCTGTGTGTGTGTGGGGTTCTGTGTCTTTGCTCATACTTTACCCTCTTATTGATAATGCCTTCTTCCAATGGGCTTAGCACTTTTCAACCCCACATCCTACTCCACATTCCTGTGGCATCCAGATCAGTTATCTCATCTGTGAACATGACTTTCATTTTCAGTTTCCTTCTCTTTTCCTGTAAAGTTTTTGTTGATCCTGTTTATTGTACTCATTTGACTGTCCCCTCTCACATTTGTACTTTTCTTGAGAATAGATAGTATTTATGTATTTGGGATGCCTGGTATATTACTGGCATAATACAATTGTTGGATAAGTTACTGAATTACCTAAATTCTCAATACTCAGAACCAGGGTTTGGTTTTTGACATTTGTAGAAGATTATGCCCATCATTTTCATAGATTTATCTAAATTTAGAGTTATACGTCCTCATCTTTGTGTATTTTCATTAGTAAAGAAATTCAGGGTTAATGGTAATTCACCTAGCAATATGAATTGATAAGTCATGATAAGACTCTTAAGTTTATTGAAATAATCTTTGGTCAGTACTTTTTCTTTTTTACTGAAAGTTTACTTCATATATAGTTATTACTGATTATAATATAGATGTAATTTATTCATCTATTTAACACATTTCTATTGAATGTCTACTAAGCTCCAGGCACTCATGTAGGCTTTGGAGGTACTGTGGTGAGCTAAACAGATATGTTCATGAATATTATTAAAAATTGAAGAGAATAAGGAAGGGAAAGTATGAATATGCTGAATAATTCAAATTTTTGAGCTTCTTTGATTGATAAAGCTGAATTAATTTAGATATTCATTTTATATGTCTAATTTGAAATCATAAAAACAAGATTTAGAATCCTGTGCATTAAAAAAATATAGGTACATTTGAAATTTCTACTGATTTTGACATGATTACATTTAACCAGATGTAATTGTAGATTTCCACAAAATCTGTAATTAGCCTATCGAATGGAGCTGCTGGTTAACCCTGCAGTGACTTAGTAACTTTCTGCTTCATTTACCTTCCTGAATGAAATAGCCAAATTGTTCAGTTTGATACAAGTTTGCAGTTAACCTCAGTAAATATTAGAATACATTAGTGTTTAAAGTGGCATATTATTAGATATTTAAAGAAAAAATGCTATACCTACATCTCGATTATGTAGAAAATACCTAAATATTTCATAAAGAATAAAGCATTCTCTGTAGAAAGTACATTAAATGGCAACTTCTTGACTAGTGATTTGTTGATTTAATTTACAAGAAATTCTGTATTTGAGTCATAGAGTTGTTCATTTAATCCAAAAAGTAACTGCTAATTGAAAAATCATTCATAGTCAGCCTTCTAATACATTATCTGATTTTCTTTTTTTTTTAAGATTTATTTATGCATACAAGAACTGAGCTACAGGCCAGAGGTGTAGGGGAAAGGGATGAGAGGATTCACTAGAGACAGATTGGGGAACAGAACAGGCTAATTGACTGAAATACACTCCTGAGGGGAGCAGTGAGAGAGACTGGAGAGGCCTGCTGCTCATGTGGGTTAGCTCCTTGGCCAGGGATGGAACTTGTGCTGCAGTGACTGTGGATAGCTTCATAGTGCTGAGACTTAACCCCTTTCACCACCAGGGAGGGCCTTTCTGATTTTCTTGCAGTAGTTTGCATTCTTTTTTTTTTTTTTTTAAAGATTTGTTTTTATTTTATTTATACAAGCACTGGGTATAGTCAGAAGCGCGGGAGGGTGAGAGAATTCACCAGATCCAGAGCGGGGAGCAGAGCAGGCAGAAGGACTGAAGTACACTGCTGAGGGGAGCAGCGGGCGGCAGGAGAGGTCTGCACGCCATGCGGGACCCTCCTCCAGTGACCAGGGAGCAGCCGGGGATCGAACCAGCGCTGCAGAGGCTGTGGGCAGCTTCGCAACCCAGCGCTCAACCACTGCGCCACCCGGGAGGCCCTAGTTTGCATTCTTAATTGTTTTGGGGTAGATAGTAGATAATGACATAGGTGTTAGACAGGGATAAAATACATAACAATTCTGCAGCTATTATATAAAATGACTGTGTAGAGTGACTGTACAGTTAATTCTGGGTTGTTATTAGAAATAGTAGTAGCTTTGAGAATTCCTGACTTGAATATTTTCTGTGAGCCTTAATATGTATTCTAGACTTAGTCTTGTTACTTTGGTCGCCTTCTGTCACTATTGGCTGCTGCCTGTAGTTCAGGGTAAGACTGTCTTTGCAAAAGGGAGATTAATAAGCATCAGAGATATCAACCACATTGAACCTTCCTCCCTCCTTTCTTTCTTTTACCTTTCCCTTCTTTTCTCGAGCTTTTTCTTCCTCTCTCTGTCCCTCCCTTTCTTCCTTCCGAATTTCTAAAAGATTGCAATTAGAGAAAACAGCAGAAAGAAAGCAGACAATTATATAAGCTTTATAGAAACTCTTTATGTTTTTAACTGTAAAAGTATTCATGATTTTTTTAGCCCCAAACCTTGAGATTGAATTTGTTTTAGAATCCAGCATTTCTTGAACTTTAAAGACTGAATTTGTGGTATATACTGTATATTATGTAATATTCCCCAGAGGTATCCATAACAGAACCCTATAATCAAATACATCAGTATTTCTGAATTGAAACATATTAACATACACATCGAGTGGGATAAACTATGACTGTAATTATCTCCGTTTCAATTCGGGTTATGTACTGAATTAGTTATGTAAACCTTTGGTTTTCATGCCTCCTTGGATTTTTGAATTTTTGAATAAGGGATTATGGACTGTTGCCATTTTGTTTTAGTGTGGGAGGAGCTGCAGCCGCATTTCTACTAAGAGAGGAAGATAAGCTATTCTTCTGTTTTGATCTTTATGAATCATTTTGTCAGTTTCAGGTGATATGTATAGATAGAAACAATTTATACAATATACATACATGTGCATATACATATATATATGCAAATTTAGGAAAGCATGTCCATGTTGGATTGTGAGAGAGACAGATAGACACAAGGAGTGGTTTGTGTAGATGTGGATATTCATGATAGTGATGAGGAAAGATGAACTGGGTCCATTTAGTATTGTTTCATGCTTGTACTAGCTCAGATTTGGTAACTAGATGTAAAATAAAACCTTAATTGCACTTTCACAGCTTTGTTAGCACTTAAGCTCATCACTAACAAATTGTCTTGACAGAGATAAAACCTAGAAATTCTATTTAAAATTACAGTCAGAACATTTTGTGTGTCATAAAATAACAGTAAAAATTTTAACAGTCACAATAGAATATGACTTAAACTGCTGTTTTACTAATCCCAAAGGAGAGAAATGCTTTTGGTGGCATATAGGCATCCCAAAAAGTCATTTCACTTTGTCTGTTTAATAATTAATGTGGACTGTGGCTCAAGACAGGAAATCAGGAATACCTGAGCCAATTGGAATGGTAATAGGAATTTAGGTAAGCAGAAACTAATGATCTAAATTGGAAATAGGCCAGGGCTTTGGGGATTAGCACTCTCCCATTATGAAAAGTCCCATGAGATGTGAGATGACCTCAAGAGGCTTGCACTTTTGTTTTTAAGACCCTTTATAGGACTGTTCTAAGACATTATGAAAAACACACAAGCTTTAATATTGCTTAACCATGTAAGTACCAGTAAATGTGGTAGGAATTAGCTTTTTTCCCACTTAGTTGTGATTCAGACCCTGAATCAATCAAGTGAAATGAACTCTTGGGTTGGAATCCTGTATTTCTTTTTTAAATATCAAAATCTTCAGTAATTCTTAAATTTGATATAAGGTCCCAGATCTTTACAAATGTTACTGTATGAGAAGATATGCTTTCATATCCTACCAATGCCTCTGTGATGCTTTTTCTCCAGATTCTGTCTTTGCTGACAATAGCAAATGTATGTAGTTTGTGAGGTCAGTAAGTGCTGATTCTTGCAAGAAGAAAGCTCTTAGGAAGTAAACTTAGACTTTGTGAAGAGGAAACATAAAGAATGAGGCAACTGAGTGAGGAGTATTGCAAAGGATTATTTAAAAGTGTAAGTCAGAAGCCAAATTAATATTATTTCCCTTGGGTCTACCAGTCTTCATATTCTATCATGATTTATTTTGGTTTACCTGATTAGTTTATCCAGATCAGTAGTTGGTAGCAAATTGACATTATCAATTTCTCTTCTTTTTCATACTATAAAACTAAGTATGCTGTGACTGTAGTAGTTCTTGTCTTCATGAAAAAGGTACTAATAACCTTGATTCATGTAATTTAAGGTTATAAAATAGATTACATTTAGTGAAGGCAAGTTCTTATATCTTGCTTTACTCTATGATATCTACATAATTAAGTACATATTTTATCATGTTCTAGGGTGCCAAGGTTTATGAATTCTATATAACCTGTTTAATTCTGAATAATTATTTTTCCTATTTAAATGAGGAGCTCAATGACAAAAAGTTATTTCCTGCAGTTTTTCTTAAATGATAGAATTTTGAACTTTTATATGGCAAAACCAGTAGGACCAAACATGAGGCTAAGGGAATTTCGAGTATGAGGCTTTCATTTTTTAATAATTTAAACTGCGTGCTTTTTGTAGAGTGGGCAGAAAAGGAAGAGGAACATTTTGAAATTGTGCCTAGCAGATTTCACTTTATGTCCGTCCTTTTATGATCTTAGAGATGACTACAATTTGAAACTTAAAATCTGAAGGGTTTGTGTATTGAGTGATTTCACATACTGGTGGGTTTTCCATATGCCTTAAATTCTTTATAAAAACAATTTTATAAACAAGTAGCATGAGAACTGGATCATATTTATTGTACAGAACTTGAAATCAGTGACCTATATTCTAAAAAGATGAAAGTGTGGTTTTATTCAGCATTATAAATAAATTGCCTTATGTTACTGCTTACATTTTAGGTTTTTTTGTGTATTATCCATATTGGCCAAATTTAACTGAATATATTGACAAGCCAGATGAAAAAAATTGAACTTATGTTTCTAAAAAATTTAAATACTAATTTTTAAAATAAAACTTTAACCTTATAGACTATTATGTATAATCTGTTTCCATGAGGAAATGTTGATTAAGTGGTTTCCATTTTGGTATTGCAGTATGTCCTGTTGTAAGTTGCTGACTGTGGAAAAATCTTTTAAGTTAAAAAAAAAAAAAGCAGCTCCTCTTAAACCTGTAGTATTTATTATGGCAGAAACCAAAAATAGAAATCTACCAGCAATTTTATAATCTGTTGAATTCCTACATATTTTTTGGAGTAAATTGGTTTTAAATATTTTAGAAGGAGACTGTTGACTATAGAACTAGTAAGTAAGTTGCTTTGTAAATCCTTGTACATAAAGGATCTTTTTTACTTCATTTACTAAATACATGTCTGCAGTTTGGTTTTAAGGGATGCCTTTGCCTAGAGTGACAAAATTGTTTCTGTTTAGTAGATACGTGAGAGATATTGTTAATCTATGAAATATGCTAATTAAATATTATTCTGACAACACTTGTTTGTAATAATTAGCAGGGTAGGCTTATTTTTGATGAAATAAAAAGTCTTTAAAATCTGTTTTCTGTTAAATAATAGCATTCTTGGCTTTTTTTGGAAACTAATTGACAATCCTTGATAACAAAAAAAGAATCTGTATTTCTTATATTGGTATACTGAAGTAAAGTAAGTTTTTGGATATATGGCTAATACTTGAATCTTGATGTCTACCTGCAAAGCACAGTAATGCAATATTAAAGTGAGAATAAAATTCTTGCCTTTAAGCTGTTACTAGTAGGGCTGTGGGGTGTGGCTTTTGTCTTCTGAACAAATGTTTCAAGTTTCTTTTTCAGTGCCTGCTTCTTTCTATTAGCAAGAGAGTCTACGGCCATACCACCCTGAACGCGCCCGATCTCGTCTATTAGCAAGAGAAGTCTCAGAGAAAAACTCTTACAGCTGACATTTTACCCTAATTTAATATTAGTTGGTATTAAGTAGTGATGAAATCTTTATTACTTTGTAGTTATTTTGGTATATGGCACAATTAAATAATTTTTACTTATACAAATGTTCATATTGTTACATTTTAGTGAGATTTGAATTTTTTTATTCAGTATTGTATTATACAAAGAGCAGAAATGTGACACTTGGAAAGAAAAGCTCTCCTTTTTAATCTGATATGTGGTATGGTATTCTAATTTAAATTTGTGGTTTGGATTCTAATTTAAATTTGGATTTTAATATCATCTGTAAGTAAGACATGAATTTCGAGATAGAGGAAAAGGGTAAAATGTTAATTATTTATCTGTTTATTGACATTTTGATGTTAATTTTATTCCTGTCCATTTTCATGTGTATATACTATATATTATGCATGTTTATACTAGCATTTAAGTTGGGATTATACTGCTTCTTTAATGGCATTAGATTTTAACAAAGTACTAATCATTCTTTATAATCCTCTTTACATGCTATAAGCCAGAATTTAAAGATGGACATGGTTTTTGCTTTCGAGAAAGCTCAGCAGACTTTTTCTGAAAGGGCCCGATAGTAAAACATTTTAGGTTTTGCTGGCCAAGAGGCAAAATTCAGGATATAATATAGGTCCTTATAACTACTTAAACTATAATTTAAAAATGTAAAAGCCATTTTTAATTTGTGGCACTTAAAATAACAGACAGCTTTCTGGATATGGTCCATTAGTAGTCTGCCAGACTGTGCTTCAGAAGATTATTTGCTTATATTTTATTTATATTTCTCTGTGTGTGTGTGTGAGTGTGAGAGTATCTTTAACAGCCCTTCACATTGCTACCTCAAAGGCACTGAGTCAGCCTGTGTATTAAGGACCCAGAATGCAATTCCAGTCTTACTGCTGCAGGAATCAGTTTGTTGGCTCCTAGGGGGAGAGCTGACCTTGACTTACTAAAATATGGTACTTGCTGTTTCTTCAGCCTTTGCAGGAAACAGGAAAGCAGTGTACTTGGGTCTCATGCTAGGAGTTGAGGATACTGTGTAGGAGGTGTTAGACCTGCCTAAAAGTGTTATTTAGCCTTGAAATGTCAAGGCTTTCCTCCCAAATCTAGTTTTTCTTGACCTGACTGTATTCATTTTTTAGTATCCATTTTTTAACTTCAGAGATGGTATTAAACAATAAAGTTTATTATATATGGATGTAAAAGAGTAAAGATGAAAAAGAAAAACTAAAGATAAATGTCAAAAATACTTTTTCTTGTTTTAGGATAAATATTGTGTCTTAAATGAATCCAGCAGGGAAATACTACTGTACATTTTGTATTGCAATAATACTGTTTATGGTTAAGAATGGTTCAAGTGTATGTGTATAAATATTACAGTTTATGTGTAATGCATTTACAGTTAGTTCTTGTCTGTTTGTTGTTCTTTATGTTGTCTTCAGTTAGAGAAAAAGTGTTTGAAGCAGAATAGTAGATTTAAAATAAGATTTCATGCTATTAATTTGCACTATATCCATAATAATGTGAGACAGAACCCAGAATGTTCTGCATCCTTCTTGGGGGCAGATTTACACATTTACTTATAGACTTGTAGTTATTGGGCAGTTATGTACCAAAGCTTTATTCAAACAAAGCTCTATTTCAAAATAATTTTCCTTTATGATGCTTGTATTTCACAGGACAGTTAGAAGGACATGGGCCTTTTATTGCTGTTCTAATCAGCAGTTTGAAAATACTGGCAGTAAGACATTTGAGTGGTAAATCCTAGATTACATTTTTCATTGCTTATGTTGCATGTAATACTGGAAGGAAGTAGTTATTTTAGTAAGAAATGGGCAGTAGTGTCTAATATCAGCAAATTTGCTGTTATTCATACTGCTGTATATGTCTGCTGGCCTGTAGTATCCTTCCTGCAAAACATGGAGCAGAGGTTAATATGTGTTTTGGTGGGCCATTGTGGTGTTCTTGTAATGTGTTTTGGAATATTGCTGAACTTTTTAAACATTTATTAGTAACTTTGAGCAGAAAGCCTAAATTAAAATTTTCTTCTCACTCTTCAGATTTCTTAACTAATTCCATAAGTGTTTGCTTTAATTTCCCAGGACTAGGTCATAGAATAAGAGATATAGGGGCCTCCCTGGTGGCGCAGTGGTTGAGCGCTGGGTTGCGAAGCTGCCCACAGCCTCTGCAGCACTGGTTCCATCTCCGGCTGCTCCCCGGCCACTGGAGGAAGGTCCCACATGGTGTGCAGACCTCTCCTGTCGCCCGCTGCTCCCCTCAGCAGTGTACTTCGGTCCTTCTGCCTGCTCTACTCTCCACTCTGACTCTGGTGAATTCTCTCACCCTCCTGCGCTTCTGACTGTATAAAATAAAAATAAATAAATCTTAAAAAAAAAAAAAAAGAATAAGAGATATAGTCCTGACCAAACAACTCACTAATTTGTTTTTCCACTAATGGTAAAGGATTTGTAATGATATATTCATCCATTCTTTTGATTCCTTTACATTTTCTCCCCCTTCTTTTCCGTCGTCAACCCACATTTCCCATGTAGTGACCTGTGTCCCACATTGAACAAGATAAAATGGTTGACTAGTAAGGTCATAGAAAAAACTGAATGAATTTGCATAAACAAGTATTATATTTTTGACATTGTTATGTTCCATGTAGTTCTAATTGCTGCATTATAAAGTCTTAACTTACTGAATTCAAACTTTTAGTTGGTTAGCAATCAAGTAAAGTTTGGGCCTATCTAAATAAAATCTGGAGGAAATAAAATTATTAGTATGCAATATGAAAAATGTGAGTATATAGAGACTTGCTACTGCTAGTCTCTATTTGCTAGTCTTGCTACTGCTAAATATTTAAAAAGACATCTAGGGACAGTAGTTTCTTATGTCAAAGTATTTAACATTTTTATGAAGATTTATTTATACATACAGAAACTGGGGTACAGCCCAGAGTTGTAGGGTGATGAGAGGATTCACCAGAGACAGAGTGGAGAACAGAACAGGCAGGTTTCACTGAAACACACTGCTGAGGGGAGCAGCGGGTGAGTCAGGAGAGGTCTGCTGAGCCGTGTGGGTAGCTCCCTGGCGGGGATTGAACTCATGCTGCAGTGGCTGCCTTGAGCTTCATGGGTTGCGTCTTAACCCTTTGCACCACCAGGGAGGCCCAGTATTTAACATTTTTAAGAAAATGAAACTCTGTGATTTTTTTTTTGCGTACCTTAATTCCTTTGAAATGCTTTTATCAAAACTACAAAGTTGAATCTCATATAAATAAATAATTGTACCCTTGAAAAAAAATCATTAACTAAATCAAGCGTTCACTGTCTAGCAACATTCGGAGTATAGCAAAAGTAAGTTGATTAAAATGAGTAAACAAAGAAGTCTGTTACTAAGACAAATATTATCTCTCTATTCTTTCTTCCAAAAAAGAGAAGGGGAACTCTTCCCAACTCTCATCTCAAGTAAAAATTAACCTGATGTCAAAACTAGGCAAAGAGGGCCTCCCTGGTGGCGCAGCGGTTGAGCGCTGGGTTGCGAAGCTGCCCGCAGCCTCTGCAGCGCCGGTTTAATCCCCGGCTGCTGTGCGAGGGTCCCACATGGCGCGCAGACCTCTCCTGCCGCCTGCTGCTCCCCTCAGCAGTGTATTTCATCACTCTGCCTGTTCTGTTCCCTGCTCTGGCTCTGGTGAATTCTCTCACCCTCCCGCGCCTCTGACTGTACCCAGTGCTTGTATAAATAAATAAATCTTAAAAAAAAAAGAACAATCACTTTCAACATTAAAAAAAAAAAATACTAGGCAAAGATAGTAAATAAAGGAAAAAAAGGAAAAAAGGAGAAAAGAAAGAAAGAAGGAGAAATAACCAATGTTATTTCAATAGAAACAAAGAAAAAGTTATGCTCGAGATTAGGCAATGATATTTCCAAATGAGTATCTCACCAAGGGCTTATGTCCAGCTATACAAAGAACTCTCAAAATGCAACTAACAACCCAATTAAAAATGTGCATAAGGTTGAGCATTTTACCAAAGGCTAAAGGATGCCAAAAACACATCTGGAATGATGTTCAACATCATTAGCTGTAAGGGAAATAAAAGTCAAATACTTGATGAACTATTCCTGCATAGCTACTAAAACAATGAAAACTAAAAAATTAATTTTGACAGCACTAGGCACACTTGAGGATGCGAATCAATGGAATGATCATACATTATTGGTGAGAATGCAAAATGGTATAACCACTTTGGTATACAGTTTGACAATTTCTTATAGACTTAACCATATGTTTTAAAGACTTAATCCTACTACTTGATATATATACCCCAGGAAATGAAAACTTTTATTTACATATGAACCTGTATACAAATGCTTATTATAGAAGCTATATTCATAGTTGGAAAGGATTGCAACAAGCTAGCTCTCCTTCCTCAGGTGAATGATTACGTAAAATATGGGTCATCCATACAATGAATAGTATTCAATTAAAAGAAAAAAGTACTTATACATGCAACAAATTGAATAAATCTTAAAATGCATTTTACAGAATAGAGTAAGCCACTTTCAAAGATTCAATACCATGTGGTTCCATTTATAGAGCATCCTGAAAAACTATGATGATAAAGAACGTATCAGTACTTGTCAGTATTGAGGTTGACAAAGTGAGTTTGTGACTGTAAAAGGCACAGGGGAGTGTTTTTGTATAGGGTAACTGTTGTGCATCATGATTTGCTACTGACTTTGGACTCAATACGTGAGTTGCAAATCATAGACTTGAGCACTACAATTTTTAGAAAGTCAGTTTTACTGTATGATAATTTAACAAACACAATTTTAAAAAGAATTAAAAATAGAAATTAGGGAAATGAGCAGGAAAGGAACAAAACAAAAGTGCCTCAAAATTCAGGAATTTGTTTCTGACTGAAAATAAAGCACTGGTTTCAGTTGATAGAGTGTTTTCTATATAATAGGTAAAAGTCAGATAAAAGTTACTAGTTTTAAAATATTTTTAGGTGTTTCTTTTTATTCTTAATCTTTTGCCAACGTTTATTTTTCTTATTTTGAAAAATATGTAAAAGGGCCTCCCTGGTGGTGCAAGGGGTAAGATGCAACCTATGAAGCTGTCTGCAGCCTCTGCAGCACGAGTTTGATCCCCTAGACGGCCAGGGAGCAACCCACATGGCGTGGCAGACTTCTCCTGACTTGCCCGCTGCTCCCCTCAGCAGTGTACTTCGGTCAGTCTGCCTGTTCTTTTCCCCATTCTGTCTCTGGTGAATTCTCTCACCC
Organism: Talpa europaea; assembly: GCF_964194135.1. Classification (NCBI taxonomy): domain Eukaryota; kingdom Metazoa; phylum Chordata; class Mammalia; order Eulipotyphla; family Talpidae; genus Talpa; species Talpa europaea. Next base: position 44,361,818 of record NC_140075.1, read on the forward strand.
CCCACTCCTCTGGCCTATACCCCCACTCATATATGCATAAATAAATCAATCATTTTTAAAAATAAAAAAATATGTAAAGGAATAATACACATCTAAAATAAATCAAAGACAAATCTTTAGTAAAAATTATTTTTGTGCAAAATGAAAAGAAAAGCAAAATTATTAAAATTTGTGAGATGTCAGCAAGAACAGTGCTTAGAGGGAAATACATTTCTATTTTATACCTACGGAAGAAGAAAGATCTAAAACCAATAAAGTTCTACCTTGGGAAACTAGAAAAAGAAAGAAGATTAAATCCAGAAGAACAGAATACAAAGTAGAGAAGAAATCTATGAAATTTTGAACAAGCAATGAAATAGAGAAAAATCAACAAAATCAAAAGCTCATTCTTCAGCTAGAAAATAATGAGGGATGATGAACCTGTTGCTTTTTCAGTGCCACTTTTTAGTTTGTTTTTATGCTGTCTACTTAATGATTTCAAGTTTTGCACATTAAGCCCTTCTCATTCTCTCCATTGAGTTATCTGTGTAACATTCACCATGATCAGGGCTTGGCGCCTTTTTTTTTTTGCTTTTTCTTCACTTTAGTCTTTCACTGCTTAAATTTTCCTTAGTGTTTTATTTTGCAGTTGCGTATGTAACGTACTTCTGTAGGCATAGTTTCTCCTTCATTTTTACCTTTCTTTAATTCTTCTAAATCTTTCATATTTCAGTGTTCAAGAATCCCACAAATTGTGTTTTTATAAGTTTCACAATTTTGAATATCAGCCTGCAATACTTCAGTGAGCTTTCAAAAAAAACGGTCAATCTCTACAAAACTACATCGCCATTATCATCACAAAAAAAGTTAACAATTCCCCTAACACTATTCCTATAAACATTTCCTGAATTGCCCTGATGTCTCCCATGGATTTTAAAACTATCCTTTGTATTTGATTGTTGTATAGTTTTAAATGCTTTTAATTTTAAAATTTCCCTTACAACTGACCTTATAAGGAAAGGAGAACACGAGTCTAGTGAATGTCTCACATTCTGAATTTGATTGATTTTCCTTGAGGTATCATTTAAATGTGTACCATTTTCTCCCATTTCCCCTGAAACATTAAACATTTTTTGTTAACAAAACTTTGTAATTGATGCTGTGTGCATTATGATATCGAGACATATAATGTTGAATGATTGGTTCTTAATTTAACCTGCTGCTATTGTTTGTTCTGTGTTGTCTTTCTTTTAAAAAAGTTTAAAGGAGAAATATAGAAGATAAGGATTGCCACTGTCTCAGAAAGTCATAGGAGTAAAGACTGGGTCCAGGTATGGAAGGTATTATAACTCCTAATATAACCGTTTGGACTAAAGGAGAATTTAAATCTTTTGTAGAAAGAGAGTGACCAGTGAGCCTTAAATTTGGGATATGAATATTTTGAAGTTGAGGAGCATGTCTCTTTCCCCAATTTTACATACAGAGTTTTCTTCATCCACTTTCAGAAGTCAGTCTTGGAGTACAAAGTGGCCTGTAATGTTGCTTCCAAAGAGAAAAACTGTAAGCTGTATATACAGGAAAATACGTGAATATAGTATAGCGTGGGAGTTCTGGGAATGAAAGAGGGAAATTCCAGATGTCTTATGAGAAAACAAATACTTCCACTCTTCAGTCTCCAGAACTAAGCACAAAGACAACTAACCAAATATATCCTTCAAAGAAATTGCGCTCATTTTCTTCTCTTCTGTGAGCATCCTTAAAAATCATCTGTGATAGTAATCGTTTATATTACTTAACATGTCAAGCCTATTAAAGCAAATATTATCCACCTAACAATATTTTATATTCATAAACCTGAGATTTCTTTCTGTGTACATATCTACTCAAGTTGATTGCCTACAATTAATTGACTCCTTGTATATTTTGACACAGCACAGAGTACTTGACTAGTAAAAGAGTTACCAATCAGCCATATAATTTCTGGAGCCTACTATAGAGATACAGCTCAATCTGGAAAGAATACTGATTTGAGTGAAGCTTCTAAAACTCTCCCCTGTCCCCTTTTTTGACTGACAAGCTATTAATTTTAAGGGAAACAGTTTCCATTCAGTATGTGTCTATAAATCTTCAAGTTTAAACTGATAAACAAAGCAGGCATGGTCTTACAGACTTTCATGCTACATTTCTTATATGTAATACATAGCAATTTGTCGGTAATAACTGATTCTAAATTAATGCTTTATTATTCAACAAATAAATGCACTTCTGCATCTAAGAACAGATGATCAATTCTAAAAGCAGGGAATTGAATTTATTGGTAAGCTGACAGTTTATTGTTTAAAAGCAGTTCCCCTCTACTCCCCTGCCTCTAGTGTATAACACTACTTAATTAACAGCAAACTTGGAAAAATTATTTACAAAAGAAACATGATTGCTCTTTAGAGGAGATTATATGAGAAATTTAACCAAAATATATTAATTTCTGAAAACTTTTCCAGTAACTTCTCACTCTGTATTTGTTAAGGTGACCTGAAGGCAGTGTGATACAGGATATTGGATTGCTATAGTTGATTCTCATGAGGCAGTATATATTCTATATGTCACCAGAGACACTGAATTAATTAATACTGAAAAATTGTTCTTAAATAGAAACACAGTATTAGAGTCCTACAAACCCCAGGTAACAAAATGTTTATTAGCTGAGTAATACATCACCTTGTTTTGTGTATATTTCTGTTTAAAGGCTCTTTATTTAATGTATTTTGTGATTAACATTTAACTCATGGTCAACAACACTGTAATTCATGCTTTAAACTAAGTAAATCTAATATACATATAATTTTCTCCATAAGGCATTCCTGAACTTTCTTCTGCTTAAGTACACTAGACAGCACCTAAAATGGCTAAGGAGTAATTTTTCAGTAGTTGAATTGCCAATTAAAAATCACAGAAAACCAGTAAACATGACACTAAACTGTCTGTAGGATGGACACTTGTTAATAGTCACTGAAAACTGAAACAAGAATGCCTTGTTTGACCTTAGCTGGGAACATGTATGTTGAGTGTTTGCAATTTCCTGCTGCTTTGCACATGTCCATGAATGACAGAAACCCAGCCAATATACAAGTAAATTTTAGTAAATAGGCAAATGTGCAAATACAGAATTTGTGTATAATGAGTATCAACTGAATCTGATGGCCCTTAGTTACCTATGCAGACTTTGGAAAGGAAACTAACTAATGTTTATTTCTTTTCTGCTCTTTTCTCTCCTCCCTAATTTATTGGTCTCACAAGCAAACAAGTGAGACTTTACCCGTTCGTTCCATTTGGTTAGACTCATTGACTTAATTTGCTCATGTGGCAATACATTAGTCTCCCTTCACTTTGAGGGATAGATAGGCTATTGACTTGTCTTCAGGAAAATAGTTTTTCTTGTTAGTGATGAAATTTCTGTAAGGATTATCTCTCACTTCACATTTTAATAAATTATTTTATATGAGCAATTATATAGGGTTTTTTTTTTTAAAAGATTTATTTATTTATTTATTTATTTATTTATTTATTTATTTATTTATTTATTTATACACGCACTGGGTACAGTCAGAAGCGCGGGAGGGTGAGCGAATTCACCAGAGCCAGAGCGGGAGCAGAGCATGCAGAAGGACTGAAGTACACTGCTGAGGGGAGCAGTGGGCGGCAGGAGAGTTCTACGCACCATGTGGGACCCTCCTCTGGTGGCCAGGGAGCAGCCGGGGATCGAACTGGCGCTGCAGAGTCTGCAGGCAACTTTGCAACCCAGCGCTCAACCGCTGCGCCACCGGGGAGGCCCTGAGCAATTATGTAGTTTTTTATCATCCCAGAGTATCGATATTTAAAAATCCAACTAAAACCTAAAGAATTTAATATTCATTTCCCCCCCAGCTCATTTATTTATTTTTTAAACTTCACATTGCGAATTTATACTCAGTTATCTAAATTTTCAGGAAAATTTAGAAATTTGTTCTGATCCTTATAGTATTAGCTATATTAGGTGTTATTTTAGAGGAGTTTTTCTTTTGTTCATTGAAAATGTTTTACACTTTATGCTTTGTACCTAGGAGATAGATCCTAGACAAATAATGTAAATATCTGATGTCATTTTAGATAATCCATCTTTGTCATTCTTAGAGAAAAGCATTATTACATCTATTATGGGTGTTTATTAAACAAAAATAGGTACAGGAATAACAATAAAACTCAGAGTGAAATATTTGGAGTACGTTTGATTAAAGAAAGTTAAGTAAGCTCCTTTAGTACAGACTTTTTCATACTCACGTATTTATCTTTTAGAGGAATTTTATTATTGCACATACTACATAAAAACACTGCATATGAACATGGAATTCTTTTTGATAAGTTCTTAAGGGGTCTATGCTATGAAATGAAACTGCATATGAACATGGAATTCTTTTTGATAAGTTCTTAAGGGGTCTGTGCTATGAAATGAACTTGGAGAAATAAACTTGAGGTTTCCTAACCACTCCTAAAGTCATTTCTGCTCTTGGAGCAAAACAAAATGAATCTATTTCCTTTTCTATATAGCAGCTTTAGAGTATCTTAAAGAGGCAGTATCACCTTACATTTCTATTTTCCAGGTTTTTCGCTCTTAAATAAATTCTTAGTATACTCTATTTCTAGACTTAATATGAAACCTGTGATATTTTATTGAACATACTGGTATCTTTTTAGACTGTAAGGTTATGACAGAATGCCTTATTTTTTATTGCTGTTAGTGTCCAGCATAATGCCATACATGTTTGTGTATTTAGTTCATATTTAGTAAATGAAAATGAACATTTTAATCATTTCATGCCATTGTGTTTTGTCATTTTGCTGTTAAGAAAGGTAGAAGTATGAGATGGTGCTTTTGGAAATGTCTATAGTCCTTCTTAAAGTAATAGGATATGGCCTTTCAGTATATTCTGACATTCTACTGGACCCAATTTGACACCATCAATGTAGCTACTGTACAAAATGCTCAATCAAGATTTTGTTTGCTATGGTAGTCATTTTTAACTTTCTGAAATAAATGTTAAAAAAAAAAAAACCAACAATATTTTACCAAAGAATGTACCCTGTTTCTCCCATCAACCACATTTCCATAATTTCTTGTGTTGATAAAACTGATTTTCATTCCAGATATTTATAAAGCATTGAACACTTTGAATTTTTAAATATTATGACTTCAGAGACTTCTAAGAGAAGTGATTGTATTTTTAGAGTCAACTATGAAAATGGACTTAGGAAGTGTTTTCTTTTGTCTTTTCATGTAATTATTCACATCCAACTTTGCTGCTTAGAATGAGACCTATATGAAATGATGCTTTTAATATAAACTCTAAATCATTTCTAAATTTTTATATTCTGCTGTTATATTTCAGAAAAGTATTTCCTTCCCTAATCAGGGTTCTTTACTATAAGAATAATCTTTCTGAATTTTAATTTGCTTAGAGATACATGGGCATTTTATGTTATGATTAAAAATGAAAATATGAAAACAGATAAAGCATATTACTATGAATAAGATGACCTTTAATATGCCAAATCAGTATGTTCAATTTGAGTTTTGAAGGAAAGAAGTATTATCCCTGCCTAGAAAACAGTGCCTAATACACTAAGATTAATGGTTACAATGAATCTTTAACATGTTCATAACTTGCAATATATTGATTTTTTTAAGGGAAATATTTTGGTTCAATTAAGAGCACTAGCGAAATACTAATGATCTTTTCATTTTATAACGTTTCAGCAGCTGTTGAACTATGGATAGAAACTATTATAGGTGTTTTATCTCTTGTGTGCTGTAAATTTATACAAGAGTGGCTCTTAGGAGTTGTTGTAAATTGGGTTTCATGGGAAGCCTGAGGTACAGTGTAGTTTTATTGAGTGCCCTTGGGATGGACATTTGTGAAAAGGAAGTAGAATTGGACAGAGGAAAAGTTGAATTTTGATCCAGGCCTGGTGATAACCATGACCAAATCCAATGTAAATTCAGTAGCTAGAAGTCCCTTTTTAGTTGTCCTGAGTTTAGTTGTTTGTGGACTTGTCTTTCTATGTGGGCTCCCCAGGGTCGGGCATAATCTTGGGCAAAACTGGTCTCTAGAGTTCATACACTCCCAGGAACTGATGCAGTAAGTCTTTTATGAAGAAGGATTGGATGACACATCACAGTATATTCTGTGAATAATATGTTGGGTTTGGTGTAGTTTTTATTTTTTGCTTATTTTTTATTTCCTCATAAATTTTATTTATATAACTATACTTTTGTAATTATATAGTAATTACATATTACATAATAATTATATAGTTATTACATAACCATATAATTTGGGGAGAATAACTTCACACCTCCATATGTGCACATGCCTCACTCGCCTTCCACCAAAGCTCTGGTGGTGCAATCCTTTATCACCTTTTCTCCCCTGTACCCACCTTCCTCTCCCCCCTTCCCTTTGGTAGCCACTATATTTTTCACAGTCTTCTTGTTTGGCCAGTTTGTTTGTTTTCTTTGGTTACTTATATTCTGCATATGAGTGAAACCATCTGATAAACCATCGTTCACTTTTAGACTTACCTCACATAGCATAATTACCTCAAGATGCGTCAGTTTTGTCCCAGAAGGAACTGTTGTTGTTGTTTTTTTTTAAATAGCTGAGTAGTAGTACATTGAGTGTATAGTTCACAATTTCTTTAGCTATCTTTGAATGGGCATTGAGTTTGCTTTCATGACTTGGCTATTGTGAATAATGCTGCTATGATGAATGTAGGGGTGCATTAATCTTTTCATATGGTATCTTCATATTCTTTGGGTAAATACCTAGAAATGATATTGCTGGATCATGTTATTTCCATTTTTATTTTGTTATGGTATCTCCAAACCATTTTCCATAGAGGCTGCATCAAATTCCATTCTTACCACAGTGTTCCTTTTTTTCACAAACATTGTTTGTAGTCTTTCTGATATAGGCCATTCTGCGGGGTGAGACACTGTCTCGTGGTTTTGATTTGCATTTCCTTTAAATAAATCCACACAAATATGGACAATTAATCTTTGACAAAGAAACCTTGTCCATACAATGGAGAAATGAAATCCTCTTTAACAAATGGTGCTGGGAAAATGGACAACCACATGCCAAGAAAGAAAGAAAGAAAGTACATCATTACTTAACTCCATATCAAAAATTAATTCAAAATGGATACTTGGTTGTAAGACCTGAAACCATAAAAATATAAAGAAAACAGGAGATGTACTGGTGAATATAGACACCACAGACACAGAGAGGAATTCAGGGGTTAAACTACAACAGAAAGGCAACAAAAGCTAAAATAAACAAATGAGGTTACTATAAACCTTTTGTACCTGAAAGGAACTACCACAGAAGCAAAAAGGCAACATTTGAACTGGGAGAAGATATTTCCATATCACACCTCAGACAGAATATATGAAGAACTCAGAGGAACACAATAATAATAATTTAGAGAAAAACCCTAATCAGAAGGTCAAAAGACTTAAATAGACACTTCTTCAAAGAAGACACACAGGTACATTTTTTAAAAGACAAAAGGTTTGATTCAACTGTTGCACAGTGTCCACAATTGAAATTTTTTAAGTTTAGTAATTGCAAAAGATATATTTAGGTGTTGGGTATTGATATTTAAAAATGAAAGTGTTTACATTGCTCTTTTATTTTTTTTTTTAAATAGAGGCTTGTTTTTTATTTATTTATTTGTTTGTTTGTTTATACATGCACTGGGTACAGTCAGAAGCGCGGGTTGTGAAGCTGCCCGCGGCCTCTGCGACGCATGTTCGATCCCCGGCTGCTCCCCGGCCACCAGAGGAGGGTCCCACATGGCGCGCAGACCTCTCCTGCCGCCCGCTGCTCCCCTCAGCAGTGTACTTCGGTCCTTCTGCCTGCTCTGCTCCCCGCTCTGCCTCTGGTGAATTCTCTCACCTTCCCGCTCCCGCGCTACATTGCTCTTTTAAATGTATACAGGGACTCTAAATGTAGCATCTGATAAAGTAATCTATTTTTAAAAAGGGTTATCTGCCAGATGCTGATGTTAGGTACAAAGTAAAACATTCTGTGTTTCTAATGCAGAGGCCACTCTATATTCTAGACTATGGCTCCTTCTAGAAACTGACCCAGTAGTTATTTAGTGATGGAGGCCATTTAATATAGGTGATTGTCCTTGCTGAGAGATTATTTGCATTTGACCTTTGACTTATCCTTGGAGCTATTGGTAATGCCTTACTCATGTTAACATGCTTTCAGGTTAGTGTCGTTGTGCCACCAGTCTGAGCAGCCAACTCTGACTTCACGTCATTGTCGCCTTTGAAATTAGTATGTGTCATGTATTCCATTTATTGGACCATGATTGTCTTCATGATGGCATATTTTTAATCCTCAAAGCCATTTAACAGTTGATAGTCAAAGTATTCAGTAGACCATCTACATTCCAGTCATGCATGCACATTCAAAAGTGTTGAGTGTTGGAATGGTAAAAAAATTAATTCAAAGAATTTCTGGCCTTCTCTCACTTGCTCCTCGTCTATATAGTTTTAGTAATTGGTTTGGTTACTGAAGGGGTTATCCCCAGAAAGCCATTATCTCCTTTGACTGCTTTCTGGATAATGACCAGGATGAAAAGGGTAGAGACCTATCTTCCTGTTTTGAAAATTCCAGGTCATAATGAGTTGGTTTCTCTCTCTCCCTCTGGTAACCTCAGCCTAGGTGGTTTTGTTAGTTGTTCAAGTGGCAACCTAAAAGAGTTTTTGAAAGTCAAACTTAATTCTCAGTGAGCCAATTAGATTATTTTGTTGGATTCTAGCGTCCGTCCTAGATTATAAGGATAATGAGCATTTGTTAAAATATACTGATTACTGAATCCCTTTACAATGGCTTATATGACTCAACATTGGAGGGCATACTGGTTATCTAGAAGAGTTATTTTATAAAAACTGCCGTTGATTCTTTTGTACTTAATTTTTCCAGGTAAAGAATCTGGTCTTAAGAGAAAATTATTAGATCAAAATTGATGTTAAAGCTACTGGAATGGTATACACCAATTTTCCCCTGACTTACAGGGAGGGAATACAGTAGACTTTGAGAAGTAAGATGGAGGTGTTGGTTTGGAGGAGGTTGGGATGGACTTTATTGATCTTTGTCTTTCACTCTCCTTAGCCTTCTTCAGGGGAAAAAAAAACCCCACTTCCTCACAAGTTGTTGTCAGTGCCTTAAATTTAACTGAATGTTGGAGCTGCTGTCCAACCCCAGATTACTTTGAGTGTAATTTGATTCACATTCCTCTTAATCTTACTGAAAACTCTATTGGAAACAGCAAGGGTGACTCCACTTCCTGTACCTCCCTCACAAAACACCTGTCAACACCTCCAGATGTCTACCCTATTTCCATTCCAGTAGCCATTGCTCAGCCATTCCGTGAAGTAACTGAATGCCACCTGACTGATGTTTGGACAGTCAGGACTGACTTTTTTCTAGGCCGTCTCTTGAAAAAAATAAGGATAAGACCCAATTATTCAAACTAAACTGGAAACTCTCAGGCATACTTGCCTGTTAAAAAGCCACACTGGGGCCTCCCTGGTGGCGCAGTGGTTGAGCGCTGGGTTGCGAAGCTGCCCGCGGCCTCTGTGGCGCCGGTTTGATCCCCGGCTGCTTCCCGGCCACCGGAGGAGGGTCCCACATGGCGCGCAGACCTCTCCTGCCGCCCGCTGCTCCCCTCAGCAGTCTGCTTCGGTCCTTCCGGCCTGTTATGCTCCCTGCTCTGGCTCTGGTGAAGTCTCTCACCCTCCTGCACTTCTGACTGTACCCAGTGCTTGTATAAATAAATAAATAGATCTTAAAAACAAAAACAAAAAGAAAAAAGCCACACTGGATGCAAAGTCAGCCTATGCCCCTGTCTGATTTACCGCTGCATGTCTGAAAATGTAAACTCTATTCTTTCCAGGGAGATCTTAATGTGCTGACATTCTAAATCTTGAATGGAAACCATGTAATAACTTGTATTCTCACCCAAAACTTAGTGACTTGCACCAAAGAGGTACTATAAGAGACCTTCAGGTATTTAATAAAACATCATGCAGTTTTTATGTAATTACAGAGATTTTTCCAAAATTAGGCTAATCTTGATTATTTGTGATAACTTTTTGGAAGGAATGACTGATTTATTATTTACATGTACTCTGCATGTACTTTAGCCTAAGATGGGGTCAGTTAGTAAGGATGGGTGTTGTGAAATCGGTCCTTGATTTTAGTGGTAGTGCTCAATGATATCACCACATCTCTAGGAAGTATTCAGGTCAACTTCAAATCAGGGTTGTTATGGATGACAAAATTGGCTTAGATTTCTTTGTGGGCCAGGTGGATTACAATACGGATTCTGTGTAATTGTTATTACATATTCCTGTACTTGGATTAATGCTTTGGTCTAAGTGGAAAGGTCAGTTCAGATCCATTAGAAAGCCACTTGGATTTCACAAGTAGATCCAGAAGGTTTATGGGATTTGTTCACCTGATTTGACTCAGGACCCTGGGGGACCTGCAGTTTGCCCTTATCATTTTGCTTGACGTCCTATTTATATATAGTAGCCTTAGTTACATGATGCATAAGACAAATAAATGGATTTGGTTGTCCCTTTGTCAGATTAATCAGGTTGGTAGATAGAGTGGAATGCTTTGGGAAAAAATGCCAGGAGGTTAAGACAATTAGAAGCACTAAATATATAGTGTCCTTAGGTAATTTTCCACTGGCCTGTTACATTTCCGCATATTTTACCAGCAGAGGCACTGTATTTCTTTGTTTTGTTGGACTATCCTTTCAAGGATGCTTGTATAATAAACAGGCTTAGAAAAGAGACATAGTGTCTCTTTTTGGAGCAAAGAGCAGGCTTGTTTACTCTTCAGTAATGTAGAGATAATATCTCTCTCCAGAACAAAGGGCAGGCATGCTCATTGCATACTGTAAAAGATTTGGGCTCCCTAAACTCAGACTTCCTCTTTGGTTTACTCACTGTGTGTACAGTCATCCAAATTTAGGCTCATCCACATCCCTATAGTGGGATGTGGTGTTAAAGGGAACAGATACAAATATTTATTTATTCATTCATTCATTCATTTATTTTAAATATTCATTTACACAAGAACCCAGGTACAGGCCAGATGAGCGGGAGGATGAAAAGATTCACCAGAGACAGAGCGGGGAACAGAACAGACAGACTGATGAAACACACTGCTGAGGGGAGCAGCGGGAGGGACAGGAGAGGTCTGCCGCACCATGTGGGACCCTCGCCAGCTGGCCAGGATTGAACCGGCACTGTAGAGGCTGCGGACAGCTTCACAGCGTGACACTCAACTGCCTGCACCACTAGGGGAGGCCCGATACAGATATTAAAAAAAAAAAAAAAAAAAAAAAAGATTTATTTATATATACAAGAGCTGGGGTGTAGGCCAGAGGTGTGGGGGGTTAGAGGGTTCACCAGAGACAGAGTGGGGAGGAAAAGAGGCAGAATGACTGAAATACACTGCTGAGGGGAGCAGTGGGTGAGACAGGGAGGTATGCTGCACCATGTGGGTCAGCTCCCTGGCCAGGAATTGAACTCATGCTGCCGCGGCTGGCAATAGCTTGATAATGCTGAGACTTAACTCCTTGTCACCAGGGATACAAATATCTTATAATGCTTATCCTGTTTGTTTATCCTGTTTGCTGGGATGCGAAAATAAAGTAGTGGTATCTCTGACTCAGGAATCGCCTGTCTTCTTATTTCATCCATAAAACTGTGACAATTTAACGTGTTAATTTACAAGGGGGGCAAAATTTTGGACCCTTCACATCCTTGATATTGAGACTATGGGTGCTCTGGCTGGGGACCCCGTATCTGTTTTAAAAAAAAAATCAGCCATTTTGATTGTCAATAAAATGTCAAATGCTTATGGTTTTCACCCTGGAAATGGCATTTAAATGTATTAATCTAATACACAGTCACAAACTACTGCCCTAGCCGTTGGGGCCAAATTGGACTCACTGCCTGTTTTTGTAAATAGATTTATCGTAATACAACCACACCCATCTGTATTTGTATTGTCTTTGGCTCTTTTGCACAAGGCAGAATTGTGTATTAGCAACAGAGATCATACAGCTCACCAAGTAATAAAAAGTTTGCCGAGGTCTGCTTTGATACTCTAGCCCATTTACTTTAAATATACTTGCAATGTATGTCAAGATAGATGTGCATAGATGTTTACTGCAAGGTTCTTGATAATATTAAATAATCAACAAAACAATGAAATTAAAAATATGAGAAAATATACAACCCACATTATATAATTTGAATTAAATATACATGAAACACCATTTTTCTCCTTCAAGAACAAGGCTTTCTGAGATAATACAATCTGAGAAGGCAAGGGACCCCAGATTGTTTAGGTAAGGCTCTGCTATTTGCAGATTCCAGGGAGGAGTGGAAGGATCACTTAATAAAAGGCAGAAATATTGCTGTTAAAATTTTGCCTTTTTATCCAAAGATCTTTGAAAGTCAATTAAAAAGTAGCCACTGGAAAAACAGTAAAATAAACAAAACAGATTGGAACAACAACAACAACAACAACAAAGGTATTTTGATGTTGGTAAACCATGCCAATTACTGGTTGTTTTTGGAAAGGAGGTACCCTTTCATTGCATTCTCAGGTGTGAAGGTAGAACCCTTAAATGATGCATAAGGCCTATATTGATTGAGATTTAGGAGAGAAGTAAATTGATCTTTTTTTAAAAAAGATTAATTGATTGATTTATTGGGTGAGAGGATGCACCAGAGACAGAGTGGGAAGCAGAACAGGCAGATGGACCGAAAGCACTGCTGAGGGGAGCAGTGGGAGTGACAGGAGAGGTCTGCCTCACCACGTGGGAATCTCCCTGGCCGGCCAGGAATTGAACCCGTGCTGCAGAGGCTGTGGACAGCTTCACAGGGCTGTGCTCAACCCGCTTCACCACCAGAGAGGCCCAAATTGATCTTGTTTTAATGAGACTTTGGTAAGGAAAGCGAAACCAGACTGTTTTAGAGTTTGGTAGCCTGGTAAGAAAGGGAAGAATTGATAATTTCATGTGGGAACTTGAATTTTAAGACTCCATCTAAAGAGAAAGAAGACAAAGATCAAAATTGTGGTGATCAGAATTGACAAAAATGCAATTTTTTTAGTGGGAAATATTAAAAATGTTTCAGAAGTATTTTGTACACTGCCTTTTAGTTACAGAGATATGTTTTGAACATGTTGATATTATTAAATAATAAAAAAGTATATAATTTAAATGTAATTCCTTTGTTTAGATTTCATTCCTTTCAAAGTCTTATAAATTTGTAAAAATCCAACCATGTTTAATTGTACATTTGATTTACTTATGTTAAAAAAAAAATAGGGTTGTGAGATAGGGATTGTCCCAGAAGGTCTGGGACAGATGTGTCAAATTTATGCAGCTCAGGGTTAACAAACTGTAGTGAGGAGATGAGTGATTGACTTGTTGATAATTGGTCTAGAAATATAGGCAAATGGATTTTGTGCATCTTTTTTTTTTTTTTTAAGATTTATTTATTTATTTGTACAAGCACTGGGTACAGTCAGAAGCGCGGGAGGGTGAGAGGATTCACCAGAGCCAGAGCGGGGAGCAGAACAGGCAGAAGGACCGAAGTACACTGCTGAGGGGAGCAGCAGGCGGCAGGAGTGGTCTGCGCGCCATGTGGGACCCTCGCCCGGTGGCCGGGGATTGAACCGGCGCTGCAGAGGCTGCGGGCAGCTTCGCAACCCAGCGCTCAACTGCTGCGCCATCGGGGAGGCCCGATTTTGTGCATCTTTTGAGGTCTTCTTGCAGGTGTTGTAAACATTGTGTTTATATTTCTTCAAGTGCAGAATTAGACAGTATCTTATATTTTATATCTGTCGGGATTTTTTTTTTAAAATGTATTTGGGCCTTTCTGAAAAGATACAGAAAATAATGAGGAAGAATCTTATTTAACTTTTTGCCTAATTTCCATATAATACATTTTGTCTAAAATATTAAACTTCCAAAATGTTCAGGTAAGCTAAGGGAGACAAGCAACCATGTCTGTTAAACTATGGTAGAGAAACATATGTCCTACCCAAAACTGTGCCAGCCGACAAGCTGAATAAGATCACTTGACAAATAAATAAATGCTTTAAGTAGTTTGTTTTTCTATATTGGCAGTTAGGTAAGCATGTTGTTTCAGGTGGTAGGTAGGGAAGAATTTTGGGACTGTGTAGGTAGAACAATGCTAAGCTTTCTTCTACTTAATCAGGGAAGACTTCATGGAAGAGGATGAGTAAGTGTGGATAAGCAGCTATCTTTGTAAGAGCTCAAAATCAAGAGGAGCAGACTATCATTTTAAAAATTAAGGATAATGAACTCTAAGTTCACCTCACGTTCCATGAGGTGAATGGAAGAGGTAAAATGGATCAGCTTTTATTTATTTATTTTAAAGATTTATTTTATTAATTTATGCATACAAGAGCTGGGGTGTAGGGCAGAAGTGCAGGGACAGAGTGGGGAGTAGAACAGGCAGATCTTCTGAAATACACTACTGAGGGGAGCAGCCGGGCGAGAGAGGGGAGAGGTCTGCTGTGCCTTGTGGGTTAGCTCCCTGGCCGGGGATTGCTGCAGTGGTTGGCGATAACTTGATAGTGCTGAGACTTAACCTCTTGCACCACCAGGGAAGCCCTCAACTTGTATTCATTTTAGATTTGATGTATTATGTATTTTGTGTTTATTTCTTTTACCATGTATTTCTCTTTAGTAAGATTAAGAGCATTATGAGGGTGGGAATTCTCTTTTCTGTTTCTTTTGTGTCCCACATAGAACAAATTTATAGATTGATACTGACTAAAATTTTAGTTAAAAAATTTTATTTCAATTATGGAACACTTTGGCATTTTTTTAGCTATTGGCCCAAATGTGAATAAAGAGAGGACTTTGGTACCAAGAGTTGGAGTAGAACCCTAAAGTATTTCTAGCTTTGAGGGGCCAAGTTGAGAATGTTATAGTGAATTTGGAAGATGGGTAAGTTCTTGAGAGCAGTGGGTTAGACTAGTGGTGGTTGGACAGGAAACATTGGCATCAATATTGGCTTAATACACAGATGTAGATCAGGATTCTAGCTAGTCATGGGTAAATAGTGTGGGAATGCTGTTGAATAAGACCCATGCTTCAGAATCTGTAACAGGAAAACACATTCGTATAGGATAAGAATGAGGATAAAATTCTTGTTATTTGCAAAGAACTAACTTCTTTGGCATTACACTAGTGACTGAAACCTAGAAGATACAAGATCTTATATTTATTTTAGTGTATTTATTTTTGGGGTTTGACCTATATTGAAAGAAGTATGTTCTGAATAGGTTTAAATTTCTTTTTAAAGTCTGTTATCATGTTGCTTAGACAGATTGTCTCTTATTAGGCCACGGGAGTGGTAGAAGAAAATAATATCCTGATTTTATGGGATTTCTGCAATGAAAGGAGAGAACGGGTTACTATTTTTGGCTCACACAGGTGGGAGTGGAATAATCTGCACAGTGCCAGGTGGTTTTCCTACTCTTTTAGGATACTGAACCTTTTCCTCTCTGTTGATATATAGAAGCATTAAATGTCATATTTATACAATTGGGGAATTGAAAAAATGTTTTTTATTGCCATACTGAGAAATTAACTGTGCTTGAAGAAATGGCTTGACAGCATTTCTGGTTTTTACTTCAGGTAGAATATTTGAACAAGATTGACTTGTGTTATAGAGAATCTGTTTAGATATGGGATTTGATTCCTTTCTCTGCTAGTTTTCTATATTTATTGAGGACATGATATGTGCCAGATACTTCTTTAGGCACTCTGTTATACTTATTATTTAATCCTCATGGGAATCTTAAAAGAAGGATCATGGTATCCCCATTTTTAAAGATGACAATATTGAAACACTTCATAAACTAGATTTATCAATGTTTTCTGATCTCCTTCCCCTACCCCCTAAGAAGATATACTGGCTGACTTTTTATTCACTTCTCTCTAATTTGCTTCTTTTGAATTTGCTTCCATATTTCTGCTGCAACCATATGAATTGTATCCTCATATGATAAGTTGTATTTGTCCCCAAACACTTCAATCCTGTATTTGGAAGAAAATAAGTTCAACGCTGTGAAGACTGCATTAACAGTGTGGTTACTTATGCAAGAAAGGTAATGTAGAACGCTACTAATGAGAAGACCATACATATAAAAAGGGTCTAGATCCCAAGTTTAGAACCAAATGAAAAATATGACACAAGAGAGTGAAGTATGAAGATTAAAGTGTTAAGATTAATGTTAGAGAGATTGGAATTAACGGCTTTAGAGCTATTGCTGCTTCCAAACTAGTTGCTACTGTTCCAAGACCTAACTGAAAGAATAATACCAATGACTAACATTGGTCGTTTTTTATTATAGTAGCTCCAGGTGTTCAAGAAACATGCACACTAGGCATGAAATTAATTTTTCCTTGGGCTATTGGGTATATAAAGAAGGGGAGGAAGTTCTTCAAAATAGAATCCTGAGTGTAGGTAAGGATGATTCTTATATCAAAATACTGGGTTACGTTTTACAGCTTTAAAAACATTTAAGGTAATTCCTGGTATATACATTATATGTTCACTTTAATTTACTTTCGAATTTATGATCGTGTATTCTATAATACAGGTAAAGAGAACAAAGCCTAATTCAAATTTAGTCCTGTCTGGTTTATAAGCTTATGTACTTTTTACTAAGTCATACTTGTTGAGTTTGCTTATGTGCCCCCTCCTGTTTCATTTTTCATGTCTCTCTTCATTTGTGTGTTAGTTCCCTGAATTTTCCCTTTGGGACTTTGATTACAGAGCATATCTTGTTTCATTCAGGATAGGAATGTTCCTGAAACTGAAAAGCTTATATCAAACAGCATAATGGAATAGAATTGTAACCTACAGTAAATGAAGAGAAAATTACCAGTTGGGGTCTGGTAATACAACCTGAAATACATTTGGTTTCTAGATCCACACAAATTATGTGGATTCCTCCTTATACGGTGTTTTTATTTACAAAGGTAATTCATGCACATTTTTTTTCAGAAATTATTACTATGAAAAATATGTGAGTTAACAGTGTGATGGAGCATGAAAGAAGTAAATGAAATCCTAAACTGCATGAATAGAAATGTGTTGTCAGAACAGTTGAAGCTAATAGTAGCACTGTCATCTTATATGTGATAAATTGATTTCATACTGTAAAGGGTCAGTCATCAGCTGTAGTGCCAAATGGTTATGTTTATGATTTGAGCAACTGAAAATAGTGAAGGGGATGGAAAGATTAAAAGTAAATGGTAATAATAATCCCCAGATTTTTGAAAGCTGTTGTGTAAAATAGGGAATAGACTTACCTGGTGTTCTTTTAGAACCGTGGTGGGAAAATTATTTTAATAAAAGGTCATATAAACATTTTTTTGATTAAATATTTAATTAGTTAAATAGTTGCAACTTTTAAGTAGTTAAAAGGTTGCAAACTTTGTGTTGCAACCTTTTAACTCTGCTATGTAATTCTGTAATAAGAAAGCTATGGATATGTGGTAAACAGATGGGCATGGATGTATTCCAGTAAATCTTTATTTATAAAAACAAGACAATGGTCTATATTTTCAGCTGCTGCTCTAAAAGAGCAGTTTTACTCTCAATTTCAGAGATAATTTTATAAGAACTTGTGGTTTCAGCTGTGGAAAAGACTGTTGAGAGGTCTGTGCTGAATTATTATAACCATCAATGTAGCATGGTCATGGTAAGACTCTAGCACAAACAAGAAGGGGGAAGACTATATGACTCCTAAGATTTCTCTCTACTTTATCAATTTTCTGTGCTTTTCTAACTGATAAAAGTTATCTGATTTAATTGTATGACTGTTTCCAATTTAATGGGAAAAGATTTAGCCAGAAAATGTCTGTATTAAACTTTGCCTGATTTTCTCTTACTGAATTGAATTCAGTATTTTATTTCAATATGTATTTTATTGTATGTATTTTCTATATCTTTATATTAGTATGTACTTCATTGAATTATATATTTGAATACACATATTAAAGAGTATCATTTATTGATTGATTTGTGCATAATGAGCCATCCTTGTATCAATGGAATAAATTTCACTTGGTCATGATGTATTATCCTTTTAATGTATTGTTTAATTCGGTTTGCTAAAGATTGTATTGAGTATTTTTTTTTTTTTTTTGGTGGGACCCTCGCCGGTGGCCGGGGATCGAACTGGTGCTGCAGAGGCTGCAGGCAGCCTCGCAACGCAGCGCTCAACCGCTGCGCCACCAGTGGAGGCCCTGTATTGAGGATATTTGCATTTATATTCATGAGGGATATTGGTGTATAGTTTTGTTTTGTTTTGTTTTGTTTTTTAGTGTATGATGCCCTTGTCTGCTTTTGGTATCAGAGTAATGTTGGTCTCGTAAAATATGTTTGGAAGCATTCCCCCTCCCTCAATATTTTGGAAGAATTTCAGAAAGATGGGCATTCATTTATTTAAGGTTTGGGAACTCACTAGTTAAACCATCTGGTATCCTAGGATATTGTTCTTTTGGGAGAGACTTTCTATTGGTATTTCAGTTTTCTTGTTTGTAATTGGTCTATTCAGATTTTTAACTTTCCCTGACTCAATCTTGGAAAGTTGCATGCTCTAAAAAATTTTAATTTCTTCTAGGATGTCCAATATATTGTCATAAGTAGTCTGTTATGATCTATATTTCTTAGATGTCATAATTTCTCCCCTTCTGTTTGATTTATTCACATTTTCTTCCTTTTTTTCTCAGTCGGTCTAGAGCTGTAGGCTTGTCTGTTTTGCTTACTTATATTTTCAAAGAACCAGCTTTTAGTTTCATTGACTCTTCTGAAAGAAACCCTAAAAATCTGACTGTAGATTTGAGTTTATAGAAAGGGAGCAGGGAGCAAGACGAGAAGGACGAGAAGGGCCAAGTGGATTGTGATGGAAAATTATGGATTTTTTTGGTGATGGGCATATTGGGGTATAGATCATATGTATATTACCACATATACATATGTATATTATCATATATACATATGCTCTATAGCCCCTAAATCATTAATGTTGCAAACCATTGTTACCTCAATAAAATTAATACAATTAAAAAATGTATATGTGTCAAATAAACCTTAAAACTTTTGAATTATACGACACATATAGGACACAGTTTAGGCATTTGCTTTATATTCCTTTTCAATTTTCTTCAATCCCTGTCCCTTGGAACCACTCATCTGATTTCTAACAATACAAATTAGTTTTAGCCTATTCTAGAAATCATCCATAATAGTGAAATTACACAGAATAAGCTCTTATAGCTTACATGTTTGACTAAAACGATGTTTTTTTGAGATCCAGGTGCTGCATGCATCAGAAATTAGGGGTTTTTTTTGTTGTTGTTGCTAAACAATAGTTTCCCATATACCGGTGTTTATCCATTCATTTGTTGATGGATAGTTGGATTGTTTACAGTTTTTTGACTGTTAGAAATGAAGCTATTATGAAATTACTGGACAAATATTAATGTATGTTTATTTTCATTATTCTAGAGTAAATACCTGAGTATAGTTTCTGGGTCATATTATAAATGTATGGTTAATATCCTATGAAATTGGGCCTCCCTTGTGGCGCAAGGGCTTACATACCACACTGTGAAGCAATCTGCAACCTCTGCAGCACGAGAGAAACCCATATGGCGAAGCAGACTTATCCTGTCTCGCCCACTGCTCCCCTCAGCAGTGTGTTTCATTGGGTCTGCCTGTTCTGTTCCCCACTGTTCCCCACTCTATCTTTGGTGAATCCTCTCACTCCCCCCCCCACCCCCAGCATCTCTGGCCTGTACCCCAGCTCTGCCTGATTGTTCCATTTGCTTGACATCTTCTATAACACTTGCTACTGTCTGTCTTTTTAAGTTTCAGCCATTTACATGGGTATTTGGTAGTCTCTCATGATGGCTTCAGTTTCTGTTACCCTGATGATTGATGACGTTACCATTTTTTCATGTACTTATTATCCATTCACGTATCTTTGCCCATTTTTAAATTGATCTGTGAGTTTTTTATTGAGTTTTAAGGACTCCATAATTTTGGGTAATATCTTTGTTGAGAATAGGCATTTTGAATATTTTCTGTCTTTTCATTTTTTAACAGCCTTTAAATAGGTATGGAGTTTTAATTTTGTTGGAATCATATTTATAAAATTTTCATTTCACTAATTAAAGCTGTCCTTTAAAAAAAAAGATTAATTTTTATTAATTTATGCTCATCAGAACTGGGGTGTAGACCAGAAGTGTGTGGGGGGAGTAAGAGGATTCACCATAGACAGAGTGGGGAGCAGAACAGGCAGATCTATTGAAATACATTGCTGAGGGGAGCAGCGGGTGAGACAGGAGAGGTCTGCTGCACCATGTGGGTTAGCTCCCTGGCTTGTGTCAAACTCACGCGATAGCTTGATAGCACTGAGATTTAACCACTGTGCCACCAGGGAGGCTCTGATTAAAGCTTTTCTTATCCTGTCTAAAATGAAAACTGTCTATTCCAAAATTCTGAAGATCTTTTCCATGTGTTTATTTCAGAAATACACTTTCAAATTTTACATTTAGGTCTTTGAACCATTTCAAATTAAATTTTGTGCACAGTAAGGGTTGAACATTTTTTTCCTCGATAAGATTGTCGTTGTTTTAGCACCATTTTTTTGAGACTGTCCTTTCTTCATTGAAGATTTTGTTAGTTTCTTAGTTGAAAATCTTTTGACCTCATTTGTTTGATTCTATTTCTGGATTCTCTTCCTTTGATCAGTATGCCTACTACAATTTATACCTACCTCAAAATGTCTCCATTACTCCAGGTTAATGATGAATCTTGAGATAATGTATGTGAATCCAACTTTGTATTTCTTTTAAAAAATTATTTGGTGTATTCTTTGTCTTTATATTTTCATGTACATTTATTTCATTCATATAGAATTTTGATCGGAATTGCATTGATTATGTTTGCTTGTATCTTACTGTACAGTCTGTTGTATGAAGAAAAAATTGTAACATTTGTATTTGTTATTAAATATGGCTATTTCACAGTTTTGTTCTTAAAATTAAAACGTGGTAAAATGTAGTTCTTTTGGTATATAGTTCTGTGGATTTTAGCACATGTAGATTCATGTGAGTATTAACAATCAAGATGCAAAATAATTTTATTATGCAAAAAAAACTAGCTCCTTTCCCCTTTCCTCACCTTTTCATCCCTGGGAGTTCCATTACTCTAGCTTTATCTTTTTGAAAGTTTCCTATAGATAAAGTTTGTGGCATTTTGAGTCTGACTTCTTTAAACATGTTACCTCTGAGATTCAACTATGTTGTTGAATGTGTCAATGATTTGTTCTCTTTTAAAGCTGAGTAATATTACATTATGTGGATATACCAGTTACTTTATCATGATAAAAGGCCAGTTGTTTTGTTAATAGTTTTTATGGGTATGAGCATTTTTGTACCAATTTTTGTATGAACATAAATTTTTCGTTTTTGTCGTGTAGATACCCACAAGTAAGACTTCAAGGTCATATGATAAATATGTACACTTTATTTTTAATAAATGTTTGTTTCTTATTTGGGAAGTAATTGCATTAAGTAAATGTACAAAGTGTAGGTGGGAAAAAAATAGGAAAAATATTGCTCATTATTTCTGCTGAAACCTAAACACTACAAAATTCTTTTTTTTTCTTTCCTACCTACCTCCCAGCCTTCTCCCTTCTCTCCCCCCTCCATTTCTTCTTCCTTTACCTCTTACCTAACAGTAATAATATTAAAAATATGATTTAATATCTGTTTTCTTCCTATTATGTGTAAACTGCATTATTTACATTTAAGACTCATTAAACAATAGTTTTTTAATTAGCATATGATATGGTAGCTAATGTGTATGTAACTAAAATATATATTTGTAGAAGTGAGTTAATGTGAGAGATACTAGGCAGTGTGACTGACTAGCATTAGATATTTTGGAATGACCACCTTTCTTTACTCATCCAATCTGCAGTCTTTAGGCAGCTAAATATTTGCCCTTATTTATTGTGCATGTGATTACTTCTGGAGAGAAGAATTTTTATCTATTATAAATCCAAAAGGAGTAATTTGTGACCATAAAGCAAATATAGTAGAAATAAGGTCTGAGAAATCAGATGCCCCTAGGTCCTTGTTTTTCCTGCGTCTTACCTTTACTTTTAAGTGCTGTGGGCTACTCCTATTTTCAGAATGTTGACTCTTGTCAGGTGATTGCTAATGCCTTGATGTGGCCTTGTGGAACTCGGATAAATACTTCCTTCTTTGTATTTGGCTGGAATGCTAGGCACTGTTGTTTCTGTCACCTTTGCAGCCAAGAGCTTGGCTAAAAGAATTATTTGGCTTGAGGTTTGGGGGATTAAACCAGTATCTGAGTCTTTCTGACTTGGCTTCTCACCATAGTTGGATATTAGAGAATATCATTAAGTGAATAGTCAGACCCTTTAGCTAAGAATTTAGAAATCAGGAAATGTAGGGTTCTTTTACTTATTTAAAAAGGGGGTAATAGCCCCTGGCTCTGTGGAATATGGAGTAAACACATACCACCCTTTTTTTACAAGTGAATGTGACTGTAAAATCTGGACAGAATACTTGGTAAATAGCAGATTAGAGAAGAACATCAGGTTTTGAAATGCCACCAAACCTCCATAATTCCCTGGCCTAAACTTAGTTCAGTCAGAAAACTGAATTGCTCTCTGTGATTTAGACAGAATAAGATCCAGAAACCTTCACATTCTGATTTGAGCAAAGCATGAAAAACTTAGAGTTAGGGTCTTCCCCTGATTTTAATTTTCTTGTTTGTTTGTTTATTTCATTTTCACAATCCATTTCCAAGGAATAATCACATGGTAAACATCAGTTGGCAAAAGGATATCTGCAGATGCTAAAACTGAGAGAGCTGTGCATCAGCTAAAATGGTAGCTTTATCAGCTAAATCTCTAATGCAGCTATCATCGCAAGAGGGCAGAGGTAAACTTTACTGAAGTTTTAGTTTGTCCTTCCAATGTTTGATCCTAGATATGTTATGGAGCAACCCCGATATTAAACGGGTTCCTGGCTGTGGGTCCTCACCCGCGCGCTTTAAAGGGACTTATGAATACTCTACTACAGACACACGCAAAAGGGTTAATAAAAGGTTTATTTACAAGAGAAAAAGAAAAAAGGAAAATAATAGAAAAAAGCTTTGGGTCTAACATTTGAGTCATTGGGGTTCAGAAGGAGAGGAGAAATAGTAAGATGCAGGGGAAAAAATTAAGAAATTGACTAGAAACAAATTGTATTTAGATTTATAGAAATTTGAAGGAGAAAAAAGTCAATTTTACTGTATGAGAATTAAAAAATAAATTTTGAAAGAAGTTGTATTACTGGTGGTAAAATGAAATTATTATGTAGCAGTGGTGAATTTTACACTCTTTTGGCCTTGGGAATTGCTTGTTGGTTTCACAGTTGGTGGCGGTGACTATTTTAGTCTTTCTCCCTTTGCTCCTACCTTGTTACCAGAACTGAATCAATAATTTGATGTGAATAGAGGTAGCAAAATGTTTAGTTCCTTTTTCTACTTCCTAGAGCAATTCTTGGTATATATGATAGTTTGGCTTTTTATATCTTTTTTTCTCTGCTGTAGACATTTCTTATTTTAAAAATCTGCAAGGATGTGAACAACCCAGACAAAGATAGAAAGCAGGTTCTTACTTTTCTACATATAGAATTTTATGGAACATTAGTAAAAATTGGCAGCACTGCTTATTTAATTCTAAAGATGCTCCATTAGCTAAATACCTCTAATTTCACAGCTCTCTAGACATTTGGCAGTGATTGTACAGGTTCAGAAGGAAAGTAAACACCAGAGTGTATATTAGAAGGGACAGGAAATGGAAATGGTTGAGAAATAGATGCCATGAATTGACACATAAGAATTCATGTGAATGTTGTTTGTTCTCTAAAACAAAACTTAACTAAGCTATTCATACTGCAGGGTTTTTTAAAGCGATATAGTGGTGATAAAATAAGTGAATATATATTCCAATTTAAGTTTATTAGTTGAGGTGTTTTACATCATTGATCCTCGTGTTGGTTTGGTAGTACCTGTTTGGGTTCGGATGCAGTTTAACAGTTCTTTAAGCAAACAGTGCTCTTTTCCTGGGGATGCTTAGATTATCTAAGTGATGTGTATTGAAATTGTTCACAATTTTGAAAGGTCTAAAAAAGAATAAACTTATACCTATGGTTGCTATTGACCTTATAGTATACATTCTCTCAGGAGGAAGTGGAAAGGATATCATTCTTGTGATACTTCTGCATCTGTATTCAGTAGACTTTGTTCCCTAGCTTTCTGTAAGTTTTGCTTGTTTATTGAGTCAATGGACCCTTGCCTTCTTCCAGACGAGTTTTCAAGACTCATGAGGGCAATTTATCGGTATAGTTCAAGCTTTCTTCTGGGTCTTCTTAAGAACAAGTAGATTTACTAATCTGTCTTCTTCGGACACTTTTAGCTACTAATCACTTAGTAGTTAGTTTTTGAGATTGTGAAAAAGTCATGGTAGATTGTCAACTAGATACAGTAATTTCTTTGTATCTTTATTACTCACTTATCTAATGTTAAAATTTCTGCCTGAAAAATTATAGCTTTCTCATGTAGTACATACACACATTGGACTACTACTACTGCTAAACAAATAAAAAAAAGTTGAAATCAGCAACACTAATGAGCCTAGAGTTTATTTCACTTAGTGAAAGAAGTCAGATGGTGAAAAATGAACAATATAATTTCACTAACGTGGTTTATAGAGAAAACAAATGGATAAGCTAAATAAAGTAAAAATAAACTTTTAGATTATAAGACCAATTAGTGGTTATCAGAAGGAAAGGGGAAAGGTGGTGGGCAAATAGGGTAAAAGGGATCAATTATATGGTGAAGTACAGAGTTTGACTTTTAGTGGTGAACTTCAAGTAGTATATATACATCTTGACTTTCAGTGATGCATTCCTGAAGTTTTTATAATGTAGTGTTACTTCAATAAAAATAGGTTAATAATAAAAATATTGACACATTATATGACACATTTGAGAGTTCAGTGCATGCTGACAGTTTTTATAATGTCAATAAGTGCTCCTTTCCCCATGAAGAAAATGAATTACATTTTTCTTGATTAGCTTCTTTAATAAATATTGAAGCATGGGATCCCTGAGTTTTTCTTCTATTTCTCTTCATTCAAATGAATGAGTGAGAACTTTTATTATTAGAATACTTTTTAAGTTATTTGTAAAATGATCCCCAACTCCTTTTTAGGGGTAGTTTTCTTTTAAAAAGCTTTATTATTTGGCTTCTTATTATATATCTCTCCATCATAGATTTTTAATGCAAATAGCAGAAAAATCTGTAACGTTAACTTCTTGTCTTGATTTCTGATTTTTTTAAAATAACATGAACTGTTTAATTTATTGTAGAGCCTATCTTGGTATAATAAACACCTTTAATTTTTTTAAATTAGTGATACTTAGTAACAACCAAATTGATTTTTTTCCCAGTTTATTTTCACCAGTGAGTTCAGTATCCAAAGAAAGATCTTTGGCAAGTGCATAACCTAACTGAAATGTCAGGGAGCAGATGGAAAGGAGTTCCATAAGAATTGGCTCAATAGTGGGAGTTTGGTGTTAACAAAAAATAGCTTTACTGACTTTCCTTTCCTCCAGAAATGATGAAATGATATGAAGAATTCAATTTTCAAATGAAGGAACAGCTATTTTTAGGTTGGTATTCAGTAGGAGATAAAAGCCCTTAAAAATAAGGTCTTATCCCAATGATAGGTTTATTTTTGTAGGGGACATGAATTCTTAGAACATCGAGAATATCTCATAAAAAGATACAAATACAAAAAGCACATTTGATAGCTAATAAAATTATTTTGAATTTTCCTGATGATATTATTTTTATTATTAAGATGAAAAATTGCATTTAGGGTAATTAACTTACACTGAATTTGAAGGCAACTGTGTTTATTTATGTTTATATGCAGTTGGGTGTTGTGAAAGTTATTGTAGTCTTGTTCTCTGCTTATGTGCATGTAAGATATCCTTAAACATTTCTAAGTTTCATCATGGTTTTGAATATCATACTCAAATACCTTTTAAAAATATTTATTGCTTGATCCACTTACATGAATTTATGAGACTCTAAGTTATTAACTAACAAATTAAACTATCATTCTCACAATTGAAGAATTTGAGGCAGGAGACTGCCTGATATCAAGTACTTCTATATTAGATAAAACTAAAAATACATTGGAACAAAATAGAAGAAAAGATGAGCACTTTTGGAACTAAGCACATTTAGCTCTGACTGCTGGAGTCTTCTCTGATTACTCAGCATTTAATTAAAAATGGATGTGCTCTTCATGATGAATCTTCTATGTATGCTATTGAACCAAATAGTTCTTTCTCTTGCTTGCTTTTTTCATCTTCTTCAGGTGTATAAATTGGGTACTGTGTCTCTATGTTTTTTCCATTGGGGTCCACATAAGCATAATTTGCAAGCCTTTGCCAAGATGGGAATTAATTGAGGTTTTGGAAACTAAAATGTTTTTTCATGCTAATTTTATAATGTGTGTATATTGTGAAAGTTAGACAAAGGAACTAAGTTAAACAAAGATCTATAGCTATTGCCAAATGTAAAAAACAACAATGGCACAAAGAAAAGAACAGAATGCTGGGGTTAAAGCCAACAAAATCCAAATGTAAATTTGTTAGTTGACAGGCATCACATGTAAATAGGCTTATTTTGGCAACTGTTGGAGTTAAACATACAAAAGACATCCTTATAGAAAAGCAAAAGTAATTGATTTTTTTTTTTAAAGAAAATGGTCTTTCAAAATTTCTAGTAGCCATTTAGTTTGTAGGAAGAATATTGCCTTTTGCTTCAATCCATATATTATTTACTTAATCCCATTACTAAGTACTGTTTTTCTTCTTACTCATGAAAGTTAATTTGGGTAATATAAGAAGACATGAACATTACATCAAAAGTTTATTCAGGGCCTCCCTGGTGGCACAGCGGTTGAGCGCTGGGTTGCGAAGCTGCCCGCTGCCTCTGCAGTGCTGGTTCGATCCCCGGCTGCTCCCCGGCCACCAGAGGAGGGTCCCACATGGCGCGCAGACCTCTCCTGCCGCCTGCTGTCCCCCTCAGCAGTGTACTTCGGTCCTTCTGCCTGCTCTGCTCCCCGCTCTGGCTCTGGCTCTGGCTCTGGCTCTGGTGAATTCTCTCACCCTCCCTGTGCTTCTGACTGTACCCAGTGCTTGTATAAACAAACAAATAATAAATAAATAAATAAATAAATAAATAAATAAATAAATAAATAAATAAATAAACAAACAAATAAATAAACAAACAAACAAACAAACCAATCTTTAAAAAAAAAAAAAGTTTACTCAACACATTTTTTCCCAAAGTCGTTGGTTGGGACCTATAGGTAGTATCCATTCTTCGTATGTTTGCAGCATATTTTATATTGTGAGTATAATTGCCATTTTCCAGCCCTTGCCTGTGTGGCATTTACTTGATATAATCACAGAAATGTCTTTTACCTTATTTTATGGCAGAGAATAAAGTAAAATGAAACCCTAGCTGGTTGAAGGTTTGAGGCAGTTGTGGCTCATCGGATGGCCCTGGATGAAGGGAAACAAAAGTAAGACGGTCTCTTTGAAGATAAAAAAATAAAAACATAATTTTTATAGAAATAAAAAGTATAAGAAATGGACATAATTTCTCTGTATGTTAAAAAACAGTGATCTGGCCCCCCCCCCCATTTGATATTAAGGCCATGTGAATATTCTTCCTGGTGAGTTTTTAGGTATTTTTTTCCTTCTAATTTTGTTAAAAAACATTAACATAAGATATGCCTTTTTATCAAAACTTTAAGTTTGTAATACAGTATTGTTAGCTCAGTGAAGCTTGTTGCACAACAGATTGCTAAAATTTTTTCACCTTGCATGGCTGAAACTCTTTATCCTCTGAGCTCTGTGTGTACCACTGGTCTTTTTTGTTTCTATGAATTTGACTACTTTAGCTACCTCATATAAGTGGAATCATGATATATTTCTCCTTATTTCATTTAGAATAATGTTCTCAAGGTTAATCTATGTTGTAGCATGTGACAGGGTTTCTTTTTTTTTTTAAGGCTGAAATGATATTCTGTTGTCTGAACATACACCGTTTTCTTCATTCATGCATCCATTGTCTCTGCCTCTTGGCTGTTGTGAGTAATGCTGCAATGAACATTAGAGTACAAATACTGCTTTAAGATGGTGTCTTTTTTTTTTTTTTTTTTTTTTTGATAAATATCCAGAAGTAGGATTATGGATTTTGGTAGTTTTTTTTTTTTTTTAAAGATTTATTTCTTTATTTATTTATACAAGCACTGGGTACAGTCAGAAGCGGGGGAGGGTGAGGCAGAAGGACCGAAGTACACTGCTGAGGGGAGCAGTGGGTGGCAGGAGAGGTCTGCGCACCATGTGGGACCCTCCTCCGGTGGCCGGGGAGCAGCCGGGGATCGAACCGGCACTGCAGAGGCCGCGGGCAGCTTCGCAACCCAACGCTCAACTGCTGTGCCACCGGGGAGGCCCTGGATTATGGTAGTTTTGATGAACTTCTGTACTCTTCCCCATAATGTATCGTTTTACAGTCCTACCAGCAGTGTATAGCATTCCAATTTCTTCACAGCCTCGCTAATACTCATTTTGTTTTCTAATTGTGTTTTTGATTTGCATATTCTTGATGGTTAATAGATTCAGAATCTTTTCATATATCTGATTCTTTGTTGAGAAATAAGGTCTTCTTAATTCACTTAAGGCTATTTAAGTCAATGAAATGTCAGTGAAATAACAGATACTAAATTTCTTCAAATATACTTTTGTATTCAATTTTTTTTTCTCTAATGACTTGTTAGCTATACTTTAATTATTTTTCAGGGTTGCTGTAGGGACAGTATATACTCTTACTATAATCTACGTGGAGTTTAAATTTCAACATATCAATATAAAATTTAAAATCTTAATATTATTCTATTTACCCATTCTTACTCCTTGTCATAAAAATGTTTTAAGTCTTCCAAAAACAGCTTTATAATTTCTGCTTTAAATAAACATGTACTTTATAAAGAAAGCAGAACAAAAATGGTATTTTGCTTGCCATTTCTGTTCTTCTTATGGATCCAAGTTTCATCTGGTATCTTTTTTATTTAAGCCTGAAAACTTTAGATAGTATTTCTTATAGTTGAGATCTCTAGATAATTATTTTGAGATTACATTTTTTTCTTCACTAAGAACTTTAAGGATAGTCCATTCTCTCTGACTTTCATTGATTCTAAGAAGTCAGACTTTATATCATTTCCCCTTTGTTTAATTTTCTTTTCCTTCTGGGTAGAATTCAAGATTTCTTTGTGTTTACATTTTAACATTTTGACCATTGTATATATTGACCCCAGTTACATGTATTTTACACCACTTAATATTGTGTAGTAGGTAGCCAAGGCTCTTTTTTCTCAATAATTTTTCTAGTTAATATTTCATAAATTTTGTTGATTTCTGTTCAGTTTCACTTACCAGTTCATCATCTGATGGCAGTTATTATTAAGCTTATTTAGTAATTTTTTTATTTCATATATTATAATTTTAAGTACTAGGATTTCCATTTTAAATAACTTTCTGTTGAGAGTTTCCATCTGTTCATTCATTTTGATCATTTTTTTCTTAAAGTTTTTGAATATTTATAATAGCTGCTTTAAAATTCTTTCCTAATTATTCCAACATCTGTGTCATCTTGAAGTATATTGGTATGGAGTGTTTTTTAACCTGTGAGTCACATTGTAATTTCTGCAAACATGTTTTAATTTTTTCATATTGTAAATTGTAGATGGTACATTGTAGAGGTTTTGGGTTCTCATTTGCAAAGTTTGTTTTTGTTCTGATAAGCAGTGACATTATTGGTTGATTATCTTGAGGCTTGGTTTTATGCTTTGTTAAGGCAGGTCTGTGGAAAGCCCAAATTATTTATCAAGTTCCTTGAATTAGTTTCCTCGGTGGTACCGAGCTGGTAAAATCTGTGCTCTGTTATTTTAGCCTCCCAATTGTTGCTTTCTACTGTTGGATTCCTTGTATTCTCCACATTTATATTTAAGAGAGTTTAAATGTAAATTTTTTGACCTTCTCCAACTGTAGCTTTCTCCTTTCTGTTTACCCTCTTTATTCTCTAACCACATTGGCATACCAAAAATTCTATTTTCTGGCTCCTTAAATGAAGACTATAGTGATTATCTGCTTCTCCATCTATCATGTGTCACACTTAATGGGGAGTATATAGATTTGTATTTTACCTGTGGATCTGGTTTTGTTTTTTTCATTGATGAAATCCTTTCCAGTTTCTGCTTGATTTTGTTCACTCTTTTTTCTTGGTAAATACCTAGGGATTGTATTTTATGTGTCATAGGATATAATGTATTTTCATATTTTAAGAAGCTGCCAGTTTTCCAAAGTGTATCATTTTACATACCTATAGGTAATATTTAGGATTTGGGAAGCAGATTTAATTGTTTTTTTTTTATGTAAGATAATACACTGTTACATAATGGAAATAATTTTTAATATGTGCATTTAATTCCTGATAAGTAATTTTGACAAGTAGTCCTCTTTATTTTTTTTTTAAGATTTATTTATTTATGCATACAAGAACTGGGGTATAGGCCAGAGGTTGGGGGGGGTGAGAGATTCACCAGAGACAGAGTGGGGAGCAAAACAGGCAAATCCACTGAAATACACTGGGGAGGGGAGCAGTGAGCAAGTCAGGAGATGTCTGCTGTGCCATGTGGGTCACCTCCCTGCCCTGGGATCGAACTTGTGCTGCTGTGGCTGCAGATAGCTTCATAGTGCTGTGTCTTAATCCCTTGTGCCATGAGGGAGGCCCCACAGGTAATTCTCTTTAAACAAAAAATGCTCTGACTTAGAGATTTTGAAAATTATTTGCTTTTGTTTTTACAGGGGCAAATGATCAAATATTCCAACTGGTTTTAACAGCTCCAAAAGTTGATATAAAGTCTGCACATGGTAGTAATTTTTGCTTACATGTTACTGTGGTAAACACATATCAGTTCATTTCGTTAGAGCACTGGAGCTAATAATGTCCGGGGTTTTAGTTGAATGTAGTCTTGGTGTGGAGAGTTTTGTTCTGAGCTTTGATCATTAATTGCTCACTTTGTGTATCTGTGCAAATTCATGCTGTTCATCAGTGCAGCTAGGGAAATTGAATGTAAGCAGGTAAGTAAAAATCTGCAACTGCTAGTAGAAAACTTGTCTTTATTGAATAACAGTGTCGCTTTATATATAAAACCTCTTATTGAGCTTCTATGGATTCAGCACTGTAGGTAATACAAAATAAGAGCTGGATATGGTTTTTGATCTTAAGTTATTTTGAGACCATATATTGTGTGGTTTTCCTTCCTTAAGAAACATTTATTATCTCTATGCTATGTGGCATATTTATAAGTATGATGCAAGTACTAGCGAACCTAGTAAGGGAGCTTGGGAAAGTTGTAGAGCAGAGGTGGAACTTAAGGTCAGCATTAGGCTAGTAGGTCTTCGTTAAGTGTAGAGAAGTCAAAGTGCTAGGTGGAATATTAATAGTGACATATTTGTGGATTGTACTATACAATGAATATGCCTCCCAGTTACAATTGAGAGTTTGAGTGGTAAGACACTGAATACTGAATGTTAGCTCCTTGGAGGCATAATCCCTGTCTCCTGTGCATCTTTGTGTCCCTAATGCCCAGTATCCTCCTTAGATGATGAAAGTATGTATGCCATAGCAGGAAATTAATGAATGTCACTGTTAGGATGGGAAGGGGTGGACAATTGTAACTGGATTTTCAGAGGCTTTAAACATAGAAGGAACAAAACTTAACTCATTTAAATGTTTAGCCCATTTAACAGTAAACATTTGTATAACAGATGAGTAAATATTCCATTCAGGTTGAAGAATTTGGGGTTTCTGTTGTCAGTGTGGCAAAATTTGAGGGTTATATGTTTTGAAATATTGTTTTAGGAAGGTTATACTGGCAGGATATTACAAACAAGTAAAGTATTATAAAACTTGCTTCAGATGGATAGAGTCCAGTAAATGTCATGTCATGAAAGCCCAGAATAAAAACGTGTCAGTGGGATGAAATAGTTGCCTCAGGGGATATTTGTAAGGAACTCTCAGTTTAGGGATAGTAGAGAGAGAAGGGAAGGGGGAATCAAAGATGATGCCCGCTTACACAGGTTGATCGAAATGACTGTAGTGCCCTTTTACTGTTAGGAATACTCCATAATTAGGGTCCAAAGGCTTTTGAGGAAGAGATGAAAAGTTTGGTTTTAAATATGAATTTTAGGTGGTGGCAGGTGAACCAAATGAAAGCACCAGCAGGAATTTCGTGATTTAAGGACCTAAAATACAAAATCGAGGCTATATGATGGGAAAGAAAGGTGCATTAGAAACTGGTCATTCAGAAAAAAGTCAAAATCGTAAAAACTACACAAGCAGACCAATGGGTGAAGAATAAAATGAGAAGAATATGAGATGAAGAGCGGGTTTGTTAAAATTTTTAAACAGATGGTGAAGTGGTAATATACAGTAATAGAGGCTCCAAAGTTAATGTGAACAAATCCCAGAGCTGGTTAAGAAGATTGGATACCATAGAGCAGAGGTGGCCTGTGGTGTATGGTCTGTCATCTATTTTTTTAAAAAAGATTTATTTATTTATGCATACAAGAGCTGGGGTACAGGCTAGGGGTGTGTGTGTGTGTGTGTGTGTGTGAGAGAGAGAGAGAGGATTCACCAGAGACAGAGTGGGGAACAGAACAGGCAGACTGATTGAAACACACTGCTGAGGGAAGCAGCGGGTGAGACAGGAGAGGTCTGCTGCGCCATGTGGGTTGCTCCCTGGCTGGCTGAATATTGAACTTGTGCTGTACAGGCTGCGCATTGCTTCATAGTGCGGTGCTTATCCCCTTGGGCCACCAGGGAGGCCCCCTGTCATCTGTTTTTGGAAATAAAATATTTTTGGAACACAGTCATCCTATTTGTTTTCACACCACTTACGGCTGCTTTTGTGCTATAGCAGTAGAATTGAGTACCTGGTCAATAGAGTGTATTGTCCACAAAACCTAAAATGTTTACTATCTGGTCCTTTACAGGATAAATTTCCTGACCTCTGTTATAGAGATCTAAGAAATAGTGATCAAGAGGAGACTTTTTACTATATTATGACCCGAAAGAGTTCAGCTTAATCCTATAAACAAATGTTTTACTGAGGCCTGCTGCATACCTGACAATAGATTTTGCTGATGTCATCTAGGAAGAGGCTAGCTAGCAAGAGATTAATGAATGAGTAACTTTTAAGGAGAGAAGTTGGTTTATGTAAATTTACGTTTTGTGAGTCTACAAAGAAATTAGTAGTGTGAAGAGTATATGAAGAAGAAAATTTTAAATACATGGAAAATATGAAGGAAAATTTTTAGAGTTTCTCTGAGAGGCAAAGTGTGTTGGCATTACAGGAATTAATGGTCTAAGACTTGAATGCAGGGAGTATACTGGCTCATTACAGGAAATGAATAGAATTGTTTGTAGAATTAAGTTAAGAATAGTAATTGCTCACACAGCTGTTTTTAAATAGCAAATTGTGTTAAGTAATCAGCAAAATCCACTAGAATGTACTTGATAGTTATGTGAAGACTGCATTATTGGTACTGACTTATGATCCTAATGGGTACTATAAAAACAAACAAACCAAAAACCTTTGTATGCACTTTCCACATTGGTATGGTACTGTATGTTTTATGTTTAATGTAGAAGTTCAATTGTAATGTTTTCATCTCTTTTCTTACTACCAAAACCAAATATAATTGTCTCGTTCAGGAAGAGCAGCTGCATGAACATTATGAGCTCACAGGGCAATGAGGTGTGTTTTCATTGAAAGGAATAGTTTCTGTTTGATTGCTTCTCTGTTTGTCTTCTTCCCTAGACAAAAATGGAATGTTTTTTTGTGTGGTTAGATTTGGGTCTATTAATTTCTTTTCTGTTTTTTGCTGTATATACTTTGTGTTGACTGTACTTCTTTCTCTTGGATTAGGCTCTTTCTTAGGACTCCCATTTTAATTTATTAAATGACTTTTTAGCATTGCCACTGCCCTTTAAGAATTTTTTTTTTGGTTGCTTCTCTAAGGATGTTAATATACATCTTTATTTTTTTTAAAGATTTATTTATTTATGTATACAGGCCAGAGGTGTGGGGGTGAGAGGGTACATACAGGGTGGAGGCCAGAGGTGTGTGGGGGGTGAGAGGATTCACCAGAGACAGAGTGGGGAACAGAACAGGCAGACTGACTGAAATACACTGCTGAGGGGAACAGTAGGTGAATCGGGAGAGGCCTGCTGCGCCATGTGGGAAGCTCCCTGTTCAGGGATCAAACCAGTGCTGCCATGGCTGCGGATTGCTTCATAGGTTATATCTTAACACCTTGTGCCACCAGGGAGGCCCTTTTCTGTGTATTTTTGGTTGTCAGAAGTTTGACTGTTATGTGCACAGCTAAGGTTTTTATATTTGTCCACTTTGATGTATAGTGAATACCTTTAATTGGTATATTATATCTCTCGCCATTTTTGTGAAATTTTTGGGTAAAGTTCTTTTTCTACCTTATTCTCTTTCTTCTCTCATTATGCCTATGTTAGACTTTTTAATGTCTCCCCTTTGGTCTCTAGGCCCTGTTCATTTTCTTTTATCTTTTTATCAATTAAATTATTTTCTCTTGATCTGTCATCAGATTCACTAACTCTTCCGTTATCTCCATTTTTCTTTTAAACCCATGCAGGAAGTTTTGGGGGATTTTTTATATTGAAGATATAATAATTTTTACTATTAAAACTTCCATTTATTACTGTTTTGTTTTCATTTTCTCTGTGAGATTTCTAGTCTTTTCATTTATTATAAGCATGTATCCTTTATTTCACTGAGTGAACATAGTTCTAATATCTGCTTTATTTTCCTTGTCTGAAAGTCTCAATATATAGATCATCTTGAAATTGACTTCTAGTGATTATTTTTTCCCTTAAAATTGTGTCTCATTTCATTGTCAAGGAATTTTGGATTGTATTATGGTTATTATAAATGTTATTTGTGGAGATTTTGTTTTTTTCATGTTCCTCCAAATAGTTTTAATTTCTTTGTTCTAATGAGCCATTGATTGGATTAGAATCAAAGAGAAAATTCTCTCTGACATTGGCCACTGTTCAGATCTCAATTTGATTTTTTCAGTCTCAGCTGAAACTGCCTTCATTCTGCCCTGTGAATGTGCTTCAGGGCTCAGCCAGGAACTTGGGTAGAGATACACCAAATATTTAGGACTCATCTTTTCGGCCTCTTGTCTTTTTTGAGATTCTATCCATACTTCCTTGTAACTAGTTGTCCTGGCTCTGTCGTCTTTTTCTTGTCGCCAGAAAGATGGTGGATATTCTATCAGGATTTTAGTTCCAACATGCGGTCCCTGCTGCTTGCTACAGGACAAAGCTTTAGAAACGGATACTCATTCTTCTTTGGATTTTTTTTTAACCTATCATGGTTACTAAATTATTATTTATGATAGACTGTCATGTGAATAGCTCTAATTTTTTATGTTCTTAACCATTTAAATGTAGAATACTAGCAGTGTTTGTAGGTACAAGAAGAACATATAGCTAAATAAGGAATTGCTCCCTACTATAAAGTTTGAGTATAGGGCATACATTAAAAACAATCATCAGTGTTCAAGACAAATTAAGTGCAAATTAATTTCTGAAGAAGTATGATTAATTTAGTCTTAGTTGATTGGACACTTTCTCAGACCACTTAATCTCAGGTGAATTCAAAATGAGAAATTCAGTGCGTAGAGGAAAAAGTGAGGGTGGATATTCCAGGGATATATAATAATAGGAGTAGAGTATGAATATGTGACATGTCTTACAATATTTGGGCAGTGATTAATATCTTGATGAGAATGGAGCATTGACTTTTTGAAGGGACGTGGTAAGTGTGGAAACAAAGAGTAGTTTGAAGCCACCTTGAAGATGCCATGCTAAGGAGTGTGTTTACTCCTAAAAGCACTAGAGGATCACATTTGAGGAGTGAATGGGTATGATTCTAATTGGGTTTGTGGTAAGATAAGTGCACTGGCATTGTAAACTGAATTGAAATGGGAGCATAATAGGAAATAAACAGTAGTTAGGTCCTAAACCAGGTCCTAAAACTATAAATAAAGGCAACAGAAGGGATAGTCACTTGAGCTGCTGCTGAGGTCGAAATTATATAAAGTTGATTTGAGTAAAGTTGACTTGTTAAGGGAATTCAAAAGAAGTGTATCATCAAGTTAAAGCAAATCTTTGCATTTTTGACCACATCTGTACATATTCCAGCATCATGCTGAGTACATGAAACTTTGGGGAACTTTTTTTTAAATTTAAAGTTCCCTTTTTGTAGCAGCGTACAATAAGACTGTGTAATAGTGTAAACAAAGTGGTTTTTTTTTTTTTTAAGGTTATGTGATGAAATCATTTCAAAGTTCTCTGTGTGATTGAAAGTCTGTGTGTATTTTAGTTTCCATTGCTAGTAAGGTAATAATTAAGGTTTGCTAAAATTTAAAAATAATTTTTGCTCTTTGGAGTTAGTTGCATATGCAAAATGACTGCATAAAGTCATTTTGCTTTTTAAAAACTATTCAGGTATTTAGAATATTTTCTTTGGTTATTGTCTAACAGGGAATGATAAAGCCAACAAAAAGCAAACAGTTTCAGCCCTACTTTTGTTAAGCTAATTGTATTATTTCCACTTTATACATTCATTTCTTCCACCAAATTTATTAGTGCTGTGTTGTGCACTATTTTAGTTACCAAACATACCAGTGATCCAAAGAGACCCATTCTTATTTTTATGCAGTTTTCAATCTGTTGGGAAAAGACAGACAGTAAATGTTCCCTCTGAAGATGACATTTGAACACTGACCTGAGGAAAGTGAGCGCAAAGAAGTGTCAAATGTCTGGGGGGAAGAGGAAAGAGGAAAGTGGAAACCCCCTACAAAGGAGCATGCTTGGTGTATTAGAGCAAAAGCAAGGGGCCATGTTGTTGAAACAGAGTGATCTAAGAGAAATAGTAGTAGGAGATACGAAGAGGGAGAAGTAGAACCTATACAACATTGTAGACTGGTGGATTTAATTATGATTAAGATGGGACACCATTTATAGATTTTGAGCATAGCAGTGACATGTCACTGTTTTGACATTTTTAAAAAATGTCATTCTAGTTCCTATGTAGAGAGTACAGACTGTAGGAAGGGCAAGAAGAAGGGAGAGATCCTTTAGGAAGCTGTTGCAAAAACACAGGTAAGAGATGATGATGGTTTGGATTAAAATGAGCGTGTTGAAAATAGTCAATTTTCGGAACTGTTTGGGTTGTGATGGGATTACACCACTGAGAAATAGAGTAGGAAAATGAGTCTGGAGACTCAGCCAGAGTTGGAGAACAGCATCAAGTGTTTTTTAAAAAAGAGTTGACTATTTTCAGGGCCTCTATGGAAGAAAACAACTAGTGATGTTGTTGAGGTATGGCCTTGGGTATTTGGATTAGAGAGGATAGTGGGAGGGTCTTGTTTCCCAGTTTCCAGAAACATGGCACTAGTTTAGGGGACATTTGGACATAGTTTAAGAGCTTTTTTAGGGAAAGTCAGAGCACATCTGCAAGATCTACCAGGTTACTAAACAGTTCCCAAGGTGGTATAGAGTAATACCTGCTTACCCTATGAGAATTTAGTTTCAATCCTTTGCCATCAGACAGTTTCTGTCTTTCTTAAAGAGATAGACCTGACAGTTCCTTTTAACTTTCTAATTCTTACTTGTTTAATTAGATAACAAGAACGTCCTGTTTAGTTGCGTCTTCACAGTGCATTTATATAGAGTGATGTGATTTAAAAAAAAACACAGCAAAATCACTGTTTGAAAGTTATTTTCAAGGTTAGTCAATTTGAGAATTAGTCTGGTGTACTTTGTCACCAAAAATCTTTTTTCTCAACAATACCAAACAGAAACTTTTACTGAATTTTAAAGGATTTACTTGAAAAAGGAATTTGTAATATACTTTTTTGCTGGTCTTTTTGCATGCTTAAAAAGTGCTTTATTTGAAGTTGATTATACAGAATCTCAGAGTAAAAAAGTTTATAACCAAGGTGATATACTTTATGTGAGTTCCTAGGTCTTAACTGTACTTAAATTCCCTTATAATTTTAATATTTCCTTAGCTTTTCTTTTTCATGTGTATCAAACAACAAAGGATTTATTATAATCCAGTTGATCCTATTTCACAGTGAATTTCTAGAAAAAATTGTTAGATTTGTTTTATGAAACATGAAGAATATATCATAGCTATCTCCAGATTTCTTTCATCAAATCATTTATTGAATCATCCTATCAGCAGGTGGCATCCTGCAAGTATATTATCTTTCCTTTATTTATAATGGTGTTGATATTTGATATAGTACATTTTACTTACTGGAATAGATATGGGGGGAGGGAGAGAGGAGAGGAGAGGTGAGAGGAGATATTCCTAGTACTTTTCTCTCCATTCTTTGCATTGCCCTCCTACTTCCTTTCTCAGCTCGCTGGACTCCCATTACCATCTGAATTACTTTCACACATCTTACCTCCAAGCAGATCTTGTCTGAGTCTCACTAAACCTTGAGTGATATTTTATGTATACAAAATATTCAAGAAAGAATACTTTTGGTAAACTAAAGATGATAGGGTGGCAGTGGAGCATAAGCAGGTAGCAATATCTGAGTTCTTTCTAGAAAAGAGAGTAATGACAGATGTTAATTGCTGAGATTACTTGCTCCTCCAAGTGTCTTGCTCTCTGACCCCTCAAAAACTTGGCTTTCACCTTTTATTGTTTCTCAGGTTCCAATCTCATAAATTCTGTTTATAGTAGTTTATAATTTGCTTTAATTTTTTTCCTGTTAAGTATTTTATAGAATAAGCAGATTGCTTTCATTGAATTCACAAACCATTGTTTTTAGATTTAAAGTCAAATTGTTCATTATTAAAAATATTATATAAAAATAGTATAATTTTAAAAATTGGGGACATGAGATTAAAATAAAAGTTGAATTTTGTTTAATTGTTTCCATTCAGAAGTGTAGGTATCTTCTATGTAAAAGAAATTCTGTATATAATAGATTAACAAAAAATGGAGTAATTAAAGTGTGTATATTAGTTAAATTATTGATTAATTCCTTTAATCTTGTTAAATAGGAATAGATACATTTATTACAAAGTTAAGCCACTCGGTGTTTATACCATTTAATTATCGTTAAACTTTACATCGGTCATATTAATCTGTCAGTTGGGGGAACTAGCTTCTCTATGGAACTGTTGAATTCTCATGTAAACATGAAAAATGGGAAGGAAAGAAGATAATTAGAAATTATGTTTCAGACATATCTTAATAGAAATCACGCCCCTCTCCCCTGACCCCCATCACTGTATTGAACTTATGGTATATTTTCTGGTTGATAGATACTTCTTACAGCTTTTTTTCAGATTGTATAAATTCTGTGTTAAGTCTCTTTTTTTGTGTGTAATTTCTTTTTTTCTACATACCTTATGTCTTATGGCTGAAGCTTTGGAAGGTTTATTATTCCTGTAATATTTCTATGTTTGCGCAGCCATTGTCCTCAGCAGAAAGGAGTTATTGATACTAAAAGATGACTCTTGCCTTTGTCAGTGCCAGCCACGACCTTCTACTAATGAGTCTAGATATATTAACAATAAAACTATAGAGCTTGGGGTTTTAAACCTGACCAGATCTTTGTTATTTATTCTGTAGCATCCTTTGAGTTCTCTGCCATGTCCAGTATCTTTGGTATGTAGTACTTTTTCTTGGGTTGCTCATTTACCTTAATTACCACTTCATTTAGTTAATCTTCCTTCATGCTGTGGAAGTGATTAGCATTACTTGATGAAAATTGAGTATGTGTTTTCAGAGAATTTCACTTAATCTTTTTAAATTGTGTCTGAAATGTTTCCTGTAACATGCACCTATCTTCTCTATGTTATCTTTTACAAATGTATGTGAAATAACATATAGGCCTTATATTGAGCATTTGCTATAAGAATATTCAATCATAAAACAAATATGATAGGGCCTCCCTGGTGGTGCAGGCAGTTGAGCACCGCACTGTGGAGCTGTCCGCAGCCTCTGTGGTGCAGGTTTGATACCTGCCGGCCAGCGGGCGAGAATCCCACATGGTGAAACAGACCTCTCCTGTCTCGCCCGCTGATCCCCTCAGCAGTGTATTTCATCACACTGTTCTGTTCCCCGCTCTGTCTCTGGTGAATCCTGTCACCCTCCTGTGCATCTGGCCTGTACCCTGGTTCTTGTATAAAAATAAATAAATCTTTAAAAAAAAACCCAAATATGATAGTTCATTACTATAGAATCATCAAAATAAGTTTCCGTTATGTATTCAGAGTTCAGTGAAACTGTGATTTTTACTCCTTCATCCCAGCCCACCATTCTACTCTGAATTTGACTACTGTAGGAGTCAAATACATACAGATATTTTCCAAAGGTTTATCCCTATTGTAGCATGTCTCAGAATGGTTGTCTTTTTTAGGACTGAATAATACTCCATTGTATGTGTACATACGGTCATGCATTGCTAAATGATGTTTCAGCTAATTACAGATCAGATATACAACATTAGCCCCAGTAGGATGTACCATTTATCCAGGTACGGAGAGTAGCTTATAACATCTAGGTTTGTGTAATTATATTCTGTGACCTTCATGCAAAATGAAATTGCCTAATGACCCATTTTTCAGAATTTATCCCCCTCAAATCTCCTGTGACTCCCCACCACATTTTATTTTTCCATTCATCCATCCATGGACACCTGCATTGCTTCCACCTTTTGGCTGTTGTAAATAAAGCTGCTATGGTTGTACAATTTTTGAGACCCTGCTTTTATTATATTTTACTTTGACTGCATAGTACAAAAAGTCATAATGCCTATAGAAAAATAGTTACAAAATGAAAGTATGCCATTTAAAAATAGTTTTATATTAATGAATTATGTAGGTAAACAAATAGCCTTCATCTTGGATTGAGTCTCAGGAATCCTATCCTGTTGTATAGTGTTAATTGCAAAGAAAATACTTAGAAAATAGCCTGCAGGTAACTGGTGATACTAGAGAAAAGGTAACAAAGTGTGTGTTTATATGGTAATCCCCGAATTTGTAAAATCTGTTCAAAATTAGGAATTTTAATAAGAATTTTCCAAGAATGAACAAAGCACTGTGTTTCTACATTCAGCCTTGGTTTTCAAAGATTTGGTTCACTTGAAATGTGTCAAGAATATTGTCTGTAGATTAGGTACTTGCTTTCTCTATACAGATGGTTTTTAAAGACTTTAAAAAAATACTTAAAATTTCATTAGGAACTCAGATTGTTGAAAGGAATAACTGAATTATCAATTAGTAGATTCTACTTTGAAACTTACTCCCTTTTCACAAGTTTTTCATGATCCCTTTCAATTGGCAATTCTGTCTTTATCGAAGAACCTTGGGAGTCATGGAGAGATTGTGCCATTTAAATTACTACAGATCACATTCTCATCTCAGAACTTCAAGGAATGTTTCTGAAGAGAGAAGCAGAAGCACTAAACTGAGTGAAGTGTTGTCTTTATTAACATCTAGAGTTTTCTCAAGCAATAATGAAACAAAGAAGTCAACTATTTGTATTTCCTTATAGAAATAAGCTCAGAAGGAGCCAGAAAAGAGTTCCTTATTCGTTGTCCAGGATGAAAAAGACTGGTTCTCAAAATAGAAAAGGGAGAAATGGCTGAATTAAAAGATCTCCAATTCTTTCTACTTTTCTGGGGACTGATTGGAAGGTGAAAATAAAGGAGTCAAAACTTCAGAAGATACATTAAGACACACAACCACCACTTCTTGCTTTGTTTCTCCTTTGTAATTTTTTTTTATCTTTTTTTTTTTTATAGAGGCATGTTTTATTTATTTTGTTTGTTTGTTTGTTTGTTTTGTTCACACATGCACTGGGTACAGTCAGAAGCGCGGGAGGGCGAGAGAACTCACCAGAGCCAGAGCGGGGAGCAGAGCAGGCAGAAGGACCGAAGCACACCGCTGAGGGGAGCAGCGGGCAGCAGGAGAGGTCCGCGCGCCATGTGGGACCCTCCTCCGATGGCCGGGGAGCAGCCGGGGATCAAACCGGCGCTGCAGAGGCCGCGGGCAGCCTCGCAACCCAGCGCTCAACCGCTGCGCCACTGGGGAGGCCCTCTCCTTTGTAATTTTTATAAGACTAGATTTACTCATTTGGGTCAGATTGTGTGTAATTTTAGAGGAGATTTTACCAGGATGAGTTGTCATGTCATTTTGAGTATTTTTGATATAATTAATTTTAATTTGATAAGGTTTCCTATAGTTTGATATAGTTTAAT
The DNA here is from genome assembly GCF_964194135.1 of Talpa europaea. Classification (NCBI taxonomy): domain Eukaryota; kingdom Metazoa; phylum Chordata; class Mammalia; order Eulipotyphla; family Talpidae; genus Talpa; species Talpa europaea. Next base: position 44,404,559 of record NC_140075.1, read on the forward strand.
GCCTTTAGTTAAAAATATATAATCATTGCCTTGATAGAAATCAGTTTTATTAAATTGAACTGGTGTTTTACTTGCTTCATTTTTTTAATCTGTGTAGTGCTTTACTTAAAAGGTTCTGATTTTGTGTGTATTTAAGAAGACAGAAGAGTTAATGGAGCAGGAAGAGTTTAGTCCTACTAAAGCAAAACAACACAAAGCTAAAACTTACCAGATAATATTACTAGTTCTTAAATGAATATTTTAAATTTTTTTTTTATTGAAGTAGCATTGCGTTATAGCTTTATATAAATTTCAGTTAACAGTGTCATTAACATTGAGTGTGTATATACTCCACTGGGTTCACCACTAAAAATCCAGTTCTAGCTTTCACCATACCATTCTCCCCTTTATTCCTATTTACCTACTCCTTTGCCTCCTTTCCTTCTGGTAACCACTAATTGGTCTTTAAGTCCAGAAGTAATTTCACTTTTTTTAGTTCATCTATCTGTTTGTTTTCTCTATATAACATGTATGAGTGAAATCATATGGCGTTTGTCTCTCTCCATCTGGCCTATTTGCTAAGCATGATTTTCTCTAGTTCCATCTGTGTTTTTGCAAATGACAAGACTGCATTGCTCTGTCTTTTTTAAATAGCTGAGTAGTATTCCATTTTGTATATATACCACATCTTCTTTATTAGGTTTTCTGTTGATGAGCATGTAGGTTGTTTTCAGCTCTTTGCTATTGTAAATAATGCTGCAGTAAATATCAGGGTGCATATATCTCTTTGAAGTGCTTTTTTTTTGCTCAATACCCAGAAATAGAATAGCTGGATCATACAGCATTTCTATTTTTAATTTTTTGAGGAATTTCTACACCACTTTTTATAATGGCTGCACCAACGTATGTTTCCACTGATAGTGTGTAAACTTTCTTCCTCTCTACATCCTCTGTCATTGTTTCTTATCTATTGGATAAAATAATAGCATTCTCACAGGTGTGAAGTGGTATCTCACTGTTTGATTTGCATTTGTCTAGTAATAAGAGATGATGAACAACTTTTCATGCGCCTTTGGCCAAGTTTCCTTTAGAAAAGTGTTTTCAGATATGGAGACTCCCTGGTGGCGCAAGGGGTTAAGCATTGCACTATGAAGCAATCAATCCGCAGCCTCTGTGGCACAAGTTTGATCCCCAGGTGGCCAGGGAGAAACCCACATGGCGAGGTAGACCTCTCCTGTCACGCACACTGCTCCCCTCAGCAGTGTACTTCGGTCAGTCTGCCTGTTCTATTCCCCACTCTGTCTCTGGTGAGTCCTCTCACCCCCCCGCACCTCTGGCCTGTACCCCAGCTTATATGCATAAATAAATCTTTTAAAAAAGGTGTTTCAGATTTTCTGCCCATTTTTAAATCAGGTTGTATATTTTTTATTGTCGAGCTTTGAATTCTTTGTATATTTTAGATATTAACCTCTTGTCTGAGGTATGATTGGCAGATATAGTTACTCATTAGTAGGATGTTTTCATTTTGCTGCAAGTTTCTTTCATTGTGCAAAAGCTTTTCAGTTTGATGTAGTTTACTTTTTCTTTTGTTTCCCTTGCTGTTGGAGTCAAATTCCCAAATACACTGCTAAGTCTGATGTCAAGGAGTATATCACCTATGTTTGTTTTCTTTATTTTATGGTTTTAGGTCTTACATCTAGGTCTTTAATTCATAATGAGTTAATTTTTGTGTATGGTGTTAGATGATGGTCTAACTTCATTCTTTTACATGTGGCTATCCAGTTTAGCCACTAATATTTATTGAATAAACTTTTCCTTCTCCATTAGCTTTTCTGTCTTAAGTTATCCATATATGTGAGATTTTATTTTGGGCCCTCAGTGCTGTTGATCTGTGTGTCTATTTTTATTCTAATACCAAACTGTTGTAATTACTATGGCTTTGTAGTATAGTTTGGAGTTGGGTGTTGTGATAGTTCCATTTTTGTTCTTTTTTCTCAGGAGTGTTTTTGCTATTTGATGTCTTTTTAGTTCTAAAAATTTTCATTTTTTGTTTTCTTTCTGTGATGAATGCCATTGGGATTTTAATAGGGATTGCATTACTTTAGATAATTTAACCATTTTAACAATGTTAGTTCTTCCAGTCCATGAGCATAGAATACCTTTCCTTCTCTTTGTGTCTTCTGCTTCTTTCACCAATGTTTTACAGTTTTTTTGATGCACAACTCTTTCACATCTTTATTTAAACTTTATTCTAAGGTATTCAGTTCTTTTAGATGACCTTGTAAATGGAATTGTTTGCGTGATTTTCCTTTCTGCTCATTATTTGCATATAATGAACATACAGATATGAAATAGATTTTTGTACATTTTGTAGTCTGGCACTTTACTGTATTCATTTATTACTTCTAAAAGCTTTCCTTTGACTCGGGATTTTCTATGTATGTCATGTCATCTGCAAATAGTGATAGTTTTACTTCTTCCTTTCCAATTTGGATACCTTTTATAGCCTTTTCTTGTCTAATTGTTCTGACTTTCAAAACTTTGATGAATAGTAGTGGTGAGAATGTACATCCTTGACTTTTTTCCTGAGCTTAGAAGGGAAACTTAGTTTTTCTCCATTAAGTATGATGCTAACTGTGGGTTTGTCACATGGTATTCATTCTGTTGAGGTACATTTCCTCCTATACCCATTTTGTGAATTTTTTTTATATTAAAAAAAGTACATTTATGTCAAGATGCATCTTTTCCTGCATCTGTTGAGGTGATTGGAATTTTTTTGTCCTTTGATTGATGTGTATTGTTTATTGATATGTGTATGTTGAACCATTTTTTTTTCCACTGAAATAAACCTCATTTGATCATGGTGTATGATTTTTTTAGTGTATTATTGAATTTGGATTGCTAGTATTTTATTGAGGATTTTTGCATCAATGTTCATCAGCAATAATTGCTTTGTAGTTCTCTTTTGTTGTGTGACATCCTTGCAGTGTTTGAAATAAGGGTAATGTTGACTTCATGGAGAATGTTTGGAAGCTTTCCCTCCTTTTTGACTTTACAGAGTTTGGGAAGGATAGGTATTTTCTCCTTTTCAAAATTTGGTAGAATTTACTAATGAATCCATCTGGTCCTGGACTTTTGCTTTTTGAGAGTCTTTTGATTATTGTTTTAATTTTTTTACTTGTAACGATTCAGATTTTTCTACTTCCTCCTAATTAGGTCTTAGAATATCTATTTATAAGAATTTGTGCATTTCCTGTTGGAAATTTGTCCAACTTGTTGCCATGTAATTGTTCAATAATATTCTTAAGATCCTTTCTATTTCTTTTTTAATTCCTCTTTTGTTTTTGATTTTATTATGTTATGTTTCTCTTTGTGAGTTTGACTAATGGTATGTTTATTTAATTAATGTTTTCAAAGAACCAGTTCTCTTACTTCATTGATCTTTTGGATTATCTTTCTGATCTCTAGTTCATTGATTTATGCTTAATTTTCATTGACTTTGGATTTTGCTTTTTCTTATTTTTCTAGTTCCTTGATTTTATCTTCCATTTTTTAATTTGTGATTTTTCTTGTTTCCTGATTGGGGCGTTACTTTCTTCCATTTCTGAGGTTTATCTTAACCAAATTCTTGATATTCTCACATAGTTATTACTAAACTGTAGAAAGTTCTGTGAGCACTCATGTGTTCAGAGATGGAGAGTATTAACTTATGTATTAGTCTAAAGTCTCCACAGACATATTTTTCATCTGAAAAACTATAGTGTGTATAGGGCCTTGTGTGGAGTGGCATAGATACTCTGATGTAACTTATTTTCTATAGGTTTCTGATACAAGGATACATGTATAGCCAGTTCCATGCAAATGAATATCACTTTGTGAATTATATTTAAAAAATATAATATATACTGTTGTATATATTTAAAAAAAAGTTCATCAGAGTATCCTTTTGGATTTAGAGCCTTTGCTTTCTTTTCTCCTTAGGTATTGATGAACGAGGAGGCACAACATCTTGGGGAACAAGTGGTCAACCAAGCCCATCTTATGACTCATCTCGAGTAAGTTTCTTATGTATCCTTATTAAAAGTATAATTTGGTAGAACAAGTAAGTTTTTTCATATATGCACTCATTTCTTAAGAATACGAAGATTAACATATCCTTCATAGTATAGTTCACTTCCCCCCTAACTGCCATATTTTGGAAGTTTATTCTCTACAATGAAGGAAATATTCTTGGTGCTGTTTGTACACCTGGACAACCTGGAGTATCCTTTACCAAAGTCAGAAGAATTTGAAATGCCTCACTAAGTATGCTTCATTCCTCTGTAGCCATTTTTACTTGTATATTGTTTATTTGCTTTGAGAGCTGGCTCTGGCATTCAAAGAACCAGCTTTCAGTCTCCCTGCCCCAGTCATTGGGCATTTATATGAGGGAATCTGTATCACTGTCTTTTAGAAACATGCCAAAATAGACAGATAACAGATGCTATTTTCTGCTTGGCAGTTAGGAGAAGATAGGACCAAGCTAATTTTCTACACACAGAAATGTCAAAATGTTAGGAGTCTTTTTGAGCAATAAACAAACAAATGAAAAACAAAACCAAAAACATTATAAAATGAGACCGAGTGAAAATTGGACCAAAGAATTGACAATAAAATTAAAGGCTGTGTTCCCAGATTACTTAATAAATTGGTATATGGTTACGAGATAACCATTTCCAAAAGAACATACTTTGAATTAATGATGAACTATTTATTTCTCACAGAATTAACGAAGAGAAGATAAAGTGGTCTAAAATGTAGGGGTACTTAACACTAGAAGCAAGTTGTCTTACGTGGGAGGAAAACAATATATGGCTTCAGGTTACACTGCTGTACATTGAAAAATACTATATTAAATTTACCTAAGTATGTGATTTTGCTGTTACACTTGACTGTGGCCCATGGTTAAGTTATTTTAAATGCTTTGGGAAGAACTGGAGCTGTCACATGAAATCCAAAAATATTTAGATAGAGACAGTTAACATGAATTTCAGAGTTTCCTTTTGGGGATAAGTGCTGAGAGAACTGCATTATAGTTAAAATGGCACTGTCTTGGGTATCACAAGAATTGGATTTATCATCCACTCTATTATGAATTTTCCATTTAATCTTGAATGTTCATTTTTTTCTTGGAGATAGATAAACTGATTGATGTCCAAATTTCCTTCTACCTTTCAAAATTTTGGATTCATTTAACAATAATGAGAATAGGAAAGAAGATTTCCTGTTTAGATTTTGGAGGCTGAAGTTTTACATAGTGGAGAACAAAATACTGCTTATTAATACTTGGTTATTTTCTTTTAGAAACTTGAGTTATTCTGTGATAACATGTTATTTCTCATTTTGCATTAAATGGTGCCTTTGTATTTTATGTTTACTTCCCTTTCACACTTTCAGTTTTTTTCTACTTGAGTATTAAATAGGAGTTTAGGCAAAAAGAACATAATAATGTATCCAAATATTTACATATTTCATGGTCCTGAAATTAGGTTTACCTCCAAGAATGGACTTCAAAGCTTTTCTTGGACTTCTTGATTTTTTTTTGCTATTTAATCCATAGGTCAAGTGTAAAATGCCAGTTTTTACCCTTTATTTTTTTAAGGTATGTTGTGTACAGTAAAAAGTTAAATTGATTATTTGCAATTATTTTTCATTTGCAATTTCCAACCATTTATTTCTTCCCTGTACTCTTCTCACCCAGGAAAGACATTTATGGTCATATTTTAATATTTAAAGCTGCCCTCAGCACTCTTATAGGAAGATAATAAAAAATTTGACTTTTATCATTAAACACTGTAGATCATCTTAGCTCTCTTTTTCTTGTTGCTAAATATAGGTAGATGTAATTTTGTTAATAAGAATCTCAGTGGACCAAAGTACTTCATTCTCCTATTTTAGTATGTGTTTTATAAATTCAGAAATGAATATTGATGTTGTGTAAAAACCAGCTTTGGCACATTGTTAGTAAAATTAACGTCAGTTTGAACTTTAATAAAATTAGATATTCTTGTAGCAGTTTTATGAATGAAATTTGTTTAGACATCATATTTAATAATATTCAGTACATTTCAAAAAGTAAATCATCTAAAAATGACTTTCCATCACTGATGAAAATATTTTCATAATGTTTATAAATGGTCGGCCACAATAAAATATTTTTAAAACTGAAAAATTAGTAGTTTGGTGAAGTTATAAAACACATTTTTAATTTACATGGATTCAACTGAACTGTTCTCATTTTTCCTCATTTCTTCACAAAACTCTAAGAGGAAATTTTCTGTAATATTGTAAAACTGTATTTGGCCCTTGAAGTCTATGAATACTCTTTTTTTTTAGTGTACAATTAACTGTACAGAATTAGCTACACAAACTTCTGTAGCCTGAACTTAATATTTAACTTTTGAAGAGGTGTTTTTCCAGATACACTGTTTATCTAATAGGTCAATGACTTGAAGTCTACTTCTAGTAATTCTGCTCTAATAACTTGTGTAGCTAAGAGGCCACTTGTGTTAGTATTTTTACCTATTCACTCAGAAGTAGGAATAATATCTCCAGAAAAGCTCCTATAGTGTGTCTGCTCTGTTTTTCCATATCAACCAGAAAAAAGTAGCTTCCTTGTGTAAAGGTGATTGGTTGAGTTTCTAGTTGTCAGAACTGCCCACACCAAATCATTTGGTGTATGATTTTTGTTAGGCAGGCATAGAAATAAACACCATACCTAATAGTGGTTATAGAAGAAATTATAGTCTTCCATTCCTACCATTAGGAAATGTGGTGGTAAGACAGAACATGTTTGGAATGCTCAGAAAGGAGTAACCCAGCATTATATTTTGTACTCTTGGACCTCATTGTCTTTGTTAAGTCCTGATTTTTGCACTCTTCACCTATTGCCCTCCTGTGCAAAATACAAGCAGACTTGAAGAGAATAGGATCATTGTGATGTTGATAGTACTTATATTTTCAGAAATAAGTGAAAGTGATGGTCAAGGTTAAAGCTCTAGATACTAAAAAGAGTAATTAAAATCTAATGAGTTTGTTCCCTTTTTTGCTTATTTTAAATTCTTTAAACAAATGTTTTCTGTATTTGACATTATACTTGGCATAATAAATAATTTTTCTTACTTACGACAGTATTAGTGACTTACTGTAGTTTCAAAATTTTTTCTTTTTCTTTTTCTTTTTTTTTTTTAAAAAGATTTATTTATTCATGCATACAAGAACCAAGGTACAGGCCAGATGCACGGGAGGATGAGAGGGTTCACCAGAGACAAAGTGGGGAACAGAACAGGCAGACTGACTGAAGTACACTGCCGAGGGGAGCAGTGGGCCAGACAGGAGAGGTCTGCTGCACCATGTGGGATTCTTGCTGGGCCGGCCAGGATTGAATCTGTGTGCTGCAGAGGCTACAGACAGCTTCACAGTGCTGCACTCAACTGCCCACGTCACTAGCGGAGGCCCCTTATTTTCTTTTTCTTTTCTTTCTTTTTTTTAAAGATTTATTTATTTATTTATAGATGCACTGGGTACAGACAGTCAGAAGCGTGGGAGGGTGAGAGAATTCACCAGAGCCAGAGCGGGGAGCAGAGCAGGCAGGAGGACCGAAGTTCACTGCTGAGGGGAGCAGCGGGCGGCAGGAGAGGTCTGCGTGCCATGTGGGACCCTCCTCTGGTGGGTGGAGAGCAGCCGGGGATTGAACCAGTGCTGTAAAGACTGCGGGCAGCTTCACAACCCAGCCCTCAACTGCAGCACCACTGGGGAGGCCTTCCTTATTTTCTTTTTAAAAGGCAGTGGTTAAGAGCATAAACTCTAGAGTTAGATTGACTGGGTATGAATCCTATCTCTGCTACTTACTACCATTGTGATTCTGGAAAAGTCACTTAAAGTCGATGTTTACTTATCTATGAAATGGTCATAAAAGTAGTGCTTCATGATTTTGTTGTGAGAATTAAATGAAGTCATATGCATATAGTGCTTACATCAGTGCCTGGTATGTAGTGTGTACTATGTAAGTGTTGACTTTAATTGCATGTATGTCAGAATTCATTAACTAGTTCTATATGTAACAGTGAACAAATGCTAGTGAATGAATATTTTTGTAAATGTGCTGCATTTTAAATGTTATGAATAAGAGTTATTTTTTGGTCCAGTCATGCTTAGTATGCTTTTATTTCTTATAGGTTTGTGAAGGACATGAGTAAAATTGATTTCCTTTCCCCTTCTATTGTCTGTTTCTTTTTGAGAAAGCAGAAGTCTTCATCTGACAAATTTCAGTATAAAAGTTTTCATCTGTGGGGCCTCCCCGGTGGCACAGTGGTTGTGCGCTGGGCTGCGAAGCTGCCTGTAGCCACTGCAGCGCTGGTTCGATCCCTGGCCACCGGCGAGGGTCCCACCTGGCACTCAGACCTCTCCTGCCATGCCCTCTGCTCCCCTCAGCAGTGTACTTCATCAGTCTGCCTGTTCTGCTCCCCGCTCTGGCTCTGGTGAATTCTCTCACCCTCCCGCGCTTCTGACTGTACCCAGTGCTTGTATAAATAAATAAATAAATAAATCTTTAAAAAATAAGTTTTAATTTGTGTAGTACAGTTCTTTATGCATAATGGATGCTGTTTACATGTTTGCTGAATATAATCAAATTGGGGAAGGATCTTTAGACTTATTAGATTAATTGGGTTTGGAGATCGAGGGAAGGAAGTTAGTTCATTTAAGATGGCAAAGCTTGAAGCAGACAGTAATGGTATTAATGGTAATAGACCTTCCTGTCTTCTGTGCTGACAAGTTATTTATTGTTTTGATTGATGGCACTGTTTAGCAAAGTGTTTTATTTATGATCACAATGCTTGGAGAGTTGTACTCTTTGACCTTGAACAATTTATCTACCTATATGTGTTTGAGATTTTTCATCTCTAAAATTATGATTTTATACATAATTATAGGGTTTTGGAAATGATTAAAATGTAATGATATGGAGTATTTAATTTTATTAATTGATAAGTAAAAGTCATTGTTACTGTTGTTACCACTATGATTATTTTTCCCCAAATATTTAGTAATACTCTGTGCATTTTTATGGTTGTATTTCCTGATCTATAAATTCTTTTTTTTTGAAATATTGCCTGATTGTTTTAGTTCATTCCAAGGAAACATCATCTTGGTTTTCCTTTCTAGGCCAAACTCAAAAGTGCTGAACTACCAGTGGAGTTTGCACCTGCACTAGGGCTTGTGATGGGGCTCATAGAAGAGAATAGACCTCTCTTGTTGATATTCTTTTCTAAGTTACAGTGTGTTTCCTTCCTTCATTTAAAATGTAAATGACTTCACTGGTAGATAACCACTAAAGTAATTATATTTGTAGGCACCAGCAGTGACTAGGAGTTGACATTTTAATCACTAGCATTTGTATTCGTTATTTTTGGAAAAGCAGCAGTATTGAGTAGAGTTTGAGTGCTTATTTTTTCTAATTGATAAATTTCCACAATGGTTTTTCCTTTTCCTTATAGTATGGTTTGCATAGTGAAACAATCATGTTGGTGTTTCTCTTTCATTCCTCATGTTTTTGAAATATCATAATTTTTGAAATGAGAGAGTATGATAGTTATTCATGTTCAGTGGAGATGTGTTGCTATTGATACAAAATACATTGGCCTTACCTGCTATATATGACTCAGCATAAAATAATTTTAAGCAACTTCATTAAAAGTTAAATAGGTATGTTTTTTGAGATCTTTCATATTAATAGATGCTATGACTTCTACTACCTATCTCAATGAAGGGATGTGGAAGTTCAGTTTTTTTTTAAAAGCCTTAAGCAGTATTATTTTTTAAACCAGTCTTTAGAAATGTGCATGGATATCAATCAGCACCGTCTATCAGCAGCCTGATATTCCAGGCTAGATAGAAAATGAAAATATGAAGCTACAAGGATTGAGGACTTGATCTAACCTGAGAGTTATTTTTAAAAATGCTATAAAGTAGGTACTTGGGATAAGAGAAACAAAAATAATAAATCAGTTAGAGTAAGCATATAACTTTCAGATTCTATGGAAATTTTAAGTAATACATCAAATTATCTGAATGAGATTAGCAATTTATAGACCATTTCTGCCAGATGTGGCTAAAGGGATCTTTAATTTCAGTGTTCCATCCTTAGTAGGTATCTTTTCATTGATGTGGAAAAGCTTGGTTAAGAGCCACTCTGTAGTTGATGGATAGCAAATCAGATACCCAGGAGCCTTATTTCTCTCCATATGCTAGCTGCACAGAGGTCATTCTGACCCCAGGAAAGGTTATACTGACCAGTGTTTTGGGAGAACCTGGTATATAGTTCATTTCCATTTAATACTAGAGGCCTTGGAAATATGGATCGGTAGAGAGAACTTGTTTTTTTGCTTCTCCCAGCAGAGCACAGTAGCATGAGTCACCCTTGTAAATAAAGATAACATTGCCTGCTTGCTTTTAAGGAATATGTTCTTACTGTAGTCTTAAAATATTATGGTGCTGAGAATTGTAAATTCTCTCTTTCTGAAATATCATTAGTGAATGAATGTTTGCCTTCAAGTTCAGGAAATATGGTTAGAAATATAAGTCATTTACCAAGAGTTAAATAAAACTCTATTATAACTCTTTTAAGATAGTAAAAGTGAAGGTGGAATTGGGCAATAAGTAATTAACAAGTTAATCTCATTGGCCACCATAAGATTCCAGGAGAGGGAACAGTTACTTTGGGTGGTTACCAGAGAATTAATAGAAGAGGAAGTATGTGAGTAGAATATTATAAAATTGACAGTATTTCTGTGAATAAAGTTTAAAAAACACAATCTTCCGGAGGGCCGAAAGATGGGATCACAAGTACAGGGGCTCAAACTCACAAAATTCAGCAAATGGTAATTAGCCTTATTGATAGTGTGATTAGGCAGGTACCTTTTGGAGAGTGGAGAGCCAATTAATAGATTTTTAGGTAGGGGATGACACAATTTTATAAGGATTACTTTATTATGGTTTGAAGGATGGATCCAAAGTGAATGACTGGAAATAAGATGATCTGATAAGATATTATTACATAGACCCTCTTGTGATGAAATACGACTTGAATTATGATGCTGGTCAAAATTGCAAAATAATGGAATGGGGAGAGATTTCATACACAAAAAAATAAACTGGTACCGTTTGGTGACTGAAACCATACAAATTCACTCCTCAACACCCCCCCCCCATGACTCCTGAATCAAATTCCATGTGTTTTATTTCAGTTTTGACAAGTTAGCTGTGATTGTGTTATGCACCTACCAGATTGTCTGACTTTGATAGATTCCCTTATAAATGGGAAAATCTAGTGTGTGAATAAAAAAGATTTTACTTATTGTCCCCGTTTGTCAGTATTGATGGGTATACAGTTTAGTGTTAGTTTCTCTTCTTTACAATAGATGTTTTCTCTAGATTATTATTTGCTATTGGTTTTATTTTTGAAGGGGGAAACCATGTAGGTTTTATTGCTACTAGGGGTTCAAATTGCAATAATTAGAAAGGACCCACAAATTTTGAAATAGTATTTTATGCCTCTTGATCTCAGGTACAAAACACGAGATGAAGCAGTTAAATAGCAAAGCAAGACAGGAGGGACAGAGAATTAAAGTAAGTGTTTTCTATATATTGCGTCTATGTTCCCATTAATCTCTGTTTTGTTATGTAACTGCTCCTTCTGAATGTTTTGAATGTGAAGAAAACTATGGATGAGAAAAGGGTTCATTTTGAAGTTAGGTTAAAATAAACTCATAAGGGCTTTATTCTTTCTTTCATAAGAAAGAACGTAACTCTTGGTTGTATTCAAAAGATCAATTACTTAAAATTTTAATCCTAATATTTTTGGATAAGAAAAAGATGGGTTTATGAAATACAAGCTTTTTAAAATCTCTTCCAGCAGATATTTAAAATGAAAGAAATTACATAATTTTTTGATTGTCCATTTTTCTATTTTTATCTATTCAAACCTTCTGTTTTTTCAGTCTGACCATTATTCTTGCAATAAAGCCTGTTGAGATGCTCTGTGGTTGGAGAGTCTTTATGTCAGGTTCTCGCCTCACAGAGTTTCTCTAAAGTTTGTCCATGAAAATAGCATCTTTATCAGGATTGACTTTTACAATTCTCTCCTTAAAAATCTCATTTTTCAGTCTTGAAAGTTAACAAGCAAAAGTCAAAACATATTAATCTTTGAATTTTATGTCCCTTTTTCTACTTACTGAGGTTGTCCTTTCCGACAGCTTCTTTATTATTTTCTATAACTTACATATTGCTTATTCATGAGAATAAAATGGAGGGTAGATTCTGACTGAATATATTTTTAGGCCCAAAGCCTGTTTTTATTAATATTAATCATAACTAGCATTTGTCACAACAGTTTGCAAACCTGCTTATACCTTCATACCTGCTCATGAAAAATCATTAAAAAAAAAATCCTGTCCATTTCAGAAGCGAGGAAATTGAGGTTCAGGGAAGGTAGATAATTTACTAGATTATATGCATGATTAGTAACTAGGCAGTGTGATTCAAAATTACTGTCCTTTTCTACCCATAACACACTTGCCAAAATATAAAAAAAACAACTTTAAAACAGTTCTACCTACTTGTCTAGGACTTTCACGACAAATACTCTGCAAGTTACAATATGATGGTACTATTACTCTTATAAAAATACTGTTTATGTTTTATGCATGAAAATATATATTATAATGAATCAGGTAAGTTTGCTTCCTGGTTTCATTACTATATTTGAACTTGGAAAAGATAAGATACTTAATTTTTGAGTCTCAGATTTATCATCTGCAAAGGGACTTACCTCGTAAGAAGTTTGTGAGAATTAGAAAAAGTTTTATAAAGCATTTAGCATTATAAATGGAATTTTAAAGCTAATCTCTAAGTGTTCTCTTTTTATGTTCAGTCTCATGAAAAGTTATAGATCCAGATATAACTTTATAAGTCTTGGAAGCTCCTTTTATAGGCAGATACCCTGAACAAGATGAGGAACCTGTTACAGTTTTTTTTTGGTTGTTGTTGTTTTATTGTAAGTGGTTTTATTTTATTTTATTTCTATTTTCTTATATCATTGTAATCCCTTCAGATATAGTCTCCATAGATCTTCCATCACCACAGTCCCATGTGCTCGTCCCTCCCCTATTTTCACCCCTCTCCTTCCCCCTTCCTTGCTGTTTGCCTCAAGTATATGGTCAGCTTGCAAATTTTGTCTTTTTTCCTGACCCTGTGTTCGGTTTTTCTCTATTCCCACCTATAAATGAAAAAAATCTATATATTTCCTTTTCCTTCTTGACTTACTTCACTTAGCATAATCCCTTCCACTTCTATACATGCTGCTATAAATGGCATGAGTTCATCTTTTTTAATCGCTGAGTGGTATTCCATTGTGTATGTATATGACATCTTGACCATTCATCTGTTTTGAGGCATTTAGGCTGTTTCCATATCTTGGCTATTATAAATAGCTCTCCAATAAACATAGGAGTGTAGGTTTCCTCTTGAATTAGTGTTTTTTTGTGTCTTTTGGGTAGATTCCTAGCTGTGGAATCTCTGGGTCATATGGTTAATCCATTTTTAGAGTTTTGAGGGTTCTCCACACAATTTTCCATAGTGGCCAGCCTAGTTTGAATTCCCCCCAGTGTAAGAGGGTTCGTTTTTCCACACATCCTCACCAGCCTTTGTTTCCAGTTTTTTTTTTTTTTTTTTTTTTAAATATGAGCCTTTCTCATTGGTGTGAGGTGGTATCTTGTTGTGGTTTTTTTTTTTTTTTTTTTTTTAATAAATTTTATTGTTATATTCCCCATACAATTGCAGCCCCCCATTCTGACCCCAATCCCTCCCCTTCCGCCCCCGCCCCCCTAAAAGTGTCTCTGGTTCATAGTTTTTGTTGATTTTGATTTTCACTTTCTTATAGTTATTCATTTTCCTGGTCCCTTATTTAAGTTTTCTAGATTCCTGCTATGAGTGAGACCATCCGGTATTTTTCTTTTTCTTTTTGGCTTATTTCGCTGAGCATGATCCCTTCCAGCGCCATCCATGTTGCAGCAAATTGCATGTGTTTATCTTTTTTGAATGCTGAGTAATATTCCATGGTATATATGTACCACATCTTCTTGATCCAGTCATCTATTTTTGGGCATTTGGGTTGTTTCCAAAGCTTAGCTATTGTAAACAGTGCTGCTATAAACATAGGGGTGCAGGTGTTCTTTGGAATTGATGTTTCTGTGTCCTTTGGGTAAATACCTAGGAGTGGAATTGCTGGGTCATATGGAAGCTCTATGTTTAGTAGGTCCAGAAATCTCCACACAGCTTTCCACAGTGGTTGGACCAGTTTGCACTCCCACCAACAGTGCAGAAGAGTTCCTTTTTCTCCACACCCTCGCCAACATTTGTTGTTGCTAGTTTTTTTAATATGTGCCATTCTCACTGGTGTAAGATTTTGATTTACATTTCCTTGGTAATAAGTGATGTTGAACATATTTTCCTATGCCTGTTGGCCATTTGTATTTCTTCTTTGGAGGAGTGTCTTTTTAGCTCTTCTGCCCATTTTTTGGCCATATCATTTGCTTTGTTTTTGTTGAGTTGTGTAATCTAATCTCTTTGTAGGTCTTTGATATCAGTTTCTTATCAGTTGTGTGGTATGCAAATAATTTTTCCCATTCCCTGGCATGTTTCTTTACTGTCCATTTTTGCTATACAGAAACTTTTTAGTTTAATGTAGTCCCAGCTATTTATCTTCTTTGTTTTCCTTGCTTCTGGAGCTGAATCCTCAAAGATGTTTCTGAGGTGTATGTGATGGAGTGTTTTGTGCCTATGCTTGCTTCTGTTTATTTTATGGTTTCACGTCTTACATTTAAGTCTTTTATTCATTTTGAGTTGGTTGTTATGTATGGTATGATAGTAGTCTAGATTTAATCTTCTACATGTAGCAATCTAGTTTTCCCAGCACCATTTATTGAAGAGACTTTCCTTATTCCAGTGTATATATTCTTTGCTCCTTTGTTGTAGATTAGTTAAGCATATATGTGTGACTTTATTTCGTTACTTTCAATTCAGTGCCATTGGTCTGTGTGTCTGTTGTTGTTCCAGTGCCATACTGTTTTTATTATTATGGCTTGTATTGTTTGAAGCCTGGAGGTATAATACCTCCATTCTTCTACCTTTTTAGTCAGGAGAGCTTTGGGTATTTGAGTTTTTCGTTATTTTTTTTTTTAAAGATTTATTTATTTATACAAGCACTGGGTACAGTCGGAAGCGTGGGAGGGTGAGAGAATTCACCAGAGCCAGAGTGGGAAGCAGAACAGGCAGAAGGACCGAAGTACACTGCTGAGGGGAGCAGCGGGTGGCAGGAGAGGTCTGCACGTCATGTGGGACCCTCCTCCGGTGGCCGGGGAGCAGCCGGGGATCGAACCTGCGCTGCAGAGGCTGCAGGCAGCTTCGCAACCCAGCGCTCAACCGCTGCGCCACCGTGGAGGCCCTTGAGTTTTTAGTTATTCCATATGAATTTCAGCAGTATTTATTCTGTTTCTTTGAAGAATTCCATTGAGATTTTTATTGGAATTGCATTGAATCTGTAAATTGCTTTTAGTAGGATGACCATTTTGATAATGTTAAGTTGTCTGATCCATGAGCAGGACCTGTTAAAATTTTGATGCCCAGCAAGAGTTTCTGTAAATCAGGAAAAGTAAATTATGTAAATAAAATTAAAATTATAGGAAATGTTTATTGCATTAGAGCTCTTTGGATTTGAAGATTATTGGGGGGTTAAATGGGCAACCTAGTTTTTTATAAACATATAGATTCTTGTTAATCTGCATTCTTCATAGAGAATGTAGATTTTAAAAGGCAAACCTACTAATCATATACAGTGTTACAAACCATTGTTACATCAATTAAAAAAAAAAAGCAAGACTTCAGTTCCTTAGATCTGTTTGAAAGGATGTCTATCTCACAACACAGTTATGAGACACAAGTGAATTTATGAATGCCAAAAACTTAGCATGATTAATTTGTTATTTACTTTTGTGATACATTATTGTCACATATTCTAACATTTTAATCTGAGAATAACAAACTTTCAATGTTTTCCTTCAACATACTGAACTGATGAGCAAATCTTTATGCTAGCAAATGAGTAGATTAATTTTTTTTAATGGAACAAACCATAATTTTGGCATGTAGTATAGGACATTTTTTTAGTGATTCAGCAATAAAATATCAGCTGTTTTGAACCAGATATCTTCTCTACATTGGTGATACCACTTCGTTTATACTTTTCTGAGTTTTTGCTCTTGTGAATACTATTTTTGATTTCCTACAAAACCTACCTGTAGTCTCTTAGATCACTTTTCTTCTGTATCTTTCTTTCCTTCTTGGAGTCTTCTCTTGCAATTTCTGTACTAGTGTTTGTGGACTGTTCTCATAAATGCCACTTTTCCCATCTTTGCTTCTACTTCTTTAATCCATAAAGAATTAAGATTTTACTGTTTTCTGGTGGAATTAATTGCAGAAAATCAAAAAATGTTCAAACATTCTGTTCATTAAATGCTCGTTTTCATGGCATAAAGATTATTACACTATAGAATCATCTAAGTTATACTAATAACCCAGGAAACCAGAAGCACAGAAATAGAAACAATACTTGGTTTGAAAACTCCAGGGTATACCAGTGAAAATGATAATCTGTTTTGAATTACAGAGGATTTAAGCCGGAAGACTTCTCCTATGAGATACATGAGCTTGTTCAATTGAGTTAAAATATTCTGGGCATTAATTCCTAGAATGTAAAATAAAAAGTTTGAGTAGATCATAGTTCCTCAAACTGTTTGATAGGATATTAATTAACAGCATACAGATACATGACTCCATGGACAATTTATGTATGTATCAATAGACTTCTCAGTTTATGTGAAAATTCTCAGTTTGTAGTAGGTTGTTGTAAATTATGTATATTTAAGGACAGAACATACTTTCCTGACCATGGAATTCTTCTGGGTTACTTAGGAATTATCTTTGTTAGTAAGTGTCAAGAAAAAGAAAGTAATAATTTATACATTTAACTTAATTTAGGTCTATGATGCGTTGTAAGTTATTTTTTCAAGTGTGAAGTGTTGAAGTTATTTTTTTTTCATTTTGTAAAAGGCTATCTACTTTTGTTGAGAATAATACATTTTCTCCATTTAACTTCATTATCGGGGCCTCCCTGGTGGTGCAGGCGGTTGAACGCTTCACTGTGAAGCTGTCCGCAGCCTCTTCAGAGTGGGTTCTATCCCAGCTGGCTGGCGAGAATCCCACATGGTGCGGCAGACCTCTCCTGTCTTGCCCGCTGCTCCCCTCAGCAGTGTATTTCGTCATTCTGCCTGTTCTGTTCCCCACTCTGTCTCTGGTGAATCCTCTCACCCTCGCTCATCTGGCCTGTACCCTGGTTCTTGTATAAATAAATAAATCTTAAAAAAAAAAAAAACCTCAAAGAAAAATAAACTTCATTATCTCATTGAAAATCATTGGGCCATGTATGTGTGTCAGTATTCTGTTCCTTTGTTATATTTTTATCTTTATATCAATACCATGCCATGTTAATTAGTGTCCTTTAAAGTAACTATTGATAAGAGGTAGTGTAAGTTTTCTAACATTGTTATTCTGTCTCAGTTATTTTTTGCTTTTCTAAATGTTTTAAATATAAATTTAAACATTTAAAACAAGCTTCATTAGTTTCTACAAAGTTTTCGGTGATTTTTGGCTTATGTTAACTATGTATTTATTTTCTCCCAGTTGCTGCAATTAGAATATTTGCTACAGCTTAGCTTAATCTTTTGTTTCCAGGTTTCTGTATGCAAGGTTATGGCCAGAACTGGGGTCTTTTCTGAAAGACTGATTGGGGAAGGATCTACTTCCAAACTCATATGCTTTTTGTTACGAATTCAGTTCCTTTTGGGTTGTTGAGCTGAGAACTGATGTTTCCTATTGACTTTTGGCCAGAAGCTGCACTCGTTATCTTAGCAGCTAGGCCTTTCCATCATGGCAGCTTACTTCATTTAAGTCAGCAATGAGGGAATGTGCTAGCAAGATAGAAGACAGGTAGTATGGAGACTAATCATGGAAATGACTTCCTATTACTTCTACCATATTCTGTTGATTAGAACAAGCCACACGTAAATTTTACTCACTGAAGTCAGCTCTCACTCAAGAGAGAATGAATTGTATAATAGTATGAATACCAGAACACAGAGATCATTGAATTCCATCTTAAAATGTACTTAATACAGTATACATAGGGTCTGTAGTTATAATCCCTATCTCTAATTCAGTGAATTGTTTCTTTTATTCCTGATCAGATTAGTTAGAGGTTTATCTATTTTATTTTATTTTTCTTAAGATTTATTTATTTATATAAGCACTGGGTACAGTCAGAAGTGCGGGAGGGTGAGAGAATTCACCAGAGCCAGAGCAGGGAGCAGAACAGGCAGACTGATGAAATATACTGCTGAGGGGAGCAGTGGACCTGGCAGGAGAGGTCTGCCCGCCATGTGGGACCCTCACTGGTGGCCAGGGATTGAACCAGTGCTGCAGAGGCTGCGGCAGCTTCGCAGCCCAGCGCTCAACCACTGCGCCAACGGGGAGGCCCAAGAGGCTTATCTATTTTAATGGCATTCTCAGAGAAGTAATTTATGTTTTCACTGGTTTTTCTAATTGTTTTTAATGTTTTCCATATATCTGATTTCTACTCTTACCTTTACTTTGAGTTTAATTTGTTCTTTTCTTTTTTTTTTTTAATTTTATTTATTTGTTTGTTTTTTTTTGTTTGTTTGTTTGTTTATACAAGCACTGGGTACAGTCAGAAGCGCGGGAGGGTGAGAGAATTCACCAGAGCCAGAGCGGGGAGCAGAGCAGGCAGAAGGACCGAAGTACACTGCTGAGGGGAGCAGTGGGCGGCAGGAGAGGTCTGCGTGCCATGTGGGACCCTCCTCCGGTGGCCGGGGAGCAGCCGGGGATCGAACCGGCGCTGCAGAGGCTGCGGGCAGCTTCGCAACCCAGCGCTCAACCGCTGCGCCACCGGGGAGGCCCTAATTTGTTCTTTTCTAATATTTGACGATGGAAGTTGAGATTATTAATAAATCTTTCATTTTTTTTTTTAAAGATTTATTTATTTATTTGTTTGTTTGTTTATTTATTTATATAAGCACTGGGTACAGTCAGAAGCACGGGAGGGTGAGAGAATTCACCAGAGCCAGAGCTGGGAGCAGAGCAGGCAGAAGGACCGAAGCACACTGCTGAGGGGAGCAGCGGGCGGCAGGCGAGGTCTGCGCGCCATGTGGGACCCTCCTCTGGTGGCCGGGGAGCAGCTGGGGATCGAACCAGCGCTGCAGAGGCTGCGGGCAGCTTCACAACCCAGTGCTCAACCGCTGCGCCACCGGGGAGGCCCAATCTTTCATTTTTTTAAAGATTTATTTCATGGAAGTTTTTTTTCTTTAAAGATTTATTTATGCATACAAGAGCTGAGGTGTAGGCCAGAGGTGTGCGTGTGAGGGGATTCACCAGAGATGGAGTGGGGAACACAACAGGTAGATTGACTGATAGACACTGCTGAGGGGAGCAGCAGGCTGGACAGGAGAGGTCTGCTGCGCCACGTGGGTTAACTCCCTGGCCAGGAATCAAATTCATGCTGCAGTGTCTGCCAATAGCTTCATAGTGCTAAGACTTAACCCTTTGCACTACCAGGGAGTCTCCTCTTTCATCCTTTTCTAATAAGCATATACCACCATAAATTTTTCTCTGATCATAGTATTACCTGCATCCCATAATTTTTGCTGTGTTTTCATTTCATTCAGTTGAAAATACTTCATGATTTTCCTGTTGATTTCTGCCTTGACTCATGGGTTTATAGAAGTATAAGTTTTGATTTTTGAAATATTTGGGGACTCTCTGGAAACATTTTTAGTATTGATATTTAATTCCATTTTGGTCAAAGGGCATGCTTTGTATAGATCCATATTTCTATCTTCTATAATTTTCCTCTTGATTGAAGGACTCTGACATTATTTGTTGTGTCGGTCTTGCTCAGTTGAAGTCTTTCATCTTCCATGTGTCTGAAATAGTCTTTATTTAGAATGTAAGTAATATAATATTTATAATAAATATAAGTTCTTTTACTTCTGCACAGTGAAAGAAACTGTAACTCAAACAAAAACATACCCCACTGAATGGAATATTTGTGCACCATATATCTCACATAGGACTGACATCAAAGATCCTCAGAGAATTCGTATACCTCTGCAGAAAGAAAATAACCCAATCAATAAATAGATAGGAGAACTAAGTAGGTATTTCTCCAAAGAAGATATACAGATTGCCAACAGGCACATGAAAAAATATTCATCATCACTTACCGGGAAATACAAATCAAAATCACAATGAGATACCACCTCTCACCTCTGAGAATGACCCATATTAAAATGATCAGAAATAGCAAGTGCTAGTGAGGATGTAGAGAAAAAGCAACCCTGTTACACCATTGGTGGACATGTAAAGTGGTCCAGCCCCTATGGAAGACAAGTATAGATGTTTCTCAAAAGATTAAAAATGAATCTTCCAAATGATCTATCAGTTTTGCTCCTAGAATACAAAAACACTAAATCATAGGGAAATCTGTACTCCCATATAGTACAACACTATTTGCAATACCTAAGCTATAGATATACTCTAAATGCCCAACAATGGATGAATGGATCAGGAAGATGTGGTAAAAATTAGAACTCTCAACCTTTGCAACATGGATGGAGCTAGAAGGGACTATTATGCTAAGTGAAATAAGTCAGAAGAGGAATGACAAGTACCAGGTGTGTTACTTATGTGTAGAATATAGCGAAACCAAAGAGTCTGATAAAGTCAAACTAAAAAAACTGAGTCTTGAAAACTGACTATAGAACTGAGGCAATCATAAGGGGAAGGAACACAGTGGACTGTGGTGGTGGACTATGGATGCTTTGGTGATGGGTACACTATGATAACAGCACCTGAAAGGTGTGTGTGTGTGTGGAGGGGGGAGTCCTACACTTCTAAAATGTAAACAACAATGTAAACCAACATTACCTCCGTAATAAATACATAAGGTTCTTTTTTCCCCCTCATTTTATTTATTTATTTTTAATTGACAATGTACTTTTATTTTTCTATTTTTTATTTCTTAATATTTATTATTTTTTAAAATAAATTTTATTTTTATACTCCCCATACAATTGCAACCCCCTTATTTTTACCCCAATCCCTCCCCTCCCCGCTCCCCATCCCCCATAGAGTGTCTCTGGTTCATAGATTTTTGTTGATTTTGATTTTCATTTTCTTACATTCATTTTCCTGGTCCCTTATTTAAGTTTTCTAGAGTCCTGCTATGAGTGAGACCATCCGGTATTTTTCTTTTTCTTTCTGGCTTATTTCGCTGAGCATGATCCCTTCCAGTGCCATCCATGTTGCTGCAAATTGCATGTGTTTATCTTTTTTGAACGCTGAGTAATATTCCATGGTGTATATGTACCACATCTTCTTGATCCAGTCATCTATTTTGGGCATTTGGGTTGTTTCCAAAGCTTAGCTATTGTAAATAGTGCTGCTATAAGCATAGGGGTGCAGGTGCTCTTTGGAATTGATGTTTCTGTGTCCTTTGGGTAAATACCTAGGAGTGGAATTGCTGGATCATTGGAAGCTCTATGTTTAGTAGGTCCAGAAATCTCCACACAGCTTTCCACAGTGGTTGGACCAGTTTGCACTCCCACCAACAGTGCAGGAGAGTTCCTTTTTCTCCACACCCTCGCCAACATTTGTTGTTGCTAGTTTTTTTAATATGTGCCATTCTCACTGGTGTAAGATGGTATCTCATGGTAGTTTTGATTTGCATTTCCCTGATGACAAGTGATGTTGAACATTTTTTCATATGCCTGTTGGCCATTTGCATTTCCTTTTCAGAGAAGTTTCTTTTTAGCTCTTCTGCCCATTTTTTGACTGGATTATTTTCTTTGTTGTTGTTGAGTCTCATCAGCTCTTTGCAGATTTTTGTGATCAGTCCTTTATCGTTAGTGTTATGTGCAAAAATGTTCTCCCAGTTGGTGGGGTTTCTCTTTGTTTTTGTTATTGTCTCTTTTGCTGTGCAGAAGCTCTTTAATTTGATGTAGTCCCAGCTGTTTATCTTTGCCTTCACTATCACTGCTTTGGGTGATGTGTCTGTAAAGATGGCTTTGATGTGCATATCACGTAGTGTTTCGCCTATATTTCCTTCTATATATTTTATGGTTTCAGGTCTTATGTCTAGTTCTTTAATCCATTTTGAGTTGATTTTTGTGTATGGTGTGAGGTAGTGGTCAAGCTTCATTCTTTTGCATGTAGCGACCCAGTTTTTGCAGCACCATTTATTGAACAAACTTTCTTTGCTCCAATGCATAGTCTTTGCTCCTTTGTCAAAGATTCATTGACCATCAATCTGTGGGTTTATTTCTGGATTTTCTATTTGATTCCATTGGTCTGTGTGTCTGTTCTTACTCCAATACCATGCAGTTTTGATGATTATGGCTTTGTGGTATAGTTTGAAGTCTGGGAGTGTGATGCCTCCATTCCCTTCTTTTTTTTTTATTTTTTTCCTGGAGAGCTTTGGCTATTCGGGGTTTATGGTGATTCCATATGAATTTCATCAATAATTGTTCTATTTCTTTTTTTACTACTACATTTAGGTCTCTGGCTTTCCTTCTTTCCCCACTCCCATCACAGGGTTTACTTTGTTTCCTCTCTCTCAGGGGTCACTGTCGTACATTTTCCATGTTCAGTGTCTCAGTCTGTTGTTTAATGTATTATGTTTACACCTTGCGTTTCAAGTGTGACAGTTAATCTGATCTCTGTTACTCCATCTTAATTCATCCAGTTTGAAATAGTAAGTGGAAATGTAGTTTTCAACTAGACGGATCTGTTAAGGATAGTGGTTTGCTTCATTATTGGAAACCTTCAGAGCTGCTGCATCTGATGAAAGGAGAAATGAGCCTACATTGTGAACTTAGCTTGCATAAGACTAAAAGTACTGGTTTGTTCAAAATATTCTCAGAATTTTGATAACGTATTTGCTATTATGCAGTTACTTTCCTTATTACTAAAAGTACCCAAATATTGACTACTGATATTTTATAATTAAACCCCCAAAATCTATTCTTTAATATAGTAAGATTGACTGTTTGCTATTAACAGTGATCGTAGTCATGTCCCTTGACTTCCCTGAATTTTTTCCTTCATCTCAGAAGTGAGACCTCTGTCTCAAATTGTTTTCGGCTTGGGTTGAAAAGAGGCCCCTGCTTTGCAAAAGGAGAAGGTTGGTGAAGAGACACACCTGCATAGGCACAGGTGGGCAGAAGGGTTGCTGCCAGCGTAGTAGTTTTGATTAATGTATATTGTGAAATGATAGCCATAGCTCTTTCCATTGCCTAATGCAGCCATCACTTGTGGTCACAAGAAGCATCTGAAGCAAGTTGCAGCTCCAAAGTATTGGATGCTAGATAAGCTGACCACAGCGTTTGCTCCTCATCCATTCACCAGTCCCCACAAGCAAAGAGAATGTCTCTTTCTAATCATTTTCCTAAGGAACTGGCTTAAGGTTGCTTTAATAGGAAATGAGGAAAAGAGGGAGAAAACACAAATTAATGGGATTAAAATAGTTTTTTAATCTGTAAAATGAAACCAGGCTTTGCCTCACTAGTACCATAGTGTTAGTTATGGATCCCCAGTGAATTGACATGAGGTATTATATGGCATTCGTATTATTCCCTCCACCAATCTCTTCCACATCTTTAGCAAGACACTAGTGAGCGACTCATCTGTACTGCAGACAAAATGAGTGCGAACTAAGTGGTGTCTGGTACTCTCAAGTCCTGTCCTATGTAACACTTGGATTCAGTAATGTATTTTTGACATTATCTATTTTAATATATTTTTCCAGTGTAGCCTAGAGATGTTTTCATTTATCCATATAGAGAATGAACTTGAAACAGATACAATTCAGAAATCTTTCTGCTTGTAAACACAATACGCAGTGAACTGTAGGCCAGAGCACACGGGCATCAGTTATTGCATCAAATAGACAGCATTAACAGTTATTTGGATAAGTTGCTATATATGGATGAATTCAGTTTAGAACTGAACCTGTGTGAACTTTTTTAGGTAATCCTCTAGAATATCATTTTCAAAAGTACTTCATGCCCTTATTCAGCATTTCATGTGTCCCCTATATTTTTTGAGTACCCATTCACTTTTAAAAGATGCTAATTTTTCTTCTCGCTCTGCCCATGATTACTCAAGACTTGCTCTTCATTTTGTGGTCATAATAATTTGACTAAAATACTTCTTAGTATTCATAAATGAAAAGTTACCTGGACAGATTATTCATCCTTTCAAGAAAAAACATAAGCACTCAATTACATGCAAACTTTTGTGTTGGTCTCTTTTTGGATCATAAAGAAAAATAAAACATTCTTGCCCTTTAGGAATTTGTGGATCAGGATGATAAAATCAATTTCACTCTCAAGAAAATTCATTGTATATTAGCACCTGACCTGTTAAGGGATAAAAGAATCTTAACAAATTGAATATTAAATCGCCTTTTTACATGAGACCTGATTAGAGCACTGTGCATTGTTCATTGTTCATTCATTCATTAAATTAACCCATTTTATTAGTCACATACTATGTGATATTAATGTACTAATCACTAGTGATAGAATAGTGAACTTATGTAGACTGTCCTTGCTGTCAGATGACAGACTATTGTGATTAAGTCAACCTGCTTGTCTTTTTCCATAGGTATATTTAACTGAGAAAGAGTCACATTCAAAGGTTTGTTTTAAAAGTATAACCTTATTTATCTAGACATTCATTTTGGCCATTTATCTAGGGGTAAATAATGAAATACAGTAAGGACACCTTTTTCTCCTTCAAATTTCATTTGTCATTTCTACTTATTTTCATTTTACATTGCGAGTTGTGATCACTCATTTATATTCATATTTTCAGAACCTCCGGAGCTTTCTGGTGATTCGTGGCTTTTAATAGTCTACTGACTTTGACCTCTTTAGATGCTATAGAATTTTAATATTTGGTGTGAAATTTTGTGTTTCTTTAAATATCAATTGTGGTTACTTGTTCAGTCCAATTAGATAAGCCAGTACCTTATTAACTTTCTTCCTGCTAGTTACTGGGTATTCTATAAAAAGCTGACTTAAAATTTGTAATATCTAAAGCCCTGCAGCATTTTAAAGATTTAGCAGCTGAAGCCTCCTATCCATCTGTCATTTATTGAGCACCTGCTATGTGTGTGACAGCCATTGTTCTGAGGATATAATTGTGAAAATAGCCTGCCTTCTCAGAATTTGTAGGACATAAAATCTCTGTTAATAATAATAATGTCTAGCTTGTATTGTGTACTTACTATGTACCAGGCACTTTCCCAACTGCTACATATATTAACTTACTTAATGGTTACAGCATGCTGTGAAATGAAGATAGTATTATTACTGTCATCCTTATTTTACAGATAAGGAACTGAGGTAATCAAGATTACTTTGCTCCAAGTCACAATTAGTATGTAAGGAAGATGGAATTCAGATTTACCAGTCTGTCTCAGAACATTCCACATTTATATATGACGCTGTGCTGTGCAATTATAACAGATAGTTATGATATAATTTAAATGCTTAGTTAAATAAGTAATGTATGAACAGTGATGTGATGGGAATCCTTATTGCTGTGAGAGGTCAGAATGTATTCAACTAATTTGGTCTGATTTGGGTCATGGAAAGCGTTTCTGAGAAAGTAAACCTTCACTGAAAGAACCTCCCTCTCTCTCTCCTTTTTTAACTAGTGATAAGAATTGTAAATATTTTATGGGTGTAGACAGTGATTTTCATACAAAGAAAAGGTAACATAGGTTAGGAAAATCTTGAGTTTATTTTCAACTTGGGGAGGTTCTTTGGTGGTTACACCTTATTGATTAGGTGGAAAAAAGTTTTTAATGAGCTATTTAAAAAATAGTCAAAGGAAAGATGTTTGAGGAGACAAGTCAAAGAGAATGAACACTATTATGTAAGTAATATTTGTTTCTGATATGACAAAAGATTTGATTGATTATATGCTCTTTAAATTAGTTTTAACCTGTAACTTTGATTAATCACTTCATGTCCTAGCAGGGATTAACATTGCTAAATTCTGTACCATGAATTGAGCATGAAGAAGAGTATAAAGTACATTATACAGCATGCATTTCAAAGCTTTTACTGTATTACACTGGCATAGATGGGACTGCTTAAGATTGGCAAATTATAATTTATACAATTTAAACTAGAGAATTGAACAGTTTTTATAATCAATGTATTAACTGATTTATTCATTAATCCTTTGAGTGTTTTCCATTTTTATCGTAAGACAGAAATAATAATTCTTGGGCCTCCCCGGTGGCGCAGCGGTTGAGCGCTGGGTTGCGAAGCTGCCCGCGGCCTCTGCGGCGCCGGTTCGATCCCCGGCTGCTCCCCGGCCACCGGAGGAGGATCCCACATGGTGCACAGACCTCTCCTGCCACCCGCTGCTCCCCTCAGCAGTGTACTTCAGTCCTTCTGCCTGCTCTGCTCCCCATTCTGGCTCTGGTGAATTCTCTCACCCTCCCGCGCTTCTGACTGTACCCAGTGCATGTATAAACAAAACAAACAAACAAATATAATAAATAAATAAATAAAAACATGCCTCTATTAAAAAAAAAAAAGAAATAATAATTCTTCAGGGTATATTTAGAAAAATTTCTTTGGTTAGTGGCAGCATAATGTGGACTTAAAAGTTACTGTGATAGATGATTCTGGTAGTATTGCTCTCTCCTCCTTATTGTTCTGTTTATCTTCTATGATGTATCAAATCTCATTTTTATTAGTAGTTATTTTCATGGTAAAACCATTTTACAGAATTCAGGATGTTAATTAGGAGCCTCTGGGGGTTAGGTTTGACCCCTTTTATTATCATAATAACTCCTCTATCAACTAAAAATATGTACCATGATAGTTCTGTATTTAATGATCTCAGTGGTTTACTTCCTTTATATTCCAAAATTGAAATAATATTAGTCCCATTGGTTTACCTGCTTAGACTCCTTAACTGTTGTTTAATTTTTGTTCCTGTCTTGTCACATCAACCCTTCACTTAGTCCTGTCAACTTCTGCTGCTTTTTCTCTGCTTCTGGCTGGTCATTATATTTTACTGCACCCTTCCCTACCTTTTTTTTTTACATGCAATTCCCCATGATTACATTATTACGGCATTCTTCCTTTTTACCTTGTCTGCTTGTGGGTATCCATGCTCATTGCATAACACCATGTAGTACTTCAGGAGTCTGCTATTTAAACTTCTAGTTGATTAACCCATCTCTTTTAAACCTCTATTTGACATCTGTCTTCTACTTAAATTTATATGGATGAATATAATCTACATACATAAAAAGACTTGTTTTTCTAATTGCTAATTGTGGGGCTTTCCCCTAATTTATACTTTATATCCAGAAACATCTCGTTTTAATGAGGTTCTGGCAGAGGAATACCTGGCTATCACCTTTCTAGGCTTGAGTTTTTCCATACTGTTTAGGTTCTTGTTATGAGAAGTATGTGAAGCAGGAGCATCAGCATCATGTTTAAAATACCGAATATATCGTAGGCTTCTTAATCTGCTTTTTAACAAGATCTCTCGCCAGCTGATATGAACATTGCAGTTTGCACAGCACCGTTCTTGGTATCATCCAGCTAGTTGATACATAAATGCTGATTGAGGGATTTTGTGTACATTTC